>NC_135008.1:7500000-10000000 GCF_051020985.1 Nomia melanderi
TTTTATATATGTTTTCTTTGAAGAATTTGATCCCACCGCTACTCGTCGGAACGCCCAGGACCGTTCGCCTCGAGAGTTGGGACATTCCATGGGGAACGTATAAAATATCACTCGCAGAAACGTGGGGGCGAAGGTCGAGGTCGTTCGAATCGAGGCACGCGTTGTATATCATTTTATTTTCCGAATCGTCTCCTTCCGTCCGCAAAAAAAATTCCCGAAAATATAGTTTCTCCAATGTTTCTTCACGTCAGCTCGTTTTCTCGATCTCTTTCGCATTCTGTTTGCCTCGCTTTCTCTCCTAGCTCAGTCTCTCTTGCATTCTCTCCCGCACATTCGTGTCTCCATGAATTTTCTTTTCGCATTCCTTCATCTCTTTTTCCTTTCTCTCTCGGCTCCTTCCTTTCGTAACCACGCACACACACGGCCTTCCTCTCTCGCACACGCGAAACTGTATTACAATCATCCTTGAGCTTAGCACCCTTCAATTTCAGCCTTCCTGTGTTACAAAGGAAACACGCTCCAACAAGTCCCGCGTATCGCGACGCACCGCGTTCAGTGAACACGCGAAAATAGTTCGTCTTGAGCAAAATATCTGGGTATGTCTACAGACTAAGAATACGTATTATGTATAAAAAGACACGATCGACAAATGAAGCCTGGAAGTTGCCGAGAAACTTCATTGTGTGGGTAATCATGTGCTGAAAAATTGATGGCCGGGAAAAGAGTACGGCGGAACCTCGATTATTCAGAGTTATTTGATACTATTCGATTTCCCAATCACCGATTCGTTGGTTCATCCAACTACCCTTGTTTCAAAAGTTTATTATTATTCGTCTAAGCTGGTCATCTTTGTTCGTTAGTCGATTTTTAGTTACCTACTACTTTGTTCGAGGTTTCTCTTCCTTATATCAATGTAAGCGATTGAAATATGTATAAAAACGATGATAAAAAAGCTTATAAAGTTGCAGTATGAAAATCCTGTACACACTTTAGTCGATTCGATTAATTCCCTATCGCTGTGCCTTTGCAGTTCTGTTTATAGAGACTTGGATGAATTACACATAATATGACTGTATAAGAAAAACGGATATCCATTGGTAAAATCTTTTTAAAATAAATCAGCTGCAAGTGTTAGTTCCGATGCGTTCGCAATCAAGTAGAAAACGAAGCTACCCAGAGAAGATTGTGATTAGAAATTGTGATTGAAACATGGTATTTTAATCTCAGTCGATGGAACTACTTAACTTCATCTAACAATAAAACAGACGTTATAAACACTTAATTGGCAGTGGAGGAACAGCCATAAAATGTTGTTCGTTACGTTCAGTCGGTTATAAAAATCCCTATGAAAAATAGCTGTCCGCGTTTCCACGATTCCAAAGTCGAATCGACGACCGAATGAATTCGAATAGTCGAGGTTCCGCCGGTATTTACGTATCCAGGTCGAAAAGCAACGGATCCGATTTCACGAAAAGCGAATTAGTAGAACTGTCGTTTCTGTTCGAACGATAAAGGAAAGCCCGCGCTCGCCATATCCCGCTGCTCGTCTCTTTTTCTCATTTCCTATCTACCCTGTATGTTTATACTATCGACGAACTGCAGCCTTGTACTCGCATATAAATGAGATACGAAGATATGCATTTCTCTTGTAACACGGTGTGAGTATGGTATATACTCCCGGAATGAAAAACGATCCAGTCTCTGCATGCACCGGTAAACTAACGAGCTCTCTACACGTGTTTCGCAGAAGTACGAAAACAAAAGGCAAACAAAAAGGAAGAAGAGAATGTATCGTATATTACAATAATTATGATGATCGAGGCCGTGTTCCCGTCGAATCGTCCAACGTCACGGTGAACGGAGAACCGCGAATGGCGGTTTCGTTTATCCGGCAGCAACGCGTTCTATCGATTGGCCGACGCGATTAATCATAATTAATTAACGGACGCGTCGACTGGAATGAAATAACATCGCGCCAACGGTTCGGTTAATCGAAATGGTCGGTTCGCCCGGCTACGAATATACGCGATTACACGTGTACGTGTGTCTGTATATGTCCCTCTCTCTCTCTCTCTTTCAGCGTGAGTGTGCCTGTGTTGTACGTGTGTATACATTAATGTACAAATTTATCGTTTACACCTTAATATTACTCAATAAACGTCGCTATTATAATCAATTTGTATACCTCATTATCCTTATCCATTACTATTTAATAAATATACAGCGGTAGTGTGACGCGCGACCGGGCGTCCCGTCGTTTTACTCGATGAACCGAACATTATAGAACCGGACAGCTAGATCCTCGTCGGGTTCGCTGCCGGAATGATTCCTGCCGTTTTTCTCGCGCATCACTGGGTGAAGACCGGCAAATATCATTCTGCAACGTTCGACGATCCGCCAGACTTCGTTAGCGCTTTTACAAATGGACAACACCGTTCTCGTGAAACGTTCGCAACGAAAAACAAGTTTGCTCCGAGCTCGTGTAACTAAAGATTCTTTCTTTTGGGGGTATGACCCGAAATCAACGCGGTTAAAGGAACGTCGTCTCGATTTCTCGACCAGTCTTTCATCGTTAGGCTCTCTGCTTCTCATATTAAAATTCACGGGAACCGTTCAGCGTCTCTTTTTCTTCCTCTTGCTACACCTATCTGTCTATTCATTCTCTCTCTTTCTCTCTCTCTCTCTCTCTCTTTCTTTCTTTCTCTCTTTCTCTCTCTCTCTCTCTCTTTCTCTCTTTCTCGCTCGCTCACTTTCTTCCTTTCTATTTCTCTCTGTTGCGCGCGCACGTAAGTGGTAACACGACACATAAAACGTTTTATTGCGATAAGCATTACGGTACGAGTGTGTCCATGCGTGTTCTTAAGCACTACCGTTTTCATTCCTAGTCTCGACGGTCGGCAACCAGCTGTTTTCTCGATTGTTCGTTTCTTCTTCCGTTATCTTTCTTCCGGTTTACTTCAGGTCCTCCGTCGCGCCGTAATTCCCGAGAGACTTCTTAATCCTAAGCGCGGTTAATCTAGCTGCCGCGTTGTGGTACCAGCACTCCTTCATCACCTTCGACATCACCTGCAGTGCCTGCAACGATGAAAGAAGTTTTGCGGTTAAACTGGACCGTCGCGTAATTCGTCTTTAAACCGAAGGCACGTTCGACTAAAACTTTCAACTTCCACGACGCTTCAACGTTGTACGCGTGCATAAACAGTTGGAAAAAGTGGATTATTTGCGAGTGCCTAGCCTCTAAAGCCTACCGGAGTTTAACCAAAGACTGATGTATATTAAAACGTAAATATTTTATAGTGGTCCTCTGAAGGTTAACCCCTTGCGCTATAATCTATTTCTGAACCGTGATCGATACAACTTTGTCATTAATAATTTACGGGCAAAAGAGAAAAGTTCCATGCATATTCTACGCCCACCTTTGCTGTATATAACAATTAATAACGGAAGAATATTTCATTTAAAGTCACAACAATTGAGTAATATTTATGTTTGTTAAATTCCGTTTTAAATCTTCACCACGAGTCTGACACGATATTATAAGGCAAGGGGTTAACACTAGAACCACCGAGTGACATTGACTTTTGTATTTCTCTATCAAATCGACAAAAACATTTACTCAGATTTTCGTTTGCTCGTATTCTAGTCTGTCTGATTCGATTTATTGAATAATTTCTCAGATCACGTGTGCCCTTTCATCATCGTGTCGTTTTGTCCCAACTGGCAGTTCTAGTGTTAATGGTAGAGAACTTTCGGTAGTGGTCTTCGGTGTCGACGCGTGATCGTGATCGCGTACCTCTATCGACTGCCACCGATTCGGTATCGACGGCCTTTGCCGGTCGGTGCAGACAACTTTACGTATCTCCTCGATCGTCGGATCAGAAGGCACCAGGTCGTAAAACGGTAACTGATATTCGTCGTGGATTCCGCCGACGTTGCACCGCCTGGCGATCTCCCAGAGGATCAGCCCGAGAGCGTACACGTCAGCCCTCTTGAAGGAATCAAAGTGGCTCATGTTTATCGTCTCTTCGAGAACCTGAAAGCAGAACCGACAATTCTAAGGAGTCGTGGCCGCGGTTCGAAGGCTTCGCGAACGCGGCCATCGCCGCGGGCTCGCCCGCCAGCGATCGGTTCGCGTTCAGTTTTCAATCACAATCTTGAACGCGCGTGCGTAACGATACGCGTATCGTGACGGTTTGTTCATTCGTTTGTTCGTCTGTACGGTTAACACGTTGACTGGCAAAATTTAGAGCGTTTCGCGTGACATTACTTATCGTATCGCGAGAAAGGCAAATGATACTAGAATTAGTTATTAACACTATTTCTACCGAACGTGTGGAAAGCTTTGGAATTTTTAAACTAAAATTATTTTCCGAGTTTAGTCGTATATTCTCAACTGACTATTCAACTTTTTTAGTAACGATTATGAAAGTAATTGTAGGAAATGTCCAAAATTCAATGGAGGTCAAATGATTTGACTGGGAAAGTAATTTTAAGTGAAAACTTCAGAAATAGTGTTAATAGTTTGGTATCATAGTTCTTAAGTTATACTATTTTGATTCGAAACAGTTTTCTTCTTGTAATTTTCTTCTAGTCATTTGGACGCTCCGGTCATCGGTGACCACCGTGGCGGTCAACGGGTTAACCCTTTGAGAATGAACGTTATCATACTGATAAGCTGTCATTTGGAATTCTACTGTTCTAGTATATGATATAATATTTCATCTAGTATTCAATCATTTCAGAAATCCTCGTTTGCAAAGGGCTAACGTTATTTGGTAGTGTATAAGGAACAAAAAGGAAGATTAGAAAACGAAGTGCGTATGACATAAAGGGCAAACACGTATGTGGATAATCGAACCAAAAAACTTTACACTAGAACTACGCATCAATCGAAATGACTGGTTCGGTTTTTTATTTCGCAATTATTGATATCTTCAAAGCATTGAATTTTCGAAATGATTTTGGAAATAAATAGTTTCACTTGAATACTATAATGAATGTATAAAGAAACGGAAAATAATTTATTAGAATTTTGTAGGGATTACATATCAATCATATTAAATGCTTGGTAGTGCTAACGATAAAGACTTCGGTATGATACGGTGATTATAATTAGGTTGCGCTACGAATTACAGTTGACTAAATGTGAAAGTTAATTAAATATGAAAGTGAGACAATCTAAATAAATTTCAATATACTTTATTTATACGTAATGAACTGAACTGAGACTTTGGACATATCTTTTATGTAACTTTGAATATGCTGCTTTTGCAATATTTGCAATACTCTATATCGCAAAAATTGAAATAGCTAATGCAAGTGCAAACACGAGTTAACCCGTGAACGGTAAACATTGTGTTAAAAACATTGAGTTGATAGGAAGGAAATCTGGTCTGTCCAGACGTACGGTTGATTGAACGTGTATAAAAGTATCTGGAATAGAAAACTGTTAATTAAATAAAAAGAAACGTTACAAGCGACTGTTGCGATTATTTACTACCTGCCATCGGGGACACTTCGATGACCCCGAATCGATCAAGCTATGAAAACGTTTCATCGTTCGAACCTTTCGAAACTTTGGACGATTTATTTTTGGGACACTCGAATGGCTTCGCGGTGTTTAACCTTAAGAACATTTCTCGGTTGATTGTTGCATGAATATTCGATGAATGAAATTGGCTCAAAGTTGACGTCCAATTAAGAGAATATATTTATTCATAAATCGATTCGCAACGTATAATGGGCGGTTGATTAATAAACAAATGTCTATTTTCGGATCGAATCGACCGGAACGGTACAGAAGGGTTAATCCTCCGACAAAAGTTTCGAAAATCTCGAAACGCTCGAATAATCTAGCAGCCGTTGCGGCTCTCGAAACTCTTGAATAATTTAAAAATAAATGAATCGCTTAAAAGTCCGGCGGGAGTCTTGGAAATCTCGCGAAGTTTAATGCCTCGAAACAATCGAGGATCGCCGGCATCGAATAATTACGAAAAGTTGAAAGGAACGTTCTACAGTCACAATGTTTCTTCCCGTCGAGTTAAAGACTCGATTACTTTTGTACCTCTCGAAACATCAATCGTCGGGAACAAGTAAAACGAATCTAACCGCGGACCGAAAGATCGAACGCGCAAAGTATCGAAAAATAAACAAGCTTATAAGCATTTCCCAATCTATAAATAAATGAATAGCATGAGAAACAAGTCGCTGGTCGATCTCCACGCGATTTCATCGATGCACGAGCCTAACTTCTCTTCTTTTACGTCTAAAAAATAATTCACGCCTAACTTGCAATTTCAAATTATATCAAACTAAGCAACAAGATTCGTATGTCTGATAAAAGCATTCAAGTAGTCGAACACAGTCGTTTAAACAAATAAGAACAGCGAATGCATTTCGAACAGTGGCAGCTCGCGTATAGGTAATGTGGAACTGCACCCCCAATTTCCACTTGATATTATCGATAACATTCAATGTAATGAGTCCATTTTTCTTTAATCCTTTCGTTATACTTGTACAATATATAATCCTTAACACTTTTAGTCTATCGTTTAACTGCTAATCCTACGTTCATGTAACATTTTCGATATGTATAACACAAATCCAAAGTAAAATTTACAAAATCGAATTCCTTATTCTCTTCCGTAAGTCGGAAATTTTGGTTTAATCGATGTTTAAGAATGTATCAATATAATCACCGACGCTTGCGTTTTTAGTAGCTGAAATTTAGCCGGCGTTCAATGCGTTAAGCTTAATGTCAGCAGCTGTCCCCCAGTTCGTGGAAAAGTTACGAACATTTTGAGACAAAGGCTAAACATTTTCTGAAGCAGCACCCCCACTAATTGCAGCTACGAGCCGTCACTGATTTCGAATGAGGCTTTCCGAAACGAGTGCATCTTCATGAATATTAGCCAGCCGGCGAACGTATTAATCGTTTCGGAATTGTAGATCAGCGTTTTTACTTTTAAATTACCTCGGGTGCCATGTACCGTTTGGTGCCGACCCGATTATTGAGCTGGATATCGACGGTGTCTGTAATTACGTCATGCCTGACGGCCAATCCAAGATCGCCGATCGCGCATGTACCATTCGTCTTCACGAGGATATTCTTCGACTTGAGATCACGGTGGGCGATCGCCGGTTTCCCCTGCGTGCCGACGATCTCCATGTGAAGATGCGCCAGCCCGGTGGCGATCGACAACGCCATCCTGATCATGCCGTTCGTGTCCACGGTCGATCTGTTCAGATAATCGAACAGCGAGCCCTTCTCGTGGTAATCCGTGATCAACCACAACTGAGTCCACGTGCCGTTATCTGAAAATCAAGGGAGAAACCGATCGAACTCATTCCCGGGATCTCGATCTTTCGCGGCCCGTAACCCAGCCGCGAACCGATTTTAACCCTTCGACGCGACATCAGTTTTATTCAAAGATGTGCTCCTTTGTCGAGATACTTTTAACACTTTGACTGCTACGCCACCGATGACCGGAGCTTTCAAATCGCAAGGAAATAATTATGACTTGGAAGATAATTGATTTTATACAAAATTTCCGTAACGCAAGTAACTAGATAATAGAGTAATATAAGAATTTTCATATGGAAGAATTAATAATCCTTGCTTTGCATCCTTGCTATAGAAAGGATAAGTGACACATAAACCGCTGATGTTTCTCGTGGCAGTCAACGTGTTGAAATAGATTATATTATTGTATTATTGTCAATATCATTAGTAAGAAGAATCGTTTACACTGCTCTTTATAAACTATCTATTTTTTAAAGTGCATTTCAAATAAAATATCGTAATAATACAGGGTTGTCGAGGAAAAACTGCAAAAGAAACTCAGAGTTCAAAGGGTTAACCTTTTGCATTCGAAAGCTTTTCACTAGAAATGTCCAACGTTTTCTCATAAGAAGTACACAACATTTTTGAGACTAACTTATCGAGAAATGACGCATAAACTGAGAAACGAAGATATTTTATTCAATATTTAACACATCGATGCATTATGCAAAACTTAATGTTAAACATCGAGAACTTTGCCATATCAAATGAAATGGTGACTGAGAGTCACCTCTCGAGTGCAAAGGGTTAATAGGGTTCGTGACCACGGTCAAAACTGAGATCTCGACTAATGTTTCAGTTCGCGTATTCCAAAACCAACTTCCTCGGTAGTTTCTCCGAGAAGCATTCGTATATTTTCAGTAACTGCGAAAGAATAGATCGAAAGTGGGTCGTTGTGAACCATCCGATAGTCTTAATGTTAGCCGAGGTATAAAGACTCTATTATCGAGCTGTGTCTCGTACCTTTATTATCAGCAGCGATAAACCCAAGGATGTTATCGTGCCTCAGCATCACCGTCTGGTAAATTTCGGCCTCCCTGAACCAGGACCTCTCCTCGCGCGAGCTGAAAATCTTGACAGCGACATTCTCGCCCCTCCAACGACCACGCCAGACCTCGCCGAAGCGACCCTTTCCGATCGTTTCCACGAGCTGGATCTGGCGGGCTATACTCCGCTGTACCAGAAGCGGCAGACCTACTTGGGAGAGGATGGGCATTGAAGAACACGAATTTCAGTATGATTGAAGACGACTCTCGGTGTCCGTAAAACTAATGTTCCCCGACGCTGAAAGCGATTTCGCCTAGGGCATGCTACTCGTGTTACTTGGGGATGTCTACAGTATAATTTACGTTTCTGCTATAAATAATCAAACAATCAAGTGAATATGTTACATCGAATGTCTTTATCCTTATACCGAGGTATCAAGAAGTCTGCGTTTCTTGGTAATAAGCTTGTCCTGTTTGAACTGACTCTAATGTCAATTGTTTAATAGGTAACCAAAAGGGTATCTTGCTAAGATATAGGTCAATGGGTCAATAGGAAATATGATCTTAGGACTAGGAACTATAAAAGTCACCTTTGATAAGATCTTAGACCCTGCAACATCGTTCGCTACCAATCCTAAAGAGTTTAGGAGTTTAGGAGAGTTAAGAGTCTACCTTAGAAGTTTAATTTACGACTTTGTATCATGATAATCAGCAACCGTAGCCCTAAGTTACTACGCCACTGAAAGTGCGACAGAACTGAGCAATTGGGGAACTTTATTTCGACCTACCTGAACCACTGCCGCTGGTCGTCATCTCCAGCATGTCCCTAATGGTGACCGCGCCGAGGATGGGCCGGTCCGGCGCCTCCATCGAGTCGTCCGGGAAATGTCCGGGCGGTCTCCTCTTGGTCATGTGGATGTGATAGATGACCATGACGATCACGCAGATCGCGCATATCGGCATCGCTATCGTCAACGCCATTTTCCAAGTGACCCACGTCGCGTCATTGCCGCCCGGGGACACTTTTCCAACAAAACCATCGATTAAATGGAATCCCACGCAAAGGAAACGGTCTCGCATGCGTGAAACCGCTCGGAGAATCGAGGGAATAACAGGGCGGGAACATTTTATCCACGGAAATCTCGGCTAGCGTTTCTTCGGCAACACTCTCCGAACGTCCCATTCTGCGAGCAACGAAAGGCCACAGTGAATTTCGTTTGTACGCGCTGGATATCGCGAACATCAACCCCTTCCCTTATAACATCGTGCTGAAACACGCGACGAAAGATTCGAGCGAAATATAACGAACGCATACATCGCTCGATCCTTTCGAATCCAAATTACACATCATTCTTCCCCAACCATTCTACTTTAGAGCAAACATTGCACAGATCACAGAACGAAGTCTCGTTCGCTGGACCTCGGTCGGTCTTCAACGCGGCTGACTTAAAATTTCGCGTGTCCCTTGCTCGCTCGGCAATATCCGGCGCGAGGCTCGCGCGATTCCCGTGGATCGAATGGACTCGCCCCCGCCCCCATCCTCCCCGCGCCACCCGACGCGAAAAGAAGGAGAAGCGGCGAAGCCAATTTCAAAGAGGAGATCAAAGGGAGGAGCAGCGAAGCTTCCAGGACGAGCGACATGCGGAAACAACTCTTGAACGGGAACGTGCCGAACGAAAACCATTCACCGGGCATGCGTGAAAGACAGGTTTCGGATGTTAGCAGCGCGTGCAGCTTGCCGTTAGACAATGCACACCGGAACGGGACGCGTCGGGGGACGAAAACAGCGATTCGAGGATCGACGAAGGGACCCTCGAACTCGCGCGAAGCGACGATGATCTACGGCCATGCTTCTCGCAGCTTTCATGCACACCGATGCGACACCAACGAGAATGAAACGGAAACAAGCAAGTAAACATATAAAAGGGAGAGAGAAAGAGCAAAAACGGTTAGAAAAAAAAAAGAAGCGAAATTCGGCAATACAAGTGAACGTACAACAACGGCGTCTCGATGATTCACCTCCTCCGTCGGGATCGTTAAGAGAAATGAACGATATTCTTTTACCTGTCTGGTTAGTGCGTGTACAGAAACGGTGATGCAACCCGCCCGTGAGTCATCGTGCGGGCACGGGACACGCTTCTCTCGCGAATCGCTCTGGGGATCGAGGCCGATCGAGAGCGCCGCCCGAAAGATCGACTTACCTGGCCCCTCGCTCGGTTTCGCACGCCTATACCGTCCGTGATATCACGCGGATGCTGTTAATCGGGTTACGGTCCTCGGCAAAACCACACAGAATCGTTAACGAGCAGGGTACGTGACGTTTTTAGTCGTTTAGATGAAATGGCAGGGCTCGATACACGTCGCGGTTCTCCTTTTCCGAGCTGAGCCTCGATTTCAGCGGCTACGTGGACAGGTGGCCAAGGGGAAACGGCCGACTGGGCTAAAAACAAGGACGTGCCGAAACTAATAACCGGGTCGGCGGCGATTGGACATCTTCCTTAGCTCCGCTACCCATTTAGCTCTAAGATCGACGCTCAGCTTGGAAGAGGCGAACCGTACTCGGTTCGCTCAAAATTCTTTGCTTGTCTGTCGCTTTCGATGAACGAAGATGAAGACAGAATCGGGATTCACAGTGTGAACGTATGTAAATAGCGCGTTATAAACAAAACAGAACACTTGATCGAACCGAGAGCGGATCGAGACCTGACCGATGATGTGTATTGGGGCTAAGACTGAATGCAGACGAACGGTTTGCGGCAAAATGCAGCAGCGATTGTTTTCGAAGAATAGAGAAGTTCTTCTGTTCTGCTTATGAGACAGAAACTGCTATGTGCCTCTGTGCTTTCGAAACAATCGCAGCAGGGACTGTTGCTAGAAACCATTCGCCTGCGTTAGGCCTAAAACGTTGCGGTTTAGCGACTTCTCGCTGTTTCTCGCGGAACTTGAGAAACTGAAGACGCGCAGGCCGAAGCGTTGAAAAGAGGCATTTGAGAGAGACGTCCATATTGTCCTGGGTTCGCCGGAGGATGAAACGAAAATCTCGATCCAGATCATTGGTCCTCCTCCTTCGGTTGGATCCTTGAAACGACTGTCCGTGAGATGGGGTCAAGATCGCTACTAGGGTCTACGCGAAGATCGCGTGGTTTTTTATTTCCCATTTGGTTCTTCGTTCGCCCACGAGGAATTTGACGAGGCAACGGACGAACAAATCTGTGAGGATCAAACATCCGGCGAGTGATTTCGCGCGCCCATGAAAAGCCCCGGAAGAATCGGGGAGGACCGGGAACACGCATACCCATTTAAGTACGCAGACTCGTTACGTTTGAGAACGATGAAGCGTTCTGTTGTTTAAACAGTGATCAAGTGGCGTGACGATTGTCACATTTCGTTTTAATCCCTTCGATCTTGCGCTTTCTTCCCGGGCGATAATCAAATAATGCGGAACCATTGTTCTATTGCGTCGAGTAGAGAGATCGGTAAAATTATGTACTGATTTCCCGTGTAGAATAAATCGTGTTCCGAGTTCTCATTGGAGAATATGTAACTTCTGTAACTATAACTTCATTCAACTATCTGATGATACTTAAGGAAAATTGAATACCTTTTCTTTATCACGCGTACTTTCGATTACACTCCTGGATAAGAAGGTACAACAAAAATATAGTGACATAGCGTATTGTCTTTATCTTAACGTCCACCAATTACATTCGGTGCTGCGAACTCTGAATCTTGATCAATTTCCTAATATCAGTTACAACTGCGAATCGGTAATTACGTAACGAATTGACTTTCGTTTTCGGGTTCACCGTCTGTTCAAGAGGAAATGCGGATGTCGAAAGAATTCGTAAAATACAGGGTGTCGCAACGAACTGTTACCACGCTTTGATTGTTTATAAAGCGTTCGTTAAATATCGTACAATTTGCATCCAACGTTCACAACGAACTATATTAACGTGTTTCATAACACTAAAGCTACCGAGCAGTTAAATTGTCTTTCTAATTGTTCTATAGAGACCTCAACAGTGCAATCATTAAGACTTCAGTTGGTTTGCAATTCGGTTTGTGTATAGCTAAATCAGTTTCTCTAGTACTTTTTCAGAGAATCATCTGTTATCCGTCGAATAACTGAAAATATGAAATTAGGATTGGGTCATTTCGACACGTCCAGTAGTTCTAGTGTTAAAATGTTAGCTCAGTCATTGCGAAATAAGAAAACAAACACGGCATTTTGACAAATTCGGTTATTCCGGTTAACGGTAACTTGTCCAGTGTTAAAGTCTGATGAAACTTTTTGCAAAACGCCGATGAGAATTTGCAGTGTTCTAAAAACATCCCCTTAAACGCCGTACCGGGACGAATCATCGCGGCGAGAACGCGCATCGGTAACTAGCCGCCTCTCCCCCGGGATTTAGAAGAGCCCGTACAATCGATGGATACCGCTTCCGATACGTCCCATCATCCCTCTGTCAATACCGTGCGAATACGCCTCGTTACTCTGTACAACGCCGCGCTGTCGTCCATTTTATTCACGCCAGCGACGCGACGCTCCTTTGCCGTTCTATAGGGTGGCCTCCAACCAGCGCGCAATTACACGAGCCGAAGAGCAGCAGCGATCCAGCAACAAAATCTCGGAAAAGTCAATGTCTCTTTAACACGTTCGCGGACAGTGAAAATTTTAATGAGCTGCAGAAGTGGACAAAATGCAAATGTAGTGCTCCACGGGTTAAAGGGGCATAATAATTTATAAAGATTCAGATTACACGGAATTAAATGCATGATAATGTGGCTTATAAATTTGAATGTTATAGCATTCACGTGATCGTGCATCACAATGGAAATGAATGATACAGCATTCACGTCTACGAAAGTGTTAAGCGAGAACGAAAATTCTAGGCAAATAAAGAATCCTGTCACGGATGTTTCCTTTTCTTCGACGGGATTGATCATCGACGAACGCACTCGAGAATTGCTGAACTATTCCGAAGTATAGGTATCCTATTATTGTTTCCCTTCGAATGGAACAATTTGCAACGAACAATCTATTTTAAAGGGAACTTCGTTCGAAGTTTATTGTTTCTGCTCAAGTGAGACGGATCGCGGAAGGAATCATTGATTTTCGAGGAAATCAAGCGATTTCTACAATTATTTCCGATGTGTGATGATCGTTTATCGATTCGACGATCGAGTTTAACCCTCAACAATCCATTGTATTTCTGTATTACGGTTAATCCCTACAAAATTGTTCAAACGAAATTCCTTTTAGAACATTTTTGCAAGACAATTTAAGAAACAAGAACTCTATATTATTCAATTCGTATCAGTTTTAGTACGTTGAATGCCGAGGGGGTCACCGGTGACCCCCAACCAAATTCAATTACTATAATTCACTCGATTAAACGACGATTATTTCGAAACATTTCTGTATTACATTTAACTGGAAGAACGTGCGATAATAACAAATGATTCAACACGTTGAGTGCCGCACGATTTTGCCGAGAAAAATATACAAAATGAAAATAATGTAATATCAAATTATGCAATTGAAATGCGTTATTATTATTGAAGGTTTATCTTGTTCAGTGTTACTGCATTAGGCAGTATTACTAATAACACAGAAAAGTTTCGAAATAATCATCGTTTAATTGAATAAATTACAGTAATTCGATTTGGTTGAGGTCACCGGTGACCCCCATGGCATCCAAAGCGTTAATATCATATTTTTTCATTTTCTCTATTTTGCTCTATAAAATCGTGCGGCATTCAACGTGTCAAAAAGAATTCAACCCTAGAAAGGTTGAACCATTTGTATTTCTGTACGAGAAGCGATTGCAGAATGAGTCCATCGGAAACTGTCGCGTTGTTTAGTGTTAAAGGAACGTCCCACGATTATTCCCGGCGAAACGCGATAGCTTATTAAAAGGATAATCGTCTTTGGAGAAACCTTACTCGAATAATATCGGCGCGAGCGTACGGTTACGATCAATTCTCTCCGGCCCGGTGCAGTTGGATCTAAACGGGCGAGCGATCGAGTTCAGGCCCGGGGATTCTACCGTTCCACCGGCGGAACGGTTTTACAACGACGTTCTCGTAATAAGAGTCCCGTATAAACTTATGCGACGCGTATACGTTCGTCCCGTCCCGACGAAACGGTGATATTTCCGCGCTTTTACGTCGGCCTCCCTTTCGTTTTTCAATTTCGCCCCGCTCGATACTCCAATATGTTTCTTTTAACGGGAACGTCACGTTCGAACGGTTCGTCGCTCGCGATAGTCCTCGGCCTTCTGCTGCCGAAGGCCTTCTCGCTTGTGAATACTTTAATGCATATTCATCGTTATTACCCGGATTATGCAAATGAAAGTTTTCAATGATACGATTAGAAAAACTGTGACTTTACACTTTCGAATTTCTCAGAAGTGAATATAAACTTAACCGCAGAACTCGAGGAACGGGGCAATTCACTCTGGGATCTCAGTAGAATATATGTTTCGAATTGAATATCAGACTTTAAGATTTTGCTGCGTCAAGACGAAGGCAAAGGATCAACCCTTTGCACTCGAGAATATTTTTCTCAACAAATATTCATTATTTTCTGATGAAATATATCAATATGTTTTACAACGAACATAAAGAGATACCTTGCATTAATTAAGCGACAGAACTATTTTATTTCGATGCTCCATGTGTTGATGCATTATAGAAAATTTGATATTGAATTCTAAATTTCATCATTTTGCTCGGTCAAATCAAATGGCGATCGAAAGGCGCCGCTCAAGTGCAAAAGGCTAAAAACTATATATATTTATCATTTGAATTAAATTTATATAATCTTTTATATAATTTAAAAATAAAATTTTTATTCTTCAGCAACTGGTTTTTTCTCATTTTTATTGCGTTATCAATCTAAAGACCAGTCAGTCAAAATTGAGCTGTCATATACAACACAAAACAGTCGCTCGACAAGTAAACGTACAGTGTATCCTACAAATTTTAGATATTGAACTGATTTTCAAGCGAACTACTAGAATGATTTGCACCAACCCGAAATATTCGAACGTATTGAGTCATCGCTCGAAACGCATATTAAAAATAATACAAAATTAACATGAACAGTATGAAAAGTATGCTTCTCCAGAATTCTTCGAATCGCGAGAGATTCCGACGAAATCGATCGTCCGGAGAATCATCTTTCGTTCGAAAAGCCTCTCGAATCGATTCCCGCTCGATCGCGGATTACCGCGATCGCATACTTTCTAATCTGCTTAGAAAGTATCGCGAGCCTGAATATTCCAGATACGAGAACAGGAGCGATTCGCTCGCCAATTGAAATTCGCCGTGCCGCGACATCTGGAAACGAGAAACCGGTAACATCCTGCAAACGTTGCGCGCATAAATCGTCGACGTTCGATTAATTTATGTATATCCGCCACGAGACGTGTGTGTTTAAAGAGAAATCGCTTAATCTCCAGTTAAAATCATTTACACTGAAAAACCTCTCGATCGGTAGCTAGAAAGACCAACGTTATACTTTACGAATGTTGCAACTTTCTGTTCCCTTCTTCCTTGTAGTATAAAGGATTATATCCCAATCGAAATTAAATGGAATGTCTCTATGATCGATCGTTAATCTTCTTGCTTTCATTTAAACCATTAAATTTTTATCTATCGCACGCCACTATTGTTGCTTTCTTGTGTATCATCTTTTTGAATAGTATGCCACTATAGCGGCACAATTGTTTTTTCTGTCATCGATAGTTGTGCAGATTATAGTCTAATCTAACGTAATTGCACAGTGGGAAATTCTATCAGTCTCGAATCTCAGTGATATTACATTTATGATATGCAGACCGCATGAAATCTTACTGTACAGATAGCTTCGCAGCTAATACTGTGATTTCATAGAACAAAATACACAAAATGGAAAGAATATCATATTAAATCATTTGATTGAATCGAACGATTATTATTGCACGTTCATCTAGCTGAATATCACCGGATTAGTTAGTCTTATTCATAATATAGAAATGTTTTCAAAGAATCACCATTAAGCGAACGGGTCACCGGTTACCTATATATTCAACATATTAATCCCTTGCGCTGGAAATTAATTCAGAGATTCAGCAGACCTTGCGCGACGAATTTTGTTCTCGCCCATTTTACACAGATGCATACACCAATTTCGTTTATTAATCATTTCGTGCAGAGTGATACATTTGAAAAGAATCCAGCAACTGTAACACAAGCCCATCGATGTGTATAAGATGTCATCAACGCGTGAAGCGAAAATTTTGGCCGTTTTTTCATAAAGTTATTCGTTTGTAGCAAAGAAGAGCAAGGGCAATTATTAATTGTTTGGCTTTGCAATCCTTGCTGTGCACTATCGTCAACTTCGTTACGTTATTAAACTTCATTCGACATCGGTTATCGTGCATGTTACGATTGTTTTCAAGTAACTCAGAAGCGTCAGCCATCGGTGACTGACATGACGCTTAACGTGTTAACGATTTTCTAAGAAAAACATCTCGACGTGCGTAGCAGTTCTTCCCAGCGCAAGAGGTTAACGATAAAATAATTCTAGCAAGCATAATTGCCAAAGAAATCGCAGGACGAGGGATCGACGAGTCAGTATTCCCGTCGAGCGTCCCGAATGTTACATATTCGACGAGATAACGGTGCAGCGTGTGCAAGAACACGCGGGGTCGACTCGCTCGCGGGTCGTTTCTCTCGCACGAGATCGAGAGAACCGGGCACCTCGGTTTTATCTGGCGTTTCCGAGGCTAGCCGCGGTAGAATGCGATTACCCGGCCGCAAGAATATAAATTCGGCATTATCTTATCCGCGAGCGAGCGAGCGCGTCCGCGACGCGTTCGTGCTATCTTGACGCGAGCCCTCTCCGGTTCTGTAAACAGATGCGGACGATACAGAATCCGGCGGGGCAGATCGTGACATCATAAAATTACGCTCGATCCGCGAAACCCCGCGGCCGCTTAGCCAGTTAACCGCGTTTGACGAGTATACGCGTCATCTTAGAACTCGAAATATCTAATATTAATTCATTCAACGATGAATTATTTATTTCTCTCGCGTAAACATGTAATTTTCCTTCGTTTCGCTTTAGCGTTTCGTTAGAATATATATACTATACACTTCATTGTTTGATTTCATTGTGTGCCCAATGAGAGATTTCTCAATCATTTAATATTTTATCAACATTTGAAGCTAATCCTTTGGGGTAAAACCAGGTTTCTGCACTTCAAACGCTTGCTGTTTCTATAATAATTATATTTTCATTTTATGCATTCACAGAAATTTTCTTCGAATGTTTCGGTGGTTCTGGAAGCGGTATTTCTTTCCGGGTATTTTGTATCTTACCTGGAAAAGGTATTCTAAAGCTAGCGAATAATCCTGCCATTTTGTAAGATTTTGGCTTAGTAAAAATATAAGTACACAATGGAAGGTTAGAGTTGCACGCTTAAATAAAATCAGAAGTTTTCACTGAGCAGTTATTAACAAAAGAATTCCTAAATGTTTAGGACGTCTCCAGGTGGTGTGCCCCCTGAAATATTACGCGTGGCCGATAAAGCCGCCTATCGGTCGCAAAACGCGCGGCTATCTGCCCGTTTTATCGACCGATGGAAGGGAGAACGAAAGACGGAGTGGTAGCGGTGTTGTTCGATACGTCGGAATCGATTCGGAATGGTACAGTTGACGCGGCTGCGATTAATTTGAGCATCGTGCCCCGGGAAAACATGTTTGCCGTGCGCCTCGCGATAAAATGTTTCAATGATACGCGCTCGATCGCCATTGGCGCGGATCGTGCTCGATTTTTATCGGGAAATTCGCTGGCCTCGCTACGATCAGGTTACTCGGTGACCATTTTTCTTGGTTGTACCTTCTTATCCTCGCGTTTTACTTATCGTTCTCTTTCTCTTTTCATTTCTATAGATACTCTGTTCCAGTTTATTCTAACCCTTCCCATCTCTCTTTTGTTCAATAGTTTATTGTACGTTATAATTCGATCTTCGCTACCGTGTACTTTATTCTCTACTCTTTAGTTGATTCCAGTGTTTACTTTATTCTTCACTTTCTTTTCTGATTTCTCCTAGCTTCTATTTCGTTTTCCACTTTACCGTGTAGTTTATTTTATTATCTGTTTCATCCTACATTCTATCTCAATTTTCTATGTCCTATTCTCTACTCCGTTCAGTTTTCTGTCTACGCTTTCAACAGCGAGCACGCTGAGATCAAGCTATTAATAATTAGAAAGTAAGCGATTCATTGTACCGAAACAAGTCGAAAATGTGGAACGATGATTTCCCGTGCTGGGCAACGTGTTCCGTAAGACTGTCTTCGAAAGTTCGCACGATGCACACGCGCGAGTCCGTATCAAGTAGAAACGGCAGTCAATAAACGGACACCAGTGTCGAGCTCTATTCAACAACTCGTTTAACACTAAACGTATCGACACTTTGTATGTACTTATACCTACTGTAACTGGTCAAGTAACTAGTTATTAAATAAAGGTAAACAAACTAAACGATAAATATTTCTTACTGGAAACAGAAACAAAAGTAAAGATAAAAATTGAGAACTGATTAAATGAGTAATATGGGAATTGATTTAACCCTTAGCACTCGAGAGGCGACTCCCAATCGCCAGATGATTTCATACAGCAAAATTATAAACTTTGACATTTACCATTAACCTTTGTGTACTGCATTAATACGTGGCATATTGATAGAAAACAGCTTTGCGCCCTAATTTATGTGTGATCTCTTGATAAATTAATTTTCAAAAATCTTGTCTACATCTAATTGGAAAGCATTGAATATTTCAAGTGACAAACTTTCGAGTACAAAGAGTTAATGTTAAGTGAACGAAGAAAAACGGAGAATTTCAAATCACATTTCAAAACCAGTCACTTGAACGTTCGCGGTACGTTCAGAGTTAAATAGTTAAAAATCATAAGACCGCCGTGGAATCTAGGGTCTTATTTTAGTTCCACAGCCGGCTGCTGACCGCTTAAAAATACTAGAACAGAATTTCTCATTGTCTTAACACGTTCGCGACCACGCGACACATGTGTCGCGCCGTTGATTACCATTGCTATGATGATATTAACATATATTTAACCTATGATATACCCTATCTCTTTGGCTTTGTTTTATCAAAATATACACATACGACGTCTATGTAAAACGCTTTGTTCGGTTTATTTACTACATTCCGAATACGTAAAAATTATAGGAATAACACATCGCGCGGAACAATTACAAGAAGAACACGATCCGCGATAAACGCGTTTCAAAATCGACCGTGCTCGCGAACGTGTTAATCGACCAGTAAAAAGTTCAATAACCTTCGCGAAGCTTTTTCCCCGTCGTCTTCGTCAATTTTTCATCTTCGCTCCTCCAGCTACCGGAAATAAAATGTCGTTTGAGTGTCGTCGAACGTGTAAATTCAATTTTCTTTCGAGAACGTCCGCGCGAGGAACATTTCGTCGTCGTTCCTTTCCAAACCGTCTTCGTCGGAGGGAAATCAACCGTTTCCGGATAAAGAGAACGAAAGATACGACGCGCGCGTCGATCGAGCCGGTTCCGACACTGATCGAATGAATCGGCGCCGCGGATCTCGAAAGGAAAAAGTCATCGGAAAATCTGCTCTCATTATTTTCGAGCGGCCGGTTTCGCCACAGTCCCGATTCAGCGGAGTCGCGAGATAACGGATTAAAAAAAACAACGGGCCGTCGAATAAATACAGATAAATCGGCCGATACAATTGCGAAACGCATGAACGGGAATGCGACGCGGCCGTTATGCAATAGAACAACGGTCCGGCATGACGCCGGGCGAAAGGAGAAAAGAATCTCGATTTTCAGCTCCCCGCCGCTCCCGCATCATCGTTCGAGTTCGTTCGATGTCGGCGCGGGTAGAAGCGAGTCGGGATGAACACAGACGACGTGAGTATACAGGGGACGGAAGAGACAGAGAAACATATGCGACAGAGATGATCGCCCCAGACAATTCACAAAAAGCATCGGGGAAGTCGATGATCTGAAAAAGCCCGATCTTCTTTCTTATTCTTATCGCGTTCGCCTTGCCAAGGTCGTCTACGAGGAATTTCCTGTCGATCGGGAGGCTCGGTTTCTGTTTTACGATCATTTTATTCAGTAATTTCCTCTTCTGGTCTGTTCTTCCCTTCTCGAGGAGAAGAGGAACAATAGGTGCTGGACAATTGAATTTTCGCGTCTCTCCGTACATCGAATATCGCGCGAATGTAATTTCTACGGGTCTCGGAGTGTAAGATTGATACGCACACGTTTGTCTCCGGTTCTTTGCTGAACGTTGTGGTATTTACGTGTTTTTTGGATTTTCGAGCTTCGTGTAATGATTCATCGCGATATTGTATCGTATCGAGTCGTATCGTGTTGAGTCTTGCGCGACAGAGGTTTAGTGTACACGTTTTTCCTTCGTCTCGCGGGGTAATTGTTCTTATTTGTTTCTCGATTGTTTTGATTTGTGACGTGAACGAGAGTTACCACCGATCGGACGAATAGAGTTTCACAGCGGTATTGTGCTCACCTTCTCAGACGTCGATCCGAAAATTTCAGAAACTTTAATCAACTTACTTCGCTTCGCGGTCATTGTATCAATTCATTTAAGAGTATTTCCGAAAATCAGCTACATTCGATAATCGCAACGGAATGAATAAGGAACGAAGCATTTTAACAGCTGCACTAATCCTTTAACCCCTTGACCTACAATATCATCTCAGTCTCGCAACGAAAATTTCAATCCAGATTTTACAAACTAGAGTATTAGTAATTTATTTGAAGTATAAATTAAATATTACTTTCCTATTATAAATCGTTAACCTTTGGAGCAAACATGGGCAAGGAACAAGCATCATAATTCTTTCTCTAACGACTACGGAAAAGTAATTGCAATTATACTCAAGAAGTAAATCATAGAGCAAGGGGTTAATCCTCGAATCTATAACTCCATTGAACTCAACAATGTTTAATACTAGGTTCACAAACATTCATTCTACAATTCATTCTATAGTTCCCAGAAAAACTGACCTTCGTTCTTTCAGATCTTAAAAATCCCAGTTTAAAGAGGCACAATTCCATATTCGCGTATCAACGAAAATCGACAGTTAGCAACCATTTACCATGTTCCTAATTCAATATCCTAACGTTGGCATCGCAAATATTGCTGCGAGTACTTGAAAATCGAGGTGAAAAAGCTCTTTTCGATCCGACTCGATGAAACCGCGGTTCTCCTTCGTCGGAGAACGAGGGCCGACCTTGGTAAGGGAGGAACGCGTGCGCGCGGAAGCTGTACCTCGTCCGAGGTAATCGGCGACTCGAGAGTATGGCCCACCTTCGGCCTCGCGAGGGGGAAAAGAGGGCCTTAGGTCGCGATTGCAGTAGTCGGTGTGGTTGCAGCAGGCGACCACGTACTCCATGTCGCCTGGGCCGCGTAGCGTGCCGTTCATGCTGCACCAGACCGAGTACTCGGGCGCCGGGAAGAAGCGATCCTTATCGTAACACCTGAGAAAACAATTTCACAATTCACGGCTGCGTCCGGGCCGCGGAAACGGAAAACGCGCCATGTTCGCGGACGGAACGCGTAATCCTGAGAGCTAGACTTGAACTAGAACAACCGAACTTTTAATACGATTAACCCCTTGCGCTCGAGAGGCTATAATGAGAGGAATATTATGCTTTGTACAACGCATTAATTAGCGAAGTATTGAAATCAAATAGCTTTGTTTCTTAATTTATGCACGTTTTTTGATTAGTTAGTTTTAAGGAATGTTGTTTATGTCATTGAAAAATGCGGAATGTTTCTAGTGGAAAACTTTCGATTGCAAAGGGTTAATGTTGTGTTATATAAACAATGAAACTGCCGAGTAATTGTGTTGAGTCTTCGAAATTCCTTCGTAGAAACTCGGAGAGTGCAGGTATTGAAACTTTAATCGATTCACGATTTGCGTATTGTTGAAACGATTTGTTTAATAATTTCTCCGAGAAACATTGTTTATATTTCTGATAATTGCACAAAGAGGAAACCTGGGATGTTTCGCTTTGACTTGTCTGGCAGTTTTAGTGGTATTATGAAACTTGTAACAATAGACCTTTTGCAGTTTCTATGTATCTTGATTGTAGTATTGAAACGAAATTATTTATTGTTCAAATCGTGTCGGATATTTAACGCTTTCGAGATGTTTGTTCGGTCATTGTGAAATTAGAAAACTGAATGACGGCGTTTTGACGAGTGCGGTTGTTCTAGTGTTAACGGTATCTTGTCGACGGCATTTCGTAATTTCTCTTCTTCGTTTCATTTGTTTCCTGTTTTATTTGTTTCTCGAACGGGATCGGCGCGATTGTTTTTGGAAGAATAAGTTACACACTTATCTCTTCGAGCATGATCAAAGCGGACACATCGGACGCGGCACGATGTTTTTAGTAGCCTAGTCATTTTCACTCTTATCGCTTCAATTTGAAATTGTTCTTTTTCTGGTCGTTTCGAGGTTGCAGACGAAGCTGTCTCGCCACAGCTCGTTGCGAAAACAAGGTGTTAATGCTGAGAAAAACACTTGATGACCCGAAGATGACACTCGAAGCCATCTCGGCGGAGTTATTCTTTTCTTTTTCCTGTCACTGTCGACGACTCGCGAATCGTCCGGATGCTCGGAGCGAATTTGCTTGACGCTGGAACTACCGAATGGATCGTGATGATATATTCTTGATTTCTTATTTAGCGACTATAAAAAGCACACGAATGTTTTTCTGAGAAATCATTGGATAAGTTAATGTCGTAACACGCAAGGTATTAGGTCATCCCACAAGCAATCTTGTTGTTTTTGTACGAACTTCTACTGTAAACAGTATTCCCTTTATTTGTTAATTCTCGAAGTTCGACCTTTCCCATTTTTTGAGTAATTGCTTAATGTCATTCTCTGAAAGTGAATGTGGCTTTCCATTAAAAAATTCATTCGAAACAGTCACTTGTATGAGAACCTAATGCAATGCAAATCAATTGAAATTTTAATATTCAGGATCTTGGGACTTGTATAAAAAGAACAGGACGAAGAGAATTCGACTGATCGGTAGTTCTAGCGTGAAATAAGTGACTTGCGTCTATCGGTAACGCGCGGTGCCCGATTATCGTCGCCTCCGACCGACTTTGATTCGCCGGCTCGTGAAATTGTCGAAGCACTCGACGCTAATTACGCTCCGCCCGATAATTATCTATTCCGCAAACAACCGTGCAACAAGATACCATTAAGCGCATTTAATAAGCTGCCGGGCTTACACTTATCGATTAAAGCGATTAATCGGCTGCTCGAAGCTGTTCAAGATCGACGATTATTTATCCGGAACACGCCGGCTACTGAAAAGAAGCTGTTTTAGTCCACGAGGAGAGCTGACCATTTACATACACGGGTATTCGTGTACATGTTACGGTTCAAGTGATCAATCAACGTTTACATTAACGATAACCGGACAATATCAATAATAACCGAACAGAGAAATTAAAATGAATCATTCATAAGAATTGAAATTCACAATTACACAAGTGTAAATGTGATAACTTTCAGTGGAAAGTAATTTTGATAATAATCGATGAAGTGATAATAATTATGAAACTGCTGATTATTAATATTCAGTCGGTAAATGTGATTATCACGCGATATTATTGTAATTAGATTGACTAAAGGACGCGGTTATTATTAACACATTGAGCGCCGGCGACCTAAGAGACATTTAAAGCCTGAGCGCCGGCAACGTATCGGCCACTTAGCCCAAACGCCGGCCTCATTCGCTTGTATCTGATCAATGAGTAGCAAAAAAAGATATTCGAAACATTATACATTTTAATTGCATATTCGCCATATACAATTTAACGGAAATCCAAAAATCCGCATTATTGCGGGATCGGCGCTCAAGCGATAGACTCAGAATCCCGCGTTTTCACGGGGCCGGCGCTCAATGTGTTAATGTATATTAGCCGGTAATTGTATTAATACTAATCGGATTTATTACGTGAACCGTAGCATTATATACAGAAGTGTTCTCTTTTGTCTCCGTTAAAAGCCAGCGAGAGTTGGGTTCGTTACAACAGGGAATTTCACGGAAAATAGAAAAACAACGATCGAGTCTAACCATTTCGCTGGCCCTTTGCTGTCCGCGAGGACGATGCCGTCGCGACAGCGAAGAAGATGGACGGATTAAACTGGAAGGACGTGCAGAAACGGGAATTATAATAGCTGCGGTTGGCATAAACGAAACGTTGATGCAAGATTACATTCTTTCTTAGTCGTTGTTTTTTGGTACTCCATTTTTTTTCTTCCTCTCTTCGTCCCGTATCTTTCAATTCGTCATTAAATCGCTTTCAAGATTCCGTTTCCGAATTCGTGACGCAACCATGAAGATCGAAATGTAATCCGATATTATTTTAATATTCAATTTTATGCAACCAGAATATTAAACGGGCGTTCGTGTGCCTGTAACGTCACGGGACAATTTTATCGAACACTGTCGTGACCGGTTACTTTCGAAATCGAACGAACCAAAATTTCTCTGAACGAAGAGGATCTTCATACGTCAGTTTCATTGCTTTTCAAACTTCCAAATGTTCAATGTGCGATTTAATTTGAAATTACCTCGTCTTCAATAAGAACAAAGCTGTTCTTAGAAGATCGATAGATGAACAACCAAATACAAGCATACTTTTTATGTTTCCGTTATTTATCGACAATTTAAGTCTATGATCGTTTCTTCATCTTCAGCAAGAAAATACTGGTGCAAAAACATCGATCAGTAAACACATAAATACATGTACGCTTTCAATATCTCGTGGCTATAAAAGAATGTATGTAGTATAAAATTAACAAATATCAATCTGTAAGTACAGACTTCCAATGTATTCAATAGTTTTAAAAGGAATGTACCTTGAAATTTTGAAATTACAATGACGTTGAACTCTCACGGCCGAGCGTATAACAGTTTAAATTAAATAATTACTCCATTTTGCAAAATCAAATAAATCAACGAGATGCCTGTATATTGGTATGTGACTTCAAAGTCATACGAGCCTACGGAAGGTTAAATTGTCGATCACACTCGAAACGTCTCTTGCATCGACTTTCCGGCGTTGCAGACAATATCGACGACTACGGGGAAAGGTTAACACGCGTAATCTATCTGGATTTGTATACAGAGGGACGAAAGAAGGAGGACGTGGAGGAAGAGGGCTGAGAAAGGCTCGCGTAGCGACGCTACCAACAATCTTCTTCTAAAGGGAATCGAAGGAAAATATTTACAAAAGATGTCCCTTCTCTAAGAATCTGTTTACCAATGTCACTACGGTGTCTACTTTCGCTAGAGAGTGCAGAGAGGAGAAAGAGATATACGGCAACATGCTACCGGCGCCTTACAAGTCCGCTCGGGAGGACTTCCGGTCCCCGAGCACTTGCCAGCGAAACGAATAAATAAATAAACTGAGGAGGAGGGTACCATGAAGTAACTAGCACCTCCATAGGTGGCAAATATTTTCCCCGTTACTCTATTCATTTTACTCGACACTTTAATAGTCTTTCTCAAACAATTTTCTTTCAAACTGATGAAAAGATAATCATTCTTCACGAAAATTCTAGTTTGAAGATTCGAATGTTTGCTATTACGGTTCCAAAATTTTTGAAGTCAACTGTCCGAATTTGGAATTTTCTGACTTTATATCGATCTTTTAAAGTATTCTCAATTTAAAGGTTAGAACGTTGTCGTCGTGTAATCGAAGAGAAATAGGGGTGATTATTGCATTGTTTTAATTGGCTATGCTGCTAAGCTGCATGGAACGGGAGGGAGTTGATAAATGGAAGGCCGTGAATGGGTGGAAATGAGAGAATGCTACGACATCGTCGACGAGTATCGTTGAATTAGATGATCGAGGGTTGATTCGGATCGTCCTCGTATATGTGATTAAGGACAACATTGAGAGTCATCGCGAGACTGCTGATTTTGTTCGCGAGCAGCAGACGCATTGTCTGAAAAGTTTGACTGTTATTATGAGCTGAATGGAACGAATTATAGAAATTCGTGGTTCGACTTCGAGTGTTTTCAAAGTAGTTAAAAAAATACATTTTTTGGCACGAACACTGTGACAACATTTTAGCAGTCTGATAATTAATCTTGCCGCCATACACCTCGCGCGAAAACGCTTCTACTAGAAATACCAGAAAATCTTTTCGTGTTTTAAGCACTATAATTGTCATGGTTATAATATGAATTCTTATTTTTGATGTGCAATTTAAATTGGTATTTAAGGTCACTGGAAATGACGGTTGTTGACTAATTGTAATAATTATGTTATTGAGTAAATGTACTTATTGTTTTCATTATTTTCATGGAGTTTGATAATAACAACGAGAAGGATTTTCCGCTACTCTTAATAGTTCTCGTTGGAAGGAAAACCGATTTAAATTATGACATTTAAAAAATAAAAATCACGATGTCCCTCGGAAGCGTATTGTTAAAGGTTCGATCTCGTTTCTTTTCGCGTCGGTTCTAACGCCACTATTGTCGCGCGTTGTGATATTCCGTGAAACATTGATACACAGTACCGCTCAGAATTCTTCTAACGGAGATACCACACAACTTTAGAGTTACCTTTTATAATATTATTTTATAAGACAATTGCAAATATATGCGCAACAAATAATTATACAAAACAATACTGTAATAAATACGGTATCACAGACTACATCGCGATGACAGTAGCAAACAGACCGCAGATTTCGGTGGGTTCTTGTAGCATGTAAAAATGCAAAGTCGTAGAAAGTACGCGTAGCAGAAACATGTGAAACACACCCGAATTACAGCGTTCTCTATAACATCTGGTAAAACATGATATTCTACCATAGATTTACTTTCTTAATAAAAGCGTCGCTAGTTAAAAGACAAAAGCCGCCAACCGACGAACCCCAAAATTGTCAATGGACTTACAACCACAAAACTTTATGCATGATATACAGAAACGAATCCAAGGAAAATAAATTATTCAGTTTCTGCTTAAGTTCAACTTCAAATTTTCCCAGTCAATTTGGTCAACTCTCAACTGTCCAACTGGCAAGAATTCGTTTTTTGTATTCAGCGACTCGCATCTTCCACTACAAATGAAACTGAAGTGTCGCTTGCGCGCTTATTCATCGGCGCGACACGACGACGATTCATACTTACCTTCCAAAACACGGTGTAACACGTAAAATCTCAGTCGTTCGAATAATTGTGAACGGTACTGTACACATCTAGACACAGATAATAGAGTCGAGCGCGACAGAGAGACAGAGACATAGAGATAGAGAGAGACAGAGAGAGAGAGAGAGAGTGTGTGTGTGAGAGAGAAAGAGACAAGAAACAAAGTGATCGGTAGGGCGGGAAGGGGAGGGAACTGTGTGTAAAAGAGAAAGAATGCAGACAGCTGGAGGGTGTCAGCGGGTTTTCAGCGCGCGCGATAGGAAGACGCCAGCGAGTACGTTACTGGAGGCCGTACAACGCACAATTCTGCATAGTAAAGTGAAGTGGGCCGAGGAAGGGGGAGTTGATACCGGTGGCGAGAAGATAGAGAAACGGTTACGATGCAGCGGGGGCGTGTCGACAATAATAGACGAGCCATTCATTTATCGAAGCGATTAACTCCGCTGAAAGTCGAGGTATTCAGGAAATTTCGCGAAGAGCCGAACCTAGTGATTCAATCTTGAAGTTTGAAAAATCGTTCAAGGCTTAACGCGTTGACTGCCACGAGAGTTTCGTGTGTTTTGTATAATATTACTCATTCTTTCGTAACGAGGGTACTATTAAAATCAATTATTAATGATTTGATACCATAGTTCTTAAGTTAGACTATTATTTAGTCGCGTGACTAAATATTTTCATTCGTCATCAATTCTTCCACTGTAATTCCTTTCAAGCAGTTTGCAAGCTATGCTCATAGGTGACCATAATGGCGGTCAACGTGTTAACGGATTGTTTATCAATGCGATAGCCTTTAAATATTAATTTGGATTTTTATACGGTAGTGGATGGCGAATAAATTTGGAAGTCTCTTCTATCTGAAGGGAGTTAGTCGTTCTCGACGCGTGAATGATTCGAATATAGTACAAAATCGTAACAACGAACTTCAGTTAACGTCGGTTAACTTCGGCTGGACGCACAACATCGTGAGAACGATCATATTCGTTTGCGTTTGCGTACACAGCGGTCGCGTCTGCAGGAGATTTCAACGGCACGAGGTGTATGCGTGGGGCGGTGTTGTGCACAGGTCTCGGTGTTTCATCTCTCGGGTGTACCGTTCCTCCACCCTTCTCCTCGGTTGCAAATTGAAAAAAACTGCCGGAGGGATGGGCGGGCTGACGCTGCCCTTCGAATGTCGTTTGAACGTAACGGATATTCGTTTTTGAAAGGGATCTTCCGCTAAACCATAATTGCATCGATGAATCGTAGGGTCTCTGGGGAATGAAGTTTCGATTAAATTGATTTCGAGATACTTTACACATCCAAGGGAAGGGAAATGAAAACCTTCGAAAATTTCGTTTCGGGAGATCTGTTTGCAATTGTTTCGTGGAACTTCATCGAAATAATCGAGTTGAAATGTAATCCGATCTCGTAAAAAACGTAACCATGAAACGAATACGAAACGAATAAAGAATCCGAGCACTTGCGAAATGTTTGGATGAATCATTAGCAAATGGACCTATCGTTTTGCACTTTGATCAATTTGCAATCGAGGAACAGTCGTGGAGCATCTTATTCGACTAAATATATGAGATACTTTGAGAACGGATTCTGGAAGCTGGAATAAAACGAAGATCGAGAGTGAGGAAATTATAATTTCGGCTTCGTTTTCAAATTATTCGCGACTGAAAACTTGTGTGAATTATATCTAGAACTATTGGTGGATTTCGATCGTTAATCATTCAAAACTGAAGCTGCAACGTCTACTTCTTTACTCTTGATCATCGTCTTGTTTCAGCTTACAGAATCGTCCACTTTATTTAGCGAAACACCCGGTATAATCCCATTCACTTGAGCCATTAGGTATGAAATGGAAGGACTGGAGTTTTGCGGAACGGGTAATAATACACTGAGTCCAATCGGTATCGGTTAAACAAGTGGAACGATAAATAATAAGTACCGAGAAGAAGCATCTACAAAGAAAGTTGGATATTCGACAACAGCGATAACAATATAATCACTACTCTAACTAACTAGACGCTCTCCGGTAATATGTACAGTGGCTCTCAATCTACCAGAAGATCAGTGGCCGGAGAAGGAAGGTAGAATTTAAAGCTAACGCTACGCGTCCACTTAAAAGCAACCGTCGAAAATTGTATACCCCGTTATCGCGTCAGGATAAGATAATCACAGACCAGTGAATTTTCATTCATAAATGTAAAAGCTTCAACTTGAATATTTGATTACATTCACGTTACTCTTCTATTAACTTTAATTCTATTTACGTTCCTGGAATGCTTCTAAAACAGAGTAGTTTAATGCGATACAATTAAAATAATCATTCGAACGGTGAACAAGAAGATTAACGCTAGGACCAGAATTTCTGGAGAATATTGCACCATCTAGAATCATTCAAACGAATCTTCAACGAACACCGATTTCTTAGGAACGTTAAATAATATCTTCTGTTTATTTTGAATAGCACACAAGAATTCTATTTATTAGTTTCACAAATAATCATCCGTGTATTAAAACAACAGTAGAATCTAAGAGAACGTGCTAATTGCAAGGATTAAACGTTTACTCTGAAGTGGACGTGTAATCTATCGATTCAAGGAAAGATAAGTAAATATATGTGTATATACATATAGAGAGAGATCAAGGAGAATAGATAGTGAGATAAATAGAGACAGAGATACAGGGCAGTGATAGATAAAAAAAAAAAAAGAAAGAGAGAGAGAGAGAGAGCTGCAGCAAAAGCCTGAGCCACCTGCAGAGTGTCTCGCTACTTCCAGGTCGGCGAAAGGAGACTGTACCTTCTTTGTTGCGGGGGTGCAGCTGAGGTTTCAGATCCCGATTGCAAAAATCCTCTTTGCAGCACTCGATGACGAAGGTCGTGTTCCGCGAGTCGCTCGTCATGCAGAAGATGAGCGGCTCGGGCTGTGACGGCGACAGCTGTTTATTCACGCACCTTCAAGCCGAGTTTTTCACCAGTTTCAGATAAAAGTGCCACAAAAAAAACCAATTTGTCGTTCGGGAGGGTTAGCTTTTGGGCGCGGGATGTTTTTAAGGGACTAAGGGGATGACGATCGTGTTCTTGCAACTGCGAAACGGTTCCAAACGGTTCCCTAGAACCGTCCGCCGTTCCTTCGACCGATTTTCGAAGGTTTCCCGCAAGCCGCGCCAAGAAAAATGGCCGCGGCTGCGGCTAACGTAGCGCACCGGGGGATGGAACTTGTCCGTCTATCGATTTTTCATTCGGTGGAACCGTTCGGTGAAAGAGACCCCTCTTTGGTCTTGTTCGGTTCGTACGTTCGAACGTTTGTTCAGCTAAGACCTAAATGCACACCAGCGGTTTGCGGAGAGATGTGGCAGCGTTGATTGTTTTAGAAGAATAGAGAGATACAACGTTCTCTTGTTCTCCTTTTTCGCAACACGAAGGAACTTCGCGTCTTTATTCTTCCGAAACAATCGCTGTTGCGACATTTTCTCGGAAACCGCTCGTTTGCGTTCGGTCTAATTCGTCGGAACGCGTGGCGAAACTGAGGGTCGCAGTTCGTTCGGAGTGACCATTTATACGGATGATTCTTAACCGACGCGCTGAAGTTGAATTTAACCCTTAACGGACCTGCTGTATTTCAAGGTTACTTACCGACAGGTCCAAGCTATATAAAATAAAATCATTTCTGCAGCTATATACGCGGCATTCGACCCAGTAAGTAAAAGTGCAATGCCGCGTGTATTGCGGCATTGGTCTGTTAAGGGTTAACTTTTAGCTTCTACTTTGGAAGGTCTTGCGATTGCGTTAATAGCTACACGTGTATATCGAAGGTTCTTAAAATGATTTTTATACTTTTTCTGAATCCACCGTAAGAATAAATGATCACTCCGAAATGACTAGGTAACTCCGACAGTACTGACTTTCGAGGAAGATCCGGGGAAACTAGAATTTCAAAATGACTTCGTCGTCTCGGGAACAAAACAGTTCGAGCTACCACGGAACAGTCGCGATGAGTTTCAAAGAGACATTCCCCAAAGGTGGCAACTTCGGAATTACCTTAGCCGCGTGTAGGTCACGTGTTCCTCGTCATACTTACACTTCGATATTCAAGCGTCGTACGCTAAAAGAAACTATTCCCTGTATTCTCTTTCTTATCCTTCGAATATTAGTCAAACTACAACGCGAGGAACGTATCGCAACTGGGGATTCACTGGTCAAACAAACGTGAAATCAAAAAAAAAAGGGGGGGGAAAGAAAGAACAAGAAAAGTAGAAAAGGCTCGTCAAAATCAAGAAACTCAAACTTTCATGGAAAAATGAAGGGTTGGCGGCACTGTTAAAGGGAAAAAAGATTCAAAGGGAGAAAAGGGGAAAGAGGCAAAAAAAAAATCTGTTCAACACCGTGCAACTCAACACTCGTTTTGCGATACCTGACAGTGGGGGTAGCCAGCGGATCGTCCTCTCCCGGTTATTGCTCCCGACGTCGTACAGAGATCGAAAATCAAAATAAAATAGGAAAACGGGAAACGGTGTGCCTATCTCTCATCTTTCCTCGTTCCCCGATTCGTTCGTCCGATTAATTAACTTCTCGGCGAGGATCGAGAGGAGGTTTCTTCACTCGAGATATCCTCCCGAGTCCCATCCTGGGCTGAGCTCAAGCAGGCACAAAATCTGACAAACCGAACTCGTCACACCAAATCGATACAACAAAAAAAAAAAAAGAAAAATAAACGTACAACGTGTATTCCTGTAAAGGAAAATCAGAAGAAAACCAGGATAAAATTAAAAAAAAAGAGTCACGAAAACATGGTAGTTAGGAGCAAACGAGCATCATTGCGGATGCAGTGAGATGGGTAATTGGTTAGTGGAGGTCGTTCAAATGAGCGAATTCGGTCGGCCATACGTAGAAAAGTTCTTCAACGATCTTCATTCGCGTTGCCGTTCGCGAACGTGTGTCTCCGGTTTGGTTCGTAGGCTCGAATCACGCGATAAATTACTGGCCCGTAACGTTCCTCGCTCTGCTAGACCAGCGACGGAACTTTCGGCGATACGCTCGCAACCGCCATCTTGTTTAGCAACCGTGTTTCGCAAGTTGCTGTGGACTTCCTGGCCCGTACGTGTTATAATTACGGAATTACTGATCGATGCGCGTTACAATTGGAACAAACGAAACTTTCATAAATCTACACCTGATCCTGGATTTACGCGGTAGTTTTCACGCGTGATCTGAATTTAATAACACCGAATAAAATCTAGTTATCTCTTCTGAAATGTCATTATTATTTCTTTTGTTTGGCTACATGAAATAAATCTGTATTTCCAAAGGTTATACCAACTTTTCTTTCCAATAGTTTGTTTTCTCGTCGACGGAAACTATTCACGCGGTTTTCATCGCGTGGAATGAATTCTCGTGTAAACCGAGGAGGTGTAGATATATTCCATGACGATTCGAAATGCGCGAAATTACTGCCGATAAATTGGGCCACGTTCTACTTCTTATACAAACGGGACGAATCGAAAGTCCAAGGACAAGACATTCAACGAGATCGCGTCCATTTCGGAGGCGTATCTCTTTTGCGCCGTTGAACAGCGACGATAGAGAGAATCTCCATTTTCACGGATGAACAGCGGGTGTATTCGCGACGTTACAAGTTTTTTTACGACGAACGGTAAAAAGAAGGGGATGTGGGAGGAGAGGAAGAAAAAAAGTGGATAAAACGATACGCAAGCCCGAGGAAATTGCGACTCGACGCGAGTCAAGGTGATCCAGAACGACGACGGTAATCCGAGCCGAATACGCGGATACATCGCGGGAGAGATCGACGCGCGGTACGCATTTAATAAACTCAATTATCGCTGGACGCATCGAAATCGTGAGAAAGTCGTTCGGCTCGGTGCTTGTCGAATAAAAGAGAAACGAAAATAGGAAAGGAAGAAAATCGACACCGCACAATTGCGGTTTCGCGAACGCGCGTCTAAAGGTTGCTCGCTGGCAACTTCATTTCCTCGGTTACCTTGGACTTGCCGCAACTTTTTTGCAATCCGAGAAGTTTAATCCTTTAAAAGTCGGTAATAAATCGAGCAACGCCGAGGATCGTCGCAACAGCGTCCATTTTTATTCTGAGAGACGCGAACGGAGGATATTTATTGCACTTCACAGCGATACATTGGGAATTTTAATAAAGCGTCGACTCGGAGACATGGTAAACGCGAAATTTATTTTCAATGGAAGCTGCCGGTGACATCTGTGTGTTACTTTGTAACGATCCTTCGATCGATCGACAGCATCGCGATTCTCACGAGCCAAATAACTTTCTCGAGACTTCGATAGTCGAGTGAAGTTGATTAATGCGTGAAATCAATGTTCGGGTTTCCTTATTAGGTTCAATACGTCGACGAATTAAATTCATGTAATTAGCTATTTTATCAACCGTATATAATTTTAGTTCTAAATTAGTACCGGACTTTTAACTGTTCGACTTCATTTTCCGATAAAAGCAATATAAGGAAGATCATTTACTATAATGATATTTCTCCGCGCGACTTCGAGAAAGATTTGAATGGTTCTCTTGTAAAATGGACATGCAAGTTTCAATTCCGATGATATGTTGATGAAATTTCATTTGTTCCTTGAGTGTTTTTGTGTCCTGAAAATAACCTCGAAACGCGTCACCCGCGTATTAGAATACACCCTGTACACCCTCTCGAGTCGAGCACCAAGGGGTTTGCGTCCAATCGATCACCGATTCGTAGCAATGGCGGCTGCGTTGCCCCGCGAAACCTCGAAAGAAAGAGAGAAAGAAAGAAAAGGAGGAAGGAAGGAAGGAAGGAAGGAAGGAAGGAAGGAAGGAAGGAAGGAAGAAAAAAAAATGAAGGAAAGACGAAGACGAATTAAAGAAGAGAAATAACATCCGATAATTAGCCACGTTTTTATAACCCAGAAAACTTAGATTAATCTCGGATTCGCGTGCGCGATCACATTTACGTTCGCACACGCCGCGAAGTGGATAACGATCAGCACGTAATCGGCTAATTACTTTGTTCGATTCGAAGGAAACTTTTTTTTCTTCCTCTCCTGCGTTACCATGGATCGACCTTAAGCGTTCTTGACGCGTTCTTCGGCGATCACGCACGAGAAATATATCATTTAACCGAAAAATGGACGAGAATATTCATGTTTTGTTGCTTGAAACAACTGAAACGAGACTTTCACAAATTTCTATCGTTTCCCCAGAAAATAAATACATCGATCTTGTTAATGCAGCAGAACGATACTTCCGTTGGAAGATTTATTTACGTACGAAAATGTTAAAGTTTCGACTCGAATTATCACGGAAACGCTTCGCTATTGTTTATCACGATTGGAAAACGTAAACTGGAATTCGCTTTGATGAAAGGGGAAACATTTGCTTCACTTTATAACGTAACGGCACCCAATATGGAACATCAGATTTAGAGAGCTTGACAAAACGAGAGACATGCACTTTTCTCAACGAAACTTGCATCAAAACATAAAGAAATTAATTTATTTTCTGAAATATTGTGGTATTCTATATTAAGAGCTGCTCCATATTAGGCGCTGTTACCCTATATGTAAGGAAATAACCATAGAAGTAAGATAATCGTTTATCCCATTGAAATGCGAAAATAAAAACGCGAAGAAGAATATTCCGGAGAACGTAGCGAGTGCGTTTCATCAGACTCATTTCCGAGAATCGTCGAAACAGAAAAATATTGACGAAACTCGACAGGATATTTTCGTTACGGATTCGTAACGCTGATGTAAAAATCTTCTCGTTGCATAATACCCTCTGGACCCGAGCGGAATCGGCGGGTTCCCTGAAAAATACGACGGTTCGCCGAAAGAATAATAAGTTCGGTATTCTCGTGAGCGCCGGGGAACGCGTAAAAGAGCGGCGAAGGTCAGAGAGGAGGAACAAACTAATCGTCCGGAGGTGCGTTTACGTGCGGTTTACCCTAACCGCTCGTTCGCACCTGCATTAAACGTCAATTTCGCGCACGTGAAACGGCGGACCGGTGGAAAATAAACTGGACATCGTGTCGTTAACGTTCAAAAATACGACGACGCTTTCCACTTCCCTAATAAGAAGTGTCCCTTTGTCTTTTCGAATCTCCCGCGAATAAACCCTTTAACTGAAAGAGGAAGAAATCAGAAAAGATCCTTCGTAATGCTGGTTGAAATATGAAAGATATTTTTAAGAATTTTAACTAGTTAGCGGTTGCGACCTCTTTGAAAAGTGTGTATCTGAAATCCGATCGCGAAAAGTAAGACGATCATACTCGTCATGACGCAAAACCTTGCCATTTCTTCATGACGAGTATACTCAGTATAACAGCTAACTGGTTAAATAATTCCAATTCTGAAATTTGAATATTTTGTTTTCTATTTGGGATAGATATACGTCGTAAGCACTGATGAAATCGAATACTAAAGACTATAATTAATTATCGTTGCCCCATGCAATCGTTATCGAACATAATCAAAGATCGAGTCTCGCGGATAAAGAATATTATTCCACGACAGATTTCACCTCTCCCGTAGCTTTTCCCCGACTTTTCCAATGAGCATATAGTGCAATCAACTAGTTGACAACCAGATTAGTTTACTTTCATTTTATTTCCCTCTACTTCCTTCGGAACCGGGGTCCAAACTTTAACCTCGAGCACCTATTATAAAACTCATAACAGTTCTTGGCGCATAAACTGTGTAATGAAGTTTCAACACTGCTCGCGACGTAAGTACTCGGTCCCATTGCCAGCAGCTTCCGCAAATTAAGAGAGGCGAACGCGAAACAGCCGAAACGAGAGGAATATAAGATAGAAATGGGAAAAAAAAACAGAATAGACAGGAAGGTGGAAAAAAGAAGAATCAAACACGAGTGGCCACGACACTCGACCATTTCAAGGAACGCAGTTAATGATCTCATTAAGAAGTTCGTTATCACGCCTGTTTTCACGGTTAGCTATAAAGAGCGAGCGTGTGCTCGGGAGAGCTTAGCTTGGCGCGTTCGCATGCCGCGTTTACACGAGCGTGCGATCGGCAATGGAAATATTAAGTGATGTAATATAAAATGTCAGATTTTTCTTACTCACAAATGTTTGTACTCTCGTCTTTGTTATTCCTTTGTCTTTCATATAACCTATTGAACAGTTTCATTGTCGACTATCAGAGTAACTTTACGCAAAAAAATTTTTCGGAATTGTTTCTTTTTGTTTAATATCTCTAAAACACTTTACAATGTGTCCAGAATGGACATTTGGTAAATTATTTGATCAGTATTTACGGATGTAGTGCGTAGATGCTTTCTCAACAGACTGCATCTGTATTATGGTCGCCCCTTATGTTATGGGGAGAAGATTGTTGAGATGTTTTCTGCGTTTGATTTCCCCTTCTACAGATCTGATCATAAGATCGTTACGTATTTATTCGTTCCTGACGTATCAGGGAGCGTTTAGTATAGTTCTTAGTACGATGAATTGCAATGCTTCTATTTTTGCTGTGGCTTTTGGCTGTCATGCCACATAGTGCGATCACATAGGTCCAAATCCGTTTAATTATTGTTTTATTATGAAGAGTTTGTTGCTTGTGTAAGCTTCCTCTTTCTGCAAAATCCGACATTTCATATGCACCAACCTAACATTTTCGTGGCAGTGACTAACTCGTAACGCTAAGGGCATCAGTGAATACTGAATTTACGCAGCAGTCGAAGAAATTCATTGCCAATTCTTTCTACGGATCACCGAAGCGCATTTTTTTAAATTCACTGCGATTCTTGGTGTTTTGCTCATGCAGAGGAATTAATTTATTCAACGATTCCTCGACAAAAATGCACTTGTGATTTCAGTAATTGAATCTGAACCTTAAAATTTCGAATCGCCCTAATGATAATAATTTCTGAGCCCAATTGGAAAAGAAAATGCAATCGCGATAATAGGTTCGCTGCGTGAAATCGCTATCGGAATGAATAAAACGTTTAATAATGTTCCACGTAACAATGCTAAACGAAAACAGCGGCACTGCATAATTAATCACCGTTGTTTGCAACATTTATCCCTGCCACGAATAAAATCGGTGTACATCGCGCGGAACACGGAAAATTCGCGTAACACCGACCGAGATAATAACTCGAACAATATAGGGCAATAAACTAATTCGGTTTATATTACATTGAACTGTTAATGGAAACCGCGAATCTCGACTTTCGAGCGTTATTCACATGGAAATCTAAATTTGCGTGAACAATAACGAAACGACACTAATTTGCGTTATTACATTCGATTTACGATTCGAGTGAATCAAATTTCCAGCGTTAATCGTGGACTGTAGGGCAGGTAAAAACGTTTTGCCGTGATCTCGTTCCGCAACATGGATACATTATTTTCAATTAAGAGTCCGATAACGCAAGCTTGTAGGGGAACAGCCGTCGAATAATACTATATAACGTTTAACGAGAACGCGATGGTGTCGTAAACAAATTTTATTTCGAGAAAATCGCCACAGTCTAATGATACAGCGCAATAGCAATATCCTCGGGCAATCAGCGTCCATAAAGCGGCTGGAATTTCCATTTCGAACCGATCGCGTGATTGCTCGATAATTTTCTCGCGACAAAGAGGGAGAATTTTTATTCGTACGATCGTTTGACGTTTCATCGTTGAAAAAAAAAAAGAAATAAATCTTCTCTTCGCTCGTAGTCTCTTTTCCGATCGCGAAATGATGGCGGCGCGCACGGTTCGCGGGCGCAAGGAGGAAGCCGGCCGGTGTATTTTCGCCGGCCGGTATAAACCACACCCGAAACGAGCATTACGCGAATCATTTTGCAATTTCTGCCCGCATCGATTCAGAAAACTCGCCTAGCACGGGAATATTCTGCGCATGCCTTCCTCCGACCGGGCCGGCCACGGATTAGTGTGTTGCCTTCGGGTTACACGCCACCCATCACACGCACACACACGCACAAATACCACGTCCGATCCCTGAATATTAAACGGACGCCTCGGAATCGCTGGCGCCAAATACACAGAAACCAGGAATTATTAAACAACAGATTAATGTTTGCATTAGGTTTGGGACAACACGACGACGGACTGCGGTCGTAGCCGCGTCCGCGCCTCAAGCCGCGTTCCCACCGCCTCGACTTTGGCGTTCGACTTCGCGGCACAGGTTGCCGAGTCCGCGAGAAGCAGTTTCGACAGAAACGAAATGATCAAGTTACGCGACGATGAACTGTTCTTCAAATCTAAGATTTGTCGTGTCGGTGAATTAGCTGCTAAGGACCACGTGATTAGGAAAACTGAAATAAATGACAATGTCTCGAGCTTTAAGTTGGAACAGCGAGGACAACGTTTTAAATGCCATCGTTGAATCGACTTTGGTTTCGGTGTAACAATTTGGGATGTAGATAGAAAAAACTATAAGATCTGAGAAACCAAGTAGCAAAGTTGTACGCCAGAAGTTAAGACGGTGGGGATGTAACTTAAAGACACATCCTCAACGGTTAGACTTTGGTGTAAGACTTTGTTATATAGTCTGACGAGCTAATAGGAGAAACCATGTGGCCTGGAAAACTGCTAGTTCAATTGGTGTGGCAAGCTTCTTTACCGGAGCAGCGAAGTACGCCAAAAGTCGAAACGGATCGGACATGGCTTAACGAGCGAGCTCGGTCGAGCCAGAATGAATACAATGCAACATGAACTAGAGTTTAAAGGTACGAATATTAACCTGTTCGTACAGCAAACGAACAGTTCATTCTCGCTTGCTCTCGCTTGCTCGCTAGGCGTGCACGCGGCTTAACCTTGCGTACCCGGAACGCCAGCTGCGCTAGCATTGTACATTCTTTCCGACAACTCAGATCGCCAGTTGCGCCGGCACGAATACTTTCGCACTCTCTCATTATACGTAATTGCACGAGGGCAAGATGCATTTGTCTCAATAGATTTTGCCAGCGATCGGTGCGCGTTGGCGAACGAATACAAACATCTTGGCCAGACGACACATCTGAGCTGCAATTGTCTCGAAAGACATCGCACACCTTCGAAGATCACAAAAAATACATTTACATGAACGTATCAACGCGTGAACGACAGAATTTTGTCTTCATTGCCAATCTATAAAAAACGATCGATGTTGAATCGTCTTACGTAAATTCTTCGAGTCGCCGGAAAGAAAATGTTAATCCTTCGCAGTCGAGAGGTGACTATAAATCGTCAGTAGAACTGATATAAATTATAAACTCCTATATATTAATATTAATATTGAAATAACATAGCTTTGTTTCTTCAGTTAGGTATTACGTTTTCTGATTGGTTTCGAAGAATGTCGTCTATGCCTCATCGGAAAATGTTGAATACTTCTGATGAAGAACTCTCGAGTGCGAGGGGTCAAGAACGTTTCCAGGGTTGCAAAGGTTCAAACTAACCGGTTCGGCTGAGAGTAGAATACCTGGAGACAATTTAGGCGAGTCGGACGGCTGTAAGGTCGGATATAAATTCACGTTGCAGAAGTCTGTGTCGCAGCAGCTCCTGGACCGATAGATACCCGGTTTACCGAAGCACACCAGCGGAGCTTCCGGCGGTAGCCAGAGCGACCGGTTCAGACACCTTTTGCACAACATCGGATTTGTTTTAAATTCTCGCCAGGTCTGTGGCGTGGACTGGATGGACCGACGATCGGTTTCGTCGACGAACGGGGGCCAAGGCAAGAATCCTCGGGGGTCCCCGAAGCTGCGCGCCGCGTCGCGATCACTCGATAGTAGGAAATCCTACCGCGCCGCTTTCGCGTTTCGACCAATCAAGTAATCCCGGCCGCGCTATTTTCGATGCGATCTCCGACTGAATTATCCGAATTATCTGTCTGGGGCATTAAACATTTAAACTCCGCCCGTACGTCTGCGACCTGAGACCGTCGCGTTCGTCGTCCCGGTCGATTTCGTTCGATTCCGAGACCGCGTACATCGTGGCCCGACTATTATCGGTTACGGTGGCAGACCAGCGAATGGTGAACTCTTGCCACCCAGCGTTTTCCTGTGACCCAGTAAGCAAATCTTCGTTCGAAGAAATCACGCTGTTCACTGGGAACGAGGAAATTATGGTGATCGCTGATCGAGATTACGCAGCAATGAAGATCTTTCTAAAGAAGACTTACACTATGCTCGCTCTAAATAATGAAAAGGACTCCTTCTTGTAGAGGAAGTTATTGAGGAACGACCAATGATATTCGGATACAAATTTCTTGCATAAGTAACAGGTAGTCTTAGTCGCGAGGTTCTGGAATACTTCAAGATTTCGTGTATTCCAACGGGGCACCGAAAAACGTGACTTCTTCAACGGTAGAATAAATTCTCATTTGCCTATCGTCGCGACGTCGTTGACGATAAAGTCGACCAGCAACGATCACCGACGACAGATTACAAGTACACGAAGCCTTTTCGATCCGATTCAACTCGCTTCCCCGTTTGTTCGAGGACTGTTCGTGTTCGTTGTGGCTACCCCCACGCGTTCACCAAACAGAAAGAAACAAAAAAAAAAGAGGAAAAGAGACCGTAACGTAGGGATAAGAGAAGCAATACTGGAAGTTTGTGCCGGTGGATCGGAGACGGTTCTCGCTGATCAGTTGAATCCCAATCCCGCCGGTCTCCGGCGAGAAATCTGAAAACCCGGCGTGCCCGCGAAGCGTTACCAACGCGACCACCGGCCGACAACAATAATTCGTTTCCGTCGAAACTCCCGAACCAGTCGCTAATCATGCCCCGCAGGGCTGACTGGAAAAAAGCGGCTAAACGTTCCTGGAAACTACAACGGAGCGGGGGAATCGGGGATTGCGGAGGTGTGCGGGGGAGTGGGGAATCGATCGGTAACAGAACGTGACTGTTCAACTTCCTTTCGCGGTGGACACGATCGAAGCGGTGGGAATTAACGGGGTTGCTCGAAATATTCGGGCGCGGTGTGAAAACGGGATAACGCTCGATTTCAAGCAAATACGAAAGATTCATTAAAAAACGAAGCATTTCCCGATCCACGCGTGTTACCCGAAACACTGGAAATATCCGATCGATTATCGAACACACGTCCCAGCGAAAGTTCTCCCGAGATCCTTAAACGGATAATCCCGGCGCAACCTGTCTCGAAATTGTCGGATCCGTCTCGATAAAACGCTCGCGACTCGGAACAGTATCGGAATTATGTAAGAACGATAACGGCTAATCTAGTTTTCATGCGGCCCATTTAACCGGGGAACGATAAAATCAAATTCCAACGGTGGCAGCCGATTTTGTTCTGTTTATCGTTCCAATGGAGAACCAAAAAGAGAGAGACGATCGTTAACTTTGGATAGAGTATATCGAATGGGTCTCATCGTAGAAAATGAGCTTGTTTGTTTAATAAAGTGATCGATTTTATTTTTTCAATACTTTCGAGTGGTAACCCTTTCCAAACAAAGGCCTGATACGGCTCGACAGGGAACTTTTACCGTTGACGTTCAAACATTCGACTATTTCATCAAGCGAACAGCTCTTCTTTCAGCTATTTTATCGTTTAAAATATCGCTTAACTTGTTACTGTTCGACATATTTAATATTTATATTTGTTTATTTATTTATTTATTTATTATCGACTGAGCATTAATCTGGTTGGCCACACTTCGTTGGGTCTGAATGAATGTAGTTTCATTAAATTTTCCAGCGTTTTGTTTCGCGGGGTCGATCATTTAGGTGAATGAACAGCTTAAATGGCGGCGTCACGTCCGAGTCGCGGCTGAATTCTTGCGAATACGTTGGTTTTCTCTTTCCCTGCGCGCAATAATCGCGAAACGACCAATGTTTTCGTTTCTTTTCTTTTCTTCTCCAGTGGCTGCGACAGTACGATCAAAACAAACGCGTTTTTCAGCGGCACGCGGCATAACGTTATTCGCGACAACAGTTATTGCACAATTCGCTATACGGATACTTCCAAGTGCGAGCTTCGGACAGATCGGGACACGTCTGACCGGGTACGTATTGCGAATCGAACGATTGTGCCCAACGAATTTCGCGATCCGATTAATTTCGATGTTGACTTTTGACAAAAAAAGAAATTTGTCGCGGTAGAGATGGGAGAATTGAAGGAAACAATCATGTATCGCTTTTAATTTCGACCCTAATATTTGAAAAGTAGTTCCCTTCAAGCCTTTCAGTGGAGACTTCTCTGTCGATCACTATGTCAACATTGTTATCTATTTTTGAAACGCTATTATACTAATACGTTTATTGAGAGTTAGACAAGAAGTTATCAATCACGGAATAATCCAATAAATTGCTTTACATAACCGGTCATTAAGTTACATAATTAAATTATACAATAACGATAAAGTCGCACGCGAAACGTGTCAGTGTATCGGCTAGGTTAAATAATCACGCCTTTATCGCGATTCGAGCGTTGCAAATTTCTACGGTTTATGAAAATAGGTATTTGAAGGATGTAGAATAGTGTGGGGTTGGGGGTCGGTGGGGTCGGGGTGAGTGAGTGAGTTCACAGGCGATCGATCTGATGGTCAGAGTACACTCGGCTGTAATACGACGACGAATCGACGGCGAAGAGAATTTTTGTCAGTGGAATTGCTCTCTCATAGCGCCACCACGCATGCACGTAATACGTTACCTCCGAGCGTACGTGATAACATCGTTCTCCAAGCTGGTGCTGGCAAAACAATAGCCGTCGGTCTCGCACGTGTGATTGGTATCCGTGCAAATATCGCAGTGACACTTCAACAGTCCTGGAAAAAAACATGACAGATATTTAGCGGACCTTAAAACGAACACTTATCACGATCAGAGTCACTTAGGACACGTTCATGAGCCATGATTCTTAATGAAATGTTTGCAGATTACGCGACATAATTAGGAGTGATAAATGTAATTGATATTCTGGGAACGTAATGGAACTCGCAGTGGAAAAGTAGTATAAACGGCAGATAAAAGATGATAGGACAGGATATATGTTGATAGATCGGGCAACTTTTGATGTAAAACAGGTCTTGACTATCGTAAGCAGGTGTAGAAGTTCAAAAAGTGTGAATCGATCAGTTTGGGAACAGTCTAGAGGATCCTGTAGGCTAGCAATGATCAAACTATTCTATCGCTGATAGTTAACTTAGACGAACAAAAGTTCTGTATTCGCTGTGTGGAATATTTTCAAACGCTTAGGCAACTACTTTCGACTGTATACCGAGCATGTACCGCGATAAAAAATGGAACTTGTTGTATGGTGATACCGATCGTGTCTTTGATAGTCAACCAGGAGTTTGTTTTTGTACAGAATTGTTTTTATCGAGCCCACTGGTGCCGAAGAACTTTCAGATCTACGATAAAAAGCGAAAGAGCAATTTTGTTTTTTGTATTGTACATCCAAGTAATATATGTACCTATATACGATCAGTCTTTTATTTGACGCAAGAAGTTAATTTCTTTGAGCATTTGAAAGTAATCTTAACCTTGACAGACTCGAGAAGCTTAAGAAAAAGTGTACCTTCAGGCTTGAATATGCCACGATTTACAGAGAATTATGACGCCCAGCATTTTCTCAATAACTTATCACTCCGATAATGACGTAAGTCGTGCCGAAGTTAAAATGAGACGCGTGAATTTGCATACTCGCAAACAATCCAGTTATTATTATGATTAGCGAATTTGAATACATTCGTGATGTACATAACCGCTCAAAGTTCGGTACGAGGAACGAAATTGTTAATACAGCTTACGATCTTTTTATGCTACACCGATATCAGTTTAATCCTAACCGACGTTCCTGCAGAGTAAACAAGATCTTTCCTTCGTTCCAATTTCAATTATTCATACCGATAAATATCTGTGTTTGCATAAACAGCTACTCCTCTACGTACCGCTTAATCATGCAATATGCAATAGAATATTTAGATCATTTATTGCATTTTTCTTCGTCCATTTTGTTTGCGTACAACGCGGAGCAATTAATTAAATTCGTATTAAATCAGTATTCCCGAGCAAATCTATTCTGCCAGCCTTCCTCGAATCATCTCGCGCAGCAAAACATGAACACGAGATTTCCAATTCAAACTAACAAGCGCTTTATCAAGGAAACTGATTGCTTGCTTATCTGCACATCAAACAGTACCTAATTAGGGGTCTCCCCGATGTTTCAAATATTCGATCCTTCTTCTACACAATCTATCTACATATACACGCAAAACAAGGATTCTGCACGATCTTCAAATACATATTAATATCGCTAATTTAAAACTAATATAACGAACCTTCCTACGTAAATAAAAAGATGTTGATACGCGAAACTAGCCAACACTAATCTCTGCACAGAAATCAACAATTCATTTACAATTCCTAAACATCCTATTATAAAAACAAATGTAGTCTGTAATTTGAGAATTCTAACGAGGCACAGTATCAACTTGTGAAAGAAAAAAGAAAAAGATGACAATGTATAGACATTCACATTTTTTAATTTCCTTTTCAAGGTGATCATCGATAATTTGATCTGTTACAATCGTCAATTGTTGCTAATCTGCAACTGAAACCGAGACGATTAGAGTGAGTACCACTAATCAGTAATTGTAACCTGCAACAATGACGATAACCTGCAACCGAATTGAAAGTTGTATTTTCATTCCTGAATCCGTGCGACTCGCAGTGTTCGATTCTCACAGAAGAATGCCGAGCGGTAATACATCTCGTCCGTCGTCGGGCCGCCAGGATACACGGTTTCGGGCCGTGGTGTACGACTTGACGAAACGAGTTTAATTCAAGTCATTAGCGCACGCCCACATCGGATGTTTGGTCCCTCTTTGCCCCTCTATATCCCGGGAACCCGAAGAACCCGTGCGCTCGGCCAGCTAAAAGGGCTCCGAAACCCGAGGAAATACCTGTACAAGAGATTCGCCGCATACCGGGCCTGTAGGACGTTCCCTTTTTCTTTTTTCTGTGCGCGAGGACTACGAAAGACGCTATTCGGGGCCTTGTCTCAGCTAGAACTCGATGCTTCGCGGGCTGTTCGCGGCGGACCCTTCGATTCGCATACTGCAAGAATTCGTAAACCTTTTCCTCCTTTGTTTCATAAGGAAAGTTGTTCCGAAGATTCCTTCGAAACACTTTTAAACCAAGAAAATTCGAAATAATATTAAATTATAAATAAGAATACAAAATTGTATTTATCATTTCACATTTCCCATTTCTTATTTCCACAGAAAGATTGAAAAATTCATGTTCACTTTCTATTTTTAACGTTCAAGTGTCTTTATTCCTTTAGTGCCAAAAGAAAGGCGATCCGATTCGCCCCCGGCAACTCTACATACTTCTGTAAATGAAGTGAGAAGAGACCAGCCTAATGGGTACGTATTATCTCGGAAACGTTCGTTTGGATCACGCGCAAGAAGCTGCTATCCACGACGAAAAGATGCAGCAATGACGCGATTAAATTCTGTCGACCGCGGTGTGGCTCACCGTAACATCCGACGGATTACAGTGACATCGTTTTACAGCATTGTCCCGAGGCGAGGCAGATACAGATAAAAGTTACGTGTCGTTGCCGCGGGTAAACTTCCCTCGCAAACAGCTTTTGTCGAGCGACCGCGATACGAAAGCGCTCAGAACCGAGCAACTATAATCGAGTTGAACGGCGAACGGCTAACAAAACGTTAACGAAACAGGAGCTCGGTCTCGCGCAAAGTAGCCGGCGAACCTTCGCCATTCAATGCTCGCCGCTGTTCCATGTAATTTCCTTGTGGGATCGAACAGTCAACCTCGGCGAGATATTCCGATCGCGCAAAAATTGATTCGTTGCTCGAATTACACAACAGAATACATTCTAATCTTCCTTAATTCAATTACAGATACTTATTTATCTTAACCTGAAATATCTCTTCGCAATTTTGGGATTCCTTGTCTCCACGAACGCGAAGAAAATCATCCAGAGTTACTCAGATTCGAAGAATCTAAAGATATATAATTTTCTTATAAATTGACTGTTAGTTTATTTTATAAGGACATCGAATTCCATTTGTGTTATCCAAAGTTTCATTTTCTATTCCTTCGGGCCGAAAGATATGCGTTGCTTTCTGAAGCATGTGGCAAAGACCACTAAAATTAAATTCATTACTCTAACGATTTTCGAAGTAAACCTTTAAGTGGAAAGGTTAAACGTCTCTTCGACGAGAAGCTGGGTCAACGCTGAAAGGATTTCCTGTTCGGAATGGTTTGCACGTCATGTGCTGAATTTTCGATATCATGCCGCTATTAAGAATTTCGGGCGTACTGCGTGTCGTGTTTAGATCCCATCGGTGTAACGAGCGCAAATTTCGAGATCAGTCCAGTCCCCATTCGACTCGCTGTTGGATCGCAGCTCTAAATACGAATCGCGCGATGGTTACACGGCCAATCACGAATCTGCGCCACGGAATACATTACACGGCGGACGGTACGCGTTCCAGCGTCATTGCTCCAGTCCGACAATTCCTTGAAAGATAATCTCCGGACGGTGGTTGATAGAGGATATCGTCAAGGATCGGCGATTCCCGATCGCGAACTCGGTCGGCACCGACGCGACCTACTTATAGGGTGAATCAATAGTCGCCAGGGACTTTTTCTAAAAAATACTGTCTCGCATGTTCGCAATTTTTTCCAAGCATTTACTTGATTATTGACATTTTTATGTGTTTACTATCTCTGAAACTTTTATATACGCATTTCTCAGAACATTCATGTTCCGTTCAGATTTTCTTCGATGTTTCTATATTATTTTCAGACATTTGTATTTGTTTTCTTATTTATTACGCTCTCTCCTAAACTTCCCACTAGAAACTAGTCATTTGTCTTCGTCCCACGGACTCGTTTTTCAATTATCTACCGAAGAAACGATCGGAAAGAGGTTCTTGCGGTCGTCGGCAGCCGCGCAAGAGAAAATTAAGAACTCGCCACGATGAGTCATATTTAGAACGGCAATCGATCGTTCGGGCAATACTGTCTAAGTTCATTTAAATAAATAATTGAGTCGCGATCGGGACTCGTCGCGCGAGGAAAGTGAAAACGAAAAATCGACGTCCTACTGCGAACGAGAACAAAGCCCGAGGGACAATTTTCTCGGTAATCTTTCAATGATACGCGAAACCGATAACAGAGGGTAATTTAATTAAGAAAAAAGAACAGAAAAGAAAGAAAGAAAAAACGGGCGAGGGATTCGTGGACACGCAAAAGAGCGATTTTTCGTCATAGTCTATTTTTAGCATGCAAATTCTACCTAACGGTGTAACCAGAAATGAGATGGTAATCGTTCCTAACTGTAAACAACGGGCTTGATTTAGCGGCTCGCATAATATTAAAAATAATCGAGGTTGCGGCAACTATTCGTCCGAACGGCTGAGACGGAATGTAATTTATACCGGCGATCGAAGTTTATTACAGACGATACGATCGCAAGCCGTCGAGAAACCATGGGAACAACAGCAAAAATCGTTGAAACCATAAACTCCTCTGCCCGATAAAGAAATCTTCGTTAAAGTTTATCGATACACTGAGAAGTCTTGTATATAACCGTTCTAAAGATCAAGAATCGTCCGCTGATGCCGACAATAAAAGAAAATCCCAGAATACAGCTCGTTTTCCGTGTAATTTGCGATCAGCGATGCGGAAGGGAAATAGATTTCCTTGGTTTCCGATTAGCAAATGCAAAACCGATATAACATCAACGCAAGCTGGTTATAAATTATTGATTCGCCGATTTTTTCCCATCATAAACAAAACAATTATCTCGTAATAACTTCTCAAGACTTGCCTCTTTTATGACATCTTGGTCGATCTCCTTTTGTATGCGCGAATATTATATAAAATGATAAATACGATAATGACGGTGCAATCTGCATTTCATGTAATCCGATCGAGCATTCGGTTCGAACGAGTCCCGAGACTCCGAATATCTTTCCTTCTCGTACCGTTTAACGATTTCTTACTTATCGTTTCCCGTCCTGTCAAGCGAAAATCTGCAAATTACAAGGAGTTAAGGATCACATGAAATCCAGCGAATCGAAAATCACGAGTCACAACGGGCGAAGCGGGTTCTAATGTACCCAAAAATCATAGAAAACGACACGGCGAACGTGGAAAACAATGAAATTTCACTGTACTTCTATCGAATTCATTCTTTCACGTGGAATCACATCCTTCCCGTTCGAATTGCCGTCCACAGGACACCCAGTCGCGTTATTATTAGCGTCGAACGTGTTAAAATAGAGACAAGTGTCCCAGACCTTTATCCCGGTGGACGCCAGACGGCCCGAACGCGTTAATTTCTCGGGTAACGAGTTAATTGCCGTGTGCGGTAATACCGTGTAATTTATAGTGTACTGGCAGCAAGTACAAAACTAAAAGAGGAAAAAAGAAACAGAGGAGGCGTTAAACGTACGCGGCGGATTAAGAAGATTACACGAGCGTTTCCTCTCGAGGAACGGGGAAAGACACGCCTACACCGGAGAAATGGAAAGCGGAGGAAGCGTATAACACCCACGCTGGCGAAATGCGAAATTGTAATTCACGAAGTGCCCGTGTAACACGTGTTAATTCAACCACGGAATTTATTATCCAACGGGATAAATCTGTACCCAGTCGGGCGCGTATTGTTAGGCGCGGGAGATTACACGAGTGTTTCCTCCGCGATTCGAGAGAGAGAGAGAGAAAGAGAGAAAGGGGGAGAGAGAGGGAGAAAGAGAGAGAGAGTAAAAGAGAGAGGGCGAAAGAGAGAGAGAGAGAGAGATACACCCACGTCGCGCAGATTGGAAACTCGATTCGCTAAATATAAATTCTTGTTATTATCAACCTCACTTAAGCCGCCGGATACATTGTTGTGAGGTTTGTTTATTGCCGTGAATCGGTCTTTCGCGAAGCTGAAACCCCCTTGCACTATAGCCTCGCGCCGAACACGTTGCTGCCCAAGAATCGAGTCAGCCTCGAACGGGCAGCTTCGATAAAGGATTCATAAAGGCCACCGTTTCTTCTCTTCTTCCTTTCTTTTCTGTGCCGAACATAGGTGCTCGTTCTTCGACCTGTTTTCTTATTCATCGGAAATGACGAATTTACGATTAGCACGTTAAATGCCGCACGATTTCATAGAGTATCATACGCGTAATATTAACCCTTTGCCGCCGAATGCCACTATAATGGAGCCTTCAAGCTTTGACTTATAATTTCGAAAACTGCAAACGAATAATTTAATTATTCAAGTAATGAGAGATTGATATGTAGTTTCATTTGTCTAGTATGTGAGACTTTGATGCATAATTGAGCTGTCTTATGGAAAAGCTTTCGAAAAGTGTAAAACATTCTTGTCGGAGGGTTAAATCATTCGATTGAATTGCATTATTTTTGTTGCACGTTCATCTAGCTGAATGTCACCGTATTGGGTAGCATTATTTATAATATAGAAATGTTGTCAAATAGTCGTGATTTAACTGAATGAAATACAGTAATACAATTCGATTGTGGCTCACCGGTGCTCTCGCTGCGTTCAACGTGTTAAGTTGTAAGATTTACAATTTATAGAGGAAAAGGATGCCGAAACTGTCGACGCTACCTTCAACGACTTCCTGATATCTCTGAAGTGACATTTAAAAGTGGATTTGCAATCGGTTAAACGGGAGAGCATCGAATTAATTCCTACCGTTGAACGCATGTCGCGAAGTGATGGCGTTAAGGGCGAAAATCGTGTTTCTATTGGAACCGATTCGCGTCACGGATCGCGGAGGATCACGTACTCGCAGTCCGCGGTTCGCTCGTCATTGGTGGCAGACAGCGTCTCGTTAAGGTCGTTGCCGCGATGCCAACAGCCTTTTTCCCCAACCTACGACCGTTTTATCTGCGAACGCTAATAGTCGTAAGAACCCGTGAAACAAGAACTGCGGATTCGAAGACGTGACTCGAGCGACTCGACCCTGTGGAAACTGGGTAATGGCTGGCACGAAACGAGCGACGATTGTCAACAAGATTTTTGCGCGACCGGTAATTCCGTACTTAACGCAACAACTAAACGCATGCCTAGAAAAAAAGCGTACGTTGCACTTCATGAAAGTTGCAGGCAAATGTAAAAACAATTCATTGGTCATCGTGCGAACTAAAGAAGCAGCTTGTTTCTTTAACGGTTGGATTACTTTTTTACTGAATAATTTTAATAGCTTATCATAGCGTACAGTTAAATTACTTTTTTACTGAATAATCTTAGTAACTTATCGTAGGTTGTAGCTTAATCGTGTTGACGGTTCTTACGTGAATAACTTAATGATTTTCTTTTAAATAGTCACTCTAAGAAGAAAATTACGTTGTCCTATTTGAAAGGGCCACGACGATGCGCGATTCAAATTGCTGTTGCCATTGAAAAACTTATTCCTACGTTTAAAAGAGAGATTGTTGAATAACCGCCGGTAGGTGGAGCGTTCGAAGTTCTACTCTGTAAAGGGTGAATGATGAATCCATTACGAAAGCTTAACAAGGAGCGTCAGACGTATGACGGATCACGGCCGCGGGAAAATCTTTCCGACGCGATGCCGAAGATGAAAGTCATTGTTTGCCACGGTGCCCTCCCTTGCCGAGAATGCTGATAAGTTCTGAGGACGATACCGAGGCGTCAACGCGCAATAAACGTTGCTAGTTAGGGGGGTGTTCGATAACCGCGATAAAACTGTACCGCCGGTAGAACTTGAGCCGCACATTGTCTCTTCAGATCGATATTGCATTGGACTAATGTCATCCACCTTTCTGCATTTCGGTTATTAAACACGTGTCAGCGGTCCTATATTGCCTCCAGATCAATTTTATGATTTATTAAAGAAGTTTTTCTTTTTTTCTGTCAACGAAGATGTAAGTACACGCGGTTGTACATAATTATCATTGAATAATTCAAGATTGAAAAATCTTACTCGAAGAAACATACAAAAGAAATTCGAACATGATCCCTGTAAGCTAATTACTGTAATTTGTTATGATCTATCGCACAAAAGAATGAATATACAATAGTCAATAGTATTTTGCTACTTTTCCTTGTCGCTCGTTTTATACACCAGTTTATGGCATTATGAGTTATAAATGGCGAACAAGAAGTTCCTTACATCCCTAGAGGTCCGAAAGCTTGTTAAATGATACGTGCTCCTTATATCAGACACTTGTACGAAAATAATTGTGTGGTGTTAAGATGGCCGCAAAAGCGCGAGCAGAATTTGGAACAATGTGAATGCATTTCAAGTAGTTGGAGAGGTTGAATTGAACAGCGCCACTTTAGGATAAATATACATGAGGACCTACATTTCAGAGTAGATAAAACGGTATCCCTAAAAAGTAGAAGTAACTCCAATTTTGAAGAAACAAATCGACAAACAGTTAAAAACATGTTTCATAAATAATGTTTACAAAACGTCTGTAAACAGATGAACTTTTATTGAAGAAACCTTTTTCACATCGAGAAGAGTCTGATCAGGTTTAGCATTCTACTGGGTTTTTTTGCACGGTGTTGTTTATTTGTAAATTATGTCAGAGAAAGGTCAGTAAGCCGCAAGCAGGAGGAAAAATGCTAACCAGAAAGTGTCTTACTTAACGACCGACAGAAAGCAGAAATAAAAGAACAGCTGGCGAGGATATGTTCGCAATAATCAGTTCGAGACTCGGTCCCGAATGTGTTTCATAAAAGAATCAATTGCATACATACATTTGCAATGTATTGACAAAAGATTACGTATCGGTCAAAAACGATTGGATTTCAGAATCGCGAGATAACGCTTATCGTCGGCTTCGTTAATGAAAAAAAAAGTCGAAGCTGCACAAGACACGCGTTTTCGTAACAAATAATTGGCGTCGAAAAACCTTGTATTATATCTTTAAAAAAAAAAAGAAACCGAAACTATTTTTAATACTAGAACACCTAGAACGTTCGAATATAGCAAAACACTGAGTCGAATTATTTAATTTAAACGTAACAACGTCGAGACTTTCATCGAAATATCGCTTAATATTCCGGGTGTATTTTCAATACTCGAGGATTTGAATATTTGAACAGTTGAAATTAATGGCGTCCATGAAACGTGCACCAGCAACGGTGACTACTCTGGTCAAGTAACGTCTTTCAATAATTCACGGAAACATATTGTATCAAATTTCACGGACAAAAAGCCACATTTCACGTTTAATGTTTAGTATAATAGTATAAAGGTGTTTGTAAGTTACTCGACTATTAAACAAATTGCACGTGAATGTCGTGAAGAACGAATTTAAGATATAAAATATCAATTATCGGGCCAATACGTATAATAGATCCGATTATGTCTTAAATGCAATGTAAATTAAAAACAACACGGTGCACGAGGGTTAATACAATCGTTATAAAACGATCATAACGACCGGTTGACACGCAGCCGATGGAGAAGCTCGTTAAGAGCAACGTGCAAGAAAGATTCGCGAGTTTCAGGTCGCGACCACTTTGCTCAGTTTAGTATGACGTTTCGGTTAACGCGGAGAGAACGCGAAGAAAAGGAATCCATGGCAAGCCTGTCAAGGAAAAGGAGGAAAATATTGACAACCGTATCAATCGTCCGAGGTACGAGTTCATATGGACTGCAACGGTTAATACTTTTCGTGTACTTGTAGAATCTCGTGCACACAAGATTAATCGGCTGTTTAGCGCACAGTGTCGCGTTGCTTACACAACATTACACATTTCGGAAAATGAAGGAAAAGAAAGATGAAAAGAGCGGGAACACTGGTCGAACTAAAGGCACTAAAAATAAGCAGTGGTGGGTAAAAAATTACTTTATATAGTACATAGAAAACAATCTATTCGAATTAAATGTTTAAAACGATACGTGATTTGAAAGACATCGAAAATATTTATGGCGAAATATCTCTGTTGAGTTTCAATGTGTTCACGTAGGAATAACCTAAATAGAACATTTCGTCGACATAAAAATCCTACTTAACCTAAAAAAGCATTCACCTTGCAAATAGTATAATTCCCCGCAATAATGCCTACAGTTTACTATCGCTGTAAAGAAATATATTTCAAAGTACACATTCGACGAGGTTAAAATTTTCATTTTATATTTCAGATTTTATAATTTTATCTCATAATTTTGCATTTTATCTTAAATATAATTTCATTCAAACTGCCTAAGAGTTAATATTGGCAATGGTATTCGAAACGTTTATTCTCGAAATTATACCCCAACGCCGGTAGAAAGAATGACAGACAGGTAGAGGAACAGACGGATAGGAAAAGGGAAAGGAGATGAAGGGGGAGGGAAACTTGAAAAAGGAACAGACAGACGGCAGATTGGCGCGAGAGAGAAACAGAGAGAAAGAAAGAGAGAGAGAGAAGGAATGGGCAGTAAAAGCATTACATACCGTCCACAAGGTATGACGTGTGGAATAAACAGAGGAGCGCCAGAGCGAGAAAGCTCGCTATGCCGCCGTCGCACGCGCCTCTCATCTTCCCTGAGGCTTTTCGTCGTGATCGTCCCGCCGTTCACGGCCTCCACTCTCCTCTCGCAAAAACGGCTGTAGCTCAATGGCGACGACAGGAAACGGCGGCACGAGGATCGCGATCGACGTACGCACGACGGTCCTCCTGCGGGCCTTGTAATATCATCTTCTTGTCGACACGGGGATAAGGCGAAGTTCCCCGTCGACGGAACACTTGTCACCGGTGTGATCGCCGCTCGCTCTCATACGAGCGCACACAACGAGCGTGCACAAACGGGACGCACAGTGGTTCTTCGTTACTCGGTTCCCGTGTTGTCTTTCCTTCGTTCCTCGCGTCCCGCTCTCATCGCAACTCGCGTTGTATATAATGCATATGCGTTAACAATGTCTTTCCCTCCCTCTTCCTCGCCCGCGGCTCTCAGTCTGTCACTCTATCCCTCTCTATCACTCTCGCGACAGCTCCGTTCCTTCACCGCGCCGACAACGCGATCGAACAGAGACACACTCACTACCGTGCGCACACTTTGACAGAGTACACGACCCGATCGCGTAAAGAGGTTATTTTCTTTTCCCTCAGGTTTGTGCGTACAGTGCGCGCGTCACGCGAAGAACACTGTCGTTGCCCCTGGTCGTCTACTTCGCGCAAGGCGAGCCGCCATTTTCCTACTGTGCTGATAGGCCCGGCCTATTATCCCTCTCGGCCAACAGAAAGAGAGGACACGCGCGCGACAAGGGAAAAAAATAACGGCCCTCGAAACGATTCACTGGTACCACGATCACTGGCTCGGTCTAGCAGAGATCGCACGCTGCCAACGGTCCGGCATCCTCGTTTTCACACTTGCCGAAACGAAACCACTGTCAATACACCACTGTCACGCACGCGGAACACTCGCGAGTTTTCACGATGAATGCGGAGCGAGCGACTCATACTGTTGCTACTGCTGCCGCTACTGGCCGTCACCGCTGCCGCCGCTGCTGCTGCCTCCGCTTCTGCATCCAGTAGTTTCTTCAGCGGCGCCATCGCTCTTTTCTGCACCAGGGCCGTAAACAATTCCCACGAGTCCTTGACAAATCGGAGATTTTTTTTTATCGATACGTTAACTCTCTTCTCGGTACTCTATAACGTTTAAATCGGTGAATTTGATGAAGGTAATGCGTCCAGAGTAACGCTGGTATTGATTTATTTGTATTTCCCAGAATTTGTTTTTGTAGAACGTTTCTAATGTAGGATATATTGTCTGAAATTATAGAACATATACTTTCGTGTTCGTACACGGAGGGCAGGGAATGGAATAGAAGTAAATGTTGTATTTTATGTAATTTATATCAACATTTATTTATAAATTTTATGCGCACATAACCGCAAAATTAAAGATACATTGTATGAAATAAATGTAGGGTCGGATGTAATTTGTAACAATTTCGTGAACTTGGTAAAATGAGATTAATAATCATACGAATTAATATTCGTAAAATTTCTATGAATAATATAATCATTCGTTTAGTTCCATAAAACTGTTTTCGTTAACAATTTTCAATGATAACAATTACATTATTGCTATGTTTATCATTTCGTCCTTAATACTATTCTTATAAAGAAAAATATAATACTTTAAACACTAAAGTGTTTTCCATCGCTGAACAATGAGTCACTTTAGTAATAATTTCGTCGCATTATAAAAAATGGCGGAACCATTTCATAGGAATCATTCAAATGTGTAAAAATATTATCTAAAAAGGTTCGCATATCTTAGTGGAACCTTATATGAAATTTCTCGCAAGATGCGAGAGAAGAATTATTGATATAAAATATTTTAATTACAATAATAACATATATAAAACTTGAAACTACCTATCGCAGTATTTGATAAATAAAATGAAAATATTTCTAAACAAGTACAATTTTGCAGGAATGTACTGTATTTTGGGTGTTATGATTGTGAAGGTTTTGGCATGTACACAATATTGCACAGCAGAACAAATTTTTAAAATTTTGTTTTCTTTTCAATACTATTTCATTTCACCGTGTAAATGCCCATGATCGACAAGTTTACAATAGAAATTGCAACATACTTTTAATAGAGAGTTACAAATAATGTTACAATTTGTATTGTTCCAATTAAAATAAAGGGGAAATTATTTTATTCCGCTCTACCAAATTCTGAAAAAAATTTATACAAATGTATGACGCTGCTTCCGTTGCGCGTTATTGTATACGTCGATAAAACGTATTTGTCCCTGATCATTAACATTACGAACTAATTAACTTTCGCTTAATTATTCTTGTTCCACAATTCTTCGGTCCTAATGCAAATGTTTTACTCTGAAAACCTTGTAAATTTTAAATTCTCACGAACTTATTAAATAAAAAAATATTTTATACAATTATTGCCGCTTGGGTAACTACTTCGTGTAGAGGCAACGTAGAGTATATTATATATTTACCAAGTTTTAAAAGTAAAACATTCGCGTAATTGTTACTGAAACGAGAATTCGTTGAATTATAAAATTTAAATTTTTTATAACCTTTCGCGCAACTTCATCTACATTTGAGTCTGACTTCCCCAAGTCCTCGACATCGCCATTTTTGTAATCCTCTTTCCAATAGTTTGAACAATAAATCCAATCTCTTGCAACATATCATGGTCTAAAATTTTCCGTCCATCGAAAATGTATGCTGGTTTCATCATATTAAAATAGATTTGTTTATAATCCAATTCCTAAAAAAGAAATAGAAAAATACATCAAAATGAAGAATAAAATTGCACTCGTGTTGTTTCTTCAACGTTTATTGTCACTTACTATAAATTCATCCCATTCTGTGCAGACAACAATAGCGTGCGTGTCTTTTGTAGCGCTATAAGCGTCTTTGTAAATATTGATCCTACTTTTTATATTCTCAGGATCACTTGTTACACTTGGATGTGTTAGATCTTCGATAATTTGACTTTCCTCCACCTGCACGAATAAATCCAAAATTTACATTAATACCTTCCTTCAATAAATTTCTTTCGATAAATTTCTAAACAGAAACTTATGAAATGTCACGATGTAATTGCCGCAACCTTATTCAATAAATAGAAGAGTTTGAATAAACTTTACGACTATACGACGAGTCATTCAATTAAAGAACTGAAGTCAACCTTGAAATTTCTTATGCATCTATATAAAAAATACTTGCTCATACTACAGGCTATCCCCTTCGAATACTATACACATAAACAGTTTTTCGATATGTCCTCAATCCTTGAAGGTAAACGAAAGGATTCTATACAGGATGTTTCACAAGATACACATGCAACTTCAAGAGTCTATGAACATACAATACGACAGATGTGACAATTTCAATTGTATCAAGCTTCAAATATATACTGATTGTTTCCCAATGCACGTCACAAGCCGATATTTACCGCTTCACTATATAAAAGGGTCTTTCATACTACACAGACAATAATACTCAACATCGCTCAAAGTCTAAGAAACAAAAGATAATTTCAATCTGTTAAACGGAATGTGGCCTACATTTCTGAGCGTTCACACAGTCCGTACTAAACTAATTTTTGCTTAAGACATACTTTCGCTACAGATTAATACCCTATACAAGGAGCGCAGAATATTGGTATACTTCTCGTCGCAAATCGAACGTCCGCATATCGTGAGGATGCCTGTAGCAAGGATACCACTTTAAGCAGTCATTAAAGAAAATCACCTTGGGATCGTATATGTGAAGCATTGCACCCTCGTCGAGCAAAGTCTTCGCGACATGAATGGCCGGTGACTCACGCGTGTCGCCGGTGTTCTTCTTGAAGGCGAACCCTAGCATAGAGATCCGTTTGTCCGTAACGGTGTTGAACAGCGACTCGATCACTTTCACGGTGAACCTTGACTTCTGGTATTCATTCATGTCTATGACCTGTTGCCAGTAGGCAGCCACTTCGGGCAGGTTTAGGCACTCGCATATGTACACCAAATTCAATATGTCCTTTTGGAAGCAGGAGCCTCCGAACCCCACCGATGCGTGAAGGAACTTCGATCCTATTCGGGAGTCAAGGCCGACCGCCCGAGCCACTTCGGAGACGTCCGCACCAGTCGCCTCGCACACCGCCGACAGAGAATTGATGCTGGATATACGCTGTGCCAAGAAGGCATTGGCGGCCTAAAATCGTAATTAAATTTTCACCTAATTACGCAAACCATTTGCATCGTCGCCGGGAATTTGCCAAACAGTAGATTCGACGATAAAAATCGTGCCGTCACGTTACGAAACGTAGTCAAAATCGTAACGCGTGACGCCAACAGACACGTGCTCCGACAGCAGGTTCGTTCGACACACGTCCCGATAAAAATACTTGAACAATAGAAGCTAATTAGTCAACATATCAACCTTGTCAACTCTTCAAACTCAGTTCAATTTTTCCACGATTTCTCTGGTACTTAGTATCCGTGTCACAATACTAATTTATAATAAACGTTGTTTGACAAAACGTATTTCAGAATATAATTGATATAATATCTGATAGTTAAAATAATAATGTTGTTCGCTAATTCCTACGGAAGAATACGGCTCTGAAAGTGTCGGTATTTTCCATGTTTCCACGTTTCAACGAATTTTCTCACCAGCTTCGAGAGCTCTGAGCTCCACGTGTTCGTCGTTAATATGTTTTTCCGTGGGATCCAATGCTCGTAGACCTTGCACAATTCTTCCATGGCAGCTTGACCTTCTGCGGAATCTTCGCCGCCGATTAAAACGCGATCCGCGTTCATCAGGTCCTCGATCGCGGTCCCTTCCGCTAAAAATTCTGGGTTCGACAGAATCTGGAAACGGACAAACATTTGCTCCGTTACAATACGTGGTCGCTGCAGCGTGGACGAATGATAATCGGCTGACGCGTGATAAATGGAAAAGGCGGCCGGAAAGAGAAAAAAGGGTCATGATCGCGCGACCAGCGCATCGAAAGAAATGGCTCGAACGGCCGGCGTTAATTCAACAGGTATTCAACCTCTTACTCTCCGACATTGACTCGAACTCGGCGTTTCTGAACAGATTTAGCTAGTGCGTTCTGCAGCCAAAAATAAAATTAAAAAGACATGTCTTACGAATAATTCGTAAGGTCACGAGAAACATATGGAACGTCATTATGATAACAAAAAAATATTTATTCTACGTTATCGGAGACAAAAGCTTGAAAATTTTGTAGTTTAATGGTCCGATAGTGATACATGACTGAATTTGCACCGAAATTGCCACTATCAAGTTGTTTACATCTCATTACAAGACATTAGCATAAACGGTGCATTACAATACGCGAGAGTTAGAATGCGCCTTTCTCAACAGATTATATTCAAAACAGTATACACTGTAAACGGTAAATTGCGAAAGCGTTCTGTTAAATATCCAAGAACTTATATGCTGCATTGCACATTAAGTATGCTTTCCACAATTTCTAACTACATTTACTATTTATATTATGCATCGTTTAAAAAGTTGTCTTAACTGATTGTATAGTTTATGTAACGTTCAATGTAGATAGAAATGTTAGACAGATAGCTAGACAAATTTCGTAGTTTTCTGTTTAAAATGTCATTGGTATTACATAAACAGTGAAAACTTTGTTGCCATTTTAACTTTCTTATATCAGATAATTGCCTGGCCGTTTCTCTATCAATAGCTGACGTAGAAAAGGGTACTAAAGTAATTACTTCCGTCAGTTTGTTGAGCAACTACTCCAAAACTGACAAACCGTTAAGTTAATCATTCCAATATTCGTGTGAAACGATATCCACTGTTGCCCAGGAATGGGTACTATCTTAGATTTCGAATTTATACCGCTGATGATTATCAGAAAATCTCTTGTTCAAAGAAGTTTTCCGCTTACTAGAAAATCCAATTAAATTGCAATACAACGTACTATTTACTTTGGATATCAATGTAATTAATATGTTAATCCGATAACATATCATAAGGGCGCGCAAAATAGTTTCGTATTAGAAAAATTATTTTTCTTGGTAATTGATTAGCTATTCTTGTTCCTCAAAATGATGAATATTTAATTCATTTCACTGCTTTTGTACGGTGTTCTCAGAATTCTTATCGCGTATTGTTGGACGCGATATAACAATGTTAACGTGAAATCACTAAAATAGTGTATTCGCGTTGCAACAATATCTATCACGTGATTAGGTATCAAAAGACAAATATGTCTGACATTTGTTATCGTTGAATCTAATTTCCGACGGCTCAATAAACTATATATCTTCACACCTCCTATTCTGAATGCTTAATTCTTTGGGCTTTTTTATAGTAAAGAAATTATAATAACAAATGTACTTCTCATTCGAATAATAATTGTTAAATTTACCAATGGTTGACACTGCGTAATAGACGCAGACATAAATAAAATAAATAACTAATAAATTAACACTGAATATAATGAGTTCATTTAAATGGAAACTAAGGAAAATGGAAATCATTCGTCGGTCGACTGAATACTATTACCACGAATATTGACTCTCTTTCCAATTATTTTCAATCGAACAGATATATCCATGTCAGTCCTTGAATATCTCGATGCCGAGATTTGAAACGCTTGGCATACATCATGTGCGGAAATCCCGTAGCCCCATTTGGAAAGCACGTGTGCTTAAACGCCCATGAGCGTATCCGCACAGAGCAACACTGATCAACCGCGAGGGCCAATTGTGTCGAACAACATGCACGAATAATAGGTTATTCTAAAAATAAATGTTTATACGACGTGCGCCATATGGTCCGCCAGCAAAAACGCAGGGAATATATTCCATGAACGTGAACAGAAAAATCGTTTTGTAGAACAGAGTCTTGGATCTTATCTAATATCTACTTACTTTAGGTACTCACGTACCCAGGGCCTACGAAAACACCGTAAAGCCTATGAATAAAACAAAATCGAATAGTTCTTGTAAAAAACAGTATAAGTACCAAATTCGAACAAATTTTGTTTCATTAGTAGAGAATGCCCTACGAGTCAACGGAAACGCTAGTATAAAATTGAAGTTCAATTCCCTTTCCCTGACTAGTGACTAATAGTGCTAAAAGATGACATCATTGGAACGTCCGACTTAACGGTAGTTACCTCTATCTTTCCTCCTGAAACATTTAATGTTCGGCACGTACAGGGTTTACTACTAGTACCCCTCAATGAACAACAAAAAAAATTAAAAATTGGGGAAAAAGTATAGACGTGCTCAGGGTCTGCAAACATTATGATACGGTCCTGCTTCGGAAAGACATTTATATTAAATATTTCGTTACCTGATACGAAACGCCCGGCTTGTGATTAGCCCGCAGAATGTTCATAATGCTCTCAGCCGCTCTGACCGGCACAGTACTCTTCTCGACAACGATTTTGTCCCCGGTCGCAATTTCTGCGATCATTCTGGCCGCGCTCTCGACATACTTTAAATCTGCCGCCCTTCCTTTCCCGTTACCGAACGTCTTCGTCGGCGTGTTCACGGAAATGAATATCAGATCTGCCTCCTTGATCGCGGTGTCCATGTCAGTGGAGAAGAATAAGTTCTGCCCGCGGCAGATCTTCACCACCTCGTACAGACCGGGCTCGTAGATCGGGAGTTTGTCTGAATTCCATTGGCCAATCTTTTCTTTGCTCTTGTCTACAACGGTCACTTGGATCTCTGGACACTTCAAGGCAATAACGCTGCAGGTAGGACCTCCTACGTATCCAGCACCGATACAGCAAATTTTTCGGATCGTCATTTCTAACGACCCGAACGCTCTGTCCAACCAATAATTCGATTATTCGTTTGCTAACTGGAGGCCGGCAAAATTTCACGAATATTTCAAATACTATTTAATGTATCGAAGGGTATGTTGTTTATACTGTGAAGATGTTAGAACTTCCGGAAAACGTGATCTTCAATAGTATTGTATTACAGCATCAATTATCTTAGTGCACAATGGATTTCATAGAATAAATTAATAATGTATAAATAAGTCGTTTTAATTGAATAATTTTGTTTTCGAAACAATTTTCAATTGGTTTATAAGTTTGAATGTTTTAATGTAATGAGAATATTATTTCATTCGCGCAATATCTTAGGTACTGAACAAGTGATATGAAAGTCTACATTGCTAGAAGAGAATTCACCCCCGCTTGTATCAGTTTTCACGCGCAATATAAAACAATATTGAATATCTTATTTTATATTATGTCTATTATAATATTTCATTGCATTCAACTCTTCAAGTCTAAATTCGTATATGGATTATCGGATAGAAATTCAATATAGATTGTAAATGTCATAGTTTGTCAAGTTTTGTCGGTGACCGTCATTAGAATGCCGGATGACGGCTGCAGCATGCAATGCAAACAATGAACAGTCTATGAAACACTCTATAGTTTTAGAAAGTTTGAATGAACGTGTCTCGAATATCATTAATATTTGAAATAAAGTAATAAGATCATTCTTGACATGCTGTCGTTACCTGTAGCTAAAGCTTCTAAATGTATGCTCTAATAGAAAATGTGAGGCTTCTTGAAATCGACGGATGGACGGAAGTAAATGCTACGATAAATCAGCGATCACTAACCAGCCAAGTCACATACCATCACGAGCACGTTGACCAACGAAAGTTTTTAAAATACCGGACAGGACCGTAATGCAGACGAATCGTCGACACACTACAAAATACTGACGTAGCTGGGATACCAAGCGTCTCCCATCGTAAAATAGTCTAAACTGGAGGCGCATAGGTCGCACGCGCGGCCCCTTCTGACGCCTATACCCTGAGTTAACTGGCGCATGCGTATTTTAAAAATTTATAATTTCTTGTTGTATTATTCAAATTCATAAAATTCTTGCGATAAAGAAGAGAAATATTATGAAAAATCTTTAATTATTCTATTCATATTTTAACTTGCTTTCAAAATATATTTTTGTATAAAATAAAATCTTAAAAAGTAACGCTTATTTGTGTTAATAACTTGTTTTAAATTTTGTTATTTGAATTTTATTTACTTTTAAAAGTACAGTTTTATCATGCTTAAAGATAAAATGTAATTTTTAAATGATAAAGTCATGTGTTTGTTCTTCAGTGCATATTTATGATGAAAGAAATATAATCAAGGCGTGGTTATTTCCAGATTATTCAAATCAACGTACCAAAACGATTTTTTAGACATAATTATTAACAACATTTTTAGATGCTGCAAAGAGAAATTAAAATCACTATATTCTTTCTCTAGAAAGAATAATTCTATGATAATGTTTGTGAAATGGCGCTGTTGTTGCATGAGGTGGCGCTGCACGAGGAATCTTTCTTTACATTTTCGACGTTCGTACTCGCGTCGTGCTCTGTAGTACAAACTTTTATATCCATTGTGATATAAAAGATCCGTTAAATTTCCACTTTAAAAAATGGTCCAGAAGAAGGTAAATCAACTAAATTACCAAATACAAATAATATTCCTAACCGAAACATGTTATTACTATGTATTGTAATGGTTAGAATTCGGCATGTTTTGGGTCGTTACAACTAAATAAGTATGTTTTTCTTATGTAGTACGTTTACCCGTTTATTAAGTGCATGAATTGTTGTGAACAAAATCATTTTTTGGATTGTGAAAAATACAACTGTTTTAAACTATAATAACAGTATTTTTGAAACCTATATACCTAACCAAAACCTTGTCAACCTGTTTAACATTACACAAAAGTAGTGAGTTTATTTTAGTGATCTCTAATTTTGTATTTTCACATATGCATTTTTATTATCATATAGCCTAAGAAGAAGGTAGGAAAGAAAGTAGCTGCTCCTCCATTAGCAGTGAAGAAAGTTGAACCGAAGAAACAGACCAATCCTCTGTTTGAGAAACGTACCCGCAATTTTGGAATTGGTGAGGAAAAATATTATTTTATATGTACAGTTTTTAAATCATGTTTATTTATTACATTGATAAACAAAATTTGATACTTAGGACAGGATATTCAACCTGCTCGTGACCTTAGCCGCTTTGTAAAATGGCCCAAATACATCCGAATCCAACGTCAAAGAGCAGTGCTGCAAAAGAGGTTGAAAGTTCCACCACCAATCAATCAGTTCACACAGACATTGGACAAACAAACAGGTTTGCAATTAAAAAGTATAAGAACCAATTAAATAATTAAAAGATGGGTATTAACATTTTTCATTTATTACAGCAACACAATTATTTAAAATGATGGAAAAATACAGGCCTGAGTCAGCAGCAATGAAAAAAATGAGATTGAAGGCTAGAGCTGAACAAAAAGTTGCAAAGAAGGAAGATACACCAACCAAAAGACCTAATGTGGTGTACAGTGGAATAAACACAGTCACAACACTTGTTGAACAAAAGAAAGCTCAACTTGTTGTCGTTGCACATGATGTGGATCCAATTGAGGTAATAAATATTTTATTTACAGTTCTAATTTTTTAATAAGTTTAGTTTAACAATGATGCGCGAATTTCTTCACCTGAGAATATATTTAATATAATACATATTGTTCAAAGATGACTACTGACATTCTGAGTTACATATATAAACAGTTTCATAATTTAAATAATTTATTTTTCTGTATTCATCACACTGATTTTATATGCAGATTGTTCTTTTCCTACCGGCCCTCTGTCGTAAAATGGGTGTGCCTTACTGCATTATAAAGGGCAAAGCACGTTTGGGACGTCTGGTGAGGCGTAAAACTTGTTCTACAGTAGCTATAAAAATGGTAAGAATAATTTATGGTAATAATGTTATTCATGATAGATAATAATTTAGAATATGATGAGTACAAATAGAGCCAATCCAATGATAATGTACATGATATAAAAGTACCCCAGTATCTGATATATTTTTATCAATATTTCTACTTTCATCATAGTTTTGATTTTTTTATAACAATCTTTTTTTTGCTTTTCAGGTGGATTCTGGTGACAGAGCTAACTTTGCCAAATTGGTTGAAGCTGTAAAGGTGAACTTCAATGATAGATACGATGAAATCAGACGTCACTGGGGTGGTGGTCTGTTGGGCAGCAAATCTGCTGCTAGGATAGCTAAGTTAGAGAAAGCTAAGGCGAAAGAACTTGCGCAGAAACAGGGTTAACATCATCCTGTTAATCGGGTATTGTTTACACTGTAAAACAATAAACTATAAAAAAAGCAAATATTCTGTGTCCTAAGTGGTGAATGTCCTTTGAATAATTTTTCATACATTTATGATAAATAAGATGTATACATGTGGAGGTAAGGCATAAGGTACTTGAATATTTAGATGTACAGTACTTAAAAATTATTTATATTTTATATAGGTATATTTCAATTCAGTATATACAATGTAATATCAGTTTTACTATGAAAAATGTTCATATTCTTTTCTTTATTAGTTTTTCTAGTCTTTTTATTCGTCCAGCCTCGTGTTCTGGACTATCTTGAACAATATGACTTTTGGTGTCATGGGAGATTGTCACATTTTCAGGTTGCTTAAACTGTTCCAATAATAGGACTTGTTCTGTTTTCTTTAAACCCTATAAATTATTTATAGTTATGATACGTTACTTAAAAGTTATAACTGTTAGAAGATAGAATTAGATATTTACTTTCATATCTAAAATTTTTTGAAACTCTGGCGCCTGGAGATCCGGTAAACGCATTCTACATTGTTTTACAAAATCTTTTGGAGATTCAATTGGAGACATTACGATTTTGAGAATCATTTCAACACTTGCCATGCCTTTTACTACTACCTATTCATAACATAAAAAGTGTATTAATATTGATATAAGTATATTATTAATAAAAAAAACTTTACCTTAGTATACGTCGCTGGTGCCTTCCTTACAATTTGATAACCAGTTAATGGAAGATCCAAGAGAGCAGTTTTTAACATGTGTACATCTAACAATAATTGTTCAGCACCCACAGTATTTAAAGGTTTGCATTTATATAATTGTTGTACTAACTTTACTATAAATGAGCTGCAAAGAAGTGAGATCATTAATATGTTTATATATAATTGAACAGAAATGCACATTACCTTGCAAATTTTACACAGAGTTGTGTAAAATATTTTCTGCAAGAAGATAATCTATCTCTAATAGTAGGTATCGTTTGTCGAAGATGTGCCACAATGGTATTAACATAATTGCTTTGATCTCCAACAACTTCAATGGCACTCCATTGAACCTGAATTAACAGACATATATCGCATATTTTATAATAAACTAAGAAAATTTCAAATTTGAATACCTTTGTCATTGCAGTTAATGCAGATTCACATGCCGATTCTAGGTCTTGAACCAGTAATTGAATACAGTTTGATATAACACTGAAAAAAATTATCTCATTTTGAATGAAAAGAACATTAACAAATGCAATATGTAATATAAAATAAATACTTGTGAAAAATGTCTTGCTCTTGAGATAAATTAATTTTTTCAGCATAACATTTATCTGTTTTTTCACGTAATTTTTCTTCTAATTGCTGTGTTGTTTCTAAGCAGTATTCAGCTGTTGTTAATATGCTGTAATGTATATACAGATAATGTATTTTATTTGTTTCGTTACTGACATTCAGTAATAAATATTTACCAGCATATACGTGACTGCTCTTCTTTACTGAATCTAGTACTTTCGCCTTCTTTTAAAAAACTTTGAAAATTTTGTATAAAACCAGATGTTGAGAGATCTCTGAAGTCACGGGTTATACTACTCATACTCGTGGCAAGTCCTACACTACCTCCAATTCTACAGTAGATTAGACAGAATTAAACTTCATAAAGTAATAATTTTGAATGATATTCACATTATGTATTGTACTTACTTAGGTAAATTATTTTGAAGTATTTTAAGAGCATATTCACGTAAATATTTTTGAAAGGTTTCAGACAAACTCAACATTATTGCACCTGTACTAAGTTGTGTACATTGCAACATGCATTTTTTATAAAATACAAACAAATCTGCACATGAGGATAGGACACTACTGGGTCCCTCAATACCATCAAATTCTCTAGCACCTGGTGGTTGTGTTTTAGAATCCGATACAAATTTTTCCATTAAATCTGATAAATTACGATCTAAACTTTCTATATAAATACTTAAATATGGTTCGAAACAGGTTCCAATGAGATTGGAAAACGGCGATGGTTTTGGTTTTTCATTATGTACCTAATGTGTAAGTGCATGATTATAAATGTTGTATGTAAATTTATTTTACAGAATGTATCAAAAATACGTTACCTGCTCATTTTCTTCGAAAGGATTGCCTGGAACTTTATCTGTAGTATCTGTACTAGCAGTACTTTTTTTGTTTGTTGTTTCAGAACTTTCCAAAGTAATGCCGCTAAATCGTTTTGCTAATAACGATTCAAAGTTACTAGTTCGTTGAATTGCATTCAGTAATAATTTCACATCTATCTCAGAACGTCTTTTATGCATTAATTTTGTCAGATTTTCTCGTGTAACATGACAAAATTGTACAGCGATTCGTTCTGAAATTTCCCAATCTTGTGGAAAGATTGTCCCAAATTTTGATTCGAAGTCAAGTAAATGCTTTTTTATCCATGCATATCGCCGATCGATTTTATCCAACCATGCAAAGTCTTGATTCTCATCAAACAGATGGGCATATTCTTGCAATTGTATACCCACAAACCATGTAAGCAAATCCTTCCTTATGAAAAAAGATGAAATATTATAGTCACCTAAGAACTTTTTTCATACAATATAACATTGTAATTATACATACTTGACTTTTGGATCTAATATGGACAGCACTAAACAGCCCTCTGTTAACTGATTAAAATATTTTGGGTTTTGACCAGAAAACGCTTGCTTAAAATCTGCTGTAATTTGTTGAGCTAGTTCAACATGTATTTGACGTACCTTTAAATTAAAATATTTGTTAGAAAGAATGTATATCCATCTTTGCATGAATTTGTTCAACTAAAATATACATACTTCATCAGATAACTGTTTCACTTGAGGAATATCCATATAACTATTAAAATGTTGCATTACTTCCATTACAGCTTGTAATGGCAAAATAATTTCCCCATATTGTTTCTTTTGTGTTAATACTCTGAGAAAACAAATATGTGAAATAATATTTAATTTGTCCGATTATAATAAGTACATATTCTACAATAAAAATCAAGATACTGTACTTTAAAGTATCTACACCCTCTACAAGCATGTGAAGATGATTTAAAGCAGTTATAGAGGCAGTAAGATTTCTTTTCGCAAAATCCATTTGCTTAATATCCCTTGTTATTTCCTTAACTACTTCTTCAGACTGTTCCGCTTTATCCTTTATATCTTTGATATGTACAAATAATTGTTTTATGACCTTCTGCGCATTTTCTAATGCTGCTCTACCATCTTGACCTACATTTGTTTGACCCCTTACTACAGAACGGATCTCTTTGTCAATATTACGTATTTTTAATTCCATATTATTCACCACGTCATCTATGTTCGACAAAGATTGTTCTGTCGGGAACAATGAATTTATGTAATCTACTACATTAAAATTTGGTTGGTCCAATGGATCCGTACTAGGTAGAACCTAATGATTAAAAATAGGTATAAATTTTTATATACATAAGCCTAAATAATACAAACTGTCATAAAAATAAATCTTAAAACTATTGGATGTCAGTAAATAATAGTTTTCCAATTTAATTAACCACAATCTATGAAGATTGTTTATGTGATTTCATTTTATTAGGAAAGTCTAGATAAAAACTCATAAGCAATAAAAAAGACTATAACTGACAAGAATATATTAAATACTGATTAAAGTGACAGCTGTAAACAGTTTGAAAGTTTTATTACATTCCTAACCTGTTCAATTACATTTTGTACATTTGGCGGAAGTGTACAAATAGTTGAATTTAAATCTTCTAAATCATCTTCTTCGTGTCCTTCCATTTTTGCCTAAGCTTCAATTTATTTGACACCGTAATTCATGCGTACTTCTTTCCACACATCGTTCATGTAGCATACAAGACGTCAAAAGCCACGTTCAAAATATGTTTATAGAAATGCAGTTCAGGCTTACAACATATGAAACTAATCATGTTCGTACTACAAAGTTGTTATTTATTTAAAAACATATGCTATGTAATAATTATTATATTGTTTTCACATGTATATACAAAGGATAAATAATACTATATCAAAACAAACATACAATGATTTTTAGTGTACAGAAATTCGACTTAAGTATTCCAGTAAATAATAATTAAAAAAAAAATTAAATTGTATGATCCTATGTTCACGCATATGTTTCATAATCTCGTAGTTTTATAAATAGCTCTGAGTAATTAATTTTCTGTAATGCAATATTTCAAACTAAAAAAGATTTTTCTTTACGTATTGAAACAAATGCAAAGAAAAGATATAAAAAGTTATATGAAGTCGTCAAGACAATTACAGCTTTCCCGGCATATCCAAAATATTGCGGATAAACGTGTTCAATGCAGGTTCAAATTTATTGCTGCGGTGTGCCATAAAGACATCAGTTCAGCATCGACTCAGGTCGCGGCTCTGTGTCGCTTATTTCATGCCAGACCCATTAGCAAATCCGATTTCGAAGATCGCGCGATAAACCGGAAACCAGGTGAGCCTCCACTCTATGTTTCATATTCTATGGGAGTTGGTCGGAACGATCGAAAAGCTTGGTCAGTTGTAGCGCCGACTCGGCTCGAAGTTGTGTAGTTTAAAGGCACGTCACTGTACAAAATAGAAGCACGTTTTTTTCTGTAATTTAAGTAGCGTAGAGGCGGTAACAGTTACGTAGATACGTCGCGACGAATCCGTATGGCAATGTCGCACCAGCCAGCACACTGGGGAAAAATCGTACTCGTATATATTTTCCAATTATTTTCATGTAAGTCGCACGCAATCGTAAACACCCACCCGGCCAGTTCATTTTACTCTCAGACTACGTGCAATAACTGATTATTTTCTATTCGTGTTTTATATGTCATCGTTCTTTGTACGCAGTGTAACCTTTCTCTCGAAGAGTACTTTCAATCTTGATAAGCTTATCGCTCCGGTTTTATTCCTTTTTGTATATAAAAGTGTTCCGTTGTAAAACTTATATGTGTGTGTGTGTGTGTCATGATTTGAATGAAAGCCATCGCAACGACTGCTGCTTCATTGATAAAACGTAGATGAAAAGACAGGCCATTGAAATGTACAACGTAACACCTAATAACAGATTGAAAGAAATTTATTTGCAAAATTGTACTCTTCAAACAGACAGGAATGTGATTGAACATTTTTTTTTAAGAGACGCATTAAATACTCTTATTAAGAAGATCATCGTGCTAATCGCGACAGTCAGTCGACTTACGCGTATAATCGGACATTTACATTTTTCGCGGTCCTTAACCAATCCTTCATGCTTAACACGTCTAAGCGTATCACGGTATCACGAAAATCTATGTTACTATAATTTCCACTGTACATTTTAAGTTCAATTTATTTTATGTTTATGTATACTGCATTCTTTTTTTTTAGGAACGTGTAATCCGTTCAAAGACCTCTCAACGCTACATGCTACGAGTCTTTCAGCGAGAACCTTACTTAAATACAGTTTTTCATTTTCACACTCTGTACACAACGTCGAATAGCCATCGGACAAGTGTAATACATTTTATTCATACTTATTATATACTTTTGTTTCGTTGATATATGTCTTAATAAATTAATATTCTTTCACATGGACACGCATCAACCTAAGTGCATTTTATTTTTCGAAAATCGCTTTGTCGGCCGAAACGTAAGTAAACAACCAATATCGAATTTCTTTCGTCGTCTCATTTTCCTCGATTTCTCTCTCATTCACCCCTTGCTTTTCCGTCTTCGAGTTCATCGAGGGGACAGCCGCCGTGCGACAGGAAACCGACCCGGCCGTGGTGTATAGCGGGCAACGGCTTGCGCGGGGCAATTTTATTTTCTACGATTTCGTTGCCCCTCGAGCACCATGGGGTGCTTTCGGAACGTCTTGAAAGCCTCGAACGCCGTGCGCGCGTGTTGGTAACACGCGCTTCCAGTGATCGATACAGTAACACCTCCCAGCAACAGGGTACTGCCACAAGTAGTTACAGCCGACCGAAACCTCTCCATTCTTCCGTACACGGTTTCATTAGCTCACGTCGTATTTTTGACGGGGTCGTTCGAACGTTCTCTGAATCGCACCTGGAGAGGCCATGCATGGCCCGAGTTAATCGCCGTGTCCGCCCCGAATCGAATTAACACGGAGTCTTGACACGAAAACGTTGATCGTCCTAGACGACCTAGTTTCCAGCCCAGGAATCCCCGATTTAATAGAAAGCTCCCCTTCGCGAGCTGGATCGCGCGGATATTAAACATGGAAAAATTGAGAGCTGATCGAATCCGTTCACATTTTCGTATCTATTTGAGTGATTAATAGAATTAATGAATATTATGCACTCGAATCGTTCGTGAATTTCTACAGACGTCTGGATGGGACGATAGAGAATAAATTTTAGAATATTTTTGTTTCTGCCTCTGGTATTAATGATACGAGGTACAGTAGAAGTTGCGTGTACGGTTATTTTTATACGTAAAAACTACACGTGAAATTCGAAACGAATTTTTGCGTATCGTATTGCTGATATCTCGAAAGCTAATCCGCCCGTAACAATTTAGTACTCGTTTTGCTTTAACAGTGCTGTCTCTAACTTTACGACATCCCCTATTAAACGCTATAATCCTTCACACTTACGTCTGCACATCGCGTACTCCCTCTTATCCACACCTAACCAGTATTTACTCCATTCTTCCGGACTTTTACATTTTGCTTTAGGGTTCTCTAGGCAGAGTGTAGCCATTAGTTTTTGCTCCCCCTTTTTACTGCCTCTCTGACTCTTTTCCCTCAGAAGCATGAAAGGTATTCGAAACGTCTGCTCCCGTCACGAGGAGAAATCGTTTGAAAAATTTACCGTTGCGTCGTTTTGGCAAATTCTTCTTGTTTGTACGTTTCGCTGGCCCCGGTATACTGGGAAGTATCCTTTTATCGATTACCAAACTTATCCTTTTATCGATTACCACAGAAGGTCGGCGAGTCAGTGCACTCGCGAATTCTCATTCACGTATTTCACGCTAATTTACACGGCGCGATTAAAAAAACAGCTGAACACGCCGAGCACGGAAGTTTTTGGAAACACGGAAGAATTTTGTTGCCTCTAACAAGTTGGAAAGTTTCGTTTGAAGTTCCGTCGGGAAGTTTCAACCAACTAATTACAATAGGGTAATAAATGCTTGAAGCGTAGGAAGGTTTAGTCTAAAGTTTTCTCCGACACGAAAATAATGTGACACGCGAAACCGTTTGTTTTCTTTCAATAAAAGGGTCAATAAGCAGTAACGTTAAATAAAAATTCCGTTTCTATTCCATTCAGTACTTAATTTTTCCTCTTATATACATTGAAATTAAAAGCAACTATGGATTTTTAAAAATGCTTCAAACATTTTGTAAAGAGGTTGAAAATTCTTCGAAGATTTTAGTACAAGTCTCGTGTCGGTTGTCGTAGTCCTTTTACCCTCTCGCTTTCCTCAACCTGTAGCTAGAACCTCTAGGATCAATGTCCTTATTTTTAAGGACACCTCGAGCCCCGATTGCGACTGGTCTCATTCAAATAAGCACCAGCGAAAGCCTGACAACTGACAACTGAATGATTCAACGTGGTCACCGGCCATTACCCGACGACAGCTGTGTCTAGTCTGATTCATGCTCTTTCACGATCGCTGAAAACCGATCATAAATCCTTCAATGGCTGAACGCCGCCTCACTATCTATCTTCGATTTCGCGCGAAGCTCGCTGACGCTGACAAATTACGATAATATCGTAAGCGAAAGGTGACAGGAAATATAATACTGTGAGTTCCCCGTTAACATAGGGAAAAATGAAAATCTCATTACCGAAGGAACGTTGTCAATAGGCAACGACAACAATAGTTACGGTATTTAATTTTTCCTTCCCGAACAGACGAACGAACGGGCGGTGTTCGGTGAAAATCAATGCACGGAAGATCCAAATTGTGTTTCGACGAGGAACAAGACGGTCTAGAAGCGGTGGCAGAATAATTTAATTTCCGGCGACCTTTCCGTTCCGAATTAATTCATTACAAAGGTGTGGCAGTTAACTAAAATAATATGGATCTCGAGGAGCGCGGCAGGCTAACGCGTAAATGTTGATCGTCCCAGGCGACCCAGTTTCCCGTCTAGAAATTCGTCGAATTAATAGACGTTAACGCACTAGTTTGTGCCGGTGTATATTCAATAATTACAGTCGAACTAGCCGAGCATTTAATCTCGATATGATTGCACGGCCCAATTCGGAACGTTTCCATGCGCGGACCGACTGAGGAACGTGGAACGAATAAAGAAGACACGATTATCACATTAAATATAATGTCCTTTCTGGACGGACAATTTTTGTCATTCCTAAAACGCGGAAAGCTCCTCGCCGGTTGAAATTATAATGCAATAATGAACGTCCCCGGCTCGGAAGGAAAGAAATCTCCCTTTGTTCCCGTTTCATACGGGGATCCATATATTGTATGGAACAATATGCACGCTTCACGTTCTCCAGCTGCGTCACTTTTTATTAACATCTCGTTTCGTATTCCTTTGTGGTAGTAATTCTTTTATTTGAATCGTCGAACGCGAAATAATCATTTGTCTATGGAGATTAAAACGGCTCACATTTCAGAACTTTTCCCGAACAAACCGTCGAAGTTAACGTTCAATTCATCGAGGTAATGCAACCGCAGACGAAGTATATTAATTCGGTTTCCTGTGTTCGATTTCACAATATCGTTGCACCGTATCACGCTGCATCGCGATCGGTTAATTAAACACCGTTATTACTCCCGTTATTATGTACAATTTGCGTTCGCGGCGACGATCTTATTTTACACGATTAATATGATTAATATCTGCTCATGGTATTTGCCTTGCAACGGATTCCGTCGTTCCACTTACAATTATACATTTACACCAACTGTTCACTCGTACTCTCCCCGCCTCGCTTTCTATCTAATTAATTTATCGAATGTTTCGTAAAATATTCAAACTGTAGAGCATTCGACCGACGTGTAAAATACCTGAAATGCATTACAGGCATTTAGGAAGACGAAGATTGATTTGAGGAACGTCCGAATATGCGATCAAAACAGCGATCAAGTGAAATCACATTGTAACACAATCAGTTGATTTATTTTCGACGTGTTCAGTTCGCCCGCGGTCGATTTATTCTTACCCCGCTGCAGCAATACTGCGTCCAATTAAAATTCCGTTTTCCTTTCTTAAGTCTGTTGGCCCGAAACGATCTATTTAAAAGTCAGATCGGCGAACGGTGTGCCGCGGACAATACGGCGCAATCAAAGCAAAATTATTCACCGAATTAAGTTTAACCGGATGAAACGTGCGCGAGCGCGTACACGAGTGCACGCGGATAAAACAGCTCGCGGATATAATCTGCGTGCGCTCCGTTCAAGTGTCTCGATTAGTTGATTCATTGGTTATTCGCATTAAAGTGAACACGGGGCCCACTACATTTAATGATGTTTACGTCCTCCCCGCGTCAACAGACGGAGCTTATCTCGGCGGATGAATTAATTAACAATTTTATAGGCGGCGGCGTTACATAAATGGCGAAGTAATTTATTGCTTCGCAGCAACTTTCGCGCTTATCCGTCGACGATATTTCAACAGGCTAATCGTCGTCGTCAAACACCGCGGACCGTCGTCCCGTCCGTTCGTAATTAGGGGAATGCCATTTACGTGGAACCGGTGAAAAACGGTTATTATTTTCGTTTTACACAGCGCCGATTAATGAACCAATTAACTGCAACCCTCTTATTTTTCCCCCCCTCTGTTATCGACGAATCCCGTATTCCCGGCACGGAGCTCATTCATTTTTCACCAACTTTTCGCCGCGTTTCATCCAGATTTCGTTCCCCGTGGAAAATTTCCTTTTTTTATATTCTCGCGTCCGTGTTTTCGCGGAACGAGAACCGTCGCGGAACTCCTGGCGAGCACGCGAATCGAAATTAAAATGCAGGGTCGAAGTAAAAGAGTGCGAATCCTGTTGATTCGGCTGGAATTCAATTCCGGCGCTTCATTGTCTTCTCGCGTCGCGCGTCCTTCGCGGGACGATAACGGGTACAATGAACATTGGATAACTGCAGCACTTAACGGGACCGGAAGGTTGCAATTATGAAGAGGTAGAATCGAATCCGTACCAAGAAACAAAGATTCTAGCATGGCGAACGTAGAAAAGGACAGCGCGGATGAAGGAAAGAGAAAGACAAAGTCGAAACGTTCGGTACATTGAAGGCTCGCGATGAGCTTGAGACCTTTAACTCGAAAATCGAACTGTTTCATTCTTGATTTTTGATGAATGAAACTTTCGCCATCGTGTTTCTTGTTTTTCTGATTAAAATGACAACAAGTACGATAGAATTACGATCATAATTGCTTGTATAATAAGCGATTCATGTTTCCGATATAGAAAAGGAGTGCGAATAGAGAAGAAAGGGACATTGAAATCGTCGAGTTCGACAATAGTCGGATCATGTTACACCTTTCAACCGCGACCTGTCGTCGAGCGCGATGGTATGTTAAAAATGGGGATGTGGTAGGGATGGCGATGTCGCAATTATCTGATATTCATTGTATATTCTCGATATTTTCAATGTCAGCGCGAACGAATCGGTGTCCGTGGGATATTACTATTCCGTTGGTTGGTTGGTCGGTTAACAATGTTACCCGCGGTGACAGTCGATCGCGAGTTTCCGTTTGTTCGCTTAATATTCGGGGCGCAACAGCATAATCCGGTGCGAAATTTTGCGGGTCTGTTTCGCGATCTGTTATTCCTTTGCAAAAACACTGCTGCTTTTTCCACAATTCGGAACAATAGCTTGTAAAGTAACAAGCGATTTACCTATTTGAATGGAACATGGAGCACGAGGTGCATCGATGAAGATTATCTCGCGCGCCACGTTGCGCTGCGTAGATACTGAAACCGAAAAGACACGATTAAAGTCGCGCAGAAAATATAGGGGTAACACAGTGGGTCGAAATCGTAAGAAACAAAGCAATTGATGGACAAACAATCTTTTCTTTCTGTACGGTTATTCTGTAATAGTACAGACACATTTACTATAATTTTACTGTTATTGTTCTGCAAAGAGAAATTGTTAGATCATCTTATCAATAGTTAGATTGGGTACAGTAGAAGCATAGTACACGGTACAGAAACAGAAAATAATTTATTAAATTATCGTTTTTAGTAAGAATAAAATTACAAGCGCAGTGCAACAGTATAGAAACAAAAAATTAGTTTTCTGGCACATTATAGTTTGCAATAATAAGAAAATAATAAAAGCAGTACAACAGTACAGAAACCAAGATGCAAAGATTATTTTTCTGTCAAACGTCTAGTGTTCGACGATTCCAACCCACCGTGACCCGCGGCAATCCATCGAGAATTCAGGAAACGAAGTTCTTTAACAGGATATTATTATCGGTGACTTCCAGATGCAACTTCCACGGTGCACGTGCAATTGATAGCGCCGTCGTACGTGACGCATGGCAGCGAGGCCACTCTCCATTGCAACCACAGCGTACATGATGATTACTTGCACAAAGTGGAATTCATGAAAGACGACAAGAAGATACTGCAATACATAAAGGACAGAAATCCGCCGTTCGTCGAATGGCGGGTGGACGGCGCGAACATGCAGGTGAGTCCCGCGCGCAATTAACGCGCACAATCGGGCCGGTTCTGTTTTAATTATCACGCCTTTCAAACGATCGCCGCGCGCCGCCTTCGTCGCGCTTTTTTCGGCCGAAATGCGTTACAACGATCGAACACCGCCGCGCGAGTTTCGCACCGAAAATAAAAGTCACCCCGGCCCACGGAAATCCGGGATTGTTCGTTACGAGGGAGAAAAGGTTTCGAATTTTCATGCGGCGGCGAAAAAATGGATGATTTACTAGGCGGCAGGAAAAGTTACAGTGAAACCGACGGAACTGCCGAATCGAGAGTAAAGCAAAGGCGATTTGAAAAGGTGAAAAACCCTTCGTTCCAGGCTCTGTTTCCCAAGGGAATTCCCCTCGAAATGAGTGAATCGGTGTTTCTTTGGACGGAAACGAATCGTCGAAAAATTGTAGAAATCTTTCGTGCGATGTTTCGTTTCCGAAGGGAACACCGTTTGACACGAACGAATCCGTTTCTCGTTAGACCAAGATGGATCGGTTTGATCCGAGTTTCGCGACTTTGTCTTTAACGTAGAAGGTCGGGATTAATACTGTGATAATAACGGGCGGACGTTGAACGATAAGGTTTCGGAACGCACTATTTCGTTGGTTATGAACGTTCCGCACGAAAAAGCGATTCATCGATCCGTGGTCGTTCAACGATTCCGCCATAGATTGTCGCGTGGCTGAATTACGTGGCGTTTCCGCGTATTCGTGCTTCATATCGCGGCTCTGGAAGTTTTTACGACGTGTTGAAAATGTGTTATACACCCGAAGTTCATTCGTCTACGTGACTCGTTGCGCGCGTGCATCGCATTATCCGCGCCACTCAATTTCGTTTTTCATTCTTTCCCAATAATATAAAGCCCCGGCGTATATATCGATTGTAACATTCGAATTCACTCTGTCGGCGATTTCGAGCCTCGTGTTCGAAGCTTTTAACATGTTGAATGGCACGATTTCATAGAACAAAATACACGGAACGGAAAAAATACGATATTGAAACGTTCGATTGAATTGCATTATTATTGTGGCACGTTCGTGTAGCTGAACGCCATCGCATTAGGTAGAATTATTTATAATATAGAAATGTTTTCACATAATCGTCGTTTAATCGAATGAACTATAGCGATTCGATTTGGTTGGAGGTCACAGGTGACCCCCAGGCATTCAATGTGTTAATGGCGAGAAGTTTGGCTGTTCGTTACCGTTTATGACGATCGACGAGTGCCTACTCGCGAGAACAGTTTCGTTTCGAACCAATTTTGGGAATTCGGGTCTCGACGGCGCTTCGTGTTATAAATGTTTACAAATATTCCGAAATAATTCCGGAAGTTCGAGTCGTTAAATTGACACAGTTCACGCGAAAGTTGGTAACGAACGATGCGCACAGACAATTTGTTTCCGTTTTAATGAATTCTACTTACGATTCCGTTGAACTCTTTTTGGCTGTACTTCGTTTCGAGGATCAATGTAATATACTGCCGCGTGAATTTCGGCTTGATCTTTCGTAATAGCTTTCAAAGTGCCCTTAAGTGGATGAAAAGCTTGAAAAATCGTGGCTGTCGCTCCTCGTTCTCAGCGGAATCGCAGAAATTGGACTCGTGACGAAATTAATATTTCAGAAAAGTTCGATAATCGTTCGTGCCCCTGGAATTCGTACGATCCGAGCAAATTGCTGGTTGCCTCCTTTAAAGTTCGATCTACCGAACGGATGCCGTGTGTTTAAACGTTTCATTTGTGAAGCGGCGTCGCTTTTAACCCGGTAACTTTGTCCCACATAAATCTTTCCTCGTAAAAAGCCGTCTTTTATCACTCATATATTAATTCAATTAAAAATACGATCTAATATTCTCCTTAACCCCTTCTTCTTACCACAAGAATCATCAAGAAGTCAAATCGATTCTTTTCATTTCTCTGCAGAAACTCTAAGGTTCGTCAAGATTTTAAATCAATTCAGCTATCAAATCACTTACCTCGGTAATTTCGCTAAGAAAACAAAGAATTCATCATTGCGACTCATATAGTTGTTACTAGACCCAGCTACTATTAAATCATTTGGTTCACTAAGTATGCATCACGCAGAAATTCTAAATTAACAAGGAAAGTTATCGAACCCGGAAATTCAGAAACTTATAAAACTTTATCTAAATAGAGTAAGTCAAACCCGATGCATTGTAATTTTTGTCGTACCGAATTTCACTTTCCCGTGGATTATCTTGAGAACGATAAAAGACAGCGAGAAAAGTTTAAAGAAAAACTACATCGTTCTTTCGCGTCTATAAAATTTTATTTTGCAATCGAGATAATCTGTGAGAAAGAAGAATTCGCATTTCTTTCAAGGGGTGGTGTCACCCATTAAAAGTGAAATTCGGCATGAAATAAAAATTGCCTCCACTCACTCTTCTTGCACACAAAGTTTTACAATTTTCCGAATTTCCGGGTTCGATAACTTCCCTTGCAAGTTATCTGGTGGGACGGTCGTAAAGAATCGAACGGCTTCATAAAAATATAAAGTCACTTGCCTGGCTGCCAGATACCCGCTGCAGTTGTAAGTACCCTCGGTTCTTTCCACTCGTTCCGCTGATCCGTGTAATCGCGGTCGCCAGTCATTGCCGTGCTTCACTTGATTGAGATCTCATTCCATTTAGCTAAATATACACCATTCCGTTGCACTCGGAGTGCTACTCGTCGCTGTTCCCTTCTGCTTATCTGATCGGTCGCTGTCACGTTTTGCCCGTCTCTACGGTCAACGGAACAGGGTATTGCTGTGACTAATTACCCTTCATTTTACCTATCCTGTCATCTTCCGTCCCGGTTTACTTATCCATCGCGGAATCGGTTCAGCTTGATTGTCCGGCCAGTCACGCTTGTATCCCGCCGGTCTAGGGTCTCGCTTTTATACAGGGTGTTCGAGCGGTTACTATCTTGCCCACTTCTCTCGTGAACGACAAGTGCGCGATGTAACACAAAAGACGAGAAAGTTTTACCGTTTTTCACCCTCTTTTTAATAGCTGAGAACTAACAGTCAGGCATAAAGAAAATCCTATTTCTTGTTGACTATTTGAATAACCAAACGTGTTTCTATTCTTTAACCCTTTGCACTCCAAAGGTGCCTCAGTCACCACTCGATTGGTGCATCAAAATTGTAAACTTCCGTATTTAACATTAAGTCTTGAGTAATCTGTCGATACGTGAACTGTGGGAATAAAATACCACTGTTCCCCTTATTTTGTGAATAGATTCCTCGTTAAGTTAGTTTAAAAAAACGTCATCTATATCTCATAAAAATAAATATTTCTGGTGACAAATTTCTGGAGTGCAAAGGGTGTCTACGAATATAAGTATTGAACAATTTCGAAGTAGTAGGAAAGAGACTTTGTTCAGAATGTTACAATTATGAATAAGTATTTGTATTCAGTTCCAGTTATTTAAATTGAACTTGGATAATATTGAAGGTTTTACAGGCAACAGTGAAAAGTCTGAACGACGTGATTCAACTCGTGAAGGGATTGTCCATTATCCGATCGACAACAGACTTTATTCTCACGCGAAAACAGGTATCGTATCGAGACGTCTGATCGATTACACGGTCATTCTACTGGTCAGCCAAATCATCGACCCATTCTCCTCGCTTAACGGCTTACGCACTTGTTCTACTTGACAGTTTACTCGCTCACCCGTTCTACATGTGTGTACCATTAACGGCGATGTCGGACTATATCGCGTCTTTTCTACTTAGCACTCCAGCCGTACTTCACGGGCTGTAACGCTTTTCGTAATGTCCTTCCGGAACTTTGTAATTAGACTACAGACTACATGGAATTACAAGCGCACCTCGCTAGAATAAACTAATAACTTCAGCGAAGCTCAACGATGTTTCCGTACCATTTTTTATTGACACGATTAACGATGAAAATAAACTTATTTAACTGTCGACGTAAATTCTCACGCATTTCAAATTTCTTTATTACTGGTAACATTTTGGAATTTATTCCCAACCAAACAGGTTCTATCGTCTAATGAGGACAATGGCAGTCTGTTTCGCTTGTTAAGGGTTTATCTGTTGCACTCGACAATGTTTCACTAGAAATATTCAACATTTTCAGATTATAGCTTAGCGATAATTCACACACAAATTAAGGGACCGAACTATCTGTATTTCATATATCGACACATTACCCGGAGTTCAATATTAATTAACATCAATATTAAACTTTATAATTTCGCTGTATCAAATCGAGCGACGGCCGAGAGTCACTTATCCAGTGCAAAAGGTTAATAATGAAAGTAGATTTCAATGTAACGAAAACTTCGAAACAGTGACGACGACTTGAAAACCCGAATGTCCATAAGTTTCCGCGACCCAGTTTCAACGCGTGAACACGTCGACTGCCACGGTGGTCATCGACGAGCGGAACTTGCAATTACTTGAAAACAATTACGATTCGTAAGATAACCGACGTCGAATACAGATATTCAATGGCGCGAATAACTAGATAACGGTCCAATCTAAGAAACGCGGTACCAAATAATTGGCAATTGTTCCTTTGTATCCTTGCCACCAAAGCGTAAGTGATACATGAAACACTGCAATTCCTCGTGGCAGTCAACGCGTTGATCGACGAGTTAATCGGAATAGCGCGGGGGTTGATTCATTCTTGTAATTTCCATCGACGCACGGGCGTTGTCCGCGCGTTCCTCCATTATTTCGTGTACACGCTCGTTCTACAACGGCGCGGGAGAAAAACGGGAGCACTGGGAACGCGGTGTATCGAGTTGCGAGTAGAAATAGCATTTCGCGGGTTCCGTGTATCGCGCGATTTACCTTGCGCTACAACCCGCGTTGCGCCCCGAACGTCAAGAGTAACCTAGAAAAAGTGACGCATACACTTTATCGTCCGCTAAACGTGTCTGTTCTGTTTATTCTGTTCCCCGTGACACATATGTCCGGCGACGATAATACGGCCGGGTGAACGTCACGGTTCGGCAGCGGGCGACTCGAGTGCCAGCTAGTTCGACCTGTCAACAGTGAATAAAATTATCTTTTTCCGCTCGGCGAACGTTCGATAATCATTTGCCCGGTTCGTACAGTTTAACTCTTTGCACTTTGTAGACTCCAATATTGCACCGGTTATAATATTAAATATTTTAATGAATCTGCAAGAAACTACCCTAAGATTATTAGATTTTCTGCATATCCAAATGTTGTACTGAGAAGGAAAATAAAGGATCTAAGAAATGTTATAATATTGTTCATTTTCGGTAGGGGTACTATACAGATCGGCTGGAGTTGCTGACAGGTTAGAAAACCATCTGGAGTGCTAAGGATTAATGTTGCAGCTTCGATTATTTCAGTTTCAGCTGTTTAATCTTCTTTAATACTAGAACTACCGAGCGCTTGATATGATTAATATGTAATTTTTATGACAGTCATGTGTTCATTATAGTATTCAAGCGGAACTATTTATTTTTAGAACCATTTCGTATTTTTGACACTCTGAAGACATCCGTAATTGCGAAATAAGGAAACTGGAACGTTCTAGTGTTGAATTCTTACTCCAGTAGGTAAAATCGATAAATAGAGTTATCCTCTTCCGCTTGACAAACGTTTTTATCTAATAATTATTTGTCCAGCAGGTACAATCCCAATCCTTATTCAAACTTCTTCAAATTCTCACTGCGGCAGATGAGATCGATAAATAGAATTATCTTCTTTCGCTTGACAAAGGTTATTCGATAATTATTCGTCCACCATGTAAAGTTTAATATTGCAACTTTGATTACTACATTTCTCGAAATTTCCACTTCGCCTTGCGAAATCGGCAAATATAATTTTCTTTCGATAATTGTTTCTCCCCTCTGGTATAGTTCATTAATGCAATTTTGATTATTTCAATTTCATTGCTCGTTCTATATTCTTCGGTAACAAATTTCCACGCATGATCTTTGAATCTTGTATTATTCACAATACCCTCTCAGGCGTTTGATATAATAATTACAGTCAACGCTGTTATTCTTCCTTTTCCCGCCGTAATCTCTCTCCCGTCCCGTTCGCCACGATCCAATGTAAGTTCCACGCGTTCCGGGGTTGTAAAATAAATTTGGTATCCCCGGCAACGATAAACAACTGGCTGTTTCCTCTGCGTTGTCCAATCTTACTTCATAATGCCGCGGCATTGGCTTTGCCTTCTACTACCAGAAATTGCGATCTCGTACGTTCAGTTTGCGTTACGGTTCACCGAGCGGATATTGCAAAGCGGAGTTCCCTTTATATTACCCTCGCGCGTTAAACCGTGTTCTTATCTAATATTATGTCGCGCAATGTATGCTCCGTGACGCGTACCTACACGGCAATATTAAATTTGTTTTGACGTCGCGGTTGCGCGGCGAGATCTCTCTGTTCCCCGGTTGTTTCGGAAACATGGCCGACCGAAACGGATCCGCGATCGCAATTCGTCACGTCACGCCCGATCCCTTATCGGATAAGTAATATTATGTATGCCTCGCCGCACCGTTTTCCTTTTCCAATGCATTGGTCCGCGCTGCTTCTCGTGATTTCGCGAAGCTCGACTTCGTGCACACAGGTCGCGATAAAATTGCGCGCACAGTCGCATGTATTGTAAAATATTTTTACTGCACCCATTTCTCCCGCTTCCTGCGGATTCGGGTTCATTATACGCGCGTAAAATCTGCGATCTACTCATTAAAATTGTCGGGCGTTTCGACAGCAATTAAACCGCGCCCCGCCATTTACGTGACTGTTATTTCAATTATCGTCCGTTCGCCCGACGTTGTGTTTACCGATTGCCACGCGGTTAAAACTCGGTTATTGTTGTTATCTTGAAACTTTCGGGTGATTTGTTGCGCCGTCCGGAGACTATGCATTTTAACGGTGGAACCATTGAATGCGTGTAAATGACTTATTTCACCGATTTCTTCGATCGTAATTATTTATTCTTTCCGCGTACATGCTTCTGTCAGAAATTAGAGCAGTCGATTAGGCGATACGCAAATTAAAATTAGCACTTCAGATTAAAGTTTTAACTGCTCGGTAGGTCTAGTGTTAATGACACAAGAATACAGACTACTTTGGAGGTACATCTCACAAGCAGAATACAAAACGAAAAGCTGAACGTGCCCGTTTAACGCGTTGGCCGCCACGAGAATTTATAGCGTTTCGTATAAGATCACTTATCGTACCATAACAAACGCATTAGAATTAATTAACAATGATTTGCTATCATAGCTCTTAAGGTACACTATTATTTAGCTATAGTTCGTTGCAGCGAATCTGGCACTCTCGTCTAAGTGTTCAGATTCGAAGGTGCACGCCTGATTGGCTAAGGCTCTCACGCCCACCGCTATTGGATTTCTTGGAGCGACTCTCTCCGCCCCTATGACGTCACGAGTGCCAGGTTGCTAGTAATTGACGGTATCTATGTAACTAAATATTTTGATACATCAGTTTTCTTCTTGCAATTGTTTTCAAGTAAAATTAGTCATCGGTGACCACGTTAATCTTGTAATGCAAAGCGTTCCTGCGGACGTGTTGCTTCCATTTTATCGGATCCCCGGAAATCAGCGTGCTTTCTACGGTAAGATTCGGATGAGTCAAGGGAAGAATTTATAGATACTCTGTACATCCCCTAATAAGGAATCAGATAAGTACATCGATTTCCATTAAAGAGACTAAGCAATCTGGAGTTACTAGAAGGATACCTCGCAGAGGACGGGAACGAGTTTCACCAGGAAAATTGGGATTGCGAGTGACACAGACGTAGTCCGGGCATAACAACGGGACACACTGTTGGGACGGGGAGTTGACTGGACGAGCACGTGCGCCGTAACATGCAATGTTAATAATAAAAACGGGCACGTGGTTCGTGACACATCCTATTTCCGCCGGATGAATATTTCTATTTTTGCGAGCTTAAGGGTGCGTTCCCACCCGGCCTCCATCTTCTATTTAGGAATCGGTGGAGGGCAGAGGAACAAGATACTGTATTTACAGTGACGCATTTCGAAATATCCTTTCTTTAACAATTTTAGTTTGGAACGTTCGATACTCTATTACTGCCCTTTTCTCGATCATTTTCGCAGATAAACGTTGCACGGTTAATTTCAGCAAGACGACGTCAATGTCGCAATGCAAAGTGAACATTTTGGAGAGTGCAGAGAAACTGCATTGCTACCCTTGCCGCGAGTCAAAGTTTGCATTGTCTTAATCTTTGAAGATTTATGTGGTTGTTCCTTGAAGATTTCGTGAAAATTCGAAGTTTCTATGACGTTGAAAGGTATTTGCGCTGGTGGCATGCGAGTGTCGTTAAGCCTAAGTGAAAACTTCAGTCTCTCCTCTACATGCTGCATTTTTTAAAGCAACGACCGTGATTTCTTCGAAACGATTAGTAGCATCGATCTTTCATGAAACTTGCACGTGAACACCTTGCACCGTGTAGGCTAGAATAACGTGTATGTTATTTTTGTTAATTTACCAAGAGGAAGATTTATGAAGCTATGGAATTATCAAGTTTTTCGTTTCAATGGCCGCCACTCACACAATTTTTTGATTGTCCATTTTATTTTAGTTGGAATAATAGCGGTGCACTCTAGAACAAAAAAAAAACGCGTATAGCTCACGTTTCGAACTTTCATTCTCCGTCCGTGCGTAACCTTTTTATGGCGGTTATTCGTCACCGTAGCTCGCAACAGTGGACTTTCGTATACAATGGAATTATATAACCAATATTTATCGTATTTTTCTATGAACGTTAATAAATCCATGTGCAAGGTTTGATATTCTCGTTATTTTCGTTTCAAAAAATTTATAAAAAGCGATTCGTCTTTCGAACTCGCGAAGTCAAATATCTCGGTAATTAAGCGTAAACACCGCTAATACTTAGTGTACATAGTGCTGCGCAGGAAAAGGTGCAGCAAGGGGCTGTTAGTATCCCCTGTGTACGGAAATAGTCTTCCGAGTCCCTTCACTAAACAACTCAATAAATAATCTAACACTAGCAAAAGAAACCAAATCTTCAGAAATAATCGCTTATCTCCGTAGACAAGACGTCTGGTCTTCCTGCAATTAACACTAGAACTACCAGATGATTCAAAATGACTCATTCCTGATTTCTCTCACAATTACTGAAAATGTATCCATACTCTTTCGAAAAGTTATTGAAGCATACGATACAGTAACACGCAAACTGAAATATAAAGCACTCAGAATCTTAATAAACACACTGTTAAAGTATCCATAAAGAAATTCTAAAAAGTCAATTTAACCCCTCGCCCTACGATTCAATTAGGAAAGCAACAAATTCCATACTCTTTCTATATCTAACTTACTCTAAGCCATACGAATCAGTAACAAGAAAGATAATATTCCATTAGAACTCAAAGGAATGCCATTTACATTTGTTAAACAGTACTTGAAACCTCCGTCACAAGTCTGACACAATATTCTGAAGCCAGGGGTTGAGTGCTCGGTAGTTCTAGCGTTAATATAACACCAGGTCGAACGCTTCGAGTGAGAATCGGCGAATCACTTGCCCGGTAACCTAATAAAGCGATTGAGAATCTCAAGTACGTACTGAACCGAGTTCTATCTAGCGATCGGTCGGAAGAGACCGTAACGCTTGAGCCCCACCTACCGCGATCAGCTGAAGAAGGCTTGGACAGCTATCCTCTAACACCTACGCGATCGGGCCATCCGTTCGATCCATTTTTGACGGATCGATACGCCTCCCTTGAGTGCGCTTTGCCATGTGGGAGGCAATAATAAAGCCCCGGGGAACAATGGCGGTACGGTTCTGAAAGAGTACGCGGCGTGCCGGCGCGGTTGTTTAAGGGGCGTTAGGTAACGACCCGGCTTTAAACACAATCGACGTCTGAAACGGTGCGCTATTTGTTTACAGTACTTGGAAAATGGCACGACAATCAAACTAACGGACGTTCGCTTCAAGGCGTCTGGTTCGTATTCCTGTCAGGTCTCGACGTCGACTCCTATTTATACCGCGGCATCCGAACCCGTTTCGATGAAAGTCATAGGTAAGTAGCACGCCGCTCCGTTTTCCTTCAAAAGTCCCGAACTCTTGAGAAGCTTGTCCGGATCTGGTAAAGGCCAGCCCATCTGGGACCAGGGTTCTTCTGGAGGACGGTCCTCAAGACGCAAAATTCACTCGGAATCATTATTTTGATTTGTATTCGTTTTTTGAGTGACATTTCTTGGTATTTTATCCTGAAACCAGCGCTAGTTTTCATTTTTGGATACCTTTAATTTTTAGTTTATTCACGAGAGGATCTGATCTTTGTGGCTAGTCCTTTACTGAAAGTAGAAAATAATTGTTACATGCACGGTGAGTGTTTGGTCTTTTCGGTTACGTGTTGTATTAGTCACCTGGAGTGTAATTGGTCTCGAGTGGGCTAGTCCAGACTGGACTTCGTGGACTGTGTACATTCTACTGTAGCTTGTCTGTAACACGATGACTGTTGGATAAGCTTTCAAAATGATGAACAGTCGTCATATATCGCTATGAATATTAATTGTCAAGTATATTATGAAATAGGCCACCTTCTCACCAACCGTCGAAAGATTTCTCGGACTAAGAATGCAAAGATGTTTGTAAATGATTCAGTATGTTTTCATTCGAATTGCGGCGTGTAACGATAAAAATGACTTCTTATTGCGCGAGCAGAAAGACGTTCAAATACTGAATTAATATTCCGACGTTCGCACCGCGCAGTTATCCAATTAAGATTTATCAACCGGTCGGTGAAAAAGTCGAGCAATAAAGCCTGCCCACTTCTTTGTTGTCCGATCGATTAATTATGCAATCGTTCTGACTGTAACGTGAAAAAAAGTCGCGATAAAATACCACGCTTCTGTCGGACTGTTTGTCAGCTTAAATTCCTGCGATCGCATGAATATATATCGAGCGTGTGTGTTTACGTTCACCCGGGAAAGAATAGTTTCATTAACCTAATTTAAGGGAAGATATGCAGCGTGCAATCCCGTTGTTCGGAACGCGAGTTATTTTCCAGTCATTTCGACTGACACGATAAAGGTGTCGGTGCTCGGCGAAACAGTAAATATTATGCATTGGTTTAATCAAAATTTCATGAATGAAATCTATTCGTAAAGGTCAACGACTGCGCGTTTGTCGAAGCTTATAATCCATTGTTTACCGAGCACAGTTTAGTGTTGTGCGAATCGGACGATTAAAGCTGAGAATTAATTGCCGGATTCACGATAGAAGTTAAGTTCAATCGAATTTTCGTTCGGCGAGAGTTTATACGAATATTTCTAACGCGTGATCATTAATCGGAATACCAATTTGGAATTAGAATCTGTTTAAATTGTCGCCAGCCCCGTGAAGGCCACCGTCACGTGTTACTAGAATAATCATAATTATACATTTATAAATGGATGTTTTGAAATTGTACAGAACCACAGACTGAAAACCCGAAGATCACGTTCAAGAAAAGCATGTACGTGGTTGGCGAAAGTCTTGAGGCGAATTGTACCTCGTCGGCTGCGCATCCAGTTCCTCAGTTGACATGGTTCATAAACGGCGAGGAGGTAAATTTAAACAACGATTTATCATTATTCCACTTCTTCAATTTCAACACTTACATTTGAAAAGTATACTGGACCTATAACTGTCCGTAAATGTCAGTTGCTGTCCTCTAAGTGAACATGAATAATTGAAAATTCTTCATCTGTCCTTCCTTTTATTGATTCTAAATATAGCGATCCGATAATTCAATAAACAAGTAATTGTATTATTCTATAAATATTGAAAGACAAAACTATCTGTGCGCAAAATCCAAATATATAATATAAGAAATATTGGAAAATCGATTATCGATTCCACGTTCTTCACTGGTAGTGCACATAATGAAAAGATCATTTGTTTTAATAATATCTATATTTTGGTTTCCTTGCGTTACGAATAATCCACTGAAGAGTATTGAGTCACACGCGGTCTGGAGGCAGCCATTTTGTAGAAGTCAGCCGTCGGTCATTTTGATTAACAGTGGAAATATAGTTTCCGCGCCGAATTCAATATTCTTATTCAGCGCGTATTGTGTTCGTTCTATTAGGTAGATATCGCTTTGGTGAATCATTATCCGTACACGAGGCACAATGACCAACTGATGTCCGCGACTGCGAAGTTAATGATAGAGGTGTCCGCGTTGCATGCCGGCGAGAATGGGTACTTGGAAATCAGCTGCTATTCAACCATTCCGAGCTACCCCGTGAACGAGCAGTACGCTGACATCAGGAAGGAAACGGTCTCGGGTAATTATTTATTTAATTCTTCGATAACTTCTTACTAACTCCATCCCATAGGGGATTAATTGCTTCATCCCTGAGTTTCTGTTGTATTTTCATTCAGTCTCTTGAAATTCTTGCTGTTCCTGTTATTGTAAGTTAGAAGCTTGAATTTAATTCATCTGCATATTATTATGATCTTATATCATGATCTATATATTTATATCTACTTTAATCATTCGAATGTAATAAAATGAACTTTAATAACAATGGCATACTTCATTCTTTCGTGTGATGCAAATGAGTTAAAGGCAGGGTATCAAATGAAGTTATCAGAGCTTGCAAATTATCGATGAAACGCATTTTTCATTCTGTATCTGAAGTTCGAGGTGACGGATAATTTGGATCTCTAAGTTTCTTCGAGCTAATGGATTATAAAGTATACATCAGTCTTGAAGAGCTTAACGCGCAAGTTTCCCGTTTGGCAACGAGTCATTGACAAGTTAATTGGAACCAGTGCGCGTACATGTATGCACGGGAATTACATATTCACGTGTATATACCGATCTGGGTCCCATGGAACTAGAGATTTCGTAGTCTACTCAGGATCGTAAAAATGAGCCGGAATATCGTAAAAAGTATATCAGCTTCTACATTGGACGTTTCTCAAGAGAATTCTCTGGTGATATCTGAAAAGAAACGAAAATAACTGAAACCGAGGTCAAGGATTATAAGAGTTCTTTAAAGAATTTAGTAGGTCCATCTGTAGAACCTTATTAGCCGTATCAATTATTCTATAAAAATGTACGTTCTTATAAATTTCTGAAGCACAGGCACGAACCTGTATGCGCTAAAATATGAACTGTTATTTTATAAATGAAACGTACCTCATACGAAGCATTCTTTTATCTCTTTTGCTTTATAGACTCGGTAAAGACTGATGGAACATTTTTAGAAATGTAAAAATCTGGGATCTGAAAAAAAAGTCCAGTTCGAACATTGCAGGATTTTATTGTAGAAATTGAATCTTCTCGGAGAGTTATTTATAAAAGAATTTTACTGCTCCCATATTATTTCGTAAAGTAATATGATATTCCATTCCATTTTTTTACTGATCCTTTTATCGAAACACATTCATTATAAACAGCACGGAACACTATATGAACTCCTATGTACCACTGTCATCCCTCTTTTCAGACTCACAACCCATTAATTTTGACGAACAACGCACCACATTCCTCGTCATTGTTCAAATGCCTCTTTTATTACATTACTAATTACTTCGTCCGTTCATTCTGAACAACAGGCGTCGCGCATTCATGACACTCATACCGGTCAGGTACTCGTGAAAATAATAAAGCGCGCAAAATCCTCTCTCAAAATACAAATTCGCCCGAAGGCTCGCTATCCAGTTTCGCGAGTATGTAAAATGCAGTTGCACGCGGAACTAAAGTTTGAATATTTTTATTCCGCAAAGGATCAAGGTTTCAAGTTTTTAACCCTTTGCCCACGAGAGACGCCACTGAATTTTCACACGATTTAATAGAGCAAAATTATAATATTTGATATTTGGCGTTAAACCTTGCATAATGCATCGATGCGTGAAATATTGAAATAAAATAGCTTGATTCTTTAATTCATGCGCGACATATCGTTAGTTTCAAAAAATCTTAAGTACACCTCATCAGAAGACGTTGAATGTTTCCGACGAAAAACTTTCGCGTTCGATGGGTTAACAATGAGTTTTGGCGAAATTCTCGCGGATACCGGGCGCGACACGCGAAAAGGCACGAAGCAACGTGAAAAGGAAGAAAAGTGGAAAAAAGATCTGACGCGTGACTTCGAGGAACGCACGAGTTTTCTAATTAGCGCCTTTTTAGGAGTCAATGGGATGCTGCAAAAGAAGTTTCTCAATTAGAACCGGGATTTCCGCGATTCGCGATCCGAGCTGGGTACATATTCGCGAAGCTTCATCAAAATATGGTCCTCGGGCCGACAGTGTACCGCTCCGGGGCAATTGTCATTCGCGACTTTCGGGATCTAAAGCTGCGCGAAATGTTTACATAAAAGCTGTCCGCGTATATACACCCGGGCAGAAGTCGTTTCATTATCATCTCGCTGTACAGCTGAGCCGGGTTCATTCGGGCGAACGCCCTTAACGCTATCTGTTGTGAAAAGAGATTCACGGGAAATTAGAAAAGACGTTTCATCAAACATTCGTGTTTTCAAAGAATATCCCGCGAAAATTGGAACCGGGGAAAGTGAGGTCTCGCCGTTGCTGCGAGCAATAGATTAAAAACATTAAAAGCTCGATTTTTGCCTTAGATATCCGTTGAAAGCATTTCCGTGAGTAGCCCTTTTAAAAATAAACAAGAAGAACCTACCGCAAAACGAGCCTGTGGGGAACACAAAGTGATGTTATGAAAGTGATTAACAGACTGCGGATTTTTATGTATTTAAAATCCGAGAATGCAAAGTTGCACAAGATGCAATTCGATACGAAGAGATATACGAAATGAAAATATACTGTTTCTAGTATTTATCAGCATTTGACATCATAACCGTTGATATTGATAGTTTAAGCATTCGATTTCGCGTACAGATCCGCAATCCATTAACATTAAAATGCATCTATATTCTACTCGATACTTGAGAATCTTCAAAATTATTTGCTACAGTATCATTCACGTACACTGATCTCGAAGACAAAAACTATAGATTCGTGAGGAATATAAAAAATGTGTGACACGAATATTTTCAGCAGATTCTGAAAAATATAACCCGCAGCATTGCCATTCACACATATTAACACATGACTAAAAAATCTGTTCGTTGCATCTACATTTCCGTCGTTGGTGTTACTTTCACTCAAATTACTTTCATTCCTATCATCTGAATACCTCGCACAATTTTCCCCCAAAATCTCCCTCGATTCCTCGTGCCCGCAAACATCATGAAACACCCCCAGCATTCCCGGCGACCGGTCCTCACCGCTCCCGCATTTCCCGTTGAGCGTGCGCCACGTTCCGGTTTAACCGAAAAAAAAAAAAATTATTCTCGGCTGTTCCAGTGCAAATTATACCGGCACCGATCGTCGTGTCCTCGGCACTGAATATCACGCAGGGTTGGGCCCTGCCTGCGTTGCTGTGCATACTCAGCGTGATGCACAAAATCATTCCTTAATAAAAGTCAATTGCTTTAGGATAATTAAAAAAGAAAATAAAAAGCGGAGGAAAAGGGAGAACGGAGGAAAATCAAGAGAATGAGAGGGAGAGAGAGAGAGAGAGAGAGAAAAAAAAACGGATACACGAGAACGAAACGGGAGAACGGTAATCATGTAATATACGTAACCGAGGAGAAACAAGCGGAGAAAAAGGGTGAATTTCGGGGGGAGGGGGAAGGAGTGGGGGGATCTATATACATATATATTATATAAATATATATATATATATATATTAAAGAACGAACAATCACAATGTCTTCCTTGATTATACCGAAACACACGGGGGCAGCGGTTTTATTGTCTTGCAGAAAAAAAAGAATTTTATAAACTCATAGACGCGGCTTCTTCGTGCAAAACTATTTTCGATTGTCGCTTGTATCGATCGTTATCTATCCCGCGGAAACGTAATCTCACGGCGAGGACGCCCGATTTCCTCCCGGAGCCTTTCCGCAACGGAGCACGGCCACGATGAGAACAGAAAAAGAGACGAGATTAGAAAAAGCTGAAAAATTACACAAAAAAGAGAGAGAGAGAGAGAGAGAAAAGAAAACAAGGGAAACGTTCGAAAAAAGAACAAAGAAGAGAAGAGGGAAGAGAACCATGCGACGACGGCGAGAAACGGTAGACAGATTAAAATATTCTCGCCGAAGACGGAGGGCGAGAGGGGTTTGCCATTTTTTCGTTCTTTCTTCTTCTTCTTGTCTCTGTGTTTCTGTTCCTGTTCCTTTCCCGAGCGAAAAAAAAACGGAGAACCGAGGAAAAAAAAGGAATAACGTAGTTGTGCACGGGCGCATTTTTCCGACCGATCGTTCACGCGTCGACGCGAGGATTAGGCGGCGTTCACGGTCTCGCGCGCTCCTCTCGAATTGAACCGCGTTTTTTTCCTTTCCCCCGGCCCTTGTTGAGATCCTTTTAACCACGTTGACGCTGTTAGATGAAATAACGATTGCGTTGGAAACGTTATCTTGTAACGTTTGCGTACGCGGCTCGGCGACAGCGGTTCGCCGTGTCTACGTTTCGCGCGAGACGAAACGTTCTACGGTTGTTCTTAACCGGTTCACTGTTTTCGACGAGTATACCCGACAAGAAGGAATAGCAAGGTTTCGTGTTTTGGTGGGTATACTCGTCTAGGAGTAGGTTAGTTACTTCTTGCAACACATTTTAGGCACTTTCAAAGGTCGCAATAGCTAACTGGTTAACCTTCTTAGCGATCGCACCCCATTGAAAAATGTGTTTCCATTTCTTTGTTGAGGAAGTTACATCTATCGCGAGATAATTTATTTATTGCATTAATATCTCAGTTTTCGATGGCTACGTTGTAGTTTATTTTCAATACTTTTGAAGCGAGGCTCCTTTCCGAGAGAGCCATAAGTAAGACATCACTCAGATTTCTCGCTTTTGTTTTCATTTCACTCGAAAATCTTGAAACATCTCTTGCTTTCTCGCACCTATAGGTTAAGAATCACTGTTCCATGCGAAACGTAGATACCGGCGGCACACCGTGTAGTCGTCTGGCTGAGACGCGTGTCGCTCGGATAATTCTTGCTGTGCTTCATTGTGACAGTCGCTGGTCGAGCGGCACGAATCATTTGAGCGTTGCGTTCACATATCCATAATTGTACCTAAGGGCGGATTGTATTTAACTGTCGCGATGTATGTCGTGGTTGTTGAATTTGCGAGGAGCAATTTGGGTTGCCACCTGTCGGGTGTGTCGGGCAGAGCGAAAAGCGAGCGACAGTTCAGCGTCGTTCCCCTTTGGGATCTCGTGATCGACGATTCTTACTTTTGATCACGTTTTCTCGAGACTTAACCCTTTGCCACTTGCTACGTACTCTTGTCGATTTTCGTCGTATTTGATGTATGAATTACCGGTTGTTAATTACAATTGTTCGTGATATTATGATCGTGAATGGAAGAGTAAAATGAATGATATCAGAATGTTGTAATATATTTCAAATGTAAACGATAAGATATCAGTGAGATTTCAGTGGTTTCCGAATGTCTGGGTTAATTATTAAGATGCTGTATTGAACCACGATTTAATTAATTAACGTCGACGCGAGTTCCGTGAGAAGAAGTCGACGACACTTCAGACTGCAAAGGGTTAAGGGATGATTTTGAAAGTCGAAGGTTTCGTCGGCGATGATCTTTAGGGTCATCGATTCGATTGTTTCAAGGAGAACGTGGCAATCTCAAATTCTATCTCGAGCGTTTCATAGATAGATTTACTTGGTAATCGGTGTATCGCACTGATCGGGGGAGGTCACGAAACGCTGAATTGGATAAAATAAACGTGACAACGTTTGGACACAGTCAGAACGAGTTTGTAGAAAATTTGAATATGAATATTGGAATCCAATATTCGAAAGTAGAGTCTATTCGAGAAGTTCTGCTTCCGTTCTTCAACTTTAAAGTCAATTTTTGAAACGCTACGAAGTTAAAGGTACTTCGCAGATTAGAACTGCGCATCGAAGCTTTCTCGAGACGGCAGGAAAATCTACGGAAAACTTGTGTCTCCGACGATTTAGCGTTACAAGTGTTATCAAGCCCACTAATCGCTGCAGGTTTCATTCGACCAATTCCGACGTACGAACGTGACCTCCCCCGGAAGTAAGGAAGCTATAATAAATGTCAATTCGTAGATCGAATTTCTCGTTCATAATTAAGATGCGTGATCCCAGATATTAAAAAAAAAAAAAAAACAACTATTTTAAAACATGTCTCCGGCTTAGATTGTTTATTTTCATCGACGACTATATAAAGAACAACTTGATTGAAGTGCTCGTTACTTTTTTAATCATCGTCAACCGAAGATAAACATTGTGATCGATCATTTGTCACGCCCAGTTCGTGCATCGTGGAAACACACGGAATCCGGACAACCTGTCGCGAAATTAAGTTAATGTAAGAAACGGAAATTACGATAACTATACATACCATACCTCTATAAATGAACTATACTACATATTGCGATACGTTGTAAGAGCTTCGTAACGTGTGCACGTAAGTTTTATTCTGAAGTTTTATCAGATATTTATATACCTATTATATGAATACATAACGAACATATATACATATATATATGTACATGTATATGTATATGTATATTTATTAACTAGCGTTCGCATAAACATAGTTCAAAGTAGACACTGTATCGACAAATCACAAAGTAAGACTGTTATTCCTTGTTACACGTGGAGAGATACGATTCGTTGTTATATTAAGAACCGTTATTCGCTTGTTTACGTCTGTATATTGTTTCCAGGCTTCGTCGTGAACATAATCCGACGTTTACGTTTCGGTGAATCATCGATGGCCCGATATTATTTTTAAAAAGGGACTTTCACCGAAATAGAGATCCGTATCTTCTACAAAACTTCAAATACGAAAAATATCGAACGTCGGTACTGATTCAACAATATTCTTATTAGTACATTGATTTCTTCGTTAATTGTTTAATGTTAATACACCAGTACAAGATTCCGTTAAAATTGCTTCTACTCAGTTCTACTCTAAATTTGTTCTTGTATTCTAAAATCACGATGATTCCAGTCTAGACTGCTACATTTTCGGTTGAAGTCCCTCGTTAATAGACTGCGGATCTCTGTCTTAAACTCGCATTTCCCACCGGAAATCCTTGAGAATGGATATTAAACGATGTTTCGCTATTTTCCTGAATTCGCCAGAGACGAAATGAAGAATGAATGTTTAATTCATCGACCGCCACGTTGGTTGTACACACGAAGAACGATTCTTAGTGACGAGTTAATCTCCCGATATCGTGCGGGACAAACTTGTAATCGGTAATCAATTGTAACGGCTAGATCGCGGAAGTTTACGCTTTCGCGGCGTATGAAACTTTCCAAGGAATTATAGTGCATAAACCGCAGGCATAAATCGTGCCGATGAGATTTCGCTCGACTTTTAATTCACCGCAACCGCCTTCGACGAGCATTAAATCGCTAAAAACACCAATTCCATTCGAAATCTCCATAAAACTGCTCGTTCGCGGAAACTTCGGCGGTTCTAGCCGCGAGGAGACGATTTTATTTACATTAAATATGATATAAGTATACTGTATTTACGAGACATCGTCAACGACGGCGGTCGACCTGCTAAATGAACACTAAAACTACCAAACTGATTCACGCTGTCCCATAAGTATAAATCACAAGAATACGTTGAATTAAAATCCTGATTGATCGGTTCACCTATATATTTTGTAACGCGCACTATAAAACTACTTTAACACTAACCGATAACCAGTCGAATAGTTGCAACATAAAGGTAAACAAGCTCGATGACAAGTTATTTTTAATGGAAATAGAATCAAAAGCAAAGACAAACATGAAAAATTGATTAATCTGACAATAAGGGCACTGATGTAAACTTAAATGAACGAAAGAAAACGCAAACCTTAACAACGATAGTCGCCATATAGGTCGCAGAAATGTCTATGTAAATATTTGTTTATTATTACTCTCTTTATTATATTTACAAAACATAAACATCCTTCTTTATTAGGAAACTAATTGTGTCGTAAAAAAAACAATAACCTGCAAGGAACAGAAGAGTTCAATTGAAGCACGTTAAGTTGCAAAAAATCTCGGAGAGTAACTTCACGTTGCAGTGTGTTTCGTTTAAAGATCGCGGTACGGTTAGTGTTAATAATGTGTCAGAAAGACAATTGGTATCCTTGTGTAATACATATAGAAGAAATGAAATGGGTCATTTTCGCTTGTCCGTCAGTTCGAGCGTTAAATTACAGCTTAAAGTCAATAACACTAGATTTACGCGATGCGTCAATTTGACGCACATTTAATTTTACAAACATTACTTGATAAATGTTTAGGTCGGTCTCGATCGATGCAATTGTACGAATATGTATCCTAATTGTCTACATTTAAACCTTTGATTTCCAAGGTCCAGATGAAGAAATCGTCAACTTTTCTAGGAACAATAGAACAAATTGTATAATAAACGCCGTAAATCTAGTACCGAACGTACGCTGCGCCGCCGACAGGGTCCGCAGTCTACCAATTTACAGAACTGTTCGCAAAACTAGCCGGCGTGTCTCGCGTTCGAGGCGGTTAATGGGTACTAGAAAATTTATCGGTCGCTTAGATTCGTCTGCCACGGTGTCCCCTTCCATTACAGCCGTTACAGCGGCCGCTATTTTTATCGGCCGAGCGGGGAAAACGAAGGAAGAAAAGCGGAAGGATAACGTCGACGAAATGACACGGTGAAAAGTTCCGAGAGCGCGCGCCCTTTGCCCCGACCCCGCTATCAGCGAAGAGTACTGCGGCTTTTTTCTCCTTTTGCCACCGCTGGAAGGCTGGAAAGAATGATATATATATATATATATATATATATATATATATATATTCCCGGCGGAAAAACAACACGTGTAATTATAGAATTTCCGTGTTTACGCACAGAGAGCCCCGCACGCCGATCAATAAAAGTTGTGTACACGGCTCGGGCCGACCCACGTGTGCAACGACACCGAAACCGCGCGCGATCTGATTTCACCGCGAGCTGCGCGATGATCGCGTTCAATTCGTTCACCCCTTGACGACCGCCTGGTAGGGACGTGTCTAGTGTCGCTGTTTCGCTGGGTTGCAACTTTAAAAACGTGAATTTTGAGTTGTTGGTGTAGCTTGATGGCTAGTTGATAACTAGGTTGAGGAACATAGGTTTGATTAATTAGTTCTCATTTTTTCTATATTTATAGACATATGGTTTTCGTGTCGGTCTATTACTGAGATAGAATTGCAACTGAAGAAACGTGATTTTTGAGTTATCGATGTAGCTTGATTGTCAGATGGTTGAGCTGAGAGTCTATTTGGTTAGTTTTCGTATTTTCTTGTTTTATTTGTGATATTTGTAGACATTTGGTATTCGTATCGCTTTTTTACCGGGACAGAGTTGCTATTTCAAAAACCTGATTATCGAGTCATCGATGTAAACTGATTGCCAGACTACGAAACACGGTCGGATCAATTATTTTTCATCTTGTCTCGTCCCATTTTCGATACTCATTTGCTACTTGTTAATAGGTTACAGGTAACTAATAAAAGTTAATATCTAGATCGCGAAACTTTACGCAAGTTTTTAAGAACCTCATTGGAAGAGCAGAGTTTCAATAGAAAATTATTTATACGAATGGATGGTACTTTCCTGGAACGATCACCTTGGTTTTGATAATTTCTTACCTACAACACGATAATGTTCGAACGAACATTATTAGGAGGGTTGAGAGATCCGTTCGTCTCTTTATCGTTTAAAGGAACCTCGAACGACACGCGCAGGGGATGAATCCACGCGAGGAAGTAAGTCGAAAACGTGGAATAAAATTTTCCCGTTCGCGGCCTCGTTTTCGAGAAAATCGATAGTGAAAATGCGAGGTGCACGGGGCGCTCGAACGGCTCAGGCGAACGCGAGTGGTATAAAGAACGTGGGAGTCGTTCTATAAGAAAAACCGAGTCAAAAATGTAGAAGAAAATTTGTTCATTTGCGGCCCCGTTTCCGACGAGATCAATAGCGAAAATGTGGAGTGCACGTGCGCTCCACCCGGGAGGATAAGAATAATGTAATCGACAGGATGTTACTCATGTACGAGAAAATGGGTGGGAAACGCAGAATGAAATCTTTTCGTTCTCTTTTCCCGAGAAACTCAATGTTTCACGTCATCTGCGTTTGCTAATTGACGATGTTACACCGTTAAAATGGCTTTTCTTTCGAAACTGAAGCTGGAACTAGACAATTTTATTCCATATGTTCGACTTACTTTTCCACATGAAATCGGATTCCTCCGTTTGAAACGGAAATTAAATGAAGTCCTATTAAACTCGGAATTTATAATATATTTAATATCCTTTATAATCATCGTCCATTCGTTTTTCGGACGAGATTACACTATTTTGAGGTTACACCTCATTTTACACCGATGAGGCTACACCAAGAGAAACTCTTCAGGTGTACTTCGAATACACAATGTTATAAAGATAATTGCAACGTTACCTAGTTAAATATCAATAATTTATACAACTGTATTCTCCAAAATAAGGATTTTGTTTAAAAAGCAAACGACAAGGCTGCTAACTTTCACGAACGAAATTAGAAACGAGACGAGACTAAGTTTGAAAGTCGTTTTTAATGTCTGTCCAAGAGAGGGGTTCGTTTACATAGCGATTTGACCCGGTATAAAACGTTATTACCACGTTCCTGCCAGTTAAGTGGTCATTACCGATCGACACGGGGTGCAACGTGGTCGCGATAACTTCATATGCGGCGCGCTGTAATTTATAGGCGTTATCGTAAGTCGTGTGTAATTTGGACAAAACGGCGGCGAGTTATCGTCGCGTATCGGTCACACAGGGATTTTTTATACGGCCAATTGCGGCGGAAGTAGCGGTCTTCTGGGAAGCCGACAGTGTCAAAGTTGCTGAACGGCGGGAAGAGGGGGACACAGGAATTTAGATAGGAATCTAGGAAATTATTTAAACCGGTTAACTATAGGAGGGAAATCAATTAAAACTAGCGGTTTACGGTAGTCGATGTACAGCTTTATATCTAGACCAAAGGAAATCGGGTCCCAAAATGCTTTTACAATCAAGTAGCTAAGATAATTAGGGAGACTAACGATAAGCGGATTTCTGTGATGCGAATTTACTTAGAGGCTTTCGTTGAGTAACGTAGAAAAACGGAAAAAAAAGAGAGGATTCTAGAATTCTAAGGTAACTATCACCCCTTAATCTAGATATTCGAGTCAATATTCGACGATCGATTCATTAATTCATCATTAACCGTACATTCTTAACGAAACGCGAACGGTGGCTTTCGTCCTCGGTTTGCCAGCCAGCAATTACACGTTGATCGCGAGCATTGTCTTTATAATTACACGGAGGTAGACAGTGTCGTGGAAATGATTGCAGAAATAGTCTTCGCTCCTCCGTTTCGCTAGATTCAACGTAGAAATAGAGACTTTTTTCAGGTAAAGGATGGAAAAGTTAAAAAAGAATCGTCAACGTAGGCGTTGAACGCATCGTCGCTATAAATAAATTGATTAATATAAACCGTCACTTCGTCGATGACAATAACGTCCGTGCTAGCGTATCGATTCTACCGCGAATTCGACATCCTCCGTTCATCGTCCGTAATCTCCTCGCATCTAGTCCGCGACAATGTTCGTTCAGCTTCAAACTCTAGGCAGCCGGACGCGCGCCGAGCCTTTTTATACGATTTTACAATTTCCTCGGCGGAACATCTCGGGGTATCCCGGTGAAATCGCGAATGAACACGCGGAACGCGTTTCCCGGAATGTATACGACGAGAGGAGCGCGTTCGACCAACGTTTCATCATTTCACGGCAACTCTTCCACAATGCGGAACACTCGCGCGCGTAACGAGCGTCGGGTTTCAACGCGCGGAAATTCCGAGCCGTCGATCGGGGGCGGGGAAAGATATTAAAAATTAACGAGCCACTGATCGGGTGCGGAAAAACGTCGAAGAAAGTGTCGAGCTATTTAAAGTATGGAAAATTAGCGAGCCGTTGATCGAGCGGAGGGAAACGTTAAGAAAAATGTTGAGCTATTTAAATACGAAAGTGTTATTAAACTCGATTAAGGAACGTTACAAGGGAGAAAGGGAAAATATTATAAGGTACTTCGATATGGACAGAAGCGAGTGGGTATCGTTGATCCTATCCGACTCGTTTAACGAAGGAACATCTCTCTGAACGAATTTATTAAACCGCCCCGACGTTTCCGACACGTCGGGTGGCGTATTGTAACGCGTTAACGAGTTTCGCTACCAGCATTTCAGCAGCGGTCTTCGAAGCTGCGGTATTTCATGAAACACAATACATATATCGTCTTTGTGGGACAGAAATTTCAAGGCAAGTCTCGCGTGAAACCAGCGTACGTTTTCTTCACGCTAATTAGAAAATATTGATTGTTATAAATGTACGACGCTGGTAGCGAACACTGATCCTTTGCCCGGTTGGTCCAAAGATTATCGATTGGCAATAGAAAGATGTTATTAAATCATTCATTTCTCACTTGAAACAATTCTGGGACATTTATATCTGTCTATTGTCCTGTACATTTTTCCAACACGATATTATGAGGCGAGGGATTAAACCTGGCGCGGGGAAACTTAATATTTTCAAATCCTCCGGGGTTCTTGATCGCCTGTGCTCGCTCGAAAGGCGGATAATACGTGCGATAATAGCCTGAGTACAATGGACAAACGCTGATAAACGCGTCGCGCCGCATCAGGGCGTGCTCTGTGTGTAAATACGTGTACAGGGTGTCTTGGTTTTAAACGATCGAACTTTATTATCATGTTCTGCGAGCGGAATCGAGAAAGACGTGTAAACTTAGGTTTGCAGAGGTCTCTTTAAGGATGCTGAACGAAACGTATGGAAACGTATGGGGATATTGTTGACATATCAGAAGATAATGTAATAATACGCGTGGTATTATTAAGATGATAACATATCGGGATAAATATCAAATTGATTGCTAAAGACGAGCTCAATCGCCCAGAGATATCAATTTTAATTGCATATCAAATGCAAACGTAATGACCTAACTCAAAACAATTAACTTCTATATTTCCTCAGTAACTTTCCCATAAGGATCATGTCTGTGTCCATATGACACTTATTCTTTGTTTCCAGAATAAACTAGTTTAATTCTTTAACGCTAGAACTATCCTAGATCTTACACAATCACTGCAAATGCGTTCTTCTCAGATGACTAAAGAAACTGATTTAATAAGACTGGATCGTAAATCAATTGAAATCTCAATAAATACATTCTCGGAGTTTCTACGGAGAAATTCAAAGAAGTCAATACGTCGCTCTGATGTCGAAGCTAAACGCGGACAAGCGTTTGGCGGCGAAACGTCGCAGCGCCGATTGTTTTGGAAGAATAAACAATGTTTTTTCGTCGCTGGAACAGAAGTATAAGCGAGGTTTGTGTCTCTGTTCCGAAAGAATCGCAACTACGTCATTTCTCCGTAATCGCTGGTGTGCATTGGGCCTAAAACCGAGACACCCCGCGTGCAGGCCGCACGCGAGCCGTGAAACGTGAAACAAAAGGGCGTCGGGAGTCGTTGGTTGACGCGGTGAGTTCACGGTGTACGGTGTCAGAGGAAAGTTCGCGGGACAGGGATGCTGTTGGTTACGTTGATGCACGTTCTCGAGTGGTCGATCGCGGCTGTTAACGGCGACGAGACTTTATCCGCCTCGAACGGGACGGGTCCGCCGCGGAAGATGGTCGCCACGAGAATAGTCGGCGGACAGGTCGTCAATATAAAGGATTATCCGTACATTGTAGGTGAAATGCGCCCGTGACGTTTTACCAGTGTAATAGTTCGATACACGTATCACTCTGATTATCTTTGAGAGGCTGCGTGTCATCGCGTGCGCGCCTGTATGGGCGAGAAAGAGAGGAAACGCGAGAGTATCGAGATTTGTTAGGCGGTGACGTAAGCAAGTTCGGTTCGAAGCGCGAGCATGTTCCAATTATGAGAATTTGATTGCGATTTATTGGAAACGCGGATGAACGTGACGAGCGAGAAGCAACTTTCGGTTAACTCGAAGCCAGAGCATTGTTATTTCACAGTCATGCGAAGCCGATGCAGAAAGCAACGTTCGATACACCCGAACGTGTTTACGTTACGACCCAATAACCGCATATGTACGTTGATTCACGGTATATTTCCTAAACGTCTGGTATGACGACGGCGAATTATTGCTTGACTGGGAATTATTTTCTTAACGCGGTGGGCTGAAAAAAGAGCGCGTGGCGTGTGCGTCCTATCGATGGAATTGATTGATATTAGCTGCGTAGAAGAAACCGCGTAATGACGAAGAAGCTTTTCGATTTCTTTTCTGGGAGATTGTACTTGTATATCTTGCGGAACGGTGCGGGTGTTCGGCGGTCGTGGGTCGAGAGGCGGGAGAGGTTTGATTGGGACTTCAGGATTTTGGGGAAACTGAATTTTAGTGGGAAGTTCGGATTATTGTGCACCGAAGTCTTTGAATAGTTTGCTCGAGGGAACGGTTGAATGGATGTTCCAATAGCTAGTTATTTGAGTATTTGAATGCTTGAATACTTGAATATTTGGACATTTGAACATTTGAATATCTGAATATCTGAGTATTTGAATATTTGAATAGTTGAATATTTGAATGTTTGAATATTTGAATATTTGAATATTTGAATATTTGAATATGTGAATATTTGAATATTTGAATATTTGAATATTTGAGTATTTGAATATTTGAATATTTGAATATTTGAATATTTGAATATTTGAATATTTGAATATTCCGATATTTGGATATTCGGATATTTGGATATTTGGATATTTGGATATTTGAATATTTGAATATTTGAATATTTGAATATTTGGATATTTGGATATTTGAATATTTGAAATTAACTTTTCATTAAAAAAATTAACATTGACTTTTCTAATGCATGGTCCGCGCAACACTGAGAACAATATGCATATATACTATTAGACATTTAGATTGATGTATTCAAACGATAAACGTCAAACATTGAAATCGACCCCTAATCTCGGATACCCGCACATCCCGAACATGTTGCTACCCGTATACAACGGTTCGTTTTATTGAGCGGATTTCTCAAAATACTGAGAGTGATCGTCGTATGTGTATTCACCTTTACCTTGTAAGGTACCAGAAGGTTTGCGGACGGCGAAACCGAATTTTCAATGTCAATTTCTCGTAGGTCTCGATCCAACGGCGACACGGTAGTCATTTCTGCGGAGGTACTTACATAGCACCGAGATTCGTTTTGTCAGCCGCTCATTGTATGGTCAGGTGCGTTTTTTAAGACTGCAAACAAATTCTCAAGCCGACCGCTCGTCACCGGAAAATGGTAGCATGGTACGTGGAACATCATATTCACCGACGGTACCGTTTGAACTCCGCTTAACCAGGATCTAACGATTAAATCATGCGACCGTAGCGTACGAATGAGAACGCGATCTTTTCATATATTCTGCTTAACGAACGAAACTCAGTTTGATTAGCTAATTTACTTCAATAATTGATTACTCTATCCTTAATCTCTGGATGGATCTTCTAAATCCATAATTAACTGCACACGGATTTCACTCCATAATCGTGATTGGAGTATTACAAATATTGAACGATATCAAGGGCAATGAGAGTATTAATACGTCTATCCATTCTAGAATGAAGAATACATGAGATCTACATGTCAAATTCTTAATTATCCATTATCGTGCCGCAACAAATAGGTCAATGCTCTTTAAAAAAAGAATTGTTCCTAGCTAACAGACAAATCATTTTGATTATTTAAATTCATTGGTCCGCTTAAGTGAAATAATTTATGTCTATGTCTGGAATCGATCTGCCCGAAGTACTTGATACTATTTCGGTGAAGCGTCGATTTCTTTTCGCAAACCGCGACGAAGGGATCCGCTGGTTCGTTGAAACGAGCTGTGCGATGAAACGGCGCGCAGTTATTTTTTTTATCACGAACGTAGATAGAAAACAACGATATCGTCTCAAATAAACGGCGTATAAATTCACTGCTGCGTACACAGAGCGTGATACGTAACGTTGTGTTTGAACAAATTTTTATTCGTTTCAGCGATTACGGAAAAGTCTTTTCAAAAGAAACATGTGTCTCTTTTTAAGAGTAGAAGATATTGGAGTAAAAAAGATGTTTCTTTCGAATTTATATTCTCCAAAATTTCAAGATCATCGACTTCGTTCCTTCTTTTAGCGGATTCACATCTGTCCATTACGTAACGTTCGAGTCAATAAAAAGACGAATTCAAGTGTAATTGACCAATCAGATGAGGTTCGATGAAATTATTGTTGCGAGACGATATTAAGTGCACACTTATTTATTGAAATATTTATTCGTTATTACAAAAATGCGTTCGTTAAGATTCCGATTGATTTGTACTTCAGTTACTTCAAATACTTTCTGACTACTTATTTTTAAGTACTTTATTTTAAATTGCTTACCATCGAATAAGCAAATGAATTACTCATTCTTTATTCACGTAAGAATTGCAAAAGCTGAAATGCAAATTGATAGTTCTAGTGTTGAGACGCGCGAGAACTAAATTTTCATGCTGACGTGAACCGTGAGCTTAGACAAATATTTTGATCTTTGATAAATGTTTCCATTTCGCGGCGCGGAATATTTCAGGTTCCGCTGTCGCGTGACACGCTTTGTCACGTGTGATCGCGAGCTACCATTTTCACGGTAACGGGGCAATCTCCGCTCGTAGCGCTTTCATTGCTATCATAGAACACGTATGCTGCTTTGTGGAGACGGCGACGAGCGCGCTCTCCACACAACACTTGTGATCTACTAGCGAATGGTTCTACCTAGGGCTAAATCGTCGACTATGAATCTCAATTATTAAATCAATTAATTAACGACCTCGGCGATTGTCTTGTCCCTCGTATCCACCTACTGAACAAAAACAATCTCTTAATTAACGCGAATTGCCTTCTCTCTCGGACCATACGTTCCTATTTTTATAATTAAACTTGTAACAATAGAGCAAGCATAACATTAATCGAATTTTATTAAAACCATAGGTACAGTAGCTTTCTCGTTTCTGTTCGTAATTTCTAAAATGTACCTTTGTTGCAAATGTATTTTGATTAATATTTTAGACCTCGTTTGAAAGGAGTTACACATAGAATTACGGATTAATTACGAATTGATCGAATGGAAATTTACATGAATTTGATTTGAAACTAACATTGAAATGTTCCTCGGATAAGCAACAATATATTAGAGATTCGTGATCAAGAGAGAATTCACGGTTATAATCAAGAGATCCAATATGTTCGCTGGTTGGATACGCGGATCAAGATTGCTAACCGTGCGATCTAGAGTAGAACGTCTGTGTTGAGTAAATCCTAGATAAAGAAGAGAAAAAAAAATAAGAAATATGATGTTAGTTGAATATCGTTGTTCGACGCGACGAGTGATAAGAAGGCGAACAAGCGAAATTGTACACACACGGGAGGAACATCAATTCGTGGGTTAGCGTGTTATATGTAGCCAGAGTACATGTTATGTTTTCGTTTGATTTCCTTTTCATTGGATAGTAGAGAAATAAAACGAAATTTGCGTCCCCGGTTGTAACTTTACAAATCCGCGAGTGAGCGTACGTGCCAGGGTGCAAGGAATCAGCAGTGAAAGGGTTAGCTGCGCTAACATCGACCGATGACGGCTGGAGCGATGAGATCACGGGAATCGTTCGTCAAGGGACATCAATGATTGCTCGCTACACGCAGAGGATTTGAGAATTTCCTATTACAAACGGAGAACTTTACTGGCAATTCTATTCAATTATATTTGCACACTCTCCCAGTCACTAATTTCATTTTCAACATTTTTCTACGCAACCGTGCGGTATCTCCCTTTGTTGCTTAACGCGTGCTAAGACCAAATCGACGAGCTTAAACATGAAATCAATCAGAGGCAGAGGGAGATTTTCAATGAAAAGCGAAAACTGAGTTGCGTATAAAAAGATGAAAACGATATTGGACAGTAACGATGGAGGAGAAACGAGCTAATACGTAAATATGAGATTGATCAATTTTATTACCTCCTTCGAGCATACTATTACGTATATTTTGTTTATACATAAAACTCGTAGTTGAATTTTGACAATTAACTCGAAGCTAAGAATCATAATTGAGACGTGTTGTTGGAAATAATTTAATCCACTTAAGGTTAACGAATGCCTGTAGCTATTCTCTAGTCAATTAGCAGCTGCTCCAGACATGGCTGTCGTTTTCGATTATCCTACAATTAACTGCCGGTTACAGCTCCGTAATTAACAACCGTGAAAGGGGTAATACGAGAAATCAATGTTTCTCGCGTGTACTTTTTACGAAACAAAGAACAGTCAGGAAATTAGTTATTACTTTTTAAGTAGAAGTGTTTAATATTCAAGCGATTGCGAATTCTGGCAGTCCTCAAGGACGATCGGTTTTCTGGAAATATTTTCAAACGTTTATTATTCTATATTTTTCAAGAATCACTCTAGCAACTTCAATCTTCAAAAAGTACGCAATGATCACAAACGAATTAAAAAAAAATCAGAAGAAATCTTGCGAGTGTATCAAATGTTAAGAGCGATCGATCCCTTGGCGAGCGGTTACTGTTAGCGGCCCACGCGAATCGGCACTGTCTATGTATCGGTAAACGTCGAGGCTTCTCACTAAACGCTTCAACGTTGGAACTACCTATCAATTAGAACGACTTGCTTATTAACTCTCCACAAAATATGAAAAGAGTATTCTTTAAGATTCGAAGATTCCCGTTATCTTGCTTGCGACAAAATTGAAACCTTCGCACTCCGAACATGTTCAATATCTTAATAATTAATTTCTATAGCGAAACTTTCAAGAACGTAAAACTTCATTTCGAAAAAGAAGAAATAATAAATATTCATGGATCGCAATCTTTCGTTTGGTTTCTTAATTTCTTTCGTCGATCTGTGTTATTCGAGTAAAAAGAGAAAGAAGTATTTTACAATTGATAATCGATCATATGAGATCCGTGATGCATTATGTCTCTATAGCAAGACAGGGTTGAAATTCTCGGGTTGAAATTGTCAATTCCAGTTAGTTAACTCGAATTCCATGGTTAATTACTAAATGTATTTCGGAACTTGCCGGCAAAAGCGTCTTGGCAAATTCGATCATTTGAAAATGGTTCGGTCGGTTCGGCTAGTTCCAGCGTTAAACGCGTTTGAACAGCATGGACGCGAGTCCGATCGCTAATTGTACGTGTTCGTTTGGATCAGAGCGCAGTCCGCCGGCAATTGGATACCGCACAGTCCGCATCGGTTCTACGCGATCGCCGGAGCGACTTACGTGTACTTCCCGAGCTGGAGTTCCATACAGATGGAATTGATAGACCGAGTGATCCCGCACAGGGGCTTTAGTTACACGAGCAAGCGTAACGATATTGGATTGTTCAGGGTGACTATTATGTGTATATATAAGTTCTATGTGGAAAATACAAATAAAAAAGTACAGTCGTGGAAAACGGTATAATGAACTTCACCCGATCGTCCATTCCGTTAATTCCTTGTCCCATGATTTCGTTCATAATTGAGCTGGATAAGAGTACTTCGTCATTCATCAGGAAAATTGGTTGGCAATTCAATAATAAAGTAATAGCTAATAATTGATTTGTTAATAATTCATTAGAAATATTCGTTCTAGTGGAAAATACAAATAAAAAAAAATACAGTCGTGGAAATCAGTATTAGTTCATTCCTTGTCCTATGATTTCTTTCATAATTGAGCTGGACAAGAGTACTTCGTCATTTATTAGGAAAATTGGTCAGCAATTCAATAATAAAATAATAGGTAATTATTGATTTGTTAATGATTCATTAGAAATAGAAAGGAATTCGATACTTATTCTGTATCCACGTTTAATCTGAAGATTAACGATTGATAGAAAAGTGATGTTTAATTTATATTCAGGAAAAGTGAAGAAGGTTTGGATACGTCGAATTTGGTTTAGAATTTTTATTTTAACACGATACTGTATGGCTAGAAATTTTAACCCTCACCTTTGTCTATTTATTAGCATAATTCCTTCTAATTACCTTTTCAATAATTTTGTGTTTCACATTAAAATAGAATCGAGGCTAATGCTTGACTCGTAGTTCACATAGAAAGTTACAATACCGAGGAAGTTTGTAATTCATTCTAAAACATTAACATTGCCCGACCTCGCCCGATGGTCGAACTGTCTCGGACTTGCTGCACAGTTTCACTTCGTTGGCGTCACGCGACTCAGGAAATACAACAGGTGACAGCTCGGTGACCGGAAAATGATTTTATCTTCTCGTATTCTATCGTTCGCACTTCCATATTCTCTCTCTGTCTCCCGCGAGACCTTGCAGAGGACGGTTGTAGAGTCTCGCTTAGCCCAGTTCGACTGAAATAACTCGTCCTGGCTATCAAAGGAGACGTTAATGAGATGAAACTGTACACGAACACGTGAGAACAGAAATGGGGGATTCTTAGATTCAGATTAATACTATCCTAAATCAATACTCTTGGAATTTAGATCGCGCGTTTAAGTTCTCGGAAGTTCTCCCGAAGGATACGAGTCAGAGTCCCGGCGATATCATTGAAAAAGAGTTCCATTTGATCGAAGGGATGTATAACGAAGCGAAAATACCGTGTTCATTACATTTTACTTCTGTAAATCTACATAAGCCGCGGATTGTCCGTTAAACGTCCAGATTCCTCATATTTTCTCTGCACTTAAGAAAAAACGGAGCTCAAAGCAAACTAAGCTGAAAAGATTCGCTCGAACGACGAGGAGCGTGGGAAACGTTGGACTGTTGCGAAAAGGAAATTCGAGAAGTCGCTACATAAAAGGCGCAAGTTGTTAATTAAAGTTCACTGCGTTTCAAGGATCTTCCACGTTCTTCTTTGTTCGGGGAGAACTTCCTTCAAATGCGGCTTACTTTATTTCGGAGGTGATATTTTATGACGATCGGAGAGGTTCTCCTTTATAGCTGTAACCGTTTCTTATTCCACGGTAATCAGGGAACTCTGTCTTCCTAATCGCAAACGTTTTTTCCTTATTTTACGGTATACATTCTCCTCGTCTGCAGCTGAAGAAACCGTTTCTCATTAACTCCCACGTGAAATACGTCACCGTTCCGGAGGCGTATGACGTAAAATTATTCCAGCGATACAGCGAACCGTGCACCGTGGCTGGCTGGGGACGACACCTACCCGGATCGAACGTACGTAGTTAACAGCACGGTTATTTACTGTCAGACATAAAGGTTATTTTGTTGGTCGATGAAAGCCTGATTGTTTCGGTTCGCGTGCACTAGCTAAATGAAAATTTCACGAGGATGTCTGGAAAGTGAGTATGGACCGTAATAACGCGTGCGCGCGCGCTTATGTTTCAGGAATGTCACAAAGAGAGACGAAAGTGTTGGCATAACGATAGTTTGGACACCGTCTATCGTTTCCCGAGCATGGAAAACATAAAATATTCATGATTCGAACAACGATTCTTACATTTTAACACGACTGTCACAAAAGACGTCAGCGTTATGTATTACTTATTCTCTTTGTAGCAAAGATAAAGAAAAGTACTAATTATTTCCTATATCAATTCTTACGTTACACAATTATCTAGTTGCTTGAGCATTTTGATTCGACATCAGTTCTCTTACGAGCTATGATTATTATCTTGTAATTTGGAAACTTCGGTCATCGGTGACCGCCGTGGCAGTCAACGTGTTAATACAAAATTACTTGATATATATTTCAATGTAATAAATTTAATTATCTTTTCTACTGAGGTTTTCTGAGAATTCAATTTTTTATTTAATTGCTGCAAGCACTTGTGTATAGAATATTTATCGTTCAGTAACATTGCAGGTTCTGCATGAATAAATAATTTAGAGACCGCACTCCAGTTGCTCAATTGAAATAATCAATAAGTAACGAATTCTACTGACATTTCTATCGGTTTTCACGAAACTGCCTTTTTTAGACGGGAGCTGGCACTTATCTACGTCACGTCCATCTTCCATTAATTCCACCGGAGAAATGTCGAATAGACAATGTCGACGAAAAAGTGAATATCTGCGCAGGTGTGGAGGAGGGCGGTAAAGATTCTTGTCAAGTAATTACTTTTATAATGACATAATATATACAGAATTATAATATATTTAGTGACTTTCACTTAGAATATTTTACATTGACCCTCTGTAGGCTTGTAATGTAACTTTGAAGTCACATATCAATATATTGGCGCCATGTTGATTTATTTCCTTTTTCACACAAAGTGGTGAATAAAATTAAATAATCAGTTAACTTGAACTTTTATACGCTCAGGCGTGAAAGTTTAACGTAATTGTAACTTGAAAGTTACAAAATATATACCTTCGATGAAATTATTGGAACTATTGAATACATTGTTAATTCGTATTCATATGTGGATATTTATTAATTTCGTACTGCATAGATTTTGTTAGAATCATCAACAAAAATTCGGCTCACAGAGGGTTAAGCTGAGAATTGCCTTTAATAATAGAAACAAATAGTACGTAGAAACGAGTTGTATTTCATTTAAGTCCTACTTGTAAACTGACATCTTGTTAACTATTTTAGACAAACGATTTTTATATGGATAAAAGCAATCTATTAATACCGCAGGGTGACAGTGGTGGACCGTTACTGTGCAATGGTACTCAAGTAGGAATAGTATCATGGGGATTCGGATGTGCTCGTCCTGGCTTACCTGGCGTGTACACTCGATTGGACGTCTATTTGGATTGGATCAATCAATCCCTACACAATAATAAGGCAGCACGAAACATTTTAAGCGTCACAACTATCCTCATCATCTTCTTCCTTGCACTATACTTATCGTTAGTAAATAATTAACGTAATCGTCCAAATTCGTACAGCACGAGTATATTATAAATATAATTTTCATACGAATTGCTAAACAAGTATTCTAGATATTACAAAACATTTTACCTGACTGTTTCCAAGAATAAATTTCAACTTCGTGATCTATTAAGTGTATCAATTAATGTAATAATTATTACAAACGAATTTCAGTATCAGTACTTTCTCTTACGTCTCGTTAGATGGCAGGGGCTGTAACTTCTTGCTATTCGAGATTGCATCACTAACCGTAACGTCAGCAATCAAATACTGGTTATTAACTAATTATTCGATTAAATAATTGTTTTACCATATACTAATTTACAGCATCTTAATTCATTAGCTGCGATTGTCATTACAATGTTCTCTGGTGTTTTAAAAAATAATTGTTTCGTGAACCGGTGCTCGTGGTATAAACAAATACAAATAAATAAATAAGGAACACGTTTTTTCATATTTCTTTGTCTTAGTATTACATTTTTCTATGTACTCGTAATTTCTTATAAACATTTGTCAAAAAATTAAACATAATTCACAATTTTAAAGTGCAATACAATATAAGTACTGAAAATGTACATAATTTACTAGCATAATATAAACAGCGAAGTTCTCTTATCGTTTTCGAAAAATTAATTTTTATTTCGTATCGCTCGTCAATACATCCGAAATCTTTTGCTTGGTAACAAGTTGTGGACAGTCGGTACGTACCTTCAGTCTATGCAAATTCATGTTTGCCTGTAGGCAATTCAGGAAACTGCTGGTCCAAGGATCAGAGCTCGCTGGTACAGACACCGACGAAAGATAGGATAGACTTTCCTCGTCGGTCCTAGCATAGACTTAACCCTTTGCGGACGAAGATTCTTTTGAAATGTACAAATCCTTCAGCGGGTGAAATTAAATTATATATCAAAGAAAAAAAGGAAACAACGTGCTGATCTCTTGCTGTTCGAGTAATTGAATCCTCTGTTCGCGATTAAGTCTTCGAAACGTGAGTGTTCCATCTCGAAACTGTCGACATTCGTCCGCAAAGGGTTAAAATACATGGCGCAACGAAAACTCGAAATATACCGAGCTTCAAGCAGCCTGGATAGATGGCACAACGATGCAAATATAACTGCCCATGCACTCCTCGAGGAAAAACCCTAATCATTCAACATCTTTCCCATTGAACAGAGTAAACTTCAAATCCTCGCAAACATTCAACGCTTACAGAATTTTACAAATTAATTGCAAACTTAAGGAACCAGAGAATCAACATAACCATTTTGAACGGAAACAATGAATCTGTATCGTAGCGACAGATTTAATAAGATAATCGTCATAGACCGGTGTCTATAAGTGCGACTCGTCGAAATCCGATCGTATTAATTCATTAAGCATCGATAAGTAGAGCGAAAGAGAAAGGGGTCGATGATTGTTCTGTATACGTATATAGCACACGGGGTTGTACGATGCAAGGGGTTCCGAGTTATCCATGATAATCACTTTCATTCAGCGTATCGGCACGTCGACGCGTTATCATACGTATGCTATTATTAATACAGGAGAGACTGTATGATGTTTCTTCGGGGGTTGATTTACGCGCTTCAGCCTGATTTTTTCCCTGTTGTTGCATTACATGAACGATTATCGCGTGACAGGGGAGAAAATCATCGAGCATGCGATAATCGAATCAGTCTATCAATCTGATAATTAAACGCTCGCCGGCGTCGATGGAGTCGTTTCAATCGTGAATCTCAGCGTGAGCTGTCACCTGCCCGCCGATGCGTGGCGATACGTATAATTCCGCCGGTAGACGACCGACGGGAGCTCGATCTTCTAATTTACTCACGGCAAGTGGTAAATCATTTCGCCGATCTTTATTAATAGTAAAACCCGAGGGGGTGTCAACCGTCCCTTTAAGAAGTTAGTTTCGCAGAGTCACCCCAACGCGTCGCGCGGATGAATAACTTCGTGAGTGCGATGCGTGCACGCTAAAATTATCCCCCGCGATTAAAAATAATGTTTGTTGTTTGTTGATCGTACATTTCGAAGAAGCTAACGGTGTCCGTCATGGCACCGGTCGTTATTTTATCCATCGGTGTAGCAAGCGTATACGATTAACACTAGAACCACCAAGCAGTCAAGTTGACTTTTCAACATTTTTCTATAGAAACCCCTTCGATCGCTCAAATTTTTCTAATAACGATTACAAGATTAACTGTAAGAAATGTCCAAGATTCAATTGAGGAGAAATGATTAAACTGAGAAGATAAGTTGACTTTACATTTTTCTATAGAAACCCCTTCGATCACTCGCAACTTAGTTTACGTAATACTAAAACAATTCTTTAGAAATTTTTTACAGACCTATTGTTTTTTCAATAATTGTGAAAGAAGAATTTAGGAATGGGTCATTTCGACCCATCCGGTAGTTCCAGTGTTAACGTGCAAGGAGATTCCGTTCCGCTGTTGCTGCGTATCAATCGAAACATTTTCACGATTGACGCTCGAGTATTTTGTCAAATATTGAAGTTACCACGTTTTGATATTGTATGAATGCTGGGGATCTTGACGAATTTCTTTCGATCGAGATTTCTACAGAGCGCGAGTGGCAATTCGACGCAGGCGGAAGGACAGAAGTCACACACAGAGGCTGGAAGGCGATGATGCAGCTCCGCCGTGGGGTAGCTCGCTCGCCGGTGGGTGGGGTGCGACGCAATTAGGAGAGAACATAAATCCCACAGTTTAGCACACTTCCTCGGCATCGCGGCAGATCGAAGAATACAAATCAATCGGCGTAACGGCTGACTGCGCATTTAATTTCCATTCGGCTTCTGATCCACATGAACGGAGGGGGACGGGCGGGGAGATCGGAGGAAGGGCGAAAGGCGGAAAGGGTGGGAGCGAGAGAGAAAGACGGATGATTGAGACAAATGGGACATGAACGGAGAAACCAAGAGAAATTGGGAGACCGTGCGGGAGAAGAGACGAGACGGGGAAAAAGGATTCAGGGTGGAAACTGTCAAAAGAGAAGACGGAAAGGACGAAAGTGGGTTAAAAGGAAAGGATGAGAGAGCAATTTGCGAACAGTGACGCAAAGGAGATTTAGGACACGAAGAATGGATGATTGGGCGGAAGAGGGGAGGGCATACCATGGTACAGACGTGGACGCTATTAAATTGAACGCGGACAGAGAAATTGGCGGGAATGATGGTGAAAAAGGCACGACGAACTAGAGGCGACTGAGACGGGGAAATGGACTGAAATATTTCGATGTGGGCAAGCGTAATTCCTTTAACGGAAGCTCAAAGAAATGAGTATGAAGAATATCAGAGAGACTGACACACAGTCAGCCGTCTAATATAGTTACATTTTCTTCGATGCAAGAAGAGCTGTTTTTAGTTTATATTTACACTGAGAAAGACTTACGGACTCCAATGAACACTTAGATTTACAGTGTATAAGAATTATTATATAACAACTAGTTTCTCGTTTATTGTTCTGTTTATCTATATCTTCCAACATCTTCGAAAGAGCATTGGCAACAGAAGACGCCGTAAAAATCTGCCAGTGACACGAAAGAAGAATTCAAAGAATATATAGAAGCACCGAGAATATCCACGTGATTCATGATTAAGCGTCTCACGAAAGTGTGTCGGTTTCGGGTATTAATTTATTGTAAGGATAGCGGCGGCACGCGAGAAAGGAGCAACCAGCGGTCCAGCCTCGATTCCCTGCCGCGACAAAGGGACAGGGAATTCAACGCGTCGCGAACAATTTTCAGCAGATGCCTGTGGCGCGTAGAGCCGCCAGTATCCGCTCTTATCGTGAAAATCCTCGAATCGGAACGTGCCCAATGAATGACACCGCGCAAAAAGGATTTGCCGCGTTCCACGATGAATCGACGATGATCCGATTCGCATTAAGCTCGCGACGGATCGAATTCGGCACGCATTGTTACATGGCTGCGCGCCTACCTCCTGGGAAATGAGCACATTCCGATAATTGCGCTTTCGGTGCATTGTTTACTCGCACGGCAACGAGCGGCGTGTCGCATTTCGGACATTATTAAGCCCCTGTAACAGTTGCTATTCGCGTTTCCAACGGAACATCGGCGCGCGAGATCTTCGAGGAAATTTACGGCCATCGAAACGTGTTTTGTTACGCCGAAGCTGCATTGAAAGAGTTGAGTGGAATTTTATTTATCGATACTGAAGAGGACCGGCGATGTTTAAATATTATATCTGTCTCGCATAGATTATTGCCTGGTTAATAGTCATTTTTAAGACGTAATACTACCAGAACGTTTTTTATGACTTGTGATGTGAATACAGTATACCTGGTCTGATCATCGCGCTCCTATTCTACTTATACACCGAGATTTACACCACTTGAACTTCTACTGGAGATTATTTTACAGTATAATGAACATTACAAATCATACAATAAGATTAACATAGACACCTTCGGTTACCTTTTTTCAACGACATGAAGCACCGAGAGATACAAGTTCCTTACTGTCTAATACGTTCATAAAAATGCAACGAAACCGTCAGTTAGCAACTGAGATTCGTAATAGATACAACTACGATCACAGCAGAATAAAGATAAGATTCGTTAATTTTAACGAAGAATCATTGGGCTCGATCAATTACGGACGCGATGGTACAATATAAATCTTCAGATGTCCCAGTTTAGTTCTTTCCCCACGGAATTAAGACGAGCAACAAGCCTGCGTGTCGCTAAGGGCTAACACGGCTAACCCGGCTTACCGTAATTTCCTTCGCGTCCCCGCGCCGATTTTTTCCTGCCACACACATAGGTACCACTATCTTGGCCAGACGAGTTGGTGGCGGTCGCTGCGGGCCGAGGGGCGGCGGGGGGCGCAGGTCAAGCGGTAGGTTCGCCGATTCTCGTGTGTACGTCCCGCGAAACCTACGATACATCATTTTCGGCTGGGATGATCTTACGGTAGATTTACCATTTGTACAGTTTATGGGCGTCGGTCTGGGCCATAAACTTGGTTGGCAATGGCGGCAGCGCGGGTCGCCGTCGACTAAGTTGGGTAAGCTCGGCCGAAGCCGGGATACCGGCGATCGCAAGGAGGAGAAGAGAAGGGAAGAACGGGACGGTCGGAGGGAAATCTCGTGGCCAGAGGGACCTTACGGGGCTGAAAGTAGTTGGGGAGCCCGCGGAGGCAATAATCGTGTCCCCCAGGTTGGTACCGACGAAAGTGCCGTCGATGTATTGCTCCCTGCTAACCTGCGTCCTGTCGAGCGCCATTACTCAAGCCAGACATTTGGATACGTTCCCCGCGAAAGAACTGTTCTCCTCGTGCTGCCTTCGTCGAATCACCATCGACAAGTCAATTCCAGATTGTACTTCTGATTCGACGTTACAAATGGTACGGTGTCGCTACCTTGGAAGACGACAATGGGCTCGGGTATCGGGGTACGTTTCCGTTAATAAATCGTTGGATACTTGAGCTCGTTAGGGTGCAATATGGGTTGTAATCATTGAAATTGTGTTCTTCGTGCTGGTTTGGACGATACGGTGATAATAGAAACGTATTTGATACAAGGGGATAAGACGTGAAGGATTTCGGAAAGATATAGATGTATAGACGATGAGTTTTTCTTGATTAATAGTATTTCTACGGAAGATATTGAAAGACGTCTTCTGAAATTTCAACTTGAAATTATTTTCCAAGAGTCGTGTATTCTGAATTGACTTCTCGATTTTTCCAATGACGATTATAAAATTGAAAATGATTAAACTGAGGAAATAATTTTAGTTGAAACTTCAAGAGGTGTCTTTTGACACTTTCGGTAGAAATAGTGTTAATAGGTATAAACAGGGAAATCTGATTGATAAGATACTTTCGTTCATTGCTATTTGTGTCTTGATATGTCAATCGAGTTTTCTGAAGAATTGAGTTTAAGAGTAAGCGACAAGCAATGGTTTAACATTAGATTTACGGAGATTTATTGTACAGTTTATTCTATTGTTCCCAGAAAGATTGACGTTCGTCCGTTTAGATCTAGGAAGTCAAATGTTTAAACATATATTATTAGTAGCCATAATTATATAATAGAATCAATCAAAATCGACCCAAACGTTTACCAAACAATGTTTATAAAATTCAATAAAAATCAAATTGACTCGTAAATCTAGTGCTAATAAAGTTCATCACGAAAGATACGGAAGAGTTCGTTAATATCGTATGATTTATAAAATATCACTCCTCGAATTTGATATTAGTTCCTGGGAATTAACGCGTTGAATACGAAGTCAATATCAAAACCACGGTGTAAATGCACTGCGACGAGAGGAGAGAATTTTTAATGTAGCGAACAAGACGGGGAACGCGAAACAGAGATTATGACGAGAACTTCAAGTACAAAGTACGGTTTTAGCCGAGGTGTCGTCGACAAAAATCCTTTGAAACATGGTCGGAACGCTCCGCGGAGCATGAAGTACAGAGAAACGAAATGGGGATCAATGTACACAACGATTGGCCGCGGGAATATAGACTGCAGCTTCTGGGAGCTTATCCTTGTTACACCGTGCACCGGCTGTGTAATACTGTCTTAACCGACCAGAATCATTGTGATCTTATTTCCGGCTGGCTCGATACAGTTATGTAACACCTTCAGGCTGGATGGTTCAATGATCATAGGTACCTCGCCGAATGCAGTTACCTCGGAAACGTTTCCGTATTGAAGTGTTCGGATAGATGTACGTAGGTTTCAAGATAGAAGAGATAAGAATAGAATGCCTTCGTGTTTCAACGAATTTATTTAACCAGTCGACTGTGTTCGACGAGTATACACGCCATCGTAAAGCTTGTCATGACACTAATTCTTTCAACGATGAATTCTTTATTTTTTCTCATAAACATGTAATTCTTTGTTTCGCTTTGATCTTTCATTAGAATATACTGTACATCCATTCGTCCTGCGTTCGACGAGTACACGCTCCATTTTTCGATCTTATTGCGCGCAGAACGAGAGGTTTTTCCAACTAAATTCCACAGTTAACTGGTTAAACACTGCTTTCACGAGGAAACAAAGAAAATTTCGAGTGACGTTTCGTTACGTTAACGGCAATGTAAGGAATAATTAACCAGTTAACTACGTTTGACGAGTATATACGTCACGTTAAAGCTTGGAATGATACTGAGTCTTTCAACGATGAATTCTTTTTATTTTTTCATATAAACATGTAATTCCTTGTTTTGCTTTGGTTTTTCAGTCAAATCTGTCGTGGCTACATTCGCCCTGCGTTCGACGAGTACAGGCTTCGTTCGTTTTATCGCGCGAAACGAGAGATTTCTGAAACTGAACTCCGCAGTTAACAGGTTGAACTAACTTCGGCAAAGAACATTTGAAATATAAGATTAAAATTTTTCATTCCATATTTCGGTTATTAACACTAAACCGACCGGACGGGTTATTAAAAAGACGACAGATATTTCTTTGAGAAGTTATTCACGAAATTGATGTAGCAATACGCAAACTAAATTAGAAATCAATTAAATTCTCGATAAATGCACTCTTGAAGTTGCTGTAGAGGAATTTGAAAAGGTCTATTTAACTGCTCGGTAGGTTTAATGTTAAAGATAACGCATATTTGATTCGTCGAAATCTCGCTGTACGCTGTGGTATCGTTATTTCATCCAAATCGTGCGGAGTGTAATGTTTCAAGTGGAATTCAAAATATTTTCCCTCCAAATATTAGCCGGCTTTGGTCATTAACGTGTCATCATTTCTATCGAATGTACACGTGTTTGCGACGCAACGGTGACCGCCATTTCCTCGGGGTCGGATGTTAGCGAGCGAACACGTCCCATTCACGGCTCGCCGCCGGATTTAACTTCCCGATACCCACACCTGTACTTTACCTGCCGCACGAGTGTGATCAGCTGCACGTAATGGGACAACCCTAACTAAATCCCGCATTGTAAGAAATCGGCCGGAGTTAATAATAGCGGCCGGCTTTCGCGTTTGCACCGAACCGTGCGCTTATTGTGCAGGGAACGATCGCGGCTCGTGTGGGATCACAACGGATTCAGTGGAACCGGTGCCCTCTTACCTTCGCCGAAAGGATGCCGCTTCCTTCGCCTTTCACGCCCAACGAGTCAGGATTAAAGGAAGTGGCGCGGGATTGCGGGATGCTTCGAGGGAAATTGGAAAATTTCTATACCTTCTCCAGCCCGATGATTATTATTGGTTTCCTTTTCGGTAACGGATATCTACCTGCCCGCTGAAAGTAAATATGTGTCTCACGTGTCCGCTGTTACGGTTGGATCACTCCGATGCAACAAGAATTTCTGTTTTGACTGGTTCAAGATATAAAGAACAATCGAACCATATCGTTTGTCTTCAATCGCTTGTAGTATTCGCGAACGTTGTCTTTCGAAGGCGACAGCAGTGTCAACTGTCGTTACATTTTTAAATTTTCTTACAATTTAAATTGTCGATAAGTTACTAATCTACAGATCTACAGATAAGTTACGTCTCTATGTTTCTAATAACGATAGAATATCCCTCGTTGTCATGTCATATTGAAAATGAACTCGACAACCTTCTCTAAATAACTCCCAACGGAAAAATCACTCCGTTCCCATCGTCGCAAAGCCCGCAAAGCAATCCTCGAATGCAAATCATTCATTTACAAAAGTCCATTGATCGACCGTTAAATCATTACACGTCTCCAGGATCAAAGACCCCCAAACACCTAGAATCTCGTTAAAAACGTGCGAGCAAACGCGTCGTGCCGTTCAGCCCGGCCACAGGCGTGATGAACTCGAACGACGAAGTATTTCACAGCTGATCGTGTTCATCCCGTGAATCCCGTTCAGCACGCGGGTCCGTGGACTATTATCAGCCGCAGTCCTTCACCTGCATCCCTGGTGCATCCCTTTTTTCCTGGCGGGATGGCAGAAAAAGCCGAGGAGCATCGACACGAAATGGAAGCGAAGGCACGAGTGGGGTTCCCCGTCGGCGTGGAGCGGCAGCATCTGGTGCCACCCTATCCTCCGCTTCCTCTTTCCTTATTCACTGTTCATCTCTTACCGCGGCGGTGCCGTTTTTATCCCTGTCCTGTGTCGTTATCCGTCTCCCTCTTCCCTCTTCCTTCATCAGTCGCTCATCCCCCGTTTCTCTGTCTCTCTCTCTCTCTCTCTCTCTAGCTCTCTGCCGCTCACCCTCGCGTCCCTATCTCTCTCCCCCTCCCCGTCGGTAGCTGTACATCCCTCTTCCTCCGTTGCTCGCCCTGTCCTCGCCGCGCCGTTCAGGCCGCTGCCGTTGTCCCGACGTTACTTCCGTGACGATGAGCTTCAATACGCGCCGATAGTCGCGGCGGGAAACCAACGAGCCTACCCAAAGTCGTCCATGGTTTCCACGCATCCAACCCAACCCAAACCAAGCCTAGCTAAACCCGGGACGCGCGGCCGACACGTACACACGTGCACGCGCGCGAACACACACGGGGAAACCCGTTCCTCCTCCCGTTGCACGTTGAAACGGACCCCCGGGTACACGGCCGCGATCGCGGCGGCGGCCGACGGTGTGTGGGTACGAGCACACATCGCCGGTACTTGATACGCCGGGTCCGCGGGGGTTGGGGCGAAGGAGGCGGCGTGGAGGGGCGAACGGGGGTCGGTCGCGCCCGCGCGCAACCATCCGTTCCTTGCGCTCCTCTGAAATAATAATAGAAGAATGAAAATGAAAAGAAAAGGAAAAAGTAATAATCTCGGGGAGGATCTTTTAAAATCCATCGAAGCAGACGAAGCCGGCCGGGATTGTGTTGTGTGTTAAGGCAATCTCGCCGCCGCGCCGCCGCTGCCGCCGCTGTTGTGTGCATCCTCTTCCTTCGGTGCCTATCGCTCCTACTTTTCGCCCGCCACCCTTCCCCGGTCCCCGCCGCGACGTGGAATCCAGCGGTTTCCCAGCTTCCCCCTGGAACCGTGAAAGAAGCCGAGACGTCATCGCGCGCGTCGCTGATAGCTGGAGATACGATGCAAGAAGTCCTCGATCTACGGGAGCAAGATACCACCACCTGACAATACGTACGTATCGGACGACGTGTGTGCGCCGACGTTTATCTGCGTTGGCTTCTCTTTTTCCGTCCCTGGCTGCGCTTTTACGAGCCGGGTAGACTGTTATCGGATTCCCTGATAGCTTCCTGTGGGTTCCGGACTCTTAGTCACCGGGTATATCTTTGCTCCGTTAATCGCCGCTGTCACGTGAATCGCTAGGCGTCGTGTTAATGCTGGTAATTGTGACTGGCGAAGGTGTGGGAAGTGGTACATTCAAGTGTTAACTCCACTGTCACCGTTCAATAATTAGGGACAATAAAATGAGGATGGACATCTCGAATCTCAGCCGAACCTATGAACAGAAAGAGCGCTTCTCAACGAATACTAATAAGCACTCAACAGTCAATATCATCGACAGCGACTCCATTGAAAGAGGATAAAACTCTCCCATCTACAATGAAACCAATCGAAAGTTGCCGGTGACCAAGATCCGCGACCCGTAACCCGACACCGTCAGCTCCTCCGGCGTCTAGCCGGTTCAGCAAATTGGCTTAGACGGGGTCTTCCAGCTCTTTAGGGCGCTAGGCCCGCGGATGCCACGCATTTGACGCATTAACACGGTCGGGAGGGAAGGGGGCTCGGTGCTCGCCGGAGAGGGACAAGGACACCGGGGAATTTCAGGCCGGGGGAGGCGGTTGACAGGAGGCAAATATGAGGGAATAAGACCAAGCGCTGGACAAGGAGGGATTGTAGGGCTCGTGGGGACGGAACGGGGCGAAGGGTGGGTCCGGTTAGAACGAGACAGCCGGGGAGGAAGCGAGAGACCGACTGGGTTTCGTTTCGGGGTGAGTCCGGGGGGAGGGGGAGGCACAGGATTTCACGGGAGGCTGATCACGAATGGACGCGTCTCCCGCAGCTCTGCCGCTGACAGCCAGGAATTGGAATTGCATCGGCGTCGCTCGATAGCCAACCATCCCGCCAGTCAGCCAGTCAGGCAGCCAAACGGCCTAACATAGCACGCCTACCCTGCTTGGCTGCCTGATGTGCTCGTCTATTCCCGGTAGCTACCTGCCTGCCTGCCTGCCTGCCTGCCTGCCTGCCTGCCTGCCTGCCTGCTCGTCCACGCACTCCCTTGCCTGGCCTGCTTACACGTCCGACCACGCATCGACCAGATCTACTGCTTTCTCCCGCAATTCTCGTCACCGATCCTCTATCCTGCCACTGTTCCCCTCGGCCTCGAACCCTCTTCGAGTCCACGGACCGCGCGATCCGGAGATATGTACGCTCAAGACGGATAGATGGACCAGGTGCCGATGCGACGTCCCATAAGGGTAGACACACGGCCCCGGGCCATCGACACATATAGACCACCTGTGCTCGCGACTCGATGATCCGGGCTCGGAGATTATGCGAGCCTGTCCTCTGGAAGGAGCTCCGTAAGATCGCTGCGATAAATTTATCGAGGATGTTCAGCGACTAACGGCGATTTTCTGGCGCTTCGTGGTTAAGTGGGAAATGTTGGGGAAACTAGTCTGTGCTTTTTCATTTTCTACGTGACACTTAGAGTTGTAGTCGTACGACGCGATTGTTATGTTACGAATGATTCTAGTGGAAATTAGCGAACTAGAATTACTTCTCTGCTGAAACGGTTGCTGCTATTAATACGAGCGATATATCTATTTAGAATCTTAATTCAGGACATCCTCCTTCGAGAACGATTAAAATACTTTGTAAATAAGTCAGTTACAAATCGAAACTAATCGATTACAAAATGACGAAATATCAGTATTCACCACAAATTAAAATACTCTGACAGTGAACTGGTTAACACGTTCGCTGCCAGCGCTTATTGTGACGGTCTCCTCAATTACAATATTTTCGTCAATCTAATAAATCTTCGAAACAAAATATTAGAAAAATGATACTGAAACGAGTCATTGAGTTCCTAAACATAATGTCGTATAATTTCTAATAACAACATCTATAGGGTTAATTTCATTTTCATTATGTAAAATATAGGATTACGGCCGTCACAAATATGCGACGCTTAGCGTTAACCCCTTGCCATCCAATGACGAGTGAGACTCGTGATGAAGATTTCTAGATTAATATAACAAAAATGAATGTTGTTCATTGCTCACATATCAAAGCAAAGAAACTATCTTGCCATTATCAATATAGTATCTTCAAATGAAATTTCCATTTGAAGCAGAATGGAAAATTTTGTTGCTTCTCTTCCAAATATAGTAAAATGTTACACGAGCTTCGCAAAGAAAGTAAATAACACGCCAAGTGGTTGAAGCGCCTCGATGCGATCCAAAGACAACGTTAGACGAACTTAAGCGTCTCCACCGGCAACGGAACATTATCGTGCGCTTACGCGTTCACCGAGCGTAAAGGCGGCTCGATTTACTAGCTGCACGGGAGAACGGCAGGGGTGGGATCGAAAAGGATCATAGCCCGTTTGTCGGCGTTGCCTAGGAGCTCGTTATTTGGGCTATCGAATACACGCTAGAGGTGTGTGCGCGCGGCATCGGTGCCGGCCGTACGTTGACACGCACCACGGCCAGATACGTTACGAGCACGTATAACTCGGATTGATGCCCGGCACACGGCGGGCTCCGCGAAATATCGGACACCCGGCCGCCTAGCCGGTATTGTCAGACTCGTGTTTTCGAGGGAATTGGATTTTTTTTTTATTTAAAGGCCGCGCTGATACCTGTCCCGCAATCCGCGATCGACAGCCGATCCCATCGCGCCGTCGACTGCTGTCCGCGCGATGCTCCGAATTTACCGCTTAAAAACAGACGTTATCCCGCGATTACGTCCCCTAAGCACGCCGGGATTCTGATACGGCGAAACGAATGCGACATGCGTTCGCGTTCTGCCACCGCGGACACCGTGTTTTCAGTATATGATACGGGGATGAGAACCACTGAGATCTCCAGTGCTGCGTCGGAGACGCGGAACTTGTAGGGATTTATGCTTTTGATGATTTTGGGATTTGTAAGAGGTAAGACGGAATGGGTAAAACAGAAGAAGACAAGGGTTGACTACACCAGTTGTCGACGAGATCAATAGAACATCCGCGTAGAGCAACGAGAAGAAACATGATGTTTGAATAAAACTTTGTGTTCCTGTTTCCGAGACAACTGATTGTAATGCTTCTAATAATTAATGTTGATTCATTGAATAACAGTAATATGATGCTTCTTTATTGATCGTTCATCATCTTTTCCCGTCAAAGTATAACGTTCAGCTGAAAGCCGCAATAATTCGCACGGCGCGAAGGTGGTTAATTCATCAGCGAGTTCTGACGTGTCGAGCGTAGTATCGCCCGGGCATTCTAATTCGCGCGCCTGGACACCCTCCATTATTCGCTTCGACGTGCCGCGGTTCCTCGTGAAGATCGCGTTCCGGTTCCGCGTGTTTCCACATCGCCACGGACCATTGTGCCGCTCACCGTGGCCAAGAGGATTATTCGGCTCTTCCTGCGGCAGTTTGCGCGCGGCGTACAACGAGCCAAATGGAACCATTCCTACGGGCGATCTGGCGAAGACGTTCAATAACAGCTGCCGGATGGGGAAACCGAGACACGGCTGCGAATATCCTGGAATATCTCGAATTCGTTTCGCCACTTTCGTCTCGTTCCGGGTAAAAGGACGGTAGCCGTATGGTAATTTCTGCGGAATGATGCCTTGCACTACGAAACTCACGTGTGTCTCGAATGGAATCTTGGAGAAATGTGTACGAAGTTGTTAGAACTTTTGAAGATTGTTGTAATTGTAAAAATGATCATTCATATGGAAAGACACATTGAATATTATTCCTTATGGGTTGATTCATTCGAATAGGTTTGGATTAGGTATCACGAATTATAATGCCTTTTTATTACCGATTCTCAATTACTCTCTCATTACTGCCTCGTTATTTATAATCGAATATACATCGTTAACACAAATAAATACTTTAATGTGAAAAGTAGAAATTAATAATGATATATAATCCGATGAGAACAAAATTCTGCGTATTTTATTTCGAGTATCTCTTAAGAATTCAAAATCAACAATCAAGCTCACTCATGTGAAAATCGTCCATCTTTTTCTAATTCTTAAGTGTCAGTGTAATTTTCCTCAACAATATTTCGGGAAGTCTATTTTACACGAAACCATAAATGTATATTTTAAAATGAATTATAAACGAAAATAAATACCGTGAAATATTACGTAATTAAAACATTTGTCTAATTGCGGCTACCGAAGTTCTGAGTTTAGAGTTAGCGACTCTTGTCAGGATAAAGTTTAGACAAGTATGATACATGATCCATTCGAAGTTGAAAAATCGCTAGCTACCAGCAGCATTCGCGACGCATCCGCCTATTCCTCTCCATCAAATGAGCGTTCGCACGGTTCTCAATCGTCCCCGCAAACAGCCACTTACACGCTATCCAAATAAAGCGACAGTCGCGTCCCGGCTGAAAAGGAGGCGCCTCAAAGCGCAGAATTACATGAAAAGGTTCCGTCCGCCTTCGCGGCGGGAAAGCGTAGAAAAGAAGAAACGGCGGGAGGAAAAGCCAGCGCGCGTATCGTGAAAAACCATTGACACGTTGAACCCTCGCGGGCAAAAGCCGGCGTGTGCAAATGTTACACGCGTCCCGGAGGGTCGGTCGGACGGTCGGTGGCACAAAGCAATTACTCAGTCCGGTTCTTAAAAATTGCGTTTAACACCGGCGAGCAAAGGGCCGGAACGTCGCGGGAATTGCGGGAGAAACAGTAGTACGCTCGAGCCGCGCCGGGTAAAGGGTTCGCGTGCCCTCTCCCAACGATTCCATCCCCCTTTGTCCCCTGTGTTTTCCTCGGGCTTGCTCTTTCCCCGAGCGCCGGCTAGAGTACCAGGGAAAAAAAAGGAGGAAACTGGGAGACAGGGAGAAAATGAAAGGGAGGAAGAGGAAGACAGAGCGAGGAGGGTCGAAGCGGATGTGGAGTACCGAAGACTGCAGAAAAGGCAAAGAGGAGGGAAAAAAGTGGCGCAGACAGCGCGGCAGGAAGTCGGGGCTAAGAAAGGAGAGTGGATAAAGGAACGTTAGAGGGCGGAGGGGGGCGGGTTGTGCCACTGGGTGGTTGAGGAGAGGAGAGATAGAGACGGAAAGGTAGCGAGAGAGAACGGAGAGGAGAGTCTCGAGGCGGGGTGGCGACGGGCAGCGGTTGGATTTCATTTCGTCTTGTCCCTTTGATGTCCGTGATGCGTGCTGCTGGCCCGCTTCTGCCTTTTTAACAAACTCATCTCCTTGGCGACCCTTAATCTCCGCCCTTTGGCTCGTTCCTATCCACCTTTCTTTCCTTTCCGCGCGACTCTCTAAGAGAACGTGCCGTGCTGGCCGCGCTCGCGCGTGGAAGAGGAAACCGGCGGACGCCATCCAGCCTCTTCAGGAGATAGGAGTCTATATACGAGCGAGAACCGTGCAGCCCTGTCCTCGGCTCTTTATATAACTGCGAATGCCCGAGCGGCGGCGCACATTACGCCATTTATGCGGCACCAGGTCCCCGGTAAACATCACTATCTTCCGCATGAATCGGCAACGCAGACACACCCGTCCCCCGCCTCGCGAAGATTATTTCCGCGATACGACGTCTTGTCGGGAGCAACGGGAGCTGGATGGAGGATAAAGTTTCTAGCCAATTTCTTCGGTCGATCCTACGGCGACGGCGGGTGAATCGATACCAGGGAGGGGTGCCAACCTTTGAATACCTCCGCGATTATCGCGAACATCGCCGGTTAGTTCCGGCTGTGTGCCAATCGAATTTGTGCGCCGCCGCGCGGCGAGACTCGCGGGATCGCAGGTAACCTTTTCATTAGGAAGTTCGGACGTTTGGAAGAGTGCGGACTTCCTTTTCACTTCTCGCCGGAATGTGTTTGTGCCGGAGGAAATTGTTGGAAACGGTTTTCTTTGGCGAATCATTCGTTTCACAGCAGTTAATGTTCGGTTCGTTCTGGACGTTGGTTGGAGGAATTGTATTTGGAATGCGTGGGTGTTTGGGTTGAGCTTTTTGTCTTGTAATGGGATGTGGTACTTGTTTAATTCGTTCGTTCAAACATTAACATTCGTTCTTTTATAATAATATTACTAGATCACTATTATGCAGACGAATCGATGCTAAAGCCACATATCGAACTACAATCAAGTCCCTCGTTTACCTGTTTTCACGAAATCACAGAAATTCCCCGTAAAAAGCTCACGATGCATAAATTTCTAAGTACACATACATTAGAACACTACTGGTCTAACTCCAATTTCTGAGTTCTAAAACAGCTTCTCATCAGATTTTCCCGATTTGATTCAATACAAATAACAATTAATGATAATGAATATTAATAACATCGTAACATTGGACCAATATTATCCCGATCCACTGAAATGTCAAAAAGCAAACTCCCTTGAGTCCATCGATTAATTGCTAATAATAAATATTCCACTTCACCGAAATGTTAAAAAGCAAACTCCTCTAAGTCCGTCGTTTAATTATTAATAATAAATATGAACAGCATCGTATTATTAGATCATTATTATCCCAATCCACTGAAATGTCAAAAATCAAACTTCCTCGAGTCCGCCGATTCCTCGAGAAGCATTTTTTTCGTCAGTTATTTTCAAAACACGATCATTACCGAACTTTATTACTCGGTAACGATCGGGCTCCCCCGAGTAGAACATCGTTTGCGGGAAAGGGTACATCCGCATTGTGCTCGCGAAAATTAAGTGGTCCCTTTTGTGCCGGCGTCCCCTCGTTCCCCTCGTTTGTCGATGATCGTCGGTAGGCCGTCGCAGTTCATAGCTATTACGCGGGAAAAGGGACGGGCGTTTTAACACGAGCGCAATTATGCCGCGGAACGGCGGTGTCTGCGAGCATAAGTCACGGCCCGGCGAGGAGGCGTCGTAAAAAGGGGTGACGGGAGGAAGTTATGCAAAACGGTGCGTCGCACGCGGACGATGGCCACGGGTGTTTAACCGGCACGTGCCGGCGGTGTCTCGCGACGCCAATTGCGAGCGGAATTTGATTAGATGCGAGTTCGTTCGATACTTGAAAACGTGAACGGACGAAGCTGTTCAACGTGTCTATCGCGATCCCAATGCGTATTCAGCTTCTTGTATTCGGAATCTCCGGACACGAAGAGACTAATTGGAAGTTTCAAATTTCTTTAAAATTCCATTCATATCATTACAATATTGTGTATTAACAGCAATATAAAAATTAAACGATACTGATAATTAAATATAAATTGACGTATTGTCAGAAGACAATTAGACGCGAGCTGGTTCGATATTTGAAAACGCGAACAGACGAAGCTTCTTAGATTCGGAATCTCCAATCACGAGTCTCATAGAAGAGGCTAACTTCAAATTCCAAATTTCTTTAAAATTCCATTCATATCATTACAATATTGTGTATTAACAGCAATATGGACTCTACTTCATAGAGTGATCTAAAAATTAAACGATACTGATGATTAAATATAAATTGACGTATTGTCCGAAGACAGACACGAGCTGGTTCGATATTTGAAAACGCGAACAGACGAAGCTTCTTAGATTCGGAATCTCCAATCACGAGTCTCATAGAAGAGGCTAACTTCAAATTCCAAATTTCTTTAAAATACAATTCATACCACTACAATATCCCATACTAACAATACAAACTCTACTTCACTGATCTACAAATTAAACAACGCTAACGATGAATTACAAACCACTGCATTCTCAGAAGACCCAACTTCCAAAATCTTACTCCTACATCACCCAGAACCCTACGCTATAAAATTACAGACAATCAATTAAATTAACAAACATACGATTCCCATAACAAAAATTCCCGCAACAAAACGACCACAAACTCACAACCCCTGAAGAGCTAATGAACTTCACTCCCAATTCCAATCGTCCATCGAACCCGAATAAAACTTCAACGCGTTCTAAACAGCTTGTCGCTCCCCGTGCGATTGCAAAGAAGAGCCGTGCACGGAAACAAGAAAAATAGGGGTGCGCCAATGAAATGCCTTCCATTCACATCCCCGCGTGGGAGCCATCGCGTGCGGGCCGTGCTATCATCGCTCGCGTTATTAGCGCGGCGGTGAAAGCGTTTTCTAGGTGCGTCGATATGGCCGCGGTAGCACGGGGGACCGTTTTCTCCTTTGAAGGGGTTGCGCGAGGAGGGTGGCCACGGGTACGACGGGGTTCCGCGTCGGCTGAAGCGTGGCCGGCTCCGCTCGCGGCGGGGGTCCTTGTTAGGGCGAGGAAACGGCGACACGCACTTCGTCCCTGGGGTCCCTTTTCTTCGCCGATGACTATAACCTCACGCTCGTTACCGCATTTACCACCTTCCTTGGCTTTCTATTTTGTCGCATTTGCATTTATCGTCCCTCTGCGACGCTCTTTCCGCGTTTCCGCTAGGTTGCCTATATTTTTAATATCAATGGCCGTCCTCCCCCACCCGAGGAATCTCGTTTGAAAGCCACTCGCCCCACGTCCCTCGTCGCATTGTCACGTTCGGGACGGAAATAATTTATGACACGCCGCGTTGAACTCCTCCGCAGACTCTTTATCTATCGGTGCTTAATGATACCTCGACGACTAACTTGGGTTATTAAACGCTCGCGGGGAGGCGGCGTGGTGAATCCTTCAATGGGCTTGATCGGGAGTCGCAGTTCAATGGAGTGAGATTATGTTTCTTCGATTGATGCGGGCTCGGGGGTTGCTTTTTGGAAGTGAAATATTTAGTTCCGAGGAGAAGGTATTACGAAGATAGGAATGGGGATAGAAAGGAGATTGAACTTTCATTGAATACAGTCAATGGGTTGAAGTTATCAAGAATTATCTTGCGATTCTGTTGCGATTTATATTAAGCCTTCGCGAAAGAGGGTTTGGTGAACTTCTACAAACTATTTCGCGTAGGTAACAGAAGAAAATAGCGAGAACAAAACGTCCATTATGCTCTTTATAATCGAATCGCGAAGATATTAATTGTTTAAACCGCCGTCTGAGCGAATAAAGCGACACCGTGATCCCCCAAAAACCCAGTTCCTTACTTCTACGGTTACCTAAAAATTCCTCGGAGCGTTCATGAATTAAAAATCACTTGAACATTCCGAGGCCGCGCCGAGGGGTCGACGAGGAACCGCGGAGAAGCGGCTTCCGCTCCGTGGACCGGCTCGAATTTCCGGGTCGTGAATGATCAGATCATAAATATGTATCCCGGTGGTAACCTGCCGGTTCCATGGAACTTCTTTAATTGAGTTATTTTGGTTTTCCAGCGGACAAACCGGCGGAAGGGGAGCTCAACGCCTCCGTGAAATCCTTGTGGGAAGTGTGCAGCCTCGAAATCTTCTTAGAACACCGGCTTGCGGCAAGTAAAATTCCCCGGCCGCCGGTAACCGTATGATTACCGTCGCCGCCACGCGTACCGGCGTTTTCTTCTAATGAAAATCGCGCTCGCCGAGCGGCCGCGCGGAGAATGAAAAAACTTAATAACATTTACAGCAGGACAAGCCGCGTAAAACTGTCGGTTTAACGAGCAGCTACGCGGCGCTGACCCCGCCCGCGTGCTCTCATCTGCCCGAAGATTATGCGATAATTAAAATGTAAAGAACGGTTAAATTGTGTTCCCTCCTCGTCCGCGCGAGCAGATAATAAACGGATACCGAAATCCCCTTTCCCCCGTGGATTAAGTTATTTAAACTCGTTCGGGGAAGATTCCGAGGATTAACGGCATTGGATTTTTACCAGTCGGGATTCCAGGAGTGGGCGTATGACAGGTGGATATTTTATCTGATGAATATATTGTGGGGATAATTACAGATAAGATACAGGAGTTCGAAGAACTCTATTGCTGGACTATACTTGACACGTTGACTGCCACGATGGCAGGAGCTTCCGAATTACTAAAGAATAATTACAATAAAACACTTGATTTTAAATAAAAATATTTAGTAACATAAGTGGCTGGATCATAGCGTGATATGACTACTGTAATACTAAATCATTAATAATCATTTTTGTGTTAATTACTACAATCTCCTCCGTTATCTCCAATTGAACTCGTTGAATTAATTTGGTTAGAAACTATGTTTTGTCAAAACAAGAACCGTATTTGATGAATGATGCAAATGATCCCACTTCGAGACTTACTAAATAACAAAAGGAAAGATAAACAATAAATGGCAATACGTTAATGAGTGAAAAGTGGGAGATCTCCCCATTCGGTTGGTTAAGTGTTAACACTATTTCTACCGAGCATCCGTCTTTTGAAAGTGTCTTTATAAAAGCTGTGAATTCATTAACATTTCAATTGGTTTATACTTCAGTCTAGGTATTACTAAATCAGATTTTTTAATCATTTCTTAAAGAAGCATCCGTACCTTTGCAGTCACTCTAAAAGAAGAAATTAGGAATTGGTCATTTTGACCCACCTGGTATTTCTAGTGTTAACATGTCCATCGAAGTTACACAAACTTTCTGGAAATATCCAAATCACCGAATACAACCTCGAAACGCGCAGAGCATAAGCTTTACATATAACACTAGGAGAGAAGGTAACACCTCTAATCATCTCAAAAAGATAAAATCCCAAGACGCACGTAGAAAGACAAGATCTGTCCAACGTATACAAAAACCAAGAACAGTTCTCTAAACTCCTCCTATTTCCTCTCCGTCCAGCGACCCAAAACCAGTTCGAAATCTAAGATAAGTATCCACCAGTCGCTGCACATCTCCGATAAAACGAAACGTCACGCGACCCTTTATATTAAAAATTCCTGAGCTCCCGAGCCCCAAGTACTGTCCACCAGCCAGTAGCGAATCGCGGGAGCCGGGTACAAGTAGATCGATAGCCCGGGGAACGCGCCGATATCAAACGTACCGCAACCGTTCCCGGCATTTTAATATCAGCCGAGGTTACGGCTGCTCGCGCGTAAGTGTCGGGCGGAGGGCGAGCTAGGTGCGCGCTCGAGGGGTGAGACAGGTCGAAAGGTGGACGGGCGGGCGGCGTACGGTGAAAAGAGGGACGGAGGAGCGAGTCGGACCAGTCAGCTGTCTAATGACTGGTTACCGAGAGAGCTCGTAACGAGGCCACCGATAAGTGACAGCAGGTATCCCGTCCCCACGTGACTAAGCTTGAAGAGGGTCGGCCGAGGTGGCCGCTCTCTCGCACGGGGTGCACAGCCAAAGAGGTTGCTTATATAGTACCCACGGTTCTGCATGTCACTGGCACTTGGCCGCGCTTGCGGTCGATGCCGCCGCGCCGCGCCGAGCTACACGATGCCGTGGCTGAGGGGCGCCGCGGGGATCAAAGCAGTAATTAACGTTTCAATCTCAAGCAATTCGTCGCTGAAATACGCTTTTAAGAAACGGATACGGTAATTGGACGGGGCGCGCGAGAGTTTTCGCCGGTGCCGGGGCTACAAATTACGTGGAAGGGGAACAGGAGTGCCGGGCTGCACCCGAAGAAATCGGGAAAGGTGGCTGCGGCGGGGATGATTAATTTACGGGGATAATGCGCGCGGGACGTTGCGATGTTGAACGATCGTTGGTGTGATTTTGAGATTGTCGGGAAGTGGCGTTTGGGATGTTGGCCTGGTTGCGGATTGTTCGGGGAATGGGTTTCAACCCTTTGCACTCGAATGTTTTCCACTGGAAATATCATTTTCGGACGAGATATAAAGGACCTTGTTTGAAGCTAATCTAACGATGATTCACACGTGAATTAAGCGACGAAGCTATTTTAGTTCAATATTTGATATAACAATACGAAGTTCAATCGAAAGTACTAAACATTCAACTTTATAGTTTTGTTATATTAAATCAAGTGGTGAGAGTCACCACTCGAGCGCAAAGGGTTAAGTTACGTTTTAAGTGTAGTAATGTGGTGTTTGTAGGCTGAGATAAATTTCGGTGGACATTAGGGATGTGTTGATTGGAATTTGAATGTTGATTGGAGGTTGTAGGGATCTTTTGAATTAGGGAAGTTGGATGTTTATTCGTTTTCTTTGTGTTTGGTATAAACAGATGAAATCTGTTATGTAGTCGTAATTGGTAGTTAGATTAAATTTGTATTATATTTAGGTAGATTAATTACTTTGTTTTCATGATAGAATTTTCAAACTGAAAGTATCGCAGTATGAAACGAAAGAAGTATCCAGCGAGCGTGAGTTCGAAGTTCGATTTTGAAATGGACGCGAACCAAACGATTTAAGGAGCTTACAACGGCGAATAGGGAGCAGTAGATCCATATTATGATTCGCTCGAAGAACGCACGAAGATCGGAGAACGGAGGGAAGGTTTCATTCGTTCCCTCGCTGCGGGTTCCATAAATACAACTTGATCCTCCTCAGGAAGAAAGTTTACCCACCCGCGATTTTAAATAGCTCGCCACGCATTAACGTATTTATATAGGCCACCTTTAACCCTTCGATCGCTAATTGCGCGTGATAATTTGAATAGAATTTAAATCGCGTTATAATTAATCATCGGCTTTGTATGTGCCGAGCGTTTCATAAGCTTATACTTGGAAATGAAGAGTTTCATCAATATGTACGGTGTGTGCGGTTGTGTGCGTAGTAAACACTTCCGTTTTGTTACTGGAAGTTTAAGGTAACCGAATTCTATACACCATGGTATTAAAAAACATTGGAAATTACATTGAGATCCTAGAATTCGATTTTAAATACACCATTCTATTTAGAATTAGAAGTAAATTCAAAATGTACATTTACAAATGTTTCGATATAAGACGATATTTCACCTACCAATGATTCTTCAAAATATTATCTTTCAAATAGAAATATCTAATCAATTATTATAAAACAGATCCAATTGATTTTCGTTATTTCTTAACCAATGGAAAAACAATGTTTAAGAAGGCCATTTGCAAAATTTCGTGTGTTCAATTCTGGCTTTCTTAAACATTGTTTCTCCAATGATTGTTTAAAATATTATGTTTCAAATAGAAATATCTAATCAGTTATTATACAACAAATGCAATTGATTTTCGTTATCTCTTAACCAATGGAAAAACAATGTTTAAGAATGCCATTTGCAAAATTTCGTGTGTCCAGTTCTGGCTTTCTTAAACATTGTTTTTCCACTGATTCTTTAAAATATTACCTTTCAAATAAAAATATCCAATCAATTATTATACAACAAATCTAATTGATTATCATTATTTTTTAACACTTTGACCACGGTGGTCACCGATGACCGGAGCTTCCAAATTGCCGAAGAACAATTACAATAAAAAAACTTGACCTTAAATAAAAATATTTAGTAACATAAGTAGCTAGATGATAGCGTAATATGACTACTGTAATACTAAATCATTAATAATTATTTTCAATATCATTTGCCTTTGTTATTAAAGAATGAGTATTACTATTCAAAACGCTAGAAATTCTCGTGGCAGTCAACGTGTTAACCAATGGAAAAACAATGTTTAAGAAACCGAGAAGTGTACGCACGAAATTTTGCTGCAAATGGCCTTCGCCGTTTACGTTCTTACACTCCCGCCGATGCTGCGTACTATCAAGGGAACAAGAACACCGTCAACATACAGGCAACGCATACATACAGTCAAACAGTGCACAGGTAACAATCAAACAGTCAACATCTAGACGCGTAGAACGCTTGTAGCTGCCAGACGTCACATTTGTTCAAACTGTTAGCGTTTAGCTCTGTTGCATCTGCATGTGTGTCTATGTCGCTCGCATTAGATGACACCTTTCGCCAGCTAGCTTCGCGGTATTAATTCAGCGACGAGCAACGGTGCGTCGCGAGATATTAATTAACACTACGAATGTTTAAAGCGGACGGTAGTACAAGTTCGATCATTAAACATGTTTTGTCACGGTTACAAAAGGAAAACAGTGACTAATACCTGAACAACCATTCGTATCTCGCTAAACGTTAACCCTTTACTTTAGAATAGAGAGTTACACCCGCGACTGAGATTTTAACTTGCATTGGACAATTACGAACAAGCTGGAGAAGTTTACGCACACATATTTCCGTAGAGTTTAATGAAAGTACAACATCAAATGAAACAGAACTTCGTTCGCGAACGCATGCAGCCAATGAGACCGAAGCGGAGCTACGTTAAACATTATTAACGGTCGCAGTTTATTAATTTTTCGAAAACCAATAAAACATGTAACCGCATAAAAATGAAACGGGAATCCACCACGACCCAATGTTTAATGCATATTCAAATTTCATTCGTACCCGACAATATTTAAAACACGATTACAAATGATAAATTTATAATCGCGCAAGTGTCAAATCAATAATAATTACTTTAATCTAATATCTAAATCCTGATAACAAAAATCGAATGTTTCACGCACTTCGTAAACTTCGTACTCAGTGATTTTCAATGAGATCAACAGATGCCATTATCCACAAAAATACACAAATATTCCATAATCACTTCGTACACTTTAAACAACCAATCCATATAAAATTTAATACTTCTTAACATGCAATAAGATTTCTCGTTTCCGGTACACAGCGAGTTAACCCCGTGCCCTACAATGTCGTCAGACTCGTGCCGAAGACTTCACATCGAATTGAACGAACACAAATATCACTGGATCCTTCCAATTCAAAATGAAATACCTCCTATTATCAATTACCATACTTCATATTGAACTTCCACACAGAACGAGCATTTCCTTCCTCCCGATGAGCTACGAACAATGAGATCATTCTCGGTTGCAAAACAAATCACAGCGCAAGGGGTTGAAATTGGATTCGAAAGGGACCGATCGAAATCGAAAAAGTCCGCGGCGAAATGTCGATACTGGGCATCGACTCTAATCTCATTTGCCGGCACCGCCACCCTCACGTCCAAGAGAGAATGTCCCTCTTTCTTACCACCGAAACTCGCCCCCTCCTCCCTCCGCGGCCACCCCATCGCGCTGTCCGTTCCTCTTTCAGGCTCTTCCTCTCCCACCGCCATTATGTTCCTTTTGCTGGATGGTTACGCGTCTCTATAGCAACCCGCCACCGAGGGCAGACAAGAGAACTACGGCTACGTACGTACACACCCACCCACCCCATCCGCGGGGGTAGCAGGAGCATGCGTGCACTCACGTGTCGGGCGTCGCGTACAGAGTGACCCATTTAAAAAAAGGGAAAAAAAGGGAAAAAGGAGGAAGAGGACAGGAGCGGGGAAGAAGGGCAAAAAGGAAATCGTCGCGCGAATAGAAGGAAAAAAGGAGAAAGGGTGGAGAAGGAGGGGGCGGGGTCGGTATTTTTCGCCGGCAAGAAGGAACGCCGGCGAGCTCGGTTAATTAGGTTGAGTACTTAGCGGGGAGGAAGTAAGTGGATTACCCGCGAAGTGTCGCGCGAAATGTTTTTCTTTCTCCCGCTCCATCTTCCTCTTTTTTTCTTTCTTTACTTCGCCTCCTCTTCGTCTTTGTTTCCCTTGACTCGTTTCGGCGCGAAGATCACCGGCGGCGGTTCGAAAAACACCGTTCCGGAAAATATCGGGCGACGCACGCTCGTTCGTAATTAAATTTCCCGCGCGCGAGCTCGGGCGGCGCGAGAGTCCACGAGAGAAAATGGAAGACGGGCCGGGGAACTGCGATCAACTGGAATTTTTTGGATGCTGTAGCGCGATCGTCTTTACTCGTTTCATGGGAGAGGTCTCATCTACGTGGGAAATTCGAGGGAATGGAATAGGTTATGAGAGGTACTGTTATTGTTCGACAAAATGGCGGAGCGTCGGATCGTGTGGTTTCTTTTTTGCCGTAGGTTTTCTTCGTTGAGTTCTTTTGATATTCGCGGTCGAGGGTTGAAAGAGATTCAACGGTGGGAAGCAGGAAGGAAAAGTGGACTGCCAGAAATAAAGAAAGAAATCGATTGCGGCCGAAGCTGTTTAAATAGCCGTGAGGGTGGGACAGGAATATCCGCCGGCGTGTTCGGCTATTTAAGGAAACACTAGGGCGAGACTAATACGCTGTCAATTGCGAAATCGGCCTGGTAATACCGGCAAGTTGCGCAAAATGCCTTGTGCCCGTAACACCCGTAAATGACGTGGTGCGGATCGAGGCACGTTCAGAGGCAAGGCCCCTTGATGAATTGTCCGCACGTGCCTGCCCACGTACCGCACCTAATTACATGCTGATCGCAACGAGTACCTATATTGTCCTTTGAAATGCGAAATTGCCTATTGTCAACGTTTTCGCGGTCGAAACAACCGGCAGCCTGTAATCGAAATTTACCTCCTGATACATTTTCAATGGGGCGCGTCGGTCCTCCTTTCCCGCAACCATGAACGCCATATTTTAATTCGCTCGTCTGTCATCAGGAAAATATATGTATTCCTTCAATTCTTTTTACTTATTTGTTGTTGATAACATAAATGTTTGTTTATACGCGTAGAAATTGTATACTACGATCAAGGAGAAGAATGTCCTTTCATTGTATAATTTATATTATACATTTTATTTCACTTTATTACATTTCTATTATAATTTCTCTTATATCTATTATATATTAATTATACACTTTATTTTATCGTTTGATAGTATGGCAATAATTATTTTCAAATCCGAACGATAAATTCTGAACCTCGTACGAATTACAGTTGTTCATCAATCTTCATGCTATTATCAACAGTTTATATGTCGCGTAAGATAATCCCACTTGCATCGATCGGGACGCGTTCACAATGCCGAATCGTCAAACTAGAAAATTCCTTCGATTTCGGGAGAAGGGTCTGTCGGCCCCGACGTGCCCGGCGATCAGCATTTATTTTTTTCCCACCCTTAAAATTGTCCATCGTGGCGTGAGTCGTGGATTGATGTGTTTGCTGGAGCCGTTGATAGATGGAGGCGCCCGCGTTGTCGGCGCCCTTTCTACCCCCTTAACATAGACAAATGCTTCCTACCCAACCCCAACAAATATCTCTCAGATTTATTATGCGAAACCGCTCCGGCCTCGCCACGCGGTGGCTACGTTCCTGAAACTTTCGAGAGCAAAAAATTGGTGTTCTTTCATGCGCAGCCGTGCGTGCCGGCCGGGAGAAGACACGGAACGAAGAAAAGCACTCCTCCCGATCCGCTGGAAACGGGAGGAGACCTTTTAATAAGTTTGATTTCAAGATCAACGTCTTATGCTGTATTAAGTAGAATGAAAACGGGACGCGGCGACCGAAACTTCCTCCCGGATTTTTTGCCAGTTTCAGATTCATTACGACCTTGCCTTTAAGCTTGACCATTCCCTGCTAATTATATCCCCGGTACTCTAATTGAATGTCTCTTCAGCGACAACGCGGGCTTAAATTATTTCAACGTCAACGATGCCAGTCGTTGATCGCGTTCTCCATGGACAGTCTTAGAAGAGGGACGTAGTTTGAAACATCTTTCGCAGACGCGAAGATTTGGGGATATTATATCTAAAGACGAAACTTCGGATTGGAGACTGTAGCTGTCTTGTGAAGCGCGCAACGGCTTGAGACTGTCAATTCGAGGTTTTTGTTAATTGGATTGTAATTACGACTATTTCGAATGTTATGAAAGAGGACGAGAAAAGAGCGCGGTGTTCTTGGTTTGGTTTTAGTAAGACGAACAGTTGTTTTTCTGGAGGTTCGAGTTTAATATTGTGTAAAATTCTTTGAGACTGTTCGCTGCTGTGTTTCAATGGGGATAATAGATTTTTAAATGGCTTTTGATTGCGAACTATCAGCCATGTGCTCGTGAAACTTTCACAGATGGCATGGGTAACCTTCATGACGAACTATCATGGAGCGGCGCACAGTTCAGTAGAGTAGAAATTATCTGAATTTACTACCAGAACTCGCTTTCAATTCGATCTACGCTTTGTGCATTCCCAACGAATTTACGGTCAACCTCGACCTACTGAAACTAAAACCTGCCAATTTATCTACAAATTCGAATGTGACAACGTGTAACTACGTTCTAAAAACTACATTGTGGCGCCATCTTTTCAGTCCAATCTCCATATTTTCGTTACGACGGATGGAAGTGGACACTTTCCCAACAGAGACTTTCATTTTAATATACTGTTGTACTTCGCAATAAAACATATTAATAACAAAATCCCAACTTCACGTGTAACCATCATTTCTAATTAATACACGATCTGCCAAATTCCATAGAGCATCAACTCACACAAAACTCTTCGATACCCAATAAACCGAAATTTCCCAGTAAACTCCCTCTTCCAATAGTCTCCATTTTGTCAACCTCATACGAACAAACCTCGCTTATTTCCTAGCACATCGTTAAAAACTATTAATTCCCAACTGCAGATCAAAAGAGGCGTCGTATGCGAAGAACAAAGTAATCAACCAGCAGCAGTCAACTCCAAAGAACCGACTCCAGCAAACGTTAATCACACATAACCTACAAATTCCAGAGTACGCCCATTCCAGCGTCACACTAATAACCCAGTAGCAAGCCTAATACCCGCGGTCGTACTCCATTACAAAGAAACTATCCACAAAAACAGCTCATTTCCGGCGTGGAATCCTAAGCGTCGAGCCGCCATCCACCGGAAACCCTCAAAGGGGGCTCCGCACGGTGGGCCGCGCAAAGGATCGATTGTTCGCGGCGATCGGTCGGATTGCATTTTACCGAATCTTCCTGCCGCCCCGTTCCCGACCGCCCCCGCCCTCCCATGGGGCTGTAATCGTCAATGTGTGTCGGTGGCTTCGCTCACGACCACTATCAGCGTCATCGGCGTCGCCGGTGGCCGGGCTCGGGGACGGGGGTCGGGTTTGCACACGGGTGCAGGGGTTTATGTACCAGAAGTGATGGGTACATTTGTTCGTTATTTCGTTGTGTTTTTGTTTTCGGAGGGACTTTATTTACGACCGGATAGCGGAGCCACAAATATGCGACGAGATCGGCTGACGCGTTTTGTTCGGCCGCACGTACGTTTGCACTTACGTGGACGCGCGCGCGCGCGCGCGCGGGGGCGGCCGACCCGCGGTACGTTCGCTCGGTTATTCGTTCGTTCGTTCGTACATTCGTTTGGCGGCGTTATTTCGCGGGCGCTTTTATATCCACAATAATTTGCGGGGCAGAGTGCGCGGGACAAAGAGGGGAAACGCGAGCGGGAAAAAGAGAAAGAGAGAGGAAGTTTGCGTGCGTGCGTGTGTGTGTGTGTGTGTGTGTCGGCGACCAGCGCACCGACGTCATCCGCCGCCGCTATGTTTGCCGTGGCGTGTCACGTGAACCGCGAGTAATGATAATGAACCGCGGCCCACTGGCGATAGGTGATTTATACGCACCTGTCCCTATCCTTTTCTATTTTCCCCGGGCTTTTTGCCGGCGTTCCTGTTTTTCATGTCGCGACATTTTTATTTTTTGCCTTTCCTTTTCACCCGGCCTCCTTTTTTTCCACCTTTTTCGTCTTTGTCGTTTATCCCCAGACAGAATGGTGGACGAACCGGCTCGACGACCGGAGCCCATTGATCGGAAATCGGATGTCCTGAAGGGGTCCGGGGATTTTCAACTGCGGAATGTTAATCTCGGAATTCTGGGGCGATTTGTTTTTTGATGTGCTCGCCGGATTTGCTCGATGGCGTTTCGAGAAACGGATCTGGGCGTTGGGAGGAGTCGACAGATTTCTGTGGAGTGCGAGTGTTTCGGTGATGTTGAAGTTTAGCGTTTTGAGTTTGATGTTCGTTGTATTGTTGTTTAGGATGTATTTGAGGAATGAGTATTTATATTAATGGTAATAGTGATAGCAATGGAGAAAGCAGTTGGTACCAATATACGCGACTTTGAAGCAGTAAGTTAATAACTCGGAAGGAATTGGAGTGAGGAAGCACATGTCAAGTCTCCTAAAAGCAGCAATATTAAGTCATAAGCAGCTAGCTTCTGCATTAGATACGGAGAATCAAATATTTAGGTTCAGCTAGATGCAAATTAATATTGCACTTGGCATCCTAAGGCAATCCTAAGCTTGGTCCGAGAAAAACTTGTCGTAACACCTATGATATTAATCAATCGTCGTACATCAAAATTCATGTACCTCAAACAATCTTCATTTGCATCTTAAAAATGAACTCAAGAACTCCCAATGATTAACACTAGAACTCTTAGATAGGTCAAAACGACCCATTCCCCATTTATTCTTTCATAATAACTGAAGGCGTATAAATACTGTTTCAAGAAATGATTAAAATAGTTGATTTATTAACATACAAATTAAAATATAACTTAACTCACATCTTAACCAACGCACTTCTATGGTTTCTACAAAAGAATGTTCAAAAATCAGTTCAACTGCTCGATAGTTCCAGTGTTAACACGTCTAATCACGCAAGCAATCATCAAAACGAATTCAGTCGAAGTTCCACGACATACCAGCTCACACCACTCAAAACTCCAATGTACAAACATGAAAAATTTACCTGCAGAAGAATATAAAGTCCAGAAAAAATACTAGTCCAACGCTGCACACCTGTCGTTGCTTCCATTGTAATGAATCCAGGAGCCAGAAGCGCGCGAGGAGCCAATAAAACAAGATTCCTCTGGATCGACGCAGGAAAAGATAAATTGCGGTATTCTTGGATACCGCGGGCGCAATATCGGTGTATATTTACGAGGCTATGGGTACGGACAGGGTCGAGGGAGGAGGGGGGGGGGGGGGGTATAGGAAGGCCACACGATCGTGGGGTAGCGGAGACGAGGATTGAGGATGCCGGTGGGTGGAGGTTCCCAGCGTTTCTTGCGAGACGGAGACCCCCGGGCTGTAGCGCTCAAAAAACATTCAAATTAATTCCAGCCGGGTTGCTCCAATGATGGCGGCCAATGTTGTGCAACATAAGATGAGACCTCTAGCCCCGCGCGCGCTTCCTGGGATACATAGTACACGCGCGCGCGAGTCTATCAACCCGTAAGTACGTGCATACAGACACGTACGAATCTAAATACGCGAACGTAGAGGCATCGATATACCGGGCGTCCGGGAAGAACTGCCGTTAGTGAAATAGCCTTACTAAAATCGAATCAACACGCTTCGTAGTAAAAGAGAACAAACGTCCAATGTAACTACCCTTATATTACAAACATGTCTGCAGATCTCTGCAGCCCTCTTTCAGTTCGAGATATTTGAGAAACCGAGTCGCAATGAAACTATTCATCTCCATCGCTTAAAAACAGGACTCTAAACAATGGCAACAGTGACAATTCGCGTACAGACGGATCATTATTAACGGATCATTTCCAAAGGAATCTTATTCCATCGATTTTATTATTCGACGTTCACTCGATGCAAGACATCTCCGGAGACACCCTCTATGCAGCCGACCGGCACGCTTATGCAGTCACGTTTTTATGTACACAGGTCACCCCCGCCCCATGTACCTGTCGGTCTACATATCCGTGAGGTACATGCCGAAGACCACCCTTCCCCTTTCACGGTAGCATCGGTCCTGCGTCTCCCACCTCCGGTGATCCTCCTTTTTTCCGTATCCGTCGAGCGATCTCCCGCTGCCTCGTGCGCGGCCAGGGAACTCTCGAGCGTGTTGGTAACAACGCTCGGGAAAGGAGCTTCGGAAAAAGGAACATTTCACGGATATCCCCGCGCGTCTGTCTCCGTCGTTCCTCCGGTAGGCTCTCCGCGCCGTCCTCCTCGCTCTCCGTCTCGTTCCTTAAACGTTGCTCTCCTTTTCCCTGCTGTTCAGCCCCGCTCTTCCTGCTTTACATGTCTCTCCGCGAGATCTTCTACAGGGGGTAGGGGGTTGGTGGCAGAAGGACCGCGGGATGAGCTTTCTTACAGGATACAGCCGGAAAGAAGCGGAGGCCAGCGAAGAAAGGACGAAAGGGAGGAAAAGGAGACAGGCCGAACGATGGGAGGGGGTTTCGAACCGGCGGCCGGAGAGTTCGAGGGGGTAGCCGGGGCGAGGGGTGGTCGGAACGGAAAGAGAGAGAAATGATAATCCATTCGACGGTCATAACGCAGCGCGGCACCGTAAAGCTCACCAGACAAGAAATACGGCCAACCGACTCCTACCCTCCCCGTTTCGTTCTCCGCGTCGTCTCTCTATCTGTTTTCATCTTTCTCCGTTTCCCCTCCCAGCCGCCACCGCCCCGTCCTCCCCTTCCCCTCCTCCTACCACCGCCGAAAGCTCGCGGCGAACTTACCCTGGTTATATGCAAACCGCCACCGTTCCCCCGGGCCAGTCATAAACTTACTGAATTATATTACGCGGACTCGCTGTCCCTCTGTCCAACCCTCCTCCCCTCCGCTCGCCGGCAGCCCAGCTTGCGCCCTTTTTGCTCGCGCTCCCCTATCCACGGACCGTTTTCGTGCGGATATTTTTAAAATTGCGAAACAAGCGTCGAGCGCTTCTTCCCTGGAAGGCGGATAGAGTATCTTGCGAATTAACGGGAAGGGATTCGTCGTTAGCGGTGCTTTCATTGTTGGGAACGTTGGACTGTCGGCGCGGGGATGGTTCCGTTGAGTTTTCTCGGGGAATGTGTATGGATAGGTTTTTCTAGTTTCTGAGTGCTGTGAGAGGGGCAGTCGAGATTGGCAGTGGAATGATTGAGTTGATCGGTTTTGCTGGGAGACTCGCGTTGCGTGTGACGTTTTCTATAGTCGGATAATGTAAATTGCTTCTGTAAAGTTCGAAGCTTCCCTACTCTGATGCCTTTAGCATTTATACATATACAATAGACGTATCAGAGCTAAGACAATACATAAGAAAACAGGCTTAACGGAATGTTTCTAATCACAGTTCAGTTCAGCATAAAAATCAAAAATATTGAACCTTAGAAAACCAATTCCACAGCCGCAATACAAACTTTCCCAAAGTCTCCTAACAGAGTGCCATAAACTTATAAGCATTAGCCGTACACAAAATCCCCATAATTTCCGAATTTAATTTAACAATCGACAACCGAAACAAGTTTCAAATCTCCCGTGTTCCTTATTATCAGAAATATCCTCAAACGTTCGATCGCACTCAAGCAAAACCGCAGCATCTCGAGTCAGCGAAACGGCCGTTCACGCAAGATGGCTGTCAGATGTCAAGAAAATCGACGGCAACGTCCCGTAATCTTGCTCGCGTCACGCAGAGAGATTTTCATAGATTTAGCCTGGCCGGGTCGAGTGGCCACTCGATGCATCGATCGGTGCATTTTCAATATCGTCACCCGCAACGACCAGTCACGGGCATGCCGGGTCATTACTAAATGCAAATCGTAGCGAAACTAGGATCGATGGGTTCGCATGACGGTCCGGTACGAGCGAGCGAGACAAAACTGACGGACAAGCAAGCAAGCAAGCAAGCAAGCAAGCGGCGTGCGTAACGCCGTTTAACCGTTTAGGGGTTCGGGGGCCACGTTAACGGGGTGAGAATCGGCCGTCGCACGGCTCGACACGCGCCTCGTTGCTCGCCGATCAGCTTTTTTTTCCTGTTCGTCGAATTTTAATAACCTCGTCCCCCGCACGCCCCCATCCCCTACACCACGTGGGCGTTACCGGGGCTTATCAGCGTCGTTACGGACCGAAAAAGTCACACGCGCGGCGGCCCTCTTGATTTCTCAATTTCGCCGGACGCGCGTCCAGCCCGGCCGGCCGTGTCCGACGAGGAGGGCAATTTGCGCGGACAGATCGCTCGTGAGAAAGGGAAATGAATTTGCAATTATAAAAGGCGACCTGATCGACGTTAGGAAAGCGAACCGGTTGTCGTCATGAATATCGTTTCCACTCCGACCGGTGTCACTCGATTACCGACGCCGGGTTTTCTTGGTTGGCTCGACCGATTTTTCGATGCTCTGCGGATGGTGTGTCAGCGAGAATTGTCTTGCGTGACAGGGGTTGAGTGATTTTGTATAGACCGCCGCGGAAACGAACGAATTTAAGGAAATACAATAGATATTTCGAAAGTATAGGTTTTCTATCTTTGGGATATCGTCGTTTTGGAAGTGGAAACTTGGTTTTAATTGTGTGCTGATATTGATCTGATTTCAAGCGATCTTGTAAATATACAGAGTTAACCTTTCGCACTCGGAAGCTTTTCATCGGAAACATTCGACAATTTTCGATGAGACATGGACGACGCTATTTGAAACGAACTAATGAGAGAACATACGTAAATTAAGAAGCAAAGCTATTTTATATAAACATTTCATATTGGTACATTATACAGAACTTAATATTATACATAATACTTTGTAATTTCGTTATATATAATCAAATGGCGACTGAGTCATTTCTCGAGTGCAAAGGGTTAATAAAACTGAAGTGTTTTCAAGGTGTCGTTAACACTAAAACTGCCAGACAATTATATTGACTTTTCGAAATTATTCTATAGAAACTCCAAGAATGCGTCTATTGAGACTTTAATTGATTTACAATTCAGTTTGCGTATTGATAAATTCTTTAATCATTCTTCGGAGAGACATTTGTCATCTTTTTAATACTTGTAAAAAGAAGAAGTCAAACTACGTCTGGTAGTTTTAGTGTTAAAGCATTTAACGTTCAAAAATGCAACCGACTGAACTGTGTCTTTTATTTGTAACATTTTGTGTAATAAGTATTTACACGCAATGGAATGATACGATTCGGATGAATCAGATGACGATTCGGTAAGTCAGTTAGGTATAATAGGGATGACAAAAGGAAAGTTCTCAGCGAGGAAATCGGAGCGGATTGAGTCGTCATCATGCGTCACTGAGACGCGTATCAAATCGCGCATTATAATTGGAACGTCGACGTGTACGTGCGCGCAGCACGTGCCGGCACTGGGTCGCCGTTCGATTCACAGTAAGACCTGCTCGTATATTATTCCTATGGAATCATAACTCTAATTCCCGATATCGAATCGAATTACACGGCGATTGTTATGGGAGACGCTCGACGGACGAACGTACGATATGGAAGGGTGGCTGCGTCTGAGCAAATACACCAGTTATTAGAGCGTGGTAACAGGATTCGCCCGGTGTCTGACACTTGATTGATGGAGAACAATATTTTTTATGCGACGAGCAGCGTGACACGTGTAAAATTATGGTAAGATTTTAGTGTACCATCGAAACGATGCCATTAACCTCTTGCCCTATGATTTATTTTTGAATTATAATCAATACAACTGCTTTGTCGTTAATAATTTATTAGGAAAAGACCAAATTTGGATGTTTCCTTTTAATGTTCATTTTTAAACGTGTGATAACGCCTATAATATTAATTAATCTCCATCGCACATCAAAATTCATGTATCTCAAACAATCTTTATTTGTATCTTAAAAATGAACTCAAAAACTACCAGTGATTAATCATTAACCCCTTGCTCTACGATTTATTTTTGAACTGATGTAACTACTTTATCGTTAATAATTTATTAGGAAAAGAGAAAGTTCAGATGTTTATTCTATGTCTACGTTTACTCCAAAGGTTAACGATTGATAATAGAAAAGTAATACTTAATACATATTTAAAAAAATGAATAATACTTAGATTTCACAAATTCAGTTTAAAATTTTCGTCACGAGTGTGACACGATATTGTAAATCAAGGGGTTAAAGAGTAAATTGTGAGAAGGGTGCTTAATAAAACTTATTTCATAGGCGAATTCTTTTCTTTATTTTATTACTAAAAGTAACTTTCATTATTGTTACTGTTCAATGCATATGAGTGTAAGGAAACAAAGTTGATATCTAGTGATTTACTACATTGTATTATGCAATGTATTCATTGATAATTTTAGTACTGTACGAATATTTTTGACCATTCAAAACATTGCAATAATATAGTGTTATAATATTGTGTGAAGTAGAATATTAATTAATAATATAAAGTAGCATAGGGTATCATGAATATCATTTAAAATTTCTGAATATATAATTGAAATTAGAATTATTGTAATCAATTTTTTCATACTACATAATAATTTGCTACTGTACATACACATGAATTTGTGTTTCCAATTTCTTTGTACTAGCTAAACTTGTTGCACATGCTTCCCAAATTTATAAGCGTCACAGGATGACTTCATCCGAACAACAAAAGGGAGCTTCTCGAGAAGGACCACCGACTCCATATGCATCCCTTTAGGTACACAACTTGAACAAACACGAAGTCCAAAGCCCTCTAAAAAAAGATTTCAAGACTGTTCACCCCAGCTCGGAACTGAATCTATTAGCTTCGAATACCCGCCTTCATTACTGTCAAAACCAAACATCAATCTACACATTTCGAGTACATACAATTTGTCTATCTCAAAATCTACATCAAACGTTTGTACGTGGCATAAATTAAAACTCGCTGGCGAATTAATTACAGCTGAAATGGTGAAAAATAATAGAATTTGTGTTACAAAGCAATTACGTTAAAAATTAATATCGCAAGGGAAGGAAACAGGGAAATGTTGAAGTAAATTAGTTAGCTCCAATTGCTATTAATTTCTCATCAGCAAAGGAAATCATACATTCATTATAAATGTATTATATTAAACATCCATGAGCGCAATATAATATTTCCCTTCGCTGAATGTGTACTAAATATCACTAGCATTTAATGAATTCAATTAAAAATCTTCGTCACCAGTTAAAATTCGATTTATTTTTAACCTAATTACTTAGTTATATTGTAATCCTAATCCTCCGACAATGACTTAATTCTTCGAGTCTATTTTCACTCAATCGTTTTCCCATTTTTCTAGCACTACATCGTTTGTTTAATTTCTTCGATTTAATCACACCTTCATTTAAAATAATTCTCCTTTCAATCCATTATAAACTCTTTGTAACTACTCCACATATCCCTATCTTTTTCAACAACATATCAAACGTATAGATATACCAATTCGTTTCGTTCACAATTCCCCAATTGCAACATTCCACCCCATTCGAACAAAAAACTTATTCAATTCCTAAATGCAATGCAACAATGCTCATAACCCTCAACAACCATATCTACATCATACAAAATCCACCAAATTAATTAAAACCCATATCAAACCTAAAATATCTCTCCTTAACCTAAAGCATCCAACACGATCCTCCAAAAAATCCCGTTCCGCAATCCCAAGCAATTCCAAGACGCAAACCGATCCCTTCCGTCTCGCCGCGAATCGCGCGTACACCCCGTATTTCTTTCATGCCCAATGTACCCCGCTGATCGGGGGGCGGCTCGCCCGGTCTCTCTTAAAGTACCTTCGATCATAATACACGGACAACGCAATCAGAATTTACACTCGTCTAAATCGCGTATCAATCACCGCGCACCCGGCGTGGCCCACCCTCGGCACCTAAAGGGATGCACGCGCGTGCCCACCCCTCCGCCCGCCCTCGGCCAGCTATAATGCATTTCGCGCCGATCCTCGGGACGATCATCCGACGATCGTCCGTCCACACGTCCGCTCGATTCTGCGTGTCCGTATAAGCTCGTTCTTTTTATGGGCTGCCCTCCTGCAGCGGCACGAGCAGTCACGTGCCCGAGGCGCGGCTACCCTCCTCGCCCCTCGAGCGGCCTTCCGCGACCCTAGATCCTCCCCTGTGTCACCAAGCCGCCCACTTTAGACGCCCATGGGAGCGAGAAGGAGGCCGAGGCGGATAGAAAAAGGGAGAAGAGTCCTGGCGCGACCTACCCTCGTCACCTCCGCAACGAGCTCAGCCGCTTTCATTTTCTCCCTATTTTTCGAGATCTGTCTCTCTCCCTTTCTCTCGGCGCTCCTCTCTGTTCACTATCCTTTCTATCCCTTTCCCGAGTGTTCCTCTCCTTCTCGCGCTCCCGACGCGAAGTCCCTTGTTCGCGCACGCGATCCACCCACCGTTCGCCGCTTTAATAAAAAGCTACTTACTTTTCGGACGCTGTCAACAAGAACACCGACGCCTCTCGCGACGGAGTTATTGCCGGCTGATAAGGAACGATTACTGCGAGTAATCGGGGTTGCCGACGATCTCGGAATGCCGAGTGGAGGGGTTTTAGCGTTTGGTTATCACATGCGAGATGTATTGTTCTGCGATGATCGATTGAGTCTTGGAGTCTTCGGTAAGTTTTTGGGTTTGTTGATGTGCGAAGCGAGGTCGATGATCTGTTAGGTATACCTTGTATTGTGGTGGTTTCCGTGATAGGAGTTTTACTTGTTTTTACTTTAGTTTGTATGCTGTATATGTTTATTGTAATGTTTGGCTGTGATTCGGTGTATGGTCGATGTCGTTCGTGGTAATTTCTCGAATTCAGAGGAACAATTGCGGGAATCGTAGAGGTGTACAATAGAATCTGTACTGAAAACAGCCCGGTGCAAGCGGTAAGGTAACAATTTCAAATATGAAGTTCCATCTGACCGTAACATATTACATTCGCCCGGAAAGGACTTTTTTAATCAAGAACCCATGGAGAATGGTTGTGGAAAATTCATCAGTTCTAGAAATTGAAAATTTCATCGCGGCGGAATTCTGAAAATGTAACGAGTCGCGTAACCTTTCCACTGAAACCAGGATTTTTAATGTCATTACCATAAAAACACAGTAAACACCCGCAGGAAGCGTAAACTCGTCATATTCTCTCGCGATGTTTGCGGAGTAGTGAATTTCTCCCTCCAGCGACCTCCTTGAGCTAGCCATCAACGCGTTCAAAGTTTGCTATTTCCACTGCAAGATCTCCATTTCCGACAAGCATGCAGCGTTTAATACTCTGACCCACATGTCATCCGAATTCGGTGAACATAATACTCTAATAAATCTGAAAATTCAGTTTCTCGGCGACACATCGAACAAAGGGCATCGTGAATCATGTTACATCAACGAGATCCAAGAAGATCGAGTCGCTGCGAAAGTCTTTGATTCGCCGGTTTCGCGGTTTCATTAAGAGAATTGCGTTTGCACGAGCAATCCGACGAGCTACACTTCACCAATCAACGCGTCGAAATTAGTAAAACCTGGCGCGACAACCGGCAATGCCAGAAAATTCCATGAAAACCGTCTTCTAAACCAGTCTTCCAAGACGATCGGGGGAAACGCAGCGGAGCCGAGCTCCCCCGCGAGTGCGCTCGTTCTCCGCCGTCAGGCAAACGCTACAATTCGTTTTCCATTGCGCAAACAACGAGGCCGGCGTAAGAAGGGGTTCGCGGGGGTGGGAGCGGAGAATATGTATAACGACAGCGGGACATGCAGAGAGCGGCGTTGAACTTTAATATTACAAAAAGCTGTAATCCGACGGGCAAGCCAGCTGGAGCGTTAACCCTGGCCACCCAATTTATAAAAATAACGATGAAATTACTGTTGCGTGAAGTGTAGCGTCACGCAGGACACTGATGCAACGATGCACCGCGCGAAAGGTTGACGAGCGTCCGGCCGGGATGGTGGGTTGGGTCCAGTCACATGGAGACCAGCCTCGTCCCGAAAAAGGGGTGTCCGCGAGGGGGCAGACGGGGGGACGGGCCGTTGATAGGCGACCGGGAGGGGGAGGCGTGACGCGCGCGTTTTGCCCGTCATCAGCTAGCAGCGCCTGGGCGTTGATGTTTTAGTCTCTCTACTCGCGTTTTACGTTCGAAAAAATATGCGCATTGGTACGTGAGCTAATCGGTGGTAATAACGAAATCTCGGATCCGATTAATTAAAACAGTGAACGGGCGCGGCAGCGCTCGAGAAAACGAGCTCTTCCAGTTCTTTCGGGTGTGCGCGCCGATCGCGGAACCGTTTCTCTCGCGTGCACGCCCCCTCGATCGCTTTCGGACCCAGTCTTTTAGGGATCGTCGATATTTTTATTAACGCGACTGTAATTACGCGATTCCCACCCTTCGCAGCGTCACGTTTGATTAGGCGCAGCTTGTAAAGTGTATCTTTTTTTTTATTCTCCTCCGACGATCTCGCGACTCGACCGAGGACGAATAATTTGTAGTTTATTTCGATGGTTTTTCGCTGTTTATTTGAGTTGGAACTTTGGATTTCATGCAACTCGATGATGAATTATGATGCTGTCTACTGAGCTAGCGAAATGGTTAGCTGATTTTGTATAGCCACCTTTCCCCTCCTTCTTTCGATGAAGATATTAACCCTTTGCGGACGAAGATTCCTTGAAGCACGGAAAATTATACATCGATTGCTTAGATAATTGGGAAAAGGAAACTACGTACTGGCCTCTTGTTATTCGAGCAATTAAATCATTCGTTTGCGACTTAGCGTTCCAAATATGAAAATTTCATCTACTGAAATGTCATTCGTCCGCGAAGAGTAAACAATCTTCCAACTGTCTCCTTCGAGTGACACGTTCCTCGCCAAACCTGTACTCTTAACGACAAACTTAATACCACCAATAACAGTGTACACCAGTGTTAAAACCTTACGACAGCGATCAACCTAATAACCCTCGATCGAAGTAAAACTAAAAAGGCTCTTTGATCACAACCAGTGACACGAGTCAACGATTGCACCCACACCTCGCAATGAAAAAGAAACTTCCTCCACTAACAAGTCTAAACGATGCAACCCAACACATCATACCTTCGCTACTTGTCACTAGAACTACCGAGTCAATTAAATCTAATTTTTCTATAGAAACTCAACATTGTGTCTGTTGAGATTTCAATCGATTTATAATTTATTTCACGTTTTTTAAAATCAATTTCATTACTCATTTCTCGAAGAAGCATCTGTTCCTTTTCAATAGTTTCCGAAGAAGAATCCAGGAATGGGCCACATTGACCCATTTGGTAGTTCCAGTGTTAAAAGCTCCTTTCTACACAACTTCCACGCAATCGGAACAACGAGTACCGGAAATGGGTGATTAAAAAATGAAACAGTATATATATATTTTACAGTGTGACTTTATTATAACAGCTTCGAAACACATGTCTTGCTCTTTCAAGTTCTCGAATGCGAAAGATACAGAACACCCAAAAGTAAGTTGGGCTTTTCCTTTACAAGACCGTTTATCCATTACAAGACCAAAATCCAGATACATCCGGTTGCTTCTATCTTCGTTTATACCAAAGATATATGAACGTTGGGCATTTTTGCTCTTGCTACCTTAGCATTAGTAATAACTCAACAACGAACTGAGCACTAGAACTACCGACTGCTTAAACTGACTTTCGAACATTTCATTATAAAATCTACAAACGTGGATTTATCAAGATTTGAATTGGTTTAAATTTCAGCTTAGGTCTTTATCAGCTTCTTTAGTAATTTCTCAAAGAGATATTCGTACCTCTTCGGCAATCGCGGAAGAAAAGTCAAAGAACCGGCCATTTTGACCCACCTGGTAGTTCCAGTGTTAAACAAAAACTACCTAGGAAACCGTTCGACGTATAAGTTTCGGAACGAGTATCCACGGTTCCGTCCTCGTTATTATTACATCACCGTGAACTTCCAGGAGGACGTCGGTCCTCCACGTCCTAGGAACAGAAGGGACAGTCCCTCGCTGCTCCGCCGCAACCCTCCCCCGCCCCCAGAATCCCTCTCGCCCGGAGCCCCCACCGCGGAATCCTCATTGGGCCGATGCTAACAATGTTTGTAGATATATTGTATCTCACGCATCACTTGGCCCGCAAATTGTTTTATAAACAGATTATAGCGACAGCGGGGTCGCTACCAGCGTGACGCTGGTAATATACTTCGGCCGTCCGCCCCCTCGCGACCCCCCCGGCCCCGCCGTCGTTCCCGTCCACGTACACAAGAACTATTCCATTGTCGGGAATGGCGGTCGATCCGCGGCGTGGCTCATCGTCGGATCCCGGGCTCAATCTTCGATGCGATAAAACGAAGGTACAGCCTTGTCTTGATCCCATCGGTTCGCGGGGGCAAGACGACAATTCAGCCGGAACACTGGATGAGTCTGTCTCGATGTAGAATTGTTTGAATGCACCGGTCTCCGTCTCAGGGATTCCGCTGCGGGTTCGTTAAGGATCGTTCCCAGACACGGACCGGCAATCGTATTCGCGCTTAGCGAGCGAGAAGGACTTATAATTGTCGGCGATCATACGAGATCCGAAGAGGGTGCCGTTGTCCTGCTGCGAATGCGACTTGGGCGTGGATAATGGAGTCCTGTGGTAATTGCTGTTTGGGGTTTCTTGAGACGATTTCCGGGTTTGATTAAGGAGACCGTTGGGGATTAGGGCTTGTGGAAAATTGGTAAGGTTATTGTGTAATGCTTAGGGAGCTGTTGCTCTTGGTTACTGGTTGTTTCGGGGGATGTTCAGTAGTGGACTGCTTCGGCAATGTTTAGTGGCAGCGTTGTGTGAGTTGGGACGGTGTGGGATTGTTTGATTGTTAATACGCTCAATGACACGTGTACCGTGTATGGTACACGCCGATCTGTAAGAAAATATTTTTAAGGGACACGTGGTCACGGGTGGTGGTATGCGTTATAAAGTAGCGGGAACATAAAAGAACAATATTAAAATGTAGAAAGATGATCAAAAACTTAAATATAAGTTAGTATTTTATTTAAAAGATCAGTACAGTTAATATGCAAAGTAGAACCGAAATTCTCGTGGCGCGGAACGTGTTAATTAGTAATTTGATTATTTAAGAATCGTTTAGTTATTAAGTGAGAGTATAAGTGTAATGGTAATTAAGGGGTAGGGAGACTTATTGACGGCTGGAGTTGGAAAATTGAAGCAAATATTGATGTAGTTCTTGTGATTTCAGGTTAAATTGTGCGTTATAAATGGCAGTGTTCGTAAATATTTACGCATTTATGGGTTTATATCAGTTATTGTCGATATGGTTTCCAATATTGGAGTCGTTGAGTCTGTTAGTTTACAACTCGAACGTTTCGTTTAACCTCGAATTTTATTGAAATTAACCAAATTACTTATTACATTAATAACAATGCAAGATTATAAATATAGAAATTATTGTATGTATAATAATCGTCATACGGATTTCAGGCAACTATTATATAAATTGCTGCCTTCAGTATTATATTGACTCAAAGTGAAGATCGATTTCAAAACCGTATTTAGTATTTGCTCACGGCCGGGTTATAACGCGTACACGTAACCCGATGACATTAAATTCTCTTATAAATATGCATAACAAGAAATGCAGTAAAAAAACGTTGTTCAGCAAATATTACAGTATACAATAAATTAAATCACTCTCAACTGATACCGTATTTATTTATATGTATATTCAGAGTACCCACACGTAAATACAGTTATATGTAAATGCGATATGTGCAGCGAGAAGTATAACCTTGTCAATTCACATTCTGAAAATGTAAATTTACATTTTTATCACTGCGTCTGCGTAATCATATCTGTTCGAGCGTTCCGCCAACCGAGTTCGAAATTGCAAGTTAGGTTTAAAATTAGAGTACATGATCTCTATATTAAATTTCTATCAAATTCTAACGTTTAATTATTAAATAATTAATAAATAACCACAATGTACATTAACGATTTGTCAGCTTCTTCTTAACCCCTTGCACTATGATTTATTTCTTAACTGTGATCGATACGACTATCTTGTCATTAATAGTTTAGGACAACAAAGAATTTTGTTGCTTGTTCTATGTCTACGTCCACTTCAAAGGTTAACGACTGATAATAGAAAAGTGATATTTCATTTATATTGAAAGAAAATACATAACACTTGGATGTCTGAAATTCAATTTACAATTTTTATCACGAGTCTGACACGATATTGTAGGTCAAGGGGTTAATAAGTATAAACTCTAAATCCTTTACCACCGATGCTTACATAGAATTAAACACAAAGAGAAAATGGCTTATAGAAAGCAAAAGTGGCAAGAATCATCCATTTTTCCATTCAGCGATCCTTCAACCCTTTCCGGTCGAATATCGCCGTAATGGCGACTTCGAGATTCGATATCTAAAATCGAAAATTGCAAATGAATAATTCAATTGTTCCACTAACGAGAGACTGACATGTAGTTTCTCCTCTTTTAGTATTCAAGACTTCGATTCATACTTAAATTTTTTACGAAAACAAATGTTGGAAGTTTAAGACAGTCTCGTCCGCAAAGAGTTAACACGTTGACTGCCACGGTGGTTACCGATAACCGGAGCATCAAAATCACTTGAAAACAATGTTAATTTGAACTTTCCGTTCAAGCCATTGCGTATTGTCATTGTAAAATGAAGAATTTATTAAAAATGTATTATGCAGTCAATTATAGGCATCTTAATACGATTTGCTTTAACGTGAAAAAATTCGGTTCCCAATCGGCAAGAAACTGTACCGTAAAAGTTGTAACAATCTGTAATAGTTGTGTGGATAAGCCACATTTATGTTTGCCATGTTTTAACATCTCTTCCTGATTATGTACAAACTTGTCAAATAAATATAATATTAAATATATTTCCAGTAGAATGTTTTATTTTAAACTAATATAGACATCATACAAAAATATTATGTGCGAGGATGCGACTCGCTGGGTAGAATAATGTGCAGCCAGGTATTTGTTAAACTATTTCTTAGAAAAATAAATTTATTCCTTTGTTGTGCTATGTATGCATCTTAAACTATACACCCTTTCCTTGATAGTTATGATTTTCGCATTATTTTAATCATTCTGTTAACAGCGTAAATAACTAGACGACAGTCTCACGTAAGCATTTCGATACCAACTAATAAACAACTGCTGTTCTTCATCTTCGCTACAAAAGAATAAGCGATACACGAAACTCTGAAGGTTCTCGTGGCACTCGACGTGTTAATATTGCAGAGTAATACACAACAGTTAGGGGTACGGATCAACGTTAACCGTGAATAACTGCCAGTTCATCGATTAGAATTTTCCACACGTCACAGCGTGAAAGATGGTCGCAACAGGCCGTCGTCGGCGGAGGAAGCCATTGCGAAAGGGACATTTCAAAGTTTGAACGAAGGGATGAGGCAGAGGAATTATACGGGATCATAAAGCCACGCGACCGGAGACGCCTAGCAGGCGCGTCGAAGTACCGGGACCGTTAGTTCTTCCGTCTATGCACGAATAACTAAATTTTCGGTCCGTTCCTTCAGGACCGCGTCCGCACAGAGCCGGCACGCTGCAACGAGCTCGGGTCACAGGCCATTAAGTCCCAGGTTTACCACAATAAGCACGCTATTCCGCCCTGGACGGCGGGTTACCGCTATTACCGAGCCAATGAGCCACGGACACTGATTCACCGGATTTTTCCCGTTCCCTGAAACAGAAACCCGGGCAGTCTCGGCTGCCTTCATTGTAGTCCTTGCCGCCTCACCTCTGCACTGTAATCTGCGACGACTATTGTTAGTAGATCACTGTTTCTATATGACTACGGCACAGTCATTAGAGGAGAGTTGCTAATACCGTACCAACTAAGGAATCTTGGGTCTAGAGGAAAATTGAGATGCGTTTCTAACCAAATGTGTAGCTTCAATGATAGAGTGACATCTTTTTTAAATTATATAAGACAATAAATATTTATACAGTGACCTATTTATTATGTATATTCGCTTTACCAAAACCTTCAAAGTACGATGTTAGCAGCCGGTGTCGTAAATCGTACTTATTGTTCACCAAAATCGTACATATTCCTGAAACAATAAAATATGGCTTGAGGAAATAAAATAGAATATAGAAGCTTGTTTAAGTAAATAATATAATAACGATTATTGAAAAAGATAACAAGACAAGACAAATAATAGCCTTCAACTGAATTCACCCAAATAAAGTCGTCAAAATTTACATCAGACTTACCTGATTTCTTTATACTTCACACTAAATTCCAAATCCTACAGCTAGAAGGCACTTATATTTACAAACTTCCAAGAAAAATGCCAGGTACGATTCAGGTGACCAGTATGCATTTAGCAACTCCCCTATTAACCCTTCGCGTTTCTGTGTCGAGCGTGACTCGTCATCAGTTTCATTCACAGGTGTACTTCTTTGCCAAGATACTCTTAAAACTGATTGTATTATGTTATTTTCAATATTATTAGTAAGAAGAATAGTTTGCACTGCTCTTTATAAACTATCCATTTTTTAAAATGTATTTCAAATACAATATCATAATAATACAGTTATCGAGGAAAGATGCAAAAGAAATTCGGAGTTCAAAGGGTTAATTGATTCTAATATTCTGGTAATTACGTAGACTCACTTTAACCCCTTGCGTTGGAAATGAATTCAGATTTAGTAGTGTCTTGCGCGAAGAATTTTGCTTTCACCTATTTTACGCAGATATGTACGCTGATTTTGTTTACTAATCATTTTTCATAGAGTGATATATTTCATAACAAGCTTTCAAATTGTTCAATGTATAATGACGCTTCAATCAGCGCCATTTTGCTTCTCAACTAACCTATAAGTTTCGAACCAAAGACACATGTTTTCTGTAATATTATATTTAAATTAAAAGACAAGCATCTTGTAGATTCTGAATAGATAGACAAACAACATAATATATACCAGACAATCAGTCAACAGAAGAAACAATTATAAAAGCTACTAAGACTTATATTGACTCTAGAATCCCCAAATACCTTACAAAACCATAACCAAATACACACTGTCGTAGAAATCTGTCTCGCACGACAGCGATCGCAACTCCGAAAACAAATCGAAACCCTTGTACTCTAACCGGGCACTTTCCCAGTAAGAATTAGCTACCGATCAACCGTTTCCTCTTCCACAACAGAACTTAATTCCCGCTCCCAGTCGTCCTTGTTCACCGACATCCGCGACCGTCCCCCATCCCCCCGCGCAGCGAAGTTTCGTTCACTCCCTCGGAAGTCGCTTAAAAGTGGTTCTCCCGTGTGCCAAGCGAACCGCGGCGATCGCGGTAAAGTTCGCGCGGTGAGCATCGGCGCGCCAGCCGAAGGGTTAAATCGGTTACGCGGGCAAGGGTGAGAAACACGTCGGCGGGCAACGGTTGCCGCGGATATTTTCGAGCCCCGCAATCAGCACTTTTATGCGCGACCCTCTGGAATCTATCGAGCAATCTTCACACCGGTAATCGCCTTGACGAGTTATTTCTGTAACGTTTCCCCGCACAGCAAGGGGGTGAAACTCCCCGGTAAGAGGCGAGCGCAAGAGGAGGGCGTACAAAAAAAGAGAACCCACCGGCGGCGTGCAAGTGTGCGCGACCGGTGAGATGCGTCGCACGATTACCTACCCAATCTCGAATATAATTTTCTTGTTAGCCGTAAAATCGAATCAACGTCGCCGGTGCCTAGCCGCGCGCGTCGCCTCGACCAACCCCCGTTCGAGTCTTCCTCCCCGCCCCACCGCTCTGCCTTTCTCCTTTTACCGTCCCCCTTTCGCGGCGAAGACAGAAAGGGGAGCCCGAGGAAACGCACGGCTACCCGGCGAGAAGAAAATGGAGGAGAGACCGGGGAACTGGTTCGATCGGAGAGGCAGCAACGGAGGAATCAAGTTACCCAAATCCGCTGTTACTTCTCGCTTATTTCGCGGTCCGCGGGTAACACGATTCCCAACGTTGCCCCGTTGCACGGGCTACCCAGCCCTCCGCCGCCGACAGAGAAGCCCGGCCACGAGCTGCCCTGCCCTTTGTTTTCTACGTGGCCCTCTCAATTATTCCCAAATAAAAGGGCGCGCTGGGGTTAGACCTTCGCCCCTACTGTCTCCTCTGCCCGCCTTCTGTTCCCGTTCCGTTACTCTCCTGCACCGCGAACTTTCGCCCCTGCCTTCTCGAAGATTAAAACGCTGTTCTCCGGGAGAGAGCACCGGGGGCGGGGCTTGATAGACGCTTCTACGTTCGCTCGGGCCCCGTATTTGTCAGACAAGAAGAAGAGGACCGTTCTGCTATCGTGTTCGACGCGGAACACGGGGCAGGGAACTTGTTGACGCACTGAACGCCGGCTAAATTTCAGCTACTAAAGACGCGAGCGTCGGTGATTGTGTTGATACATTTTTAATCGTTTGGGTTCCACCGGTTTTTGCGAAAACCCGGTCGAAAAATGCCCGGCGAAGCGATCGCGCTTCCTTCGATTCAATTTCGAAACTGAATGACGCTTTTCTATTTTTACAAGAACGAGGTTCAAATAGGGCGATCGTCATGTTTTTCCACTTCTAAGCGGGTAATAACAAAAATGAACATGAATAATCGCAAGGAAAAGGAATAAATAAGCTCCGTGTGATTCTACGAACCGAAAGACTGACACTTTTGGGCAGTGTAACGGAGAAGCGCGATCGCGCAGCTTGGGATTCAAACGGTTCAACGTCCATCAAGACCAAAATTTCTAACATACGGAAGAGAATGAGGAATTCGATTTTGTAAATTTTACTTTGGATTTGTGATATGTGCAATGTGTTAATATTCGGTGAGGTGGTTCGTTGAGATTTTTATAGAGAAGCTGCGATTTATCGGTGTGTTGAGTTAAATTGTTACTTTCTCTACGAAGAATTCAATCTTCCGTGTTTTGCGTGATATTCCTGACAAAATGGCGTTCACTGTATCCAACTGGTCCGATATAAGCTTCGAAGTGTAAAATAAAATTTACAAAATTCATCAAATTTCCAACGTTGCGAGTCAAGCTCTCCAACGCTAGAATTGTCAGCTGCGCGAAATACTTCCAGAGCACTGGCACGTGAAATTTCATCGAAAGATAGCTTCGGAGATCGCTACAGACCTATCGTGCCGATGCACGATAATTGATCAATAGTCAAAGGTGAGCCGGTAACTTTCTTGGTCGAATTTGCGTCATTAAAAATAATTACCCCTTGTCGGCGGGCCGGAGACCCGGGCACGGGCGGCATGGAAATCACAGCGACGATAGCTGCGCGCCGATTTCCTTTTCTTTTCTTAGCAATTATTATATTCTTCCCGGCCAGGTCGATCCGTCTCGACTTATCGGCCTACCGCGGAACAGAATAATAGGCGCATCCTGCTGCAGGAGATTGAAAGGAAAAGGAGGAGTGCCTTCTACCTTAGCCAGGTTCACTGGTAAGGGAGCGAGTGCCCTCTTCTCCTATGCGCCTCGCTGGCTACAGACCACGGAGTTGAATCAATTAAAGTTTAATCCGGAACCAGGATCGGGAGAAGCGGCCCCTTCGTCCACCTTTCCTGCCTCGGCTACCCTACCCTCGTTTTCCCCCTTTTCACTCTTTTCCCCCCTTTTTTTCCGTCCTGTCTCTTGTCCCTTTGTTTCACCCTCTTTCAACCTTATCCTCTTCCACCTTGCTGTTTCTTTTGTCAACTCGTCTCCATATTCTTCTCCCTCGCTCTCTTTCGCTCGTCCTATCGGGTCATTCAATACACCCGAGCTTATTAGAAAGAGCCGCGTGTGAATACGCGCCGCGAAGATCCGCGGTTCCTTTCTACAATTCCGCTGAAAGACTTTTCGTTCGATGCAGCGACACGCGCCGGGGCGAAGAGAGATTGAAATGTTTCTTGTTCCTCGAACGGAGATCTTTGTATAGCTGATTACGAAGCGCGGGATGTGTATCTTTCTATGGACTTATCGGTGTTCTTCGAACCTGTTTAATGCTGTTGCGATACGAAGTATCGCTGGAGCGAAATCGGTTTTCAATGAAACATTGACGAAGCGAACGTTATGTTCTCATTTTTCATTTGTTGTTGAAATTCTTGTTTCGATCACTTGCATTCGATGTATCCTATTATTTCAGTATGTTACTGTAACATCGATTATGCTACGTTATTCTTTCGCGTTACCATCGTCCACCTTATTCGCGCCTTTGTATACTCATTACTCCTAATTTTACACTGCAATCATTCTATTTATCATTCCTAATTTTACACTGCGATCATTGTAATCGTTATTCCAAATTTCGCACCTCTATTTTTCACATTTCTATATTTGTTTTCTTTTCTTCCCTCCTGTATCGAAAGATTTAAATGATTCCCGTGATAAGAAGAAACGAGGGCAACGCGGGGGCCGAAAATAAGGGGCGAAGACGGCGCGGAGAAGGAAGAAATCCGATGGGGGAGTCGCGGCGAGAGTCGCCACTATGAAACAGCGGCAGAGGGGCTGGGGAAAATTGGGGATCCCCAAACTGTATCGCTTACGCGAGGGGCGCCCCTCACAATGGGGACTCGCAACGAGCGGAAGGAATAGTTATCCGTAATATGGGGTGACGCGTGCTGATGAGTCGGGCCGGAAGTTTCGATCACTTTTACCCACCCCTCCCCACTGTACTTTCTCCAAGTTCGATCTTCGTTAAAAACGGCCTGCGCTCCTTCTGTCACTCGATGTAATATTCAATCTCTGATCATTTGACAGCGTGACAAAGCGCGTTCAGCGAGCTCGTTACGCGAGTTCCTCCTTTGATAAGGAACGAGAACGTTCACGTGAAAATCGAAATTCGAGGCTTGAATGTTAATTGAATTAGAATATTAAAGTAAGCTAGGGGTCGGCGCATCGATAAGTGTTATTTGAAATCTGTTACGTTTTAGATTACGGTTTTGGAGGTTTGAAAGCTTTCGTGTAGTAGGATAATTATATGATCTTATTAATACTGTAACTGTGGACATTTCTGGATTTTCTTACACGCCTGGATTAATTGTACGAGTGAAGTTTAATTTTAGAAACAGCAGATGTTAAGATTTTATTTGGACTTGATATCTAGCTGAATATTCTGTTCAGTTGATCGTCAGTAGTGTTCTAATAATTACAAGTACGTATTGATGTTTATGTCATTGATATTTAGCTCGCAGTCATTCGGACTGCCTAAAATGCGGAGGACGTACTTCATTTTTCGTATTATTGACATGTTCAATCGCAGCAGTCTGGAAAATCGCCAGCTCGACGTCCAGCGAAACGAATCATGGGCTTATCGGGACGTCGAAGATTTTGCGGTAAAACTGACTCCGACAAAAGAGTCGCCGTACATGTTACCTCGGAGTCTTCATTCTTTCCACGAGTTCGTGTTCGGTGTGCTTCAACAGCTTCGTGAAATAAACTTCACCGATTCTTCTAGAGAATCGAGATTGTCCAATTGAAGGCGACTCAAAGGTGGACAAGAATCTAATCTTAATTAACGCGTTATTGTTCGAAGAATTTACATTTAGATTCGGCAACAGAATAATACGTGTTGACTCTTGAAAATATAAAATATCTTATGATTAATATTTCCCAAGAACATCAATGTTTCACTGAAAACATGTAAAACAGTACTCACTTGCTATTGAAAAGAAACTTTATTGCTATAACCTATTTATTTTCTAAAATAATATTTTTCTCCTAAACTAATTTTTATTTTTAAAAACTAATCTTTCCGATAAAAATAATGAATGTATTAGTATTTAAATGGCATACATCAATACCTTCATTCCGAACCAAACTCTCCACGTACCCACACTTCGAACTCGCCCACTCCCCTCTGACAAATCATAAAAAAGTACCATCCACAAGAAATAAGCTTCTTCCACAAGTAGAACAAAAGTCCCAATGTACCTAAAAAACTAGAAGAAACGTATACACGGTACTCCAAATATGAGAGCACATAATAATTTGAAAAAATCAACTATAGAATTAAATGCATACATAAATGCCACAGCATTCATCCCCGAACGTATTAACAATAGAACTACCAACCTGTCGAACTGTCTTCCTGAAATTTCTGCGTAGAAACTAAATGGTGCAACTATCGAGACTTCAATTGATTTACATTGTAGTTTCAATATTACTAAATCAACTTCAGTAATTTCTCGGAGAAGCATCAGCTATGTTTTCAATAACTGTCTTCTCGAAATTTCTCTGTAGAAACTAAATGGTGCAACTATTGAGACTTCAATTGATTTGCACTGTAGTTTCTGTACTACTAAACCAATTTCCCTGGTGATACCTCATAGAAGCGTCCCTTATCTTTCCAGTAACTGAAAAAAAGGAGATCATGAATGGATCATTTCGATCTATCCGTCAGTTCCAGCGTTAACGCACCGAGAAGCCATAAATTACCGGGCGAATTTGGTTTTCGAAGGATGACGCCGTTAGTTCGTCGGATTCCGCGCTCGAGACCGAACAAGACAAACTGGGAAGAAACTCCGAGCGCCACCGGCGCCGGGGGAAAATCGAAAAGTACATCCGGCCACGGACTTTTTGCTTAGGCATCGCGAAACAATGGCGGCCGAGTTGCCAGAGTGCATCCCCACAGCTCGTTTACCTGCAAATGCACTGCTCCGCGGAACCGCTGACCCGCGCGGCGATCTCTCATTTTTGCCGGGACAAAAGAGCGCTAAATCTTATTGTTCTTATGCCGGTAATTAAGGCGGCTGAATTAGTTCACGATTGTTCTTCTGCCGTTCCCGCCCCGTACCCGCGGGGATAATAAATAAGATTCTTCAGAAGTTTCTGACCGTGTTACTCCACAATCCTGTTTGTGCTCAACGGACCACGCCCTCCGCCCCCTCTCCCCCCTCCGTCCCTATTCCTCGCGGAGGATTAACGACAAAAAACCAGCGGCCGCTGGCACCGCATTAATTACAATCGCAACGAAACTCTTAGCCGTGTAACAGAGGCTTCTCTCCGGGCCGCAAACGTTCCAGGATTTCTGCGGTTGCTAACAATGGGCACGATCGAATTCGCGGGTTATTGTTTTGAATTGGCGTGATTATACCATGCTCCGGTGATTAACGCTTGGACTGCCGTCAAAGTGACTAGAGTATTATTATGTTGGGATTATCGATACATGGGAAATATTAATATATACGAAACGATTTTAACAGTGAACCTATCGAGCGGTTGACTTTTTGAAATTCTTATATAGCAACTTTAACGCGTTAAGCGCTACGAAAATCTTGACCATTTTTCTGTGCAGTTATTCATTTTAGCGATAGAAAGTGGCAACAATGATTCACTATTTAGCATTACAGTCTTTGCATTACACTATTATCAACTTAGTCACGTTATTAAACACTTCGATTCGACATCGATTATCTTGTATGTTACGATTGTTCTCAAATTCATAGGTGTCAATCATCGGTGACTGACATGGCATTTAACGCGTTAAGAGTGTATCCATCGAGACTTCGATTTATAATTCAGTTTGCGTATTGGACGCCATTTTACCTGTTTCGAGCTGTAAAGCATCGAGACAGCAAATAGGTTTCTAATCAGGAACAGAACATTATTTCTTTAAAAAACGAATGATACATAGAGGAAAGTATTTCGGTACGAATAAAGCAGTTTCGAAGAAGATGCAATTACGCGAGCGATAAATTTGGAAAGTTCGCGAAAACACGAGGGACGTCCCGAGACTAATTGAAACGTACGACGCAGCGTCGAACGGGAGAATGAATCGTCCGCCGGAGTCGGATCTAACGCGAGATCCGAACGGACAAATCGCAATAAATTTGTACAAGTTCGGAGGCGAGTCGCATAAATCGCGGCCAGCCACTTAAGCATTCCGGCGCTCTTTAATATTCACATTCCGGAATGTCCTGGACGCAACATTACGCCGCGGTGCCTCGACTCCGGGGCTGCAGTATTTCACTTCTCCCAGGAAATGTCGTCGTCGTTCGGTATCTCGTTCCGCCCGGGGGGCGGGGGGGAGGGCGAGCGTAGAAAACTTGCAATTGCAAAAACTTGTCTGGTCCTCGAGACAAAAGGACAAAGTTTCCTACTCCGTAAGAGTTGCCGGCGACTTCTGCCGTCCTCTTCCAGCCCCGACTTTTTCAATTTCGCTCCTCTCCTCTGTCCTGCTACCCGGCCGCCCGTCCGGGCGAACTTTCCGTTGACAAGGGCTCCCGGAAGTGTATTCCTGCTCCCCGCAAAAACGCATTTCCGAGGAACTCCGGCCGAACTTCGTTCGAGCACCCGTCGATCTAGTAATAATCACTTACCTCTTCAATAGGGATTTCCTTCTTCTTCGTTTCCTTCGGATTATTCTAAGCGATCTGCCGCCGGGGGAATTTTTTTAATGCCGTTTCCACAAGAACCGTGCGACTGACAGCTTCTCATTATATCCTTTTATACAATCACGAAACTTTCGCGTGCGATTTTTACGTTGGCAATTGGATACGTTCGCTCTCTTTATGCTGGGATGAATTAGCGCGATCGTTTTTTAACAGGCTTGATTATAGCTTGTAATTGAGTACGTGTAAATTCGTAAACAACATACTCTACGTATTGATACTATTTTCTGTAATTAACTGAATTAATCGTTTTCATCGGTGCTACGAACTTGTGGAACCTGTTTGCAATAGAAGCACCGGTGTATACACAGTCATGCGTTCTGTAAAAGATATTTGAAAACATACTCGGTTAAAAGTCAAACTCGCTGAGTAGTATTATTTTACATTTAAATTGACCGGTAATTACCCGTGTTTGTGTAACGACGCTGTTTACGGTTTCACGGGGAGAACATTTAAAACGTCCCAATTGGCGAAAAGGGAAGCAACATTATTCCGGGATAAAAATGTTGGAACTCGTTTACAAGAGAGCTGCCCGAGCGGACCGATATGGCTGATGATTAAATCAAAAAATAGCGAACGAACCAGCGGCGGTCGATCGTCTCCGGCTTCCGGGATAGAAAACAAAGAGTTCCGCGCGGAAATAGTGTCGCAGCGCGTGGAAAATGAGAGGCAGCAATTGTTCGTCATGCTTCACTTGACGCGACGCAATGGAATTTAATACCCTTTGTAGCGCATGAAGTAGCAAAACGAAATTAAATTCGAACAAAACGTGCCGCTCGCCCGACACCATGGAAAGGGGGGGCGGGTAGGGCCGGGATGGGGACGAGGCGAAGTCAACCGTCATGTTGCCCGCGTTTGTGCGGAAATATACAACAAATATAATGTAAGCGTCGCAGATGAATGACGCGTATTTTCGCTGAACCGGCACGCGATACGCGGCGATCATTCAAAGCCGAAAAACTAGTCGAAATTATGCCGGCGGACATGATTCCGTCAGATATGGAAAAATTGCGAACGTACGCCTGGGAAACTTAAACCATTAATTTAACGCTTCCCTGGCAAACGTTATTGTCAACAATGATTCTTCTAAGTAATTAGAGATTGCATATTTTGAAGATGATTGATTAACCCTTTGCGCTCGGAAGTTTTTAGAAACGTTCAAAATATTTGGCGAAGACGATATTCCTTGAAACTAACTCGAAGGGAATCATAAGTAGATTGAGGAACAAAGCTACTTTATCAAAGCATTGTACAAAGTTCAACATTAAATAGATTTTATAGTTTCACCGTGTTAAATCAAATTTTGACTGAGAGTCGCTTTCCGAGTGCAAATTAACATTCTTCGAACTCGGATAAAAGACTTAAGCAAACGATCTTTTACGTTTGACTTTTGAAATTTCTAATATTTAACGATCCGTGAATATTGCTAACGAATGATATACTAGCTACGATTGTCTCACCTCTCATTGACAATCGTGCAGCAATAACTATACTACTAAACTTCATACATTCCTGCCCAGCTTCTCCAAAAATTACGAGATTTCCACATCACACTCCCGATCTCCGAAGCCACGCGAAAAGAATCTGTCACAGTTTCACTTTCCACAAACTCGCCTTCCACCGATTGGCAAACTTCCACGATCTCCGCGTAACCGCTCGAACAAACGATCTTCTGTTTAGAAATAACGTTCTTACCACCTGAAAACCAAGAATTCTACTCCGGAAAACATCCCGCGAACACGTTCTACGGTTCCGAGCAGCCCGCAAACGAATCGTCGCGAAAAAGAGGAGTCCCGCACGTGAAAGGAAAACGAGAACGGCGTCCGGTTTCGGCGCGTGAAAACGGACGTCGAATCGGCTGGCCGGTTTTCCCCGGCTCAGCGGAAAACCCGCCCAAGTTCGAAATCCGCGTGGCTCCCCGTGGAAACGCCTCGCTTCCCGTTTCCAACAACAGAAGCCGCACAAAACGGGACCCCCGGCGTCGCGGACCATCGGCCGTTTATCAAATATCCGCAGTTAATCCAGTTACGAGCAATCCGTGAGACGACGCTCGCAGTTTGCGACGCGGAGGACGACGGGAAAGGGAGGGACGGATAGGGGCGTCGGTGTGGATAGCGGGCCGCTGATTGCAGCGGGTAATGACGGGGGCCAGGGGTGAGCAGCAGCCTGGAAGTAAGTAAAAATTTAAAATTTAGTTACTGCTCGCGTGCGTCCGACGGTTTGCGAGCGCCGCGGATGTGGGGCAGGATGAGTCAGCGCGGATAACTAGCAGCTACCGGGACGAAAGGGAAACGCTGCAACTATTTCGTGCCTCGAACTTTTCCATGGAATGTTTCATTCCGTGAAATTCGTTAGGCGATTTTAAACCTGTTAATTGTGGAGTTCAGTTTCAGACATTTCTTGTTTTCCGCGTAATAAGATAAAAAGGTGAACCGCGGACTCGTCAAACGCAGGACGAATGTGCCCGGGGCGTGTTTTAATGAAAGCAAAATGAAGAGGAATTATATGTTTATCCGAACAAATAGGGAATTCATCGTTGAAAGAATTAGTAGCGCTTCAGGCTTTAAGATGACGCGTACACTCGTTAAATGCAGTTGACTGGTTAATTAATTTACCGAGGTGAATGGGAACGTTCGCCAGTCGCGCGAGGATCACTGTTTTACGAGGAGCACCGTTTGTTGGAAGTTATCAATGATTTCTTTGGATGTTGATTGTTAATGTTGTTAGTCTGAGGTTTTTTGAAAGTACTTTGTCCTACTTTTGTCGACTGTGATATTTTTAGATGAACGAGAAATACTGTCTTCTTTCTATTTAATGAAATAACGAGTTTTTCTTGTTAATTATTATATTGTTACCTCAAATGCAATGTATATGTAATTTAATTGTATCCACGGAGTGTTTGTATCAACGTAATTGTAATGCATTCTACTTTGAAAATTTCAGAAAATCGTCGCACATTTATTGTCTTTTAAATCGAACTCTAATTATGTTAGAATGATAAATTAGAGATATGCCGGATAAGTATAACACTCTTAACTCGGCAGAGTTTGCAACAGAGCATTCTAGCAAATAAAACGACCAGTGGTAAAATCGCAAATTTATGTTTCCTCGAAATTTACACCGGGTACGCGAACAAGTTTGCAAGACCTCGCGTCACACACGCGTCGTAAAATTTGCGTTCCCCTCGGGGCGAAATTTCACCCAATTAGATCGAGCGTTTCAGAGTCCGAGGCAACAAGCAACCATGGCGCAAGTGGAATTAGACGCGAGCAACCGAGGTCGTTTATCGTCCATCCTCGGGCCGGCTGCAATATGCTCGGCCGTAAACGTGCGACCGCAGAAATCCTTAAATTCAAATTATCCCTGCTTTCTCCACGTACGGTGTCTTGTGCAATTCTGCGCAGATTTACCGGGTCCACTCTGTGGAAATAATATGCGCGTACACGAGACCACCGGAATGTTTCGAAATTCTTATAGATACTAAACGTAACCTATAATTTCAACAAATTATATAACGTGCGTTCGGAGTTTGCATTCACAACCCCCGTCATGAAGGAAACAGATTAGTTGCTAATTAAGTTTTTACGAATGTTTGGAAGATATTGTATATTTCGAGGGTGAATAACTGAATTTGCTAGCGTGTTATTATTTTAGTAGACAAATGGATAATGATTAGCAATATTTCATTACCTTTTTCTATTTACATTTTTGTTGCCGAACAACTGATCCAAGCATTAGAACAGATACTATCAACAATCTACTTCAAAGTTCAACCACTCGTTTGTATTTTCTCCATTAATCGAACCACATGTTTTTCTCGCCAAGAAACTAATCCCAAACTTTTCAGCATTAGAACAAACGCTAACAGACGATCTACAATTAAAACATCATGATCTAGAACTTCAAACAACCCTGTCTCTCTTTTCCATTAATCCGTCCAAATATTGTCCCCTCAAAGTGATCCCAAACTTCCCAGCATTGAAGCATACATTAACAGACGATCTAGATTTAAAACATCATGATCTAAAACTTCAAGCAACCCTTCCTCTCTTTTCCATTAATCCGTCCAAATATTGTCCTCTCAAAGTGATCCCAAACTTCCCAGCATTAGAGCAGACACCAACAGACGATCTACGTTTGAAATATCATAATCAAAAACTTCAAGCAGCCCTTCCTCTCTTTCTCATAAATCCATCCAAATATTTTCTCACCGAGGTGATCCGAAACTTCCAAGCGTTAGAGTAGCTCCTACAACTAGGCGATCCACGTTTGAGAAACGCTGCCGCGTCTCCGGGTCTGAACGGTAATGCGGAGTGGAGCGATCGCATCGCAGGGGTGTAAGCTTTAATAAGGGCTGCCGAATTTCACACTGACTTGGCTCGCCACGGAGCCAGGAAGGGAGTCAGGGATCCGCGCGGAGGCAGGATCGTTGGCACGCAGGGGGCGCGGAAGGGGTCAGGATGTTGCAGGAGCGGGTCAAAGCAAGGGAAGAAGAATCGGGGGACTACGAAATGGGAAGGGAGGCGTGCGGCTGATCGTCCAGAATAAAGTCTCGCGTCCTAAGCACGGCTCTAAGCGCTTCCCAATGCTAGCGCGGCGCTCGCCTGACCGGCCAGACCGATCAACAGCCAGATTATTAGAGTATTAGAACTTGTCTCATAACTCACGGGCCTAATGGCCTTTGACCTGGCCGGAATGGCGATATACCGGGCTGCGTTCCGTATTGCCGTTGACGCGGTACACGATATATGTGCGTTTTATGGCTCGCGGGGGTGGATCGTATTTTTTCCTTACTTCCTCCTTTTTTCCCCGTACGACGATGAGCCGCGTTATTCGGGGTTGCTTATTTACGCGCCTCGACAATTAATGGCGATGATGGAACTCGCGCGATACGACTTGTATTTAGTTGGAAGAATAATGTTGACTTTCGACTGGTACGAGGTTATTGTTGATGATTGGGAAGAATCTGCAGAGTTATATTATTCGCAATGATAGAAAAGTGTCGATTCAATGTTCAATGCATTGAATATTGAAGTATCTAACAAGACGATGCGCGATCACGTTAACTTTAGACGCTGGTTATTTAAAATATCACTTTGGTGCTTATAGAAGCCACTAACCAAATTCATCCCCCTCACTTCCTCCGTTTCCTAGTGTCATCGCACCAGCAAGATAAAACGAATCCAGGAGAACCTAGCTTCAACGATCAATTTCAATTCAACTGACTCTAATACACCGCTAAATCAATCGATCGAGCGGCATCTCAAAAAACCGATGTCCCCGATAACCGCGAGAACCGGTGAATCCAAAACGTTCTGACCCATTTACTCCCGCGCCGACCATAAGACCCATCATCGGTACGAGCCGGCGCGGATCAACCGAACCCCCGAAAATCCTGCAACATCCGCGAGAACCCAGAAACCGTGATGCCTCTAGCCGCGGCCGGGCAAGAGAGCGAGCAGCTGCGGGCAACGCTCGCCGGAATCGGATCGCAGGCGAGCCGCGCTCGCAACAGGATTGTTTTAATGCCATTTAAACTAATCGAATTAGAGAATGAATCAATGTGACGATACGGAACGATAAAAGAGGAGCAGCGGGGGGAGGCTCGAGTCCGAGGGGGAGGAAGCCGGCGACGGTGCGGCGGGGGCGGAAAGTTGGACAGGGGGTGACTGGATGGATACGCAAAAGGGGGCGCATGGATGTGCAACAACAACCCCCTTCCTGCAAACTCCACAGCTGCCAGGCACAGCGACCGCTCGGCCGGAAGTAACACGACTACTGCCTACCGCGCGTCTTCGTCCCACCGACCTCGCGTCTCCCCTTCCTTCTCCCTCCTCTCCCTTTCGCCCACTCCGCGTTTCAGTTTCTCTCTTTGTTTTTCCCTGCCCACCACCCCCGCCCCTCATCTATCATTCGTTCGGCCTCCTTTTCCATCCACTGTTATTCTACCGGGATCGCGGGATATCCGAGGCTACACGGTTCCCCGTTGCTCTCTCCTTCGTTCCGCGCGCACACCCTCGTCGGATTCGCGCGCGCGCCCCCTCTTGTCATTCACATGCGTACACGCGGTAACCAACCACCCGGACGCGTCGCTACGCGGGACGAACCGCGGGTTTCCACGAAAATCGCGGCTCGTCTTGCGGCCTCTTCGTCTGGAGCTTTTAAGAACGGATCCCTCGGCGATCGAGACTGTACGGGGGATGAGGGGGACGCTTAACGGTGATGAGAATGCGCTGGGATAGTGGAAGCGCGAGATGCGAAGCGATGCGTCGAGCGATTAGAGGGGAACGCAGGAACGCGTGTCATCGCGTGAATACTTCTGACGCGTCGCCGAGTTTTTGGCCGTGTTGGACGGTCTATGAAGACTGCAGGCTTTGTTTGGTGCTTGGTTTTGTTCGAGTGTTGGAGAATTTTGGTTGTCGGATGCTGTGCTTGGAATGCGGTCTTTGGTGTTTGGTTTTGTTTGAGAGTTGCAGAATTTTGGTTGGGGGTTGCTGTGCTTGGAATGCGGTCTTTGGTGTTTGGTTTTGTTTGAGAGTTGCAGAATTTTGGTTGTGGGTTGCTGTGCTTGGAATGTGTTCTTTGTTGTTTGGTTTTGTTTGAGGGTTGGAGAATTTTGGTTGTGAGATGGTCCGATTAGGAATGTGGTCTTTGTTTGTTGTTCGATTTTGTGGGTTTGGAAGTTGAATAATGTAGATCGTGGTGGGTATTTTTATAATAGGATGAATTCTTTAGGTTTTCTTTTAGTGAGAATGGCGTTGAAGGTAGTTATCTTTGAAGATCTTGGTGAGGTAAAATGCTCCTTGTGAAATTTATGAGATTATCATTATCCGGGAAAGACGATTAATAAAGTGATTAAAATTTCTTACAGAAATAAAGACATGAAGATAAAATAATACTTCACGATCGAATTAAATATTTACTATTCTACGATTACGCTGCGTCGAGGATAAAATAATATGACTTTCCACTTTGTAATACGGAAAACTCGATCATGAAATATTACGAATATTCGTTATAAAATTCGGAACGGTTTAAATAAAATAACATTAAACATTTAGCGCGAAAAAAGTTTCTGTGTTAATACGTTCGTTGCGATAATAGTCCGCCAACGGAACGACTGAAACGAAATTTTCGATGGAATAAAATTGCGAGCGCTCCGCGGTCGAACGTTTCCACGTTGTCACGTGCACAATTTCATAGAGTAACGCGAATTAACGCGATCACTCGGAATGCGGCGGTTGTGACTTGACACGCGTGGCGATGTCAGATGGTTAAAATTACAATTCCCCGTCCGACTAGTCTGGTATCGGCTAATCCAAAAAAACGTTCTTGCGTCGAATCGAATCCCTTCTGTCTGACTAGATTCGCACGTGTCGACCGCACGGCCGGACTGCAAACTACACCATTTAAAATTGAAACGCGATTTAACCGTAGGAACCGTGGAAACGCGCGAAGGATAGGGGACGCGTTACAAATTTCACCGGTGTCGAAACAGGTCCTCGTCCGCGCGTGTCCCGCTCGTAACGGACATTAGCGAAACAGATTTAGCAAAATTGAAGCGTTCTTGCGTAAAAATTAAGTATCCTTTCCGTACGCGCTGCGACGTGTTTGTATTAAAACTTTTATTAACGAGAATCTTGAAGGTAGAAGAATTACTGTTTCACTGAAACTTTTAAAAACGATGGATTTATTAAATAAATTAATATAACGCGAGTAGTTTATACAGTGTCAATCGTAGTTAATAATTTCACTAAAAGAATTCTAATTGAAACGAAATATCTTTCGAACAGTCTAATAGCTACAGACAATTTGTTTAGTTTCAAATCGAGAAATTTGAAATAAGTTATAGAAAGTGTGCTAAATATCAATTTAAATGCCGAATCATGCACATAAAAATAATAACGTTAAAATACAATCTAGTCTACATTCCGAAGCGTGTACGAAGAATATTGTTACGCTAACAAAAATAGCATTCCCGGTAATAATTACGGTAATGTCGTTGTTGGTAAACAACTGAGCAAAATTAATTAAGGAAACGTACTCTCTGCGAAGAATTACGGAAATAAAAAGTCTGCCGCAACTCGGAAACCGGGTCATATTGATTAAACATCTACAAGAATTTCTTTTCTAAGCATTCCTTCGTGCTTAATTCATCCGCCGGGCTTAACGCCCTTATTCCATGAAAGCCCCTGTACAGTAATAAGAGCCATTGATAATCGTGATATTGAAATCTCCCTTAACCTGTCTGAAAACACTGCGCAGAGAATGAAGCCGGTAAAAGAAGCGACTCGAGTGTCTTTATACGCGTTCGAATACGTCGGTCGACGAATGTATCAAAGAAGAGAAAAGAAAATGAAGAAGAAAAAAAAAAACAAACGAAAAGAAGAAATCAAATATATACGTATTGAGACTCTCCAGATCCGGCGTCCTCCCTGCCACTTGAAAATCTCGCATTCGCGGAGTGGAATAATAATAATAATTGCTACCGGCTATAATGCGATACACGCACTTAAACACCGAATTAACCCACGCTAAGTTACCCTAGGCTATATTGAGAGTAATATGCCTATTACACGTCTTTCCTCTGTCCTCCCTCTTTGGCCGTTCTCCTCGCCAGTAAATTACGCGCACCCCCTTTTCTCATTAACGTGTGCGTGCACCTATAACCCTGTTTGCGTACAAACCCGCCAAAAAGTATGCGGCCGTCGTCGTTCATCGGCGCCGACTGCCGCGCCGTAATTAAATTCCTTTGGGCGATTATTCCATCCATCGATCAATTTGCGGTGAACGTTCATTTCGGACAATAGTGGCCGGCGTCACATTTATTTCTGCGGCGCTCTGTCTTCGACTAGAATGTTTATAAATAAAATTTCGCTCGAATACTTCGTCTAACTGAATTTGCTGGTGGCGTTAGAACGGAAGAGGATCGATTCGTTGTATATACTATTAGTAAAAGCGACTTCGTGACTGTTACATAGAAATATCTGATGGTCGAAAGTTGATTGCGAGTAACGAAACGTGAGCATAGCTTTCTATTCTCTAGCAGTCTCCTGTTATACAGCAAACATTTCTCCACATCGGTTTCACTTGGCTATACTTCTCTCTTGTATTCTTTACTATCAAACCACTACCTAATTGGTCAACACTACTGTCCCCGGATGACGTATCCAAACATGAAAAATCACCTCGGACTCGTCTATCTACAAGACTTCCGACCAGCATCGCACAACCATCGAATGAATCTCAACCGTCCATCGACACGTTCGGCTCTAGCATCCTCCGCGAATCAACAGATCCATCGTGGAAGCTCAAAAATCATCCGATCCTCCGCTTCCATATCGAAATTAATATTCATCCAGCGAGCCGAGCCTCTCGAAGGAAGGGAAGAACCAGCCAGGACCGTCGAAGGGAAAGAAAGCTGCGATACAAAGGCCACGGGAAAGAGCCTCGAGCCGATGACGTATCGCGATCCAATCGCGAGATGAAAAATCCGCGAGCGCGCGGAACCTCGGGCTGCCGCGCCGGGCCGGCTCCGGGTGGCGTCGCGCATCGAGCGACGCGCTGATCCAACCCTCCGAAAAAGCAGCCGGCGAGAGGCCGGTTGCAACCCTCCTATCGGCATCGCTCCGCCCCGTGCCACCACTCTGGCTGCACCCCAATAGAGGTGAGCCGCGTACAGTCGCCTATAGGGTTGCACCGAGCGCCGGTGCAACGCCGCCACGCCGCGCGTCCCTTTTCGCTCGCAACCCTTCGGCCGCTGGCCCATCCGTCCTTCCGTCCATCTGCATCCCTCCCAGCGATCTACATTCCGCCACCATCCATCTCATCCGCGGCACTCTCGCCAGCTGCGGACTCGACTCGGATATCGTTGCTGTTAACTTCTCGCGGAGATATCCTCTCTTTTCAGGCCGAGCGACCCTCTTTCTCAGCGCCACCCCTCTTCCCCGCGAGCTCATCCCCCTACTCCGCGTCTCTCGGTTTCTTTCGTACCGATTCAACGCGACTCACCCTTTCTCTCTCTCTCTCTCTCTCTCTCACTCTCTCTCCCTCCAGGTCGCTCTCCCTCTCTCTTTCGCCCCCTGGTTTTTTTTCTGTTTCTTTCTGGTAGGATTCTCTTGGTCGTGTGTACTATGCATGGACGCGAGGGACGCGCGGGTATGCGTGTAACTGCACACGCTCGCCCGCGTTTGTATCACTATTAGGGACTCTCCCATTTTTCTGCCACAATGGCGATACTCGTTTCTTTGCAGCCTCGTCCTCTTTCGCGGCGCGAACGTGACGTCGCGTACCGTACGTATTACCACCCCGTTTGCGCTGCCATCCGACCAGCCATCCACCTACGCGGGGATCGAGGGTGGAAGCGTCGCTGAAGATGACACACCCGAGGACCAGACGACGGGACAAGATTCTTCTACGGTCGGCCCTTCGTTATTATGCCACTCTCCACCGATCCGACAGGAGGCAGCTCGCGCTTATCGTGATTAAAAGTCTCGACCCTCACCGGGGATCTTTAATCACCGAGGACCACTCCCTTTGACCGATGATGGGGTTTTTGTTATTGCATTTCCGGACATGATTTTAATGGGGCCCCGGTAATTGGACGTGTTTCTCGGGGGACGGGGATTGTTCGTTCTTGGGTTCCTCTTGGGTGGCAGGCGCGCGTTTTTTGGCAGCCTCCGATAGCATGTTTCCGATATGCGACTTGTTCAGTTTAGGGGATATTTCTGCCGGTTAGGATATTTTTGTTATGTTTTTGCGATTGCTTTCGAAGATGTTGATTGGATTGTTTGGTTGGAGAGAAGACGGTTAGTCAAGCAGGGAGGTATAATTATTTTCATTCCTTCTAATTCGTTGTAACTAAGAATAATGGGATTGTGAATTTATGTGGATTGGAAGATAGGTAGACATATTTATAGCGGTTGCGAATGATTTTTATAGTTTCGAAAAAGTAGAAATGGAGTCGAGATATAATATGATTAAATAAAAAGGATCTCTAACGTTAAATCTTTTTGTAGCAATTTTAAAAGTATTGGGTGTATTATTCGGTCGAAGGAAAAAATCATTTGCAATGTTTGATTGTTTTTGATTTACTTTCACTGGAGGTAAGAAGATTATATGAAATTTTCATAGATTGGAAGTTATAAAACACAGTCTATTTCCGCGATGGTAATTTACATTTTTATGAATCTTGTATAATACGATTCTAATATTCAGTCTATTGAAGAATAAATAAAAAGTCGCTTTCCATGGGCCAAATACCGAAATGAACGAAAAATGCTGGCGAATCGTTAATTTGAATATTGCTGAGGCGGATTTCTGCGCTTTAGAGCTTCGGCGTTATATTCCTGGCTGGCCATTCGGAATAACTGACGAAGAAACCATTAATTGCTAATATAAAAAACTGCTCACCATCGCTCATTATGTATCGTATTGAAGCAGCCGGTCGTATCATTGAAATATTTTCAATGTCTGTAAAATAATGTAAATTTAAATTAACTTCGGGAGAAATAACATTTTTCATCGTGTAAAGTTTTATTGGCAGAATATTCGCTAAAATGATAGAAGATCGCTGCAATAAAAAGAATATATTAAATATGTAAATATAATAGTAATATAAATATTACACATGAAGATTCGGTATTTTTCAACAATATTTTTCAACTTTAAAAGGACAAAATTCACTGTATGCTTTAATAAATTGATCAAATAGTTTACATTAAAATATTTTCCTCGTATCCTCTTTTTCTTTAAATTACCGCAGCTATTTGTGTGTCGCTAAAAACATTATTAAAACACAACAATTTTCAGATTTCCATGAAAACATATTACCATTTAGATGTTTGTCATCACGTATCTTGCAGGAAGAAAACTGCGACTTTTAGGTACTATTAAAATCAGTATACTTAGCTACAAGAAAAGGGAAGATTACAATTCTTAATTTCTGCTTAATTAAAGTTATCGCTACCAATTACGTTCCAGCTCCCTCGATCGAATCAACTAATTAATTCTACTCTCTTTAACAAGGACCTTGTCACAAAATACTAATTACCAAACACACTTTATCTACACAAACTACACAAGGAAACCCCAATTGATGAATGGTCCTCGAATAAATTCCCTCTAATAAATCCACTAAACGCAAGCTGCGATGAACGACATTACATCCGTTACATTCATCCGCAATCCCTGAATACTCACAGCGGTTCTCCAAGTAACAGTGCATCCCCGAACACAATATCCAACTTATGGTACCCCAACATTCAAAACCTGTAACTTCACGTTGCATCTTCACCGCACTGGGTCCCGAGTCGGTGTCTCAGCGCTCGCCAGCATCGTCAATTCCACTACTCAAACGAATCCAAGTCCGCTTCAGCCGAGCCAAGACTTCCCAAAAGACGGCTCCTGCCGTCGAATCTTAGCGGGCCTCTCGCATCAAAGCTCGCGAGGACTCCCGGAAAGAAGTTCCCAAAGTGGACGGTCCAGGAGTTCTCCGAATGGCCGGACATCTAATAGAGGCTCGCATTCATCGGAGCTGGGCGAGCCTTAAAAGATAAATGATCGCTCGATGAATGATCCAGAAGCAGCGTCCCCAGCCCCCTCCCCTGCCGGCCAAGGGGGTAACCAGTCCGCCGTGGTCCACGCCGTGATTCACGGTGAAGAGGACACATCGGCTTTAAACCTCAGGCAGACGGGCAACCTCCAGACCCTGGCGTAGAGTCTCCTTTCATTAGTTGGAGTAGGAAACCAGCCAGTCAGGCAACCAGCCCACCTACCTACCAACTAACCATCCATCCAACCACCGCAACGACCTACCCACTACCACCACCGCGCGCCGTCATCACCAACGAGGCCGGGCCTTCCATGATCCACTCTCGTTTCTGGCGCCCGGCTCTTGATCTTGCATGCGGTTGACTCGTTTTCAATGAATACAATGCCGGGGCAGATCATATTGAATATGAAAACGGGAAATCAACGAGCGCCTACCCCCAACCACCTCTGCAACTCTCTCTCTCTCTCACTCTCTCTCTCTCCCTCTCATCCTCTCTCTCGTTTCCTCCCTTGCTACGTCTCGTTCTCACCTGCACGTCCGCCCTCTCTACCTAGTCTTGTCCCGCTTTCGCACTCTGGCCCGACCATCTCCGTCGCTTTCGGTGTGTACTCCGCCATCCAGCAGCGCGTTCCCGGCCTCTTCCTCCAACTGCGCGCCGCGCCGGTTGCATCGTCCAACTACACCGGCGTGGCAGCGCCTAGGCGGGATTTCCGCGCGGGATCCGGCGCTTTGTCGAATCGAGTCAAAGAGATAGAGACGCGGAAGGAACGACGGGACGGGAACGAGAGGAGAGAAAAAAAATTATATCGCGTGCACGAGCGTCGCGTCGACCGCGCATCAGGCCGCATCTCCTCGCGGGAAACCGACGCGCGACGATACACCGGCAACGGATGTCGCTTAATCGGTGCACGCCAGATTACCGGGCAGACGCGTCGCGTCGGTTTTCCCGGTTAACCCGGATCGCCCCGGAAGCCCCGTGTGTCCTCCGCCCTCTCCACCCCCCGGATTCCTGTGTCGCCCCGTCCACCCGCTGGTATAGCGACGGCAGTTTTTTCCTTTCTTTTTCCCCTTGTCGCGTTTCGGTTGATCCTTCCCGTATTGTCTCATCGTTGTCGCTTGAAGCCCGATTCCGGATGAGAGTACTCTCGTCGACGAATCGCGCCGCTAGCGGAACGGGGTTTGGGTCGGCCGAGATTCACTGGATAGGTTGACGATGAGATTTCTTGGATATCGCTTGATGCGGAGAGACGGGTTGTTGATTTGCGTGTAGGGTTAGATGTTAGGTTTCACCCTTTGCGGACGAAGATTCTTTGAAAAATAGAAAACCTATAGCAGACGAAGCTAGATTATATACGAATTACTTAAATATTAGAAAAACCAGAAATTACGATCTCTTTTTGTTTGAATAATTGAATCATCTGTCGACGACTTAGTCTTCGAAACAACATTTCATCTCGCCGAAACATCGGCGTTCGTCCGCAAAGGGTTAAAATTGTTTATCCCCTTGCCGTGAAATGACGAGTGAGACTCGCGATGAAGATTTCTTGACGAATTTAAGAACAATCAATGTTGTTCTTTACCCACGGATCAAATCGAACAACTATTTTGTTAGTATCGGTTTACTATCTTCAAATGAAATTAGTGCTTTAAATAAAATAGACAATTTTGTTGCATTTCTTTAAAAAAATGGTACTAAGGGGATAATATTGTTTGGTGGAAGGGACTGCGAGACAAAAGTTGGTGTTGTTTATTTTTAGAGTAGTTTGATGGATTTTCGCATTGGCTTCTCTGTTAATTAGAATTCTACGATTGTATGAACTGATGGATCACTGGTTTACTTTCTACGTATTAAAGTATACTTAAGATTTCGAATTTAGTTTAAAAGTTATTTCAATGGAAAATTTCTTTGAAGGATATTATTTTTTCGTTAATCTTTCGGAAGAATTTTTCTTCTAAAGATATTATAATTCCTTCTAAAAATAATGTAATTCAAATTAGAAATATATGAGCGATATGTAGATCCAACATCAGTCATTGAACAAATATCATCTTTAGCTTGCGTATTTAATTATATTCAATCGCTCCGTAACCTTCAAGCAAGCATCTCCATTAACACTAAAACTACCGAGCAGTTGAATTGACTTTTCGAAATTTCTTTATAAAAACTCCAAGAGTACATCTATTGAGACTTTAATTGATTTATAATTCCGTTTCCGTATTGCTAAATTAATTTCTTTAATCGTTTTCCAGAGAAACATCTGTTATCTTTTTAATAATTGCGAAAAGAAGACATCAAGAATGGGTCATTTTGACCGTTCCGCTAGTTTTAGTGTTAAAACTTGGAAAAGTTGAAATCCCTGTTTCAAAGCTTCAAAGGAGAAAAGTTGAATATTTGAAAGTAGAATATTCGCAGGTATGGAAATGAAGTCAGAGTCGGAGATCCCTCGATGTCCTCTTCGGAGCTCCAACCGCGATTCGTACGCGTGAGCGTGGCACGCAATCATCGGGACCGAGGAAAAGAGAGACCGAATGAGTCAACTGTTAACGATTCCACCGGATTGTGTTTTCTTTAGTCCCGATCCCCTTCCATATTTCGTTCCCGCCGCCTCCGTCGGCAAACACACTTCGTTAGCCGATCCACTCCGGCGTTGTTTCGAAGCGCGAGCAAACTATGCACTTCACCCCCTAAACGACCGGTGCCTTTAACCCACTTACAACTCTAACATGCCGTAGACACATATTCACGGTCAAAGTCGCAGGGAATCATTTTGTTCGCGTAGAATTGCCGGTTGCTGTCCGCTTTTCGTGATTGAACATTATTTTTACCATCCTCTAAACCTTTGCGATCGGTACCGCCACAGCGGTGACATTTAACATTTGTTTTCGAAACCGGCGTCGCTAATATGGCGGCATGTTCTTCTTCTCTGAGTACAGTGTTATTTTACGACTAAGTGATATTGTATTTATTATTCTTTACAGAATTTGTATTCAACAAAACACATTAGTTTCAAGAAACTTTTAATATTCGTATGTTTATTATACACCATTTATAGAAGAATAACTTTGAAAATATATATATTTGCTTCGACTAATTGGTACTGTCACCAAAAAAATGTGCCGATCGTAAAGGGTGAATATGTAGGCACTTATATTCACCAAGGGGGAACTTAATAAAGTCAATCAATTTATTTAATATAAGCTGATGGATCGTTTAATATGCTTTGATAAAATTATATAAAATCAATTTTATTATTACTACAGAGATATATATTATAGTTACAATCATCGAGGAAAATGATCAAACTTAAAACATAATTTTATGTCGAAATTTTAAAAGGTGTCTTTCAACACCTTCGATAAAAATTGTGTTAAACGCGTTTGCGCGCTGGCAAATGTAAGCTAAATGCATGTTTGTTCGTTTTTCGATTTTCTTTTGTAAGCGATTATGTTACACGTGTATATACCTTTCAGCTTTGATTAAACTTTTTGCCGCGGAGAAATGAGAGGGATTAAGCTGCCGGCTTGATTATAACAGATTTTACAATGTATGTTAATCAAATGTTTAAAATAATCATGTAATTGTGTTAAATGTTTGTTGGCCGCGAGCGTCAAAATTGAATTGATTTGACGGCAATTAATTTTGGCTCCTCTTTTGTTAATGGTAACGTATACATAATCGATGCTTTCATTACCTATATAGCTTATTTTATGTTAATATTATATTTTTAATAGAGGAAATATTTTATTTCATAAGTGTACAGGCTGCTTCCGCAGAAGTAAAAGCTAATACAAAAACAGAATATAGTCGATTATTCCCTATTTCTCACACTACAAAATTAATATAGCGTTCAAAATTATTATATCGTTTATCCAAAACATAAATGGGAAACAAAAATTCGACTTACTCGATGCTGCACTTCAGCAACTAAAATTAACGCGCAAGCAAACTCGAGATTCATAGCTGTTCAACGATGCATTAACAAATCCCTTCAAACCACCATAAAGCAATTCCAACCTATAAAACACCTAATACCGAATAAAGCCATTCAACAGCATAAATAACCAGGCAACAGTGTAGCACAACAGTTCCAACGCCAAATAATCAACTATTCCCTTCCACCCCACAAAAGACTAATACACAAACCGCTGAAAACCTCCAAGACATTTAACGCGTCGATCTACAATCCCGGATAATTTAAAACGCGGAAAGCCAATAACAAAGAACAACGTTCAACCAACTCGATCGCAGTTCCCAGTGAAGCCATCGCGACAAGGGACCATCGAGGGAGAACGGTGGCTGGCAGGAGTTAATATCGTCATCTTGAGTAGGCGAGAGACGCTATGCCGAGGGAACCGCGGCGGACGTAAGATCGTCGTAGCAGAAGGGGTAGCGTAATTAGCTTTTCTAGATTTTTTCGACGGCGCACGCCAGCCGAAGCGGGGACCGTCCGTCCGTTCCGAGGCAAGGGTGGACTGGTTTCACGAGGAGATGCTCGATTCTTTGGGTGCTCGCGTGTAGTCGGGTTCGCAGGGCAAAGGCTCCTCTGTTGCGTTGCTCCTCCGCGTTGTTGCTACTGCTGCCCATGCTGCCGCCGCTTCTGCTTCAGCTTCTGGTGCTGCTTCTGCTGCTGGCTCTTCAGCCCCCCGTGAGTGGGATCCCGTCGACAGTCGGCGCACAAAGCTTATTATGCCGGCTTGGCTCTCTTCAGCCCGAAGAGGATGGGCTCGTGCTCGCTGTGCCATGGCACAAGTTAAGTTGATGGCACTCGACGAACATCCTTCCTGTCTACATCCTCGATTCGGCTATGTAGCTTCTTCCCGTACTACCATCTTACTCGCCTACTCTCTACCTGTCTCTCTCCCCGCGGCGTTTTTCCGAGTAACCCCGTCCCCTTTCCGCTCTTACGGGGCACAGTCCGCCTCTACAACGATCTCCTTTTGCAGCTCGTGCACGTTATCGTTCCGCGTGTCTTTTGCCGTTTTGCGAATACCCGTGGCCCCGGGGAACTCGAGTTTCATCGCTCACGTGGACCTTTGAGAATCTGCAGTTTCTGGAGCGGTACGAGTGGATTTGAATTCTTCGGAGATTCGACGTAATTTTATGTTTATTACCGGCCTTTTCGCGGACAGGTTCGCTCGTCGGGGTGTAAACGAGGGGTGGGAGGACGGGGTTGGAGCGAGCAAGGGTTACGTGGTAGTTTGACAGGGTTGCCTTCGTTTATTCGGACGTTGACGGTAAGCTATTGTTCTTGTGTATTGATTGCTTGCATAGAACGGTTTGGTAGTGATAGCAATTGCTGGAGTACGATTCTTTGGGACAATATTTTCTATGAATAGTTCTATGTGTAAATTGATTTGGGAGTGTTATAGGAATTGTTTCAATAAGTTTTATTCAGAATAGATTCGAAAATGTTAGACGATTCGACAACTTTCGGACGAAAGTTACAGGCGAATCGATGTCTTCGGGTGAATGTTATTCGGTTTCCGCAAGAAGCGGCGAAGTTATAATTCGGAGTTATGGTATAACGTTCGAAATGCATCGGTAATTACGCTTAATTACGCGTCATCCATCGAATGCGCTAGCCGCTGCATGATCCGGCCGCTGCCAATGGAATTGTTTCTCGTTTACGCGGACAATTCCAGCGACTTGATTCCCACTCCTCGAAATTGTGTTGGTTCGGCCGAACGGCAAGCAAAGTTATTCACGCGGCGAGCGTCGATCGGCAAATGGCAAGTCAACAAACTTTCACCATTATTTACAAGCATTATCGCGTCGAGCGTGCGTAAACAAGGATATTTGGACTGGCCTACGCGCCGCGCGGAAAATCGCTCGCTGACAAATCACCGGCGATGACGGGACCCAGAAAAAACCTCAACTAAATTTACCCGTCTTTTTGCGGGTAAATACCTTTCCCATCGAGCGGGCCCGATGATTTTCGTTTGCTCAGCCGCGCGCCGGCCAAATGAGTCGTTCCTGGATCAATTTTATTAGAAACTTTATTTATCGCGGTCCGCCCGTGCCGGGAAATTGTAAAATCCCGCGCGTTTCGTTCTCGTTTCGTTCGATGGGTGATATCAGGCGACAGTGAATATCGTTCCTGATATTAACTGATCGCTCTATAATTTATTCCTGGGTAATGACGTTGTCATTAATAATTTACCGGATAAACGAAAAAGATAGTAATCTCTGATAAGAATCGATAACAGAAGAATAATATTTAAATTGAATTCACGAGAATTGAGTAATACCTCTGCGTGTTAAATTTTGTTTACAATCTTCACTACTCTGACACGTTATTGTAAGGCAAAGGATTAACAATTCACGAAAGGAACAGTTTCTAATATAACTATTTTCCTGTTATCGTTATGGTAATGTAAAGTAAGAGGAATAAATTTCACATCATGTTTCTTTTATACAATGCTTAATTGCAATTATAGGTAGATGTTTCGCTTGGCGTACAATATGAAGAGATATAAAAGTTGATTGATATGTGAGACTCGCGCATTAAGATCAAGTGGAAGATGTGGATTATAAATGCACAACACGTGCATTTATTTTGAACAATCGACCAATAGATTTGTACGATGATAAATTGGTACGATAAAAATTAAGCACTAATGAGTAAGAAATTGTCGTTTGAAATCTGTAACACGGGTGATCAGTTGCAACACGAACTATATAATAAGTTCTAAAGAATAAAGAATGCTCAAGAAACTGACAGCTCGTGAACAGTTTCATAGTATATCAATAACCAGTGATAAGACGCACACACTGAATATTTACTTTAGTAACAGTCTTCGTAGTTATAACATATTATTAAATACAATACATAAATGGACGTCGCTCCCGAATCAATGCAAACATACCAAACTCGTCATCGACAAATGTTGAAAAACACGAAAAGAATGATAATACCCAAAACACTGCATCCAACGTTACCAAAAACACAACATTCCATTTGTCAGAATACACTCTCGTACGCAATCGACAACTATCAGCACATATATACCCATTCTCCGTATACAATCAATAAACCACAGATCTCTGTGCATTTACGAAACAATACAACGTCGCACGGAATGCACACGATACGAAAAAATACGAGAAAATACGTGAAACATCCAAAGTGCAGTTCCTCGTAACGTTCGTTAACCTCTTCTTATATTTTCCAACGTGATTCCGTTTCCATTCTCAAAAATTCAACTCGCCATGAAGAGCCACGATCTACATACACTTTTCCGTTACGCGTATAGGTTGCTGCAAAAGTTTCAGGAACCTTCCAACAAGGGAATTCTCGTGAACTTTCACCTGTGTAAGCTCGGAAAGTGACCTGACGTCGCAACACGCTCGAAGACGTACTAATACCGAAGAAGATTCGAAGACATTAATTCAAACTAAAATTCGTGACTTGTCTCGTACGTTCCCTCTTCCAGCAACCCACGTGCACGTTCTACGGAGAGCGAAAGGGTTAATTCGTGGCGCGGACTGGATCGGTCGAACGTCATGGGCCGCGTTTAGGCGAAGGGCCGAGAAGGGCCCCGGAGGAACGGCGAACAATTCGGACGCGGATAGTATGCCGGGGAGCTCCGCGGCTCGACTGATCGCCTTCTACCTCGAAAAGCCTTATATAGGCTTCCCCGAATTTTGTGGTCCACTTAACTAGAAAACCTGGTGCTTATCCGACTCCGGAGCCGCTGCAAAATTACACGCTTCGGCTTATCAAGCCGTGAAACTGGTATTAAGCGTCAGACGAACGAACGCGCGGGCGCTCCTGCACGCGCGCGAGGAGCCTTCGCCGGTGAGCTGAACCCGGAATGCACCAGTAAGCTCGTTTCCTAGGGTTCCTGTATAACTATATACACGGATATCGTTCACCTGACCGACCACCCTGACTTTTCGATCGGAACGTCCGTGCCGAATCGACCCCCCCGTTCGACAACTGCCCTCTCCCCCTTCGGCCCCTAACACAGCCGACGCGCTTTGTCCCGTTCCAACGGCGAGCAACACGGACGGACGTTCTCCTCAACCCTGCTTAATTTTTGCTTCGTTTTGTTGCTTTTCTTTCTGGGCACGCTTGTTTCTGAACTGTGCCGGCGTGGAACGGGGACGGTAACTTCCTTGGGATTGGCGTTGCTCGTTGATTAACCCGGGGGAATGCGTAGTCGGTGTATAACGCGGTGCTTCGGACGAATTATAAGTGGACTAAGAAGAATTGAAGGTGTTCGGAGGTTTGATAAGATTTTTGGACTGTTTGAGAGGTGTAGAAGGAACGCTTGCGTATTGGGGATGGTCTGTTCAGAGTTAGGGTATTGAATGGGTTGATCGTTGGAGGATGGAAGTTCTTGATAATTTGAAGGGAAGTGGTTTACGTGGGAGATAGCAATTTTGTAGTTAAGATTTCTGATAGTGGAGTGATATAGTTAATATTTAATACATTTAATATATAGATTAATATACTTAATACAATTGGAGCGCGATTATCCGATTAGATTGGGAGTTTAATCTTTTGCAATCTAGGAATTAGAGTTATTGAGTTTCAGTTTAACCAAGACTGGAGACTATTACTTTTATGACGAGAATATTGAAAAATTGCGGGTATATTAAGTTGTCCGTAGAAACGTCTACAGTAGTTTGTGACACAACGATGTCCCTTTCACGATCGTTTGAAAAGGTCAGCAGCGGAAAACTGCGAAGGAGGAATTCCATAATAACGGTTCGCAAGAAATTGTCTTACAAGCAAGTGGTGATTGCATTCTATAGCACATCCCGGCTGTATTGAAACGCCAACGCGTTTCAGCTAACCGATGAAAACGCGTGGCGTCTCGGAAATACCGTGATGCGGCGTCACAGTAATTAATTTCCCTCAAATTACACGAGAAATAGCAGAGGAAGTTCAGCAGTTGCGCCGCACGCGCCTCTGACAACGGGGAACCGCGTGAAATTACAATGCGAGAATGCCGATTAAATGATCGAGCTCAATCGGATGCCAAACTAACTTGCGCCTGTCTCCTCGTGGAGGACCGTTTCGTCGAAGAATCGAAGTTTCGAACGCGACGCTGGATATCTGAGACGAAAATAATCATTTAGAAGCAAGTAGTAGAAGAATACCAGTGGAATGAGAATAATGCTTAACAATACATTAAATGCACGAGTTATAATCTAGTGAATACTGTTTAAGAAATTATTAAAGCTACCACGATAAAGCATAAAACTTGCGGCATTATTTGTAGTCATTATTTACGTTTGCAGTAAAATAATCTAGGTTTAGTAATATTTCATGTTCTATTCTGTATTAAGATTCTATTATTTACAGAATGAATACAAAAATGAAGGAGTTACAACAATTTTTATAATATACTTATTTCGTTATATTTCCATACCGCAATTATCGATATCTTAAAGGCGTTAAGTATCCGAAATGATTCTGAAAATGAACAATTTCACTTGAATACTGTCACAGTATATGAAGAAATCGAGGAAACCCTATTGTCACAATTTTTAAAGGATTAAGTATTAATCGTATTAAACGCTCGGTAGTTCTAGTGTTCAATAAATCATTTATTCTTGAAACACCTTGTACATTTACAAACAGATGGAATAAACAGGCGGACGGTGGATGCAGTTTTAAGCAGGCCTCCGTTCCGATTCGACGATGGTACTCGGTATCGAGCCGTGAAAAGAAAGTTTCAGCCCCGTATCGAAAACAAAGGGACAAAGGGTAGAAAGAGGACAGAGGGCGAAGGTGGGGGGAAGGACGAGAATGGCAATAAGGCGGATGAGAAAACGGGAAACAGAAACAGATGCCAGAATTCTTCTTGCCTGGTTTCACCCCCATCGACTCAACCTCGACAATAGCTCGGGACCAAGAGACTTCTCTCGAAAGATTTTCCCTTCGCCGGCTAATCTTCTTTAGCTGACACTCGATTGGACCCTACAGCGGCGCAAGAAAAATTCGAGAACGCGGAACTGTTCGAGTGTGGCGAGATCCCGATCGCGGAAAGCTTTTATTGACGGCCGCGTGTGTAGATTGAAAGATTACTCCGGGAGAATATGCATCGGAATCGAATTGAATCGTTCCACCGTATTCGACGGAGAACAGATAAAGTTGAGATGTCGCGAGTTCGACACCTTGTCTTATCATTTCTCACGATATTGCGTTGATTAACACGTCGACGAAAGTTTCTAGGGTTTCGAATGGTAATACTTATTCTTTAACCACGTAACTGTGTTTGACGAGTATGCACGTCATCGTAAAGCTTGACATGATACTAATTCTTCGTAATTCTTCTTCGTTTCGCTTTGATCTTTCATTAAAATATACTCTACGTGCATTCGCCCTGCGTTCGACGAGTACACGCTCCATTTTTTGATTTTATTGCGCGCACCACCAGAGGTTTTTCCAATTGAATTCCACAGTTAACTGGTTAATAACAAAGGAAAATGATATTGAAAATAATTATTAGTTTAGTGTCACAGTTAGTCACATTATGATCTAGCTACTTATGTTACTAAATATTTTTATTTAACCCTTTGCGTTCTTCAATGGAAATATTCAACCAGGTATAGGCGATATTGTTTGAAACTATTTTAACGATAATTCCCAGAAAAATTATGCAACAAAGTTGTGTTATTTAGATATTCACGTAGCAATGCAAATTTTGATTTAAAATATGAAATATTCAACTTCATAGTTTTGTTGTATCGAATCAAGTGGTGACTGGGAGTCACCTCTCGAGTGCAAAGGGTTAAAATCGAGTTTTTTATTGTAATTGTTGTTCGGCGAATTGGAAGCTCCGATCATCTGTGACCACCGTGACAGTCAACGTGTTGAAGATATGAATTTCCAGATTTTGTTGGGAGAAACAGAGGAATTTATGTCTGTTGTGATCTGCGTTTGCGATAAGGGTCAGGTGTTGATAATAGGAAAATAGTGTTTCATTCTCGCTTCGAACAAGTAATTTGAATATTAGTTTTCGATGGAAGATCGATGAATAGATAACGAGGTAATTAACTCGATGTTAGGAAGGAATGTTAAAGCGGAGAAAGAGAAAATTCGCGTGAATCGAGTCACTTGTCTAAATGAAAATTCTTTCAGCGCGTTTTAGAAGGAAAGAATAGTTCCCGAGTTGTTCGAAAGTTGTTTTTCAAAAGTTCCAAGGCTTCCGTGACACTCGAGACTTTCAAGATTTTTAAAAGCTTCCAAATTTTGAAGCGCACTTCAAGCTTGTGCGTCTTGGAAGCGTCGAGAGCCTCGCACATTTTCCTTTCAGCTGTTTCAGAGGCACGTTCTCACGATTGTCGGGCGATGTTGTAATTGCAATTGCAAACGATGCCCGTTGCGATACACTCTGTAATGTTATGAATTATAATTGATATTAATTACAGCGGTGATTTAATAAAAAGATTCGAATGCTTGGCCACGTATGGATATTCAAAGAAACGTTAGATACAATTAAGCACGTGTATGAATACAAGCACGGTCGTTCGGCCTAACAATGTATGCACTTTGTACGCCGCGTTAGCTTTGCAGAGGAAATGCATTATTTTCATGTATATTTGAAACAATGGAAGAGAAGAGAGGAAACAGTTGTCACAGATGCTCATCTCTTATATATTCGCGTAACGATAACATTTTGCACAACGTAATAAAATAATGAAATTCAAATGCTTTTTAATTCTATTGTGCTGTCGGACAGAAAAACTGCAGGAAACTGTTTGCAACAATTAAACAGCGAATAACTTCATAGTTTCTTTACTATAATAAACATTAAATATATCTCTTTTCATCCATTTAAGTAACATTACTATCCACTTAATCTTCATTAAATTTATAAGTATGCAACATGTACAAACCATTTTTTATCAAAATCATCGAAATTCCACATTCCTTCGTTAATTAATTAAATAGATTCCATATTTTTCGAATAAATCAAACTATCATGCAATAAATAAAAGATCATCGCACAACATCATTAACAAAACAAACATTTCATTTTTCCCTTAGCAACATATTGTCTTTTACTTTGTTAACTTTTCCTTCTGCTATTTAGCAAGTCTTCAATTCAGTTTATTTGCAATTCGTCAAAATCCTATCTTGCTCTTATAAAACAACATTTTCGTCAAATCAATTTTTCTCTATAGGCTCGTGTGACTTTGAAGTCACACATCAATATACCGGGTTAAATTGACTTACTTAATTTTTCATTGCAAAATGACGAACGACATTAAATAATTAATCAACTTAAACTTTTGTACATACAGGCGTTCACGTTCGACGTCATTGTAACTTGAAAGTTACAAAATATATTCGTTTCAATAAAATTATTGAAACTATTGAATACATTGTTAATTTACGTTCATATATTGGTATTCATTAACTTAATACTGCATAAATTTTGTTATAATCACGAAACAAAATTCAGCTCATAGAGGGTTAACCCTTTGCACTCGAAAGTTTTTCACTAGAAATATTCAGCACTCTTTAATAAAATATAGACGATGCTTGCTGCGACTAATGTAAATAATTTAATCGATAAATTAAAGGACAAAACTATTTTACTTTGATATTTCACATAGTGACGCGTTATACAAAGTTTAGTGTTAAACATCAAACTTTATCTTTAATAAAATATAGACGATGCTTGTTGCGACTAATGTAAATAATTTAATCGATAAATTGAAGGACAAAACTATTTTACTTTGATATTTCACATAGTTATACAAAGTTTAGTGTTAAACATCAAACTTTATAATTTTACTGTATCAAACCAAGTGGCGACCGAGAGTCACCTCCTGAGTGCAAAGGGTTAAATGAGTTCAACAGTCGTAGTATTTTTTTAGGCAGTTGCCGAAGTGTTAACGGCAGCCTCGCTGTTTTCACACGTCAACGATGACATATCTGTTCGCAACGCGTGACGCTGCGTTTCTTCCGGACCCCATGGCTGGATTGATCCGCGTCCGCCTGGCTTGCGAAATGACACGCGATATTCAAGCGTGCGTTGCGTCGCTTCGCGTCGCGTCGCGTCGCGTCGCGGTCGCGCTGCGACCCGGGGACGTGTGAAATGACGGCTGCGAATTTCCACGAAAACAATTTGCCGCCTAAGACGAGCACGACCGCCCTTCTTTTTAACGCGAGAACCGCGCGAACTTCATAATGGAATCCCGTAGTCGATATAAGAACGATTCGTTCCGGGGGTGATTTTGTGCTTTGACTTTCCAGACGGGGGAGGATCGCTGGAATAACGTTTTCCAAGGGAGCGGAATATATTCAGGGACAGAAAACTTCTTAGTAAAGATCGTGAAGTTGATTATAAAAATTTATAGATAATTTAGAGATCAAATATTTATGGATAAACTATAGGTAATTTACTGGAATACTTAATTCGCAAGTTTCAAATTTTGAGCTATTCAAATAGGAAAACAGACGCTGAATAATACCATTACGAAAATAGTATGGTTAATTTATATCAGACAGTATTTTGAACTTCTTCACTGACTATTCACAAGGAAAATTTGTAAAAGGTATACATTTTGATTTGATATGATATTATAGATATTTAAATACGCTTAAAGATCTATAGGGTACTCTACTATGATTGTAATTAAATAATAATTCAGTTTCTCCGGCAATAGTTCTACTGAATCCACAATTAAAGTAAAAATTCCATTAACCTGTACACTACCTAAATTCAGTCAACTGCTTTCTAAAAATACCAAACCACGCATAAAATAATTATTAAAATAAATTCTTCCTTAATCAGTTAACTGTGTTTGACGAGTATACAAGTCATCGTAAAGCTTGACATGATATTAATTCTTTCAGCGATGAATTCTTTATTTTTTCACATAAACATGTAATTCTTCTTTGTTTCGCTTTGATCTTTCATTAAGCGTTCGACGAGTACGCGCTCCATTTTTCGATTTTATCGCGCGCAGAACCAGAGGGTTTTCCAGCTAAATGCCACAGTTAACTGGTTAATAACACAGATATAAAACTTTCAAATTTGATCCTCATCTGCCATCTATTACACAGAATTTTGCCCGACACTGCTTCCAAAGGAACACTTGATCAAGTATCATAATCACTGAACGAAGGGTTGTTCCTGAAAAGGTTGAAGCGCTAGAAGCAGATTAAACGTCCGAATATCGCACGACGGCTAGGAAGCTCCGATCCAATCGGTTGATTGCAGAAAGGTCGAATGTGAGAACAAGCCGTGGGTTCCTGACGGCATCAATTTCAACTCGATGAAACGACGCACGTGGCCAGAAGTGGCCAAGGACCCCTTCGGCCGCGTCCTGCAACCGCCCCGGTCCATTCCTCCTCCGGTTTTCGTATGTCCTACGGCGGCTGTGCTCGCCGTTCGCCAAGTCAAGCGTTCCACGCACAATAGAACCGGCTTAAACGGCAGTAATTATATTTGCGGCTGAGTGTCGGCTGGGTGGTGAGTCCCTGAAACATGCTCCGGGGGTTTGAATTGCCGTGTATGGACACCAGTCGGGTTCTAGGGCCTCGAACGATGGGAAATTCCGAATCACAATAGATGATCCATAAAGATCGGATCAATTTCTATTCTTTTTAACACTGGAACTACCGTCTTTGTAAAATTTCTTTATAAACCTCACAAGAATCTATTAAGATTTCAATTCGTTTATATTTCAGTTTGGGTAGTAGCGAATCAGCTTCTTTAATCATTTCTTGAAGAAATGTATGTACCTTTGCAGTAATTATAAAAGAAGAAATGTGGAATTGGTCATTTTGACTCACCTGATACCTTTAGTGTTAACTAATTCCACTGTTGGAAGTAAGACGAATGTTATTTCAAGCATTAAAAGATTATGGTAAGAGAATGGTAAGGAATTGTTCTTAATTTGTCCATATTGCTTTCATTTAATTGAGTTTCATATGTTAGGTGTTAGAGCGATAAGATCTGTAATAATGGAATAGTTTCGAGTTTATGATTCGAATGATGATTTAATGGATTCATGTGTAAATGGATTCGATGAATGGAAGGTAAAGTGAAATTGTGTTATATTGAAAGGCGAAGACTGATCTTTTCTAGTGTTAACATAAAGTTAATCATTTTACAGGTACTTCGTTTAAATAGATTCAACAGACTCCCGTAAACGAACGCAGATGATATTCGACATTTCTATCAAGCAGTCACATACGAAGATTAATTCTATAAGAAGTCAGCTTATCACTTAGCAGGCAACTTTCTGAGCGAAGAATCGAGTTGAACGCACTTTCAAAACTCGAAGAACGACGCTGTACGATCAACTATAAACTCGCTCGTTCCTCTTCTTAATTAACGCTAATTGAACGCGGCAAGGGAAGACAAAAATATACTCGAACATCAAAGCGGAAGTATCCACCCTCAAAAGGAACATCAATCCGCGCAGGAATGAAAAATAAGTGCCGCTCCGGTTAAACAAAGAGTCATCGTCTCGTCGAGAAGCCTCGAATCCCAGCAGAAAAAAGAGCGAGATCATCCCGAGTCGGTACACGGTCGAGCGGAAACAACTCGCGCATCCTCGTCCAAGTACTCTAACGCGGGAATATTCGTCAGAGCCGCGAGGTATCGACTATTACCGTCGGCAGCCGAACGATCGCTCGCGTGCGTGTACAGTCGCAGCCAAGATGAGCTTCCCGCGCACGTTGAAACATGTTGCGACGCACAGACTCCTAGGTTCCACGATACACATTGCAACGTAAATATTTAGCCCTTTGCACTCGAAGCTTTTTCTCGCTGACATTAACAGCAACTCGAAACAATTTTAATAGAAAAAGCGTATTAACATATAAATCAATGAAACACGCGTGAAACGAAAAGTCATAGATGTATTTTACTTTTTTTTTATCGATTATAGATATAAACGTTGTAATATATTTAATGAAAAAATTGTAGAGTTTGTAACGACAAATTTCAAATGGCTCTCCTTCGGAGCACTCGAGTGTAAAGAGTTAGTTCAACATCAGTGAATCGTTATGGGAAACAACTGGCATCGCACGACAGACAGACGAATTGGCAGCGGGGATGCAAAGTATCACTGATGCAGGCGTCATGAAAGGTGTGAATGTCAGAGTTAGTTGATGTTAGTTGATACGAGTTGACGATCTTGCTATTGGATTTATGCAACCCGTCAAATTAACGCGTATCGAATTTCCTGAACATTATCTGGTAAACATCGATCGAATCGATGCAATTACGAATGTGTATTTATCCCGATCGTCTTCAAGCTTCTAATTTCTGAATGACCGAACGATCTTTCTAGAAACAATTGAATAAACTATATAATAATTGATCGTAAAGCATTGAAATTAGTGAAGCGTTTGAAATGATAAATGTATCAATGGTAAGATGATTTCTTTAGGACATACATAGAACTCAGGTCTCAGGTGCTAGCTCAATTGGCGACTCTAAAGAGTCCAGGTTCTACCTTAAAAGTTGAATTCACGGTACAGCAGCGACGACTGTACCGCGACCGAGCCTAAGTGCTAGGCAGCAGTGGCGTACACAGCTCGTACAAGTTGTAGACATTGTGAGCGCGTACCCGCGGAGCAATTGGGAAAGCGTAGGAGGGGAGCGCGGCGCACCCCCGCCTCGTTATTAATGGCAATACAAATCTCGAGAGTCATCGAGCGCTCTTCAATCTGAATGCCTTCTGCTCGTGACGTCACGCGAACCCGCGGCTCCTCTCTTTCTTCGTTACCTTACTCACCACCCTCCCGCAATTTCTCCCCCACCCCCGCGCGCCCTCTCTCTCTGTTTCTCCCAGTTTGCTCTTAATTTGTCTCTGTTGGGCCAGCTTCCCTCCTCGTTGCTCCGTCGTTCTTTCTCCCTTTCTGGTCCCGTCGTCAGAAGTTTGTTGTGTTTTTATTCCCGTTGAATGAGTCAATCGCTTCGGCTTTGCATCCGCGGCATAAGTACGCGGCGTCCCCAATGGGGAACACTCGAGGCGCGCGCCGAACAGAGAAAGAAACGCGGCCAGAAGGGGAGGAGCCTTCAATTAACTTTCCTGATTACATCTCGTGCCCACATGTGCTGGCACTTTTGAAGTCTCCGTCGTCGCGTGCGCCGACCGCCGTTCAAATTGTTTAATTGCGTCGCATTACCTTGTTCTCTCCGGCTCCCCTCGCCCCTTCGCGAGCTGCTCGTCGCGGCTCTTTCTTTCCGTTGGGCATTGGACCCTCGGGAACCTTTGGATTTTCGCCGACAGAGTCTTCTTTCGCGTGCAGAAGTGGCCGGAAAGTTCGGACCCGCTTCGACGACGCTTGCCACTTGCTGCTCGGAGTGGGTCAGGTCTGCTTTGTAGATCGTTGGATCCTTTCTCTGTTTTTTGTCGTGGATCTGGAGTCACTTGTGTGCTGTGATATTTCTTTTGGATCGTTGAAGGGTCTTTCGGTGTGCAGATTTAATGGAATTTACTTTTCTTGTTGAGTTATTAATTTATCGTTACGAATTTATTTCACGATGTTATGGTTCGTTGTTATTCGTTCGATTAATAAAGGAAATTCTGTGTTTAGCTAAAAGAGACACTGTTTTAATTTACTGTCACAGATTCGAAGACGTATATTTAATCGCATACTGCCGCATGTGATCGGCGCACCTGTGTATTTGTGTTAGTCGTGCTCTTGTCAATCAGAATTATTGATCAGGATCTAGATTACCGAACAGCGACCACTACTTTTAAACTGATCAATTGACGAAATGGAAGGAGGGTGCTACAGATGGTGTTCGAGTGGAGCGTTGGTAGGGCGAGGTCCACTCCAGGGATGAATTCAGTATTTAAACACAATGAAACAAGCCCGTGCAAACATATTACCAACTCAACATCGGTTCGAGATACAGTCAATCTTGTAAATACTTGACTAACTCGTGTTTGCACTCGGTGGACTCTATAACAAAGCTTCGTGCACGTAATTTAGATAAAGAGGACGTTCTCGTCGTATTCTTCTTCTTTGTACCAAAGTTCACTGAAATTCGCTAAACATCAGCCTCTCTCGAATTCAAATCCAGATCCTCAACTCCTCGTACACATTCTTAGACCCTAAACCTCTTGTTCGAACTCAACTTCAGATTCTGAATCCTTTTTACAAATTCCACCCTAGATCTTCGACCGCTTACACAAATTCAACGTTGCATACTCAACCCCTTACATAAATTCAGCGCCAGATCCTCACCCCCCCAACACCCCGAAGAATCACCGCAGGAGTAGCTGCTCGTGAGTCCCAAAACAATTCGCAGCGAGGTCAATTTCACGGTCAGCCGGTGGCGATGATTCGCGCGACGGTGAAGAGGCCCGGCGCGCGTCCGCGGTGCATAAGGGTGGCGATCCCTTTGGTCCCGTGGAACGTCGGTCCCCTCTGTTACCGTGAATCGAATGATAATGAGATTGTTTGACGGCGCCGGTCGCCGCCGTTGGCCATTCTCGGCGGGCCAGCCGATACACGCCGGCAGGTATGTAGGTATTCACCGTGGCCGTGCGGCGCACACATCGGCCTCGCGCCGCCTCGTGTGCAGGTACACGTACACCTAGCTACGTCGCGCCTGAAACTATGGTTTCCAGGCTCCATAATGCGAGCGGGCAGTGCATTGGGCGCCGGTAACGAGATGCAGGAAGTACGGGCGAGGTTGCACGGGGGATGGCGGCGGGCGGCACAGGTCCGCGGGAGACAGAGAGCCTCTGTGCGGGAGCCCGAAGGAGAACAGAGAATCGCAGCGAGAAATGGAGAGAATTAGGCGAGAGGATGGCGCGGGGCAGACGGGGGGTAGCGAGGAAGATGGATGGATGGATGGACAGATGGATAGATGGATAGGCAGATAGACGAAGAGATGAAGCGAGACGGTGGAGCAGGGTGGAGCGGCGAGGGGGACGAAGAGGATGGGAACATAGACAGTTCGAGGGAGAGAGAGAGGAATGCAGGTTGCAAGCTGTATGGTAGGTACTCTCTTGCCCGAGGGCGAGGACTTGGGTGAGGGCGAGGCCGAGGGTCGAGGGCACTGATATCCGCCCGAATGACTGCCACGTAATCACCGGCTAATTATCCGATAGATACCCGGGAGCTCTCTCCCGATGCCCGGCGTCAGCCGCAGCCCGTGCTCTCGTGTGCCCGTACAGATCGAGAGACGGAGGAGGGTTGCCAAAGGGAGGCGAACCGAGGAACGGGAGCAAAGCGGAGAGGAATACTGCCAATATGGCGAATATCGGCGGATTCCATGGAACGAGCAGTTCGCATACCATTCTCTCCACCTCTCTCTCTCTCTCTCTCTCTCTCTCTCTCTCTGTCTCTCTGTATCGTTCCCTCTCTCCGTTTGCGCTAGCTCGCTCTCTCTCCCTCCCTCTTTCGCTGTCTCTCTCTTTCTCGGTCTATCGCTCGCTCGTTTGGTTACTCGATGATCCTCTCTCTGTCTTACGCCGACAACCTACCCCCGGTATCAATTCCAACGGCGAATGTCAATATCGGGGCTGGTATGTAACGACGACTCGGTTACGTCTGCCCGCCTCTCTTTGACACCGTCGATGCTATTCCTTGGTCGTGTTTCACGGATTTTTTGACAGCTGCGCCGGCGAACGCCGCGGTTCCGATGCTAATCGATTGAAAGTAATAATCCGGGGACGAGCGGGTAACCGCGCGGTCGGAATTAATCGCGGAATCGGGTTTCTTGGTTTATCTGGTATCACGGAGCTTTTCGCGTGGACATTTTTTGCGGTGTTTGGAATTGCGCGGAGGAGATGAACGGAATTCAATGGAGTTTCATGCGATTCAGGAGATTTACTTGTAAACGGGTTCGATGTTTATTGGTATTAACATGAGAGTATCGAAACGATGGATTTGGTTTTTTTGAGAGTGATTTGAAAGGAACAGGATTTCGCGATGTTTAGTTGTAGTTTTGAATATACGAGATTGTTGTAAATATGTTTCCGCCTCGTAGAATGCAACGAAAGAACGTTATTACCTTGAAATTGGACTTACATCGAGGAAACTGCGGTAGCTAATTACCTGTGTTGCTTCATTAAGGGGAACAAGGTCATTAATCGGTCTCCGGGGACTTCCGTGATGCGTCGGGAGGTTGCCTCGCGCAAACTGAATAGCGCGTCGATGCTAAATTCATCGTCGAACGCTATACATGCCGTACTGTTTATTCCAAACACGAGAATTTCAATTACCTCGCGTCGCTGGTATACAGGCGGACATGATTTCGCGGTCATTGATCGACAAATAATCTCGTTACACTGTGTTACTTTCTGATACCGAGTCGCTGACGCTCGTGCATATTAAATAATTATTAATTTCAATGTCGATTAGCGTCGCCCGGTATGATGGATCTATGAAACGCGCAACGGCGTCGAAGGAGGTGATTAAAAACGACCTAAAAATTCCATTAACGTACAAAATATACTTACTCCATCTTCGGAAGTTCTAATAATATTTCAATCAATTCAAATGATTCCACTAATCCTACATTTCATGTACATTCATTTAATTTATACAATATCGAATTAAGAGCAGTGTCTATCAAAGTAGTAATCTGATATTATTTCTCCAGTTATACTAGTACAATATTCCATTGTATAAGTTAAAAAGATCAACCGAAAGACCTGCAACCCACTTACAATCCCAGATTCCAATCACTCGTGCGCTTCGAGTCATTAATCAAAACCAACCGATTAATCATTTTCAAGTTTAAAACAGAGAATATAAAACACGAGATTAGACAAGACAAGACTAAACGAATTAGACAATCTTTCCGCGATATCCGACAAAAAGTCCTTCCGTTCCCTATCAACGTCAATCACCTCGCATCCCAAATCCTCTTACGATCAATCTTTCCAAACATGAAAACCCAGAAATCGCTCGGCCGCGAACAAATTAAGATTCCCGAAATTCCATTTCCCGAACCGAAGATTTACCGACTGTTCGTATTCCACGCACGAACCCAATCTACTCAAACAGAACGTCAGCCTCTTTACAGGTCAGTCGTAGACCCCGGCCGGAGTTCCAGCCAATCACGCGGCCACTTCACCCAAAAATGTCTACCAAATTCCGGGGTCTCCCGATTCCATTACCGCGCAACACCATCAAACAGAAGTTTCGGCCCCCGCCCCGAACGATCTCACGTATGGAAATGAGGCGTCCCGCCGTTTTCGTGGACCTAAAACCCGCAGGAGCCGTCCCGTTCAATTCACCGGAGGTCCTTGCTGGCCGACCTCGATTCAACCCGGTTAAAAGTCACGAGCAGTTTGACGATGGTTTGGCCTATCGTGGCCGAGGGTTCCCGGGATGATTAGTTAACGGTATACACAACGGAGGCGCATCGGCCCGTGCACTGTCCCATATCGAAGATAACATCTAGATCCTACTCGTCCTAAGCCTGACTGACGTTCCCGCGCGGGACCCGGGCCGGCTGTCCTCGTCGTCGAGTGTCTCGCTGAAAAAAACCGATCTCGGAGGGTGTGCGTCAGTGGTTCTTAACACTTAGGCGACCACCTAAACAGAACTATAACTGCAAACTCCTTTGTTATCTTCAATTGAACTCATTCAGTTAATTCGGTTAGAAACTGTGTTTCGTAAAAACAAGAACCGCATTCGATGAATTGCGCATAATCTCACTTCAAGACTTACTAAATAACAAAAGAAAAGATAAACAGAATAAAAGGCAATAAAAGTGAGAAGTGGGAGATCTCCCCATTCGGTTGGCTAAGTATTGACACTATTTCTACCGGAGGTGTCAAAAGACACCTTATGGAATTTTCGCTTAAAATTCTTTTCCCAGTCAAATCAATTGTCTTCAATTGAATTTTGGGCATCTATAATTAATTTTATAACTGTTACTGAGAAACTCGAATAGTCAATTTGGATTATACGACTAAACTCGGAAAATAATTTTAATTTAAAAATTCCAAAGTATTAGCAGTGTTAACACTTTACCTATCGCCGGTTGTTGAACAATTCTTTTGTACGCTAGAACTATCGGAAAGCTAGACTTCAACACGTTGACAGCCACGTCGCTCACCGATGACCGGAGCTTCCAAATTATTTGACAATAATTACAATTTGTCAGATAACTAATGTCGAATGAAAATATTTCATAGCGTACATTACTAGGTCACAGCGTAACGTGAGCATTGCGATACTAAATAATAAGTAACTGTTCCCCTTTGTCTTTGCTACAAACGAATAAATACATAAATCACTGAAAGTTCTCGTTACAGTCAACGTGTTAACATTTGTATCGAAATCAGGGTTTCAATTAACTCGTTACTCAGTTTACGTATTACTGAGTTAATTTAGTTCATCATTAAATTTCGTAATAAATTGTTGATAATTGAGAAACAGCAAGTGATGGAGCTTTTTTCAAATACAGTATAGTGAATGAATATTCTATTGATAGACTTTTAATAGGCAAAGTGCTAATTTCGTAAGGGTATGAAGTACTTTTGGCAATGAGAAAAGTTGAAACACTGAAATAAGAATTTCTACCGTTCAGAATTATATGCAGGAATGTTCAAGAAGAGAATGAAGTTTTACGTTTAGCAATAATATAATAATACATTCTTCCTCAGAATTTCCTGTGAACCCCGTGATTTGGCAAAGGACTCGTAACAAGCCCGCGAAACTTCGGTTAAGAACCACTGGGGTACATTTTCTCGTTGAACGCCCCCTGGACTAAAATTCAGCCTCTCTCCATGGGCGCGCACCCTCTCGCCCCCTGTCTTCTCCTTTCTCTGTTCCCTTTGACGGATTCTGTATCTGTAACGCAACAGGAAAAACACAATTCGCCCGTTTTTCGGCCACGTGACCCCCGCGACAATGCCGGCGGAGATCGCCGATTCATCGCGGCGACACGTAACAGATCTGGCCACGCACCGTTTGCCTCGAGTTTGTACAAGCATTTGTCACGGTCCGATGAAACAGGCCCCCGGGGACGGGCCGGGGCTCAAAAGGATACAAGCAAGGCACTGCTATCCTTGCACGAGCCCGATACGCTGCTTCGCAAACAGAGATGTAATGGCTGTTTAATGCGGAAGGTATTTTTGATTGTGGTTTATTGGTGATACTGCAGGTTCTGGAGCGTTGGACTTTCGTGACAGTGGAAATGAGGTACGTACTGCGAACGTGTGCTGTGAATTTAACACTAGATTTAGGGAACTCGTGAATTTGATGGGCACTGAATTCTTTAAACATTAATCGAGTTTGATTCGTGGAATTCTGCGAACACGCATTGCAATACTCTGGTTTTCAAGCTAAAATTTTCGTGATTTATATAGACAAACGCTAAGAACAATAGAATAAACAGTGGAATAAACGTCCATAAATCTAGTGTTAAGAGACTCTGCAATCTTGCAACTTCGGAAGTGTGATTTTCTTGTATGTTCTTATTGCACATTTAGATAGTGAAGATTAGAACTTTAAAGAGACCTAGATGAACCTGAAAACTTGGTGGAAATTCAGATATTCTGTTCAACATAAATGCTGAAAGCTTGAAAATTATATGAACTAATTTTTGGGTACAAGCAGAACTGATTTCAGTTTGCACGGTGTAAGTATAGATTCAAATTTCCGATTTAGAGAACGAATATTTCGTTCGAATTTGTATTTTCAGCTAATATTCGAAAGAAATAAATCACATCGGATAACGGTACTTCGAGAAACAGGATTCTCCTTTCGATTATCCACGTTTCGAACTCACGGAGGCTGAGTTCCTGTAAACAAAAAATGTAATGGATATTTAAGGACCATTGCCCGCGGCATCGAGGTCGTCCTGCGCAAACATCGTCACAGCCATCCTGCAACAGCACCTCCGGCGGTTTAATAGTGGGATAAACAGACGCTTCTGCGGGGATTCTTTGGCCCGCCATAGGGAAACAGAACACGTATCATTGCCGGATGCTGTAGGCATATAAAGACAAACTTAATGGGCGCAGCTCCATGCTCGTCGTCTACCGACGCTTTACCCCAAACCAATTTCGGGACACTTCCGACGAGAGTTGACCATTAACGTAACAGCATCTACTAACTAGACAGCTCTACAAAGTAATAAAGTAAACACAAAGGAAAGTAGCTTCCACAAAGACAGCGATTAAACACTTCGCTAAGAAGCTATATGTGCTCAAAGTCAAAAAGTATAACAATATTATATAACACAGAGAATACGAAGAAAATACAAACCACGTATAACTCTTACAAAACCAAGCATCCACATTGCAGTTCGCCTATATTATACCTTCATATAAATGCATATCTCCTATAATTCCATTTACAAAGCGCAATGATCCCTCGACAATTGAAACACTCCTAACTAATCGAACAGCGAAAATCTCCAATTCTAATAGCAGTCGTACAACAAACACGTCAGTGATACCTTTCCGAACGTCCAAAGGCAATAACAGCATCCCCAAAGAAGGGAGAAGGAAAATCAATCCTCTCCACTTTCTCCGATTCGGTTCTCCGCATTTCTTACCGAGCTTCCTCGACGTCGGCCGGACAAATATCTTTCCACGGGGTCGGTCGCATCTCGCGCGTCCTCCGTGTCCGGCGAAAGGAAGGAAGAGCAGCGAGCGAGGAGGAGGAAGACAACGGCAGAGCAAAGTCCCCCGGCCTCGATAGAAAAATACGGCTGGTCGTTCGAGTGAAGTATTTCGATGAATATGAAAGTGACGGCCGCCTAATCCGGGCCGAATTTATGCGACCCCCCACACGCCCCCCTGCCGTTGACCTGGGTCCACGGAAAAACGGCCAGCCCCTCTCAGGCCGGATAACGTATCGAGGCTCGCACCATCCTCGAGGACCCCATTCGTTTTAACTACCGTTCGCGTATATTACGCCTTGCCACGTTCCCGTAACGATTGATATATAACCCGATCCTAATGATCCGAAACGCCCGATCAAGGGAAAAGAGCTCGCTGCGTTAATTAATTCTCTGAGCGATGCCTCGCTCGGCTTTTCGAGCCGATGAAGATCACGGATCGTCTTCTGCCTGTCGCGATCGCGAGTAATGGCGGACCCGTCGGGACCGGTCTTCCGGTTGGTTCCCGTGGAAGCTTTGTCGCGATGGATTTCACTTTATTGGAATTGTCTAATCAATGTCGGTGCGTTGCTATGGGAAACCTGCTTGACGGATTCGGATAATTTATTTACCGATGAAGGATCTAAGGGATTCTTTGAGGGGTTGAAGTTTGGGAAAAGCTGAATTGAGGAATTGAATTGTTGGTAGATTTGATTCTGAGTTTTCTGGTATTTTTTATCGAGAGGAATGTTTGCGTGGCTGTATGATATTTTTGGGGAGTTCGATGTTGGAGGTTTCGAATTTGGTAGAAAGCGATATAATATGAAAGAAAGGTGAACACTTTGGATACTATTGGTGTCTAAAAACGCTTGAAAAATTTGGTTTCGGTGTACTGTTGGTGATCATAGGCGCCTGTAAAATGTTGACAATAATTGCAAAACTCGCTTAGGTCTGGCGTGAATGAATTATAATTCAACAATTACATTCTCCGTTAGTCATGTACTATATACACGTGATTGTTTTAGATTGGTTTAATTTAGTTGAATTCAGTGTTTTGATGGTTTCAAGACACTTTCTTAGAAATACGCATTGACGCAAAATTCTGCTGTAGCCGAAGGGTTAATAAGAAAGTTCTTTAACTCTAATTCCTTTCTTTCTTCCCTTCTTCTAGGGTACGAAGGAAAGTTCGAATAAATTTTACAGAATTACTTATTATCACGTTTCTACTTATTATCAGATTCCTTCTAGTTCTCAATCTACAGTACTGCGTCATTGCAGCAATGATCATTAAAACACTACTAACAACGAAATAGCATCAATCTCATTAATTAAAAATCTCTTACCAGCACGGAGGTACAAACTAAAACAACATATCAAATGGTGACGAAGAAAAATTCTACAGCCTCCGTCCCAGCCGAGGAATTCGTGGAAAGGCGAACCAGTGTAGCAAATGATCGCGATGTAGAAACGCGGAAAATCATTCTTTCGGCGCATGTAAAGCGGCCGGCATGATTGATGGTCCGTCGACGCAATAACGTTACCAAGAACAAATTGGATTCGGCTTCGTGGGAGAGGGACACGGGGAATCGCGAGAACGAGAGGGAGGGAAACGGCGGCACAATTTGTCGGAAGGATACGGCTGTCGACAGGCCGAGGAAGGGAACGTTCCCCGTTCGGTGATTTTGTTGTTGCCAGGCACGTCGTCGTCGTCGTCTTCGTCGTCGGCGCGGCCGCCCCCGAAACCGATCCAGGATTTTCGGGATTCGCTCGTCCTTTTCTCCTTCTTCGGCCCGGGAGAACCCGCCGCGTCATTGTTTACACTCACCTGTATACACGTCCGTATATAACAATGTCACGCACACACCGCGCCCTCGTTTATTTCTTTTGTTCCGCGTCGCAGCCAGGGGTGGCTTCGACAATCGAAGAGACGTGCCAGGTCGGAACGATAAGCGTGTGAGATGTGGAGAACGAAATAACGCGTCTCGGCCGCTTGCACGCCGAAAGAGGTCACCGTGCTAGAGAACATAAAAGACCAGATGGGCTGGACGTGTCATTTGAGGCTGTAGGATCTTTTAAAGTTTCGATGTGTTCGCTTCTTTTTTTTTTGAAACTGTCAATGGTAAAGTTGCAAGCTATTGTGGATTGCGTAGTGTATTTTAGAGTGTAACTTGCTTTCGGATTGCGCGTTTCATTGTGGATAACGTTTAATTGGTATGCTGATGTAATATATTGTAATGCATTCGAAGGGGGTTTTAAGTAAGGCAAGTTTCAGTTTTCAACTTCGTCCTGTTCATTGGATTTTATTGATCCTCCTTAAAGTATTTATTAACGGAATGACGAGTTAATATCTATACTTGGAATATTAATATTAATATTCATTAGGATATTATCTGTATATCTTGATAGAATAATAAGCTACCATAGGAAATTTAGAAGTATATCTTTAACTTAACGATCCATTCAAAGTAGGACATCCGGCGAAACGTTGTTCCTCGACAACGCGAGTTATCCGTGTGTGAATGCTTTTATCGGGCATCGTCGGATTGTTGTGTAATAAGCTTTCCAGGACAAAGCGTAACTCCACTCGACCCTTTTCACGGTGTCATTATACAGTATCGAAGAAACTGTTCGAGTTATCGGGCATTGAGACCTTTCCGCGTCAGGTGAGTTCCCGAAGATACAGAGAGCATAACAATCAGCGCTCGGCCAACAGTTTTAACGACGAAACTTGGCCCCGGCTCTATTATTTTGCCGCGTTTCACCGTACGATCCCGGGTTTGCTTGGGAAGATAATAACGAGCCGGCCGCGGCAACGAACCCGCATCGTATAACAATTTACCGGCTAATCAAAAAACTTTGTTAAGACTGAAACTTGGTTAATTAGCATCTTCACCGGAGTGGCTGCTTACCTTGCGGGCCCAGCCCGCCAACCGGAAGAACGCCCAAGAAATTGTATAAAGTACAGGGCCGACGCGGTATCGATTCGACGATTAACAATGCTAATTTCATAGCGAAACGATTCTCCGTTGCCCCCTCGTTGAATCGAAGAATAACTCATTCCGCTATTAGAATCTCCCGTTATACCGCACGCTATATTGTTTTCGAATGTTCGATTTTGTTCGAATTCGTTTCGTTCACGTGAATTGACTCCGAGGAAAGCTTATTGTTCCATTTGTACATATTGGAAATGTTGAAATACATCGAGAATAATTCAGGGGAAGTATGAAAGAAATAAGTTTGAGGAAATATTGAAAAATATGGGCAATGATTTTCTTAATGTGAAATGCGTATCGATTAGGTAAAGGTTTCGAAAGCGATCGCTCGAGTAGTTACGTGAATCAATTGCACAAAACAATGTTCCTTCTTAATTTCCACTACGTTGTCTCAAATATTTATAATGGACATTCAAAAGTAATTGTGACTATCAAATGTAGAATAGAATGGGTTCTAATATAAAACCGATGAAATAAGTGAAATAAGATCAGCAAAGTTATCCAGAAAATCGAACAAAGAGCGCTCGATAACGAAAACAATTAATTCCGATGAAACTGAAATTACACGGGTTTCAATAAAACAACCAGACGTTCTCCCGTAAAGTATCCGTTTTATTCTTTCAAGGCGTTATAGATATCCAGGGAATAATCTCTGTCTCATATATATATCATTCTAATAAACATGAACAATAATAAATATAATGTGTCCAAGAACGTAGGAAGTTTTGCGTCTAATCAGGCTGCTCGGTACAAAATAGCGCGTTTATATATGGCATTCTCGGCAATAGCTTCGTGCACATATCCTTTTTGATTTTAAAAGACACTGATCATTCGCCTCTAACCCCTTCTTCACCTTTTCAATTTGTACGTTCTTTTGCGCAAACCCCGTGGCCCACGAGGCCAGTCGCCATCTTTGCCATATTATGCCAGAAAATAAATAAATAAAGGAACTAATCCGCACAATCAAAGATTCCTCCGCGAACCGGCCACGTTTGAAACAAAGATGGCGGTCCTCGTGGCGCACGGTTCATCAGTGAATACATTTTGTCTCTCTCTCTCTCTCTCTCTCTCTCCCTCTTTCTTTCTTTCTCTCTCGCTCTCGCGCGCGCTCTCCCTCTTTCTCTCTCTCTCTCGCTCTCTTTCTGTTGCTTTCTCTTTTATTATCACTACGAGTCACCTCGAACTGCACGACGATCAAGCGCTGCACCAATTTTTCTCTTCATAACGCAGTAACGCAGGGGGAATTAGCAACGTTCCATATTTTGCTTCTCGTTCCTCGAAATATAATCCGTCCGCATTGCAATCATTCGATTTCCGTTTTCCACCGACACCGATCGAATAAACGCGAATGAAAAAAAGCAATCGATCGACCTGGAACGCTGGCAGCGATACTTCCGATTAAATCTGCATTGAACACACGCTCCGGTAATCGTGCTGTCCAGGCCGACGGACTCCTTACAAATGTTTGCCTCGATAACATTCCATGGAAATCACAATGATGCAACAACGCGTCAAGCGTATTGCACAAATGAAAATGTAATTCGTTCGGGAATGGATACGGTGAACGAGATCGTTAAACAATCCTCGGAGAATTCTAACGTATTTGCGAGAATTATTGCTTGCGATTGATTTCGCAGGAAGTAAATGCTGTACGCGTGTTAATATCAACTGATAGTGCACGTTTGTAACAGGGAAGCTTTGAATTTCCATAGCCTGTTATTTAATAATCGGTCAAAGCGAGAACAAAGTGGAACAACGTTTAAAATGATATCACAAAGTACGGAACACGACGGCGAGTCGTGTCGTTAAGGAATCTTAAAAACCTGCAACTTACATTATCGTGAAAAGATTGTATCATACCAGTCTTGTCCGAAGCTGCTTCTTATACTTCGTTTAAACGTTCAAGATTCCTTTTAGCTCACTTTTTCTAAGTCCACATTTATATTTGAACCTCGCCGAAAGCTCGAAATCACTCGATTAACTTCAAATCCGTAGAATCCAATAAGAATCGATCGTCACGCGAAATCGTGAAGAAACTACGTACAGACAAGACTGATGTAAACTAATTTCCTTTGTAATCCTTACAAAATCTTCGGATCTACGAATTATTGCACTGCGCAACTATTAGAATTCATTCGGCCGCCGTAATATCTAAAGTCGTGTTTTTACGAACACCTTGTGCATATGATTATTCTCGACGCGTCGACTGCCCCGCGGACATTTTCCAGTAAGTCACTCGCACCGTTCTCGAGTTAATTAGAAATCGTACGCATAAGACATCGTATAGATATTTCCGTTCTAGCTTCATCGATCTTCAAACTACATTTTATACTCGCGATTACACTTCCCGGACCAACGAACGGTCCCAACGTTTCTTCCTCGCGGAGAAACGCGTAGAAGGCAGTCGGCGCGTCGACGTTCCCGTGCAAAAGTAAAAAAGAAAGGGTCGATCCTCGAGAAGAAGACATTACAGAGAAGAATCGCAACGACTAGGAGAAACATCGACGCGAGAAGAGCAAAAGTGTGAGGGACGAATCGGCGGATCGTCCTACAACCTTCGTTTTCCCCGGCCCCGTTGATCACTTGTGTATTACACGGTTCACAGTTTCGTGAAGTCTACTACGTATATTTTACACGCTATGTACACATCGAAATTCCTCTGTCTCTACGGAAATAACCGTCAGTCTTCCCATCGACCCCCGAACGCCGAGCGTCCACGGTCCAGGTGGAACGCGAAGCCTCGGCCGGCAAGCCATCCGGACGCGACTGGAAGATGAAGATTCTCCGGGGAAATGGGAAAGGGCTGGAATGAGGATGGACTACGAGTATAATACCATTAAAAGCTTCTACCGAGAACAACGACGACACGGTGCGCATCTCAGGAAATAGCGGAGAGAGAATTGACCCACGGCGACCCTGATGTTGCACCTCGGCAATCAGCGCGACAGCCTCGCCGTGGCTGGCGATCGTTTCTCTCGCGCGTCGCGGGTATCGGATGAATCGGGAGGTTAACACGTTCGCGACCATCGGTTTCAGTAACCATCTTCACGGCTGTAACGCATTAACGCTTCGCTGTCAAGCTATTTTTCGTGCGGGCTATTTTTCTACATCTGTGGCGGGCACACAGCGATTTCTAAAATACTGTCGAGATCTTGTGATCCGAATACAATTTTCATTCTGTTTGAAGTCGATTTCGGAAATAGATACACGTTGTTTGATCTGTGGGCAGTAGAACATTAATGGAAAGAAGAGAATTCCGGGAAATTTGGGTTAAAGAGATATTTGTTCTTGTGAGGAGGTTATTTTACAGGCCTGTCAAGTCTTCCGATGTATGATTTGGACTGTAATATGAATCTTCCGGTAGGAAAGTGTTAAATGAGTCATTCATTATTCAGACTGGTCAACTCCGATAACTTTAGATATAAATAGACGTGAAAGTAATACAATTTTCTCTATGCATGATACAAAATATTGAGCGTCGCGAATATATGACGCCGGTCGCGAACGTGTCAAGCTAATTCAGGAGAATTTCTAGATTGATATCGTATCTATGAATTGACATTGTTTCTTTTTTCTAGGAATATGGTCGGTTCGGTTGGCTGTTGTTCAAAATTCATTTGAGATCACTTTCAATGTGCTATTTTTATTAAAGTATATAAAGTAAGGAATCTGCATTGGGATATTTAGAATCTTTTCTATTGTACTATTTTGCTTATCATTTATTTCGATAATGATAAGTGTCGTTTTATTAGGATTTTTTAAGCTGTAGATCTTGGACAGTTTTGCATGTTATGGACTTTAATTTTAAAGTATTGACAAAATTTAGATCTTTCCATTTATTTATATCTATATGTCGATACTAAGTTAAAGCTCAAATTAAAAAAAAGAACATTCTTCCTATTAAATAAGCAATCTCAAACTTTTGAACAGTAGCGTATACTAGAAAAGGAAATTTCAGTTTACAAAATTTCAGTGGATTTCGAAAAGGAAGACTGGTAAATGCTTGGTTCGCAGTTTCCTCGAGAAACTGTTTCTCGCAGAGGGATTCCATTTTTATAAATAGTTAATTGGTTCAACGATGAAAAAGACGCGACACCTACTGGAGCATTGATCACGAGAGAGGATCCATCGAAAGAATACTACAATATAATATCTATAATAAAATATCAGAAGAGAGAGTGAACATGAAAATGTCGTCGTGACGCGTGAATCGAGAGGAAGTCACTACGACGTCGAGCAATAGATAGAAAATCGGAAAAGCTTGAAACGGTTCTGCAACGAGTGACAGTTAAAAATGAGCTGCTCGCTCGAATACCTCGAAGCTCACGAGCGAATAATTGCTAGCTTAATCGCGAAAGAAACTGTCGCTAGGTTATAGTGTGCGGAAAGACGGTTTTCGTAAGTCATTGAATATAGCTCTGAACTCCGAACACGAATCCTTGCAACTCGTTAGCGCGACAATCGTACCTACGAAGATTCTAGAAGAGATAAAACGCTTTCACCGGAATCAGTTCGATTAATTACTCTAACGCTTCAACTTAGGAATCGTACAAGTCTCTTCGATTGTCTATAATTTAATCTAAACTCGCTTTTATGAAAGACAACGACATAGGACACAGCTTATTATATACGAAACGTGTTTCTATATTAAAGATCCAGCACAGAAGAACAGAGGTGAGCGTAAGAACAAGTGGACTTGAACGTGTCGAACATTAAATACGCGTAAGACACGTGACACGAGACATGTCTCAAAGAGGAGGAAAGAAACTAGAGTAAATTTGAAACTACGATCCAAGTGACCACTAAATTCATACGTTAACTGGCAAACCGACATTTCGAAAAGTCAAAAAATCAAAATTTACAGTAGGAAATTACATTTTTGATCTCTTATCCTATAAACCAGCGATTCGAAGGTAAGGGATCCTTGTGCGAGAACTAACCAATTGAAGAGTATTTGTAGGAAAGGTTACAAGTGCCAACATCCAAATTTTCAGAGACGAGAAGGTTATCTAACATTACGTCGAACGATATGTCGTAATGATACCATCTTCCAATATTATCAGTATTACGGATGACTACTTACAAAACGAAAATTGCACTTACGTCGTATACTCCGAGATAATAACATAGAAAGAAAATTTTTCAGTTTTGGCACTTACAATAGACCGTATACAAAAAGAAGGAAGTATTGATAAACGTTTTATGCACGTAGAGAGTGAAATATTTACTGAATTTTCCAAAATTCTTAAAATTTGCACGCATACATAATGCATAGTGCTTAGCAATTACTGAGAACGTCAAGTAAATGCCATTGCAATGTCAATTATGTCACTCGCTCGTCTTCATATTTTTCAGTATTCACTGTCCAATAACCAGTAAAAGATTATGCATAAGAAAACTAGCATTTGCTTCTCCTCGTGCATAATTCTTGCAAGCATTTACTCGTTTTTATGCACACGGCCCAGTGTTTCCTACAAGAACTCTTCAATTGTCAGCGGACTCCGCCACCGACGAGTTAATGAAAGAATATCGTAAATGCGGGTCCGGGGCGCGACGATATCCGTGTAATTAATACGCGCGGTATCTCGCGCGGGCAAACGTTAACGAGACACGCGAAGTTCTTCCGCGGCGGCCGCGTCTGAAGCCGGTGCCGAGGGAACGATCGCGCGGATCCGGCTCTCAAATTGATGCGATTTGAGATAAGCACCGCGTTAATGACATCGCGTTTCCCGGGGAAACGACCGCGTAATCAGGACGAACGCGATTTCACTCGGATGAGCCCGGCTGAGAAGCGACGTTACGAAACGCGGGACGGGGAGGGAAAAGAAATTCGTGTAAGCGTTTCCGCGGACAACGCGTGTGTCGAAAGGGAATATTTCGAAGAGTAGAAACGCGGCGAATAAATAAACATCGGAACAGGGGGAATACGTGAATTTGTATTAATCGAATGGGAGCTGCATCTTCGCGCGCAAGATCATTTTAACCCGTTAACCGGGCGATACGTCAAGCGAAAACGTTCGAGCAGACGCGACTTAATGTAGAATATTGATGATTCGAACGGATCCATTTCGCAACGGTTGCAATTAGAGTTTAATTCGTATTCTTAGGTAGGTTGTGAAATGATTTATACAATGTACACGTCGATTCCCGTTAACACGTTGAATGTCGCGCGATTTCATAGAGGGAAATACGCAAAGCGGAGAAAATACAGTATTAAGTCATTTGTTTGAATTCCATTGTTACCATTGCACGTTGGTCTAGGTGGGTGTCACCGCATTAGATATTATTATTTATAATACAGAAATGTTTTCAAATAATCATCGTTTAAACGAGCGAACTATAGTAATTTTTGGTCGGCATTCAACCTGTTAATAAGTTAAACGCGCAACAAGCCGAGGATGAAATTCAAAGACGGCGAGGCGACTGATGAAAGCGGGCGGTTCGACGGAAAGCGGTTGGAATTATGATCTGCACAGCGAATCTAGAAAAGCGTAAGGGATCCCGAACACACAGGTGAATTCACAGAAATCAACAACACATGAGAACCCATCGAAATGATGATTATATCTCTTTAATCACACACAAAGTGGTCTAATGTACAGTTAGGAATTTGCTTCGACCGTTTTCTTTGGTATCGTTGCATTGAACTGATTCACGGTGAACGCCGCGGGACACTCTAGCTTTCTCTTTTACCACACACCTATGTACACTTACGTCTCGCAACTGTATCGTAAATCGTCTACCTCGCTACTCGCGAGAAACAAAGCGCATTCGGGATTTAAATGGTACCCGTGTTTTCTCGGTAGCCAAGTTAGTTTTCCCGACATGTTCCACCGTTATGCGTCCACAGATCTCTCTCTTTCTCTCTCTCTCTCTCTCTCGCTCTCTCTCTCTCTCGCTCTCTCTCATTTTCTCTTCGCTTGGTCCGTGAATGAGTTTTTCCTTCCGCGATCGGACGGGTGCGAACGCCCGCCATGAACTCATTGCGACACCACTCAGACTCATCTCTAAATTTATCGTTATCTACGTAGTGTACAAGCTAAGGTTTAGTCACTTATACATATGTATATATGTATATGTATTTATATATACATATATATATATACATATTACTCAATTGTTAAATGCCATACATAGATGCCTCTGTCGTATTTCGGCGGATCGCGTCGATCCGGTGCATCGACGAATCTGGAAGGAAATAAATTACCTCGTGCATCGTCTCTACTACCTATCTTGGCGTGCGTCGGTGTGTCGAGCGAATCGGAACGTCTGTCGACGGTGCGGAAGGTAATGTACAAGTACGGGAAACAAGATAGCTATCAACGCTGCTGCTCGATGGAATATTTACAGTTTAATCGTGTTTGATTGCGTGAACGGCCACGCGACGTTCGCGCCGGACGCCTCGGCTGCGGGAGCAACCTCGAAATCGGATCGAACACGCGCGTGTATGGTCGTGTGAATCGAATATAAAAACGGGCTCCGCTGTTGGCACCTGTAGAGATTGCATCTAGCGCGACTTCTATCGTTCGCTGTTGGACGAAATGGCTGTTGCTCCGAATAATATCGTTTGAACGAACGCTCGGCGCTGTGTCTTCGTCCCCGGCGAGACTAAAATGAATCTACCTCGTGTTCCGGCGAAACGGATGGACGTCGGTCTAATCGCGGTGCACCCGGTCGATGCACCGCGACATTTTGGTGTTTCGAATTGCACTCGATTGCTAAACTAAGTTTCTAGGTTCCTTCCCGACACCTGAGGCGCTTGAGAAACGAAACGTTCAGTTGTCCGTGCTCGAATTCAAGAATCACCGGAGCTACTCGGAGATCTCAGTTCAAAGATACTCGAATCCCCGAGGATTTAAAAGTTGAACGTTCAGCCGTTCGAGTGTTTGAATGTATCAAGTGTTTCGAGGACTCGAGTGTTCGATATCTAATTAACGGACCGTTCGAGAATTCGAGTGTCGGGCATCCAGGTAACCGAGCGTTACATCGAACGCTAACTATTAACGCTATTAATAGATCACCGCTATTACCATTAATCGCTAACTATTAATAATAATTCGACGCTCGGTTACGCGGAGTACCCACGGACTCGGCAATCCCGATTTCTCAATTACCCAGGCCGTTTGTACTAAACGTCATTATTGTTTCCGTGTAACGCGTTCCCCGCAGAACCTCAGATTCCCTGGTACGCCATAGACTGTAACGTGAAAAATCCGTCGAAATTCGTGGTCCGAAAGTCGCCTCAAAATCGACTCGTTACTGCGCGTAGAAAACAATCGAAAAATATTTCGCCCGGCGGGACTCCCGAAGCCGTTCGAAATATCAGACCCCTTCGCCCAACCGACCGAAAAACTGTTGCGACATTCGATTATAAAAAAGTAACGATCGCGACTGGTTCGTCGCAATAGATCCACAAAATAGATCCGTCCCTCGCGCCGGACGCGTCGAATAACCGAATTCCAGAACACCGAATCGAGAAGCCCTCACCGACGCCTAACGCGTTATCAAAATCGTTCGTTTTCAAAATTCCGCGTTCCCGTTCGAGACGCTAGTGCCATGTGGTCGGGAAAAGGAGAAAAAACGTTCTTCAGCAGTCAGCTTTTCTCGGCGCGCGGCCGACCAAACAAACCTCCGTCCTTCCCAACTGCCATTGACGCGCCCGAGCCGCCATCTTTGTCCGTGGATCGCTACATCTCCGCGAACTAGACATAACCTGCTCGCGATCTCGCGTTTTAACTGACACATCGAGGAAAACGTGCTGATACACTACTTTCGATTACTACTGTTCTACGATAGCTGCGCTACGCGATATACACCGGTGCGTAGAGGATAAATACACGTATAATTACACCGGCGCGGCACGAAATGACTGACGCCGCGCGGACGCCGCTGCACAACCCCCTTTTCTCTTCCCCCTCGCCGGCCAGTACTCGCGTAAATCTTGTATACATTAATTAACCTACTATCTCTAAACCTGACAAATACAAAGTGTGCGTATACCCACGCGGCACTCGTACAAGTGTGTTTTATATCTTTATTTGGCAGTATCTCTCGTGTTCCGTTCGTCTTGCTTCGTTCCATCGATCTATCACCGATGCTTGACCGAGTTCGCTAAGTTCGATCGAGCTACAAATCGATCTTAAGATCCGAGCGAGGATCTCGATCCCTTCGTTTCTTTTCCTTCTTACTCTTCTCCTATATACATACATGCAATCTTTGGTTTCGCTACGGAGCAATCTAAACGCGCACGGAGTACCAACGAATGGCAACGGTACCGTCTGACAGCGCTTTCCCTTTTCGTCGTTTCCCGTTTCGATCGGTACTCTTGTACAGGGAACGGTGCACGATTACGGTTACGCTCGTTCGTCGGCTACCGTTCGATATCTGTACGAAGTCGTTAGGCCTGCTCCCTGGAAGAACGGAGCTACGATGCTACGCGTTGCTCGACGATTCTACTATGACACCTTGAGTCGAAATTGCATCTGCTGGGAACCAGCTTCGCGCGATTAACCAGCGAAATGCTTGTGTTCCGAGTAATGTAATCGAACTGTCTTTAATATTTAATATCGAACGTTCGTGTGCATTCGTGTTTCTATGCTTACCGCTAACTCTATGACACTGCCCGAGCATTTTGCGATGTTTCAATATCAGAGAACATTCAAGTAATAACTACCTGTCTCTATCGTCCACAGTTTTAATGAATTCTACATTCGAGAACGAAGCAAGGCTTTGACTTCATTAACGTGGTGAGTTTTAAATTTCAATGTTTATGATATTAACAGAATATATTGTTATATCAATATACCATTTCACGCGGTTAAATCCGTCGAATCAACATCAGCGAAGAACGTTTGTATAACTGCTGCAATCAACGCACGAACATTTTTATATTCCAAAATGTTATTCCTTCTATTCAAAGCTCAATTATTCGAAAACAGGAGGTGGCAGAAACAAACGTCTTTCAGAATCGCAGTGCAAATTTGCAAAAATCACTTATCGGGCTATAAAGAGAAAACAGATTCAAGATTCATGGACAGTGCAGTTTGCAATATTAAAAACAGTTTGTTACCGAAAGCCGACGGAAGATTCGAGCTTACCTTAACTCGCTCTTACGTTGCATCCACCTCAGGGATCCTTACGTTACAGAGAGTCTTCGTAGTGACTCCACAGAGTATTTAAATATATGTACCTATATACGTACGTATTATTAGATAGATATTTGGTACCGCTTCGTGATATAGTTTCGTTTCCTAATCGCGAGGTTCGTCGAATTAGCACTCGAATAAATACGCTAGCTACGGAACTTCCTCTTCACCGTTCGTTTCACTTTTTTTTTTTTATAATACAATAATACGTGTCCTGCTAGTGTAAGTGTATCTATGTACGTGTGTGCATGTATGTATGCGTGTACATGTGTATAGGTGTACGCGTGTATAATACGCGCGTGATACGTCTCGACACGTAAACCCTTAAACACCTGGAATACAAAAATGAGACGAGAGCTGTCAGTCTTGGGCGATGAAACGTCGAAAAAACGGTCGGTGACACGTACACGACGCTGGTATCGATCACGGGAAGAAACGAATGCTACAAACGTGGACGATAAAATCGATCGTTGTCCACGATTGTTCTCGGAGGTTCGGGGATTAACGAAAGAACGATTCAGCCTCAGAGTCTCATCAGTCGTTAGTAATCGCTTATACTTGGGATCGAAAATTGAGCATACTGGAATTTGTTCAGCTCGCCTGTGTCGTTTTACAATGGGAATGTGTTTTGTTTCATTTTTTTTTTTCGTCTGTTTTCTTTTTCTTCTCCCTTCCGTTGTGCTGTATGAGTCAATCGATTTTGCTTACGAGTCGTGCGGGGGTTCCATCTCGAGCTTTCTTATTCATTTTTTCGAGTTTTTTTTTTACTTCCGTTTTTCTATTTTCCTCTCCATTTTTTTTTGTTTTTTTTTCTTTTTTAGTTAATTTAGGCGAGACATCGATGTAACGTTCCTCACTCGTTCGTACCGACAAAACATCGTGCGTGTAACTAGAAAATATCTACGGTGTTCGGGAGCATTATTATTTTAGTCGAATAATACTGTTCGTGATTGACGCGCGTCGCGCGGTGAGAACGTTTCGCGAGAGACAATCGCGTTTTCGTAAACGGGACGCTCCGTTTAACCTGATCGTTCTGATGTGTCTCGATTTTTAGACAGGAAAAAAGAGCAGTAATCTTCAACGTAAATTTCTCTTATCGCAGTCGATACCAAATAAATGTATACTTCTTTCCTCGTTAATGGAAGAATATTAGCGGAAATTAAATGTTCATTTCGATTGGCTGTACTATGAATGGAAGACGTTTCGTGGTTGTAACTTCTATTAAAAAAAAATTGTAGTATCCTACTAGCTTCTCCTCAAACTTAGATATTAAAGATGTAAACAGTACGATCAAGTATTCCATCCAACAAAAATTCTGAATCCCCAGATTCTTCATCGTGTTCACCTACTTCTCGCACGATATTCGAGCAGTGCAGTATCTATTGAAAACCTTTGGAACGATCAAATCAAACGGAAACAACCCGGTAAATAGGAGTGAATGTAACAAAAGTTCGTTGTTCCTGGGTATATCGATCGGTCGCGCCGCGCGATCGCGCGCAGAAACGTGTAAAAAGGTGAGCACTCGGTTGCCATCCGGACGAGTCTTGTCGGTTCGTCGAAATATACTCCCGACGCGTTAGAATCACAGTGTCGCTGTGTTCGGAGATTGGTCGGACACGGTTCCGGAAAACGCGGGATTTGGCAAAGTATGTGTTCAGACGACGGTCGTCCACTTACCTGAGCCGCCGCGAGGCCCTCCGTGACTCGCCCCGGAGAAAAAGTGTTCATACAAACTTGCACGCGCCACGCTACCACACGTGTATAACGCTACTACAAAAGTTCGACAGATAAAAAGACACCTGGGAACACCACCGACCCCGGTGTCGCATGATCTTTACATAGAATCAATTAATCCTAAACACGAAAGCGATCGTCCGTCGCTTCATCTGGGACAACGTCCGGCCTCCGTCAGAAAACGGAAGTCCCAGCGCTACTTTGGAAAAGATCCGCACAGGTTCAGCAATCGGTGGAGTCGGACTCTACTCCAAAGTATCCTTTAGGATCCTTCAAGAGCCATCGTTCAGCTCTGCGTACATCTATCAAGATATCTTCGAGACACCTTGACCCATCCTCTAAACAAGGATCATCTACATTTACAAATTACACGATCGTTAGCTTTCCGTGTCTAGCTGGACCTAACCACGACTGAACGATCCAACTTCAGCGACAAAAGAAGCTCTCCGTATCTCTGAAAATGCCTCTTGGTTTCTCTAGAGTTCCTCTGACAGGGCGATCGGTGCCCTGGAGCCAGGCTTCAGGTCCTTCACGCCTATTCCAATGTCGTCGACCGGCACAGGTGCCAGCTTCAGCTGATTACCGTTCAGCTTAATGTCGTTCACCGAATGGGACCGTCCATGAGTGACAAGTGGCTTGGCTGTTTGGTTCGTGCTGGTGTTCGAGTTGGAACTGCTGACAGAGTTGTTGCTGGGACTGGTCGCCGGGTTCGAGCTAGAGGTGCAGTTCGCCGTGGTGCTCGAGCCGGAACTCGAGTTCGAGTTCACGTCCTGCGGAGGACTCGGGATCTGGATCATCGGACTGGGAATGGACGACTTGGACCTTGGCTTCAGTTTCGCGTTGCTGCACGAGTTCAAGCCTGGCCCCGTGGCTGGAAGTTGGTCCGGATCCCGGCCGAGCTCACTCGCGGAGTCCGGCGACGCTGGTAGCTTGGTAGTCCCTGGTGATTTCGTCGAGTACGATATCAACTGGTTCGCGGACTGCGATCGAACCGTGTGACCGCCTACCTTGTCCCTCAGCGCCATTTGGTAAGCCACCTCGAAGGCTTGACCTAGGGTCAGAATCACCTCTGTCGCTTGGTCCTGCAACAGGCAAGCCGGGGCTTCGTATGCTTCTTCAGGGGAATTAGGGCCTCCGGTTTGAAGGCGGAAGAACAATAGGGGATGGGAAGCTAGATGCTGGTAGTTAAGTTTGTTTATATTGTTTTGGGATGCAACTGCGAGTGGCTTTGATGCGCTGGGTTGGAACTTGTGGAACGTCCGATTATTTATTTTATTCGTTAAACGTGATTACCTAATGGACATTATTATGGCCAAATGTATCTTGAAGTGAGATTCATTTAGGTTTCGGCGTATTTTTGGAAAGTGGTTTTCACTGAATGTTTCTTAATGAGTCTTCTGTTTTCAAATGGTAAACGGCGAGTTAAAGAAGCTGTACTATTAACCCTTTGCACTGGAAAGGCGACTACCAGATGATTTGATACAGCAAAATCATAAACTTTGGTATTTACCATCAACTTTTATATACTGCATTAATACGTGAAATATTGAAAGAAAATAGGTTTCTTCCCTAATTTATGTGTGATCTATCGATAAATTCATTTTACAGAATCTTGTCTACAGCTAATTAGAAAGTATAGAGTACTTCAAGTGGAAACTTTCGACTGCAAAGGGTTAATAGTGAATAAATAGTGAATAAATTTTCAGTGAAACGACAGGTGGACAATTGTAAACAAAACATGAAATTCTGGAGTTTGTATTACCTAGAAACTTAATTTTATATTCACTTAATACTAAACAATGACAATAAAATTTATATATTAATGTCTGTATTATATATTGGAGGTGATGATGAAAATGTGATTGTTCATGAAAGCACATAATAACGAACTTACCATTGTTGGCACACAGAAGACGTGACAAAAATGTGTCCGGCTGTCATGGTCCTTGGTGATGTACGCGAAATGGGTAAGATCGTCGGCGTCCTGGCAGGCGCAGTGAATGTTGCGTATTTCGTGCACGCAAATGAGCTCCTATCGGTTTGTATCATTCCAAATGCAAATTTACACGTGGCGAATATATTATGTTTCAATGTTAATCCTTTACAACAGTGGAATTGTGTGAATTCTACAAGTATTGAGAAAACAAAGCTGTATCCATTCTAATTCCTAACTATAAAATAATTTTGAAAAATTTTATATAATTGACTATTCGATATTCTTCGAATTGACATTAAAGCATGCGAATGACAATTGCATTAATAATACTAATAATATTATAGTACAATATATTATAATAATTTTATTGAAATCATCGACAATAATCATTTCTACTGGAATTGAGAATGTAATACAATAATAGTATAAATAAAGAAATATTAGAATTATCAGATATTATTTGTAATATAAATAATAAACTGTCATAAAGGATTAACAGCAATGCCGGATAATTTCACTCGAGGAGGATATCTTACGTTTGTAACTGTATTCAGAAAACGGACACCGCGATAAGAAATGGCCAAAGTGATGTCAGGAGTGACTCTGGGCTCCCGACACGTTTTCTTCAACTTCTGTATAGACTTCTTTGTAGACTCGGTGCCACGCAGCTCTTTCACGAAAGTGGAGCCCAGATACTGTGTAATTTTAGAACAGAAAACAACTTGTCTCGTGAAATAGGAAGTAAATCACTGAACATTAAACTTCATGAAAACTTTCGTTCAGCTCACATAGTCATTGCTAACATGGAAATGTGAATGTTGAATCTCAAAAAGTTAATTCTTCTTTTGTAAGATATATAAATATCTCTATAACATATTTCTTTCGCAGCAGTACGTGGAACAAAATTCTTATTCAGATAAATACATCCTGTATGCGGGATGTATTCATTGAATTGCGGCACCAAAAATTCATTTCGAGCCACATTGATAACAGCAAATCAATACAAACATAGATAAGTAATGAAAGAAGGGAAAGTAAATTTGTTAAAATTTAACGTCTATACTTCTATTGTAAATATACACAAAAGAACATTTAAAATACAGACTTTAAGGAATCAATGTTAACTATCGACTTCATCTAAAACAATTAAACATAAAAACCGTATTTCATTTACTTCCTCTCCTGTTTATGTCCCAATTATTTCCTTTCCTCCAAAATTCCTCCACTTTCAACGTCGGTCTTTATTCAAAATCATTAAACTCTACCCAATATATTCCACTTCAACATTCGCCGATATAAATCCATTCCCAAACCCTCCAAACATTTCATAGCTCCTACATCGGTAACCGCGCACTATTATCTCATAACAAGCTGCTCGATAAACCGTGAACCATGGTTAAACAGCGAAATATTCCCGTGGATGGTCCAAGTATCGAAGAACGTTCGGCCAGAAATATCGGGGGTGGAGATGCACCGATAACGAGCCAAAGAAAAACAATTATACTCACATTGGCGACGTACGTGACGCAGCCGGTGACTAGAGCTTTTGGCTGGTGCCTCCATTGCGTCTTCAGGGTGGATGGTACGCCGAACAACAGCTCCGACGGTGCTCTGATCTCGAGCTGTTCCGGTGCCGAGATCGCCCCATTATGCGAACTGGGTCGCTGGGGTGGCTGCGGGGCCGGTCTATTTTTGCGGTGCCTTAATGTGCCCGTGGTAGTCGAATTCGTTCCGGTTATCGACGTGCCGCCATTACCCTCTGCCGTTGTTTCCGGCAGTTTTTCCCGTATCTCCTCCTTCAGCTGTTGTATGTTCGTCTTCTGCGGAAACGAGGGATGCGGGCGCGTTACTGAGCGATCCCACTAGCCACACTGTAAAAAACTTTCCCCCTCTTTCCCCTTCCGCGCGGCGAGTAATATTTGCTTGCGCAGTGTATCGTGACAATCGGAAGCTAGCTGTGTTTCTAATTTTTATTTATCGAATAGAGTCTTGGTTAGGCTTTGATGAAGTCTTGGTTAAGACTTCCTCATTCCCTTTCCACGCGGCGAGTAATATCTGCTTGCGCAGTGTATCGTGACAATCCGAAGCATGCTGCGTTTCTAATTTTTATTTATTGAATGGAGCCTTAAATAGAATCTTGGTTAGGACTTGGTTAGGACTCCTTTCCCCTTCCACGCGACGAGTCATATTTGCTTGCGCAGTGTATCGTGACAATCCGAAGCATGCTGCGTTTCTAATTTTTATTTATTGAATGGAGTTTTGTAGATCTTTTAGAAAATGTTACTTGGTTAATATATTTATATTGCTCGTTTTTACTGTTGAATATTAATAGCAATTCTTGTTCTGGAAGTTATTTTATAGCTATCGAAACCAGTCTGGAGAGAAGATTATACTTAATAAGACGGATCTCTATCACGCATCATCTGTTTTCTGTTATTAACTGGCAATTCTGCGGGCATGGAATCAAGTGAAAGTCAAAGATAAGTGCTACCCACAGCAGGTTATAAAATAGATAAGTTGTAAGACACATATAAAGTGGAGAACCGCAAGAGTGATTCATGACGTGCAACTTTCCTGCTTGCGCGATGAATTTTAAATGCAGAACGTAGTTCGGTGGGTATTCTGGGAAGAGGAGTTGCAAAGGTCGCTAGTTGTCTTCTTGGTATCGGTATATTAAGAATTAACGTGATACGGAGGACAAATCGCATGAAAATCGTCATAATAGAGAAGAATCGCCTTTCGAAACTAACAACGTCGAGCTGAACGCATCCGAAAATAGTCGCGGACCGATGTTGCCAAATGCAAAAACCTCACCATGGTTCCGCAAACACCCGAACAACAGAAGGAAACATTTTTTTTATATTCTGCCTCGTCACTGAACCGTGTGACGTTACGTTGTACTCGTTTCACTGATCCCGATACGTTGCCGAACGAGAAAAAAAGAGCGCAACGAGGAAAGCGAAAAAAAAAGAAAAGGGTGGAAAAAAGACAGAACGTACCCGTCAGCAAAAAATTTTTCGCGGACCGATGCAGGCCCAGCTTCGAAAATCCGGTTCGCGTTACGGAACGTACGATTACAAGCTGAAAAGTCACGTTTCGGCAATGCAACGCCACTCGGCTTGTTTTGTTCAGAAAAAATGCAACTGTCCGTTGTACGGACGAGCGAGCCTCGAGAGAATCGCGTTTGCATCGAATTCGAGGCGATTAAACTCGAATTATATTCATGAATCGCTCATCGCATTCAGTTTGACGGTGTAATATGATTTTCAATCGCCGCGTTCGGGCGATACAGTATTTTGTAACGATCTAAAGACTAAGTTCACCAGTTTCATATGGTATAAGGAAATTAAAGGACCAATCGAAATGAAACATCTTGGTTTTCCAGTTTCCGCTTCATCGACACAAACTACCAAACAGATAAAGTGACTTTCCGACATTTGTTATGGAAACTCTAAGAGTCCACCGATTGAGACTTCGATTGCTTCATAATTCAATGTTTACTACTACTAAATAATATTACCGAATCAATCTGTTTACTAATTTCTCACAGATACAGTTCCCCATTGAATAATCCTACGAGAAGGAATCATAAATAAACCGATAACCAGTGATTATGTCCTATCAAACAGCTCCACTACTAAGAAAACGATGAGCGTCCACAGTGAAACGAATGCGGCGATGCGCTGGGAACAAAGGGCAGAGAATCAACGAGCAAACGAAAAATGCCGGGAGGGACCGGCCAGGTGGAAAGGTTGATGGATAGCCCGAAGATCGCTCGGCGAACGGAAACGTCGCGCCGTGGGGACGGGGGAGGAAACGTCGCGCGTCCTCCTCTCGGACCGCGAGTCGTGAAATTCGATTACCGGCGAGAAGAATGGACGTAAGGACCAGAGAAACGGAGGAACAAAAAGAGCAATTTGGGCGTGCGCGTCGACCGGCGGCGATTAATCGAATTTAATTAGCTAATTAAGGGAGCAGCGCCGAAAAGACGAGCGGGACGAGGTAACGGAGTGGCTCGTTAACGGATCCACGTATCGCGCTCGAGGCGCCCGAACAAAAACCATTAGCGTCCGCTCGAGCGATCAGGCTGAAAGCTTTCTCGAGTGTCGCCTGCCACCCCCCGCGCCGCCGTTCCCCTCGCCCGCTGCTATCCGCGCCAGCTCTATCCACCCCCTCCTGTTTTCTGTATACACGTATCGGTGCACGCGCTTCGCGAACAGGTGAGTCAAAGCGCGCGGGGCGAGGCACAAGCGTTACAATAACGGCTCTCCAATTAGCCACGATATTTACATTATGACGCGATCGGCTGAAAAGCCGTCAGAAGCGATCGAGCTTGCCGTGTCACACAGCCACCCTCGAGCCTCGTTTCGCCGCCCTCTTTCGCCCAAGTGTACGACCCTTGTCAGACACCCCGAACGGCGAACCGTTTCACGGCAATTCTTAACGGGATTGTTGCAATGCTCCTCCTCCTCCGACGCCTCGCGCCCGCTCCTCTTTTTCCCGCAACTTCACCCCTCCTTCTCTCGTGCCACGCTCCACCAGCGACACGTTGTTTTTCTGTTTTCGTTTGTACCGTTAACGCGCGATATCCGCGACGAGACGCGGCACGGCGAGTCCCCCACCCACCGTTTCACCTTCCGCAAGCTGTCACAGGTGAGAGAATCGGCGGGAGAGGAGTGTCACGCCGACTGGATGACGAGATCGCGTGACGATCGTCGTTAACCTCTTCCAGCCGATGTGCCCTCGGCGTGACGGGCTACCCCCGAACCGGTGGAATAGGTTTGTTCGAGGCGCGTTGGCGTTTCGAGATTTTCGAGGATCGAGGTTTGATCGTGTGCTTGGGGATTGATGTGTTGGGACTGGTTTTGAGGGAGTGCGGAGTTTCTGTTTGATGTTCTTTAAAGTGACGCGAACAGATCCGAGTCTTGATTACGATTTGAGAGTTGCGAGCTCATTTAAAAATTTCGATTGCATTTGCTTTAGGAATCTAACATAGATATTCGAGGAATTTACGTTTGTTCAGCGAGAAGTTTTTCAATGTTGTACTCGCTGAACCTTAGGCGGACTACTCGCGGCCTCTTTTCCTCAAAGTATTCTGAACGGATTTTCCTTCTGCAATGATGTGCGATTACTAAACTACACGGAAATCACAATATTCTTCGAAGTGGAAAAATATTCATCGAAACATTGCAAAGAATTTACCAACGACATCAACCGATACACTGTTCATCAACTTGCATTAAATACAAAGAATCTAAACGTTCCGTATTCGAAAATACTACACAAGCTTGTGACACGATCTGATCATATTGTCATTCTTCCTGAACCAACCCTCAAATTATCATACTCAACTAAAGAGACTTTTACATCCGAATCTAAATACTTTCACCAGAAGAAGAATGACAAGCATCGGATTCGAAGGTTGGTCATATTCGTCGCAGAGATTTCTTTCTTCGACAAAGTCCCAGTACCGTAACTAAATTCCTCGCGAAATCGATTAGCATTCAACAGGCACTAGCGATTTCACTTACCAAGGTATTGAGATCCTTATTGAGGTCCTCCAAGTTGGGACCAGTGCAATTGCGATTCTGTGCACGGGTGTTCGAGCCGCTGACCGACGCGAGAATCCTCTTTCTATGCGCCGGCTTTTGGATCTCCAGCACCGCCGCGAGCTCCACCTCCCACACGCACCTGACGCGGTCCATCTCGGTGTACAAGTGTTTCCTGAAGGTCTCCGCGTAATTGTCCAAGTGGATGCTCTTCAGCCACTCGTCCACCGATTGACTGGTGCAGCCGGTCCGTTTTTCCACCCGTTTGCTCAGCAGACCGACCGCATCCATAATCACGGCTCGCTCCTGGTCGCTGTTGATCCCCATCTCCTTCAGATCAGCTTCGTCCATGACTCCATTCTAGTCAGCAGAAGTTTCGAGTCAGGTTTGTCCTCCAAAAACAAGCAATCCCAGGTTTACAGTCCTCGCGAATAGTTCGCGAACTATGTTTGCTGGCACTGCGGATACGTTCGTGAACAGCGAGCAGCAAACAGCGTTTGCTTCGAAATTTGAGAGTTACTTTGTTTCGAAGTATTCGATCTACCACTAGTGAGTATCGATGTTCTACTGGAATGACTGAGAAAGTTACAGCTAATGCAAACTGCTGAAGTTTTCTAAGTATCTAGAAGGATCACAGCGAATCGAGGAATACCTGTAACTCCTGGCAAGCTGTTCGCCAGCTTCATTCTAGATACGACGCTGTTTCTGTTCACGAACAGTGCGCGACTTCTTCAGCCCAGTGTGGATCTAACGTAAGGAATTTCGGAAGGCCACAGTACTCACGATAAAGTCCAGGTCGTCGAAACCGTAACTGATGAACAGGGTCTCGTAATCCGCCAGACCTAACGTTGACAACCACTGACCGACGGAAGTCGAGACAATGGGACTGCTGCTGGTGTCTGAACTCAGACCTGCGTACAAATCAGACAGAACTGCCAAGTTAATTCATGAAAGACACCTTCTAACCACCCCTCCCACCTAAAACCCCTTTATTTGCTTGCTTCGGCGAATCAACGTGGAGAACGGTAAAGGACTAAGGTAGTTGGCTTTGGAAGTCTTGCATGAAGCGGTTAGGGACGTCTTCAGTAGCTATAGGAAGAAGGTTATGTTGTTTGGACCAAAATTTAGGTGTTTCGGCTTCCCTTGCTACCAACCCAATTTGTAAATGATAATAGGGAATGACGAATGGTGACTAACGAATAAAGGTTCTCCGTAGAAGTAACGAATAAGAGAGATAACAAATAACCGAATTAATTGATCGGTTATTGGTATTGAAATAAAGTTTCATTCGAATAATGCCCAACACTGTACCTAGCCTCGTCTGGAACTCCTTCTCGAGTTCGGTGACGAAAACCGACTCCCTGACGAGGCCGGTCCCGAAGGACGCCATGATCTCCGAGATCTTCGCCCATTCCTCCTGCTCGTCGAACGGGCTCATTATACTAAGCGATTTCTCGTCCCTCTCGCGGTCACGATCGGACAATCGGAACGGGACCTCTCCGTCCTCGATACGGTCGCCGCCTCCACCCTCGCCGCCGGCTCCCATTCCGCATGCGGATGGCCCGTAAACGTTCTTCAAGCGTCGCAACGTCCGAGGCCGCTCAGCTGTCACGGACCCTTTCAACAAACCTGCCGAAGTTACAACATGCACGTTACACGCTGCCCCAGTGAAAAGGAAACAAGTTCTACTTTCGAGTTGGTAAACAGCTCTCGATGCTTTTACTTTCTTTTTTTTTTCTTATACGTTCATTTGAGAGTTTGGTAAGAACATTCTTTGTGTTATTAGTTTTATTTGATTAGAAAACTGCGTGAGGTACAATTGTTTTAGTTTTCTACGTTTTAACATGTTCCGTTAAATACCTTCAGATTGGTTTTTAAGAATTTGTACTCGACGTATGAGTACACGGTTTACTGAATTAATCAATTAAATATGAGGAAATTTCCTGTGTACTTTGTATCTATTTATTGTATTTGTTTCATTCTATTAGACAGAATAATTGCAAGGATTTAATTGTTATTAGATATTAATCTTTCCGAGCTGCATGTTAACCGTTAATTATACCAGTTACTTGCGATAATGTCCAGCGTAACGATTCGTCGTAATTACACGTCATTACGTGTTGTCAAGTTGTAATTAATTGCGAATCAGAATAATGATTCGCAACGCGTGAACGACGTTTGTCAATACACGGCACGATCGCGTGTAACATCGATATTACCGGGAGAACTTTTTTACCGATCTTCGAAGATATCGGTATCGTTACAATCAAAGTTGCTTGAGCAATCTGTTAAGAGCTCTCTAAAATTCGTTGATCCGGAAAGATTTAGTTCGTAAAGCAATCTCGAACGACCTCGAGAGATACATTCTGTAATTGGTAATGGTAAAATTCCTTGGAAAACAATCCGAGCAAAGTACCAATCGACTTGTTGACTGGCGAAACATTCCCGAAATTCGCGATCAAGCGAATGTCGGCTGCGAAGCTGGCCAGCAATCCCGGACGGTTTTCAACGCAAACACGTCGGCCGGGTACGTGGAATCAACCGACGGATATCCATAATGGATATGCGGCACGTACGAACGAATCCGCGGATACGTTGAATATTCATTACAGATTCGACATTGTTCGATGCCTCCACGAGATTAGTTCCCGGAAGATAATCAAGACCGACTCCCGACACCGATGTCGTTAAGCAATGACTCGTCGCCCTTAAGCGCGAATTTCACCCCCGTTGACTATCCCCGATAGGTTTGATATTAATTATTCAAACAAAAGGAAACAACATTGTTGTAAGTACTTACACGTAAATTCGTTCGAACAGATAAATGAGAATCGGCGGAATTCTCATCGATTAATGAACGCGTCGTGTAAAATAATATTGAGATATCAACCAAGTACTTCGATTTACTAGTATATTTGTAATTTGATGTATATCGTATCACGCTGTATGAAGTTAGTTTAGCATACATGATAATGTACGAATAAGAATTGTAGAAAATAATATTAAGATTATTATAACAAGAACGATCAACAATTATAATCGTTGACAAAGAAAGCGAACTTTCCTTCAACCCGAATCGCCACGAGCTTCACCAAAGAAATTTCATTTCTCCTAAAGATCCATAATCAACTAATTACCATTAGCATCATCTACCACGCACCTATCAAACTTTCCAATAACTTACAATCTGCTATAAAAAAAAGTAATTTAATAACTTCCTCCGAACAGTACTCCTCAAACAACAACCCCAGCGCATTACTTAACGCGACACGCTGACACAGAATCGTAATCGGTATCGCGATTGCGGATTTACTCAAGAAATCCACAGGAACTCATTATCAATCCCCGATAAACTGTTCAACAACCGCCGGCAAACAACTCGCGCCAAGCGAACGGATCGAACCGCCTTGCCGCCGCGTCGATAAGAAAGAAAAGGAGAAAATTATAATTGAAGTGCAATCGAGCCGCGAATCCCGGCTCGCGTTTACATCATTAGTAAGCCGCAAACAAGCCCGTCGGCCGTGGATCGGCCACGACATTTCGCGGGTGGCGTTGCAGCCCTTAAACGTCCGCATCGTCACGCTCCGACAGGTGCAAATAATTCCCCCCATTGGCGGCGTTCTCCCATTCTTCGCTCTTTTCATCGTCTGGAGGCTTTGGTCCCCGAAGGGTGGTAGCCCTATCACGCACGCTGGGCGGGCGCGCGACACTAAAGACAATCCGTCGTTTTCAACCGGGCTGACAATCGACGCCTCGGTAATACGACGGCGGTGGCGGCGCGCGTTCGCCATGGAGGATTCTTTCATACGAATTTCACAAATGAGAATTCGCGATACCGCGCGCGCCGCGCCGCCCGGGCGCGAATGGCCGACGACGTCTGAAGGAGAGGGCGGCATGGGGTTGGCCTGGCGTGCAGGTGGGTGGACGAGCGAGCGAGCGAGCGAGATGGCGGGTGGGTTTTGCGACGCTTGTGCCCCGACACAGACGGAAGAAAAGAAAACGAAGGGAAGAGGAGCGACGGACCGGCGGAGGGTGGCTCCCGAAGAAAAAAGTACTACTTTAAGCAGCGGCTATGAACGCCTTTCAAAGAAGCTGTGTGTATCCTCCACGCACGGGTGCGCATGAGAGGGTGCCCGCGAGCGTGTACCCGCGTGTACGTGCATACGTCGTGAAAAGCTCATAAAAATATTAAACAGAGAGCGAGATGGAGGAAGGGAGAGTGGTAGGGTGGCAGAGGGATGGAGAGACGGTAGATCGAGGATACGAGCAACGTGGAGAGAAAGAGAGAGAGGGAGAGAGAGAGAATGAGTAGAGCAGAGTGGTGGGGGATGGAGGAGGCTCCCGCGCACGTTACAAGCAGCAAACGTACGTAATTTTAATTAAAGCTCCATGATGAAGGGCGTCGCCTGCTCGCGCGCACTCCAGCCGGCAGCGCTATATTATGTAGGCAGTTATTCAAGTCATATACACAAATTACATAAATCCTCGTCGTCGTCCCTTTCTACCGCTCTTTCCACCTTCTATCTGGCTTTCCCTTTCCTTCCAACCTCGCTTCTCTACTCTTCGCTCCTCTCGCCAGTTGCTAACCATCCCTGCTTGCGTTTTTTTCTCTTGTCCATCTTTTTTGCGTTTATTCTTTCCTTCTTCTTCTTCTTCTTCTTCTTCTTCTTCTTTTAGTTCGTTTTCTTTCTTTTTTGTGTCTTTCTCTCTCTCTCTCTCTCTTTTTTAATATACTTCCCCTTTCCTCTACTAGCTACCGAGAGTTTCTCTCGTTCCTCCCGTTGCCATTCTTTCTGTCGTCGCACGAGCGACCGCTGGCTTTCACGGCGTAATAGTTTCCCTCGCGAGGGAATCCGTTTATTCGCAGTAATTGGGAAGAGCTGCGACATTATGCGCTTTTTCTCTACTCCTCTATTTCGTCGCCGTTCCGACCGTCTCGCAAGAAAATGCACGCGTCGAACGCGTCCCCTTCCCTTTTATTTCATTTTCTTTTGTCGTCTCTTTTCTTTGACCTTTCCTCTGTGCGCGATTCCCGGAGAACATTCGTTTCTCTTCGTTTGTCGTTCTCGTCGTTGCGTGGAATAGCTTTCTTGCGGAACCGGGTTTTCGGGGCGATTGTTTGGCGAGACGGGGGATGAAGTGTTTTGGGAATAACGATTCGAAAAATATTGAAAGTGAACGATGCTTAGAAGAATGTATGTTACGCTAGAAAAATTGCCGTTATGCTAGAAAAATGTATACATTCATTTGATACCGACAATTCATTGTCGTACGATACAATCGAGGAAATCCTTCTTCTTTCAATTGAATGTCGAATTTCAATCGAGTCCAATTCACAGTATATTAATACTCACTGTGACAGCGTACAATATTTGATATGCGTATTTATCAAGTGAGAACGAAATGTGCACCTTTTCAATTCAAATTAACCGTGTCCAAGCAGGAAGATTAAAATATCCGAGACGTGACCGCTTAGAGCATAAAATCGTAATATCTCTTTTAGTCAATACCCAGAAAAGCTCTCGCTCCTCTTAACTTCTTATCCCGTGGTCCCCGACTGCTTCTAGTCGCGGTCCATTAAAGCTGGAAAATTTGCGGCAATGCCACGATCCTCGCCAGTCGTAAACATTAAAGTAATCCTTGCGTAAGTAAGTGTGTGCACCGCGGATTTCACCCACACGTCCCCCGCCGCGGCTGGAAGACCGGATTTCGTTGGATATTAAAAATCCTCGGTCATTAAGTCGCTCGTAAATGACGCGTTGTTACGATTTTCGAATCTGTCCGCTTGTGTCGTTTGGGAACGGTCATTAACTCGTTGCCGAGACGTTCGATCGGCGACGACAATTAAAATAATTTTCCCTCCATTCGATTATTATCGGGACACGAAATTAATTCGAAACATTGACGTTATAATTTACGACTGGGGCAAACGAACGTTAACGATCAAGGATAACTTATCGCCGAATATTCGATGGATGTGACGAGTGAGGATGATTGCGTAAGTGAAATGTCCGGAATTAAGAATAAGTATACCGATTCGCTGAACAAAGCATGAAGATGGAGATAAATTTTGGTCTTTCGAGGTTGTTTTTGCAAAAACATCGATAGTGTTTTATAAACTTCTTACTGAACTTCTGTACCCGAAAGTTTGAATTATGTTGCTCTTGTAAATGATAGTAAATGATCTGAAGTAATGATAATATTTTGAATATTGACGTTGAATTCGTATTTTCATGTGCAATAATAGTATAAAGAATAAATATGAAATTTCATTTAAGAAAAACATTGATATGTAGGAATACAGTTAATAACTTCAGACAAAGGTATGTAATCTAATCTTGCAAATTAAGAAGCAAGACTTCCGAGAACTCATTGCTAAAGTGTTATTCAGGATGAGTAACAACGCGGAGGACGATTTAATGTTCGTGGGATGCTCTAGGTGTCATTGGGAGTGATTTCCATTCGAATGGAAAATTTCTCGGTGCTCATACGCGTAATAAAAGAATTTCTTCGAGGTTTTTCATTGGTCACGTCTAAAAATATATATTAGAAAGGCATAGGGAAATAGTTATTTAAAAAGTACATAGACAAAACACAGAAATATCAAAGAAATGTAGTTTACATGTTTAAAAAGAAACTTTAAAAAACAGAAAGTTGTCGTAATCGAGTAATAATAAAAATATAAAATAGTAAAAATAAAACTTGATAACAGCTTTACGTGTCCATTTGCAGATAAAATTTAGCGATAAATCAAATAATGATCGAACGTAGTAAATTCGATGTTGAACGTGCGGTGAGACAGATCTGGTTGCATCAACTTCATTCTAAATAGCCACAATGATCATAAATCTGAATGACGAAGTAGCCCCAATAAATATAAAACACGCATAACTCGCGGTAAATATAAAATGACGGGAGCAGTACGTCAGAGACAATCGGTTGTAGAATTTAGAATGACGTAGAACCGAGTCAGAGGCTGCCAAAATGTTAATACCGTTCAACTGGACAAAACCTAAGCCACTGAGAATGTATCCGGTGCTCGAACTTTCTACTGTTCGCAATCTTCGACGCAAGATCGTGTTTCTTTGCAGTATTGAAACTCGAACAGCGGCTGGTCTATAAATTACGCCGGCATTTGTCATTCAATCGTGCCACATAATATCTGCCAGCAGCTTATTTATTCGGGTACGCAACAAATGCGCTTTCATGTCGCGATAATCGGTCTACTTCTCCTGTTTCTAACACGCTGACCACCACCGATCACCGGAGTTTCCGAATTACTTGGAAACAATTAGAATAAGAGAATTCATATTGAATGAAAACATTTGGTAAACAAGTAATTAGGTAATAGTGTAACACGATTACTGCGATACTCATTAATAATTATTACGGTGATACGAGTGATACCAAATCGTTAATAATTATTTCTAATACTATGTTTCTTTGTTATGAAAGAATAAATAATATCTATTTATTATTAAGTATGGGTTAAATGAACCTTCTGCTATGCAAAGAGAAAAAGAATGTACAAGAGTATACGAAAGATCATAAGCGAGAAAAAGTCAAAATATAAAAATCGTATAAAATATTAAAAAGTTTCATAGTAGTTAACGCGTTGACGCATCAGAGACAATGAGATGCAAGAGAAACCGATGTAACAGAGACGATCATCTTCGAGCTAGGCGGATTCGTCGCGACTTTCGAATTCTAAGTCGCGGCTCACCAATTAAAGTCAATTGGTCGTAGGTGCTACACGAGTTTCTTGGGCGAATCACGCGGGAACAGTCATCCGAGCAATCGCGGCTCGTAATGGATGCGCCAATTTACGGGTGATGTAATGACTCCATTACGGAAATGGATAATTTGCTAATCGCTGCGCCGGTCGAGATAAGAACGACCCGTGCATACGGCTCGGTCCGGATCTTTAACTTGACAGGCTTATCGTCCGAGCATTCTAGATCAAGTGGCCGTAGAAATCCTCGCTAAGCCCTGCTTTGAATACGACTGATTGTGAGGAAGAAAAATTGATGAATGCGCTTTGTAGTTTCATCAATTGTCGTTTGATCGGATGGAGATTGCGAAAGAATGGAGAGATGCCGAGATTCGACACGAATTTTGTGTGTTTCATGTAAATATCGTTTTTCTCTGTTCCGATAGAGATGAATTGTTATTTTCGATTATTTTATAATTATTTCAATTGCAGAGAGAATTTTATTTAATGGCATTTTGAAATCGCAAACTATGATTTATAATTCGTATTGGAACAGAGTAAAATATTTATGTAATCTGTAAGAAACGTCTGAGAAGTTTGTAATAAAACACACGAAGTATTGTAGCTTTATTAGTTGAAAGTGTCGTAAAAAATTCTGCCGAGACATTCACTTAATCGTTTCCAATGAAAGGCAACTCAGATAAGAAGGAAATGGTTACCAATACCGAATAACTGCGCATTTTATTTAGGTATGGTAATGCGCTCAGCTGACTCGTAATACAGCTAATTAGCCATAATTATTGTACTCAATGGATTATGAAATGGAAATTTGTTTAAAAGCACCATGCGAAGTAAATTCTGAATAATATCGAATGTTACTAAGAAATGACATTAGCCCAGTGTTTAAATCAGCTATTTATTAGATCACCGCTAAAGGCAGTTCTAACTTCTAAACGTACTGAATATTAATTTACTTCGATAACAAAAGAATTGCTATATTCGTAACCTCATATTTACAGTGTTGAATTATCTTTTAACAAACAGTGTCAACATTATTCTTTTCACACGAAAAAAAGTTCCCAAAAGGTACTTAAAACGCGTGCATTATCAAAAGACTGCGGAATCCCATGCACTTATGAAAACTTTGGAAAAGAAAAATTGCGCGAAATAATCATTACCTAAGGAAACACCTACCAGTAACGCTTTTTACAATATTTGCCAGAAAAATATCATTTTCCATTGTAACTATATTTTCCTAAGTTCGTAAACACTTGAACTCGCACAAAGATCCTTAGTCTAATTCTTGCATTAACCCTTTAGTTCCCGATGGCATCGTCTCGGAACCAGATAATTCAGTATAGCAACCACTACCTATATTCTTGACAATCAAATCAGCATTTTTCATAAGAATATTTATCTTTATTAAAAACGACAAGTTAGGAAACGTATGTTATAAAAATAAATGTATTTTTCCCTTTTGTTTGGGAGCGAAAGGGTTAAGAACCATCATAACTTAAAGTCTCAAGATGCTGAAACGAGCACCTCTGAAGTTTCCCTTTCTGCCGACTGCACGAATTCCGCGATTATCTTCGCGAGACGGCCGCTATCGCGATGGGATCGTTTATCGAGCGTTAACGTCCCGTGTATTCGCGGCCATTTACACGGTAATGCGTCTACCGTTCGCTTCGACCTTTCTGGGAATCGCGAATACGTACAGCGTATAGCTGCGTACGCGTTACAAGGCATCGGCTGCCATTCGAAAGTATAATCGCGCGAAATCGTTTCGGAGAAGGCCAGCCGTCCGAGGAAACGGCGATGGTCACTGGCACGCGAACGGAATGGTAACGCGACGACGGCTGATTGACGTCGCTTTAACCAGAACCTTGAAGAGGCTCGCTCGCCGCTTATCGCAGTGTACATTTGTCATTATCGTATCGTCCCGAGTGAAACTCCGCTTTCATCGGATAACCCGTTGAACGTCGGAAACACGCGAACCATTAAATGCCTGGAATATCGTTTTAACCCCCTATCGGGCCGTGTGACTTTGAAGTCGCATACCGATATATTAGGACCTTGTTGATTTATTTCATTTCGCATAACGAACTGGCGAATGAAATTAACACTAACCGTACCGGCAGTTTGTATATACTCATTCCTATTGTAACCAGTCGAATAACTGGCTACAACAGAGAAGCAAACAAGTTAGATGATAACTTTCTCTTACTGGAAACAGAATCAAAAGGAAAGACAGAAATCGAAGAACTGATTAATCGGAAGATATAGGAATTGATATAATGTTAAATGAACGGAAGAGGACGCGGAATTTTTAATCAAATTTTAAAACCGTCGTTTGACCGGTTCACTGTGCGGTTAGTGTTATGTAATTAAACGTTTATACGCTCAGCCGTGAAAGTTCGTTGTAAGTTCAAAATTATAAGGGATATTCGTTTCGATACAATTATTGAGACTATCGAATACATTGTTAATTTGTATTCGCAGATTGATATTTGTTAATTTTATAGTACTCACACGTTTTTATTGTTACGAAAAAGAGTTCGGGCTATAGAGGATTAACGGCGACTCGCAGGAACGACAGCGAACGATAAATCGAAGATACCGGGCTAGTACAAATTTACGATGCGCCGATAAAAAAACAAGCATTCTCAATCGTTTCTTCGCGCGGCACAAAGGACAAACCTCGTAAACTCGAAACGAGCTGTTGTAGCGCGCGTCGTTTTGGGAGACACGCGTAAAATCGAGAAGAAATAGTAACTAGAGCGAGGATGTTTAAATTCGCACTTCGACGGATCGATTTGCGTAAATGGAAATAAAAGAGATGTTTGTATTTTTATTAAAGGGAGAACGACGAGAATGAAATATTCATGCGTACGAATTTAAAACATGATTGTAACTGGATCGCGAACTTTTATGCAATTTTTTGCCTTCGCTGGAGGCATTGCAAGCATTAAAATAAGAGGGAAACTTCCGTTGGCAATTGGAAGAGTCCTTGTACTAAAAACGAAATAAAGATACTGTGAATTTTTGCGAACACACGAGTTTCGTAGTATTTACAAATTCGCGTATGCATAAATGCAGAAATATTCGCGGTCTAATTATAACGCTTCAGGCTTGTTTATATAGAATGATTCACTCGTGAAAAGTAAACGTTTCGGTTATCTACATCGGTGGAAGAGGTATCGCTGTAAAGATGTTTCATTCGAAAATGAATTACTATTACACGACAAGGTCAACGCGTTGATGTAATTTCAATCAAGATCAATCAATTTGTAATCAAGATCATAGAGAAGTTAATCTCCTTCCCCTTCTTTAAGTGAAATTTCATATACGCCCACCCGAAGAATGAAAATAAATTCAGCGACGAACCGAAATGATTCGAAATCGATCGAAGTACGATCAAACTCTTAACACTAAGCTTTTAAACGTTTTATCTTTCCTCCATTCATAAAAATCTACTTTAGATGGCCAAAATCCTCATTCCCGGATCGATAAGTTCGTTCAATCGATTATCGAGTATACGAGCTGCTCCATGCACATAAATATTTTACGGAAAGAACAACTCTATCACAGTTAATTCCATTTTAACGGGCAAACGGAAGCGAAACAATTACCAAGAGATACATTCGCCGCGTTGAAGCGCGAAAATATTATTCCCCGCGGCAGCGATTTATTTTTTTCCCGACGGGATCGCTTCTATTTCCGTCACGCCATAAATTACAGCCCACTCCGCCGTGATTCCCTGAATTAAACGCAACGAGATCTTTCTTTTCCTCAAAAATTCGCCGAGACGCAACATACCTGACACAACACGGATGGCGAGACGGAAATAAGCGGTCGCCCCGCTGTTCCCGGCGACGGCGCCGTTTGTTTTCCCACCGTTTCCAAAATAAAAAGGAGGAACGATTACGGTTTATGATTTATCGACGATCGACGAGTCAATTGTTCGGCCGCGCCGGTCTCGAAATCCGATTGTATATTTATCCAGATGCGCGCTATATGTATATCGGAGCCGGATTATAGCATAACAGACACGGCAAGCGCCGTGCCGGAGGACAAACTTAGAATCGGCCCTAAAAATACCAGAATCGCGAGCCTGAAATAGTCGAGGCGGACAACACGAATTCTACGAGAAAGATGACCCCGCTTCGCGTTCTTCGTGTGGACATCGATTTCGATCGCTTCTACGCTAGAACCCAATATAGAACTTAGGACGTGTTAATGCTTTACCTATCAGCGGTTGTTTCAATGATTAATCTGTTAAAGATCAATAATTAACCCTTTGCACTCGAAAGTATTTTGCTAGGAATATTCAACACTGATAAAATATAGACGATGCTTGTTGCGACTAATGTAAATAATTTAATCGATAGATTAAGGGACAAAAGTATTTTACTTTGATATTTCACATAGTGATGCGTTATACAAAGTTTAGTATGAAACATCAAACTTTACAATTTTACTGTATCAAATCCAATGGCGACTGAGAGTCCTCCCGAGTGCAAACAGTTAACAGCTGATAATGTCTTAATTAATTTTTCAATAATAGCAGCGATTACAACTTTCTTTCTTTCATTATTAGAAAATATTCACCTTTATCCAGTAGCATTATCAATTACTGCAAACCATGGCTATTAACAGATTAAAAGTAATCTGAAGATTAACATTGAAGTAAAATTGAAGTTCCGTTAGATTAAGAAGGTTTCTACCTTACTTATCCTTCAACATCTTCCGTCAGTTACGAACGCATGCAGTAATTTAATACTGTAATGTAATGCTACAGATTCGCAGGATTATATTAATTAAACCATAAGATATCTCCATCGCTGGTATGCAATCCACTTTAATTTCTTCTGGGAGTGCGTTCAATCCCTCAGGACAATTTGTATTGTTAACAACTCTGAGATTTAAGCGTGCCAACGAAGAGATAAGCGATCCATTGATTTACTTTTGTATGTTTCGCACTAAAAGTTGTTGAACAGCTCAGAAAACTGATATAAATTTCAGTAAAATGTTTACTCGTAGTTACAAATCAGTGGGTAGTTAACCGCTCCGGTAGAATTAATGCTAACAGCGCAGCCGAAGCTGGCGCCGTCCATTACAGAAAACCGGCACGGGAACTCGGCCGGTCGAGTTCGGGGCGACGCGTTTCTGTGCAGCTCTTATCGGGACCGGTGTGCATACCGTTTAAGTGCAATATAATCCGACGGGAAGGAAATGTCTCTAACTTTCTTCGTCGATGGTTTCTCTGAAAGAATGCGTTCCGGCGAAGGAACGTTGGCCTCGACACGTGGAAAAACGCGCAAGAGGTTGATGTTTCTTTAACTGCGCACAGGAGGGGAGGGGGGGAAGGTATGCTTCGAAATTCACATAAATCAGGCAAATGAAGACTTTAATTTGAATCTCTCGCGGAATGCTCGGGAGAATTTCGTATTTTGCTTGGAAACATTTCATCGGAGTAATTCTGTTAGCTGACGTTCCGTGGACCGCGCATGCATAGGACAGAATAATTACATGGAAAACGATTTGGAGTCGTTGGACGCGTTAAAAAGTGTAGAAAATCAAATAAGCATGACCGAGGAATGCTTGAATCTTGTCGACCGACCGACACAAACGGTATTCCTTTCTACGATAAAAGAATGCATAGCGGTCATCGTAGTTATCTGTACATTACTGAAATATATTTACAGATATCCACGTTGACACAGCGCGTACGAATATTTATATTCACCGTTGTATATTCAATATTTACGTTGCACCGAGCTACATTATCGCCGACTAAAAACTGCACAGAATATCACGTAACAACAAGGAAAAAGTTGTGGAGTTCCCTAAAAACCGATGTTTACCGACTGAATCACTGATAAGTGTCCTTCCAAGTATCAGAACACCGTCACAGGAACAGCTGAATTTCCAGCCTCTCGTTCGAAATCGAGTATACGTAAATTGCTTGAACAGTCGAATAAACGAACAATATTTACAAAACGATCCAATATATTCCCAGAAACACTCCTTCCTTTCCCCCTTAAACTCTCGTCATCGATCGGGAACAAAACCGCAACCGTTCGTCGCGACGATTGGAAAGAAGCAAACGTTACTCACGAAAAACTGCGACACTCCTCCCGAAATCCTCCCTTTACCGTGTAACCAATGAAGCAGTCACCTCGCGGAAACAAAACACCGGTTTCTCACCTCGTCACGCGTCCCCGAAGAATGACGCAACGAGGGAACGAACTATTATTACATCAGGGAACGCGACGAGCAACAAGTAACCGCGGTTTTTGCCAGGCACGCCAGGAACTTGGTGCACGCAGGATTCCCGTGGAGTGCACGTGGCACGGGTTCACGCTCGCCTGCGCGCGCGCGTGCTCGCTCACCAACACGTAGAGAAGAGACGTACCACAGAGTCCTTCCCCTAACGCGGATGCCTGGCTGTCCCCGGTCGCTTTTCCTCTGTTTCCCGCCTTCGACGCGCAGCCAGACGTCCTTTTCCCTCCAGGGAGGACTAGCCACCGGTCTCTGACCGTGCCTGTCCCTCGATGCTCCTGAACAATGGCCTCACGGCGTCCTTGCGCGAGCCAGCTCGTTGACTCCTCGAAAACACGGGCTCGTGAACACGTGCTTCGCCCCGGAAAAAAGTAATCGCAGCTGATGCACGATCAGCGTCGCGGGAACGTCTGCTCGGGAAGTCAAGTGAGGGGACACGTTTCTGGAGGACTTCGTTTCGGAGATGATGCCACGGTAAACGGTTACCGAAGATTAGAGGAACACGTTCCAGTTGACTCCCTTGGAGATCTGTTTTCTGGGTGTTCACTTTCGTTTTGAACTAGTCCGATAGGTCTACAATCGATTGCCTTCGAAAGTTTAGTCTTGTGGATGGATCAGTTGTATCCTCTTTTTAGTGTTCCGACTGAAACCACTGTAACACTGCCACTGACACCTGAATAGACACAGAGTTTTCAGTTTCCTCTGTGATCGCTCTTGTCAAATTTCGCGTTTCAGTAGCGAAACGATGCACAGGCACCGCGCAACGCCGTGGACACCGTCCGACTTCGGAAACGCCGAGAAGAAGCGCCAGGTCGGCGCGTCCCGAAACGACCACTATTTTAGAATCGAGCGGTACGCGTGAATTCCTTTCCACTTCACGAACACGGTCGAGAATACGGCGTTCCGGCGGTTTTCTGAACGCGAGCGAACGAGCGACACGCCCTGGCCGCACGAGCCGCGCGCGATGATCCACCTGCCTCGATCGATCCTCGTTCCACCGCACACTGACGCCCCGATCCCACCGGTTCGATCGGTCCTCCTTCGGCTACGAGACACGTGACCCTCCGTTGCCTCCTACCGTCTACCTGGCGCGTGAGTCAACCGCTGGACTTTCGGTGAATTTCCGTTCTTTTTCGCCACCGGCCTCGGCACTCGCGGTTCTATCGTGGATTCCGCGTTATTAAGTCCGGCCTTGAGTGCACCGGAACCGGCTGATCTGCGATCTCAACGATGACAATTCGGATTCACGACAAGGCTGACGGCTAGCGCGATGATACGACCGATTCTAATTTGCGATCGGTTTCGTGCATCATTGTTTATTCCAGTTGTAGCTTGTATTCTTGATTAAACGTGTTTTCGTCGCTAACGACGGTGGAAGTTTGATGATGAACTGAATGATTCTTAATAACCCGATCAAGGTAAAAGCGAATTTTCTGTTGGCATTGGTGGCATCACTGAGTTAGATCCACCGATTCTGCGCAGAGTTTACTCATACTTAGAGGTTCTCGATGGTCCACGTTCGACACGTTTCTCACGAGTATACCAAACCCAATAACCAAATCTAGACATTGATAAGCTTACAAACTCCAATCGAGCATTCAACGGCAATCAGGTCCTCTGACGCGAGTCAAACGAAAGTTCTCCAAACGATCCTCTAATCTAACCCTGGCTCCAAAAAACGACCGCGTCAACGGGGCCTCGTAGTTTTCCGCGTCGGAGGGCGATCGCCAAGGCCGCCGTCTGAACGCCCGTCGACAAGGCGAACACCTTTGTTCCAGCTGTCCGAGCGCCCAGGTGTCCCGAAATCACCTGGGAAAAGTCCGGTCGTGTCAGAATTCCAGGAATCCAGTCGTATCACTTTCACCGTGCGCAGCGTGTATCGACGATTACCCGGATCGATCCTCCGGCCGCGCGGTCAAAGAGCATCGAGGGAACCTCCGTGGAACCGGTCTCGGCCGGCGATTTTAGGGCAGCCGTAGGTCCAACGGGTGAACCCGCCGGGTTCACCGATTCAATCCGCGCGGTTCGGAAAGAGTCGGAAGCGAGGAACCGGTCCCCGACATTCGTGGACGCACACGTCAGCGCGCGGTTGACCCGTGGCTTCTTATCGTTCGCCAAACACCGAGGCGGACGCGGTCATCCGAGTAACGCGATGGACTCGTTCCTCGACGTGCCACGAGGCTGCTTAACGAGACGACTAATTCGAACGTGTTAGGTCCACGAGGAGTAGTTGCTGGTGGTGGCAGTGTAAGAGGAGTAGGAGAGTCCGAGGACGAGGAGGAGGAAGAGGCAGGGACGCCGGGACCGGAGAGGAGGGGAGGGAGCTGAAGAGTACGTAGCCCGGTCCTCGCCACCCGCACTACCATCGGACAATGCATCGGAAAGGGAGAGCGACGGATAGCGACCCGGCCGGACAGAGACGGGACGAAAGTCGCTCGACTCGTATACTGGCCGGCCAGCATGCCGCTCGCACGGAAAGATGACCCCAGAGATGGGACTAGCGCTCGCTGGGACCCCAGACCGAATTACGAGGATCTGGCTCAACGGTTTTACTACCTTTATCGTACTTTTATTCCGAACCGATTGAGACTGGTTTTAACATTCACATTGCAGTACAGCGAGGTCCCAATTAACGTTACGATGTGACAGTTTTTCTTTTTATTCTGGACGAGATATGGATATTCTGTGACTCGATATATCGTTATTGGTATCTTGTTACCGGGAACTGGTTGTTAACGCTTTGTACTCGATAGGTGATTCTGAGTTGCTCAGTTTCATGTAGCTGGATTGTGAGGTTTCGCAGGTAATATTGAATCCTTTTTGATATTTTGCTTGATGGAATATTGAAATCTTTACGCGTGATTTTGTTTGGCTTGGTTGCAGGAAATTGTATTTGGTTGGAAAGGGATAATTGTCTATTGTTATTAATTAAGAAAGAGTGTTTGAAGTAGAAAGGGTTAATTGAATATGAAAGGATTTGAAGTTAAAGTAATGGTTTTTTTAATTGTTAGACCTATGTTCAGTTGGCTTATTCACTATGCGCAGAGATGACTTCGGTCAACGGTTTGTCTTCTTGGAATATGTTCTGAGCGTTAACCGAGGTATTACTGTATTTTTTAAAAGATATTTGGAACAGTTGTGTTATAGATTGTATGATTCTCTGTAGTCGAGTAAACTGAGTATTTCAAACGCGTTGTTATTTAAGAATCATGATTCAGGTTCTAGATGTGTACCCATTTATAGTTACTCCACAAGAACAATATTTTCATGTGTATTTCTTTACCTAGCTAGATCACACACGTTTCCATACACGAACTCAGAAAAATGTAACTCGCAATTTGCTCCACGTTTAATCAAAGCAACGAATATTTTCCACAAACTGTCGAGACAAAAGAATTTCAAAGAAAACCGTGTAATACACTTGAAAATTGAATGCTCGGAAAGGGAGAAAATGGTTACAAGGATAGACGACCAAGGAACAAATACGATTTTCGTTCACCTCGGTCCGCTCTTATTACGAAGACAATCCGACTGGCTGGTTTCGAGACCAATCGAGTTCCAGGTCCCTGAAAACATGGAGACGACCCTGAGGAAGAATTGAATGGCACGGAGCAGACAATGAATCCACACTCGCGTGGAGCGCGCTTGCATATGGTGGAGGCTCGTTCCAGCTGACCAGGGTCGAGCATTGTCATGTTAATGAATAGAAGACACATTTTCGTGCCTGGAAGTTGCGTCTGTTCACGGATTGCGTGTCGCGTAATTACTTTGTACCTGAACAACGATACTACGGCCATAACGCAAAAACTGGAAAGCCGTGGCACGGACGCGGTAAAAGAGGTTTGTCGATGAACCGACCTCGAAAAATCGGACTGAACGGAATCTAGACGTATCAGAGGATTTATAAAAATGTACTAAGAGTAATTTACATCCTAGTGGATCTTATCTTGTTTAATTAAATCTTGAATGATTAGTGTTCTAGCTCGGAGTAGCAAAAATGTCTCCTGTTGTTTGGTTGAAGGAATTACAAAACTGTTTGTTTACGAGGTAGTTATTAAATGTGATTAATATCGCGATATTGTCTAATAAGTGGAACAAATGAAAGTGAATATGAATTTATTTATAATCGAGAATGTGACTAATTTGGTTGCTGATCGATTAGAACTCTTTCAAATGGTTCACTAACAAAATAACTGGTGAACAACTGATTTCGAATGATTATGAACTCTTTTGACAATCATTAGTCAAACATTCACGAACAGTAAATAAAAACGTATAACTTACAAATTATCAACAAATATTTTTTGGAACTTAGCAAAAATGATAGTAACATAGTGTAAAACCAGAATGAAAAAATTGGTCATCTTTTTATCGTTTATTATGGTTGCTGGTATCAGAATCTTGATCAAGTAGAAAATGATTTTTGCATTAATTTCGGTAACCAACATAAACTGGTAAGAAATTTTCATAAAATATTTATTTGTCATATTAAATACCGATCGAATGTTGAAAATATGCGACGACACTGAATGACAATAAACAGAATAGTACCGGACAGATTCTCTAGAAAGTGTGACTCGTTGTTCCCGTCAGACATCGCCGAGCCGTCGACGAGTTCGTTAATCTGGCTTTCTGGGAAACTTCTCGGAGGTTGTGACTAATCCATTCTGTGGCCGAGGAAACGGTACGTTGTCCATTAAAATGCACCGTGCGAGCAAACACGCATCGGGCTCCGTTCGCCTGCGTTCAAGATCAATAGACGCGCGTGAGCCGAGCGTAATTACACGCTCGTAAAACTGATATTCACGAAAGCGAGGAGAGTACCTTTCTAATTGCGAATTTTACGGAATTCCTGAATTTAGACGGAAATTTGTATAATTATAGCGCACTACGAGGAGCAATTAACCGGAGTTCAAACCAGTGTACGATCGTTCCGACAAAAAATACTTGAATCTAATGTGATCATATGTATTCTTCGATATGATATCCTTCAATGATAAATGAGATTTAATAATACATGCGATTCAATAATAGATTATTATATAATATAGAATATATTAACTTTACTGTACACCTTTTCATTGCATAATTTCTTTGCGCACATAGTACTTGATACAAAATTTAAAGTGCTACATACAAATTTATTTTCTGACTATCAGATCTATACCAAAGCAATTATCACGATCGCTTATAATCAAGAACAAATTCATTGTATTGAACTTCGTTTATACTTCTTTCTAATATTTAATACAGCAGCATAGAATTCTTTTATCTTTAATATTTTTTCAATAAAATTACGACTACATTTTCGAGTCTCGATGAATGCGTGTTAAGGGACGGACGGTAATAAAAATAAATTTAATCTCATTTTCCTAACCGGTATTCCAATCTTTCCATTAGGGTCTATTTAGCTGCGCCTCAAAAGGGCCGCCGAAAAAAAGTTTCTAATTAACGTTCCACCATTACGAAATTAATTTCTAGGCGGTGATAAGCACGCGTTTTCAACCCGGCGATCGTGGCGCGACCTACTTATCGTCGGCGTTTCGTAACAGCTGAAGCTATCTGTAAATTCGTACGGCGTCGAACGCGGGAAAAACTCGGTGGAAACGTTCCGAAAGAAAGGGGCGACAGTGTCGCGTGACTCACGTCCCGTGGCTTATGCATTCCTGCGTGATGTCATAATCTAGCTTCGCGCCGGCAGCTTTTGTTGATTGTAGGAAACACACATTTAACTATCTCTCACGGCCGTAATCAGTGAAAGAATGTTGTTGCAATAATACTAAAATCTCGATGAGGGATAACAGCGTACTCGAGTTACGATTAATTAGCAACGAAATGAATCTTATTTTTCAACCGATAAAACCCGGGTTTACAATTATAAATGCACATTTATATACAAACGATTTTCTTCGAGCGTGAAACGATTTCAGTGAATTCATCAATTTACTTATTAATTAAATATAAAACTGTACTTCATTCAAATTACATACTCAATATACTTTAGTGCTGATTTAAACGAGGAGATTCAATTAATTAATGTCTTTAATATTTCGACGATCTTAATTCAAGTAGGATAATTTATATTTCATACTTTTTATTGTGAAGCAATTTAAATGCGTGTAGATAGAGATAAGAATCTGCGAAGTAATAACGAAATGCTAGGCGCATTTTATAAGGTGGATGGAAAAGATGGCGTTAAGAGATAAATTTAATAAAATGATTCCGCGAGTGGTGGTAAGGTAAAAATAGTTTGTTACTGCGTTGAACCGCAGGGAATGATGGCGGTGATTGGTTGAAATTTGCGGTTCGCTCGCGAAATTCGTGTGGCAGTCGAAAAGAGTCGCGATTTATACGTCCATTCGACACGCGTGTTTCCGCGTTCTTCCGCTCGACAACAAAGAGGCGCATACTTTCCGTTACGGTCATAAACGAGCCACAATGAGAAGTTAACTAGCCCACAGAAAATAAATTCCGGTTCCATCGTGTTGCAACGCGCAGCTTGGTGCAGATTATGCTTTTTCCACGCAAAGATAAACCTTTGTTCACGGACCCGATATTATTCACCGCGATCGATGTCTCGAGGAAATGGTGACCATTTTTTTCCTCCTGATAAGAGAATTATCTTGGCGTGAATCGCAATGAATTCATGAAGATCAATGCAGCCAGTGACTCATTATCAGTCGATTAAAAGAGATTCGCAAATGGATAGTAGGTATCCGTGAATTGTAAAGAAATTGATACAATTATTATCAATATTAATTCTTCCCAGGTGTCATCTCTCGAATGTTGAAATTACTTTCGACTTTGTTCAACTGGGAAGGGAGGGAGAAATTAATTGAAAATGCAGAATATTTTTATTCGAATTTTCGTATTCGAAAGTATCGAGTTTGAATATTATTCCGTTGGTATTTGGTTAATATTGAATTGCGATTTTCTCTGAAAGATGGTTTCATGTAATGGAAGTTTGATTGTATATTTTCGATTTATTTCTTCACAGATTCGCTTTTTCCGAGACACCGTCAGTTACGGACGTACAGTATATTGAAACTTGTAGTGGGCAGTAAAGCATTCGCATATCCACTCAAATCCCTTATAATAAACGTGTTGAATAACCAGAACATGTGCAATACTAAAAGATAGAGTGCTCGAAAGCTTAACCTTTGTGCGGGCAATCAAGTGCTCGAATGGCCATTTCTCCCACACTAGGATTAACGTGAACAAGAAAAATTGGTGGAATTACAATGGAGTCATAGGTATTTGTACAACAAAATTTCTAAATCGTAAAAACATTTTTATCAAATAGATACGAGCAAGAAAAGTTATACGTTCCGTAAAACTATGCAATTCCTTTTGTCTTTCCTTTCTCTTGATTAAAACTTCAACCCGTCGTTTAGACGTATGCAATTCATTTACGAAGCATATCAAGACGTTCATCTAAGTCAATAAACGTCAATATTATTTATTATACACCGATAGAAGTGAAAAACTATTTCGACATTTTCAAAGTTTTACTTAAAAAACAGTCTCCATTTAAAATCAATAGAAAATATCTTCGCGTTCTCTCCATCAATAACAAAATAAATCTGGAAAAGTCAGTTGTTAATTACAATCAAATTCAGCGACACTATAGAGTAATTCTCTGTGAGATATGATCCCATATAAACTCCCAAATATATATTTCCAAATGTTTCTACTAGTACACTGAATCTTACACAGAAGCCTCTATCTATTATGTATCTATTACTCATCTATTCACCGTACACATGTATAATCGACGTTCATAAACATATACCGTTCCGTCAGCTATCAACGACTTTTATTCATGTAACAATTCCAACAAAAGAAATGGTCCATCCCTCTTCACCTCGCGTATCCGTGAAACAGAGAAATTCTTATAAAAATTCGAAAAGACATCGGATTCCCAGCGAAGAGCCTGTTACGCCGAGTGAATTCTGATTTGTTTGAAGATGACGAGAGATTGCCGAGCGCTTGAAGGGACAAACACAGATAAGATACACCGTATCGTTTGTCAAACGAGACGTTGCCCCGTTCCCGACGCGTGTTCTGCCTCTTACCTTTGTTGTAACACGCTACGTGCCTCGGAATGAGTTTTGATACACTCGTCGCCGGCTACACCGCACGCCGCGCTGCGTCGCGTCGCGTCGCTGCGCTCGCTTTCGCGTGAAAACGTTTTCGTCGAATGCTAATGTGGCACCCGCGAGTCCCTTTCTTCGTGTCACGCGTCGACTATCGCTTTATAATCAGCGTCGACGTTCAATCCTATTTCGTCGGCCGCCGCGCCGCGCCGGTTGTCAAGTGCGCCGAACTCGCACTGCCGATAATAAGCGGTCGGTTTGCCGAGCTCCGGCGTCTCTTTGGGAACGCGTGCTCTCGTGATGTAACGAGGAACGTAACCCACCGGACGTCACGATGCAGTTCGCTTTATATCATCCGAGGCGGACGCTGCCGTCGAATCGGAGCAATGACGTTAACCGAGCCGAATTACATGGTTGCTGACCGGCAGCCTAGGGCTTGGGAATTTGTCCGATGGTTTGTTTCTGTTGGACATTTGTTGCACGGTGAATCTTATTGTTGATTAATCAGCGTGAACGATCGGTGCGAGATAACTCGGTCAATTTGTGTGAACTCGGTGTAGAGTATTTTAATGAGGGTACGTAGATTTGATAGTAGATTTTTATGGAACATCGTGGAAAGTAGTTTTTAAGAGTATTTCAAGGATTCTGCTGGCAACTGTTCGTATTTGAACGGAGAAATGCGTTTATTCAGTTTTTCAGATATTTCAGCGTGGAAAGTATACATTGAACTATATAATATAAATAAACTAGAACTTTGATAAAATATGAATTTGAAAAATGAATTTACTTTGCTGAGTATAGGTAGTTGCATTACAATATCATTACTGTTGTCAATCGTTTAGATACTCTCAAGGAATGTTTTCTATATACACATGTTTGAAGTTTAAGATTAGACTATTTCATTGTTTGCGCGGGGTTAATGAAATAAGGGTAGCTTATTTATCGAAATTTCGCTTTCTGTTTAGAATAATGTTTCATCGAGACAGCTGATCCAATATTTCAAATGCGACACATTTTATCTTCAGATTTGACCCAGCTCTGAATATTTCGTATACTTCCTATACGCTCGAAACTCCCCGGAACCGATGCAAGATACGAAAACAGAGCAGCAGAGGCAAGGGATCGAGATACAAAAACGGAGCAGACGAACGCCTGGCCCGCATTATCGAAAATTCACAACCTACGACAATCGCGGTCCTCAGGGGTCACGATAGCGTGCGTGGAGGAGCGTGGATGCGTGTTTATCAGTAGGAACGACGAACCGCGTAACTTACGGCGTCGATAAGGCTGGCCGGTCTGTTGATTTACCGCGACGCACCGCTATCTGCAGATACCGCGGCGCGTTAATGTTCAAACCGGTAGTTTTATGGTGACGATGAATTATTGCCGCGAAGCACACGCGTTTACTGCACCATCACCGTGACATTACTATAACGGGCTTCAGGGGGCGAGTGAAAGCGACGAAATTAATTTTCGAAAGCCGGGGATGAGCCTTTGCAGCTTCACGACTCAATTTTAAAGCTTTGAAAGTTCGATTTGAGTTTCAGAAATATTCAACGCTCAAATTTTTAAATTAAAACATTGTTGAATTTTCGAACTTTCAAATTTAACAATTTTTTGACTTTTAAGTTCTTTAACTTTTAATTTTTCAAATTTCCAAACTTCCGAACTTTCAAACTTTCAAACTTTCAAACTTTCAGACTTTCAAATTTTCAAACTTTCAAGCTTTCAAACTTTCAAACTTTCAAACTTTCAAACTTTCAAGTTTCCAAACTTTTAAACTTCCATATTTTTAAACTTTTAAGTTTTCAAACTTTCATATTTTTAAACTTCTAAGCTTTCAAACTTTCATATTTTTAAACTTTTAAGCTTCCAAACTTTCATATTTTTAAACTTCTAAGCTTCCAAACTTTCATATTTCCAAATTTTATCTCCATAGAGTGATAATACAACAACAGAGACCTCGATCCACCAAGCACAAACTCGCGAGCGTCGAAGACTTCAGCTTTCACAGTTCAAGGCTCGAACCCCGAGGGCTCAAATCGTTAAGGTTCAAGTCGCCACAGGTTTCAAGGCTCGAGGCTCGGGATTCATTTTTACAACGCCATCTGGACGTTTTATCGATGCCCGACGCCGTCGTTGTCACGATCGGACGTCGATGCGACGTTATTGCAATCTGTCGTTGCGCAAGCGGACAGCTCGAACGTGTACGCGCGCGGATGAAAATAATTAAACGGCTAATAATGTAAAAGGACGAATCGCCGGTTGAATCTCACCTTGCTCCACTTTTCAGTCGCGTGTCGCTCGGAAAACGACGTGCGCAATTAGATTACCAGATTTACAGCACACGCGACCATTCGGATCTACGTGCATGACTGCAGGAATGCGAAGCAGAGTTGCGTAATGCTGGTGAAAAATTTCCAAACTTGTTGGGCTGCGCATGGTTCTTTGTTTCGAATGCTTTTGTGCTGTGAGATGGATGATGATGTCACTTGCAATTTGTCGGGCGAGACTCTATTAATTGAACGATCTTTGCGGGGAGAATTTGTTGCTAAATTAATGGACAGCATATCCGAACAGTGCAAGGCAATTATAAGCAATAAAAAATATTGGGGGACATATCAATACGAACGATGAAGCTACCTAATGTTTCTGAAATTTTTTACAAAGCATCATCCAAGTAGAAACTTCACTGTAGCATACAAACTGTATGTTGTCTGTAATAACGATTAGAATAGAATTCGAATCGAATTAATCCAAGGATGGGAGACACGGATTAGACGAATCTAGAACCGAGGAATCCAAACTAGATTAAACCAGCAAACTCTTAGACCAACTTGGTTAAGAAGACGGAATTGGAATGGTATCAATTCAAGATTGAAAGATTCAGGTCAGGTCAGGTCATTCCAAGGTCATACGACCTAAACCAGGACACTCTAAATCTAGGGGTTGGGCCGTCTGGCTTGGGTCATCGGGTTTAGAAGGATCATGGACGTAAAGATCATCCGATTTTCGGATCGCCGACCTAGAGACGATATTATTCGAATTCCGCGGTATTAAATTGGCCCGACTTTGATTGTCTTATTCTGAGGTATTGAGATTTGTGGGTTCGACGTATGAATAATTGTATAGGTACCGCTGCAATGAAGAGGCATGCAATCGAATAATGCACGTGTGAATCTAAATTAAAAGGGAAGCATCGCAGTATTTACATGTTTGCATTGCTCGAGTCAGCATTGAAGCCTCGAACAATAGAATACTGAAACATTTGAATATTTACATAGTATGTACAATGACAATGAGCATGAGATGTATCTTGAAGATTGAAAGAATCAAAGGGCGTATGAAAATAATAATTTATATATACATGTTGATTGATAACTTACCGTAAAGCCTTACAAGTGACATTTACGTCCGTGCTTGTACAAAGTTACCTTACATTTTAGATTGAGAAAAAAAAATATATAACAAAAAGACATCGCACGCAATCTCAAAAGTTGGTTCTCACGTCACACTCATGCAGTTTTCCGATTACAGTATACTGAAATATATTGCTGTAATGAATACTTAAATGTAATTCTCGCTTTTCGGACGGTCTGCGTCCTGGTAAAAACGAAACTCGCTGTTCATCGAATGAAACAAAGGGAACTTAATATAAACCGTTGTCCGTGCTCTTTCTCTTTTCACTGGAAACAAAGTCAACGAAATAAACAGCACATATCAATGTCGAATCGGTACTCGAGGTGACAATCTTACTTCGCGTGAAATAATACAAAAAAAAATATTCTCGAAATGAGAGAGAGAGAGAAAAAAATGAAAACAATGTACCGTAAAAGCAAGCTCGTCAACAGTGCGGACATAATGGACGGGGGACCAAGAGTACAGTGTACGCAAGCTCAAGAAGGACGTACGAAAGCGACAAAATAATTCAAGACATCGCATACACAGCATCATAACGTTTATTAGCAGACCAACGATATTATAACGCACTATAATTGCTTATGTATTCTGTACGACTAAACTCTGCCTAATTTTAATATACCTTTACGTACGTAATACTCGTCGAGCGAATTACAATAACTAGACGAAGCACTTTAACATAAAATAATATACAAAAATCAATCACAAAATAAACTATATATATATATACACATATATGTATATATATATATATGTATGTACCAGGGGTGGACGTTCAATGTAACAAATCAAAATACTTAATCTACGGTATCTCATCATTCGAGGATAGGTTCTCTTATCGACAAACAACTAGTACTCCTGAATACTCGGTACATTCGCTGGTTTGTACTTTCACTAACTATTGTTTAAACTCTTCGACAACGATGCGTCACGCACCAATTTCTACGAAACTTTGTTGGAAGGTAATGGACGCCTGTATTCTAGGTTAAGTGGAGTTGTAGGTGTTGGCATTGAACCGTTTACGAGATCACTGTCAATTAAGATTCCCGTTGTTGTTAAGTTATTTTTTAAAACTTAATTTCCCGGAATTATAGTGGAAAAAATTGGATCGCGTGATACATTATTTTATATTTCAGCTGATAGTAGAAAACTTTACAGAAGTCTACGGAGAAAATTATTTTTGAAACAATGAACGTTACAAGAGTCGACTTTGTAAGAGACCAAGTAAGCGTCATTTGCTTGAAAATTTAATATCATCGTTTTGAAACATCAGCAACTCTTTATACTTATTAGAAACATGAATTAAAATTTTCAAAGAGAATAACTTCCAACTATTACTACTCCAAAACTAATTCAAAAATCCTTACTACTTCATTATTTACTTTCAAGACTATCACTATTTTCATTCAGCATCCCTTAACTGTAACACAAACCTCGATATTTCGTATGCAACTCGTTAACGAAATAAAACAGCCTTCTGTGACCGTATCAACTAAATCACCATAGACCCTCATTTCTCGATTTTAAACCTTCGCCTTATAATATCGCGACGAACTCGCGAAGATTCAACAAATATTTACTAAATACAAATATCACTCTTGTTCTGTCCACTTCAAACTAAATATTACTTTTCTATTATCAACCGTTATCGTTTAAAACAAACATAGACACAGAATGACCATAAAATCTCTTTCTTCGTTTACTAAATTACTAAGTCACTGCAACTAATTAACCGTTCTGTCGTTAATAATTTATTGAAAAAAGAATTCTGGGTACATCCTATTTCTCTATTCGCTCTAAACTATAAAAATCTATAATAAAAATGTAATATTCAATTCGAACTCGAGAAGACCGAGTAATACGTACATTCACTAAATCCCGTTTAAAACCTTCGCCACGAATTTCACAGGACATCACAACGCAAAGTATTAGTCTATCGATCCGTTATCAATTCATTAATCAATCGTTCATTTGATTCCCGTCTACGCCGAATCTCAATCCCGATCCGAGAGCAGCGTAGAAAGTTGTGAATCGATATCCCGGATTGCTGGGATAGATCAAACGGACAGATCAAACTGAAATCTCGCGGTTATGCAAGGAGAAAATGACAGGACGTTGAGAAATGGTTGTGGCGTCGAGGAGAGAACCTATCCACGTTTTCCCGATAGACGAGCGTGATGTTCCACGATCACCCACCGCACCCGTTACAATACCCGTTCGTCGGCGAATACTTTCACTCAGGTAGGTATAAGTTTCGTTACGATCTACAACGACGATATCCCGGTTCGGCTTAAAAGGATTGGAGTTCCTCGAGCGTTCCGAACTTCAAAAGCTGCACCGAATGGTTCGTCTCTTACAACTATAGCGTGGAAGGGGGAGGGGAGAGGGGGATTGTACGTTTCTCGCGTGATATCGATTCATCCCCCGATATTCCTTCGAATGATACACGAGTCACGACGAACGCACAATTAAAAGGAAGAAACAACGAAGTCTAACACGTAGTATAGATGTATCTCTCTCTCTGTGTATATATATATATATTTTTATATATTTATATGTGATCTATGTATAGAATACGTATATACTGTAACTATGATTAAAAATTATAGTTCCTTGATACACATTGGTAATACTCGAACGTACCAGTGTATTTACAGAAACGTATAGGGCCACCGACGTAACTGATAATAGATAAATATATAGGAAACATATACTCTGCTTAGAAAACAACGGGAGACACGTTCGATATAATTAATCCTCGGAAGTTCTCGTACGGGCAAACGTGTACATAATACGCTCAACGACTCGCGTATATGGGGTGCTGCCGAAAGGAAATGTGTTCGGGAACTTTGAAACGTGCGATCGGCGACGCGAGCGTGGATAGTAACGTGGATCTTGCGTGACTCGCTTCGGGAAAAAGTTCGAAACCGATTGAATAACTCTCGAGCCTCGATACGCGAAAAGTGGAACGTGTTAATGCGGCAGTTGTTTTTGCCGGTGATCTCGAGACGTGTTGTTCTAGCTCTCGGTGTTACGAGGACACTGAACGTGAAAGGATCCGAGGTACGAATGTCCTTTGTTGTGTAATAAATCGGTTCCTTTTATATGAGAATCGAGGTTTACTAGATGAGAGACGGTAATGTCTCGGTGTTTGAATGTTTCGAGAAATAATTTAGTACGTTCCACTGTCGAATGTGAACTTCATTGACACGCCTGCTTTTAGGAGATCGATCTTACGTTTTGTGAATGCAATCGATATATTCACACGTGTACAGATGTGATTCCTCCAATAATTTTTAACGATTTATCTATTACTTCTGGTTATTATTATAGTCTATCATCTCGCGAAATTTTATTGGAATTATACATTCCCTAAAGTTTTTAACCAATTTCGAGATAAAGGACGGTCTCGACTATAAGCAATAATTCTCAACCACGATTAAATATTAATCCTCCGCCGGCAATATGTTTTACCAACGTGACCAAAAATATCAGCCGGTTATTAATATTAAATTCAATGAGCCTAATTTAATATGCAAATTCAGCCACATTTTCATTTCATTTTATAATAGAAACTAAAAATCGTGGTAAATTTATAAAGAAACGAGCTTTTCAAACCTTAAACAACTTTTCCGATAAAAAATTCAATCACGTATCGAAATCTTAAATATCAGAAACAAAGAAACCCACGTATATCTTTCATTATATGAATAATTAAATGACTCATTTACAGCTTTCAATGTTAGATATCATCGCTACAACGACATTCGATCATTAATGCTCCATATTGCCGGCGAAGTGTTAAAAACATAACTAACCAGAAGAATAAAGAAAAGCAAGTCTCAAACTCTATACAACCAAGACCCGTCCGCTCGTTTCACCGAACACGATGCGCACCTCGGTTCCCGAGTTTCCTTCCGAACAACCGTCGCATACACGCATATACATCACAGTTAACTAGGTAGTCGATAACCTAAGGAACTATTCGATCTTTAATCGTACGTATGGAACACTAAACTCTAACCTATCGATCCGTTCCTCGCCGGCGATCGCTCGCCGGAGGAAAAGAGGACCGTTTCCGGAATTACAAATTCGCCCCGCGACAATACTCGGTCCTGGCAGCGTGAAACCGGCGCGAACAGTGCGATCTGTTCGCTTAACGAACACCGATCGTTAGCACCTCCCGCGGACGGGATTCCGCTTGCACGGCACGTCTCTCCTCCCGCGATCGGCAAAGATTGAAAATCCGTCGGCGTCGAATTTTACTGTCACGCCGCCGCGCGGGAACCGCATGTTTCAGCGTCGCCTCGTGTCCTATCGAGAGGAATCCAAGAACGCTTCTACGATCGAAGCTAAAAGTCACTGCCCATCTAACAGGACGAAGCTAGCCCAACGTCGGATCATCATCGACGTGTAACTATTGCCCACTTTACACTGGAGCTATCGAGGAGTCGAATCGTGTAGTAATTTCCTTGGACAAATTGGAAAGATGGATTTGTAAATACTGGAACTACTAGGTAAAAATAGATTTCTCTGGGTTGGTTCGTGTATTTATCACATTATTCAAGTGAAACTATTTATTTTTAAAGTAAGTTCGGATATTTAGTAGTAAGTAAGTTTAGCGTAATAGTTCTAGTGTTAAGATTTAGATCAACTTGCACTTTAATATTGCACATTACAGAGCTAATTTATCAAAAAGTTTGTTGGAAGAGTTCGTCTATTTTTTGGAAATGATCAAAGTAGAGATTAAAGATAAGTCGTTTTAGCCTGTCTGGTAGTTCTAGTGTTAACGTGATGGAAACGTGTGAAATTGTATTGTCTAAGATATCAACGCTTACTGTTGAAGACATAGATATACTAACATTTTCGCTTAATGAGAAAGAAGATAATAGAAAGCAAAGAGTAGGTAATCAATCAATTTATCGAGATTCAGCCTGGTTACTAATTACCAAGTCACTTAGCTTGCGATCTGGCCATTAACAGATTCTGTTATCGATAAGTGGATACACTTTTATTAGGATCCACGTAATAATGTGAATTTTTTCATGATAGTCCGACGCCGAGCTAAATTTGTACTGTTAAATGGGCGACGATCTTCGTACTTGCGAATCTTTCCTCTTTCGAGCTCCTGACATCGAAACACGACTACGGTCAAAGTGAAGACCTACGCTGCACGGAACGATGGATAGGTATATAAGTCACTCATGTCTTGACTGACTACTTACCTACAAGCTAAAAGTGCACAGGGGCAACTTGTGACCACCAGACTCCTCGGTTTTGACAAATACTTGTTATTATCCAAGTTGCGTAACAAAGTACGCAAAGCAAACCGCAGGAAAGTGAGATGTGATAATAAGAAGTGAATACTGGTGAATCTTTAAATTTTAGCTTGTAGGTAGTCAGCCAAGACGCGAGAGACCCATTGTATCTAACTGTACCCTGTACCGTGAAGCTTTACCCTATCTTTCTTAAGTTTCTTTTTTTTCACACTAGTTTTCTCTTCGTTTTCAGATTTATTTGGATTTAAAGCTAGATCCGGAAGGTTCGATTTGTATATTAGGAAACTGATTGAATACATAGTGGCTTGGAAATACAAGAAGTGTATAAATTTAGATGATTGACATTGGCGCTATTGTGCGAAAGCGCGAAAAGTTGCGCGAGAAAATTGTCCCTAGATTGTTCTATGTTATATTATGTTATATATTGAATCAAGTTTTATTGGCGTACTGGTTTCAAGCTAGTTTGCTCGTGTTATAATTTAATATCAATAGGAGCACGTTTATACTTATTAGTTTATTGAAAAATGGATATTAAGGTATAGTTTGATGTAACCCTTATATGCAACGTCTAAGTTATCTGAGAATGATTAAATACTTCGTAAGAGATTGAAATTGGAAGAGATACGAAATAGTTATTCTCATAAAATGTTTAAACAATGTGTTCATTCCGCATAATTCTAATAATTATGAGTATTTGGTAAATGAAGTTTATATATGATATTAATCTTTATCATTACGATTACTTTTTTTAGGATTAGATTCACACGAATTAATTAATACAGATGAAATATTCAAAAGCAAAGAATAATATTTTCCCTGAATTCCCTGAAAGAGTTTCAATAAACTCGAACTCAGATTTAATATTCTTCACAAAAGAATTGATTAATATCATTTTCCTTAGCTAGTCTTAACTACTGTGATTTATTAATAGTCCAAATGTTATTAATTGCAAATAGAAACTTCTTCCACCAACTTGTTATAATTACTTGAAAAACAGTGAATACCACGTCGATGAACACTTTGATCTATTGACAAAGATCTGAAGATCGTTAATTATTTGTCTTCCATTGTTACTTTGAAAATTTCCATTACCATATAGTTGTCCAGTAATAGTAATGCAAAAAGTAGTCGATATGATCGTACAGATACGGTTATGAAATATTTACGTTCGATATCTATCCAAGAATACAAATCTCCTTTTCACGATACACCTTGACAAGTCGATAGACATAATAAGACTACTATACCTCGAGCACATAGTAAATAAGATCGAAATGGCAACGTTAGTTCAACGTTCGATAAACAGCGACGCGTTGAACATCAGCAAATCGTGTACATCCTAGAAATACACAGAATATGGTAACTATGCTTATACGCCTGTAATTTTTATCGATTAGATCGTACGTAGATTAACAATGTAGCTGTATATAATAATACTCACTTTACAATACTATTCAAATCAATGTACAACGTAAAACAATAGAGATCTGAAGAAACCGTTGCGCCCGTAACTTCAGTAACTCCAGCAACGTGATTGCAATGTAAATAATTAAACAGGCTAGCGAAATAGCTACTATCTTACAAAATAAAAAAAAATATATAAATAAACAATACCTCGTTCGACGTGTAACTAATAACGTGATAATTACGCAATACTTTATACAAGACAGTATTAAATCATGAGCACTGCAAAACAAATCGTCGAACGTGTTCCGTCCGTAGCACAAACTAGAGAAACCAGTGAAACCGATCGAAAGAATATCTAAAATACCCTTCATCCACAAACTAAACGGAACAAGGAAACTATTATCATCCGTGTCTCCGATTTCGCCATTATATTTTAACATCTGCAAACTACGATTACAACCCGGTTACACGAAGAAATCGAACCTTCCGGATCGCCGCGAGAATTCTCATCGTGGTCACCGTTAAATTGCCCAACGCTTTCAGCAAGGATCGCAAAGAACAGAAGAAACGAGAACGCATCGCGGATACAATCGAACTATCAACAGGAAACAATAACCGCAAGAATGTTAGCCCTGTTTTCGTGGCGTGCGCGCGTACCGCGCAAGAAAGGAGCGTCCGCAATTGTGACTCGCCGGAAACGGAGCTTCCTCGAAGACAGCCACCGCACGTGCAACAACGGGGAACGCATCCGAATGCTCGTGCGCAGATCAAACGACAAAATCGACTTCGTTTCTTTCTTTTTGTTTTGCTTTTTTTTTCTTGGCTCACCCGATGGGGGAGGGTGAACGATCGCCGATCGGCGATAATCGTCAGGCGGACGGTGAAAATCAGGAGGAAAAACAAAGACGTAACACAACGATTATGCATTTACACGTGGGCAGAAAGAAGCGTCATGCGGTGCAGCCAAGCGTGCGTTGCTGTTTACCTGCGAACGGCACGTCCCCGAAGTATTCCTCGACGTTGTCCGTCGACATGCTCTTGTCCGACAGAGACACGCTCGACAACGAGCCGCTGGACGCGTCCAGGCTGCCGCCGGCCGGAAACTGCAGTAAATCCTCGTCGGTTTCGGTTTCCATGTCGCGGGACCTCCGTTTGTACACCTGCCACACGAAAAACGAAACTCCGGGAATATATTTCGTGATGGTTTTTTGCGGTTCGACCGTACGCGCTCGGGAACTTTTCGAACTTCCGAACGTTCGTTTGATGAAAAATTGGATTGGAGAATATTTATAGAAAACCTCGTAAATGCCAAGGTTGACATTATTCGGAAGGAAGAGGAAAATGATGTATATGTCGAGTGTTTTGTATAGTAACGACGTAATGATGGGATCTTTCAGTATTGCCAGTGGTATCGACGACTACGAGAAGGAATGTAACATTGAGATTGTATATGTAAAAATATAAAGTTTTGCAATATTGGCATTTACAGTGTTTCCTAAGTTGTAAAGATAAATTTCATACTAGAGAAGAAGAGAATCGTGTATTAAGCTGTCGTTATTTGAATAGTTAAATTATTCGTTTGCACCTGTCGATTTTAGATATCGAAGCTCGAAGTCACTGGTACAGCGACGATCGATCGCAAAGAATTAATAGATTCGGTATTTTGGGTACTAGTTTCTGAAGTAGGTGGATTCCAATTTTTTATTGCAACTCTTAACTATAGTTCCCAAAGTGGTACAACTGTCGAAAGTATTTTTTTTATATTTTTATCTGTAACTTTACATTATATACATACGTGTATTATGTTGATGAACTATTAATAAAACTTCGTTACATACGAAAAAAAATACCATAATTAATATCATTCACTTTTACAGACTCTGACGGTGTATCTTCCAACGGTACGATATTTTTAAATTACCGAATGGTTGATCAAAAATGACATTTCGCGTGACAGAGTTTACAAGCGATACATACGATTCATTTTTCCGCGTCGCGTGCAGCGAGCACATCCGGGCGTAGGTCAAATAAAGGCGATTCCGACTCGATAAAAATCTATTGGGGCCGATCACTTGATACGATTATATAGAATAAACTGTATAAAATATAGATCGGACAAATAAATCTCGACCGAAAAATATTTGCACGAACTTGCGATCCGCAATTTCAAGTGCGCCACGCGAGGCGATATTAAAATTTCAATTTATTGGGTATATCGAAAATATTTCGTGCGTTATCGCTCGTAGCCGCAGACGATTTCTTTTTTCCTTGGCAAATATCAGAGACCGTTCCAATGAAGGTAACAATTCATCTCATATCCCGTGTAATGGAAGAACAATATAGAAAAACCTCTGCACAATCATTACAAAACAAAATATTCTGCCTATAATACCTACCACGCGTACTATTTTCAACCTTTAAAACACACGATTACATCCATTATGAAAGAATATTCTACAACCTACAGAAATAACAATTTTCCCTTCATAGTGAAAGCATTAGGCTACCAGAACCTTTCCATGACCACCATCCAAGTGAAAACACCCCCAACAGAAGATTGAAATTCCGTAACTACGAAATCACTACAGCAGAACCATTTACACCCGTTCAAACTGTTCATCCCCCGCCCCTAAACGTTCCCCAGTATTTATACCGTGCACCGAAAGTGTCGAGAAAATCCTCTTTCTCGAGAGCGGTGTCCATCAGCTATACTCTTCGGGGAAACGGTGTCTTTCGAGGGGAGAGCAACTAGCGTACCGCCGAGTCGCGGATCGTCGTAACGCAATTAAAATTTGACGGCAGAGGAGTCGACAGACGGCGACCGCGTTTCTCTTCATCTTCCCCCCTCCGTGTTGCTCCCTTTAACCCTAACTCCATCCATCTCTCTAACACGGCGGCGCATCTTGTCTACGTATAACCGGAAACCGTCACTATAAATTCGTAGGTTTCTCCGCGGCCCGGCGAGGAGAACGAGCGTTCACGAGGAGAAGTCAGACAGGCATAGAAGCCGAGGGCTTCATTATTCAAAGGGTGTCGGCGTCTTGCATTCTGCCGCTCTGTTGGATCCGCGGAAGTTGACGGGTGTGACGCAACCATCCGTGAGCAGTCCTCCTCCTCCTCCTCCTCCTCATCCTCCTCCTCATCGTTCGCCGCCTCTCGTCCTCCTTCGCTCAGCCAGCTTCTCGCTGCCTCGCACAGCCTTCCTCTTTTCCTCGATCCTCCCGGATTTTCCGCGATACCCCCTTGATCCCGTCATCGAATCGCATCTGGCACCTTTCGCGATTTGCGGCGACGAGGAACGGGCGGACGAACGATCCCTCGGATGACGGTTCGTTTGCCGCAGACACCGAGGCAACGGATCTCTACGACGCCGCCTCGACGAGACTTTGATACCGGTTTTTCAGACTTCCGCTGGACATTCGGTGTGAACTTTCTGCGGTCGTACGTCGAGATTCGAGGATTCGGATTGTTAAACGTTTTGCCGGTTTTTGGTGTGATAGTTAATCGGTTGGCTGTGTTTGATATTGTCTTGGAAGAAGATAATACTAATATTATTTAGTTAGGTCTTTACTTTTTTTAATGAACATGCAATTGTTTTCCATTTTGCTTCGGATTTTTATTTTAGGTATGTTGCGTTGTTTAATTACAATTATATTGCGCTGCGTTCTATGTGTATTCCATTGGCTGATTTCTTTGGACAACTCACTAGAGGTTTTCGAGATGTATTCTACGGTTAATTGGTTAATAATGCGTTAGTTGAAGTGTGTATCAATGCAGATGTAATGTTTATGTCTTGAATAAACTGTTAGTGACACAATTCTATAGATGAATCATATGATACCGATGCAAGTTTCGAATATATGTTATGGACGGTATATACGAATGGTATTTATAATTTTGAACTTTGTATAAAGTCTGTTAAATTTTGTATTGTCGGTAAAGAGATATTTTGGGCAGCAGGCGCGACAGATATTTTAAAACCAGTAGGAACTTCATCTTTCCACGAGAATCGCAGGCGAATATTGTTTCGGAATAAAAAGAATCCACTTAAACATAGAACACGATCGAATCTCCATGCAGCAAATAGATTCACAGATCCTCTTCTCCCTTTCAATAGCAAACGGAACACTAGAACAGGGTAGGTGGATTCGTCAACAAACAGTCGACGTCCCTCATCGCTTAAACAGGGCCTTTATCACCCGAACTTGGCAAGAGATGACTAAATCGTACCGGAATATCGTTCGTCTCTCGTCCCCGTTGATGTGATTTTCGTGGTTCAATCGGAACAGAGGTTGACTCGTTATCGGTAGTCACGACCCCGTCGTTTGCCAATTACCGACCCGCTAGAATTACCAGAATCATACACGCGTCTGCTCAACGGGATTGCAAATTGCCGTTTCCTCGGTTTACGAGAAATCGGATACAAATATTCCAAAAGAAGAGACAAAAGTTAGAAAACCAGGAGAAAAACTAAGTAGGTAGGTAGACGCAAAACATCTCTTAGATCAAGAACACGGGATCCGTAATTTTAACATCTGCTAATTACCCCGAGAATTACAAGAATCGTATACACACCAGCTCAATGAAATTGTAGATCGCAGTATCCTCGATTCATCCAAAAACAAGTAGAAACATTCAACAAAAAAAAACCCTAAGAAGATAGACAGACAGAACGATGCAAACGATCTCAAACCGCTAAAAACGCTAGGCGCGAGATCCTTGCTCCGTTCGAACTTCATTTCCCCGATACCGTTTCGGGTCCATCGGTCCAGAAAACGCGCGATCGTCTGGGCAAACACATAAAGGTCAAAGACTCCTAAACAGCATACAAGATATCGTATCCGGCATCCGTGAATCTGCCAGACACTAACTACTGCTCGATCCGCACGGCGAAGAAGGAGCACCGGGGGCCGCGGGAGGCGGACGCGTTCCCCGAAGCGGCTTCGCCCGCACACACGACGCCGAAAGCCAGCCCCCCTGCCTCGCCCCGTCATCCGGCTCCACGTTCGAAGGATATATTCACTGTGTGATATTTCGTGGAGCGTGTATAACCGCTGAAAGACACGGATTGCGAGCGCGTATACCAGCCACCGGAAAGGAGGCAGCGCTGTAGGAGGAGGAGGGCTCGAGGAGGTCTAGGGAAAGACGCGGAGAAGGAGGAGGCGGATAAAGAGAGCTGAAGATAGGGAGATATAGGAGAAATAGAAGGTAGCGCGGCGTGTGTTATAGATATCCATTCGCGGCGGATGGGAAGTGAACGTAGTCAGTCTCACAGCAGAACGATCACAGGATGGCGCGGCAAACGGCGGGAAACGAGCGATATACAGACTGCACCGTGAACACAGCGAGGGAGAGAGAGAGGAGAGAAAGAGAAAGAGAGAGGAAGGGAGACAGCGGGAGATAGCTGGCTCCTTGCAAATCGCATCACAGATCAAACACCGCTTGTATATTAAACGTAACCTGCTAAGGCGTCCTGCAGACTGCTTATCTACTGTCCAAGCTTTAGGGTCAAGCTGCATCCGCGACGGAGCCTCGCGGCAACCGTCAGCCACTCGATTCTTCGGTCAGCCCGCGAGCTGTAGCCAAAGGTGCAGCCTCTACGCTCGATCCCGACGAGTGATAAACGTTTCCGAACGCGTTAGCGCTCCCGAAATGAACATTCCGGACCAGTACTTTCGCGACCCGACCAGTCAGCTGCTACCGTTTGACGTTCCGACATGCGATGCCGGCGCATAAACGCGCGCGCGTTCCCTGGAATCCGCTAAGGAGCATCCGAGGATGCAAAATTGAACGCTCGCTTCGCACGCCTCGCCGGATACCGTGCGACGAATTACGGAGACGCCTCTGTGCGTCAACCGCTTAAAACCAGCCGCGGGATCTCTGATCGCGTAGCGTGCGAGCGTCCGGATGCAATTGGAAAGTTAATGTCCCGGCGACGCCCGCGCCAGCGACGCGGGAGAAATGCGACCCGATACCGGCGCACGGTGAATCGCGAATCAAAAACCGATCGGTCAAGGTAGATAGAAGTTTCGAGCTATTCAGTGAACGCGATACGCCCGGTTTAGGATGACTCTGTTATTCGGTTTAGCCTTATTGTTGGCTGCTGGTGATCTTACTAAGTTCTTCCGTTGTTTTTCGACGCGGTCACTTCTGGTACTGTTATACTTCTTCAGTTTGGCACTTTATTATCAGGTCTACGACCGTATGATACATCATCAAGTACATGCAAACTATCAATGATTCAAACGGCAGTCAGAATCATTATAGTAATACGATACAAGTACTATACACCTCTCACGTTAGCTCCTCCTTCTAAACCTCAGACCGATGGAGCTAATGTAAGAAGCGGACTAGCAAAGACAACTGAATAGAAAAGTCAAATATGGAATATCCCAAAACTCAGTAGGTACTAGGATCATCAGAACTCACCTGACTCAACGGCCGAATCCGCTCGTGAATAGACTTCTCGGCCTGCATAGCCGACGGAGGCGGGTGATCCGGGGTCGGAGGCTGTGCGTAGTGCGTGGGACTGGTCGGCAGCATCATTTGTACTCGTTTCAGGCGCTTGTCCGTCGCCTCGCGGCCTTCGTTCGCCGAGTCGTCGGTCGCGTCCCGTTTCTCGTCAAGCAGACTCTCCTGCGAGGACTTCAGCGTGAGGAAAGCGTTCGAGACGAATGTCTGCTCCTGGATGACCGAGTCCATCTCGTTGCACGGGGACTTGTCACCGCATGGGCTGCCCTCCGTCTCGCAGTTGTCGAACGCGTGCCTGCGCAACTTCCGACGCGGATTCAGCGTTTTGATCGGCCGGTTCTCGTAAATCGAAGTGATCGCGACCGGCTCCACGTTGTTGTCGCGCCTCTCCTCGCCGTCCGGCATCCGAGACTTCATCTCGACGTATTGGTCCACGCTCCTCGTCACGTGGCGCAATTGCTCCCTACGTTTCTGCAACTGCTCCAAGTCAATGTGGCTGCGAGCACCACTCCGCGCCATGAACAGGTATTCGTAGTTGCTCGGCCCGAGCGTGCAATCCGCGGACAAAGACATCTGCGTCTGCAGGTGCGTAGGAGACACGGACAGGTTGCGTCTAGGCGGCTTCTTTGGAGGCGTCGGCTGTAAGGCGGATGATCAAGATTGCGTTAATGTCGGGAAGTTATGCAATACTATTTGTGACGTTCTTCGAGGGTTCTGTTATAGAATTATGGACAATTTAGGTGAGCTTGTTTAGTCAGGTAGAAACTAGTAAAGTTTCAATAGAAACTGATATTTTGAGATGTTTCTTTGAGAGTAGCTTGTAACTGACAAGGGGAATGTCAAGGTGTAATTATACTTGGAGTGATTTTAAATATAAAATAAGTTTAATGTTTATAACTTGACAACTTTTAATGTTGTTCTAAAAATATTTCCAACAATTATTTCTGACCAATAAATTTCCAGCTCGGTGGCGTATTATAACAAAACATTCTTGGAAGCTAATATTCTGTGGCACTTTCGCGCAGCAGCTTGGTAGGAAAGTACAACGAACTTCGGAATGCCGGGCCAATTAAGCTGTGATCAATTTGTCCACGTTAACGAACTGTAAGACGTGGAGATGTTGCACGGTAGAGTTGATCGTACAGAAAAAGCATAAAAGAAGAAGGTTGATCGCCGATTGGAAAGATAAAAGCTGAACAAGTAAGAAAAGAATGATTATCGGACAAATGGAGATCTTAATAACGAAGCGAAGACTAAGAACTTATGAATAAAAATACAGATGATTTAAAAAGAAGAGTAAGAAACTCACAAAATGTTGCGCGTTCTATATATTTTTACCAATAAGTGAAATTCTGAAAAAAATCAATCATAATTTAACGTCATATTCTTCAGCCTATACTTCAAAATAAATGTATCTTCCGTGTCGCAATGAGTTCAGATAAATCATGGTTCAAAGGACGCTTTAGACACGAAAGGATTAATCGTGTCACGAAAAGTACAATCAATGAACTCTTATCTAAAATGTGAACGTAACGGAATGTCGACGAATGGGTCACCAGAGGGACGTTGAAAAAAATATGTCCCTTCGTGCAATTGTACCCGGTGACCTCGTGCAACCCCCGATCGGATCGAAAAGTAAAGGGAACTCGTTCTTACCGAGACTTTATTGTTAGAGGCGGGGCTGTGGAGAGAACTGGACAAGGGTGCCATTGGCAAGTAAATCCCGGCGGCGCTGGAATCGTTGGGCAAACAACGCCGGTCCCGTGGGCTCGGTCCACCGACGCTCGAGGACGAGGAAACGCTCAATTGGTCCGACTCCCTGCCACCCCCATATCCCGTGGGTAATGTCAAGGACAGATCCTCCGACACGAAGCTACCCTCCATTGTTCCTCGAGGTACCGGTGGCGTTTGGTACAATCCGCTGTCGGAACCCCTGCGCAACGAAACTAAACGTCTCAACGGGGCCAATTCACGATTAACTCGTTAATGGCTCGCCTGACCCAGTATTTCTTTTTTTTTTCTTTTTACTTCTCTTTGCTTACGATAATGTGTGTAATCAATAAATGGTACCGCTTTCGAGATACACTATGTGGATTGAAAATATTGAAACGTAATATTATGTATTCTAATGTGTCATGATTGGCTGTGATAATTAAAGATTAACTACAATAGTAAATAAATTATTTATGAAACTAAATGATACTAATGAAATGGAGGAATTTAGTGAGAAATTGCTATAATGAAATATTTGAGTAAAAATAGATCGCGGTACTCTATACAGTTTACTAATATACTTCCTTTCATTCGTAATAATAAAATTAGAACGTACAATTCATTGTCAATAGTTTACGACAATGCTAGAAATTGAATGTACCGTATGTTAGAAGCCCGGATTTGTCACGTAATCCGGTGGGATAGTTCCAGCGCACATAAATCGAAAGCGTTACCCTGGTATTGCGAAATGTCTGTATGCCTTTACCGTGTGGTGTCGCGTTGTGCTAATGAGATTCTGTTGGTAGTTGTGTTTTGTGGTTTGTCGTCGGGAGTATGATCGGAACTTTCGAGGGTATTTATCGAGTTGAGAGTGTCAGACATGGACATAAAGACGCTGTCGAAGACGGAACTGGGGTCGGAGTCCTCTGTCTGCTGGAGGGTCCTCCGTACTCCGTTCACTGGTCCCCCAATCTGCTCGTCTTCACTGAAATCCGCAATCCATCGAGTGTCGTCAGATTCGAGTGCGGTTTCTAAGAATTGTTCTACCATCGCATACTGAAAGCGAAGCAACGCAAATGGCATTCATTCGCTGAAGCCGGCGCAGCGTGGAACAGTGTGCCGTTATCAAAACGTATTGACACGTTGCCCGATGTCATCGAAACGCAAAACTAAACTTCTCTCCTCAATTACCTCCTCGAAAAGATGTGCACCGTCATGTTTATTAGAAAAAGTAATTTTTCGACGCTCGTTACCGAGGTTTCTAATCACCTAAACCTTATCTGCACTATCTAAATCACCTACAATATCTACTTACACAGCACTCGGTTCGCCAAACGTTTCCACGGTTAACGATAATCGAACGATTAACAGAAAACCCCGTTGCCTCTCCAATACAGCGCGTCGGAGTTCGATGTTGCAACCGTACCAACAACGCATCAACCGACCGAACAGGGCGCAAGAATTCATTGGTCGGGGAATAACGAAAGAATAGCGGTCGGGTACCATCGTTACTCCCAACAATGCGTAACTCTAACCAGAGACGTCCGCGCGGCGGGTGCCGACTTTTTAATGAGGCCACGTAGCCGAGGTCGGAGGCGAGCGGTTTGAAACGGAAAGAGAAGAGAAAGAAGATCAGGCAAAAGAGATGGAGAAAGATCCGGAGAGACGGACGAGGAGAAGTAGGAATAGGAACAAGCAAAGGCAGAGGTGAACGAGGATCCGACGAACCGCGGCTGGAGGCCATGCCCATAGGACGAGGGAGAGAGCAATGGTTATTAGTTTTATGCTGAGACGGGCTAACATTTACATTGTTTAACGTGATGGATTCATCTCGAGGCGGTCCAGAGCTACGGCTACCGACGTCAAACATTGACGGTGGAGGTGCGGAGAGCACTGGTACCATCTCTCGTCTCTCTCCCGCTAACTACCACGTCCACTCGATCCGTCTTCCTTCTGCTCGTTCACTCTCTCCCTTTTTCCCTCTGTCAGTCTTTTGCTCGCCCGACTATCCTCTGTCTCTGTCTGACCGGAGCAACCAGTAGCGCTTAACAGCTAGGCAGTAGCACCAGCTCAGAGAAAGAGAAAGAGAGAGAGGAAGGAGGAGAGAGGAAGGGTACCAATGGGGTGATACGGCGGGGGTGACCCAGGGGTGAACGAGGCGGTCGGACCCACCATCGCCTACCTACATCAGGAAAATTAAACCAAGCCAAGCGGTGCTTAACGCGCTGGAGCTACACGCGGCCGCGCCACCTCCTCCAACCTCTCTTCCTCCACCTCCGCACCCGGCCACCCTTTTCGGTCCGAGAGAAACCTTTCTTCCTCCATCTCTGCCCAGCGCCCCGGCACGGCGCGGCACGGCTCGGCACGGTGCGGCGGGGCGGGTGCACCCGGCGGAGCATCGGTACTAACGGGTACCCACTGCTAACCATCATCCGAGCACTCGCACTCGCCACTCTCCGCTCATTCACTCCGTGTACCCGCCGGTCCACGTCTACGCCTTTGTTTACTCAACATCTCCTATATTAAAGCTGCCACGGTTATGCGCTCATCTATACTTGATGTATACGTATGCATATGTATGTACGTGTGTACGTGTGTGTATATAAATTTATATATATCCGGTCTTTCTAGAAAATATTACCGGCCTCCGCTCTTATCCGATGCACTGACGCGATATTCTTTTCTCGACGAAGATGACGCCGGATGAGCACAAATACGCCAGCCCCGGCTAGGCACGATCACTTTTTTTTCCTCTCTTTCCCTTTCAACCCTCTTTTTTTCCGTTTGTTCGTTTCGTTTTGTTCCTTCGAAGTTCGTACGACCGTTGCACGGTAATACCTACCCGGCCGCTACCGCCACCGCCACCGCCACCGCCGCCGCCGCCGCCGCCGTCGACGGTGTGCACCCGATGCGTCGTCGTCGAAGAGTATCGCGATTGGTCGTTGGCGAACGTAGTCGTTCTTTTGTGCCATTAATGGGCACGGTTTTTATTTTCTGGCTTGTTGTTCCCTTGGCCTTTTTCTTGGTGCAGCGAGACATGGCCGATCGTCGACGCTCTGTTTCTTTTTTATAATAAATACCGTCTCCTCGCGTAGACACGTTGCTGCCGCTGAATGAAACGCTCCGTTCTATCGTCGTTCTACTTCCCTCTTCGGAGATCCGGGTGTTTCACGCGTGATTACTACGATTTTTTGGTGGATTCAACCTGTTCTGCTAAACAATACTGAAAATATGTCTTTTTCTAACGATTCCTATCTAATTTCCTCAATGTTATTTACCCTCAAACACTGGAATGCTTCATATGTAATAATTTTTTAGTAGATTCGACTGTCGTGCTCTGCTAAAAATGTCTTTCAGCTAACGTCCATAACATTATTTATTGTGTTTCACTTATTTCTATTTACTCCATCAACTTAATCACCAACTAAAGATGTACCCTGTTCTAACGGTCCTCGATGTCGATCAACTACTCAGAATTCCGCTAACCTAATACCTAACCTATTTCGAGGTACCACGAAAACGATGAACGATGGTCATGTACATTGATTGCGCAAAGAAATTCACATCGCTTCGCTGAGGAACACTTAGCGCGGTAGCAAGTGCTGGGCCGGGTAACACGTAAGATCACACATAGAGAGGAAAAAAGTTTACGACGTTTCCGGTGGAGAGGAGCACAGCAAGCGACGATACGCGCTTAGGCAAGACGAAAAATAGGGGAGAAGAGATGATACTCACAAAGACATGACGGAAGTGCCGGAAACGCGTCGATCGTCGTCCCGAGGCTTATGATAGAACTGCCATTGAGTGGGCGACGTCCCTTCCGCCGGCGAGAGATCGTCCCCTGGCCGAACGTTCTCGTAAGGGCTTCCCAACGAGTCGCCGCCCTGGACCGGAATCGGTGGCAAGTTTTCGCTGTCGGCATCGCTCTCCACGCCGGAGGAGGACCTATGCCCTGTTGGCACCATGTCATTCAGAAGTGTTAATCATTCGGAAAATGTACAGGGTGTCCTGGCCAAGGGGAACCCGGAAGGGGTGTGACTCTGCACGAGAAAATAAGCTGAAAACGTGGAATGAAATTTGTTCTTCAAGAAAAAGGAGGATGAATATTTGTCCATCGCTTGGCTCACTGTCGATGAAGTACAGGTGGTACAATTGCAAGGATATATTTAAAGGGGAGAATGTAAAAGAAATGTGAGGAATGTAGTTAGATAATTAGAGAAATATATGTGCGTTCGACGAATTTTTATACTGATCTTTCTGAAGACGTTTCGAACAGAAAATATTATTCTACGTTACTGGTATATTTTTTCATGTAGAATAATTTGTTGTTAATTATACTGCTTGTGTTTCGTTGAGTAAATAATTATCGTGGTCCATAAATTTTACCATCGATTACGGGATACGCTATATATACTGATATCAGAAATTGCAATCTTGTGTAAGTACTGGAACTTCAAACTAGGATTTCTAAACTATACTAGGATTTCAAAATTTCAGAGGGTTCCAAGGATACAGATATCTTAAGATTTGCAGACCCCTGGACACCTAAAACTCTTGACTTTTTGGGAGATCTTTGAAACTTCTCATCATCTGCAGCGATCTTGAGATTCAAGAGTAGTAATCAGATGAAATTGTTATTGACAATATACCGTGTCGCAATATACAAGTTACATTAACAATGCTACTCATTAAATATAACTTCCCAATAATATTACATGATATAATAATCTAAAGATTCATAATTAATACCTTGCCTTATGATCTATTTCTAACCATGCTCAAAAGTATTGCTTTATTGCTATTAATTTAATTTTAAAAATATTTAACTTAGAAAAAATTAATGATATTCATATTTATTTCATTCGGCCTAAAATCTTCACATTTCTATTTAAATATTACAAGGAAAAAGGTTGAGATCTAAATTCTAATAAGGAAACGTAAAAAGCTCTAAATTAATTTAAATGTTCCTTACGATCATCTACCTTAAGAGTACACTACCAGCATCGACACGGTACACAGAAAATGAAAATGAATTCCAAAGAATGGTGTAATTCGCAGACACGCACTTTTTATCACTGCAGTGATGTCCTGTGTGACGTGCGGCGGGAACTGCCCCAAAAGATCCAAAACCGTGTTCTGCCTCGAGTCCCGGATTCCCAAATCGACCCCTCTGTCAAGGAGAGCCCGTACCACTTCCATTTTTCCGCAGAGTGCTGCCTCGTGCATTGCGGTTCCTGCAGACGTCCTCGTATTAACGTCGACGCCTGCAGCAAGCAGCACTTCTACAACGGCCCTGAAATAAACGGAAAAAACAATTTTCACATCGCATTATTTCTCATCCTTTTAGTGCATATCATCCATGGTCGATCGTGGTGGCACTCGAACAAACAGCAGACTCGAACAAAATAATGATCCAGTTCCAGTAAGCTTCCCATCGAATACACATTCAATTAGTAATCAATCAGCATACAAGTGCAAACATAATTCAATATTAAGAACCATTACCGCGTGTCACATGTTCCACCTTCACAATTACATAACACAAATTCCATGAAAAAAAATATAATACACATGAATATTTTCATAAACCTAACGCGCAAAAGTAAGTCAACCCTTAAAACGTTACTCGTATAATAACCCCTTCACAGAACAAGTGACAAGAAACAATAACCTCTCGAATATCAAAGCTACAAGTTACTAATCCACAAAAACCACAGCAAAGAAGAAAGGAACCCGAACAAATAGTTAAAACGAATCTCCTGAAAGAATCATTTTCCTCTCCTCTCGCTATGTTTTAACGCTAACCCAGAGTCTTTTATACCCCCGGTGCAGGCAGAATCGACGCCCGCCGAAAGTGGCCTGCTTGCCGCTCGCATTTCCCATTTCGGATGATAGGGTGCGCGAAACCCGGGGGTTTCGTTTTGTATCTGTCTGGTAGCCGTGCACCGACTGCAGTGACCGCAGCCATCCGTCGCATATAGGATTCGTGGCTGGGAATCGGATTCACGTGCACCTATGTTGTTATTACCGTGCCATAGGGGTATTTGTATACTGGCTTACCAAGAGCACCGATATTGAATCCGATAATAGACATTACTCCAGTCCCGTTCCCAATCCCTTCTCTTCTGTCCCGGCTCGATCTCCGCCCCCCTCGCCGCCCCCAGCACGGTTCTCTTTCTCCCCGGCGTCCCCGCATACGTCCGATCCGCCAAATATCGTGGCGAACGCGTGAAACGCGTGCGTGAACGCAATCATCGCAGTGTGTGCACTGGTACACAACCGTGTCCCAGCCCGGTGTGTGCACACGCTGCGCCAGGCCGTGCACTCGGCTCCCCGCGTGCACACACACGCGCCAACACCGAAAACGAGCGAACGCGATCGAGTTCCGCGCACCCGGCCAGCGTAGTTTCGCGCCTATCCAAACATTCGAAATACTCGTACATACACGCACGCAGGCACGCAGCCTCGGTACACGGCTGTGTTTGACCGTGGAGATTGCCGGACCCTTTCGAACCTAATCAACGAGATGAGAGCTGATCGAATTGCGCGAAACTTATTGCATTACGCGACACTGCCGCGCCGATTTTTCTGGCGAACGCTTTCTAGAGGTTCGCGGTATATTGGTGTCGGCAGAGGATTCTGATGGGTTTGTGTGATTTTTATAAGGGATTCTGATTAAATTGGTTTGAGTGGGATGCTAGAGTTGGTTTGAATGTGGAGGGTGTTTCGGGGGTGATTGATTTGTTCATAGAGGATGAGGACTTCAGACGCCGATTGCGTTTATCAGTGTCTTTGGCTCGGTTTATGGTTTGTTGTCTATTTTGGGTATGGGAATTTTTTTGTGATACAGTGTTTATTTAACTTTCATGAGGGTTTCGGAGCTTTTATGAAGGATAGATTACTCGACTATAGCTGATTTATGTGTTTTAAGTGATACTGAAGTAGATACATGCAAACACGAATTCAAAACTATTCTTGACGAAATGAGGATACGATTAACTTGGGAAAGACTATATTATAATGCAAAATGGAAATGCAGATTAAACGATTTCCAAAGTATAAGAAGACTATAATGATAAAATATGTAATATATGAGTTGTTGAATGCACGCTGTTAAAAGACTTTGTATATTCGTCTTATCAAGGTTCACCAATCTATGTCGCAAACGACGATTTATGCATAAACAACAAGGTTTACTTTCGACCGAAATAAATTCTAGTTACCCCAACACGAGTTCCAACATTTATAACTTTATCCAACGCCATCGTCTTAGCGTTCCAAAAAGCACCCCCAAACATAAGTATCCTTTTATTTTCCTTCTACCTCCTACAATCTCCTTCCCCAATGCCTAAAAATTCCCCACAACCACCAAAAACCAGCACCTACCAACTAATAAAGCTCACAAAATCCTGTAGCCAATCGCATCGCCCATCCCCAGCCACGCGAACCAAGAAGAAACGAAACACCACGCAACAACATACTAAAACCCCACGAAACCGACACGTACCATATCACACGAAAACACGCGACGACTGAACCGAAAAAAGACCGTTGTTAATAATTTACCAAAGACCCGAACTGCCTTATTATTCACGCGCTCCCAATAGCTCGCCGTGAGAGTCACGCGAGGCGACAAATGGCGAACGTGCATCACCGAGCGGCAAACACCGACCAGCAAACACCGAGCGTACACACTCGGAGACCGCGCGCGATCGACGTATCCGCGTGTAAACGCGCGGCGTGCTAGATGTTGCCACGCGTGCTCGGAGCGTGACCAGCGTTTATCAACGACAAAAACTCGCGGCGGCGACGGGGGAGAGGGGGATGATGCGCTGTTTAACCAAAATTTGCCGGATAAAACGCGGCGCTGTGCCGGCTCTGCCTCGATCGACGATGGAATCGGGGGTCGGCGAACAGGCTGTGGGACGGAGGCCGAGCGAACGAGCGAGAACCGCGTCACCGGCGACGGAAAATGCATTCATCGGGCTGTGCATCGCGACGCGATCGCATTATAAGCGGCAAGCGCCAGTTAAAGCGATTACCGGCTGCGAAGCTGCATAGAAAAACCGACGTTATACCCGATTACAATGTGACTGCCGTTTCGCGGGGATGCACGATCGCCGAACGATTTTCTATCCGGCCGTTTCGAGAGCCCTCGTTATCCGTCCCCCATATCCCCCTCCGCTTCGCCGCGCCGTGTCCCGCAACCCTCTGGCGACTCGTCCGACAACGTCGATTATTTTAAAGGCTTACCAGCCGGATTATGCACGTGACGCCGCGATGTTAAATGAGAACGAATTGGCCGAGCAAAGCGTTAAATAGAATTTCGATTTGCAGATACGCGACGATACTGGATACGAGGAGGGATGGAAATTTGGGGCATTTCAGGGGAACGGAGATCCGAGGATTGGTCGGTTTAGTGGGTTTGACGAGGATGATGAAGGAAGAAGATAGATATTTCGTAAGGATGTGATATTGTAATGATAAGTTTGTTTTATTGGAATGTGTTAAAGTGTTTATGTCAGCAGGCTGTTTCGATGGAAATAGTGCTAAACGATTTTACTAGTAATTTCGGTGCAGTAGGAGTAAAATGTTCTATTGTGATTTTTGATGTTTAATTTCGGAGATTTTTGTTAGTCGTGAATGAATAAAGCAGTCTGCGGTTTGTTTGTGCGCGTTGGATCGCCGTGTCAGGGAAAGCAAATACGGGATCAATTAAATTAATTCTACAATTATTGGTACAGTTATCTGGGGAAATATTTGCGGTTCGTTCCATTAGGTTCCTCGTGTGGAATGTTTGACAGTAAACTGTTTAAAAAATTACAACGGCGCGTTACACTGAAAAAATTGGGTACACAAAAGCGCAAGCAAACTACACGCGAAAAGAATTGTTTTATACCCAGAACGCGAAATCCATTCCCGTTATTTAATTGCACGGCTCTGGCGCAACCGATTATCCAGTTAATCTTGCATCATCCGATTGAACGGTTCAATTAATCAAATAACAAAGATTCGTGCTTACAATATCGTTTATTTAACTGGACATTTTTACCGCGCCACGCAACGATCACCGATTATTTGTGTAAATACTAGTAAATCGAACGGACGCGACGGTCCCGCCGTGATATTTGCAAAATTCTTTTCATTTGCGCCGGAATATCCCTTTTGTTATCATAGGTAGACTTGTTTCACCGTTATATCGATCTGTAAATTGTTCGCGCAACAACGAACTGAATTCCACTCTCCCGAAATAAATTTGGGAACGCACACTTTACCAAATACAATTCATCTGTAACGCCGTTAAACTGTATTTTCAGGTTATTAAGCACGGCACATGTGAAAACAATTTGAAAAACGTTATCGGGAACAATTCTAGGAAAATTCGTCATAGTTTCCTGACACCGGGTACAACATTCAATAACAGTATATTTAAAAGTACCGTTCCCATCTCTTTCATTCCCAACTTTCATTAATAAAATAAAAACATTATTGCTACATTCGATAGTTACAAAACTCGTCAAAAATTTATAAAACCTCTACTGATTCAACTGCAATAATATATTGTATAATTATTGACACAACAATCGAATATTTCCTGATCGAAAATGAAACCTTCAATGACTATGCGCAGTAAATCACGTGTCCCATTATGTGAACCAATAGTCTCTACTATATCCTACGTCATAACTGATCCATATATTTCTCTTACGAAAGACTTATTTTTAATCAAATTTTACTGATACCCTCTGCTAAGACACTATTGGTAGAAAAACCAAAATTTAAGATCTACCTGCATTTCCCGGGGAAAAATCATCTCCGAAGTCAGAAGAAACAATGGTGAATTCGAACACGGCTAGAACAAAATCCTTTGAGGAGTACGATATTCCGAGGCGTGGTGCGTTTATCAAGCAATGGAACACTTTCAGGCATGAAAGGGTATTAAACATTCCGGGTACGGTCCGAGCAATCGCGATTCAGCCAACTCGTGAGAGCCGGACTGATCTAGGTCGGTACGTTTCAGAGGTAATGATTAATACGATCCTCGTAATCGAGTGGCGGTCAGCAATCCGCACGGATGGACAGAGCTGTTGACGGTACAATGCGATCGAATGCATTTCGCTGAGCTCGCCGAGGAATGAGAGGGCGATCGGCAGGATGGTAATATAGGACGTGTAACCAGGAGAGGGTTGCAACGGATCATGCCAGTCGGAGGACGTACATATCGTATTCGACGGAATTACGCAACGCGGTGCTCTCTGATTGGCTCTAATGGGCAACGCTGCAAATGGCTCGACATCGTTATGGTTAGCTGAAACGAGTCCATTGTTGTTCCTGGGATACAATGCGCGGGAGACATTACTCAGTAGTTAACACCGACGATTCCAGGGAAAAAACTGTTCTCAGACAACGAATGAAGGGAGCGGTAGTCTCGGTTCGGGGAAGTTGCGGGTCAGCACACTCCTATTGATACATTCAGATGACAACGAAAGGATTTTAATTGTCTGGCGTAGGTTTTAACGAGAGTTTTTGTTAGAGGGTAGTAACACGGTTTTAATGATACACATGAAATGATAGATGATAGGTTTACTGGATAGTTTTAGGCATAAATAGTGAAGATTATGTACTTAAATATATTGTGTATATATAAAAATTACTGGAAATATTTCTGTTATAAATTTATAATAAATAGAAGCTTGAAAATCTTTTCCGTTCCCTGGCGTAGATACTGAACAAACCAATTTCTGAAACTGTAAATTTTCAGTGTTGTGATACTTGTGCTTCGAGATATGTGGCACTTTAACAGTATTACATATTTGGTTGTTTTTCACGTAAAAATATTCCATAAATTTTCCAACTGTCAAGAAAATACACTTAGGTAGTCCTAGAATGTTTATTAAATCCGCAATTCTTCGCCATAAATTGTATTCAGATACGATAAAACAAGGGTTTAATAACATATAGACGATTGAATGTAAAATCAACGTAACACTTATTGATTTACTAACAATATATAATTTATTGTAAGTATATTTTCATACCTGGTGACTAATTTCGACGGGAAAATATAGAAAATCGAGGATCAAATCTGTCGAAGCTTTCTTTTGACCCCGAACAGCAAACGCAAATTAATCGCGCGACTCGTGTACGCGTTCGGAAGCCGAACGTACACGAGTTCGGCAGGGTTCCGCGAATCATGAATAATCTAACAGCGATCCTGATCTGCAATGCAATATAAAATAGATTTCATGGACACCGGCTGCAAACGCGCGGGCCGCCACCCTCGCGTGTTGATCGAACGCCATGCACGATCATCGGTTCAGCTTGATTAAATAAAGAGAGAACGTAGAGCTGTCGAACAGTATCGGCTAGTTATTGGACACGGTATAATCGAAACCGCGGCCTAAGATACAACGGACGAGATAGATGGAATCCCAAATGAAACTTTCGACTACGAAATCAGTGAAAAAAGATTTCTAATGTGAGGTGCATGTAACTAAAAAAGTACATATAATCTGCATACTGCTATTAGAAGTAAGTACATTTTACGATTATTATATTACAGGAATTTTATAGTAAATTATAAAAGAATAAAATATAACGTATATTAATAATAATCAGTTAATGGTAACAATATTATAAGCAAGGTTAAAAGAAAAGTATAATACTAAATAAAATAAGATTTCAAAAATCTCAAGATGAAACAAATGAAATGTAGTTCATAATAAGGAATACAAATTATAGCGAATGAAAATCGTAGACTTACCTGTGTCCATTTCGCGATGCCAAATGCAGCGGAGTATGAGGGAAAATCACCGACGAGGAAGAGTTCCGAAGAGGTACGATCAGCTCCGGATACGTGCTAACGAGTAATTGCACGGTTTCCAGCCTACAAAAGATAATTAACGTTACTGGAGGAGCGTGAAGCCAATTAACAATCGTCATCGATCGAATTATACGGACGATATTAAGTAATAATTGACAAGGCTAGAGTTTTGTATTGCCAGCACCCGGTGGACGATCATAAAAATACGAAAGAAGTTCGAATTTCAACTAAAAACGGGGGGTCGAACGAATAAAAAAAAAGAAAAAATACTTGCGATTTACCTGCCATATTGTGCAGCGAGATCGAGTGCAGATTCTCCCCGGCTGTTGCGGATACTGGGGTCGCATCCGTATTGCAACAGCTGTGCCACCACTTCCGTATGCCCATACTGTGCTGCACAGTGCAACGCTGTCTCGTTGTCCTTCGTCTGCGATCATACAAAGCCGGTATTCCGAGTTAACAAATTACTTGCTCGCGACTCGCGGCATCGGCGAGTGCCGAAATGAACTTGAAACACCCTGAGAATGCGAGAACGATTCACTGTTCCATCGGAAAGTACAAACGATTCAATAAATTAAAATGCTACTTCATCAGTACCACTTCGATAAGAAAAATTAAATAATATTCATCAAACTGAATATTGTACTAAAATAAAACTAAAGAAAAACATCGTTGAATTCTTTTATCTTGAATATATAACTTGAATTGAAAATTTCGCATAAAAAAATGTTTGTGATCCTTCAACAGACTGAATTTCTTTTACAATACAATCAAATTCCATGTGTTTGTTATACAATAATAATACATGAATCTGATGTGCGCGAAGCTTGAACACGATTTTTATATTCACCGAGAGAATCGAGTTTTCAAAGGCAGGATCAACGAGACGTTTCATGAATGCAAACAGTGTACCGTCGGAAATATTAATACCGCGTTTCGTTTTTTTAATTAGAGGAAATAAAAAGAAAAGGCATAAATTCACTGACCGTAAGATTCACTTTGGGTACCGAAGGTCCTTGGGTAAGAATTAACCGCACGATTTCAGCGTCGCCCGCCCAAGCTGCCAAATGAAGCGGCGAAGAGCCTTTAGCGTCGACGACGTTAGTGGAAGCCTCATATTGGAGCAATAACTTTACCACCTCCCTGAGGATAAAAGCGTTTCCCCGAATTACCTTTAGAATGTGCTTGGTATCGATTAATAGGCGATCGAAGGGAATATCAACGAGGGACGCGGCGAAGACGATTCCACGATCATCGAATTCTATGGATCGTTTCGCGAAGTGGGACGATTAAGTGAACGGACGCGACTTAAGAATCGAGATTGATCGGAACCGATCGAAACGTACTTGTGACCGTTCAACGCTGCGTGATGAAGGGCGGAGTATCCACTGGCGTCTTGCACGTTAGCCCCCGGACCCCGCCGTAAGCTGGAAAAATAAAACAAAGCACATTTACGATCACTCGAAAGAATTAGTTACTCGTTAACTGAATCCTTCGTAGAACAAATTGAACAAATTGAACAAATTTAATATCTTGACATATTTCATGGTAAGCGTTGAGTACAGGAATCCTTACGAAGATAGACAACGTGTTCACGATTGTGCAATTTTTAATAATTTTCTGTATAAATTTTTACTTTGAAAAAGTAAAGTGTTGCTTCATATATGTATAGGTAGCCCTGTATTCGATTGTTTTAGTAAAAAATCATTTTCGTGAAATTATTTAGAATAAGTAATTTTATTTTGTCAGTATTCGTGAAGAGTGTTCGTGAAAATCATTGTTTATTATTTCACTCGTGATTTTCAGCTATTAATTACTGGATTTTAGGAAAATTGAGTTTCTATTTCAAACAATGATATTTCAAGATTTCTACTGATTTCGAGCAAGAACTCGATACTCTTTCATTCAAGTTTCAGTTCTCTATTCTTAATGTCCAGTATCTATGTATTCTGTAATTAACTCGATCGACATTTCTAACGTGAAACGCGTCTCCAATTAGAGAGTTATATGATTTCGTATCGCGAAGCTAATCAGAGGAAACCAGGAAATGTATGCTTGATTTACAACAGCCGATTAACAAACGAGCCAACCAGCTGACCAGCATCGTTTATAATTCATCTACACTAGGACTCGTGGCTGCGTTACACGCGTGGGCATGCGGTTGGTTTCCGCAATTAAAAATTCATGGTAACTCGGTGTGATTGATACCCACAATCTAGGAATAACGTAGTATCAAACAAGGCATAATGTAATAGATAAAAGTATTGACACACTTCGCGTTCACCGAACCAAATTTCTATATTATTATAATACTATTAACCAAGCAAAAAATTTACAACATCATTAGGCTACATTTCCACGAAAAAGCTAAGTTCTTAGTTACAGAATATTATACATACAAATTTTACCAATTAACAAGCAGCTACAATCGTGAATCAACAAGTCATCTCTAGCACCACAATCCGTTCAAATTTTTTAAGAATACAATTTAAACAAAATTATTAACCTACTTTTGAATGTAACAAAACTACTGAGAAACAAATTTACATTTTACTTAATTACTAGATACCTAGAGTAATGCCAATAATAGCCCGATCTCATTAAGATTGTCAAGTGTCTATATTTTCAATTGTTTTCAGTGGTATACTGAATCTTTTACAGATACCTTCTTAACTATTCTACTTACAAGCATTTATTTTCATAAATATATACTTGTTTATTAGGTACCAATGATATTTATGATATAACAGTTCTTTTAAAAAAAAGTGGACCATCTCTTCCAGAAGTACCCTTTATAAAGATCGAGCTGAAGATAACCAGTCCATGTTGAGAGGGTGTTAGAAAAACGAGCGAAAGGGTAATGGAACTTCGGAACATCCCAACGTTTGGGGGATTATTTCGCAGGACGTTCAAGCCGCGCCGATTGTCAGGTCGCTGGTAACGATCATCCAGAGGCAGCCGAGGCCCATTTCCGCAATTAGGAATTCATGTTTACTGCCGGTAACAAATACCCGCCGGCTACATGGGCTCGCGGAGGCAAAGAATCGCGTGCGCGCAGGCATCGGCGCCGAGCAGACGATTCGGTCGCACAATGGGCCTCGCGGACAGGAACAGGTTCGCTAATGAAGCTTCCTGCATCCAACACGTGTTCTCATTACGCGCCTTTGTCGCGCGCGGAGATAAACGTTCCACGCGTTACTACCCTTGCGAACGCTACGCGTACGCGTGCTCTGCGTTCATCCCCCTTGAGACGAGCGGAACACCTTCTTTCTTAGCACTAAATTACCGAGCAGTTAAATAGACTTTTTGAAATTCCTATATGGAATCTCCAAGAATACATCTGTTGAGACTAACTGATTTGCATACTGCTAAATCAATTTCTTCAATATCTCTTAGTACTAAAACTACCGAACAGTTAAATAGACTTTTTGAAATTCCTTTATAGAATCTCCAAGAATGCATCCGTTGAGTCTAACTGATTTACAATTCATCTTGCGTATTGTACAATCAATTTCTTTAGCAATTTCTTAGAGAAACACTCATTATCTTTTTTAATAATTCCAGAAAGAAAAAATCAGGAATGGATCATTTTGAACCGAATGGTAGTTTTAATGTTAGATCAACCGGTTGGATTTCTTATCATCCAGTCACCATATCATCGGATGTCTAATCATCTTGAGAAAGTTTTTTATGACTTCGTCTTAGTTGTAAATGGAGAGTAGGGTAAAAGAGAACGGATGGGTAAAATGGAACACCAATGTTTTCGTAGATAAAACTCGTATTGAGCTGGTGTCGCATGACACAGATCTAATAAGTCCTCGGAATAATTTATGATCAACTGCAGATCAATACACAAGTAATGTCTATAAAAAATATTGGTGTTCCATTTTACCCTACTCTGGACCATTCACAGGTTCGAGAGACGACTCCAGTATTGTCATTATTTCGAATTTAAGTGATGATATGTGGTTGATGCTTCATTATTGTAGGTAATGTTAGCAGTATTAAAGTACTGGGGAAAATATGCAGTAATTATGTCTTCATGTGTTATTAAAATATAATGATAATACTGTACAAAAAAAATTGAATAAAAATAATTCTTTAATAGAGGAATTCAATTCTATGCGCATTCTGTTTCGTATAAAATAAATAGTTTATGGAAGTGGAAACTGAAAGAAATATTTGTAATTGAATTATGATTGCCAGGAAAATGTTCACCGATGATTCATGAAGTAGTCCTAAATTTTGTCGATGAAATTCCGGGAAAAGGTGTCCGTGGATGTGCATTTTGAAATTGAGGAAACCGTAGGCGGGCTACAAATGGCGTCGTAATTGTGCCATTACCATCGTTTGCATGTATCGTTGCGTTACCAGGAACACGCAATTAACTCGTCAAAACAATACTGTTGCAAATACGCCCACTGTTTCCCCGGTAATATTAAGATTTACATAATTTGACAAGCTAATAAAAAATTCTCGGTGCGGAGAAAATTTAAATAAAGTTGATAGACTTATGATCGATATGAAATTCTACTGTCTAACATTCCATAGAATATTTAAATTCTTCAAATTCTTAATTTTAAATATTATTCAACGACACCAAAAGCAAAACAAATGATTCTTTTTATGTTTAAACAAATTCGTTATGTTGGAAATAAAACAAAAATACTATTAATTTCGACCAATATATAAATTTCCTTGTATTTTACGAGCTTAGCACATACCGTAAATGCGTAACAAGGTTATGTTAAAGATTACATTAATAAAATAGATTTTCCTAAAGACCCATTACAAAATTATTGAAAAATGGGGGAGCAACGACGAGAAAAAATCTACGTATTCGCTAGAACGCTGAAAAAATACACTATTTTCACGATTCGGTGATGTGGGGTCGAGACCGCGGAAAAACACCGCGAGAGAGAGCAATATTTATCTTCCTCGATTAATACACATCATAACCGAACGCTCGAAGGCTCAGTATTTGCTCAGTCCTCGATCCGATGATTTCGATATATGAAGACCCAGACATAAAAATATGTAATATTTGATCTCGTCCTTCGAACTGTCACACGCATTACTCTTACGCTGATATTAGAAACGTTCGAAACGTATCAGTCTTATTAACACCGCGTTCGCCGCTCGTAGCGCGAAGCGCAAATAAAATTCGGGTGTCTTAATATCTGCCGACAATCGTTTATTAGATCGACGACAGTTTACCATCATTTCAGTGCGTTTGATGTGCAATCCACAAAACGCATCGAGGTTACACGCAAACAATTCGAGTGTATACAATTAGTTGATTATCGAATTCACAGCGATGTGGGCTGCGTTTACCAACGTTGTTCGCGAAAGTGTTACACAATCGTAAACAATATTCAATAACACTTTTTAGCGAATGATATTTACCTGCAACGAGCGTTCGCTGAAAATTGTTGGCCGTAGACAAACGTTTGGAAATCCCTGTGTTTGTCAAAGCGACGCGACGCAGCGTACCCATACGCGAGCATGTCCACGATAGAATAAAAATGGTACGGGCGAACGTATAAAAATGGTCTGCGCGCGATCACAATTTAATTCTGCACAGTGAAAAGGTAGTCGCAATAGAACTATACTTCCGGGTAAATGTAGTTAAGAAAAAATTGTCGGTACATCGGAATCGTATTGACAGTTTACATCGGCCTGGAAGCCCATTGTGACAAAATTTTATCGTATGAACTATCCAACGTTTATATTTCCAAATAGAAATACACTTTTAAGTGAACGGTACGTTTCATTTGTGATTGTAAAACTTAAATAGTATCACGAAGCAAAAGTTAAATATTTTTGTCGCATCTTATTACACGCTTACATTCTTTCAACCTTTGTTTGATAGATATAGGACCATCTTCGATCTTCATAGCTTTTTGATATCGATTCTCTTAATCGTTGTTGATCACAAGTATGAAACTATTATTCCGTTTCCTTGAATGTCTGCCTAAGGCTAAAAGTGTTAGACTCCAAGGAAACCACGACCTACGTAACCACTAGAATGCCTATGTAGGTTCCTATACGTTTGTTCTACTCGATCCAAGCAGTTAAAAAATACCATAATACTACTAAGCTACCAATAAAAGCTAGGAACTTATCCAATAAAAATCTTTTACATTAAAACTACACCCAACAGATAAATCCTCTTTGATCATAAAAAAAAACGCCATCTCATTGTCTCGAACAATCCCAAGAACACCTCACCGTACCTCTCCTCGTAGATTATGACGACGAATCCAAGCATCCGGTCATAATAGTCATCGTTTACCCGCTTCCGAACAATTTCGTTCGAAATCCCAGACGGGCAGCCCCCGGGAAAGCAGAAAACCCGCGGAGACTTTGCCTCGTTAACGGAAAGCGTTCTGAATCAGCGGCCGGCGTCGGTCGCGCCGCCGTGGCATCAAAGCATTGCATTCAGTTTACGCAAAACAATTACGGGAACCGAAGGCCTTTCTCCGCGGAGCGGTGCAGATCAAAGGGTCGGCGGGCCGTCGCCGTCATTAAGCAACGATGTCATTAAGCTTTCAGATACCTACCGGCACTTTAAATGATCGGCCCACGGTAACGGGACGCGTGCAACCCGCGAAGCACAGAGAGCGATCGTTCAAGCCCCGGGACCCGCCGCGCCGCACTCGAGGAACCTCTAATCCATTGTAACCGAAGATCAAAAACGGGAGAAACTGTCGATTTTACGTAGAGCAAACCGTGGGTCCCCAGTCGCGCGCTCGACTCGAGTCAAGTGTAAGGGGTGGCCCGGGCAGGGGCGGGCAAGAAAGAGAAACGAACACTCGAGGGGTTCTCCGCGGAGTGGCTCGCAACGCGCGGAACGTTCGAGGAGCTTTTGGCCGGAAGAAGAATAGGAAAGAGCCTAGCGCGGCCGAAGAGGACGGCACGTGTCGGACTTCCCTTTTTCTCTTTGCATCCTTGCTTAACCTACCGTCGGCGTCATCTTTCCGGCTCCCTTTAACTATCCGGTCGCCTCGCCGTGTCGCTCTTTACCGGCGGAGTCGCGGCGTATTTGTTTTCTGCGCCCCTAACAACGGGCTACCGGGGTCTCTTCAAGTCAACGACACGGGGACGACTCAGGACGCGCGTATGTACGTCGGAGTACGAATTGAACGGAGCTTCGTCCGTGCACATACGAGTACGTCGGAATGGCCATGGGTGTCTCACCCATCCCCGTCGAAAGAGACCGGTCGGGGACGTTTGACTCTTCCTTTCTTTCGCGCAGCAACCACCCCTGGCAGCGTCTCGCTCCTCTCCGCGAGCTGCTGGCGCGTTCGCTCTCCGTCGACCCTTCGCCCGCCCCATTCATCGAGTTTATCCGCTTGCCCAAGTTCCTTAATTAAACCCTGAAGATTGTCTGCAAAAAGGACATCGCCCAGTGCCCTCGACGTCTACGAACATTACGGAATCGAGGGGACATGAAAGATACAGACTGAACCATCGTCGAGGAAGGGCCTGGTTCGAGGGGCAGGGTGGTAGGCGCCGTCGAATGAAAGCACCACCGCTGCCGTCTGTCGGGCATCTATAATGGCAATTTCTTGCAGGCTTTAATCAAGACGCCGAACGATCAACGCGGCCGTCCGCTACAGGGATAATTGCGCCCGTTGTTTTTGCCGACCACACGGAAACGGAGCGCGGCGCCGATCGGGATTCGTGAGAACCGTTTACGCGCGCAGACCTGTCCCCGTGGAACGGCGTGACGCGGGACAGCGTTGTATTAATAATGCGTAATGGAGCTTAAGTGGTTCGTGCGCTTGTTGCGAGGTGTGCGTCGTGATAAAGAGTATCGGAGCGAGGTTTCATGGGACGGTTGAAGCTTGCTGGCGCAGAGGGTGCATTAGTATTAGCTGTGGTTGTACGTGGCGCTTAATGTGTTTTGTTTGTTGCTTTCTTTTTATATGAGATTAGTCTCTGCTATTTATCTTGTGTTACGTTGTGTTATCACATGCAACATCTCGTATGTTTTGACAAATAAACGTGATAGAAACAATAATAAATTGTATCTATTTATGTAGAGATACTTCAATATATCTTATCGTACACGATGTTTTAAATATTCAAGTTTATTTGAATTGGAATGCTTTTTTAGTAATTCGTTTCAAATCAAATTAATTACGTCTGACTTCAGTATCTTTGCGAGATTGCAATTATCAAATATTCAATAACGTTTTCGAAGTAACAAACGTCGATCGTTTTCAGCTACAACGACAGAATATAACTCTGGGTAGGGCCGGCAGGCCACGCAAGCCCATCGACAAACAATAACAGTAGCGTTTAGAGTGAAATATCCAGGAGAACCCCGAGTCATTGAATTACAGGGTTTTCCCCGGCACTCGAGGTCAGAGGCGCAATAAAATGTCGAGGAATAAGGGAGAACTTCTATCCCAGCCCTTTCCGGTTCTGCGGATGCGAGCGCTCGCCGGGAACGCGCCCTTACGCGCGTGGGAGAAGAGGCGAGCCGCTCGGAGGGCGGCAGATAGCGGAACAAAGAAAGGTAGAAAGACGCGGGGGGAGACCAGACGGGATTCGAAATAGACGTCGGGCGAGTATAAAATTCGAATTGAAAAGGAAAGGGAGTAAGAGAAAGAGGTGAAAGAAGCAGAAGCGGAGAGGAGCGAAGGATGAAACGCGAAAGCGAGTAAAAGGAAGAAATTGAAAAGCGGCGGGACAAGGGGGTGAACTTCGGTAGACGGAACGATAACGGAAAGAAACGTAAGTGAAAAGCGAAACGGGTAGAATGGTAATAAATAGAGACAGATATTTCAACGGATGGGCAAGGAGGGAACGAACAGCCAAGAGAAATAGAGTGCGAGTGGAACGGAGTACTCCGGAGAGAATGAAAGAGGATAGAGAGAGGGATTGAGGGAAAGAAAGGGAGGAAAGGTACGCGCGGCGAAAAAGAGGGAACAAGATAGAGATGAATGAGGACCAAATGGCGGTGAAGGTGTATACACGCGAGGGGCGTTAGGGCGTCAATCGATAAATTCTTCCAGCTTGGAAGAGGGGCCACGATACGTGCTGATGTCGCAAAAGGTCCTTCCTCTCGCAAACACTCGAGCCAACACTTTAGAAAGGTGACAGAAAAAAAGCGGAGACTCTCTTATAGTTGCACTTTATGCAGTTTCGCGGCCCCCTCGAGGAAAGGGCGGCCCTCGAAGGGACGATCGCCCATTGATCCGTCTAGGAACGAACGCCGAGCCGGCCGGTGTTCTCGTTATGGCAGAATGCCTCGCTGCCGGCTAATTATCCCCTAGTGGATCGTTTAACGCATCGATTCCTTCTTCCAGAACACCGGAGAACGAACAAAACATTACGGCGAAATCGGTCGAGTGTGACAGATCCGTTCCGGGGGCTTGTAACGCTAGAATTTAATACCGTTTCAAAAACGTGACAAAACTGATTCGCTCGCCGCTGAATTGAAACGAGGCGGACGTTTAACCGACGCGCCGACCGCGCTCTTCGCAGTTCGATAGATACTCCTGAATGCGGCGCGCATAACGGCTTTAATTGGTCGCGGTGATTTAACTTTTTTTAATTCGCGCGTCTTGTTTTTCTACGCGAACGTGCATACCGTTGATGTAATGTGCCGTTGCAATAAAGAAAGTACAGACTGATTCAAGTGTTCAACTTTCAAGTAATTTAGTTCTTACTTTGTTTAGCTGCAGCGCGTTTCAGTGAAAATATCAACAAATTCGAAAATACAAGTTACAAAAGTGTGTCACTAATTTAGAAAGATAAATAGCATCAGTTTTAAACAAAACCGAGGAATCTCTATCTTTAAATATTCTTCAGTCTTTACAATTTCTGTACCCTCCAACTTAAATCACCGAAGAAGAGGTAAATGAAGCATTAAATTATTAAACGTGGTACCTTTCATCTTTAAAAAAGCCGTCCGACCTTCAAACAGAATGAATCTAGATCACCGGGGTCTCTGTTGGACCACCTAAACGACGAGTACCCTGAATCCCAGTTTCCGAGTACAAAAATAAGTTCCTTGTACCAGCGGATTCCGAGGCGGGCCACGCGATCCAGGACACATCAAAGGGTGCCAATATCGCGTCCAATGGATGCCGTTAGAAGTCGTTGCGCCCGGAGGACCTCGGGTGCGATGTTCCTCTGCGGAGGCCTTGCATGGCCCCTTCGGCCATGATTAAAATTATTGCTCGACCACGGCGCGCAAACAAAGGATGAGCAACGTTCGCGGCCAACGGTACACGTGGAAGTGGCGAGTCGAGACTGCGATTAGCATCGCAAAATATTTCTCTGGTCTGGCCGGGCGCGTTGCCTGCGTCGTTTGCAGCCGCGTTTTATATTGCCTTTTCTGTGATCTCTCGTCGAGGAGGCGGAAGAGGATGGCGAAAAGGCCGAGCACGCCGAGCAACGGAGCGACGTGCGCAAGGAAAAGATAGAAAGGGAAAGAAAGGGCGAAAGGGCGAAAGAGAGAGAGAAAGAGAAACAGAGAGCGGGTGCCATGGAAGGATGAGCAAAAAGCTTTGGTGAAAAGTTGCCGCGGGCGAGCTTTGTAGTTATGGACAAGTTGCACGGCTGGTGACGAGCAAAAGAGGCAATTTGTTAGAAGAGGAGACGGCCGCGCTCGCGCGTTCACCACGCGCGATATACATTTAGGAATCGCGCCGCGGCTCCGGATCCTCTTCCTCTTTTCATCTTTCTCGCGTCCCCGTTTCACCTCATCTGCTCTCACGCGAAGCGTCGCGTCGCGTCGCGTCGGGACCCCGGTTCTTGCTTTCTACGGACCTTTCTCTCCTGTCAACCGCCCGTCCCCCGCGTTCCACCTCTCGCGTTCCCTTTCTTACCCACCAGTGGTTTTTGCCCGCGAGAGCGACAATCAGTGTTAAAGTGCGTGAACGCACTCGAAGCACGCGCGGCCGCTTGTACTTACACGAGAGCACGCACCCGCGGCGAGCCCCTCGAAAGCGAACCGCTCGGCATCCCGGTCCCGGCGCGCCGTGACTTAATTAACGAACGCGCGAGGAAGCGTCGACAGAGTCGTCTTTGTCGAGAAGTTCGCGGGACTGGGTCAATAAAGACGCGCGGAGGCCACCGGCTGATTCGACTAATTGCGCGTGCCTCGTATTACCATCGATCGCTCGATCGAACGATCCCCGATCACTGCCGGAGGAGACAGTCCACGACCTTGCCACTCTCTTTGAACCTTTCGCATCGATCTGTCAGCCCGACGACCGGTGAGTCTCGTCCGGGCGAGCGGATTTCGAGATTAGCCGGCCTCCACGAATCGATCCACGATTCGCTCGGATTGCGAGGAAGTTGTTACGCGCGCGTGACCGGCTGCCCAGCCGCCTTTTACACGTTGCGAGATATATAGAGGCCAGTGGCGATAAGAAGCGATAGGGGACCGACGAGCGAAGGAGCGTTTACGGTGGCAATTTTTCAATGCGATCCACTTAAACGGCTTTTTTCACGCGTTGCGCACCGCGTCGAAGGCGAACCGCGGTTCGGCTGCGGAAAGCGGGGAGGCGTTGACCCTGATCGCTGACCGGAAACGGGAAACTGGGACCGGGGTCTCTCGGAAGCGTGAACGCCGAACGTCAAACGACGCTTTTCAAACGTTACGACGATGGCGTCGCTAAATTATGCTAACTCGAACAGGATGACTAACTTGTTAGACTGAATGTTTTTTGCAGCGGAACGAGTTGAACGCCGGGTCCCCGTTCTTGCTCGATCTCGTTACTGTTGCCAAGGAAACAGAGCCTTCTGCGCGTATCCTTCTTTTTTTATCTTTGCACGGCCGCGTCATGTAAATCGAATGAAAAATTCAATTTAACGCGAACTTCGAATTCGTCTCGTCCCCCGACATTCCTGGCTGCCGGTGGTGCAATTCGCGTAATTAAATGTAACTCGTGCTCATGCATTGTGTTTATTATACGTAAAATGTAAAAGTTTTAGCAATTAACTCGTTGAAATTAATAGCTCCGGGTTTTACGAGAAACCGTGTAACGCGTCGTTGACCACGGTATAATTAGCAATTAAGTGTACGCTGTAACAATCTTTACGTTTTTTATTCAATGCCAGAAATGATCTCGAGAACCGAGGAAATATAGACCAGAGACTTTCAAACGGAAACGCTTTTGCTTCTTAATTTCTTGGTCAAACTAACGCTAAACATTCGCGATATAGAAACTTCGTTACAACTTCCAGTAGCCTGTTCGTTAGGATTAAGTTACACTTATTTTGTCAGTATTAGTTAAGTTTGTTGCACCAATGGTACGTTCACGTGGCCCAGGATAGAGACGAAAATATTACGGACTCTGGCTCGCCATCTTTTCTACCACGATCTATCACATTCGAGCAAGGTTTATCACTGACCCTTGAAAATAAATAGCTACCCACCAAATAAGCCCCTTTATCGGCCCCATAAATAGAAAATAGCCTGACTCGATAAGTCTCGTAGACGCTTCGTGCCTCTTCCAGATGGGCTGCGACCGAACATTTCCCATTGGCTATCAACGAGATTTAATTAAATCGTTCCCCATAAAGATATCGCCAACACAAAAGGAGCCTGGCCATAAAAAAGACGAGTAACAACAGCTCCTTTCAAAACAACGTTTAATTTCAGTTTCATCGGCACACGCTCGGTATACAGCGCGCATTCTCCGAGTTTCGATTAGCGCGAATAAGGTATTTTTCAATTACCATTCTTCACTTTGTTTTAGTACCCAAGTCGTGACGTAATTTTCGAAGGTGATAACAGAAAGATACTCGTTAACCTACATACAAATAATATTAACTTTTATTAAATTCAGCTAGAAATCTTCACGAGTCTCCTTCATAGTTGCAAGGGGTTAAGTTCCTTTTTACAAATGTCTTCTCAAGTTCCAATTGGTTTCCTATATTTGGGCCATTTTTTTTTTTATCATAGAAACAAGTTCTAGTTTTCTTCTCTAATAAATACAGATTTGTTAGCCATGAAGACTATAATAATTGATACTCCAGGAAATGAAATTTCCTTTTTAAAATGGCCCAAGAAATGCAATCGGCCTTCTATACTTGGACCACATTTGGCTCACAGAAGCAGTTCCGCATAGTTTTCTCCTCCCGTGGGATTTATTAAAGAACTTATAATAATTGATACCGCTGGTTCGTGCACGAGTACATCTCCGTGCATCATCGCATCGTGCGCGAACCAAGAGGGGTGATTCATGGTCACGGTGAAATCATGAATAATCACTCAACAATAACGCGCGAACACATACGGGCGCATTATTCCCGACAGATATTCAGAGCAAGCCTGATTATGCCGGGAAAATTACCCGCCGCCCGTTCATTTCCACCTAGGAATCGTATTAAACGCGTTACACGAAAATTCCCAATTATTAAGCGTCGTGCACAGACGCGGCGCGCCGCCCGCCCCGTGAACGCTCGAGTTTATCCGAGCCGGGTCCCTAGTTTTTGTAAAACACGCGGTCGTAAATCCAATTACCGTGTAACAACGGGAATACCCGCGAAAATCTCTCGGCCGATCGAAACCGACACGGGAAAAAGGAAGAAAAAGCGAAAGAGACGTCGCAGGAAAAAGATTAATTATGAATGCACCGCGGAGAAAAAACGGAGACCAAAAAAAAAAAACAATAAAAATGGTACTCACACGGAACGATTTATTTCTGAAGCGTGTCCGCCGTTTAATTAATGCCGGAACCGTTCGCGGGAACGGTTCGCCCTATTAAACGGACACGCATCCGCGAGAGTCGCTCGCGAATCGTCGAATTAATTGCAAAAATGTGGCGATCAATCGAGCGTAGGTAATTTCCGCCGTACACGGTACCGGTACGCGTAACGACTCGTTTGACACGGTCCACGTCTAGACACGGTTACCTGGTCTCGATTGATAAACCGGTATCGCGGAACTGACGTCGGGCTGAAAGGACGACGAACAACAATCGGAAACGTCAGTCAATACGGGAACGGTGAACACTTTTACGGTTCTCGAGGTAACACGGGATCGTCGCGCGAGAGAAAATTCGTGAGGGAACGATGACAGATAAACGGCAATCTTTGGACGCATTGACAGGGAGCGGGTACATTTCGTAGGGGATCGTGGGTAACGGTCGGCCCTCGAACGGACAGGGACGTGCGAAAGGTGAAATAGAGTACTGGAACGTTGGAAGAACCGAGGAAAAGCGAAGTCTAACACGGTGACACCCACCTTGCCAGTGGACCACTCCTCTTCGCTCGTTGACCCAAAATCTTCTCGACCACGGTGACATTTCCGCTTCTCGCTGCCTCTAGCAGCTCCTGATCCTTCCCCATGGTCCATTTACACCGTAATCAACGCCCGATGTTCACCTGCACACTTGTCAATTTCTGTTTTTACTACGATTACTCGCGTTTCATTGATCCAGCGTGGCCATCTTGGGCCGACTGAGTCGTCACCTCGCGGTCACTTCGCGAACACCGGATCTCGCGCGCGCAACAGAGACGGGAACAACTGGAGTCTACGGTTATTGGTAGTCCCACGAGCGAGATAGAACGTCCACGGCGGAGAGGCTCGATGTATACCGCGCTTGGGCATATAGCCGACTGTAAGGTGCCAGCTGTTGCGCCGTACTGATTTTCCGTAGCTTGACGCTGGCTCGGCTTACCAGCTATTTAATCGAATAAGTGTGTCACGCGGCTCCTATCGCTGATCGACATGAGCGGTGATCATCTCAGACGGCCACTGATCCTTCTGTTGCTTGTCGGTGGCTGCTGTGCCGTGTTGAAAAAACCGATAATCCAGGCTCTGTACGGTGAGCACATAACCTCAAAGTTCAATATCCTGCCCTTGCGAATTTTTATCGGCTCTTACGACTTTCTTGAGACTACTTCAATGTTCTCGTTTTAATTCGATTGATTTTTCAGTTCGATTTCATGGATCACGTTAATTTTACCAGGTTCAACGGTTAACCAATTTAGAAGGGTTCCTATAAATATATGTAATCTTTCTTGTTGTTGATTTAAATGTGTAAACACATGGTATTCTAAGAATAACTAGCCCAACATTGTTTTTATAATTGCTTTCAAGGTGAAAATGTTTCATGGATAGTTTATAAAATATCCCAGGAAATATAACAGGATTCTAATAACCTTTGAGCATTAGCTGACTAATGTCAAGATAATGGATAATGTAAACAAATATAAAATTGATAAGACTGATAACATTTGATCGCAGTATGTTTTTATTGCGTAGCTAAGTGTTTATAATTGGTACTTAAAATAATATGATGCCACATTATCTGTAGCCTTGCCATTGAGTTTGATAGGTCAAAGTTTAAATTCGAAGAGCTCCCAACGGTATTATAGAAAAGGAAAGGTTTATTTGCTTTCGATGAAAGGAGGAAACATAGTAAGATGGTATTGATTTTATTTACCGTCGAAGAAATCAATTTGAAAATTCTAAAAGATGATTAGGAAATATTGTACATTATAGAAATAAATATACGTAACAACAGCAAAACTTTATTGTAATTCTAAAATAAAAAATAGTGAAGATATTAGGTTCCTATTCGATATAGTATACCCCATATCTATGTTGTAATAAACCTTATTTTCTAGATAAAAGGATGAAGTATCACATAAATGTATAAGTGGATCAAATATAACAATATACACTATAAATATAAATTTATTTCATATTCATTTTCAATTATTCATTACATTGTTATGTTATAATTACATGTTCCTGGCTATTTTCACAATTCAATTATAAGATATTAACCTGTAATTGCATTTTAATTATATAAACTGTAATTAGAATGCTACCTCTGAAGAAACAAATTAACACATACATATGTACACTATTCAACACAGTAAACAATATCACAATTATAATTCATACAGTTTTGTACTTCAATAACTGTTTATGTTGATCCATCAACATGTATACTATGTTACAACTATGTTCATAATTGAAAAACAATGCAATGGATCTACATATTCAAAGTCACAATAAAAACAATATACATTTTTCGTATACTTTTCCATATAATAAAATAGCCAGTATAAATGTGGAAGTATTTTATTACATTATTAACGTAATTACGGTAATTGTAGGACAGTAATATGTAATACATTTTACAGATGGGGACACGTTAAACGTTCATCTCTCTAAGAGTGATGATTTGTACGTTGAACAGATAACCATTGCCCCGAGTAGCAATGTTACCCTTAACATAACAAACGTTTCATCTTCCACCTCGTTTATTATCGCTCAAGTTCATGCGTATCAATATAAAGTTACGTTGTCGTACGATAAGGATCATTTACATGTAATTTCTAATAGAAGTGTGTTTGGGTCGAATATCGGCCTACACATACCGATGAATCCTTCGGTGGTGATAACACATTTATACTTGGAGAACGATAATGTCCATACCGTTCATGCTGTAATTGCTGCAGTTGCTTACAATAACAGAGGTGAGTAACCACTTATTGTTACCTTGCAAATGTTTTCTTGTTACACAATTTTGTTGAACCTTACGCAGACAATAATATTTAACACGTTCCGTGCCGTACCGTTTTTTAAGACTTTCCGTTCAGGCCGTATGGGGCGTATACGACCCACACTGTTACAAGTAAATAAAATTAAATAAACGCAGTATACATGATACTAAGATGCCTATATTTGACTCCACAATAAATTTTTAACAAATTCTTCGTTTTTCAATGAGAATTCGAAGTGGCCTGAACGGAACGTGTTAATATACCTATATTGTGCATCGCAAATTCTACACAAATGATAAATGCTCACATAGTTTTAAGCGGCAATGTAATTATTATACTTCTCTCGATTACTTACAAACGATTGCGGTTCGATTACACTGAAAGTCAGAAATAAAGACTGTCTCCGTAACTATGCGAAAATTGGGGGGACCAGCGAGACGCTCGGGACTAGTGGAAACTATTTATCTTTCACTGTCATTATCTTATGTTCTTCCTCGCTTCTCTTTCCCGATATAATGCCATCAAGAGCCTAGAAATCAGAGCCAAGGGGCCCAATATCGCGAAGTTACGGAGTCAATACTGTACATGACACAATACCCTCAGTTTATCTGTTCGCTTCAGATGTCGGATTTTAGATATATTGTGCTGAAATATTATTAAACATTCAATCGATAAATGATTCTTCTCGAGGAATAGGTCAGGAGTCTAGAATAAATCATTTTTAAACGAAACCATTGGTTTAATTAAATCTGACTTCGAAAATGTATCTGCTATATATTCGTTTCCGTGCGTAACAAGCGATAATGCTATATGGCGCACAAACACCTCGTAATCACATGATTTTGATTTAGTTTTTTATAAAAAGTTACCCGTTAGTACGATATAATTAATAATAAAACGTCCTGTATAAGGTGCCCTCGTTTTTTACGTACCACATATTCAGGATTAGTATCATTAACAATTATCATGGAAGATAGGCATTCGGTGAAAAGACAAATATAGTTTACTAGAAACGTCATTGAAAATCATGCGATAGTGAACAAAATAGAAACTGTTTTCATTTAACGCAATTGTTATGCGGGCACAATGATAGATTGCATAAGAGAAAGAGAAAATAACGATCCATACCATCAGCTCTTTGTTCTCTTCCTAGCACCCATACCGGGTGGATGCAATATGGAGTTCAATACCGAAATCGCGCCGTACGCGAAAGTACAGCTAGACAACACGATGATAATAGTCGATACGCAACCAGCATCTATACCTGCTAACAAATTGGCTTGCGACAAAAATCCGGTGCAACACAAAATGTATCAGATGTACTTGACCGAACAGGACTATAGCGTCGGGTCCTACATGACGGGTATTATAAATATGCTCACCGTGGAGGATATCTTGCAGAATGGCAACGAGGTACTGCAATATGTAGTTATACATTTCCTATCATTAACCGTGAATAAAAAAAAAGTCAGCTCATTAACTCATTTGCACTCTACGAAACTATGAAAGAATATACCCTTTTATAGCAAATATTTTTTATTATATCAAACTACAAGTATTTCAGGCAGTATAGAAAGCTTAATGTTTATATACCAATGCTAATGTGGAATAAATTTCAAGAAATATAATAATACTAATATGAGAAAGCAAATGGAGCACACATGTGCACCAAATGAATTAAAACCTACAAATTAATAAAGTTTAAAGAACCATTAAAGAGGAGTCAGGTTCTTAGAAAAAATTACGTACCGAATTGCAACAAATGAAAGTTCGCTCACCCCCTGTATTCAATATGTACTTATTTTTAGTACACATTTCGTCTACCAAATTAACCAAAGTCGCAATACAGTACGTAATTTCCTGGTAGGTCCCGGACAGCACTATACTCCCGCCAATGAGAAAAATCTTCAACGCATACACCGGAACTGGTTCTGTCTACGTCACAGTGGCTACTTACAACAATGTTTCGGCTGCATACATACCCACTTTCTCGCAGGGTTGCAATCCCTTAGTTGATCCAGACTCCTGCCAGGTTTTAAGTACGTATGATTAAACCGACTGCTGCGATCATAATCATCGGTCACGAAATCAATATTTTTAAACGTCCCTTTTTCTTCCAGCTAGCGCCTTCCAGAAATTCGTCTGCGCCTGCTGCTTCTTCACAGGTTTCCTATCTTTGCTATTAGGACCCCGTTGTCCCAATATCGACCAGGGTGTACCTGTGTTATTCGTCGGAACCGCGGTCACTTACATTTTCATACGTAAGTGTATTTACAATTAACCATGTACACTGAATATATTTCTTCGCTAGTTTAATTACTGAAACGATGTTAGAAGTAAAGAAGGAACTCAATTATCTTTTGTCGCGTAATATTACTCTCATATTCTGATGCAAGTCGATTTCAAATATACTAACTGCTACATGGTTACTTTGCACGAGACGAAATAATCCAGAGACTATTACGGAATCATGTCACTTCGTTGGTTCCAGTGAATATCGGTTGGGCCCTGCTGTGTGGGCTTGCCGTCGTGATCATCTGGGGAATAACCGACTTTTTTCACCAATTCATCAACAAAATTCTGTTTAACATCAGCTTGGGATTCTTCGTCGCTTGTGTCACCTACTTCATGGCGCCAGGTAAGGGACAAACGGGGGAGACACGCGAAACGTTCATAAACGTGTTCAGAATTAAGGCGTCTCCTGGCACGCGAGAGGGGTCAGCCAGGGATTGTAGCAAATTATAGGAAAATAATGAAAGCCGGCTTAAAGCGAAGAGGAACGGAATAAAAGGGAGAGTCGGCTAGCGAGAGAGACAGCCCGCCACCTCGAACCAAACCGAACCGAAGTTGGTTCGAGTTTAGCGAAGGGATGAAGCACAGTCGGAGGGTCCCCCCGTAGCTTTTATCAATGTTGCTCGCTCATGTGGAAACTTCGGCTGCCAAATCCCCCCATGCAGCGGCGCTGGGCATTCGCGTTGCCTCCTACCTTTCTCACCATAACGTGGCAACCACCCTACACGGCCACCCTTGCACACACGCACGCACACGTTTGCGCGTGTACGCGCGCGCGCGAGCGCGAGATATTCGTCGCGTGCAGACAACCAGCGCACAAAAAACCCACCCCTCGACTCCCACGAACCGATTCTAACCAGCTCGAAAGATTCGCATTTACCTAATTGCGACCCCGTATTTATTTTGCGCTGGGACTTATTTAGATTGCACAGCCTGTGATTCGGCAACTGCGTTGGTCCGATCTATTCCACGTAGAATAGGCTATTAGCCTGGTCACCACCCTCTGGATAGTTCTCGTTGCATTGTCTTTCACGCGATATATGTGCGTATTCGCGGTTCGTACAGCTAGACTTCGACTGTCGCTTCAGCTAGAAACGGGGGTTTCATAAAAACGGAATACCTTATTTACTTGCACAGGAGCCATTTGTTGTATTTATCTTTCTTTTTTGTATATGCGTTGAATGCAACAGTACAGCTTCATTTTTTTTAAATATGATGAATACACATTAATTAAGAAAATTAAAGCATCACTGTACAGTAATTGAAAATTTGTTTCAAACTCAAATTTAACGCTGACAAAGCGAAAATTTTGTTTACGGAATATTGGGATTTCCAATCTTGCCATTGTCTTTGAATGTTTATAATACCAGATTACGGTGATGTGCGAAAGAATGAGAAAAACATTTTAATTACGCCGTATTCCGACGCCGTTTTCTTTTCCAGATTCTCTTGCATCTATTCACAACAATGAAGCTTTTTGGTTGCTGTTCGTAACCTTGGTAGTTATCACTTCGGTTCTCACGTTGATGTTCAGTAATTTTACCAGTATGATAACTTGTACCATATATTCAACCTTCATGATGGTGTTACCGCTGGATTATTATTTTGGTTCTTGCCTAAAATATATGATTATAAATGTGATAAGGAGGGCGACCGTTGAGGGTTTCAATAACGCTATTGTTTCACATCCTATTCAGGCAATCGGTATAGTCTTCCTACATTAATACATATAACGTCATCCTACATTAATAATGAATATTCAACAGAATTCAGTTTTTTAAAAATAACATTATATTTTCAGATATTACGTTAATCTCGGTGTGGGTAATATTGGCATTATATGGACTCTATAGACAAATCACATTAGGTATGTCGAGCGCTGAATCCCTTTCTCATAGGAGCTATGTCACTTTGTGAACGTGATGAACCAACTTCGACTGAGTAGTTATATAAGTTGATATTTTTTAATTACCAATAAAGCTACAAATAAACTTTATTAGATGTACCAAAACCCTGTTCCAGTAATTCATTGATAAGGTACTATGTCGTCACTCGTATTGGGTTATAAAACAGCGACAGTGAATTATCCACATTTTAATCGTATTTTTGTTTTTCAACGGCATTATTATATAATTTTTAAATCTTATATCTTTTTAAATGTAATGTTTATTAGCGCACATTAAGATACGATGTAAATCATTAGGGTTTAGATTAAGTATGTAATTTTATAAGAATTTTTCTATGTTTTATATGAAGCCAATTTTGGTTAGTTAATAATACCTACAGTATAATTGTTCCAAAGACTATTTGTTTTATGAGAAATAAAATACTATCTAAGAGAAAAATACAAAACAGTTATTTATGTTTGATAACGAACTCACAGTTCAAGGTAGAAGTTTCTCAGATGGCAAACTGATCAAATCGATAATTTTTCTTAAATACTTTCCTTTTACGAAGTTGATCAATTTATTTTCTGTGGAATGATGTGTAGCCAGGAATAAATGGGCAGGGAAATTGAAATGCAAGAAACGGACGCCAGACGACTTGCGTTGTCATTAAAATGAATTAACATTTATTGAATCGAGACAGTGACACCTAACAGTGGTTCTATATCCTACTACTTACAATCTTAAAGGTAATCACAGCAACAATATTATCTCCATTATTCACAACACTTACGTAGATTACTGTCGCAATAATATATTATTCTCGTTAATAAATTTATTAATACTCATACACTATACTCGTTATTAATAATTATCATTACAGATAATAAGAAAACTGCGTAACCACTTCCGCGTCACAGGTCGATCTACAAACGATGTTGCGGACGCGAGGGATCGTTTCGATGCAACCTAGACTATCCATTAACAATATTTATTTGTACAGTTGTATGGTCGAATAATATCAAGTTTTAATACTGCCAACAGAATGAAACTTATTAACGTCTCCTTTTGAAGCGTCGGTATATACGTTTTACAACACCTCTGATTTCATGTTTCCTTTCAAACGAAGAGTATTCTTCACCGGATACCTTTCCTCCGCTTTCCGATATCCTCTCGGGGCGCAGTCTTACATCCTGAGCGTCCGATCCACTATAACGGTAACTTATTAAGTACTCGCTCGTACTTGCAAAGGAAACGGAAAAAAAGAAAGAAAGAACAGCGAGTCGCACAAGCTGCGAGAGAAAGAGGATAAAACGAAACCCAACGTGATTTTCCTGTAGGCGGAACAATAGGAACTGAATATCGAAGCAAAGCTCCTGGACCTTTGGTTCTCGATTAGGATGTCAACGAGGAAGTGGTACATACGGATCGAAAACGAAGTGTATTTTGAAATCGTCGGTTCTCGAACGGTTGAGACGCCCAACGTGTGTGCTCTTCCGCTGGAGATTCCACTTCTCTATCGCGGCTACTTTGTTTCGGTTTTCTTCCAAAAATATAAATTTACTAATGTACAGTCCCCCGTTCATCGTGTACGTGTGTGTGCATTATGCGTGCGTTCCTCGCGTAGAAAATGTTTAATACGGATTTTTTTTGTACACCTAAGTCGCCGGTTGCCAGTATTCGCGGAACGCTGTCTTCCCACGGCACCGTTCTGTACACTTGGCGAAACGCGTCTCGTCCTCGTTCGTGTCTCGTACCGACACGATTACGCGAATTAACCCTATCAATTGCCGATAAATCGTTATAGCTCGGTCTCACCTACGGCTGATTTCGCGCAATGTTCTCAACGGACTCGGCCGGAAGTCCTCTGGCAAAGTTCGGCAAAAACATGATCCGATTCAGTATTCGGACAAACGATTAAAATGCGACTTTCGATTCGATTGCGAGTTAGGTAATCAGCTCGGTTTCAATTGTTACATTAGCCACGATTGAAGACCACAAGAAAGATAATGTGTTCCCGAATCAACCGTTACATTCGAATCGTCCCCAGCGGTATGCAATCGGTTCACGTTCCGCGAAAATTTTTAGCCGTCCGCGGAGATCGGATCGCGAAATCCACAAAACAATTGGCTCTGCTTGTTACATTTATTATTACACATGCGTGGGAATGCTGGTGGCGTATTTAATCGCGGGGGTAAACGAATGTGGTCGGCAGCAAGAGTCCTGGAATGGTCGAAGACAGGGAGAACAGCGACGATGGCCGAGTATCGTTGGAGTCACTGATTGAACACCGTTTTCCCGTATCAGGTACCAGCGACGAAGTTTAATCGACTAGCGAGCTGACAAAGTGAAGAGAAAAACTGGGGAGCAAGAGAAGCGCGAAGTTGCCGCGAAACATTTTTTGAAATTTCTGTATAACAGCGGGTCAATCTCGATATAAAAAGCCAATAATTATTTTTGTATATTTTATCTCAAACAATACCGAATAAATGCTTGTATTCGATGGATGTTTAGCTCCAGCGAAACAGATGGAATAATATTACCAGAGTTTGCTACACAGGTACATACCTTTTTTTTCTAAATCATTCTCAAAGGTTTGAAAGCTCATGACAGATCGCATCGCACCAAAATGATTGGAAATAAGTTTGATAACTATGCGCACTCTTTCGATAAAATAAATACCTCAACCAAACGCGAGGTCTCGATCAATGATAAGTTCCGTTTCTTTTTCTCCTCGATTTACCTTATCCGATCAAACGACAAGCTTGATTTATATATGTTTCTTTTTCGTTTAAATAAGCGCCGCTATTATTCGAGACGTAACGCCGAAGAGTGCTTCATGGACAAAAATTGCGACGCGGACGAGGGGTTGAAAGTTAATAAACCTGTTTCACGCCGAAAATATAATTACTGTGTGTTGCTGGCGCGCAAAGTTTCGAATAATTATGAACAGTGGCTGTGTACTTACGTCAATCGTACGAAAACCACGAGTTTGTCGCGCGTGCGCCGGTCACCGTCACCGTCGCGGCGACGGCGGTGGCCCACACTCCCGTTTTTCCCTTCCCTTTGCCGCTAACGCGATTAATTACAAATTTTATATCGCGTAAAAAGCCTTGTCTGAGGTAGTGCATATATATCAAATTACCCTGTACCGTAATTTTCCCACTTTCGGAACGCTCCGTGCGTACTTCGGCCACCGGAAATTCACTTTTCCGTGGGAACTGGTCCCGCGGGTCTCGATTCGTTCTCTGAGAAACGAATTTCCATCCGACGAAACTCCGCGGTCACGAAAGATGAAACGGGAATCGTATTTACCTAATTATACGACGCTTCGCGTTGAAAAATTGACGAAGATGTCGCGTCAACCGGAGGATGAACCGGTCCCCAGGTTCGCCGGTCACGATTTTTCGTTGTTCACCGCGTTCCTCGTTACGATCACCATTCCAAGACGTTGCCGTTGAAGCGTGAAACGTATACGTTCGGTTCTGCAGCGACTTCCGGGAAACAATGAGCGAATAAATGTAGGCTCAGGTCGCGTGGTAACGACGCGACAGCGGGAACAGTGACATTTTGCTGCGCTCTTGTTCGCCGACAGTAAAACCTGCGGTTCGCTTCCGGTTCGAGGGAGAACACCGAATATAGAGGCAAAAGAGCTGTGTATGTGTGCGCACGTCATTTACAACCGTACACCTTAATAGTCATAAGGTTTTTCTTTGAAAATTGGTTTGATTACGTGGTTAAGATTAAAACGACTTGTACGCGGATGCGGCGACGCGTCTTTCTTTTATTTAAATGTGCAAGGATTCCGAACGGTTCTATAAAACAAAGTTCTATTTGTAAAAGATCAATTTCCAGGGAATACTTTGAATTTAATTTATGTTAATTTCGTTAGATACATCTATACAAACCGCCGAAAATATTCATTGTCATCCAATAAAATATTAAAATGTAAATTAAACTCTTTTATTGCTTGTATTTTACTTCCATTCGTAATTAGACACGCAAGATTCCTACCGACGACTTTGGTGCGTTATTTGAATATCCCTTATCTTTTTACAAATGAACCATACAATCTGCAATCGTCGTATATCAAAGAAAAAATATCCCAACAGGCTTGTTCGCAAATTATTTTATTTTAATCTCAACTGCGTGACGAAAGCAATTTTGAAACAAAAGTTCCGCGAGTATTAAGATGCAGCGTATGGAGTGACGCTCACTGTACGTGTGCGAGTGTGAGTGGTGTGTGCGAGTGTACGATCTCTATGAAATGGTACGTTCGAACGGTATACCGTTTCTCTTACCTATACGTATATACAGAATGTATCGACGATCCTTCCTAATGTACATTACAGACTAGGAAGAGTAACAAATGCTATTTTACAATCGTCTTTATACAGAAAATCGGTGTTTCGGTCGCGAGCGACGGGCCATCGTTGACGGGGTGGAGGTAAAATGGAAGACAGCCCGTCGCGAGCCTCGGAAACACGACGATAGGCTTGCGAGAGACGAAGCTATTGGATTCCAGACAATCACCGTGAACCATGAAATGCCTTCTCGCCTATTCAGACGTCCTTTTTGGTTTGATATTACTGCTACGAACATCCTCCGTTCGAGTCGTTTCGGAACGTTAACACAGCAATCGACGCAGTAATCCTGGTTACCAGCTACAGATTGGATTGTCTTAATCTAGAATCGCGTTCATTTGGACCAAGGGGTGTAACGAATCGTCCCGCGTGTATCGGAGAAAATGTACAGTGTGTGCGAGTGTCTGGTCGGTATTCGGTATTCGAGTACTCGGTACTCAAGTACTTGGTGCTTAAATGCATATATTTGGTTACTCGTTATCACCTTCGATGACTCGGGCGCGATAATAACCGAGACACGTTTTTTATCCAGTGTTTGACGATCTTCTCGTTAGTCGGTATTGAAGCACTTAACACTTGGTGCTCGAGTAGCTGATATTCGAATACTCGGTATTCTGTACTCAAGTACTCGGAATTCGGTATACGAATCCAGTCGATGCTCGTCGCGTTCTGAACACAAGGTCAGGAAAAGTACTTCCCATCGAAACACAAAACGTCTTAATGATACGGATTGATTCTAGGTTAAAGCTTCTAGCAACTGCCGGACACATGGTTCTAGCGACAAAAGAGGTTATTGAGGGGCGTTGCACATACACGGAAGAGGCATAAGTTACGGTACTCTTGAATTCTTTGCGAAGTCTGCAAGGAAGGATGCCAACCTTCAACGGAATTGCGGTAAGTCAGCTCGAACGAATCTAGCGAGAGTATTGAATATGATCTGTTTAAAATATTATTGGTTACCGCGACGGTCCACCGTGATATGCGTAGGGAACTTCTGAATTTCGTTCAAATTTTATAGTAAAAACAATTGTTTTCATACCAAGTTAAATTTCTTATTGGAAGAATGAACTTCCAATCTCGATTTCATATTAGAAAATACGATCGCCATGTTTCTCTGCATCCTTGGAAATATATTCGAACGCTTCTTTACGCGCGTCAAACGAATCGCTACTGTGTTTTATTTATAATCAGAATTTTCCTATTGTAACAATCATTTGTTGGAGATCCTTGAAATCATAAATGTCCTCGTTCGGTCTTGTAAAATAAAGTTCGATAACAGTCACTTTTCTTGGAGCAATGAAGCGTTCGATATGAAAAGCGTAGTCAGCCGACGCCATATCTGCGAGCGAGCGTGATGGCCGGCCTCCGAAAAAAGCCACCCTCGAGGGTAGCTATCAATTCTGGCGTTCCCTTCCTCGCGAGCCTGGTACGAGCAACAGTAGTCTCGCAAGAATATTCGAAGCGAGAGCCCGCCTCCCGTTCCTTGAAAACCCACTGAAATTTCCATGCGATTCTCAGGCCGACAGTAACGTCACAGAAATAGTTTATACCCCTTCCACTTATACGAATTTTACGATCACTGCTTTAACCGAAAATCTACTTTTAAGGAATATCAATAAAAATTGTCATCCGATCCATTAATTTTTGTAGAAAATTTTTTCTATTCCGTGTCGCCCCAGATCACGGTGGACCGTTGAATAATCAGTTTCGGTGCGACGAGGCTTCGTGCGTTCATTTGTACAAACAGTCGTGAGTAGAAGGATAATATACCCTGCGTGACCCGGGTCATGCGTATACTTCTACGACCTCTAGATTAAACACGAACCGAAGAAGAGCCATCGATTCGCTCGGCTCTCCTCGATGTATCGCGTGTGCGCAATAATCGAGAAAAATAATTTTTTCCTTCTTTTTCCATATCCGAACGCAAAGAGTATTACTCGCGTGAAGAACCGGTGTTCGATCTCGGAAAGCCACGGGATCATTGGCGGATAACGCGTTCTTTTTTCCTTCGTTTTAAGTTGTTTCGACGGCGAATTTCGAACGCGAGTGTTCTCGTCTCTCGGCAACCGAAGGAACCAAAGCGTCAGCGGTGGCCAGTCGTCGGCGAAATTTGGCAGGCTTCCAACCGGGCTAATTAATCGAATTAAAGCAGACTCGTTACCCTTTTTTCGGCTCCTGTTGCGTCGCTCGTTTAACAGGTCCCTAGACAGAATCTTTGAACCCTGCCGTTCTACGCTGTAGCAAAAACTATAACCAGACTGTTTGCTTCAACCCGATTTCCTGCTCTAATCTATTCCCTTATACGGTAGAACTGTAAATATTCATGGAATTGTACTGTACAATAATGTTAAAAGTATAACACGGTAAAAAGTTTGTTAAGATCGAATAAAACCGTTCTGCGTGTCGCGCTATCCATTTGCACAAACATTCGTGATTTAGTTCCACGTCATCGAATTGCAAAACAAAACGTCGGAACCTGACAGGCCTGCTTGAATTTAAAATAACGTCCACCGATCCGCGAACTAGCTAAAACTTACTGAACTGTAACAAAAATTCCATTGGCCGAACTTAAAATAAAATTAACACTTCTCCAAATCTCATCGGAAAACAGATGCAGATAGCTTTGCAAACCAACACCACTACCGAGTAAAACGAATTCCCAACGAAACAAAGCTCATAGAATCATCACTGAAGCAAACTTTCGGTACCTAGTCCCGCCGGAGACCGAGGACACTGTCCTGAGTCTACGATCCTCTATTTCCTATAGTCCGTCCGACGAGACGAGGCAGTAGACATACAAAATCATTCAACAGCGAACCATGGCAATTGTCTGGCATATACGGACTCTTCTATTGCACTGAAGGGTACGTTTACAGCGGAACTGCTTGCATCGTCGATCAATTAACTGAACCTAGCTCTACGCTTCAACTTATACGCCTTCCACTCAAAACGAAAGTACACATTCCCTTATAGCATAGCTTCGCGTATAAACGTACCCTAAGGCTACAAGCACGCCAGAAGTTCGCGGGAAAATATCGCAACGACGATTGTTTTGGGAAAACAGAGTCCTCTCGTCCTTCTTTTCATAAGACGTAAGTCTTATGTCTCCGAAACAATCGTCGCCGCATTTCCTCGCGAACCGCTCGCTTGTGCTAAGCCTAAGTTAGCTGTCGCACGCGTTTGTTCACGTTTATTGGCCCGTCTCGTCAGGCAGACCACAGTTTCACCGGTGTCTTCGCGCGATACATCCTCCGCGGTTCGAGTGATCGGGGTCAGCGATTCGTCGGACAGCGGTGAACGGTGATCGAGCGTCGCGCGCGCCACGGACCATCTCTGGAAGAGAACGATCGGGGAGGATTGATCGGTTCGTTCACTCACTGGTGTCGGAGGTGTGCACGGGAGTGGTAGCCGGCGTGTTCGGGGGCTGATGTTGCGTCGGCTGCGGTGGTATGCCGAGGGACGCGAGAAGCGGCCGGGACACTGCACCAGGGGTGGCTGTCGGTGGCGGCGGGCTCTCCTGGCCCACGAGCAGGCTCGCAGGCGGGAACCCGAAGAGCTGGGATCACTGGAGCCTCGGCCAGTAGTTGCCGGTCAGGTCTGGAGTTTGAGACGGGATCTGGACTGGCACCGAGACGCCCGCCGATATCACGCCTGTAACAAAGGAAAACGTTTTGTTCTTACCATCAGCGGTTCCCTTGCGAACTCCTTGATTCGTAGACATAGATTAGTTCGAAGGAGCTATATTTCAGGTAAAGGAGGCATCGGTTGGCGTATTATACTAAACCGTGATTCCTGTAAAATAAGAGTGAGTAAGCGGGAGTTTCTTTTCTAAGACAATTCTGGAGGCTTCGAATGTCGGGAATTGAGATAAAATGAAAATTTCTTGATACAAGTAACAAAAAAATAAATCCTACAGGGAGCTGAACTCTTTCGAATTTAGTTTAATGTAACAATACTTCAACGTTAACTTAAACACAAATCAATCCACTCGACAGTACGAAACGCTCAAACGGTACCCGAAGAATAACGAGCATCCTCTTACAAAGGAACCTCCGAAAAAGACCAAACCCAGCGTTCTCACCAGCAAACATAGCGCGGTCGGGAACATTCGAGTTTCACTTCGCGGAACGGATTACCGGAATAAATCACGACGGAACGGTCGAGAGATCGAACAGCGAGCGTTCTTCGTGAAAACTATACGCGTCGGGGGTCGACAGGCGGACACTTGGCAATGGGAACGACGACGGGACATCGCCGGGTGGCGGCGACGGCAACGAGCGCGGTGAAAGTCCCCAGCGCTCATGCACGTAAAACGATTATGATGGATAAGTTGCGGCTCGTTCCGCACGTAAGAAGCGCGAGAAACGTGGAACGCGCGGCCGAGGAGAGGCTGAGGGAGAAAGGGGGAATGAAAACGATAGATGAATAGAGAGGGGGATAGAGAAGAGAGGGAGAGAGAGAGAGAGAGAGAAGCAGCGAAAGGAAGAGAGTAAACGAGCCAGAGCGGACGGGGAGGAAAGACAAAAGGAATGCGGCGCGTGTTCCGCAGTATTCCACCATTCTACGGCGTTCCACTCCATTCCTGTAGGTACGCCGCGCACCCCCGTGTTTCCTCCCCTTTGGGTTCGCACGTTATTGAGCGCTCGCCCAGCCGAGGCGAGACCCAACCCATCCACATCCTCTGTTCGCTCCCTGTATACCTTAAAGGGAGGAAGAGACAGCGGGACAGAGACGGTGAGAACAACCCTGACTACGGGACGAACGGAGACAGTTCGGGGAAAGGGGTGCAGGAGGAGGAAGAAGAGGAGGGCCGTAGATGGAGGATAAGGTACCCGATGGGTCGACCCTTCCACAGTTTTCGTTAAACGAGAGGGGTCCGAACGGAAGGTCGGGGAAGAAAGGAAGGTGGAAAGAAGCGGGAACGAGTAGATGGAGAAAGTGCGAATCGGGAAAATGGAAAATCCACCGGCGGCTACGTCCGCGCGGTCGGAGGGGATGGAAAACCACCGAACATACCATTCTTCGATTCAGCCCTCCCGGCGCCACGCGAGATTTGTTTTAAAATCCTTTGACAATTCCACGGACGAACCAGCCACGTGCTGTACGCCAATCTCGCCCATCCCTCGTACCTAACTTTTCGCGGGTTCCACGAATGTTATAGTTCGTTTATTAGTTGACGGCTGGGCTGAGGAATACGACTTTGTAGTCGGGTTTGATCGTTTCTTATATCGTTTTGGATACTGATTTGTTATTCTTTAATGCGGTTACGTGTAACGGATCGAAAATAGGAAGGTTTCGTACTCGAGAGATGATGTGCACTTGATTTGAGGTAGGAAAATTCTTAAGTTTAACGTTGAACTTGCAATGCATCGCTGTGTGAAGTATTGAACGAAAAGACACGTGCAGTCGGGGAGACTTGGAATATATATTGGTAGCGTGATAAAAAGTTTTGTTCCCTTTTGTTGAAGTTCTTGGATTTCTTGTGAAGTTCTGAGCAAATTTTCTTTTATCAATATACGCGTCCTGGAATAATAGAATCACTCTTGAAAATGGTAGTAGGATATGGTAAGGTGTAAGGTGATAATTCTTTCCAACCGTATCATCTGTCATAAGGAATTGATAACGAAAATAAAGACTTAGATTTATACATGAAATAATGATAATGAATTGAAAACAATTTTCCTAAATCATTTCAAACGACACCCAAACTAATGTCATATTACTGCTATTCTACAATCACTGCAAAACCAATGAAAACGAATTAGTTTGCAACGTCTGTATATTCTGCGAGTCACGAGGTGGAGAAGAACAGCATTATAAAGCTCCAGCAAATTTATTTGTGATATTCTGCGTTGATCAGATATTCCCACCGTTTCCACCGGCAGAAACTTTCTTACGCCCATTATACGTAGTTCCGCTCGTGTCGTTTGCCACGGTAACTATACAGTTCTCGCGATGACAAGCGTTGTTTTCCTTTTTCACGGTCCGTCCACAGTTGCGCGCTCTGTATCCTTGAGTGTGTGTAATCAGTTAAGAGTTTCAATAGTATAGAATGAACACGTTTGAGTGAAAAGAGCGTCACAGACGACACGCGTCGGACAGCGTGAACGCGCGATACGAATCGTGGCACTTTTTGCTCTCCGTGTTTTTTATTTAAACGGAGTGTCTTCAGGAACGAAAGAACCCCTTTAAAGACGAAAGTAAACGGTACAGCTGAAGCGTGAGCTTATCATTCCGCATCTACTTCTTTTGTTCAAGAGTTAAAAGTTTACACGAAAAGCATTGCGTTCGAAATGATCGGCGAAGGAAGATAAATACATTCAGATACGCTTCGTTTACACTGAGTGCAGATTATTATGATAAAGGAAAATTGGACGCGTTTCTGTAACGATGATACTATAAGCTTATGGTCGCGACGGCGACCATAAAGATGCGGTTAACGAGCCAAGAAACAGCTTTCGTCCGCGCAAATCGGTTCCAATTGGCACGATTTCTTTAAAATAACCTCGGATTACATGGATAATACTCTTCCCATGCTTTGCGCTGTTTGATAAAAGTAAAGTGTCGTGCAATTGCAGTGAAATAATAGCGACGTTCGACTAAATTTGTAACTGAGACGTAAAGGTGCAGAATACTTGATAATGAACGCTATACACCAAAAGATAATAATCTGAAATGCAGCATTATATTAAACCAAATTTCTGCGAAAAAAATTGTGAGCTTCATCATTGAATCTGGCATTGGGTAAATCGGCTAACGCGTCTGACCATTGCTCGCAGTTTCTACTGACTTTAAGCGTTTTAAGAAAAGCCGAAAGAGGTGCGGTGCAAGATTGAGTTGTCCGAGAGTGATCAACATCGCAAAAGACAAAATAATCAACAAAAATGTCTAACGAACACATGTGAATTAAGCGGTTTCATATTAATCGCCATCCACCAAAAGGATTAATCAACTGATCACCGAAAATATCGTCACTTGGTAATCGATACGGTCGAAAGCTATCACAGGAATTCTTCTTTGATATCACTAAAAAATCTGTCAACCGCCGACACAGATTTCCATGGTGTTTATTCGAACGATCACTAGAAACTATCACTGCAAACGAAACAATGACGACATTAACGTGCTGTCCTCTAAGAACAAGTTCTAAGGCTCATCAAACTACGGGTCCCCACTTTCGTTGCAACTGTCCTCTAGCGTGAGAAAGCCTGAACGGCGTCTACAACCGCCTGCGAGGCAGGTCGCAGCCCGCGACCTTGATTAGCGGGTGCTGCAGCGGTGCAGCGAAGTGGGTACCGATAGACGGCTTTGAAGATTCAGCAAGAACAAACAAAACGATCCTTAAACGGAAACTCACCAGTCGCGGTCGAGGTCGTCGGCTGGTAGGGCGCACCACCTGGTCCTGTAGGCTGTCCGCCCGGCGTGGTGGGGGTTCCACCATGAGAGGTCGGGATGCCGCGATGGGGTTGCGAGTGCGCAGCAGTGCTGTGTGCGTGGGAGTAAGACTGCGTCAACGAGTGAAGGGGCTCGTGGAACACGTACGCTGGATATCCCTCGGCGCGTTGCTGAAGACAGCTTCCACCCATTGACCCGCCCAAGCTGCTTGACATCGAGCTGCGAGGAGAAAACGGATCCCGCGTCAGGAAATGGTAACCGGAGAGGGCCAATCTCTGTTGATTTCACGAGATTCCGGAAGGATCTTTCGCCCTACGCCAGCTTGTCCACCATTAAGAGCCCAATAGCCGACTTTTACAGCGGTCCAACCCTTCCGAGGTTCTTTGACAGTAATTATCTTTGCTGCTGTAAAGACGGGGATTTCTTTTGGCTCGTGTCGGAGTTTCTCTATTGAAACCTTTTCCCAGATCTTTCTGAGTTTCGTTAATTGAAGGTACTACGGTCATAAGGCTTTGGTCGTGAATGTTAGATTGAATGAATGTTTCAGTTTTAACAAAGTCTGATTTATGCGTTAAAGGTTAATAAATTGCGTGTACCTTGAAAAGTGTTTTTAGACCTTAAGTTGTGACTTATAGTAACGATTAACAACCATGGAAATATATTATTTATCCGTTACTATATAGCCTCGTATAGTACGAGACTTAACTATAACTCTAGATAACAAGCTCCAAGCTACTATCGTGCGTGCTCGAGCAAGATCATAATTACTCGAATACAGTGTTTCCTATTTCTAGAGAAGATCTTCAAGGAATCTCCGACACGATTTTCCCGAAACACCATACCATTGTTAACCATATCATTCACATTTATAAACGACTCAACATAATTCCTTCCTCCCTTTCCAGAACAACCCTTAAAATACCCAACAATAAACACTAGTGATAAACCCACAATGTTTCCAGTCGATATGTTTAACAGTTCAAATAAATCCCCTTATGTCGCTTCATCATTCTACCGTCGCAACGACGAGGCCATTCAATCCCCAGGTCCAAAGGAACGTATAGCAAAAATGTGGTTACCTGTAAGTGTCGGGCATCGTAGCGATCGGCTGCGGTATCGACGAGTACATGGCGTTGAATCCGGCGTTTAAGGGTAACCGTGGTGTGGCAGGGGTTGCTGCTGGGGGTGCCGTGCTGCCGCTACCCCCGCTGCTGCCACCGCCGACTACCTGATCGACGGCTGCTCTCCTTTGGTTCCGTAATTTCTCCTCTCGACGCCACTTCGCCCTGCGATTACTGAACCACACCTGCAACCGACGCAATGACGGTGCTTTTGTCACGATAAGGGCGTCACTCCGCGCGATGTATTCGCATTATCCGCACCTATCCATCCTCGCACTCTCGCCCGTTCATTCTCCTTTCCACTCGCGCCTGTACTTTCATTCTCCGTCGCTGCCCTCCGCCTCCTCTCATTTTTCCCCCCCATCTCCCCCATTCTCTCTCACCCTGCTCCGCAACGTTCCTCTTTTACAGTCTTTCTCGTTCGTTCGCTGTCTCTCCGCCGTCCCCCTCCCCCGGCGCCTATCAACGCCGCCACCCCCGTTTTTCCCTTTCGCCCGACGCACGCCCACGCAACAGCGTGAAATCTAGATACTTTTTTCTACCCGCGGAGGATACGCAGCAGAGTTTGCACGAGACTCCCCTCTGCAGTTTGTTAATTGTGATTGAGCAGTTGTCGGAACGGGAAATTGAGTTATTCTCGCCGTGCGCCCCCTCACCCCGGCCGCCCGGCTACGCAGTTCATAGATATTTTCTCTCTTTCGTCGCGCTGCGCCGCGGAGTTCCGCTCGCCGGATACGCGCGTATACCTGCAACTCGAATTTATTCGCCGACGCGGGCGTCGGTCGATGCAGCCCGCGACGGGACGACGCTGTCTTTTCGCCTCTGATCAACCGAATGTTTCTACCTGCTCTCTTCTACATAGAGGACGATTGAATTGTACGCTTGAGAGTCAATCGGGGAATGTTTGGGAACTACAATTGGCTAAATCGGGAGGATGGTCCAGTTTTTTTAAAGGAATTATCACATCGTGAATATCTTTGATACCGAACGGAGAAAAATATATATTTGTGAAAGTGAATAATTAAATAGACCTCTGTGCAATATTCATACACTGTTAAAAAGAATTGAAAATATAGATGTTTGACAGTATAAGTTAGAGTTATCCTATTAGTATATCTCAATGCGTCGATTTTAAATCACTGGTTCATCAATAGTATAATCGGGGTGAGCAGAAATTAAGGCGACAGTTGCAGTTAGATTGCAATTGGTAAGCAGTTAGGAGATAATTAATGACCGAATCTCCATATTTCTTCTTAAGGACTTCTCGCAGGATTTCTGAAGACGATTCGTTGTGTATAATAATCAGTAACCTCGGCCAGCAAATCGGAGCTTAAGTTCTTTGTCGCGCTCCCACGGATTTCCTGATTTCGAAGATACCTCGTCGCGATAAGAGGATTCTCTCTCCCTTCGATATGTCGATTTCCCCGAGCACTCGTCGGCGCAAACTCGGGATTACACTGTAATTTTTCCTCTCCGCGGCGCGTCCGTCCTTCGAGATTCATTGAATTCTGTGACAGTGTTCGAGCGTGTTTCCGCGGAAAAAAAGGAGAAATTACGAGAACGGGCGCTCGCACGGTAATGCAACGGGCCGATTGTTCGATTCATTTGCACGAAAAGGGAAAAAAAGACGCGGCGTCCTCGTTTTCCCAATTTATGAGCGGACGGCGTGCTTTAGCGCGTAATAGTCGACAATTGCTGCGTCGGCTGTTTCGCTGCCCCAGCAATGCCGAACTGTCGTGCGATAATGAGAACAACGATAGAAAAATTCGATAACCAACAATGGCTCGTAACTTTTTTAATTACCGTACACCGAGGAATGACGACCGGCAACAATGCTCGCCGGAATTGCAGCCGGTGACATTATTTCCCCTCGATTTTACCGGTAATGTCTGCGCATTCATTTTCCGATCATCCTGTATATTAATACGATTTCAATGAAACATGTTCCGTTTTCAATCGAAAAACGTTATTACCGTTCCTACGCTGTTTAATTTTTATTTCGTGGTTCTTTATCGGTTGGGAGTGACGCGAATGGCAAGATGATTACAGATAAAATGAGAAAATGGGGAACGAAATGGCATTAAAAATAAAGGATTGATAAACGTAACGTCACTTTTTTCAATCAGAAAACTTTGTTAAAAACTCGAATAACATGTAATTATCGATATGGATGATGACAGAAATCTAATTGTTTAATTTCAAGCACGATTCACGATTATTTTCTATTGTGCTGTCATTCCAAATTGAAGCAACTTCAGAACACTTCCAGTTCTTTTGAAGCCGTAACTTGATATTCTACTATTTCACAGTACCGCGTTAATACAAATCACAAGAAGTATTGTTTACGAAACTTCGGCGCTTAAGTACGCTTGAAAACTATCAATTATATAGAATCAAAAATGTGTTTCACATGCTACTGTACATATTCTATTAATTCCTTCTTAGAACGACACGCGTAAATCATTCGATGGACGAAAATTCAATACACTTCGGAAATTTTTGGTATAAGAAGTGGATGGTAAAGAGACTAAAAGATTTAGCATGGAGGGCCGTAGTCGATCAAGGAAATTCGAGATTATTTTGTAACGCGCCGGGGCAACTTGATCTTGAACAGCGCATACCCGACGGCCTTCAAATCGAATCAAAAAATAAATTTCATCTCGCCGGCGACGTGGCAAATCGCGTTCTAGCACCCCCACCGGCGAATATCCACCATTCGCCCGCAGCAAGCTCCTTTCGCCCAATACCGTCGTTCCTCGTAAACTCGTCCTACCGCGTCCCCGAAAACTCGTTTGAATCGATCCATTCGGAATTCCACGAACCGGCTACACGCCCGTCCCCCTACGCCGGACGGTGCCTTCTACTTTGATTGGCAATGTTTAGAAGATGGCGTCGCACGCGAATTTTAAGAAGATCCTTCGGAACTTCGGCGGTCAGCGTCTCAATACAGGGACGTGCGCTCTTCGAGCTTCGAGCTTCGAGCGACTGGAAGTTTTCTAATTTCGATTGTCCCGAGTTTCGATCGTTGATCGCGTCGTTTCTGCATTTTTGAACAGACACCGATCGTACGAATTTTTCGGACGTTCCGGCGACCCGCGGTTTTCCTTTGGATCAGAAACTTTGAGTTCAACGGCGTTCAGTGATTCAACAAACTTGAGAATTTCGGTGATCCGGCTGGCGAAAGAGGGGCTTTCGAGATTCGCTTACTCCGTGAGTCCTGAGGATACTTTCCGCGGTTTGGAATACAGTATAGAAACTCCTACGATCTACAGAAAACGAGGGAAGAAGGATATATCGTGTGTGAAGATGCCGTTAACGTTAAAATATTGACATCGTAACTGAAAAACAAGAAAGTTCTGCGCATATGACGTTAAAATGTTTGAAAAAACAATTGTATCGTTCGAATCCAAGTATTAAAAATATCACAGTAGCTTTAATTGAAACCCATTTCAATACCCTCAACCTAAATCATAATTACTTGCTACAAAAACTGTAAGCAACATCCCACTTTCAAAACCGACAGTTACAAACTGGGAGAATCATATCAAGTACCCACAGTAAATCCTCAGCAATTCACGAAAGGGAAAGACATTTCGTCGGAAGGTACTCCCGTACTTAACCTCCCACCTTTCTCTCAAGATCCAACAATTCAAACATCCCCGGAGCAAATCCAAAGACAGAAACTTCATCAGCTTTTCGACCGGCGCGTCGCCCCGGAAACGTTAATGTCCACGTATTGGGAGTGTATCGGCCATCGCGTGCACGGTTGATTCGTCCATTGCCGTGGATGATAATCGGGCCGGCGTTGTTGCGCGGCGTGGCGAAACTCGTGCGAGAGTGTTCAAGGTATAGGTAGAAAAGCGAGGAACAACCAATCAGAGGGCAACCTCCCTGGGGACGCGACGTTGCCATGGTTGCGTTCGAACCCTCTTAGGCCGTCTGCTGGATCCCTCACGGCTCGGTCGGGATATGTCGGTTCTGTGGCGTTTCGTAGCGTGCCACGGTGGTGAGGTCCACGCCACGCCGAGCCAAGCCACGCCATGTCCTGCCACGCCGCAGCCACGCCGCGTTCTCGCTTCGCTTCGCTTTCACCCATTGCTCCTGCGCCTGTCTACCCGTTCGTTCCTTGGTTCGTTGTTCGTTGGCCGGTCCGACGAACGGGTCCGGCGGTGGAATCATTCCTTTTCGCCCCCTTCACCCTCTTTTCCTCTTTCTATTTACCTCTTCCTCACTCCTTTCTCTGTCTCCCCCTTTTTTCTCCTCTTACGCGAACTTTCTCTTGTTTTCTTTTTCTCTGTCTCTCTTTCGTGTCGCTCTCTTCCCTTCATTTTTCTCTCTTTCTCTCAGGTCCTCCAGCTCTTGCTCTGTTTCTCTTGCGCGCACTTCGACGTCCCTCTCTCTAGCTCTCTCTCTCTCTCTCTCTCTCTCTCTCTCTCTCTCTTTCTCTCTCGCTCTTCTTCGTTCGTCTCTCGCACCGGCACTCCCGGTTTCCTGCACTTAGCAAGATCAATACCAGCCAACGAGGCTTGAAAACATGCGTCAACATGGTCTTGCACTGTTTGTATGTCCACATAACGCTCACCGCTCGGTTACTACCACCGACGCGAAAGCCCGCCGGCCACTTCACCACCCCCTCCCTCCTTCCACCTCCTCGTCCTCCACCACCACCCTCCTCATCCTCTTCCGCCAACCCCCTATCCTCGAGCCAGGTGAGGGAGGCCGGTCGGATAGCAAAGAGGGTCGAGGCGCAGGGTGAGCCAGCGGTACCGCGCGGCCAAACATTGTTCGATAAGGCTGCGTACATATTAGCTCATATAACCGTACGTCACCCCCACGGCTCGAACAATCATGTTATATTAATTAATTGCGATACATCGAGCGCAAGCCGCTTGGACGTGATGCCGCCGATGTGAACGCGACGGGATCGAGAGTACGTACGATCGCGGAGCAATGGCGACCGCGCGCTTTCGGTACGTTCCTCCGCTGCGTCCTTTTTTCGTCGGACTGAAACGGATCATTTTCGATTTCCCGTGTAGAAATCTGCGGCTAGGCTCCTGAATATGCGACTTTGAAGGCTGTTAGATAAATTTTTTCTTTCCCCATCGCGAATTTTTAATAAATGCGGCATCGTAACTTTGATTGAAGATTAGAGAATATATAGCTTCTTCGAATGTTTGGTGTATTCAGTGGTAAATTTCTGATACGGTTGTCCTAACAACAAATATTTGTGCATTTCCGACGTTTTGTCTCATTCATCTTTCAAAAATGGAATCCTCATAATATCCCACTGACAATTACTACATTCAACGTCATCACACTCGAATTCCCGCCACAAAATCCAATCGTACACAACTTTCGACCAACTTTAAATGAAACCAAACGAAACGGACGAGAACAGGTGATTAACGCTAATTAACATTACCCAGAAGCAACCTTTATAAAAACAAAATCCACTGAAAAGCGGCCGCTATCTGTTCCCCTTTCCCCAGTACCGCGCCGTTCAAAAGCGGAGTCGATCTTAATCAACCCGGGACGCGTCAAGGCGGCCGCAACGGAAATTAAGTCGCGCGAGGAAAGCAGCGAATAAAGAGAGAACCGGGAAGATAAAATCCCGGGTAACTCGTGGATTCGTCGGTGGTGTTTAATGTCCCAGCGGCAGCATGGTAGCGCGTTTAGGCCGCTTAATGAAAGGGCGTCGTCGCGCTCGCCGGCCGCCCTCCTCGAGATAAAGGAGAGGCGGTGGAAGACGTCGTGGAAAACGGAGAAAGAGACCATCGCGGAGAAGCTCGGGGCTGCGCGGAGAAGACGAGATGAGGCGAAAGGGGAAAAGGGGACGAAAAGAAGGAAAAGCTGCGAGGAGAAAGGGTTGCGGGGGAGAAAAAGGGGTTGGCTGGAGCGAACGAGAAAGAGGAAGCACACGCCGCATTCGCACATTCACACTCACCTGGATACGTGCCTCAGGCAATCCAATCTTCTCGGCGAGACGCTCCCGTGCAAACACGTCCGGGTAATGTGTCCGCTCGAATTCTAAAACGAAACCAGTTTGCAACAAGTGCTCGTTATTAAACGTGCTTCCTTCCGTGGATCCGTTAGCGACACACGATCTCTCCCTCTTTCTCTCACCCACGCGCACAGACACGTATACGCAACGTATACGTGAACGTGTTGGATGTGTACACTATATTATTAATCGCGCATAATTTCGAATCACCACGAGACAAGATTAAAAGGATAATTATTATCGACGATACTCGGAAAGCCCCGGGCCGACTTGAATGGCCGCGGATGCAATTAAACCCGTTACAACGCATGCGCATGTGTACGGATGCTTGGGAAAACTGGATATCCGTGGAAAGCAGTAATTTACTTGTACCAGCCCGGTGTAACGCACGTGTAACACGCTGCTGGATCGACGGATGTTTATGTCGTTACTGTTTAAGGGCTGGAATCTTCCGTTTTATTTTGGGAATGACATTTACATGGGGTGCAGAGGTTGGATGCGATTTTAATATCGATATATGGGGAGGTTCGTAAATTTCAAGACGTTCATTTTAGATTACTGTTCAGAAACAAGCAAATTCACAAATGTTTTATTTTTTACTGTAAGTTCGTTTCTGATTCGTTATTCTCGGTTTTCGATGAAACGAATCGAGGACTACTTTCTTGGGATCGTAACGGTTCGACGTAATGTTCGACTACTAACCTTTCTCGAGACTGTCGATCTGTTCGTTGGAGAAGGACGTCCGGTTGCGTTGCAGCTTCCGCTTTAACCTCAGCCGCACCTGCGAATCTTCGTCGCCGGAGGAATTGTGCTCCGAGTTGCCATCAGACGTCGTCTCCTGCTGATGCGACAACAAGGAGCCGGTGTCTGAAAACAAATTAGAATGCCCTGGTATTATCGCATCTGACAAACCGACATCCCGCTGAAAAATCAAATTCCTTCGAGTCATCCTCAACAATACTACAACCAATAACGCTTTCGCATTTCCACAAAACATATCTCTAATATCGCACAACAATTTCCCCAGAACGTGAGAACAGCAAACAGAAATCCATCGAATCAATTCCTCAGCCCGCTTCCCCAAACTTTCGCGAAGCGTACACACCCCACGAAACAAGGAACAAATCCAGCCACATTTATATTCCATCATCGAATGTATCCACAGAAAAACTCGAACAGAAACGCAACACGGGGCGCGGACGTGAAGAAAATTTCGGACGATCCACCGGGCATCCGCTGCCATTCGAACTTTCCAACGGTCGCGTCCGGGAGAGCGATCCAATTAAGAACGGTCTCGCCCGTAGTATCGTTCCAGTGATTTCGCGGCAAGCGACGCGGACTAACGTCCTCAGGATTCCTCGACACCGAGAAGTCCAGGATCGTGGCCTAGGTTCCCGTAGAGTTCGCGTTTCGTGTTGGTGCGTGCGTCCAGGGAGAAAGAGAGAGGAAGAGGAAAAGAGGGGCCGAAAGAGCGAGTAGGTGAGTGAATACAAGAGAAAGATAGATAGATAGATAGATAGATAGAGATAGAGAGAGAGAGAGAGAGCAACAGAGCGAGAAAGACAGCGTGCCAGAGCAGAAAGAGATAGACAGCGAAAGGGAGATACGGAAAAAGAGAGATACACCGAGAAAAGAGAGAAAGAGAGAGAGAGGAAGGGAGAGTCGCGGTGGCCGTCGTCAGTTCCCGGTGAGCCGCGATTACTTTCCGCCTCCGCGCACCGAACCCTCGCCTCTTTCCATCCCTCCCGATACCTTCCTGCCATTTCCCTTTCCCTCTGTCCGTGTCCGTCCCTCCGTACTCCACGCGTACCTATATATTCGCCCTTACGGTATATATGTATTTTCTAGGTGTACCTATATATCGTCCGCTCGTCAGCTGCTCGCTTTCTCGTTCGCTCATCTCTCGCGCATCCCACACCCTCCTCCTCAACCCTACGAAATCTCTCGCTCATCCCTCCTCCCCTCTTTTCCTCTCTCTCTCTCTCTCTCTCTCTCTCTCCTCATCCCTGTCTCTCTTTCTGCTACTCACTCTTTTCCTCTCACCCCTCTCTCACTCGGTGCCTCCCTGTCTCTCTGTCACTCTCTTATTCGCTCTTTCCACCCTAGGTACCCTTCTGCGGATTCGAAATACCGCCACCCTCAAACATACACCACCCGGCAGGCACCGTTTCGTCCCTCACGGCCGAAACCATCCCCCGGAATATCTCTCTTCCTCCCTCGTTTCCTCCTCCTCCACCGATTCCCTATCTTTTCTCTCCTCGCGAACACCCACACTGGCGCGTAACGACCGACGATTTCGGGCTGGTCCGTTCCAGGCCCGGCGATCGCCTGGCTTTAATTTTCTAGGTGACGACGCATCGCCGATCGGGGAAGAAATGGGATCCGCACGCCTCGACGGCGTCGCTTCCGATGATAAACCGGCGCGAACGGTTTCCCGAAACCGGCACGGCCTGTTTGTCAACCGTGCGGCTTCGTGTTGGTCTTCACGAGTGAGTTCTTCTTCGAATTTGTTTCTAATCCGGGGATTTGATATACGTAGATCGATCGCGAATAGTTTTGACGATGTTTGCTGTAGGCTTGTACGGGGATGGAAAGGGTAGCGCAGACAGTGTCGGAGTTTTTTGTAATATATTTATGGATTTTTTAGGTAATCATGTGCGCTGGTTATCGGTGAGTAAAGCAATTTTGCAGATTTGTGAAGTCTGTGTCTGTAATCTTGTGAACAGTACAAATCGTGTGTATGTGAGAGGAAATGTGGGTAGTGTTTAGCATATTTATTATGGAATATTAATATTAATGTCTCCTCGCGCGAAGCATTGTACATTGAATGAATTATTACTCAAATTAATGGTTCATTTCGAATTCAGATCTTCTACTTCCGACACACATACGCACATCACTGATCCAGAGATCAAGATCATTTCTAATATTCTCGATTCTTAAAGGCAAATTAACGAGAAAATATTTATTACGTTATCTCGTCCATCTTTCAGTGAAACAAACAGAAACGCTCCAAAGCTATTTTCTTCAACTCATACATTTCATATATTTTCAAATTCGATTACGCAATTCTTCCATTCAACTGTAACTGACATAATGCTTTATCTTCTCCTTACGTAATAACCCTTCTACAAAGTCCTCAATAAGAAACTGGGAAGTCCCTTCAACAAAAGAGGAACACGAAACTCCCTACTAATAAAGTGGTCCAAATTCCCTCATCGTTAAACGAACGACAGCAAACTTTGCATTTGTTAAAAATCAATTGTAAGTCAAACATTTCCCATCGAGGTCGCATCGTTCCACGAAGAGATATGTCGACGAACCGCGTTTTATCATTCGTAAGCTCCATTAACGGAATTGTTGCCGTTCGTGGCACGTACTTCAGAGGTCCCTTTCGCTTTTACGCGTTCGAAGAGCTATACAATCAGACAAACGCTATTGAGGAATCCGGTCTCAATAGTTGATCCACTTCTCCCGCGTGCAAGCGGCGCGGCACAATGCACGAAAGAAGGTAAAAGTCAAGGGAGCGCCCCCGAGGCATTATAATCTGTCTGTACGCGCGCACATTCTCACCGCGTTCTTACACGAGGCCTTCAGCGAACCTCGGCATTGTGACGATTTAATTCCGCCACGGTGCGCGACCATTCGGCCCAGCCAGTTCGTAGCCGAAGAAAGGAATACCTGGCGGTCGTGGGTCGAAACGTCTCTTCTAATAGGATCACGTTAACCGGTCGGGCTGCGGTCCAGATCCCGCCTCGGAATTGTCGCGCTGATGACAATTCCGTACGTGACCGCGGTCGATAAGCAGATTACGAAAATTATGGCGGACGGACGCGGCGAGATTCGTTTTTGGCGAGTGGGAACTGTTGAATCAATAGGATTTTCGTCGCGGGAGTATACTAAATACTAAATCGCGAGAGAGTTATAAAATGTTAACATGAACGCCTGACAGCTATTGGAAACGTTATTTCGGAAACTCATGAATTTTCGATATCCTGATATTTTCTGAGCGAAGAATTAAAACTTTATTGTGTAGATTGAATAGAAGCTAATTGGAAATAAGTATATTACGTTTTACGAATGAACAAAATATTTAATGATAAACCGTAACTCATTAGCGACAGATGAAAGAGAGTTTTCAAAAGTACAGCATTCAAAGACACTAGAATTGAAGTTTATAAAAATCAAGAAGCATTAGGTGATCTTCAATCGCGTTTAATCGCGCAAAAACTCCGAACTTTGATATTCAACATTAAATTCTGTATAATACATTAACACGAAGCATTTCAGCAAATAACTTTGTTCTCTGATTTGCGTACTGTCATGCGTACTGTCATGCGTACTTCATCAGAAAATTAGAAATGTTTGCAGTGAAGAGACATTCGAGTGCGAAAGGTTAATATTATCAAACAAACTGGAACTAATATAATTGGTACGAAATTGTCGCACAAGATTCAAATAACCGAAACTCACCGCTGCGTTTCAGCAAGGAGTCGTCGCGTCCATGAAGTTGGCTGCCGGGTAGCAGCGACTGGCCAGAACCAGGGGTTGCCGCTGTTGGAATTCCAGTGGCCAAGGGATGATGAGAGGGCGTAGCGGAATACCACGCCGGTGGCCAACCTGCAGCCTGGCCATTGAACATCCGAAGCTTATCGTAGACACTCTCGGCACCCTGATGCGCTTGCACCGCTGCCGCCTGTTGCTCTTTCTGCGAGGCCAGGTTCCTCAGCACCCTGTTGATGGACGATACCTGTGGACAGGGGAACGAACGGTATGATGAATGAATGTTAAATAAACCGCATTATTACAGTGTTGTGAAACTTTTACGCTTCTGATGGCAATAGCTAACAGGATCATCAATCTTTGAATCATCGAAACGAAAATTACGACTGAAAAACTACCGTATTCGTATACCGACAATCACTGTAAAACTCGAGATACTTTTCCGCTTAACAAAAGTACACCACAATGATTTTATAACTCTTTCATTATTAGAAGAAAATTGTGAATCGGTGATGCAATGGTATTTATAAATTAAAAGCACACTTCGATGAAATATGGTCAACACAAGCAAAGTTCTGTAGCAACTCGTGGAAATTCAAAAACTCAGAAACCCTCCGCCGATTTCTACGCGAAGACAATTTCCATAGTCCCGGTAGGCGGAACGCTTAATCGATTGCCGTGAATTCCGCACGTCACTCGCGCTTAATTAAGATCGGAAGGAGCTCGTGAAAAACGATCAATCGCGGGTGTTACGCGGATGGTTCTCTGTAGAATATCGAGCTTCTCTGGCCACCGGCTGACAATCGCTTCTATCGTTACATCGGTTTGTCTCCGGCCCGTCCAACCGCCGAGAGTGTCCTCCTTCCTTTTTCTTTCGACGTACGCGTTCACCGCGCGCAAGCAAGCAAGAGGAAGAGAGAGGGGGGGAGAGGGGGCGGGAGAGACAGAGAGGAAGAGAGTGCCAGATGAAAGGACACCGCCATCCAATTATTATTACATAAAACGGTTTCCATGGCTCTTCGCTCCCCTAACCAGCGGCAGCCACGGTCTTCTTCACCTTGTGAGCCGCGACCGAACCACTGGCTAACTCTAAAGTTATAACGAGCCACGGGGGCGAGCCTTGTGCTCTCGAGTCGCGCACATAATAGTCTCGGTGTTCTACGCTCGCCTCCACCCCCTGTTCGCCTGCGCCACCCTCTGACGTCGACGTAGACGGTGCACCAAGTCGAACATAGCCGAACCGCGCTCCCATGGAGGCAAACCAGCGGCGCGCGGATGGAGGATATCGAGCGAAGCTTCTTAATTACGGGCTCCGTTGAAAGGTTCGACGGGAGAAAGAGAGCACGGGCAACAGAGGTGGGAAAGGGCGAGGAAGACAGAGGTAGTACACGAGTGCAAAGCCGATCCTTCTCGCGTGGCTCGACTTAAGACCGATGGAATAATGGCTGGTACCCTGTCGGGTGCCAACGACGTTGTTGGGTTCGAGTGGCTGCGTACGCCGCGGAGCGGCGCGGCGGGTCAAGAACTCGCTCGAGAGGGGTCCGCGTTATTACGCCGAATGAAAGCCGATAAATTCAATCGGGCCTCTCTGTTTTCGCCTGCGCCCTGAATGGGGAGGAGCCCCGAGTGCCCGCGAGGAGAGGTTTCGAGTGACGCTTCATAATAAGCGAAACAAACGCTCCGCGATCGACGTGGCAACAGAATCTTTACGTAACAGGGAAACGCAGCGGTCGCTACGGACTGGAGGAGAGCGGTACGGTTATCAACGGTACAGGGATAATCAGTCGGAATCGAAGGGGAACAAATCTCGAATTTTCCATTCGATCGGAGCCGAATTCGCTGCACCGGCGCAGCAGTTCCTTAGGAAATTGCCGTGGCAGTTACACGGAACAGTTCCAAACAAATGCAATCCACGGGGCTGCGTTCCTTAACTGGAATCAATTCGAGGAGAATGGGCGGGTGGCGCGGGCCCGGGGGCGGACGGGGGACGGAGGAACATGGAAAGTTCGGTATCGCGAAATTCGTCTCGATCCCGGCGAAATAATGGCGGGACGGGCTGCCGGAAAGGACGCTTCCAGACTAACTGCGGCGCGGACCGGCCAAGCCTGCCTGCCCCGAGCCTAGCCTGCTTTCCATCATCGAGCCAAGCAACCTGGCCTGTTCTACGCTCCGCTCCACTCGGCTCTCGCCGCACAACAGCCGCAGCGCCGATGCAGACCATTACACGCGCGACCGGACACGAATAATTGTGCAACACGCTTAACTGATCCCATTCACCCTGATTCTACCCGCTCTACCATCCGCTCGTCGCCGGCTAACCCCCGTCGCACCCCATTCCAGCCGCACGATATGTACCCACCGCAACAGCCCCGACACGCTACCCACCGCCATCATCGTCATTGCTATCATTACCGTTAACGTCGTTGCCGTTCCCGGAGACAATCGTCGTCATCCGACCGACCGACCGACCGACCGATCGAAGATACCCCGGACAACGATCGATCTGCCGGCTCTTCGCCGGAGAAGCGGGTACACCCTCTCGCCCGGAACTGGGACCACGAGGAAATTAACCTCCCCCCGCCGTTGCTCGGAAGAACCAAGGGCGGAGTCGCGACTCGATTTTTACCCGCGCTCTCAACTTTCTTGTGCGACTCTCAGCCTTCGGCTAATCTTCTAGAAAACGATCCTCGGCGACAATGGTAATAACGTTTCTTCCGTTTCCGGGGGTTTTACGCTACGCGTGCGCCAGACGGTTTTATTGGCCGCTTCGTTGAAGAGGATATCTTTTTTGTTTTCTGAGCTTCCGTGCCTCTATTCGAATGTTCATCGTGTTAGACTTACTGAACAATAAAGCGCATTATCGTGTACATTTCGGTTTGTTCGTCTAAGATGCAATTTGGTCAACGTTAAGAGGAAATAAAGATATTTTACGATTTCACAGTTCGTATTCGGTAGATGGAACGATACAAATCCCCATTCATTTTTATGCTGCCCATCGGACAATAACAGAAAACCGACATCAAGAAATATAAGAGCGCACGTATCGCGGCAATATCCCAGCAATGTGAAAATGACCAACAGAAAATGCTCGGCTATGATCCGGAAGTTACCGCACCGTTCAAAGAAGCTGCAAATAGCCGGCAGTGACGAAAGAACAACAGACGCTAAAACAAATCGAGTATAACCCCAGCCCCCCTGGTGATTCTGTATAACCGCGAACGCAACAGATACGGCCGGTTACAAACAGGGGACATTTTCATCGTGGGGATCAAAAGACCGCAAAAACCGATCGACCGATGAAGACCGTCGGCGCTACAATCGAGCCCCGGCCCGTTGCATCTCTTCCCCGCCTTCCCCGTCCACATCCAATCCAGCAGACAACAGACAATCCTATCACGATCCTCTTTGCTGTTACCAGTCCCCGGGTACGCGCGTACACCGGTCCATGGTGATCATTATAACGATTTCGAGTTAAAAGCTGAAACGTTTCGATCGGCGTTTCTTTTCGAACCCGGCGGATGCTATCGATAGAGGGATGAAACTGTGTGCGTAGCACCGGCTGATTGATCACCCTCCCTACTTCTGTTCCGAACACCGTGAGAGGGAGACGGCCGGAGGGAGAGAGATGGGCGAGAGAACCGGCAAAGCGAGTGGTTCCTCGACCAGCCGTCGGATAACGACTCGTGCGCGTGCCATCCTCTTCGATATTCCTGACAGACACGATCGGAGGGGCTGATGCTGGCGGCACCAGAGACAGAGTGTTTTCGATAGAACCAGGTCTGAGGGACCTTTCGGCCGTGACGCGGTCCGCGCCGGGACATTATCTGATTGCCAAGAATTTATTCTTGCCTGGGCAACTGTATCGTTTCAAGAACAACCGCGGCGAGTTTCTTGATAGCCTATTCGAACGGAAATTTAACAGAATCTTTAACGTTCAAGGGAATTTGAACTTACGAGAGAAATTTTGTAAGGAGCTACTGTTTTCAGATTTTTGAACAATCGTGTGTTATTCTATGTAAATTTGAATATACGAACTTTGCTTGAATTCTAATTTAGAGGATAGGCTTCATTGTTAGAAGAGTTAGAAGGGAACTAAGTAATCGATTTAACTAGTTCTCAGTTTCTTCTTTCGATCAAACTCTTCGGTTAAATCAAATTTTCTAAATCCGTCCAGCCGATTTACCTGAAGTATCAGAAATATGAAGATTTCTCGTGCAAGTGCATAGAAGAAACAAACAAATCTGTAGCATATAGACGTCAACAAAGAACGAGTCAACTCCGTGTCTCGAGTGAATAGATTAATAAGAATTTCAAGGAAGTCGCTCCTACAAATTCACCAACCGTAGACCAAAGGATCTTGAAAGCAGTGGTTCAACAGATCACGAAGTTCCAGCATTAAACAGCGAAAAGAAGAGGCGGGGTGCTCAAGAAAAACCAGCTTGAATCAACTTTTAGCAAACCGAGCTCCGATTAAAAAAGAAAAAAGAGGCTCATTTCCCGGCGATCGAACAAGCGGAACCGTTCGAGGGGTCGAATATCGATGTAAGGGTGGGAAGGATGTTTGGAAGACGGACGATCGGGAGAGGATTCTTCGGAATCGCAGGAGGGGGGCGATCAGCGGAGGGTGGACAATACGAGGTCCGCGTAATGGACCGATTACCCCTCCCAGGCGATCGCATTGACGAGACTTTGATTAGGGTCGAGTGGCCAGATCCGACGGGTAAGTACCGACCGGGTGCGCACCCTGATAAACCGCCGCCACATACAAAGCGGGTCCAGGGTATCCCTGGATGAAGAGGACCCGCGCGGCTCCGTGGCTGGCGCGGAGCACTCCTGCGGAGTCATTGCGCTTTTCTTTGCCCGGTTCAACCGCCGGTCATTTGCTAATTGCGAACTGGAATGACTGGAATGTTCGACGATATCGAGCCACTGCAGTCTCCACACGGTTTGTCCGGGTCCTCATTTCGAGATTGGACAGTCACTTTTAGCATTCGCGCAGAGTATGATAACATCTAGGATGCTCCTTTGAAGTGTACGCTGAACTTTGGAAAAGAGACACTGCTACTGCTCTGTGAGAAATTGATTCGCGAATCGTTTGAGTTTGTAATTTGTAACTGCAGTTGTTCTGTTTCTATATAGTAAGTGATTACAAGTCATAGCTAGCAAAGTAACTTCTACTTCCGCTATCGAAAACTAATAGAGTTCTGTTAATTTTTCGGGAGATCCTCTAAGGCTCAGAATTATCGTGATTTAACTAAATGTCGCTTTAAGGAAAGATATGTATGTTCATCGAACAGAAGAAACACGTAGATAGGTATCTAAAACAAAGCTTATCCAAGATACTAGCTAACATCTGTAATCCCTTACAACGCGTGAAGACCTCGTTTAACTGAAAAGTAAACGATCAACGCTAAAGAAAAGTGTACTCACGCTAGGTATGTTGTCGTTATTGCAGACGCCCTCCTGCAGCAGTCTGTCGCGTATCTCCCAGGCGAAGATCGAAGGGCACTCCCGCTTGTAGTCGGCGATCTTGTTGACCACCGGTGTAGTAGCGACGCGGGGCTTGCTGCCGCCGATTGCGCGCGGCTTGATCGAGCCGGTCTCGTAGTACCTGGACAGGGAAAGCGATTTTTCGGTTGATAGCGAAACGTGCGGCTTGTATTCCGCGTACAGTGTTCCTGGATATAACCTTCCGAGGATCTTGGAGACGCAACCGTTGCTGACTTGCAGTATGCGCGAGATGTCGCAGGGCCTAGCGCCACTGTGGGCCAGTTCGACGATCTTCTGCCTGGTGGAGTCTGGCAATGGTCGGCCATTGACGTAAACACCGCCGAGCTGGTTGACCCCGCTGTGTCCTGCAGCCGAGCACCCAAATATTGAGTTCTGTCCGACCATAGAACCCCCTCCAATACCCGCACCACCCCCGTGCATCAAGTCCTCCTCTGTGAATCAAAACGCGCGGCAACGTGTATTCTGTCACTTGGCCAGGTCGTCTGGTTGGGCAAACAGCGGCGCAACGTATCCGCGGAGAGCGCGCGTTCTTATTAGCCTAATTACACCGCGGACAGCAAATTGAACGTTAGCGAAAATTCCGCGCGACAGGGTAAGCGTCATCGGCACTGATTGAATTTTACGAATTATGACTAGTATTGTTGTTACAGTGAAATTTTTATTTGAAATTCTTTTGCATTTTCGATCTTTCGTTGCCTTTTGCCTTTGTTCAGTGCTGTAGCTGAATGACAGTGGAGCTACCAGGCAAACCAGAAGGACGAACTATGGAAATATTTCAAACTATTTGTTTTATAATTATTGAGGGCGTAGAGGTGGCTTTTGGGGGGTGTTAAATCAGATCGTCACAGTGTGCTTTCTGAGATGGAAGTTCTGTGAAATCTTCAGGAATGGATCCTTGTGATTTTTATAAAAATTAGAGAAGGATTTTCATTGGTTTTTAATTTTATTTTGCACCCAAGGGTTCGTAAAATGAAGTTTTGAGTATGTATTTGTTAGAATATTTCAATTTTAAAAAAGTCAGCTGGGAAATATTTCATTGGGGAGTGTATTTCGGTTGTAGAGTGTCGATGAACTTCTTTCTTACAAGAATGGTATTATATTTCTCCTCGTGTTCTATCGATACCGATAATTTATCATTTTTCTTACTCGGTACAATTCGAACACAATTCTGTAGCTTGGATAGTGTTGCTTAAACGAATATCGTCTGTTTCAAATGAATCACTAACCGAATCGAGATATTACCTAAAAATCGCTCCACAATTCACAAATAATAGAATCTATTAGATTGTTTATTTGACAATCAAGGTCAATAACTTGACACGGTACGATGAAATCCGATTTATCATTTCACGCGTTCGTTAGAAACTGCAGGGAAGTAAAAAGTTTAATTATTCTCTGCGAGATCGCGCGACATTTACAACGTTTCACGTGAAATTCGTTAAATAGACGAAGTAGACAAGCCCGGCTTGCTACTCCCGTTACACGCGGACAATAATTCGAGAAAAAAGCATCCATGCGCGAATAAACAATCAAGCCGTTTAATATATTCGTCCCGTGACGGCAGTTATAGTGTTCGCGACGCGTCGGTATTTAATGCACGCGTCGCGATAGGGGGTTGAGTCGGAGAGCTCGAGTGTCGCATTAATTCCTGTGTCCGCAAACACCAAAGAGTGCTCCAACAATATTTGCACTCGTTAATCGGGGAAAACACACGATACCACGGTTAACTTGTTTTTCGCTGGGCGGGTTTGTAAAAATCGATAAGCTTTTGTTGAATTTAATGGGAAAAACGGCCGCAAATAATGGGACCGTACTCAGAGCCCATTTCGCCAATTTACCGAATGTGATTTATGAAACAAAACAACAAACGTCCGTTGTAACTCCGTTGTAAACGTTTCACGCGGATCCCGCCGAGTGGAGGGGGACGTTAATCCTTTGCAATCCAAATTAGTTTCGCCGGCCTTTTTTTCACCGAACTGGAAATCGAGCTGTCGCGCGCATAATTGATCAAAACAAAATTACACGCAACTGAGCAATTTCGCGGTTTCAACTTCCGTCATGCGGAAGTTTACAACGCGCGAAGAATAAATCATTACGCCGACTCTTTCGTTCAGGCTACAATTATCAGTATCTTCGCGAGTCTCTCGGAAACAAAACTAATTACCCTCCCAACAAACCACGCGAAATCCCACAGTTAGCGGGCCCTGGCTGCTTCAGCGTTACCAAAAGGCCGAGCCATTCGCGTTGATGGCACACCGAAAGCCGCAATGCCAGAACAAGATAAATTCGTAAATATTCCACTACTTAACTCGGCTGCGCGAAGCGAGGCCACGCAGCAAAGGTTGAAAGAAACATTGCGTCGAGTCCCCGGCCGGCGCGAGGACCACAAAAGGTTAACGTTGCCAGGTGCAAAAGAGTCAAGCGTGTTTCGTGTGCACGAAGAAACAACGGACGAGCGTGCAAAGTGGGCCTTTTACCCCTTTTGTCGGTGGCCTTTCTAAATTCACGTGGTAACGCCGGCGGCGCGCGAAGAATAAGGGGTGGAACGAACACGTCGCGGCTACCCGACAGGAAAAGAGAAAGAACGCGGGAAAAGGGTCGTGGAACGCCGGGCCGGATGAGGGGGGGGATAGAGATTTAGCGAGACACGGGTAGGGCGCAAGGCGCCGGGAAGGCAGGCGCGGGCTAAATGCATCTTGCAATTAACGAATTTAATTAATCTGCTGCTTTTGCGCCCCCGCAAAACGACAAGAAATAGTTGAAACGCAATTTGAATGGTCTGGCCGTGGCAGTCGCGCGCCGTATGAAACCACTTCCTGTGTAACATCGCGCCCCGCGTTTTCATCAGCCTTTACCGTCGCCGCAGGCTACGGACAGAGATTCCACGCGTTTCGCGCTTATTTCTCGCCTCAAAGAGACGAGCACTGCCGCCCCCGACCATCCGTCACATTTCCTTGCCGCCCCGCTCGAACATCCTTCCACGGACACGTCGGCGACGCGACAATTGCGAACGCTCTCGAGCCCGTGGCTCGACCTTTTCATCCAATTACAGGCGCAACGAGATGTCGCCGAGATTCAATTAATCTTGCTCGAGAACTGGAATAGGTATCGGGCTTCTCTTGCTACTGGACGTTCCGTCTGTTTGCGAACAACGAGATCGTCGAGGATTTTTCTCTCGCTCGTTTGAATTAGGATCGTTGTGTTGAGATATCGAGGGAAGTTTGGACTTGGGTGCTGCCGATGAGAACGCGTGTGTTTGAAGATGAATGTGGAATGTTTTCTGGTCTTGGATCGTTGGTGTTTTGAATCGGATGGGTTTGAAGCAAGGTTTGTCTCCGTATCTTTCGTATCGATGATTAGATTAATTATATAGATAATTATCGAGAATATTTGAGTGTTTATGGTGGAAAACGTGTGTGGGAATAGGAAAAGGAAAGATAAGTTCATTTGACGTTTTTAAGTTTGTACGTTAAATATATGTCTCGTTAAGTATTGGATAACTCTGATGGAAGAGCGAACAAGAACTCGCGGAGAGAATGTGGATATTTTTGCTCGGGTAAAAAGATTGCAGATACGGCTGAAAGTTAATAAACGGGTTCAGGTGACGTTACCAAGAATCACGGCTGTCCGGAAAGAAAATTAAATTCCATCCCGATTATGCATGCCCCGTAAAGGAGACGATAACGTCATAGCGTTAAGATATTTTCCTTGATCCGATTAAAATGGCGGCCACCCTTCGAAAGTTCAGCTCTACCGCGCCGGATATTCGATGAATATTCATTCGTCGGCCAGTTCAATAAACATGTATGTAAATGTACAAACGGGACACGAGGTATTTTTGATGCGAGCGAATCGCCTTTTAGCGTGTCCCCACACCACTGTCAACGACAACGCTGCGTCCGAGATTCGTGTCCGCTAATGATGATCTAAAATTGCATAGTAGCTCTTTCATACGGACCGAGATCATCTCACGGCGAACACGCTCCTCTCTGTAGCGCTACTGTTGCGTTCTACACGCAAAACAGCCTTTAGAAATTAAAACAGTTTGTCTTAGTTACCAGCAGATTCTTCCAGGACATCTATCAATTCTTACAGCTCCACTACCCACTCCGTAATTTAAAATACTTAAGCACGTGTCTTCAATATTTCCTTCCCCTAAAGCTTATTAAAAATTCTCACCGAATTCAATCAAACAAACTTTTACAGACCCTCCATCGCTATCACGACAATAATATCAAACAACAAAACAAAACGAACTAAACACCGAATATCCTAATATATTGCGTACCGGCTAATTTTCAGAAAACTGAATTGTGCGGATTGCAATTTTCACTGAGGTCCACTTATATCACTATACATAGAAAAACTCAGATATCATTTTGCTATGTAATATATTTTAAACAGATAATCAATTCGAATTAAATTTTAAGTTGCATAGCTAAGTGTCTTCATATAAAAACGAGATTTCTCGTAACCGGTACGCAATGTGTTAATATTCCCAAAAAGGACCGAAAACCGATCAGAATCTCTCAGATAACATCGCTCGTGTCACTTCTCTAAATTAGCGACCCCTTCCAACGCAGTACCTCGACAAAATTACCGCGTCATCTCCACTGATCGCTGATCGCAAAATATTGACCCGTAACAGGTGACGCGAGTGTACACCGTCAATCCCCGCGTCGCGTCGTCCAACGTTGAACCGTTTATTTACGCAGGCTCCACATGATAACCTCTAACCGGTGTCCACCGATCCACGAGCGCGTAGATCAAGCAAAAAAAAAATAAGAGAACACGCATCCCCCCGAGCTCATCCGCCGCGACGGTGAACGATCCTCGAGGCATCGAAATCCCGACCGGCGCGGCGCCGCGAGAAAACCCTTCCCGTCTCCCCTTTGTGAACCGACACGAGGCCATAAGTTTTTTTCACGAGTTTAATTCGTTACAAAGGGGGTGTGACTTGGACACGTACCCACGAGAGAGGAGACGGACGAAGAAACGCCGCGGAGTGTAAGCTTTTTCCCCTCCCGTACACCTTCTTCTGTCTCTTTTCATCCGGCGTTCTTTCTATGGCGGTGCTCCTCCTCCTTTTCCCGCGCCACATCGCGATAGAAGAGCGAATCGTCCGTAGCGCAGCGAGCCGAGCACACGCCGCGCCGTCCGCACACATTCTTTATATATAATTTCGCGTTAATCTACGCGACGACCAGCGCAAAAGCGAGTCATGCCGCAAAGTGAGGCAAAAAGGTTCCACTTGGCTGAGCGTGAAACGGGACACAGATTAAATCCCATCCTGCCGGCGCACGACGACGTCGTGGCAGGCACCCTTCCCCTCCGCCCGGCCCCGACCAACCGCCCCGACGTTCCAACCCCCTCGGTCGTCTCGCTCTGCCCCGCAGCCTGCCTCCCGCCCCCTCCCTAACGGCAGACCGACCTTCTCCCTCGCCAAACAACCCCTGAACCTGCCGCTCCTAACGCTACGCCCTAGACAAGAGGGGTGGCACTGGGAAAATTCTGCCATTTCGTTCTCTTTAAGCGCGAGAAATACTTGCCTCGCGTTTAAGGCGTATAAATACATTCCGTACCGATTAAGTTCTTTTCCTCGCTTCTCGCGTTTTTCCTATGTGCACGCTTTCCGAGGATTGTTGATAGGTCACGTTTTGGACACGCGGAACGTCGCGGATGGGAGGATTCCGGAGGTTTGGAGGGAGTGATGTCTGGGGTGGGAACAGTGGCGAAGATTGTGCTTTGGACATAATCTAGTTTTACGGTTTGGTTGATTTTTTGATAAATAATAATTGCAGATTTTGAGAGAAACAGGTTTGAACATTAACCTTTGATTAGTTGTTCCTTTGGAAATGGCTGAACCTAGGGCAGCCATTTTACTTATTACAAGTGAAGACTTATCTATTTACATGAATAAATCACAGAATTGATAAACTAAGTCCCAGTCCCTAGTTTCTACTCGTGATTCCAACTAATTCCGATTAATTCTAATCCTTGATCCTAATCCCAAGCCTTCTAAAAAATCGAAGAAATCCCAATTTCACCATGGTTCGTCGAACATTTCCCCGAACACTCTACGTAGAGCAGAAGCTACTCAATATTTCCGAACTGTATCGATCCCTTTTAAAAGCTGAACCGTTCCGCACAAAATTCTCGCGTGAAAGCCACAGTAAAAATCCTCGCGTTTCCAAACCAAAGTTCCTTTGCCGATATCCGTTTCAACAGCAACACAGCAAGATACGCGAGCGAATTTTCAAACATTGCGGTTCTACGAATAACATTTGCAGCTGACGCAAAAAAATACCCGCAGCATAGCGCGCCAGCAGCTGCAAGGGAAATTCGGTTATGAATCTCGCGTGTTCGTGTGTCGTGGCAATAACCCCCCGCGGAGCGTTGCGGCTTTGCAATGCGCGGCATCCGCGGCCGCCTCCGCGATATCCGCGTTCCGTTTACAGCGTTCTTTATTTCAGTCGGAGCGGCGCGGCGCGGCCGAAACGCAGAAAACAAACGGCGCGGTGGCTCGTAAACCGTCGGAACCACTTCTGCTCGTCGAAAATATTTTCCCTCCTAACGACCCCGGCGAAATGCAGCGCGCTCACCGCCTACGATCATGCTTCGCCGCTATGGTCTCCGGCATTGTTGCTATTGCCACTATTTTTTAGTGTAACCAACGGCGTGCGGCGTTTTGTGGTTGAGAGCCGAAGTTACAACCAAGAGAGCCTGCTTCTCGTCGAGCAGATATTCCTGTGACGGAGTACGCGTAGAAGGATATTGACATGTGCCAGTTTAAGCGTGATCGATTGCAGATGTTTCCTCAAAGATAGAATCTATAGGTACTTTGGTGTCAAGTTTTACTATGCTAGTTACTCGGAAATTTAGATAGCTTCGATGTAGGAATGAAACTTACATAATGTAGCAAAATTTGGGAATTTAGGTTTCGATCTAGGGACAAAACGTACTGAACGTAGCAAAATTTGTGAATCTCTTTTCGTTTGTTGTTCTTCTTATTTATTGCAGTGTTTAGTGTTAGATGTAGTAATGAATTGAAATGTGATTGAATTTGTAACAAAATCGAATTGTATTCAATGATATAAATTGAATTAATCGTTTTTTGTCAAAATAGAATGTATTAAGGAACCTTCGTAATTACTTTCGTATCAGTGATTCAAACGAAACAGTAACAAATAAAATCGTTCGCATTTAGGAATCAAAGGCTCTCTGAAACCGTGTGCTCGGAACACGTTGTGGGTTACTTAACGCTGATGGCGTTCCCAACAATTCTCGTCACTCACAGGCTGTACCGTTTAAAATGTATGTCGAATTCGAGGAAGAGACATAAGGACAATGGAAAGAAAGAATCGATCGTCCTCGAATAATAGAAACAAAACGATCCGGCTAACGCGCCACTTCAGCAGCCGACGCTGATGAAAAGTTTACGGAATCTCTGCTTAATGGGACGCAATAATATAATACGGGTAATTAGCTGCGCGTTTTCAAGCGGCATCCGTTCGGATGTAACGAGTTTCGCGACTCGTTCTGGCCCGAGAGTGCTGCACGGAGTTCGATTGCGATACTTCAGCTCGATGGAAAGGGAGCCGTTCTCGTTGAAAACGTAAAAATTCTTCGAGCCTCTGTACGTAAACCCCTCGAAGCGCTTCAAGATGCGACTTTTCGTTCATTATACGCTGCTTTAACGATACTCGCTCTGTCGCTTTCACCTTGACGGTGCACGGCGGTCTGTACGAGAAATAAAAATGTTAACGAGCAAATAAATGTTTAATAGGTATTCTCATCTGCGCGACACTGTGACCTTATAAATATTGTCCACGAACTTCAGCCAACAGTTTACTACAATCGTTTTGACTGAAAGGATAGATTAACGCAATGATAAAGCAAAGAAAAGGGTTCAACTATTTTTGACACAATAACACGTGTATCTTACTGTCACTTCTTTTCGTTTAACCCCTTGTCTTATAACAACGTGCCGAACTCGTAGTGCAGATTTTCAACATGATTCGACAAACATAAATATTACTCAGTCTATTCGAATTCAAAATAAATAGGATAGGATACGTCTAAAGTTCTTCTCTTTTTCCAACAAATTATTAATGACAAAGTTATCGTGTGAAATATAAGAAGAAAAGAGTAACCACTTTATACCACGGATAAAATACCAACCAACAAGAACACCATCGACAAACAAAACACATTCCCTTCCTTCCCTCGAAACACCCCAGAACAACAAAAACCCCGACAAACGCGCGTCGAACAACCGCAAACGTGACATTCGTGTCATCGCGAGTTTCGCTCATAATCAGCCGGCATCCGACTCAAAGTAGAAAAACATGGAAAAGGGGGCAGCCCGCGAATTAAATGGAAGCTGGTCTTTCATCGGCGCGGCTTTCACGAGCGGTCTCGGTTTGGGAATCGCTGCTTCATGACTCGATAACGTTCAAAGGCGTGACAAGCGGGGTCTCATTAAGGGAGGATGGCCGCGGCCGCCCCGTCAAGAATATATATTCTGTCGTGGTCCCGGATGAAAATATTTTCCTTCGGTGGCCGGGGATCCGGGCGAAATCAGCGCGGCCCCGGTTTTATTTATTCGCGGCGAGAGTAACTCTCGTTAAACGTTATTATCACCGCGTCGTTGCCGGTTTGAAAGGCGTGGGCGAGGACAGGGACGGAGGAAGAGGAGGAGGAGGAGGAGGTCGGGGTTGCGCGCCTCGAGCGTTTCGGGCTAAAATCCACGCCACGAGGAGGCAAGAGTTTCATCTGAGCGCGTCCTACCGCGACATCAAAGATGGCGTGCGGAGCATACATTCTGTAATGAGTTGAATCGCGGGAGCAGCATCCTCTTCCCGTCTCTTAGCCCGTTCTTGCTCACCGTGTATCCCTTTCTGCCCTCCGCTTTCATCCCTTCTCCCTGGCGTCCTCAATGTTTCTCCCTCTCTCTTCGGATCCTCTTTCTCCCTCGCCCTCTCTGTCTCTCTCTCACTGTTCCTCTCGGTCGCTCCGATTCCGTTCTTCATCCTCTAGCGAATTCATTACGGGCAGTGTTAGGAGGCAGCGTTGAATTAGCGAAAGCAACGCCATCCTAACGGCATATACTCGTTACCGCGCCTCTTATTATTAAAGCCGCGAGGCATCGCGTATCTTCGTCCCTTTTCACCGAGGAAAACCACGAGGAAGCCGCGTCGAAGTTAGCAGTCGGGTGATTACACTCGCGCGTTCCTTAATTATAATTGCGAAGTCGCTGGTAACGTAATTGGTATTTAAATGTGCATGGGGTAATTCCAGGGCACGCGCGCGCGCCAGCCGGCACCGTTTTTCGCCGCCCCTTTTCGCGCGGACTTCGAATCGAACTTCCGGCGCGCGCGACTTCGAACTCCTATCAGTGTTTGGCCCGTGATTAGCGACCGTGGACCTCTTGCGAGGCACTGTTTGATTAATTGAGCGATAGTCCGCCCGTTTATTCGGATCCTTGATTCTTGAAGCATCGCGTTGGTTTAGAATGGTTTTTAAAGCTGTTCGTTAACAGGTTTCGTGATACCGAATGTTTTTCTACATTTTCCGAGACTTTCGCGCGATTGGAGTGTGTAACCGAATGCAGTTTATTAAATATTGTTAGTACAGTATTAAAGCTAACCTGAAGTATCTTCTATGATTTTTATAGATTTGTTAGATTAAATTATAAATCATATAAAATTCGATCGCGTTCGTTCCCAGCAGTCGGTTACTGCCGAATTATCCGGACCGCTGCGAATTACTCCAAAGTATAAACGCAGCCGAACTGCAGTGACGGCATAAATTATGAACGGAAAATCTCAAGATGTATTACGAACGATATCCCATTGGCCCGCCGCGGATAATCCCGCACCCTCGACATTTATTGCCCCTTGAAAGCCGGGCGCAGGTAATCTCCGCAGCTTCGACTGGCATGCGAGCCCACCGGCTCAAGCGCCCATAACCATTAACAAATCTTGTAGCCTAGCACGAAATAAAGTGCCCCCGTGAATCGGCCGTTTGATTCGAATAGCTACAGCGCTTTTATAGAGCAAAGGGGCAGGGAACAAGAGAATGGGAGCAAGAGAAGGGAGAAAGGGTAAGAAGGAGATAGAGAGGTAGACAGATAAAGAAGTAGGGAAATGGAGAGATGGAGAGACAGATAAAGAAGTAAAGAGACAGAAAATAGAAAAATAGAAAAATAGAGGGTAAAGAAATAAAAACGGTTCAAAAACAAAACAGAAAGCAGAGAAATAAAGAGGTAAATATAAAAATGTAAAAGTGGAAAAACGAAGAATTAAATATAGTTATACAGAGATAGGGAAATAAAGCGAGGCAGAGAAAAACACAGAGAGATAGACAGAGATAGAAAAATAAGAGAGAATGGTGAGGGGTCAGCGAATGAGATAAAAGATCCGTGGAAGAAAAGGGGGATGAACTCGTGGCGCGAGGCCATCGTTGGACTCCTTGCAACTCTCCGCGATATGCTCGAGTAACGCTCCCGGCTCACCCCGAAAGGGAAACTCTTCTGTGCCCCTCAGACTTTGTATTATAATCGACGGGCGGAACGTAATACGATCCGGCCAAACTTCGGATAAACATACACGCCCCTTCCGACCGACGATGCGTGCTGGTGGTGAAATCAATTTTAACGGACCGAAATTGTGCGGGATTATCAGATGGTGGCTTAGGTTTCGGGGCTTAGAGTAACGCAAACTGTAACTCTTATCCGAGATTCTGATCGGCTTACTAATTGAGCACCAATGGATTTCGTATCTTGCATTTGTTCCAAGTTCCCCAGTGTTCGCGCGGTATCGCGGTTTATCGAATGCAATATCGTGTCACACTCGCGACGGAAATTATAAACTGAATTTGAAATTAAGGTGTTATTTGTTTGGCTTAAGTATGAAGTAAAAATTATTTGTCTGTTATCAATCGTTAACTTTTGGAGCGATGGTTGACATAGAATAAGCATTAACATTGTTTTCTTTCCTAATCCAGTGTGAACAGTATAGTAGCTGTATCGATCATAGTTAAGAAATAAATCATAGGACAAACGGTTAATATACACATTTGTCGCTCAGAGTCCAATTAAGTGCAGAAAACAAAAATTGAGAAAATTTATCCTTTGGCTTCTGAAATTATTATACAGCATATTCAGAAGCTATGAAAAGAATGGCTTTCGAACCTATGGAAAAGGAAGAAACGAGTAAATCCTTTAATAACTACGAAGAATATTATTTCTTCCGTTAAAATTTACAAAAACTTGAAATAAAAAATGAATTTAACCGCATTGGCTTCTGCGACTCATAAGTCGCAGAACTGACTCATAAATAAGTCAAATGAGAATTCTGAACTGAGAATCGAAACTTCCGAGCACTTCAATAGCAAACTGAAACAAAAGATAGTTCACCACCTAATCTCAGAACGTCAGTGTTGCGATACTAATAATTCACAGCCAATAAACACGACTTAACAAAAACACCGATGAGACGTCAAACATCAATCTTGCCCTTCGAAATACCCAAGCTGCTCCCCATAGGACGCGCGCCAGTGGAGAACCACTGATGTACGCGGATCACCAATAAAACAGCGCACAAAGGGAAGACAAATTGGCGGTATAGGTGGTCGCTTATTAAATCCAACGGCAGACCCAGGCTGACTCGTACGAATACACCGATTGTGTCGGGTGTCGTGGCCGGGGTTCGTGCGCGCTCCAGAATCGGCGGAGGGTTTTCCTGGCAGAAGGCGCCACCCTTCGGCGAGACTCCGGTGAAGAAGGGGCTGTTGGCCCGACAGAAGCCAAGCAAAGGCGTGTCGGGTTACCGGCTAACCCCGGGGGTAACCGCGAGTCCCACCTAAGCCCATAAGCGTACACGTATTTGCTTGACCCTCGTGCAGCTCGTCGCGAAGGTCACAAATTCAGCCGAAGGCTGCGAGGCTGGCCCCGACCACCTATGATCCTGGCGGGGCACGCTAACGCGCAAGTAACGAGATGTAAATTGAGACGCGTTTAGAAAGGCTGCACTTCCGTTTAAAAGATAACTGGGAACTTCCGTCACCGCGAGTCTCTAGCGTTTGATTATTCTATTATAAGGAGATTTCCGAAGGGTTTCTTTTAACCCTTGCGCAATAGATGTATGGTTTTAACGTTAGTATAGTTGGAGTTCGTTTATTTGTTGGATTAGATGTGTAATGTATGTTAAGGTTGCATCAAAATGAGGCGGATTAATTTTGTGCAGCTTGTGTGAATGGAATTTTATTATGGATAGAAATGAGGGTTCTAAAAGTTTGGTTCAATGACATGGACATTGCAGCTTTGATAACGTGGAATATCAAGTCTGAGAATGTCAATTTTCTCGAAGGACTTGTCTAGTTGATTGCTGCAGTCCTGAATTTTGATAGTTAGAGAACTAATATTGTTTAATTCCTAAGATTATTCCGTGAAAAACAATTTCTCGATTCAGTTGTTTCCTATTAGAAACTGTAGAAACCACGTTCAACGCGATATTCATATTTTCCAAGACGATCGAAAGGGAATTTTAACGGCGGAGCACGCAACGCTCCTGTCGGCGCTTTGTATCCAGTCAAGTTTTAGACGGATTCATGGAATCGGGCCCCGGAGCCAACCTTCGGACAACTCGAAATCCATCCCGAAGATTCGAGGCATAGTCTCGTCTGTATCGATAAAAAGAAAGATCCCGGTGTCTCGGGTTTCACGATACACGGTACGAAGTTGACGCTAACGAACGCTGACAATACGAAAGGCGACCGACGCTCGACCGCATTGTAACGGTCTTCTATTAGCGAAGTCGTCGGGACGCGAGGACCGGATCGTCCAGATAAAGTATCTGAATGACAGATAATCGGCCACCTATCAGTTTCACAAGCGTTCGCAATTCAAAATTCCTTTTTCTTCCACGGCGCCGGGGACGAGCGCCGCGGCAGCCGACAGTAATCTTTCGTTAAAATGGCCGATTGCGCGATTTGTTTGAAAATTTTCTCCTCTCTTTTTTTTATATTTATGGATATAGTGGAGACCGGATTAATTATAGATGCGTCTAAGATAGATTTTACGCGTGAAACTTGTTTACAGGGTGAAAAGCCTGAACGCGCAATATACACGCGATGTCCGCCGAGGAAAGCGATTTCAAGCGATCGCGTCGTGATGCTCGATAGAACAGCCATATTCCTTTGAAACCGTTCCGCGCGATAAGCGAACTATTAGATAGACTGATCTCTATTCCCGGCGACGAGGAGAATGCGGTCGATAGAACGAGCTCGCACGTAAATCTCGCACCAACAGGAGAAAACAACGCGACAAAAAACACGCTGCACGTAAGTAAATTCTTTTTCGCTCGTTTTTTTCAATAAAAATACCTAGTCCCGCGGTGCTGGACGAAATAAAAAGTGGAGATGCGTGGAAAGGCGGGTTACTAGATTTAATTACATTTAAAGTCAGAAGAATGATTAACTAATAGGCTGTCGTTATAAAGCATGACAGTACCGTTCCTATATAACAGTTCAGAATTGTGAGATAGTCGAAAAGAATATCTGATGTCATTATTTTTCGGATAAGAGTCCAGTGTATTATGCTTCGTTAAACGAAAGATTAACTGAGGATTAATTAAAACGTGACCGTACGTGTAACGTAGATTATCTCGATCAAACGTTAACCAAAACTGACATTCTCCTGCTACAATTTATGACATAATTATCCTACATTATCAACGCTAGATTTCCAGACATTTATTGTATCATTCCTAGAACAATATGAGTTCACCTTTGCACTCCAGTTGCGCCTCACAATCGCCAACCGATTTTACACAGGAAAATTGTAAAGTTTGATGTTTAATATTGAATTTTGCATAACGCATCAACGTGCGAAGTATTCAAAGAAAATAGTTTTCTTTCTCAACGTATTTGCGATTTCTAGCTAAGTCAATTTCAGAAAGTATCTGCATCTGATTAGAAAATATTGAGTATTTCCAGTGCAAAACTAACTTAACAAAAGGGTTAACACCAGAACTACCACACTAATTAAGTCGAACTATTCCAGAATATACATATCGCGAGTATTTAAACTACGACGACGCTTTTGCGAGGAGGTATAAAATAAAATATGTTCGTACAGGTATATACAAGCCTAAGCCTCCTTTCAAATATCACGCAATGTGTTGCTCCAATCAAAAGAAACGAGAAATAAGACACTCAAGTTACTCGGTTAGTTCCAGTGTCGAAGGAGCGTCCGATAATATCTAACATCAGCGTTTTCTAACATTTACTAATGCTTTTCGCGGCGAAGTTTCGAGGAACACGGGTGACGCGTTTCGAGAGTGCACGCGGAGGAAGAGGAACGGGTCCCGAATTCCGGCGGATACTGTAAACAAACAGGCTCGTTCGACCAACCTTTATGTGGCATCTTCCAGAAGGGCGGTTCGGGGGTGGGTGAGCAAGGGTTAGCCACCCCCGCGCCCAACAGCGTTCTTGCCGCGTGCAGCGCCGCCGCCGCCGCCTCCCGGCTCCGCGCTGCCGCAGCGCTTGGCGGGTAATCCGAAGCGCTGTCACTTCCGGCGATGCCGGCACCGCCACCGCTGCCTCCGCAAGAACGAAGGTGCAGGTTCAGCCGACTGCCGGCGACCGTGCCACCGCCGCCACCGCCACCTCCGCCGCCACCTCCGGCCACGCTAACACAATGCTGAAAACAAAACAAGGGATTCGCTTTTTATCTCTTCCACTAGAATCTTCTGATGGAGGACGACGTCCGTGGCAACGTTCAATTGTTAAGGAAATTTTGGCAGTCGAAGAGGGATATTATTGCATAACATTAGAAATATTGATGAAATACGATACGAAACCGAAGATCCTCTATATTCGTTATTGAAAGCAACTTACCGTATTTCATCAATACCTAGAATACCCGATGATTAATGATTGCAAGTCCGATGTACATAAGCGTTTTTTCGATTCCTGGAAATAGTTATTCTTGAAATCTATTTAATTATCTTCTTGCGGACTTCAGTGTTTTTTTTTTGTGTTCTAACCTTGTGCTCTTCTACTTCGTTTGAGATGAATAAGAAACTAATTAGTCGAGTAGAAACGATTGAGAAGTAAACTGTAGCGTGTGTGACTGGTTTAGGTTAGCACGTAATTCACGCTTGGATAATCTTGTAAAGGTCAGGTTTGGAAGATCGATTTTCATTGGTTTTAATGAATTGTTGGCAGGAGTCGAGCTTGAATATAAGAAAGATAAATAATGGAAATTGAACGGAGAATTTTGATGAGTTGAAATTATGTCTGATGAAGGAATCTCGCAAAGAAGATACGCGACAGTGTCTGTCGTCGTAATTTCCTCTTGTGCGAAAGGAATTTGCAAGTACAAGGCCAAGTATAGTTTTATGAAAGCGCTGCAGCGCGATAGCGATGATTACGTAATTTACCTTCGTAATAAAATAGAATTAAACATGAAGTAACGGACTAAGTGAAAGTTTCGCAGGAAAGAAGTGCATTATGACTGTACTGCAATTTCGTGGCTACAACAACGAGAAATAACAAGAACGCAGGATTAATGCATAAGATTTACAAGCAAAAGCCCACAACCGCTGCTCCTCCACACAACACTTGACGAGCGTGCACATCAAACGGGGCATGTGCTTCTATTTGGAGCTTCCATTTCAAACCGAATACATTGTTGCCCTCGTATCTCCCCTTAAATACAAAGAGAATCATTTCGTTTACACAATCTATTGTTCTTAGCAATCCTTGTCACTATTACAATACAAACCCCATATTTTCGATGAAGAAATTTTAAATAAACTCTCAAACGAACCAATGATTGTTAGTGTCTATGAGATGCACGAATTTTATGTCATTAAGTAAACTGTGATTCTGTATGACTTGTACAGACGTTAGTTCAATAATTAACTATAAATCCTCGAAGATAGAAATCAATTCGTTATTTGAAATAAGAATGCTACTATATTGAAAAATCAACGGCTTCAACAATAATCATCCAGCTTCTCTATAAAATCCCGCGATATTTAAGGAACAACATGGCGGTCGGTTGATTTAAATTTAAACTATTTCGTCGCCGCATTAAAACAAACAGTAACTCGATATATTGTGCTGTCCAAGGGAGAGAAATAAATCTTGTTAAGCGTGTTCCAATGAATTCCGTTTTTACAGCGCCCGGCGACGCGACGCCATGTTGGCAAACGTTTTGTGTTCCGGCGACGCAGGGCGTCTCTCGTTAAAACTTCATTCCGCGAGTACGGTGAAACACGAAACGTCAAGAGCACGGGAATTACGTGCTAAGTGAACCGAAGGATTAAACGTTAATGGAGGATGTCACGTTCGAGCGATTTCTTTCGCTCTGGAGCTTGATTTGCAGCTGGTTCTAGCAGTTTGTCGCCGCGCGGGTACGCGCGGACGTTTGTCCCCCCAATTTTGCGCGTACCCGCGCGCGCGACCGCTCGGCTATTAGATTTTCTGTGCGGCGCGCGCTCGAACAACGCATTCATTTCGTCATCCAGTGAAAAAACTGAAACAATTTCTTCATCCCGCCGGGTTCCGCGAACAATGGGCCTGTTGGCCAAGCGGAGGAACGTCGGCGAACGTCGTTGCGAAACGCGTACGATTTCTAGCTCGGGTCGGCATTAATTAATTAAGAAGAGGATGCGATAATAGAGGATGCGATTCACGGGGATAACCGCGAAAACGGGTGCCATGGGGCAATGTGAGTCGAAGGTCTCCAAAGGTGAAGGTGTTAGACTGTCAATGGTAGGTGTAAAGTCGCGAGAATAAAAATGGCGGAACGTGTAATACAAAAGGATGATGAATCTGAAGTGACTTACGTTCTAAAGTTACTTCAAAATTATATGTAGTTTACATTTCGGTAAAAGGACCTACGAATAGGAACAAAGAACACGGGTTATCTTTTCCCAGGTAATTTATCAAGGAGCTGTACGTGCTTTCTTCAACATGCGTGTCAACGATTTGGAAGCTTAATTTCCGACTGTATCATCGTGTAACATACTTTTCCGTGAAAATGTTGCTCGCATTCATAAACATGTGGCAAAAAGCAAGTCTTCATTACGTAGGCGAACATTTTTTCTTCCGCCCGCCTTACCAAAGCACCCTTAAAATATAGAAACCCTTTAACCATTTATTCCACGAAAGCAGATGCATAAAAATGTAACATGGAAATGCGTGAGATTATATAATAACTTCCTTAAAACCCCAGAATCGCGTACGTTGAATTCATCCCCTTGGACCAGCGAAAACGTTCAAAAATTTAAATTCCCAATTCTGATTGTTCCAATCAATATTACTTCGAGCGTAATGGTCGCATTCCGCGCAATAACGACAATGGAAAAAAATCAACCAAGATACGTGCAGATTCACATCAACGTCACGGCGTCCCTTCAGAATTCGGTCGAAGAGCGGCACGGGGGGTGGACGCCCGTAAATCGTGGGAAGCGCATAAATTAAAAAAATTCCTGGCTATACGGGAAACGTTACGAGCACGTCGCCCAATAAATCTGTCGGATTCATAATCGCGATGCATTAAACGCGCGTTTGAAGCGGTGCTGGAAGGGAATAGAAGGTTAAATTTCGCGAGCCGTCGGTCGGGCCCCGGAATCCGCGTAAAGGCTGATCAATGTTTCCGCGTGAAACGTCGAAACCCACCCCCGCCCCCGCCGCGATCTGAATAACTTCGATATTGTTGCGAGCGATTTCATAAGCCAATGTGTAAATCATGAAAACTCGATTGATCCCCGCATACTTCTGCACGCTCTTTCACGCGCCCTTCCACGCGTACAAACGGACCGCGCGCCGCCGCCGCCGCCGCATCAAAGAACATAATTCAGGGGATTATCGTGCGCGAAACGGGGCAAATATTGGCACCGTCGAAACTGGTTCGCCAAAAGCAAATGTTCCGGCGGGGTGCGTCCAGAAAATAAATAACGCCACGGTGAATAATAAACATCGCCGGTGTCGCCGGTAAATTTTTGCCCATTTTTCGCCGCTCAAGCCTGATTACACCTATACGCGCGAATTTAGTCGTCGCGGTTCCTCGACGCAACCGATTTCATGCGAATCCCAGGAAAAAGCCGTGGCGCAGCGGAAAAAAAAGGAGGAGAGAGAGAGAGAGAGAGAGAGAGAGAGAGAGTAACGAGAATTTTACGTCCGTCCCACGCGCGTTTTAACGATTCCCTCTGTTAGCTTTTGATACGCGAATAATTAAATATTACATCCCGCGCCACGGTAGGAAAATAGGCAAAGGTTAATTTGCTAACTTGCCCTACGTGCTTGCAGTTCCGTCGACCTGTGCAAGTAGAGACGCATTACTCTTGAACCCCGCGGTCCTAACCATACGTGCACCGTGTATACTCGGCGAGGGGCGAGCGGAGGGTCAACGTTAAATTCGGTCAGAAACTCGGGTAAACAGTTGCGAACACTTGTGAAATAATTAGGGCCGCGGATGGAATACAGTTTTCGCAGTCCTCCGACGTGCTTTTCGCTTCTGCGTTACCCGAAATTTCTTCTTCTGATTTCATTCCCTTTCATGGAGTACACTCCCATTTCACTCAACGTAAGACAGATCGAAATTAACCCCACACCTTACGACTTAATTTCGCAATTCCATTAGAACTATTCATCGTTGATAATGTACTAATAAAATAAAAATGCTCTTTCTATACCTACATTTACTCCAAACTATACAAATTACTAACAAACGCGATGTTTCATTTCAACTCAGAAGAACTGAACGTTTACATTCGTTAAACAATAGTAGAAATTTTCGTCACGAGTTTGATACGACATTGCAAGGCAAGAGGGGTTGGTAATATTCTGTCAAGCCTTATTTCGCGAAAGAAACGACAAAGGAATCGTTCGAAGGAACTTTCCACTCGTTTTCCGACTGGCGCGTTCCCGAAAATCGTTTGCGAAAGACAGCGAGTTCAGGAATCGATCGTAATTTCGGTCGTTTCGCTGGGGGCAAGAAGCTTTCACGAGCAGCCGTGTAATTTAAACTCCCGCGGCGGAGATTCTTGCGGTCAGATTGGTGTTTACATCGACAGTAATACCCTCTTTGGCGATCGGGATACCTCTGAAGGCGGGTTCACAACAGCGGCGGCGGCGTCCGTACACCTACGCGCATTCCACCGTCGCTTTCGTTCATCGTAGTTAATCACGCCGCAGTTACGACGAGTGTTAATTATCATTCGGCCCGGTTCGTAGATCATTAGCTCCTTTCATCGTGATCGTGAGGAGCGTCACGACCGCTAGGAGACGCGGGGATGAGGCGGGCCTCTCGAGCGGCGATGAAGAGGAAGAGAGGGAGCCTCATAAACGATTCGACTCGATCAAAATGTGCAAGCTGTGCTACACCGTCGACTGATTACGGGTTACTGTCCCGGCGACCGCGCGATCCCTTTGTATCCCGTTAAAAAGAAGCGCGACCACTTACCGTGATGCGGCTCTAACAGAAACGCTTATTACGGTAACCGAGGAACGCGACGTAACACTGGCTTTTCGCCGAGTGTGTTATTCCGCGATTATTCGCTTGCCCCGATGCCCCGGAAAAATTAATGGAAAATTAATGGATCGCGGATAAAGACGTTTCATCGAAGCGTGGAACGTACTGCCGGCCTGTCGTGAGATTGTCCGGATGAAGAATCTCGAAGCGAATCTTCTGGATTTAAATCTTCTGTATTAAATTCGATTTTAGGAAAATTGATGTAGGCATCTTTGATGAATGTTGTTTACAATTCGTTGAGTCGCTTATGCGACCGTAACGCACATTGTTTTCTGATAAAGAAGACATTGAATGATATGTTTACGATGATAACATTTTAGAAGAGCGTATAAAGCTAACTTTGATCAAAGTAAATGTATTAGTTTAAGTTCTAAGCTTGAAATTCTTTGAATTCAAATTCGATGAGGTCGAAGTACCTAAATTTTCCAGCATTCCGCCGCTAAATTTCAATTTTTAAATGCAACACGCAAACAGAATCAATCGACAACAAACGGAACGTATCATTTCGCGAGCAATGGCCGGGACAAGCGGGAAACACGAACTTCCCCGTGGAAATGAAACGAACGACGCGAAGTTTACTAATTACTCGGTTCCTTTATCGTCTGTGGCGAACTTAGACGAAGCTGGCACGCATTAAATTACTTAATATCGCGTCCCGTGGCGTTTTACACGGAAAAATTACGTGGCCAAGAAGAGGGTCGCGCCGAGAAGTGGGGAAAAAACGGAGGAGTGTCTCAAAGCGACAGTGTAACGACATTCTCGACGGTCGATTTGCAATTAGCGGATACGCGGGAACACTTTTCCTTTCGACAAAAGCGCTTCCACGAGAAATCTTGTGATCCCGCGGCCTCGTTAATGGCGGCCGCGCAAAGAACCCGCCGAAGGGGGATCATTAAAGACGCTCGGATTTTTGTGCATTAACCTAATGCCGGGCGATTTCCGGTTGACGTGACACGGTAAATAAAGACGAAATTGCTGTCCCACTATTTAAAGACCGACCCACGCGGATAGCGAAAGAAAATGGAGAGAACGCGGCATACGCCGCTCTTGTTCGGAGCACACGGAACCCGGCTCTTCGACAAAGAACGTCATTGAAAGAATGTCATTAAAAGAAGAGGAACGACATTCAGACGACGAATTGGCAACATTGCGGAATCGTTACTTCGTTACGTACAGCATTTATCGTTTTTGCCCGCAGTGTTGCTTCGATTCTCTTCCTGTGATTATACATATTATAATTGCAAGTGCTAGATATACCGATCAGCGGAAACTACGTTATTTATCGAAAGAGCTACACTGCAACTCCGTTCGAGAAGTAGGAGGATAAACTAAATGAAACGTATGTTACTATTGTTCTAAAATGAAGTTTAATGCGTTTATAATACGATTGTAGAAACGTTGTTCTTTCGAACTTTATATATATGTTCAGTAGTCGATTTTTAACATATTCATGTAGTAAATTATGATTGTATTCTTTCGTCAACGTAAAACTGAAGCATTATGGGATATGCTTCAATCTAGAACGCACGAAAAAATTGCACGGGCTTGATTATGCGAATGTATGAAATATATTGCGAGATAAGGTTAATGGAAAATTTGGTTAGGAAGTTGAATATACGAATATTACAGGAATGACGGAAATCGTTGAACGATAGAATTTGATACTTCAGTATTCGTCGGGAAAATATTATTCTTCGCAATCTCCCACCAAACTCGCAACAAAATGGAGCAATAACCTTAACTGTAGAAATATTTAACCTTCACATTAAATATACTACGTCCTCGAGGAAATCGTGCGACAAGTGATAAATTACTGCGATAAAAAGAGCCTCCAACGATTACATTCAAGGCAAGAAGAAGCAGAAAGCGATAAATACAATTACTCAGCAGTTTGATTAATGTCGAAGGAAACGGTGCAAGTAATTCAATTTCTTTACATTGTACTCGCACCACCGTTCGCTAACGAATCATCCGATGAATTGAAGAATATCTGTCCTCAAAATCTTCCCATATTAACAGTCATATTAAGATAGTCTCAAGATTGCCACCGTTCGCAGCACGGTGCACTATCTCCGGCAACAATTATGTACATACTTCGACCGATCCGATTACAAGAATGCAACGCTTAAAGGTTACGCGAAAATCTCGTGTCAGAGTTTCAACCGTCTTCGACGGATACCAGCGAACTGGTCGCGATTCTTCGATCGGCGGGGCACTTATGGGGTTGCCGGAGGGTTAATTTCCGTTTTCGTCGTCGTAACTCAACGGACAGAATGACAGGAAAGGTGCACGGAATTAGTAAATAATTCGAATCGGTGAATTTTCCCTACGAGCGCTGCCATTCGTCTCGTCGCCCCCGAGCGTTTCAAGTACAACAAAGGGCTTACCGTGAAATCTCCCGAGGTACTCGCGGAGGCTTTCTTTGCTGAGCACTCGAGCAACGAGGGGACATCTGTTATTTTCCGAGATTGTATCACTTTCAATGAGCGCCGATGTTTCTTTTTCCCTCTGGCCGCGTAAAAATAATAAAAAGGCGGACAGGTGTTCGCGGCTGCGGCCCGAGAGCCCCGGAACCCACCCCCTGTTGCCCGACGTATCCCTAATTCGGCTGACGATGTGTATAAATTATTCATAAAGGTGAAATTTGTTTCATTCGGCCGAAATATACTCGCTCGGCTCCGTTCCGAAATGTTGAAAGTATAATGAGATGAAAATATCGCCGACGGTGGCCCAATCAGCCCGACACTGCGGAACGGGAAACTTCGCTCCCCTATGATTCGCCCGGAATTGATCTTTTCACATTTCGGAGGAGAAAGGACTCACGAAAAGAAAATTTCGTTGGTCGGACGTGTATGGAATTCGAAATGATAAAATAAAAGGAAGTATACTTGGAACGTGGTACTTTATACGGAGTTCATTGTAGACGAAGGATCGATCAACCCGACGATTTGTTTTTGCGTTTGAAAAGAATTCTTCTCTGTTTGCGTCGCGTCGGTAACGCGTTAACTTGCAAAGTTGTTTTAGGGAATATAACATTTCTGTGCTCCCGTGTCCGTTGATTTTCGCGATTCAATGTAAATAATTTACTCATCTTCCGCGGGGAACGCGTGACATTTATGCTCGGTGGATTTCATCGGCGAACAACAGAGAGCCTGGGCGTTATTTAATCATGTCCCTCCGCGAAATAAATCCGATGCAATTCACTTTCAAAGTGACAGGGGTTTTTTCCGCGATCACAATGAGATATTGAAGCGTCAACAGCGCCATTGTGGCAGCGGCAATTTGTCAGTAACCGGCGAGCTACCCGTGCTTTCCACTTATTACGTCTAGCCGGGTTCATTACATTTCCCGCGGCCGTCGGCCCTCTAACTCGCGGAGGAAAAAATGATTTGTTTCAATGAAAATGGCAGATAGACGCAACAGCGAATTCATTCTCTATAACACTGTTTTGTCCGCGGAGTTTACTCCGTTTTATTTTGATCCTTTTTGTGTTCTTTCCGCGGCACCCTTTGTTAACTTTTAATATGAATTTTCGGAGTGTTTGCTTCAATTTCGTCGGGGTAAACATTACCAATTGAGTCGCAAATTAACAAAACAATTTATTAATTTGAAATAGCAGACATACGAAGCTGCAGTTAGCATACTGAAGGTTTTAACAGCAAATTTTGAACAGTACAAAATTGGAATGAAACTGACAATGGCTCGAAGAATTAATTTAGCTTCTTTCGTTTCGATGAAGAATATATCAATGTATACGGAGATCGGTAGTCGACCCGTCGCTACTTCCCGATACAAAATATCATAATACTTCCAATCCATAATCTGCGAAACTCATTGCTGACAACGATTAATTAATTTCTCGCAACATTACATACCGAGAAACACTCCGAAAGCCGTATACATCGATTCTACAACACTTTTAACCGAGAACGCTTACGCGATTCTAAAGAAGTAACATGGAGAACCGTTGCCGCCGGAACCGAACGCTCAACGAACTTTCTCCGCTACACTTTACGTCTAATCGCACTATGTGTGTACATATTACAAACAAACAACGACAAACACGTCCAATCTCTCCTATCCCTTTCGACCAGTACCAAATACGTGACGCGAACTCCAAAATTTACCATCGGGAGAGTTGCTCGACCAAAGGGCGCGAAAAGAGGGCAAATTTGAATCTCACAGGCGAACCTTCCGCCGGAATATGCACACAGATCCACCGTCCCCGGGACTTAACCTTGAAGCCAGGGACGCTCGACTTCTTCCACGGTAACTCGTATCCACTCATCGACTCTGCCCGTTCGATCGTAGATGGGAGAAGAAAAAAAAACGTACCGTGTCGAGAATGGCCGTGGTCAGGCCGGATCCAGTCACCAGCTAAAAGCACAATCCGCAGCGACGTGTCCTCCGCGACGGAGACGTTCACAGCACTTTACGATCGGCGCCCGGCCAAGCGGTTGCCCGACGATCCTCCGTCGACGATTCCAGCCGGGTGGTCTCTCGACGAGCTGCGTTGAAGCCGCGCTCGCGTATCTTCGACGGACGCGGGTGTCCGATCACTGATCACTGAGAACGCACAGTTTAACCGCGTGGGATCCGTCAGCGGCGACGAGCTCAGCCTCGCCACGGGATTCACACTGGAGAGCCGGCGGCCGATCTACGGGGCTCCGATCCAGAGGCGGGCCCGCACGGATGTATCGGGTGTTCACAAGCGAAACGTCGCGTCTGCGGCCGCACGGACCCCTCGGGCCGGCCGACGGCGATACTCGCGGAAACGTGAATGGAGCGGAGGTGGTGCCGCGGCAGCGGGACCGACACCTTTTGCCATCAAACGTTGGAAGCCCGGGGGGTGTGCGGGAGTACGAACGGCGCCTCGTTTTCGTCCGGTCGGGCGTCACGCTTGGTCCGGCGTTCGGCGGTGGTTAAATCGCGTGCGAGCTTGACCAAGGAAACGAGAGAAGGAGGAATCGAACGTGAGAGAGCAGTCGGTCAAGAGGAAAGAAACACGTGCAACTCGAAAACAGGGGTGCAGTGACGCGTCACTGCTGCGGTGCGCGGCGCCCGATTGACCACCAGAGTCTGCCTTCCTTCATGCGAAGATCCCTGCCGCACGATTTCGTCACCCCCACCCCTTACTGCCGTCCCTTGTATACGATCTCCCTCTATCGGGCCTGGTCTCTCTTTCTCGCTCACTCTCTCTTTCTCTTTCTTTCTACCTATCTCTCTCGCGCTCGCACTCGTTCACTCCTTCTCACTCCGCCTTGCGACTGCTCTCCGTAAGCTGTCCCTTTCCGACGTCCGGCTAGTCCGACGAAGGCACCAGTGTAGCCCCTCCGGGCAAATTCGTCGGACGACGAGCTGGCTTCGAGAGAGCGACGGGTGTTTCCCCCGCCCCCCGCCCCCCGCTCCCCAAAGCGCAGACTTCCGCGTTTAGCGTGCATCTGGGCGGAGCCACGATCGGTGTGGTCGAGCTCCCCTTTCGCTCGTACCCCTCCAACGAGCGACAGTGGTATGGTGGGGGAATCGGTGGGGTAGGGATTCCGACGGTGGAACGACAGTGACAGCGCTGTCGCCGATATAAACGTTGAAGCGGTCCTCGCGTCTCGGCACAGCGCTGTACAGAGAGTTCAGACTGGAATGGTCTGATGGGTGGGGCTTACGGTGGGCGGGACCGTTCGCCGTTGGACCGCGCCGCGGGACGCCATTGTTTTCGCGGCGCGGTGGCCGTTCGACGCCCGCGACGCACGCCGACGCCCGGCGTCGCGACTCCACTCTCGCACGCAACGCCGTCGCGGCCGTCGTCATCCGCCTGCCTCTTTTCTCTGCCTTCGTTCGGCTGGCCGCTCGAATTTCTGCGCCAAGAGGTAAGTCGACGATCTGTACGTATGCGCGTGTATGTGTGGGTGCGTGTGCGTGTATGCACGTGTGTGATTGTGCGTTTGGTGAACGTGTGTGTTCGCATGTGTAGGTTTGTATGCGTGCGTCGCGAACGTGCACGGCAAGAATCCCGTATGTACGAACATGTGTGCCGTTCCTCGCCTCTTTATTTCGCTCTTCTTTTTCCGCCATTTCTTTCCCTCCTTCTTGTTTTCACCCTCCCTCCCCCTTCCGTCGTGCACTTTCATGGGTATTTCTTTCTCCGAGCGAGCGACCCTCGTTTTCATTGTTTTGCACACGCGTCCCTTTCTTCTTTCAATTCGCTGGTGTGCTTCTATCGGGACATGGGGATGAGAATGACACGAGTGTAGTTGCAGAATGGTTATGATTAAGGGTTAGAGGAGAAGGTACCCGTCGCCGGATATCGCGTACGCGCACTGTTACGGTGTGCGTCGCACGCGTTGTACCATTGCTGAATGGTTGTTTCGTTGTTTGCGTAACTAATTTGTTTACGGAACACTGTTTGCGCAGTAGTTTCGGTCAACGTATTAGACTGGGTCCGCCATGTTACCGAGACCCGGCGCTCGCGTCTTTTCCACTGGGGTTGTTCGGCAAATGACGAAGGACGTTTAGGGAAGGCGCACTGTTATTACGGAATTCTGGATGAATAAATGATAATATTGTAATTAATTAATTTGTTGCAAGGATATTAAAGATGCTGACGGTGGTGCTGTAAATTTATCAAGACAGCGGATATAAGATCTCCCTCTTCTCATTACTATAGAAAATCGCAAAGGCAATCTTAACTTGAAAGTATCGAATAAATTTATTTATTTATTTACCTATGTGTTACTGTATATACACTCTGTAATCACAAGAATGACACTTTTATAACTTGCAGAAGAAATCGCGAATGAATTGCTACCGACTATAACTTCAAACGTCGACAGCACAGAAGACACGTGAAATAACATTTCCCAAGACAAATCTGTAATTTTTATCACGCTCAAAAGAATAAATCAGTGGTTTTAAAAAATAAACGTCTCCACCAGAGAAATCTGTGTCTTTATTTTCCGAACAACACCTCCCCGAGTGCAATTAATTAACCGTTAAAGGAGCCGAACATTTCGCCGTCTTTCCGCTCCACGGGCAATTTAAAGGCGGCCATAAATTGCCGTTGCTTCGACCTCTTTAACTTTGAATATCGTTACGTAACTCTGGATCGTTAAGGGGTGCGGGGGAAGGAGTGGGGCACGCGTGGAAATAATTGTTCGAACTTCTTCGCCGGGGGAGGATATCGTGCACGCGAAGTTGACATCCTTTGCTGGGTTGCGCGCGGAACAGGTGGCTCCAATTATGTTCCAATTACCTGCGCGTTTAATTCTCGTTTGAAGCGGCTGTCGAAGCGCTAATTCGAGAGCATTCGCATTTACGGGCAAGAAGGGAAAAAAAAGAAAGAGTGGAGAAAAGGTGGAACGCGTTTATTAATGATAGCTACGGGAATACAGTTATAACAGGAAACATCTCTGTTCCTCGTGCACCGAAGCCCGCGCACGCGCCCGTTTCCGATATAAATATCATTGTTCTTTCCGTTCCGTGAGGTTCGCGGCCTCGGGATAAAATAAAGACGTCTCCGTTCGCTAATTATTTTTGCGCCTGTGCGTAACTCGATTTTTCCTGCCAATCGTCACCCTCCGTTTCCGCATTATTCAGTCGAGCACCAGTCCTCGCGGTGAATAAGCGATTTAATATTAATTACCGTGTATAATCGGCAGCTTCTTTTTCCACCCCCGCGCATACTTCTTTCTTTTGCTTGTTAATCATATTGAATATTCATAATTACTCGTCGCTTGCGTTTCGTACACCGATATTCCCTGTTCATTGAACACCGGAGTAATAAAACCGGTCAGATAAACTTGCAAGCAAATCACAAGTTTGTTTCTTGTAATATTATTTTTCATTGGATTACTTTTATGTTTTTCGTATTTGTCGTGTGTCAATTTGCGATGTACGTATTAGGAACGTTTGTAAGTGTGCTTACATTGCCGATAACAACGTTGACTTCGATTTATAGTAATAATCCACATTTGTAACTACGGTTATTACGTTCCACGATCATTAACCCCGTTCTTCTTAATACAATTAACCGTAGTCGTTCGATGTTGCGTTCAGCATTTGATTTTTCGTAACTTAAGAAAATTAATAAAAACGTTCATCTTTGAAAATGTTCAACTGTTTCAGACAGGAAGACAAAGAATAATGAGAGATGGTATTTCTTTGAGAAAAAGAAAATTTTCTACAGCGACTTTCAGTCAAATATTTAAACTGATCTAAACAATTTTTCAAAATCAATATTTCTCATTGCAAGAATACTAAGAAACTCTGTATATAGACACACGCAATTAGCCATTTATTTACATATCATTCTTCCAACGCATTCTACAGCGTCCCGAAGAAACGGAGCGTTTCGTCGAACTCCAAGACCGCCCTCGCGCTCAAAGAATATTAGGGTTCCGCCCGCAACATCCCGTTTTTTTCCTTAAACGGCCCGTGTTTAGTTAAAAAGCCACGGACCAGCACTCCGTTGGTTTCTGCACACGTGAATGGTCACACGACACCCGAACTTTAGGAGAGAAGAACACCGAAGACTTGACCGGCCAAGGACGACCGATCTCACTACCGCCGCTAAATACGTGTACTCGACCGAGTGTGCAATTAATCAACGATCCGTGGGTAATTGTCGGGGAATCGATGAGCCTTAAGCGTCGGCGTGTGTGCGCGGCCCATTCAACGAAAGTTCCGTCGTACCCCTTACAGTCCGAGACGTCCGGTAGAAAGTTTTTCGCCAACCGTTCGAGCCGAGGGAACGGCGAACACCAAGAACCGGCCAAGGAAAAGGATTCTACGTCGAGTCACTCGAAATTGAACGTATCGAACGCGCAACATTAAATCTCGATATTACACCATTTAAGAAGTTGACGTGCTGATCGTATTTCACGTCTTCTCGAAGTTGATACTTGAAAGTTTACTTTCACCGTGCACCATGTTTGCATGTTTATTTATAATACGAATAAATAAGTTGAGTCGAAATTAAAGTGACACGGGTACTTTTAATGTAGAACATACATTCTTAATATCAGTGTTCTTATCAATGTTGATATTTTCTAGTGAATTTTGATGAAGGTATTATTGAAGTAACGAGTAATTAAGGAAAGATACAGATCAATGGTCACTTGTGCATCGTTGAGTAAGAGAATTGTAATTGTCGAATAAAATACTTCGGTTTTACGTTTGAGATCATAGAGAGTTTATACTGTCTAACCTCATATCTTATAAGTAAGAGTAAGTAGGGCCTTCGCGAACAAACGTGAAGTTTCTGGAGGGGAGCTGATTTGGCCCACGCTGCGACATATCACCCCACTAAGGGATTATAGCTCTTTAGGGGTGTGTCTTCGCTTACAGGCGCTAAACTCGTTCAAACTGGCTCATACACACACTAGTTTTGTATGTAATAAGTTGAACTGGTGATACAAATTTTCAATGAATTTAATGGACAATAATGTTATTCACTTTGTAAAACGTATAGCGCAATATGATTTCATGTTACGAATAATTTAATATTAATGTTATGAACACAAATATCTATGATGTTTATAAATATACCTTTTTCGTTTGTTGGAATGTTAACAATAAAGTATACCTAGAGCAACAATGATTAAAACATTGTTGTCATGTATGTAGGGCAGTTTTTTCATTCGAACTATAAAACCGTAGGGGAAGCGTACAGAGAGCTGTGGGAAAAAGGAGAAACGGTCGAGATAGTTAAGCGATTACGAGATAACCAGATTAAAGTAGAACGAGTAGATGAGTAGCGGATAGATGAACCTGTGTAATTATGTTCAGACGTTTGAGTGACACTTCTCATTTATTTCGGTTGTTAATCCCACGAACGAGCAGCTACTTTACAGGTAGCTTTCTAGTGGATTTACGAACGTAGTTGGAGGTTTACGAAATTTCCATATTACCCAAATTTGTTAATACAACCAGGCGATGTCTGACGTATCTGTTATGTCCTGTTAAAAAAATTGTCAGTGCCAATTGAAGAAAGAAAATAAATATGTTCAGTAAATCTACATTCACAAATCCTCCGTTTTTGAAATAACCTTCTAACGGCACTTCGTGACGCCGACGAAAATTTCACTGTTTTATTCGATCTCAATGGATATTGTAGCGATTTTATTGTTTCTATCTGCTAGCATAATGATCCCTCGTATTACCGGTGTAGATGATTTTTATTTAACATATGATACAAAGATAATTCTTGAATTTCGACTCTAAGACGTACTGACTCTATATTCTATACTCACTGACTCTCTCTCTTTCTCTCTCTCTACTCGCGCTTCCGTGACCTATTTCGCGTATTGCATATACTGTTGCCGAAAACACACGGCCACACATACACAGAAGCACAGATTCGTACACAGGCTTGGCGGTCATCGCATCCTATTATTGTTTCGACTCTGTTCCTTCGTTGATAATCGCCTGTCATCTATTTTCATACAGGTGATTCTCCTGAAAACTTAACGTTTGCACTGTTTGTCGTACAGAACAAGACTCGTGATTTGTCACATGGGTCGGTCGACTGCGGGCATTGATTGCCATAATGATGATTACAAAAATCGCTCGTCCTACAATATGTGGAATTTTTGTAAGAAAATATTTTTAAGGAATACATAGTTAAGAATAGCGCTGTACATTACAAAGCACCGGGAACATGAAAAACTATCAAAATATATAAAAATTACCAAGAACTTGAATATAAGTTAATATTCTATTTAAAAAATCAATACAGTTCATAAGGAACATATGACCAAAATCTCCGTGGCACGGAACGTGTTAATCTATCAAAAATAATGACTCATTTCAATGTTGGTAAACTTATAAGCCAACATGCAATAAATTTGATTTTCTTCTACATTTGTCTTTATAGTGAAACGTTCAACGGTTGAATAAGAATCAAAAGTAGATAATTTCCGATCATTGGAAAACTGTATTCTGTCGAAGACCTTTTAAAAATGAATAGGAACAATTCGTTCTGGAAAACGTGTCTACGCGCAGTTGGTCTGCCCGTTTGTACCGGCAGGATTAGATAGCTTCCGTGGAACGTGTAACAGTCAATCAAATCGTTGTCAGAATTTGGGGCCGACTCTTTCGTCACGCCTCTCGTGTACCTTTCAGCTTATCCACCGCGTACAATTGGATTTATCAAGTTAAAGTCGAAACCGACGATTGCCCTGCGCTCGTTGCACGATGACACGAACCATCGGGACGTCGACTGATCCCCGTGTGATTTAAACGTTACACATTAGTTACGTCGGACAACTTCGCTTCAAAAATCCATTTATCTTATCAAACATATTCAATTCATTTCCTCGCGTACGATCGTACTCGTTAAAACAAGAAATCCTCTAAATTGTCTTCTCACTTTAAAACGGAACATGTTCCGAAGGGAAATTCAATAATTGACTCAGCCCAATTATTTAATCCCTCGCGATAGCTACATATTTTTCCTTTCATACTGCGAAAATAGGGGTTACTCGATAGTTCAAAGGGAACGTGACGTTTGTACTAGTGAACCGAACAGAAATAGCGAGCGAAAGATTTATTAGATTCAAAGTTACAAAGAATACAACTTTACGCTCCGCGTTATAAACTATCTTTTGATTCCCCGTGCAGCAGCGAATGTTTAGTGCAGCGAAATGATCAGCCGGAGGTGAAGCATTTCTTTCGGGGGAAAAAGGTTGGTTCTAGACGGGTTAAACCGGGATCGCGTGCAGCGGAGCCAAAGTCGAAAGGTATTTCTCCATTGCACGGTTTCGTTATCGCGAATAAAATGCGGCGCATATCAATGTTTCCAACTAGACGAATTTCATATTCACCGGTATTATTTGAACGATTAACGCGAATGGAACCGTTCCGGGGGTCGCTGTATTGTTGGCAACATTTTCAACCGAGGCATTTACAATTCTCTCTTTATTGCCTCTCGGCTTATCCGGATTGCGCAGGGAGCGTTTACGAGTTGTGTTTCATCCTAATAATAACCATTAAGTTAACGAACTGCAACGTGGCTGTTTGAACACAGAGAGCGGGGCCGCGGGGAGGGGAGGGGCGGCGATGGAGGGGTGGGACACAGAGATTAACGTACCATTAATAAGATTATCCGCGTAAACAATAGATTGCCCATTTCCAGGTTTCAAGCATCCACGATCCCACGGATATAACGCAACCCGGCACGAAACGCATTTATTGAAAAACGCGATTACAAACCGGGCCGGGCTCGCGAAAACGCGCATCTGTTGTTACCAACCTGCAATATAACGTCGTTGAAATGATACGGAGACAGTGTGGTTGGTACACTTTGGTGAAACGATACGAGATATTATTGTTAAAGCCTATACGTTTTTCGAAATTCGATCGTACTGCGTTCTATGTTCTCCACTGTTTTCCACGTGAAACTACCCCTTCAGTTACAAGACACCGCGAACACGTTTTCGCTGAATTTATAGTCTTTAACTTATACGCATTTCGTTTGTTAAAAAGATTCACCGTATTGCTCTTTAAGCAGGTCGATTAAATATTTTCGAGGACCGACTTACTTCGCTTTCCCACTAAAAAGAAAGCGACGAGAACCGCAAACCAAGTCGACTGTCGAAGCACCGGAGTCAAAATGATCCAGCTCCGTTGGGTTAACCACAAAGATGATGCAAAAGCGTTTCGACTGATTTCCCGGTATAAAAAGCGAGAGAAAGAGCAAAAAGCGTATCGGATTACCGAAAGGAGTGTTTCCAGAACTTCTGGTCCAGAAGGGAGTCGATAGATCGACGAATGCAACGCGGGATGGAGACATTGGCATATGAGAAGTATTGAAAATGAAATGTACCTTCGTTCCTTAATTTACTTAATTTACTAGGTTCCTCATTAGTTAGTTCCAACGATTATGCAGTCGAATAAAGGGTTAACGATTGTCAACAGAATCAAACGAGCATTCAGAAGTTAATTTCAACGGGTACCGTCTATACCTCATCAATAAAATAAAAATGTTGAATATTTCTAGTAAGAAACTGTCGGATACAAAGGGTTAATGATTGTTTACAATATCAAACGAGCATTCAGTAGTGTTCAGTTGCTTCTAAAGCATATCAACTTCGTCGTGGTGGGGGTCGAACGAGCATTCGTTCGTTTGGCGTAAACGCAGCATAAACGGGAACAAGGCGAGCATCAAAACGGCAAGTGCGTTTTGCGGCGGAACGGGGCCCCCGACATCTCGGTGTAATCAGACACCGTTAGGATAGGGAGTGATGTAAATGTAATTGAAAACATCCGTCATGCTTGTGATCCGTGCCGCTCCCCTCCCGGCCTTTCTCTCTTTCCTTCGCCGCCCTCCCCTCTATCCCGTAATTAAAAGTCATCTACCCGTGATTTCTGCCAGGTCTCGGCTCGCGTTTACCTGTTCCACCCCTCGTGCGCGCACCTATATTTCCGTGGATGCGCTCGAACACTCCCTTCGCGATCGTATTACCGCCCTCCTAAAGCCTTTCAGGATTTTTCTAAATGGTGTCACGACGAATAGATGTGACTCCGGTGGAGAGTGTATACACTGAAACGCGGCTCATTGTTGCTCGTTATTCTGCCTATCTTTATTTAGCTTCTGCAGCTGAGAGGGCTTAATGTATTTGACGAGGTAAATGTTATATAAGTAGACTCCGGATGTTTATGTAAGTTTTCATTGCAAACGGTGTCAATCGATTTCGAATGAAACGATGCTGTGTTTAGGGTTATCGATGAGTTTACATAAATCGAAAATGAAACACCGTACATAAAGAAATTTGTTTCACTTAGGTTTCTCTCACTACAAATGGTCTCATCTAAGTGATATTGGAATATAATCTACTTCAGTAGTTATGCAATACGAATTATTACGAACGTAACACATTTAGAACATCAGCGTAACGGAAAAACTCAATCAATTGAAATTCCGAATAATGATCGATGAAGCTCTACATACTGTTACTTGACCAAACTTCTCAATTGTCCAAATAACTAGTCCTTCAATCCCAACTTCCCCGAAACACCTCACGAAAACAGTTTCATACTGCATCTAAGCGTACGTCTCATTTATTTATCACAAACCGTCGACTACCTGCTACGACCACTCGCAAGCATCGAACAACGCGGTATCACAATATACCTCGGCAAAGTAACCGCTCCATTCTACCGACGTAAGCAGCCCACAATGGAGTCGAATGTATCTGGTAAACCGTGAAACTTCTCTGAAGACCGCGGTAGACACTGCGCCCCGGAAAAGAGTGCGATAATGCGTTTCCAAGTAGCCGAAAGTAGGTGTAAATACATGCGGACGATTTTTTCCCGGGTGCATCCTGGAACATTAGGTGAAAGGAGCCGACGAAGGCGGTCCCTTTATTGCGAATATTTTCAATGGGAAGTTTTTTTTTTTCTCTCACAATCCCCGACCCCTGTCCGTGTGCCCGCGTGTACGCGCACACGTGAACCAGGCAGCGGTGAAGAGGGAAAAAAAAGGAGTGGAGAAGAGAGAAAGAGAGGAGATTCTTAAAAGGTACGCAGAGTACCGCCTCTGATGAATGCCGCAACCAGTGGCCACCATGTTTTCCCTTCAATGGTCCGCCCTGCCTCGAAACATCCCCCTCGCTCCGTCCGATTTTCCAACCCCTCGCCAAACCGCGATTGAACCCTTGTAATACACGTCGGCATGCACGCCAGAGGAATACATTTCGCGGAGCAGACCGCAGTCACGGGATAGAAAACGCAATATCGATAATAATTACACCGACGTGTCCGTTTGTCCAGACTAGTCGGGTGTAATCGAATCCCTTTTGTAAATAAAACGTGTACACACGGTACGCGTGTACCCTATTTTTCCATTTTTTCCTTGCTTTTTTTTCTGGTTACTATATGCGACATTGGCTACGTGCGCAGGCATACCGAAATATGATAAAATACGTCGTTTAACTCTTCTACGGTTTTCGGTTCCCTTTTCGTGCGGCTTTCGTTCGGTGTTCCTGCTACTTTCTCGTGAGCCGCGGTTTGGTCTCGTTGAAATCGAATTTCGTGGAAGTTAATGGCGAGAATGTGTATGTTTCTTTATTTATAGCGTTACGTTCATTACAACGATACTGAAAACTGTGGATTTTAGGAAGATTTGTTTATTATCACTCATACTTCACTCTTCGATGTTCCTAGAAAGAAACTTCTACAAGAAATCGGGGTTACTCGGTTGAAGAAACATATAAAACATCCACCGATCGTTGCGCCATCAATCTCGTCTAACTTCACGCTTCCCATTCAACCCCGTGAACATTGAACATAATAAAATATCCCAATACCCAGCTCTATAATTCGAATAAAACGAACTGCAAGATTAATCCGCTGAACAGCGTGTAGTCCAAAATTCACAGACTCTCGAATCCTTCGACGTTGTACAAAGGGGAACAGAAACTTCCAACTCGACGATCTATCCCCAAAGAGTTCAGCGCCGTTGCGTTCGCAAGGGGCCGGGGATGCGCGCGCCATCCGCTAAAGAAGATCAGAAGTAGGAAGGAAACGCGAAGGAACGGTAGATGAAAAAGCGGGGGCGATAAACAAACCGGCGAGGATCGCGGCACTTTAATCTTTCTTTCGAGGCATCGGCCGCCTTTTGCGGCGTTCAATGAAAAGAGGATACCGGGTGGGGGTGCTCCTCTTTCCGCCGTCTTGCCCCTGCAGCTCTTCGCCCAACCCTCGACTCATTATGGCAACATGCGGTAAGTATCCTGGTGTTTAAGTCTCTACGGTGCCCCTCGTGCTAGAGGTGCCCGGGAGTAAAGAGGGGGAGGGAGACGGCGAGTTGGCATTAGTTATATAGTACGTATATTCATGTAGCACCGCACTATAAAAAGTGGTAGTCCAGAGGCTGGAACGTGAAACACCGCGGCGTTCGAAGGCTGGAGGGACGAGGACAGGATACAAGAACATCCCTTATTCCGTGGCGGCTCGTTGTACGGCTCGGCGCATCCGAATGGTCTCACTCCCCTGATCCCGGGGATTCCAGGTGGTTTCTGACCCCTCCTCCCCCCCTGCCCGTCCGCCCTCTCGAAAATTAGGTAGCCTGGATCCGATGCACACAGCTGCGATCCGCAACAGCCTCGCCGACCCGAGGAGATGCTGCCGCTGTTGCTGCTTCGTGGATATCTGGCACGCTTTTTACACGCCCTGTCCCCGTTGTTTCGCGTCTCTATCGCGGCGATGCCAAAAACACGCCGGGGAACAGGAGTTCGTATCGCACCGGGCGAAGTTACGGGGAACGTTGTTAAGGAGGATGGAGTTCTCGGAGGATGCGTTGGTTGCGAGAGAGCGCGGCTGTTTGTACGCGAGCCCATGTGAATGGAAGGTATTTTTTTAAAATAGTAGAGACGAGAGAGGCTGGGAAGATGCTGTTTATTCGTTGAAGCGATTTGAACTTGCATGGAAAAATTGATGATGGAGTAAACGCGCTCGAAACTAGATTTCTTGATTATTCATATATTTTCTTGTAACTTAAGTTCCTATCGTTGTAATATTTTTAAGAACGAGTATGTCACATGTTCGTATAATAATTAACGTATTATTAAATCACACTTACCACAGTATATTTAGAATACTTACCAAGTATCCCTTATCCCAATAATAACACCAGGAAGATGAACCTTAGGAACGAAACAAAATTATTTAAACAAAGGACACCTCTTCACTTACGCAACCGTGATGGCCTAAGAAGCTCACCGAAGATCCTCCACCCTAGACTCGGTACTCCAAAGGAAGAGGCCCAGACCGGAATCTTCATCCCCGACAAATTTCAGCCATTGTCGCGTCCGGGATATCGAGCCAGGTAACGTACTGTTTCTTGGTCGCCAGGTAGTCGGTGTCGGCGCACTCGGGCCGCATTAACCGAGAGATAATCCGTGAGCGGTGACGGTGGTGGGATTCTAGCCACCCCTCTCCGCGCGTGAAGCGACACGGCCAACCCCTCGGTAAGAGGCAACGATACCGCGGCTGAAAAGCCGCTACGAATAACGTGCTTACGCGTGATCATCCGACCGCGATCCTCAATGCCCATGACAGATCAAGCTGCGCGGCTCTGAATCGAACTTAAGCCATCGCTAAAGAGCGAGAAGAGCCCGCGCGCTAAGTCCCTGCGGATGGACGGGCCCGGCCGACGGCAGCCTCTCTTTTTCCACGGGGCCGACAATACGGTGTAGATTACTTTTCAGAATGGGCGGCGTGACGTAAACGCGGCCGTTTCCACCGTCGAACAATCGGCGTGTTTACCGACACAATTTCCACGGATTAAAATCGTGAGAGCAAGGAGGCCTGCGGAGGGTTAAGATCATCCCAGTCGCGTCCGTTTCCGCGTGGACGCGGCCGTGCCCCGTCCGGCGGAAGCGAAACCGCTCGAGCCACGCGGGAGACGCCATTGTTACGCCGATCGCGCCACTCGTCGATACTCTTTAGTGTTCCGAACTGATCGAGATCCGTTGATCGATTTTTGTAGTTAACTGTGAACTATGCGTTTGAATATCGTCAAGTGCTTTATGTGAGGTAGACCAAGACGAATCGGAACACGAGGCGAATCGGACAGAAATAAGAATATTGTCCATTTTTGTTACGTTGTAGAAATGAGCACACTGACCGTCTATATTACTTCATACACGTTCTATATACTTAATTCAATATATCTTCAATTGTTTCAAACTGTTGTTTGCCACCAGCGCATGTTAGAATTTAAGTGAACGTAACGAATTCGTGTCTAGTCCAAAATACCTATTCTTATTATGCTTGTAAATTAGGGAAACGATACAGCAGAGTAAATTTTGCTCCGGACTACATGACTAATCGTCTACAAAAAGTCCCCCATCAAATTTGCAGCGAGAAAGGAACATATAACGACACTGGAATCGAAACTTAATCCCCTATCCCGGAATCATTTCAGAAGGTTCGATCTTTTCTATCAGAACGCGAGCGTTCACAGCGGAGGTGGTCTCCGAGGGAGCAACGGCAGGTTGCTCGAAATTCCGAAAAGTCGGTGAAGGGTCCGGGTTTGGCCGCGATCGAGTCAAAAGGCGTATTCGATCCGTCGTCGACGGGGTAACGCCGGACAGCGAAGAGCATTCGATATCGGGCCCTGATGAAGGTTTCTCGAATGTCGGTGTCAGGCCTGGAGAAAGCGAGGGAGACAGAATAAAATAGAAAGGGAGATCGGGCGGGGAGGCCGCATTCCTAGACGGCTTACCGGTCGGTTATCGTGGCGGCCATCGCTCGTCTACTCGTATCCAAAGGTGGCGGATTTGTTTCTTCTCCTTATCCGACCCTTAAGCACAGGCTTTCGCGCGAGGGTGGCGGCCCGGTGGCACAAAGGCACCCTAGGGACGCAACAACGGTATCATCTTCGAAGGAACGGAAAGCTACCGAATTTTCGAATCGTTCGAACGCGTCGTCATGGATTTTTTCCGGACGCGTGCGTCCGTCTGACAGATATGAAACTGTCTCACGCGCCATTGTTTGAAGCTTCGCCCCTGTTCGATGCTTTTACCGCTGCTGGAATCATCTTTGATCCGCACTCACGGACGCCGATCGGGGGATACCTTATGTTCACGTCGTCAGAAATATTTAATAGTTCATGATACATCGGCAACGACGTCACGTCGGGACCTTTTGATCGAACCCTGCGACGGTGTCGTAACTCTTACGTTGTCATCACTTCGGTGATTTTATTATGTTCGTTCTCTCGGAAAATCTTGAAGTAGCCGTTTCTTATCATTTGTCCGAAGCTTTAGGCGTAACTCAGACGTATCGCGAAATGTAGAATTGTGGTATGATACTATGAATATTATATTTTTCTTCAAAGAAATGTATTTGATATTAATCTATTAAATGTATGAAAGACTATTTTGTAGACATTATTTAACGAAGCATTAGTTTTAATAGAATATGTATTTAGTGATTTAACACGTAATTTGTTTTGAAATCTGTGCAATATTTTTATTCCAGAAATAAAAGAGACACTTATATTTTACCTTTGGTACTCATCTGAATTGTTTACTTCTTAGAATATCTTACATTATAATAGATTAGAGAGTTTATCAGATGTGAAGACACTTCACAATAATCGACCACTTCGTTTTCTCAGTTATTAAACCACCCCTTTGTGCGCACAAATTGATTAACCATCGATCGATCCTCCGCGCAGGCACTCAAGTTAGGCAAACGTACAAGAGAAGAAAAGTCAATTCGCAGTTATTTATGAAGTAGCGATTACAACGAATAATAGCAAAGAATCACTGTCAGTGCTCCCCTAACGTCGATATCTCCCCCACTGCCATTATAGGGAACCATCCATGCATGAAGTATTATCATACAAATATAATCTCTGTACTCCCTCCTGTGAAATAATATTTGCCCTGATCGTCGTACGACCAATTATCTTAACTTGTGCGATCTGTCAACTTCTCTACACACGTGTCCACATTTGCACTCGCGTACGGCTCACGTATGCGCCACTTGCTTCTCTTCTTTCCGCATTACCGATGGAACAAGAATTACGATTATTAACCGTCCGATACTGTACTCAGAATCGTTAATAGAAACATAATTGAAGAGTTAAATTAGGATATCAAAAAACGTTGACTTTATTCTGCTCTTGATAAAAATATAATTTCATAAATGTATAATATACATCTCAATAACAATTATATTACAATTGCAAGAATCATCAGATATACGAAACATCCAAAGTTCCCAAAAAATCTGGTCGAGTATCATAAACGAGTTAACTATTGCTATAAAACAATATTTTCAATTTCAATCTACATTATCGCTTGGTGTCATCGCAATAAATCGTATCGCAACGAAAAAAGTAAACTATTTTTCGATACATCTCGCGAAAGATCTCGTAGCTTCGGTTCAGTTTAAATTCTGGTTTAAACGAATCGATCCTCGCGTAATTATTAAAAACTTATCACCATGAGAAATGGTTGTCCGATTGAGAGAACCCCAGTGAAACCTCGATAATACGGAAGGTGCCATAAAACGCAACACGAAAAGAGAGAAGAATCGTTCAGGCACGGGTATATAAGCAACGATAACATAGTGGACCCATTCCGCGGGTTTCTGCCCTTCGGGAAACAGTTGGCCCCTGATTGGTCATCTGTGTGTGATTGACCACGTTATACAGTACGGTGATCCAAGCAGTGATTCGCGTCCTCCGTTTCTCTGTCCACGGTTTCGCGGGCAAACGGCCCGTGAAAATCTTCTAAATCAATTTCTGCGGCGGCATTTATCGAGTCGCGTCCCTCAATCTCGCCGGATTTAGGATGAAAACGAATGTCCTTCGACGGTAGGATCGATAGGCTTCCTACGCGGATATCGAGCTCCTGCATTTGTCTCGATAGGGGGAAACGTCGACCTAAACTCGATTCGACCTAAACCCCTCGGCTTAACATCGTTCCTGTAATTTTCTTGATTGCCCCGCGTTATCGCGGCCCCGCTGCCACCCGCGAATATTTTACAAATGAAAACTCGATAGCCCCAGTGTTTCATTGGCGGAACGCGGAGGGTTCCTTCGTCGTCTTGGTAATCGTGGAACGGTGATCTTCCGGTGGCCACGTGCACTGGGCACACTTAAGTAACGACTGGCATGTATAAAGAGAAAAACGAAACAACGATAACTTCATTAACACGTTGACGTAAATGACGTCTATAGACGTCCATTGCGTGTGCTTGTAGATGCAAACGACGTCTGTAGCAGTTCTATATTTTTAGTATTATAAGAAATTTTAAAAATGTATATCACTGTTGAATTTATTACCCTCTAAATCCTTTAGTCTACTTTTAATAATTCTTGAAGTAAAATAGTTACTCCGGAAAACTCCTCCAACAAAAATAATTCGTAGCCATTATAAAGTGTTGCGTTCATGTAGAAATTTTTGTTCTTGTATCTTTCAATTTTGCGTTACATTAAAAAAGAATGGAAATGAAAATCATGTGTGAAATAAAGTTCTTGTTTATAAAAATATACCTCTTTTATTTTTTCCTAAATTATTTTCAAAAAATATCGTTAGATGCTAAAACGTCTATAGCCGTCTTTTGAGTATCAGAGAAATCGAAGCTGTGAAAAACAAATGACGGCTATAGACGTCTACCCTTTTTTAGGAAAATTTATTAAAATATACAATAATTTTCATCTGTAAGTATGAAATCTTGATCGAACTCCTCAAAAACCAACTAATTGACAAAAAAAGAAGTGTGTTTTTGGAAGCACTTACCGATTTCAGAACGAGCGTCAACGTGTTAGTCGTATTTCGATGTGTGCAGTAACTAGATCCTAGAAGCTTGCAACAAATCGAATATCAGTAAATAGATGAAATTAAGTAACTCATCGATTGAAAGTTTCATTACAATAGCCACGCTCTGGTCCACTAAACAATCCCCAAACCTTCTCAACACAGTCGAAATCTTTAAAAACAAAATGTTCAAACATTCACCAAACTGAATGTCCGAAACGGTCTCATTGTTCCCTAGACACGCGGTGCGAATCAGGCACAGATAGCCGGCAGCTTCCCTTGTCCCGTTCCAGCTTCTGCCAAGGATACGTCCCAGCGAGATTTAATTAAGAATTCTTCAAACTGGACGTCGAGCGGCCTTTCGCGCTGCCGCCCGGGCTGATATATCTGAAATCAAAGTCGTTACCAAACAAATAAAGGAGATCCGATGATGACGATGATGCAGAAGAAGAACCAGAAGAAGAAGAAGAAGAAGAAGAAGAAATGGAGGCATGAGAAGAAACGGACAGTGGAAAGGGGTAAAGAGGACGGGAGCGGGAGGGAATCAGAAACGAAGGTTCACATTTCGGACCGGTAGCACGGAACAAGCAGATCGGCTCACTCGGCACCGGGCAAAGCATTCCTTACGTCAGGACTTCACCGAACGCTGATCCTCCCGTAAGGAGAGAGAATCAAGAAAGGTCAGCGGGATACTTCGGCGAGGGGCTACTGGTTTCTCCACCGCGTAGACCTCCTATCCACGTCGTCCGTTCCTTCGTCAAACTCGGAGCGTGCCCCAGCCCGGGCACGGCGTCTCACAGCGTGAGCCTCGCGTTTTCTGCCTCCATCCACGAACGTCCGTACGAATTTCAGCGGCGTTTCGTCGGCCTCTGGACGAATCGTTCCGTATGTAAATTGAACGACGGCCACAGTGTAGAGGGGACACGAGAGGGGAGGGGGGGCCAGAAGAGACAGAAGGCGAACCCATATTACCGTAGAGGCGTAAGACGATGGCCGAGGCCGCTTTGAAATTTAAATCATCGTGGACGGAGGATCGTGCGAACGGGAACGATCCCGCTGGTCCGTTTCCTCTGTCGTCTTGCCTCATTAGGTCATGGATTTTTCATTTCAGAGGATCCACGGCTTTGATACCGATTTGTCATGCGCGCTGGGTGTTGCTCTGGGATAGCGGATTTCGGTGATCGAGGATTCTTCCTGTGGATTGATTTTATTGTTGAAGTTAATTTGCATGGATGTATCGATGTATCTTTAGATACTATATCATTACTAGTTAACACGTTCGCTGCTAGCGTCACATATTCGTGGCGGCCGTAATCATATATTTTACGCGATGGAAATGAAATGAAACCTATGGATACTGTTATTAGAAATTATAAACTGCGACATTATATATAGGAACTCAATGACTCGTTTCAGTTTCATTCTTCTAATATTTTGTTTAGATTTATTGGATCGAATGAATTTTTACAATTGAGGAGGTCCTCGCCAAAATAAACGCTGGCAGCGAACAGTTAATTGAAATTAACGTGGTAAAATCATACGGTTTACTTGAAGAAACGGTTACTACGAGTTACGTTAAAAAATGACGAACGAAGTCTAGTAAGTTTTTAACACCAGCGAAGGTCGACTATAATTAAGCGATACGCTCCTACAGATAAACTTCGTCTTCGATCTTTCTTCCCAAAGAACAAAATAACACAAACAGTCCACCCAATCGGCTACCTCATTAACCTCGCTAAATAATCTATCTCCGCGCAACAAATATAAAAACGCGAAACCAGTTATCTATCTAATCATCGAGCAACCACATTACCAAGACCGAAGGTCCACGAATCTCGCCGTTTCCGTCGTGGAACCGTTCGGATGGCCATTCTGAAGCGGAGTGAACCCGGTATAAAAAGGCGGAGGCACGTAGAACTCGAAAAGGAGCAGCTTCTCTCGTGATCGTACAGCCGCGTCCGCAGGATATGACAACAAGATCGGTCAGACCGGTGACAGGGGTGCGTTCTGTTGCGCCGGTGTGCGTGTAACGTGCGCGACCGGCTAACGGCCGGCCCGGGGGGAGTGGAAGTAGCGCTCGAAGACGGTGCAAAAGACGCGGGGACGGTCGAACCGTCGCGTGAAAGACAGAGAGAACGGACGGATGGACAGACGGACCACCCCGTATGCCAGCGATCATGTCCCGATCACGTAAACTAGCCGCCCCCTCATCCATCATGCCTTCGTCGTACATTGTCATGTGTGACCAGACCGATCCCCTTTTTCTTCCTGTTTCTTTGTCCGGCATGCCGTCCTCCTTGTTCTTCGTGTACCCCCCTCTCCGTCCCCGCTCCCCTAGCTCTTATTACTCCGCGTCTTTTCCAAGCGAGACGGGGTTCACCGCAAATTGGCAGTGAAAAATAAACAAGAGATCTGGACGACGTAAACGTACCAATCAGGGGTGGTCGAGCTCTCAAGTCACATAATTAGAGTCAGTATCGTCTGTTATTTTTCGTACTGCGGTTTTTCTTGTTCCCCTTCGTCTTCTTCGTCTCTTTGCCTTCGCGAGCCTTAGGACTTACCACGCGTGATCGAGGACTTCGAAGTTTTCCGTTGAGAACGTTAAGGGTGGCAGGGTGGAATTTTGTTATTAGCGGTGTCCGGTGGATGGATTTTTAAATTGGTTTGCACATGGAATCGGGAAGTTTTGTGTAATTCGACGGGTCTTCGTTTGAATGAGAACGGAAGCTTTCTGGTTTCGCTTTTACTGCGAAGTCACTTTGTTGTATTTATTCTCTTTGTTTCGTTTCTTTAATTAACGTACCGAAGTGTTCCGAAAGAAAATTTTGTTTCTTTATTTTAACTGTTTTCTTCGTTGGAGTTTGCATTGTTTGAGTTCGAACAACCAGAAGGTGCAGCTTCGCTGCGGTGAGGCAAGATGGTCGGGGGGGTACGGCCTCTAACGATTTAATGACACATTTCGTCCGAGAAGAATAATTCGCAGCAGTAATTTGTGATTGTGCCATACCAGAGGCGATCCGGCCGGCTCATCCCCTGGAATGGACAGTACATTCCTAATTGCTGATTGATCGTGTCTGAATAACGCAATTAATCGGACGAGAATATTCCACTGTTAATTACACAGGAGGACCGAAAGGAAATTGGAAAGGAATTGTAGAATCGTGGACATGATACATGGATGAGTGTTCCATGTAAACATAGATTTTAGTTGGACAATTTAGAAAAGCGTGTCATTCTTTATAAAACGAAAAATGTAGACAAAACTGCGACTATAATACTATATACTATAATGGTATTTATCTGTTTCATATATTTATATGTCCTTCATTAACTTCATTTTCCACCTCTTTATTCATGGAAACTAATTTTAAAAAACTGAACTCCAGTAAAAATCCTTTTTCACTAAATTGAAAACAATTCGACATCATCGCACAGGACAAACGTTTGAGGATAATTAACCGTTTGCGGTCGAAACCATAATGAAGACTTCCAGCTTTGATATCTAAATACGAAAGCTGCAAATGAATAATTTAATCATTCAAATAACGAGAGACTGACCTCCTTTTTCTAGTATTTAACACTAAAACTAAACAGTCACATTAACTTTTCGAAATTCCTCTATAGAAACTCCAAGAGCGCATCTACTCAGACTTTAAGTAATTTATAATTCAGCTTGGGTATTGCTAAAACAATCCTTTTAATCGTTTCTCAGATAAACATCTGTTATCTTTTTAATCATTGCAAACAGAATGAATTCAGGAATAGATCACTTTGACCCGTCTGATGGTTTTAGTGTTAAGACTTCGACAACTCAGCTCCCGTACGAAAAAGGTTTTCAAAAGTTTAAAAAATTCCCATCCACAAAGGGTTAAATGTCGAAACAACTTCTAAAATCATTCGCAATGAACTATCGAGTTCCAGGTCTAGCCTGCGATATCTGGTTCAAAAATAACGTGTCCGTAGCGAGAGGCTTTAAATCAGTCACACGACGAAGGACAGGCGGAATAGAGAAATATCGAGGTTCGAGTACCGATTCAGCGGTCGAAGGCACAAAGGGTGAGAAACGAAGGGCAGAGAACGAATAAAGGAGTTTCTGGCTGCGGCACGTGCGAGGTCCGCCAACCGTAAAAGAGGCGGCTTATATTATTATAACGTGGGCAGGTGGGCGAGGCACTCTATTGGCAGCGCTAACGAGGGATCGGTAATTATTACCCACGACTTAACTCCTAGATGCTCGTGCAAAGACCTTTATTGTAATCGCTCACCCTTCGTCCTTTCTTCTACCGGGGGAATCTAGTTTGCGGGAATCCTATAACGCGCCCACGGCTACCGAATTAATGCGTATTATGATGGAATGCTGACGTATCCTTGCATTCATCCGAGCCGCTCCCGAAATTCTGCGTTGAAACGGAAATGGGCGTTAACACAGAAACCTCTCGGCGACCGCTCTGATTAATTCCGTTAAATTGACAGTAAGAATTACCGAGGATGGAGTAGACGGTATCTTTCGGTATTAATGCACGTAAAGTAATTAGCAATTCGTATGCCTGGAATATTAATATTTGAGAGATCAGTGGAAAAGTCTTTATTCGTATTTTAACATTGAATGAATGAACAGCTTGTGCTTGTTGTATGAAAAGAATCGTATTCGTAGATTGAACACGATTGATTTTTAATGTTACTTTTTGAATTTTACCATTTGAGTGATATTAATGTTTTGATCGGTACTTCTTCGACAATTTATTAACGATTTGTATAACTCCGGTGAACGTAAATACACGTCGGTTAATTACGAGCTTCTCCGTTAATTTTCGCTAAACCTATGGAATTCGGTTTATTAATTAATATATGTATATAATTTGTTAACCCCGTGCCCTATAATACCCAATTAAATTTGTAAATTTCAAATTGAATGGAATGGATATGAATATTATTTATATTTTTAACAATTAGAGTTTAGTATAATCTACTGCAACACAAAATCCATAACAACTCGGAAACAAATTCAAATACGGCATACAACGATCTGTTATTCCTTCGATACATCCAGTGAATCCTTAAACTTTTCCCCATCCGTCAATTCTATTTGACAAGTACTTACTCATAATTGATTGATTTTATTAAGCGCCTGCCGAGGAATTTTTCAAACTAAATTCCACGGTTAATCGGTTAATGAGATCTCCCGTTTGCCGATGCGAATGAAAGATACTAGCTTTATTACATATAAATTACAAAAATAATTCTCGCAGTTTTAATACACATATGTTAGAATACTTGTATATCATTAAAATAGCCCGTTTTACAGGAAAGTTTCAGCAAAAATTGCCCGATGCGAATGCGTTGACGCTAAATTTACGGAACCCTGACGTCAATTTGAAGGGTACAGAATTTTCTAACCATCATTTAGCAACAATTTAAGTCGATTTTGATTTGTGTAATTATGCGAACGCAAACGAACACATAGTTTCCTAGAACCAATAAAATAAAGTGTAGCATGAACGCCCGTAAAGCTAGTGTTAACAATAAAATTACTAAATGGGTCAAAATGACCCATTCCTGATTCCATCTTTTTCCAATTATTAAAAAGCTAAGAGATGTTCCTCTGAGGAAGTATTAAATAAATTAGTTTAGCAACACGCAAACTGAATTGAGAATCAATTAAAAAGTTTCGATAGATCTTGGAGTTTCCGTAGATAAATTCCAAAACGTCAATTTAACTGATCGGGAGTTTTAATATTAAGGCACTGTCCACCAGCAAGAAAGGAACGGAGCGATCGAATAGAGCCTGGTAACCAGGAAGCACAAATATTTACGTATATTAGGCTCGTTATTGGTCGGGGCGTTGTTACCCTCAAGGCCGCGCACGCCACCGGCCGAGGAGTCGCCGCGCCGGCCGTCGAAATATCAGATGATTTTCACGTTTTGATGGAGTTGTTGACCCTTGTAAGGGTACCTGCGTGCCGCCACGATTACACACTTTCAGCGCGTTAGTGTGAACGCGCGCGTCTACCTGTCCGGTCAAGGTAGGCGATCCATCATCGTGTCAACGGAGCGTTACACTGGACGAGGAATTTCGAACATTCTCCCGTATCTGCCCCGGTCGGAACATTTTTTCGGGCCGACGCAGATAAAAGACCCTTCCCCGCTTCCTCCAGCGGGCGACAGACGTGAAACGAAAAAAGGAGGAGCCAAGGGGGGGAAAAAGGGGAACCGAGTGGAAAAGAGGCAAGACAAAAGGAGGCTGTAATTGTATCGGCGATAAGGCGAATAAAGAGGCAAAGAGGAAACGAAAAGCACCGTGAAAACGAGCTGGGGAATCGGCCGGAGCGAACCACCGATTAAATGGCACGTACAGAGAAGAAGTATCCTTTCCATTTTCGGTTTCCGCTCAACCCAAACGGATAATCGCTTGTTTGCTGCCTTCTGGAGGTCGCCTCCTGAGGATCCTCAGACTGTTCTTCTGTCGGTGCACGACGAGTATCCGACGAATTAACGTAAATCCTTTTTAAATAATAAGTCCCTCGTTAAGTGTAATGAATCCTTTGGGAATAAGGAGCCGCGGTCCCATTGTACGGCCGGAGTTGTTGGCCCAGTGGAAACGGTGCCAGTGGGACAAGCGGAGATCCCGGGACCCGAGAAATGGGCCAGAACTCCGCCGGCAATCGGCTCGCTCGTGCTTAGCCTCCTTATTAGCTGGGCTTGGATATTTGGATACCCTTAATCCCTTTTCTACGATTCCAAGTCCAATCTACCTGATCGAACGGTGACAAATAATATTAAGTTGGCTGCGACGCCAGCGTGCGCTCTACCGCCGGACCTGCTATCTGATTTTCAAGCACCCGCCGCGAAAGATGATCCTACGCTGACAAAAGGCGTCGAGGATCGACCTAACCATCGGCCGCAGTTTCCTACGAAATATCGCCGTGCCGGAGAAGCAAAGCTGGGATGGTATGCCTACTTTTCTCGTGCGGATCTCTTCGGGGGTGGAAGAACGGTCTGGCCTGCCCCTAACTGGCCTTGTAACAGTGCGACAAAAAGATGCTTCTAAGGTCCGCACAAAGGACCCGCACAATTTGCCGGGATATTTGTGCCGAAGGAGAGTCCTTTGTGGCTCGTGCAAAATTATATTGAGACGCTACCGGTTCGTTCGAATTATTTGCTGGACGTGTTTGCGTCGCTGCGTTTGACAGTGTTTGGTGCTCGGCTGTGGGCCGAGGGGGATGAAGTTGAACTTTGGGCTTCGCGAACTTGGAGCGCCGTTCTTCATTTTCGTGTTACATACGAATGTCGTTGGAAAGTGATTCATAGGAATAGTTTGTTGTTTAACGATCATTATAAATATTTTCTACTCGTAGAGTAGAAGTTAGAACACAGTGATTCGTGTTACTAAATTATTTAGTAAGAAACTTCCTTTCTAATCTCCTTCACCTACTGATCACAGATGTCGAGCGTAGTATATAATCATTTGTGTCCTACATCTTCACAAACGTAGTCGTTCGTACACATTTATCTCCCATCGATCATTACCTGTCTAGCCTCGCCTGTTTACCCAGGAATTCCTGCATCAGCTCGCATCACAACAAACGCGAGAGTATAAATTCAATCATAACCATACCCACTACAACCAACTACTATAAATAATTCTTGATCGATACCACAGAAGAACACACGTTCCACAAATAACCTTCTCAACAGCATCGTTCCCTTGATCACAAAACACCTTCAACCTCAAAACTTAAAATCCCAAGCAACCAACAGAAAACCAAGAAGCTCGCTCAAAATTTCCTCAAAAAGGAAGCCCCCGCTGATTATTTCCCATCCGCAATGAAACGTCCACGCATCGTTGCGCCAGGCAGACGAAGAAAGGGACCAAAAGAAAGAATGGGAGCGAAGGAGAGAACGAAGACAGAGCGAGCAAAAAAGGAAAGCAAACTCGAATCGGCGAAGGAGGGGGTACAGAGGAAAAATCCATGGCCGGCACGTCGAGTCAAGTTCGATGATCGAGAAGAGAGATCCACGGGATACAGGCGAGGCGGATCGAAGGGAAAAACGAGAGGACCAGCTGAACGGGCGAGTTTCTAAGGCGGTGGCGGCCTTTAAAAGATGCCGGACGCTTTGATGTTCGCCACACGTCATCTCGCGCGTTACCACGCCGCGGGCTCTTCAACCACCGAAACCGACGAAATAGCGACGCACCCTCTATCGTTGAGCGCGTGTGCGTGGTCCCTTCGGCTGGGATCGCTGTAGGGTGGGAATCGGCGACCCCCTTCCCGTCGCCGCGTAACTTTCGACCGTCCGCCCCGGAACAGGGTTAGGTTCCCCTCGATCAAGGGGAATCCCCCAGCTTCCACCCCCGCAGCTCTTTTTATCGGCACGCCAGCGACGAGGTCTTAGACCTCCCGCCACCGATACAGTTTGCAAACAGCACAAAAATGCCACTCGATTATTCCCCGCCGCCTGGCGCCCGATCCGCTAAGCGGGGCAGCCAGCGGCGCGGCTTCGAGAGCGAGAAACAACGGGCGGCGGGGGTGTGAAACCGCCGCGGGCCTGGTACGCGATGCTGCTCGACGCAGGATCGCGAGAGAAGAAACACGAGGATTCGAACAATTAGGGGGGATCTTCAGTGAACTTGAATTGCGCTTGTTCTCGGCGCGCTGGGACGGATGATGGGACGCGTTTCACTCTTCTTTTCGCTGATTGGGAGAGACTGCTTTGGTGTTTCGTCAGTGGAACCGAGAGTGTTCGTTCATTGATTTATGCTGTTGATGGGTGGCTCGTGGAAAGCGCTTCGCGAGTTAACGCTTGAGGGCGATTTGGAAGAAACGAACTCGACTTGTATGATAATAGCGTAGGAGTGTAAGTAATTCCAATTGATCCCTTGTACTTGAAAGTTTTTCACTGGAAATGTGCAGTGTTCCTCGATGAGGTTACGAACGACGCTCTTTGAAAGTAACAAACGAGAGAATGTACGTACGTTGATAAACATATTTTATTTCGATATTTCACATATCGATGCATTATACGAAGCAGAATATTATATATAAGACTGTCATTTCCTTATATCAAATCTAGTGACTGAGTGTCACCTCTCGAGCGCAAAGGAAGTTTGATGGGTTAAAGAATAAGCCATCAGAAAATCAGCAATTAACTGTCAAGAAACAAGTGGGAGAGTTTTGAACCAACTTAACCCCAAAGTTGGGAAATCTTGTGGGTTTAGAAACTTAAGAGACTAAGAATAATTGAATTTTGAAAGAGTAAGAAGTGTACGTATCGCTGAGAGTATTAACGGAACTGCTTTTTGCCTCTCGAATTTTTGTTATTACGATTCGAAGTGTTCCGTTACGTCCACCCCACTTTCGCCGAGAATTCAGATTGAACAGAAAGAGTGCAGGTTAATTAAAAATGGTAAGTTCGGGAAGACAGAGAAATGTGAAACGTCTAAGCTATCTTATCCTCTATATGGATCACACCTGTCATGATTTTATCTCGTTCATCGGATTCCGTCTATCTTTTTTAAAAAAGTGAAACGCTAGAACATGATGAATTAATTCCGCTAAAAATGATCGACCATTTTTGCCATTTTACGTTCGATACGCCACGAAAGCGCATTAATCTCCGGATCCTCGAGTTCAAAGCGTCCCGACGTCTCGCGCCGTGATAACTGTACCAGTGGTCGGATCACCGGAGCAGCCGAACGTGATTTCCGTGTGATGCAAGTTCCGCTAAGCGATATCGCGATGGCCGATCGATCGCGAGGAGGACATCAATACTCATTAATGTTCGTCTCATCGGCGTTCGGATCGTCCTGGACAAAGATTTCACTGACTCGACCGGTAACCATAACGGATGACCAGCCAGTGAACGTGCAGGTCTTGAGAGGATGACGATGTCAGGACCACTGGTCGCACAAATCATGGCGTAGGCGAAACGCATAATGGACTGCCACAGGATTCGACTCGGAACTTGGAATTTCTCAAATAACCGGTTATTTATTGTATAACAATTTCACTAAGTTATATTATCTATAATAATATACAATTCTCCATTGTCTGCTGAATACAATTGAGTTGATTGAGTTGAGCTGATTTAGCATAACGACATCGTGAGAGTATAATTCTAAAGAGTACATGAACCTGTTGAAAGTTTTCTTTGTTACCACATTTGAATTAGTTTTCCAAAAATGAAATAGTAACGAGTAATACATGAACAATGCAAGTTTGACATTTGAAGATTTTACATATTCGGAACATTTGAACATTCTTAGCACCGATACCAATACTTTAGAAACCACTACAAAGCAGCTAAAAGTATCAATACTCCATCTCCATTCCCAATACACCATTAAAAACAATAAAAAGGAGATCAACACAAAATCCCAATCCCTCCAACCTCACAAACTTCAAAATGGTGTGCACATCAAACATTCGTCGACCAAAGAACCTACCCCATTCCGATGCGACAACTATCAAAAATCGGCTCTGAAAAAAGAGAAAACGCAGAAACGTGGGACAACTATCAAAAATCGAAGCTCCTCGAGGAAGGAAAACGTGGAAACGTTACCGTGGACAGCAAGAGAGCACAAGAAGTAAGAACCCAGGCGTGTGCTCTCGAGGACTTCTCGCCGCTCCGAAAAATGAAGTGCTCATCGATACTCTGCTGACAAATGCGCGGCATTGTGCCGAGACAGCGTGGCCCCACCTTTACAATTATCGCCGGTCGTTTGTTGGCGGAAAATGGAATGCCAGCCGGGACACTTTTCACCCGGCGAGATCGTTCCGAGCGGGTAACCGGTGAATGGCCGGTCCACAGACGATTCCGGTCCCCGGAGGATTCGCTGGCTACCTACGATTCGTCACCGGCGGGAGGAACTTTTTACTCAATGACGGGGAACGGCCGATTGAATATGTGCATCCTTCGGGTATCCATGAACGGGTGTACACCTGTAGCGTGCACGGACCTGGACAGAAGAGTAATTCCGGCCGTAATAATAAGCCCCGACCCGGAACGAACAAGGACGACGGCCCATTGACTCCGTTTTTCGTCCGGGCTGAATAGAACGAGACGAATTGTGCAGCCGCGATGAATCGCTCGCCGAGAGGCTGGCCCGATATGAATGAACGCGAAGACGCCGGTGCGTTGCCGCCGCCCAGGGAAATAATGTTGTCCGACGATCTTACGGCTGTCCATAAATTACGACTCGGTCTCTCGACGGTACACTACTTACTTTGTCGAGCATCCCCATCGCGTGTTTACTCGCCGGCCAGCTGGAGACTACTCGAACGCCGACCGAGTCGTCTCCCCGGAACAAGCGGGGAAAATATTTGCGTCTCGATCGTTGTACGCTGATCGATCCTGATATTGAATCCTCGGACGATATTGTGGCGCTCTGTGTGCACTTCTGCTCACCTGGGCTTTTAGAATGATTCCTTTCGGTGTCGCTTTTTTCCAGGGGTGTACGTTGTCGGGGCGGATGCTGTGTTCGGTCGTGATTTTGGTTATCTTTGCCATTATTCTTATTTTAACACTAGAACCACCGAACGGGTCAAAATGACCCATTCCTGATATCTTCTATCTTTCTCGATAGATGCACTGTTGGAGTTTCTATAGAGAAATTTCAAAAATTTCAGTGCTCAGTAGTTCTAGTGTTAAATCGATTAAGACGAATCGTGTGTATGGTAATTTGTTTAGTAAGTTGGTTATATGGGCAGTGTTTTGAGACTGAATAGTGGATCAGTGTGACAGAGAAGTGGTTCTTGGAAGGTACAGGGTAATTGTGATTTGTATATTTACAATTTGAACGTACGATTGTAACATAAACAGTTTAACGTATTAACGACTGAATATTAAATTATTCAAGAAAATCATGAAGCAGTTGTTTCATTTTGTACAGTTCGATAAACAAATGTGTAACGTGTTCTTTATATAATATTTAATATATTAAAGTAATAATTTAACCAGGTAACTGTATTTAGCGAGTATACACGTCATCTTTATTTTTCGAGACAAACATGTAATTCTTCTTGGTTTCGCTTTAGTTTTTCGTTAGGATATATTTTAAGTGCATTTGGTCTACATTTAACGAATATACACTTCATTGTTTGATTTTATTGCGAGCACAATGAGAGATTTTTCAAACTAAATTTCACACTTAATTGGTTAACGGTTGAACTTGATGGTGCACATATTACTGCAGTTGATCGTTAACGACTCATTTAATCGTAATCTGTTATATTCTTCACTCCATCGTTTCCTGTATACCTCGTACATGTTGCGGAGGACGTAACTCACCGTGACGATGAAAGTCACAGCGTTTAACTCCCCGCGACGAAAACATCGTCGCACACCCCAATATCGATAACTACCCAATTGTACAGCCTCCGGAGGTTCGTTTCTGATGTAATCAGGGAATACGCTGGGGGTGCTACTAATTGTAATCGTGTAACGGGCCCGTGGGCCGAGGGGCGACGAGCATCGCAAAGAATTGATTCTGGTTACGTTAATATAATCAGAAATTCAGGGCCGGCCGTCCCCGTCCTTATAAAATATGTACCGCAGGAGACGTCTGTTCCGTGAGCTTATTTATTTACCGTCCGTCGTACGATACCGGAAAACCAATGATCTATTATGAACATATTCCACTGAATATTTTTTCGGTAACCCGTTTGATGTTCATCGAACAAGATCTTCTGCTAAAAACATCCTCGAATCTCGTCTCACGGAATTATTTGTCAAAAATCCGAAGTAGCGTTTCCTTCTAGAAGAAATAATAAAAATGGTAATAATGCTAATTCTACTTCCATTTTTAAACGAATAATTTCATTATCCGAGTAACGATACATAGCTTTATTCTTCTCAAATAATTAAGATTTCGGTGCACAATTTGTTTCGTGGAAAGGGTTTCCAGAAATCTGAAAAATTCTCTGCAGGTTAACAATCGACACATCGTATAAACGATCGAATACATCGTATAAAAAATAACTTCTAGTTTCATTTTGTAAATGAATAAATTCATTATTCAAATAACGATACACAGCTATCTTCTTCTCAAGCATTTCAGATTCCGATGCGCAATTTGCTTCATGGAAAGGGTTTCCAGAAATTTGAAAAATTCTCCGCGGGTTAACAATTTTTCGACGCGACCCTGAGAAGCTCGTGTAATTCTGCGAGACCGTCGAAAAAGATATGTTTCTCGATCCAGGCCAGCTCGCCAAAGGCTGGAAATAAATATCATTACGTAGCTCCGCGGCGATTCGATTAAAAAGCTATTTACGCGTGTCTCACCGAGGTTCGCTATAAACCTCGAATATAAACTGGCCGATAGTAAACTGGCGTAACGTAATTCGGGCCGGGGTTGAAAAGCGGCGGGGTGTGCGGACAAAAGGAGAAGGGCTGCGGCGGTGGCGGTCCGAAACATGACGCAGCGTGACTCGTTTACACGCCACGGTGGCACAATGCGTTCGTCAGTGGCGTAACGTTTCAACGTAGCAACTAACGTTCGTATCGGTATACACGTATCTGCTACACGTACGTGTGTACTCTTCTTGGTTCGCACTCGGCCAAATCCCGGTTGGTAACCGCTCGCGATTATACTTTTATACTACGCGCATAAACGAATACTAACTAGCGATGGGACCAAGTGTAATGTATCATCAGATCGATTTAACATCACATCTGCATCAACTTCGTAGGTTTCGATTTATTATAAGAATGAATTGTTTAAGTATTTAGAGAGTATTTAGTATCATTCAAGTGTCCTTGATTCTAATAAGAAATAAGAGGACTACGAAGAATAAGAAAATTAATTGTTGCAGTTAACATGGAAGTCACCTTTCTCATTTCTGTAATTTTAAATTGCTGTATGAATAATTATATAATTGCGTATACAAAAGTTTTTATCATTTGCACGTTTTCCATTCACCTCTGCATAGGTAGCACAATTGAGAGTTTAGGGTTGATTCATAAAAAGATGGACCTTCATGGCGAATGGCCTATTGGCTGAGATTTCATATACTCTTAAGTGAACCTATCTTCACGCTTGTAAAACGAATAAGAAAATTAATGTAACGCGTTGATATGTAGAGTTTAAACATTTGCACTCGGAAGCTTTTCACTGGAAACATTCGACACTTTTCAATGAGACATAGGCGACATTATTTCAAACGAACTAATGAGAAAATACGTAAGTTCAGGAAGAAAGTTATTTTATATGAATATCTTATTGATACGTTATACGAAACTTAATATTATATATAACATTTTGTAATTTTGCTGTATCAAATCAAATTGTGAGAGTCACCTCTCGAATGCAAAGATTAATAATATCTTGTCAATAACTGCAGGGTCTAACAATGCTTATTCTTATCTTATACATTCTATAATAAATCTATAAAAATCAAAACCGTGAAAAACGAATTTTAAAACAAAAATAAGCTAAGTATCAAGTGTAAAAATCAAAACTGAAAATTGAACTTCGCTTATTTTTATTTTAAAGTTCATTTTTCACAGTTCTGATTTTCATGGATTTCTTTTCTTTTTAGTGGCGTGTACTCTGAAAGGCTTCGAGCGTTTGCTGTCAAGTTTGAATATTGTTTGCGATGTACTTGGTCCCATCGCTAGCATTAACGTGGCTGGCCTCCGTGCTCCTATGAAACTGATTGATTACGTTGGCTCTCTGCAGTCCGTCGCTGGCCCGATACCGCGGACCTCCGTCTCGTTTTGTACGCCGCCGGTGAAAGGGAAGCCGCTGCCTTTTCAACCGCGCGATGTTGCTCACTTTTACTTCGCTCCTCCTATTCGTAGACCCACCGCTCGCTGTTGTCTTTGATGTTACTGCGGGATCGCCGACTCTTTTGCCACTGTGCGCTCCCGATCACTCGTCGAATGGTTCTCGCGTTCCTCGCGCAGCAATGTCTACCGTGCGGATAATGGAACGAGTCTAGTGCAGACGCTCTTCACGACTAAATGCAAGTAATGTTCTCTTTTCCTCTTTTCAATGGGAGAGTGATCTTGGTTTATGCTTTCAATTTGAACTCGAAGAAATGAGAACAAACTTTGAAACTGATAATGTTCATAAGAATTGACTCCGTTGTACAACACTCAGAACATTATTCTTCGTCAAACATTAATCAATATAATTATTCAAATTTCCTATCGTTTTCGAACATTACGACTAAAATAGTATCAAAGTCCTTTCCCCCTACAACGTTTCAAAACCGCGTGCTCAGTAATTACAACAAAGTTATAAAAAGAAAACTAGTTTTCCTCAGAAGGTAATAAATATTCCTCAATGTTCTTGTATAAAGATAAAACAAAGTAAAAAGTCGAATTCCCTTTACCTGAAATCTAAAACGGTTAATAACGAAGATAAGCCGGAATCCATAATTCATTGAATATTTAAAGGAAAGTATATGTTCTCCGTTTACGTAACGAAAAGACCGTGCTAATTATATTCGCGCGACGATAAACACACGGCGCGTTCTCTTCGGCCCTGCGTCAGGTGCTCAAGACGTCCAACCACTCGAGCACGAAAAGCGAATCGAATCCGAGGGTCGAGGAGCTGAAAACTCCCGAAATATTCGCACATGCCTACTCATAACTTAATGGGGTTGACAAGTCACCGACTAGGATGATGGACTGCGTCGGATCGAGGGGGTGCCTCGCAACCCCTGCGCGGAGTTCAAAACGGATTCGCCACGGGCAGCTGTAGCGGCGCGACTCCTCTCGCCTTCCAGCTTATTTTCTACCTCCTTATTTTCGGGGAAGGGGGAATCAACTCTCCCGTCATCGTAATCGGTTTTTCTGTCGCGTCGCACGAACGCGCGGCGATCTCTTTTTGTACGCGCGTGTATTACACGAGCTACACTCCTGTCCCGAATTATATACGGCCAACCCCCCTCGAGTGGCTCGAGACCGTGCACCACTTTATTATGCTAGCAAATTTTCATTCATGCTCGTTTCAGTTCGTCACGGTTTCTTAATGTCGTTCGAGGCAGAAATATAGTTATGAATAATCTGCGGGCGTCCATGTAAGCGCGGGCTTCGGTAGGGTGATACGTAGATAACGGAGCTAGAAAGAATTCTATTCGGCGCGTTTAAATTGTTATCGGTTCACTGTGAATATTTATGCGTTCACAGCGAGCGAAGGTATTCGAAAACATGTGAAGAAGTTAACGCTAAAACTACCAGACAGGTGAAAATTACTTATTTCTGATTTCTTCTTTTACGATTACTGGAAAGGTACAGATACTTGTGCGGGAGATTATTAACGAGACTAATTCAGTAATAGCAAAACTGAAATACAAAATAATTGAAATCTTAGCGAACGAATGCTTATGATTTTCATAAAGAAATCTGTAAAAACTAGTTTGAGTGATCGGTATTTCTAGTGTTAAAGGAAATTTGAGATAGTTTTAGCTTGTTTCTCGGTTACTAGAGCTAATGACGAAGGACATTTGATTTTAGTTGACGTTTTTACAGTTCTTTGTGAAATTGTAAATCTGTGAATTTCTGTAGAGTACTTATCAAATGTTAGATTGAATCAATCTTATTGAATTAGACTGTTATTATTTAATTCTTTGATATATACTGTTTCATTGTATGAGGAATATTGATATAAACAGATCGCAAGTATTTACAGCAGTATGGATATTTATGGAATAATAAAATAACTTGAATGTACCGAAATTCGATATTAATTAAGCATGGAGACTTTAACAATGATCGAGTAGCTTTTTCTTTGGGTAACTTATCTACGAGAAATTGCCGTGTAACCCGTAGTCGATAAAATAGGAACCGCAAGATCTTAATTTCTTCTAGTTGAATTTTATTAATGACCAATTAACAAATTTTGAATCATAATATCTAATTTCAGCTAAGTGTTATAGTACTTTAATAAAACATTGAAATACGTGGCAAACATTTTGTTCACTCGAAAGGTAATACCACAGGGAAGGTAATACAGGAACTTACTAACTGAATAAGTTCGAGTTGCCGTGGATGTAATTCCTGAAATTATCTAGTCCATAATACAGAGGTCGTTTTAGTGGTAGTTTTGTAAGTAGAATCAGTAGCACTAACGATTTAAATGACAGAAATTTCATACAGAAATATATATCATAGAATTCTTAATAAAAAATGGAGAGTTATCCTGTTTTCCATTTTTATTATTATAAAAACTACTTATTTATCAAGAGATAAATATTTTAATTACTTACCATATAGAAATTAGTCTCAAATAAGTGTCCTCGTCTCAATTTGATCCTGTTTCAGGCTTCTTGGGTCCGCCAGTTTCCATTAACTCCAACCGATTCCGGTTCCCTTTAACGCGCTTCAATTAATTCATCGTCCCACCATTTCTTGAATTGGAACCCTTCAACTCCGAGTTGAACTAATTTATGTCCTCCGACCTAAATTTAATCTAATTCGAGCTTCTCGATTCCGAATGATCCAGTTTCAAACCGTTTGATCATACATCAATCTGGTTTTGAGTACTTTACACCATAATCAATTTAATCTAAATGTTTAATCATCAACATGTGATACTTTGTTTACATTCTATATCCCACTTGTAGGCTTCGATTACAAATTCCTTGAATTTGCATCAATTTATTCTGCATCAACGGTATACAAGTGTAGCCATTTTAGAACGGTACCATTCCTTCGGGCAATTATCAACACTTGATTCTACATAATAGTTGATATTTTTTATGCCCAAGCAGTATTTCTACATCGTATCTATATCGTGTAAAAAGTTCTGTAAGAAAGACGGTATACAGCTTACATTATTTACATACTTCGTTGCACAAGTATTTTGCGTGCAAATTAGTATCTCGACCAAGAGGGGCGTTGCTAAGGGAAAAGGAAATATTCTGGTACACACGATCGTCGACCTGCACGGCGCTTGCTTCCCACCAGTGATGTAATACGCGCAGATGTAAATTGATTAAAAAGTGACAATAATCAGTTCACGTCGTCCAGCAGGTGTATAATCAATCTTTGACTTTCGACTTGTTACGAAAGCCCTTCGAGCGCTCGCGTTCGCTGCTCTATAAATTATTGGATACTAATCGAGTGTCATGGTAGTGGTATTATTACTCACAATAGACTCAGGTAATGATAACGTTCGATTTCAAGGCCGCGGGTACGCTGTTACCGATGGTCGTATAACCGGTTCCCTTGGATTTTGCCGCGCGTCTGGCGAAAGACGCGCCTCTTTCACGAAACTGAAAAAAAGTGGCGTTTCAGCTGGTCCCAGTGAAATCAAAACATCGTTAACATTACGCAAACCTGTTCTCAGTGTCCAAGTGATTTATATCGGAATTTTGAGCACTCGCGAATTCAAAAAGAATAAATATAATGAATATCTTACTTCGCTTTCGCTAAATTCCTTTTACTGCTGATTTGAACCCTCGAATTACCAAACTGAATAAAGTGACAGTGGTCTTGTTTTACACTCAACGATGAACGTTATAGGAAATTTGGTAACATTGTTGAAATTTTTATTCGACGATAAATGTTAGTTACTTTAGTTGCTCGGTACTTCTAGTATTATCAATGAAAGAACACGAGAACAATAGAAATATATAAGTAGTCCAACATGATATAGTCTTAATTCAAATTTTGATTGCCTTGTTAATAGGCACACTAATCGAATACTAAAATATAACTTTTTAAGTACTACCTTAATGTTCACTTTCTCCCTTTCAATTTTTTAGAAAGCATTTATATGACAGTCGTTTAGAAACTACTATTCTTAACACTATTTCCACCGAAGGTCTCAAAAGACGCCTTCTGAAGTTTTTACTTAAAATTATTTTCTCAGTTTAACGATTTGTCCTCGATTGAGTTTTGGACATTTCTTGTGGTCAATGTTATAATCGTTATTGGAAAAGTCGAAAAATCAATTCATAATATACGACTAAACTCGGGAAATGATTTTAAGATAAAATTTCAGGAGGTGCCATTAGACACCGACGATAGAAGTAGCGTTAAAGACCTTTTTGGGGGAAATGCGGCACTTCGTACGAGGACACGGTGTGGCGAGCACATGCACGAAATAATAATAGAACCGAAAATGTTTGATTTGTTGCACGCGCGTTCGTCTACGAGTTTAAAATGCAGATTCGTCGATACGTGTTCCTATAAAAGAGTAAGTTGCTGAGACACGCTGGTCGTGACTAATCCGACCTTCACCCTTGCCTCGTTTCACCGACTGGTCATTTCTCTCGTACGCCACTAACTTCTGAAAGTGGCAGTGAAGCCGGTCTGGTTGCCAAAGTCTAGGTGTTACAGTCGCGGAAGAACATGATTGCGAAGAAATATATAATTCTTCACTGGAGTCTTTGCCAAATTCCGTATACGGAATCGAGCGTCAATTTGTTGGATAATATTATTCGAAATCAACTTCTCACACTGCAGGTACATGTAGGAAATATTGGAGCATTTCAGAAAACTGAGATACTGGACAAGTAAAATTGTTGTGCACTGGAATGTATAGGAATAAAAACATTCATTGTCAAACTGTATTTTACATTGATCATCTTTAGAAAGTATTATCTAAATTATTATCCTACATTCACTTTTCCTTACACTTTAATGATTGATTTAAATGTCTCACATTTTTAGAGAAGGTTTATCAATAAGTTACGTTTTTACTCAATGAAATATTCCTAAATTATGTGTTGTCTGATTTGTTCGATAAATTTTTATCCTTTTTCAATGCATTTGTTTATAATTACTATATTTACCCTTGTATCATGATACAAACGTCATATTGGAAAGATAAGAAACTCTTACTTGGATCCCTATATTCGACTTTTGATATTTTCAATAAAGTTGTACTAAAACTGTTTTTCCTCGCATGCTTGTTAGGAACGTGGTGTATTTACCAATTAACCTGTAGGCAGCGATCGAATTGTGGGAAACGAAGGTAAGACTAAACTATTAGAGCTATTCGCTGTTTACTTGTACTGCATTAGTTTCAATATTCTTTTTTCCATAGATTTGTCATGTTTCTTGGCAGTGCATGGCCAATTTGATCTGGTCTCCGATCAATTGATCTGGAAAAGCAACCGGACCGGTTACCAGTGTCGAGGTGATGGAAGTATGAAAGTTCTGGGCAGAAATGAAACGGCGGACTACGTTATTTACCAAATTTTCATCTCAATGAATCTATTATTAACCTACTGTCTGTTTTTCCCTTTTTAACAAGCAAAACTTTAAAACATTTCATTAATATTCCATCAATCTTTTGATAGACTTTTATAATATTATTTTAATATAATTAAAAATTTAGTATAATTAATTCTCGTGTATTACAGTAGTAGCTTCTATGATAACATGCCACCAGATGTCATTCTCGATTCTGCTATTCACCAGATGACGAAAACGGAAAAGAAGAGGTTTTCGGTAATGTATGCGAACCATCACGTAACGTTTTTATGTAATCATATAATTGCCAGAAGTGTGATTTTAGATTTCAACAAAAATGCTAGGTAAGTCTACAGCAGATACGCTGTTACGATCATAGAAAATTTTACGTTCGCACAAAAGAAGTATCAAGCTATACGAGTTTCCTGTATTACATGGTACCTATATGCGTACAATCTTATCTTCCTCGAATCCTGTTGCAATCCAAATAAAACTAATAACATATTCTCTGATCTCAAATTTTATAACACTGTACAAAAGTCATATTTAAATTGAAAGGACGCAATTATCAAATAAATTACCATAAAAATACAATGCATATGCATACTTTCTGCAAACTCTTCAAGAATCCACCGTCATCCAATCATTTGTTATTCGCGTAAAGCTTCATTCTTCAAATTTAGAAAGTACCGACACAACACAATGAGAAGTGCATTAAATATTAGAGCAGAATATTTCGAGAAACAATAAAATCGTAAGTTGAAACTTATCTGACGTCTCTCATCCTTCCCGAAACTTGTTTTTCCACGTGAAACGACTGTTGAAGCGCGAAGACGAGGAACAGGATTCAAGCGGATGGTAAACAAAGCGCAACGGTATCGATGCCGGAAGCCTTTCCACCGGTGACAAAAAAGTCCTGTCGAAAAATCACCGAATCACGTAACTCGTTGTGAGCGTTACTCAACGTTCGATTAAGTATTTTCATCGGCGGTCGCGGAGTTGCCGGCCGATACCCACAGTCATTTCTTTGGCTCTCGGTCCCTGTATCAGGAACTTTCACGGTTCAGAGTATGGGTCGGTCATTGCGAAATCAGATGATATTTGCACAACTGTAGCGGCTGCGGGTTTTCACGTGTCTATATTTTGTTTGGTCGAGAGTCTAATCGAAAGAGCCGTGAAAACAGTTCGATCGACAGCAGCCTGCCGGAAGAATTCTGATCAAACAATGTAGTTAGTTAGACGGATCATTAGTATTCTTCAAGGTTGCGATCATTACACGCGCGAAATAGACGGCAGCTGCTAGATCGAGATAGACCTTGTAGGTGGAGGCGTATCTCGCTGTTTCGCGCATCTTAATTAGCCGCGCGTACGTACGTGCGATTGGATTTATGTAAGGAAACGAGTTTAGGTGGTCTCGTGACAGTCGCGGACGACATCGATGTAATCGAGCCCTTGAAAACCAGTGTGGTTTATAAACGGAAGTGGTGTGTTTCGTTTAATCGTTTTCTGTATATTGATTATTTGTATGCTAATGAGATAATATATAGAATAAATAATCGAGATGTACATGTTTGATATTCGAGGGATATTTTTCGAAGTTTGTCAACCCCTTGGCGTATTATTTGCTGTTGCTAATGAGCTTCTGTAGCATTTCACTATCGACAATTTGGAAGATATGTAACAAAATCGTCTGTTCTACTTTAAGTGGAAATTCCATTTGAAGATAGTACATTGATAGCAATATAGTGTCTTGCTTTGATCAGTGGGAAATGAACGACATTGAGTTTTGTTAAATTAATCTAGAAATCTTCATCCAGAGTCTCACTAGTCATTGTATGGGAAGGGGTTAGGAATTTTGTTCTGATATTATCATAGAGTATTAGAATAACGTAACAGAATATATAACAGATCTTATGACTTGAGTTATTATAAGCATTCTGGTTTCCAAGCATTTAATTAATGGCCGACTGTAATTGGGATGACAACTGAGAATGAAACTAGTTCACTTGCGTGGCTAGATTAACGTTGTTAGGTGACAGTAATTTGAATAATGCATTCTGCATTACTCTTCATATCCAAACGTCACTGAACTCATTTGCTCAGGTAGGAAATTAATGATAATGCGTAAATACTTACACAGCTGTATCTTTTTAACGAAACAGAAGGTATGCGTAATTATGCATGTGTCCTGCGGGGACATCCGTTGTTGACGAAATGTAAATCCCTTTTACTAATAGCCGGCATGCACGTGTAACTGCCGAATGAAGTATTGGGACGACTGCTACATTCCCAGACGTGTTTAATTTTAGCAGCTGGATTTTCGAGGGATCCGCGTTTTTAATGAAATTCCAGAAGCACGTGCTGCGCGATTCATTCAATTTCCGAGGAATGCCAGCTATGTTTTATTTATATCGTAACATACTGTTCGTTCATGGACTGTTAATGATGTTCTGGTTTTGCATCGGTCACGAACAATCAAAGTTTGCCAATTATAGCGGAGATACGATATCGGTTGAATAAGAATTACTAGGTTCGGTAATGATTTCGAGTAATGATTATAATAAATTAATGTTAAACAGACTTTTACTCATATTCCAAGAAACAAAAGGTTAACAAACTTAAAGAAATTCCTCGATAAAAATGTGTATCATTTCACATATTAACATAAAATCCATTTAAATCCATTTAATCCATTTAATCCCATTAAACTCCATTTAACATAAAATCAACGATTATCCACGTTTCTCTTAACATTAAGAAAACAAACATTTTCTCGGTAAAATGCACGTACATCCAGTGTGCAGTTCGTCTTCTTAAAGGAGAAAAATCGAAGATCAACACTGAAACACCAGACGGGCCAAAATGACCATTCCCGATTTCTTCGTTCTGCAATGATTAAATAGGTAACAGATGCTTCTCTGAGATTTTATTAAAGAAATTGATCCAGCACCGTGCAAACTGAATTGAAAATCAATTGCAGTTTGAATAGACGCACTCTTAGAGTTCCTATCGAGGAATTTTGAAAAGTCGATTTAACTGCTCGGTAGTTTCAGTGTTAATGCGAAACGAACGTTATTTAGGACGCGAGCCAATAATTTATACTTGGCTCGGTCAATAAACAATGACGGCGAGCAGAAGGTGATAAGGTGACAAGATCGTCGATTCATTTATCGCCGTACATGAGAACGGGAACGGGGGCCAATGTCTCGCAAATTAAGTCTCATTGTTATCATAGGCATAAGGCAGGAAGAAGAGCAACGGTAAGAAGGAAGCGCGCGCGTAATGAGGCGAATCGGATCAGCGGTTACGAAATTGCGAAATCGCTCGCGGTTTCTTGCCACAGACTCGATAAAGTTTCAAAAGTGAAACGATTGCGACATTTTTTCGCCTTTTTTATTCGTTGTTCCGCCGCATGCATATTTACGCGATTTTTGTGTCAGGCTGCTCTTGTGCGATACGATCTCGCCAAGCTGACATTGTACAGCCGCAGAAAAAGAAACCTCGGGTATAATACGTATCTATCTCTTCGTAAATGAACTTTGGAACGTTCATTTTTTTATGATCTTTTCCCTGTAAAGGTTTAGCGCTCAGTGTAACGAACGATAAATTTTAATTTCAAAACAGATACGCGTTGAAGAGCAGCGAAGTATTTACACGGATCTTGAAGAACGGAGAATGGTGGCATCGATATGGTTCAAGGCCTCTTAACGCGATACGAAGTTTCGTTGCGGATTTAAACGGTTTTTCAGTCTCGTGTTATATCATAGGTACAAATGGAATATTGAGATGAAATATTTTTAGAAATATTGTGAATCAGGTGTCTGCGAAAGGATTATTAAACCTTTGCACTCGTTAATGTTTTGTACATTATAAATATTCGTTGTTTCCTGACGAAATATCGATAACATTATTTGCAATTGGCGTAAAAAAAATATTGCATAGGTTAAGAGGCAGAACAAAATTGAATATTGAATTTTAAATTTTCCAATTTTACTGTGTTGAATCAAATGGCGACTAGGAGTCGCCTCTCGAGTGCAAAGGGTTAATATCAGTGTTAACAAAATTGAGCTGTGTAGCTGGAGATTTTCAATAAGATTAACTTACATCACCAAACGTAGAAAAATACTATATCTTATTGTTATTTGATATATTTTAAACAAATCAACGGTTCTGATCAAATGTTGTATTTTTATAATCAAGCAGTAATTATAATAGTAAAGTTTCATAAGTAGACATTTGTATTTTATGAGAACGAGATTTCCTGTCCTCGGTATGTGTTAATAAGAAGAATGTAGACAAATTGATATGCGGTTTGTACGATGAAATGAAGTGCTCGTTGAATCAGACTTTTTCCGAGTTTAATATTTTATTACGTGTTATAATGTATTCAAGCGTAAGTGACGCCGAGTGCAACAGATACACAAAAGACGAAAACAGATCTATTATGTGCGTAAACATTTACATTTTCTTTCTTCATGGATTTCTATAGACTCCCGCTTCCATTCTTCCTTCTATAAATTCAACGTCATAAATAATGCATCTTATTTCTCACCTCGACCGACGGCAGCCACCGATAAAAATCAACCATTTTCCAGGCCCCTGAATCAACGGTATTCCCGTGGAACGACGCGTGAGAACCCCGTAACAATGCTGAGCATCAAATGTTTAAAATACAAAATATAAGAACAATACTATCTGATAACGAGTTCTTTCAACTCTTCTGCTATCCATGTGCCTCAAATTAATTAATCAGGCCGGCATTATTTTATATCGAAACAAAGTGGAGTACGTGAAATTTAAGTGAATACTTCTTGTGTATAACGGTGCGAGCTAAAAATAAAATCAGTGTAATTGTATCTTTGTATAACTATAATATCGATAACGTATTAAAAAATTATTTACATACTTCAACAGCGTCGATGGTATGTATTTATACATTACTTAATTATTGTTTCAATATTATAACAATATTTTAACAGCTATCGTTTACGATTACTTTCTTACTCCCTGCATTACTATCTTATCAAATTCCAAGTGTCACAGTGCAAAATCAATCCACAATCTGCAAACTTGATTAAATTAAAGGTTACACAAAATGATACAACAACGTCAACAAGACTTAATCAAGAAACCACAGTTAATCGATCCCCGACACACCAAAACCGATTTACAAAACAGTTTCAGCTAACCTTCCCCCAAAATCCCGGAAGCAGATCTATAAAATATTCCAATGAAAACGCTTTTAAAACCACTCGTCAAACAAACAGATCTTCCTGCACAATCGAAGTACCAATAAACATAATCTCGTAATCTCCCATTGTCCGGATCGCGTTAATTTCGATCGTTAAATAAATCAGCGCGCTGGAACAACGCTTTCAATCAACCCGTGCGATTTATCAATCGAGTGATCGCTTAAAAATAATTCCGCTGGCTTAACACTTGTGTCCTCCGGTGGATGAATCCTCGCAGGGTCCTCGAGGGAAAGGTTCGATCTTTTCGAAGGGAATAATCGTTCTTATCTCTCGTTTACCACCCATCGCAAAGGCAAAGCCTTCACTCCTCCCTCTAGTTTCAATCGTGAACGCTTGTGTGCGCGCGCGCGAGCGCTCGCTCTCCCGCTCATTAATAACGTCTCGTGCGTAGATACACACGCGGCCGTGCAACACCGGTAAACAGACAGAAAGAGGCGTGCACGCGCGCGCATTCACTGGCGATCGTTCGCCGCGAGTAGATACGAAGTGGCCGCAGTCGCGGAGATCCGCTGCTCACGGTGAGATCGTGGCCCGTCGCGATCGTGAGCGGAGAACGGCGTCGATCGTGATCGATCGATCGATCCCCGCGGCGGAGGACGTGCGCGATCCCCACCGGGAACCAAGGAAAAAGACGCTGGTTTACGGCCGCCGTGGATCGATCAGGACACCGGGGGCCTCCGCGCAAGGATTCTTATCGATTGATCGCCATTTTAATCCAGCCCGGCGATCGACGAGCGACCGTTTCATTCACGATCACCGGGATCGGTGACCAGCTCGATTGCCCTCGAATCTCTGAACCACCTGTTCCTTCTTTCCCGTGAATTCACCGAAAGGATTCACGATCCTGCGACGGTAGAAGTTGATTTTACAAGTGTCGCCGAGGACTGGCCAGTGGTTGGCTCGGTGTAATCGCAGTGGTTCCTCGATTCGGTTGATCCTTGACGTTTCGCTCGGGACTGGAATCACGAGCGGAGTGTGTTGACAAAGTTTCAGTGGTTTCGCGAGGAAGCCGGGGGCGATGTTCAGACGTTCAAGATCCACGCAGCTGCGACATTGAAAGATCTACGAGGGACGAGAGGAGATGGAGAATCCTTGAGACGATCAGGTGAGACTGTCAACGCTTGCAGCCGACAGTGTACGGTTACCGCGGCGTTTGACTCACTTTCACAAAGTAATATTACGTCGATACAGCACGTGAATTTTCGTGTTTCTCTGGCTCGGGCACCCATTGGGAATGTCGCAACGCCGCGGGTTTCAATGATACGCTTCGGTGTATTATCCGAGGCGGCTCGTATCGACACGCGAATTGGAAACTATTTATAGGGGCACGTGAATGAAAATAGATGGAAACCTGTCTCATTGGATTGAAAGTCACTGTTAACAAGGTCCGCTAATCGCGATGCGAAACCGTGCACTTCGTAAAAGTGGGATTTCAGTGTTTCAAAATTGTTCGTTGTCTGTTGCTTTACGTAACTTTGTGTTGATCGTGGAAATGCGTTAAGGTTGTCGCTAATTAGAATGATAACGGTAATGTAGGCTACTTTGATGATCGGTTTAGGAGATAATAATGAAAGATCTTTGATACAGGTTTTAAGAGTAAAATTCTAGGAGATGTTCCGGTGAAGAGTGACACGAATGTTTCGCCAGTAAATATTTAACTTCACTTCAGTCAAGCCAACGGCCGATTAAAGAGATCGAATACTGCATCGCCGGCTCGCTTAATTGCAACGCTTCGTGGATATTAGATCAGGTGTATCTACGATCTTAAGAATACTTTGCGTAACGGTTGCACCAGCGACTGCGTACTCCGCGAAAGAAGTAAGGGAAGATTTTTAATTAAATTTCTTTCGCTTTGTCTAGCTACTGCCGCTGGATAAGGAATCAGATCATCGGATAACCGGTCGACTTCGCACCGGTATAAATGAGAAATTCCTACTTCTTTGTTAGCCGTGTCACAATCCGCGTGTACCCAGGCCCCGTCACGTCCCATCGTCGAAGTCGACCGCGTCGAATTGTCTTGTTTCCGGCCCATTTTTACGAAAACCCGAGGAAATTATTCTCTTCGGGTTTTAGGGGCTTAAATCAGGGAATCGTAAAATCGGCGATGTATCCTTGAAAACGTGCGATTGTACACTGCGCCAGAATGCATGTTTCTAAGACCTTTTTATTCAGTTCACGACGTGTGTTTTGTTAAATAATTAGATGAAACAACATTTGGAAATATAATATGGGAAAGATGACACTCGACAACTGGAACTTGCAACTTCTACCGGTTATAATATCTTTAAGAACTTACAATAATTCTTTCTACAGATTTATAATATTTGCTTGTTCACTTAATAATCAACTTAACTCTTAGTATACGAGACATTTTCTAAATATTCGGAACCTTCATTGGAGAAAGTTAAATTATACATTGAACTCTTAAATATTATAGAAAAAGAGAACTGTGCGTTCGTCTCTTATTATTCGAGTAACTAAATTATCTTAGCAACCTTGCATTTCAAATATGAAAATTTGGTGAAGGAACATTCGTTCTCAAAAGATTAACAATTCGTAGAGACCGAAATGTTCGTAAACACTGTTAAAACGCTCCAACCTGAAATTTTATCTCATCCGTTTGCAAGATCAGTTACATCAAACGAATTGTGTATTGTACGAGTTTCTGTTACATAATGACATGTCCTTAAGCTATTACAATTAGCAGATCTTTCCTTTTGCTCGGTTCGTTCGTCTCGAGGGGCCATGTTGAAATAAACGCGCCGCCCGAGTATTCCGCGTCGGCCATTGTTCCCTAGTGGTATCGTGATCGTTAGGGTTGCAAGGTGTTGCCCCATATCGATATTTCGCGGTCAACGTGGCCCGAGTTTTCATCAATGCCCGAGTTCAAGATTGTTTCGACCACAGTTCTGTCCTAGAATCCAGATTGGGTTTCGAACGATAATACAGGACGCAGTATGGCCTTTCATAAACGCAGGGTTGTATAAGGTGTTGCGTAAGCGTGGCTGCAATCATTTAACAGGACGAGAGGTATATATAAAATTTACTGACTCACTTCAGCGAGCTTGCGCCTTACAAATAGACGTCCTTGAAAGGAATGACCTTTTAAGGATAGAATTTCGGGAATCGAGTTGCTTAATCGTGGAAGAACTTAAAAAAGTTTGGTGTTTATATGGTTTCAAATATAACACAGCTAATTGCAAAATGTACAAACTCCCAAAGTGACGAATTTTAATGCAATCTAAATGCAATGCTATCGTGGTGTTTTAATTATTGCAGATGAATCTACCAATAGAAGTTGCAATTCTAATTTTATGAATAGAAGAAGTGACTATCGATTGGATTTTATTTCTCTATTTTGTTTCTCCTGAATATTCCCACACGCAAACAAATTATTCAGCTCGGCATTGCAATTTCTACGCACACTGGTATATTAACTCCAATGGAAACTTCTATTGTTTGCCATTTGAGTCCCAGCACAACGCAGTCAGCTGTTACACTTAAAATAGATATATCAATCATCGAACTCAGAAATCATCAATAAGAGCAATTTCAACGTCTGCCTTGACCCGAATGCCCATTTCGCTTTCGGAAGGGGAATGCGCGAGATTTTCCTCGCGCGGTTTCGAAACACGTCAACTGACACAAGTCATAATCCAACAGACATTTTATAATTTGTTTGCACGTCAGATAACGTTTACTTGTCTCTAACTTATCTCGCTCGTGCCCTGATTACTTCAATTTTAAACATTCACGTAACTACAGTTGGAGGATCACTTGATGGTTGGGTTACTGAATTCGGCATGACGACTGATTGACCAGTTTTTGTCTGTTTCCATTTCATTTTCGATGCTCACTTGCTGTTCGTCGGTACAGTTACACGTAACCAATGAAAAATATGATCAAACGAACAAACAATAATAGAAACAAACAATTGTGCCGTCTCGCTAGACGTCAAGTCGTTACTCAACAGTACGAGAATGGAATCCAACGGGTCGTGACGAATGTTTCAAATTTTTGCGGGGAATTTTTCAACCGGAAGCGAAAATTTGCTTACCTCGCGCTGCTCGCTAGGCCATTAATCCACCTTGCAGCTTCAGCGGGAACGCGAGCATCTGTATATTAGAGCACAAATCATAAGCCCTGTTTTCGCACGTGTTCACCACGTGTGTTTAAAAGGAGGTCCAAAGTGCCCCCTATGTTATTCGAAATTATCGATCATCAATTCTCGGAGTGTTCCGTGCATTTCCACCGTCCGCAATTATTAATAGAGCCCATCGTTGTCTGTCCTGTAGGCTGCATGAGTTATTACCAACGCGATGGTTTCGTTTCGTTAAACGATCCTGCAGGGTGTTTACGCTTGTATTGACATCGCTGAAAAATTGCGCAGGGATTCACGGTTGACTAGAGCGAGCCTACTGGTCCCCTAAGTACAACGAGTCCAAGGCTGCGTTGTCGCAATCCCGACTTTCAGCGGGCTCGTCGTCTTCAGCTTAGCAATTATTACTATGTAGATATTGTGTGTTCACCTGGCTAATTAGTCTCGTTACATTACAAATAAAATTATAATTAACGTAAACTTATTTTTTCTTTTGGCAAATGAACAATAATGAACTTTCGCGAGCGTGGCCGTAGAAATTATAAGGCGAAAGGTTAAATGTTACGAACGCAGAAAGTATCGAGTATAATTGAACGTAATTATCTCCGGTAAAAGCATAAAAGGATAATATTTGAAAGAAGTAAGGAAAAAAATTAATTGTTCATTGTATTATAGTATTAGTCGCAGAGGAAAAGTATTATTATCTCGAATCGGATCAGCACATGTACGCTAATTGGATAATACACTTGCGAAACGAAGAAATTCAAAGTCAGCGTTCGCTATCGAACACTCGACTAAAATTACAATTACAACCGTATTGGGTGAAGCGTGGCTCGTTTCATAATTAATTATCACGATGAACTGCCGTCTTTATTACACTTTCTCCGGTACGCTTCGCCTCGGTGTTAGCGCACACGCGTCACAATAGAAATTACACCCTATCCGTTGCTCAATATCGGGGTACATTTCACCGAGTAAACGAACGATTTCATAGCCCGGTGCTCGTTCGCGTATGAAACCGTGCTCCATTTTTCGTATATACATTCATTACCCGTAACAAATGTGCAACGCGTTTATTAAAAAAAAAAGAACAGAAATTAGTAAAACAGTAAGTGCATATTACGAGATGTTGCGTTAATGCGATTTACCGATCGAAAATCAGCGAGTCGAAAATTCTTTTCGGTTGACTTGTTGCTATTTTTAATTGCTGCGGCCTACTGTCGAACTTATGTAAGGTGATGAAATCGAAAATCGGGACAAGCTTGGAAAACATTCTACTTCGCGTGTTAAATTGAGTAGCGATTTTTAATTAATTTTAGGAAACTTTGTTGGAAACCTTTGAAATACTTATTACTCGTGTAGATTGTGAAATCCAAATGTTAAAGATATCTTTTATTTAACATAAGTCCCAGAGCCTGCAATATTTTTTTACTTCTAATAGAACACCAATGTTTATTCTCTCCTCTCGTAGACATCAATCAAATTCTTTTCTTTTATCTCAGAGAAATCAGCTTCTAATTAAAAACTATGCGATCTACACATGATAAATGGCACAAAAGTCGCAGTGTTTATATAATCGCTTCCAATGAAACGAAGAGGAAAGATCTGTGAATGCGGTTCCAATTACCCAGCCAACCCATTAAAATCGAAACACTCGGACGATTCCATTTCTGCCCGAAAAGAGCAACAATCGAGCCAGCGCTGTAGCGTGCACGATAAAAGCGTGCAAGCGCAAAATCGTGCGATCTCGTTCTCTGGGTCGAGTCGACCGATAACTTACAATGAGTCAGTCGAACGTATCGCTCGGGCCGGGTTCATTAGGATCGGCTTATTGCCCCGATCAATCTTGCGGTGTTCCGCTGCACGAAACGAACGGTCGCAGGTGCAATGGCCACCTCCGTCGGTACGGCGCGGTACCGCGTCCCGCCGGGAGATAAACCGCCGTACGAGTTATCCGTGTGTTTCTCGCTGCATTTATCACCGGCATCATGCGTCGCGCACTTTCACGCTGCTTAAGCCTTCTACACACGTTGGGTTGGTGTTGTAAAAAGCTCGAGTCCTTGGAGCTTCAAGGATCAACCTTGAAGCTTGATGTTCGGGAGTCAACTTTAAACATTTGAGAAGTTTCGTGTGAGCCTTGAGAGGTTTCAACGTTCAAGTTTTTTAAAACATTTTCAAATTTTCCAATTTTTAAACCTTTTAACCTTTAAAATTAACAAACTATCAAACTTTTAAACTTTTGAACTTTTGAACTTTTGAACTTTTGAACTTTTGAACTTTTGAACTTTTGTACTTCTATACCTTTAAACTTTTGAACCTTCAAAGCTTCAAACCTTCAAATTTTCAAACCTTTTAACCTTTAAAATTAACAAACTATCAAACTTTTAAACTTTTGAGCTTTTGAACTTTTGAACTTTTGAACTTTTGTACTTCTATACCTTTAAACTTTTAAACCTTCAAAGCTTCAAACCTTCAAACCTTCAAACCTTCAAACCTTTAAACCTTCAAACCTTCAAACCTTTAAACCTTCAAACCTTTAAACCCTCAAACCTTTAAACCTTCAAACCTTCAAATTTTCAAACCTTCAAATCTTCAAGCTTTCAAACTTTCAAACATTAAAATTTCAATATTCTTCTTATATAAATGCTCTAGCATTAAACACCTCTGTTTACAATTCAAAGCTTGACCCCTATAACTGAGAAAAATCAGTAGCGTCGCGCCAAACTAAGGCTGATGCAAGTGTCACGAGACCCTGGGTCGATGGATGCATCGGAACATGTCTCAACGTGTGTAGTGGGCTTAACGGGCGTAGTTCGCCAATACCAGGTTTCGAACAAAGAGAAAGAGAGATAGCGGACACGTTCGTGAGGCGCGGGTGACCGTCCTTATGCCAGTTACCCCGATTTTCAAACAGGAACAAGCCTCGGAATAGTTACACGACGCTCGTGGGTTTTGCAAGAAAACTGTACCAGGAACTCGTACTTTCAACCGATTATCGAAGCGGATCGCGGCGTTCGCCGCGACCTTACACGTCATTGGCCGCGATCGGCACCGATACGCGATTGATTACGTTCGCGTACGTTGCCTCGATGAAACATTGTTATTACTACGTGTATGAATATTGTGACCGGATCGTAAAACGATGATATAAATGCGGACTTGTTCCGTGTCGACGTGCTCATTTGTCGCGACCCGTTGAAATGCAGCGCGGGTGCAGCGGCTGCATGATTCAACGGTATACATGTGCTGAGTGCTTGGACTGTTCATTGCTGATGACTAGCGGGCCACGTTTTTCTTTAATTAAATGGCACTTCAAAATTGATTTTTTTAAATTATATCGGTAAATGTTAATCTGTTGATTGTTGACTTTAGTCTTACAAATTTTTCGTGGGATGCGTAATTAAAATCATACTATATAAAACAGACAGGGCAAATGCAGTTATATGTATTAATGAAAAACTAAAGCAAAATGAAGGATTACATGTTGATTTTAAATAACAAGCATATATAGTGACACGTATATAGTGGTAGTTAACTGGTTAATCATTAGCATGGTTAATAATATGTAAAATTTGCATAGTATTGAGGGTCTTTTCTGCAAAATGATACCTTCAAAGTTACGAATATTTATACAGGAGAAGTTTTTATGTAAAAAAATCCATGACATTCTTTGTGGATGTGCAATATTCAATAATTATATAGGTAACTTAATCGGGGATTTCCTTTACGTTGGAAATAATTTCCATCGTTTCGGCAATTCGCATTCTGCCTGATCAGCTGTTACGCCCCAGTAAATCAAGTGTGAACCGCAGAATTGTTGCTCAACGCAAAATTTGCTCGAGGTTAATGTCTCAGAGCAGTTCGTGACGTTCGTGCGATTCGAGAAAGCATCGTAATCGTTATTTCGCGGGACAGCGATGCAACGCATCTTTCAGTGAACTCTTTAAAGTGCTGTATACTTGATTCACATATTTCCACGGAAAATGTGTTTCATATGACATGTAAATTATTCAATTATCGTGTTCATAGTCGCGTAAAATAAAGCAACTCAATAAAGTTAATAAAGTACGATACGCTTACAGTCACAATCGTTTATAATTTGTCGAATGCGCACAAGCCTGAAAATGTAAAGAATGTTCCAGTCCATAACAAAATGAAGGAAACAAGAAAATTGAAAAACCTTTTATTCCCATTCCAATTTGAACTACCACTCAAAGTAGAAAATTGTCAGGTCGTTCCATGAGTAATATCTTATTATTGCCTCACACGCAATAAGCCTAGAAACAATATCTTTTCGAAGTGATTTCCACATGGTTTCCTTTAACACGTTTACTGCCTGCATCACATACTTATAAGGACCTCGATCTCTCATTCATCCCAGAGAAAGTGAGATCGATTTTATGCTCGTTGCTATTCGAGCTAATACTGTGTGGTATGATATCCGCGTAATCAATGGTCCTCGTTACATTTTTAAATTGCTTCACAAAAAGGATACGGTGCGTTTTGTAAAATATTGCGGCTGCGAGGATCGTTACCGGAGCAAATGGCGGTATCAGCCGCATTAATCATGGAATTAATAGCACGATTAAAATCATTTACGAAACGTTCTAATAACATTTAGATACGCGTATCCAGGGAATAGTAGTACAATACTTGAGATGCTGAAAAGCCTAAGGGTACGTTTACAGCGGAGCTGCGACAGAAACAAAGAGAGCGTCGATTCGCAACGCTTGTATTGTTGATCAATTAACCAGTTAACTGTGTTGCACTCTTTTAAAAGTGGCCATTTCTTTATGACGAGTATACACAACTGTATAGTTGATTGAACGTACGTCTACACTTCAACATAAACGCCTTCATTTCAACTGAAACTAAGGATTAGGTCATTCCATAAATAATGTCGTTCTTTTATACTAACTTCTAATATAAATAAATAAACACTTATTTTTTAAGTTAAACACTTATTAAGTGGCGTTACAATATTCTCGATTAATATTGTAACGCCACTTTCGAAATGGCATTAAAAGGTACTTTACGAAGTAAGATAAGGAACAACATTACTCATGGGACAAACTAATATTTCTTAACCTCGTTCTGATCGCCGTTCTCTTTCCATTTCTTGATTAATATTTTAACGCGATTTTCGAAATAGTATTAAAAGGTACTTTACGAGCTAAGATAAGGAACAACATTACTTAGGGGACGAGCTAATGTTTCTTCTCTTTACTCCAATCGCCGCTTTTTAGTCATTTCTCGATTAATAGTTTCACGCGATTTTCGAAATGACATTAAAAGCTACTTTACGAGGTAAGATAGGAACAACATTACCTGTGGGACGAGCTAATGTTTCTTCGCCTCACTCTGATCGCCGCTTTTATCGAGTATCGCAGCTCCGCTGCGAACGTACCCTAAATACGCTGGCGAAACAGCGAGCGGCGCGATTTCTTCTGAAAGGATGAACTCTGGAGGATTATGCGGGTGTTGCAACACCTGCAACCCGTGCCCGTTCCCGATGAAAACGTGACTCCCGTCGAGATCTTCGCGATTGGCTTCTCAAGCGGCACGAGATCTTCTTTAGACGCTATTCCCCCGCGGTCCGTGGCGCAAGATGGTCCTCGATTCACGGGGAACAACGCATTCCCGCGGCTCATCAAGCACACAACCAGACGCCGGTCCCAGGTCCCTCGAAATGTCACTAGGAGGCTGCCAAGGCGCGGGAGAAATTATTCGTTTAGCCTTGTCGGGGACCTTTATCGTTTCTTTTTCAACGATAATCGCGCGCGAAAAGTGGACGGTGACGTTGCAAAATCGAAGAAACGATCGGAATTACACGACCACCTCTAACAACAACGCTATGAAACACGTCTGCGCCGAGGATAATTGAGGACAAATAAAGATCGAGGATGAATAAAGAAACTGTTTTCTTCTGTTCCGTGAATGACATGATTACACGGCCGTATGTATGTACTTAAATACTTGCACAGCTGTTCACAAGTTCAGAGAATCGTTTTACGTTTCAAACATTGAGTTTCCTTGATGGTATCCGATGACAAGCGCAATTAACTGTGTATGCGCTGAAGCCTCTGAAGCTTGGAAAATATCGTTGTTGCATTGGATATTGTCATTATGGGTTAAGGATGATTACTCGAACAATTTGCATGCATTTAAATTTTCTCTTTGAAGCTATTATCGGTAATAGATCTCCCTCCGCTGGGAAACTAAATTGTTAACACATTGCGTACCGGCTAATTATCAGAAAATTAAATTGTATGGATTTTCAGTGAGATCCACTTATATCACTGTTTATAAGAAAAACTCAGGTATCATATTGTTATGTAATACATTTTAAATGGACAATTAGTTCTAATCCAATTTGATATTTCCTTAAATGCTGTGGTAATTATCAAAGTTATATAGCTAAGAGTCTTTATATAAAAACGAGGTTTCTCGTTACCATTGCGCAATATGTTAAATTATCGGAGCAAAGAAAATTGTTTTTCCTTGTTAGTGATATCTAATTTCTGTGTAAGTTGACACGTGAATATTTGCTCTCTGAATGGCAAATATTAAAACAGATTTTATCACGATTGTCCTAATAGTAACAATTCGAAGAGGTACAGTCTATCATGGAGTATTGCATAATATCTTTAACGAAAGGAAAATGTGTCCATAAAAAATAAGATTCGAACAAGGAACAATAGCTCCAGACATTTGAACAGCGGCGTACAAGTAACGACGTCTTCCTTTGAATACCAAGACTCCCCGAATACATTAACTTCTTGCGCGCGTTCTTATGGCGTGAAAAATATCGATGGCTGGTCCCAGTTGTTCCTGGTGCAGGTATGCTAATGCATCGGAGATAAGAGGGCGAATCATGGTAAAGGACGCTTTTTGTTGTTTCGATAAAAGAGCAGCGAGGGAACGAGTTAGATTCTGCGAATGTGTATGCAGGCGTTCGCTGGAACTACCTGCTCTTATGCCGCGCGATTCTAAAGATATATTTAAAATGCCTTGGTAAATGCCAGGTTGATTCCCGAGGATATAAAAGGAGTACGAAGAGTCCTCCTCCGCTCGGTGAAAAATACCGACACCACCGAGAAATAATAACCGAGAGCCTCGTTGTGTTTTTAAAAATCTGGTTTCGCTTGTTTCTGAGACAAAGGAGGCAGAAGGTGCTCAACTAAATTGAGGACACGCTGATTGTTGCCCGTTTCGTGGCACGCACTGCTCGAACAATTAACAAGTCAGCGAGCTCGGGTTCTGCATTGAATCGACAGTAGCTGTTATTATTCAGGGCAAATGTGACAATATTTTTTATTTAATGATAATATAGATTGCTCTTTATTCTGAATGTTTATACACTTTTAATGCATATTTCAAGGGAAAATATGTTCCGTATTTAAGAAAATTTCTATTCACTGAGATTTTGAGATTTCAAGCGTTCGTAATAAAGAGACGAGTGTAACGAGGAAAGTTTTATTCCGAGTTATTAGTAAGTTAATATTTTCGAGGACGAATCAGTGATTAGGTTTATAAGATTGAATTGTGGTGGTAATTAGTGGGGCGTAAACTTGTTATTTAGAATTATTATTTACGTCGCGTGCTGACATTTTTCGCTACATTTTGGCTGAAGAATCAGACACGGAAATTTGCATGTTTCATTGAAAACTGTGTTGAATTTTATTACACTGTTCTAGTGATACACTTTCATCGATTGTGGTAGTATTAATCGCTGTTTACACGCTCATAGTCTAGTTTGTGTATCGTAAGACCACAAAATTACGTTGTTTCTTATCTCGGAGCACTGAGAAATAATACGCAACATGCTGTGCACTGAGCGATGCAATAAAGCGCATCACGCAAAGTCGAGTGTTTTGAGGTTCGTTATCAATCAGTTGTATAAACGGCACCGCGTTCAATATTGACGCGCGTGTAATCCATGTGAGTGTGGTGTGTCATAAACACGAATTGTCTGGATGTTAATGGATCATAGTTCGTTGACTGTGGATAACACCGAAACGCCGTTAATCTCTACAATGTACTTAGTTGTGGAATGCAAAATTGCTCGCGCTTAATAGTTCTCGAGCAATTAAGAAACGTTCCGGATTATTTGAACATGCTTTAAACATTATTAACGTGAAATATACTTCAAGATGATTGACACTGTAACAATTAACTAAGAAATTATGAGTTGGATGACAAGAAGCTCCCGTTAAGAGATGCGGAGTATTTTTACATAATTTTGATTTGCAAGCTGTTGTAACATCAATTATTCGAATGTTTATATTAAACTTGATTTATACTGTTTTTGAAACATCAATCTATAAAACTACATAAGATGAAGTTAATATTTTGGGATTTTTAATACTAATTTTTTAATACACAAGAAATATATAAGTCAATATTTACTAGAAGACTTCCGTTGAAAAACATTTACGATTCAACCTGGCTAGAGAAATCCTTCGCTTGTTCGCACTGCATTCGCTTTGCAGTTAATTGATATTCGTGCGTCACAATCAGTGAGTGACCCCAAACCGGACACGAAATTCACATGAAACAGAGAGGTTCGACGTAAAAACAAATTAATTCCACGATTAATTTGCAATTAAATCTACTCAATCGTACAGCTATTACAAAATCGTTTACACTTCTCGCTACTATCCTTGGAATCCTTTAACTTGTTACAACGCCATTTTTAACGATCATCCATCTAATAGTGGCTACTTCTGATCAAGCATCTAAACAGCCTGTGGCGATTGTTCAAAGTAAACAGAATTCTAATATTGAGAGACTATTTAAACGTTTTAATGTTGAAAACATTGACGTGACTCTAAAAATAGCAAGGACGATGAATATTTGGGAACCGGCTTTAAGGCCTTGCTGTTACACCAGAAAACAAGGATAAAATTGTCGTGATACACGAATAAATCGACCACTACAAAAATTTCGTAAGGCAGATACGATGTTGCACGGTCTGCGAATATTTATCGGAATTCTCTGTCAACTACGTGTCACGCATTCATCCGCTAGGAATATCAGCGCCCCGATGATAACGCTGATCACGTTGCAAGTAGATCTTGATGTAGGAATAACGTCCCACGGCAATGTACGCAAAGCGTTTAAGAACCCACGAAGAATAAACATCTTTTAATCAAACAACAAGAAACCAAATCAAGAATTATTTAAAAAGTTAAACAAACATACCAGTTATCGTTATTCGTTAGTACCGAATATCAATTATAAGTCACAACCATGAAACTGCACCTAAACATTTAAATCGCACCTAACAATAAGTCTCCAGTGCGCAATATTTATATATAAAAGTAATTCGACTATTATAATCGGTTTTCGACATTATAATAAACTACTATAATAATCCTCGATTTAATCATTTCTATTCATTTTCGTTTTCGAATGTTTACAATGAATAAAACTTCGATTTTTACGATCGCGTACACTACGAAGTCTCGTTTAGTAACCAGCTGGTATTGAAAACTTTCCTTCGAAAAAATCGTCGGTCTGCCGGCGGAGATTGTCTTATCACTGCGGATGATAATAATTCAGTTCCTGTGCGAGATAAATCAGCGGCCGTTCGTCACGATTCATCGTTTCCTACGCGAACTAATTCGTCCGACGCCGACAAAGGGATGAAAAATCGCGCGACAGATGCGGTGTCCACGGTTAACGAAGACGTCAGGCGTTTACGTCGGCCGGGAACGGGTCTGTGCAACAAGTGTGCAGTCGCAACGAGCAAGGCGGTGATTGGCAACGCTGGGGACTCCCGGTTATCTTCTGGTGTCTTGCAACAAGCATTCAGTCAGTGACCCATAACAATTAGTGTCGCGAGGGGGGACGGAACCTCTGCGATGCGGAGGGGAATGTTGATTAACGGAAGTGAACTAAACTTGTGTGATCCGGTAGGGTAAGTCCATCCCGATTTCTTGACCCTCGGGGTTTATCGGACGTAATTCGTGTACGTGCAGACGACCGACAGCCGGAATGAGGCTTCGGTTGATAGCGGTAGTGACGGCGAAAAATATATGGGGTTGGTAAGAAGTTAACACTAAAACCGGACGGGTCGAATTGACCCACTTCAGAATTTTTATTTTGTAAGTATTTCAATTATGAACGCGTACCTGCGAATGATTTTCAATGAAATTCGCGTGTTTGTTGAGATAGAAGACTTGGAGATCCTTCAAATCTCAAGAAACATATTATTCTATTTTTTAGGAAAACTTGGGAATAAGTCGCTTTGATTGCTCGGTAGTTTTCGTGTTAATATTGTAATATTGTTGCTTTTGTATACGCGTGAGTCAATCGATTTGGTGATATTATTTCATTGAATCAGTTATATAATGTTCATTCTTTTCTAGGATTTCGGTGCTACTTGTGCATTAACCCTTTGCGGTTGAATGACTTCGAGCTTCGATATCTAAAATCGAAAACTGCAAATGAGTAATTTGATTATTCAACTAACGAGGGACTGATATTTGGTTGTTCTAGGATTTAGGAGTTTTTCGGTTTTCTATGAAAAGGAATGTTGGAAGTTTAAGATAGTCTCGCAAAGACTCAATAGAAAATTGTTGAACATTAAGGGTTTATTTAATATTATGCTACCTGAGAGTAATTCTATCGAGTCAAATATTAAAAATATGTTCAAAATGTCTAGTTTCAAATAAACTTTGCATTTTCAAATTTCACGGTGTGCTTGCCGAAATTGATTGCGAACAATAACAGAATCATATGCAACCATTGGAGACAAGATCCTCGGTCACCTTTCAAATCTGGTTGGTTCGAGGACAACATCTTCAGGAATCTGAAACCGGATTTATCAATAAGTTGCTTGGAAGAGCCGTTGGATCCCTCGGGATCTGTACATCGTTCTTAGGGTGACTAGAAGCTTCCGAAATCTGAGATTTTCATTTAGAGAATTTCGAAGACGTTAAGAATCATTAAGTTTTCTATTGTGAACCTTAGACTGCTTTCCTTACAGTTCGTATTCATTTGTCATACGATAAAGTGAATGAAGTGGACAATCCAATGCACCCTTAACACGTTGACTGCCACGACAATCACCAATGATCGGAACTTCTAAATGACAAGGAAGTAATTACAACTGGCAAGATAATTTGATGGAAGTTGCGCTATTCACAGAGGACTTCCGAGAATGCTGAGCTTTTCTCTTCTTTTTTGTTTCTCGCCCTCTTTATTACTCTCCCTAACTTTTGTTTTCTCTCTAACTATTGTATTCTGTTTAACTGTTATATTTTATTACTTTACTACAAATTATAACTGATAGTCTAAGCACTCCTACGTACATATGAATATATAAAGATTACGCTTAACGTAATGCCTGGACATAATAAATAAACTACACATTACTACATAATTGATGTCAAATAAAAATCTTATTACACAAGGTTAAGTTTAAAATAATGAATAATTCTTCTTTTTCATCATTACTAGGTGACACATAAGAGACCGATGTTTTCCGTAGCACTCGACGCATTAAACCCTTGCCTCAAGCATCAAATCAAAGCTCTCGAAGACTCCAAAGGCTCTCAATCAAATAAAATAAACACAAACACTTGAATATTTTCCAATAACACGGAATGCCATCTTCGGAACAATTTTACAGTGAAAGTGGAATTCCTTTTCCCTCCGGCGAATCGACGACGACGAAATGGCTGTGGCGAACGTTGCAAGAGAAATCTCGAGGCGAGGGGTAAAATGTCTTTCATTTAAGATGTCGGTTGTCGGCGACATCAGCTTCATTGTTCCGCGGGTGCAGATTAAAATGACGTGTTCACGCCATTCCGCGCATTGCACTCGGATGACGGATTTAGAAAGGGAGACACGCGGTTCGTGAATGCGATCCATAGTTCGACCGTGATTCTTTTTTCTGGCTATCCCCCTCCCCTGTGACAGTCCAGTGGTATAATTGGGATTGCTAAGTGTCTGAAATTTATAACCGCTCACGTGCAGCGGGCCGAGTGTCGCTATTATTCATCGGTGCGTTGACTCTGTGCACGTGCACTTCGGTCTTGCGAATGAAACGAGCTCGCTCGACGATGGAGATCCCCCGATTATCAGTCACATTTGTCGTTCAATAGCCGCTAAACGGTCTCGTTTACACGGGCAACGTGACGGACGTACGAAACGCTAGCGATGGTATTTATAAACGCCGGCCGCGTGTGCGGATTTTCGCGGCGCGCATCATCGATGCGCGATCGGTGAGGATTCCTTTCGTCCTTCGCGTTTAATGGGAATCTCCCGCTCCATTCTCAGTATTCACACGTCCCGGGCTGCGTGGAAGCTTTTGTTGATATTGAAATGAGTTCACAGACGTTTGCTTCGTTCCACCCCACATTGCGAACGGTTCACGGTCATTTTTATGGGAATGGAATATAATCGCGTGGCTACTGTACAACCTTCGTGGCATGGCGAAGGTTGTTAGCATGCAGTATTCCTGGCGGTAGCTAAACTGCGTAGATACATTCGTCTTCGGCTGTGGGAGCGTGTGTTAAACCCGATACTGAAAGATTTATCTTCTATGCGTCCTTCGACGGTAATGAGGTGTTCCAACGCGAATATTCTGTTCAATCAGTTGTACGAATGATACGCGATTAAGTATCTTTAATTTATCCTTGAAGCCCGTGGAAGATGAAATGATGTCTGTTCAAATTGCTGAGTCGGAAATTATGGCGGCGACGATCAGTCGTAACTTTCATTTCTGTATACAACGCTGTTGGATCTATGTGTTTATTTCGTGTGTTGATGGTTTCGAAGCAAAACGACTTTAGTCGCGTGTTCTTGGATTTGAAATGTGTCGTTTGAAGTTTTGTGTGTGTGTTTTCACGTATTAATGCATTTATCGTTGTCATAGTGCAATATTCTTCTAGAATCTGATCAAGGTCTGTACTGCAACTTTTTGTAAATGTGACTAGTGTTACTTTGATTTATAAATAATAAGCAATCATGACCCATTAACATCGAAATGATTCGTAGTTACGACACATTACACTCAGCCATTACAATTACACACGCGTCAATACCGAACGTGCTACCGTTTATACAACCGATTGATAGCGAGTCTTAAAACACTTTACTGTGCGCGATGCTCTTTATTGCATCTCATAGCGCACGGTTAATTTTATAGTCTTATGACACAGAAGCTAGACTATGGACGTTTAACACTAACCGTGCCGGGAACCGGTCAGATGACCGGATTGAAAATTCTGCGGTTTCTTTTGTTTATTTAATTTTATAATTCCTATATTATCCGATTGATTGGTTTTTCAATTTTCACCCTTCCTTTTGTTTCCGTTTCCACTAAGAAAAATGTATCATCTAATTTGTTTATCTCTATTTTGTAGTTATTGGACTAGTTACGGTAGGAAAAGTGCCGGCATGGTTAGTGGTAAACTTGTATTAATAGTACGATAAATAAAAATGTGTTACCAGAATAATTTGTACTGTTCTACCTTGAAAATGGTATTACATAATTAACAAAATGGTCAAAGTTACAATACACTATGGTATTCTGTATTTCGACAAAGTATCTACTATCTTATGACAAGATTATTATGATAAACTTCCAACCGTGTATTTCAGACGTCTACGAATATACTTAAGAAAATAATCATGCAATCAAGTTAAAGAGACTTCTGATCACCCAAGAAACTTCAACACGTACTTACATTCATCCATTGTTATTTAAATAATTTCAAAAGACATTTCTCAAATTCCCAGAACACAAAACATATAGACTATCAAAAATCCAGATAAAATCAAATAGGAAAAGAATTTAACAAAGAATATCTCGAGCTAGCGGAAGGTGTGAAACACTGAAACGTGATTGCGGAAAGTTCTACTTACCAAGCTGTATCGCAGTACCAGACTGCTCCATTTGCCCAAGCGAAGCGAGAGTTCTTTTATTCAGACTGAAGGTATAAAATCAGACACGGCCGCCGCAACCTGTCCTTGGCTTTTTACATCTCCTCTGCTTAAACCATTTTAGGAGTACACACCAGAGAACTGTGCCATAGCCAGCGAATAAAAGCGTCGTCGTTAATGTGCACGTGCGCCGTGATTCACGTGCTGCAATAATTGCGACGATCATTATGCCGCTTTATCTTCCATTCCTCCGTCCTCTCCGCCCCACACAGTGATATCAATAGGAAATTCAGCTCGGTGCCATGCGTGTCGAGAATCACGGGTTCATTTAAAAGTTCGATGGTTTATAAATCACGTGAACAGTTCCGATGCAATAAGGAAAAGTTGTAGCGAGGAGGTCAACGATTATGACGAATAAACAATTTACATATTTGCCGTGCCAACGAGCGGAGAGACCCGACTGCTAACGTCTGGTGGAATATACAGCTCGATCATATTTAACTGTGTAATTTACACCGTAAGTATTTTGAATAAGTAGACAGTAACCGGCATTTACCGAATGTATCAAAAACTACAATAATTTCGACGATTGGCAACGATTGTCTTAAGATTTCAACTTCTGATAAATCCTAGATAATTCGGTTTGTTGAAAATGTAACAGAAGATTCATTTTTGACACTGAAGCTACTAGACCGGTAAAATGAACCATCTGGAAATTCTTATTTAATTATCAAAACAACGAAGATGCTTTTGTGAACAATTATACAGGAGATCTGTGTATTTGTATACACTTTTTTCGTTTTTCATTATGGAAAAATACTGTAACTGCTCGGTAGTATACTAGTGTTGACACATTACTGTTCAATTTTCAGAAAACTGGACTGTCTCCAGTGATCTTCGACGAGACTGACTTATACCACTATACGTAGAATAATTTAAATATATCATATATTTTAAGTAAATAATTAGTTTTGATGAAATCTGATATTTCTTAAGTTATTGGCAAGGTTACGTAGGCACATAGGTATTTATATAAAAACGAGATTTCTCGTTCCTGATACGTAATGTGTTAAATATGCGCGAGAAGCTGTTACCCAAATTCTGGCGATATATAGAGATGAAAGTGTTAAATAAATCAGATGGAGAGAAAGATTTCCCCGGGCGGTGTGCTTCCATCGCAGCACCACTTCCTGTGTCTAATACGCGAGACCCCCTTTTCTTGCTGTCCCAACCACACAACGCTACTTAAATAATTCTTCCCCATTGACTTCTGCGTCACGTAGACCTCGCTCCTTGTACTGGCGACAACTGAATCGCACTGCCCGCCGCGTGCTCGATTGTTCTTTCAATGGAGATTTTTCATGACGCGGCTGTCCATCGCGTTATTATCGGTCGCGCACGGAAACGCATCGTACGCGCGGTCTTTCATTGCCGAGGATATTTTCTTCGGAATATCCGCCAACCCCGACGCATCGTCACTTCAAAAAGGTACCGTTAACATATCTCGTCATCGAGCAACCTCTATTTCTTTCTTTTAAATATCTTGCGGTTAGGTGCTCCTTATAATCCAAGGAGTACTAGAGTACGCTCGTTGCTGGTGAAACTTCGAGTCTGGTGTCTTTTGTGTTTGTATATGTGTATGTGTTTGTATATGTGTATGGGATGGTAAATGCGAGGTCAGTAGTTGAAATAATTGGGGTTGTTTATGTAAATCCATAATTTGAGTAGTCCATAATTTAGTGACACGTTGATTGACAGATCACCATGAAATTTGTGTCAAGACTAGTTTAAATTATCGATGGAAACTTACAACCTAATGTACTTCACTGAATTTAATTATTGTTACCGGACAAAAATGTTGTGTCGTATATGAGTGTGAATGCATAGAAGTATTAAACGTGGAAAATTAATTATTACAATTGTGATGAGAAAGTGCAATGAAAATACCCATTTTGTCTTTTTCCTATAGAAGAGATGTAACGTTTGTTTTATCGAATTTTTTATTTATATTTAAATGCTTTTTTTAATTACTATTGATTTTTAAGAATTACTACCAATGTATTGATTAAAGCTACAGAAAAAACAAGAGGAAAGAATTGTGTATAGCACTTAGCCATTTCCATTATTCTAACCATCTATTTTAACCGCAGCATTAAACTCCGAACAGATTAATTTGCTAAAAAATTCATATTTCATATAATAACCGCTCGAACAAGCAAGCGGCAATTTTCGCCACGAAGAGTACGAAATTTCTCCTCGGTTTGGGGCAAACCTGTTTATCTTACAGCTGGGTTCCCTTGTTAGGCCACGCGTCTCATGCATAACGCACGTTACATAACAGTTTGTGTATCGTGCACTGCATCATCAGCAAAGTGTACAGAAACAACACGTCCGTTTATAATCATAACATTAAATTTTACGAAATCTTTCAACTTTCAGTTGAACGAAAACGTCCGTCGCGCGGCGAGTGCCCACAAAAACCGAATTCTAATTTAGGAGTAATATTCTTCCTGTAATTAAGGTCGATCATGCGCGGCCACGAAATTTCACTTTCATCGGAGTGTCCTTGAAACATTGAGGAGAATACCTAATACGTTGAGAGAGTGACAATACGTTTACTCTACGAGCTTCACCTGTTTGTACGCCCGTGAACTTCTAATCAAGGCGACACGCCACTTTCCTGCACTTAACAGAGAATGGCGAAAGTGGAACAGGTTCCACTTCCGCTTCACCAAATCGGAAGCTTCGACAGGACGGATGTTTGCCAAAGAACGTTCTAGGAACGGATGAAACGCGTGTAATCTTAATGTGATTAATCGTACTCGCTGACTAAATCGTTCGCTGCAGTGTCAGTAGTCGTGTATGGTCATTATAATTACTTGCCTAAACATACAAATTTATTTTTATTATTATTTTTTATTTATTTATTATTATTTTATTATTATTCGCATTCTCTGGTAATATGTTAAGTGAACATATCGTTGGATGTATAAAGTGTAAGACGCTTAAAAAATAGTTGATCGCTATAATAAACTCTAATTTTTCAGTTTCTATTTCATTAAATGGACACCTTCCATGTCGTGGAATTCTGATGGGTATTGGTTTTGTAGCCCACTTTTTATATAACAATATTTTTATATAGAATATGTAATTGTCTATAAAAGGTGAATTAAAAACGTAAATGTTAGATTATTCTGTAAACAATGTTCCTCTTTTCGCATTAAATAATCGAGTTCTTATACACATAGTGAGAGATTAGTTGAAAGGAAAAAATATCGAAATACGAAAAAATGATTTTATTAGTAGTTAAAGACATCTGCAGTACCGTTTAAAACTAAGAATGGATTGTAAAAACGAGGCTGCTTACGAAATAATCTGATAAAATGGCGGGAATGGTCGCTGCTTCGTTTCCCACCGAATAATCGCTTTTAATCTGAAACGTACCGTAGCGAAAGGATCAAAGAGAAACTTTGTTTTCTTGAAATCTATAGAAACGCGATTGTAGGATTTTAAGTGTTTAAGATAATTATGATCATGAAAATGAGAATTCTCTTTCACTGATCGTTATCTGATAATAACGGGAACGTAATGGTTTATAGTATTACCTACGCTTAATCGGTTCCGTAATTTCAAGTCTATCTTGACACGCTGGTCGTTGGCGTTAAGTACTAACCGCGACACCGGTCTTCTTATCGCTATCACCGCTATGCTACTAGTGTTAAGCATTAAATTGGTCACGAACAGAATCACAGAGGGTGGAGGCTCTACGCGGCGAACCTTTTGTCGTAATCTCATGAATATGCATACCTACTTTCGTCTGCAACACAGCAACTGTGAATCTGGGTATGTGGAACGATCTTCCTTTCAAGATAAACCGATAAAAAGCTTCCCGTTATGTAAGTTCACTGGCACGGTTGTTTTATCAACGGGCGGTGCTTGAGGCACAGTCAAAACGAACTGTTCGGAGACGTAATGGAATACGCGACGGTATTATCACAGGAGAAATCGACAATACCTCAATTAATCCTCGCATTACCGTAAAACACTATCGTTGTACACGACGACATTTTATAGAGAAAACCATCAACCGGCGTAGCTTCCTCGAAAAATGTCGAAATTCCACGTCGTCAATGAATTATGGACGAAAGATAGAAGGAAAGGTTATTGGGACAAAGGATAAAGGTCTATTATAGAATGTCAAAGTTTACGCAAGTTCGGAAACTGTGCGATGCACAAACTGCAGACGATCTTTGCCACGGATGAGCATTAAAACGGAGAAAACACGAACGAGAATGCGGGTCAAGGACGATAACTACGAAATACTTATGCGTTCGGATCGACCTAAAGTTTCGGATCGATTAAACCTTCCAGTCGCGTGTCGTAATAATGTGAATTCGGATACGGCGTTCGATTACGTGAACGTTAATCAGATTGACCAGACCGACTCGTATACATCTGGATATTATCAAGACCAAAAACCTGTGGACAGACGGGACTAATGTGCTGCGCGGGCGACTTAAATTTCACTTTCACTCCGATCGTACTTCATACCTTCGGTCTTGGAAGGCTGCGTTTACACCGCCGCGGCGTATATGGATTACAATTAAAGCCTGGGAAAATCTATTAGTTGAACCACATTCAAGGATAGTACGAGTTTAAGGAAGTTTCCTAGATTTGTGAGAGAATTCGATGGTTCTGGAGCTGTTCAAAGTACCTTATTAGGTTCGTGTGATTTGTTAGTTAAGAAGGAATAATCACTTGAAATCTTGGCAAGTAAATAGATTCTTTATATCTTTTGAAATATACTAATCGAGTAGAATATTAATCGAGAAGCCGTGTTTTTCTGAAGAAAATATCCACTTTCTGGGAGACGAAGTTTGCAAAGTTCGCGAAGTCATTCTGCCGAACGTAGCCCGAGTTTTCACGTCTGCCGTAAAAAAATACATAATTTCGAGGAAAGCACTGTTGAAGTTTTGGTGATGTTGTAACCCAGTTTGTTCAAAATGTTACAACTTCTTTGATTTGTTGAATTTTTCTACATCAAACTTGTTTTTAGTTTGTAGACACTTGTACTCCTTTAAAGATTAGATGATTCTAACGTGCCTATCTCTATGGTCTTTATATTCTATGTGTCTTGTAGAACTCCGAAGTGTAATTTCCTTTAGAAATGTCCAAGAAACAGTAATGTCCTCAATGTTCTTCTCATTTTTTCAGAATCCTAGACATATTAAATCAATGTAACCTTTCGGTATTCCTATTAGCCTGGGAGACTTGCAACATTTTATAATTACCTTGGTAACACCCTGAACTTTCTGGTACCACCATTAGGTTAAATAACACCCATATCTTTTAACTGCCATTTCTCTTCGGCCACGATGACATAAACAAGTCGTGTATTCAACTATGGCTTACATATTAAGCACAACAATCTATCACAGATATTTTCGAGGCGCCTATGTATCACAGCAGTAAACGGTTGATTTTTCGTTTTGTCTAACGTCCTGTCACCAAAGTCGCATATAAATTGCTAGATGTGCCTTGGTGAAAGGCCTAATTTTATAGGTGACATTCCACGTCGTTCGTTACTGTAACGGTTCCATACGTGTACAATGAATTCATTCCCCGTATGTTGTCACAAGACGAATGCAACGCCCACATTACGTTACAGTTCGTTCCAAGAGCCCAAGTCCAACCGTGACACAGCACGTCTAGTACGGTGACTGTCTAGGTCCGTCTCATTCACTTCCGCCTCATTATACCCCAGGATGCGCTCCTGCAAGAACAATCACGTTTTACCGTATTAGCTGACGCCACGAAGCTATTCTCCATTCACGGTGTTCTCCGTCGTTCTCCCGTTCCCATTCTTCCGAGTTCTCCGCGAGTGGGATTGCCACCCGCCATTAAATCGGGAACAGTCTCGCGAAACGTAACGCAAAGTTTCCCGTCGATATTCGAATCAGAGGTTCCAGTGCAAAGACAGCGAGGATTACCGCAGGCCGAGCCAACAAAACCACTGACCGCGTAATTATCAGCGGTAGCCGGGACAGAAAAGCCATGTTCAACAAGTAATCAACGACCGGCGGTGTCTCCAGCGGCGCAACGGTGCAAAACAATCGCAACGCCAGGACGACTGCCAGGTTGGAAGAAGTCCAAAGCCTCGAAGCAGCCTTTGCGTGTTACACGATACACGCATGAATGACACTGTACAGCGATGTCTGTTCCGGGACCTTGATCTTGGAACACTTTCCCGCGCGAAGAAAAGAACACCAAGGACCGAACGATTCACCTTCGGCTGATGGAAATTTCAATATGATGTTAATCGACTCGGGTAAAAAATCATTCCACTTATGCGCGCCGCATAGCTGACATAGCTGGTAATGCGGAAACGATCAAGTTGTACTTTTGGACACAAGTTTCGATGGATGCCATGACCGGATGATAGACGCGCAGTCTACTTGGAGCAATACCGTTAACGCTGAGTGGCATATAAATCGTAGCCAGCGTGCATAGCAATCAATCGCGTCACCTGGACTTTATCAAGATGTACAGACTCGCCTGCACGCGATCGAACGAGCCGGACGAACTATTACCTTGATGGAGGGTCGGACAGCACCAACAGCTAACTTTTCCTGGTCACCTGGAGACTCAAGACGAAGAAAAACGCCGGATCCTGAACAAGCGCGGATTTTATCCTGTCCCGCAGTGGTCCTTTCTCTGAAGGGTCACCAGAGAGAACGCTAATAGACCAAGGTGTTCGTCCGGCGATCAGGTGGGGATGAAGGTCGCACGCTGCCTCGTGCAAATGCCTCGGGAACGTACACCTAGACCTACAAAACGAGATTACACGGGGCTATCTACCGGCAACCCGTTGCATCGCGTATCCACGCGTGCACTCGCCAGACGCCGACAGACACTGTGAACCGGGAACGGAGAACGCACCTCTCGCTGCAATCTGATAGAAGCATCCAAGATCATCCGATACTGCGGAAGGTATCTCGTTGGACAGTTGCGTAGTGATTACATTTATCGTTTGCCAATGATCACGATTTATTAGGGTGTGAGTTTTATCGTGAACGTGACGAAAGTGTGAGATGAATGATCATGTTCCTAAGGTCAGTGTTGTGCATTTTAACCCTTTGCACTCGGAACGCCAGTTGCGCTGGCATGCTCCAATTAGATTCTGAAAATGCTACGTTGTGAAACACTGAAGTTTAAATATGCCTTCCAAAATTCATTCGAACTGAAATCCAATGTTCTTTCGTAGTCTCTATAACAATCGTAGAAATTGTTGCCCGGTCTAAAGGGTTAGTGCAAATTCATTTAAAATTGAGTAAAATGAAACCAAAGATCGGTCAGTCGCCACCTTTGTGATCAAGTTAGCTCTGACCGCGAAAGGTGTCTACTCGAAGGACTTCTTATCTGTAATCAATGTTGTTCCAAGTGTCGTATGATTCAAAGAATACTAAAACAATGATTTATAATCCGGATACCACTAGCCATTGAGTTAGATCACGGTTAGCAAGTTGTGTCGAAGCATCTAATATCAGTTTTAAAGCAGTTTTTCTTTCGTTTCAGGTGGTACCACCGCAGGCAGCCGCGAGAGATGTGGTCACGAACGCGATTCTTGGTCCTGGCGTGGATGCTCGCGTTGCTAGTGGGAGCGCGGGTCAGCGACGGGTCGCAGGGGCCGCGTCTCGGCGGCGCCGTGAACATCTTCAGCCGATACGGCTACCTGAGCATCAGTATGAGAGTGTTGCCCAGAAACGACACCGACACCTGGATATTCCGGGAGCCGACGCTAGACGTTTTCATGAATCCGGTTCGGACGGCGACCAGACAGCGCCAGCAGACCACGGTCTTCGACGGTGATTTCCATATGGAATTCTGCGACAACATCCGGCAACTTTTACAGGCCTACTTCCGGGATTTCACGTTCGAAAAGCTGGAGAGGCCATGGCGGGCGTTCACCGGTAGCTGGTCGAAAGCCGCTATTGCCCGTCACCTGGGCATCAATGCTTCGTTCATCAATGGCGAGCATTGTTACGTGCTAGTGCGAGTCGCCAGGTTCCGAGAAACCGAGAAGCTGGCTGGCACGGCGGAGTCGATGATCCTAGACGAAGCCGTTTTTAGAGAAACGAAGAACGTCACGGTCGGTGACACCGCCAGCGTTGTTCGATTCATCAAAAACTTCGGCTCGCACTACATCGCTGCCTATGTCACAGGGAATTCATTGTACCAGGTGAGGTTAATTACCTGTTCTATATTCTGTTCCCTAGATTTTGCGTGCAGTTCGAGAATGGTTTACCAATTAGTTTTTAATTGCATGTGAACGGTTGATTGTGAATAGCTTCGGTATTATTCACGATAGGTGATTGTAGTCCTCGATACTTTTACCTTATTAAAATTAAGAATGTATGTTATTAGCAGAAAATTCTTTTCTCTTTCCAAATATTGCAATACTTAGGTGTTCTGTTAGATTAAATGTGACCAACGCTTCAGTAGAACTGAATTTTTCTTATTGTTTTCTGTGATATATTTGAGTAAGCTCGAACGTTAGTCTATATAGAACGCTTAGCTTTCGCAAGTGCCTGTACATATTTCACGAACAGTATCCGCAAACCGTTTCCTGGTAAGTGCGCACCCAAAGATCGTTAAACTGCTTGCACGACAAGATTGCTCAACGTGATTTAGAGCTATTGCAGAGTGTGAATCGCAATGTTTATCTTCCATCGTTAAAAGATCCTGATGGATGTTGCGCTCGGGAACTGTTGGGCTCGCAGCATCTACAATGCTTTGCATCATCGCAATCGAGTAATTGAAATTCACGATGCAACTTGAGAATCCGATATTTTGTTAATTATGTGTCTTTGTCAGCGTAAACTACGTCTAGCGATGAAGTTAGATATCCTGGTAATATTCCTATAATCAATATTCACCTTCCGAAGTTTACGTAGTTTATCCGGGACTAGCGATACCAATCATTTTATCTTTAGATGTCTCGTAGAAGATTTAAGATTCATGAATACTTAATATTTAAATGCTTCAGCATACTCTTGTGCAAATCAATTTCCAAATAGTCATATTGTTTAACGTTGACTACGGAAAATTATTCACACCACAATTATTTTTTTTATATTGATCTATACCATAAAGGTGAGGCTACGTAAACCTTCTAAATTTTAAATTCTGATAGCAATTGATTCATTCAAGTAACTGGAATATATCTAAGTAACAGGATCTTGAAAGTCGATAACAATTGAAATGATTGTTCCAGGTGTTTGTCTACACGCCTCAAGCGTACCTTCGCATAAAGGAGCGTTTGAAGACAGGCGGCGTCGCAAACCTATCGAATCTCGAGTTAAGCAATTACTTTTCACCGTGGTACGCCGAGCATATCGGCGCGATTCAGGCAGCGAGCGGGAACCGTACCGTTGAAGCATGGGCAGTGGAACAGCTCCGGAATCAATATTACCTTTTCTCACACGCTAGTTTGCTGAAATTGCACGGAGATGCGACGCTATTGAAGAAACTCGACGAACTTCTTGGTAACGAGGCGTTGTTGCAGCTGCAATTACGAACGTTGGCTCCCATCTTCAACGATACTCAGCGACGCGAATGGTTCCTCGAGGTGATCGATAATTACTTTAAGTTATGGGAAGTGAACATGTGAAGTGTACCATTGCGAAAAGAAGCATACGAACAATTGGTACAGCTTCGTTTCACTTATGTGACCCGACTCGCCCATGGGAAGCAACGATGTCCATGCATTTAGAAAATGAATGAGAAAGTATCAATGACTTCCAGCAAGGAGCAATCGCCTGTAGCGCGAAGGGGCATCACAGTTCTCTGGGTCGCTGTCAATCGAGATCCACTTCGAAAGTTCACTACCGTTTTCCGTCGAACGGATACTAGGATGTAGTAGAGAAACGACCAACTATCATGTTGTTATAAATAAGTATTTATTATTATAATCGATAATAGAAAACATTTTTATACAAACGTTTTAAATATATCACAAGCATTTTTCGCAAAAGTGTCTTGACTGAAAAATAAGCGACGTCTTGTTTCTCTGATTTTGTTATGTTCTAGATAGTAGACGTATTGCTTTAATACAGTTAATCTCGGAGGGTACTTCGATAAACGAAGAAACAAGACTCGCGACGTTTTTCTTTTTTGTATTGAGTTTGACTACATTTCTCGAGCGTGGAGAAATTTAGTTGAGGAACCAATTTATGTGAAAGTAAATATACACAGTACGCGTTTCGCGATTAATTTGAGACTTTAAAAGTCATGGACGTTTCTAGTAGAATTGAAGTAAATCAATATAAATATCGAGTATGAATAAACAGAATGTTAGTGTGTATATTCCTTACAAAGTCAAAATTTATTTTATTGGCACGGTGAGATGACTGATGAATGGAACTTATGTTAAAGTTAGTTAGTTTGATTGAAAGTGAAATGTTATGCGTTATTCTTAAGTTTAATATTTCCGTAAGTTTTTGACCCCCCCCCCCCCACATTATACAAGAAACTTACTATAGTGAAAGTAGTGAGAGCACAACACAAATTTTACAAGAAGTTTTATATTAATGCCATTGCAACGAACATTTTTCTTAGATTGAAAAGTACACAAAAGTGTATTGTAAAAGTCAGTATTTTTATATGTAATTCATCTGTGCTTTATGTAAATTATAATGTAATTGACTCTTGAAGATAGGACCTGAGAACCTTACCTCATTGGTTTTGATAAAATCTTACAGGCATATACAATAACTTACTATCAAAAACAGGATAATGTCATATTTTGAGAAAAAAATCGTTGAAATAACTTATCGCGTAAAAGATTTCAGGTCCTTGAGATGTCTGTATTAGTTAATATATTATAAACAAAACGTAACAATACTTACGTGACATGAATTTTCATGTAAAAAACAAACTATGTAAAACTTTTTTAAAATTTAATTGTCTGCAACTTGAACGATATCCTCCTAAGCAAACGCTCAACAATACAAATATATTCGCCAATCTTCAGCGATATTGACTGTCAGAAGATTATTTATCTCTACGAATGTATTAATACTTGAGTTTAAAATTCAAATACCACTTCAATTGTTGTTTCGATCACGGAATAATCTCGGTGTCAATAGTGTTTCACTATTAATTTTTAAGAATTTGGGCTCAGTCAGTTTTTTTGAAAGTGTGGAATTTTGCAGAGGCTTGTTGCTCTTTACCTAGTTTTCTGCCATTGACAACTAATATTACTGGTGTTTCAACTCGTATAGATTTGAAATCAAAGTCCTGGAAAAAGACACATCATTAGAGATTTGTATTTAACTGTAAAATCTCAGCAATGTGTTTGTATTATACCAACATTATTAAGATAAGAAAACTTCTGGTGGATAACAAAAGGTTCAGGTATAGCTACAGAATCTCCTACGGTAACGCCACGATCTTTAGCCAGATTATATACTGTTACAGCAATACACGTTTTTTCTTCATCAACCAGACAAAAAGCGCTAAAAAGTTATGTATTTATTAATTAATATAATAAATACTATCTCTCATTTGTTACTTTTTCTTTAAACATAATGGGAAATATCCTTACAAAGGTACACAATCTGTATCTTGTATCCAACATACTACTTTCCCAAATACAACTTTCTCTGGATTCGCACCAGCAGATAAATCTTTCAGCATTGTTAAGTCTAATTTCACAGTTTTCTGACCAGATGTGAAAGAGCCACCTTTATATGGTCCCAAATGTTTAATATCCAATGCCTGCATTCAACCAGAAATTAATAAATATGAACATATACCAAAATCATATGTTAAGTTTATGAAATCTACGGAGAAATGCAATGATAACAAAATTCTGTATACCCGTATCATTTGGTACAATCTCTTTGGTTTTACTCTGCCATTATTGTTCACTAAATTTTGTACATCTTTTAAATATTGCAATAGTTCATCTCTTTTGGTGCGTGGTGTGTCCCATAGTGGATCTAATAACATTGCTCTTTCAAATGATTGCAGTGCTGCAGAGTATTCTTCTTGGTATTTCAAAGCCTAACATAGTCATTTATTCGTATAAGACCAATTGTGAATCTGTGTACTATATTTACATATGATAAAATACCTACCACTGCCTTATTATGAAATAAATGAGAATTACTTCCAGCTACAATATCTTTCTCCTAAAATGGAATTTGTTATAGTCTTGATAGACTTAGAAATTTATGAATACATTGCTGTTTAAATAACTTACTGCCTGCAGGTAAGCTGACATGCAACAACGTAATGTTGCAGGGTTCTGTGCTACTGTAAAAAAGGAAGACAAATAGGCATTTCCTAAAATTGCCCAGGAAGTACCATCTGTAGTATCTAGACCAACTGCTTCTTTTGCATATTCCATTCCCTGTTGTATATTTTGTATTCGTTGCTCATTATTAGAAACTGGTTCCTGTCTAAGAACCATAGATAGATTTCTTAAAGATACTTTATTTCTACCCTATAATATACATTATTGTCTTATGATAACAATACATACAGATAAAAAATTAATAAATATAAATGTATGAAAGTATTACATGGCGTAAAGCACCAACAAAACAATTTTTTGCTTGTTGAATATCATCGTTTTTCCAATAACATTCTCCTAATTCGTTCCATGCTTCTATTAAATTAGGTTCTAATTTTACTGCTTTAGTTAATAACTCTTCTGCTTGAGGCACAAAACACTCTGTAACATTTAAGGCTTTTCCTTTCAGATAATAGTATCTTGCACGTGATCCGTCAATCTCATATCCTTTGCATTCATCGAACTTATTTAATGTATCTTTCATTTCTTTCTCTATGTCACCATTTTTTTTAATTGCTTCTTCGATAGGGCGATTTTCAAAATAATGATCTCGAAAAAAATACAAAGCATTTACTTTCTCCTACAAAAGTTAGGAGAATTATTAAAAGATGAAATAAACGACAACTTTCATAACATACTGGAGGACTATTATAATCGAAACTTGTTTATTGCATAAATATTAAAATTAAATCCGTATATGTACCGTCAGAGCAACAATCGGATCTTCTTTGACAACATTTGCGGATTGCGCTCCTGCAACCACTTTATCATCTATAATTGCGGACATTTTTTCATTTACTTTCATAAAAAGTTTATCACAGATATTGCATTGTGCGTCAAATATACATGAAGTACATAACTTTATACATAATCCCCGGATTACATGCGAGTGAATATTAAAACAAAGCAATATAATCTATCATTCGTGAACTGTCAAAACTTTAGGGTCACCGACGAGGTTATGTATTAATGCACCAACATAAGGTAGTGTTCACAGTTTCACTAATTACAATTACTATCAGTTAATTTGCTCTTGATATCACAGTAACAAAATAACAAGAATACTTGAGAAATAAACGCATAACATAAACAAAAGCACCCACTGAAGGACAATGTGTAACCTATTCAAAATTTATGATTCCGTAACACAAAATGTGTTCCATGTTAAATGTTTCTATAATATCGAAAGGTTCCCCGATGAAAACTAAGAATACGAACGAAATATCCTCTCAATAATCCAACTTATTGAAATTCCAAACACAAAATATGTTCCAAATTTCAATGAATTTAAAAAAAAAACTCACTTCACAGTACACTTTATTCTAGACACCTTGTATACTTGTAACAAGCTTCGTCCACACGTCAAAATTACGACAGTTCAATGTTCAGTTCCCCCATTTGCCGTGGATGTCGTTGGCAATGCTTCTCCCACTGCCACCTGTCGAGAGCATCGAACGGGATCGACTAGTCCATCGTGTACTCTGTGACCGAAGCTCGGCCAGAAGGCTGCATCGTCTCAGGTTCGCCATTTTATGTGTTTGGCTCTGAGACTGGGACGGTGGGTGCGTGCGGTGCAAACATAGAGAGCGTATTCCGTTCGTTATCTACAAGATGTTACCCAAATACTTCGCGCCCGACATGTACAAGTAACGACAGGTGTCGGAGTGAGTGATCGGGCAGCGAGGGCTCGGGCCGAAATGGTCCCGGAATAGTGAGCTGTGCGTGAGTGTGTTTTCATCGAGTAAGTGCGTCGCACTGGCTTTTCGCTGCTGTCGCCGTTTGTTAATACCTGTGCCATTCGGGAAACACGGCTTTGGGTCAGATCACAGACGGCCTCTGGATTCCTCACGACACCCCCTCGTCACCATCTACGATGAGTTCGCGCAACATACCCTCAGACAAGGTGAGACTTGTCACTTTCGGTCTAACATGTCTACCGCACCCTTCTGCCTCCTCGTTCTCCTTTATTCCTCGCATCCACGTAATTCCGGGACCGCTATTCGATAGGAATCCCGCGTTACTATTTCACCCGGCCGCGCTTTCGCTCGCCGAGTCACGGCCACGGATCCGTCAATGCGTAAAATTTCGTCCCCCGGATCAATGAGATGTCTCGCAACGCGTCGGTCATATCCCCTTTTTTCCCCCCGATTAAACAACGGACGTGCACCCTCGCAATAACCCGACACTCGTATCTCTAGTTTTTCGTCTCTCTTCACGTTGTCATCCCATTATCATTCCACTTCCTGTGAATCTATCTGTCGAGCACCCCCCGCGCGACACTCGAAATCTACACCGAGGAGTCTTGCTTGCCGCTCAACAGTTTGACATTTAAACCGCAACGAGCGGATTAAATCGCGCGCGCAATAGAATTTTACACTTACCCGATGGATCGTAAATCGCCGCTGAAACTTTACGGTTCGACGGGGAGCCTTAAGGGCAAGCCCCGCCACAGTAAGACTGATTTTTAATGAAACTCGTTTCCTTTAATCACTCGCTCGTTGCTCTAGAGTGACCGGCGGTAATCGGCTAAGTCTCTAGATGATTCGGTATCTCCCGCCGCGTTTTCTGCGACGTTTCCTTTCTTCTTTTCATTACCCTCTCGATAGTAACACGCGGGCCGTATACCGCGTTCCTCTCATTCGCAGCTACCCGTGAATTAATTGTGTCGCGAGTGTTCTTCACGCGCTTTGGCTCGCCCGGACGACGGCGGAATTTTTACAAAGTCGCGCGGTTCCTCCGCATAGCGTAGCGCTCCCGGTGGCCGCTCTAACGAGCCCGTTTAATTGGCACCAATCGCATTACGCACGGAATATAAGGGCTTTGAGAGTTCGCCTTGTGTTCCGTGCCACCCCCCGCGCTCTGCCCCCCTTTCTCTCCTATCGATTCCGCTTTTGTTTCCCGTCTACGTATTATTAAATCAACGGACGAGGCGACGGTTCGAACCCCCCGCGGAATATGCATAACGGACGCGGGAAGAGAATAGACCGTGGCGGCCTATTCCGCGAGTTAAAAATATCATGGCCATCCGAAATTCGACGGCATTGATGAACCGTTAACACGGTAACTGCCACGAAAATCTCCACTGTTTTACATAACGCCTCTCATTTCGTGGCGACAAGGAACAATATTTAGGTAGGAACAATTATTAACCTTCGGGGCTCCAATGGCCACCCTCAGTGGCCATTTGATGCAATGCATAGAAAATTGGAGAACTTTATATTCAGTATTAAACTTTGAATCGTGCATTGAAACGTGGCATGTTGAAATAAAAAGAATTTTGTTCCTTAATCTACGTATGATTGAGCTTTTAAAAAATATTCTAGGGACAATTATTAACCTTCTGCACTCCAATGGCACTCTATACACTCTAAGTGGCCATTTGATGTAATGCATAGAAAATTAGAGAAAATTATATTCAATATTAACCTTTGAATCATGAATCAATATGTGGCAAGTTGAAATAAAAAGAACTTCGTTTCTTAATCTATATATGATTAAGTTTCTCAAAAATATTGTTTCTATCTCATCAGAAAATTTGGAGTATTTCTGGTGAAATGCTTTTGCAGTACAAATTGTTAAACATTTTTATTCGACGTCGGTCGTCTTACGCGTTGCAATTGTTTCCAAGCAATTCAGAAGCGCGATCACCAGCGACAACCCTGGCAGTCAACGCTTTAAACGGATGCAAATATTTGGGCGCTCGAGGTCCTACCGATTATGCACGCGCCTCTTCCCCGCTATTTTCGTTTTAACCTTCCCTTTTCCGCGGGGATTAATTGCCACCGATATCGATTCGCTCTTCGCGCCGTGTGAAGATTTATCGTCGCTGGGATTCGCCCGGCGCGAAATAAAGAGATGGCTGAATTGCCCCGGACATTGAATTGTCCCGTTGTTTCGCGGGGGTCAATCTTTTAATTCTTTCCGCTCGAAGGACGGAACGCCATCAACTATGTGTTCGCTCGTGGCTCGCGGGCCGTTTACGTAGGCACCTTAATCAGGATCACTAGAAGTGGTCGACATTTTTGGTTTTTTTTTCCCTTTTTTGTGGAATAAATTGTTCTCTCGTTTCGCGATTGTTAGCTTAATTGAGCTGTATTCGTGGATTGGTCACGCTTTCTTTTTTATATGCTTTAAGGATGATCGTTTTGGTTTTTTCACGTTTTTCACGTGGGTTCTTATAGTAAAGTCGGAGTAATTATTAAATAATAGTAAACTATAGGTTACGCTTTCCTCTTTATATGCTTTAAGGATGATCATTTTGGTTTCCTCACGTCTTTTACCTGGATTCTTACAGTGAAGTTGGAGTAATTATTGAATAATAGTCAACTATTTCGTTTTCGAATTATTGTTTGAGAGATTAGTGAAGTCAGTATAATTACTGGGTCATGTTTTATCCTCGGAAAATTACATATGATCTCATTTGATAAATGGTATTTTGCTTTATGGAAATTTTTTATTTTGACTCTCTTCTATACTGTTTTATCTTAATGTTCAAAATATTTACCCATGTGGGGTATAATATTTGTAGAAATTTAATTGCTGAATTCATTAAAAGAGATGAAAGTAGAATACTGTAGTGTACATGTGCTTTTCATAGAAACAGTAAGGCGTTAATTATCGCTAGATTAACATTAAAACAGAGATATGATCTTTAAACTTGGAAACACGTATAATATGGCAGAGTGAAAATTAATTTCCTCGCGTGTCGTAGATGAGTTTGCAATTATTATATAAAAGTTTACCACAGTTGCTATTATTCCCTTAAAAATGTGGTTGCGTGTGTTTTTTGTTGAAAAACAAACTCGGATACTAACGTTGTACCACGCTGACAGCAGATTTTCAATTAAGAAATGTTTTTCGCTGAGAATTGTGACCCCGAGAAGGTTAGTTTCGTTACAATTAATCGTGCAAATTGGAATTCATGGCAAGGTACTGCTCCAATAGCGACTCACGGATCAAGTTGACCTTTCGCAACCGCCAATAGCCCCACGATACAGTATCGCTGATTTATTTAAATCTCTCAAAAAATTATTTCATTTTCAGCAAACTGTTAATTGTTTCCAAGTGAATTTAATTACCATTGAAAGTCGACATAATTTTCTATGGTTCTGTTTTCAATTAAAAATTATTCTGATTTGAAAGAACTTCATTGGCTTTAAGTACTAATTATTTCTTGTTAATTCTCGTTTTATGTTGGCTTAGTTTTTATTTGAATAAGTGATTAAAATTAAATGAATTTTAGTTATTTTAGATTTCAATTTTGTCATTCTTCTGAAAGAGAATTTTTATTTGAATTCTTGTGAGCATCTGAAGAATTTATTTTCCTTTTCATATTTAAAATTTTTAAGTTTTTCTTTTCGTGTTTGCGAAAGAATTTCTACTGGTGCGAGCCTGAAACTCCATCGAGAACTGCTCCTTATTTGTGAACGTCGAGTCGGCGTTAATGAATCATACCTCCGTTAATGAATAAGTTTTACACTGACGTCAGAACTAACTCTGGCCTTCATTAATTTTGATTAAACCCTTTTTTTAATTAGTGATATATCAGCATTTCAATGAATCACTAAAAAATTGGTAAATTAATTTGCAAATGTATGATTTTTCAATGTGACATTTTGCGTAAAAGTAATTTAACATAAAATTAAAATTATAGACAATTTTAGCTTAATTAAATAGTTTCTCATGAAAACGCTTTTATCGTTTCAGAAAACAACGATTTATAAGTGGATCATTATCGCCTGTTCTGTACTTTTAGGGTTTTGTTGAATTTGCATAATTAAAATATTCTACGATATAATGTGAAATTTAAATAAATTAGAAAGGTGTGAAATTATTATAATTAGAGGTCAGGTCAAGTGTAAGATCGTTTTAATTACAAACATACATGCTAATTACAATTTTATCATAGATTTCCCATATTGATTGTATTATAGTGATCAAATGAAAGTTATCACCAATTGTCCAATATCAAGCTTTGCCAATTTCGTATTGATACTGTTATTCTTAAGAACCATTTCCATTTGCCACGTTTATAAATTCTGCAAATTTAGACGACCAGCATTATTCATGATTCGTTTCCGCTTATATTCTAACGAACAGGGATCGTTCTACAATTTTCCTAAAGAAAGGCTTTTCATCTGAGAGCAAAATTCAACGTCACACGGCTGGATCAATAGTGTACAATTCCGCAGTGGTACTGTCAGCCTGTACTTTTCATTTGAATGTTGAAATCCGAGAATATCTGAACCCTGTTTGTCTATTCCAGAAATCTACACTGTTAATTTCTATCTTTTCACTCAGATCCAGCTTCACCACCATTTTCAAATGTTCTCTATTCAAATATTCAATTAAGTTTTCAGAAGCACTTCACATGTAATCCATATTCTCGGATGGTTCAAATAATATATAACAATTTCGTTGGATCTTTCCAATTAAATTCATCTAAAACTTCACATCGAGATAAAACCGTTTTTCCAAAAATATTCAATCTGCATCTCGCTGTACGAACACCGAAAATTGTTATCAGAGTACCTATATTTACTTCAGTCCGTGCCATTTCAATCCTGTAATCATCGGTATTTAATAATTCAACTCTGTATTGGCCATTCGATCAACTTGCATTTCATTGAGCCATGATATCTCTATTAACACGAGCTACATGATATTAACATTTATGACAGCAGAATATGGACCGTATTAATTTCATTCGTTTTACACCTTCATGGCCGTTCACGGTCCAAAAGTCAAACACGTAAATGTACTTACAAAGTAGCTTGTAAGCCGATAAATTATCCAAAAGGTACACCAGCCAATAAAGAATACCGTGCAAATATTAGCTCCCTAACGACCGATCGCTGCAATCACTTTCTACTCCTATGATTTCCCTTAAACGCCTACAAATCGCGCGGCCATGATTTCGCAACGGTGGCTACTTACACCGTGCACCTAGTGTCGCTCCGAAAGCGATTTCCACATTCCGTTCCTCGTTTTGCAAGCCCGCCGAGCGCTCCAGCTAAAAGCGGCGAGTTACTGTTGCGTCACGACAGCCGCGTACTCCATTCGAGTGTGTACCTCGTTCTCAAGGTAACGCGCGAATCGTCCGAATCGTCCGATTCTCACGGTTCGTTCCACTCTGGCCGCGGATACGTGGTTTATCCGATGTATCGTTCGATTCGCCGAAAACGTCACCGGGACGAGGTCTACGCGCAAAGGCTGCATAAAGATTCCCGGGGATGGAAAATGTGTCTGCTCGCGAAGCCGCGACCGCTGCCGCCATTGCAGTTGATATCGAGCAAGCCACGGTCAAGGTCGATTAAAGAACAGACCGAATGTATTTCTTTTCTCGGAGAGAAAAAGGGAACCGCGCCAGCTAGTCCGGACAATGCGAGACGTTTCTCCTAACTCGCACAATAAACCGTAGGGAAAGCGGAACCGTTACCTCGCTTCCCCTCTTCGGCGTCCAGGACTCCACCCACAAAGGTAAAAATGGTCCTTGGTATCGAAGAAAGACGCTAGATCAAGAAGAATCCGCTTGCGCGCTGCACGACCGATTTCCCGTACCAGTTCGATCGGTTTTTTCTCGTTGTCACTTCGTTGTTATTGTCGTTGCTGTTATAATTCCCCCTTTTCCCTTTTTTACATTCGGTGTCACGTTGATCGCCCTCGCGATGATTGACTCGGGCCACTCGTGATCGTGAATCACGTGGATGACTCCACTCCGCGGATGAAGTTTCGCCGATAAAACCGACTGACGCGTAGGTGACGAGGACGGGGGAACGTGGTTCGCTCGAGCCTCACTTGCAAATGTTTAATCGCGTCATAAAACGATGATTGTAAAGTCTGAGTTTATTGCGCGACAACTAACCGCGCCGGGAATGCGAATTAATTGAGGGTGAAAGGAAGTAAGGGGGAGAGAACGTGTGAAAGGAACTGCGAAAAGGAGCAATTGTTTTTAGACGTTTCCCTGGACAGGTTCTGTTGACACGATTCGCTTTAACTGTTTATGATCTAATGTGCCGAGCACGACGATCAAATGTTTTGTAGGAGGTTTAGTGAATGTTTTAGCGATGGATTTTAAGAAATATTTGTTGCGTTGAAGATTCTTCCTTGTCGCCGGTCGTTTTATTTTTGCAAGGAGTTTAATTGTACCTACACATTTTCTCAGTATGTCGACCAAGAATAGAGGAAGGTGTTCCCATTTACCTAACGTTTCTAGTTATTTTAGCGATCCTATTAACTTCGTTCTGCTTGTAGCATGTTAACACGTTAAGCGCTACGAAAATCTTGACCGTGTTCCCGTAAAGTGTTTCTATTCTAGCAAAGAAAAGTTGGAAGAATTATTCATTATTTGGCGTTACAATCCTCGCATTACACAATTATCAACTTAGTTGCGTTATTAAATATTTTCATTAACACTCAACGTGTTAAGATTGGTGGTGCAAGCTAGAAGAAGGTTACTTTACGTACAGAAAAAAGCTAAAAAAGAAGGCTTGAAATTATTCTGTTTCAGATGATAGTGGGTATTATTTGAAAAGACCTTTTCCCAAAATCGAAGCTTCGAACAAAGAAATTCCTTTTGTTTGTCGGTTTATCTTTGTAGCAACGTAGAAAATCTTTCTGTCTGTTTGTATAATCGATATCTGATGCTTTTAGAATGTAATTCCAACGTTTCGTCGATCAACTGTTAACTTTGACAAGGGTCTAAAAGCAGTTTGATACTCATCTATCGATGAACTGGGATTGCGGATGTGTAGATCCTTTCGGAAAGTAATTGCGACGTTTCGTCAGCTGGCTGGAACATTCATCAGGGATCCGAAGACACAGTGATAGCCATCTAATGGCGTGGGAGGCTTGCGGCTGCGAGCTGTACCCTTTGCGAAAACAATTACGTCGTTTCGTCGGTGTTGCTATTGAGTTTGCGAGGGACTCGAGGATTCGTTGTTATTACGCTAATCAGATTGGTATCAGTTCGACCCTGTTCCTCGAAGTATTTACCCAGATCGATTTTTTTAGTTCCTTGAATAATTAAGGTAGTTAGTCGCAGCGTTGCGCTGCTGATAAAATGATCGAGAGATGCAAACTTTGTTTCCCTTGGTCTTCGATCAATTTATTTCAGTAATTTCATCGACAACAATTTCCCAACATAATTTGATCACTTAACTTCTTCTATGCTCGTGAAGCAAACATTTAAATTTTATATTAATCTAGACAGACCCACCGATACAAGCCGCATATCCATATTATTTCACTTGAAAAATCAAATTTCCAAAACTGCGGTTCTCAAAGATCCAAATTGCCAAAGCAATCCCATCTCCGTGCTCAGAAACGAGAAACACCGCAATACCGGAACTCAACACAGTTGACATTGCGAACCGAAATTCGTGTCGATCGTGCAATCAAATTCCGCCGTTCGATGCATTAATCCAATAATCGAGTCGGTCCGTAGATTCGAACTTCTTTCGTTTCCCGGCTCAAAGGGACAATTTACTTCCAATATTGTTCTTCGAGCCGCAATTTGCCTCGCCGGCTCTCGAATGCCAGAGATTACTGCAGTTCGGGAACTCGTGGGACGAGTCCGTGTCCGCAGCAGCGCGCGGGAGAGCGCATCGGGGCGGGTAGCATTCAGAAAGGACATAACGGGCTGGAACCGAAAGGCCTAGAGACGGTTTTACGTCCAGCCTCCGGTTCGAGATCGCTCGTTCTATCATTTTTGTTGTACGTGTCCGCCCGAGGCCCGTTTGATGCTAGCCCGTTTCAAAGCCCTGGGCTGTTAGTACTCTTGTATCCGGACGGGCCGGGGCTGGTTGCTGCGGGTAACGCGGTTACGCTTGTAACATGTTCTCTATTCAGTCGAAAAGTTAACGCTGCCATTGGTGGCTCGGCTTTTTAACCGGGCCGGACCGGCCCGACCCGGCGAATGCTTGTTTCGCTTTTACGATACACCGTGATCTACTGAAAAACGAGGAGCGCCATTGCCGGAGGGGGCCCGCCAGCGAATTCAAAGCGCTGAAAGCGCAACGCCGCGGAAATACGATCGATGCGCGTGTATCACTTCGAATTGTAAGTGGCTCAGGATCAAGGCAAACTGCATGGTTAATACCAGGTTCGCTAGCTAGTTAATAGACACCGCCATGTAGATTCCCTCTCCGCCCCTCTGCCTCGTTTCATCTCAGCCTCTATCCCTCCGCTTCCTCCCTGCGTCGAGCATTACAAATGCCAGCCACGTGTTCTCCTTCGAGAGAAATTCGACGGCATCACGTACGCCTCGTAAAACTTCAGTTCCTTTGTCCCGTTTATTTTTTCATACCGGCGAAACAATTCCCCGCGGTACCGAAAGATGAACGAAATGTCGGAGACTATGGGAATATTGTGAATTTAAGACGGAATGAAAAAGGCATTGATATGGAATCTACCGGCTTTTTTAATTATTGTTTGTCGATTAATTATTAATGAAATTGAGAACACGAGGTATGAATATTACATTATTGTTGGATGCCTTCGTTCTTTTACGGCTTATCTCTTACTGGATAATTGTGGTAATTAGGGTTTGAACTTACAAGGAACTGCCAGCGGAATGAGGGAATGGTAGGTTACTCATTGGTACACTTGACATACTTGAGGATTGTGCAATCCGTGGAAATTTATTTGCTGGAAAGAAATTCGATGCGCGTTGCTGGTTTGATGTTATAGGAAAATCCGGTGATACGTGAGAACGAGTTCAAATGTTGAGACGTAAAGTAGAGCGGTAAGCTTAATAAAAGATGTAATCGAGTTAGACTTGCTTAATAAGAAATTTTATAGGAAAATAAGATTCGACGAGAAATCGTAGCCTCGTTGGATTTCAGAATATTAATTTCCTGGATTTTCATTTAAAAAGTTAAAAAAAATGTGGCCGAACGTAGCTGCGGGTTATCAGAAATTTTTCAAAACCTTGTAACCCAAATTTTCTCTGCAATTACTTGCCAGATCGTGGTAGAAAGCTGAAATGTGGAACAACATGTTTTCTCTTGATAAATTATCCAACGGTTCATTATTGATTTAATTTGGTTCGAGGTAACATTTGCATTCTTATTCAGATGTACTCTCTATTAAGTTTCTTCATATACGATTACATCGGGAAAACTAGAATGATTAACACATCCATCGTCCATTAAATTAATTGCGAATTTTTATGAAACTAGCCAGCAGTTAATAATAATTTCCAATGAATGTAAAATCAATTTTACAGAGAATCTAGAATTCTGTTTACCAGGAATCCTTGTGCTTAATGTTTCAATTAACCTTTAATTAGTCTAACGATCTATAATCAACCGATATACAATCTACGCAGCGAGAATCAATCAAGAATTCCGCGCTTCACATTGTTGGAGTAAATTTCAAGGTCGCCGGATACTTGTCCCACTGCTACTTTCAATCTTTTGTCCCCCGGCTCTGCTCATTACATTTAAAGGATGGTAAAGCGGGCGTGCTCTTTGTTTTTCGCGCAGTCAAGGTGGCACGGTATGAAATATGCGGGCCGTATCTAGCGTAGTGACATTCAAAAGTAGTGGAACAAAAGATCTATATATAGAAATCGTTGAATACGCGGGAACTCCGCGGGAATAGAATCTAAAAGCCCTCCAGCGGTAAACGCAAAAAGTCTGAGCCTAGCATGAATCTATGACAGCGAGAACGAGCTTGAGAATATCAGTGATGGGATTAAGCGTGATTCCGACTGGCGAGGACAGAAGTCAAATCCAAAACCATTTCGTTGGAAGCATCAAAAAGATCCTACGCAGACAATGTGTTATGCTTTCTAAGCGCAGAAATAAATTAAGCTTAATCAATTGTAGAAGTTCATTTACACTTATTTATAGATTTCTTGTATCGTATCTTCGGTACCTGAGTTAAGTGTAAATATTCTTTTTTTTGTATAAAATTCATTAATAATTTACGTGTAATGTTTTTGTACGAAATTGATTAGTGATCGTGTCCTCTATGAATGATACTCGAAGCCCCTTTGTGCCTGAACTCGGTTTAGAACCACTTCCCTGTTCTATTTCGAATGCATTCTTCTTTTGCTCGCCGCGATACACAAAACGCGTGCCACGTTTACACGCGTACTACGGGAACCTCATTAATGGGGACTCCGACTTGAGACGGCATGCAGCGAGACAGAGAGCCACGGCTCTTAAGAAACCGGTCCTGTTTATGTACGGAGCAAATAAAAATTTTGTCGTGGCACGCGCTCGCTGGGCCATGTGCTGGTGTACAATACGTTTCGCATCAGCGAAGGATTTACCCTGGATCAGCGGAAGCATAATCTCTCAATCTGTTTCTGTTTATTTCGTTTGAGAAGTGCTTAGACAATTGAATGTCGCGCTGTGCGTTCATTTTATTAACACGTCAAGCGCCATGTCAGTCACTGATGACCGACGCTTTCGAATTACTTGAAAACAATTGTAACATACAAGATAACCGATGTCGAATGAAAATGTTTAATAATGTAATTAAGTTGATCATAGTGTAATATAAAAGTTGTAACGCCAAATAATTAATAATCGTTCCTGATTTTCTTCTACAAAAGAATAACTTTACAGGAAGTTTATTTTTCTACCATATGAACTCATGTTTTACTGAATATAAAATTGTCATGACTACACGACCTGTCCTTCCCGAATACCTGCTACTAATTACTCAGAAGCAGTTCAAATTCGTGTCGCTCTGTGATTAGCAAACATAACGCTGGAAGTATTAACACACCACGGCACGAACTTATGCACGACCTAATATAACCCAAGGCCTCAGTGCTTCAGCAACTTTTGCATCGTGTAATTACCTACTTTCATCGTCCATTCTTAAAATATAATAATTTTGGAGGTGAAAAATTCGGATCTCATTCAAGACGTGAATTGATGTATACGAGAATATCGTCGAATCTCGAAGTGAAGGCGAATAATTCCAATAGAACGTGGACTAAAGTCGATTCGTGCAACATGGGTATGCAGTGGTGGCGCATAATCGAATGTCGTAACGTAAAGGTTAACACTTTCGCTCTTACTGACGCATATATTGCGTTTTCGTTTTCATCGTGCATTCGTTGCTGCTATATCCGTATAACCTCTTGGCTTAGGATATCGGGTTAAACATTTTAGATTGAATTTCGGAAATATGAACGTATTTAGCTTCAAGTAAACGCTTTTAGCTTATGAATATTTCAACTTTACTAGTAAGCTACTTTAGTTAATTACTTCCACCCGAAACACAGGGAAACAAAGGAAATTGCTGTGTCATACTCGCCGTACTGGGCCGGTTTAATTATTTATGCGTCGTTTCAGCACTCTTCAGAGGCTCTAATTCGCGCTGCGTTAATTTGCTGACCGTCTTGCTGGTAACACTTTGTATCGTGTTTTTATTTGGCTTGTCGGAAAGTTCTGTCTGTTTTATGGGCGAGAGGTTTTCCCATGGCCGAGAATATTAACGTTCGTGAGAGGCAAATAGAAGGGATCTCACAGATGGTCAGGTTCAGGTCTTGCAGGTGTTCTTGAAGATACCACCCCAAACTTAAACGGCGCCATGATGTTCACACGAAGTCGCGGTTTTATGAAAGTAAACTATAAAGACTGATAAAAGGAGAACATTTATTTTCTTCCTTGGAAATTTGCTCATTCACGGTAGATTACACATACTACAGTACTCTTTCCTTAGATAATAAATTTAAGATACTTTAATCCAACATAATTGAAGAGATCAAGATTTCTTATAGCGATTCCTTGAATCTTTTCGTATCTCGTAGTTCCGAATAAAATTTAGTTTATTCGATACATTTGCACGAACGTCAATTTCCAAGCGTCAAACGTTGAAACAGGACAATCTGACTCCGAAATTTCACTGTTCTAATTCACCGGGTCTCACGACAAAGACATCATTACAGGGTATTCCGTTTCTCCCAATAAATTTCGCTGTAACCGACCGCCATTTTATACTGCCATTAACATCACCGTTGCGATGGTATAATTATAATACTGTGTATCGTCCGTGTAAATTACACAACTGGCTCGGCGTCGTCTCCCAAACGTGGAAAGCGGCCGCTCGTAAAAGTTAAATCGCTTAATTGTATTTTATTACCGGCAACGCGACACAAAAGGCAAAACAGATGCGGCGGCTTTTCGCCAGACAGTTACGGAATTCCATCTGTTACGGGCCTGGTTCATTGTGCGTTCTATTATTGAAGAAATATATCGACGCGTTACCGGTGTCGGATATTATCGGGCTCGAAAACGATCGCGAATACCAGTTGCTTATGCACCTGTCCGTCCCGGCGGCTTGTAGCGGTAACGAATCGAGCCGGCAATTGCGATACGAGAATACGGTCCTGATGCAATCAGTCGGACGCGGCCTCGGCAATGTATGCTCAGCGTATCATGAATTTCGCTGGACCTAAATCACCGAATTTACATATTCAGCCAATTGCTCCGATGCACGTCGAAAATGCTTTTGCTCCGACCATAAAGAAAGAAAGGAAAGAGAAGAGGAATAGAAGTGTCTCTGACGATACACATAATCAGACTGCGGGTCTTTATGTAAATATTAGGTCATTCTATAACTAATGTCCCCTTTCTATGCTAACTATCGAGCAGTTAAATTTATCTTTTGAAATTTCCCTGTAGAAACTCCAAGATTGCATCTATTGCAACTTTAATTGATTTACAATTCGGTTTGCGTATTACTAAATTAATTTCCTTGAGAAACATCTGTTATCTTTTTAAAAATTGCAGAAGGAACAAATCAGGAATAGATTATTTTGACCCGCCTGGTAGTTTTAGCGTTGATATCTACACTTTTTCTATTCATCGACGTACCCTTTCTCATTTTTCGATTAATTTTTTAATGCGATTTTAGGGACGGTATTAGACAATCTCGTATGAAGTAAAAGGAGAAACAACGTAATTTATGGAACGACCTAATAAAAAATTTCTTGGAATTTTGAGGCTGAAATTAAACTGTTTTTTCGTTTAATAATTGGAGTACTTTAATTCCGGTGCATAGATACAACAAAATTTTATTACATTTCGTGTTTCGTCGTGTTCTTTGTACTCATATTTTATGTATACGTATGAAAATGTACGGTTTACTTATAACGATCGTTCTCTTCCGACGATTGATTACGAGACCCCTCCCAGAGCTACGAAATTCCTCGAAACGACGCAGAATGGAATCGTTGTCTAGGTGCGCTGCAGCGTGAGGTGGTAAATCAATGAAAGATTCGTCGTTCCGAGAAAATTCCTCTCCGCGCAGGATGCTACACGTGAAACCCTACTTTGTGCTGAAACCTTTGAAATTTCTTTGTAGAAACATTCTACTGTACACGGTAGAGCTTCGATCACGTGAGAATTATTTTCCACGTGATGGAGACTACCTCTTCTATGTAGCTTAATTTTCAACTTGCATTTAGGAGGCTTAATCGTAATATTCAAAGGAGATAACACTTCAATTCTATTCTTATCCACTTTCACGCGATCGCAACTACAGTAAATTACATTCTTCCAGAACAAGAAAGCACGAAACAGTTCCTTATACTCAATCATACATTTCATAGTTCATTATTCATTCAAGTTAATTGTGCTTCATTAACACTAAGTTTACAAACATTTATTCTACAGTTTATTCCGCTGTTTTCAGAAAAATTCGTTCGTTCAGATTTCGGAAGAGATTTAAAAATACATAATTGACGATTACACACTGTAATTGTATCAATCAAAGTCGACGTAAATATTCACCAGATGGTCTTTATAAAATTCAATATCTGTCACGTTGACGTAAACCCGATACCGCAACGCTCTTCTTCGATTTAGTCACATTCCCACGGGAGTTCTAGCTGCTGATGTACCGTGTTAAAACCGACGCGTAATTATATTCCCCGCGTTACGCCGAATGCCGGGCGGAGACGGAGCCCCGGAGCGTAATAACACGAGCGAGCGGGGCGTTCGCAAGAACGAGTAAGGGTTATCTCCGTTACGCTATTAATTGCTTAAAGCTTCAAAGCGAACGATAATGAACGGCGGGGGAACGAAGGAAAAAGAGAGGTCAGAGGGAAGATCTATCGTGGCCGCGGTTCCGCGGAAAACGGTAACCGTAACGGCCGCGGTGAGACGAGAAAGAAGCGGAAAGAACGGCGGATGGAAATGGCTTATGGCCCCGGGTGGGGGACGGGACGGTTGCAGCGGAGAAAAGCGAATGAACTGGTCAGACAAAGTCTTTGTGCCTGACGTCAGCCCTCACAGAGCGTGGAGGACGACGTTCCCATGTATTGTTCGAATATTTATTCGAGTTCTCTCTCCAAGCCACGAGGAACTCTTTTATCTCGATGATCCAGAACTCTTGTCTCGCGGGCCGCGCTTACTCCGGTCCTGTAACGGTAAACAAAATCCAGATTAGCGAATTTGTGGGACGATCGGACTGGGAAGTGAACACTGGAACGAGCGTTGGCTGATAGCCTTGCAGGTTAAACGTTGTTGACCGGCGATTTTATTAGTTATTATTCCGTAATTAAATATGAGAGTGAAACAATTTCAATAAATGTCGATATAATTTATTTATACATACTAAATTGAAATGAAACTTTGAATGTATCTTTTACGTAACATTGAATATTTTGCAATATTCTGTATTACTCTGCACTTCAAACATTGAACATTAACTCGTGATCGGTTAACAATTTGTTAATCATTGGAACATGTAAAGAACTGAGTATTATGGTTCAGCTGAAGGAAACTTCGTTTCGTATAAGTCGAACCAGCCTTGATTCTTTGAAAGTTGTGGTTTCTGGTTTTAACAGTATCCTTTTATCAGAACCTTCATCTCCTCGAGTCTATTAGCATTCATTCGTTCCGTTCATATCCAATTCTTCGTTTCCCTCAAATTCGATAAATCAAGAATGAGTTATCGCAATTCCGCTCGGTACGCGAATAAATGAACTTCCTGAATAATCGCCCTCGGAAACTCCCACAACGTTGGTAACTATTAAATTTGATAGATCCAACGTTGAAGGTACAAGTTTTTAACAGCCATTAGACTCTTCGGTTCATCTAGCTGATTACAAGACTTTTTAATAAGAATCAGATTGGATAGATAAAAAGGACCATAATTGATGTTGCGGTCATAAAAGAGACAGTAACGATGCTCGCGCGGCCGCGGTCTCCGAACGTAAAATATAGGTCCGACTATTCGGTCGTTACGCGTTTCCTAGCGTCTTCGATCAAGTTTGTCGGGATTGATACGAAGGCGACGTACAACACGCTCGTATTTCCGAGTCACCGGCTTAAAGCGTGCGGGTAAGGCCGTTCTGATCAGTCGTTACCGCGCGGCAAGCAAATTTACGAGGGTTTTTACGCGAAACCGTTTCGCGTCCAACGCGGCCGCAAAACCGCACGGTGTGTGTGTATATATTTATATATGTATGTGCATGTGTGTGCGTGTGTTTCGCAGGCATTATCGGCGAGGCCGCGTCCCGCAAGGTAGGGGCGAGATAACCTAAATTCGTTCTTTCGCGATCTTCCATTTCCGTGGTATTTACGGGACACGCCAAATTATTCCGTGAACGTATTTTTACTTTACACGCCGCACACACACGGCCGCGCGCCGGAGAATTTAACGTCGGCACAGTTTTCCGCGTGGCACCGGGCAAACGATACTGCGAAGCAAACGAATTGTAATTTTCCTGCCTTTAGCGTGATCAACTTTTATGTACTTTGCCGTTGAACCGCGCTCCCGTGGATCGCCCGTGATTCATGATGCGTATCGGAAACCAAAGGTAATTGGTTAAAAGAGAAATTTTGTTTCTGTCTTTAAAGAAATAGTTTTAACTGCGGTTAACTGCGTTTGGTGAGTATACGCGTCATCTTAAAACTTAAAATGATACTAATCTTTTCACCGATGAGTTAGTTATTTTTTCAGATACACGTGTAATTCTTCGTTTCGCTGTACTTTTTCTCACGTAATGAGAGATTTTTGAAACTAGTTCCACGGTTAACTGGTTAACGAGATTAACGGGAATTGGAGAATGTTGTTTGTTGGATTGGAGTTTGTAATGTGATTGTAGAGAGTGGATGTAGATGTGTGGGAAGTGTGACGATAGTTAATTGTGATGTTACTAAAAAGGATGATGAATATAAGGATTTAGGAGACGATGATTGTAAGATAGTTGACAGAGCGTTATTATAGAGAAAATGTACCGTAGGTTATTTGTGTCTTGCTCATCTTGAAATTTTGCTAGATTGATTGTGTTGTTCTGAAGTTGAAAGTTCCCGTTCGTAGTTCATTTTCGAATAACAAAACGTTTGCCAGAGTAACGAACCTCGAATCATTCGGATCGGTTACGCGGCAGGAAATATTTACGAAGTAACGAACCACAAATTATTCGGACAGATCGATTCGTAGACATAATGACGTCGATCGATCAGTATCGCAGGGAATGCGCGCAATCTGAACAGTGTATCTACTAATAATAGGGTTAATTAACGTTTTCATGCATCGCGGAACGTTTGAAGAAATTGTGGACGGTATACCTGCTAGCGTATAACCTTGCTGTCGATTATAGAAGATAATAGTTTCACGAAACATTTTCACTGAGAAAGTCAGCCAGTCGGGTTTATTAGGCTAAATTAAATTTCAAAATCCGAATGAAATGTTCTGTATAAGAAGTAAGGTTTTTTGTATTACGTATTTATTACGCGAAAAAGGTGCATCAAGGTGATATTCAATGTTTGATTACGTTTGTATCGAAATACATTGTTTCTGTAAGTATTTTTATCAAGGACAGTGTAAATGAGCACCGATCGTTTCGCCCGCAGCAACTGTTAGCGCGCTACTTTGTCTCCTCGGTGATAAACAATTTATTCGCGAATCGGACTACCATTCAATGGCGCATTTGCGTTTAGCGACCGGCAGTTGTTTTTTACGGTTATAGCACTGTAACTGTTGCTGCGGATATGCGACAATGACTGCTCAATTTCCACGATATTTGGCAACACAGGGAAAATCGGGCTTTACAGCTGGAAATCTTCAGTGTTTACATGCTGAACAATGTTTGTCTGATAAATTTTAGCTTAACAGTTTTTGTAAAAATGGTTGGTTTTCAAATGAAAGGTAAGAAACTTAATTTTTCTGTAACTTTTTCTTATAAAATTAATATTATTACTTAGTGAGTGATCCAATTATGGAGACGAACGGTTGAAATATTTCACTCGCGGAAACCTTTTAGTCAAAGAAGCAATGTGTGGATTTCTCATGAAATTGGCCATTTCTGAATTCAATGTTCGAACTTTTCAACGTGCGGGCTCTAAGACCCTTTCCCATTGTTGGACCTTGTAGATCTCATTGTCAATGGAAGGTGGAGAATATTTCTACCACATCGAGGACCTCATCAATTCTCTAGGTTCAATGGTTGAACCTTTAAGAGACTCGTCGATTCAATAGTCCTCGTTGATCTTTGAAGTACGTGTACTATACCGAGTTTTGAGATGGGAATGCTTGGAATCTTAGTTGAAATCTAGTTTTCAATTCTGTAAAATTATCATCGTTTCCTAAATAAGAGAAGATTAATCCATCTGACTGTAATGCCGACTTTAACTTAAATAACTCGTGTTAATTACAACGATTTGTCAAAAAATAAATCGATGAAGCACGTTGATTACGACATTTCTTTTCACCGTAAGGAACAACAAATATCTGACAAATATTAATTGTTGAATCATTAAACAATATTTCGGTTGAAGAATGTTTCGACTGAATCGTTGAGTTACTGAAGTAACTATTGTTTTATTTAGATTTTATACATTATATTTGGCAGAAAGATAATCTCTAACTAAAGACGAAGTTTTAGTTAAATAACGAAGTTTCTAGCAGTCGTAAAAGATCGAACGAGCTTTTAAGTAGTTTCGAATAAACTGATTAAGAAGCAATAGTGTGATTTAGTGTGGCACCGTTCACCTTTTCCGGTGCTTCTGTACTCCCTTCTTTTACGAGAGTAGTATATTCTAACCCATCGGATACTCCGTGAATGGCTTTACCACTCTAAACTACACTCACTGTGTTCCTATTGCTTTGGGGCACAACTCTAGCGTCCTACACAGTCGTGCTCCGTAATCGTTGTTTCGCACGACATGACCGTAACAAAAGGGTTGGCGAAACGAAAAAAGAAAAGTTTCATATCGTCCAACGAATACACTTTTACATTGAAATTTATTGATACCTATACGTTCTCGTATCTTGCCATTATTATAAAACGAAGTCACCGTAACATTGTATGTATGCATTAATTTACAAAGTTAGTAAACTTTAGATTATTCGTTCGTCAAACTTGTGTACATAATAATAACATTTTATTAAAATGTTTCAATCGTGTGATTAAAGCGAAAATTTATTTTAACATCGCAACATTTTTCACCACGCTACTTGATTCCTTGTTACTTCAGCAGTGCAATGAAACGATAAAAATGTTTTAATAATCAGTTATAACGGTTACGGAAGAGGTCATTCCAATAGCATCATCTAATTAGTAGCATGTTACTCGAGATAGTCTCTTAACCCCTTGCCGTACAATAACGTGTTTGGCTCGCGCTGAAGATTTTAAGCAGAACAGACATGAATATTACTCGATCCTTTTGAATTCAAATGAAATATTACTCTCCTATTATCAATTATTATACTTTGGAGCAAAAATTGATATAGAGTATGTTCACCATTTTATTCTTTTTCTTAATAGGTTGTTAATGACAAAGCAGTTGTATCGTAGGATAAGAGGTTGAAATTCAAATTTACCTCCATGTCCTTAACCAGGTAGCTGCGTTTGACAAGTATGCACGACGTCTTAAAGCTTAAAATGATACTAATTCTTTCAACGACGAATTATTTATTCTTTCACATAAACACGCAATTCTTCTTTGTTCTGCTTTGGTTTTTCATTAAAATACACCATAGGTGTATTCATCCCGCGTTCGACGAGTGCATACTTCATTCCATCATTTTCTTGCGCGCAGGACGAGAGTTCCACAGTTAACCGGTTGAGACACGCGAATTCCGAGCAATTGAACTAGTAAGAACGCATTACCGGTCAGCGGTACACGAGTACGTTTTTGTACCGTGTATCCTCCCTGTTTACCGTGATATTTTTGATTTCACGTTCCGCCGACTCCGCAGTTCTCGTTATTCGAGCAGGAGCTACGATACAGTAATCGGGCCACGCGTCCACCGTGAATTTCGCAAGAATAGCACAAGTAGTCCGTGCACTTTCTCTTTGCGCGCGGTCAGGTACACTTTTACGAAAGCGTAGAAAAACTTCTCGTGGAATTGTGGCAATGAAAACGTTACATGGCGAGCTGCCGTTGCCGTAGCCGCGTACTGCACCGCGGAATCGGCAACGGTACTCGGCAACGACGCTTGTGGAACCGCTCTTGAGTAACACCGTGCGAACGGGTGCGAGATCACGCCGCGTGAAAGTCCCTGCGATCGACGTGATCGCCGCACAAGGCGTTTTCGGTGTCCCTCTTTTGGTTACTCTTCATGCGAACGCGACCCGTGGCGCGCCAGCTTGCGTACGAAACGATTTTTCGATTTTTAGCCGAGGTTAACGCTATTAGCAGTGTATTAACACTGTGTCATATAATAAAGCGAGGACTATTGAATAGCGTTAGGTGTATTGGGATTATACGATATAATAAAATATAGGATAGTAGTGGTATAGTAGGGCAATATAATATAATGAGATGTAGGACTATATGTATAATATAAAATATAGGAGTGTATAGTAATAATATGCATAGTAGGAGAATATATAATGAAATATAGGACTATATAATATCATTACATTAGGGGCATAAAATATAGGACTATAATAGTACTATATTTAGCACTATAATTAATTCTATTATTATATGATTTCGAAGATCAATTCTTTCTTTCAGACATGTAATGGATTTAAAGGGTATTATTTTAAATCATTTTAAATTGACAGTTTATAAAATGTTTAACTAATTTTTTAAATTGTAATTTAAATTTCGATTACTATATGATTGATTCAAAACAAAATTATCCCCCACTGTACTCGTGTTACTCGGCAAAACCATAAAGCTGATATAGCTTGTTCTGTAATTGGGATTAGAGCAAAAATGGGGCAAGAATAAAAGGATTAGAAACGACCGGGGGACTAGGTGAAGGTAATACCGTCGGGAAGACCGTACTTCTAACGCTTCTAACGTGACACATGATACGTGGTACGTGCGCCGTATCAAGGATCTCGTACGGCTCGTCGGTGTGTTATGCAATAATTAATTGTGTAAAATATTTGATCTGCTGCGGTGCGGTTGCGTCACCTACCATTGACCTCGGCTTTGAACGGTCTTCCTTTATGTGATCGTTCGATGATTGTTCTGCGCCGTGACTACAAACAAATTCAGATCAGATATCGGGGAATCGAATGTACGGGGTGATTCATAAGTGCACCCTGATACGTCGGGGAATAAAGAAAAAAATTGACCCGGTACGAATGAAATTAACGAAACCGTTCCGTGCGACGTTGACACGCTCGCCGTCCCTGTGCGTGCGACACTTCGATTTGTCAGCGCAAGGCCAGCGTCGCCTATGAATCATGGATATCATTTTACTGATTGCATTTGAAAATGCAATGGAAATTGCAATTGGTATCTTTTTTTTCCGTGCATTATCTCCAACTTGTGTTTTTCCATTTTAATTAGTCATGATGATGTGTAGATTATGAAGAATGTGCATGTCGGCTGGGAGTCTAGCGTGTCTCGCGATGAGAAATTTCCAAACAACATGGCGGCGGGGCTGGCGGATGCGTCTGTTTTTCACCGTGGCGTGACGACACGTTTTGAAACAATGAAGCAAAACTGTTTTCTGCAGTTACGTTTGCGCTGGCTGTTTTTCTCGAGTTTCGCGTGTATTTACTCGAAACTGACCTGCATTGTGGGAACTAAAGGTTTGCCAAGAAGTTGTGCAGCTTGCATTTCGACGCAAAAATTAATACTAATAAATACATTGGAAGATCGAAAGAAGGTTATCGAACAGAATCAACAATATTTATTTTAACAGAGTTCAATCTAGTAAAATTAACTCCTTTAAAAAATATTACAAATCTTCGCTGTCATTTACATATTTAAACTTTCTAAATATCTCTTATTTCGAACATTACGTGGAACATTATGCATCAAATTTAATTTTATAATAAACATCTTTCAATCGGAATGAAACTTGCTAAAAAAGAATTGTAGAAGTTAAGGCATTAATTAATCAATAATGATCGGGGAAATCCGAACGCGTCCGTGTGGTCCCAAAACATTAACCTTTTGCGCTCAAAGCTTTTTTTCACTCATATTACTATCAACTCGATGAAATTTTAATAGGAAATGCATATTAACATATAAATAAATGATACGCGCATGAGAAGAATACATGTATTTTACTGGTTTTTATTGGTTATAAATATAAATGTTATAGTATAGTTAATGACAAAATCTTACAGTTTGTAATGACGAATTTTAAATGGCTCAGCTCTGGAGCCCTCGAGTGCAAAGGGTTAAGGACGGAAAGTGTTCCGGTCGCAGATTCGACCGATCGTCTTCCATCATGAAATAATTGCGGAAACTGGAGTAGCGGGATCGCAACGGTGAGCTGAAAGACAACAGGAAATTGCAATCGACGAAATTACGTCGGGTTTTCGACACCGTTCGAGAACCGTGGCGGACTTTCTCCGGTTCAAGCCCATTTACACGATACAGCTGTTCCGTGTAAACGAATAACGGGCCGCATACATATTCATGACGACAATAAAGCGGACGTTCGTCGGGCCCAGAGCGTTATTACACGCGTACGTTTTAGATTCGGACTCGATGGAAGACGTTGGTCGCTTTTCTTTTCGGAGAGGGGAAAAAAGTAAATCGTTGAATATTTTATTCAGACTTATAATTACCATTTACAAATAAAAGAAACAACAACCAGAAATGAATAAACAAATTCCACCCGAGAGACTTATAACTGAATTCCCTTTGTTTAACACGTTGACTGCCACGAGAATTTTAAACGTTTCGTATAGTATTATTTATTCCATTGTAATAAAGGCAAATGGTAGTAGAAATTAATGATCTAGTGCTATACTTCTTATATTACGTTTATAACTATATAATAACATTTTATTTTTATCAATATTAGTTATTAATATTTTTATTCGATACCAACTTTTTAATTGCAATTGTTTGGGAAAATTTGGAAGTACTGAGTCAACATGTTGACAAATCTGACCACTCTTTTATAACTTATACATATATTTCTCATTATTACATACTCAGAATTAGGAGCTCCTCATTTTTTCCATCGCTCACGCGAAGTTCATAGCAAAAAGAAAACGAAAATACTCAAAGTATCGACTTACAAATTTGATTTTCTTTCGCCATCATAAACAATTCGCGTTTTTCCGCGGTTGAACGGGTATTGCTCAACGACGGTTATTCAATAGCTGAAAGTACGTATAAAAGGCGTGCAGAAGGTTATCCGGGGAAATTATGAAAGGGAATTACGGGGCCGTAGAAAGATAATCATCGATCGGGCGAGTGGTAATGCTGTAAGATGGAACCGGATTAACCTCGAACGGTATTTGTAGAGACTCGATCGGATGTGCTGGAAGTACCGTTCGTGTATACCGTAACACTGTTGTTATAGTCCCGGCGAGTAGTTCGCGAAGTCCCGCTTTCGATCCACGAAAAAATTTATCCGGGACTCGGCAGCTGGAGTGTCTCGACGTTTACGGTTTCACGATTTAACTGTCCCGCGAAGAAATAATAAAGTTTCCTGTAGAAATAAAGTAAAAGAAACTATAACTTGCGGCGACGCTTTAACGTCTTCCCCGAAGACGAAAGACAATAAAATACGATGGTTTTGTGTTCGGATATTAAAAGGCGAAATTTAGTGATCTTATAAGTAGTACGTCTGATTTTAGTTCGCGGGATCCATATATATCGAAGTTAAGTCGCAGGTTGTACTTTCTCGAGGTGTAATTAGTCATTCATCTGGCTCTTTTTGTTCTGTTTACAGGTAAAATTATCAATTCGGTCAAAGCATCTTATTGCTTACGATATCCTGGCGCGTTAAGAAACTTTCAAATGATACACTTTCTCTCGTCTTCCGACAGAAATTTTATTTAACAGTCGTTTGTGCAAATTACTGCAAGGTTTATCTTCTACATGAATCCCTTAAACCCCTTGGCTTACGTGTGAAACTCGTGGTGAACATTTTAAATAAAATTTAATATAAAATTGACTCAATTGCATTGAATTCAAATGAAATATTATTCTTCTGTCATCAATTATTATATTGTAAGGTAAACGTAGACATAGAATATGCATAGGATTTTTCTCTTCTTTCGATAAATTATTACTGACAAAGTGTCGATCATAGTTGAAAAATGAAATATAGGGCAAGGCGTTAAGAACACGGATGGTTTGTTTAACGAGCCGTCGATAAATAAATAAGAAAATTCTGTAATGTTTTGAGATGGTCGGATTATTAGATAGTATATTTAAAGTCATAGAAATATGTATCGTAAGAAAGAATTCAATTTTTCCGCTCAGAAAGCTAACATTCTTTCCTTGTTGTAACATGTAGGCCATCTCCAGTATGAAAACTCGACGGTAGCCTTTCTAATAGCGAAACAGCGAGGGAGAGAGAGGATAGCAGTGCAGAGCGAAGCTCCAGTCATCTCGAAATTATGGTCCACCACTCTCTATAAACACCTTTCAATTCCGAATGCAGCTCGTAGCATTCTGAAAATACGCAGTATTATTTACCATTCTAATTGCACTAATGCAACTAGGCCACAGCAACAAACAGTATCAACAGTCAACATCAAAATTGGGAAAACAAAACATTACAAGTATTTACACTTTATTGACCCAGAATGTTCAACGTCGGACGTATAACAACCGTATTGAAATGTATAAATATGGAAATCATATTTGCTCTGAATTACGTTGTCGTAACATCAACACGATAATCGATACTATTTAACCGTTTCACCTACAATATCGTGTCAGGCTCGTGACGAAAATTTCGAACTGAATTTGAGAGATCTGAGTGTTATTTCTATTTTCTAAATATGAATTAAATGTCACTTTTCTGTTATTAATCTTTAACCTTTGGAGTAAACGTAGACATAGAATAAGCATCAAAATTGTACCTTTTCCTAATGAATTATTAACGATAAAGTAGTTGCATCGATCATAGCTAGGAAATGTCATAAGACAAGGGGTTAAATACTTCCATATTCTACACGAATAATGCTGAATACACGCGAGTGAACAATGAAAAGATTTTAACTGCTGATCATCCAGAATTACCATTTGGCAATTTCATTTTGAAAATTACAGATCCCATTTCTCAACTGCGATGCGATTTCTATCGTCACGAGCTCACTGACAAATTGATCTACTTCATCGAGCTCTCAATTCCGTTATATTTCAGTGTGCATATTAAATCAATTCTTTTAATAATACTTTGAAAAAGCATCCGAACCTTTTCAATAACCGCGAAAGCAGTAACCCGAAACGGCTCACTTTGACCTACGCGGTAGTTCCAGCGTGAACAGTTTCCACGAAAATCAGCTCCGCGATCGCGGTAACCGTAAAACAAGATCCCCGATGCGGATTATTTCAATCCTAGCGGTTCGAAGTCTCGAATCGATCGCATTTTATAATCTGTCGGATTAGAGCGGGTATATCGGGTCCACGGATGAAACAAGCAAAATCGGGATTCGCCGGCAGGAAACTGGATATATGTATGTCGGATCAGCTGGAAAACGGCCTCGGGTTCCCCAAGATTACGTAAACCGCGGCCCGCAGAACGAATTGAACCGATTCTCTAATAGCCGCCCGGAGAGACGACACGTTAACTCGCAATCGGCCACGGGTGAGGTATTAAACGGTTGACGAGCAGCCTACCAAACCGACCGACCACCTATCGTGATGGACCATTCTCGCAGGACGTTCTCGTAATACTGGTTACGTCGACGCGAGTGCGCGCGCGCATGGTCATATCCTGCGGCTCGTATTCGTGGCACGCTTTGCGATTCAAATTCGTTAGACTAATGGCTCGACGTGTCGGCGAGCCTCGCTCGATTTCCGTGCATAACGGCTAAAAGTTGGGTAATTATTTACAACATTGGTTTCTCATCGATGTGGATGACCTTGAAATATGTCGTCAAAGTCACCATTCCGAACAACTTTACTGTAGACATATTTCCGCCGCTCGGTCTTAGTTTTCCAGATATTCGATATACATACGAGGTTCAATATACATTTTTATATAAACTGTAATATATTTCTAACGAAATTATTAAGCATTCAGGATTAAAATGTATAATACACTTTTAGGTACTATTTTCAATTTAGATATGATTTTGCTCAAGTCTGTGCAAATGAATAGAAATAAATAAATAAGGAGCGCGTTCTTGTTTATTTTTTTATCTCAATATTACATGTTTGTATTTTTAATTTCTTATCAACATTTATCAGAATATTAAACAGAATTTTCCATTTTAAAGTAAAATACATTACGAATACTAAGAATGTACAGAATTTACATGCACAATACAATCGGCGAAGTTCGTATCGTTTTTGGAGTAACTAGTTTTTATATCTGGTAAAAACCAGAGCTGTTGTCCTATAGGAATTTTAAAAACTATTTTCCATGAAATTTTTAATATTAAAATGTAAACTGAGTATTTCGTAACATGAATAAATACCATCTAACAATTTTCCTCGCCTTCGAGCTCGACAAGTTAGCGATTTTCCGTTTATTTAAATTATACACCGGAATAGTGAATGTACTAAAAAGTACACCAGTTGAACAACTTTCTCCATCGCCCACGAAAAACGTAAATATTGTCTGAATACTTACCAGCCGATGGTTGCATATTTTACATTTAAATCACGAAATTATCGCAGCCGATCAGCCTAATTAATCGTTCACAGAAAATATTGTACTGAGGATAATATTAGTTGCCCAGATCTCACCACGTGGAAGTTGCTGCGAGTGGAGACCCAAGGAGGTGGATGGAAATTGAATTCTATCGACCTTTTCTAATTCTAAATCTTACTTCCAACGCATTTATCGTTATCGCACTTAATAATAATCCCCCGGCGGCAGTTTTATTTCTTGAACCTGAAATAATGAAGGTATCCCACGGCGGACGATCGACGCCTTCTTTCGCAAGCTTAATTCTAACTTAGTTTGGCCTTAACGGGTACCTCAAACTATGCATTCCTCGCAGTAAAGGGAGCGAATCCAGGAAGAAGTCTTTGATTCGAGCATGAGACGAATCAGAGAAGAAGTTTCTGATTCGACAAGAGCAAAATGAGGAAGACGCGAAGCAAACCGCGATCAAACCAGTCAGACCACAGTCCCGAGTTACGATGTCCTCATCGACGGATCAGAGGCCACATGTTAGTACCAGGCTCCCGTTAACTTTCCAACGCCCTGTCTTGAGGACTTGACAGAGGAACTGGGGGCGGATTACCAAGAAGTGGGAACCCAGGAAAAGTAACCGCGAATACGAAGGTGCGAGCACCACCGCTCCACGGTGCGTCCGTTATGATCTTTCGAGTCAGTATATCAGGGTACGCGAACGGCGGAACTGACTGATGACATACGGCTCGATGCACTTGCATACATAGCTAAGTGAATCGGAGTAAATGGAGAAACAGGCGAAATGAGCGAATCGAACTAAAGAATAACTACTTGGCATATTTTATACAATTTCGCAGTCGATTAGCCTAGCACCATCCTCGGTAGGAACTACTCTATCGTTGATGATTCTAGTTTCCAGATCCACCGCGAGGTTGCTGCGAGGGACCCACTTATACTTTCGAATTTAACCTCTTGCCGTTTAATGTAAATGAAAACCCTCGGACAACACTTTTGTCGAAGCAAAGTTTCTATCCGAACTCTGTCAGTACTTTATCTGGAGTTACTGCGACTGCCATGGTCTCGACGTTATAAAGAAACCTCGGTTGACTTTTCGCTGACTGGTGGAAGTCCCGAACAGAGGTTTCCACCAATCAGGCAATTTTACAACTACCCGCCTACTCTTTGTACCCTCTGCGTGCTTCTTCTGGGCGGGGATGGTTGTTGAAAGCGCTTTTTCTAAATTACTGGTGATGATGCGGCGGGGTGTTTTCCGGGCCTAGCCTAAGTGCGGCGCACAGCCTTGAGTCCGTCTAACCGGACCCTGACTTTCGCCGGTTGACGAAGTCCAGGCGCACGCCTCACTCGAACACCTCGAGCTGCAACCCTTTCGATGATCCAAAATTTATGGCGTCCACTTGCGCTGTTGAGATTGTCTTGGGAAAGCTATGTGCACCTGTCCGCGAAATATCTAAAAACGTGCATATCATAAATCTCGCTGAACTCTCGTACGCTGAAAGTTTCTCTTCCGGCGTTTTGTTAGCCGCTACAACGTTAAACGCAACGTACAAGAAAATCCTATCCTATCTAAGAAATACATAAAGAAGTAACGTTACTTTAGGGTGTGCGGAACATATTCGAGATCATTGTACTCAAAAAATCAAAAACTATTAAAATACTACCAGTCACCGGTATCATAGCAGATCTTTTGTCTTATGGCATTTAATCCCGGGAACATATTCATTCAGAGCAAATTTTTTAGCTTCGAAGCAGAAATCGATACGTAGAAGGGTTCGGAAAATGGATATTCGAAGCAGTTCTATAGAATTTACATGCGAACGTAATAATTTTTTTATAGTAAAATATACGAGTCGATAATGTCAGGTGATTACTTGATGGCTGGGTTGAGGAATGGTTGCAAGACGACAAACAAAATGCACAGCGAAAGAGATCAAGTCATCTTCTAAAAGAAATCTAAGTATCCGGTTGCTAACATAAGGGTTGAAACCATGAACGAGTCCGCGGCCACTCCGAGCTATTGTCGAATAGAAGCCCCGAGTGGTGTAAACACTCGGTTCGGAATGATCCTGATGCATCGTTGTCTTCTTGGTCGGGGATCGAGCTATGTTGACTCCACGGTTTCTGTTTGTCACCGTTAAGTCCGGTTTGCATGCGGACACGCGCGTAGCTTTCGAGCGGACCGTTGCAACGGGTTGCAAAGCGATCCCCGGAAAGTTTCAACACTGCTTTGAAGGAAACGGTCGTGCAGTTGGAAACTGCCGGATAAAAGATGCAAATGCTTCGTGCAGTTTTCTGCATCCCTGCGGGAAATATTTTTGGTCCTGCAGTTTGTTCTGAAATCAGGACGATTTAGTTTTTAACATGGAAGAACGTGTTATTTTTGTAAATACAAGAGGATTCTCTTTATTCGAATTTGCTGGTGGACTTGGTGATTTGGGCGATAAGGTTGTAGCAACTATTCGTTCAATTACTTGCTATTTATCAGTTCTAATATAACATAATTTAAATTATTTTCAATATAATATAACGTAATATAACCTACATAAATATCTTTAATCCACTTCACGCGAGCTTGCTAAGTTCGTTCTTCATAGCAGAAATAAAAACGGATTGCGACGACGACTGACTCTGAGGACAAGATAAATCGCTAGATAAATTATACCGTAGATTGCGGGTTTAATCTCACGCTCGATTCCGCGGACAGGATTAAAGGAAAGATTACCGGACCAAAATGAAAAAACTTTCTCCCTAAATTCCTTCCAATTTTTTTCGCACGGGCGACGGCCCTTTACTGCCTCGTAAACCGAGATAAAGCTGCTCGATAGCGGGCCAATTTAAGAATATTCGGTGATTCTGGTTCGTGTAACAGGAGTTCAAAGCATCGGAAATTGTACTATCCGCGGGGAAGCCGCTCCGAATAATCCTTTTTATTAAAATCAAAGCATACGCTCGCGGTTAGTGGATAAACGTTCGAAAAATCGTCCGACGTTACGTAACTCTCAGCGACGTGTTCGCTTGAGAAATGTATCACGGCGAGGGATTTCGATCATTCCCGATTTTAACGCGAGAAACGCTCGGCCCGTGTAATCCGGATGAGCGAATACGTTATTGTATAATATTTGAACAGAACCGTGAGTATTATTCTTCTCGTGCTCAGAGCGACATGCTCTGCACGCCCGTTAAACGAAATTTCATTTCGGCCTTTCAGTTTATTCTCCCCGGAATAATTTCAATTGTCGGACGTTGCTTTATAGAAATTCACGCCTTTATGAGGCGCGAACGGTAAAATTTCCCGGAGAAAATTTTACGACGGCCAACGGCTCCCGGTCGTATCGGGTTTTACCTTTCTCCGCCGGTTCGCGGCGCGGTTTCACGTCCCGCTCGGCGATTCTCTCGCGGACAGTCCCGATACCACTTGGCATTTTATCAGTGCGTTCCGCTGTTCTCTATTTATTGAACGTGTAATTGGAGCGGCTCCAAGGTTAAGGATATTTCGAAATGGCGATTTTCTTTTTTCGCGCGCGAAATCCGGTCGGAACGTCAGAAAAGAAATCGTGCCACGAAAATACACGCGGCCCGGCTGATTCTAGGATCCTGATTTATCGACGAGAATATTTCGAGCAGCGCGGTCGATTAACTCGGGCTTCACGGAGCGAAGAACTTTCAACGGTGCTTCGGACCCGATGATCGCGCGGCCATCGTGCATCGTTTATAAATGAAGTCGCGGCTATATTAGTGTTTCATTGATATACGAACGATATGAAGTTGAAAATGGGGTTACACGAATATTTACGTAACGCGTTGGTACGTTTGTTAATTTGTCTAATTTAAACCTTCGCTGTGTAATATAATTTACTAAAACTACCTTCTCAATCTTCTCATTCTTTCTTTCTCCTAATAAGTAAAACAAGTAAACCAGTACTCGCATAAATCCCAAGAGATCAAACTAATTTATTCGAGTCGAAATCAAACAACGATTCATCGCATCGATAACACATCCATCGATCTGGCATCTGCCAAAGAAAAAAAATTCGCGCCAAGCATTTAAAAACGAACATATAACTGCGAACAAAGGATTGACTCACTCGCACTCGGCCGACGCAGCGATCAAGGTATCAAAGAAGTTTCACAATGCCGGGTCGATTACGACCCAGCTTTCGTCGCGTGGGCAAGAACCAGTGGGATAGCGGATACCGTGGATGTTCTCGGGCCATTAAGCGAACATCGTGGCGAAGGATAGAAGGGGGAGGCGGCGGGGGCACCGATTGGATCGAACGTCCTGGCCAGCGGATCTAAATTATGCGCATAACTACCAGCCTCCTTTTTCTCGCGCCATATTCTTCGCTGAATATTGAGCGGCATAATAAGCCCGCTTGGAACACCATCCGGATTTCTCTCGCGGACGGGGGATTCAAAGGTCCTAGAAAAAGGAGCCGTTGAAAGTGGCTACCGACGCGACGGGGTAGAGAAAGGAGAAGAAAAGAACAGGAAAAGGAACCAAGCCGTGCTGGCGGCGGGGGAGAGTGAGCAGCGAGGCACAGGGGGATGAAGGGGGCGCAGACCCGGGAGGCATTAACGAAGAAAGCTTTCCAAGCGAACGGTTAAGTTAGCCTGGAATTTATGGCCCCGCCAAATCAGACGTAAAACACCCACGGCGAAAAGAGGAAATCAATTCGAAAGCCCCTCCGACTGGTTCTCTCGACGGAACAGAAGTCGCGAATTCGAAATGGTTCCCGCAGGCTACGCGATCAGCCCGTGTCTCGCCCACGAGAGGATTCCCGCGAGACCGTTCCATAGAGCCGTCAGTCACGGAACACCGGGATCCTCCTCTCTGTTCCTCCTGCTCCTTCTCTATCTGTGAAACACGCAAGAATTACAGGCTCGATAATTGCTCCCTAGTTTCTTCGAATGGTCCGGTGTCGAACACGGGTAAAACACGGGATTAATGCAGGGTTCCGGGAATTGTGTTTGAAGGATTTTTTGTGCTGCCGGTGTTCAGGGGCAGTACCTTCGTCATGGAGTTCCGCTTTGAAATGGAATAGGCGATTGGTTTGCTTTATCGCTTTACATTCTTGTTTGAGAGTTAAGCCTTCGCACTCGAGTGCCGGCACTCGACCGCCGTTCGATTTTGTAGAGCGGAATTGTGAAGTCTTGGATATAATGTTGAGCTTTGTGTGATCCGTCCAATGAACTGTTGGAATAGAATAGCTTTGTTTTTGATTTATGCGTGGTTTCTCAGTGGTTAATCTCTGAGAATGTGGTTTATGTCTCATTGGAGAATGTTGGGTGTTTATTGTAAACATTCAAAAATTGAAACTGTTAACGATTGAAAAATTGAAACGTTCCAAGATGTTGGAATCAAACGTTAAGTTAAAGTCGAACGTATCCTCCTCACTCTACAATTTATCCTCTCACAATCCCAACCGTTCAACCCCATAAAACAAAACATTTAAAAATCCAGTATTTAATAAAATATCTATCAGATTCGCAAAGGAACTGTCCGCATTACTTAAGACGCACGTTCAGCGTTGCAGCACAAAAGCGAAAATACAGAAACCGCAGGAATTGAGACATTTCCGGGCAGTGCCATTGAACGGTCCAGTTTCCTAGAGGTCCAGCCGTAAAATCCGCGCGTGAGAGAGTTCTCGGCCGGTGGGACAGCGTTTAATTCGGGGAACAAGTCAATTGAACGAGCGCGAACGGAGGAACAAGAAAAAGTTAACGAACTCACCGTGGAGTTGAAAGTAATTCGCGGATGATTAACTTCGAAGTTTCCCGTGCGCTGACGTAAAGTGTCGGGGAAGTTCTCGGCCGGCGCGGGTGGAAATTTTCCGCAGCACTTCGCGAGCAGGGCGCATAATTTACGCGATACATCGCCGCGACTCGCCTGGGACGTGTTTACGCGGCAACAGCTCTCGCTGAGGCTCTTTCGAAATTTCTTTATGGAATATTAAAAGTAGCTCCGGTTCACCGAGTGCCTGATCACATTACTCGCTTTTTAGTCTGTTTTGTTGTAACGGAGCGGACTCGCGGGAATAAAACATTCGACGCGCGCGACATGCATGCGTGCCGTGGATGTTGAAGACGGTAGCAACGATCGGATATACGATACGATTCGGACGCGAAACGATCTAAATACGGGTCGTTGGTAATTTCGAGATAAAATAAGGTCACTGCACGTTACGCTCATTTCGCTGCGAACTTTATGAACTCCTGCATGCGCGAGAGCGAATGGAATACGTTGGAAAAACCATCTCGGGGTAGATTAACAATGCTTTTATCGTATTCCATGTTTGTTCATGAAAACAGTACGTACGTGATACAGATACGAAGTTATGCATTTTGATTATTATTCAGTACTGTTTAGTACAAATTAGTTCGTCAAGTGCGGGATTTAGTTTTAAAAATTTCTTATTAAGGGGGCAATAAAATCGAATAATGAAGTGTACATTCGTCAAATGCAGGTGAAATGCGCTTATAATATATTCTAACGATAAACTGAAGCGAAACGAAGAAGAGTTATATGTTTGTCTAAAGAAGTAAATAATCCTTCGTTGAAAGTTAGTACCATGTAGAGTTTCAAAATGACGCGTGTACTCGTCAAACGCAGTTAACTGGTTAAAATTGAAACTGTTTAATAATAATGTGTATTAGAGTAATATTACTTACTGAATTCGTATAGAGATCGAATTTTGACTTTTACCACGAAATATTCTTTAGCACGATAATTCTTCCTGAAGAAAGACTTTTAGTTAGAGTTTTGAAGCGTCTTTTATTTATAGGGGAATGTCGGCGTTTTATGAAATATAAAGTCAGTTGAAATCTTTCCGGTGGAAACAGATTGATTTGATGGCGATTTAATTTGGATGGGTTGGAGATGTCGGTCGCGTTCGATCCGGCAAAAGTGCGGTCGAGAAATCGCATATCCGTGAAATTTCCTTCGCTTGCAGCTTTGATGACACTGCCGGGGACCGCCGCTCTTGCAAATAGGGTTTGCGTTAATTCGACCGTGAAGATAATCGTTTTTCCGTTAAGGTCCGCCGTCAGTTCTCTTCCGGTATGTCACATCGACGTGTCATATAAATTTGGTCACGTGTGTTCTTACACAGAGCGATCCAAAATCGTTTGTCGCCGGTTTCGATTCTATGAATAGCTTCGTAACAAGTAGATGCGATTTCAATCCTTCGCGGACGGAACATGCCGAGTGAATGGAAGTTAAATTTAACACAAATTTAAGTAAAGAATAATTATTCGATACATTAAACTCATCTTATTGTCAAGAGCTCGGATGAAAGGTGTATAAAGTGAATTAAATGTTGTATAGTGAAATTGGAAAGAGTTGTTCATATAGAATAGTTAATAGTTAATGTAGAATAGTTATTAATACAGAATTTAATACAGAATAAAATGTATAATTGTTGAAACTCAGTAGAATCCATGAAAAATGTTTGTATTTATAACCCTATTAGCCGACAGTTTGAATGTTTGTAAAGATTACGTTCTTGTCTGCGCAATGGTTTCCGTTTAAAGCAGATAGTCACATAGTAAAAATAATTAAAAAATAGTTATCATCTTCGTATCAAGTAAAATTACAAAGATAGTTGGACTCAAAAGTGTTTTACGATAAAATTTTAATTCAATCAGGAGAATCGAGGATGTTCCGAATATATTTACTTTTGTATTTTATCTATGAATTCTATATTTATATTTCCGTATGGTTTCTACCAGCAAGAAGTTATTGATAAGAACGGAGGTTATTATGATTACTCCAACCGCTTAGAACGGAAATGAAGTATTACATTGAAGTATATTTCTTCTTTTTATTTCCATATCTTATCGCGGCGTTTTTATGAAGAATATCTTTTAATTTGTAAAAGAAAACAGGATGTATTGATATTCGATGTTGATAATCGATAATTGATAAAGATTCCCGTATATAATATTTCGATCACTTCATCATTGTTCCCGGAGTTGCGTTATATTGTAAATTCTTTCAAAATTATCTGGACGGTTACATTTATAAATCTTTCAATTGTATAATATCATCCATATTTAAGCAAGAAACATAAATACGAGTATAATTCGATAATTAATAACAATCATCACAGGTCAAGTATGCATAATTCATGTTTCGATGCTTAAATAACTAAGAGCATATATTTTACTGTGCAATTATTATACATCATATTGCACGATTGACGAACCCTGTTTTCATCGAGCGAATTGAAATCTGCATACAAAGACATTCTTCATCATTGACACAACTCCTCATGAACAAATCCCGTCGACCAACCAACCGAGCGATTTTTAACTTGTATTTTATTAAAACTCTCTTTGAAACGATGTTAAATCTCTGATATCGATTATCCGACGTTGTTCATCCATAATGAAGTGCAACGATAATGGAAATTATCTTTGAGTACCGTAACGTTATCTCAATTAAACAAACTAAAATTCACCGACTTAAAATGCATATATATTTCGATTAAAAAGCTATGTTTTCAATACAGAACAACATCCACAACATTCAACACTATATTGACGAGAATTCCCTAAACATTGTTAAAACTCCGCGTCAATTTCGGCCGATCCAGTTATACGTATCCCGATTCTCCATTTTCGAAGCCCTACTTCCCAAGATCTACACGGCACCCCATTATTCCGTGGACCAGTCAAATAAACCGTACAATAAAAGTCCGTAAATCTAGCATCAGCAGTATTCCGAATCGGCTCACGATGAATATCGCGATCCGGGTATTTAATCGTCGGCCCATCGCGGCTACAGAACGCACCAAAAAGGGGAACGCTGTGAAGCTCGGCCGGAGTTCCCCGCTAAATTTCCTTATCGATCGTTCAACGGTCACTGACCGCCGATACAAAAAGCGAATCGTCGCCGATACGACCGCCTATAAGCAGATACGAATTCGCGTGGGCGTTTCCATAGGCGGAAGTGCCGCTGGAACACCCTATAACCGGTGATCGATCCCGACGAGGCAATTGTATTAATTCTCCTATCTCCTCGGTTGTAAAAGAGCGGAAAGGGGGTGGGGAAAGAAAGGAAAGGGATAGAAGGGGGCAGAGGAAATAACGAAATAAAAGGGGGGGAAAAGGGGAAAAGTAAAAGGGAAACGTCTCATTCCGTGATCCGCTGAATGGAGCCGGCCGATAAACGTTTTATTCGTTCGTAAACAGGATCGCCTCGACTCCGTTTCGTCGGGCCACGCGTTTCATCCCCCGAATAGACGCCCGTTGCCTTTTCCTGCCAGTCTACACCGCCGCCGCCGCCGCGTAGTTTCCATTCCCTCCCCCGTTGCTCGTAAATTCCGTCGGTATTTTTAGCGGCCGCGGATCGAAACAATGACACTATTTCCGCGGCGTTTCTGGGACACGCTTTTCGTAAATTCGAGCCATTAAATATGGAGACCGCGTGTCTATATTTACGGAGGACGTGCGAGATGCGCGTTCTCTCTTCTCCCTGTCGCGCGCGCGCGTCGCTCGGATTCAGCGCGACGAATTGAATCTGGGGTGCAACGCCGAGACCTTTCAACGGGGCTGCATCGCGGGTCGCCGGGACGTGTGTTCTCGTGCACCGGTTTTGTGGGCAGAACGCTGGGCACGAGAGCATTCGGCGGGGAATAAATGAAACGTCTGCCGCGCCTTTGGAATTTTTAAATAAAAATATCGTCCGCACGATTTTCCGGATGGCAGCCCATTAACCCCTCGCCTTGTGGCATGGGGGCTGATGGCGATGATTTTCAACTGGGTTTGACTTTAATTCGATATCGTTGAAATTTTCGTTTGTTATGATTGTTGAATTGTATTGTTGAAAGTCAGTCTTTGAAGTTTTGGGACTCAATCTTGGAGCTTTGAAAATTAGATTTGAATCTTGAGAGTGTTCAGTGTTGAAGGCTTTTTCAAATTCTTAAATTTAGAATGCTCAACGTTTCGAATTTTAAAATTTCAAATATTCAGACTGAATTTTGCGCAGTGTTTGTTTACTATTATTAGTGGCATTTGTAATTAGGTATTTACTATTAGTGGCGTTTATATTAGACGCATTATTTAAAAATGAATAGTCAATTAAAGTTGAAGAATATTTCATGAGGCTTAGCGGCTGAATTTTGACAAAATCATGTAGGATTTAGGAGTGTCGATGGAATTATTTTTACAGTTGAGAGAGTTAATATAGCGTTTGTAAATATAGATTCGATAAGATCGGCATCTGACCTTATTCCCGAAACATAGCAACCATTAAGTGTTCGTCACGAGCGTCACGATATTACCACCCCTCAAATTGCCAGTGCGCGGGATGCTAAGAATACCGAAGGCGAATTGATCGCGAACGCTTTAACGCGATGCGTTTCTTAGGCGAAGCAAAGTGCTTTGCCGTGTTCCCGTCAAAGAGGAGCTTTACTTTTCCGTCGCGAACCATAGTAATAGGTCTGGGTTAGCTCGAACCCGCGACATTTCTCAAAAGCATATAATTTTTCGCCGGAACTGAAATCACAACGTCCACCCGACTCTCGCAGCTTCTTTCTCGATGGGTTTCGCTTAACTCGAAACTTCATTAATCTTTCCTGGTCGGGACCCGAATAATTAAAGTTTCTTAAACACAAAAGAAGCTTATCACCTGCAAGCTGCTTCTGCACGCCGCGGGGGATGAACTGCTTCCAGCGCAATTTCATTTTGCCCCTGAAGAGAAATGTTTAACGAAACGAATAGCAAATTTCGTATAATTCCGTGGATCGAATCTCAGCGTGCTTCTGCAGAGCAATTTAACGACACGGAAATTAAAAAGCAACTGATTTCTTCTATTAACGAATTTATCGGGTAATCCTCTGGAGAAAGTTCATTGCTGAATTGATACCTGTGTATTGAGAAATTTTATATGAACATATGGTGAATATTAAACATCTTACACTTTTAATAGGTATTACTTCTGTTAAGAATATAATTCATAGGAATGTGTATGCAGTGAAGATTCTTTATAAAATTGTACATGAATGTTTTACAACCTTCAATTAAATCAGGAAAAATATTCTTAAAGAAAGAGAAATATTTGTTAAAGAAATGTATGATATGCTATTACTCAGAAATATTTGAACAGAAAGGAAAGTAAAATGTAAGAGATCACAATCTAAAGTTTCATGGTGGTTCTTTCACCGAACAATATAAAGTGTTACGTATTAATTTCCATATTTCTACGAAATATCGTGGAAATATTTGATGTTATGAGTTACAATTTGTTTTCGACGACGAATCTAAGTAATATCGATAACGAATTATGCGATGCGCGATAGCTCGTGGTATTCTATTAGCAGCTTTCACTGTGCTCCCCGTGTCGAAACGAGACTTACGCCATATCAGCGAGTTAATGCAACGGCGGGGCTGTCGGCCAATCTAATCGCCACATTTGATTACATCGGGACCGCAAGTCGCTCTTAATTGCGCTCAACTTGCTCGTGGAAGTTAGCGGAGGGTGCGAGACTGACTTGACGACTAGTTTACGGGGAGGATCATAGTACGGTGGAACCTCTATTCTAGCATATCCCCTTTTGTCATGCTTATCTTATTGAAAGATTCTTCTGTAATGGAGTTGCGACTAATTCTCCTCGTATCTACCTTCACACGACGAAACTCCTTGATACTACAGTAGGGCCTCGATTAACTGAGTCACTATTTTTCGCGATCTAATCGTTTAGGATTTTGGTTATTCGACAATTCAGAAATTCGGATTTTTAGATTATACCTGAGGATATGTACGATCGAATTTTGTAAATGAAATTGAAATTCAGAATTGCATTTTGAAGAATTTCTTCTTGAGGTATTTTTCATGGTTCATATATTTATGGAATTTTTTCGTTTAATCGTTTAACTTCTCAACAGTCATAATTGGCAAGGACAGGAATGACGTACATGCTTTTTGATACACAATGAAAGTAGCGGAGTATGACTCGTTCAAAGTGAATGTGTCTTTCAAACAATTGATGTGGTGACTCGATCGGAATCTATAAAGTAATATTTTTGTTCTTCGTTCTGGAGGAGTAGTTTTCCATCTGTTTTCGCTTGGCATTTATTATTTAATTTTGCCATTTAATTTTAAGGAGTTTTAGGTTCTTTGGTTTGCGGGATTTTACTAATCCATGTAGAACAGTTTCCTTACTACTATGGAAATTATAATAGAGAAAAAAGGAGCTTGAAGAGATGTTCTAGAAGAGTTTTCTAAAAAGAACACTGAAGCGATTTTGTGGAAGCACAATGGGCTACTCGGACAATGGATTAATAATAAGATCAAATTTTACAAAAATATTCTGTAATTACTGAAGAACAATGTTACAACTAAAACTTTCCCTCTTCCCATTTAGTTCCTTTTGTTTGATTTTGTTTGATTGTTTTGGCGTAGCTTTCAATAAATGCAAGGAAGCGAATGGAAATAGAGTGGGCGAGGATCCTTGAACTCTGTTGTGTGTATTGTGCAAAACAACGAACGGCTATGAGTAATAAACGTTTTTTTTATAAAAAAAAAACAGAGAAACATATACTTTCGAATGGAATAGATCTTTTTAAAGAAAAAGTTGTCGCTTGTCCTTGGAGTTAAAAAAAGAACCTCAAATACATACAGCTCACATTTTTAAATTCTTTTATCTTTTATCTTGTGACTCAGTCTCCGCTGGATGATAATATGTATGTCGCGTTGTGTGGCTACCGAGAAATAATCAAAGGATCGATAACATCAGTAATTAATACGACAGAACGTGGCATGGTTGTTGACATTGTAATCATACTGATACAAGTCAGCGTAGCAAATCCGTTCTAAGCTTTGTAATTTCTTCAAATCTTTTTTTATCCAGCAGTGAACACAGGCAATTCCGTTCCTTCATGTATTTCGATCAACGATTGTATTCACCTGTCTCTTCTCCACGTGCCACGTCCATCAAATATTACATAGTAATATTTATCATAGTATTTATATTATAATATTTATCATAGTATTTATATTATAATATTTATCATATATTTATCTTATCATAGTACCATTGCTGTTACATACAACAATATTATTCCATATAACAATAACAATCATATATAATATTATTTCAATATAACATCCCTCAACACCCAAACATTGAAATTAAACAAAATGTAAAATATAATTTAAACACGGTACACTAACCATTATGTCTTTCTGTTTTAGGTAAGAATCTTTCATAAGTAACATTTCTTGGTGAATCACTGAGAACCGACGCAAACAAAGTTTGAAATTCGTCCATCAAGTAAGTAATCCTCATTAAATTAACAATACACAGAATCAGCACCTCATCTCCAACGTAACAAATAAATTTGAAACATCGAATCTATTATCGCTAATTATAATTACTGACCAGCAACGTAAAACAAAAATATTTGTTTGCACCAGTCACAAGGAATCGGTATTCGTTGAAAATTCTCGGAACACTTCTCGAATAATCCGCTCGGCAAAGCCAATCTATCCAAGGAACTTCGTCTCTTTCGTCAATCGGTCTATTGGAAATCACAGATGGCCAGAGAATTAAGCTGTCTAATTAAATCCCGGGGGTTCCAGCGAAATCAGTTTTCATCTCCGTTCGCGAGATTACCGGTGTATCAATAGCTACTTAACGATCGATTCGATTCCCCCCTCGGAGAAACGATAGACACAGACCCCCAACCCCTCCGCGGTGTCCATGGCACAGCGAATTGGAATTTATTTAATTAACAATCTCTGTCTGGGAATAATTAGATCGTTGAAGCACCGCCTCTGGAAAGAACGAAGCTCCGTGTAACTGAGCTTTTCTACCGGTCGTTAATTACCCCTGGGGAACGGCGGCAAGAAACGATGACGAGTGAAAGCGAGGGGACTCGGTTTGTTCCGGGAACGGGCACGATGATCGTCAACAATAACATTCCATCCGGCTCTGGGGCCATTTCCACATCGAACCACTTCAATTACCCACTGAGAACCGAGGAAGTGTTTTCACTTTTCTTATCCGCAATCATCTCGCGCCCGGAAACCGGCCACGTCAGAGCAATTCTGCGATGAGCAGCTACCTCGAGAAAGAATCGTGATAAACAAACATCGACCCTTTTCTCTTTTTTTTGAAATTTGTATTTTTAGTGCTGTTCCTTCGTAGAGATAAAAATGTTGTTCCTTTTTCATCATTCCAAATGAAAGCGCTCGGTACAGTTTAATAAAGTGCTCCCTGGAAATATGCAGTGGATATTTTTACCAGAGAATTTTGATGAATTTGAAATCTCCAGTTTTTTTTAACAAAGGTTTTGCTGTTCTCTTTTATGAAAACAGACGAATCTTGAATTATTGGGTGAACATTAATTGCTAGTAATATTCGTTGGTTCTGTAATTTCAAGCGTTAAACGTGAAATTTGTTAAATATAAGGGTTCTTGCGTCTGTTATTAAGTGTAAACGAGTATGGTTAGGTGGCACGGTCAATTTGTATCATGCTAATCGGTGTTAGAATGTTTCTACCCTGAGAATCGTCAGTGCAATGAGTGCTCACCCATTGCAGCCACCTCGAGGCCGAGTGAAACGCGATTATTCATTCATGGTAGAAAAGCAATTGGCGTTTAGACAATGAGACCTTCTCGGAACAGATAACAATTCGCAACGGCAGCCTGTTTTACATTGGCGATTTTTCCGATCCGACTACCCAAGCACGGGCAGAGCTAATTTCGTAAGCAAGCTTTCTTGGGCGTTGCATAGAACATCCGGTGTTTACACGCCGCTCAGCCCGCTTTAGTAATGCACGGTCCGCGCTAACAATGCACAGCGCGAGAAGTAATCGTTGTGTGTCGCGCGTTGTGGCTTCCAACGCGGAATATACGTAATTTTCGGTTTTATTTCATCCGAATGAATCATCGGGGCAAGATTTTCCCAGCAAGTGGCGTCAAAAGGGTATTGTACGACGCTAACAAGCGGTTCTTGCGAGTACTTTTATAACTATCGTTGTTTTGTCAGTAGAAGACCGTGTTCGTTGGTATTGTACTTCCACGCGATGTTTGTTTCAACCACCAAAATACAGATATGAAAATTTTAATGAGTACAACCATTAAAACTTCGAAGAAGACAGTTTTCGGGTTTTCGTACAGGTCTAAAACCTGATAAAAGTTTTTGGATTTCTGTACAGTGCGAAAACTTGATAAAAGTTTCCAGATTTCTATGCAGTGAGAAAACTTGATAAAAGTTTATTATTTTTCTTGGTTCATTTATTATAAAATTACGAAGCTATGTTGCGGTTGATTAAAAAGTGAATACTTGAGGAAATATATTCTTTTCTTTGAAATATGTGGAAATCAACTTTTTGTGATCGTCAGATTTTAAGTATTAATACGTTATAATTTTCTGTCGTAATTGGAAAAGTCAATTATCCGTGCTTTACTGTGTTAGCACTAATGAAATAATAAAATAACTCTCGTTACAAAAGAAGCTTCCGTAGTTTACAAATACCAGCCAAAGGATCAGAAGTTTCAACAGGGGAAATTGTATATTTTTAAAACATTGTACCGAGCATCAATGAGTAAATACTTGAAGAGCTAAAGCTTTTTTACCGACGCGATGTTCAAAAAGAAGTGAAATTTGCGTGTTCGCTCGGCGGACCTCAATTCATGGGAAAATGTTTTTATCGTGCATAGTTTCCGACATTGCGCGGTTTAAAAAAATAGTGCCTTGTTTATTGATTCTCCCCTTAGAATATATGTGTTTTCAAAAGTTCAAGTGTAGAGCAAACACGCGAGGAAAAAAATTAAACTCCTGTGTCGCGTCGCGTGAAACGCATTCCGGGCGTTACGAGCTTTGTGTCGTAAAACTTTTTTTATACGCACTTTCCAATATTAGATTCTCAAAAAAAAGGAAGCATGCAGATTCGGTATAGGAAAATTGAAACAATACATGCGGATTTATTTTATCGCGGTATTCTATGTTCTACTCATATTCATTTGAGTATATTCGTTAGAATAAAACTATAGACTTCGTTCATTTATTATTAGGATGCAATTGAATAAAACAGGATCTATTGATCTATCAACGAGAAACAGAATTTATTAATGAATTAATCTCCATACATTGAAAATTAGTATATTGTTCTCGACACATTTAAATTCAGTAATTTATTTAAACAAACACCACTCGTTGGCTTCATTTGTATCTAGACTCATGATCGCTTCGTATCTTTATGCACATTTCCTTCATCTTTTCACTGCTCTTTAATTGAACGTTCTCAGGAATTTATCCTCTCTTTCTCTTTCTTAATTTCCTTGTAACGTGTATTACTCATTCAATCTCTCTTTTTCTTCGTACTTCGTTGTTCCATTCAAATTCTTTTCTGTTCGTTGCGTTACTGTAGCCTCAGTGTTCTTTAAACACTTCTTATATACGATAAAATTAAGTAAATTATTATTATTCTTATAATAATAAGTGTTACATTCTTCTTTACCTAGCACAGGGTTCAATTTTTCCATAGAATCGTTTATCAGCATCGAAATCCGCATAATTATCCGCAGTCCGTGCATTATAATCCGATAGAAATGGGCCGGAAGAATTATACAGCTCCGCGGGGCTATTAATATCGATTTATCGCGATAGACCCGAACGAATTAAGAATAAAGCCAACTCACGCGTCGCTTGAAATGTTGCCGTTAACCTTTGACCCGTAGTGCAACGTTTCATCGTCCGTATCTTTTCAACGTTTTCTCGGATCCGCTGATATCCGAACACAAGGTATCTCTGTTTCGGTTCCCGGCGACGACAGAAAAATCCGAAATAACGATAGCGCTCAGTTACTCTCGGAGTCGCGAGCAACTATAGAGACCCTTAAGCAAACGGTCGTGATTTAATATTAAACAATCGATCGATCGAGGAGAGCTTTTCGCGTCGAGCCGCCGAGCAAAGGTGAAGCGATACGTAAGTAAATATCCGGCATAATGGCGATAATGCAATATTGAAATACGTCATTTGCGCGTACTGGATACTGGGAAAGTGTGATTCCAATAACGAACGATCCATAAATATAACATTATATATTTTGCGCTCGAATATTGTTTCCTCGAGAAGTCGGCATAAAGGGTTTACAATGATGTGCAAAGAAACTTGAATATTCCAACAAAGAACTCCTTTAACCCTTTGAGTACTGTGGACGCGTATATGGGTTTTTCATGATAATTATAAGTGAATGCGATTAATATACGCGTTTCTTAGCATTATTGAATTTGGTGAAACTGAGAAACCATAATTAGAATTTAACTGCAACTTACTTAATTGTATGAATTAACATAATTCATCGATCTTCAGATGAGTAAAAATACATTCCGTCCACACGGAACGTTTTAGCTGGGAGTATTCAGCACTCAAACGGTTAAAGTTTTCATAGCAGTCATTTAATATTATCAGCAGGCCTCTAAAACTTCACTCTTCTAGCCAAGTCTCTGCAACCAGTCTAATACTATTTAATTTAATACAATTTTTTAAACCTCCTCAAACAGAAAATATCAAACTTCCTTCAAGCTTCCGTCAACCCTAAACATCAAAATCCAAAGTAATCGATCAAAATATAATTTATATCTTCGCCCCAGCACCTACAATCTTAAAAAATTCATCGAAAACTCGTCCGCATCCTCGAATGTCCCCGCGTCCATTACATTTCCCGCGCTTCGACCCTCGTCTCCGGAATCGTTCTCCCCAAGCCCGAGTCTCCTCGACGACCGGCGCAGGGTTGGTTTCGCCCCTCCGCGCGCCCTTGCCACGAGGCAGAAGGGAAAATTACATAATCCGCGGGGTAAAATCGTTGGAAACCAACGGCAGCGTGACGTCCCGCGAAGTCGAGTCGTTACGTTCGATCCGTGGTCTGTTCCCGTTCACCCCCCGTTCCCCGGCTCGTTCCGTTCCGAGGGTGGTAATTTAATAAGATCAGCCAAATAGCTCCGCTTCTCGAATAATCTGGCCGCGAGTAACCGTGAGAGAAGGTGGCGAGAACGCGAACGGTCGTCGGAGGGAGGTTTGGAGGAAACTGGTTAACCTCGACCCCCGGCCTTCTCGCACGAGAAGGGTGGCTGGGCGGACGGGAGTGGGAGGGGCAGGGGTTGCGAGAGGGCGAGCAGGTCGGCCGGACGGACGGAACGGGGTGGAATGGTGCAGACGCGAGACTGATCGATGAAGAAAAGTATGCTATTTCAGGACGCTCGAGTAGTCGTGACGTGGGCGAATCTGGTGCTCTCCGCACGCTGTGACACCTTCTCGAGGGCTATCGATTCTCGGGTTGCATCCAGGTCTTTCCTCCGCTTCCCCTCCTCACCGGTATCCGCAATCCTTTCACCCTCTATCTTTTTTTTCAACGTGTCTTTCCATATCTCTCGTCTTGTCCTCTCCTAGCCTTTAGCTGCAGGTCCTCGGGTCCTCTTTTCTTCGAGGTTGTTGCGGAATTTTTGTTTGTAACAGTTCTGCTGCAATTTTTACGGCAAGTTCTTTCATACTTTCGGAGAAGTTTGAAACACGAATGAAACGCGGTTTACTGTTTCAATCGAGGATGTGCTGGTCTTTTCTGTAGCTTATTGATGTATGGCTAGTTTTCTTTGTCGTAGATAAGATTCGAATAGGAATTGACTATTAGATTAACGTGATTCATTCCGTCGAATTATTTCGCGTAAATGAATCGCCGGTTCGGTGAGACTTTATGTGATAGTTGTAAGTTTATACGTCTGTGGTTGTTAATATCACGAGTGTCTTAAATTAAAGTGACACGATCTTTCCTGCCAGTTCGACTGCTTGCCTTAGAATAGTGCATTAGACTGGCGACGAAGATTTCGAGGAAAATTTAATGAATGTGAATATTAGTCAGTTCTTGGGAGGTCAAATTAAATATAATTTATGTTATCGATCGTCGAGCTTTAACCCCTGCCTTATAATAACGAGTCAAACTCGTGGCGAAGATTTTCGATATGGTTTAACATAAATATTACACGTTCATTCGAATTCTAAGTAAATATTATTCCTGTGTAAACAGTTATTATACTTATGGGCAAACATAGACATAGACTATACCTATAATGTTTCTCTGTTTCCAATAAAGTATTAATGACAAAGTAGTCTTATCGATCAGACTTGAGGAAGAAATCATAGGGCAACGGGTTAAAGTGAACGTAGACATAGAATGAACATAAGATTCCTTTCTGCTTCTAGAAAACTATCAATCATAATATAGTCGTAACGGGTGTAGCTACAAGGAGAATCATAGGACAAGAGGTTAAAGGTTCATTCTCTCGGTGACACATCGAACAATGCGTCGAATGCGGAAAGCTTAATGGAGCGATCGTTAGGAGAAAGTCTCGACGCGTCAGTTTCCGTTTCATTAAAAAACCTGTTCGGTGTAGAATCTCGGCGAGTAATTAAGCACTCGCCGCGCTACACTTCGAAGCACCCATTAATGGTTCGTCAGGCTTTATTGAATTTTCATGTGCTTTTAATTTCCCGCGGACCGCGGCTTAAGAAATGCAGCTTGCACTTCGTGCTTATTCGCTCTTCCGTTCGCCCTCGACGAAGTTGGAGCCTCGGAGCGCGCGTGCACACACGCACCAGTGTGCGGCTCGTGCGAATTCTTATGTAAATTGATTCGGGACGGTGTCAAGACTGCAGGAAACGCCACGGATACTGGCGACGCGAGACGCATGATCCGCAATACGTGTCGGTTATGTTCTCGGGATAAATCGATAAACGGGACGATATTAGACGCTCCTTCCGCTGGCGGAGTGCGACGGGGAAACGGCGGGGGGTAAATCCGATGCAAAAGTCTGGGTTTCAATGGGACGCGTGTGCTCGCTCGGCGTTATCCCGGCCCGGGTATTACGCCTTTGTCCGTCGCCGACCGTGGAAATCAATTTGTTGACGCCGCGTTCTTGAGTCGCTCGAATGTAAAAACCACGGGGGTTTTCGGCACCGCGGAAACGTTTCTAACACGTTTTTATTCGGATTGACGTGCTCGGTTGACAGTGGTACTACTTACCCAGTGATCGATGTGATTAACACTATTTCCAGCGAACGTGCCAAGAGATAGCTTTCGAAATTTTAACTGAAAATTATTTCCCAAGCTTAATCGTGTACTGGATAGGTAATGAAGGAAAGGAAGTGGTAACACTGCCGAGGGTTAACCACGCGCATGCGATATACAAGTTATCAAATTTGCTGGTTGGTCGCATGTTCTGAATTGACTTTTCCAATAACGATTATAACATTAACTATAGAGAATGTGTAAAATGAATTGAGGAGAACTGATTAAACTGAGAAAATAATTTTCAGTTGAAACTTCTAAAGATGTCTTTTGACACGTTCGGTAGAAATTATTTCCTCAGTTTAATCAGTTTTTCTCAATTGGATTTTGGACATTTCCTGTAATTATATCACCGTTATTGGGAAAGTCAATTCAGAATATACGATTGAACTTCGAAAATAATTTTAAGTTGAAATTTCGAAAGGTAACTCCTGACACCTTCGGTGGAAATAGTGTTAACATGTATTTCTCAGAAAAATTGTAGTAATAGATGTTTTTCAGTTGATTCGTGTATCTACTTTGGTATTGAAGCGAAACTATTTATTTTTAAAATCATTTTGCTTATTTAACGTTTTCGAGATATCAGTAATTGCGATTGAAGAAAAGTGGCACCCGCCATTTTGACTGGTTCTGTAGTTATACTGTTCATGCATTCATGTTAAGCTCTCGAGTTTTGTTAGATGACGGCTTTGAGGTGAACTAGTTGGTCCAGTTAATTGGTAATTATTTAATTTGGTTGTAACTGGTTCCGATTTGACGGGCCCGTTGTAATTAATACACTGCGGCCATGAGTTGTGGGAAACCTCAGTTCCGGTTTCGTCGAATCTGGAAACAGTCTGTGCAGCAATGAACGTATTCGAACAGTGGAATATTGACGGGTTCATTGACCGAGTAGCTATGAAAACGTTAGGTTAACTGAAAGTTTCTCTTGTACAGAAGTTTAACTGTAATGAATATTCAAATATTTTTAATATTTTTAATGAAAAGAATCCATAGTGGAAATAAATACATAGTACATAAAAACACATTTTCTTTATATACTTAAACGGCATCGTCCTAATAATCGGTTATTCTTTTGATCGGTGTTCTAAGAAGAGTTTAATTACTTCGTTAGGACAGTAAATTATGAAGGAGCGAAAACTATAATCAGTCAAGCCTGATTTTCTTTAATGTATGCCCGCGCTGCTTTCGAATTTTCTCGGATAATTGTGGAAGAATTCCCTAATGCTGTTAGCAAGACAGCCTTTCAATTAGATTTACGGAGGAATTATCGACGCTTTCGATTGATGACGTCAATACTGAAACCCGACGACTGCACTCGCTGACGATGTAACGTGTCGATCGTGATAAAGAATAAGGTAACACGAAGGTGAAAAATTATCTCAAGATACAAGCCTAAACTTTACGTGTCCAATCAAATGAGTTTATTCATGCTCGTTTCGTTATAGCAAATTGTTAAACGATAATTTAGATTCAATCGTTAGCACCAGAAGCAATGATAATATTCAAAATATTGCAAAAATTGTATTGCAACCTATACCTTTGCGTGTAGCATAGTCAAAGTGTTGTAACCGCATAAACATCCGCAGTTCGGTTGCAACTAACTTCTTAAAATTAGAACTGGTTTACACTAGCAATGGAATTTATTTACTCCGAAATCTAATATTTCAAATGTATAAATAATCGAAGAATCGCAGCGCGTTTAAAGAAATATTTATAGGTGCAGTCAACACGTTAAGTGTCAGAAAAAGATGTTAATATATTATTTCCTGAACACTAGAACAACAGAATATGTAATCCTTATAAAAGTTGTAATTTTTTCGATCTCTTCATATATCCATTATAATATTCCAGCAAAACTAGTTACTTTCAAATTCATTTTAAGTATTTAACGTCTTTAAGATATCATTTTAACAAGCACGGTAGTTCTACTGTCAATCTTCAATTTCCCGATCCTCTCAACGCCGAGAGATCTTCAAATTATATTCTTTCCTAGTAAAATCATATATTCCGTTTCCTATAAGCATTTCTGTGTTCATTCACATCTACCCAAGATCGCACGAATGTTTTTGGTGCTCCTGGAAAAGCAATCTCAACGGAAGAAAGTGTTTTCGCCATCTGATAGTTGCATCGACTCAGTAGCGTTAAAAGTTATCTCTCCCTTTGCGTTTCGCGGTGCACCGTGAACGGCGCAGCGAGTCGACAATTTCGGAGTAATGGAGAGCTGATTCTCCTGATCGCAGCCGCTCGAGAAAAAAAACTCGAGATTCGAGATTAGCCGGCTGTTCTACGACTCTAAGGGAGCGGCCTAATTGCTTCTTGGTATACTCGGTGCCGGCCGTCCCTTTTCAACGCCTCTTTTGGAGCCCCGAGTTTTCGTCCCTGAAGGCGACTCCTCTTTCTTTTTTGCTTTCCTTTTTCTTTCCTTCTTCCTCTTTTTTTTTAAGCAGCGACGATCGCTTTCTCAAATCCGTGGCCCTCACTGCCGGGGGAAAAAGCCTCTTAACTTATCGCGTCAACTTGTCCCTTAATTAATCCTAGGAACCACACTGTGTCGCGATTCATTTAACAGGCGGGCGCCGCGCCGGTTCATCGAAATCTCTTGATGTTGCAGCGGCCTCCGAACTGAAAGAGACAGTTCTCGCTGTAGGAACTTTCCTCCGAGGAGACCTCATTTTTCTCAACGACAGAATTACAAACCTCCGGGGATTAACCATGGTATATAGTCTCCGCAGTGTGCTTGCTCCGTCTTTACACTGAGTACGAGCAGGTCTTCGGCGCTGCAGTTCAGTTGTGTACGGTATATGGACGCGTCGGGTTTTATAAATTTATTGAAATGGAACGATGCGTTGTTTTCTGGAGATATATGAGGAGCTTAGGAGTTTTGTATCGGATATCTGGGATGGTATCGTTGAATGAGTTATCTTGTGTTTTTAGAGAACGGTGTGTAGAGCTGTAATAAAATATAATATTGATGAATCTCGAAAATGACAAGAAACAACGAATAGTAAGATAAATTGAGGGAAGTTCGACAGGGAAAATGATGCGTGTATGCTTTAATAAATCATGAAATGATTCTTATACCTATACGATTAAAATTTTGCAATGTTTCTTGCATATTTGGTTGAAAAACGGTTGCCTTTTTAATTGCGTTAGGATACGCGACAGGATAATTACTACGAAACTATTAAGGAATTTATCGGAGTAAATCAGGGATCAACTATGTGAAAAATCTCGTTAAAAAATTCATGGTTTGTCGCCTCTACAACGGAACGTCATTCGACTCTATGTATAATAATCGAAGGTCAAACGAAATCTAAAACCTGCTCGGAAGTGCGCGGTCTGCCGCATATACAACTGATAATGGACACCGTACGTAGTTCGAAAACAGGTGATCAGGGCAATAAGCCGATCAGTCTGTGTCCTCGAGGGGCCAACTTTAAGCTATGTCTCCGTTAAGCAATCAAGCGAAGGTAATAAGGACTCCCGGGACTGGCACTTACCTATAACGTACAATGTGTAGCAGTAATTCTGACCGAAGGATCAGCTTGAACGTCCACAAGGATTAATGTACATTTACAAAAGAGTTTACACGCAGGACGAGAAAATGAAAATTTGCAGCTCAGATATTTTGCATCGAAACTGTCGATATAAATTTTAGCAGCGGTTCCTTGGTAAGATATTTAAGCAATTTCATAGCCGTGCTCTTCAGAATAGACGAGATATTTTAGATTGTAATAAATTTAGCATAGTTATAATTAGACAAAGTGAAACTTCTCTGATCTGCGTACCACTTTGTCGAATATCGAAGTGTTTAAAGTACCTTAATACACTTACTTAACGGAGAAAATACGATAAAACTTTCTCATGCAAATTCTCCGTGTAACTACATTCTGGTTGAAGATGAAAAGTTAAAACTTGGCACATAATACTTTCTCTTGATCCATTGTCGAACGGTTCATTTGCTTTAATTCGATCCAAAAGCACTTTTAACGCTCCTTTTCATCTGTAGTACATCTTAATGTACTTTTAGAAAGTTAGGTGTTCGCTTATGAAGATCTTGAAAATTGTAGTTTCAACAGCAGTAACATTTATGAAATCTAATACCCTAATACTGCTAGTATTACTGATATTACTTATCCTTCCATGGAAAAGACAAATGATATCAGAATTAATTATTAATGATTCGGTATCGTAGCTCTTGAGTCTGAATTTCGTACCAAGAATCAACACATCGAGCATAGAAGTCAGATAGCTCTGTTTTTTATGCGTTTGGCAATGAGTGCCACGGGTCTTTACAAAAACTCGGTTGAAAAGTGCCAACTGCGCTTTCGTTTTAGCTCAGAAACTAAACTACGCTTTTCCATTTTGACATTGGAAAATTCTACACAGTGCGATCGTTCCATTTTCCATGTTTAGGCAGGTAATAACAAAGCTAAAGATTGAACAATTAAGAGGAAAACATGAAGAAATCATAAATAAACTCAAACGGTTAATTTGTGCGAGATTTCTCTTCATGTTAGTTGCGAACATTCTGAATCTTCCATCAGAAAATAATGAGTACTCATAATGAAAACTATTGTCGAGTGCAGGGGGTTCATCCCCAGTCGAAAGGAGAATCTCAAGAACGAGCATCGCGCGCGTCATAGCCGAGAAGGTCCCATCCAGTGACATAATCAGCAAATACCGGCGCGTGTTTCGCCCGGTTAGTGCATCATTCGTATTATGTCACCGTGGAGATCGACCATTGGCGTGATGCAGGCGTCGCGTCGGGCGGCGTTCACGGTCTCCCGTCGAGGGGTGTTGCCAGTGAAGTTATGTAACGCGTCTTCGCTCGAAACCGACGCCCGAAAGCAGGCGAAAAGCGTCGGTGGCGGTGCAACGGTCCCGTATTTTTCTGCAATAGTCAATAACACGCGTCCCCGGCGTTCGCAGAGACGCGCCGCGATAAATGTAAACTCCTGGCTGCGTTTCAGGAGTTCCCCTCCGACAGTGTTGAATAACAAAAGTTATTCAAAATAGCGGATAAATTCGATCCGATGGTTATTCACAGAAAACGAATCTATTCGTCGTTCATCGATAATAAACAAATTGAATTTATCCGTTACTTCCAGTAACTTAATACCACGCTAAACATAATACCATAAGAAATGCAAATAACATCGCCGTGCTACCAACCGAATTTGTAAGTAAGCGAATAATAGAAATAACGAGATAACGAGTTCCCCACGCGAATGATACTATAATCCTCATTCACGGATAACAAATAACTTTACCCAGAATAACATCAACACGTTGACTGCCACGAAAAATATCAGCATTTCGTGTATCACTTATTCCTTTGTCACAAAGACAAGAAAGAAGAATGGTTAATTATTCATCACAATGTTCACGTTACACCATTATCTACTTATTCGAGCTTCTAATTTATTCGACATCAGGTACTTCATCAACTATAATTACTATCCGGTCATTATCAACTCGTCGATAACCACCGCGGTCAACGTGTTAACCCAACGTTGCACACAGTAACCTGAGAAACATGGCATCTTGCTGTCAATCAAATTCATAAACAAAACTAACTAATAGACGTCCACCGTATAACTCGAACAACAAATAGCGATTACTTTTCCCTCGCTGTTATTCAAATAAAGTTTTCTTCGAGCAACGCTCAACATTGCTCTCCGACCGTTCCGCAGGGTTGCAGCTCTCGGCATCAGCTCGCCCAGGTATCACGGGTAAACTGGGTGTTACCTGGATATAGAGGCGCCTTTCTCCCCCCTCGCCGCTCGTACGCGCCGCTACTCCCGCCATCGGTCTTTCTATATCCTCTAGCCGCGGTACGAGCGCGGAATACGTGGAATATGCTCGGCTCGGTAGACCGAATCCGCGTGTATACGTGTCGGGTCGCCTATATTTAACGTGGGAAGAAGGCAGCTCGGAAGAGGATCGGATAGATCACTGCGAGGCGGCGCGCGGCGGTTGCCCCGACGCGTTTATTGAGGATTCCTGGTATCGGATTCGAACGGTGTTCTCAGTTTTATCGGCCGGCGGACGCTAATCCGATTCCGGAATCCATCGGTATTCGGTGTCCGATCGGATCCCGCGTTTATTAATGTTTTCCTCGGTCCGCCGGGTCGCTGATAATGATTTGATCGCCTTCATCCCTGTTCCTCGCGCCGTTCCTGCAACGGTTGTGCGCGCTGCTCGATGCACGTGCGAATGCATACGCCGGCATCGGCGTTCGCGACGGGGATTTGTTTGCGTCACGGTGTGGCTGGCTGTGTTTTTCGATGAAATAGGAACGCGTGCTTTGTTCGTTTTATACGCGCGTGTAGGCGATGGAGAAAACGAAGTAGTAGGTGAATATTAAGCACCCGTCGAACGGGCTTTCGAATTAAATTCGTGACGGAATGAACGATGGTTTAGGAGGAAAGAAGATTGCGTGGGAACTTTTAACTTTCTAGCTTTGTCAGCAGGGGAATTGGGAGTGTCGGGTTTTATTTTTTGCTTGTCGATCGAAGTTTATGGGAATTGTATGTTGCTGGTATGAAAGTGTATACTGCGTTCTTGTTTAGTTCTTAGGAGATAACTGTGCCTGTATAAGTTTCGAAATATTGTAGATGTATATTAAGAATATTAAGATCACGGGTAAATGATCGGAGAGTTCCGTTGCACTGTAAATTAGCATGCGAGCAATATATTCGGTTAATGAGATTAAACTCGACGTCTGGGTATGCTGGCTAAAAATAAATTGCGGTGGAAGTTGTTAAGCCGACAAGAAGAATGGATCACTTATTGATACAGTGTATAAATGATCGCGATCGCTCTTGAGTAATGTAGTACCTTGTTACAAGAGAACGTATATAGACCGCGAGTCTGTCTGCAAGGGATTGCGAGTTGAACCACTGAGAACTACTAAGAAACCAATGAACTTCTCGTTAATTCCTAACAAAATAATCATCCACAACGAAAATAATTCCAAAAGTTCACCGTGATTCGCAAGATACATAAACAGATGCATTTACACAAAATTAACATAATTGACAAAGTGTCTGAAGCAACGGAACAAATAAACAAACATAACTCTAGACATTTGAACGAAACGGTTGTGCAACATTGCTGTTACTGCCGTGAAAACTCACGAATACCTTGACGTTTCTCGGATTTTCAATTTGTCGAGCAACATTTAAACATTAGAAGCCTTATTTCCCTAAACCCACAAGCCTGCAAAGTCCGTCATGTCTGGAAATATTTCGCTAACAGTACGTCTATTACTTCCGCAGTCCGCGCAACGATAATCAACACCAAGGAAGCACCTCTCTTCGCGTTCACGTTTTTACTTGGCAAACACATTTTCCTCCTCTATTCCAGAATTCAAACATGTCCGTGTTTGACGCAAAAATGAAACGGTCCGCGCGTTCAAATCGCCGTACGATCGAGACGAATATTAAATATTCCTCTCTATTGTGATCAACGATCAAATTCCCGTTGCGCGTGCGTGCCGCGTCCGCGCGAATTCTATTTTCCAATGAACTGTAAATACCTTTTTATAAGGGAAAACCGTTCGCGCGGACCAGTCCGCATTAATCCTCGGCCCTGGTTCAACGGCTGAAAAAATGCGTTGCGGTTCGAAAAGTTCGGTCCTCGGGCGGGGTTTAATTCGATTGCGGCCGGCGCCGCGCCCTGCCGGCCGCAACCAGCCCCATGTTTTTCATCAATTAATGTTGCACGCGCTATAAGCGGGGCTTTCGACGCATCGTCGACAATGCTATTTCCATCCCTCTGTTTTCCCGCGGCCGGCCGTTCTGCTGCCGGAAATTGAAAGTTTCATGCCGGCCGGACTCTCCGCGGTCAAATTATTAATGGACCAGAAAGAGACCGCTGATAAATGCGGGTCCACTCGCACCCATCGCGCGTGTATCTTAATCAACGCTGCGTGCTTCGATTCTTAGGAACTTTTTTCGTTTCATTTTGGAGCAAAGTTGAGGTCAAATGGATGAACAGGTGCAAATTGTAACAAAACGGTAGAATAAACTTCTAAATCAAATGATTGTTTTATTTGATGGAATAATTGAAATTCAAGCGGTTCGTTTATTGAATTGAAATGCTTAGTTATTCTTTGGAACGTGTTATTCCATTGGTAGTTTAAGGATTAACTCTGTCTACGTTCACTTTAATCATCCAATATCTAAGACTTGCATTCTACTATTAATTTCTTTTCATTATTATCAAATGCGATTACTCACAAAAGTATCTGTCCGCTTGCTTGTATAATATATTTAATCTATTTAGCTATCATTAACGTTGAAGTTGCCAAGTGTTGCCATAAACCTTGGCGCTCTAAGCTACGGTACGTTCGATTAAGAAATTGTGTACTGTCAATAGTTTGGATGATATTTTTGTAATACCCTGTGTATTACTTAAATGTAACTCGAATGAGAAACCAATAATTCACAGTACACGGCTATTACGTTCTCTCCGTGACGAAACGACCGTTAGCGTCTGCCCGTGCAGTGGCGGACGTTCTACCGTACGTTCGCGCGCAAGACCACCGCAACGAAAGGGTTAATCAACCGACCGGCTTGCGCTACGCTCATTTTTCTCCTTTTGTCTCCTTTTTTTGTTCCCTTTTCCTTCTTTTAATTCTCTCGCGATCGCCGAATCAGCCGACCGCCGTCCGACGAAACGAAACCGCGATAAAAGCCACGGTTGATTCTCGATTTCGAACGCAGCCGGACCGTAATCTCCTCCGGGGAGACGGAGGCTTCATTTCCTGTTCCACAGCTGGGATCAGGAATCCAGTTCGTGGCTAAACAAAGACGGTCAGCAATTTGGCCGAGAAATCCTAGACACCGTGCCTCGCCGGCTTCCGCAACTCCATTACCGGGGCTGAGGGACCCGGGACGTAAAGGAATTTCACTTGGAAATCGAAATCCGGGGCTCGCCATGGGGAAAGTGCGAGCTGCCGAACGAACGACAGCGACTCGGTAATGAAAACTGGCAACGAACGATTAACCCGTTGCCCTACGATTTATTTCTCAACTATGATCGATGCACTTACTTTGCCGATAATAATTCATTGAGAAAGAGACAAAAATTTGGGTATATTCTATGTTCACGTGTCGTCTGAAGTATGATAATAACAGAAGAATAATATTTGATTTAAATTCAGGAGAATCGAGTAATATTTATAATTATTAAATTTTGTTTAATGCGTTCACCACGAGTCTGACGCGTTATTATAAGAGATTAAATGGTAAGACGAACTGTGTGTCATAATCAGTTTTATCATTTATTATGTAGACATTATTCTTTTGTCTTTGGAGAACATGTGTTTACGTGCTCAAATAATTGTATAAAATATCACTAGAACAAGTTGTGTATACAGCATTATTGGATGCAATGTTTGCTGACTGTAATGACAGGCAACGATGAATTGTAATATTTTTGTAATAGAGGAGGTCATTGGGAATGTTGCTAGTCACTGCGTTTACAGTAGATTCTCGTTGTTTCAAAATTTCTGATTATCTAATGGGGTTTTGAGTCTTTTCATCTGTGGATATTTTAATGTACAATATTAATGATATTGTAATAATAATCATTCTAATTTTTCTTCGACAATTTTATTTTAAGTAAAACACGTTTATCATTCACGAGAAAGGAATCGATGAAGTCTTGAATTAATTGTATTCTTACGGACAGACTAGACGTATGTTCTTTTTAGTATCCTATGAAGAGCATACAGCGATCGAAATACGTTATTTTCACGTGTGCCATTTTTATGATCGTTCTGAGTGAGGTAGGTGGAACCTTAATAGTCCACCTGGTCTCTTGAGTACGTCGCGACAATAAAAATCGTGTCCCTAATTTACAAGCATTTTTGTACCAGTATCGTTATCGGCGTCTTGATCGTGAAGCTCGAATGTAAGGAAGGAGAGTTCAATGCGCTATATCTTTTCCGTGTTCCAAGAATAATTTCTCGAGTTAGATCTAAAAATTCAACCTTATGAATAGTTAATGTTCTCTCTTTCCTACCTTATACGAGAAAAAGAACGACTGATTCATGTAACCATCTTCCGAATATGATTCGTCCTGATAGTGGAAGGAACATTAAATTAGAGAACATATCTTGGGAAGCAGTATCCTAATTAAAGTTCTGTCTTCCGTGGAAAGATACGGAATTTTTCTCAAGACTCCGAAGCATCATTATCCATCTCAGAATATTGTTTAATTGAAAGATTATGACTAATATAATTAATTACACAACCATATACACGTCGTGCACTGTAACTAAGCAAATTACACGAACGATTACATCTAATCAAATTGATCAATTCTTCAATTATTATCTTTCAAAATTACAAACCGTTTTGTCCATAATAAATTGTTTACAAATTACAAACTAATTGTTAATTCATTATTAATTAATCATCATTCGCGAAAGGGTATCATCGAATTGCAGAGTTACATTTTTTACCAACTTTCATTTCATGATACCAGACATTTGTAAGAATCTGATCAACCTGAAGTAAAATTTATAATAACCCGTTACCTCGGTAGACAATTGGACTATATTTAATCCACGGTAAGGTTCGAATCAGTGCAACGACTCCACCTCGGATTAATGCCCACAGACCATTCCTTATTGCCCACATAAATACACAAGTCGCGTCAGACTAAATACAAGCCCATCCCAAGTTTAATCTTCCCCCACAGGCTCGCTCTTCTTTCACCAATCCGAGCACCGACGCACGAACTCCCCCGGTAATTCATATTCCTCCCCATCGGGACATTATCTTCAATAGAGATAGAGATCCATTAATGCCGCACCGAGCGAGCATTGTGCTCCCCACCAAAAAGAAATTGGACCGATCTAAGCCCAACCGAACGAATATTTCACTCCGCGAGTCGATCTTTTCCACCCCCGTCATTCCTTCACTAAAAAAAGCCTCGTTAATCCTTATCTTCGATACGCCGCTAATGATATCCCCGCAGAAGCTTTATCGGCGTATCGATTGCCTCGGAACATAAATCACGTCGGTTATCGTGCCGGCCAACTAATTTCGTCCAGCCGAAAAGCTTACGGGGTTAGAAAAAAAAAGGAGGAGGAATCACGGAATTCGGTAATCGAGGTAAGAGGACACAAGAAGAATCCCCGGGCGGACGGGAATTAACCAGGCGACGTTCCGTCCTTCCGGCGGCGGCGTTTTTTCCGCTCGTCTTCGTCCTCTTGACACGCCGGAGAGCGTTGGGCCTTTTATCGCGATTTCGTTACGTCTCTTCGGTAGGGGGTAGTTTCTTTTGGACGGGGAGAAAACGCGCATCGACGGACCATCCGCGAGAGTAAGGGAGAGAGAAGAGTTCCACGCGTGACGTTCGTGGCGGAGAGGAAACAGTTGACCGTGGAAAAAGAGAAAAGAGGAGCGACGTCTGTTGGGAACAGCTGCTCCTGCTTATGTCCGTCGTTCGTCACATTGCTCCTTGGACTCCGAAGGGAGAGAACGACGGAGAGGGCGGCAGGAGACGAGGGAGAGGGCAAAGAGCCGTATACGTAACGGGGAAAAAGAAATACAAAAGTTGGGGAGAGAGTTACAAGGGGAAACGGAGCGGGTCGAGAGGGATGCTAGAGGTGGAAGAAGGATGAAGGGAGGGTGGCGGTGTTGGGGGAGGAGGGAGAACGTGGGTGTGGTGGTGCAGGGTGCAGAAGAACTCGTCTATATACGGGGAACCCCCGCTGGTTGGTGAGTGCCGATCGATCGCAGCGTTCGCTCGTCCTCGCTCCTCTCTCCCTCTCTTCTGTCTCTTTCTCTCTCTCTCTCTCTCTCCTCTCTCTCTCTCTGTTCAGTGCACGCTATTCCACCCTCTGTATTATACGCTGCTAGGCCACCCGGCAGTCAGAGCGCCTGCCTGCCTGCTTGCTTGCTTGGTTGCTTGGTTGCTTGCTTGGTTGCTTGTCTGCTTGCCCGCTGCAAACCCGACTGGCTTCACGCGCGACGCTCGCATTACCACGGTCATGTTTCTGCTAAGATTTCCGTGGAGAATAGCTCCGCTACAGGAAAAACGAGGTGAAAGCCTCGCCGATGTACAGGCCGATCCGTTATCGGCGCTATCGAAGACAAGGGGATGATTCTGCACGGAGGCGGGTAGGGAGTTTGAATAAAATCCTCGCGGAATGTTTGGCTCGCGGGGAAGGTCTTCTGGGCGTACCCTTTCGTTCTGTTTCGCGGGGCATAATTAAGTACTTACTATTGTTTCGTGGTTTTGTTGTATAGTCTTTGTTGAGCTTTTTTAGGTTTCTTGAAGGAGGGCATGTAATGTTCTTGATAGGCGAGGAATTGGTTGGAACGGTCGTTGATAGGGGTTATGGTCTTATTGTGTTTTGTGAGTATCATGAGGGAAGTACATTGGAAGCATGTAGATTAATTTGTGTCACTTTTAATGAAGGAATTATATTCGAAGATTACTATTGATTTCGCTTTGAAGTTGATCTTTTTATAAATGATTCTTCAACGGAAGAAGCAACAAATAATTACCGAGAGAGTTTATCGATGACTCGATTCTATTGAATTTTTTATTATTCATTCCCAATGAAGTTTATATATTAACATTGTATGGATTAAAGAGCCATTATTGTTCCTATTCAATACCATCCATGTCTACTTATCGCGATCAGGACCAGCACGAGATATTTTTAAGGGCACTCCTTTCGAACATACAATTTCATTTAAGGAATGTTCATCTAAAATTCTCGTCCCGTTTTTAGAGAATCAGCCCGCAATGCTTGCGCCTCGAAGAATGGGCCGACCTGTACAGGGAAACTACCGACCTTTCAAATTTAAAGCTGGAACAGCGCTCGCTCCGGTGGAATTAGGAACGGAACGGCGCTCTTCTGCCTCGCTAGAGATCCTTGCTAAGGGATCACATTTTGCCGCGCGCTCGGTACACACACACTCACACACATACACATATACACGCGCGTTGTTTTTCTTTTAGTTTCATTGAAGTTTCTGGAAAAAGGAGCGAAATTAGCCCTTCCGAGCGTTAAGACGTTCGTTAGGGAGCACGGTTATTTCGGGGCGCGCGTTAGCAAAGACAATTCGCGAGATCGCGTGCCCCCGAACGTTTCCCGTCTGGTGTCCCGGCCCAGTCAAAATATTTGCGCCCGCGCGCCTGGGATTGTAAAAAAAGGGCGGCGTGAACGGTGCCCCTGAGTTCGTGGCACTTTGAAGTCGGCTGCCGGTAATCGCCATTTTATCGAGTCAAATAAACACGAACTCCGTAAATAGATGTCTGTGAATACCGGCTCGAGCAGCTTTGGCGCAGGTTTTAATGGCTGTTTGATCGGATGTGTAAATAGTGCGTAAAATTGTCAAAGTGCAGGGACTATGAGCGACGGTCGCGTTTGTATCGCAAGGATTGGAAATAGACCAGGACGCGCGGGGTGGCTGAGACGAAACGCGATGGCAAACGGTTATCTTATAATCAGACTCTTCTGTGTTATCTCATTTTACGTTACCCTTTCACTGCTGTGGGCGTATATATGAAATTTTTCTATCTTTTTAATCCCATGTGCGCCGTGGTAACAATTATGAAGTAATTTCAATTTAGTTACAATGTAATTAATTGCATGAATTAACATAATTCCTCGATCTTCAGGCGAACAAAAAATATTCCGTTCGCACGGAACGTTTCTGTTACGACTATTCAGCGTTCAAAGGGTTAATTACATCTCGTAATTGAGCATTGTTAACAGTAACTTCACTCTCGAATCAAGGAAAATATCATGTACCAAAGAATTAATTTACCAAAGGAGCTTCTAATTTCAAGTTCCAAAAATGTTGAAATATCGCCAAGAATCATTTCATATCAAAAAGTCATTCGCAAAACAGTCCCCCGTCAAGTATTTCAGTAATCAATCGATCGATCCTAATTGATCAAGATCCCGATCACGGAACCACCATTTCGCATTAATCCATATCCATCGAATCGATCGATCGTGCCAACGTTTTCATAATCAGTCTTCGAAGTGACGGAAGTCGATTCCAAAGCGCTCAGTGCGATCGAGGGTAATCCCCGACTCGAGCTAATTACTCCGAAAAGGCGAGACAGGCGGACAACGGAGGAGCGTCACGGGGCCGCGAGCAAGTGAAATCGTAAACGCCGAAAATTCCCGGCGTTTCCACTCGGCCGGCTAAGAAAGACGTGTGTAATGGCTTCTTAGAGTGTCCGTTGACACTGGATTCGGGCGAGATTGTACGGAATCTCCGGCTCCGACACTTCGGATTCCCGTAGTCGTATCGGGGGCTTAGCGCGGTAATCCATTTACACTTTATTGGGGCACTGCGCGGCCTTCGGTCGAACGAATTTCGCACGGCCGGCCGTGTCCCGTATAATAAAGGTCGCGTCGCGTGCACGCGCGCGTGGTACACGGGAACGCTGTTTGCTCCTTATTATCCTGTGAAATATTAGGCCCCCGGGGCACCGGAAGTTCGTTAGAACGATACGCACGGCGCGCCGACGATGCTACGGCTGGCTTTATAAATGTTTCTTTCGTTAGATGCTGCCTTCACCGGCGCCAGACGAATTCTTTGGGGACTGGGAGCTGGCGAGCGTCTATAGCAGGGTGTCACCTGCGACACGGATAGCTTCTTAGACCCCTCAGCTCCGCGGACGTTGCACTTCTTTGTTCGTTAGTGCCCCGTAGAGCTTGCCGCTACTGGTTAACGCACTGAACGCCAGTATACTGGATATCAGCTACTGAGAAACCTGGAACTCCGAACGTCTTTAAAACCTGTGACTCATCGGGAAGAGCAAGGAATACGGTTTTTTTATTTAATTTGGATCGGTGTTATGCGTATCTGACATGTCGCGGTAATGAGAGCTGTTCAGCGATCGACCAAAAGTCTTGCAATTACGGGGCCAGCAGTCGATGCGTTAAATTGCATTCCACGGGAATTCTGTAGGACCGGTTTGCTTGTTAACTTGGGTTGTGTCGATTGTTAGTTATTATGTATTAAAGTGATCTGTGGTTCTGATTATTGTGTTAGGATATACCATTTGTGAGTAATATATAAAATATGTTTCTTATAACACTTGAATAGCGATTATGTAAAAATCTGTTGAGTATCTACGGATGTAATGCTATATTTTCGCGAATAGGATGCTGATATTCATTAGTATGCAAAGTTTCAGCAAAATCTGTAAAGGCCTTGCGCTCTCGTAGGTGTTTCTATCGTTTCAGTGCCTTTGTTTTTCAAAGAAAAGATTTGCTAGCTTATAATGTAAGATAGATTACGATATAATATGTATGTTACTTTAGAAGACATTGTTTTGTCATGCTTTTCTATTAACTTAGCCACTCGAGTCACGGTTTATCGCCAGTCACATTCTTGATAGATCTAGATCGCTTTCTTTTTTCAATTGATACGAGCATGTGTCAATTTCTGAACCGACTTCGATACCGTTCTCTACTGCGGAGTATACACCTAGGCGCTTTCCTCGCGCGTACGACGACACGAATCTCTTTATAGGCTCGTACGAGTTCGCGAAACTTGCCCGGGTAGTCGTTACTTGTCGGTCGATAGAACTTCGACGCGCTGCTATACGAAATACCTTGTTATTCCGAGTTTTGCTCGTCGAAACGCGGAATAATACTCGCAGGAGCCAACGGTCGCAAATCGAGAATATAATCCGAGACGTGTCGAGAAACATTCGATACGAATTTCGGACTGCGCGTCCCCTTTTAATTGTTATAAAATCGTGTGTTTGTTCGATGCGATTTAAAGAAAAATTGCCTTTTATGCGGGTTAAATTTCCATTTAATCATCGCTTAGCTGTTATAAAATCACGTTTCATTGTCGCCGCATTTATTTACGCGACAATGTATATTTATAATTATACATGAACGTGATATTTTGATATAATTATATAATGACAATTTTCAGAGAGAATTCCTTGCCAACAGATGCATATAATGGATATTTCACTGTTTATTAAAATGACTGTGTTCGTCTGCTACTTCCGTCAGGCCATCTGCCGTTTAACGATCGCCGCTCGGAAAGTTATAATTTCGATGGAACGAACGAAAATTATAGTTCAGTTATACGATGACGCAACTGAATCATCAGTGCATCAATATCATTATTTCTAAGAGAGTATTCAGTTCGAGAAATTCACTTAAAAATTCGAAGATGATTACATTCTATTTTTACTTCACTTATTGATAGAATAAATAATAGAATCGATAAATAAAGCTCTACCCTGTTGTCCTCGGTTTGGTTGCGCATTTGAAATATTTCTAAACAATCGCGACGAAACTATCACCGAAAAAACACTAGTAACAATTCTCTTATACTTCCCTCGGATACAAAAGTATTTCCGAAGGAAACTAAAAACGTGATTAAATCGAAAGCTACGCAAACTTAACTCGCCCTATGATTTCTTTCACAATTTCGCCCAACAAAGACATTTTAACGTCCATACTTCATTAATAAAAGAGGAAAATTCTACGCTCATTCGATTTAGACTTTGAAGAATTAACTGATATTTCTTAAATTCCATTTGAAATCTTCACCACGAGTCTATCACGATATTCTGGGGAAAGAGGTTAAAGGGGCTAAATAATTCAAAGCGTTCCCAAAGAACACAACGGGGATATAATTACATTGAAATGTATCAATCTTTGAAATTCGAATGAAACACCTTATCATAGATTTCATCTGTCTGTCGGGCACCGCGCGATCCTCCATTGGTTCGCTAAACAATGCATCGTGACGGACAGCAACGTGTATTATCGTCTTGCTACCGAACTGCTAATCGAAGAGACGGCTAGCGAGGCGAAAAGGTTAAGCGTTCCTTTCTGGCAAGTTGCGCTCGTGTTCTTCTTCGACCCCCCTCGATCCCGTTCGATTTGAATGTCGGGTCTTATCGACTCTCCAGAGCCGGGGATGAACAGCGACAAACTGGCCGATAAAATATTACCGACGCCGTTCGATCGATCCTGTCTCGTTCCTCCACCCATTCGTGATCGAGCTTCATTCACCCGTCGAAACTAAACCGCACGATGCACCGGAGACGAGGCGAATGCAATTCCGCGTAGACGTAAACTGCACCGCGTCCGACAGCTGGGTCACTTCGCACATCTGCGTACGCTCACGGAAATTCCGTTCGCCACTTCGCTTCTTCCATCTGATATGTTAAACCTGCCGCGCCTGAAGTGCTGCTACCAATTATCGATAATAAAATGCACATGATTTATTGATGTTTAATGATGCATCGGTAAGATCGAGACTTCGTTAAGAATAGGAGTGGCTGAAGCGGAATGTAAATTTCATCATTTGAATCTTTTTATTACCGTTTGAACTTTAAACGGATAGCATGTGTGCAATATACGTATTAGATAAATAGTTTTGATTATCTGGAGTTTATCTGTCGGTTTTGAGTTCACGGAGAGCAATTTTGATTTACGAGAGATGGTATCGAAGCCAATAAAAAAGAGATGTCCTTCAAATCTTCCAAAAGCCTTCGACTTTCGAGAGAAAAATGAATTGAATTTAAAATATTCTTCATGCATATCTCCAAATCAATATTATCCATACCTCTAGAGATAACGAAGATATTCCAGTGTATCGAAGTTACTACATCCTGCGTTGCATCATTAAGAGCACTGTACAGCCTCGTTACTTGCATCCGTTACTAGGACCCGCATCGCAATAAGCAGCGAGATGAAATGAATGTTTAAAAAAGTAGTCTGCGTGCCCGGTCTATCCTCGTCTCCGGAGCTCGAAGAATGGCTGTAACAACCACGGGAACAACTAACAAGGTAGCGGGGCTCAATAGTTAGCGAGGCATTACTGTACTTCTCCAGGGTAAAGAATGAAATTGCTTGAAGAGCAAACAATTTGCGAGCGGCAAACAATAACCCGGACGTTTCCTTGGGCGGTAGCGGCGAGCGAAAACAACGATCGCGCCACTTAAAACGAGGATCGATAAGCGTCAAGCGTTCGTAATTTCAGCGGCTCGTAATCGCGGCGCATGGAGAGCCTCGTTTATGCCCCGGTTCGATTCCGGGACGCGACGTCTGTGTCCGTAGTAGCCCCGTTTCGGCAGGAACTTGGGAAAGGTCGGGTCTAGGTCGCGTGCCTAGATCCCGTGCGCGATCCAGCCCGTCTCCTATCGAAACGCCGATTTTTTCCGCTTCTCCTCACATTTCTTACACGTTTAATAGGAGTAGATCGCACGTTTGGTAGAACCGCCAATAACACGACTAAAAAATCACTGAAAGGTAGTTATAGAAGTGAGAGTTATCGCGAGAAAGCGATACAAGCAAAGAATTTGGACCGGAATCAAAAAAGGGAATTCAACGTGAGATTCGTAAACGTGAAACCGCTATAAAATAGAACTTTCTAATTGAGTTATACGCGGCTCCACTGTAATTCAGAGATTCAAAATCTTGCGCGCAGAATTTTGATTTTACTTATTTCACGCGGATATGTATACTAGCTTTGTTCATTAATAATTTTGTATAGAATGACGCATTTCGAAAGAATCTATATGTGTAATGCAACAAGATTATCGATGTGTAGTATAATTATTAGTAATTTTGGAAAAATGTAAGTTAATATGTTGACTGGCAAGAGAATTTCGAGCGTTTCGTACAGTAATGCTTATTCTTTCGTAACGAAGGCGAGTGGTATTAGAAGTAATTATTAATGATTTGGTTAATTATTAATATTGTAAGTACCGAGCAGTTAGAATAATTCATGTAGATTTCTTTTTCTTCGATAGTCCACCGTTCGCGATTCCTTCTCGAAAGGCGCGCGTGTTCCCGCGTGGAACGTCGATCGACACGCGAACGGGATTTTGAAAAGGTTTGCGCCTTTCCAGAAACACTCGACCGCGTTCGAGAATGTTTACTCCTTCGATATAAACGTTTATGCAAAATGAAAGTGGATGCATGGACACTGATACGGCCTTATCGATCCTGATCTTCGAGCGCGGCACGCGAGAGGTCTGCATTGCTGAATCTTTTGAATTCAAATTGCATCGATCCGCGGAATTTATTTTGCATTGCGCGGAATGAATACGAAAGAGGGTCCGTAACTTTTGGGGCGGATAATACTGAATCATAGAAAAAGTTCTAATAAAGTGACTGGAGGAAATGATATTCCCAAAGTTGCAAACAATTCCTCGTTTTAATCGAAGGGATCGATGTTCTCGGTTCGGTAGCTGTTGCGTCGCCTGGAAATAACGTATTATCAGTCTTTCCACTCTACATACGTATTATAACACAGGATTATCATAATTATAATATGAATACCACCATTAAACGAGGAACCGATAATGTAATTAATCATCTCGGAAATATTCATTTTTCGAGCAATATTCAGATCTTCCTTTTATCATTCACCGAGTATTGACTACTTCCGAAATTATTCATCCGTTTGAATTTTCGTGACGTATTATATTCTGTCGTGCATGTAATCGGATCGCAAATGTTTATTCAAATTTACATCTTCATTTGATGATAATCGATAGGTCATTTTGTAATGATGAAATTCTGTGTATTGCGGGTTCAAGTGAAATGGGAGCGTCATCGGTGTTACGTTTCGGAACGATTACTTTGTTATCGTTGAATATTAAACGGAACCAAGGCCGAGATTAAACCGCCATTGTTTATTTACAGTCGAACAGAAACGGAACGGTCGGAGGTGGAAAATGCTCAGCCGGTAAAAAGCAGCCGATTAATATGGGCGGGGATCTGATAGCGCTTCCCGTTTACGCGTTCCACTGAAGAAGCATGCATATTCAGATTTCTTTGATCCATCGGACATTAAGCAGCCGATGAATATTCATGCACCGGCGTTTCACTCGTCGCGGAGTTCGATAGCGCGAGCAAGTATCGCGAATTAACTTGCCATCTACGTGCTTATAATCGCGATCGGAACGTTACTCTTCATCGATTAGGCCACTATCAATAACGTTCGCGCGCGCCGATGCTGGGACAAACGCGACGACTTTCTCGGGACACTTGTCCAGCTCCTAGGTCACGTATTATCTTTTGTCTCAGTTCAGGCAATATACGCAGCGATGTAGAATTCTACAGAAAAATTGGTAACTGGAACGTCTATATCGAAAAGTGATTCACATCGAACTTTGTCGCTATTACTGCTAGATCATTTGACTAGAATGAGAAGTATTACTGATCGATAAGATTTCATTTTCTTCTCCCTCAATTTTCTGTTGGCTTTATTTCCTAATTCCTGATATTTTCGATCATTAACTTGTTACCTGTGCAATACAATCGAAGAACAAAGTGTATACTCAAAGATAGGACAGCTATGATATATTCTAACGATAAATTGAAACGAAGAGTAATTATTTGTTCATCTGAAAAAATGAGTAATTCATTGTTGAAGAAATTAGTACTATTTTAAGAGTCTCTTAGAAATTAGACTATTTTAAGTTCTACTCGTCGAACGTTAAGTGGTTAATTTACTGTTCGTCGATACATTTACACGTAAATCGGAACTACAAAATTGTAAACTGGGACACCTCGTGCTAAATATTAAATCCCAACTGTAATAAGAAAACTGTTTTTCATTTTTTAATCCTCAATTTTCTAATTCTTCCGTCGAAATCTTTATAATTTAAACAATATAATTTATTCTCGTTTCTAATCAAATTCAAGTTTACTTATTCCGTTTCTCGTAAAAATTTCTGGGTTTATTCGTGTCTGTCGACGATTCTTTTCGGTCACCCGATACAATACCCCGAAAAGTATCGATACTGCGCCGGTCTTATATTGCGGGTCTTCCAAAAAGCGCTTCCGTTCCGCATCTTATGGCGTTCCTCGAAGTCTGTGCACCCTTTTTCCACCGGCGGTACACCGTGTGCGGGACGCATCAAGGAAGCTTCACGGCGTCTGCTACGCGTCGAGGAGACATTCTTCCGGCGCGTATCAAATTTTTCGGTCTTCCTGTCGGTCGAGAGCTTCCGCAGAATTTGGCTCGCAATCAGGATGTATGAAATTTAATATCTGCCGTCTGTATCGGATTTGCATGCGATATCTGAAAAGCCCTGTCAGCAGTTCTCCTGAATCGTCGCCGGCAATCGATTAAACGCCAATCTTGAACACGTGATAATTGGCAACGGTTTTCGCGATACAGACAATTCCGGAGCAATCGCCTTTTCCATTTTTAATGTCGCTAGCGCGAAGAATATCGATCCATCCTTGTGTAATGAGATTATTAGATTTATGATTTTATTGGTCAATGGTTTCCGTTCATAATCACGGAGATCTATATTTATGAATGTAGTTGCTGGTTAAACAACTAAGTCTATTCGAATGTAAAGTAAATATTACTTTTCTATAATCAATTATTGTATTTGAAAGGAAACATAAACATAGGATGTGCCTAGAATTTCTCTGTTCTTCCAATAAATTACTAATGACAAAGTAGTCGTATCGATCAGAGTTGAAGAAGAAGTTATAGAAGTTAGGATAGAAGTTATGTTATATAATTCAGTTGCATCTGTTACAAATATCATATATTGATTAGAATTAATATAGATTCAAGTGAAGATTTAACTATATTATTAATGGAGATAAATTAAATTTGTACTCTTGACAGAAATGTATTCTTAGCAACTTCTAACGATTTTTTACTTCGCATGAACTGTATTATCAGGTGTGTAATTATTGTTGCGTACATGGATGTTTGAAATTTTTATAAAATTTTCAGTTCTACTGGATCGAAGAAACGAATGAATCCAATTTTTCCTGTGTGTACTCTCGTTTCTCCTCGTTCTAACAGACTTTGAGTTTATGAATTTTAATCAGCGATGTGTGTCTGCGTATATCGGTCAATCCTGTTATGCAATTAAACGCGCAGCGTCAAGCTTCGAAATCGGTATTTGTACGGCTTTTGAGTCCCGTTTCTGGAGCGTCACATTTTCCTACGTAGTGCAACACATAGGATCCCGGAATGCAGCGAAATTACAACTGTTAACCCTAATTGATCCCTACGTTTTTACCACCACGCACAGCTTATTAGCGACACTTCTGGGTCGAGTACGCCTGCACCCGAGCACCTCGGCGGTCGCGAGACGCCCATCGCGCCGCGCGCTTTCTACCCTAAATTCCTGAGCTTCAACTATCAACCCTGTTCCCAGCGATTTCTAGGACAGTAATTTTATGGTAGGATTATGTAGAGTTTCATATTATTATATAAGAAAGTTTTTTATTATATATTTTTTATTATCATATAAGAAAGTTCAGATAAAATAATGTAGACAGTGAGTTTTGTTCAGATGATTATTCGAAACAATTCTCATTTTATTTTTCTATTTTGCTATATCAACTTGGGCTAGTGGGAGTTTCAATTCGACAATTAAGATAGTTTTGTCTGGATAATTGTTCGAAACATATTTTCAGTTCATTTTGTATTTACTTTATCGGTTTTACTTAATGCAAGGTATTCAATAACGATATCTTCGATGCATAAGCTATTCCGATATCCGACGATTTACTTAAAATCTTAGGACCGTTAGTATTTAAAAATATATTAATATCAAATTAGTCGAGACCTTAGGAAACGTTCGGAATACGTTCGTTGACAGTCACGTTTCAGCGTCGCTGAAAGTAGTAGCTTCTAATCATCCTTAATTCGTTATCAAACAGATTGTTGGAAGAACGTACCTACTCGCAGGTGCGAGTATCGCGATACATACTCATGCGCATACAAATAACCGCGGCAAGGTCGTAACAGAAGTGTTTATCTGAAACGGCATCGTTGGATCATTTACTGGAATTAGTCACTTACACTTATATCTGGTCATTATAGTCCTTCCGCATTCCTCGCGTTATACAGGTCGTCGCAAACCGTGGGATCTAACGTAATAGGAAAAAACTGCCGTTCATAGTGCATTTATAACTATTCATTCTCCTCGATCATCCTGCGAAACACATTAACCTATTAACTTCCATCTATTTTACAATAATCAAAAGATAAAACGTTTCCAAAAAGAAACTCGTTTGATACAACTTTACTAATATTCATGCAACGAAATGATAAAAATAGAAGCTCTCCTCCAACATATTTTTCTGAAATCCATCGAAACTTTAAAAATGTGCACAGTTCACCGAAGAAAAAAGCCCCTACGAGTTCCCAGTACAAAATGGCGTATTCCAGTTCGAAACACGCTGAATATTTTAAATCCTTAGAAAACCAGATCGAACGAACTTCATACTTTAGCAAACCCCCTTTCTTTATCTTCGACGCGTCGAAATAATCCCGGAAGTTACGCGGATCAATAATGCCTGTCGGCAACGTCCAGTACGTTCCGGCGGCATGTTAAAAAAAAGGCTGGCCGTCGAAGAAAGCACATCCGATAAATATCACTGCTTGACATTCTGATCACGTGCTCGACGGTCAGCTACGTAGGCCGTTGAATGGAAAGCAGCGTTATGGGAATGTATAAATCCACGATCAAGGCTCGGGCAGACAGGTCTCCGGTTGGAGGGGAAAAAAAAAAAAAAATATCGATCGACACGTGACGCAGATTCAGGTCTCCGGGACGCTGGAAATAAGCCAGAAAGTGAAACTACTGGCTCTTCAGGTTGCCTATTGCCCTATCTGCCAGCGCGGTGTTTTCAATTCAGATAATGGCAGTGTTCTCCCGTCCCGGGAATATTTTAGTACGATGTACCCCGGCATTGCGGCCAACAAAGGAGCAAAAGCGAAATTCACTGGATAAACTGTGCCTTTTCTTCTGGAAATCTCAATCGCCATTAACGGTTTGCCACGCTTAAGATGCGCGACTCTTGTAATTCCGAAATAAGCCGAAAGTAGTTCGATAGAATTCCTTTTCCGAGCATTTGTTCAGAACATTCTCTGCGTTGCTGTCGATCGACTGAGACGTATGGTTCTTTTCTGATATGAAGCTGAGTGTTTGGATAAAGGGAATTGAAGGAAAAAAAGTTATATATCAGTAAGTATACGCCGTTCCATTACTTTTATCGTTACCAGTTCTTGCAGGCGCAATTACTATATTATTATGTGATCGAAATTAAAAATCTTCGTTTTTTGAATTATCAGGAGGTGGAGATCCAATTTTATACCGACATTTATTTTGACTTTTTCGTACACGGTACCATTATTATACTTAACGAAATATCTGATTTATGTTTCCTTATCTTACTTTTACTTTTTACTTTTTACTTTCTCGCTTGTTGTGTTATTTCAAAAATTAATATTTTTATTTATGCGATGCGGTGAATATTCAGGAAATTGATATTCTAGTGTTATTGGATCAGGACTTTTTGAAACTGAATAAAATATATATATATATATTTTTTAGGATTTATTTAAAGAATGATTGAACGTACATCTTCCCTGTTTTAGTTAAAATATTATTAGCGCGTCTGCAATGGCTTTTTAATTGTAGACGAATTTATTTTTATTAACCTCCGCTGTTTGACACCGTCGAGCGTTTTGAAAGTTTGCTCAGTGCATGCTGTTGGCGCCTCCTACAATCGATATCTCTATAGTGCCACTGTCGATGCCAGAATATGCACCTAACCCGAACTAGTGAAAAGTTTTGCCTTTCATAATATCGCTCACGGTTGAACGTAATACCGTCTGCAACGGGCGCAGCGATAAACTTATTCTAGCTTTATAGTATATGTATCCCAGTTATTCCAGTATTTTGCGGAATTCTGAAATAACGGCAGCAAGTTAAACAGGGTACTCGTGCGAGTGTTCAAATCAAATTCAAGCAGATCAATTCTATAATTTATATCTTTAAATAAAAGTCGCAAGTGAATATATTACAATGATTCATACGAAGTAACAGCGCAACCGTTAATGAATAATAAAATTCTTTAACGAACATTCGCTTTTAATAAACCGTGTTATTCACTTTTAATCGATAATTATCCGAGCAAAACGCTAGGATTAGGAGTACGCAGCCAATTACATAATCAATCATACGTGTAATCCGTATCGAAGTTCGCAGCGATGAATAATTTCCATTAAAATATCGAAAGCGTTAATCTCGCGTGCTAAATGTTCGGGGAGAGCTCTGTAAACGATTTAAACGTTCCTTGTTCGCTATGTGTTAATTTCGTCCAGCGGGGCGGATGTGTCATTACCTCGAACAATAACGCTGGTCTCAAATTAACTCCTCGCGAGCCGCAATTTCAATTCCGCGCCATTAAAATGAACAAAAAGGGAAGAAGGGAAAAAAGGCGAAGGCACGTTCCCATTTTCGCTCCTCGGCGGAAGAATCGCGTGCGCGCGACGTGCAATGCCGAGATTACCTTCCGTTTCTTATAGGGAAGCGAAAAATTTTTCGCATCATCGCCTTGAGAGAAATTATCGTTTATTATCGAGCGCCGGAGCTGGTGTGCGTACGCGGCCGTGCCGCGGCGGCGGCCATAGAAACATTTGTACCGGACGGGGACAGCATTAGTATTTATTAACCTAAGGTCGTCTCGTAATTGGCGTAATTACCAGCTCGAGATATTCCAAGAAGATTGGGAAAATTACTGGCGTTGGTGGCGCGAGCGTTGGATCCGCCAGCGTCTCCCAACTAGTCCACGATTTCGATTATCCCTTACTCTGTCAAAGTTCGCACACTCGAACGATATCGTTCTTTCGATAAATTTTTTCCTGAACCTTTTTCCATGAACTCACTTTTACTTTTGTAAATTAAAAGTTGTAGATTAAATTGTAATTTAATCCATTATCTTGATTAATTTCTTTAAATTCTCAATGTTAAATATTAAACTTTATTCATTTCTTGAACAGTAGATTTTCGGAACGCGTCAATTTGACGCATATAGAATTGTATAAATATTATTTTGTAAATATTTACGCCGGTTTCGATTGATGACACAGATGTGTATCCTAATTATCTATTATCAAATCCCTCATCTCCAAAATTGAAATAAACATCAATTTTTCTAGGAACAGTGGAATAAATTACAACAAATGCTCGTAAAGCTAGTGTTGAATTCAGATTACGGTTTGGCTTTTCAATATAAACGAAGATGTTATGTTATTATGAATTTGATGACACCAGTTTCATGTTCATTAGCAAAATAAGGATAATATCTGATTTAAAGTTTGCGAATAACACTTTACCGGGGAAATTCGACGTTTAAGGGGTTAATAAATAAGCCTTACAAAAGAGGTTTCTAGGTGGATTACCCTAAAAGAAAGCATGCATTGAACTTCAACCTACCGTTCACATAATATAAAAGGATCAGCCCGATAAGAGTTAATCCGTAATTGAACTACCGCGCCGTTTTTCACGAGTCTCGGTATTGAGGAGCAGAAACCGTGTATAACGCGGACGGTGCGGTATAATATTCCGTTTTTAAGTTATGGGGACGATCAGTGGCGCGTTAGTGATCCACTGCCAATGATTTATCAGCCGGTGCAAGGTTTATTTGAAAATCGTGAGCTCGTAAGCTTCTACGGCCTGCCATTATATGTCGTGATCGGTAACGGTTATAGGATCTATCTCGAATTATCAATTAATTTAGGATTTATAGTGCGGCCCTGCTGCTATTTGAGAAGAATGATGCTCCCTGGCATTCGACGGTTCTATCCTCTATCGGTTTTTCTTGGTGAAATATGATTCTTTATTGGTTGATCAAAATTTAAGCGAACTTTCGGAATCTCGTTTCCCTTTTAAAGAAACTGTACCATCCATCCTTCTGTAATTCCTGTAATATTTTATTATATCATTGAAGTAAAAGACAGAATTTTGCCTGGTATGAAAAATGTATTTCATCCGATACAAAAGAATTAAAGGTTTCATCCTATCGAGTTTCCGAGTGAAAGAGCTTTAACAATCAAAGATTCAACCTGCAGAGCTCTCCTAAAGATTCGTATTTACACGCAACTGTGAAACGTGTTTCCTGAATTCGAGTTATAGGGATAAAATGCATTACACACGAGACAAATAGTTCGAATCATACAGTTTTTGTATTTCGAGTTACAGAAGTTTCCAAGGGAAGGAAGAAATTGCACGAGTTACGTGAAACTGTTAGAAAAAAGAAACTTTCGGTTTAAAGGATCGGTTATCGAGTTTCGACTGTATAAATAAAAGTCACCGTACCTTTTGCAGAGCATAACTCGGAAGCATGGCGGTGCAACGTGATCGCAGAACCGGGACAGGGATTTTCGCATCGATAAATCGCGGCATAAACGAACACACGGGGCATCGAATCGCAGTTTACAGAATTTCCTCGCGAGTTAATGGCACGCGACACAAGCGTGGTGACTCCTGCTCGCGTCGCGACGCCGCGGTCCTACCTACACCGGTAAACGACATCATCGTCCCACGTGATAATAAATCAAGCCCGGTCATCATTCATACCCGTTAGTTAACGACACGGGAACTACAATTATTTTAATGGGACCCGTCTACCGCCTAGGAATTTCGTCTCGCTTTGCCTCGCGATGGCCATCGATGTTCGTGACATCCACGCGCTGTGCACATCCATAATCTACGGCTCGCGAGCTAGATGAAATTTATTGATAACACGCCGCTACTATGCGTACCAGCGTATCGATAAGTCGTTTCGACAACAGTCTGCAATGCGCGACATGAAATTGCGTTCGAAGGACGCTGCGCTCGTTTCACGCTTCCCCTTCCACTGGAATTCCCGTCGTTGGTCGGAGTAACCGGTTGCTAGATCAAATGAGCCGTTTATTTTGAAAGTGGCTCAACTCTGTTCAGTAAAATCGTTTGAAAATAAAATAATAACGTGCGATTGTGAATCTATCATAACCGGTAACTCGATTTGTTCTTTAAATTGGGCTCGAGCCACTTTCAAAATACACGGAGCAAATGTTATGCAATGAATTTGATGCACCTTGGAAGGATTTTGCTCTACTTAGGTGTTTAGCTTTATGGTGGATGATGTTTTAGTGTTATCTTTTTATAAATTCCCGATCTATTCGATTTGCATGTTGTCGATGATGTATATTATTTGAAAACGTAACTTCCACTATTTTGCAAATTGCATGTCATCAGTTTGAGGCCACATTCCGAACAATGCGAGTCTCCTTCTTTCTAGTGGCACTGCTTGAGACCAGCATAGATGGCAGTGGACATGATTCAGCAGCTATTTGATTGGTTGGTACCTTGTTTTCATCTACTCGATCATAGCTGTCTGTTCCACTGTCAGGGAGATTGAGCCAAGACCCGCCTATTATTGAGCCACCTTTGTAATGTGGAAGCGATGATGACGCGAATATAAAGGAGCCTATGAAAAAGGAGCTGAGTCCGCATCAGAAAAAAATAAGAGAATATCGTAGAATAATATTTTTCTGTGTTACGCATTCGAAACAATTGAGTTTGTGACTGACTAATGCTAGTTTTCCTTATTTACCGTATCCCCTTGAACTACAAATACATCAACAATGCAAAAACTGATCTTCAGATCAGTTCATTTGATTGAATCGTCGATCAAATTCATTTTATTCTCTTTTTAATCGAGCATCGCACTATTTTCTGTGGGATGGTAACGCGAATCTTTAAGATCAAACTGGGAACCTAACAAAGTCGTTCAAAGTCACAAGATCGGTTTGAAGATCGAACAGCAATAAAGTAATGGCGAACGAGCGCCTTCTCGAAACTTCGACCACCAAGTTGTGAGTTTAAAGTTTCAACACCCATTGTGAAAGATAACGAGGCGAAGTACTCGCAACATTGGTTCATTACGTGCTCTTTGCGGTCTTGGATGATCCCTTTTTAAGAAGCAGGCAATTTATTAAAGAAAAAATTCAGCTAATTCAAATATTCTTACTCTAATTAATACATGTATGTCTCTTGGACTTGTGCTGCTAATAAAGGTTATAATTTTCAAGATTACAATCGAATATGCCTGTAGAGCTGCACTTCTGTGGAAAGAAACATCGCAAATTGCATGGATCACGGACGATTTTCCGCTTAAGGTCAAAGTTTCCATTCTACCCCCAGAATCATTTCGCCGCCGACACTCACACGTTCTCAGTCACGATCCGCGCAAAGCGCTGAATACCTCTTTCTAGATTGTTACGCTCGGATCGATTGCTCCTTTCCGTTTCGCCGGACCCGTTACATCGGATAGTATCGATTATGCATAAGGTTAAACGCGACCCGTATGTGCGCCAGTCGCATGAAAGCGCGTCAAAGTTTTTCCCCCTACTCTTTCTTCGGGAAAGATTGATTTTAAATGAAATAACAATCAAGTGAAAAGTTATGGTATCGGTTCACTGAAAATTCAGTAAAAAATTGAGGTATCGATTAAGCAATAATTAAATACAAAAGCTAAGAAATTGATTAAGTTGAAGTTCAGAGATTAATTGAGCAAACATTTACATTGTGATGTAAAAACTAAGGGAAAGGTTAAGATATTAATAGAGCAAAAAGTTAAGAAATTAATTGAGTAAAAACGAAAGAAGTGAAGAAATTCATTCAGTGAAAATTCAGAAAAAATTAGATAAACAATATTTTATAGTATTCTACAGAATACGATCTTCGAACCACGTTGAACCACGTCTCAAATATGCCCCAGCGTGAGCGACGCGCGCGGTGTTCATAAAAATTCGTCACCCCTATCGTCTCTAATGTAGTTAGTTTCCTGCCGTCTCGCATTTGAAAAGGACTTCGCCGACGATCGGCTTGCCAGCTCCGTTGCAGTCGGCCCGGGACCCAGATCATCGTAAGTTGAAAGGAACGTGGACGCTGCTACCTGGCCAGGTGTCGCACGGACCCGTTTCGTGGAAAACCCTCGAGCATGTAACCCGACTCGCCGAAAATTCGACCTGGTCGTTAAGTAGGGGATCGTTCTCCCGTGTTTTCTACGAAAACCGTTCGTACATGGTCCACGTGGACCAGGGAGTCGTTCTATTCGCCTGCCGCTCCTTTCTCGTCTGCTTCGTTTCTCGCCGTCTGCCGATGATCTCACCGTTAACCGAGCTAGCTCATTTTACGCGCGTTCGGGGAAATCTCTGATCACACCACGATCGATTAGATACAGCAGCCCGAGTTCCCCAGAATGGGAAACTACGATGCAAACGCGCCGAGACGGAAGCTTCGTCCGCGGATGATCAATAGGAGGAGCTTTAGCCATCTGCTTTCATGGACACGATTATCTCGCAAAGTACATTGGCAACGCACCGTGTGTTTACCCCCTGGACGACGTCGGGATATCCTGCGGCTATTTCGATTTCCGTTGCGTCTGGAAGATACGTTTCGTCGATAGAGTGATGCACGTAAATTTTGTTCCATCAGCAAACTTATAGACCACACGTGTACTCCGCGTTGTTCACGAGAAGAGCCCAGAAAGATGTCCCATTGGTCAGCTTTCGTCTTTACTCATCTCATTTTCGATACTAATTTATTATTGGTCATTATCTTACACTTAACCAATTGAAACTATAAAAATCCTTAGCGAGAGAGCCCTATTGTCTCTGTGCCGCTCCGGAGCTCTTGTGAAGAACGCTCTACATTCTTCGTCACACCTGACAGAAATAGTTCCCAAAGAGTTTTTCCTATAAATTCCATGAAAATCAGCCTATACAGGTTGGGCACATAACAGAGTTCCATTGCTCGAGTTCAGCGTTTGGTACATGACCGGGCAACCAATTTCATAATTACCATCGTTCGTTAATGTTGAAAAGTACAATTCCTCGGTAAATGTCACGTCTGCCTCGGTAATCGTGCGCTAGGCAATGAACTTTCATCGACGCGCGAACGAGGGGCGGTGAGCTTGCATTTACGGCGCCACGGAAACTACCCCTAAAGCTCGGATAGTCTCGTTACGCAAATAGAGGGAGAGCACTCGTTAAAAGTGTGTCACGCGCAGTATCTTCGCCGTGCCTGTCGATAGCACGACGTCGCCCGTCAAGGACAACCGTTGAAAGAGTTCGAGCGGAGTCCTGGCGGGACCCTTGAAGAAGAACTCGCCGGCGAACAATGACCAGTCGTTATCTTGACCGGCGTTCCGCTGTAATTTCTGTGAAAGTTCCAACCGACCGGCCAGCCCTCCATTTTTTCTCTCGCCCGCTTGTTTCGCCGTTCTTTTTTCGCGTGCTGCCTTCTCGCCGGAGACACGCATTGTGTCCGCTATATATCCTTTCCGTGAACGCGATCGTCTGCCGCCGCAACAATGCGGCTAGCCTCGCAGAGAACGGCGAAGTCCCTCTCGGGGGATCGTTTCGCGCTGCCCCAGGGTGCACGAGAACGAGGGACCGAGTTCCACGCGCGCAGATCTTCCTCTCTGTTCAACTGTTCTCTTCTGGCTACGTATTTACCTCCTCTTTCGTTCGCTTTGGATCGCATTTAATTGTCGATGCAGTCGATCGGTGTTTAGTGATTAACACCTCGAACTAGTGAGCGTTTAACCTGTTAACTGTGGAATTCGGTATCAAAAATCTCTCGTTTCGCGTGTAATAGAATTAACCCTTTGAACTCTGTAGACTTCAATATTGCACCAGTTATAATATTACATATTTTATAGAATCTTAAAGAAACTACCCTAAAATTATTAGATTTTCCACACGTACAAATTTTGTACTAAGAAGGAAAACAAAAGATCGAAGAAATGTTATAGCGTTTCTCATTTTCGCTAGGAATACTATAAAAATTAGTTGCAGCCGCTGATAAATTACAAAGAACCTGGAGTGCTGAGAGTTAAGAAACGAAGTTATTCGTCAAACGCCGGTATATTTTAATGAAAAACCAAAAGCCTCGGAGAAGGAATGATAATTTTTATATTATGTTCGGGTTGAACTGTTTTTAAACATGGATACGAAGGTCTTCCATAAATAGAGGAAATTTAAAGGGAACTATAAACCGAAGTGCTTTGTAGTTACTTTTCCTTGGTCAGTCTAGGGGGATGAAACTTGGCACACGTCGTCGATTGAATTTGGTTCAAGGACACTTTTGATTCCTTCATTCAAAGTGACTTCTCGCAGTTTAGGGTATACCCCAGTTTTCTCGGTAAAAAGGATCAATACCTGGTTTTGCATGGCATTTTGAAAACATAGAAAATGTTCACTATTAATCTCGAATACCCGAGCAACAAATAAAAACATAGAAGATATCAGTAATCTAACTCTTTCTCGATATCTCGAAATGAAATCATGAAACTCGTTGAAAATTCAGCCGTCTAAACCAGAATACTCTTTTAATGGCTAGCTCTCGCGGCACTTCGTAGCCGACGCGCGCAGGTTGACGACGAACCACGAGAAAATAAACGAAACGGCGGTGGATGGAGAGGTGAAGGGATTCCTTCCTCGTTTTAATGTTGAACGATGTTGGTATGCCAGCGCATCTTGATAACTGAAGGGACAAGTCTATCCTTTTTTGTGCCGCGCCACTGAATTATTGAACGGCGAAATCTATTCTCCGCGTCGTGTCCCGCTTGCTTTTTCCCTCTTAAAGGGCGTTGCCGCGTAAGGGTAGCCGAAGTGCCGCGTCAAGTGCACTTCCGACTGCACCCTTTATGTTTATTAAGTTGCTGAATTCATACAAAGTGGGGTTTAAAGCGCAATTCCAGCCTGATTACGCGTCCCGCATCTTCAGCGGGCCTCAATCAAGATTAACCCTGCCGTTTCATTTAACTGTTAACAGCGGAACTCCAGAGTTTAGCTACACGCGTTTAATTAACGTTTGATTCTTGCGTTAATTATGTTTTGGAAAGTATAGTTACATCCGTAGAAGAGTTACAAGTTAATGATTCGTAATATTTACGATAATTTACCCTCTGTAAATTGTTCTCGTGAAAATTTGACAAAATTGTTTCGGATCCCTATTTCTTATATATCTTTATGAATATAGATAAATAAATATAATTATATAAAAAGAATAACATTTTTACCAAGTATTCAATACGGAAGTTTGAACAGACGCTTCCCTGAATATGATTCATTTCCTTATGCCACTTTTAAATCATCTCTTTATGTCCCGCGAAACAACTTTTCCGAGAGTGTTTATTTTATCTTCGCAATGAAACCGCAAATCCTGCAATGTCTCCTCGCCGCGGTCGTAAATCAATGACTGTAGAAAGTGGGATCGTGTCACCGTTTAATAAAATCGAATGGCCGATCGGTTGCGCGGCAGCTATGTACCTGGTGTACGTTAATCGTCATAAACCGTTCGATAATTAACACGCGCTGGAATTGCACCGTTACGCTAGGCGTACCACGAAAATGAGCGAGTATATCGCGGCCGGAAGTATCGCGTTTCATGGGCCATTAATTCGTCTTTGTGTTTGCGTCCCGATTATCTTCGACTCGCAAATCTACAAATAATATGCCATTGTGCACGTGGTGTATCGGATTTATCAGCGATAATGGACGAGCGTTTTTCCATGTAATCGCATTTTCAGCGTTGCCCGTTGCTGGCGATTCGCTAATAACCCCCCCGGGGGTTTTCATGTTTTCAGACTTGAGACAGCACGATAAATGAAAAGATAAAAATCCGTTAAAAATTGAGGGACGATGGCCATTACTCTTTTCACCCTTAATCCTGTTTACGTGATCTCTTCCTCTTGATAAAAATCGTTTATTTATCGTGTGTTCCTTTGGACTTAGAATTTACGCCCAGGAATAAGCGACATGGGACAGTGATAAATAAAGGGAATATATATATATATATATATATATATAGATCGCAATAAACTTCAGGTATATACTCGCAGTATTTGTTTATGTAATAAACAGTAAATTATAGTGGTTGTATTTTAAAAATATTGCTGACGGTGGAGTAATAAAAGGCAATCACATGGCGTATAAGAACTTCAAATGATTCTGCTCGTGACGTGTAATTAAAAGGGGGTGTTAAAAGGTAAATACAGAATACGTTACGATAACATGAGATAAAATGAAATGGAACGAGAAATAATAAAATGATATAAAAATTGGATAATGTTTTTAGTCTGAAGGAAGAAACAATGATCTACTCCAAGAAAGAAATTAATTGAAAACTTGAAAGCGGATTAAAAGAACCCCATACTTTGCACCCAAAAACTACCCTCGAATTCAATCCAGTTCCGAAAGTTCTAACCTAACAATCCCACAGATCAAACTTCATCCTCATCCTACCGAAGAAGAACTCAACTAGTACCAGAACCAGCAACCCGAGAACTCAGAACAGATCCAAGTCATCAAAATATATCTCCATCAAGTCAACACCGCAGCGATGCATCTCCTTCGTAACAGAGTTCAAAAGTTTCGTTCTCCCTGAATACTCGAAACATAAACGAGAGTACAGCGATACCCAAGCAATATATTCTCAGCTGACTCTAACTTACGTCAGATCCCGACATCGATTCGCCTTCTCAGTAATGGACGTTCTTCATTAACTGGTAGCAACGATCAACGAAAATTCTTTACTGTATCTCGAAAATTATTAACTATCAGGTACTTTCATCGAGCATAACTGCGAAAGAAAGCTTAGAACAAGATATTAATCCATTCAAGACCAATTACACATCGGACATATGACGGCGTATCTAACAAAAGGACGAATCATACACTATGTACGTAATGATTAATCTCCATCATCAATTACCAGTAAAACCCACCCTTACTCACTGATCGATACTCAAAATTGAATGTGTACAACTCAAACTTCTATTAGATTAAAAAAACTCAGTAGTAATAATGAAATTGATGGTTTCAAGTCTCAGCTCCTGAAGACCGTCTTCAACCCTTTGGCTACCGTTACCATCTAAAGGCGCTTTACAAATTTGATTTCATTAAGATTCAGTCGTAAGTGAATTCTAATCCAACAATTACATCCTCCGTTAGTCATATATTATTCAAATGTGATTATCTTACATCCGTTTAATTTAGCGCAATTCAGTATTTTCATTGTTTCCCAACGCATGTCGCAATTGACCTTCCGCTACGCACGGCACGTGTCAAAATCTGCTGCATCTGAAGGGTTAAAAACCCTTACTCTCGAACCAGTTGAACGCTGTCTCATCGTATAACGACACCCAACTCAGCTAACGAACTCTGACCTACGCAAATCGATTCGCGTTCTGAAAATTGAATGTCCTCCGTCAGAAGTGAGACGTAACCGGGTAGCAAGAAGCTGGGAAGCTCGATGGTCGTAAAGCCGGGCTCACCGAAAACTCCTTCGCGGTGGAGCACGGCGGCTCCTTCTTCATAAAAGTCCGCGAAGTTACAGGCGCGCGTTACCCGTAAAAAGTGGCGCATCGGTGCATCCCGGCGCAGTAATAAAGACGGGGCGAGATGTCCGACGAGGGAGTGCGCCAGGCATCTCGTTCGCCGGCGGAAGAGCGTGCCGGCGTGTATGTAGCCGTCTCGCCCGACCCGAATCTGCCCGGTTCGGCTCCGCCGTTCCGTCTGAATAATTTCTGGTATCTCGTTGACCCATCTCGCCGGAGACACGTAGGAAGAGATACGGGGACAAAGGGGCGCGCTCCGCCGCGATAACGCTACGCCACCTTCGGCGCCTCCGCATCCTCCGCCGAGACGGAAATCGTGGTCGGACCCGGCGACGACGGGACGCGACGTTTTCGAGAGGGAATCGCGTACATTCGCGCTAAAAAAGATTGATCTTGAGCTCCTTGGGAGTTGGATAGTTCCGTAGCTGGAACTTGTGATAGTTTTCTTACTGGTCTGTTTTGAGCAATTTATGAGCTTCGAATGTCTGCTCGTTCGTGGTTTGTGAATTCAGGTTCGCTTGTTTAGGTTTAGGAGTGACGCTATTGTTGAGTTACAATGGATGTTTTGTATCAAGTACGAACGCGCGAATGCTTATACTCGCGCCAAAACGGATAGGGATTCTAAACTTCTTAGGAATTAGACGCTTCTGTGGAACTCGTGATAGTTTTCTTAGTTTTTTGATAATCGTGCTGTGTTTTGAGCAATTTATGAAATTCGAATTCTGGTTGTTTGTAACTTGTTAATTTGTTTGTTTAGATTTTGGAGTGACGCTATTGTTGGGTTGTAATGGAAGTTTGTGTGAACGATCGAATGCGCGTGGATTCGAAAACTGCTGCGAACTCTAAGGGTAGTTTTCTCGTAGAGTGTTAATACATTTTAATTGTAATTATTAAGACACCTAATGTGTATGGAAGAGTTAATATATCTATCTGGTTTAACAGAGTATCTTGTATTCTAGATCAAGCTACGGATTTTCACTTTCGTGATCTATTTCTTGAACAACAGGATCAAAGGAATATATATTACTTCCACCGAGAGGTTTATTAAGTAGAAACTATTCAATTTCACGAGTTGAGGAACTTGATACAGATCGATGAAGTTGTTATTCTACTTTCATCCGAACGAAACTGTCGACAAAGAAACCAGATTTCTCCGTCAACCGTAGCTTCTGTAAATTAGTTCACAAATACTTACGTGAACGACTTTTGTCGTGCAAAGTTCTCTCAGTTTACTCAGTTCGATCGTTTTATTTAAAAATATCCTATCATCTAAGAAACGCGTTTCGATGATACTTTACGAGGTTTAGTGGTACAACCGTCTATCTTTTGCGAGAGATAATCAAAGCAAAGGTACGTGTACTCGCGCACTCCTAAGAACACGCAGGAAAAGAGACGTTACGTAAACATGGGTCTAAAGAAAACCTGCAAAGAAGGTCGAACGTAACGTACGTTTACATGAACTTTCCACAGTCTCATTGAATCCACTTATGAAATGATATTCTAGACATAAACGCAATATGTACGTACGTACCGCTCGCGTGCGTGCAGCGGATTAGAAAGACGGGAGGGAAGCGTTATTTATATCTGTGATGTTATCTCGCTGAATATATAGTACCCTGAATTATAGAAATTTAAATAATGAAGTAGAATATCCAGTAAACACGTTATTTTTCTCCGGCTAACGGCAGCAAGAACATGTATCCGTTATCAACTGATTAAGTTCTTCAAAGCAAGAAGTTTTTTCCAAATCCAACTTCCTTCCGTGAAATGGGAGACGAACATTTTCAGTAACGATAATACAATGTTACTGTCAGGCGGAACATTTTCAGTTCCAGGAATCTTTCTACATTTTTATTCCCGCCCTCTTATTTCAGAAAATCTGGAAACGAAGGGGCAATTTAAATAAATTCATTCATTCAGTGAACTGAAAACAGCGTACAGAAACGTAATAGTCTCTTTAGTCCAATTAACATTCAATTGCCAGCAACTTAAAGGTAATAAGACTTTCGAGAAAAAAGGTACTGCAAGATTCCATTTCGCTCCGAGCCGATGCACTTCCGTGGACCAATAAAACGAGAGCAGAAAAAGAGACCGAATCTACATTCTAGTCAGAACAGGATCCTCTCCCGCTGTTTGCTCCGCGGCAGCGTCAACACGAATATCCGTCTGTATCATAGCACGCGGAGTCCTTGGAAATAACTTGAACCAACGGAGCCGGAATCGATAAAGCAGCCAGCCGGTGCTTCGGCCGCGCTCGACGGGACGGCCGAAAGTTCAACAAAAACCGAAATAAAAAGAGAAGACAGCGGGAAGAAAAAGGACCAAAGAGAAAAAACCTGCAGCAGCGTCATTCTAAATATTAATATTTGCGAACGAGCCGGTGGCTGCGCCACAGTAACGCGGCCGTTGGATTGCCGGCATTTCAACATCGAAAACCAGGACTAGAAGGGAGAGAAATAAAATTAAAAGGGAAAGGGTGGAGCCAGTGTCGAATCAACTGGTGGCGACGCAATTTTCAAAAACCTTTCAGACGATATTCTTGTACGAACATCTCAAGATGGTCTCAAGGATGCAATCTTGAATTACCTTTTAATACGATTGATATGTAATCCTTATGAAAATTGTACCAACAGACTGTTTTCAGTATCTTCAGGCATTGATTCTAGTATTTGAGCGAAACTATTTTAAAAATCGTTTCGAATATTCGATGCTTAAGAAGATAGTAATAATTGCGAAACAGAAACACCAGTCATTCTGATTGGTACAATAGCTTTAGTGTTAATAACACTTATAACACTATAACCCTCTGCACTCGACAATTTTCCACTAGAAACATTCAACACTTAAACAACATCCTTCAAAACCATATAACAAAGAAACAAATTAACGAAGCCTATTCTATCCAATATTTCATCGATGCATTATACAAAGCTCAATATCCCACACAAAACCTTACAATTTTCCATACCAGATCAAGTGGTTACAGTGCCGTCTCGAGTACACAGGGGTATAACTCGAATATCCAGTTCATTTCACACCCCAATAAAAATAAATTCCCAAGTGTATACAAAAGATACAAAGGACCAAATTCAAATGAATCTCATTGAAAGCGTCAAGGGAAGGGAAAAGCGAGCAGGCGGAAACCTCGAAAAATTACACCTCGTGAAAACCCTGCATCCGCCGGGCGACAACGAGCGCAAGCACGCAGAAGCTCGCGCCGCGAATGGAACGTATGAAATTATAATTGCGATAACGGCGCGCTGCCGCTTCTCATTTGTTAAACAAGTCACATATTGACGTCACCGGACGAGAGGACCGCCCTGTGAACCAGACGAGGGTCGTTCCGACTTCCAAGGGATGCACGATGCGGCTGTTCCGCCGCGACCCTACTGCCGCGCGCGCTTCGCCACCCGCAAGTCCCGAAGGTATCGACACACATTTCGTCGGGGCATATTTTTCGACGAGGCTTCTTCCTCGGGACGCGTCGGAGCGAAGGACGCCCGGAATCTGGGTCATTCCGTATGCATATGCGCGCAGATGCACCCGGTCCTGCACCGAAATGCCCCAATGACCCGGTTCGCGAAAGCCACCGTGCCGTAGCCTCGGCGATCTGTGACGCGCACACTCGCCGAATCAAGGTAACCCTCCTCCCCTCCTTGTCCTCACGCCCTCCCGGCACCGACCGATACACTCTCGCTATTAGCCCACTTGTCTCTTCCTTCTTTGTTGCCTGGCTGTTTACTCCCGCCTCGGTCGCCATTCTTTTCCGCGCGAACCTTCCCGCCCGGGGAGGCGCAATGGAGGATCTTGGGAAATCGATGGCTGCGCGTTGGCGCCTCGATTATCGTAACCGGTGGCGGTTTGTTCGAGCCTCCATGGCGACTGTGTGGGTATCGGGGTATGCGAAACTCATGCCAGGTGTGTGGAAAACGAATTGTAATGCAATAAGGGGTTGCGCAAGTTTTACAGCGTGAGTGCGGCTTTAATTGTATTGAGGTGTTCTGTGTTTTGGATGATTGGGAGTTAGGGAGTTGAGTGTTCTGTGAAGGTAGATGAACTAGGTCTTTGCGAGGAGTCATTTTCATGTTGAGGTTTGGTGTCTAGGTTTTTAGTGATGAATGTTCATAAAATATTTTTTTGGAAGTAGTCTAATGGGCGTTAGAAATTGTAATTCAATTTTCAGTGATCTCGGGTGTCGAAGATTATCGCGACGTTTATAATTTGTTCCAAGTCAGAGATTTATCAGCAGGTTTTATAATCAAAGGTTAATGTAACGCCTTCAACGATCACTACAGATTACTGAAACCCTTTGTGTGGCATCGATGATCTCTCATGTTCTTCAGGGGCCGCGAAAGAGGCGCCGTGGTCTGGATAGAGACTTCTGGGTACAATTAATCTTCCACAAATACCTTTTATATTCATAGACCAGCAGATAATCAATAACTGCCATGACCATTTCACCGGTCACTAAGGATTACTGAAGCCTTTCCAAGCCTATCGACGACCGCCCAGATTCCCCAGTGGTCATTAAAGTGTATTGGAGCCCTTGCAGTGGCTTCCAAGAACCGCACCAACACTCTTTCAGTTGCGTCTCAAAGGCCATCAGGACCTTTTACGTGCCATCAACTGGTACAGCTTAAAGATAACCGAAAGGGTTTTAGAGGGTGACCGGAAATGTTGGAAGTACGTTCTATAGAGAACTGCTAAGGGTAACGAGAGGGGTGAAAATATTCAAACACGGCGAGAAAGTTGTAAGATAGTTACAGTAGCAGAAATGGATGTTTCAGAATAAAAATCGGCAATGGAAATCCTTCACAAAGATTAAATAAATTAATTGCAATTATGAAACTTTGACATTTCCTGAACATATCTATTAAAATTGTTTATTCTCAGTGCTGGACTATTTTAGTAATCGGAATATTTTCTATGCATCAATAATTCATAGAAGAATAAATACAATGAACACAGTGGCAGCAGAAATGTTTAAAATTTCTACTTCTCTTTCGAAAGAATTCCCATATCTAGAAAATATCAGCTAACATTGATACCAGCGAACAGCTCGTAACATTTTTAGTGGTCAGACATTATCTGCCACCGACATAAAATATTGTAGTACGGCATAAAAAACAATGGCGCGTGAGGACGTGTGCCTAAACCGATCTCAAGCCTGACCCCTTTCTTTTTCGGTCAGTAAGGATGGAATTCGATCGATCAAACCCCAAAGAGGATTATTATACACTGACGTGTTCTGCTGACGTAATGCGCGGGGTGGTCTGTGTGTTTTCTGTTTCCGTGTGAAATTCTCCCTTTCTGGGGTATTTACGTAATGACGCGGTGACCTGTTTCAGCCGGCGCTTAAGTATGTAAATTGTGCGGAATTACTATTGTGCCGCGTGTTAAGCTTCTTATTCAAATTGTTGCTTTTAATCTTTTCTCGTCGACCGGCCGTAACACATTTCGGGACAACGCCTCGATTAGTTGCTCGTAAATGTTAAATCATTCGGCGACTCCTCGCGTTCAACGTCTTCGCACGTTCCGCGCATCGGAAATGGGACTCCACGGAAAACTGCACTGCCATCGGTAAAAGTAATCGATAAAACCAGCTTGATTAATAATTTCATACTCTCCATCATCTTCACTTTAATTCCGACACGGTAACACGAATGGAAAGTCAGCGGAGAAAAGAGGTACATTACGTTATAACGCATTAATTACGATGAAATAATTGCATAATTCATAAAGGACGTGGACCAGCTAGAAACGAAATCCAAGCGGAGGTTGTTGGCGCTGAACCATTCTCATTCTTCTCGAATTTAGTTTCGAAATTCAGCCTTGTTATCCAAGATCGTGTACCAGGATTCTCGATTGAGTGGTTGCCAGCTGTCGGCAAACATTGTCCAACGGAACATTTTTACGGCTGCAGGAAGTTCGAAAATCTCGGATTGAATATTCAGAAGTATCTATTCAGCTGTTTATTGAAGCATCGTGGGATCTATCTTTGAAATGGTACTTCTCTTGTACAATAATTTCTCTCCTTACTAAAATTTGAGAATATCTACTATATCATAATCTCCTATATCATAAGATTGGTTCACGAGATGGTCTAACACGTTACTCACGGATTACAAACTTCGAGAGAAGTGAATCTGTAGCCAGCGGTGCCCAGATTTTGAAATGTTTGTTCAAGTATAAAGTAATCAATGATACCATGTTACTTTCACTATACAAATATTAAGTTATAGAAAAGGGAAATTCTATTTTCACGGACTAGTAAATCTACTCGTCCCATCGAAGCTAAATGGGCTCCGTCCTCTATTAAGAAAATTGCAGCTTCGTTGTTAAATACCTCGTAAATGGTTAATTGTCCCGAGCTTCGATTCCGCTTGGCTTAGAATTTAAGTGTCTTCCACCTTTACCCTAAGTCTCACCGAGATCGATGCGTAATGCATCCCTTGTCAGCGATGTCCATGGGTGGGGCTAGTTAGATCCTTTAGACTGCCAGCGCTTCCCATTACTAATAAAGGGTAGTGACAGTGGTAGAAGATGCGAGGACTGAGTAATTCACGTGTTCAATGCAGATGGCACTTAATGGCATTGTACTTTAGTGTCTTGTTCCCTTGGCAACGGTGATAGGCGAAGTAAAGCCCTTTCTACTGGCGAGTACAGTTGATGGACAAGGTATAGTGAACTCGTAAAGGTAGTCGTCTAAGAACCAACGTCACTGATGAAGCGAAATCTACCTAAGATCTTAGATACGCCAAGACGGAACTTAAGCCCATGCAATACCCAATTTCAAAGGCCATTTCTTCAACAGCAGACCTAGCGTTATTCTAATTCAAATTGAGACACGGGTTATGCTCTTAACCTTTCTACTACGATTTTTAACAAAATCGACCTGGAATATAAAAACGACTTCGTCATAATCGAAGAGCACTTTATAAACTTGTACTGTATCTTGTTTAACCTTTATACTACCTATAAAAAACATTACAATAAAAATTAATTTCTATCTAGCTCGAAAAAGACTCTAGAGCATGATCAAGCTTGACAATCATAAAGTGGACAGTGTGGTCGGTGGGCGGTAATTGTTATAGTTTCGCCAATGGGGACGTGGAGGGGATAGCAGTGCACGAATCAGCGGAGTGGGCGTAGTCAAAGAACCAATGGAACGCTTGTAAAGTGTGTCCACTGTTCTATATAATTGTGCTTTTAGTCCTAAACGGTATACACACTTGTACGAATGAAATCTTGTAGATAATTTGAATTATAATTTATCCTTTCTGTTTTTCAGTAAATCTGATTTTCAAATGAGTATAATTATTTATACTCGTACGATCATTCAGACGAGAATTTAGGACTCGTTGATGTAATTGTCTCCGCGTTTGATAAACATATACGATTCTCGTTGGCAGGGTATGTATCATCTCCGATTACTGTATCAACTCTAGTCCTCACATTCGTCATTATGATTCATTGAGCACGCACGTACAATAATTTCCGTCTCGGCGACGTGAATAGAAGACCCAGGAGTATTTATACTTGCGTTAGTTGCCAATAAGCATCGTCGGTTAACGCCAATGAAAAATTCCTCCATTGATCCGCTGTGGAAATACTATTAAGATGATATGTTAGTCCTTTCTCCGCGGAGTGAAAGCAGTGAAAGCTGCGCGAAACGCGAGTCTTAGAGGAAAGAATGAAATCGGTGACGAATTTAGATCAGAAAACACGGTGAATCTTTTTAATTGGCAAACGACAAATGCACGCTCGCTTATCGATTCAAATTTGATTGAACTGTATCCTATTACTTTCATTGTCGAAGAATGTCAGTTCAACTACGGAATAATTTCGAATTTTCACGGATGACCTAAATAATTTATATTACTTTTCCTCGCAGTTCCAGACAAATTCTTCCCGACAGCTTTCACATTACGTAACAAGAAGTTCCATTAAAATCTTATGCATCTTAATAAAGTTTTCGCGCAAATATTCAGCAAGCTGAAAACTTAGTCGATGAATATAATTCCAATCTCTCTAATAATATTGCATTAATCTACTTTCTCCGAGAATCACTTAACACGGTTAGATAAAATTAGGTTACTTCTCGCTTGGAAATAGCCGAGGATAAGTTAAGATTAGCGACGGGGTTATGATCAACGAAAAACTCATCGAAATCAAGTTTGATCAACATTGAGTTTAATTGACGCGAACTCCGAATGCTGATCACATGTCAGTTTCCAGAGATTTAGAAAATGAAGCAATGTTTATCACTGACAGGACTTTGACGTTTTATGCGCATACATTTTTTGATCGTATGGTCGTCGCTTTGAATTTTTTGAATCTACCGTTCAATATTTAACAACCCTCGCGTCACGAAATTTTGCTTGAAGCTTTCGGTTGCCATTTTTTCGTACAAAATTATTCCCTTGTCGATTCCATCACCAGTCACCAAATATTTGATAAATTTTAATCATTCGATTTACAGAGACTGATCAAACAGAAGTTAAATTTACTGTATTCAAAATTTGATCGGGCTTCAAATAAAACGGGACTAGCCGGAAATTTGTATCTTTGTTGAATTTGAAGCAATCAATATACCATTTCGACGTTGTGGAATTACCTCTTGCGATATGCAATTAATATCAAATACTGGCAAGAGTACAGTAAATTCAAGGAATCGCGTCGACGAGTATCGAATAGAATTCAATCTTTTATAATGAAATTCCCCTTCCTTGATAGTAAATAATATTAAAATTCTAATCTCAAACGTGCTCTGTAACAATATTATAAATACATAAAATTCACTGTCCATTCATCAAATTACATTTTCCAGCAAAACATCCAGTTTTCTATAAAAACAATGCTATTACTATTAATTTACTGATCTTTATGCAAGTTCAACTTCTCAAGAACACAATTAGAAAAACAGAATTACGATAGGCAGTGGATTTTACCTGCAAACATTACAAAAGGCACCGCACGTTTTAGTATTTTACGTATATTTTCATATTGCCTGCGTTCTATGCAACGAAGCACTTTACAGACCCTCGTAAATACATAAAACTCCACAGTGTAATTTTTATATATACATCCGACATCATCGAAAACAGCCGTTTCTTTCTCACCTGTCCAATTTCCAGGAAAAAGTGGACTAGTAGCAAGCGAAATTGACATTTCAGCTGGCTCTCAAGGCACAATGGCCAGAGCGTTGAATGTCAGCTCGCGTACGGGCAACATCGAGTTGCGATGAAAAATGATATCCGAACGCACCGAGCGAAACAGTGTCGCCTGCGGATAGCTCCTCTCTAGCATTCAACGTTTCGCGTTCGCGGTGCCGTCGAGTGCGAACGGTCCGTGCGAGTGGCGAGACTCTGACCTAGAATTTTAAAGACGTGCTTCTTCGTGGATCCGCCACCGCTCTAACGTTGACCATAACGAACCGCAACCTTCGCGACCGATTTCAAAACGATCCGGTGAATTGGCTCGGTATGAATCAGTTACGTTGCCTTGGGGCCATCGCCGATTATACCCTCGTTGAAGTGCACCGCAATTACTTTAAAATTCTTTTACCCTTACTTGGTAAAGTTGAATTCGAGAAAATAGGATTGGAGCTGCAATTTGAACGAGTTTACTTCAATGCCGAGTGCCCTGGAGGCTCCAGAAGCTTGGGGACAAGTCGGCGATGCTCGAATTCAGTGAAATAAACACGTTGTAGTCGTCGCTTATAACATTATTCATATTTTGTCTTTATCGTATATATTAATTCTTAAATTAAGATCTTAGAATGGAATCTTCCCGAGACTTTCGATCTGTACTCGCAGTGGATATATCTTTCACTGATTACGAATAAATGACGACTGCAACGTTGAAAATGTTACAACTACGGAACAGTTCGTATGATACAATTTTGTTAATCGTAGAGTTATTAATAGTTATAGTTATTTATCGTGATAATTACGTATTTACAATAAAGTTCTAAGAATAGCACACTACGCAGCGATACGAGGTTCCCGGTGCAACATGTGCAACGTGCGTCGGTTATTTCCTAACGGAAAGCGCTGCCTAAGTGATCCAATCATCAGGACACGTGGGTCAGAAAGATATTTCTTCCCCCATTACTCAGCAAGGGATTATTTCACGCGTATTTGCTTAATGGACTCACGATGCCGATTCCATAATTAGCTCGCCGCGGGCATTAACGATGCACGAGTGTTTTCGAAGTCATTTCGAACAGATGTTGACCGAATCTGAATAAAAAGAAGAAAGAAGGACTATCGGTGTCGGCTTACACACGACCCGAGTATGGACCTCCGGCGTTTTTCTCTCGCCGGGAAATAGAAAGAGGATGAAACACGATCGGTGCTTCTAGCCGGGTTACGCCTACGTCTGCTCCATTAAATAGGGTGATCCTTCACGTCCTGAATGTTGAGCGACGCTCGTCAAGTAACAAAGAACGTTTCTGGTAACGAACTATCTGCCTGGAATTAATCCTGCGCCTTAATCATTCGACCAACTTTCACGTGAAAGGGTTAATCTTTATTTTGTCTTTAATTTGTAATTGTTATCTTCAATGCTTTAACTTTCGTTCCTTTGCAATTGAATCCTGCGCCTTAATCATTTGACCAAGATTCACGTGAAAGGGTTAATCTTTATTTTGTCTTTAATTTGTAATTGTTATCTTCAATGCTTTAACTTTCGTTCCTTTGCAATTGAATCCTGCGCCTTAATCATTTGACCAAGATTCACGTGAAAGGGTTAACCTTTATTTTGTCTTTAATTTGTAATTGTTATCTTCAATGCTTTAACTTTCGTTCCTTTGCAATTGAATTCTGCGCCGTAATCATTCGACCAAGATTCACGTGAAAGGGTTAACCTTTATTTTGTCTTTAATTTGTAATTATCTTTAATGCTTTAAGTTTTGTACTTTCGCAATTGAATTCTTTTTCTACTTTCTGGTTATTTGTATTTACGTTTAATTGCATAAATCATGCTTGCCACGAATGCGTGTACAGCATTTCCAGTTTCGCCGTGTTGTACAGCATAATTTAGATTCAATTTCAGGTGAACATTGCTCGATGAAACCGTATGCAATAATTAAGTGGGAAGATGCATAAGACTTGACATGCTTATATAGTGAAGGGGAACTAGTTAAATCCGCAGCCCTGTGATACCGCCAATGGAAATGTGTCTTCTACTTTCCCTTAATTGCATTTCTAATGTAAATGCTGTTTACACGCTAGACTAAATTTAGGACTTAATGAAATTTAATTGGACTGCTGGCCGAACAAAAAATGTATGTAAAGTAGTTTTACCCTAGTTTCACCGGAGCTTGGATTTCTTTCGTATCGCTGTTTCAATCCAAAAGGCAAAGGCGAGTGACTTTCTTAGGAAAAAGGTTCTCTTTGAGTTAATCATATATTATTATTCTTGTTAACGTAAGGTTTACTTATTGTCACGAAAATTGTACGATTCTTCGATTAACGAACCGGTTATTCTATTTTTTTATTGTTATTTTTCGTTTAAATTACGTATCAGTTATTCTGAACCAGAACACGTGGTAGCTATAGTGTTAACGAGTACGTGAACGCTCAAACCGTAACGAGTACACTTAACCCATCTGCATTGATAAGCGTGCCGCTAGATTTTCGCAACCTTGATCCTAATCAAGCAGATCGCGACATTGCTTAAGCCCGAACATAACATAATTAAGAAAAAAGAAATAAAAGAAATAAATGATGTATGATTTTAACAAGTACTACATCGCACGATATTATATTCCATATATTTCTTTATTAAATAAAATCTCACGATATTTACTGAATTTCACTCGTTTATAAGTAGAAACAATGAATACCAACGGTTCATTTAAATCACTTGCACACATTTTCCGCTGTACGCGAAGAAAATAATACAAAAATTCGTATGAACTCGAGATCCGCAAACATTTGAACCGTTCATTTCCGTGACTCCCATTCCCACATAAATGAAACTCGAAACCGTTTATTGTATTGCCCGAGAAATCCGTTATTCGATTATTTTTATATCTCCAGTAATTTATATCTTATTTATTCTCCGTTTCATTCATTTATTTACTCGGCTGTACATATCGGACCGTGTCGCTCGAAATCCATCGTTTAAATATCGGTAGATTTGCGGAGAAAAATATCGCTTGTCGATACGGACCCGCGAATAAGTGATTATTCCCAGCGCTAATCCGATTGTATATTTCGAAACATCGCGACGCCTCCGCTTTTTTTTTCATTCTCTTTCTTTATAAATCGGTGTGCCGCATCGCGCGCCGCGGATGTGACACTTTTTGACGTGTTCCCGGCGTGCATTATCGACAAAAGCCGAACTCAATGGACCAAGCGCGTATTGTGCGAACCTTTTTTCCGTTGCACAAGAGACACGCGAAATTCATGATTTTTGTCGTTAAAGGGCACGACTATTTTTCGAGCGCGAATAAAAGACGGATCGATGGAACGCGTATTGTCAACTTATTCAACGCGTTCGAATTTTTTTTTTTTTGTATATTTTATACGTTGGTTGAAACGATTTATAAATATTTTATTTACGAGTTGCTAACGGAAGAGACAATACCTCGAGATAAAATACGTACTCTGCTTTTTGGGTGTATTGTGGCAAGTTGCGTGGAAGCTATTCATGTAAATTCGATGTTTTTCAATATAACGATTTTACACGCTAATAGTTTGGATTGGGAGTGTAGAATTTGTTGTTAAAGTGATACTGTCTGATAAAACATTAGCAAATAAAAGTGATGTGGCTTCTTGGACTTTTCTGTGTGCTTAGAATAATTGCCACTGAGAACGTGAATGTTAAACGTTAATTTTCCTCTTTCAATTCTAAAAGTTGCGTAGTTTCAATGGCGACACTGCGAAGTTCCCTTTAAAACGATACCTGTACGAGTCGTAGCAAACATATAAATGCGTCGATCTGGGTCAAGTCTGGGTCAAGTCAAGGTTAGTCTGGGCTAGGTTTCAGCTAGGTTACATCCGACGAATTGCTCTGGAAAAGTGCTGGTACTAGATGTTATAAAATTCAAATGAAATTTCTCTTGTCAAGAGACACGCTTGTGGATGCCAACTTTACACAATGTAACCTGTAACCGATGCAAAATACGACTATAAATGAAAGAATTAATTGAAAACATAAGATAAAATGTTTCCATTTATCGCTTCATTTTCGAGGAAATCTAGCGCAAATAACTGTAGAGCATATTTGCATTCGGTTGACTTCCTATTGAATTTTTAGTTAAACATGGAATGAAGCTTTCCTGTTTGATGCCTCGCTTCCGTAAAAATCATGTTTGAACATGATTCGTTAGCAGTTAATCAAGTCCAAATATGCTCGTCAAACAATCAAACCACATAGAAAATTCTGTTCCACATTTGCGGCTTATGTTTCATATGAAATAACTTTCATATAAAATATCTCTCACCGTGAACGAAGTCTACAACGAAAACTATTCATTCTGCATTTTTCACTCACTTTTCCATATGGAATCACTAACTTCCACATTATATCCTGAATTAGAATCGTCTCCACGCAATGAATTCGAAAATGCCTATAACTTCGAAACTCGACTAAACGCTGTTTAATCCAACTGCAGCTTGTTCGCATTTCCTTAAAAGAATTCAAGAATACTTACCGATAAAGACATTCGTAATCACACAAAAAATCGACACGACACAATTATCAAAATAAAATCAAACATCGATGGGAATAAAATTGGAATATCCCGACGCGGATCAGCGAGAGGTTAATCTCGGCGTTTCATTTCGCTTATAATTCGATATCGTCTAATCTGGCGCGCGAAAAAAAAGGAGGATGTCACCGTTCAGATCAGTTTTTGCGATAGAAAAAAGAGCGGGGCGAATATCAGAGCGTGATCAGTCAGGGGACACGGAATTTTCCCATCATCGGGGAATTCGCGCTTCAAATTCGGGCTTCTGTAAACAGACACGGACCGCTCGCCGGTATTGCGTTCACGGCGTCGCCCAGTCGAATCGCTCGTTGTGACACGGGTGCATAATACAAATTGGTGTACTCGCATCTGGTTTCCGTCCGACGAGTTTTCATGACGATCAATGGCCCGGGTTCGATCGTTCCCCCGGGAATACGTGCACGGCGCCGCGTTGTTATTACAAGCGATGGGCTACAGGCTGCTCCATTAATTAGCACCGAAATTGGTTTGAAATGGATTCGTCCGCAATTCGCTGAAAACATCCTGTAATAGCGTCAAGTCCATTATGTGCTTCCTCGGCGTCCAACGACTTTCCCCATCGTCTCTGCTCCAGTTCTTCCGAGAATTACGTCCGATCGCGACCATCGCGCGAATAATGATTCGCCGCGATTTCGAGATTTCAATACGCGTTTCAGAAAACGGCTGAGATAGGTGGCGAGAGAAATCTGGGAACGGTTTCCATCGAATCAATTGGCCGGCTGGGTCCATTACGTCGTAATTCCAGTCGGGCTTTATCGGCCCGTGGATTTCGCACGGAGTTACGGAAGATTTGTGACTAGCAAGCGAAGTTATCGAACTGGGAAATTTGAAAAATTACGAAACTTTGTGTGCGAGTAGAGTGAGTCAAGGCTGATGCATCGTCATTTTCTTTTCGTGTCGGGCTTCACTTTGGAGTGAAATCATGATCATTTCGAAAATGGTAAGAGATAGAGGGAAAAGTTGAAATAAGAGATACATTGTCCTTTCGCGGCTATAAAATTGCAAAATGAAATTCTGTAGACGTGAAAAAACAATGTATTGTTTGTCGCACGTTTTTGGTCAACTTTCGTTTGACATCTTCTTTATTTATGCTGTGTTGCAAGTTAATTAGCTACTACTTGACAATACGAGTATATTATCCGTTTTTATCGATGATAATTGTAGCACGGATTTCGAAGAGTTATGGAAGATTCGTAACATAAATCGTTCCAGATTTTTGAGATGTGTTAGCAATGCATGATGCAATTTATTAATGAGATAATGTTTGCCAGTGTCGTGATATTCGTAAAAATTGATCGTAAACTAATGAATAATAATTATTTTCGGTTGGTTTTATGGAACGCTGAATACGTTATGAGGTGACCGAAATATTCTCTTTTCGCATACATTTTGGATGTTTTGCGAAAATAACGGCCACTCACATTGTAAACATTTCGAATTCTTGAAAATATAATGTGCGCAACGAATTGTTTAATGCTGGTCTGTTATTCGATAAAACAGTGTGCGTGATAATGCACTTGACGCGTGTTCCAGCGATTATCATTGGTGTTGGCGATAAGTGGAAACAGCGAAACAAGCATAGCCATCGGATGGCATTAAACAACTTATGCATTCACTTATTGTAACCTCATAAATTGTATTTTCTCGAGAACAAAAATTTGTATGAGAATGTTATTATGGCAGAAACAACATCTAACGTCTAATTACAGTATTATTACAAAATCACAGTATCACTGTGACTACTAATTGCCACACAAGTTCCACAAACATAGAACCATCTTTCCAACAAAACGTCAACCTTATAAATCAATCTTCTTTAGGATCAAACTTCATTTCCCTAAGTTTTTAGTATTTATTAATTCCCTCACCTTATAACATCAAGTATGTATCATAAGAATTCAAATACAATTTAACGAACATACCTATTATTAACTTCAATGTATTTGAACTCTAGTAAATACCGCTTTACTATCATCAATAACAACTAAATAGATTTCCTTTATTTTCCAACCATCGATTGTACTTGCCAATCAACTCTCGATACAAAAGATCAATCCAACGCCATACTATCAAAATTAATTGCCTATAAAACCGTACTAAACCAGAACGATTCACAAACTTCCTACATTCGACTAATTCGCATGTCAACCATTCACGAGAATCACTTAAAAACATCCACGATACTTTCTGTGAAACGCAATCGATGATTAGAAATTTATATGTTCCGAATCAAAGTTTATGCCTCGCCTGCCGTTTACGATCTTCGAATGATTACGCATTCGGCCGTAAATGGAGTTAATCATAGAATTTACTGCGTCAAAGAATAATAACGTTCGGTCGTTCGTGTATTTGTAACGAGCCGTCGCAGCGGCCACGCGCGAATCTTGAGGCCGCTTAAATGACGATCGAATCATCGTTCCGGCAACTAGCTGCGGCGAGGGCCTTTGTCACGCGGTCCCGATGAAATTGTGCGCGAGAGTAATAGGAAATTAATTAGCAGCCGCGAGTCGTAAAGTTGGCTTCGGTTACTCCCGTCGTAAATGGAATTTAATACTATGCAAAACTCCGCGCCGCCGCTAATGCCGTTGGCCCGTAGTTTATAATTAATCCGCGCGTAACCAGGCCCGCTGATAACGATACACGCGGCAAATATTCCCCATCGTGTCGCGCGGTCAGCGCACAAAGGTCCAATCGTTTCACGCGAGACCGTTCGGATTGGGACCTTGCTGAATTCAATGGCCCCTTGAAATTTCGCTGTTGTATTAACACTTTGCGCTCGGCAGATTTTCAATGAGATCAATTCACATCATTATACACAGAAGAACTCAGATATATTATTATGTGATATATTTCAAATAGATAATCAATTCGAATCAAATTGAATATTCCTTTAAATGCTCTGGTAATTAGTAAAGTCGCATTGCTGAGTGCCTTTATTAAAAACGAGATTTCTCGTTACCAGTACGTAATGTGTTAACATTTGATGATGAGATTTAGACGATATGTTGTGAAATTAACTCGAAGAGACATCACACGTACATCGAGGAACAAAACTATTTTATTTCAATGTTTCTCAAATTGATGCATTGTATGTAGTATAATATTAAATATCAAATTTTATAATTTTATAGTTGCGAGCGTGACTCGACATCAGTTTTATTCACAGGTGTGCTTCTTGTCGAGATATTTTTACAATAGATTACATTATTATGTTATTTTCGATATTAATAAGAAAAATCGTTTACACTGCTCTCTACAAACCATCTATTTTTTTCAAATGCATTTCAAATAAAATATCGTAATAATAAAGAGAGGTATCAAGGGAAAAATGCAAAAGAAAATCGGAGTGCAAAAAGTTAACGAGAAATCAAATATAAATTAAAGAGCAAAGCTATTTTATTTTCCGTAGGCATGGGAAAACATGAATGTTTACAGCGCAGGAATTAACATAAGTTTCCGAAAGATTTATAACTGTATATTTACCTAATAAACTTGGACATCTGCCAATACGTAGTAAGCATTTATTCCCAAGATCTGTAACTGGTGCATAAAATTTAATGAACAGTAGCATTGCAGAATGTGCCGGATGATCGTTCGAAAATGTGTACATAAATAAAGAATTCGCGATAACTGTAAGTTCACATGCAAACATTAAACGTAAGCATTAAAGTAGAACGAAGTAATTATGAACACACATTCCTAAGGGTTGATCAGATTCAAATTATCCCAAGTATTAGATTAGCGAGAATGGAACAATTTCACTTCTTTAAATGAAAATTTTCATTCGGAAGCTTTTTATTCCTTTTCAGTTTACTTGTAACATTCATTCATACATTACCTATAATATAAACGTCACATCGAAAAGTAAAACAAAACTTTCCAATCGATGTAACATTTCTTCATAGTCCCTAGAAAAGGTCAAGAGGTGTAATTTTCCTCGATACTAATTGTAATATCGAAAGAGACAATGAATGATCGACAAAGTGGCTCATGCAGCAGGCCGTTCGAAATTCGAAAATACTCGGCGGAAACGTAACAGGAAAGTCATGAACTTTCCGACGTCAGCGCACACACATATCTTTGAAGGAGCATTTCAAAGCGTCACTCTATGAACCATCCAACTCGGTTGCAAGGATGCTTATTGCGTTCCCGTCAAGCTCCTTTCTCCCTTCTCTAGCTCGAGGTTCGCCCGTGACAATACACTTACGAGCACGCCTACACACACTTATGAATATACTCCGTCGATATTTCCCGTTTTTATTATTAACCCCTCGCCATATAATGACGAGTGAGACTCGGGGCGAAGGCACAGCGGCTCAATGATTAAAAATCAATATTGTCCGCTAGACACCAATCGAAGTAAAATATTATTTTGCTGGTATCGATGTTTTATTATTTTACAAACCCGCCGTAACGTAACCAACGTAATATTCCTCTCTTCGTAAATAAATTCAATTAATCTTGTAACACTTGTGTTTCCTTTATAACGCTTGTTCTATAGGTTTGCGAGGAAATTAAACAGCGCAAGCAGGAACGTTCGGTTTAAAATAAATCGTAATGCAGGGGGCTAACAAGTCGACCGCAACGGTGGCCACCGATGCCCGGAGCTTCCAAATTGCTCGAAAACAATTACAAGAGGGAAACTGATATCGAATATTTAGTAACGTAAATAACTAAATAATAGCGGAACTTAACAACTGTGGTATGAAACCGTTAATAACTACATCCAATACCATTTGCCTTTGTTGTAAAGAATAAGTAATATTACAGTTTCAACTTCAATTACAAGTTCAAAATTTTCGTTGAGGTTAATGAGTTATCACTAGAACTACCGAGCAATTATTAGGGTTGACAAGTAGCCCTTATAAAAATTGCAATACATTTTTCTCGATTGTTCCGCAATTCTTGATATCTTCGAAACATCGAATGTTCGAAATGATCTTGAAAATAAATAATTTCACTCGAGTACTATAACGAATGTCTAAAGAAACCAAAAATGGTCTATTGCCACGATGCTTATAGAGATTACATATTAATCGTATTAAATGCTCGGCAGTTATAGTGTTAAGGGTGAATCCCCGACCGGGTTTTCTTAACAGAAGACGACGAGTCCATATTTAAACGTCGCCGGCGAGCGGAGCTCCGCGCCACCCCTTTTTATTTTCCATCCCCCTCCGGGTCGTCGGTTTATCTTTGAGAAACTAATTGTTGCCGGGAGAGCACGTGGTTGAACTTGTACAGGAGAGCCGGGAGGCCGGAAAGTGTTGTCAAGCTGAAAACAGCTCCGTTCCCCCCAACGAGCTTTTTAGAGGCATCGAGTCGTGGATGACGCATCAGGTAGCACACACGGCTTTCCCTCGCGCGCGTCGCCCCGGCGAGCGTGTGCACCGCAAAAAACCGAGTATCGAATGCTACCGCATGAATAAGTCCCTTTGAAGTCTCCGCCACCCGCGATTCGCTCCGAAAAATTTCTCGGCGTCAACCCCTTTAACGTCTCCCGCCTGTCCCACCCCTAGCCGGCGCTTTAACCGCCGAGAGTTCGCCGCAGGTGCGTCGCGGTGATCGTCTCGCGTGGAAGGTGTTCATTAGAGGAGCGGCGGTTGCAGGTCGGCAAACTTGTTGTAGTTCGCTCCTCGCGTACCGGCGCAGGAAGCGTGTTGATATTCCGAAGTTTTGTTGTCGAGCGTCGATTACACGGGGCTGGTTTACTAATTTCACTGAGCGACACTGGATTGACTGGCGGCTATTAATCCTCGGGTGACGGATGCTTCGGCGGCGACCACGGTCAATTTAATCGCGATGGAGATTTTGGTTGCTGCAACGCTGAGCGGGGAAATTTTGTAGGGATTATTATAGCTCGAAGGGTTTCAATGCTGAGCTGGCACGTGACATTGATGCGTTTGTCGTGTAATTGTGATTTATGTGTATTTCTTGCCGTTTAGATGTTGCATTTAACACATTGCCTACCGGTAACGAGAAATCTCGTTTTTATATAAAGACACTTAGCTATGCAACCTCGCTAATTACCACAGCATCGAGAAAATATAAAATTTAGTTCGAATTGATTATCTATTTAAAATATATTACATAACAGTATGATATCTGAGTTTTTCTATGTGATATCAGTTGACCTCAGTGAAAATTGCCATCCGCAAAATTCAGTTTTCTGAAAATTAGCCGGTACGCAATGTGTTAATAGTATTGGTACCGAGAATATGGAAAGATCGCGTCCGCGATGGTTTTCTTGGAGATCGAGCGCTAGTAAACTTGCGGAAGTGGTAACTTTCTTAGCTGAAATTACGCTCAATTTAATGTAATTGGTGTAATTACGGGCGGAGGCCTATAGCTATTCATCTATAGGATCTCAGGCGTTCGACCATCGAGTAGGCAAGAGCGAAGCCGCGATCAAAGGCGTGACGAGTTAAATAAATTGCACTGTCACCTTTCCGATCGTTTCTCTCAGCTAAATTGTCCAAGAATTTCTTTCTTCTGAACGGTTCCTCGGCGAACGCGAATTATCGGAACCCGTCTATTAAATTCATTTGACTCGATATTCTCCGAGTAAAAAACTCGGTTTGTCTTTCTCCTCGGAATCGTCCCGATATCCCCACCATGTCAAAGAGTTCATTGATAGGGGGAGGATCAGTGATGAACAAGTGGAACGGAACACGCTATCAGCCAATGAAACGATACTGAATAGCGTTCACCGCTCTCTGTAATCGCGTTGCCAGTTCCTAGAGAAGTATCTATAAAGAGAGATAACTGCGCATTCATCATGGTTCATGTGTTACCGTGCACTTTTACAAAGTATATCGTACTTCTATTGTTACATTAGAAGCATTATAACGTTGACCTTTTTCACGACTGCTCCACGATGTATCAAAGAATGCCGGCAGATCAATCATCGTCGCATTTTCTTTTTAACTAACGTGCAATCGATAAACTTCCATTTAATTCCTTTCCTTCGTACTACTTCGTACTATTAGACTATTATTGTACCGTTATATTACTATTTATCCTTTTTTGCTGGTGCAACTGTTCCAAATAAATAGACAGCAAACAAAGTGAACAACCCTCTTCGCATATGATATTTCTGAGCAACGAACCCCAATCATCAGGGAAAGTACATACCTGCGAGTCCGTAAATTCTATTTTAATAAGCCACTGTTCCCCACACGAGGCACGCGAATTCCATTTCCCCCGACTAAAGGCCACAAAAGAAAACTCCCGGAGCTTTCCTAAATGCTTCCTGCGCGCCTCGCTCGCAGGAACATTACGAACTCCGCCGGCAGAAGGGATCAAACTTCTGAAATTACCGCGGACCCGTATGAAATATCGAAAGCGTAACAGGATGGGATAGAACTGGCGATACAGTGACGCGTACAAAGGAGTGCCATTCTGAAAGGAGGAATAATATGGGAATAGGATACTACAGAATACCATTTCAAAGGGGTACGGCTGTACGTCAGAGAATCTTAGTGAACTGTCGCATTCACTGTCAGAGGAACGGATGCATCCTTCGCGTAAGAATCGATCCCAGCATCCTCCCTTTTCTTGGGACGACGCTAGGTCTAACTAGTGGATTTAGGGTACCTGAGAAAATAAACTGTGGCAAACCGCCTGGAAAAACAGCGGCTGTCTTTCGAGCCTCGAAGGGATTATGGAGTAATTCGAAATCGTTCAGAGTGAAGTTGTAGAGGTTATTGAGGGTTACAGAGTGGAGGAAGTTCGAATGTGTTATAAAAGTATATCATTTAGTAGCAATGATGTGAGTGTATTATAATTTATTCGTGGGTACAACGATTTTATTGATACCCTATTGTAGTTTCCCTGATTAACCCTTTGCCTTACAATAACATATCAGACTCGTGAAAATTTTAAACAGGGTTTAGCAAACGCAAACTTTACTCAATTCTTTCGAATTTAAATTAAATATTCTTCTTCTGCAATCAATTATTACAGATCAACTGTGAGGATAGAATATACTCATAAATTTTCTCTTTTTTACTAAATTGTTAATAACAAAGTAGTTGTATCCATCATAGTTGAGAAATAAATCATAGGGTAAGGGGTTAATACAGTTTATTACTGAATTCCGAGAGTGATTAGATATCAGATATTTGTATAGTATATTAATAATAGTATATTATATTGCTATAGCATATTCGCAATAACTTAATTTTTCGAAGCAGTATATTTTATGGGAACGTGTTCACTTGAAACGGTTTTCAATTGTTTCAACTACGGTCTAATCTCTTTGGCTATTTTCCTTTTACCTGCGTTACGCAAGCGACGAGTATTATTGGAACGGAATTCACGATCCGAAGTTTCATCTATTAAACTACAGCGGTAGGATATGGTCGAAATTACATTTTTCATTTTCTCTATTGACAGGGGAACATGCCGGACTCGACAAATATTTGACGCGAATTTTTGTTATCGGCCGTCGTTCACGTTGGAATGATGAGGACAGTTCTCAAAGTTTTGGGTTGGAAATGTACGTTTCAAAATATTTCAGGAAACAGATGACGCAGAGGAAAAATTTCATTTCATAAATTTCCAAATTTCCATTTCTCTGTTATTGCATTTCAAAATTTACATTCTACAGTTTTTTTTTCGTTCCGTGGAGTTCACCGGCGATCCAACCAAATCGAATTCACTCAATCGAATAACGATTATTTGAAAACATTTCCATATTACAAATTACGCCACTCAATGCAGTAACATTCAGCAAGATAAAGTGCACCGATAACAATGTAATTCAATTAAACAATTTCATGTTTCGTTCTTTTTATTCTGCATACTCTACGGTACTTGCGTATTATACGGTTCATCTTTGTTTCCCAACTGAAGCTCTCGCTGGTTAGTCGTTTGGATTAGGTCTGGGTTAGTATTTACCTACCCTAAGCAAAAACGGATAAGATTGTTGGAGGAGTTTTTAGTGGGTATGCGCAAACTTGCGGAGCCCTAACTATCCCTTAGGTATTAGGAGTGTGCTTTTAACCCCTTGCCTTACAACATCGTGTCAGACTCCAGGCGAAGATTTCTAATATGGTTTAACCAGTTAAGTGTGGAATTTAGTTTGAAAAATCTTTCATTGTGCGCACAATAAAATCAAATAATGAAGTGTATACTCGTTAAATGCAGGCCGAACGCACTTAAAATATATCCTCGCGAAAAACTAAAGCGAAATGGAGAAGAATTACATGTTTGTTTCAAAAAATAAATAATCCATCGTTAAAAAAGTTAGCACCATTAAGAGTTTTAAGATGACGTGTATACTCGTCAAACACAGTTAACTGGTTAACAAACATAAATGCCATTGAGTTGTGTTCAGTTCAAATGAAACATTACTGTTCTTGTTAACAATTTGTATAGTTTATACTAAATCTAGGCATATAAAGGGCATAGAATGTTTTCTTTTACTAGTGCATTATTAACGATAAATAGTTTCAACAAATGCATCTACGAAATTAAATCGTAAGGCAAGGGGTTAATAGCATTTTCTGCTCACTAGAAAGAGAGTTAACATTTATCTAATATTACAACACATTATTAATTATCAACTATTATATTATAATACATTTTATCATCATTATAAATATTATTACCAACACTTTATTCCTCTAAAACAAAGTTAACCCACGTAATACGTAAATACCCACTTTGCCCCACGAAATTATCCAGCATTCATCGCGTCGACGATCAGCCGCGTTTCAAATCGGCCGCCCCCGATTCAATTTTATCGACGAAACACGAAAGTTCAGACGGTTTCGACATCTGGCGTTGCAGTCGCGATGGCAGGGGCGGCTAGGGGCACAGAGCTTACGTGTCGGCAGGCGATAATTCGCGAGCCCGGCGACAATGATTTATGCCGCAACAACTCGCAGCGGATTCTCGCGGCCACAGGAACCGCAAGGGGTCACGAGCAGCGGCGGCGGCAGCTACCCTCTTCTGCACGGGTCGCGAGTCCGGCTTCGCCGGTAATTATTTACGTTGGCCGGTCTTCGCGCGGGACCGTAATTGAATTTGCGTCCGTCGGATAGTGCCAGCGAGAGAGAAAGACACTGGCCAGCGGGAGAAAGTAAGAGAGAGAGAGAGAGAGAGAGAGCGAGCGGCGGAGACCGGCCACTGACCGTAATTCGTCCGCGCGAGACGAAAACGAGGAGGGAGGGCGAAAAACGGAGAAACCGAGACGATTAATACGGTCTTAATTGTCCCCGTCGTCGCGCGAACGAAACGTGCCTGCTCTCCGCGCCACGCTTCCACCGACGACACCAATTGAAGTCTCGTTAAGGGGATCTCGTGCCGTCCGTCCGGACGAATTCCGGACCCTCGTTACTTTCCCTGAAAGATACCGAGACGGTTCCCTGAGTAATCTCTTTTTTTTCGCGGTTCAACGGAGGGGTTGATCGCGGCGATTTATAACCTTTTTTTTTATTTTTAATGCATCGCGGACGGATGGCTGCCCTTGCAAGATAATTTTATTTAGTAGGATATTAACGAACCGCACGCGTGCTTGGCAAATATTTCCTTAAGCGCGAGGTCTCGGAAGAACTTCTGTATGTCCAAGACTCCTTTCCATGTAGAATTTCACGTTTCCCGGTCAAAGGAAACATTAAACTCCATTAAAGTTCGCTCGAGTAGGACTTTCTTCGAATCTACACGCAATAGCGTGTAAACGTCGCGGCAGTGTAATAATATATCTCAACGAAATTGATGGTATCCTTAAGACAAGTTTTCAATGGGGTTCAATTTAATAAACATTTAATTAGCTGAAACGCAAGAACAGGGGAGATCGGCAGCAACGGTGCCCGTGCCAGCGAGATAAGCTCCAGAGCCTTTTAACCGCGCGGCTACGCCCCCATAGAAGAATTACGCTTTTCGACGTTATACAGCGTGCAGAGGTGCGGCTACGTGACTGGGACGCGACATTCCGGCTTAAAGGTTTAGGAAAAAAGTCGTCTCTAATTCCTTTTCATGCGGCCTCCAAGTAAAGACAGATAAGAAGCGGGGAACCATGTGTGCGTACACCGTGAACCGTAAATACCGTTCGCGCCCTTTCCGCGCCGCCTTTTTCCCCGTGTGTCGCCGCGCTGCCTCTCCGAGCTTTTTTATTATCAGTGTTCCCCGAGTGTGCTCTCCGCTTTGTCCTTGAAACGCAAAGCAACCCCGGTCAGGCCCTTGAAGCGACACGCGGCGAAGAGATACAAACTGGGAGGGTGCGCGAGCTAACGTTCGTGATTTAACCCTTTGCGGCCGAATGTCGACGTTTCGGCGAGATAAATTTTTCATGTTTCGAAGGCTAAGTAGCAAACAAATGATACAAATAGTCAAACAGCAAGAGATCAGCACTTAGTTTCTGCTTTTTCTATTATTTAAGCGATTGGTATATAATTTAGCGTCGCCTGCTGAAGGTTGTGTATATTTCAAAGAATCTTCGCCCGCGATGGGTTAAAGTGAGAAAATGTAAAATTAATGGGCGAACAGGATGGTTCGAAGGGAATGGGCATTACGACACGTGTGTCCACTGCTCTGCAGTGAAAGGGAGGGCTCTGTGAATGATTTACGGCCGACATTTTCTTTTCGATTTAGTTCGCAAGTAAATATCACGAAACCAAGGATGGTAGTAAGAGTATTAGCATTGCGGCTAGAGCCTTCGGTTGGTTCACTGTGTCAAGGGAATTAAGCAGACCTTCTATCTAATCCTGTTATTGAATTAGGTACTGTAATTGTGTTGCTTAGAATTAATTAGAATAACTGTCGTAAAAGGCGGTGTGACGCATCTGTGAAGCGTTTCTTGCGTCGAGAGCTATGGAGGACTGATGCAAGTACAACTGTAATTAGATAGTTTGTTTTATGTTTTCTCGGGCTATTTCGATGAGATTTTTTGCTTGTTTCTTGTTGTAAGAGCAGATGACTAATAATAGTACAGTGATTATCCTAAATTTGTTAAGACATGATTGAAATTAATATTCGACAGAAAGTAAGAGATTCAAACAGTTTCTTTCTTTTCTGGTATTTGTTTTATTAAGTTAAGTAGAGTAAAACGTAACCGATACAAATAACATTCGTATTAACGGTATTTTGTCGGGTTCTGTTACAGATAAATCTACGCCTCATTCTTGTCAGCGGTAAGACAAAAGAGTTCCTATTCAGTCCAAGCGACTCCGCGGGGGACATAGCACACCATGTGTTTGAAAACTGGCCAGAAGGTAAGTTATAGCTGACCATCTTTGGAAAATCAAGCTGCGCCTTGTACTTCGAACGACTGGAATTATTCAAATCGTATTATCAGCCAGCAAGAAATCTTATTGCATCTTTCACGACCCCGAAGCTGCCGGAGTTCTAAGAAGTTTTATATCCACTAAAAAAGTACAAAATCTACTTATCACTATTCTATTTTCTTATCATCGCAATCATCGTCCATAATTTCGCGTTATCATCTTATTTCCCTATTTCTTCTCGAATATCAATAATACAAACAAACACCGATGATCGCATTGGAATCAATTAACACCGTGATACATCGCTTCCACCGACAAAATGGCGGCAGACGGAGCCCAAGCGGCGGCCCAATAAATCGTCGGGCGCTCGGTATTCGTTAATTCCCGCGAAAGTAGCTGCCGGATCGGTAGATGTCTCAGCGTGAGGAACAGTCGCCATTTCTTAAAACCGTGCACGGTATAAATGGCGCGCGGAAAAATTCCGCGATGGCGTAGCGTCGCTGCAGCGCCCCGGGATAATGCTCGCTCGTTCATCACTGTCGAGACGCGAAACAACCAGAATTGAAAACACTCGCGGAATATGGGGGGCGGCGATGCAACGCTGTCTATCGTGGGACGTATCACTGCAATACAATTCAATTAGAAGCGTGCAGCGTGGAAATGGTTCGCGTAAAAATTTCAAAACGTCACCGGAAACTGTTGTCCACGCTCTCTCGCGACGTGACAGAGATTGCCCGTGAAAAGCGGACCGGTCCTTTCGCTCCCTTTCGTCCATGAAAAATGCACCACTTCTCGGTAAACGAAAAAAGGATTGCGGAATTCGCTTCGGGAAACGGAAGGGAACCGAATTAGCTATTTCTCTAAAGCTGCGTTGACATCGCAGCTGCGATATCAGCGAAGAAAGCGTCGATTCTAACGTCGGCGAAAGCTATTCAATGTAGATTTCTTTGGTACGTTTATAGTAAATACTTTATAGTAGATAATCTCATTTTTTCAAAGCAATCGTGATTTCCTTTGTACGATTTTAGTTGTTCAATCACTGTAGCAGTGATAATTAATTTCTCTGTCTGTACGACAGCGATTGGGCTATTGAAATAGTGGGCATCTATGCTTTGTAGCGACAGAACGGAATGATTGATTATTAACGGAATTATTAAATATTCAACGGAATATTTCTATGGTTCACTGTCGTTTACGCTCTCATCGAATATCGTAACTGCGATGTAAACGCAACCTGATACATCGAACGACGGAGAAACGAATCTAGTTTTTTATTCCTTCGAATGGAGTCCCAGAGACATAAATCACTGGATAGAGCGGAGGGAAGCAGAACATTCGTTTAATATTGAAATCCATTCATCGGCCGCAACTTCTGCTCTCCCTCGAGCCGTTGTACATGAATTACGTCGGCTTTCGGGGACGGAAGAGTGCCGCGGCGATACTAGATCCTGGCCGTAAGATGGAACGTTCCATTAACTAGCTGGCACTCCTTGGAAATTCATTAAGCCACTGCGGCGGGACTATTCGCTGTTTCGAATAACGTTGCGACCGACGTAATCCTGTCGCGGACCGACCCCTCGCCGCCTCCATGCAAATCGTCGCGATTACATAAAGATAAAAGGGCCGCTTAGCGTGTTATAAAAAGTGCCGCTTCCTGTTCCACGGATCTTCCTTCCGCGTGAACTGTTGGGAGATCACTTGGATAGTCTGAGGAATGCAGGTCTAATTGGTTAGGTTAGTTCTCACGTTTTTTCATTTCATTCTCGATACTAACTTGCTGTTCATCGATACAGCTGCACGCAAACAATCGAAGCTATAGGGTCGATGCCAAAGTTTTGACGTGTTTTTATAAGAAATAAAAAGAAGAGTTCCCAACTGTTCTCTGGCTAAGGCAAAACCAAGTAACAACGAAGGTAGAAGTGCGCTTTGTACACGTAATAACAGTTTGAAAACAGATGTTACTTGTTTCGAAGAAAAACATTTTTCTTTCGTTAACCACCTAGAAAAACGTCAAAATTTGTGCAGTAACACAATATAAATAAAATACTTGGACGAAGACCTGTCTTGCTCCTTTGTCATATCGATAGACGTCAAGTTTTCTCCTAATAGTACATAATGCAGGACTAATGCAGGACTAATTGGTCAGTTTTCATGTTTTTCCATTTCATTTTGTTTTTGATTCTACTAAACAAACTAATTTGTTGTTCGCGTGTACGGTTATACGTAAGTAATCGAGAATTAAACAAAATACTTAACGAAAAATGTTTCTTCTTTCTGTGGTGTTCCGCTAGACATCAAGTCCCCTCCCAACAGTCGGTTTTCGCGAAAGACGCTAATTGCTAGTCAACCGGGAACCTCTGAAGATCGTGCTTTGTCAACAGTGCATTGAATTTCAGCACTACAGGAACATTCCGACTAAATTGCAATAATGTGAAAGCGACTAAAAGCATTGAAGTTCTGGAAGTACGAAACACTAGCGTATTTGATTAAAGGATCATTGTTTGCTGGGAAAGCTGATTCGAGCTTTCATTGGAATTGCTTCTCGAAGAGTTGATTAAATGTAAATACTTGGAATTCTTATATTATTCGTTCGTACGTAGTTCTCTTTTCTTTTAGTACATCTTGATTCGTCGCGATAAAAGCAACCCTGAAATATTAACGTGTCCTTTCCCTTGTTCCTGAATATCGTGGAAATTACAGTGGTTATCGAGGAAACCGCAACATCGGAGACTTAATGGTTTTTAATGTCCTATAAAGCTGCAGAAATGCGTTTCAAGTAAAGACCACGATGAAAATTTTTCATTTCGGTATAAAAGGCCATAACGCTTTTATGCTAACGGCTTGTTTTATGTGCGTAATGCTGTAGTTTCCAACTTGTACAAGAAAAAAGGGGAACGCGTATCAACCTTTACGAGATGTTTCCTTGAAGAACCAAAAAGGCAACAGAAAAGAAATTGCCTGTTACGTCTATTAAGGTTCAACGATGCAGTTTCGTCGTCTAATAGTTCTATAACACAGGAACCGTTGATATTCATACCCACAGAAAACACACCAAACACCAAATATTTATTAAACAACCTAAAAACAATCCCACCCATTAAAATTCACTTTTCCTAGTGTTACACGCCGGATAAATCAATAAGTGACACCCTCTTCTCAAATCAATTCACCTTTAAACAAACGAAACGTAGTTTCCCACCTTCCAAAGCATCCCGATATTTTTACAAGTAGGAAACAGCATCCAAATATCCCAATCCGGCTACACTGTCCGAATAAAAGGAACATGCATCACTCATTGGCGCAGCATACCCCGACAAACCAACGACCCCAAATCATACGAAAAAAAAAGGTCGTTTTTATCCGCTGTCGCAATTTCCATGTAAAACACTGCATCCGGCCCGCACGGTGAACAATTTTTTCCGTCACGCGGAATCCTTTCCCGACAGTTCATTCCCAAAAGACCGGCCGGGGAACAATTGAAAAAGGAATCGAGAAACTCATCGGATCGAAAATCACGGATTTCCACGCAGATGTTCGCGTCTCGTTCGTTATCGGGACGCGGGATCCCGGAAGGGGAGTTCGAAATAAGGGGTGGATTTCACGTTCGTCACGGCGGAACGGTGGAACGGGAGGGTGCATGTCGATGTATCCGCGTTTTCCGGCTGAACGGCCGCGAAATTCCCTCGATTTTCCGGCGGCCGCGATGGAAAACCGTGAACACGCCGGTCGCAAGGTCGCCGATAGCTGATGACGGGTACTCTTTTGTCTTTCAGACTGGGCGGAAGAGGCAGTCGCCAAAGCGGAGATCCTGCGGTTAATCTACCAGGGCCGTTTTCTGCACAGCAATGTCACGCTCGGTGCTCTTGGGCTTCCTTTCGGAAAAACCACGGTGATGCATCTGGTCCCTCGAGAGAATCTTCCCGAGCCTAACTCTCAAGGTAAATCATCAACGGTGGCCCGGCCCACCGGTTTCTTTTGTATTCCTGCCCGCGGCCGGAACGAGACCGGAGGCGGAGACCTTTCTTCGTGATTTTCCGTTGAACGACCATGTTTTTCAGCTCGGACCGCCCGACGGCGGCCGATCGGGGCGCGTTTAAATGGCGCGAACACTGAAATCTGTTCGGGTGTACGTTTCATGAGTTTGAGACGACGGGAAGCGGAATCAAGTTGGCGGCTTAAGATCATCCTGTCTAGTCGATATTTGGGTTCTTAGGAAGAATTATAGGAATGTTTTCTTTATTATTGATGTACCATTGTGCGTTATAGAGTAGCTTCGACGGTTTGGCAAACTACCTGCAAGCTGAAAAGTTAGAGAGGCAGGGGAACTCTTCTATTTACGATGCTCGGGTCTCCTCAGTCTTCGATGCATGATCGGTATTGGCCGCGCAGCGGTAACAGAGGACAGAAGCGAGACTGAGTGCGACAGAGTGAGACGTAACGATAGAGATCAAAGTTCATAGTGCCGCCAACTTCGTTCTGTATTACATCTCACTTCGTCGCACTCAATCTCGCTTGTGTCCTTTGTTACTGCCGCGCGGCTAGTAATGATCTTGCGTCGAAGACTGAGGTCCGAGCATCGTAAATGGAGAAATCCCCTTGCCTCTCTGACTTTTCAATTTGTGGGTAGTCTGCCTACTCGTAGCAGCAGCAGTATACTTGGATTATACGAATATTTTTAGAAAATATTAGCAAAAAGCATAGAGCTATGCCAGAGTATTCGTCGCCGTGGAGTCAACTTTGTTAAATATCGATAACTTGTTTCACGCCCTGCGACTGTTGTGATAGAAATAATTAACTCTTTCCACTCGAGAGGTGACTCTCAGTCACCATCTGATTCGATATAACAAAATTACAAAGAGTTCTATGTAATATTAATTATAATATAATGCATCAGAGTGTGAATGAACACACGTTGAATGCTGTGGGGGTCACCGGTGATCCCCAACCAAATCGAATTACTATAGTTCACTCGATTAAACGATGGTTATTTGGAAACATTTCTATGTTACAAATAATGCTATCTAATTTCGTGATATTCAGCCAGATAAACGTGCAATAATAATAATGCAATTCAATCACATGGTTCGATATCATATTTTTATCATTTTGTGTATTTTACTGTATGGAATCGTGCGGCATTCAGTGTGTTAAGTATGTTTTCTCATTTGTTCGTTTCAAACAGTATCGTCTAAGACTCATCGGACAGCGTCGAATGTTTCTAGTGAAAAGCTTCCGAGTGCAAAGGGTTAAGTCTGTCGTGTTAGGAGTTATTAAATTATATCGTTGGCTATGGTTTGTAGTAAAACTATGCGTTTTCAAAGATTTATTGGGAGTATAGACAATGAAAAACGAATGGCGCGATGTTGGCTATTTCTGGTGGCTGGGACAAGCCCTTTTGTTATTTAGTGTAATCGCATCAAGACATCGTTCCAGCATTTGAGCACCTGTCAGCCCTTCATAAATAGGTTTCACGATTCCCAGTACCTTGTCATTTAACAACGGTTTTCCATGCGTGAATCTAGTATCGGTTTTCACCCTGTACAGATTACCCTTGAAGTCCATTTTACAACTTCCCTCGGCGTGCGCGTGCAGTTCTCTGTTACACGGTCTGTTACAGGGTTTAAAAATATTTGCAACAGCTTTAACAGTTACTCGATTGTTTCCTTCAAACGCGAAGTAACTTCGTGTCCTTTGCGAAATTAAAGTTGTGCTAATCACGTAGGCAGCTTTCGAAGTATAAATATGAGTGTTAGGGCACAAACAGCAAGAAATCAATTTTCTTGGCTACTTCCGTTGCTACTTCTTTAAAAGAGACATCTGAAAAAACTCATTTCTTAATTTCTCTAGACCTAGACGATCCTTTCACGAGGAATTCTATTTCACCCCTATCGAGACAGCTACACATTTGTACCGGTACCATTTTCATGGTTGTTTGATCATTTCCTGGGAAAATAACAAAACCTGTTTCTCAACGCTGGAACTACCGTATCCGTAAAAATAGCGAGTTCCAACTTTCTCCTTACGCAATTATCAATATCTTAAAAGCATCAAGTATTCGAAACGATTATAAAAATAAATAGCTTCGCTTCCTTACGAAGAACATACGAAGAACCCGAGAAAAATCAATTCTCACAATTTTCAGAAGCATACTAGCCCCTCGCAGACGAGGATTTTCCAAACATTTAGGAACTCGCCTATGAAAATCTAAAAACGCATCGATGCCTTGAATACTAAAAAAGTAGAAAGCCACGTATCAATCTCCAATTATTCTAATAACAAAGTGTCGCATCAGCAGCTTTCGATTTCACACGCGAAAGCTGGAAGCCGCCATTACGCCGACATTCGGCCGCAAACGGTTAATCATGTTAAACGCTCTGTAGTTCCAGTGTTAAGGGTGGATAATTAGGGTTCTTCCCTTGCAAGTCTCCCCAATCAATCTGCGAGTTGGACGGTGTCGCGAATGCCGCTAGCGCGTGTTCCCTGCTCAAACGAGGACCCTCCGTAGGGGCTTGACTCACATAACACAGCGGACCCCTACTCTTTTATGTCTTCGGCTCTTCGCGTGGCTCACCGCCTCGCTCGCGAGCCCCGAAGGCGGCTCTTGTCTGCGAAGGACCTACTCGGGTATGCCTCAGTTAAAGGAAGCACTGCTGCGTTTTATTACGCACGGCTCACGTAATTCGCAGAATAAATATCGCAACGGTCTTTACACAGAGCCGAACGCATTGTTCTTCCTCGCGCGGCGAGCTCGTTATCCGTGTAGCCTCGCGACAAGTGGCATATGGTATCCTCTTGTCTGCCTCCCCGTATTCGATTAGACGTGTCACTTCTGAATCTCGGAACGATTCGTGGAACAACGTTTTATGGAAAATAAACGTTACGTACTTCATGCATTCACGATGGGCGGAGTGTTTCTGGGCTACCCCATTGAACCTTGTGTATTTGAAATCAATATATTCTGTTTACGGTTGGTTAGCGTTCGCAATGCACCGTGCAGGGAGTTTACAGTATATTTTTCGGATTTTTAATTAAATGGTTATCTCGTTGAATATTAACACTAGATTTACGGACGTTTGTTTTGCAGTTTATTCTGTTAGTTCTAGGGAATTATGTTCGTTTGTATAGATCGCGGAAATTGTAGCTTTGCAATTAGAGTATTACAATATCCATTCGCATAATTGTTCAAATCGAAATCGACTTGACACGTTGACTGCCACGGTGGTCGCCGATGACCGGAGCTTCCAAATTACTTGGAAACAATTATAATTTGTCAGACGGCTGACGTCGAATGACAATGTTCAATAGCGTACATACATAGATAATAATGTAACCTAATGATCGCAATGCCAAAAAAGAGGTGATCGTTCCTTTCTATCTTTCCTACGAAAGAATAAACAATACATAAAACTCTGAATTCTTTCGTGGCAGTCAACGTGTTAAACTGTTACTAAATAATGTTTGAATTGTAATTCTTTCTTGGCTGATGGATGAAAACTGTGAGTTGTGTGATAGGGAAGTGGTCCAGGTGGTCGAGGTAGTAATGCATCAGTTGTTAAAGAATTGGGAAACATTTTGATTTAACGTTGATTTGATTAAATATATTTTCACTGATATTTTTTTTAGGAATGGAAATGTTAATTTTCGATATAATTCCGCAGTGGATGTCCTCCGAAATGACGGCAAAACGCGCAACTCACGTGCCCGCGGCAAATAATGAGAGAACTCTGTACATTTACCGTTCCTCGCATCCAATCAAATTCGTATTCCCGTTTTCCCATTACGCGCTGCGCATTTTCCTTCTGTATGGTAATCGCCGTTGAGTAATTAGATTCGGAGTTACATAAAAATGTGGTTACGCCATTGTGCGCGCAGTAGCTGATCGAGATTCAGACTTTCGTGATATCTTTGAATACGGTCCCATTGTTCGCGATGATTCGGTGAGTGAACTATTTAATTGTGTCGGACGAACTTCGGTTACAAAATCGAAATACGCAGTTATCATACAGGACGTTTCAAGGAAAATGCCACGAATTCTGAAAGCGTATCATACTAATTTAAACGAGATGACAATCCTGTGGAATAATTGTTCAGAGACTATAATCAGAATTTCCTATTTCGCCCAGCGACAAAATTAAGAATATATTCCTCTTCTTTCACGAGAGACAGAATTTATCATCTTGTGACGACACATAAAGTGATCAAAAATTCCAAAAGTAAAAACTTCACTTCAATATCTCTTCGAATAAGTTCCACTAATTCGACATAAAATTCAATTCAACATGATCCATGAATAATGCAACAATTTGCTGAACTCCGGGCAAAAATTATCAAGTTAAAAACATTTGTTTTTTTCCACTTTTGCTAGATCAAACACACTGAACAAACGACTAATCTATTCACTAAATATCTATCGTATAAAAGATACAACAATTCTCTTCAATCGCTCATCGAATAAAATTATCTCGACTCATGCGATGAGAAATACAAATTTCCAAGCCTAATGTAAGTCACATTGCGATTACACGTTTCACATTCTCTCGCATAATCGAGTGTTAAATCCTCCACCCAACAAACCACGAATACCCACTTACTCCTCGCTTCAACGTCAAAACCGATAGAAAAGCAGGATAAAACAGTTCGACTGAAGTTTCTAACAATTACAGGTCTTCTGCCAAACGGTGAACACATGCACATCCAGCCCGACGACACAGACAGTGTCAGCGATGGCTATCTCGAGAGCTGATCCACAGAGCACCCTAAAATCCGAAGTGACTCCTGTTATCCACGAACCACGGTCCTTGATCCGCTCCCGCCTACTCCCGAGCCGATCTCGAAAGTACGAAAAGAAAAATGAGAGGGAAACGGGAAAAAATGGAGTCGCTGGGAACAGAGAGTTGACGGTACCTAATTGCCGTTCACTTCTCGAGGTACTGTTTCGCGTTGTCGTTGCCGCTGACAAGTTTCCTTTACGCTCGGTGGGCACGACAATTCATAGCGATACTTATCCAGCGTTTCCTTCGCGGGGGAACGAAACGGAGAAAGAAAAATATTACCCCGGTTTACGGTCCGCTTGCGGAAGCCGAGGACAACGGTCCTCCGCCCCACGGAAAAGAATTGCGACTTGCCGCGGCGGAAACGTTGCATTTAGTTGAAATGATAAACGTGTGCGTTGCACGACGCCACGCACGGTTACAGAGAATACGCGTACGCCGCGTATCCCCTGTCGACTTTATTTCCCTTATACCGAGGCAGCAGCCTCAGAACAGGCTCTGGAACAATAGAAACGCTTTGCGAAAGTTGTTTAATATTGATCGTGTTGATGGACGTACTGAAGATACCTTGAGGACTCTTTTAAATTGGACCCCTTGCACTTGAGAGGTGACTCAAGGTCATTGTTTGAAATAATATAAGAGAATTATAAAGTCTTATGTTTTAGAAGATTTGTATAATGTATCGGTACGTGAGATATTGAAGTAGAACAGCTTCGTTTCTTAATATATTTATGTTACGAAGAATGTTTATCTGATAGAGAAGTGTTGAATATTTCTACTGAAAAACTTCCGGGTGCAAAGGGTGCAGTCATGATTGTTTCTCCTTTGCAGAATAATAGAATGTATCGTTAATGTTTAGCAGAATTACTAAGCAGTAACCGTTCAATGAAATCCAAGGTCCATATTTCGCCATTGAGCTACCATGTTCGACGAAAAACATTTTCGACTGCTCGAACGGAATCGATCTAACCGTAAATAACAATCCGATTTCTCTGTTACAGATCAGAGGCAAAAAAGTAAAGGCGGCGGAAGTAGTTGCTGCTCAGCTTCCTGTCGCATACTTTAAAAACTCGCCGGCTGCCCTGGATCCCGTGAGGTGGTACAGCGCGAACCAGCGCCACGCGTTCAGGCTGAGCCATGGTTTCTAAGGTTTTATGCTGATGTATAATTGTTAGTGGCTGAGCTCGCGAGCAGTGTAGCGGATCAAAGCGAGGCGGAGCGGAGCGGGGCGAGGTGAAAATAATGGAAGAGAGGATAACGAGATCGTACCGTTTGTCACCGATCGCGCGAAAATGGTTTCGTAGGCTCGGCCGCGGCGCGCGCGCGCGCGCACGCGAGTACCGGAAACCACGGGAAGAATGATGGCGCACCGCCGTCCCGGACAAACGAGCCGATTCTCGTTCGTTTTACGTTTCTAGACGAACAAATTCCGGGAGCAGGATCTCGAATCATTTAGCGGCGTTGATCCTGGGAACGATGGACGGAAAGATCGACGTGCCAGAGCCAAATCACAGATGTATTGACACACACCACCACTCTCACGTACAGACACACTCACACTTATACATGTATACAGAGATACGCATACACACACCCATCACACGGCTATAGGATATGTTCGCCGGTAAATGGTGTACGTGGTAGGATCAGTGTGCACGCGCCGGGTGAGATCTATTGACAATTGCGATAAGGGACGTACGTGTCAGGATATATCGATGTGTATATACCCGGTGGCGGCGTGCGACGTCGGTACGCGTGACATCGTGGCGCGCACGCGTGTATCAGCGGCGTTGCGAAATTCGAACCGAACGTCACGCGTGCCGGGGAGTTTTCGTGTAGCGTTGCTCGTCCCCACCGTGAACCACTGTATCACTCTCGTGCGAGGGAGGACAAGCAGGATGAGAGTGGAAGAGGAGTATGGTAAATTAGTAAGATAAAATTTGGAAGAGATTAAAGGCGTGTTTTCGAGTGATCGGTAAGGAGATGATAACGCTCTCTCTCTGGTACGGCGCTACAATGCTTCGAAACTCAACCACTATCCGACTACCGCAGCGTTATATAGTAATTTACGTAGAACGGGATCGTGTGTGTATGTTGCGTGAGTATGAGTGTGCGTGTCCGCGTTTGAACGGTCGAGGAGAGAGTAAATTTATGTTGTGATATGCAGGTAGTGAATATATTATATATATATAAAATTATATTTATATATATATACATATATATTTATATATATATATAAATATATAAATATATATGTATAAATATATATTTATATATATACATATATAATGGTATGAGATATGTTGACACACAGTTAAACTCTCATACACGATAGACTTTATTATCATGAATTTAAAGTAATATTATGACGCCACTTTGAGAGTTTAGTATTCTGGATAAGATTACAGAGGAAACGAAAAAAAAAACATTGATGAACATTGGATCTCTAATGGTAGTTATGATTAAATAAAAACTCAAATATATTTCCTGTTAGATCCTTCATCTCCTTATCCAATCCCCACAGACCTCTATTCACCTTATCGTCGGTCCCACTCCCCCGTTGTTCCCCACTGACCCCTTGTACATCTTAAGGATTTTTGACCATCTATCTCCCCGAGCCTGCCCCACCCCACCCCCCCGAAACCCCCCTTTATTCTGTTTCCACCCGTCCAATTTTTAATCGATCGGGCCTAGAACGTGATTCGTCAGAGCCAACGATCAATTGAACGTTATAGGCAACTGTACCCTATACAGAAGTATTGATTATTATATAGTTAGGTACAACCAAACCGTTTATGATAAGTTGGTAGCCTATTCTATACTCGATCTATACTACTACTGTAATGTAACTATGACTCTTACCGATGCATAACACGTGTATATATATATAATGTTCTTACGTAGTGGAAACTCATCGGAATGAAGCAGTGTTATATTTAATTTATTCCGTGACGAGCCTCGGTGTCGTTTCGCGCGTTCGAGGTCTCTCTACCAATTTCACGGTATTCGCTCGACTCATGAACCCCTCGCCAGGCGGATTCCCTCGTGCAAACCGCAAATCGCCGGTTTTCCTAGCGATGTACAAAGAAAGCCACGACGCAGTACCTATTTTTCTGTGTAATTGCCCCCCCCCCCCCCGCGGATTTTATCACGGTTCCATTCGGATTTTAAAGAAACCTTTTATTTTATAAGAAGCGTTACGCCATACCGCAGAACGGAGGGAGTATAAATTTTACGGAAATCATGTTTCGCCGAGTATGCAATGACTTTTATTAAGCTTGTTCCAGCGAGATTAAATCGCTACCGAGGTCTCCGAACGTTCGTCTGTACGATGTTTTAAAAGTTTTAAGATGCGTATGAGGGAAACCTTTTATTCGCAACGAAATATTCAGATTTCGAGTATAAAATTTTGATTTTTCTGTTCGCACGCATGATTCTGGGGTCGCGGACGAGATGTCGCGGGAAATCAAAATGGCGGCAGCACCGGAACTGTTTTACTCTGTATTATCGATTGAATCGTTCGAAAGAAATCATTGGATTGTACATATTTATGCAGAATCATATTTTTCTAGACCGACTCGCAGGATGAAGAATGGAATTCTCTTAAAATTCTCACATTTCATTTGTACAGCTTCTCATATGCGTTAGAGGTGCATAAATCTTGCAGTCTGAAATATTTCGATGATCAAATTGCAGCGCGCGTATCCCTGAAAGATTATTTATGTAAAGGATGTACATAGGATGCTTGAAAATGTATTAACTTTTTTTAAGAACCGAACTCTATTTTATAATCATAACCATTACCCCGAGTGGTGAGAAGAATATAGAATAAAGGAAAGGGTTAGGTGTGCGAAACAGTTGTTTGTCGATCGAGAATTTTATTCGAACAATATACCGATGTAACGTGAATGCCTATGAACGGGTTTATGGGACTAGCGAACACCAGCGAACTTAACGTTTTATTATACCTTCGTCCGATTTGCGATCGGTGATTAATCGAGGTTTCGCAAGTACCACCTCTGTTTGTTCATACATTTCGTTTTCTTTTTTTTCTTCTTCATTTTCTATTCCCCTTCGTTCAACCCTCCCCCTCCGTCCCCCTTCTCTGCGTTTCTTTTTAATGGAGTAAACGTTAAGACCGTAGATTATCTCTGAAATGCTGTTTATAAAGTAACAAATTGTTTAGCGTGTAAGTTCTAACAAAGTTGCGGGGAATAAAAGAAAAAACACATCACACGAGGTAACGTAACGTGGACTGTCGGGAGACGAGAGAGCGGTCCAGAAACGTGTCCCGCCGAGCGCGGTATCCTGATCGCGTCGCGTTTAGACGCCGATCGATCAGCGATCGTTCGCCGAGGCGTCTAAACGGGATCGCGAAGATTTTCGTTTGTCGTTCGATCGCGGGGTAACGAAAAGAAGTGATCGAAAAAGGGAGAAAGGATGGACGGACGTCTCGAGAAGATAGAGAGCGAGTGAGAGAGAGGGAGAGAGAGAGAGTGAAAGAGAGAAAGAAAGAGAGAGAGAGAGAGAGAGAGAGAGAGAGAAAGAAAGAAAGAAAACCGCTCTGTAATAAGCTTGTTGTACAGTTCCTTTGACGTTGCAATATTACTTTAAAATCTTGGGAAACAACGGTGTAGTGGAGAAAAGAAGGGAAAGATTGAAAGAGGAATGGAGATCGTGTCGCCGGGAACCACCGTTCGCCGCGCGCGACCGCGCGTCTCTCTTCGTTTCGGGCGAGCATCGCTCCAAATATCACCTTTCGCGCGATTGTAACGGAATCGAGTGACAAAAGCGACGGAACAGTTTATACGGAGACAAGGGAGAAAGAGGGAGAGAACGGCAGAGACAGCGAGGAAAGGAACCGTTTCGTGTAGAACGCGTCCGGCGCCATCTTGTTTCGTGGGATAAGATTCCAAAATGGCCCTCCGTCTTTCTCTTTCTCGAACGCGCCGAGTACGCCCGTTATTCTTTGTTCGTTTCGTCGTGTCCTCTAACGAGCGCGATCACACGCGAGCACCGTCGAAACAGAAATACGTCGCGCGTTCAAGCTGTGCGACCGACGAGACGAGAACATGGCGGCACGGTATACTTCCGGGAGATCGTGAGACAAAGGGATATCGATATGTAACGTTGCATAGTGTATTATACGGTCGAGAAGAAAACGGAAAGAAAGGGGAAAAAAGGAAAACAGATAAGAATTTGTCGCCAGCGACTTTCTTTGCTGTTCGAACGAGTAAACGAGTAACGGAAACGTGCGAAAGATATCGAGGAGACGGAAAACGTGTTGAATAGGAAAACGAGCAAAAAAAAAAAGATGAAGTATATAAACGGTATTCTTAAACGCAGAGCAGAATTAAACGGAAGAGAAGAAATATGGAGAGCGAGAAGTGAAATACACCTGCATTAAACACAGTCTACGAGGAATATACTCACACTACATCATATCAAAATTCTAGCGGATAAGAGATCGGATCATAGGGATTTATTTGTACGCGCGTCTCGAGCATGCGATTCTCGTGTTCGCGCGGCAACGTACAAAAAAAAAAAAATAAATAAAGAGAAAAAGGAAAACGAAGAAAAAACGAATAACATTTGTTTCGATCACTTGACGTGTTGCATCGTGTTAAGGGAGAATCACAGGTTTAGCGTGTATTATACGAACCGTTTTAAACGCGAAACGAAGCCGATCAATTGGGTTTTTATTGCGTGTACGAGATAGATCGAGATCCTCGACGCGTGGATGTCCGTTGTGCGAGAATAGTAGTTCGTTTGAGACTCGTGTAAAAATGAGATGCACACATAGTACACACATTCACGTACATGGTACACCAACACACAAATACACGCATACACAGAGACACGCGAGGAAAGGAGCGAGAGAGAGAGAGAGAGATATGTTCTTTGTGTTCAACTATATACATAGAGCATAATATTTTTCTGTTCTGGAGAAAAAGAGATATGTTCCCGTCGTGGACTAAGAATAAACTGTCCCGCCTGAAGTTCTCTTGTTTTTGCGATTCGAACCGCTGTACAGTCAATTCAATTCATCCTCGAAATGATCGATCGGGTTCATTGATTTCACGATTGGCCAGAGTTGGGCGGAAATTGTTCCCCGCTAATTGAATAAGACATTCGCGATCCCCCGATCGTTCAAACGATCGCCGTAGCCGGGTCTAAGTCGGCCGATCGGAATGCAGTTACTCGCATCCTCGAACGGTACATCGAAACGTTAATCGTTCTTAATAAGACGCTACTGATTAAATCACACTCTGCCCAATTCTGCCAGCGATATCCGTCATTCTGAACAACTTGATCGCCAATCAATCGTATTGAACGCCAAGTATATCATTGATCATCGCGCTAGTGGATCGATAGAAAATGAGAAAAAGAGATTAGGCACGAGGAATCCTCTGTTACACGTCATTAAGAGGAGACGAGAATCGTGTCGCAGCTGATCGACGAGGCAAGTCGTCGCGGATGCATCAAATAGATATAAAAATCAAAATTACAGACGATCATTCACAACGGAAAGCCACGGATAATGAATTCCTAATACCTGGTAAGAAATTGCTAAAAATAAATTAACCGCTAGCACTTCGCTCGTAAACACATTCCACGACTGATGCGGATCCCCTTTCCTCCTTCCTGCTTTAGCAATTGTCCGCGATAATTGCCTTAACGCGCCGATCGTCGGGATTCTGATTAATTCAAATGTTCTCAATTTAAAATTCAAATATGTTCGTTATTTCTGATTATTGTGCCGTTATCGTTTTTACTTAAAACATTGGAAGCTTTGTTTTTAATGTGTTTCTCATGATACGATGCATTTGATAACTTCAGTTTCGTCAAGCTACATCGATGATCTGAAATAAATAGAAGAAAGAATTACTGGAATTTCAAGGAAAATTCGCAATGCATTTTACACTAGTATTTAACGCTAAAACTACCAGATTTCTTCATTTCGCAATTATTAAAAGGACAACAGATGTTTCTCTGGGAAATTATTCAAGAAATTGATTCATCGGTACGCAAACTGAATTATAAATCAACTAAAGTTTAAACAGTTGCAATCTTGAAGTTTCTATAGAGAAATTTCAAAAAGGCAATTTAACCGCTCGGTGGTTTTAGCGTTATGAATCTAATATTTTTCGTGAATTTCATTTAATATCATTTATCACGTATTCGCGATGGTCAGCGTGTTAAGGTGTCAGCGATAGTCCGAAAATCCGTGATAAAGTTGAAACGCGATCGTAGAACGTGTAACGGCGTAATAAATCGGTTCTGTGACACACTCGAGGGGGAGAGGAAGAACAAATGAGAAGTAAACTAAATGAAACTCTTGATCGAACGTCGGGATTCACGATTTCGGGGCGAGAATGGCGAAATAATAGTGAAGAAAGTGTACAAAGCGAACTATAATTTTATACGGAGATCGGGATGTATAATTTACCGAAAATCCGCGAACGTTGAAACTTGACGCGCACCACTTAGAATCAAACAACGCTGTTGTATAAAAATTCTGATCGTCCCTCCACTGTTTTCGAGTGGCCGAATGATCTCTGATCTTTCCATTGTTTTAAGCTTACCGCCGGTCCGACAACTGTATTTTTCTAGACGGTGACATTGCAAGGAGTAACAGATATTTGCCACGGCTTGTACGGTGACGTTCATCGTTCGAGAATACGTATTAGTGAAAAATATTCATTGAAGATACTCCTCGTGATTATTTCGTGTACAATATTGCGAGTAATTTGTACTTCGAATCGATTGAAACAATTATGAAACAATATTGGTTGGACGTCTGACAGATGTATTGTACCTAATAAAAGATTTGTGGAATTCTACGGACACCAGTAAGATAATAAAAAAATATTATACCGATCTAAAACAGATTGCTACGAATTTAATGTGCTATTATATGATTTACAATTACAATTTCGTTCGCGTTCCCAATGATATATCACTTAAACCGAACATTTGTATGTGTATAAGTAGCAAAATTAAGAATCACTCGAGGAGAAACATGATGATTCTCCATTCACATTTATATTAATTCTCTGATTATGTCGTTTCTTATTTCTAGACGTTTAACGGTAAGAATTATTTATAGCTTATTTATAAGTAGAGATGTAATGGGTGAATAACAGATGAAAGATGGGCTGATTTGATACTTATCCAAGAAATGCAAGTGATTCTTTAACGATCAAGATCTCGAACGTGAATTCACCCGTAGAAGCCGTGACAAGAACATCTCCCCGCGTACAGGCAAAACGAAATGGACAAAATCGAATGTCAACGGAAGAAAGTAAATTCAACTCGATTCTAATCGCCTAGAGTAACATTCTATTTATCGAATATTATTCGGTTCCCTTCGTTTCTAACGATTCTTTACCGACGGAATGTGTATCAATCCGAGAAAAGCCAACGCATAAAAGCTACTTTCCTTATAACCCCGTAAACTTGCTCCCCGGTGTCGAGTTAAAACCGTCTTCTAATCCTTCGATAAAGGAGAATGTGTAAAAAAAAAACAAAGAGAGAGAAAAACGTTTTTCAACTTGGCCGTCCTGCATAGAATATGGCGAATGTTAAATGCATTATTTGAAGGCTATCCTATTTATTGCCGTAACTGATCGATGCGTGTAAATTGTAACAAAGAAGAAAGAAAAAGAGAAAAAAGAAAAAATAGACGGAAAAGATGAAAGAGAAGGGAAACGATCTAACGTACTAACGCTGAAGGTGTAACGAAATGTAACACGCAATAATTTTTGTAGACCTTATGTTAATAAAACCGATGTTAAGAAATTCTGCCATATTGATTAAAAAAAGAGTAACGATTTTAAAGAGAACGATGAATCGAGGGGGGTGAAGCTCGTAAGAAAAATACTCACATATATATATTTATATATATTATTATTATTATTATTATTACTATATATACATATATATATATTTGTATCGATAATTATTTTACAGCATCCTGCGTGTTGATCCGAATATAAGTAGACGTTCACAGTGAACAATGGCCGGCAACAGTCAACTCGTGTCTCAGAGAATCCACTATTGAGTTCGCATTCGCTGAAACTCCACCCTCTTATCGGAACGTGACTTCGTGTAACGTATCATTTCAACGGAGTATCCTACCATATGTACATCTAACATAGAGTAAGGAGTACACCATGCTAATAAGAACGGGATGGTGGCAATGGTAAATGTTTCTAAGGAGAATCCAACTAGCGATAAACTGAATACCATACTCATCCACGCGAGAATAATTTCACGTGACTGTATACATGACATTCGTTTCATAATTCGAACGCATCTCTATTGCAAGCATTCCGAATCCCTTTTGGCTTTCTGATTTACAGTGTTTAAGTAATATATCATAATCGATGCGGTAGATGTTATACAAGACGGTATGTTATCGATGGTGCACCGTTAATCGACGAGGAAACGATTCCTCGCGAAAATCATCGTGGACGGTCTGGGGTAAAATTGATTAGGTCTTGGTTAGGTGTTATCCGATACAGCGATTCGTCGCATGCATTCGTCGTGAACATTCAGGGTCTGCGAAAGCATTTTACCCTAGACCTTTCCACTCGTTTTCCCGTGAAGCGTTTCCTGTTTGGCGATCGTGTCACTATGCTGTAACACCCTGTGCAAGATGTTTCGAAAGCACAAATGCGAACTGCACGACAGTGGAGCTGGTTAAAGGAAACGGATGTATTTTAATGAAAGTCGTTTGGAAGTCTGTGACACTGAACTGTGGATTTTGCAGAGTGCACTGTAAAATGAAGGGAGAACTTTTAACACGTTAAGGACCGCTGAGAAATCTATAAGACATACGCCTAGGCGCGCACGTTCTTAGGCAAGCCTGCGCGTTACTAAAATTCTCATTACTTTTTTATTTGTAAAATAGAGAAATCCAGAAATTGTAAAATAGGATGTATTTTAGGCAAGTATTAAAAAAAATTGGTTTTTAATGATTATCATAGAATTTTATTTAAAAGTGTGACATTGCGTGAAACATACGAGGCGCGAAACACGAGAAAACTCGTGAGCGGTCCTTAATGTGTTAAGATTTTCGTTTTTTTTTAATGTTCTTTCGAGGTTTCCAGTGAAATGTGGATTCTTTTATGTTAGCTTCTATGGGAGAATTTGGGAAATCTTTATTTGTATCAATATTCGTTACCTAATGTTTACTTACGGTATACGTAAGATAGTCGTAGAAGGGAAAAGGAGAAAGCAATTAATCGGTTTGCTGATTTCAAGGAATATTTATTATTGCACTGAAAAGAGTAAATCGTCGTTTCTTTCAATGAGCTCTTCTAGCTTGTACGCGTTGCACTGTGGTTTCGATGTGTCCTGTATATTTTATCGCTACTTTCAGGTAAAATACTCGCATGTAAATAGTGTGACGAGCAACTAAAACGAACAACAATGATCTTAGACGTTTATTCGACGGATATCTCGGACAGATACGCATAAGTTTCGTTGTGTGTTGCGCAAGGGGAGAGCAACCAACTTCTTACAACAGGGCACAGCGTAGCGATGCTGCGACGTGACAAAATATTTCTATAGAATAAAAGAAAGAAAAACGTAATTTTTACGATAAAACAGGCCCGGCGTGCACTGGGAAGAACGTGTCTCGTAATTGTTGATAATTTTTAGACAAGCGGACGTCCCGGGTCGACGTTCGCATACTGTGCCGTCTTGTAACGAACTTGTCTATATATATATATTATATTATACACATATATTATATATATATATATATATGTATATCGAGTGATTCGGGAACTTATTGTTAAGCTTGCGTTACACACCTCATTTGTAAATATTAGATATCATATTTTTGTCTGTAGTATAATGAGGATTTTAAAAACTGCAATTTATTCGGTTCATAGTATAAAGATATTAGATGAAGCTGGATACAATAATGGGACAAATGGAGCGTTGTCATTACTCCGGCTTGTAAATTATGTAATTCTACATGTGAAATAACATTTATTATAATACGCAATTACTTTTTGTAATTATTTCCGAGTCCGTTTACGTGTATCTTCAGTTGAATGCCTCGATGATGGATGAAGTAAAGAACAATGCTGCGAACTTGTGCATCGAGTAATGTTTAATGCAAGGTAAGTGTGGAAATTTTTATGATTCTAAGTTGTCACTTATATTTGTTACTTCCTTACTCATTTATATGCATATAATATAGTTAACATTCGTATTTTAGTCCTAGTTTTCTGAAGTCGTATTGAGCATGCTATTAAAAATCTGGGGCAGTATTTCATTTTTCTGTTATTGTCGGTACTTTATGGGATATCATGAAGACCCATAAAATACATGATAAACTGGAGATTCTCAGCTTTGACACTAGATTTACTGATATTTACTGTACAGTTTGTTCATTTAGATCTTAGAAATTAGAGGTTTAAGAGTAGACAATTGGGATACACATTTTCATAACTACGTTAATAAAAATCGACCCAACTATTTACCAAAGAATGCTTAGAAAATTCAGTATGAGTCAAATTGACTCGTTCCGTGAATCTAGTGTTAATATCGTGTGTGTAAAGTTAAATAATTATTACTGGTTTCTTCAGAAAATGAGTTAGGAACCATCCCAGCTAATTTAACACTAGAACTGCCAGATAGGTCGAAATGACCCATTCCTCATTTATTCTTCAAATAATGATTAAAACAGTTGATTTCTTAATATACGAATTAAAATATAACTCAACTGATATCTTGATCCACGTAGCTCTTTTTTATAAAAAAATGTTTAAAAATCAATTGCTCGGTAATTCTAGTGTTAAACAAACATCATCTTGCAGCGCAGACTTTCGTTAGAGTTGGAAATGTATTAATAAAGTAGCTAAACAATATCCCAGATATCTGCTCGAAATATTGTTCATGGAAATATGTTATCATAATTTCCTGGTGATAATCGAGATGGCGTCTGTTGACGCGACAAACGAAGAACGTTGCGTCCTTAAAATGACGTAGCCGAATGACATTTAGCTGTCAGAACTGCGAACAGTGTGTATTAATTCTTATTATGTTTCTTCGTCCTCTGCATTTCAAAATTTTCGAGTGACAAACGATGTCGGCGAAAGTTGCGAAACCTCCGCCACCGCCCGCTGTTAAGGATATAACAAGTTTGCAGGTTTCTTTGCCACAAATGCTAGATCTTGCTCTTGGAACACCGGAGGTACAGAAGCCTATCATTTTCTTGATTTTACGATAGTTGTATAAAACGAGTGGATAAGAGACACCTTAATGGTAGGTATCGTCGTTCACGTCTAGGTCGGAGCGGTGAATTTCAACATTCTTCATAATTTCCTTCACATACTGTTGCATCAGATTGATCTGAAATCGATGAAGGTTGAATATCGCGGTGAAGATGCGAATCGAATTAAGGTAGTCTTCCAGGAGTACTTAATTTTTTAGCAAATTAGTGTAAATTTTGAATATTCTTTTAACACTGTATCAGGTTTCAATCCTTGAGTTATAATTTTTGAATACTTGGAAAATTAATTAAATAGTAACGAAATGTTTTCCATGTATTACATTAATATTTCTCAATGCAGATGTTCTTGTGACATTCAAAAATTAAATATTGATAAATTTGTATAATCTTTGAATATTTGAAAAATTAATTAAATAGTAACGAAATGTTTTCCATGTATTACATTAATATTTCTCAATGCAGATGTTCTTGTGACATTCAAACATTAAATATTGATAAATTTGTATAATTTTTGAATACTTGAAAAATTAATCAAATAGTAACGGAATGTTTTTCATATATTATGTTAGTATTTCCCAATGCAGATGTTCCCGTAACATTCGAAAATATTGATAAATTTGTAAATTCGTAAAAATTTGATAAATATTATCTTATTATTTCACGGTAAGAATTATATTTATCAATTCCATCGTTTGCAGACGATGGTAACTTCCTTAAAATCAGGACCGTCCCTTTATTTTCAAGAGTACAGCGTTATCGACGGCTCGAAGAACGTGAAACAGCACACGCGCGACACCAACGTTGTAAATGTTACAGTCGATACAGTCACAGATGGTACAGCAATTTTATCGCTCGCGAATTGTTGACCACATAATATATATATATAATAACATATTGAACATCCTAATTATTTTTTACAGAATCGGAGAAAATAGAACGCGCAAAGAAATCAGCGAGCGCTCCATTAACGGAACGCGAACAGGGAAATGGTAATTACTTATAAAATTTCACTTCATCTGCATTGCAGCCATTTTTAAAAAATTTTTTAATTATCGGCGGTGAACTTAGATAAATTCGAAGAGTATAATAAAATTATTAACAGAAGATTTCAATGAAATTATTAATAGGACGTAACAATGTTTAATAATTTAGAAGATCAAACTGAAGTAAGGAAACTGAAAGGGACGAAGCAACAAATAGGAACTAAAGGGGATAGTGAACGCGAAACTGTAATATACGTGGAACCGATTGTCAATGATGTTATTCCTTCAGCTCTAGCAATTAAACGTCTCGAACATACCGTGAGCAATTGTACAACATTTTAAATTAAGAATTTGGAATTCTTATTTTTAGTTGTTTATTAATAACTAATTTAATTTATTTGTTTGATCAATTAACTAATAATTAATTTAGGTTAATTCTTTGATCAATTAACTAACAACTAATTTAATTTATTTCTTTGATCAATTAACTAATAATTAATTTAGTTTAATTCTTTGATCAATTGACTAATAATTAATTTAGTTTAATTCTTTGATCAACTAATTAATGATTAATTTAGTTCAATTCTTTGATCAGCTATATTCATAGTAGCAATATCGATTCATTCAAATAAATAGAGTAACTCAATTAACCCCTTGACCTACAATATCGTGTTAGACTCGCGACGAAAATTTTAAATTGATTTCGAAAAACCTAAGTATCATTTATTTGTTTTGAAATATACATTAAATGATACTTTTCTATTATCACCTGTTATCCTTCGTAGAATAAACGTCGATAGAATAATCAACAGAATTTGTTCTTTTCCTAATGAATTTGAGGATAAACTAATTACATCGATCGTAGTTAAAAAATAAATCGTAGAGCAAGGGGTTAACACTCACTGTTCAATTTCTTCTAATACGCATTCATATACAGGTGAACGAGCTTCAAAGACAATTCCAAGCACTCGAGGAATTGTCATCGAATTCAGAGCTCGTTGATCGTCTGAAGGGTAAACTTACGGATCCTCTGACAGATGTCTGGAATATTATTAACATCACGAAGAGACTGGATGCTAGTGAGCAAGGTATAGATAAGGTATATAATATTTATTAGCATATATTAATAAAAGCGTCGCATTAAAGAGAAAGATATGAAACATGTATCGACGAATCTAATATCTTCGATGGGAAGCAATATATTTTAACCCTTAACAGACCAATACCACATAAATAGCAGCAAAAATCATTTGATTAGTTTATCACTACTATTGTTGTAATATTTACAATTAACCCTTTGCGGTCGAATGCCGCCATAATGGAAACTTCGGGCTTCGATACCTAAATGCGAAACTTGCAAATGAATAATTCAATTAATCAAATGACAAGAGATTTGAAATGTTCTCTTTCTCTAGTATTTAATTATAACTCAGTTTTTCCAAAAGATTAACAAATTCTCGTCCGCAAAGAGTTAACACGTTAAGCATTGCGCAGGTCACTTCCGTGAATTAGTTTCCGCTTGTTATCTATGTTAGTATTGTTTAGCGGTAAGTAAACCTGAAATACTTCCGGCCCGATAAAGGTTAAATTATGATGAACGAATGATTACCTCAAACAATTGTCGTTCATCGTTATATGAAAATTGTGGAATGGTGTCATGTCGCTTCCAGTTGACGACAATGGTACAAGATGTGTTCAAAGACGACAAAATCGTGGAAGCGGCGCCAGAAGAGCCGTCGCGACTCGAGGAAAGATTGACGAACTTAGAGCGCGTTCTTAATAACTTGGAGAACACCGTTAGGAACTTGGAGGTAATCGCTGATGTGACTGACGAGGGCGGAGAGGGAGCGGTCACCGGGACAGAAACGGCGAGGGACGAAAAGGAAATTGGTGTGCAGCCTCGGGTTTCTTTGAGCCAGATACTCGGCGGAATAGACATAAAAGAAATGCAGGAAAACGTGACCAAGTTGCAGAAGAATGTTTCAACGATGCGGGGAGATCTGAAGAACTTGATGGAAAAGGTCGCTGAAATACAGACTGGTAATTCTTTCCAAATATTACCTTCCCTTGGATTTTTTATTCTTCGAGTTTCAACTGTTGGTAAAAGGATTTCATAAATATTCCACTTATTTTCAAATATAAATAATAATAACGAATAATAAATGTACATTTTTTGTAAACTTATTATTTTATTATTATATAATGCACTGTTATTTTATTATTATATAATGCAATATTATTATTTTATAATACACAACAAATTTTTCAAAGTTTCTTAATCGCTATTGACAACAAATTGAACAATTGTGAAACATTCGATGATACAAAGAACGAGTTCTAAGGGTTTCGCAGTATTAAATCAATTGTAGCGCAGTTTGCGATTGTTGTTTGTGAAATGATCGAAGCAATTTCGAATAGAAGACGAAACGGTGAAGCGCAAGGAAGAAAAATCGGAGGAAAAAGGAGAAAAGCAAGAAGCAACTGAGTCGGGGACAGAAGGAGAACCAGTGGAAGAAGAATCTGAAGAAACGGCTGAGCCAGTTTTATCGAAGAGTCCTGTGAGCCCTAAAAAGACGCAAAAGGATGTGGACACTGTGGATCTCGGAGAGTTTACAGACCCAAATGAGATGAAAGTCATGAAAGAGCGTATCTTAAAGTTGGAGAAAGATGTGATTTGCTTGCAGGAGAAAGTAAATAGCGCGCCAATGGCCGGCGTCACTGGTAGCCCGGAGCTCGATGAATTAGTTTCGAAAATTCAAAGTGTCCAGACTGATATGGAGAAATTGAACCAGACCGCGGACCGACTGATCGATGACAGAGAGAATCGTGAAATGCATCTTAATGTGAGATACTAAGAACCAGTGAAATTTTATTTCTATTCTTTTTATCGTCTTTCTATTTTCTCGCCTTCTTTCCTTTTATTTCTGGATAAAATATTCTTCCAAGTGATACAGTATATATTAACTTAATCTTTTTAAGTAATTTCTATGATAATTTAATCGTTTCTTTCATCGCTAATTTTAATTTCAATTAATTTTTACAAAACGAAATTATCAGTAGATGTAATTCACTTTTTGCGGGCCTTACTGGAGCAACATAAGGCTTACATTTCTATGATAATTTAATCGTTCCTTTTATTACTAATTTTCATTCAAATGAATCTTTACTAAACGAAATTATCAGTAGATGTAATTCATTTTCTGTAGGCCTTACTGGAGCAAATTGAACTTCTGAAGACGATAAAAGCGGACAGGGAAGATCTCGAGGATGCACTGGCTGACAAAGCTGACGCTCAAACAGTGCACAGAAAGGTTGATAAATGTCCTATCGCTAATTGCTGTAATTACGTGTGTAACGTCTCATATTTTTCTCAGGTCTCGTACGATCAATTCGACGCTGCTTGCGATGACCTCGCTCAAGGTCTCGAGGACGCCATTAACAAACTGGGAACACAGGAATCGATCTGGCAGCAAGCTCTGGACGAAGTGCAGAAGGAAATCGAGGGGAAAGTTGACAAAATAGAGATGACGCCGTTGAAGGATTTCGTGAGCACGAAACTGAAAGCTGTTCAGGACAAACTGAGGAGCGTCGCTCAAATGGGACAGGACACTGATGCTGCGGGAACTAAAAAGCTACTCAGGTAACGCTAAAATGAGACGTGACATGAGAATTAACCCTTTGCACTCGAGAGGCGACTCTCAGTCACCATTTGATTTCATATAGTAAAATTGTAAGGTCATATATAATATTAAGCTTTGTATAATGTATCGGAATGTGAAGTATTGGAATAAAATTACTTTGTTTCTTGATTTATATATGTTTTCTCATCGGTTGGTTTCAAGTAACGTCGTCTGTATCTTACCGGAAAACGTTGAATATTTCTAGTGGAAAGTTTTCGAGTGCAAAGGGTTAACACGTCGACTGCCCACGGTGGTCACCGATGACCGGAGCTTCCAAATTGCTTGAAAACAATTACAATAAGAAAATTGATATCGAATGAAAATATTTAATAATACAAGAAACTACATAATAGTGTAATATGAGTACTGTATTACCGAAACATTAATAATTTTTTCTAATACTATTTTCCTCTATCATAAAGGAATAAATCTTACTATAACAAACCGCTCGAAATTCTTGTGGCAGTCAACGTGTTAAAGGAAATACTAGTTGACAAAGTATTAGGTAACCAAAAGAATCTTACAGTGTTTGGTAGAATTCGGGAAATTCCAAGATTTTTATAAAAATCGAATGTACAAAGTACATCGTTGAAAAAGGTATAATGGGTTATTATTTTAACAATTAAAACATTTTTGTTTTAAATTATTAATTATTTTAACAAGCTACACCAATTTTTCTGGCTATTTAATATATATTATTATTTAATTGGTTAATAAATTGTAAATTATTTAATTGATTAGTTATTCTTTAAACGGTGTGTGATGTAGATTTATCAGGATCTTATACGAATGTTTACTAGGGACGTGCAATGCATATCCTGCGACAAGAACGTGGTAATGAAGATGCAGGACACGAACAAATTAAAAATGGAACCATTCCCGTGTGGCATCAGTATGAAGCCGTATCTCACCTACGAATTGGATCAAGTTAGAAAACAGCATAGACGCTTGCCTCACAGCAGAAATATGATTCAATTTGAGGCAGCCTTGCAAGAGGAGGCGAAGAAGCAAAAATCCGCGAGATCAGACAGGCTTGTAAAAACACCTAGGTGCTTGAAGGGGAAAAGTCTGTTACTTGTTTCACAACCTATACTTAATCAACTTTTCTGTAATCCTATAAAATTATAGTTACTTCTATAACATTCCCTATAATTTTATTAGATTATAGTTAATCCTATAAAGTGTCCTACAATTCTGTAAAGTTATAGGTAATTGTATAACTTTTCCTATAATCCTATAAGATCGTAGTTAATTCTATAAATGTTTCTTTAATTCTATAAAATCATAGTTAATTGTATAACTTTTCCTATAATCCTATAAGATCGTAGTTAATTCTATAAATTTAATTCTATAAAATCATAATTACTTGTATAACTTCCCCTATAATTCTATAAGATTGTAGTTAATCCTATAAAATTTCCTACAATTCTATGAAATTACAGTTAATCGTATAACTTTTCCTATTATCCTATAAGATCACACTTAATTCTATAAACGTCTCTTTGATTCTATAAAATTATAGTTAATTATATAACTTTTCCAATAATCTTATAAAATTATAGTTACTTCTATAACTTCCCCTATAATTTTATAAGATTGTAGTTAATCGTATACAATTTCTTATAATTCTATAAAATTATAGTTAATCGTATAACTTTTAAAATTATAATTAATCGTGCAAATAGTACAGAGACAAACTCAATTCGTTTTTATTTATAATTTAAAATTCATTGCATAGTACAAGACAAACCTTCAATGATATTCATTTGCAGAGAAATGTGAAAGCCTTTTCGAAATTATTTTAAACATCTTTTTACTACAATTTTGCTATGATTATTTCCGTATGGCAATGGATACCAAATTTGCAGAGATCACTTGTGCAATCGATATTGCGGCGGAAGTCACACGGTTACGACGCCTCAGCAGAGAGTGATGCGAATGGGTCACTTTATCAGTCAGTGGGGGCCGGAAGTGGTGCAGTTGACCGAAGGAATGATAAAGGGAACAGACGGAAAGCTGTATAGGGGTCGACCGCCACCTGGAAAAATTGACGTTTGCGGACCTGCCTATTGTCAGGACAACGGAGACGAAGTAAAAGCTTCGGTAGTTATTCTTGAGTTTACTAAAGAGCATTAAAAGAGAAAATTAACCCTTTGCGGACGAATGTCGACATTTTGGCAGGATGAAAGTTTCATATTTGGAACGCTAAGGTGCAAACAGATGATTTAATTACTCGAACAGCAAGAAATCAGTACGTAGTTTTCTGTTTGCAATTATGTAAGCAATCGATGTATAATTTAGCTTCATTTGCTGACCGTTTTCTGTACTTCGAGGAACTTTCGTCCGCAAAGGGTTAATGAAGCGTCATTTAATGAAAGGAGGTCACTCGAAATGAAACTTAGGATCTGAGTAAAAATGTGATTTTCCATGTTTTCAGAATTAAGCAGAATATGGAAAATGTAATTTTCTGTTCCTCATTGAATTTTTCAAAAATTTCTTCACGAATTAAGATAATTTTATTAATGTACAGTGTTTAGTTTTGAATTGATAGAGAATTGTATGTTTACGAAATAATTATTTAGGAACGACCATTATCCGGTGCTACGTCTTCTCGAAAAGCTGCGGAGAAACAAGCATCGATTGTTCCAAGTAAATTGTAGCTATTTCAAGATTATACATGATGAAAATAATAACTCAAATGCGTTAAACGTCGTTTTTATAGAAAGAAAGAGCTCAAAAAGGGTATCTAATGGTGTAGCTAGAGAAACTCCGGCGACAGAAGAGGTACAGCTGACAAAATCGTTAAATGCAGATAGATTCGAAGAACATTAATTAATAATCCTATATTTTTATTCGTAGTTCATGGAAGAAGTGCAAATGAAACAGACAGGTGAACAGGACAAAGAAGGAATGCGTCATCGAAGTTTGTATTCGGATCAAATGTATCATTACGAAATGGTGCAGGAAGAAGAAGACGTATATGGCTAATAAAAATTCAATTGAATGGTCAATTCGCTGGTCTCGTGAAAATTTTATAATTATATTTTCAAAAATCTCTCTATAAAAAAAAAGAAGAAAACCAATTGTTGATCTCTCGTTACTTGAAACGATACACATCGAAGTTCAGTCGCCATTACTGTGGCGCTCGATGGTCGAGTAAAGTTTAAAGAATATTCTGCCACGACAGTTATAAATTATTCGATAATAAATACTTAACACTAGAACTATACCGGGTGGGTCAAAACGACTAATTCCTTATTTTTTCTGTTAGAATGACTTCAAACGTACAGATACTTCTTTAAGAAATGGTTAAAGAAGGTGATTCAGTAATACCTAAACTGAAGTATAAACCAATTGAAATGTTAATAAATTCACGCATATAGCTTTTATAAAGAAATTTTCAAAATACGGTTTAACAGGTTGAATGATATACAATACTAAATTATTTACAATATTTGTATATTAAATTATTTAATTGAATTGCGTTGTTATTGTCGCAGGTATGTTCTGATGCATATCACCACGTTAGATAGCATTATTTCCAATATAGAAATGTTTTCAAATAATCCTCGTTTAACATGTTGAATGCCGCACGATTTCATAGAGCAAAATACACAAAATGAAAAAATATAATATTAAATCATTTGATTGAATTGTATTGTTATTACTGCACGTACGTCTGGCTGAATGTCACCGCAGGCAGTATTATTTATAATATAGAAATGTTTTCAAATAATCATCGTTTAATTGAATGAACTATTGTAATTCGATTTGGTTGGGGGTCACCGGTGACCCTCATGGCATTCGACGTGTTAATTGAGGAAATTGCAGTAACTGAATTTGGGTGGGGGTCACCGGTGACCCCCATGGTATTCAACGTGTTAAGTGCTCGGTAGTTCTACTGTTAACAGAGGAACGAATAAATGATCACACGATAAATAATACAAGACTACGATAGTCGTCGAAGGGTGAAAATAAATAAAAGAGAACAAGCAACCACAGGATCAACGGAAATCACCGTACAAACCCGTTCTTTTATTAAATGTTTTATTATTAAGAGGGAGTTTCGGAGTACACAAGACTATCTAGTGAAGTCGATTTGGAACATCGGTGGTCTGTCATGCTAAAACAAAAATACTGAATCGCACCGCGCACTGCGACCGCACTAGATCGCTCTTCGTTATTGCACATCACACCGTTCGAGATCCGTTTACATGAAAGATGTGTACACAGCGCTCTCGAGTGTATAATTATTAATTATTAATCATATCGGACTTATCTCGTATAACTCGGTTTGCCTCCGATCGCACACGGTTGTGTATATCTCCTATATATATAAAGGACTATACGGTAATATCCGGTAATATTACTGTATATATTTATATATATATATATATGTTCATGTATACGTATATCGTGTATATACGTTGGAGCTAAACGCTACGTCATATAAATTTCAAGGTACAGGAAGTATCTACAAAGGTTTTTACTTCTACCACATAATTCACGGCTTGCCTAGGTTTCCGTTTTCCCTCCTGTGTTTTACCATTTTTCTTGGCAATTTGCCGCCGATCTACGTGTCGCTAATACCTAGAAGAAAGATTACCATGAATTTACCACGCTACGATCTTTACGGGCGAAATTAACAGTGTACACGGGAACCGTTACGCAAGACCATCGGCTTAACGACAAAATTGCAATAAATATAATGTCAAATAAATATATATATTTGTGTGTGTGTATATATATATATATATAGATTATACTTTTTTTTTTCTTTGTAATCGTTCGTTAGGAGGGGGACAATATAATGTCTTAAACGTTAACATGGATATGCATTATTGATTACAGTTAATAATACTGGCAGCTTAAAGTACAACGTGTATGTCCCTATGAGTACGCGTGTACGTGTTCCGTGTAGGTGTGTTTCGTGTAACACGTGAAACTCATTGGAAAGAAACGATTAATTGAAACCGAAGCGAAAGGAGAATCGGATCTGTAAACGTCGTGTAGTGTGGAATGATGTGGAGTACGGGTTAGCGCGACGATTCGCCCCGGATTAGCGTTAACGGAGTTATATTCGCTTTCTCTTTCCCGCGAATATTGTGTACAATTTCATTGTGTCCGAGTTGCAATAGTCGGCGGTTCGTTTCGAAGCGAAATGAATTACTTGCTGGAATGGCAATGGTACTTTCCTCGGATTAGTGTTCGTTTCGAGTCACGCTAATTCAGAACTTAGTATAGATTTGTAACGAATGAGGAGGTACTGAGGAAAAGCGAATACCAGTGTTTCACGTGCGCTTCTTAAATAATATGTATCGCTAAAGGAAACTTTTAAAAAAGAAATCGAGAAGTATCTGTATTTCAATAAAAAAGCTATTAATATTACAACAAACGGATAATTGTATCTCATACTTACGAAGTAAATAAATACTACAGTTCAAACAGTACATAAACAGTATAATAAACAATTGTATTCGTAACATGTACTTCGAATAACTATGAAAAACATATTCTTTCCCTTCGGCAACGCTGAACAATCTTATAAAAAATCAATAGAGTAGTGGTAAAGAGAAGAAATCAAATTGAAACCGTTAGACCATTACTGCTTGATTAAAACACAGATTTGCTTTTTCTCAGTAACGTTCGACAAGAGAAAAGAAAAAACATTCCGGGATACTAAGTACGTTAATCGGTGAATTAAGTATACTAGTGTCGCGGGTCCTAATATATCCTACAGAAAGTTACAATTAAAATCTTTGGTTACGCGTCGCCGGTGCCAGCGACGAAACTAAAATTCCGCTCACAACCTGGCTGCGAATCGAGACCCTTAGCACGAAATAATTATTGTAACACCACGGACGTCTCTCGTGTCGCGGCGGGCCGCGCGCCTCGTTGCTGGACTACCCGAAACATCTCGTTACAGCGACTTAATAGTTACCGTTAGTGCTAAACGCTATAATTAGCAATATTGTTATCGTAATTACCGTAATTAATTTTAATCAGTATTATCGTTATGCGCTATGACTATTATCAGTATTAATATAATTATTATCGTTACCAATAATCGTACGTACGAGAATATTGCACACAGCGACCAACAGACACGGATAAAGGGAACTAAGTAACAGATCACAGGTAAAACTAGGCTATCTCTGTAACAAATTGATATCACATGAAAAAATATGTATCGGTTGCCTCTTCTCACAGAAAAATCTCCCCAAAAATAAGAGACTGTCGGACGGATGACTCGGTTGGACGAGCCATCGACGATTCGGATCGGCTGACCCCTCAACCGTTGCCCTAACGACGCGACATCGTGCTTTAACCTCTCGCCCCTCCCGCTCAAAGGTCAGCCTGGACGAATTAAACAAATTCATTTCCGCGTCCACAATCCTCTCCCAGTTTCGCACGCTCGCAAACACCAACGTAAAGAGTATATAATCTGTCGATCAGCTCGCTGGTCCTGAGCCTAACCGCTTGTCGACGACGACGAGCAACTTAAGAACCCTGACTAAATGATCTTACGATTAGCGGTAAAACTGTTTTTGGCAAATTTATGAACGCCCAGCTGCTTAACGGATTCGCTGCCACCAGGACAATGTTAGAGGCGTCGATCCCTACTTTCGGGGTCTCTGTACGTTATGATTAGACTGCGGATCTTCGTGCGAATCCAACTGTTTAAGAACACAATTCGAGTTATAGAGTTCCGATGGAAAATGGTTCCTCACGACCAACGTTATAAGAAGCATTACACTTTGTATATTTTATCCACGAATCAATGCAATTTTCAACATATCTCGTAAATGCACACGAAGTGTCTTCGTCAAACCTTGTCATCATAACGTAAAGACCTTCAGAGAACAACGTCAAAATGAAAATCCTTCTCCGTTGACCCCAACTTTCGCGTTAGAACTAGCTGATAACGAAGAGCATCGATGAAAAGCGATGTCTATCTTTGATTTCACGTGAGCGACTTATCAGCCGGTGTCCTTTGGCGCATCGTTGACACGCTGCGTATCAACGATGCTATTGGCAGCGAAGACGCTAAGCCGCGCGTCCCTCCATTCGTTCGCTCCTCGTCGATCCGTAGTCCTCTCGCACGAACGTGAAACGCAAACTTAGCTCCGTTTTCTTTGGCTTCCAGCTCCAGTCGCGGTGGCCGCGCGGGCCAACCGCGTTGTGTTACTTACCTAAATACGTATCATCTCGCGCCCCGTTAGATTATCGGCTTGTAAGACAACGAGTCTGATCCCATCGATAGTTTCTTACATGAAACCCGTGGCCGCCCAGCCCACGAGCATAAGGAACAACCATTTTGTAAAGCTCTTGCGACAACCCTACACGAATCCTCTTCCACTCAGGACGCCGGACTCCTAGATTCTTCGACACTTCTCAGCGAACACGGAGTTTCTCTTTCTCCTCTGGCTCCCGAGTCATTGGCCGTCACGATTTCCCGTGATCCGATCACCGCGAAAGCTGCCCTGCCGACCAATCGACCGCGGGGGATGAACTCTAGATCCACTACGCGAAAATAAAGCGCGCGAGATACAGGCTCGCGATAAGAATTCTCTTTTCTGGGGAAGACGAGACTGATCCGACCTCGAAGCGTCGTCATCGCTGGACTCCGCTGTTGCGTCCGTATCCTTAGTACAGTCGTGCCCGTTTAAGCGTCGCTCCTCTGCCCGCTTTGCGGTCGCGAGTCGATGAAAATTGTAGCAATCGTTGGTATATAGAATATTAAATTAGAATTCAAGTATATTGGTACATCAAAATATACCGATTTCGTGAAACGAATGTTTGAATTTTCGTGTACGTTATAATAATTCAATACTAATCAGGAGCAATGATGTCGAAGGTAATATTGATAATAAATGAATGAAACACGAAGGAAACGATACGGTTTCAGATTATAATAATCTAGATAAATTAACTATATAATTTCTGACCGATTCTGTGTCTCCAAGGTAAACAAGTATCTACCATGATACTTACCCGAATAACGGTCGCGTCGCGGACCCGACTCGACGACAGTTAACCGGGCAATACTGTACTCCGAATGAAACTGATCGTTCTCTATCGCTGACGAAGTTGCTCGACGAACGGACATGCAACCGTAAAGGATTTAGGTGAACGAATACGATGTAACGCCGAGGTCGCTCGCTCTCCGAGTTCACAGAAACTCCTCGCTGATTTGTACTGTATTTCTATTCCCGTCGGGCGCAGAGTTCCAATTGTCGACTTCGTTCCCCTCCACGTTTCGTCGATCAGCAATCTCGGAAGCTCGGAATGTTTTGTGATTAGCGGTGGTCTCGTAAAACGCGAGACGGCGTGGGGAGGGGAGAAATCGTGGGAAATGTTCTCATGGAAGTGCGACGCGTGTCGGCCGCTCGGTGTCGGTGGATTTTCCGTGGAGCAACGATCTTCTGTACACAGGAGAAGGTGCGTAGGTACGCTCTCGAAACGTTCCGGTATCACTGAATCTCATTGAATAAACGGGATATCAAAAAGATTGCGGAGCGCCTTAAACGGCGCTACGATAGATGCGCTACAAAAGCTGCGCTATGACCGGATGCAGAAGACACATGTGCTCGGCGCCGCGTATCGGAAGACGGTTCACGCTGAAGTGCCGGACCATTTCCGGTATACTGTCGAACGGCTTGCTGAACTGGCCGAGGATGTACGCGTTCAACTCCTCGTTCTTCTGGATACGCATGTGCATGAAACCGCGCGCGCTTCTGGAATGTTTAATAAGAATTATGTTTATTGTTTCAATTGATGCATTCGATTGGCGAGAATAGGAGGAATTTAATTATTTCGGTGCGTATGTTCGATTCATAGGGAAAATTTGATTGTTCCAGTGAATACATTTGATTGATAATTAAGAAAATTTGATTGCTCTAGTTTGATTGTTGATAATAAAGAAAATTTCATTGTTCTAATTAATATATTTGATTGATGGTAATAGAGAAAATTTTATTATTGCAGTGAATATATTTGACTGATAATTAGGAAAATTTGATTGTTATAATTAATACATTTGATTGATGACAGCACAGAAAATTTAATTATTCCAGTGCATATATTTGATTGATAATAAGAAAAAAGATTTGACTGTTCCAATTTGATTGACAATATTTGATACTGAGGAATGTGGAGATTGAAAGATTGACAGTTCAGATAAACTGACCCCATCATTGGCCAAACCGGGTACCTCCAATTTATGAAGCTTTTGAAACTTTATCGTTAAAACACTTTATCGACCATTTTTATTTTATGGAATTAACCGATTTGTCCAGTGAGTAGTTCAACTGAGACACGAGAATAAATCCTTTGTAGTATGTTTGCATCTTTTAGTATGCTCCATGAAATCCAATTGAAGAATGAATGAATGTAAGAGGTAACGAATAAAGTGTACAGTTGTAAAGCTTACTTCAATGACAAAGAGTAATCCTGTTTGGTCGATTCGCTGTTCCTCACCAGGTAACTTCCTTCCCTCAGAAGTCGTAGGACAGCTTCTGCCTCGATTCTCGTGATGGATCCGTGGTACCATCTGCAAGGAAACGAACAAACTTTTATCTGCTCGGAACGATGTCTGATACTCGGAAACTTTCACGGTATATATTAGACACGCTCTGTTAGCCTTTGAAGATCACTGAATTCAAGGTAAAAGAACAATAGAAAAATACACAGTGAAACAATGTAAAGAAATGAAGGGAAAAAAATATAGAGAACAGCAGAGGAAGAAATAAACTATGACAATTAGAATTAACTAATAATATTATAACACAAATTATATGACAATGTAATAAAACATTACACTACGAAAATGATATAAAAATACAACAATAGAAAATTACACCACGAAAATGATATAACGATCTAATAATCCTCAAAGTAACACAGTCGCCAAAAATTTCCTACTCATTACCACTCGAATAAGTCTAAAATTAACGCAACAACCATAATGCACTTACTCAGCTGCAACTAAACACGATTAACCCAACGCATTTTTGCCATTTCTTAAAAACTAGTTAACGCCCTTTAACACGTTAAATGCCGTGGGGGTCACCGGTGACCCCCAACCAAATTAAATTACTACAGTTCACTCAATGACACGACGATTATTTGGAAACATTTCAATATTACAAATAATGATACTCAATTTCGTAACATTCAACTAAAAGAACGTGCAATAATAACAATGCAATTCAATCAAATGATTTAATATCATATTTTTTCCATTCTGTGTAATTTGCTTTATAAAATCGCGCGGCATTCAACGTGTTAACCGGCCACTTTCCGAGCGGGATGAGGGCAAGGTACGAGTATGGGGGAATTCTCGAAGTTTCGATGGGACGCGGAAATTTCCTTCGGGTCGACTCTGGTCTGGAAGTGTCGTCATGCGCATGTTTTAGCCGATCCTTCGGAAGACCTAGTTTATGACCTGCTCGGTTATTAACACTAAAATTACCGAAGGGGTCAAATCGACCCACTTGACAATTTTTATTCTGCAAGTATTTCAACGACGAAAGCGTTTCTGCGAAAGATTTTCAATTAAATTTATGGATCTGTAGAGAAATCCTTAAATTAAGAAATCCATTGCTTTAATTTTTATAAAAAATTGGGAACAAATCACTCTAATTGCTCGGTAGTTTTAGTGTCAAGACGGATGAAACGAAAATCTAAAGCCATTGTATGAAATTCCAAGGAACTAAGATAAACTTTACCTACCGCGACGGATAGATGACGGTTGTAGAAACTGAAACTCTAAAATATCGACGAAGGATAAACACTAAAATAAACTGTCTATCCCGTTCATGTCATAAACTAAACTTCGAGAATTTCTACTTACGGCGTTCCGCATAGGACGGAACAACAGCATTCGAATACCCCGCAAGATCTCCGAAAGCAAACGCGAAGTGACCGTAAGTGCGCATGGAGGTCGACGGCGACGCTCGTCTCTGGCGATCAAATAAATTCGAACGACGTACCCTTGTCTCTCGAGAGGGAGGTCCACGTCGACGAGGTCGGCGGATCCACGCGCCGCGCTGATCTCCAACGGCAATCCGAGGCTCAGGCCGCCAGGCTTTTTCGGCGCGAGCTGACCCGCGCCGCCGGCGCTGTTCGCCCCGTTCCCGGCGTCCAGATTCAGTGTCATCTTCGGACGCGCCAGCCCGCCGCCTGAAATGAGTCATGCGACAGTTAGACGCCATGAGATTCCCCCGGCGGGGGTGAACCATCGATTATACGCGTACGGGCGGAGCGCGGGCAGGAAACGCGTCTCGCTGGTGGATTTTATGGGCCGCCCTTCGTAATTGGAACAAATCGGAACTCGGTTTCGGTAAGATTCACGGCGACAGCGAGCGGAGTCCCGTCGATACGTAACGACAGATTTTTATGGGACGCGGCTGGGGTGGGCCACATTCGAGAAGAAGTTTAATGAGGGACGTTTCGCTGATCGCACTCCCGTGGGACAAAATGGAGATTAATGGGAGAACGAAAAGAGACTTTGTGAATGTGGAATTGAATGGCGAGGGGTGGTAGGTGCGAATGACTGTTGATGGCAGGGGGTTGGATTTGGTCGCGGGGGAACTGTTGTTTAGGATGGAAGAAGGGGTGGAAGGTGAACGTTATGGGTAGATGGTTTCAATTTTTATTGTAGGTGAAGTTGGGTAATTGTAATTATTATATTGCAGTATCTAGAATTATTTAGCGTAGGTTAAAGTATTGTAGGATGAATTTGTTGTGCGTGCGTAAGGGTGACCAGGTCGTATTGCGACGATCGGCGCCGGGATGTTTGGAAAATAGTGTGACTGCGTTTAGAAAATTTCGAGTCGCTGAAAGAATACGAGGAAGAGTGTCTGGAACTGAGCGACTGGACCGTGAGAGAAGCGTGTACGTGACTGCGTGAATTTTGACTATGGACGAAAGATGCGAGTTAGAAGGGTGCAAGGGTGAGAAAGACAGAGCGAATGGGGGTGTGTGTTAAAAGCGAGTGGGAATGCGTGCGAGGGGTACTTTTTGGTGAGAGAGCGTGAAGAACATTTTGTGCGTGATGGAGAGTCGTGTGTTGGCCTTCGTGGTATTAAGTTGTATTTTTACGTGTTGTCCATACTGTTTCTTTATCTCATTAAATGCATATATATTGTTTCCTAATTCTCTTTTTACTGAAGATCCACCTTTTCAATATCTATAATAATAGTAGCCCCACTATAAACTGGGGGCTTGTGCGGGATCACTATAATATTAAATAAATAAAGTTAGGTAATTTCAAATATTACATGAAGTAGGTAAAGTTTGATAGTTTCGATTATTATTTAAAGTAGGTAAAGTTTAATAATTTCACTTATTATATAATGTAGATAAAGTTAGGTAATTTTAAATATTATATGAAGTAGGTAAAGTTTGATAGTTTCGATTATTATTTAAAGTAGGAAAAGTTTAATAATTTCACTTATTATATAATGTAGATAAAGTTAGGTAATTTCAAATATTACACGAAGTAGGTAAAGTTTGATAGTTTCGAATATTATATGAAGCAGATGAAGTTATCTAATTTCAAATACTATATAAAGTAGATAAACGTAGACAATTTCAATTATTATATCAAATAAATCAAACTAGACAATTTCAATTACTTCTGTTCATCATTTTATTCTTCTAACGTGCAACTGAACGCACATGAATGAGCCTTCTGTATTGTATTTTAAATACATTCTTCTACCGTATTTTACACTCTAAAGAATATTTCTCCCGAATTCACTCATAAATTAATTATATACTCTTCCTTATATTAACATCACTCTTTCGTAAACCAATTGTGACACATATAGAAATCAATAACTATAAATACAAATTCTCTATACTATTGGTTTCTACTTGTAATTAATCACTTGCGCTGGAAAGACGTGTCACGTACGTCGAGACGTTTCTACCTCAAAATTCTCAATGATGTCTTTCACACATTGATAATCTTGTTGCACTACGCCTATTAGATTACTTCGAAATGTATCACTTTATACAGAATGATTAACAAACAAAATTAGTACAGTGAAACCTGTTTTGTGCGGTTCTTTTCTATGCGTTTTGTTTTTCGTGCGATTTCTTTTCTTTTCACAAGAAGATGCGCATTTTGGACTACGGCGAGTAGCAGTGAATTATGTGCATTGTGTAATTTAATTATTTATTTTGTTTGAAAGCACTACCTCACTTTTTCGTAAATTTCTGAACACTTTTTTGCGCGGTTCTTTTTATGCGGTCCCTATCTACCGTACAAAAACAAGTTTGATTGTATACATATCAGTGTAAAATAGGTAAAATCAAAATTCATCGCAGGGGACTTTGCCAAATTTCTGAATTCATTTCCAGCGCAAGTGGTTAATAAAGCTGCTAATAGGATTCCATCGTAGATGGGATTTCGTTTATCGAGACGCGCCGTCCGATCTTAAGATGATCGACTTCCAGACGCGGGGCAATTGTGTCAGCAATAATCGTGCTTTTGAGGCAAGAACTCGGTAATACCTGTCCAGGAATATTTCCTTCAGGACGAAACAATCAACCGTGACTTTCGCCGAGACTTTGTCGAGATATGGTAATGAGACGTCTCGTGCTCGTCAATGGACAGCCCGAGTGCTTTCAGTTAGCAAAAACAATACAATCGGAATTCCTTCCCTGAATTTTTTTCACTCTGCACCCTCCGAGCACCCGAGAAGAGAATTCCACCGACTGTTCGAAGTTTTCGGGATGCCCTCGCTTTAAGATTTCCGTGGAAATGACAAGCATTGTTTCGACGTAAACAATGTGACTCTAGAAATGGGAGACGACAGGCCAATCTCGTTCTCCGTGAGTATACTTAGCTGACGTCTCGATTCAATTCATAAATTACGACATTCATTCTATTAAATCAGATACTCAACTCTACCATCTGAAATTCGAGTTTTCTTTTAATCACCGGTGACCCCAAACCAAATCGAATTACCATAGTTCGTTCGATTACACGTTGATTATTTGAAAATATTTCTATATTATAAATAATACTACCTAATGCGGTGACATTCAGCTAGATGAATGTGCAATAATGATAATGCAATTCAATCAAATGATTTAATATTATATTTTATTATATTATATTATATTTAATATAATTATATGTTATATTATATTTAATATAATATAATAAAATATTTAATATTATGTTATATTTTCCCCATTTTTTGTATTTTGCTCTGTAAAGTACTGCGGCGTTCAACGTGTTAATGAAATTTATATTAGAAGAGTTTTGAGAGACTCAAGATATTATTACCTAGAATTACATACATTAGAATTAATGAGAAATAATTGCGTGAAGAATGGGGTGTATAAATTGTAAAATATATTTAATAAGGATTAATAAGCTGTTACTCTATTTTTAAGTACGTTTAGTTCTCCAATTTTCGAATTTCGTTTTTGTGAAGTGATGTATTAGAAATAATGACTGGCCTAGTGAAAACAAATCTCTGATGATTAAATATTGCGGTATAAAAGATATTTTAGCATGATTTTAATTCGACCCTACAGTTTTTATATGCTTAGAAAATCTAAAAGCTACTTGGTATATTATTTTAAAAACAAGTTTCCTAAGCGTCGAGTGTCACTGAAACGTAAGAAAATAATGATTCTAAGAAGCAGCATACTTCGAAATAACTCCATGCGAAAGTGTGCTTAACCTTAACGAAAATATGATGGAAGGTTGCTATTTACAGTGTTTAACCTCGGAGAGGCTATTTACTTCGTTCACCGTACTAGCATTAGAGTCTACATACTATATAATAATCTTAATACGTAAAACAAAATAATGCACAGTTCAATCCTTTGCACTCGAAAGTTTTTCAATAGAAATATTCAACATTTTCTGACGAGATATAGGTGATATTGTTTGAAACTAATTTAACGATAATTCATAGATAAATTAAGCAACAGAGGTGTTTTATTTAACTGTTTCGCGTAGTAATGCAAAATTTAATCTGAAATATTAAATATTCAACTTCATAGTTTTGTTGTATCGAATTATGTGGTGACTGAGAGTCACCTCTCGAGTGCAAAGGGTTAACAAAGCGAATTATTAAGGTCATTAAAACGTCAACCCGAGTCATGGTCATTTATCAATGAACAAAGTTACATAGTTCACAAACTTGTTTACACAACATGACCTTTAAGTTACCTTGAAGTCAACGTCGACAGAAAATCAATGAAAGATGCTTATTCACTTTACACGCATTTATAGCACATAAAAGATCCGCAAACAATAACGCACGAAGTTTAATACACAATATAACGTCACAACTCGAAACATACGATTCCCCAACACCGATCACTCGCCTAATATATACGTTCACATTCCATTTCACTCGACACCTTCCAGAGCATTCTTTCGTCACCATGCACGAGCTTCGCGTGTATTCGGAATATTCTAGATTCATTAAAACGAACAGCGTTAATACGCAAAAATCAATAACTCAGATAATCAATATATTCTAATCGCCGTTCATCTATCGCACACACGTTCACCGTTCATTCGTACATCCAAATTATCACATTCCGTTCCGGAAATTTCGGTTATACCTTGATTATAAACCATACTGCTTTTTTAACTGATAGGTTAGCACCTTGACTGCCACGGCGGTCACCGATGACCGAAGCTTTGAAATGACAAGAAAATAAGTATGACTTGGAAGACAATTGATTTCGAATACAAATTTTCCATAACGGAAATGAATAGATAATAGGGCAATATAAAAATTTTCATATCAAAGAATTAATAATTTTTGCTTTACATCTTTGCTATAGAAAGAATAAGATACATAAAGCTCTGAAGGTTTTCGTGGCAGTCAACGTGTTAACATTCAAGGTTTCGCTGACTTTTAAGATATTTTGATATTTCATTACGTTTTCGTTGTCTCGCGTACCACTATTCTTCGACACATGCCTCGCAAAACATGTTTCCTCAGAAAAATTATGTACCACAAATGGTACACGTGGCACGGAACGTGTCAATGTGTTATAATATTCAATGAGTATTAACCCGAACGCAAATGAGTGACCAGCGTCTCCCGCGGTTACGAAACGAAAGTGGTCCGCGTAATACGTAAGTGGCAAATTGGGAAGCGAAGCGGGGTTGATAAAGGTAACAGAAGGGTGTAGCTCGGCTCGCCTGCTCATCAACTATTTAGAAATTCCGGTAAGTACATTTTTCGAGGCCGCCGTCAAGCGTGACCGTCAATATTATTACACCCCCGTCGGCCCGTGGAACTTCGGGGGATGATAATCGACGGTAGGGTCCGTCGCTCGGAGAAGAAAGTGCTTCTGCGGCCGCCGCGGTAATTTCATTTGTTGGGCGCAATCTCTTAGCGGCCGACTTTTGGAAGGTCGCATGATCCAGGTACCAGCGAATTGCTCTGACAGGTGTAACACTGCGTTACCTTTCTTCGGGACTAACGCGCTCCGAGCGTTTTCCGCGGCCGACCGAAAGGAACCGCTCTATGAATTATGTATGAGCATGCACTTTGGGAGCTCGAGTCATTGAGTTCCTTCGAGCCTGATGCAATAAACATTTCGGACAAAAGTGTTCGATTTTCAATCGGATATTCTTCCGTGGCGGCACCTTGTATCGAGAAGACTGTCAAATAGTTGTTACAGACATTATGAGAAACATGATTTATTTATATAATGTTGCGTTCGTAGATTCTACGGTAGTAATATATTATGCAAATGTTTTAAATATCGTGTTAACCCTTTGCACTCGACAGCTTTTCACTTGAAATATTCAATAGTCTGTAATTAGACGTAGTGGAGATTCTTTAAAATGAATTTATCAAGAAAACACACATGAATTAGGGAACAAAGATATTTTCTTTGAATATTTCACGTACTGCTGCAGTGTACAAAGGTTAATGGTAAATACCAAGGTTTATAATTTCGCTGTATTAAATCATTTGGCGACTGGGAGTCGCTTCTCGAGTGCAAAGGGTTAATAAAGTGAAATTCTGGATTTGGGTTCTGTTTAGTGACATTATTGACTTTTTTAGTAATTTTCTAAGAATGTGAATTCTGGGAACTAATGCTTTTTACTAAACAGTATCAAGAAGTATAGTAAATATAATATATAATATATAAGTAGTTTCCAAGAGTTCTAATATAATAGCATCTACTACAATAATATAGGAGAAAGAGAGTTTTATTTGAAACAGTACAATTATTTCATGACAACTCACAATAAAATTTATACACTCAGATACTCTTGTCTCGCACTCGCACACTTTCTAGAACATTCTTTCATTATCATGCATTAACTTCACGTATATTTGGAATATTCTAAATTCATAAAAAACGAACATTATTAACACAAAAATCAATATAGAGAAAATCAATTTACTCTAGAATATTCCAATGCTTTGAACATTCATTCAAAACGTGCGTTCATCACTCATTAATATATCTATTCTCACACTCAAATACATCCATTCCGACAATAATATTAATTTCAATTCATACCAAAGAAAATCAAATAAAAACAATCGTGTCTCGAAAACAATTCTAAGACTTTCCTTGTCCATCCAAAAAGCTGTAAATGCTGAAAGCAACTCGTTTGAAAGTGGCCGCGCGAAATTCAAACACGAAACCCGCCAACTTCCCTTGAAATGCAGAAAATCAGTAGGGGCGGCGTTCAAGAGCCACAGACTTGGGCTGAATTATTTATTCGACGATCCGGTAGCGGAACGATCACCAGCAAGTTCACCGCGGCGAAATGTCGGCGATATAAATCGGCCGCGTACACGCAATTGCGAACGAAAGTCTCGAATGGTTGTATTCGCGCTCTCTTCCGGTTCATCCGGGGCGGCGTGCGTTTTCGGGGATGGTTAAACATTGATGACGGGAAGGCAGCCGCCAACTACTCTCCGAGATTGGCCGTCTCTCTATTATTAAATTTAATCCGATGGGTTCGATTTATCTGTAGGAATTTTTCGTGAGCTCGCCCCCTGGTTTTTTCTCTGTGCCTCTGCTGTTGCTTGCTGAAATGTATATATCTCGACGATACACGTTTAACACAGACTACCAAACAGTCGAATCGATCACAGTTTTTCTGTGGAAACTCCGAGAGTGCATCTACTGAGATTTCTACTGACTTACAGTTTAATTTGGGCATTATTGCATCAATTTCTTTAGTTATTTCTTCGAAAATCGTCGGTTAACTTTTCAATATAGAAAAGGGAAATCAGGAATGGATCATTTTGACCTGTTTGGTAGTTCTAGTGTTGACACTGATCACTGTGGTAGTTCAGTTTTCTTATTTTGTAATTATAGATGCTCTTGAAGGTATATAATATTCAAAATGATTTGAAAAATAAGTAGTTTCATTCGAATATTGTTACGAATAACAAATATATTCTTAGAATCTTTATAAGGATCACATATTAGCAGCGTATCTTCCATCTTCTTGTCGAGTCAAACTTTTCAAGACACTAAATTGTAGTATAACACAGCATTAGATAATCGTTTTTACAAACGATTTACACTATTTGAAAAATTATTTAAAATTCATAAATAAACATTAGTAAATTACTTGGAGAATTATAAGAACATCGTGGGTTTCAATTGTACAAGGCTGCCGAGGCATTTGTTAAGTAAGAAAATAAACAACGAATAGGTCAAATTAAACAAGTACGGTGAAGTTTACTGAGATTACTGGAGAACCTTCCACTGATTACCTAATTATCTAACTCTTCAAACCAAAATCCCTTTCTTATAACTCCCATCAATTTCAACATCAAAACTCAAAATATCCGTTGATTTGTCAATGACAATACCATTCTAAGGTTGTCCATATTCCTCGATCCATTACAAGATGAATATCTCGAAAAGCATGAATCATCGAAGCACTTATTCCTGCATTATCACTACAGGTACAGCACTTTATCAGTATAACGCAATTCGCGAGGCAACACTTTCCAATGGGAATACGGTTCCCGACACTCGTACGCTTATTTTCTCCTTTCCTACGCAGACTGTTTTAATATCCGTCCGAGACGGAGATACGTCTCAATCAATTTCGTCGCGGTGCCTCTCCATCCATTCCCAGCCGTTCTCCCCCGGGAAATGCGGGGATACAAGCTAAGACGCCTCCAGTATGCGAATAAGTGTCTGCACCGCCGCGGTATTTGTATACGGGGTGTGTCGCGAGCCCGCGACGCCGAACAACCGGCTTTGGAAACTTGTTATCCCGCCGTAGGAACTTCGCGAATTTTCATGCGGAAACAACGCTGGCGACGGGAACTTCCTCTTTTTTCAGGCGAGCTGCTCCAGGAACTTGTTTCTGTACAGGGTAAACCGGAACAAATCGGGTCGGCTGTTTTTTTTGAGAGTAGAGGAATAAACGTACTTGAATATGAGTAATAAAAAGTGAAGAATTTATTGATCTTTCCGTTGCAGTTAAGAAATAAGAAACGAGAAATATTGTTTGCGACGTGATTGACGTGGATTGGATTCTTGCCTCGATCTGATTTATCTTTTAATTTGATTCGTTTGGGGGAAATGTGTGGAGAATGAGTTTGTAGATTAGAGTCCAAGGAAATGTGTATTTTGATGTGAGAATTGGAATTTGTAATATAGAGGAAAAGAAGCTTGTGTTTTATATGTTTTTAAACGGGATTTTCTTTGAACACTAAGTTAATTAGTTAGTTATTCTATACTGAGAGATAGGTACGATATAATCAATTATAACGATTGAACGACGTTATTAAATATGAAATAATTAAATATGAAACAAGTAGAACTTAAAGAAAGATACATCAATAATGAAATATGAAACGAATGCAATTTAAGGAAAAGGAACATCAAGAATCAAATACAGAAAAAGTATGATGATCAAATATAGAACAAATAAAATGAAGAAAAGGGAACATCAATAAGCAAATGAACAAATAAAATTAAAAAAGAAAAGAAACATCAATAATTAAATATAGAACAAATAAAATGAAGAAAAGGAAACATCAATAATCGAGTGAACAAATAAAATGAAAAAAAGAAACATGAATAATCAAATGAACAAATAAAATGAAAAAAAAGAAACATCAATAATCAAATATAGAACATATAAAATGGAAAAAAAGGAACATCGATAATCAAACCTAAAATAAATACAATTTAATATCGTAAACATAAGAAATAAACAAAACAACAGGACGCGATAAAGAAAATCAGTTCGGAGGACTGCCGAAAGAAACCCAACCCCAAAAGTTACCGGTGTCCTCGAAGACCGTTGCTCGTCCATGAAAATAACGTCGAGGTCTCATTCCATCCGCGATTATTCTCACCCTGCAACAGCGAAACAATCGGCACAAAGAGGCCCAGGACATTTTCATCCGTCTCGAAGAACGTTCACACGGAGATACGCGTTTCCCGGGGAAAGAAAGAAAACCTTCCGATGCTGGAAAGTTAGGTGGTCCCGGAAGTCTCGGGGGAAATTCTTCGTCACGGAGGAACCGCCGGAAATCTCTCCGGTCGGTTGTACAGCTGTGTGTACATACTTCTATATATACCTATACATCCTGTCGGGGATGAGAGAACTTTTAATTCCCCGTGAAAATCAGGACGCACGGCCGGCACGCGGGGCGAAAGTGCCCGGGGCGTCCTCGCAGCGCGAAGTCAGACAGCCCGCGTCGACGATTCGTATTTATTGCGGCAACGAGAAATCGAGGGTGGAGATTTACGACGACGAAGAATTTAGTGGGGACGCAGCCGTGTCACGCCGAGCCGATTCTTCGGGGAGAGGATCGAACGATGGTGATCCACCGCGACATTAAGGGGGGACGCCACCTAAAGACGTCCTAAACGTAGGTATACTTTGGAACTGTTTCGCTGATAACTATTCAGTGAAAAGTTCTGACTTTTTTCTAGGTGTACAACTGTGATCTTCTGTTTTATGTTTATATTTTTTTTAGGCTGAAATGTCACAAAATGGCGCATTCGCAGGATTTGCTGTTTTCGTGAAACTTCCGTTATTGGCCGATTGCTGACGACTGCTACATCTGAAGATGTTTCTGTGGATTTGTGAATAGGAATATATTTTTTTAACTGCAGCCTACGGATTTCTTGAAATTTTCATTATTATGGAAATGACAATTTGAAGTGCGAAAACTTGTTTTCATTTCGAAAAATAAGCTTCAGGTTTTAGAGAATAATTGCGCCATTTTGTAACATTTTGGATTAGAAGAAATATGAATGCAAAGCAGGAGGTTACAGTTTTACACTAAGAAAAGATAGACGTTTTCACTTAACAGTTATTAACCAAAGAATTCCTAAAGTCTACTGATATTTGGGGCGTCTTTAGGGGGTGCCACCCTTTAAAGCGTCAGTGCGACTGAAGGCGCGGCGTCAGCGAAACCGTCGAATGCAGGGAGAAGATGCTCGCAGGATCGTAAAATTTCGAGGATTTTTGGCGAGCGATTGATGGGCATTATTCGAATTGCTCGGACATAGTGTATTTATTTAACCCAATTGCATCGTTGAGAATGTTTCGGAAAATGTCTGCTGCGTATCAACGAACGCGAAATATTTTTGTATTGGAATATTGTATAACTTTCTTAATATTTCGAATTTGTTGATTCTGAATACGTATGTTGAGTTTCGGAATGCTGTATTTATTGAATGTAATATTATTAAATATAGTTGCATAATTATGAGTAACTCAAAGTAAGCGTTGTATTATAAGTGAGTTAATGTAATCAACTTGAAGATTACTTTTGCTTTTAAATTTATTTAAATATTAAGCTCCAGGTCCACGTGACTATGAAAATGGTAAAATACAAATTTCATTGGTCAGGGTATTTTTCGAATAAAAGCATTCTTCGAGAAGTCCTTAAAAAGTAAACGGTCCGTCAATACTCGACGACTGAAGTTAAGCAACATTTCCACCGTCAAAACGGAACTGTCAGGGAAGAAGCATTCGGTCGTCAGAAGAAGGGAAAGAATACGAAGTTTCACGGAGAAGTACTTCGTGAAAATATTTCATGAGTCGTTCGCGCTCTCGAAGAAACTCCCCCAATGTAAGAAATCGGAGTTTCAAGCAGATGTCGGAGAGGTTCACGCAAGACTTGTGATCGAAAATTGCACTCCATGGCATACTAAAAACGTTCACCCTGAGAGCACAGACACTAGAAACTTCTTACGTAGTTATAGGAAAGAAACCTTCCCACGTGACGCCTTTCGCTAGCGGACACACTCCTACATACTACAACGCTCCCCCTCGAAAAACAATCTAAGCACAAACATTCCTTGAATTAAAATATTCGCAACTATAACCAATAGACTATAGGTTTTCCTACAAATTCAAACCTTCAAGAACATAATTAAAAAGGTTGATATTTTTCCAAAGGAACACTTCTTCCTAAAAAGTGTTACACAGAACACTACACTTTAGATGCTCCACATATTTCCTCGACTCCGTGCAATTTTTCATTCCCAAACTTCCATAAATCCAGAAAACCATCTAACAGTCAATATGCTTCATAAATCACGTTTCCCTCGCAACTTCAAAACATAAGAAATCCCGTATTAAACTACGCACCAGCATCAACATCGCCGATGCTTCAAACGAAACCAAAATTGATTAAAAAAAAACTTTCTTCCACGTTTATTTCCTTAGAAAATTCCCATAAATTATCCGAGCGAAAGAAAGGAGGATCCATTTGTCTGTCTATTGAATGTTCCCGTCGTCGAGACGCGGGAACGGATAAATAACACCGGAAAATCCGGCGAGTCACGGTGAGATCGTAACTCCAGCCATCATCCGCGCGCTGCTTCTAGCAGCTTCGAATCTTTTCTCGCGGATTTCGTTCCCAGCTGGAAAGCTCGCGCCGCGTCGCGTCGAAACGGCCGAACAACGGATGCTGGATCCGAGCTTCCGGTGGAGCAGGGATAGACGTTGAGATCTCCGGCAACAGATATTGCTGTTGCGGAACCACCCCCGCGACGTTCCCCACCGGCGAACCGTTGACCCTTATCGTCGCGCAACAAACACTTGGAGCCTGCTCGGAATGTTTGATACGGTTCGATCCTCATGAAATATGAACTATCCGGGCACACACGACGCTCGCTCATCGCCGAGCTCTGCAATTTGCTCGAGGATCACCGGCTCCTTCGAAGGGAGAACGCGTATCGATGTCCACGGTCAACATTTCTTATTTACCGACCGGTAACCTTATGCTAGACAACGTTTAGTTGGGGTCCCGTGAACGAGCTTTCAAACGTTTGCGCTTCTTAATTTGATTTAACAATACGTACTGGTTGAACGACGGGGTTTGAAGTTTCAATCTCTGCATTTTCTTTTCACTTTGCATCGACTCTCGTATTGTCGGATTAACACGTCGACCAAGGCGTCTGGATCATTTGAAAATAATTGTGAGGAGAGAACTGTTGTATTGATATGTTTAGGTAGCTAAATAGTAGTGTTACTTGAGAGTTATGATAACCTTTTATCTCTTCAATGTCGTAGAATATTATTCGATCTTATTTTTGCTTTTAAAATATTAAATGGTCTCTCTTGCTGTTCTGGGATCTTATCCAAATTTTATTTAAATACATCTCGGTCATCTATGAGACACCATCTAATATTACGTACTGAAGCTCATAGGGCGGTTTACGGCCAGTTCAATAGTCTAAATAGAATTTTTATTAATGTTAATAGATTTTACTGTTCTCTCAATTTTTCTTCCTCTCCTATTACTTTTAGAAATAATATCATGCGATTTCTGGCCTCCTACGACTTTTCTGTATAATCTATCTGTGTCTTTATAGTTTATTGTTTTTTGTGTACCAAAGGGTTGAAGCCCGTATACTAAATAAATAAATAATTGATATTAAATCATTGTTAATTCAATCTAATGCGTTTGTTACGATAGGATGAGTAATGTCATACGCTCTAAATTTTCGTCAACGTGTTAATCAGTTCTTCAAATTTTGTTTCTTTTCTGTCTGAATTTTTATTGAGAAAAATTCATTGTTTAATTTGGTTAGCTTTGTTTTATAATTAGTTGTTTGACTGGATACGAGGTCAAACTAAATGAAATCGAGTTACTACAAGGGTAGCTAATGTGATTATTTTCAGCAAGATAAACGTGCAATAATAATGCATTTTAATTTAAAGATTTGATATGTTTCCATCGTTTCGTGTACTTTGCTGCGTGAAATCGCGCGCCATTCGACGCGTTAACGCGTTGGGAATGGAAATAGAATGCATTAATGTATTCAGTACGAATCGGGACTTAATTTCCAAGAGCAAGCAGTTTCAAAGAACACTTTCGAAACTGCAGTACTGCTTTACGAACTACATCGCCTTGGGAACTACAGCTGAGAGTTGTGATAAAAAACTGGATTTCACCTACTTTGGGAGTAAGCTTCCAGCTTTATCAAATGTATTAAACAAGGAAAAGTATCGGAAATTCAAGTAATTGTTTCGATAAAATCTCAATGTTCCATTCAACAATCATGCTTCCCGCACAATTTACCGAACAAAATAAAGAACCGAATAAATCCTTTTCATTCTTCCTTGATAAAACGGTAATCCGCTGAAATTTAATAAAATCCTACTTTCCTACTTCATTCTACTAAATCCTACTTCATTTCACAATCTTCACTACTCAAAAGTTCTATATTCAATAATTACAAAAAAATAATTCCTTGCGAAATGACTGATATCAAATGAAAATGTTCAGTAGCGTTAATAACTAAATAATAGTGTAACGTAAGAATTCTGACACCAAATAATTAATAATTCTTCATTTTCATCTTTTCTAGAAGCAGAAGAAGTGACACAGAAAACCTAACGCTTTTCGCAGCCGTGTTAACACATTGTTGATCGGTCACGAGTTAACCGGTGTTTGCACTTGCATTAGCTATTTCAATTTTTGAAACACAGGGCAATATAGAACATTGCAAAAGCAAAATATTCAAAATTATATTTCAATTCATTACACGTAAATAAAGTATATTGAAGTTTATTTGGACTGTTTCACTTTCATATTTAATTACGAAATAACAACCGGTGACATGAGATAGCTTCTGCATGGAATTGCCGGTCAACAATATGTTAACACGTTCGCTACCAGCGTCACATATTTGTGATGGCCGTAATTCTATGATTTACATAACGAAAATGAAATTAATCATACAGATACTATTATCAGAAATTAAACTACGACATTACATTTAGGAACTCAATGACTCGTTTCAGTTTCATTTTTCTAATATTTCGTTTAGATTTACTGGATCGAAGGAAATATTATAATTGAGGAGACCGTCACCGAGATATGCGCTGGTAGCGAACGTGTTGAAGAAAAATTCTGGCGTTCAGAGATTTTCGTAATCGCGCGACGTTCTAGGTCAGAAGTTCACCAAGAGAAGCCGGCGTGCTTTTAATATGGCGGCCTGCCGCGAAAATGCCAACTTATGTTTCCAGGCCGTTAGTACTTACGAGTGACGCTCTAAAAGAAAAAAAAACGTTTGCAGAGGAAGTTCTCCGATCTTCTGACACAGTTACCAGCGGCAGGGTGCTCGAGCCTCGCGATCGTCGTTTGATTCTCGGCGAGCCGGATTAGCGGGACCCGTCGAGAGGCATCCTAACGAGCCTCTAGTCGATTCCCGCGCGCGGGAACTTTCAAGACACCGCTCGAAATTAATGGCGGCGACGCGCACGGAGGAGCAGCTGCGCAATTCGAATACCGTCAACGAATTAATTGGACGCGCGCAACTATTTAGCTTTGCGGCCGAGAATTTTTCAACGCTTCCATTACCGGCGTTACATATTTGTGATCAAGAATTTTAGTTAATCGCCATTTGATCGACGTAAAGTATATTGACAGATTCTTGACATTCCTGAAATAAGGGAGATTACGGCCACAGAAGAGTATTAAAGCGTTGGGAATACAAAATTGGTGGGAACTGTGGGTATTCAATATTTTGGATGAAGAAAATTGAATTACTTTCTCTTGTGTTCTTATTTGGTGACTTACGGCGTGAAGTGTGGGAAGGTGAAGAATGAAATTCTTTTATTAATGGACTGAGAGTATTTCGAGTTTACTTATCGCCAAAGAATACCGTAACATAGGTAACAAGAGGAAACAAATTCACAGAAGTAACCTAGCGCAATACTGAACGTGTTAATTGTAAATGTTACCACAATAACAGTGACAAAAATAATAGAATGATTTTTGCCGCCATATACGCGGTATTGAACCCAGTAAGTAAAAGTGCCATTACACTTACATGGCATTGTTCCATTAAGGGTCATATGTAACTACAAAGATTGCTACTGAAACAACTGTTGCTAACGAACTAAACTGCTCCATGGAAAGCTAAATGGCGTATTGTTGAATTATTGAATTGACTCTCAGATACCAAAAAATAGGAAAACCCGTGTAGCAATCTTTCGTTGTTCGCATCATCGAATCGTTCATTAGCAGCTCGCGATTCCAGAAATCAAAAGTCGAAGTCGCCGTTACGTCGGTATTCGACCGTGAAGGTTTGAAACCGGATCGCGGCGGACTGAAAGGAACGCAAGGGAAAAAGGAAACGCTCGCGCGCGTGGAAACGCAGGGAAAAAAAGGGGAAAAAGCGGAGAAAACGCTTGGAACATCGCGGCCGCGCGTCGAAAGGGCGAAAACTGGGTTACCGGATAGGCTCGCGAGAAACGAGCGTTAGACGGGTTTAACGTAAGGATCCGTTGCCACTTAGGGATTTCGTCGACCGTGACAATTAGTGGGAAACGTCGGCATTCGTTAAAATCCGCCGACGGGAAATTAGAACTCTGCCGGATCCGCTCCCTCGTCTATTTGGATCGTTACCAAACGGTTTAACGACAGTCAAGCAAAATACACGGGGCATCGGCCGCGACACGATACGTGACTGGGTTTCCGTGGCCCGGACAGACAGCCGTGCACGCGACAATTTTATTTTTCTGTCGGAAATATGTCAACCGAGCGCGGGACACGGTTAGGGACCCGGCGGATACTCGGTTCGTTAAATTTCATTCGCTTCGCGGTTGCTCGTGATCCTCGGATTCGTGTTTTCCACCGCGCGACGAGCTTTTTCCCGATGGTTATCCATTTGAAGGATCAGCGCTGCTGATGGTTCGAATGTGTCTCTTTCATGGTAACGGTTTAGAGCTGGATATTTACGAATAGCGCAGGCGTTACTTATAGGCACCTGGTAGAAAGATTTCAATCTGACATGGAAGATTGCGGTTAGTATTTTATTCTGAATTATTTTGAAATTAACCCTTTGTACTGTAGAAGTGTTTCATTGGAAATCAACACTTTCTGGATATCGTTTTCTGATACCCGCTTGAGAAATCACACGTAAAATGAGGAATTAAACTATTTTATTCGAATATTTCACATACTGATGAATTATAAGTTAAATATTAAATATTGAGCTTCGCTATTTTGCTACGTTAAGTTAACACTTTGCGTACCGGTCAATTTTCGGAAAATTGAATTGCGACTGGCAATTTTCAGTGAGATCAATTCACATCATTATACACAGAGAAACCCAGATATATTGTTATGTAATATATTTCAAATAGATAATCAACTCGAATCAAATTAAATATTTCTTTAAATTTCTCGTTACCAGTACGCAATGTGTTATTTGGCGACCGAAAATGCCTATCGATTTTTATTATTGTTTTGTTTTTGGATGTTTATTGGAATCTAAGTTTTCGTAAATATTTGTTGATAATGAATAATATATCGTTATGTGGTTACAGATTAGTAGTATTATTTTAATAGGTGATATTGTGGTATTTGTAAAGTTCCTTTAATGGTCTCCGATAAGAAATGAAATTATAGCATGCGAGCGTATTTATTTCAAAGAATGTTTCGCGAACACTCGAATCAGGACAGTTCAGTTACGTACACAGTGTAGTCTGTAGGATTCTACGAGCCACTTTGGACACATACCAAGACGTCGCCGTCCGATAAGGGAATTGCCAGAATACCTACATAAGCGAAATGAACAGCGTTCGATCAGACGTAAACTGTACTTCTTCGATAACATCATAAAACGCGAACAGATATCGGGAGAAAATCGGTTGTTCCGACTTTTATTATGCGGCGGCCAGTCTTAAAACGTACATTAAATTTACATTTAAGAATAGAGAAAACACCGTATCGCTTCAGTCTCATCTGTTCGTTGCCAAATCTGAAATAAAACGCGATCTACAAAAGGGGAAACCAATGCCGTTAAGTCTTTGTTAGCGGAATGAAACTGAAAAGTACTCGCGGAAAACCCTGTACCCTGTTAACATTGGTTAAATTAATAATCAATATAATTAATAACGATGCCATCGTCTAGTACTATTGACAATTAGGTACAAAATGAAAATTGCATTTCAATTTTATACCACAAACATTCTCGTCTTTCGAAGTTTCCGAAGTTTTCCTATTTTGGCTCCTACGCGGTTTCCTACGGGAACCCTTCAATTGCTCTCGGTGAACAATCAACGCAGAAAGCCGAAAAACAAATGGGTTCATAGTAGCAGCGACAAACGTAAAAACTGCAGGGAAATGATGTCGGCGATTTATTTTCCGTCGCTGAAGCAATTCATCCTCTTTCCTCTCACGTGAACGTTGAGGGGGGAACGTTTGTCCCGCGAATGAATGTTGTTCTTTTTCCATCGAGCGAATATATCAGAGTTTCAGCGTGTCGAGCGTTCGGGGAAAAAAGGACTCGAACAACAAGTTTCGTAATTACGATCGGCTGTCCCAGTAATGGCGCTTTGGACGTGTACCAAGCGATTAACCGGCCCGCATGGAAAACGTTCGGCGAAAATAAAAACGGAAGGTAAACCGGAACGTGATCTGTATTCGGAGCGCTGTCAACGAAACCGTTCTATCGGCTTCGAGATAAATGAAACGTGTCGATGCTCCGTGGAAAATAACTCGAAAAGAAGGTTACTTCAGCTTCGAACACCCGTCGAGCTCGAAAGACGAGCTCTAAGTTTTGCGAAAGTGGATCGTCATTTGCCACGGAAACTGCTTTGTGTGGGAAACGGTACGCGAACAAACATCGTTTTCTTGGGAGGAGAATGTGTGGTCGATGGACTGTTTATTATGAATAATTATAATTCCTGAATTAACGCTATACATTATCATTGGCACGATACAAACGACTGAAACTCGTTTAAAGAAATTCGATTTTGAAAACTCGTTTAAGAAAGCAATATTTTTAGTAAAACAGAAGTAATTAATGATACGATTATTCTAGTAAATTGTAAATTATAAGTACTAATTACAAACTATTGAAAGTATAACAACTTTTGTGAGAAATGACGATCTATAAAATCTTCGAATCTATTTGATTCTGTTTGATTCCTATATTGCTTTTTTTGCGATCATCGAAAAGGCAACAGATGCTTGCTTGAGAAATTACTAAAGAAATTAATTTAGTAAGAAGCAAACTGAATTGTAAATCAATTGAAGGTTAGGTAAATGCACCTTCGGTGTGTCTATATAAAAATTGGAAAAATTCCATTTAACTGCTGGATAATTCTAGAGTTAAATGCTTTGACGACTGGAAATGATTACTTTCGCATTGAATACCGTCGGCTGAAAATTAAAGATCAACCTACCATATTCTACCTTCAAAAATATTCCTTTTTTATTTTCATTTCTTTTACTCAACAATTTTGTCATTGACACACCAGTAGATTAAGTGATAAGAAAATAATACGTTCAAATTTTTAATTAGAATTAAATAATTCCACTAGTGATTACTATCCATATAAAAAGAAAATATAACAAAATTCAGTATAAGCTAACCACCGCTCGAGGTTTCGTTTGCCGATGCCCCGTTCAGGTGCATCTGCAATAAATACAAAAAAACGCACCACCGTAGGCCTGCATCAAACGTTAAGTCTTGAAATCCCTGGAAATCCCTTTATTCCCGTTAAACAAAAAGGGGACTGGCCGATGTAATAAGATCATAGCTTCCTCGGCTTTGAAGCTTCAAAGAGAATCGATAATTCCCTCATCTGCGCGGAGGTCAACGTCACCCGGGGTCACAAAAGAATCGCGGCAGATAATTCGAACGCGAATAGGAAAACCGTCGCCCGCTCCTTTCTACGGCCAGCTAAAATTCTTTCTTGCGCGGCTAGCGAACCGAAAAAGGGGAAGATACCGGGTTTTACCTTCCATTCTTTGTTAACGATCGGGACCGCCGTCGCTGGCCATTAACCTTTGACGCTAGATTTACGGACATTTATTGCACATTCTGTTTTATTATTCCGAGGAAGATAGGTGTCCGTTCATATAGATCTTAGGAATTACAGTTTCTCAAACAAAGAATCCATCAAAATCGATTCAAACTTTTATTAATAATAAATTATAGACATATACTTTATTTATCATTTCTAAAATTGAATATTTATTGACCAAGGTGTTAAATTCTGTAAATTTAAGTCGAAGTTCCGGAAGTCTAGTGTTGAAAGAGGTTCAAAAGACTTATACCAATTATCAAAATTGTCGTTTACCATACATAAAATATTAAGAAACAATATTATGCATTAAATGTGTAAAGTAAGTTGAGGAATTAAATGAAAAATAATAACGAGAAAGATATATGAACATCTTTCTTTGTAAACCATTTTTTATAGGTGGGTGTGTTGGGTACTATCTTATACGTTACTTTTCCTTGCGGTCCTCTGAAGGGTTAAATGGCTCGGACGCGCTAGGGATAGATCGGAGACCGACGGAGATTGCGAATATCAATTTCCCGGGCATCGATGCTAAAATCACGGATTACACCAGCCCGCGCGTGAGATTTACAGTGTCGTAACGGTTACGTACGACTGCAATAGTCGGAGAACGCGATACCATAACGCTCCTCGAGACGTATTTATTGGTTCGATTAACGGTTGCCGGAGGGAGGAAAAGGGTATCCGGCTGTACGAAGATGAAAGCGGTGAGCGTTTTTCATGGAGGAAACGTTTGATATCCGATTCGTTCATTTGTCGGAGTGATTCACTGCATAAAATGAAAGATAAAGAGAAACACGTAAAAAAAATCAATTACGTGTTTTAACATTGGAATTCGAAGATATTCGAGAAGTGAGGTTAATCGTTTATCCATTTTATTGAATTTTGAGCACGTGTTGTTCGCGAATTATTGAATTCGGATGATTTAGCGAGACATTGGCATACGATTCGTTTGAAATGGAATAATATGAAGCAAAATAATCGACTTATTTCATTCTCGATTTCTGTTGATCATGGACTCTTAAAACTTCAATCGCCCCCTTAATTAATCTGGTTAGTTTAATTAAAGATCCGTCTGAAAGGGGCCGATACATCGATAACGCGGCGGGGCTAATTTTAATTAACGATGCCTCTGATGTACATACAGGTATCTCGTGAATCCAGTGGATACAGAGTATCTGTCTGCGTGAGGTTTATACAGTCGGGTTTACAAGATGACGGTGTCGTAATTGCGCGACAGGTCCGTTTGCATTTTAACACCGGCGGTACGTCGTCAAACGTTCCATTCTCGCGCTTTGATATCGCTTGTCCCGTTTGAGACAAAGCTGAAAGCTAGCATTTGATATTTGCCGCCTTCAACGCCTCGCGCCACGCTTCTGCGCCTCTAATAATGCCTCGTTACCCTCGCGATACTAATTTCGCGTAATGCCAACAATTTTTTAATCTCGATCGGGCGATTGTAAATGTACACGGGAATTCATAGATTGATAATACATCCACTTTCATCGAGAATATAAGCATTTTAAAATAAACACTGAAGGATAGCCACACGATAAACAGTAAAGAATGAAATTCTAGTTGGTAATGTATTTTTATTAATTAACTTCAAACTGTATTTAATAAAACGAATGGCTCCATGAATTCTAATGAAATTCTCTTCTCGTTTTTATCTTAATAATATTTTAAATATTCAGAATGTATTAGATTGCTTTGAAAATTTTCAAATAAATTCTCTTCTAATTTTTGTCACGTTGAAGATAAATGATAGCGAGTACTGAAAACGCGATCGTAGAGTGACATTATACAAATTCAATGAATCTCGGGGACCGGTAGCGGAGAGTATCAGACTCGTCGTTTATCAAGTCGCGGAGCGGTGACTCGGATAACCTATCATAAAGCAAGATCCATGATTTATCTCGTTCCGTCTCATTATGCGGAAGAGACGAAAGGTCAAGTCCAGTTCTTGAACGTCGAAACGAGGTCTGAATTAAAGCCAAAACTTCGGAGGCCGCCGCGTAACTTAATATCCGGCTTCGTATCTGGAATCTGGTCTTACGGCTGCCTGAATTCGCCGTTTCGCATAGCTGAATAGCTGGAGTATTCGAATTATGCGGCCGGTGAAATAATTAGAATACCGAGTCGTCTGAGGGGATGTTTTGTACCGTGCGCGCCGTTTGCTTTCCCAACAGATTCTTGCGATATCGAGAGCAATTTTCTAAAAGGCGACGTCGTTTCCCGAAATTTCCGGAAAATTATTGTTCGTCAGATTCCTGGCGTCATTAGTTCGGAACTTTGATAATTATACGGTACTTCCGAACAGGTATAATTAGATGCTGGAGCTATTGTAATCAGAGCTGCACTAGAGAATTAGTTGTCAAAGGGAACCCTTATTTGGGAGCATATAACTTTCTATTGATATTAATGTTCCATGTTTCAACGGGTGATTAATATTGATGCTCCATCTTCTAATAAGTAATTAATCTTAATGCTTCATGTTCTAATGCTCCATCTTCTAATAGTCAATTAATATTAATGTCCAAATCTTCACCAATTAATTAATGCTAACACTCCATCTTGAAATAGAGATATCATCCTCCACCACATTTCATCGTCCTCCTCAACACTAAAATTCCCAAATACTCAACTAATCTATACCTTCTTGTACAAATTACATTAATAATTCCACTTACTGAACTTCCCAAAAATGATCTACACATTCTTCGTAAACCAAATAACCCAACATGGATCGTTTTAGCACGCCCGATAAATCCCAGTATCGACAAACACGACCGATTCACGAGTTTCACGGCCCCGAGCCGCGACGGTCGCCATCGCGCCGGCATTGATTACGTCACCGGCCGCCAGGTGGGCGAGTTATTCAACGAGCTTGATTGCAACGCAGCCGGGATCGCTCATTGATTTCGACCGGGCTATTTTTATCCGCGCGTGAAAAGTGCATCTTTGACGGGAGCAGGCGAACGAAAGGGTCGCGGTGCCATTGAAGTTCGGGAGAGGAGCGAGCTGATCCGGCGAGGGACGGCCGGCGTCGCAAGTAGGGCGTAATATTTCCGATATTTCCAATATGTTCCCGGTATCTTCCTGGTGACAGGCGAGCCCCGACGGAATACGAAACACGTTCGCGGTCGCGGACGCACACCGTCGCCCACGTTTCCGTCGATGCAAAGACAGACCGAGGACCCCCACGCATACTGGGCGCTCCAAAATTTTACGCCACTGCTACTTACTGGAATTGTGTACCTACGCCATTTAATCGATAGAGATTAAATTAACCTTTTGCAGTTGAAAGTTTTCTGCTAGATGTATTCAATATTTTTCGATGGAACATAGACATTATTCGAAACTAAGTAATGAGGAAACATGCATATGTTTAAGAAAGCTATTTTGTTTCAATACACGTATTCTTGTATTATGAAATATTTAATATTAAATACAAGATCTTATAATTTTGTTATATCAAATCGAGTGGTGAGTGGGAGTTATCTCTCAAATATGATGTCCCACATTTTTATTTGGTTGCTCACATTTTCAGTAAAAACCTGCATACTGAAGAATTTGGGCTGCTCATGAATTTTGAATGTTTTAAATAATATGATTTCTTTATAGTAAGAATAAATGGTATTGGATTTTCATTATATAGCCATCGGATTCTAATGAAACATCGATAACACTGTTTACAATCAACATAAATATAAATAATATACGAATTAATTAAATTATAAGTCACCTGTCAAGGTCTTCTTACGTTGTATTATACAGTTGTTATAAAAGCTGTTGTTGACCCAAGATTTATTTCATTACTGCATCAGCAAGAATTACTTTATCATTATAATTTACTAAAAACGAAGGAAAATCCCGTATTAATTTGTAACTATGTTTACTTTAAAGTATAATAGTTAATAACGAAAGTATAACATTCAATTTTTACTCAAAAGAATCGAGATTCATTTATTTTTATCCATTTCTATTCGAGATCTTCCCCACGTGTCTCGCACGATATTGTATGGCAAAGAGTTAATAACGAATTTCGATCGTTGGTAACAGGCATGCAATTTTGAAGCACCCTGTACAAGCGCACACGAACAAAGATATTGCGGTCCACGTTTCGTGCCGGCGTTCTATATTCCGCGCCGTTGGTCCCCCGCGTATTGTGGACACGCGCAAGCTCGGACGTTTTGTTCGCCGGCACAATGCGGAACCGTGCCTCTTCCGGGTTAGTCGTCCGTCTCTACAGATGAAACGCCGCCACCGAAAACGCCGGTGAAGGGGACCGAAACTCAGCCGTTCGGAAAATGTTCTGTTTCGTTCGGGAACCCTTTCCGAACGATTCCGGTAATTAATTCTGTAACCTGGCCGCGAGTGATTTCGACGAGAAACACGAGTAGAATCAACAAGAGAATTTTCCAACGAGTAGCAAATCTAAGAAAACTTTAGGAATTTCTTCTAATTAGAGTGTGAAACATGAAATTCGTGAAGAATAAAGTTTGTAGATGTAGTCTGTAGAAAAAAGAATTTGAAAGTGTATTTTCAGAAGATTATAGAATGATGAAGGAATAAAATTGATCATGTTAAGGACAATAAGATGCGATATTACTTCTATATTTAGTATTCAACAGTACTTTTACGAAACATGTAATTGGTACTTATAGAATTTAATAAACATTGTTTGCTAGATGTTCGCGACTTTGATTTATGTAATTAGACAAACACGTATCCTAATCTACATTTGAACCTTTAACACTAGAACTTACCAGACGTGTCAAAATGATCGATTCCTGATTTCTTTATTTTCAATCATTAAAAAAATAACAGACGTTTCTTTGAAAAATGATTAAAGAAATTGATTTAATAATATGTAAACTGAATTCTAAGCCAATTCAAGTTTCAATAGATGCACACTTGGAGTTGCTATAGAGGAATTTCAAAAGGTCAGTTTAACTGCTCGATAGGTTTAGTGTTAACTTCCAAAATCTAAATGAACAAATATCAAATTGTCTAAGAACAAGTTGTGCAGTAAACATCCTTAAACCTAGTGTTAAATCGACAAAACGACGTCTCATTCTCGAAAATAAGAAACAAGTTCCCTAACTCGATTGCCGTTTTCGCAAACCGTCGTCGCAAAGCCATCCAATCTGGAGGCTAATGTAGCACCCAGCAATTTCCATTTCAAATGCTGTATAGCTTCCCCCGACCGTTAATTCCTTCGAAAATTGCTGTTTTTGCGGAATCGGTGATCCATCAGGCAACTCATCAAATCCTCCGAGACAAGAAACAAATACGCCCGATCGATCATCCGCGCTTAGACCGTTCCGGCGCGCAATAAGTAATTGTCGGCACCTCGCCGTGGAGGAAAAAAGGCGCGGAGATTTTCGGGAATCTGTTCCCGATCACGTGCTAACGTCGCGCGCCTCGACCCTCCGTTCAAAATGTAATTTACGGTTCCGAATCGGGCCACATCTATCAACCAGGAAAAACTGACGGCTCTCCGGTTCCCTCGCAGCTGACTGGGATCATAAGGATCGAGGAATCGCCCGGCGATCTGTACACGTATACTAACTTAGACGCAGATGGGGTGGATCGGACGCGATTACGCATGTATGAACGGGGAAAAAAGTGGGTGGGCGTGGAGGGTGGCTCGGAATCACTGGCAACACTTGGCCCATCGGAATTTCATTTACCGTTTTCAGAAAATTGGGAGTTTCTCTCGTTAACACTGGAACGAGCGGATAAATTGCCTTTTTGAAATTTCTCTATAGAAATTCTACGGTTACATATATTGAGATTTTAATTAATTTACTCAGCTTGCGTATGGCGAAATCAATTTCTTTAATAATTTCTCAGAGAAACATCTGCCATCCTTGAAATCATTGCAGAAGGAAGGAGTCAGGAATAGGTCATTTTGACCCGTCTGGTTGTTTTAGTGTTAAGAATGAGTTAGACGTTAACAATGAATATTTGACTTCAATTTTTGTACGTTGTAAATGTAGCGATTCTATCGAATAATTTGATATCATATTTTCTTCATTATGTGCATTTTAAGTGAAACATGTTTCGTGAGTATTGAATCTTTTGTTTACCATCTGGAAACTGCTGTGAACATGTTACTCTATTGGAAATTGCTATATGCTGTTGTGTGACGGTATACATAAATATTAGACGAATATTGAATACAATTAACATTGCACATGCGTCTATCTAATCAATTCGAAACAGGTTCTATTATCTACACATGGCGACAAATGAAATCTCCATTGTTGAATAGGACAAGCGGACTATGAAATGCAATACGAGAAATGCAGGTTAGTATAATCTACACAGTAGCATCAATCAGTGTTATCGCGAAACCGGGAATGCTGCTGTGCAACGTGCAACTGCCTTATCATTTGTACGTTTGTAGCTGCAATTATCAAAGCTAACCGTATAAATTCTGTTCCTTATTATGCGCTTGTACTATACGTCAACGTCGTAGCCGAGCATTCGGAAATATTCAGCCAATAAACCGTTTTATCTGCAGAACAAGAATTTATATAATACTGTTCGATGCCAGCCTGCTGTGACACATAGTTATACAAACATGTTTGCTTCTATGACAGTCATCCTCGCAATAGTTATCATTTCCCTAAACATTTCCTATTTTTCCTCTGTTTCTATCTTATCTTCAGCCGCCTAAAATTCTCACCTCCTACTGACTCATCCATGTATCTTGATCTATCTCATCCCCACTACTTCTATTTTTTCTTTTAAAAAGAACTAAATCGACCCTGCGAGCAGACTTGGTTCAGCACTGTCGAACCGTAACCATCAAAATTAGATCTTAGTCGTATACATAGTGTAAAAGGCGGCCTCACCACACGCCGAAAACCTTTATAATAAAACCTCCCTCGAAAATAACTAAGTGTTGCACTCATTTCCACGTCTGGAAATACAACATACATTCTATATTCAATAATAATTAATTCAATACAAACATCAATCCACTTTGGATATTCTGTTTAATATTTAGAATAAAGTTGATTCAGAATTATTAGCAACACTTGATCAGAATTTACTGTCTCTAACAAATCAGAAATTTCTTTCATATAGAATGAATTAGAAATCAAACATTCACCCTCAGAAATGACAATTCTTTATGCGTTAAATTAGACATTGAACCCCAAGAATTGATTATTTACAAATTTCTTCAACTCAAACACCATAATCCCTATAAATATCGAATTACTTGGTTAATCTCAAAATTTAGAAACATGTTTCGTAAATACTAAACTTTCCTTCACGATGTAACTACTGTGTTATTCAACCTCAAAGCCCACAACCTTTATAAATACTGAATTACTTGGTTAATCTGAAAATTTAGAAACATGTTTCGTAAATACTAAACTTTCCTTACAATGTAACTACTGTGTTATTCAACCTCTAAACTTTCTGTCATAATATAAATGCTCCTATAGATAGTTCCTGTAATAAACACACTTCAATGCAAGAAACGCGCGAAACTCCCGTGTAATCGTGGCCCAGTTGAATGAAAGTGAGAGCCAAACGATTGACCATTCGTTCGATTGGTATAAACGCGCGGTTACTGGAACATTGGCTGCTGCGCCGGTATTTACCGTCCCCTCGATCAACGGATCGGATTCTGCCCGTGGGCGACGCGTCGCGACGCATCATGCTAACTCGAAGCTTTTGCATTAGAGCTTTCGGAAATTTCGGGCCCTGCGGGGCAGACGCTGCGCGCTCGAGCTCCCATCAGCTCGCGGGTGAGGACTAGCAGGGTTTGCGGCACTATTCAACGGGGGAAGGGGGCGGTGGGAACTTAATCGGCCGACTAATTCCGAACGCCTCGTGATGCGGTCCGTAAATCGTGGCCAGAGTTCAGTATTAGGGGCAATTGGTGATCGATGACGCATAAATCTCTCCGCTCGCTTCGCTAATCCTTGCCCTCGTGGATCCCTTTCTTCGGGTAAAGTCGTTAGGACGACATTAAGTTTCTTTCGATGCTCTTTTTTCGGTTTTCCTATCGTTTTCTTTAGGGACGAGATTATGGGGATTAAAACGTTTGATTTTATTCTTGGATTCGTTGTATGCATGGGAGGTGACCCTCAGTCACCACTTGCTTTGATACAGTAAAATTATAAAGTTTTATGCTTAACACTAAACTTTGTACAATGCATCATTATGTGAAATATCAAAGTAAATTACTTTTGTCCCTTAATTTGTCGATTAAATCATTGACATTAATCGCAACAAGCATCGTCTATGTTTTATCAGAGAGCGTTGAATATTTCTGGCAAAAAACTTTCGAGTGCAAAGGGTTATCCCCTTGTCCTATGATTTCTTTCTGAACTGTAATCGACCTAACTACTTTGTTATTAATAATTTATCGAAGACAAGAGAAAATTCCATTTATACTCTATGTCCACATGTGCTCCAACGTATAATTATTGACAACAGAGGAATAATATGTAATTTGCAGTAAAACAAATTGAATGATATTTATGTTTTTTAAATTCCATTCGAAATCTTCGCCACAAGTCTGACACGATATTTTAGGGCGAAGGGTTTACTCCTTGCTCTATAACATCGTGGACAAAGATTCTTTAACCCCTTGCCTCACAATATCGTGTCAGACACGAGGCGAAAATTTCTAATGTGGTTTAACAAACATAAATGTCATTGAGTTGTGTTAAGTTTAAATGAAACATTATTGTTCTTGTCAGCAATTTGTATGGTTTATACTAAATCTAGACATAGAAAGAGCATGGAATATTTTCTTTTACCAGTGTATCATTAATGATAGATAGTTCTAACAACTGCATCTACGAAATTAAATCGGAAGGCAAGGGGTTAAAGTATACAGAATCTGCATATGTTGTCAAGTTACATATCGAATACGTAAATAATAGAGAATAGGGGAACTATATACTGGTTTCTTGCTGTTTCAGTAGTTAGATCATTTGTTTGCGGCCTAGTATTCCAATTACGAATGTTTGATCTCGGCAAAGTATCGACATTCGTTCGTAAAGGGTTAATTCTTCCAAGTCCGAATTGAAGATTATTCTTCTATTATCGGTTGTAATGCCTCTGAGTAAAAATAGATAGAATAAGTGTAGAGTTTTGCTCTTTTTCTAACGGATTATGAACAATTAAATATCTCTGTTGAGCGCAATTGGGAAAGAAATCATAGGGTAAGAGGTTAATATGTTTTGGTTCCGCTGATTAATGATGTTTACGAATGTCTTCGTAATTTAAGTATGAGATGGTAGGATTGAAATTGAATGTAACTTTAGTTGTAATACTATTGTAATAGGAATTAGTTGGGGAAAATGAGAAGTTGGTTACACGTTGTTAAGCTTCTATACACGGTTCTAATGTAATCGGATACACTGATTTTGTACTGATGAGGGTTGCGAATGGACGAGCGTAAGAGTTGGTACTTGCGAAATTTACAGAGATCAAGCTAGTTAGCAATCAGACTTAACAGGCAAGTGAACCACGATAATAGATCCCGATTCGTCGTGTTATGCATGCATCGCGGCGTTGCGAAACTTGCCGCGGTAATCTCTGTTTACACAGCAGTGGTGGCTGAATAGTTCGTTACGTCATGTGGGTAGAGGCAATCCTAGCTGTGTTTACTTCTCGACTTAACAAGCAGTCGGTAGTACGTAACAGTCTCACGGTTTTAATAATTTATTCGAAAGTTGCTTGAAACATACGAAACTAAATCGATTAAAGAATAAATAACGAATGAATCCTTTCCTTGGATATCGAACGGATTCAGATTCTTTACAGAAATTTGTTGAAATCTAAATTTTTATACACGACGGAAAACTTGTCAAGAATGACGTGATTACAAGTGTTAAGATTTTTTAATTTTATTTAAGAATAATTTCTCTTGTCGAAAAGCGATGCACTGTTTCGCGAAACGATGGAAGTACACGAAAATCTGGAAAAACGACAATTTACCAACGCTTTCACTTCGAAGTGATGAACTCTTATAGGATTCCGGAGGGAAATATAAAAGGCACCGGTCTACAACTACGGAGACAGAAACATGTGTTGGTGACATTAAATATTTAGCCGTCGAGAGGGATGCAGGCGCTAAGTGAAGCTTAACGATATTAGCCGCTGTCTGGAAGGTTCATAACGATCAGCATCAAATTACGGTGTCCCCTAGCCTTGATAAGTACTTAGTTTACCTCGAGATGTTGAAAGTGTGCTTTTTAACGTTTAATGGGTAGACGGTCGATCAACGTGGGGGCGATTTCAGGCATACATTGATCAATAAAGTGTTCCCAGTTTTTCAACCATTCGTCTTTCACATTGTATGTCTAGATTCTTCACGAGAGACTCTAATATAACTACTAGTTTTTATACGAAATCTGATCAAAATCAAAAAGCGAAAGCTAAAGCTTTTCAACAAATAAATAGTGTAGAAACTAAACCAAGACATTATCCTCGAAAAATTGTATAATTTATTTAATGAAATCAAAGTTGATAGGTCAATTTTCTACAGCAATTGCTCTCTTAACTGTCTTGCGTCTCACAACTCTAACAAAATTCGATTTGTTCGATGTATTTTGAAAAAATTAGTTTATAAATCTGTACCAGCAATACGAACGATGGTGTCAAAGTATTAACTAAACTATCAACTATCGACACGTTAAACTATTCCACTATTAAACAAGAAACAGCAAAACGACTCACCAAAAAGCGGAGGCGGCTCGACGTCTCTCACGGACAAGCTCGACGAAGCTTGCGACCCGCTGGATTCCGTGCTCTGCATGCACCTCAGCCTCCTTCTCAGCTTCGGCATATCAAACGGCAGGTCCCTCAGATCCACACTGGTCGCGCTGCCGGAAGTAGTTGCGTCTTGTTGCATGAGCAACCGTCGTCTCCGCAGCTTGGGCATGTCGAACGGCAGATCGGAGAGTTCTGGCTCATTATCAACAATATTGATATTATCCAGCTGTGGCTTCAGCAAGTGAAACCCGAAAGGTTTGCACTTGATCCCGGCCCGCGATTCGATCGAGATTCCGCTATCCGAACCTTGGATCTCCGCGTCGCCGGACGACGAAGACTGCAGAGCCAAATTAATCAGATTCTTATTCTGCGGTGCCCGCCTCTTCTTGAACGAAGTGTCCATTGGCGAGCTCACGGAGTTCGTGTTCGTGTTAGTGTTCGCTGAGTTGGTATTCGTGTTATTGGTCGCAGTCACGTTGTTCTCAGTGGTGACGTTCTCCTCGGGCGAGGCTTTCTGTGAGTTATTATTCCGATTGTTGTCGGAGGTCTCGGAAGCTGGCTCCTGGGACGACTTGTCCGAGATCGGCGACAGTATGTGCAACTTATTCGCGTGGTTAGTTAGAAACCCAGTCATCGAGGGTTGAGGATGATGATGGTGGCAATAGTTGGTGCTACCGCTGTCGGAACTATGGGAGCTCAAGCTAGTGCTATGACGGCTCTCCGAGCTGCTGGTAGACCTGTTGCCTTCGCTGGTGCTGCTCCGTAGGGATTCCATGCTGCCACCGCTGCTGCTAGTCGCCATGCTCTCGGTGCTAGAGTACCCAGGTCTACGTCTGCTGGTTCGCAGTTTGAACTCCAAGAGACCCACCTCCCGACGGGGTCTCAGTAAATCACTTTCGGCTTCGTGGGGCCTGCCTTTGAACTCCATGATAGGCTTGGACTCGCGTATCAGGCTGCGCGGCCGCTGCCGCTCCTCTCTCGGCCTGCCCTTGAACTCCAGGATCAATTCTTTGTCGAAGCGTCGCCCCTGGGAGGACTCGACGGTATCTTGAGCAAAATTCTTTGGTCTGCTTTTGATCTCCAGTATGCTGCCCTCGCTGCTCTGCGGGGACTCCTTGGCCCGCAGCGAAGATTTCACAGGTAGCCGCAAGTCTTTCAGGCGCGGGTGGTCCGGCTGGGAGGGTAGATTCGGCGTGCTGCGTATGTTTAGCAGCAAGTGGTCACGGTTCCCGTGGAACTTGGCCGGCAACGGGGCCGTGGATGGAGGCGACGGCGTGTAGCCTCTGGCTGGTAGCCTGGGCGACCCGGTCTTCTCGTCGCTCGAGTTGATCTGGAGGGATTCGATATCTTGGGACAGAGTAGAAATATTGTCTGATTGCTGCTGCTGCTGCTGAGGCTGCTGCTGCTGCTGTTGCTGCTGCTGGAGACGGCTCGGAATCGGTTTTGGGCGGAGAAGTACGACCTTGCGTCGATCTTTGCTGCTGTGGGACTGTCCTGTGTACGGGACCTGTTGCGGCTGCTGCTGCTTAGACGTGTCCGTCGACGAGCTCGTTCTGCTTACTGGTATCGCGCTGGTGCTACGCAACTGTATCAGAGAAGATATCAGTGTTAGATGAAATGTCTTCTTGCCTTTGCTATGCTTTCCTTCATAGATTCGTAAAATGGCAAGGGTTGAGGGGTGAAAAGTAAACTTAAAAGTAAGAAAATTGTCAATAAAGTATTCGTTTATCAAGAAACATTTCGCGTGCAGCGTCAATCTTAACAAGTAGCTAAGTATCTGGAACAGCGCGTCGAATAGACGTACCCTAAAACGGAACCTAACTGTCGCACCGAGAGGCGGCATTCACGCGAACGTTTACCTGTGAGTGCAGCACCGGATGATTCGTAACCCGGTCGAGGTCATCGAGGTCATCGTCGGAACGATTGACCTTGCAGTCGAAGGCCGTCTCGTAGAGGTGACGTTGCCTGGCCATCTCTTCCTCGTCTTCCTCCAGCTCCGCGTCCTCCTCCTCCTCTTCCTCCCCCTCGTCCTCTCCCTCCACGTCGTCCTCGTCCTCGACGAGTATCGGCTGCGGATCTATCCTCCTTGTACGTCGTAGCTTGCGCACTTGGTGCCGCGTTAACTGCGGCTGGCGCTGATCTAGCTCATCCTCCTCCTCTTCTGGCGATGCGAAGCAAATGCAAACCTCGGTCGGCAGGTCATGGCTCAACAGTCTATGCGGAGGCATGAAGGTGTGATCCCACTCGGTGATGATGCACGACGAGAGGATCTCGTTCCTGGCTTGGACAGCATGCTCGCTCCCCGACGTGGGGCTCACTAGATCCTGGCTCTGATGCTGTTGCTGCTGCGATGTTTGTTGTTGTTGTTGCTGCTGCTGCTGCTGCTGCTGTTGCTGCTGCTGCTGCTGCTGCTGCTGTTGCGGAGGGTGCAGTTGCTGAGACGAATATGAACCACCATCACCCGCCACCGAATTCCTCTTCGGTATACCGGGTGTTCTGGACCGCTCACCGGGAACGTCGAGACTGACGCTCTTCCGGTATTTATTCGGCTGCGATTTGTACGTCTGCTCCGGTACTTTGAACAGGTCACCGTAGTAATAGGGCGAAGGATGGCGAGCCGGCTGATTCAACTCGGTCGGCGATTGATCTGTCAGGTGTACCACTGCCACGCAGTCCACTACCACGCTGTCCGCGGAGGCTACGTCTCTCTCTCTGTCTACCGACACAGCTCGAATCGAGGAAGACGCGTACAGGCTGTTCTTTCGCTGTCTGATGCTACGTTGACGACCCTCTTCGTCATCCTCGCAGGAGGATCCTGAAGCTGACGGATCTGTAACAAATGTATGAATATTGTAGGAAATAATCTTGGCACGTATAGGATGGGTCAAAATGACCCGATTTCATTTCTTCCAGATCTTCAGCAGATAACATGCTTATCTGAAAAAGTACTAGAGAACACTGATTTAGCAATACATAAACTGAATTGCAAATCAATTGAAATCTCAATAATTGCACTGTTGAGGTTTCTACAGAACAATTTCAAGAAGACAATGTGACTGCTCGGTAGTTCTAGTGTTAAGTGCTCGTTATCAAGCAATAATATTTTCGTGGCGAATGTTTGAGGAGGCTTTAATTGTTGTTCAAGTCTTCGAGACTCGAGATTACCTTCACAATGAGTAACGACGGGGACCAACCCCCAAATGACCGTGTAACAGGCGTCATCCATTTTCCCTCTGCTACAGATCAACTACCCGAGCTTGTGACAAGAATACTCCCCAAAAAATAACGGTGTTTCCCCCCGGTTAGGTCTCAGTTACCGAGGAAAATGAAAACTGCGCGAAATTTTCATAATCGTCCCGTTATAACAGCGTCGGAGGTATCGGCTACTCGTCGAAGGAAGAGAGCAAAAATGCTTATAGGGAGAGCGAAATTGCCATGAAATGGCAGCCGCCTCTCCTTAAAAATCACTTCCTCGGTCTGCGAGATATTACCGTAATGGTTTCTGGCTTGCCTCGCTCGGCTGATACGTCTTCCACCCCCGCAACCCTTAACTGTCCTTCTTTATTCGTTTCTCTTGCGGATTTCGACCCGTTTCGACGTTGCTCGTCGTCAACCCCTGAGTTTACGATCCTGTCACGATGGACCAAAGCGTAAACGCGATTCGCTCGGACAACCATACGATTTATTTCTCAACTGTGACCTGTACAACTATTTTATCGTTAATAATTTATTGAAAAAAGAGAAGAACCTTAGGCATATTGTATGTCCACGCTTGCTTCATCACTAAAATTACCAGACTGGTCAAAATGGCCCATTCCTAATTTCTTTGTTTCGCAATTATTAAAAAGATAACAGACGTTTCTGTGACATATTATCGAAGAAATTGGTTTAGCAATATTCAAACTGAATTGTAAATCAATTAAAGCTTCAATACACTCTTGGAGTTTGTATAGAGGATTTTCAAAAAGTCAATTTCACTGCTTAGTAGTTCTAAGGTTGTGGTATAATAATTGACAACAGACGAATAATATTTCATTTGAATTCGGGAGGATTCAGTAATATTTATGCTTGTTAAATCCTGCTTAGAATCTTCATTGCGAGTGTGACCCATTGCTATATGGGAAGGGGTTAATTTACAGTCTCCCTATATGGTGGCGATGACTGTACACGGACACCCGGTACATTAGCGTGGCAACGGTACGCACGCGGCACAGGCGAAAGGACTGGAGATAATGGGGGCATTATGCTCAGCCGGAGGGCTTCACCGAAATCCTTCCTCGCCTCCCCCGCGCCGGGGTGGTAAGTGCAAGAGGCGCACCATAAACCACGCCAGAAGCTGCTCCTGACAGGGACCGCCTTCGCCGGTCTACCGAAAAACTCCTTCGAACGCCGGCAAAAAATTATTATCCGCGTCCTGTCTGATCTCTCCTTCCGACCGGGACCAGCTCTGCTGCGGCTGGACAGGTTGAATTAGATGGGAATTGGAAAACAAGGTGGAAAAGAGCTGTTTCTTGATTAAGGTGTTGTTCTTTTTATGGCTATATAAGATTACTGAATTAACGGTTTCGAAATCTTAACATTTAATCAGTTGGTTCTTTCTGAGCAAGTTTTAATGTGTAGGAATTGGACTTTTTCGTAGGAAGATTGGAAAATTCGATTTTAAACTGGGAATGAGGCAGATGCTAATGTTGATAATTAAGACAAAATATATTAATGCGTTGTTGGTAGATTACGTGTTGATAGGGTTGAACAGATATTCAATCCTTCGTGTTGAACTTTTGTGACATTAACGTTAGGTTATTGGGTGGTTACATTAAAGGAGCTGTAACACTGGAAGGAATAATATACAATCTGTTGTGTGAATTCTTAATTATGTACACGTGTAAGTGTTATGAATTGGATTCGGAATAGTAAATTGTATGGAACTTAACACATGGCGAACCGGCTAATTTTCAGAAAACTGAATTGTGCGGATGGCAATCTTCAGTGAGGTCAACTTATATCACTATACATAGAAAAACTCAGATATCATATTGTTGTGTAATATATTTTAAATAGATAATCAATTCGAATAAAATTTTAAGTTGCATAGCTAAGTGTCTTTATATAAAAACGAGATTTCTCGTTGCCAGTACGCAATGTGTTAATGTGATTCAAATTCCAGAAATGTAAACTTGTAATGAAGAACGATTGAACATGTCTGTGTTTAATATAATTCAATTGCATGTTTATGAAATTATGATTAATACCAAATGAAACAGTGTCGTCGGAATTGTATTTTACAGTTGGTACTAACGTACGGTTCCAAGAAATAAATTTAATATTCGTTTCCAAGCAGTTTTACAGGTTCGTTGGAAGTTTCAAATGACTGCCAGGCCACCCAAAGTTTGAATATAAAAGGCCTTTCCCGCGTACCGTGAATCGCGAAATGAGAAATTAATTCCTGAACAATGAATCCTGGAAATTATAACGCGTGCCGCCCTTTTCACGGAATTGCGAACTCGTGCCCACGCAATTTCTTCTCATCTTTCCCGTTGGATGAATTCCGTCTCGATGGCCGGCGTACAACACACAATGAAAATATAATTTATGATGAAATGTGAAATGAATTACACATCTTCCTAAGTATGCAAATAAATCATTGTTTCAAGCGAGTATATTTTAAACTGACTTAAATTTCAAGCACCGTTCGACTCTTTCCTTTTCAGAGGATAACAAGAAGTATTTTCAAATAAAACAGGATAACATTTTTAGTTTGGGGAAGTGTAAGTACCATATTCGATAACATGTATTAGATTACTATTTATTATAGATATCTAATAATACTTTTTAAAAATATTAATAACACTAACACTACCGGACGGGTCAAACAGACCCATTTTAGAGTTTTTACTTTGTAAATATTCAAATTATGGAAGCACGTTTACGAAAGATTTTTATTTAAATTTGCGTATTTGCACGGATACGAGTTTAGGCGACCCTTCGAATTTCAAGAAACGTATCAATAACTTTTAGAGAAAATTAGAAATTTGTCACTGTAACTGCTCGGTAGCTTTAGTGTTAAATAACAACAGTACTAATAATAATAGAAAATAATATTTTTTTATGATTGTTTGTTGGTAGACGAAATATATCCAGTGATTCACTTAAAGTTCGGTACATTGATTACAAGAATGTTCTTTTCGGGAATGTTGGAACATCGTTGAACTTTGATTCCTCGTTTCGTTTGGCGGGTTCGACCGTTCGATACATATATGCACACATGGCGAATTGATGCATTGTTGAAATGGCGCACGCCCAAAACATCCATCATGTTTCCGTGTCAACGACGTTAACGGTCGTCTCGCATGCAGCGCGCACAAAAAGGGCGATACCGCTCTGGCGATTTTTCGTCGGGTCACTGGAAGCGCGTAGGCCGTCAGACGTACATGAAAAAGAGCAACGATAAAATTCTGATTACCGTCCTGCTCCTTTTGTGTTTGCAAACTCTTTCCGGCGAACGTTGTTGTTTTCACAATAACACGGCGAACTGACTCGCCTTAACCCCTTGCCCTATGATTTATTTCTCCATTGTGATCGATACAACAACTTCGTTATTAATAATTTATTGGAAAAAATGTTCGATGCATATCCTATGTCCACCTTTGCTCTAAAATATAATAATTGATAGCGGAAAAATAATATCTCATTTGAATTCATAAGAATTGAGTGATATTTATGTTTATTAGATTCTGTTTAAAATCTTCACCACGAATCTCATAGGTTATTGTAAGCCAAGGGGTTAAGAACTACAATACTAAGGGAGGAAGCGTAATTTAGAAAATTCCAACGAAGAAAAATGAAAAAAATGAAGGGAACATTTGCAGCTCAAAGTATATTCGAGGGAAGTTTCAATTAATCGCAATTAATATTTATACAACGGATATTTATAATATGTAATATTGCGAATTGTTTATGTGCAAACTAATGACAAATATTTCTGTGGAGCGAAATCTTCAAGAAACAAAGAAAAAAGATATTTGTTTAATAGCGATAATTCAGATTGATTAGATATCGTTGAAGAAATTTATTAATGAAAAATTGAATCGGTGTTGCAACATTTCAGTTCAAACTATTCTGCGTACGGAGAAGCGCGCTGTTTATATCGACAGTGAGCTGTTCCACGAGACGTAACCCTTGATTTCGTGGGAATATTAATAAAAATCGCAATATCAGGCGGCAGATTGCAGTTAGCGAGGTACGCCTGAAAAATTACATTCAAGCAATATGAGAGGTCGTGGCGAAGGGGTTAGACGATAGCGAACGAGCCCAGAACAAAAATGAAAGCCGGCTAAATGTACGCCGTAGCCGGCATGAATATGCATTCCCACCTGCTCCGTTCAGCCGTTTTACAAAAGATACCGGCTGAAATTTGGAGGAGAGCAAATACATTAAGGAAGCCATCCCCTTGAGAAACGACTGCGCTTCGAACGAGAAACGGACAGTCGACTGCATACAAAAGGGCATCCATTTCTTGGAAAATATTTAGGAACATGAGTTTTAATAAAATAATATCTTCCCCATATCAACAAAATCGAGTGTCGAATATTAGGAATAATCGTAAGACACACTTAAAATTATAATTCACTTCTCATCCCTTGTGAACAAAGATAATTTAAAGTATCCAAAGCCTTCACCAAAGGAAGCTAACTTCTGTACTTAAATTTTGAATACTAAAAACCACGCAAATTACACAATGATCCAGTGTTGAAGTTAAATAATTTTCTTATAACCTTGTATTTCAAATATAAAAGTTTCACGTCGCAATTAAAATCACAATTTTCTCATTAGATTCCTATACAAGTAACAATCTTTCGACTCGCCAAATGTGAATAAGGAAAATAACAATTCGCAAAAATATCGATGGATTACACAAGGAATCCAACAATGCTTCATCGCTGGAATGACATAAACTGGAACAATATGCATAATGTATCTTCTCACCGCCTAATTGTAATCCCATTCCCGTCGTAGACGTGTAAAACATGTACATTCGGAGTGAGCCGGTGTCCCGCGGGCAAATTGTACAAAGAAAGGAAATTAAATTCCGCAAATATTTATCGGAAAGCCACGAGCGGCAGGCAGTGGTTCGTTTGAAGTCGCTCAGCGCCCGATTAGCAGCGTCGCACGTGCACCGTTTCCAATCATCCCTCGCAGAACCCGTTCGATCGGGTCCAGCGAAGGACGTGGACACGGGGATGATCACACGTACACACACGCCGTCACGCACACAACCTTCTGGCGTAATGCCAAATTGCACCGATATTGATTACCGATCGATAATCAGATTTCCAGCGTACCCAACGGATGTCGCACAATGCTGGCCGTTTGACGAAAAGCTGGCCAAAATTCAATTTTCCAAGTATACAGCAGCTTTTAGGTAATGGAAGATTTATCGTGTACGTATCGATGCGTGCATAGCCGCTGGACATTTTTAAATATGTCGACTGTTTACCGAGATACAAGCCAAACTTGACGACACTTCGTGTCTCCTGAGTTAAAAATTGTAACTTATTAATCGCAAAAATTGGAGCACCCTAAAATTAATTTTAATCGCGTCTTCATTTTATATTGTAATTAAATATTTACATTAGAATTAAATATATTAAGAAATAATTATAAAACAGTATATATTATAATAGAATGTTATAAAAACCTCGTTACTAGTCTAAGTGTTTCTATTTTTGTAAATAGTATTTTAAATGTATATATAAATTGTAGTACACAACAATCTCGAACTATGTGCATCAGAAACGCGATTTACACTAATTAACATCCGAGATCCCCATGTAACAATTTAAAACAGTTGTTCTCGTAACGGTTTCAATATCCGTGAAGAAGCAACGAGATCGATGACGTCGGATGATCGAATGAGTTATGAAGTAAACGAACAGCTGGTCGCAAAAGGGGGGTGGCTCAGAGGTATCCGAGCGGCTGATATATCGCGTGAAAAACTGTGCACGGTCGAGCGGGCGAGACGCGCTCGGCGAAAACCTGTGGATAAAGCTCGATTCACACTAGCGGTCAACGATACAGACAGATCACAAGCAATCACGATCGAAGATTTTACAGAGGCATTCATGTTTAACACGTTGACTGCCACGGTGGTCACCGGAGCTTCCAAATTGCTGAAGAACAATTACAATAAAGAACATGATTCTAAATAAAAATATTTAGTAACATAAGCATCTAGATCATAGCGTAACACTGTAATAATAAGTCCTTAATAATTATTTTCAATATCATTTGCCTTCGTTATTATGGAATACGTATTATTATTCAAAACCCTGGAAATTCTCGTGGCAGTCAACGTGTTAACCATCGAAAACAAATATTTTCATTTTACGCGACGAGTAATATTGTCTAAACTAAGATCATACAATTCGCCGTTTTCTCGAATAAATTTTATTAAGTCCAATAAATGTTATTCGTCAAATCTCGATCGACTATTCAATCGAATGTTATTCAGTTGTTTATATCCGTACGTTCATACGATGAATCCTTGCTCGATCTTTGCTCGATCCCGTTCTATTTTCGTTCAACGAAAACAACAAACAATGAAGACATATTGAGCAGATCCATCATGTGGACAGACCTTTACAGTGAGCGAGTCGGTAAACGGTCGCGTGAGTGCTTAGCGGGTGACATATTGCGGCCGCGAGGCCGCTCCGCGTGTAAACACGTGGCGAAGGTGTACGCGGAACTCGGACCGGCTTATTGAGTCCAGACAGGAGTGTCGGCGGATCCGTGTAACAATATTGTACTCGTGGAGGATCGGCAGGAACAGAGGAATCGGGGAATCTTTGTTTTCGCATGGTTCGAGGGGCATACTTTCCTTGAATTTACCCGTTGCATTCCTGTTCGTCGGTAGTGTACGCTATTGGCTACGTTTTGGATTTTCGGAACGGAATTGGGAGAGATTCTTACGTTTTGAGAAATAAATATTTATTACGGGTGAGGATAAAATTCATTTCCGGCACTCTTTGCTTTACGAGTTCCAACCTGGGCATAACGCCACGGAGGCTCATAAAGATACGCTCCGTTTCTGAACCATCTAAAGTGTGCACGGTTCGAAGATGGTTTTCATATTTTCATTTGCATAACTTTATTATTTTCTTTTATAGCCAAAAGACAGGGTTTTCTTTAGAGCCACCTTGAAAGAGTTAATAGATGAAGGAAGATTACGGAGAATAACCAATGTATCATTAAGATTAAAACTATCGCGCGATTGGATTAACTTATTTATAAGTTCTTATAAAAATTGCAAATACACAAATTTGTTTCACAATTTTCCGCGAAAGTCACAATTCAAGCAAACTAAACGTTCTAAAATGGGTCAATCTAACCCGTCTGGTAGTTTCAGTGTTAACGCTGGAACTACCGAGCACTTAATAAGGTCGACATGTAATCCCTATGAAAATTGTGATAATAGATTATTCTTAGTTTCTTCAGATATTCATTATAGTATTCAAGTGAAGATATTTACTTTCAAAATCATTTTGAACATTCAATGCTTCAAGAAACAAGAAAACCGAAACCAATCATTTTCACTGGTACGGTAGCTCTAACAATTAATCTTCCTCCTAACCTTAAACGCATAAGTTAAACTTTCCCTGAAAAGTCGACGAAACTTTCAACCCTAACGCAACTGTCAATTCGCGACTCTCCGGTGACCCAAATCGGCATGAACGCGTCAATCAAAGAGCCTCCCACGTTCTAAACCAACGTAAAAGCGAAGATCCGGGTAACAATGATTATCGGTACATCCGCGTAATTCACGGGCGCCAGCGAAGCTGAACGCCGTGCGAGCGTCGAGCTGCTGATAACGGTCCGTATCCCATGAACGATTCGGCGAACAGGAGGCATCCGCCGCTATGAGCCGAATATGAATACGCGAGGCGGCTGATTGAAGGGACATGCACCGTAGAAATAGAGTGCGGACGCGCAGGGGCGCACGGATGGGGTCCGGGGCGCTGGAAGGGTGTACTGTCTACCCCTAATGAATCTATTAGGGTCGTCGTTCCCCCCTCGGCTGGCAATCACTACCGACAACGCGGCCGCGCGTGCACACTGCTACCCGCTCGCACGGACGCGGACCAAATATCCAGAGAGTTATTTATGAAAGTCGATGTTTGAACGGATAGTATCGCTAAGCACCCCGCAGCCAGCATGCAGAAGCGACCAATCGATTAAACTCCGGAGGGATAATGACGTTAGAGATTGCAATTTCTGACGAGTGCCTGGCCGGCGGGCGGGCGAGAGTCAAGGTCGGCGGTGATTAATACTTAGCGCTCTCGTGACGGGTTATTGGAATTCGTTTAGCCGGCCTGGGAAACCGATCATCCCTGTTTACAGTTGTACAATAGCCCACTCGACCAATCGAGGAACGATTGTTTCGCGCCAAGTAAATCATCGCGAGGTCCCGTTGTTGCTGTGATTGGGAAAGAGGCTGGGATATCTGGCCTTCGAGCTTGAACGAGTTGGATTCAACAGTTTGCGTTCGGAAGGTTTCTTTTTTATTGGAAATTGCTATGTTTTCTGGCGAGATAGGGATGTTTTTGGAGACTTGAAGAGGGAGCGTGGGTAAATCGAGGAAGAGAGTTTATTGCGATGTTTCGTGTATTGATGCGTTTTAGATAGTTTAATGGTAAATATTGAACTATGTAGTTTGTCTGTATCGAGGTTGTGGCTGAGAGCCTCTACGCAAAGGGTTAATTAAACGTAGCTACTCGGAAATTGTGAGAAACTAATTTTCGTTTGTATGTTTTGCTAGATTGATGCTTCGAAGATTTCACAATGTAAATTTAATATTGAAACTTGAAGGATCGTCGTGGTAATACAGTTTTAAGCAGAGATCGCTTGAAAATTTTATGAAATCAATTTCCTTTTACAAGCTTCCACAAGTTGCGTTCGAAAGGTTCCGCAAAAGAAATTTCGCAAACCCATTAGATTCGCGTTACAACGTACCCGGGATATCAATCCAACGGAAACGCGTGAAAGGAAATTGAATTTTCGCGATATCCAAGCAGTCGCGATCCACTAATGCCGACTTCTTCTGGCTCAAAACTCGGAATGCAGCCGAGAAGTCGCAGAGGCGGGGGGGAATCAGCGCGGTGTCGCTCGATACGACGCGATAATCCGAGAATAAAACGTCCGGGATTTCATCAGACCCGTAAAAACCCCCGAACTGTCACTTATACAATTCGCCTCCGTTCCCCAGTTATTCGGGGGATGAACGCAATGACAAGAAAAATTCCCGACCGAAAGCTTTATAAAAGAGCGAGAGACCCCGGCGTCCTCGGAGCCACTTCACTCTGCTTTTTATTAGATATTGTCCTCGTAACATAACCTCGTGGTGGGCTTGGTTTCTATGGAATATGTGGGTCGTGGGATTGTATCGTCTGCGAAAGAAAAGGGCGCGGCGGGGACGCCAGAGGAGAGGACGACAGGAAAAAAGGTACTATAAGGAGGAACCTTAAACGAAATCACCCGACCACCTTCGAAGCTCGCTTGGGGATCGTTGGGCCCTCTTAGGCGGTAGCTAAAGATTACACGGGTCGCGCGGCGATGAAACGAAAGCCAATCTCGGTTATTGGTTCCGGTGTACCAGGATTCATGGCTGCCGTCCGCAGAATTGGACGAATCTCGCGGCTGAAATGTGTCAGCCGTGTTAAGGGTCGTCGAACGATCGGGTTAACTTATCCGCGCTGCTGTAATAGGTCTGGCATGTAAGGTTTCCCCGATACTGCTCGTTCTTCTAATTATTTGCTTCGAGTTTCGCGTCGAATGACGAGGGATGCTCGTCTGTAATCGGCGTCCGCAGTTGTAAGGAGAAGGTAAACAGGAAAGTTTTACGATTTGAGTAAATAGTTCGTAGAAGAGTGAGGATAAGTTTATAAGAGAGGCTTTTTGTTTGTTGTGTCACGAGCTGTTGAGATTAAGGATTCATTTGACATTGATATTGAGATTCGAAATGTGGAAGTTGTTTATTGTTGATTGACTAGGTGGATAATGTGTCTTTGGTACATTGATAAATTGTCGAATGAATTTGTTGCTGGTAAAATTTCAAAAATTGAATGGTAAGACAGAACGAAACAGGTAACGAAGAGGATGCTTTAAGGTAAACATAATAAGCGAAGCACCTTTTAAATGAAAGCTTGTCAACCACGAAATATAGAGTGCCGGGAGTTACAGAAGTCCTATTGAAGCCTACTTCGCCTAATATCAGGGGCATCGATCCCATCAAAGCTTCTTTGAAGATTCCCGGTCTGTTTCAAAGCACGTTCCACTCGAGCAAAAAGTAACTCCTAACGAGTCAAGGTTACGATGAGGAATACGAGGTCGGCGCAAAAGGGGAGCGAATTTAGAAAGGGGGTAAGAGGTTTACATTGAAAGCAAGTCATCTTTCAATAATATTTACTAATATCAGACGACTGGCGCGCCCTCTGATTGAAGAGATAAATGAATCTTCGAATACAATACACTTGGTTCATTGATACAAACAAAAGGGGATGACTTACACAAAGCAAACTTTGCCTGTCGACAGATCTTAACATAATATTAACACAATATTCCTTTCCACTTCAAATTTACCTTGACCAATACAATTCCTCGAAACTGTACCATTTGTACCATTCACTTACAACAAAGGTTACACAAACAAAACACAACAGAAAACTACCCCTGACTACTTGCACTGCATCATGCCATCGTTTCGTGTACATCGTCTAAGAATTTCCTACCAAGAAGATATAATATTACAGAGAGACTTCCTTTCACTGAAGTTTCCCTCAGACCCCGTCTCCGGTTCCCGTCTCGCAGTGTTCGCCGAGCCAGGAGGAAATATGTGCGCGAGAAAACCAGACGGACGATAAATTGAAGAGGCGCGAAAAAAAGGAAGCGTCGCCTTTGAGCGTTTTGAGTGGCAATTATTCGCTCGGTCCTCAAATTACTTACTCTAGTAATTTTATTCTGTCGCCAGCCTTTTCTTCCAGTTTCGCCTCGCCCCCTTACAGCCTCCCGCCCCCTCCTCTGCCGCCGCCGTCAGCCGTGTCCCCTTCGCGGGCTTATCCTTCAGAGAGCCACGCCGCCGGAAATTATCTTAAAACGCCAGCCCCGTCTCAAAAGAGGAACATCTTACGCAGTTTTCAGTCGAGGACACATCAATACGCGGAGAAATGTATCGCGGCCGAAAGTTCGCGGGGAAGAAAGGACCTGGCGAGAGCAGACAAGCAACTTTTGCTCTTTGCGCTGCTCGGCTGCCGCTCCTTGGTTGGCTGTCCTGGGAAAAAGACGGACAAACGTCGCGTGACGCGTTTGAAGGAAACGTCTCTTGTCCCCGGCGTGGAAAGCGCATCTATGTAAGCGGTTAAGTGAAGACGAAGCGGAGGGCGATTCGTAATGGGGGCGAAGTTTCCTGGGGCTATGCACGTGTTTCAACGAATTCAATTTCCCGGAATTTTGGTGAACAGTAGTTCTTAAGAAGTAGTAGGAAAGGAAATCAATCCAGAAATTTTGGTTTGGAATTGTCGGCGTTGAAGAAGAAACGAATATTTGCATAGTTTTGATTGGAATAAACAGGAAATAGAGAGGCTAGTAGAATTTCTGTTATTTCCATTGCTCGTACTGGAAAAAACTTGGAATTGAAGGTATGGGCAACATTGAAAAATACGAAGAAATACGGTAGGATGAGAATGAAAAATTGATACATACAGTTCTGTTTTGCTGAAAGTTAAGTTTAATTATTCGTAGATCTATCGTTACTCATTTTCTTGATTTAACACTAGAACTACCGAGCAGTTAAACTAACTTTTGAAAATTCCTGTATGGAAACTCCAAGACTATTTATTGAGACCTTAATTGATTTACAATTCAATCTTCGTATTGCCAAATCGGTTTCTTTAGTAATTTCTCAGAGACACATCTGTTATCTTTTTAATAATCGCAAAATGGAGACATCAAGAATGCGTCTGATAGTTTTAGTGTTAAATTTGGGATCCATGCCTTGAGAGAGTTTTAACATGTTCCCGGAAGGCAGAAAAGGGACCAGGTTGTAATCAAAAGACCCGCTTCCATGTGCTCTAATTTCATCAAGCGAGGTATCGAATCGAACTCGATCGACAAACGCTTCGTTACTCACCGCTGGGGTGTACCATAACACCTAAATTTCTATTTCACAGACCGTCTCTCTTTACGGGAAGTTCGGCGTGCCGAGAGCCCGAAAAACTTTTCGGGAACGTTCCCGAATGTCCAAATCCAATACTGCAACTGTGCTCGACGACTAAATTGAACGCTTGATCTAATTTAAGTCAGCCGAAACGGGCTTCTACTCGCGTCTCCGTGCGTCGACACCTGAGGATTCTCAACGGGGAAAAATAAAAGGCACGGCACCGGTAAACTCGATCACGGCTCGTTCTGAAAATGATTTCGCAACGGGTTAACTAGCGGACACTATAATCAAATTATACAACAGGAAACTCGATACGCAAGTTAAATATTTCTAAAGTAAAGAATTACTGACTCTATTGCAGTTAAAATCCACTTATACGGAAAGTATAACAACGTTTCTCTATATATTCATCAACTTTACAAAAACATAACAGTTGAAACCTAATTCTCATTTAATTCAATTAAGAACGTATGAATCTTTCATAACTTCGTCACTCCACTAACAAACTAACTACTAAACACATTAATCGAAATAAGTAAACCCACCTTCTAGACGCCATCTTATTTCAACAATATTATCCTCTACCATTTCCACGCAATTGCCAAAACACGAAACATTAATATTCACAGTGGAATAATATTATTTCAATCAGACTGTTACTTCTAACACCGTGCGAAGCCGGAGTCACAATCGCATCGAAAATCGAAACAACCGATATGTTCCTCCGCAGCGGCGGAAATGTCAACTATATTACCATCGCTGTGCGCGTCACGCGAGTTACATGCCGCCGCTCGATTTCATCGCGTATACCTTCGGCCCGACCGATCCTACCGGGAATAAAATCAATGTTTGGCCCGTTGCGAAAGGGTTTCCGCGGCAGACGCGAGGGAGGTGTCCGAGAAGGGTGTCGGAGCTGTCGCCCGCAGTGATACCGGCGCGCAACGCGGATTATCCGGTTTCCCTGCCGGTAGACATTGCTCAATTGAAATCTACATCGGTGGTCACACGTGAGCACGATCGTTTGCGGCCGTGGGGCTGGCCTCACCAAGGGCGCTGGACCTGATCAATCCCGTTCGGAGGCTCGCGGGCAATCCCAAGCAACTTCTCCTGTCCGTCGCCTCTGACACCCCCCACTCCCCTTCGCAGTCCCGATTAATCAATCGTACGGTTTACTTTCGTTTTGAAATTTAATCTTACACACGGGCCCGTGTGTATTCAACCGATCGCCGGCCTCGGTCTATAGATTTTACGGTTCTTTTTTCTTGTTGCGCAGGTACGACTTCGTCGGCGTTCACTGAACCGACTGCGAACGGTTTGAGGACGCAGTGCTCACAAGGGAACCTTTCCAACCGGCACCGATTCCGATGAAACTTATGTGAGACATAGTTGTTAAGAAAATATTTCATACGTATTTTTTCTTATTCGACATGCACTTCGAAGGGGACGTTAACTGGACGTTACAGGCTTGGTACAGCGAATTCAACCCTCTCTGATATGAATTTATTTTTGTGACTATAATAAAATTGATGCAGTATGAAATGAATAAATATCAACTTATAAATATAAATTGACAGTGTATTCGATACTGTTAACACGTTGACCGCCACGGGAATTTTTTGCGTTTTGTATATTGCTCGATCTTTCGTAACGAAGGCAAATGGCATTGGAATCAGTTATTAATGGTGTGATATCATAGTTCTTGAGTTACACGATTATTCAGTTACTTGTGTTATTGAATATTTCGATTCGACATCAGTTTCCTTTGTGTGATTGTCTTCAAGTAGTTCGTAAGCTCCGGTCGTCAGTAACCACTGTGGCGGTCAACGTGTTAATAATCTTATTCAAACGAATATATTCTGTAACTCCGAAGTTACAACGACATTTAACAATGTCTCTATGCATAAAAGTTTGATTAACTATGCAATGTCGTTCGGAATTTTCCGGTAAAAAATTATATAAATCAATGTAATCTAGTACACTGACGTATAACTTCAAAGTCACACGAGTCTATAGAGGGTTAATTACGTTACACCCACGTTATGCCTCGTCAGCGCATTTTGTCCTGTAACGGACCAGACAATGACCCTTTGATAGCCGCGATAATGAATTTTTTCTTGTCGCCTTTCTCCCGCGTGAATTTTTAGTCTAGCCGGTTGGGACGCGCCGACGCGGATTCTTCGTTCGTGCGATACTTCCGTTAATCGTAGGCAAAGTCCTGTCCCCGTTTTATCGCGGCGTCATAACGACGTTTCCCTTTCGCGGAACGAGGTGGAAAGAAAATTTTCAAACGGATCGCCGCGCCGTTTCCGCCCCGCTAAACGAGGCGTCGTCGGGCCAAAACGCTCGCAGCACCGCGCGACTGCCGAGAGGGTCCCCCGGAATTCATTTCATGGCCAATTACAATTAGCATTTATGCCGAGATTTGCATATCGTCGCGAGATAATTTCACGAACGCTTAAGCCTAATCTCTGTGTCAGATGTTCCTCCACGGCCGCGGCAAGGAATTGCACGGCCCCTCCCGGCGATCGCCTATCTCGCGCAAACTTTCCCGTGACTAGAGTGAAAGTCGGGATCAGCGTCTGGACGAGACTTTATATTGTGTACCCTATAGAAATTGTCTCCGTAAGTTCTCCTTTTAGTGGCGTCGTTCCGGGGGTAATAGTACTTCGTGTTTCGCGTTGCCCGCGTACTTCGTGGAAATGTGGACAGTGTAACGATTGTGATTTTTGTTAATTTTTTTTTGGTTTGAACAGGATGTCGGTGGTTTTGTTGGGTATCTGAATGTGAAGCACCGAATGCTAAAGAAGTGGTTTGAGTGAATCGAATTCTTGTTTGATTCGGTGAATAGTGAAGAAATATGTTTAGTAAATAAATATACACGATTTATGCGTTACGTATAATAATATTTAGAATTCCTGTGTATTGCAGTTGTTTCATTGTTTGTAATTGTTCTCGTTAGCTTTTTCAACTTTTCATGAATGGGGGACGCAAAAGGGAAAAAAGCCGTGTTCAAAGTCTCGTTTGATAATCGAATATCTGCATTATGTCGATGAATATGAATAGGACACCAATGAAATTACGAACAAGGAAATTTCAAAGTAAAATCGGGTAAAGCACGAGTACAGGAGATTTCATGGTACGCGAGACGAAATGATGGGGTTACAACAGTGATTCGTTTGACAGTGGTCAGCCTGATTGCCAGTGGTAACTACAGTGTGACGGCCCGGTAATATATTAGAATGGGGATTCGATAATGGAATTGCTTTCACGCTAAATTGCAATCTTTTATTTTATTGCAGGTGCGCAGCCTGGAATTAATCGAGGGGTGAAACTTCAAGGGAAATCCAGAGTAGCGAGCATTAAAATAGGTAGCACGTTTCTCGTGAGTTTCAACTGTTCCATTTTAATATTTTTGTTCCTTTCATTTCAGAATGACTCGAGTAAACTAAATAAAATAATAAAACGTACCGTAAATAGACGATTATAATTTATAAAACATTACTATTAGTGCACTCGATCTGCAATTTAACAGTAATCCATAAGATGATAAAACATACTAACTTCTATAGCTTCTTCTCTACACTTATATCTTAATTAATATCTTCTATATACCAATAACAATTTCTTCTTCACATTAAAACTTCACTACTGCCAGCTGAGAAGATCAGCTTAACCATATCACAAACTATACCCAAACTTTGAATTAAAAATCCCTAAATATTAGCTCATTAACAACTCACATTATCAAAATACTCAAGCATTAACTAATCAAAAATTTATCTAAGTACCAACTATCACTAACAAATATCCAAACAATCCCCAAACAAAAGCACAGTCGCGAACCATGATGCACAATCACCTTGATTCATCACCGACGTCTTATCTGAGCCAACCAAATTCCACTTTGAAACGTGACTACGCACAGTTCTCCCACCAATTCGTCAGTCTTCCCACCATGAAATCGACGACGAAAGTGCCACTGGGACATCGAATTCACACGGTCGGTCGCAGGAAAACACTCGTCGGCCGCGAGTTTCACCGAAATAAGCTCGGCGGATTAAGACCTACCCGCAAGAGACTCGACGCGCCGACGAACGGAGTCGGAATCATGCCGTTGACAGTTTGTAAATGATCTAGTTTGCCGCGCGGGAAAGTGAGAAACGGCCGGCGCGGCGCGGCGGGGTGGTTCTCGGATGTGGAACAGAAAGGGAAATGACGTGGAGGGTGGCCGGGAGCGTTAAGAAAGACGGAAATTCGGGATACCGTGTCGAGATGGGGTTCGGGAAGCTTAACTATTCATCTTCGCGGCAATCCAACAAACTTTCGGCCCGCCTTTGATGCCGGAATACTAAAACTGTCGCGCGGCGGATCGCGACGTCGTGAACACAACTCGCGGACGAGCCCTTAACGTCTTCCGAAGAGGGCGGCAGCCTGGGATGCAAAGGTTCATTCTATCGAGCTGAACGTTTGGATGAAATATAACCATCTTAGGAATCGTCGGCAGTAACGGGGAAGATGAGACGCGCGAGATTCGCGACGGTGGAATTGCTTCGGCGTTTGAATCTCGGTTCCTGGACAGGGAACATGGTTGAACTGATTTGTTCTATATGTACGGTTTTTGATTGTTCATAACGTATTAGAGATATCGTTTGTGATTATCTTTAGTGTTTTAATAAGCGACATGAAAATGATTTCGCTGGTGTATAGAAATAGGAGGAGATAATTTTATTGTTTGATTAGTCGAATGAAGAAGGATGGAAATTATTATATATTAACACCAACTGCACTCATCAAAACGGGTTCCAGTCTTCTTATTTCAGAATTATTCGTATCTTAAAAACGTGAAATATCCGGAACGGTTTAAAAAATAGTCTCCCTTCAATACTATATTTATGTACTATACGAAGAGACCGAAAAAAATCTATTGTTATAATTTTTACAAGGATTACGATCGTATTCAATGTTCAGTTGTTCTAGGATTGACACGTTGAATGAACAAAATACACAAAATGGAAAAAATATGATATTAAATCATTTGACTGAATCGCATTATTATTATTGCACGTTCTTTTAGCCGAATGTCACGAAATTAGATAACATTATTTACAATATCGAAATGTTTCCAAATAATAGTCGTTTCATTCAGTGAACTATAGTAATTCGATTTGATTAGGGGTCGCCAATTACCCCCACGGCATTCAACGTGTTAAAACACAGTACTGACCATGTATAGATTTAACTTTTATATGAGACTGAGATTAAAAGCATGTTCATTCGAGCAACGTTCGTTAAGACAGTGTCGTTAAGACAAAATGTCGAAAGCAGGAAAGTTCGAAGTGGATTTCTTAGCTAGACCGCAAGGGTAATTGTCAAAACGGGTGGCTGAAAATTGTAGCGGCGTTAATCAACGCGTCCGTTCTCCCTCCCGGATGAAAGTGCCGGCTACGTCATTACTCGAACGATGAAAGAACTTTCTCCTATACTGATTGTCTCTTGGACCGACCCTCGTGGAAGCTACCCTCGTTTCAATTACCGGTACCAGGTGACTTGTAGCTCGTTCCGCGTCCCCGAGCAGTTAACGCCGCTTCGGGTTCATCGTATGCAAATGACAAGCCGTCCGTCCGTTTGTCCGTTCATCCCACGCCGCGGCGCCGGGACAGGGGACTGCTTGATTCACATCAAACGCTGGCTAAATGCTGTTTATTGTCTCGGCATCTCTCTCTCTCTTTCTCTCTCTCTCTCTCTCTCTATGTATATATCCATGCATATGAAATAATCGTGAAAATAATTGCCGTCAAAGGTAACACCCACGCCAGACCGACGCTCATGAGTAAGGAACCAAATTGCCTGGAGACATCTTGAACCGAGTTTTACGCTTCGAGGGCTGGAGCGTTTAGGGGAGTATTAAATCTTAAAATTGCGTAGAATGTTAATGTGTGATCTCTGTGATACGGAAGAGAGAACTAAACAGATTTTATTTAAAATATACCAATTGTTCACAATTTGAGTAGATATCAAGACTTCCCTTTGATCGAAGACATTGCGATATTAGAGATGATATGTGAGAATAATAGTGTATTTCTTATTATTTTATGTTAAAGTAATTATATATTCTATACTCCATATTCTAAGAAATGAGACAGTTAGTCTATAAAGATCATTAAGAATATCAAAGAAATTATGAACCTCAATCCAAAATTGACTACTCCGCTCCATCACAAGCCTAATCAATACCACAGAAGTCCGAAAGTTCCATCAACGAAGCATCAACACAAACGATAATTACAAATCATAAACGATAGCCCAGCAACGAGAACAACGTCCTAAAATTCGCTTCATACTTTCGCGTAACGCTGCCAGCCCGCTCTAACGAGGAGCGTTAGCCCGCAGGGGCTAGCAGCGCGCGGTTCTCCGTTCCGTCCACTTCATTAGGTTTAATCGGCCGATTTTTAATTACTTCGGACGTTGGATCCACTCGTGGAGGAAGGCAAGAAAAATCCCGGCGTGAAGGGGCCTTGTCGAAACGGTTAATAAGACCGGGGATAGGACAGAAGGGGTTGCGGGGGCGGGCGGTTACCGAAGAACCCCTTGAAACTTTACAGACTGCGGGAGAGCGGAACGCGGGGGCGGATGAGCAAGGGGTGAACCACGGGGTGGGTGGCCCGCGAGGGGAGTTTAATTAAATATCACACGACACATTATGGGACGAGATCGCCGCCGCCAACGCCGCGATGTCACTGGCAAGTAACGTCAGCCGCACACCACGGGGCCAGAGGAGTTCCAGCTGGAACGCGGAGCGGAAGCGAAGGGAAACGTTGATACCGCATGGTTCCGGAAGCTGCTGGAGGAACTCGTCCTCCAGACGTTCCAACGTCCACCCTTTTTGAATCGACCGGATCTGGACACGGTGTCCTACCGTTTGAAACCGAAATGCTATTGGGGACCAGTTTACAGGAGCTTTAGAGTATGCTGTTCCAAGAATAGGGTTTTGTGCTCTTAGTTTTGATAATTAGTGGAGATTATTAGTTTTACTTAGTCTTAATTATTAGTAAGAATAATTGTCGTTCGTAGTTTGTTATAGCTCGGGTTTATTGATTTTGCCTGTATGCGTGATATAGTGAACATAGTCTAATCCAGATTTCGGTAAATGTTTTGTTGGAATTTTTGGAATGTGAACATCCTCGCTATGTTAATGGGTAAGTTGGTTGATGCCAGTAGGTGTGATGAAATGTAAGTAGTGAAATAGTAAAATGTATACAGCAAAATAAAAAATGCAAATAGTAAAATAAATCACCAGGGAATTAAAAACAAGAAAGAAAAAGGACACGCTGCGAGCCCCTAGCAATTCCCTCAGTACTAAAGCGATCCAATCCCTCCCGCTCTTATTTTCTCCCTAACGACAATGTAACTGGAGATTCAATTCACGTAAACGAGTGGACGCGCCATCGCCATGGGTACCCATGAAAATCTGGTCCTAATTTCGCAATATATCTACCGAACGAGCAATACCGGACGAGGATAAACGGGACTCCGTGATCGTGGCACGAGGAATACCGTTGAGAGGCAACGACTTTACAGCTTGCCTCTAATTGGGAATGATTCTTCTTGTTATGACGGTTGACGGGGAGCAGGTTCAAGACAGGGAGTATCTCTCTTCCGCTCGAGATTTTTATATCGTCTTTCGCCTTGGAATTTTTACGACCTACGGTTTAAATTCTGTTTAAGATTCGAGAAACTTGAAACCACTTCCGGTTTTCTATGATTAAAGTATCGTGAAAGCACCGGGCCGGACATTTTTCTGGATTGGATCGGGATTGGATCGAGGAAGGCTGCATGCGCGCATTGACTAAAGGTATTTTTGGTTTATGGATTAAAGTAAACTACTGAAGCAAGATTTATAAGATAAGAAAGAAAGATACAATGATTACGGAGTAAAAATTATTAACCTCTTGGCCTATGATATGTTTCTTAATTCTGATCGATACGGCTACATTGTCATTAATAATTTATTGGAAAAAGAAAAAAATTCTAAGCATATGTTATGCCTGTATTTACTTTTAAGTATAATAGTTGATTACAGAGGAATAATATTTACTTTCAGTTCGAATGAACTAAGTAAAATATATATATATATATTTGTTGAATCACGTTGAAAATCTTCACCACGAGTCTCACTCGCTATTGTAGGACAAAGGGTTAAGATAACACACGATGTCTACAATATGCAGAGAGAATTATCTACAGCTTTAAACGTTATTCGACACACGATTATAGGTTCGGACAGTTCATACGCATATTAATGTAACATCACGCAACAAGGTCGCAGCACATAAATAAGAAAACGGGACACGAGACCAAGATAAATATGAATACAAATGAGTACACTCTGGATCCTCTCCAAACAGTTTCAAATAAAATGGCCGCGCTAACCCGGCCCGCAGAAACACTTTACCCCTAGTTTGTCATTACTTCGGCCACGCCAGGATCAGCTAACCGATTACTTTCCACCGGTCATGCATTATTTATACCGCCGCAAACGGAAGCCACCTCGGCCAGAGTAAACATCGTTCGCCTCGATTAGAATGCCCGCCGGTTCGTGGCAAGAAGTCGTATCAAAGAGCGTATGGCCAGCGTCCTCCGAACGGGGCGGCGAGCTTTCGGGTCTCGGGGCAAGTTTGCTCAGGCGTTGCTGATCCCGAGACGACGTTCACGGCGCTAGGTCGAATTAAAAGCCCATGAATACGGCGAGGATGCAAACTCTGCCGGTATTCCGGCTGGGGTCGGTGTTCCTCGGTGGTCCACAAAGATCTTCGCATTGAAACACTTGGGTAATGCGTTTACATCAAACGAACGAATGCGTTCGGTCCACGTTCCGATGAAATTCAAGTCCAAATGAATATTTGTTTATTCTTGGTTGATACTCGTATACTTTATTTCATGAACAAACAATTTAACCAGTTAGTCGTTGCGACCTCTTTAAAAAGTGTGTACTTTATTCTGGTATGTGTACGTGTTCATTACTGCAAATAATTGTTTCTAAGATTTTCATTCGAATAACGTATACCTATAAAGTTGGTTGTTTCGAAAATTAATATTTCCTTAACCATTCGACTGTTTTTCGACGAGTATACTGGTTAAGGGCTAGGCACACGAACGACGCGATCGCGTCGCGATCATGCGTACATGTACCATATATACAGAGCACATTTCATCTTACACAATCAAAAAATAGAAATACATGGATTTGTCATTCTTGTCGCGATCTATTGCTGTTTTGCCAATCGCGGTATCGCTGACAATCTTGTCGCTATCTCGTATCGCTTGTGTGCATAAGCCCTAAGATCGTTGCTCATATATCAGTGCAAAGTCAGCTTAGTATTACACTGACGCATTATTCACTTGCATTTTTGTTGTGAGTTAACTTAGATCAGATTCGATTCTCATATTAGCCAGACAGACTTTTCTTCGATTCTGAATTTCCTCTGGACCTCAAACTGATGTTATTCATGATGCGGTTCTTTTCATTTTCCTATGAAATTCCTTTTTCACAGTTCTTCCGGATCAGTCAATTTCCAAATCTTGACACTGCCTAACGAATCGTCACTACACTATACTCTAAACGTTATAATAAGGTTTCACTTATTTCCTGTTATCTTTCTACTGCTCATAGATATCAACTCGAATATGTTTACAGGTCGACGGTCGTATGATTAATTTCATTCCGAACTTCTGTGTATCCAATATTATCTCCTTTGTTTTTATTGTCTTTATTTCACCTCTAGAAGTGACTCTCAGTCACCATCTGATTTGATGAACTATAATTATATAATTTGATATTTAAGACTGAACCGTGTATAATGCATCGATGCGTGAAACATTGGGATAAAAAAGCTTTCTTTCTCAATTTACTTGTGATTTCTCTTTGAATTAATTTCAAAATATATCATCTTCGCCTAGTTAAAAAATGTTAAGTATATCTAACGAAATACTTCCGAGTGCAAAGGGTTAATAACGTATGATATTTTTATAAAATACAACGTAAAGTTTTTCAATTTTGTGAAGTACAGTATTATTACACTGATGCTGCGATGTTACATGGCTGACGATTATTCGTCAAATATTTGTGTAAACGCAACATAACGTGACCAGCTGAAAACATTGGATTTCTTAGCGATGCGTGGTCCAGGTTCGGACGTGCGCCAGTGCGCCAAGCTGGTCAGCTGGCCCGGGTTAATTACAAACTGGAACTCGGGACATTCCGACGCGGCCATAGCACCGGCCAGAACCCTTGTTACCATGAAACGGGTTAACGAGTGGCCAAAGTTTACGAGGCGGTACTGCCATCAGATGATTGCGAACAGGGGGATCTGTAAATTGCGACGGTATGCTGCACGGATCCTGCTCTGTTTGAGGAATCTTCAAATCGCGGGAAATTTGAAGTGTTTGGTCAGGTTGAGAAGATGATGGATACAGTTTTGAATGTAGAATGGGGAACTTTTAAAATATTTACAATATTTATTTAGTGTGCGTAACGGCCAATGTATAATTAGTGTTCGCAACTACATAAGTTAAATTTTATCACTTACAGTATTTACATGTATGAGATTTGATATGATTAAAAATCCGATTAATTTTAGTAAGAATTTTGTTTTGGAAATTAAGAACATCCTTTGTACATTGTAAAGATTATTTGAAAAATCTATGGATTATTTATTACACTATGAATTCTTTATCGATCGTAATGTTGCATGACGTTAGACTTCAATTGTAAAAGAAAGCATACTTCGAAATTCGCAGTAAAAGTCGCATCGAACAAAACTGGTATTACTGATGTACATGAAGATTTCCAAAATTTTCCAAGAAGATGTTCGAAATTGATGTAAGTATATTTTTCCAAAACTTCGTGACCGATTGAAAGTTTGATTAAAAAACGTTCGATTAATCCGCGGCCATTCCCCGCGAACCTATGCACACCGTTCAATTATCAAGGGTCTCTTTCGCCTCTCTTACTCTACGTTAACTGAGTTGTTGCCTCGATAATTCGTACATTGGAGTATCGGCTGTATCGTCGGGGGTTCGCCGCATTAATTTGCGGCTTGGCGTGGGAATTTCTGTTAACTCTATAATCCGGAACTTATGGTCTCTCGGCCATACACTTACACGACAGATCAATTTCGAGTTCATTATTGAACGATCGAATTGACAGAAGGATTCCCTTTGTGCGCTCCCAGTGATAATGATTACTTAATATTAATCCAATTGAATTTGGATATTTCTTCAAATTTCTTTTTAGCGAGAGATTTATGTTAACGTTTATGTTGACATAATGCACATGTATATACGAGGAATTAATTCTACTAAGGTTGATTTCATTTTCTTGCTATCATTCTTAAGTGAATTATATATAACTCGATAATAAGTTAGTTATAGAAACAATTGCAGAATCAAAGTCAATGTTTTGATAAAGAAATCATTTCTGAACGCTCACTGATTATATCAACTCGGCTACAATTACGAGCGAATATTAAATCATTTGAAATGATTGATTCGTTAATAACAGAGGCGCCGAGAATTTAATTGTTGCGCCTCTCTCTTTCTCTCTCTCTCTCTCTTAATGAGTTTCATGAATCGATTGAAACGAAATTAATGCGAAGCATCGTGAGTCGTATATATACGAAGAATTATGAAACAAAGATTGTACATGTTACGAAACATTAATAAACCGAAGAAAGTATTAAAGAATGAATTAACTTTAGGAGTATGAAAATTCACAGATAATAATCAATGAAAGGTAATTAAAATTTAATTCTTCATCTAATCTAACTTTTAATTTAATTCTCATATTTTAGTCTGTTTCTAAAACAATTTATTGTAAAGAATAAGAATGTAACAGTTTTCAGTTTTCGAGTCGGAAAAAGAATTCGGTCGTTCTTTATTCGGACGCAGACTAGCAAAAACCTGGAAAGTGAAAATGGCCTCTCCGGCGTCGGTGTACTGGCAATATCATCGGTCCGCGGGACTAGAAATGGATCTGGCTAGGTGATTTATACGGCTGCGTCCCGCTGGATATCAGAAATAGATTTCGCCGCGGTGAAGGTCCAAATCCGGATCCCGTTCCGAATCCCGATTGACGTTCGAATTATTGCACCACCCCAGGCAACTCGAACGAACATTCCCGTTCACAAGGAACGATTCATTGAAATCAATGGAATGCAGCTAACGACGATTTACACATTGAATGATTTATCTGTAGGAACTCACGTGTATTAATCAAATTCAATGAAACCGTTCCTACATATTGAATTAAGAGCCATTCATCGTCGATACATTAAGGGGCGTGTTCATTCAAGAAAAATTCAAACAGATAAAGAAATATTTTCATGTGATACTTCAATATTAATGAATACGTGTATTTGCATATTGTAGTTTTATTCCTGCATATTTATTACTATGATACACATGTAAATATAACTACTTCCCTTTCGAGTTTCGATAGTTCAGAGAAATTGCAATTTATGAATTTAATAAGTTGGATTAGAATATCTAAGATAATAGTATACTTTCTCATAGACTAATTAAATAAAACTTTACGTACTGAATTCCCAAAAAATTGTTTCCTATAGCTTCTAGGTAGACGTAAAAAATCACATGTTCAACCCCAAACGTTAGATCTGTTCATCCTTTCAACATGCATAATTACCAACAATATATTTCCAAACATTTACGTGTATAATAGTCAAGTATACATAAATATAAACATCAAGCATGTAGTTATATATAGCAATTAAATTTCATTAAAACGAACGAGTGGGGGGTTGAACACGTTCCCATCGCTACAAATCAATACTTCCGGAAGAATCCTTGGCTTCTATATCAGCGTCCGCACCGTGATACTCGGAGCAGCATTATGCCCGATCAACCACTTGGTGAGAAAGGATTTCGAATGAAAAGGGAAAAAAATTGTTGGAGGGAAAGAAAGAGGAAGAGGGGGAGAGAGAGAGGGAAGGAGAGAGGGAGAGGGAAAGAGAGAGTATGATAGTCGGTTGGCTGGAAGTTGGGCACACAGTTCAACGGGCCAATCGATAAGCAGAGTCAGAAAAACGCGGTGGCTATCATCCAGACGCCAGGATAAATCTATGATTCACGAGCGACGGTTTACGTTTATTTATTATAATGCCGAGACTGTCCGATCGGCCAGATAGATTTAATCCGGACGGTTCATTAACTTTGCCCCGGGATTTATGAGCACGGATGGCTGCCTTTCTCTGCACTTGAGGATTTGCATGGATTTATTTCGGTTCACCGATACGCGCGCCGTATCGAAGTATGTGCTGCATCCATTATAAATGTCGCATTGACAATACCTCGTAGTTACTTTAGCTTCGATTGTATACTGGTAATCGGTCAGAAATGTGTACGCATAAAATGTTCAAAATTTCACTTTACCGTGGGATTACTTAGATGTACCGGTACTAGTGCAACCGAAATCGAATGCGGATGTGGGTCACGTGACGTCACGTGCATTGTAATTTCGTTTTAATCGGAATGAATTAAATATTGAATTTAACGTATTTCTATAAATCAATTTTTATGCTATAATTCTTTGTTTTATGATCCTATTCTAATTCTGAATTTGATCATTTTGTTCTAATTCTTTATTTTATTATCCTATTGTACATCCTAATTTTATTACTTTATTATCCTATTCCAATTCTTAATCTGTGTATTCAGTCGTTCTACCGAAATTATCTCTATCCTCCAAAAATTATTCTTACACGTTCAAATTTCATTCCCCGGTAGCTATTTGTATTCAGAAATGAAAAGAAACCGAGGTTTAAAGCAGAAAATCCGAAAGTTCGAGGACAGAGTCAAAGATCGTTCGAGGTACGCACGCGAGCACACCACTTACCCGTATACGGTCGGCAATAGTTGCGATTTACTTTGCTGTAAATCGTAGGCAGGGAGGATTCCGCTCCAGGCTCGACGTACGCCTTGTTCTTGCTGTCCCTGGGGTCGCTATATTGTTCCACAACTTCGACTTCCGCCTGAAAACAGAGGAGAAATTGTTTCCTTCCGTTACGATCTAGAGGCAGCGCCGCTAAAAGCACGCTGAAACGCCGGGCATTGTTTACACTGAGCACCGGCAAACATTCCATCGGGCGAAAAACAAACGGTAAAACGGCGAAAGGAAAAGTGTGAAAGTGAAATATCCACGTGGATACCTGACTGCAGCGGAGAGCCGCTCTCAAACGCAATTAAACGCAGTCGGAAGTGGAGATGGGAAACACTTCTGTATTTTCCTTTCTTTCCCTCTTTAACCGCTCCATCCTCCGGCACATGTGCTCCCAAGAGTAATGGAAAATGTTTCGCGTGCCGTTCGCAGATATTTCAAGTGCGCCTTGTTGACATTGAACTACATACAGCTTAATAATATGTATTTTATGCTTCGTATTTGTCCAAATTTCAGAGCGAAGTGTTCCATGCAGAAAGATATAGTCCTCATAAAAGAGGAAAGTACCAAATATTAAACTACCGTGAACGTCTGCATTGACATTCTATTTAAAACTTACTAGACCATGTAACTGAAGTAATGCAAATATCAACTCGACAATCTGTGATTGCAGTTTTCATCATTATCTAAGAGTACGTTAGTAATAGAACTACCGAGCATTTAATATGATTGATGTGTACTCCCTATGAAAATCGTAGCAATAGATTATTCTCAGTTTCTTTGGATATTCGTTATAGCATTCAAGTGAAACTATTTATTAATAATCGTTTCGAATACCCAATGCTTTTAAGATATCAAACATTGGGAAACAAGGAAACCGAAAACATTCATTCTGATTATTATAGCAGTTGTAGTGTTAACACTTGTCCAACCGAATGTGGAGATCTCCCAGTTTTACTTAGCAACGTATTGCCTTTTATTCTGTTTATCTTTTCCTTTGTTATTTAGTAAGTCTTGAAGTGGTATTATTTGCAATTCATCAAATATGGTTCTTGTTTTTACAAAACATAGTTTCTAATCAAATTAATTGAATAAGTTCAATTAAAGGTAATGGAGGAGGTTATGGTTATAATTCTTTTTAGGCGGTCGCCTAAGTGTTAAGAAATCCTCCCCCATAACAATAGACTCTCAAGCTACTGAATACGGACAAGAAACTGAAGCATCGATTTAAAGCTACTTCCAAGTAGCTCCCTCCCATTACTGACCCAGTTCGTTACAATACTATCGACGCTCAATGAGTCACCAAAAAGGTACATATTCCCTTCGCTGTTTTCATAAAAAACCAAAGAAGCTGGTCCGGATTCAACGGGAAGGCCCTCAAACCCAGGGACCAGAATAGGCGCGAGTAGAAAACAAACAACGGCTACTTGGACAGGAATTATTGACTCGGTAACAATACTAATTTGGCAGCGCGCTGGCCGCTTGGCGCTCGTGCGCGTCTAACAACGTCCAGGTTCGTCCCTTTAGGGGACGCCATCAGCAAGGGTTATTGCGGGAGTTCCTTCGAATAAGCACGCGACACGTTAGTCCGACGCAATTCCCAGCCCTGAGCGCAGCCAATTGCGGTAATGCCTTGGCCACGGCCGGAGGATAAACATTTTTAGTTCTGCCTCCCTAAATGATCGTTATTTCCAGAGAAAACAACCGGAAGATGCCGCGTCTCCTTCCCCTTTTCCGGTGTTTTATCGACTTGACTTTCTGGTCGGATTCAACGCGATCAGGTATGCACGAAAAGTATCTATAGCGAAGTAATCCTTTGATACTCGTCTCTAGTCATTGTGCTTGGTAACTTGACGATTGACCCACTTGCATCATATGATAGAATGAAAAATATTATTCTGCTAAAATTTTTGTTTTGTCGTATTTGAATAATTGAAGCATAGGAATCAGTACGTAGAATATAATATAAAATTATAGTAATATAGTAAATAGTATTAATAACATTATAATAATATAGTAAATAGTAATAATAATATTATAATAACATAGTAAATAATATATACGCTAACTTCATCTTCTTTTTCCTGTACATAGTATTTTTCAGGTACAATGATAAAGACACTTTAATATCAAACTTTGAACACCGAACTTTGAACATCTAACAGTCGTAAACAAATTTGCGAGAGCTGTTTGCAGAATGGTAATAATTTTAATTCAACCTTATCCAACTTGCGGGTTCGAGGAGTCCTCCCCTTCCTCTTAGAAGATCCGGGGTTAACATGCTGGTAATTTAAACGAAATACCTTGAAGCTCGAGCGGAACACCGAAAGGATTCATGGAGATTGCATTTGCCTCTTGGTTTCCGGGATAGGAGGTAATTGTCTGTGGTAATTACAACGTCTGCAGGACTCTTATGGCCCGGACGATTTTCGTGAATTACTGCTTTCAATATGCACTGGCGGCGGGCCGCTAACGGTTATCGGGACAGAAAAATGGTCCAGAAATTGGACAGCGTCTATTGCTTAAGTACCTCGTTCCCATTCACTTTCATTTTAACTTTTATACGACTTAACACGTACAGCACAAAACCGACTATTCTTTCCTACAAAACAATAGCGAAACAAAAACATTCGTTACAAATACCGTAAAATAAAAATATCTCGCGAGAAAATACAACAAAATCTTTAATTTCCCCCAACAAAAACTCCGTAACATTCTTATATCTAAATGCCAAATAAAATCATGTCCATTACTTAACACTAAGACTATCGGTAGTCGAGTTGACTTTACGTACAATAGAACTACCAAGCACTAGAACTGACTTTTCCAAATTTCTTTATAAAACTGTGTATTTATTAAGATTTCAATCAGCTTGTATTTTAATGTAGATATCACTAAATCAGCTTTTTTAACGATTTCCCAGAGAAGCATTTGTACGTTTCCAGTAATTATAAAAGAAGAGACCGGGAAATCATTCTGACCCATCTGGTAGTTCTAATATTAATTATCTTGTACAAAATCTAAGAATGCATCTGTTAACATTTCTAATCATTTGTAATATAGTTTACGCATTACAGAATCAATTTCTTTAGTAACATCACAGATAAGCATTAATTACTTTTTCAATAATAGTAAAAAATAAATCAGGAATCGGTCAAATTTTGACCCATCTGGTAGTTCTGGTGTTAATTATCTTGTACAAAATCTCAGAATGCATCTACTAACATTTCTAATCATTTGTAATCCAGTTGACGCATTACAAAATCAATTTTTCTAGTAACATCACAGATAAACATTAATTACTTTCTCAATAATAGTAAAAAATAAATCAGGAATCGGTCAAATTTTCACCTATTTAGTAAATTTATTATTAACCGAATAATTCAAACCGAATCCCAATTAACCGAACCGCGTGCGTACGCAACAAATCCAGCAAGTCCACCCCACGGAAAGAAGACAACCATTCAGTCGCCGAGACTGCGGGAACCGGTCCCCGATATTAATGATAATAACGATAATAGAAGTAATAACGATGGCCCGGGGCTAAAGGGAGGCAAGGAGCATCACGGCGAAGAGAGATCGAAGGCGAACGCTCGATTTCTCGACGCGGCGGTCCGATCAATCGCGACAGGGACCTTCAGCCTTCCACGGCAGGGTGACGGGGGTTGTATCACGAGGCATCGGGAAGCCGGGCCGGGAGCTGAAGAAAAGGAAAATGCGGATTGAAACGACGGGGCAGACGGGGGCCAACGTCTGCCGGTACAAGACGGACGAGAAGACGACGAGGAAGACAAGTAGCCTTAAATTGAAAGAGGCCAAAATTGGAATTCTCCTGCCAAAGTTGAGCGTCGTGGCCCCGGGGGCTGTTTCGAACACGCCGTGGCCCGATTGCCTTCCGCCTGGCGCCCCTCGTCGAGGTTTGCTCGCCGGTGTTCCGCTCGGAACAGATAAATTCGTGGATGTTTATGCGGAAATTACGGGGCGGACGTGGCGGGTCGTTTTCGGGGCGGTAACGGGTCGATCGACTGTTGCAAATCCGATGACGGGGCGACAGGTTCGACTCCGACGAGCGCAAACACACGCCCGTATATTCCGTCGTCGATGAACGTCGGAGACGAGATTGTTGACTGACGCGCGGAGAGGGTGCGCGGGGAGAGGGCGGTTTCGTGGAGGAGATACGTACGCGTGAACGTTTTAGCGGGCACGGCCGTGTTTGGATTCCAACGATCGATGGAAATTATGTTAGCGATGGCTTGCTTCGTTTCGGAGGGGGTGAACGGGGTGTAGGGATGAACATTTGGGGAGTCGCGGAGAGGTTTCTTTTCTTGCGGTTTCACGTGGAATTGTTCGTTTTAGTGGGGAATTCTTGAAATGGTATTGTTTCATGTATTTGTGTGTATCGTTTGTTTATCGTTATTGTGATTAGCTTCTTGAAGCTTGTTTTGTTGTATTGGGGTATTTAGAATGTAGGAGTAAATAGGTTTTACTGTAAATTTATGGTTATTTAGTGGACGATGATTGTAATAGTTGCCTAGCGATAAGGTAAGATTAATTGACTATTATGTTGCTAAGTACATAACAAAAGGGATTGAGAGGAATGTTCTTTTCCGTGCGAAAGTATTTTTGGAATGTTGCTATCGAAAGAATTCTCACGTGTTTTGGTGCACTCTGTAGAATCCTGGACACGAAGCTAGAAGCTACTACACTCGAGTGTAGTGCTATACGTCCACATACGTGTCATTCTCGAGAGCTGACAGTCTTGAGTCAACAAGTAGAACAACTTTTGTGAGCTACTTCCATGAGCACGTGTGTAGGAGACTTGTTGAACTTTAGTGTCAAACAGATACTTAGTGACAAGATAAATGAACAGTGAGAAACCAAAGCTTGTTATTAATAAGTCCTGGATAGTTTCTAATTATCTTTCGAACAGTATTGTTAATAATGGCGCATAGGAGACAGAATAACATTGACAAAAGTTTCTTTCAGAATTTACGTTTAAATTGAACAGGAAAATATACAGAAAAAAGTCACGATCAGTTATTCATATCCTCAACCGTAACAAAAATCGGTCGATTATCAGGCTGCCCATGAATATCGATATTCCCCGCGAAGGAATATAAAACGGGGGTTACTCGGATTAAAACCGATCAGGTATTGAATTATCATTTTTCACGTTCGCTACTGAAATATTCATAAAAGAAATATTCTCCCCTCGAATTGAAACATTGTTCCAGTTATATCATACACACTATCATTCGTAATCCACAATCCACATCTGTTATTCCCTACGACTATAAAATCCCAAATAGCAGTTCCAAAATTAACCCTTCGCGGACGAAGATCCTTCGAAACACACGAAACCTTCAACATATGAAGCTAAATTCTATATCAATTGCTTAATTAATATAAAACAAGGAAATTACGTGCCGATCTCTCGCTGTTCGACTAATTAGATCATTTGTCCACGACTTACTCTTCGAAATCTGAACATTCCATCTCACCGAAATGCCGACATCCGTCCGCGAAGAGTTAACAAACCATTCTAATTATCCACCGACGCTACAAATTACGAATTCACTTTTCCACTGAGACTATGAAAACTCTTTACCAACGAAGCCATCGTTTATTCAAATGCACGCAAACAAACGGTAACCGCCGCAAATGGGGTAATCACCTCTAGCCACTAAATTTTAAACAGCTTTGTCTGCAGCCACGTTACTCGGCAAGAACAACTATATTAACGACCGGCCAATAATCCCACCGCTATGTCGGACTTTAATCCGATTATTCGACCGGTGTGTTATAATTAACCGCGATTATTAGCTACCGCGTAATCTCGCCGCTTTATCGCGTACGCATGACTTTCGCCGCATTACGGTTTTCCGTCTCGTCACTGGAACACGCGAAAAACGGCGCGTACCGTCGGAATTATCCCAGAACGTCCAGCCAATGGAACCGCTTCGATTTCCCGCTCTCTTTTTTCCCGTTCCTGATGAATAAAATCGATAAATCGATGCGCGTTTCGCGACCCGAAACCACCCTTGTAATACATTCCGCCGATCGAGTCAGAAATAAAACATCGCTCGCAGCCTTCGGAGACTCCGTGGTCTCGCATAATGTCGTCCTCTTAGCGAGCACTGGCGAATTTAGCCGCCCGAAGAGCTTAGATTGCAAAGCTCGCAGACCTGGCAGGGTGGAACCGCGAAGACCGGCTACGGTTCGCGGGAAAGGGATCGCTGAAACTACACTGAAGAGGTTGTAGACTTCTTCCTGCTTTTTATTAATACTTTATATCTCTCCCTGCTGCGAACTGCGAGGAAGATACTGCAGAAGGAAGCTGACAGTTTTATTTATAATTTATAGCAGAAGGAGCATTGAAATTTGAAATACCAGCGAGAACTGCAGAAGATGTGAGCAGTGGTCTTGAATAATAAGAACAGGAAGAACTTTGTCGTGAAAACTGAAGTGAAAAGCTTACAAGCAATATCCTCTTACACTATATTATATCTGTATAAACAAACGTTGATGCTACAGATGTATCAAACGTTTTTATCAATTCAATTATAGATATTATAAAATCCCATATGCATTTCATATTTGTTACCATTATAGTCCATTTACAACCATTTCTATAAATATAAAGTCTGAAATAATTATCAATTATTTAATACACAACTATTAGGTCACACTATGATCCACTTATTTGCGTTATTAAACATTTTCATTCGCCGCCAGTTATCTCACGGATTATAATTGTTTTCAAGTAATTCGAAAGAGTCGATCATCGGTGAACACCATGGCAGTCAACGTGTTAAACATACACAAACGTAATTATCATATTACACAGATATATCATTAGTTAAATACTAACTTTAACCCCACAGGTACCGAAGGATATACTAAAAATTATTACAATAAATACTGCAACAAAATCACTGTTAAGTATCATGAAAAATGTTAGTCCCGCCTCTTTTCGTAGCGATCAGAGATTCTCGCCGGCAACGAGACCACCCTATCCTGTTTAGGAAACTATAAATCCCCGTTTCACTTTCGGGAGCGAAGACCGCGAGCGCTTCGCCGACGGTAGTCCTCGCACGCGCGCGCCGCCGTCTGAACTTTCTCGCGGCCGGGGCTCTTTGTTACAGTGATAAATGCGACCTACAGCCGCGCCCGACCTCACGCATAAAATAAAGCGCTAAAGTATTAAGTAGGGCTTACGAGCGAGAGTCATAACGATTCACCCTCTTGAATCAAGTGGTACCCGCCACCTTTCTTCGTCGCGCTCGCGCGACCCCTGGCGCCGGGGCTGTTTGTGAGGAGCACTTTCGTCAGGGGCCGCCTCGGTGACAACGAGGCGACGGAAACTTTTGTTCGTCGCTCCCAGGTGTCCCACCCTCTGCACAGCCCCCGCCGTCGATGTTTCTTTCTTTCCCCCTCCCACGGCTTTTTACGAGCTTCCCGGCTACCGTAACCCCCTTTTTCTTTTTATTTATACCCACCTTCGAAACGACGTTGCCGATTTGTTGATGATCAGCGTGGACCGTAAGCATCGAGAGTTTCGGACATTATCTGGAATTGCGTTGCTGTTGAGGGGATGAAGTTGGAGTGGCGGAGTTTGTACTTCGAGGAATTTTTTGACTTGCTTATCTGGTTACGTGCTCGTAAAAAATACTCATTTTTAACGATGTATGATAAGTACGTTTAGATACCCTCGAATGTTATTAAAGTCTTCGAGACAACAGTTAACAGAATAGTCACTAAACAGAGAAACCGTACAAACTTTCCCAAAAGAAACTAGAATCAGTTACATAAACTATTCTCTACAGAATTTCAAATAACTCTATAATTTTCCGGCAGAGTTCATTATTTAAAATCCACAATCAACCGATACTAAATCCTCACAGCCTCCTTTATTACAGAATCACAAATCGCCTCGATTACCTATTTTCAAGCACACCCTCTCCAAGGATTAAACGACAACAGCCCCGATTACACTCGTCGTTTTATGTAATATCGTCCGTGCGCTGTCACGTCGCTGGCTGTTGTTAACAAGACCTACTTTGCAGCGAAAAAAATTACTTCCTGGGAGAAAATGGACCCAGATTCAGGAGGCACAACGGTGGCGGAGTAAACTGTGACATTTCGACCGCACTTTCGGGGACACCAGGAAACATAGTCAAGGTGAGCTGTATTCCAACTGCAGGAGCATTTAGGCGTTGCGCCCGAGGCGATCCCGAGCACCAGCGACTGAGTGCTGGAACAATTATAAGTACCGCCGGAAGTCACCGGCCTCCCGGCAACCCCGTCGCCCCTGTTCCGCCCCCGTTCCGCCCGTTACTCGCACGCTTCCCTTCGTCCTTCCGCTCGAACGTCCGTCGCTGTCTCTTTCTGCCGCGGAACAGTCTTTCACCCTTTCCGCGCCACCGCGCGCCGCCCCTCCGTGCCATCGTGCCCGGGGGGTATTTTGTCACCACCGTAATTATATTTCTCCCTTCAGCCGATTCTTCGGCCGCCAGCCAGGAGAAAATATCAATACCCGGCGTTAACCGGCAGGTCCCGGATAGGCGGCTGCAGCGAACGTTGCTGACGATAGGGACTCCGCTGATGGTAGCCCGATTAAGATTAAAGGACGTTAACGGTAAATCGGTGAATCGCCGGAACATTTCGGTGAGAATGTTTTCGAAGATGAAGAGTGTCCGCGAGGAGACGATCGGATAATAGTGGCACCGTGTGAAAAATCGTTGAGACTTAGAGGATGTGGCTGATGAAATTTTAGGGTACAGGAATGTTGGATGTTATTAGTGGGGTGTATTTAGTGTTGTGTTAGGTTCTTTGGGAAGAATTTAACACGTTCGCGTCACGTATTTGCGACGACTGTAATCCTATATTTTACATGATGAGAATGAAATTAATCGTATAGATATTGTTGTTAGCAATTATAAACTATGACATTATATTTAGGGACTCAATAACTCGTCTCAGTTTCATTTTTCTAATATTTTGTTTAGAAGATTTGTTGGGTTGAAGAAAATATAATTGGGAAGACCGTCACTGAAATAAGCGCTGGTAGCGAACGTGTTAAGAAAATGGATCGAGGTATGAATTATTCCTTTTTAATGAAGATGGGACACTTTTTGCTAATGTTTAGTTTTGAGAGCTGAACGTAGAGCAAGAAGTATACAATTCCTTTTCCAAAACTTTCGAAGTATTATCGTTATTCAAGTCAAAGGCTAGGTTAGTTCATATCGCAGGACACTGCAACCACAGCCCACCAGATAGAGGTTGCATACAGGTAAACAAGCCTTTTGAGGTTGCGAAACGCGATAACCGGGTCTCTTGAGAATGTATCGCATAGTAATTTGTTCCCTGGAGGACATGCAGTACGACAGCTAAGTCCCCTGAAAGCTAGGAATGCAATAACCAGGTGCTATGAAGTGATGGGATATGGTAGCTAGGTCCCATGGAGCCGTCGGAATGTGGTAACTAGGTCCTCCGGAATCTTACCGAGTAATAACTACACCTGTTCAAACAGTGGAGTACCGGGGCTGTATTTTCGGGAAACGTGAAACGCGGGAATTTAAACATAACACGAGAGAACTGGTAGTAACTAAGATTAAAAAGACTAAATATGGTAAAGTTAAATACTCGACAATATTTAATCGTTCTAAAGAGCTAAAAAGGATCTATTAACACGTTGACTGCCACGGTGGTCACCGATGACCGGAGCTTCCGAATGACTTGGAAACAATTACACCTCGTTAGATAACTGATATCCAAGAAAAATGTTCAACAGCGTAAATAAAAAGACAATAATGTAACTTAAGAATTGTAATGCCAAATGATTGATAATCATTTCTTTTTATGTTCATTGTAAAAGAAAAAATGACACATAAAACGCTGAAATTTTTCGTGGCAGTCACCGTGTTAAGTCTATCGGAGCTAAGAATCACGAGAACTTTAAAAACTTTTATATTAATGTCTCACGCATAAAGTCGAATTCTTTGAAATCTGTAAACACGATCTCTTTTATGGTCGCAAGCTGATGCCTGAAATAACATTTAATAACTGTATTTAAGTGGAATAAAAGATTCGGAAACTTCGTCAGGCAATGACGCAGTTCGCTAAAACTTCAACTATATCTGCCGGACTCATAAAACGATACCCTGAACTGGAAGTTCGCTAAAACTTTGAATGGCTGTTGGACAGCTTCAAAGTTCATGGGACCGGACTTCCGCGTAATTTACGCTTCATCGAGCGACAACCGAGGCATCTAGTACTCACGTTTTCGACGGTGGGACTCGGCAGCGCCCACTGTACCGTGGTAGTTGCGGCCGCGGCGCTCACTGGACGTCTTTTGTTCACGAAGTCGACTGGCAGACTGTAATCGTCGCACAAGGAAACCTGTAAACAGAACAGAGGACGCGTGTAAACTCCATAGTGATACAATCCTGAGCAATCGTCGATGGGACCAGAACTCACGCATTTTCGAATCGTTCAATTAGTCTAAATATAATAACAATATATCGATCCAATTCAGTCTTTTACACAATACTTTAGTCTACAACACTCTAAAATCTGACACTGATTCATTATACTGTCTACCTCTACGAATTAATAAAATACAAAGAGCCCTAATACTGCAATGCTTATTACATTAAAACATTCCTTAATTCCAAACTAGCAACCAAACTTCCATCATAAACTCAAAACTACACACGACTTCATCGCAAACACTGTACTACCCCAAAAGAGATCTTCCACATCTAAAATCAATTCCATCCTCCGAAACGTCTAACCTCGCCCATAGGACACCGTGCGAAAATTCATTATCCCCCCATCAACCGGTTCGCAATTACCACCCCCCGGAACGGAAACACCGGGCGGCCCGGTCATTAAAAAGGCATTTCCGAATTAAATCGGATAATCGTGCGGGGGGTGCGCGCGACCGGCGAGCCCCTCGTTCGCAACAATTTCCCCCGGAGCGTCCGCGGAAAAAGGAAAAATTACGCCCGTTAATCCGTCCTCCATCCCCGAGTCCTCCCAAGGCACCGGGATACCTCCGCCGGCCGGAAAGCTCCGATGGCGCGCGTTAAAAACAAAAATCGCCGGTATAAAGAATGGCCGAAACGCAGGATAAAGACCAGGAATTGGAGGGTGTGGGGGTGGAATCCGTGCACCGTAGCGCTGAGTAGCGCGCGCGGATTCCTGCCACTCGACAAATCGCAGGGTAAGCACCCGAACCCCTCTCGAGCCGCCCCCCGGTCCCTAAGTCCCAATCGTCGACGACCGGACCGGCTCATCAGCGATATTTACTGTCTGTCGGTGAATCGATCTATCGACGGTCGCATCTACTCTGCTCCACCTTCCCGCAAAACCCACCCTCTGCCCGCAGCCCTCCGTCCCTTGTCTTCCTACGTCGACCCTCTCCACCCGCCCTTTATCCCGCAGCAGCCCGCGCCGTACGACAGCGTGGCCGCACGCACGCAAGCATGCAGCCGGTGGAGCAGCCCACCACCTACTACGTCTGTGCATGCATATAAATCGAGACAATCGCGGATCCCCGGGGGCGGCTTATCGCGCTGCGAGAGCGGCGCGGCGGGGTGGATCGGGCGAACGCCCCGGGTAGACCGGGACGTCCGACTACGGTGTGGTCCGAGCGAGAGTGAAAGTGAGACGGGCTGAACGAGCGGAGAGGGAAGCGTGTGGGTATGAACGAGGAAGAGAGAGGGAGCGAATAGGTTTAACGGGGAGGGAAAGAGAGGGAGAAGTGAGAAAGAGGGAGGAGAAGAGAGGGCGGGAGTGAGTGAATTTGAGTAAGAAGTTGCGAGATGGAGTAAATGTGAGTGGAAAGCGTATGAGAGGAGAGGGACGGAGAAAGGAGAACGAGACAGCGAGTGAATTGGAGCAGTAAGTTATTGTGAGAGGAAGTAAATGTATGTAGGAAGTGTATGAGTGAGAAAGGGGGATAGAGAAAAGAGAATGAGAAAGTGAGTGAATTGGAGTAGTAAGTTAATATGAGAAGTAAATGTAAGTACAAAGTGTATGAGCGAGAAAGGAGGATAGAGAAAATAGAACGAGAAAGTGAGTGAATTGAGGTAGCAAGTTATTGTGAGAGGGAGTAAATGTAAGTAGAAAGTGAATGCGAAGGGAAGTAAATGTTACAGAGAAAACGTAAGTGAGTAAGAGGAGAGGAAAGGGAAGCAGCAAAGAATAGAGAAAATGAGTAAATAAATATGGTGGAGAAAAAAGGATTGAGTGTACGAGTGAGTAAACGAGAGATGAAGACGAAGAGGTAGAAGCACGAATGAATAAGTGTGACAGAGAAAGAGAGAGAGAGAGAGAGAGAGAGAGAGAGAGAGAGAGAGAGAGAGAGAGAGAGAGAAAGAGAGGAAGAGTGAGTGCGTGAGTACGCGAGGGAAAGAGGAAAAAAGTACAACAGAACTAGAGAGAGGGTGGGCGAGCAAGTGCAAGAGAGCAATGGCGAGAGGGGTCGAAAGCGATGGAAGGGGTGTGTTCCCGAGCGGAGACCCTACATGCAAATGGTCCGCATTTATTGTAAGCAAAGAGCGCTGTATGAATATGTGAAGTGGGAAATGAAACAAAACGGAGAAGCTGGCAGCGGGAGGGTTGGAAAAAAGACGATCTACGGGCAGGGGTGCGCGCGGGGGCCGATAAGACCCGACGGATCGAACGAAAACGGAAATGGCCAGGACCAGACCGATGTCCGCGCGTTTTCGCGCAACTTCGGGATAATGGGGAGGAATGGGGCACGCGACGCCAAACGGAAGAGTTTCGACAGGATTAACGATGAATGCTGTTAACGTCGCGAATAATGCGATGGCTGGCCGTAGGATAGAAATTATTGTTAAACGCTGTCTATTTCTTTTTCTGTTTTATATTCGGTGAAAACGAAATCCTGTAGGTCGGTGCCATATAAAGTGTTACGATAAAACTGCAACGTTCGTTGTGTACTGCAGTGAAAAAGACTTCTTTTGAGAGCTTCTGTTTCCAGAAATTTTCGAGGATGTCGCCGTGTTTTCACTACGGCAATGTTAACATTGATATTTAGTTTTTGGTCATTTTAATAAGCTAATGGAGAGTGGGATGACATTTTATTCGAATATTTATCTCACTCCTTTTTAATGAGTTCTGTAAATTATACAGACGAAGATCTGCAGTCTGATAATTGTGTTTTCGTGCAATGCACTCCCTTTACGAGCATTTTGATAATATTACTGCGTCTGTTTTTATGCATATAAAACAACGACGATTAAACGCCAGACGCAAAGTAAACAGCGAACGGAATAATTGCAGGGAAATGAATTACGTCCGGTGACTATTGTATGCTTTAAATTTTTACGTGGAGAACTTTATAAATGGCTGCAAGGTCATGCCGGTGTAATGTAACGAACGGGCCACGCTGTTTTTAATGGGCAGAGAGAAGGTAACGTACATGGTCTTTCAGAATCACAAAAATTGGTGCTAAGTGGCATTGTGTCTCGCGAAGTTGGCCGGCTTCGGGCTAACCACCCCTGCAGTGAACGGAAATACTCGTTCCGTTAGAGGAGGAAGCCAAATGCGAACTAGGCCGATTGGCCATCGTACCGGAATGGTCAGTGGAATCTCGAGAAACCGCCAAATACCCGCCGGCTAAAGCGTAACGTTCCATCATTCGAAGTTATGGTCGCTCGAGGAAAGCGACGGATATATCTAATATAACTCTCCATTTCATTGCGTAATATTCGCAACAGAGAAATCTAATCTGCCTATTTAAGCGTCTCATCAAATTGCTTTATGAATTTTAACCATTTGCACTTGAGAGGTGACTTTCACCCACCACCTGATTTCACACTGTAAAGCTATAAAATTTGATATTTAATATTATAGTATATAACGCATCAATTTGAAAAATATTGAAATAAAATAGCTTTGTTCCTTATCAGAAAATGTTAAAATATTTCTAGTGAAAAACTTCCGAAGGGTTGCAAAGGGTTAACACTAAAACTACCAGACAGGTTAAAATGACCCATTTCTGGGGTCACCTTTTTGCAATTATTAAAAAGGTAACAGATGTTTCTCTAAGAAATTATTAAAGAAATTGATTAGCAATAATCAACGTGAATTGTAAATCAATTAAAGTCTCAATAGATGTAATCTTAGAAGTTCTATAGAGAAATTTCAAAATATCAATGTAACTGCTTGGTAATTTCAGTATTAAAGCATTCGATTAAACCCTTGAACTTACAATATCGTGTCAGACTACTGGTGATAATTTCAAACAGGCTTTAACGAAGATGAATATTACACAATTCTTTTGAATTCAAATTAAATATTACTCTTCCGTTATTAATAGAATGAACATCGACATAGAATACATCTCGAATTTTTCTTGTAGTTTTTTAAAACAGAGTTCGAAGAAAACGCAATCTCACGTGTCAATTTTGAGATCCTCTAATCACGTTTTCCGAATATTTTCAATGTCAAATTTCGTAAAATAATTTCAGATGATAATTACACAATCTAGAGTGTTGTAAGTCTCACGAGGCGACACGAGGCGAGCGCAAAACTCAAATCTGAGAAAGTAAAAGGATTTTCTTGAAAGGAATTTCTCCCGAGCGAATTCTTTTCATTCGCCTGACCTTTATATTGATTCCGCGTAGCCTTGCCCCTAATAACGCGTTATTCTTTATTAAGTTCGAACCGCTCTTTTCACTATTCAAGCAAACCCGAGTTTTCCCGTGAATAATAAATCAAGGCAGATCGAACCGCGCTTAATAGATTTTTTCCGCAGGTCTGACGTCTTTGAGAGCGATTTGCTTTCTCATAAATCTCCGGGAACCGTATAAATTCTCCGAGGCGGCTCGGAAGAGTCGGCGGGTGCCCGACATTCATGAAGTGACCACGTTGCTCGACGCGTTTCCTCTTTATTCCCGTTTCTCATCCCCGCCGAAACAATAGCAGTTCCTTCGTTAGAAATTGTTCAAAAGCAACCGGAACGTGGCGCGGAGAAAAATTGGGGTCGACGGCGTTTCCGAGGGAACGAAAATTATTTCACCGCCGAGACAAGTAGAACTTCAACGCCACGCCGCTTTAATTCTTGAAATATTTACCTTCTCCGCTTTCCGAATCGCGCAAGCTTTTCCCCTTTTCGAAAGGCATTTAATTGTTGCTGCACGATTGCCTGGAGCACAACTGGTTTCTGCGAAGCTTCACACGGATTCCGTTTATTTATATTCACTCGGAAGTGTAAAGTGAACGAAACAAGGGGACAATTTTGTAAATTCTACAAATGAAGGGAAACATGTATATACAATCTGAAACTTTCGAACTCTAACTTTTACAAGATTCTACTTCCTCTAATCTGAAGTGTCTAAATTCAAAATTTGTAACGATTTTTAGAGTATATTCACTTAGAAGAAACGGTAGAGTATAGAATAAACAGAGAGAAATAGAATAATCTATAAAAGAAACTCAAAAATACCCCGATAATCATTTGCAGACGAAGATTCGTTGGTGTTAAGAAGTTTTTCATAACAAGCTGAATTACAAACTTTTAAATACTAGAAAAAGAAATGTACAGATTGATCTTTCGTTAGTTCAATAATTAAATCACTGTAACTTTCGATTTTGGATAGATATTAACGTTCGATGTCCTCAAAGAGTTAAACACCAAAATCATCCATTTTAAACGCAACGGTTGAACAACGAAATCTAAACTAAACGTGGGTACGAGCAAAGTTGACAATACACGTTTTGGAGGCAAGTTTCCTCGCAACACGGGGCCAATATACGAGCATTAATTCCGTTCATCGGCTGGCAGGGAGAAAAAAGGCGAGCGCATGGACAGGGGTGGATTCGCGATCCCCTTACGGCCGAACCCTCGCCGATTTCGTCGAAGGAGACGCGACGGTTCTCGTTACGGAAAGGCATTCCGCGCGGCCGAGATTAAGCGGGAATATTTAGCAAATGTTTCACATAAATCAAAGCGGCGCAATATGTTCCGGGTTCGGAGTGAGGCTATGTAAATTCATGGTAATATCGCTCGGCCGCCCCCGCGGAGAGGAGCGTTTCGATTCGTGGGCGGAGGGGAGCGAGGCTGAAGAGGGAGTTAAACGAACGGAGACCAGACAGGGACAATTGGATAAAGAGGCGAGCGTTTATGATCGAGAAGGTACAAGTATTGCATTAAGGAATTGGGGCAGCGATCGTGGATCCGAGTAATTGAATCCTTTGCGTCCTGTATTTTTCGTAATGCGTTCTTGATGATAATGGTCGATGATTGGATTGTTAATAATGTTGTTAATAGTGATAATATCCTGTAGTTTGAATTCGATGCATTGTGTCGTCGTGATAATATTGTGTAGTTTGAAGTCAATGTATTGGACTTCCTTTCTCGTTAAATAAACTTAATATAAAATATTGGCTAACAAAATGATGGACACCGACATGCGTATTTCCATTTCATTTGGAAAATAAATGTTGAATTAGGGAAAGAATCTTTTTTACTTTTTACTGGGCACACAGAGCCGGGAGAGAAATGTTTTTATAGACATCAATAAAACTGAACGATTCTACGAGAGATCTAACATATTTCCTATGTTCGTGTAGACATTTTCTATTTTTGAAATAGAAATACTTTTAAATATTACTTCTAGAAGACGGCACCAATTTAAAAATAACCGAAAATATTATTTTTGGTTTCTCGCAAAACGGTAAATCATTAAACTTTCGAATTTCGTGTATACGCAGTAAGTAATAGTCTACAAAAAATGACAGATTATAAACTTCGATCAACTGTAAAGTGTTTATATTCTACTGTTAAAAGAGCTGAAGATTACTCTATGGGAAACATAAGTAATAGAAACGGTGTAGCGTTAGAAACAGTTGGGAACAGAGGAGGAGAAAGAGAGAGACAGAGGAGCAAAGCCCGAAAGAGGGTAGCAGGCGCGTATTTCATGAACCCCTAAAGCAGCCCTAAGCATTGCTGCAACCGCCACAATCCCATTCATTCTCTTTATGGGCTCCCAAGTATTCGGGAGCGGGCTTGAATAAATCGGAAATTTGCCCTGGGGAAACGGGCTGGCTGGCCCCCTTCTCGCGATTTACCTACGACTTTCGAACTGGTCATTCGCGTTTACAACCCCTGCCCCTTTGACTTATCATCTTGTATCCTGCGTACATGATAACCGTGTTGTTAATATTCATGCACCCGTAACCACAGTGCAGATTTCCATGTAAATCCAAATTTTGTAAAAATATAATTAACCCCTTGCACCCCGAATTTCCTTTGCATTTTTTCTCCCTATTATTAAAGTTATCAGCTTGTAGAGAGTAGTGTAAACGATTCTTCCGACTAATGATATTGAAAATAATATAATGATATTATCTATTTTAAAAATATCTTAACAAAGAAGCACACATTTGAGTAAAACTGATTTCTTCCTCTTACAATTACTAACACGTTGAATGCCGCATGATGTCATAGAGCAAAGTACACAAAATGGGAAAAATATAATATTAAATCATTTGATTGAATTGTATTATTATTGTTGCACGTTCATCTAGTTAAATGTTCCCACATTAGGTAGCATTATTTATAATATAGAAATGTTTTCAAATAATCAGCGTTTAATTACTATGGTAATTCAATTTGGTTGAAGATTACCCCCATGGCATTCAACATGTTAAAGCGATAACAGATCTTTCCCTAAATAATGATTAAAGAAATCGATTTAGCAATACTGAAACTGAATTGTAAATCAATTAAAGTCTGAATAGATGCAATCTTAGAATTTCATACAGTCAGTTTAACTGCTCGGTAGTTTTACTGTTAAAATAATATTATTCTATGACTACAGAAAATGAACATCTAATTCGAAATACTCAAATGACATTTATATTTGCCAAATTCTGTATGAAATCTTCGCCGCGAGTCGAACGCGATATTTTCGGTCTCGGGTCATCGAAACTGATTGCAGATACTGACTCAACGCGCGTGAAAGGGATTTCGAATTCAGATCAGACTCTTTTGTGTACCGTAATCTACGTATCTGGATTCAGATGCAAATTAGTCGTTGAGATGCTAGATTTACAGTTTACTAACGAGCGTTTAGAGATTCCGTACAGGCAACAGCGCTAGGACCCTTAGCCATTCAAGTTTCAACCCTTCCAAGTTAGGGGTTAATTGTGTCATCGCGATCGATCTGTTTGCGCGTCGCGTGGTTAACCTTGCGTGCAAAGATATGTTATAAATTTGAAAAGTGTCTCGCTGCCGATGAAACTGGTGCTTTCGCGTCCCCGAAATATCTTTGTGGCCCGGATAAAAGAAATTCCGAAGAACAACAGAATTAAACCGCGCCACGAGAATTATGGAATGCTCGGCGCGATGTTTTACAGCTTCTGTCTCGCGTGATATTCCACTGGGTAAATCGCTCCGGGCATTTCACGGTCTCGCGGAACACGTTCTCTGCATAGTTGAACACAGGAATGGAATCATCCCTACCCCCTCTGCCCCGCCGCTCTATCATAGTTTTATGAAACTCTAGTGGAGAGGCAGCAGATTGTTTCCCCTTAATTTATGTTCAAGTATCAATTAAACTCGCAACATGCGCCACGAGGGTGTAACTTTGGCAATACGTAACGTGTATCGTCGAATACTTGCGCTACCGCGTCACGGGATTTAATGTGATAATTAAATGCGTAATTAAATGCGTAATTACACGTCGTAGGAACTCTTTTATTGGTACTCTCATCTAAACTACGTGGTCGATGATAGTTTGCTACGAGTATTCATTGTTTCTCATAAATTGCAAATTCCACAAGTGAAATATTTGTGAAATATGTTGTAATATGGAAAGTGAAGTATGAAATAAGAAATTTAGTAATTTAGAAATTCAAGTGTTGGATGAAGAATGTAATGGTAGACAAAAGTAAATGTGAAATAGAAAATATAATAATATAGAAAATGAAGTGTTAAATAAAAAATATAATAATATAGAAAATGAAGTGTTAAATAAACAGTATAATAATATAGAAAATGAAACGTGATATAAACTGACAGCTTAGTGTTCATACGTTTCTGTACCTATTCCGAAAGTCGCATAGAAAACAGTGTAATAAACGAATGGAATTCAAAGATAACAGATTTTACAAAATTTCCCGTCGCATTAGCCAGCGACGCCGCAAGATAAACACCGATGGATTCCCGACAATATTTACACGACTTGCCTCTTAAGAAGATTCCCCAGATAATCCGAAAAGAAAACTCGACTTGACGAACGATCTAGCCTACCAGTTGCCCGCTTAGCAGAACTCGAACATTTTTCAGAGCATTTCCATCAGATCGAATTCCATAGACACTCAATAAAATTCATAAAATATTCTCAGTACTGTAAATAACTTTATATTGTAAAATTTCCAAAAAAAGCATTAAAACTCAATTGACAATTTAACCCTCGTTACAGATTTGCCATTAAAAACTAATTAAACAGAATTTAACAAGTACGAACATTACTCGATACTCTTGAATCGAAATGAAATGTTATTTTTTTGTTATCAATTATCATACTTTGGAGTAAAGATTGACATAGAGTATGCTTATCATTTTATTCCTTTTCTTAATAAATTATTAATGACAAAGTAGTAGTATCGATAATAGTTAAGAAATAAATCGTAGTAACTAAAATTATTGTCACCGTATTCAATAAAATTTACCGAAACAAGAATGATCAAATTTTTCACTTATCGTCTTCCCATTTTCCCAAACGCATTATGTCCAAAGAAAATCAAGAAATAGTGAGTAAATGGAACGCACCATTACAACGACTAATCATGATCGATGACAAGTGAAAGGTCTCCAATCCGAAATCCTTCGAGACAACGGATCTTCATCTTCCGGCGCAGATATATCGTCCCCGGCCCACTAACAGGGTAAACGCGTTAAAGTTTCACGAGGCCCAGTCTGCACGCGAGGCCGAACACTCTCCGAGCTATTCAACATCGTTTTCGAGAGCCAGGTACGCAATAGTCCCTTGGATTGCTTGCGCAAAGAGTATCTCAAGCTTCTCCGTTTTTTTCCTCTCGCCTCGTTTTTCTTCGTTCTTTGTATTATGTTAGTCGGCCCCGTGGGTAACGTTCTGGCGACATTCGAAAATTTGATAAATCCGATCGTTTCCCCGAGACCACGGAACCGAAATCTTCCATTATCATTAACCACTCGATGAGTTCAGTGAAACAAACTGTAGTCTAAATATCTTTCTCTTTCGCAAGAAAGAATATAACAACACGTTTAACCCTTTGAACTCGAGTTTTTCACTAGAAATATTCAATATTTTACGGTAAGATATAGACGATATCTTTTCGAACTAACTTAAAGATGCAAATTAAGGAACGAAGCTATTTTAATATGTCACGTATCGACGCATTATGGAAAACTTAATGTTAAATATTAAATGTCAGATGTTATACCATCAAGTCCCTCAAAAACAATTCAAGACTGCTCGCAGTGATTTTATCACCATTAATTTTCCAGAGAACGAGATGAACATCCACAGAACTTTGTCTAAAAAACAAGTAGAAGAATATTTGCATTCATAAAATCAAGTTTGATATCCCCAGAACGGAGCTCGACTTAACACAAGAAAACTTTCTCGGAAAGCATCGGAGTTTCCGTCAGAGAAGAGGCAGACACAACCGAACACGCGGCACGAAGTTCGAACTTAATCGAGACGGAACGAGTCAATACAGTGTCCAAACGGGACAAACACGGAGGAGGACCGTCGATACGACGGGAGGAAGAAGCGAAGCAAAGAATTCCGTGATTTCACGATTAGAGGACACCGTCTGGAAGTCCCTTCGTCTTCATTTAAACGAATCCGCGTGTCCCTCGGCCCTTTGGTCCTTCCAATAGGACAGAAATGTGCCAGCGAAGGACCACAGGCCTTTTTGTCGCATCCCTAGCCCCTTGTCGGGTCACGAAGGGTCGCGGCCCCGGGTGCTCTCTTCAAAGAGAGCGAAACTCGCCTCAAAGTCAGAGAAGAGCGGCTCCTTCTCTCGTCGGGACGAGTGGAAACAGGTCCACGCAATAAGACGGTAGACTGGGAACGGTCTCTAATCGGCCGGTATCTTTAGACTTAGCCATCTTTCTTACCGTTCCTGCCACCGGCCGCGACTACCCATCCGCAACAACCCGACAAAGGTACTTTAACGAGTCCCTTCTGCCCTACGCCGAGATGAAAGACCGCTCTTGAATATTACGCTCCTATTTAATCACCCGCAATTTCACTCATTGTCACCTGGCAAATAGCTCCTCTAGGTGAAATATCGCGTCACTCAGCTGCTATAATTGTCTCAATGAATTTTGCTTGTTCATTCTAAATTCTTCGATGGGTTCCTCTGTAACATTCGCGTGATTTAACGCTAGAACCACTGAGCATTTAATATGACTGATACGTAACCCCTGTAACAATTGTAACAATAGATTATCTTCAGTTTCTTCAGATAGTATTCAAGTGAAACTATTTATTTTGAAAATCATTTGGAATACACAATGGTTTTAAGGTATCGATAATTACGGAAGAAGAAAATCAGAACCAGTCTTGTATTAAATTTCCAAAAATATTCAGCTAGTGTTGAATTACCAAAAATATTCACGTGTCTTCTGCGAGTAACATGGATATTGAAGAATTTTTGAAGAATTGAGAAAAACATTATTATAATTCAGGAAAGAATATGTTATACAAGTTTGTATATATTTCTGACAGAAAGTGTATTAAACTCCATGTACCATCAACTTTTGTTTCCCATATTACGAAACACAGAGTGTTTTCTAGATTTTCCTCTTGACCGGTCGCTCTCCCTTCCGCATTGTTCTGTTCCAAGACGAAAACTTTCGACAAAGCTGCGTGGACAACCATCGTTAGATGCTTGCAAAGGGATGAAGGGCCATCCCAGAAGGGATCTTCGCCGCGACGCTCAATTATACGGCGCATAAGGACAACGAGGTTCCCGAAGATCTCGAAACTTCGGCTACGTGTCTCACGCATAAGTCGGTTTCATCGGTCACCCAACTCCGCGCGGACGAATTACGAACGGTCGTTAAAGTTCGAGCGGTTCGCGGGATCGTGGGAAACTAAGGTCCACCCACGACCGCGTCCTCCCTTCAGGTAAAAGTTTAAATGCCACTTCAGATGAGCTGCACGAGTTCACCGCGATGAATGCGGGTGACGGCCGTGGGGACTACACTCGGCCCCCGCTAAGGCGAAATAATTACCTTTTTTTTCTCGACGATGCAGTAGCACCGGCGAGCAAATAGACATTTTGGCAATCTCGGGGGCGGAACGAGGCAATCGTCCGTCAGATGCAAAATGAACGGAAATTTTGACGGAGGGAAGTTGAAATGAAGTGAAAGGCCAACTGGTTTTATTCGAAAGAAAATATTAATTTTGTGTGTGAAATTTGCAGAGATCGTTTCAAACGCTAATATTGCAATACTACGAACTACCCCATAGTTGTAAAATGAGATTAATTAGTTTGGATGTCCTAGTCATCGAATAGTTGTATGAATTAGAAAAGAACTATAATTATTAATATTAGCATTAATATTATACTAGTTTTATATTAATATATTAATATTAATGTTCAATAAAAAAACTAGTCTAAGCCCTTTATAAAAATATGTAGGTATAACAAACCTTAAGAAATAAAGTAAAAGAAATTTACTAAATCTGAACGACATATCATGAATACCGAAGCTCGTCGTTGAAGGGTTAACAAAAATCTTACAAAGGAACTATGAAAAAAGGATAAAATGACACACGAGCTGTCAAAATGACGACAGAAAGGTAGCATTACCGGGGGCCAAGTCGTCTGAAGATAATCTCAGCAGCCCGCAGCAACGGGACTAGTTGCGCAGAAGGGTTGAATCGCGTTGCAATCCCTGCAGGTGGCCGTTCGCGCACACAGGCTCGTGTGTAGATACTCGCAGAAACGTCCGTGATTGTTCCGCCGGTTCCTCTATTGGGATAAACGTCGACCCCTTCTTATCACCCCTTATCCTATGATGGAGAGGGTCCTTCCGCAGTCGCGGGAACGGAACCCCATCGCCTAAGGGGCTGCTAATTGATTTTAGAAGTTCCTCCTTCGGCCCGTCTCCTCTACCCTCCGTTTCGTTTCCATCGTCGAACTACCGAGTTTTCGTGAAAGACACCGACACGCTACCCACCGTCACGGTCTACAGGGTGCGTCAAGATAACACGGAAAAACACGAGAAAGATAGGGGACAAAATTGTTTGATTTGAAGCTTCGCTTCCGTGAAAACCGAAGTTTCTGCGTCCCTGTCGAATTGCGATTAACAAGCTGGAAGCTGGTTCTCGAAGTAGGTGAATTCTAATTTTTTATCGTAACACTCGGTTTTTGTTCAGAAAGCAATATTGTGTCTAGTTCCCAAAGCGATACTCTAGTTACCAAGGTGATATAAAAGTTTCCAAAGTAACTATGCGACTCATCCTTTGGGAATTGCAGTTCTCATTGGTACCGAATGTGTTAAGATGCAGTTATTAGGATCGAGACAATATAAAGATGATGTTCTAGAAATTATATTTTATTAAATTTTATGTAGAAATGCAATAGGTGCCATACATTGCTCGATGAAGTTTATCTAATATCTTAATAGAAACTTAATGTAAAAGCAAGAGATTCTCAAGTTCGATTTTTCGAAAACGAAGCTTCGAATGAGAAAGTTTTATTTTATATTCGCCTTTTAACTTATTTATAGGTGAATACTTTGTGTCTACTTGTATGCGTCACTTTGATGCACTCTGTATAAGAGTCGTGTTTCTAAGTCGTCTTACAGATTTCCCGAGAAACACCGGGACCTCCTCGGCCACCCTTGTTTCTCGTTAAACGGAGCTCAACGGGAAACCCCTTATCTCTTTCTCCCTTATTCCAGGGAATCGAAGTTCCGGTAACAAGAAAACGGTGGGCGCTCGACCTCCTCGCGAATGCGATCGGCTTTGTAACTCTTCCTTCCTCCCGCGGATGTTTGATGCAGCGCGGCTGTACAAGATCGATCGGCAATTAACGAGGGAAATGTGTCGAGAGTATTCCCCGACGAATGGATAATTGCGCAAATGGATAAAATGTGCGTGGGACGATTTGAGAGTGACGGAGACGGTTCTCCGTTTTTCTGTGGTTGTTTTGATACTTTTACGAAGTATTAAGTGGGTCCTATTCTTTTGAAGATCGGGATTTTAATTGTTTTAATCGTTGGCATGCTGGTTGTGATGATAACCGTTCAACGCGTTGATCGTCAAATTGTAACTAATGGAAATCTACTAAAATTGAATTTGTGTGACGGGACAGAAAATGAAACGTTACAATTAACTCATTGACGTCATCCACACTCGAGTGACACAATTTTTCGTGTAAATTTAAAGTCCAATATTCCCAGTGACATATTGAACGAGCCGAATTCTGTTGAGTCTGTAAGATGCAAGAATATCAAGAGACCAGTCGCTACGAGAATCTGTTTATAAGCTTCAAAAGAGAACCTCTAGAACGCAGACTTAATAAATCATTTTTCATTCTCATCTCATGTTCACTAATTTCCTATATAACAATACACTTACTACACAATCAAAACTTTACAGAAATTCCTCCGAAGATTCCATATTTCCACCAAAACACAAATCAAAACCAAAGGACTCAAAACCACATTCGATATCTAAATAAACTATAATTCCTTCTTAACCAACGGCAATTAAGAATACAAATGAAAAAAGTCAATCGCATTTACAGTTGAATCAATCGTTCGTCCAAAATACTTCAATCATCCCCGGGATCACACTAAACAAAATACATGGATCACTCTTGCCCTTCTGCCCTCCAGGAAGTTTCCTCGTAAGCAACGCGGAGTAGAGAGAAAGAAGGTCCAAGGACGGCATCCTCCGGATCGCGGCCAAGGGGCAGAAATCAGGGGAGCAATAGCGAAACGATGGCTACTGGAGAGGCTCGGGTTTAACGACGCAATCAAGCAGATCGTAGGAAAAGGCACGATACTTAAAGAGCAGACACGGGCTCGGGGGGTGATAACAAGACACGGGACCTTGAGGGCATCTCGGCTGGGCGGAACCACTCGGTGAACTTGCAGCAAAAAGTGGGAAGGAGTTCGCTCGCCGGTCGTCGTAATCACCGGCACTGCAACAATGCAACCCCCGAGGCTCGAGTTCTTTCTCTCCCCGTGCACCTCCCGGCAGCCAGCCGCCCACCTGCCACGTCAACCCCCGACACCGGGGCTGTCGCTTCGCTGTCTTCTTCGCTGTCGCGGTGAACGTGCGGCATTCATTCCTTTCCTTTCTGATAACGCCAGCGTATATGCTATCCAAACGGACCGCACAATAAGCTTCCGGTTTATTAAAATCCAACCCCCACCCTGATCCTCGGGCTCTCTCTTCGCGTTCAGCGTCACTGTCAGTCGCGCTGGCTTTCGACTCGGCGATGCCTCTCAATCGATATTGTTTACCGCAACGGAACGCAAATAATGGCTGTCAGGAGGGACACTGGTTTGAGGACAACCGCGGACTTTCGAGACTATCATTTTTCTTGTTCTTCCGGGTGAAGTTGGAATGAGGGAGTTAATGGTGAATTTCTAGCAAAGGAATATAATGTTGATCGACACGTTGAATATTTCGAATAATAATCGTAAATTCGTGTGTATAATGTACGAGAAATGAAGTTCAGTTGGAAATTGAATATATTAAAGGAAGATACCGATGGTAAAGTATTGAAGTTAGTAAATGGGTCGAAGGGAGTGGAATACGAAAGATAAGGTCGGCTAAAGCAGTCTAATGTTACTGTACCACGTAATAAGTAATAAAAGCACAATATCACACGTTCCCCACTAGCATATAAAATAATCGGTTCCACTGGTAAGTATATTCGCTGTCCATCTGCATCCCCAAAGGAAAATAAAATTCACCGGACGTTATATCGAAGCTAATTAAAGCGGACAATGGACCGCGTCCGGTTCTCTCGTCCCTCCAATTAGCCCGCACAATGGAGCCGCGGCTATGATCCCCGAATCTTGCGAATTAACATTACCTAACGCACCGTGCAAAATGGCAACGTCAACCTCGGCTTATCGGGAATCTGCGCTCCTTATCGCCAGTCCTCGCCGCGAGACGGCTAAATCGTCCATTAACGCGCGCTGAACCCTTCAAAATATCCTTCGACGGGGAAACAAAGAGAGAAAAGGGGGCCAGAGGAAAAAGGGCGGGAATCGGGGGCAAAAAAGGCAGGGAAGGGCGGGCGGGAGGGTGAGTCGCGATCCGGCTACCGGCGAGATATTACGTAAGGGCAAATCCACGAGGGTCGGAACAGCGTAGTACCTTTGTCGCCACTTAAAAGGGTCGTCTCACACCCCCTTCGCTCCGGAACGGCGACTTCTGCGAAGTCGTGCGAGACGCAGGTGGCCCGCTCGCGTTATCGTTCGTTCGCAGTTCGTCGAACACAAGGGTTACGGGGTGAGGCTAACCAACCCTTCTCTCTCGCCAGCGTCGCATCAGCGTGGAATCCGCTTCAGGCGGAAACACGAAATCGCGCCCAAGGAAGCCAAACGTCGTTAATAACTCGCGGTACATTTAATGCCTCTCTCCGCTTTGAGTGACGTCGCGCGACGCTGCGATCACCGGAGGGTGCCGCACCCCCTGATCGCTAATTACTGCCCGGTTTAGGTGCAGCCTGAACGAGAACACGGTTTTACAGGATTGCCAGGTAATTGGAGGTGTTGTTTTGGCTAGCTTTCGTGCTGGGGCCGATGGAATGTGGCTGGGATTTGTATTCCAACCCTTTCGTCCTTGAATATGTGTCACTTATGAATATGAGTTTTGTGAAACAAAACATACGGCTGCGTGATAATCAATGAAAATACACGTACTAAGAGATTATTGGCACTTAAGTACAATTTCCCTTTATCTAGGCGTTTTCTGGCTTTCAAATTTCAAATGTTCTTGTTACCTGTGTGTATCATTCGGAACGAAAGGGTTGAGAGATGTTCTTCGGATGTTTTGGGGTGTTCTTTTGTAGAGACGTGTAAAGTGAGTTTTTTGGAAGTTTGAATATGTTACGATTCGGTGGTTCGTGAAATTTAATTGTGTTTGATGTAGGGGTGCAGGGTGTGGGGTAGTTTATTTATAATTTGTTTGGAGTATGTTGTGTTGGGTGATGTTTGAAAATTTAGTTCGGACATCGGTGTGGGTGGGATGACGTTCGTGGAAACTAGTTCTGGTAACAAAGAAGCACTATTCCAACGGGCAGAGGACGGAAAGTAACGAAATGGCGTCATTTGGAACAAAAGACTCCCCTGTCTCAAGAATAAAAATCCCCTTATTCTGGAACAAACGAGACGCTGCCCTAAATACCGGCGCAGTCATTCTTCCGAAGTAATTGTACGGTTCAGACGGCAGGTTTCTGCCGTCAGAGATGCAGGTGCTCGCGATTTATTCGATGTCGTTGCGGTTCCTGTGTGCATTCAGCTTGCCAGGAAAAATAAGAAGAAATCGCAGATAAGACGCGGTATATTTGGCGACTCGATTCTTCGTTGCTTTTAGCGAGATGATTGAAGCGAAAATGGAGGAATAAGGACCTTGAAGAAGAGTCGAAGACACAGAATACATACATTCTCCTACGATTAACTCGGATATAGCCGAGTTCCTCATTTTCTCCTCCTCTTTATAAAATAATCCCATTTTCCTCGAGCCAAAATGCCACCAAATGTCTGCATCGATCCAAATATTGTTATTACAATATTTTTACGTGTACTCCTCATTTTCGAAGCAAAAATCAACAAAAAGAGGTAAGAAAATATAGAAATCCAAAGCGATTTCGTCAACTTTTCACGGAAAAGAAACGAAAATCCGTAGAAAGTTTCAAAATGGGTACCTAATAAGTAATGCTTACAGAAATTCTAAAACTAGACTTTCTTCGGCTGCTTCGTGTATTAACTGCAGTATTGAGGTGAAACTATTTAATTTTCAAATCATTTTGGATATTTAGCGCTTCTAAGATATCAATAATTGCGAAATAGGAAGACTAAAACCGCCATTTTGACGAGTAAAGTTGTTCTACTGTGAACATGAGGATTAACAAGAAAATAATGTAAAAACGTTATTTCGCTGGGAGAGGAATTAAAAGAAGGATGAGAATGGGGGGAAAAGTCGGAAAGAGGAAAATCGACCCCTCGCCGCCGGAAACGTCGTAAATCCTGACGTTACATCATTAATGCGGCGTGCTACGTTAATTAATTCGCCGGTGTTGCGGCGTGGCTCGTGCGGCCGGGACGGTTAAAGAGGTCGAGCGATTTGCTTTCGGTGGCAACACGCGTATATTTGCACCGATACGATCTAATTACTCGAGTGACACGTCCAGAATCCGGGCACGCGGGTTCACCGAAAATCATTCGACATGGCCTGCCACCTGCAACGCATACAGCGAGGGTGAAACCCCGGGAAGCACGACGATTGAATTTTCAATACGTCTCGCCCGATATTTTTCCGTCCGCGGATCGATCCGGGCAGCCGGCAAACTAACGTGGATCTCGATTACAGTTCAATCGACGAAGTGAAATTGGGCCTGAATTCACGACCGGGCTTCGATCGTTTAATTTTCTCGATTGAACGAGGTCGACCGGCGAACTTCAATTCAAGCCGAGTTCGTTTTTAAAGTATTGGAATACTTGTGCGAGTTTAATGCTTTATATTTGTTATTGTGTATTGAATGCGGAAACCTGGTCGAAAGGTACGGAGCGACGTCATCGCTTTTCTTTCGTGTCAATTCAGAAACTGAATGACGCTTTTATATTTTTACATAAAAAGATTCTAGATAGCGCGTACGTTTCGTTTTTTCATTTCCAAGCCGGCCACGAGAGAAATGGAAATAAATAATTAGAAGGAAAGTAGTTAAATCAATTTTATTTGATTCTATGAACTGATAGAGTTCGCGATAGAGTGCGAGATAGAGAAGCGCGGTCGCGCAGGTTGGCATTGAAACGTTTAAGTAACGTTTCCTATGAATTGTTTTAGTGGAAAACAATAGAAGTTTTCTGAAAATAGCAGTGAAAAATTAATCGATAAATGGTGGATGGTTGTATATGGCGGTGGTATTACGTCGATGATTGAGAAAGGAATAAGTATTAAGTTTTTACATTAGAAGTTAATGTGAAAAACGATGTTATGTATGGGATGAACTAATATAGTACTTATTATATGGTGAATTCAAGTTTTTGAGAATATAGGAAATAGAAGTACAATAGAAAATGTTTTTTTTTTCCAACTTTGTTTCACTAAATTTATCATTTTCCAGAATTTATGAAATGGACTGAGGTGTTAAAAAAAATAGGTAATACGATAACACATATTTTGTCGTTTGATATGCAGGAGTACTGGAAGAACACGAATAGAATATATTGGAAGCCCACAATGAGCCAGGAGACGTTCACAAATCCGTGGGATTAGTGTGATATTTTTTATCTCGACTGTTGCGCACGGCCAATTTGAGATCAGTAAGTATGACGAATGATCACGGGTGGCGAGGAGCTCGGGGCTACGAAATTACTGTGCTCTCGTAAGAATCGTGTGCAAACCAGTGATATTTTTTAAGCCATGAGCGGAAAAATGCCCGCAGCAGCTGCGAGTGACAGATTACTGTTCCCTTCAACGCAACAGAATTTCACGTTTCTGTAAATTTCTCGAAATTCCTGGAAATTGCATCTTTCTAGAAATTAGAATAGACACCATTACCGAATAAACGAAATCACAAGTGAAAAATATTCAAAACACAGAAACGAAAGTACTGATTAACTGTAACTCTGTAAAACATTTATCTCAAAGGTATAACATTGCTATAAAATTACCCAAAAAATATAAAATACCATTTCACAATAATCCACTGCCAAGAACAATGAAAAAAGCTCCACGTCCTCTCAGCAGAGATAAACGAACAATATAAATTTACTAACCACCATAAGTCAATGCGAATCACCGTCTCTCGTTACTCAAATTCATTCGCGCACCCACGTTACATCGTTAATCACCGCGTGTTCCAAAATTAATCAGCGGCTTTACCTCGATACTAATGGAACCATCAAACTCCGCCTCTTTTGACTCATTAACTTTCATACACGCTCGCAGGATACAAATCGTCGAGCGGTAGAAGGGATGAGAACCAGGGAGCCAGTATGAGCGAGCGAGAGAGAGAGAGAGAGAAAGAGAAAGAGATAGAGTTAGAGTCGACGAGTCTCCCTGATGAAACGGAATCTCATCAAAATGGACGTGAATGCGTCGGGCATTGATTTCCACGTCCCCAGACTTCCTCCGCCTACCGACATCGAGCTTGTTACCAGGCTTTTCCAGGATCGCCGTGTATCACGCACGCATACGTGCATAATTAACGAGACGTGCTGCGCGGCTCGAACGATAAATTTTGACGTACGAATCCGCAGCAACACGGATCATGCTAACGACGCATCAGGCGACCACCCCCAAACGGCACGGGAACTCTTCGAAACGCGGCCGCAACACGGACTCCCTAACACCGGGAATGCGGCGAACCGCAACGCCATAGGCATCGACGTTTCCCTCTTCGCTGGGCCTACCTGTCAACGGCTTACCATCATTCTACTTTGCATAGTCCCGTCATCGGCAGAGCCGATTGTCTTGGAACAGAGTAAAGGATTGAAACAAATGAAAATGAAGGCACGAGAATAGAAATTCTTGTGTTGATAGATTCTCGAAACTTTTGCAACTATGTAATCCAAATTTTCTCCTATTCTCATGGAGATTTTAGATTTCTGTAGGTGAATATAGTAGAACCTTGATTCGAGGAAGAATTCATCAAAGCTTGTTTGTGATAATCTGAGAATCCGAATTTTTTAGTGTGGTAGCTGAGGCTCTAAGCGATTAAAATCGTGGAAGATACTTGGTTAAAATTCTATCGAGATTTCTTGTTACAATTTGAGAAATATTTACAGTCTCTTGATTAGGAATACAAACTTGAACATTGTCCTAAGCCTTATTCAAGAACCCCTTCTTTCCTAGAAACCCAAGTTCCACCATGTTTCTAAGAAATGTAATTTAATCTTTATGATTCAGATGACTGATCCACCTCATTGTTATCCTTTCTATAAGAGATTCTTAACGTTTCACAGGTTCTGTATGGTATAAAGAAGCCTACGCACGTCGAGTCTCCATCGTTGAAGACTTCAGCAATGTCGAGTTATTCTAGAAGGCAGTGAAGTCAGCTGCGCGCAGATTAAACCGTGCAAAGCCGATTTCGATGAAAGGCAACTTCCTGCTGCCGGGCCGACAGCCTGTTTTCGCAAGGGGTGGCTGGTGCTACGTGTGACGCGGGGATCCCAGATCCCGTTGAGTTTTATGGCGAGGGATAGATGATGGTTCGGATAAAAGGGTAGTAACGTTTACGGGATAATAATTGGAGTACGTAAATTACGAGCGAATGACGAACTGATGGAGATGGTGACGATAAGACGGTGGTCTAATGAATTCAACGGGTGAAGAAATAATTGCGTGTGACAGGGGTTACACTGTCGTCCGAGGGGTGAACAGATCTGCCATGTAACTGTCACAATATAATCTCGAATACTTACTTCCACGAGAAACAGAATATATTAGCTCGTTGCATTCCGAGTCATAGCAGCTCTGCGGCACTTTTTAGAAAAACGAATAGAAATCGCGCCTTGTCAACCCTTTGCACTCTTGTTGATTTTGTACGTGAGCTACCAGTAACACCGAGCCATTTTGATGGAAATGAGAAAATTTTATCATTTAAATTAGTTAATGATACAACTGTGGCCGTAGGGGCGCTTGTAGAGCGCAAAAGGTTATTATATAAGTATAAAGTATGACAGTTGAAAGTTCATATAAATTGATATACAAAATGTAAGCTCTGTTAATTCTTCATGAAATTGTTAAGCTAGGATCGTATGGTTCATCTTTCATTCGGAGTTTATGTATGTTGTACGCATTGTTCAAGCAAAACGAAGATTTATGTGCATTACAAAAAAACGTGTTTAAATATTTGACCGGAGAGTTGTTGGAAAATATAAAATACAGTGGGACATGATAAATTACAGTAATGTAACATGGTAGCTGGTCAGATTATAAAGCGAGCTGGCCGCGTTCCAAGGCATACAGTAGAAAATTTGCTTGTTTAAAAAGTTGCATCGAAATGATTAATAGATCCCGTAGCGAAACAATGTAATTATGTAAGGAACACGTCGCGAGCTTTACCGTGCGTGAAGTTTTCTAATGAGAACAATTGCGAAAGATATGAATAGTCGGAAGTTATAATTCTTGTCGCATGAAAAATTTATGGTTATTCTCGTGGCCGTCCCGAAGTGCCTTTTTTAATTCAGTATATTAGATTCCTGTTGATTTATAAGCGCGGGATTACCGCTTTTCCGCGGACAACCGGATTTCACCGTTTCCAGCGGAAAATGGAAGCGCTCGGGACCAGAAATTTCCAGTTAAGAACACAAATGGCTCGGTATTGTATTGCTCTTCAAGGCAAGGCTATTGTCCAGCTAGAAGGAAATTCTGTGGGAACCGTGAAAAAGTTTAATCGTTCGGGCGGAGTGTGACGTCAACGATAAGAAACGCCGCAGAAAACTCGAGCTGGAGATCCTCGTAAACATGAACAGCCACGGCTGTATATTTTCTTGTATCGAACGTACGAGATTCATGACACTATATACATACTATCCCGTTTATTTCTTTTGTTTCAAAACGCCCCTCTCTTCCGCTTGTTTCTCGGTTTATTGGAAAGTCGTGATTCACTGATAAAAATAATATATAATGTACAAACTTTTGCCATACATAATTTCATATATAGTTGAACGTATCTGTGATTAGGGAAAAAATATAAATTAGTTCTTCCAGAAATTCTAGCTTCCAATTTTTGTTATCTACTATTAACACCATATCGTTTTTATTACATAGTAATTAGAAGTTTGTTTATTCGAAAAATAGAAGCATAAATTATACTATAATAAAATAAAATATATAAGAAGTATAATAGAAAGGTAGGTTTGTAAAGAGCAAGCCATTTCCGGTGATTTCAGAACAATGTTGCTAAATCTCAAGATAGGGCAGGGTTAACAAATTTTCATTTAACCCTTTGCACTCGATAGTTTTTAAAATATACATTTTTCAGTGAGATATAAACGACGTTCTATCAAACTAACGAATGAGGAAATATACGTAAATTAAGAAACTAAGCTAATTCATTTGAATATTTCACATATCGATGCATTATGCAGAGAATAATATAATACATCAGACGATGGTTTTGATATATCGAATCTAATAGCGACTGAGAGTCGCCTCTCGAACGCAAGGGGTTAATTGTCACCAACGTCAATACTATAATAAATCAAACTTTATACCATAAACTACATGTGGAATATTAAAAAATCCATGTAGAATGGAAAAATTAGTAGCTGTAATTAATTTAGAAAAGGATTCAAGCATTCTTAAGCGAAGCAAAGTTTAAATTCATTTATCTAACCTAATCCGTCCGCAAAATGTCCCAGATCGGCGTCGTTCTCCCCCGATAACCGTGACAAAACCACCGGAAGACACCGGCACGAGGATTCACAGACCGATTGGTGCCGATCTCTTGCGCCGCGTTCCCTGCGGGCATGTTCTGCGGGTTCGTGAGACCGTGCCAAGGATAATCGCGTCCTCGACGATAACGTCGTTATCGGCGACGCAATTTGAGCCCGCGGTAACGATTAAACGGCACAATCAACCGAACGCCGACGATGGCTCTTGGTCAGGGGTCCCAGGAACGCCCCAACGCAATACATTAGCAACAAATTGCTCTGTCTCGCGGAAAGAAATGATTAGAAACATACCTCATTACTAAAACAAATGATTACTCCTTGCTTTCTTCCCTTATTCCTGTAATTCTATTCGAGTCAAGTTTCAAACTAATTCTTCAATGCATCTGATAGTTATGAAACTTTTGGTTTATAACAACTATATGTTAATATACCTTATATAGTTCAACGTTTAACCCCTTGCCCTATGATCTCCTTCTGAACCGTGAACGATTTAATTACTTTGTTATTAATAATTCATTTAAAATAAGAGATAATTCCAGTCTCACGCTGTCAACGTGTGCTAAGGTATAAACATTGATAACAGAAGAAAATGTAATTTTTATTCAAATTGAATAATATTTATGTTTGTTACATTCCATTTAAAATCTTCACGAGTCTGAGACGATATTATACGGTAGGGTTACATTTATTTAAATAGAAATGTTCGCGTGACAGTTTATAGAAACATAATAATCTAAATCAAGTGTTAAGTTCCTTTCGTCGGATTTAATGTAAGATGAAGGTCTCCTAAAGGTCTTTTAAATATGTAACAACGCTGAATTTTCATGCAGCTGCATATTATTTTGCGATATTCTCCATTATACTTTACGAGCAACACAAACGGTGATGTTTAATGGAATTTCCTGACGGTTTGAGCCCAAGCGGAGAACCGTTTCCAAATTTAATGTTAATGGTGTGGGATCACGAACATTTCTGTCGGAGACCCGTGCATGAGCCGAGGACCGGTATCGGCCGTACCTACGGACACTTAATTAATTCACTTTACGCCGGACTCCCCGTTTGTAATGCGGGATAGGGGCGCCTAAGAACCCCGAGGCAGTAATTGATTCAAATGCTTCAAGGGTATTACTGGCCGCTGAAGACGGTGTGCGTGTACCCAATATCGCCCGGGTCTCTGTCCGTACGGACCAGAACGGGGGTGTAAAGTGCACGAGAAGTGTTCTGGCAAATTTTAACATATGCTGGAAGCGATGGCGGGTGTAACTTGAACGGTAACTTCTTACAGAATAAGAATTGACAGTAGAACTGCCCTTAACAGATTGCGTACCGGCTAATTTTCAGAGAACTGAATAGTGCGAATGGCAATTTTCACTGAGGTCAACTTATATCACGATACATAGAAAAACTCAGATATCATATTTTTATGTAATATATTAGAAATAAATAATTCATTCGAATTAAATTTTATATTTTTTTCAATGCTGTGGTAATTAGCGAAGTTGCATAGCTAAGTACGGTACGCAATGTGTTAATTAACTGTTTGCAATCGAATGTCGCTGTAATGACGACTTCCAATTTCAATATCTAATATAGAAAACTACATATGAATCATTTACTTATTTAACTAACGAGAGAGACATGTGGTTTTTTCCTTTTAGTGTTTAAGACTGCGATGCGTAATTAAGTTTTTATAAAAAGAAATGTTAGAAGTGCAAGACAGTTTCTCCGCGAGAGATTAATAGAAAATTGTCGACCGTTAAGGGTTACCATGACGAATTTCAGTTCGCAGTTATTTATCATATTTCTAGCAATTATTGTCTTATAACAATGCATCAGATTCATTCTAAAGATTTTCGACACGAACACGTATTATTCTTCTATAATCAATTATTATACTCAACAGCAAACGTAGAATATGCTTAGAATTGTTCTCTTTTACCGAAGAATAATTAAAGACAAAGTAGTCCTATCGATCAGAGTCGAAAAGGAAATCATAGGCCAAGGGCTTGAAAGCGTGAAACATCCGAAATGGTTTAGAAAATAAATTTCACTTCACTATTATAATCAATATACGAAGAAACTGGGTAAAGATCTATTGCTACGATTTTTATAAAGACAACACGTATATCAATGTCTATCGCAATACGTCACAATTCAAACTGCCTTCGCCATTAGCACCCTCATGACAATCCAGCCGTGTCACGCGAGATAATTATGTCCACCCGTGGACCACGGTTATCGATACGATCGTCCATTAGAAACTTGCTACAATATCAATGAGTCGGATGTGAGGACCGTACTAACCGTTCCGAAGGGGGATGCCATCCAGATAGGGACCTTCGCATCGAAAGGGTCGTTACGAAGGGTCTGAATCGCGACGCGACGCGCCGCGCATAATGCCGCGTGATGTATGAATTTAATTAAGTAATTATACAGAACCGCATTGTACATTAATCACGGCGTCCGTCTTCTAACGGTGTCCCCTATTTCCTCCGACTTTCCCCGATTTCATTGTGCCGCGAGAAATTTCTCGGAGGCCCGGTCGGTCGGTCGGTTCGCAAAAGTTCCGTGTTTCAGACAACCCCCACTCCCCCGCCGCCGAGACGATCGTTTTAACAACGACTCTTTTCATCCCGGAATCCCTTTGTACGGTAGCTCTGGGCGAAACTGGTTTCGCAGTTTCTCTGTTGGCTGGCTGCGCGCTCGCTGACTTTCTCGTATTTGTTAATTAACCTGGCGGGCGTAAAATATTAAAGGTTAGTTGTTTCTTTAGGTAATTCGTTGAAGGTTCTTACGTATTATTCGGATCACCTTTGTTTGCTAATCGATGGTCGTGCTAATTAGTTGTTCGATTTAGTATTTGTTTAATATTGTGAAGTGTTATTAATATTTTACCATTACTAGTGTCATTATTATTAATATTATTAGCATTTTGTTTATCAGAAATCTATGGTACTTCATTTAGAAATAATAGTAATAATAATGACAAATATTAATATTTTACTATTACTATTGTCATTATTATTACTATTAATATTTTGTTTATTAGAAATATATGGTGTTTCATTTAGAAATAACAACTATTATCCGGCAATTTTTTGAATGCTTTTTTCATAGTCTCCAATTATGGATAACTGTGAAGTATGTTAATGACTGCGATGAAACGTGATCAGCAAATATGTAGTAGAAATACACGTGCATAGCAAAGCTGTAACTAAATGTAGAGCAATGGCGATGGAAACATAATTTAAATTGATCGGAAAACTGGGATGCGGAATTTTTCATTCTACTTGTACGGTAATGAGAACACGGAATTCTCGCTTCGTTGGATTCTGGAACTTTCGTTCACACCTGTCGGAACCGAGGAGATTACCTCGCAAAGTAAGTCACTCCAGCGGCTCGTCCGGATCTTTGTTCCTAGTTTCGCGGCGGTGCCAGGGGAAAACAGAGAAAAGGGTGATTCGAAGGGAAAGACCGTCCTCTGTCCGGGAGAACTAATTTCATAGTTTTAAGGGCCACTGGAATTGAGCCGGTTCGGGTCATCGCTAATTGGGTGCTGTACTGGCTAGATTGCGGTCACCTTGTTAGAAGACCTCGTCGACTTTACTGTGAAAATGTATCTTCCTGACTGGAGAACGAACCTTTCTCCTTCCTCTTACACGTGTATCTTTCTCCTCGTGTGCACGCCTCTGTGCAAAGAAATGCATTGTATACCTGTGTCCACATTCATAGCGCCGCTTAATTATTCGAACAACTTCGAACGTCGCAGTATAGAACTCTGAGCTTGAAAGTAAAAATACTTCGAACAGCAAGCATATAGGTTATGTAATAAAACAGTAGTGCTCGGTTAAAGAATAGTGTAATTTATTAGAATTAATACGTATTACTTGGAATACTACTTGCTTTCGATATAAAAGAATCCAAAGTTATTATTAATGTAACCATTATCCAAATTGAATGTTCTTATAAAAATTATTTGAAGTAATATTAACAATATAGTCATTGTAATAGAATAATAATAGTAATAGTGCTCGTAGCAATATAATAATAGAGTAGTAATAATACTACTATCAATGCTAGTATAATTATGATAATCACAAGAGTACTAATAAGAGTATAGCAATAGCAATAGTAACGATATTAATAAATTGATTTATTATTTAAATTAATTTATAATTATGTATATATATTTTAACATTTAAACAATTTTTTAATTGCAAATTAAATGTAACTTATTATACTTAACAGTATAGTAATAACAGTAGTAACTGTACTAATAATAGTACAGTAATAATAACACCGAGTACAGTAGCTTCAGCAATTACTAAAGTTTCTTCCTACGTACCGTACATATTTTACTCGAAAATACCCCGAGCTCCGATATCAAATTTATTTCAACCCCGACGTTTCCTTTAAACTCCAGATACGCCTGATCGGTTCTCATTTCCGGTACGTGTTCCCGCGTTTCACGAACATTCCTCTTTCCCTTAATTTAAGACCGTTTCATCCGAGCCGGTAGCAAATTGGCGGGAATAGAAAAACATTTCCACTTGATTGCTAGAAATATCCGGAGACCACGTGAAGGGCTCGTCGAAGATAAAGGGATGGAGGGGGGGAGGAGAGGTTTGGCGAGGGGGTTGGCGAGGGGGTTGGCGAGGATAACCAGTGGGGACTTCTGAAAACGGGTGATCACGTTTTTTTAATTAAACCGAAAGTCAGACGCCCCCGTGGAGAGGAATCGCCCCGGACAATCGGGACCGCCGGTTTAATCACGACGTAATAATGACGGCAGATAAATTAAACTGGACCGTAATGCTGTCCGTTCGAACGGCCGGCCCCTCGAAGAAAGATCGCGTGCTGGAAACAAAAGACCGACAAAACGATTCGGTAAACTTCGGGGACACGGATACTCTCCGGTCGTCGAGATTAAGCCCAGACTATGGAAGAAATCCCTTCTGTGATTTTATTGCTTCGAGAATCTTGCGGAATTTTCTCGAAACCGATCTGCGGATGAAACATCATTTATTTCTTATTTAGGTGTACAATCATTCGTCAAGGTGACGGAAATTCTTAAAAGAAATAACGTTGTCATGTGTCTTAGTTGAATACAGCCCCTAGAGTTAGGGATGAAAGTAATTTATACATATTCCGGAAACTATGAAAATCAGGAGGTAAAGAAATCATATATTTTACAAAGAATCCAAGCTTTCCGAAAATTCCAGAACATTTACAAGTAAATATTGTTCACTGCGCGATATCGCATTATTGAAATGACTAAGTACAAATATAGAAGTCGTACACTTTCATAATTAATCACGTTGGACGTAACGTATCGCTGCAATCAACGTATGAAACGTATTTCACGTCGATAGCATCGAACGCGGATGGAAAAAGGCGCGTTCCGCGAGTAACAGCGAATGCAGTCGAAACTATCAGCGTAAATATCGACGAGCGGGAGGCTATTATTTTTCGCTGAGTTCCACGCGATAGTTTCGCGATGGAGTCCCGACTGTCAGGCTAGATAAACACTTAACGGGCCTGAATTGACGATGAATCGACGGCGCAGAGGGTGCGTCTCGTAAATTCGCATTATCGGGCCCGCGGCTCGATGCAGCTGCCGTCAGAATTCTCACCCTGGGTGTAAACAGTTATCCGAGCGAAGGGAAACGCGGTTTATGCAGTCCTTGGCAAACAACGGGGAGCCGTGGAGCAATGAGGATCTTGCGAAATCATTTTACCCGTACAGGTCAAGGGATTATGTAATAACCTCTCAACGAGGTTAATTCGGAGAAGATCGTTCGCTAGGTAGAACAGTCAACCCCTCGCTCTATGATTCCTTTCTGAACTGTCAACGATCTTGTTCTTAATCATTTATTAGAAATAAGAGAAAATTCTAGTGTGCTTTACAATATAATCATTGACAGAGGAGAAGAATGAAATTTGCATTCGAACAAATTGAATAATATTTATGTTTGTTAAATTCTATTTGAAATCTTCATCACGAGTCTGACGAGATATCGTAAGGCAAGGGGTTAACCCCTCGCCCTATGATTTCGTTCCCAATTGCGCTCAAGAAATATTATATTGTTCATAATTCATTAGGAAAAGAGAACTCTACGCTTATTCTATATTTATATTTAATCGGAAGCATGACAGTTAATAATAGAAAAATAAAATTCAACAGGGACTTGGAAGAATTGAGTGATATTTGTTGAATTCTATTTGAAATCTTCGTCTCGAGTCTGATACGATATTGTAGAGCAAGTGATGCACTTGTAGTGAGATTCGATGGTTTCGATGGAATTTTTGTCCGTGTTGGTTAGAGAGATTGAAGTCGAAAAATATTAGAATTGGAAAACACTTTTCATTAGTGCATGTCGCAAGTGAGAGATGAAAATGATATTAAATTAAGATAAATTCAATTAATTGATTATACTTGATCTTGTATTAACTTAAGAAGCAGAATTTTCTATTTCCAAAGTTTCATACGGGACCTAATAGAAACTTCATAACAGATTTGAATGGTTTAATATAAGTAGCAGAATACGAATGTAATCTGATTAGTTCAATTGCGGTGATAATAGTGGCCGATTCGATCGTATAAAGAGAAATGCAAGAAATCCAATCAGAGTGTTAATGAAAAGAGCAATAATTGATGAAATACAGGCTACATAGCGAGAAAGAACGAGCAGAGCGAGCCAATTAAATCATTAGAACGTTATTGGGAATTATTCGATCAATTCGGAATTCCTGTAGGACTCTCTGTATCGAGCACTGAATTACAGTCAATCGATGCGTACTCTCTCCGATACCTCGTTCCATCGGGGATATCATTCAATACACCCTCGCTCGCGATTTCCAGCGTAAATTACGTCAATAACAAACGCTCGATTTCGCATCGTAATTCTCAAGAACCCGGGAACGCGTGGGGACAAATGTGGCTCATAGACCGATCCTCATATACAAAGAGACACGTTGGTAGACGTAAATAGGTGGGGGGGTCAAACACGGGTAACACGGACATTTAAGCACGGCTATGGCGTTTACCGAGTGCCGATATATACAGCACTCCGGTCATAATTATTGAACGATCAGGATTTACGCGGATCATAACAATTCAACTTGCTTCCTATATGTTTATGGCGCATATTGGAAGCTTTGAAAACATATGCAGCAGCTTCTTTATTAGACTACGAATTTCGACCATTTTATTAACACGTTCAGTGCCACGTGTACCACATGTGGTACACGTTAATTTTTGTAATAATATATTTTTGAGGGACACACGGTCAAGAATAGCTGTATACGTTACAAAGCATCGAAAACATCAAGAAACGATATGAAAATATATAAAATTTTAAAAAAACTTGAGTATAACTTAATATTTTATTTAAAAAATCAATACAGTTCATAAGCAAAATATGACCGAAATTTCCGTGGCACGGAACGTGTTAAACTTGTACAAGATGGGATTCAAAATGAAAAGTCTATTTTCTATAAAGAAGAAGATTACATAAAAGAATTTACAAAAATATCGTCTGACAATGAAATGGTCAGATCTGTTGAGAGAAATAACTTTACTAATATCACGAAGTTTATAAAGTAATAATTAGTAGCAAAGATAAGATAAATAGTACGTTGATAAGCTGTGTTTAATAGAAAATTAGTAAATAGTCTTTTAAGTATTATTATATTACAATGCAGTTCGTAAGCTTCTTATATAAATCGGTTTCAATTGAAATATTCCAGCTGTTGAACTTCAATCGCGGTTTAAATAAATATGATCCACGGTAAATATCAGTCCGGCCTGGTGATCGTCGGGAGAACGACGGGGTCTAAACCAGACAGAAAATGTTGCATTCCTGCGTGATACTTCCGGCGCTAATTTGCACAGTCCGTTTGATATTCAACTGCGCCACGTGTGCGCCGGATATTGGCCAGCCGTCGGACTTGAATCGGGTAATTCGTTATTGTTAATGCGAGATTAATTTCGGAGTAAAATACGAGGAGCAAACGTATTCGAGAGTTCCGACTTCCCCGTGTATCACATAAAGGGTGGTTAAATTTCATTCGGCAAATATTCTGATGTTGACTGACGGATGATTCTCCAATAAAATAAGATAAAAATTTAAATCGAGGATGGCGAGCAACAATATTTTTAATGTGAAGGATACAAATACATATGATTTAAAAAATTTAGAAGTTTATTAATGTTATCTGTATGATTTCAAAAGAAATATTTATTTATTCAAGAGACAATGAAATTTTCGTATAATGGAAGAATCACTTTTGAGATATTAAATACGATTCGCGTGGTAATCGTGGATGTTGACAGTTTGTTTAAATATTTGTACACGAAAAGGTGGCACTGACAAACAGCTGTGGAACATCATTAGCATATAGAAAATTCGTTTATTCCAATCACGATGGACGAAATGTATAATGCTGTTGGTCATGAGATATCAATGAGCCTGACGCAGCTATACAGACACACGTAAATTCGTTGAAGCGTCAGTTGAACGGATCGTGGACTCGCATGCTAGCGCCGAAACTTGTCAATATTGGACTGCTGTAATCGTACACATTAATTTTCAAAGTTGCGTGCATACGCATGATCCTAATTTGAATTTATGTGTGCCAATAAATGGAGAGACGACTAGCCTAAACATTGAGAGGTGATGCATTTATGAACTTCTATGATGCTTCGATGCGCAGTTTCGTTGAAATCATAAATTACACGAATGAAAATGGTACAATGAAAAATAATGCAGATAATGAAAGGTAATATGATAAATAGAATAATAAACTGAAGAAGCGGCAATACTCGATTTTGGTTACAGAGACAAGTGTGAAATAATATTACTATGAACCATGTTCGTGACCAATTACATCAGTAAACTATAATCAATATTATATTCACGATTATGTTTTCTACGAACTGCCAACTTAATTCATTCTTCACTTAACAGAACTCTTTGAAATAAAATACTTTGAACATTTTCATTGAAAACAACCTGTAATGTTTTTATAGAAATACTGACCTAACTTTTCATTCATTCACACTTGTACACTTGCTCGTTACCAACGAGCATTAATCCTTTGCGTTCCTATGTCCAGCGTAATTCGACATCAGTTTTATTCACAGATGTGCTTCTTTGACTAGATATTTTTAAACTAGATTATATTATTATGTTATTTTCAATATTATTAGTAAGAATAATCGTTTACACTGCTCTCTACAAACTATTTTCTTAAATGCATTGCGAATTAAATATCTTAATAAAACAGAGTTATCGAGGGAAAAATGCAAAAGAAATTCGCAGTGCAAAGGGTTAACGATCACGTGACATTACCATAATTCAGTTGAGTTTGACCTTTTATTAACTCTATCGTGACCGAAGTGCTTTGCACTCGGGGAAACGAGTTTCTAAATAAAGCGCGTTACATAAAGCTAGACCTTCGAGAACCTTGTGGGGAAATCAATAAAACTAATATTTTCACTGTCACGTTATCGTAGCAGGTGAAAAGTGTCCGCGTTCGTCAACATTCGCCGCAATGATTACTGCTCCCTTCCCGGGAAAGAGACAGTTTCGACCCTATCCTCGATCAACAGTCATCGGTTACAGTTAGCCACTCACTGACAACCCCTTTAATCGCGCGGACTGTCATTTTCTCACATATCATCGAAATTCATTAATTCTCTTATCACAAATTTGTTATATTCACTTTACCCTTGCACTCGAGTTAGAATAAACTAGATCTTTCTTATTATTATTGAATAAATATGTATATAGATCGTAATATAGTCATGATAATATAGTACATAATAATAATAATGGATTCTAAATAAAATAGGATATGCTCCTGACGGAGGAGAAGGAATACTGTTAATAATAAGAATAGATGAGATAAGACATAATAAGAATGATATTAAATAAAATAAAAAAATCATTATCATAAGTAAAATAAATAATAATAATAACAAAAGAAATTACAAAATTATTATTATAAATAAAATAAATAATAATTATTCATTGGGAACCTAGTCTAAGAAGGTATACACGCAAATGATGCAAATGAGTTAGATTAATATCGATATTCAGTGCGAAAAGAATACGGTAAACGCGACCTCGGTCGCTGAGGGGTTAACTTTCAAATTTTGTTATACTCCGCGGGACGTTCCAGTCGCGTCACAGTGTTCGCGAGCCACAATACGATGGTTGCCACGGTTGTTTGCGCAGAGAGTACCGCGCCTCGCCACCGGGGATACAAGTTCTCCATGATTTGGTCTCGGGAGAGGAGGTCGCCCCCGCAGATCTTGAAGGAGCTTAAGTCCAAACTGCGAGCGTACATTAATCAAGGGGAGATTCAGATGGTGGATCACGGTAACTGTTAAACAAACCATAAACTTCCATGCTAGGCCGAGTCCTGTGAAGGCCTATCTGTTACTTGCATCGAGTTGGTGCGTTCAAACTGAATTATACACGGCATTATGATCTCGATAATGGTGTTTTACAGAAGAACCTCGATTATTCGATATAATTTGGTGACTAACAGTCTAGATATATAGAAACTTGTGAGATTCTTTAAAACATGTATGTAAAATTCGAACATATATATTTTAAATATAATTTAAAAGTCAGAATTATTGAGTTCCAATTTGAAAGGAGTATGAATAGTCGAGATCGCGGAAAATAGCGTTGTATTATGGAAGTCTACGCAAGTGATTAATTTACGTTAATATGAGTTATAGAGTACATTGTTTTTTTTATGAAGAGTTTTATTACGTTATACGTTGAATAAATATTTGGTAAGGTTTGCTAACAAATTGGACTGCAGTGAATTTTGCGTATTAATGTTGGATATGAATGCAGAAAATCGATGAGGACATTTCCATGGAGGAATTTTCTCTCACTGGTACCGTCGACGAATAAAAGGATTATGACCGGAAAGCAGCTTGTTACAAATTTTTTATCGGCTTAGAATCGTTAGTTTCTAACGAGAAGATATCGTGATACGTTTTATAACAATTTTCCTTTATCGATCTTGCAAGTATATTTTCCTGTTTTCAATGTACTGGCGGAATGAAATCATAAGAACAGGATGATTAATGTTTATAAGAAATGTACTTTATTTGTACACGTTTTTAAAGATTGTAAGCTTTGGAATACAATAGAGACTACGATTAAGAATGTCAAATATCCTTTTCGTGACTTCTGCAAGGGTAACTAAAAATTTCAGATTTTAAATTATATTCAAAAGTTTTTCGTATAAAACAGTTTTCGTGTAAAACGTCCATTCACTCGACGTGTCGAAGCTCTGTTTCGGTGTTGCATAATGAAAACAGTGAATACAGGTTTCATAAAAATGCGAAAGAAGGACCGGTACCCTTGCAATTATTTAAAAAACTGTAATTGTGTGGAGTATCTATGAAAACCACCCTCGCGAAATGAATCATTCAAGGAGGGTGACGCAGAACTTACTCGTTGAGCTCATGAAATATTCGAGGAACAACCAACTGAGCCAAAAGCATCAACACCTGCGGTCGGAACGGAATCTTGAGGCACTCCACTGTATTGTCGAGCACGGAATTTCTTACGCAGCAACGGATCGTAGGCGAAACGGACTGTCGTAAACGATACATCGGTGTAACCACGTTTACATGAAAAAAAATTTAACGATATTAATCTGCAAATACCTTATAGACATTATTTACAAAATATGAAACCCTACTGTTTAAATAGTAACCCTTATTATTAGTAAAACAAAACTATATAGTAATCTCCTTGAAACACTAAAAAGTTTTAATATTTCAATATTTACAAATCAATTTTCTCGATAATACATTGAACAAACCGAATTTTCTTAGCTCCGCGAGACGCGAGAAAGCCAAAAGCTCGATAACACTGAAAAATCTGACACATTCAGTTCTATTTCATCAGAAAAATTGCTTTGACTACAAAAACAACTTAATAACCATCGACTTAGCGATCAACTCCGAAAAACAACGTCCTCCAGTTCTAATATTGTCCATGATTAAGCCATTACTTCATCGCACGAGCGCAAGGAGGATTATAAATCCGCGGCATGCTGGAAAAAGCGACGTAACACCGTGTAAACCGAGTAAACGACGTGCACGCGTGCCCCCGCAACAACTTTGAAATATACCCGGCTATTACGCGCACTCCGCGCGGCCTGTTAATTGAAGGTGATTACAACTATCGCTGCAACGACGAGTATCGGCGCGGTAGCTCGACGTGAAATATCGAACGAACGCGCGATCGAGTACCGGAGAGATCGTCCGACGACGTTAAAAGCGGGAAGGTAACGGCTCGTTGCCGTTATTCAACTATTTTCCAACTTTCATCCCCCGCAGCCTCCATTCACTCGGTCTTCTTTCTCCTTTTCGGGGTTGGAGTGGGAGAGGGTTGCAGATTTTCAACAGAAAACCTCCATAAATCCCGCGTATCACAATGACCGTGCCCGTAATAAATATCGCACACAAACATCTAATGGGGGACGCCATTTCGCCGCGGAGTTCGATGATATTGTTTATGGAGACTACGTACGGGAACGCGATATAATGGAAATTCCGGCGTCCGGCCAACTATTTATGGGACACCGTCATGTGGCGCCCATTGCCGGTGCGTTTGGTCCCCCACAGTTCCTCGTGGTATATAGGCCACGTGACCGTCCCGTGGGGACTACTGCCACCCCCTATCGCACCGACATTTCTTTTTCTGATGTTTTCTGACGTTCTCCATCCCACTCGTGGAACTCTTATTGACTTTATACGGGGTGATCTTTAAATCGTAACGCGACTGAACAGGAAGTGGATCTGCGTGAAAAGATAAGTAAAAAATGGAGAATAAAGCGTTCATAGGAATATTGAATCGAGAGATGATGGACTTTGTGAGTTCGTTTGATACTCAGGAACTGGTGTTTGCAAATGAAATTGTTTTAGCTTTGAATTTCGATTGTACGGGATAATTTTCCTATGTAATTTTATCTGTTACTCGCATGATAGTGGACTTTATTATTCATAAATTAACTGAAGAAACCGAAGGTTTTAACTTGTTTACAATTTCGACTACTTTTTCAGTTTGAATATTCCAGTGTTTCATCGATCTTTATCTACATGATTGTAACACACGTTTGCTTATTCATGTAATTCTCGATTATCACGTCAACCATTTAACCATTAGCACTCCAGCTTATTTTGTAACCTTCCAGCAACTCCAAATCACTTCCATAGTAACCTAGTGAAAATCAAGAAGTGTTATATTCTAACATTTCTTAGATTTCTTAGCATCTTTCTTAGGAAAAAATTTACATGTGCAGCGAATGCAATAACCTTGAAATAGTTTCTCCAGCTTTGTAAAATATCTGATACTGTAAATTGTGCTGTACTGGAACCAACAGAGCGCAAAGGGTTAATAAAAAGAAGAATCGATACACAGGTCTAACGTAAAATCTGTAATATAGTAATCGCTATCGATCTACATAGACAATTCATCCCATCATTGATGATTGTTTCATCCCGTCGTACAAACAATGCCCTTTCAAGGTAAAAAGGGTGCAACTTACCACGTTGTTTGAAGAATATTTTTTACCCCGCCAAGACACCGGTTTATAATTAAGCTGAGTCTGCGGCTTTCCCATAGAGGATTCAATGTGACGTCATTCGACCATTCACTATGCTATTAATGGCGTGTCAACCCATACGGTGTAGGTAACCGCGCACTTATATGCGTTCAGGAGATATATGTATGTACAAGTCCACGTGACCGCTCCACGGGGACGCCCATTAAACCGACCCCACGGATCATGATGTCCCATGAACATCACTTGAGGGGCCCAGGATTGTCACGTTCACAAAAGGAGACACAGGTGCCGGGCATCGGTGATTTTAAGGGACGTTCAGCCCGCTTAACTTCCCGCGAACGCCACTGAATTATCAATCAATGTAATTAACCCTGCCGCGCTCATCAATTTATCTATACGTCTGAAATATTATTTACAGAATAGAACCGTATGGATTAATAATAAATTTTGTATAATATTCTCCAATTCGAGTTACCTTAGACGAAACGAGAACGCCATTAATTGGAAAAATTCGAGAATCAGGTGAAATGGTAATAACATAGACGTTTCAATGATTCCCGTGCAAATAAGGATTTATATATGAAAAATTGGAATTGAGTAACCGTTAGATTCTTCTATGAAGAATTTTACGAAAGCTTGAGTAGACGTAATTAGGTAAAAATTCGATAATGTATCGGTGTATTCTATTGAATTTCGGAATTTAGATTCCACGGATAATGGTTATCTTAAGTTATCGAAACGAAAGGATATCAAAAAGAGATGTTCGTTAGTTAATTTTCAATCTTCCTGTAGATTAATTAAGTTCAGTTTACGTGTTGAATTAATTACTTTCTTTAACGGTCCTTCGTATCTCATGACAAAAGCTCGTTATCTACATTAAAGTGACACTATCATGCAGAGATGTAGAGTAAAAAGTAATCTAACACGAAGCTAATAAGCGAACAGATAAAACAACTGGTATGACGCACGCTAAACTCTCCGCGGAATTCAGCGATGGCCGACGACACTTGCACGCCAGTTCCGCCGCGATTCACGGGACAAGAAGCACGGAATGACTAAACGTGTCGAGGTCAGGCCGTAACGCGCCAAAAACATTTTCCGCTTCAGCAGATCGCGGCACAAACAGCGAAAACAATTTCTTCCGTCCTTGGAACACCGGAACGTACCGGCAATTTTCCGAAGAACGAAGTTACGAAAATAATACACGTGTTTTTTCACTTATCCATCGTTCGGCTCGACCGCTGAGAACATCTCGATAAGGGCAATTTCGTCCGTTTCTCTGTTACGACAAGATAAAACCTTTCCCGAGTTACAACAGACTCTTATTATTGCAGTATTACGGGAGTCTCGGGCTGACTGGCGTTCCTTGGGCAAGAGAAAACACTACTTTAGAAAAATTGAGAAAGTCAAAGACGTGGTTGCTTCTGAGACAAATGAGTAAATGATTCTTTAAATCTAATAACTATTTGTAGTTTCTTTCATGGAGGATATTTTATAGAATGACTGAAATATAAAATATGCTCGTTATCTTTAATAATACGATTAAATTTGCGAAGAACGAAATATTTGTTATGAAGATAAAGGATTTCTACTACATTCTTGATGTTGATAGAAAGATCAATTAAATCATACGTCATCGACTTTCAGATGACCGTAGAAGAATCATTTTTGTAACATCATATCTTAAGAATAAAGAATATTTTAGCTAGCTTATGCAGCATCCGTTATATTATTAGACTAATAAATCAATATATCAAAGAAAAATGACAACATTAAAAGTCTGTACACGGTATGCAGGATATTGGTAAACCGTCGTTAAAGGCACTTAATACATAGTGACTCAAATGTCAGAGGTGTCGTTATAAATATACTGGCTTTAGAAACTACACTGACATTATCTCTAAATTATCACACTATTTAACCAGTAAACATTAAATGTTGCAGTGTCTCGATATATCTGATTATTAGGAATGAGATATTAAAAGGAGATATTCCTGTTCTCGATTTAACACTAGAATTACCGAGCATTTAATACGATTGATATGTGATTCTTATAAAAATTATAAGAATATAAAGCTACAATGTTAGTATAGTATTCAAGTGAAACAATTATCGAAATCATTTCGAATATTCAATGTTTTCTACATTAAAACAACGGAGCAGTTAAATTGACATTTTCAAATTCGCCTACAGAAACTCCAAGACTGCATTCATCGAAACTTCAATTGCTTTACAATTCAGTTTGCGTATTGCTAAATCAATTTCTTTAATAATTTCTTAGAGAAACATCTGCTATGTTTTTAATAATTACAAAATGAGGACAACAGGATTTAGTCATTTCGACCCGTTCGATAGTTTTAGTGTTAAGGTATCGATAATTGCGAAATAAGGAAACCAGTCATTTTGATTGGCACGGTAGTGTCGGTGTTAATATCAATCACTATCTACCGAAATTCGATGACTGAAATTACCGAGGAAATTTATGTAATATGATCAAAGTAGGAAAAAAGAATGAGCAGAGTCAAACGAACGAAAGCCAAATTAATTTGCAAGAGAGCTTCGAATATTCCCGAGCATCGGTGCCAGCCACGTGAACCCTTTTTTTCCCTATCAATGTCGGCGCTGCTTCCGCGTGCGCCAATAATCTCGTCAAAGAAAGAAGGTCCTCGAATATAACGGACTTATATCGCGAGTACATACTTCCGCGCGATACCTATATACCGCACACCGTATATAGTACTTACCGGCCCTTCCGAGGGCTCAGTAAATCACCGATGTTCGAGTCTTAGAAGGCTTTCGCGGATTACCGTCGAATTGGCGTCCTCCTTTCATCTCCGCGACAAGGTATCAGTGCTATTCGAACTCTCGGCAATCCTCGTTAAACGAGCAACGATGCTCAAGCTATGAAACGCTCACTGCCAAAACGCAATATTTCCAACAATCAAAATTCCCTAAACAATCATAGTTACAGATTTGATAAATGTTGTATTTACAATTCTCTGATTTCATGAAGCTTGTATTCTCCTGTTACGATAATAAGTAATACAAATTAATAAAATTCATTTAAAGACTTTCAATTTTAAGAACCCTTCTAGAAAGAAGTATTTTTACTAAAACAAAATTAATTAGTATAACTGATAAAGTAAATTATAAACACTGTAACTGTTAATTACAAACTATTAAAAATAGAAAACAATTGTTAGAAGTAACAGTGAAACTGACCCATCTGGAAATTCTTATTTCACAGCTGTCAAAACTGTGAAGATATTTTCGTGAAAAATGATAAAGTAGATGTATTTGAATGAATAGATCGGTATGCTTCGAATCTCGAGGAATACACTTTCTTAGTAGTTCAACGTATTATGGAAAAATCACTTTGATTGCTCGGTAAGTCTACTCTTAATTGTCCAAATTGTTTTCTCGTGTCCTGAAGGACGAAGGATAATGATCCCAAACGGCCAGGATTTTTCCCGACAAGCTTCCGAGCCGGCATCATTAATTTCCTGATTTTAGGATCGTATTTTTGCGATCGAAGGGTGATATAGGAGCGTGCACGCCGAAGATAAGGGTGCGGCCGCCAATGACGGAATATCGCTTACTGCAGTTCGCTCGCCATCGCTTCCCTCGTCCGTCTTCCCATGGGATTACGTCCCCTAAGCTACATTTACATATACAGCCAGAGTGCTGCTCGAGCAACTGGCTGGTAAAAGGAAAGAATTCAATAAAAGGCGAGCACCCGTCCATTGTCTCAAGGTCCTAAGCCTGATAGTCTGAGATCATGGACTTTAGGTCTTGAGCGAGGGCTGCGGAAGTTAGACGTATACATTTTGCAAGGAGCTTCCTCGGGATTGCGCGATGAGTCACCGGTTGATTAGCTATGCAGGTGAAAGGGCCAGTCGTGAAAATTCATGTAGCTGTAAAAAAGAAGCGCAGCGAAACGTCCGACGCAAGGCCGTCGAGTTGAAATGGAAAAATTAGTTTAAAGTGCATCGAAGCACACTGAACTGTTCGTTGGATTTTTGAAATGAAAAATGTAAGTTTGATGAAATTCCACAGAACCTTCCGCAAGTTGAATTGTCAATGAATCATTTCTGAAAAATTTCTAGCGATTAAAGGAGAAACGTTTCACGATGAAAGGCTGACTTTGAATTTGTAAATGTATACATGAAAATCGAGAATTTTGTGGTATTATCAAGTCAATGAGAAAGGAAACTTGTAATGTTTAATGCTCGCCGTGAAGTAAGCTTCTTTATTTTCAAGCATTTCGATGAAATTGTTACGTTTCCTGTGTTTGCGTTACTTTTGGAAACCATTCGTTTTCCGTATCGACAGTTTTGGAATTGAAACGGCTCTTCTATATTTTTTCGAGAATGATACACGAGCATCGAGCGACCAGACAGCGACGGAACGAATCGACGCGAAGGAGAAACAATAAAAATTCATCGACCGTCGCGCGGCGATGATACGTCGATACCTCGAAATCGTATTAGGCTCTGTCATGAGGCAATTTTAGTTCGTCAGTGGGGGACCGCTTGATTTTAATTTGACTGTCATAGCTTTGATATTCGCGTCGGAGCCCGGTCGTCTTCCTTTTCACCTGACAGACCTGATGAAACGAAAAGTGTAAGGAAAATTTACTTCATCCTCAACGGAATTCGATCCTTCACATTTTCGTCCAAGAATAGGACTGTTTATTGTGTCTTTAAACAATCGCAATATCCCAGTGGAAACGAATATTATTCAACTTTTGACGAAGAAAACGAAACAAAATCAAAATAGTACTTATGAAAACGAGATTTATTTAATTTTGTATTATTAAACTTAGAAACACAATAATGAGAAGATAAATGAATATACTTGTGCCAAATTTCTAAATTTGATTATAGATCACTTCTATAACATCGTCTATACATTATTACAATAATTAATAATTATATACGATGTACACAAGCTAAAGTGAATGATGAATGAGATAAAAGATTTAAACCGGAGCAGATAATTCATTTGAGTAATAGATAAAATGAAATTCTGTTATCATTGTTATACGAGTAAGCTTAAGAGAGATGAGACCTCTTTCACGTTAAAAGCTGCCGAAGGAATAATTTAAGTGAACGAGGGATTATTTCTGATGGGTACACCATCCCCCAACCGAATCGGTAGGATCATAACAAATGGCTGGAAGCACCCTAATGGAAATAAAGAACGCTTGGAGGTGTTGTTGCCTGTTGTCGGAGTAACAGATCGTAGCACACGGAACAGCAAAGGATCGATGAAGTTAAAAACGGTCGAAGAGAAGAAAGGATGGTTGGAAGAAACAGAAAAGGAAAACCCTATTACAAGTCCAGGGGAAAGAGGAGGGAGGTGTGAAAAACGATACGAGATAAAGGAAACAAGAGAGAAAAATAGTAGTGAAATGGTAAGTAAGACGATGGAAAAATGCGAGGAGCAAAGTGCTAACACGGAATACGTAAAGAAAGCTAACTGAAAGAAAAATAGCTGTGGGGTTGCCGAAACTTCACGAACTGAAGTATCGCCGTTGAAAATTCACCCTAAATAAATATCCACCAATATTTCTTTCAAGTTTCTTATCGCTGGGAACTAGCGCTTTAAAGCTGGCGTCAAAAGTACATGCGGGATTATTTTTACTTAGAAACTTCAATGATATCAGTAAATAAACTATAAAATTTCATCATTCAGAAACTTAACATAGATAACGAGTCCATCGCAGTGAACTATTCACCGAGACTACAACCCCGAAGAAATCTTTAGATTTATAAATTTCAAATTCCAGAATCCAGAATACTCTATATTAGACTGTTCGAGTTCCTAATGATTTAAATCTAACTCTTCCACACTCACGATAATTCCAATCAGATCTCTCGACGTCAGAATAACATGGAATTCATTAAAGAATAACTGGTAAAACGATCTACATCAATCATCACAAGTCCCGAAACCCCCTAATCCGAACTCGCGTCATGCGATTAGTCCGTAGAACACGAGTTTTAAAACTCCTTACGCGTCCGCTCGTCTCACTCGTAACTGAAAACGCGCCCTAAGTAAAGCGTTCGCTTAATCCGGACTTATCAGTCGCGGCACGCAAGCATTCGTGACCTCGCGAGCAGCCTAATGCAAATTCGCCCGCACGCTGACGCCGATCGCGGTGAAAGGGAAACGAAAAAAAAGGGAAATAAGAGAAAGAAACGTCCTATCGTTCGGATAAAGTCACCCCCGGATCGAAGCAGCCGACTTTTTCGCCCGATGTTCATGGCGACCGCGCTAAGCCGCGAAATAAAACCTATCTCACGAGCCCGCTTGTTCTTTGGGGAAGGACTCTTGAGCTCGGAAGACCTAAGAAGTCCAGAAACGAGCGTCTTGAGGCACGAGACTTAACGAACTGGACAAAGTACATTGATTCGAGCTGAAACGCCGTGGAGAGCGGCGCGAAGCTTCAGAGCGCTTCCTGATGACAGGGCCTTGTCCGCGATAGCACCTGGATTTTCGGATTTTGTTCAGTGTTATTGTGTAATTTATATAGCTTTGTGCGAAGGTACTTCGAATGTACTGAAACCTAAAATAAATCGTAATAGAAATGTCAGAATGGATGTACGAATGAACGATGAACGTGTATGCAATAGATGAACGACGACTGTACGTGTGCGTGTGAATGTTAATGACGTTTGGAATATTCTATATTGATTATCTGAGATACTGATTCTTGCATGTTAACGTTGGTCATTTTAATGAATCTAGAATATTCCAAATATACGTGAAGTTGTATGGTGACGAAAGAATGTTTTGGAAGATGCGCGAGTGAGTTGGAAGTTGCGAATGTACATTTTGAGTAAGTGATCGTATTTAGGGCATTGTATGTTTTTGCGAGTTGTGGTGTTATATTGTGAGTCGTGTCGTTAAAAATATTGTTTAACAAATAAAATATTTTCCTTTGTCGCATTTCGGTGTATGTAAAAACGCTATAACCGCAACTCTCGAGTTAATTCCTAAATAAATGATATGATATGATGATAAATATAATAGATATGACATGAACTACGAGAATTGCGATAGTTTGAAAATATTAATGTTTTTGTTTTTATTCTACTATTTATTTTACTATATTTGAAACATTTGAATAGTAAATGTTACCTGGTAACCGTATTTTTCTACATTTCTGAATGTTGTGTATTTTCAAATTTAAATTATTGTATTAAGAAGTAATAAACTGTTGAGATCGTGAATAGTAAGAAGCAGGTAGTTTCTCATACTTTGTAACCATTAGTAATGCACGATCTTTATACAATTTATTTATACATCGATAATGATGTTACAGGGTTCGCTTGTTTACTTGTGCTTATTGAAGTGACAGTTGTTCGAAGGAGATAAGTATCGTAACAGAAGTTAGAGTATAGGAATGAACACGTTGCCGTGACATCGCCGGAAAAATCGGAAGGACGAGAGAGATACAAATTGAAAGCACTTTGTGCCTTCTGTTGAGTGACTGTAACGGATGCCACGTCCTTTCGAACATTCTCTTCCTGGCGGACTGGAGAGGTCGAATTGCTCGATTTTTCAGGAAGTCTATTTACCTTCTATTCGTAACTTCGATCGGCCGTACTCGACCCTCGGTCACCTCGCCGCGGCCATTCGAAGGGCGGAATTTAATAAAAATGCCAATGATCGAAAAAAAACTGAATCCCCGCGACACAAAGTAAACGACTACATCGTTTCTTCCTTCGGAAAATAAAGAGATATTCGCGTGACAGGCATTTCTACCCTTATCGACAAGAAAACTACCCTTGCATTAAGTCTTTTGATATCCCTCCATGAAACACAAATTTTATTTAAAACAACTTTTTGCCATTAAATTGAGAGTTTTTATTTTTAGTATGCACAAACAAACTTTTATCTTTCATACATATTTATAAGTTGAAAGCAGGAATAAACTGTTGTACCACTTTCGAGTTATTTTACATTTATACGCTTTAAAAGTATAAATATCAATAGCAAATAAGAAGTGTAATTGATTGTCAAATTTCTATGCGAGAATTAATGGTAAGGATAATTTATTTTGTACTATTTCCGATGTTTCATTGATATTTTCATCGTTTACAGCTTCTCATCAGTGCTCGTGCCTGGAAAATCCGACGAGAGTACAACAATTAAGGAAAACTACCCTACGATGACAATGCGACCGACGTACATCGCGAAATTGCTCAAATTCTCCGCATTCAACATTCTAGAATTTCGCGTAGTCCCGTTAATTTGATCTTGTAAGTCGTAAAGTCGAGCGTTAAAAATATTTCATGCGAATGCGCAGTATTTTAACCCCGCGGGAAAGACAGGCCTGTGCGTGTTGCCTCGTATAAAGCCACCCCCGCCTCCTTCGTTTCTTTTTTTCTAGTTCGGGACACAGGAAGAGGAATGCAGACCGTAAAATGTAATGAAATTTCTCGTTCCAGGTTCAGCGGTTTAAACGGTGTCCGCAACGGGATAAAGTGATCGATCAGGAAGCAAGGATTCACGGAATCGTCTTCGAGACAGCGAAAAACTCGCTGCAGCATGTAGCAGCTTACAATACATTAAATCAAAATTGTATTGAAATGTTTTTGTGAAATGTTCCTTAATACAATAACATCATTGTTAAATAAAAGATTCATACAATCTGTAAAGAACTCATTATTACTAAATAATTACTGTAACTGCTTGAATTTTTCATTGTTTCGAGAAGAGAATTTGATTTAGGATATTGAAATTTGTAATTCAAGTTTTCTTTCTAGAAAACACTGTGAGTGTTAACATTAGAATATTTTGCTTTTTTATTACTCTGTAGTATTCGACTTAAATGTAATTTATTTCTTGTAAGTAATCGTCAATAATATTAACAATTCTGATAGATGAGATCATTATAACATAACTATATAATACATTCGACGTGTTAGTTAACTTTCTTTCACTTGGTGCTTTTTCTACGAATACTCTTCAATAATAGAAAAAATAAAATTGAATGAGATCTAGTTTTTAATATTTACTTTTTCATGGGGATCTTTCGGAAATAGTGAAGAGAAAGGATGGAGGACATTCGATTCCAGTTCGTCCAAGGCCATAATCCAGAATGCCAGTGGGAACACTATCACTCGAAGACATTTTTAATTCGCGCTGCCGCTGGCGCGGCTTTTGTTCCAGCATTTAGTTCCGGCCAGTTTGTGAGCATCCGTGGAACAGCGAACCCCTCGCGCATTCAACCCCTAAACCACTCTCGAACCGCCCACGAGCCAGACGTCGCCTGTGTGGATGCACACTTTTGTACAGGGTGTATAAAAAATCAGGCGGCAGGGATTGTATTGCTCGTAGCGTCTTTCGAATCTGCTTCCACGTTTCTAATATCATCTAACTATACCACAAACGTTAAGCAACATAATATAAAACTGTTAAGCGTTATATTTACTTACGAATAAACTCGAATTAATTTGATATATTCCAGATTTCAAAAATATTGTGAACTACTTTCCCGTTTCTAATATCATCTAACTCTACCAAAAATATTAAGGAACGTAATATGAAACTATAAAATATTAAATTTTCCCAGCAACAAATGCGAATTAATTTGATGTATTATAGATTTCAAATATATTATAAAATAATTGCAGTAGCACTTAGAATTACAAAATATGAACCTAAGAGAACCTTAAACTCATTAACGGTAATCCACTGAGAAATCTAAAATTGTAACATTCCGCAACGTCTGTCCAAAAAGATTTCTTTCGCTAATTGAAATCGAACTTTAAATTAGAACCGCACGATGTTCGAGGTAATTAAAAAGGAAGTTCAATGTGCGTCATGAAAACAGTACTGTTATCTCGCATCATCGCATGTGCCGGAATCATTAAATTCAACGTCAGAAATATGTTTACGTCATAACTCACGGAGGACGAGAAACAGCGTGGCTTATCGATACGCCGAAATCGAATCTCTAATTTTACGAGTCCGCCGTGTCTGCGGCGCCCGGCATTATCTGCTCGTAAACAGTATCAAATTCAGGGAAACATTTAAGTCGCGTGACAAGCCGTGCCGGGGGCACACCCTGTACACGCTCGGGAGACGGAAAATCAAATCAGGGAAGCACGTACGCGGGACGGCCGGATTAAAGATTAAAGGATTTAAGGGAAACGAAAAAGCCGAAAGTAGGCACCGCTAATGACACTAAAGAGAATTCCTCGTGGACGTTCATTGTCGTTGGATTTCGTTTAACTTCGTGACACACTCAGTTTCATTCCGATCTTAATCCGAAGTTTCCAAGATGGCCACTTAAGCAGAATTAAAGACTTTACGCGCTGGACAAGAAAACGCGATTTTGGTTCCGTTCGGACGGCTGTCTCTGTTGTTTTACGTAATCTGGAAATATTAGGTGATCCTGTAAGTAACGTTGTCCTTTAACTGACTTTTTAAGATGTCCTCCAATGCCATTCCGGAAAGAGTATTAACACTAAAACTATTGAGCAGTTGAATTGACTTTTTGACATTTTTTTTTATAGAAACTCTAAGAGAGCATTCATCGAAATTTCAATTGATTTACAAATCAGTTTGCGTATTGCTAAATCAATTTCTTTAACGCTAGATTTACCGACGTTTATTCTGCACTGTATTCTATTGTTTCTAGAAAACTATATGATCATCTATATAAATTGTGAAAATTGTAGCATTAAAACCAGAGTATTGCAATGCGTATTCGCACAATTGTACAAATCAGAATCGACTTAAACTGTTACTAAATAATATTTGAAAAATTCAGTATCCGTTAAATTGACGGGTTCCGTAAATCTAGTATTAATGATTTCTTAGAGAAACATCTATTATTCTTTTAACAATTGCAAAATAAAGACATCAGGAATGGGACATTTTGATCCGTCTGGTAGTTTCAGTGTTAAGAAATTAATCGAAGAATGGGAAAAGTGCATAAGATTGAAAGGTCATTGAAACAAAGTTCGTTTGAAATTAAAAGTATAGTGTAATTTTTTAAGCCCTGGTTATACGATAAGTAACGTAAATTCTTCTACATCAATTATTTACCTAGAAATAATCTTGTAGTATACCTTTTCGCTGTTACACCCGTAGTTTCTTCAAGGAAAATATTCATAAAATATGCAGACTAACACCGTGCGTGATTAGAGGCCATTAAGTAGCGGCTGTGACGCGTACACGTTCCTGTGTGGTACTACGAGAGTGATTTAGAAACATGCTTCCACCGTTAACGTTCAACGCAGAAGTCAGGAATTTATTTAACGCAATTACTGCATGTCTGTAATATATTTAGTATAACGTAGCGAGTTCAATCTTACAAGGAAATATATTTTACATATCCTATAAAATCCTCTAGTTAAAAATATGTATTTATAAAATCTAACGACAACATTTTATCATACCCCTAACTTCACAAATTGATGTACTCTAAAAATTACTAATTCATACTATCTCCACCATTCCCCTCCTATCTTTTCCCCAGAAAAGATACCAAAATTTTCAAAACTAAAAGAAAAATTTCACTACATCTATTACTCCTTTCTACCATCTCCGCCATTTCGCCCATTATTCCTCCCCTCAAAAAGAAATTCCAAAAATTCTCGTAATTCAAAACGCGAGCTCCCAAAATGAGAAGAAAATCTTCCATTATATCCATTATTTCTTTCTCTATCTCTATTTTTCCACTATTCATTGTTCACGATAAAAATACAGAAAACCGCGACCTACGGGGGCAAGGCTAACCATTGAGGCAACGTGAAAAAACCAGTTGAAACGCGAAGGAGCCGGGTCGAGCCGGGAGAACAATCCAAACGACGTCTCCGTCGCGGAGCCCTAAAGGGGTGAGACGAAATCCCCGAGAGCATATCCCGACAGGAGTAAAACCACGCGACGTTGGGACATAATTGGCCGTAGAATTAGCAAAGGGGTTTCGTTGTTCCCCGTCTTGCGTGCGGTGGACCACCGAAAGGACTGACTTTACCGCTCCTCGCCCCATCCCTTCCACGTTAACGTCCCATTCCTTCGGCCGCACCCCCTTCCAGCGATTCCGAGAAGCCACGGAAATTTCGAAAACGAGGAGAATGGAAATGGACACGCAGACGCCGGCCCTCCTCCGTCTAAATGGTTTAGCGAATTACGCGAAGGCCGAGATTGGATTTGACTTTCCGTGGCTTTGCAGACAAGACCGGCCGTAACTGACTCGCGTGGCGACGAAGGGACGGTTAGAAGGAATGGGGGAGGAACGGTGGCACGACGAAAAGAGTTTTCGACTTTCGTGCTTAGCCAATTTGCCAAAATGTCCCCCAGCGCGGCGAGATCGTTCGGACGAAACCGGTTCGCGCGTGACAGCCTGGAACTCACGTGTTCGATAGCACGTTAAGGGAAAGCTTCGTTAGCACCCCGTGGATATTTGTTATATTGTTTAAGGAAGTTGCGCAATTATTTGTTCGAATTTCTTGAACTTATTAGAATATTGAATTTCTTAATTGAATTTCTTAATGCAATAACTGCAGTTAGTATATGTGAAATCTATTATAGTTTGGCAGCGTTAGAAGCTTGCATTCTATTGAGATATATTTATTTTGTGCTTGGCATTATCTATAAATAAAATGATGGAGCGTTATGGTAATATACTTCCTTAAAATTCCTCTTAATTCTTTGCATTTCGGTTATATGAAGCTACTGGCAACCGTAAGTTCCGTTCGGAAGAGGAACATTCTTCAATTTGCGTTTTTCCTTATTCAATAGATCTAGATCAGAGATATGTTGAGAATATAAAATTGAAGATCGTGAAAATTCTAATTAGAAGAATATGTTCCCGTTTATTTCGTTGGTATGCCAGTAAATAAACGCATCGAAGAGGAATAAAGATCGAAAGGGAAAGAACGAAGACTGAAGTTTCTCTAAGTTGTGAGATTCGAAATGGATCACCCTGTCATCCGTAAGATGCGAACCGGGGAGAATGGTCTCGCGGCAAATATCCTTAAATTGCGTGCAAATATCTCCTGTATCGGATCTTCAGGTGGATTTTCGTACAGGGGTGGTTATCCGCAGGGGGTTGAACGAAATAGAAACGGCGAAAATATCGGAGGGTCCCGACTGCACTGTAATACCTTTCGATTTCTCGCGTGTAAACATTATTCCCCGCTGAGCTTCCCCGTTTCACGTTACCGGACATAAAAACTGTATCCTCGGCGCCCGTTAATAATCGAAACACGTTCCCGAACGCCAATAAATACTCGAGTAGATACGCCTCGCTCGAAATAATTGGAATCTAACCCACTCAAGTAACTTCATCCCCCAATTAAGTATCTCGATATTTCACAAAGAATTCTCTTGCTGCTGTACATCAGATACGTTCTCGTTCGAATTAGAAATAACATATAAAAATTATACGTTTCTTCACCAAGACAAAGGAAACTGTAGTATATTATTCGATAGTGACAGAGATCGTATTTAATAATATCAAATTTAATTCGTGTAAAGTGATTGACGTTGAATACATCTATATTAAAAGCATAAGAATATATGTGGAATTCTTGTTTCCTTTTTAGAAAATTAAAGTAACCAAGAAATTGTTGAAACAAGGGAAATTTCTCGACGGTGAAGTTTTTAAATTCCAAGAAAATTGTCAAATTGTACTCCCTTCCAAGATATACATCGCATTTTATAACACGAAACGTGAAGTAATTAATTCCACACTTCTACAATCTAACATAGAAAAATAAACGTACACACGTAAATCTAATCTCGCTCGTCTCCTCCCTACGAAAGCGCGCCTCCTTAATTCACCGCGAAGCTTTCAAAGTCCAACAAGAAAATCCAATTTCATCCGTTCCCAAGAAATACGCCGCAGCGCGGCCCGGGAACGAGACAGTCGTCGTCCGAACAAATTTTATGACGCGCAAATTCGCTCCTTTCTCGTTTTCCATGTTCATTAAAACGAACCTTTTATCCTGTTTTCCCCGCGGGAGTCGGGGTGCGACGGTGTTTTTTCCAAATGTTTCTCGCTGTCTCGGATGAAAAAGGAACGCGCGCGAACCGCACCATAATTATCGCAAGCCTGCAGGAGGCTTAATGAAATAACTTGGTAACCTCGTTGTGTATCGAGCCGAGGCGAGCCTGTCATTGCTGTCTGTTTGACCAAACACAGGAATCAGCCTGTTCGCCTAAACCGCGTGCCAGGATACGCTGTAACGAGAGGGTGCCGTTTCCATGCGGCGAACAGGAGAGGACCGCTAATGAATCCAGCGGACGGAACAGGCAGCCGGCGTTCGAGCTCTCGGGGACATAAAATAAATTCCGAGTGTAAGCATGATAAAAATGAAAGGACATCGCCGGTGTGCTTTATATTCCGCGGCCGAATGAGATTATGAATGGAAATTGGAACTGTTTGCTTTCCCCGGAGCGCGGCACTGATAGGGACCGGGATATTTGAAATGTGTTAACACGTTTGCCAACGTGCCTCCTGCGAATTCTGATTTCTTCATTATTCGCGAGCGTTTCGGATACTGGCCTCGTAAAGGCAATCTTTCGTTATTCGAACGTTTGGGTTGTATAAATTATACGATTTTATATTCCTTTCTTGTGCGATGAACATTGGTATGATTGAAGTCTAGGGAACTATGACGATTGGGAAGCCGATAAAGATAGTTTTACAATGAACTTGACGCTCTTTGAATAGGATGATACATTATACACTTCGTTATACTGTTAGAAGTACACTCATGTAGATCTTGTGAATTAGATATAGGCTATAATTCCATGGAACTTACCGTGAAACTGTTCCGTGAATCTAGTTTCGATTTCTTCAACAAGCTACTGACACGTGTAGCTATCAAACTATTACCTATTACAAGAACTCCATCGTACGCGTTTCATAATATATTAATCCACCGTCAATTTAAAATCTCAACCTTCAAACAGCAAGGAACAAAAGTCCTCCGTTCAACTACTGGAATAGACGTAAAAACCAACAGACTGTTTGTCTAGACGTAATCACCGGTTCCCAGCTAGAGCTTCCCCCCTAAAGGTAACAGAGAAGCAGCACGCAGAGGCCATAACTTTCCCCCGAACTCTTTCCACCCGGCCGCTCTTTACAAGAATCTTCCTTTTGGTATTCATGGAAACGCCCACAACACGTGTTCCCGACCATAGGTTACGTTAAGACCCGATCGAACGCGAGGCTCGCCGCGTTTGTTGCTTTTTCAGCGGTTTTTCCTGCGCGACGAGGGCAAACACCGGGAGGCAAAGTAAAGCGCGCCGTGCTTCGATGCACTCAGGTGTCTGCGGAGGACCACGACCGTTCCCCCGACTAGTTCTACGACCACGGATTCCCGACGGTCGTCACCCTCTTGGCGGCATCTCTCTACGCCGCACCCTTCCCGGTCCGCCCCGAAGGGCAATCATTTGCATATCTGCCGGTCGGACCTATGCGCGTTCCGCAAAGGGCGGCCAAATTCTATTATCGAACTCTGGTATGCGGGCTGGACAGGGGATGATCGGACCGATGGAAAAAATAAGGAACCGACGGGGACAAGGGAGCGTCCATCGCTCGTCGTTTAGGGGTTGGAACACCTTAACACTGAACATACCGGTATTTGATGTATATTACTTATTCTTATCGTAACCAGTTGAATAATTGGTCAGAAAATAAGGGAACGAGACAGGCGATCTATCTTTCTTAGTGGAAAGGAAAGAGAAAAATTGATTAATGGGATAATATAAGAATGAATTTTTTATCAGATTATAAAAAATCATTTGACCGGTCGTGGTACGTTTTGTGTTAATCTCTTCAAAGATAGCGCACGTATGTGTACATTTGATTTCAGTTTAATGTTAAAGTCCATTGAACGGGTACTTATTTTATTTTTGTATAATTTTTATATCTGCCTTCGTGCGTTTTCCTGTTATTCTAGGATACGGACAGAATAAACTGCAGTCGAATGGAAAAAGATTATCTTTGTTCTAAAAAAATATTCGCCCCTGAAGAGGTTAAGATGATAGTGACTGGAAGTTTGTGTATGATTTTGTGAATGTTAATTAAAATGTTTGGAGCAGTGTATTTATTATGTTAAACCTTTAACGGAAGAAGAGAAGTTTAATTTTCAGTTGAAACTGAAAGTTTATTGAGGGCTATGATTAATAACTCATTATTTGTGATATTGGAGCAGTGAAACAGTATAAAATTGATTAAATATGGGAATGATAATAAAAAGATACATATTGTATTACGAACCTGGTAGTGTTTGATCATTTCAACATGACAGAAATTTACTGATGAATAATAATACGTTGATAATATTATTTAATAATAGAAACGTGAGAATGGAGAATCTGGATTGTAAGGAAGAAATAATTCATAGCCGAAAGATTATTAACTTACTATCATTCCAAAACCAATCTCAGAGTAAATTATATTCGGAAGATTGTGAAACGTATGATCTCTGGAATGAACTTTTATTGCTATCGGGAAAGTTTCTGCTGATGAATAATATCTGAATGAGATCGACTTCCACACGCCGCCCCTCGAGGAACAATAAAAATGTATATCACCGCGCGCCACGGCGAAATGTCTAACGCCTGGCGATGATGAATCCCAGATTCGCTCTGAATACCTGATGTCGAAGCGAGACCGTTCCAAAGGGCCCGTAATTGCATTCAAATATTATCTCGACTTCTAAGTAACAAGTTACCCGCTGTCTAACGTAATTAAAACTTTCCTCACGCGAAGATCTCCGCCGTTTCATTTCGCCGGCCGTCATTTACAGGCTGCGACCCATCGCGCCCCGTAATCGACTACGCCCGCATCATTAAAAAGAAATTATTCAATCTGTTATTGCAGCGGAGTGTCTTGTAACAGGTGGCAGGATCGAAGAGAAAAAGAGATTCGCGATGCTTATATTTTATGGAACGGTCATTAGGGAAACAAATAATGGAAACAACATCGCATTAATGTATTCTAACAAAATATCAATCGAATTTAATATCAGATCGAAACAGTAACTTTATGTTTCAAATAATTTTGAAATGAGAAAGGGAGGATGTGTTGTTTTCAATTTTCTGAAAATACTAATGTAAAATATGTGAATTATTAACTAAGGATCTGAGAGTATTACGTGGAGAATAGTATGTTTAGAAGCTGAAATATATTCATAAAGAATTGATTAACAGAATTTGTATAATACGATCAGAAGTCAAGATAATTTGAAAATAAAGTTGTATATTACTTCGTGAGGTATTGATAGATAAGAAGCCTCATGGTTATCGAATAGCTGTAAACGTTTAGAATAATGCGAACTGCACTTTACAGAAATTTCTATACAAAAACCCCGATTTACGATTTCCATACAGAACTTCCGCGAAGTTCGCTCATTCGTCCCACCCGAGTCTAACGTTCTTCGATTCCGAAACGAGCGAACTCCTCGACGACTGTCAAAATCCGTACAACTTCGTACAAAAGTCTAGAAACTGTGTCCCGGAATATATTTGCCTTGTGTCATCATGTAAAGAATTGAAAGACATCGTTCTTGCTTCGAACCTGGAAACATTTGACGAAACCGCACGCGAGGAACCCCAGAATATATAAAAGCGGAATGTGTCTTCGCTAGTAAAACGAAGTTCTAATAAAAACTGAAGGAAACACGCGAATAAGACTGTCAAGAGAACGACTCGGGTTCCGTCGTCTTCGGGCGAATTTAAAAGGAGAGGGCGAGGATCGCTTACAAGCCATATTGTACTTCAGTCTGTCTAAGATAAAACGTAGAAACCAATGAATTCAATCAGACAATGCTTCTTCTTTTCATTTCTACCTTCAGAGTAATCATAAATAAATATTAAGGCAACAAGAAGTCTCTTCATACTTCATGAACATCCTTATAAACCAATAACATCTTATAATCTCCCAAAAAGTCTTCAAAACTACCAATGAACTCTCAAATGCATGTTCAAAACGCACCCCAAAAAACAAAAGGTTCAAAAAACAAAAAATCAAAGTTACCAACTACATATGGATCGAAATCAAAGTTTCACCCTTAACACGTTAAGCGCCATGCCAGTCACCGATGATCGACGTTTCTGAATGACTTGAAAACAACCGTAACATGCAAGATAACCGATGTCGAATGAAAACGTTTAATAACGTGACTAAGCTGATAACAGTGTAATACAAGGATAGCAACGCCAAATAATTAATAATTCCTGCTCTTTGCTACAAAAGAATAACTCTACGAAAAATCAAGACCTTCGTGGCGCTTGACGTGTTAAACTAAAATGTACACTTCCATCAAGACGAAAACTTCTTCGCATTCCAAATGATTAACAGCGAAATAAATCAAGCCAGTAGTAAAGAAAATTGTACGGAAAGAGGTTAAACGAGGTCGACGGTGACAACGTTTCAGTTAATCAAAAGAAGTGTCCGACAATGGCCGGCGTTGCCCGAGGAAGCCAGGGGCTGCGGCTTATAAGCGTAACCGTCTACCGGGTGCCTGCAGATGGCACGGAATTAAATGCATCCTGGGAATGCGGAGCGGCGCTCATCCAATCCTGGAAGAGTCTAAACGTCCTTTGTCTGGCCGCGAAAGAGGATCGAACGGAGGCAACGCGCCGGATCCGAAACCAAGCCGAGGCGAGTGTTTACTTTCGCTCTAGGATTGCAACCCCGGCCTAATGAGGAAATACACTTTCGCCGCGACGTGACAAAAGGGGCCGGGGGGCCGTTACGCGTAACGTCAGAGCAACGTCAGCAGCCGGGTTCATTCCTCAAATGAGAATTCCCGTCCCCTAACCGGGACACGCGTCGCACCCGCGAAAAAGACCGTGCTCCGAGCACGCACACGTGAAAAGGGAATCTTGAATCTCTCTCCAGCGCGATCGAGAATTCGTTTAGACCACCCCTTCGCAGCGGCCGCGCCATTTGCGAATCCGCCAGACAGCCTCGACAAATTTTCGCTGTGGTTTATATGGCACTTTTTAGAATTATTTCGATGGGTTTGAATTTGCTAGAGTCTGTGCTTTTGGAAAATGAAAGTGAAGAATGTTCACTTCGGAGTTCGGCGTTAAAGTATGTTGTAATGAGATTTAGTTGTTTGGTTGCTTGGGAGTTTAGATTAGTGAAATAGTGTTTTAGTTTAGTGAAGGTGGAATTTCAAAATTTAGCAAAAGTCGCGAAGCGTTTTAGTTTAGTGAAAGTAGAATTCAAAATTTAGGAAAGATAGGGAAGTGTTTTAATGTAGTAAAAGTAGTACTAAAAATTGAGCAAAAGTAGAGAAGTATCTTAATTTACTAAAAGTAGTATTCAATATTTAGCAAAACTAGTAAACTAGTATCTTAGTTTAATAAAATACTAACATCGTAATAAAGTCATTCAATGAACCGATAGCTCATCGAAGATCAATGACTAAACACGACAATTCTTTTATTAAAGTTCTCCTCAGCGACGTATCACCACATTCTTTCCGAGCGAGTATACGCGAATTCGCGTAAACGCCCGCGGACCGTTCGCATCGCGATAACGGAAGTTAATAATCCGTCCTCAAGGGAGAAGAGACCAGAACGTCAAAGCGTCCACGATCTTTCCAATTCCAAAGAACCGCTGGGAAATTCTAACGAAGGGAAGCTGCACACGCTCTTTTCACCTTTAATGCCGGCTGCATAAAGGCAGACGTCGCGCGGAAACCGCGGATAGGCATTACGAAATAAAGAAAAAGGGAAGGCGCGGGGAAAGATATAATGTAAATGGTAGGGTGACGCAGCAAGGGTCTCGTAAGACGGGCTTTCCCGGTTTCTTTTCTTTCTGTTCCGCAAGGCAGCAACCTGCTCTCATCTTCCGCGATTCTAGGCCCGTGCTTTCTGCGTGAATGAAAGTCCTGCCCGAAATGAATCCCCAGCAAATGTCCTTTCTTCAGGCAACACGGATTCTTTCGTTCTTTCGCTTCTCCTCCTTTGTTCATTGTCTTTCTTCCTCCTTCCCTCCTTCGCTCAGCATTGTAGCCCGTCTGACCAGACAGTCCTACTCCCAGCGACGGCCATTATTGTCCCCGTGACAAATGTATCCGTTTATTTATTAAATTTCCACCGCATTCCAGCTGCTCTTTATTCCATCAGAACAAAAAGGCAATCACTCGCGAGGAAAGGATCCAATTTCCTCGCGATTATGACGAACGCGTCCCTTTTCGGGATCCGATGTTAGCGACAGTTTAGTTTTTCCTGTTGCTACCCTCGGGGAGACCGACGTTTTACCCTGTGAAACGAGATACGGCAAAACGCTGTGTAGTTCTAATCGAATTTCGAAGATAGATGTAGAATTGTAGAATTTAGTGAAACGAAGCTTCGAATACTTAAATAAAATCTTAGCTTTGTATAAATGATCAGTAATAAATTAATACTTCTATGACCTCGTACTGCTGCAATCGCTTTTTAAGACATTTATGATCATGCTTCATTAGAAAATCAATTTCATGTTGTGCATCTTTGTCTATCTGTAACAAATTCTCGAGAATATGATTTCGTCGTACTTCCATCGAAGAAGTAACACCGATAGGAAGCTCTCAGTTCAGCTTCGTGTTCCAAGACGATACATTCGCTTATTTACGAAATCCCATCGTTCCTCGGGCTCCCATTCTTCGAAAATAACTTTCACGGGGAGGAGTAGCATCGCGGTCGTTAGGTAAGAAGTTTGTCCCATCATCTCGTTTCAAGGATCCGCGGAGATTTTCTTAAGGATCCGCGAAGTGGACGCTGGACACGCCACACGGCAATATAAAGAATCATTGTCCGTGGAACTCTTTCTTCTCGCCTGTTCCGTTCGCGAGCAATTTCCTTGCTTCTTTTATGCGCGCGAGAATTGAATTACGCGGGAGGAGATAAGTTGCCGGTACAACAAACGAGAGAGCGTCGGATAGAAGAAACTGGGGACGGGTGGGAGGATCGTAAAAAAGTTCCGATGCTTTGGAAACTTCTTACTGCACGTCCCACATTTGCTGTTAAGAGTAAGGAAACTTCAGATTACATTTCCTACCGATTCCATTCTTCTGATACTGCCGGCGTCCACCGGTAAAAAGATAGAACGTTGCCTTGGGTACTACGAAAACGCAATCTCAGACAATTAATCTGTTAATAAATAACAAGAGAAATAGTTCACAACTCTTCTACTTCTATTTGTACACTTACGAATCTCAGATCATTATTGCTTCATAAATAACAGTAAAATATTGTTCAAACCTCTTTTAATTCCCTTTTGCTAACTACTAATCTTGGTATTCTTATTTCGATAGTAAACAGTAAAAGTCCAACAGTAAAGTTCCAATCTCCTTTCGCTAAATACTTATTCATATAATTCAAAGTCCAAATCAATTCTGTACACATAATTCTAAACTAAATCCACAAACTCACGAACAGTACAAACCCTACCAATTTCCCATCAAGCTAACAAGAAACAGAATCTGAATGAACAAAAATTCACAGAGAGGAGACCTACAAACAGTTACTTTAATATTGATAAATATTCTTCCACTAATTACCGAACCAATATTTCCCAAGACAATACATCGAATCACCTGATCCTCCATTACGCCGTCTCCCAACTGAAACCGGGAACAGAGGAACAGCCCGGCAGCGCTTTTATCCCGCTATTTCGCCTTGTCACCCTTCAATACCCCCGAGCTGGCAGCGGAGCGCGATATGAAAAATTATCTCCGAACCACGCGAGAATCGGGAACAAAAGGATGGAACTGGCGCGCGCGCGCCGCCGCCGATCGTTCGCCGCTGAAAATTAGCGGGGAAGAAGAACCCGCCGCGGCGTGTAATTAAAAGATTAAATGGAATAAGCGCTTTCGCGTGCTCCTTATTCGCAACCCCCCTCGACTGGCCGGTTACGATTATGGGAGCTGACCCCTTGGCCGGAACCGTTCGAGATTATCGATCATCCGGAAAGTTCTCGCGGCAGGTTCTTTTGTCGACGGAATAATTAACCGCGCGGTGTATTAGGCAAGAGCCCGAACGGGATTGATGCGTTGAAAGGCTTCGCCGGCAATCGTTTCCATGGGAATAATTGAGGGCTCGAGGGAGGCCGAACGACGGACGGGGCGTCGCGATGCGCGCTGCCAGGGAGATTTAAAACACTTTCTTAGGGACAGGCCGAGGTCCTGTCGTGTACCGCACGCCGGCCCGATTCCCAAAAGGTTTTACGAGATTGGATCACGTCGGTGTCACATATTCAACGACCGGTATCGGCAATCTATCGATCTTTTATGAGCACGAGGGTGTCTCGTCGGTGGCTTATAAAGCAGGGAGGTTACTTACGACCGCACAAGTAGATTCGGGACAGTCGTTGAGATCGCTTACCTGGAACAGAAAGATAAATGTGAATTCGGTGAGCTTTGGGTGTGTTATACGGTTTTGGTAATTTTTTAATTAATAGTTTTTGCATTTAAATGGGAAAGAGTTATCTTGTGTATTGTAGTGATTTTGTTTTTGAAATTCATGTGGAAGTATGGATAGTTGGAAGAGTTCTGTTGTTGAGATGTGTGAAAGAGGAAATTGATAAGAAATAGAGGTTATAACTGTTGAACATTGATTGGTAATATTGATGGATGAATGAATTATATTTAAGGATTTTAGGCAACTTATTCTCAAGAGTACATTATACACAGGAGAAAATGGAAGGTAACAAAAGAGGCATTTCTCATTCACATGAAATTATTATTCGTCACTGGCATTCACTGTTCGAAAGTTAAACGGAAGCTGACTGTGAGCAATTTCAAGTAGCGAGAAAATATGATCTAGGTCATTGAGCAGAGTGATTAAAAAGCGCGATGAAGAAGACAGGAATAGTCGAACTATTCAAAAAACTCAATTACGTCGAAGCTTAATTAACCGAAGCGGAAAATATACTTAATCCGACGAACGATAATTACAATCGTCATAACAGATTCCGAGTGAAAAAATGGGAAAAGAGTAATCACTAAGTACTCGTTAAAAATTCTTTAAACGTTTTCCGTGTTCCAATGCTTTATTTATCCGGGAAAATCTCTAGTGCTTCGCAAAATAGGATATTTCGAATTCCAAACACGGCCGTTGCGTATAATACGTTTAGTCACGTACACTGTAAATGCGAGAACATGTTGGCCCGCTATAAAAATTTTACGCCGGCAGGAATCGATGGACCGATGGAAAGGAAGTGGAAGGAATTTCCAAGCGGAAACGCCACAGTGAAACTAGACCGGCCGAAACCCTTTAGTGCCCTCTTGTAATAATAGATACATGCAGTCTACTTCATGGGCGGAATGTCGAGAACAGCTTGAGGAATAAATCGACCCCTGCGGACTCACTTGTTTAGAACCCCCTTTAGCATTCGACACGGACGCCCCTTTGTTCACGGATACACAAAATTTGTCAGCGACTCCGTCGCCCATGTTAGCGACTGCGACATCCGCTCGCGAGATTCGTGCAAACGGCGCATGCACTTAATTATCGCGCATAATATTTACAATATCTTTGGTAACACAGAAAACGAATCTAAATAAATCGAAAGTGAATTAAAGGAATCTAAAGTATCGGAAAGTGATCGTAAGATTAAAAACGATGAATGTATTAGATAAGATTGAATTAAAATCTATTCAATAGGTAACTAAACTGAGGATCATCGCGGCATTTATAACCTGTCGAGTTTCATTTTCAATAATTGGAATCTATTAGGAATTCATATTTTTTATTGAAAATTTCATGTCATAAGTAGAAAGAAACAAATCTCCTTTCCGAAATACTGAAATTCAACATTCTTCTTTATAATTACTGTTTACAAAGATCACTACAAATTTATAATTTCAAATCCTTCGTGTCAGTACTTAATTTCACTGAACTAACATAATAAAACACACGAAAGAAGATATATCAAGCCATTTAATTCGAAAATTTCTAATAAAATAGATCTATCCCAAGGGTTGAAATCTGTAATTTCAAAGAAGGCAAAACTTATCCGGATTAAAAAGATCTTCCAGTCGATCCTTCGTGAGAGGAAAACCATAGTGGAAGAAAAAATGAGAGATGTAGGAAGACAGTGGGCCGCCCTCCGAAATCCCGCACACGATTTTGTTTGTTCTCACGAGGGATTCGAGTCCTCGCTCGGGGATGACTCATGCTCTTCCTGTCTGTTTTTAACCCGTCGCGGCGTCGGAGGCATCCGGGGCGTCGCGAGGGGCTGGAGTTTAATCTAACAACCCCTGGTTCACTTTGCATGGCCGGGGAACGGGCCCGGCCTCCCGTGGCGAGCTGCCCGCAAGGGGTGCGTTACCCTGACTGCCCCCGAGTCGAAACGCCGCGATAACCTCGGACGAACTTCTGGTATGAATAACGTTTGCCATGAATTATCATTACAGCGACACGGCCGGCCGCCTTTTCTCGTAGGCCTCTCGAAGGTAGAGGAGATTACGAGTCGGCAATAAATGGACGGCGCAACGCGAAGCAGCGACGAAAATTGGGGGATGATTGGATCCTCCTATCGGTGATACACGATTAATTCAAATGTGCCCTGTTGTTACATTTCTGATTGATATAGTGATGTATGCGGGGATTGAGGTGTTCTAAATCATTGTTTGAAACTGTTACATATCGGTTGTGATTTAAATAGTTACGAGGAACTGGAATAGTCGTAAGGGTTATTGGGTATATCGGTGATTTCTGCATTTCTTTCAGAACCGGAAAATAAGAGTTGCAGAATCGATATAATATCGGGGTTCAAGAAAAGGTCAGATATAACTCTGAACCGATATACCTAATAATAGTTCTGACTTTACTTTGGTTCTCCGTAACTATTCCGAGAATCGAAACCGATATCATAACGATTTTCAACCCCTGGACATATGTCTCCACGTGGTTGTATTACTTGATTATAAAATGTTGAAATTTGACACTGCAATCTGTGCGATAGGGTGAGGCTATGAATATAAAAGGAAGTAATTAAATTAACTCGTGTTATTCTTTAATCAAAATTATGAGTAATTATGGTATCAATTTATTTCGTAATTTCTCGAAGAAGCATTTGTGTATTTTCAATGATTACGAAAGAAGAGATTATAAAGATGATTTTTCTCTCTGTGGAAATTAAGTCAATGATACTAAATATAATTAAAGGTATTATGATTATCACTTATGCATATTTCATACTTGAATAATTACTGAAGTTTATACATAAGGTAATGGAATCCGGAATATTTATTAATTTACTCTGAGAAAAGGCTGAATGAATTTAGAATGTACTGATGCAACAAGATCACGCCCGTTTCGTTTTAAGTCCAAAGGGGTTGGAATTAAGAAGCTGATTCGCGATAATGAAAGAAACAAAGGGGTGAGACGGGATTAGATAAAAGGGAGACTTGATTTCATTTTTAGAGATTCGTTTGGGGATAAATTACAGGGGCGAAGGACTGTTTAATGCTGATTGTCTTGGGCGCTGATTGGTTTAACATTCTACTGTTGAATTTTCAACGTTGATTAATTCATTCTGGTGGATGACAGTATTGCACGTTGACGGTTCTTGTTCAAGGGTGCACCTAAGCACTAGTACATTAAGACACAGAGTAATTCGACAGTCGCGTCACGCAGTGATTTGAATTTCGATTATGTGTGCAATACATACTGAATGTAGAATGACATCTAAACCAATTTAGTATTGATTCAAATTTGCCGAACGGTGGAACGAAATTTATTCAATAAATCCATATCAAACAAAGCATCAGAAAATTTTGCTATGAATATTAAAATAAACTTCAAATACGCACGCAAATTTACTATTCGCGATCTGCACGCATAAATCACCGTGATACTATAATCCAGCTCCGCAATCTAACTGCCAAACGCAACTTGATTTCAAATTCAAAGTTGAATATAAACTACAGATTAAATAATTCAAACGAATAGAATTCGAACAGATTTAAAGAGCAATTCTAACTTCGATCTGGTAATTACGATGGCGAATCGTATCACAGATATTATTTCCACAGCGCACTAAAGCCACGCTCGGCCCTCAAAAAGCGAGGAATCCCATCGGTCGTATTTGTCGCGGCGTATCCCGTCGCCGGTGTTTCGGCGTCTGATCTCATTTCGATTTCAGTCACGCGGCCGCCAAGATTCGAAGCGCGGCGAGCGTGACGTCATATCCGGAGCACAGCGTCACGAGCGTCTCTGTTTGCGTGTGTTCTCACGTGCACGCCACTGGCTACGGAGGTTAGATGCCTCCGGGCTGGGAGGCATTCGACAGGCCGCATTGATTTCGTATCGCGTTCAACTGCGGAATTTTAAAACTTGAAGGGCCTCTCTCCGCCGTGAACGCACGCACGTGCGCCAGAACCAAGAGAATCGAAAGTATCGCGTGTCAGAGGGAACGGTAGATCGGCGAAAACGAGCCTCGGGACATCTTACTTCGGAAACCACCCCAGTATCGTGTGTCGATTCGACGAGCGTCCATGTTTCTCTGCTGAAATATCATTGCCCCTTTGAGCAAATGCAATGTTACGCGCGAAATTTTGTTTTAAATTCGGGAACACCTTCTAGGAACACATGATTAATCTATTGCCGATATCGCGACAGAAAAGATCTCATTCAGAAGTTAATTAAAATAATGTTCTCTTGAGTCTTTCAAGTGCAGAATGCAAATGTAGTAAACGTAGACATAGATGTATATGGAATTATTCTTTGTTTCTATTCCATTATTGATAATAAAGTAAATCTGGCATAGCTATAGTAAAGGGTTACTTGCGTGGGAATAATAGAAAATGAATAAGTCCATTATCGTTTGCAACGACGGAGTATCATGATTGTATCAAGGATTTGACTCAAGTACCATTGCAACTGCGAAGGATACGGCAAAACGTAAGTCCAAGTGAAAATTCAGGTTACACGACCCACGAATTACCCTGGTTTACATAGTTCTTAATGAAATAAATACATTAAATCCCGACTTCTTGCATCCAGAAGCAGAATCTTCAAGTCAACACGCACGACACGTACACTTCAATATCCACGCAAGAAGTAACGTGACTCAAGTGGGTCTCGCGTATGTGAGCCCCTCCAGGAAATTCATTCCCATCCGAGAATCATCCATTTGACATTCACGAGTCCGAAAATAATTTCCGTGGCCCGAATTAACCCCTTTTCGCCCGGGGGCGAGGAAGTTTTGAACGCGTTTTACGACATCGTTCTTGATGTCTCGGTCTCCCTCGCAGCGAAATACGGACTAATTAAAACTGCCAGAGGATGCACGGTACAGTTCCAGAGGAAACGGTGGGGGGATGCGAATAGACGGTGCTGGATGGAAGGAGACAGCACGCGGCTCGCGATCCGCCGGTCGGTTGACTCGCGAGAATTTCATTTTCCAGGCGCCTTGCCCGCAAACGCGGGGTAGAAATTATCGAAGCATAAGCCGCGCGGGACGCTCTACGCAGCTGCGTTGCGTGGCCGATAAACAAGAGTCGTCTTGAAAGACAAACGCACGATTAAAGGTTGTCGCCCACTTAACCCGTTAACTGTGGATCGAGGCCGATCGGAGTTCTAGGTTTTAATCCTCGCGTTATTCAAACGATGTTAGTTATGTCTTTGCTCAGTGGATATTGACTAATGTTTCCTGACATTTTTGTTGCCGGTTAAGTGTCTTTACGAATTTATAATTAATATACCTTTATAGCTTCCTATTTAAGCATTGCTCGGAGTTACGGATGGACGATCTCCAATCCGGTCTTTTCAACTGGTCAGCCGGTCAATGATAGCTGCAATACTAGCGAAACGTCGGGAAACAATTCCTAATGGACGCAGCTTTCACTCGAGAAGTTTGAACACTTCTCATAGTATTCATGACCATGGAAGCCTCAAATAAATCGATTAAACCATTGTTTACAGCAATACACACATCGCCATCTTTCAACGTATACAGGCGCTTTAACACCTTGCTAACCGGTAATTTTATCTAAAAACTATTCCCTTAAATTTCAGTGTACATGCTTTATTTACATATACCTTGAAATGATCGATATAATTACTGAATTCGTGAACGATTGGATTCGTGAACGTACGAGTTAACTCGTGACCGGTCAGCGAGGTGTTAAAAGAGCGTAACCGATCATCTCTTAGTTTCCCTCTTCCGAAAACGCTCGCCTGCTCGGCGGCGAACGTGTGTACCGCCACATGGCACACGTCTCCGTTAACGATGCACCGGCCGGAATGGCGATCGAAACGCACGGGAACACGGGGGACGGCAGATGTTGCCGGGTTTGCGGTAAATGGCGACGCTCTCGCGACCGGGCGCGACGCGCGCGGTAATTAGTTCATAATTGAAACAGTCTGCAGCCCGCCCCACGGCTGAGACGCGTACGGGGGCATTCCTATGCAGTCGGCGCGCGGCGATGCGTGCCCGTGGAATTCTCAGCCATTCCCGGATCACAATCACGGATCCGTTTTCCTTAAGCGAGTAGGCCGGTCCTAACACTGGGGGAGAAATAATTGGTAGGCTTCTAATTAGAGCGGAATGATATTTACTCGATGCTGTGTGTAAGATATTGATAAGCCGGGGGATGTTGGGAGTTTCTGGATTAGGTGTGAGATTGTAAGGTTCCTATAGGACTAGGTGAAAGAGAGTTTTTTGGTTTCTTCGGAGATTGACTTTGGTTCTGTATTGGTAATAATGATAGTAGTATTTGTTTAGTGATAGCGATGTATCTTCAGTTTGTCGATGTAACTGATAGAAATGATAAGTGTTTGAGGAATGTGGTGAAGGCTTTTTTGGAAGATTGACTTTAGTTTGTTAGTAATAACAATAATAATATTTTTTTATGTTAGTGATAGTAGTAACGTATCAGATTGTCAATGAATTACGTTTGAATTGGTGGAAAAATTGAAAATTTCCCTTTTCGTGGTTAATCGTAAATGCACTTTAAAAACCCGTAGATCTAGTTAACAATAACACTCCAAATTTAAAATTATCTGTCACAAATTACGGCGATACTAGCAAAATTCTGAAGTGTCGCAAAAATTTTCTACTCGAGCGGCTTCCGCCCGCCATTGGCTGAATGATAGGTGTCTCCGACGGTTCCCATCCCGGGCTACGTCAGATCGTGGTGGATAAGATACATCATGGTTCAGTTTTGCCCTTCATCCGCGAACATACTCGATTTCCATATAAAAATTGCGGATAGGACGTCGCACCCTACGTATAACCTTTCGACACATTTGTAATAAGTTTCTCCCCGTGTCGGCTCCATCGGAACTTCTCGCTCAAAGGCGAAAAAAAGAATTCTACTACTTTTTCCTCCCCTTGCGTCTACGCCACTAAACGAAATTTTGATGAAAGAACGCTATCAACTCGCGACACGTACCAATACTTTATTCTAACAACAACTGTGCACAATTTAGAAATAATTTTGAATCCATTCAACTAATCATTCATTTCTTACAAATGTTATATGCATAATGCAAACATAAAACGAGTCGACTATGGATAATTACGCAAATTCTCACTGTTTCGTGTCGTTCGAGGAACACGAGTTTATTTCAGAAATAACAGAATTTGCTTAACTTGGCAATGGTTTTGTAGACTTTTCTTTTTATTAGTTGATTATGTATTATGCGGAGGTGATTTTTGCTCTATTCATGAATCATAATGACAATTGGTCTGCTAGTACGTTGGCCGCAGCTTCATAGGTCAGAGAGATAGTAACACCGATGCGTAACGGCACTAGATAAAAAGATGCACAGGCATCGCTTAGAATTTTAAGAAAATTAGTTTAAGCTCAACCACAGGCATATAAGTATTATACACCTAATATTCCAACACTGGCAGCTCGCGTATAAAGACTGTGGAACTGCAGCACCCCCAATTTCCACTTGATATTATCTGTAACATTTAATATAACGAGTCGTTTTTTCTTCAATTCTTCCTTTATACTTGCACAATATATAATCCTTAAGCTTAATGTTAGTAGTCATCCCTCAGTTTATGAAAAAGATACAAACATTTTAAAACGAAGGCTGAACATTTTCTGGAGCTGCACCCCCTATAAGTTTAGCTACGAGCCGCCACTGTATTCCAATTTTGTTAAATACAAACAATTTCTTAGTTAATCTTGAGAACAATTTTTTTGAGCGCCCAAGTTACCACCGGATTTGATAGTTTCATTGATTCGACATTTCGTTAATTTTCATTTCTCAAGAATAAGGGGAAATCGGTTGTCGAGGAGTTTGAAGCGTTACGCGAATGTCACAATAGGTTGTCGCATAAAAATCAACGGGCCACTTCGGCGCACAGTTGCAGAAGCGACGACGGGGATGGTATCTTCGTGGAAAATTTCATTATTCTCTGCTTGATGGAAAAAGTTTGCCATCTCCCCGCAACTGCTCTCGATCGATACACAGATGGAACGCTGATAAACGCTCGGATGAACCGGTGCGTGCATTAATCGTCGGGAGCTGAAACTCGTCACGAAGCGAAGAGGACTTCGCAGACGCATTTGTAAAAATAAACGACGCCCTTGTCCTGCCGTGAGCACTCGCTCGATTAAATCTCATTAAGTTCCTCTAAAAAACATTATTCCACCGTCCGACAAATATTTTTCTTCCGAAATTGCAGGGCTACGAATTTCTACCGAACTTTTAATGAATATACAATTTACTGGCAGCATCGATGAATAATTCATAATCCCTTCTCAATCATTTAATAATATTACATCAACAATCATACCGTAAAATAATATCTTATCAGAAATAACTGGCAAAGCTCAAAGCCGATAACCTTTCATCAAAAATGATTTCAGAAAAGCTTCAGGAAGAATGTAGAAAATAAATAATCAGGATCATAGTTACGTTACTGGAGATTATAGATTTTCTAATCTTCTTTATAATTCTTATATAATAACAATACAGGGAATTTAAATATCCCACTTAAGTGGGACACCTCGCACGAACTAATATGATTAACCCTTTGCAGACGGATGTCGGGATTTCGGCGAGATGAAATGTTCAGATTTGGAAGACTGAGTCGTGGACAAATGACCTCATTAGTCAAACAGCAAGAGATCAGCACGAGGTTTCCCTTTTTTCTATTAATTAAGCGATTGATATAGAATTTAGCTTCATATGTTGAAGGTTTTGTATGTCTCGGAGAATCTTCGTCCGCAAAGAGATAAGTTCCTATTCAATATGTATAGAAAGTCATCGATAAGTTTATTAATAGACCTCCAGTGGGAAAAGCGTTAGCACCAAGGAGAGGCGCGGGGGACAGTCAAACAACGGGGTAATTAACACTAACGTAAACAGGGAGCAACAAGAAATTACGATCCCGTGGATCCCCCCGTCTCTTAACCTCCAATTTATATGCATCGTGCTTTACCTCAAGCTTTTTCACGACCCTCTCGAACGGATAATCAGAGAGCTCGCCCGAGCAAATTTGCTCACCGAGGCTCAACGTAAGTAAACACTTCGAGAAGCTCCGTTAAATCCTCGGAATACACTTGGGAAAGGTGAAGGAGACAGACGATTTCCTTCTGGGAACGACAGTGCCGAGGCTCTTCGCTGTTATTGACCACTGTCGGTCGCGAGGTGTCAAGCGACGGAAGATTCATAAGATTACCCGGCGACCCTCTAAACTTCACCGGACTCCGGTGTACTGGCTGAACCACTGAACTTTCCTCGCCCTATTTTTTCTGGTACAGAGTGATCCTAAAAAAACACTTGCAATTGATTTTTCAACCCCTATACACTGTTCGAGGAAATACTTAGTTTAATTATGTATTTCGAATTGTAACAGTTCTTTGCTGTAAAATAGTATTATACAGAGCTAGTACTTTGCACTCGAAAGTTTTTCACTAAAAATTTTCAATATTTTCCAATGAAATCTGTGCAATGTTTTCTGAAACTGATTTAGCTATAAATTATACACAAATTAAGGAACAACACTATTTTATCCCAATATTTCACGTAACGATGAATTATACAAGGTTCAATGCTAAATACGTAGTATGAAATATCAAGCTTTATAATCCTACTTATCAAATCAAGTGGCGACTGAGTCATCTCTTAAGAGCAAAGGGTTCACATTTCGCCAAGTGATTATACCGAAATATTCAAATACATTACAATTAATATTTCAAGAGATTTAAAAATAAGTTTTTAATATATTCTAGTAAATTCAAAATCTCTCAAAAGGAATTTGAATGAATTAATTTTGATAGTCGCTATAAAAATCATAATTGAACAGTCCTCTAAGTTCACGATTAAGCCATTTCACGGAGCTAATATGATTACCTAGAAAAATGCAAATGTACACAAACGGTCATCGCAATCTGCTTATTATTTCCCATCGGTATTAGAATATTAACGTCCACTGCGTTCCACGTTGGAATGCGAACGAAAATGGCGCTAGGGTTGAACAGCAGTGGCTGTGCGCCACGCAGCCGGGTCCCCATTCTAATTAAGTAGCATCATAAACATAGGTTCTCAGTCATTCGAAAGGGAACCCTCCTTTCTTCCTCGATAGAGGGGGTGGTCATGCATATACGAAGTGACTGGCATATCCCAAGAGCTATTTTCCAATTGGCCAGTGTTCATAATTGAAGTCAGGGGTCCGTGGACTCGAGTAGGAGCGTAAACGATCGTGAGCCAGGGATAATGGGGTAACCAGATCCGCGTGGGTCGTTGATCGCGCGGATACCGGGATCTGCTATCAAGCACAGTAGATTTAAGATGTCTTCGCTCGATCCCATGACTCTTACGCACGTGACACTGCACAGTGCAGCGAAACTGCCGTTTTCCGAGCGAAACACAAAATGTATGAGTGATAGAAAAAAATGCTTCAGACAAAAGTTGTAAGGTTAAGCTAAAAATATGGTGGCTATATTGTTGTTACATTATGGGAATATTATGACGTTTTTTTAAATGACAATGGATATTTTGCGTTTCGATTCCAATGTTAAAGAAATAGAGAAACGGAATTCATTTGCGCAAAATTTGTATTTTTGAAATGAAAATCATTTTGTATAGCAGGGACTACTTAGCAACACATTGGTTTTCAATTTTCGTTATACGAATAGTCGAATTTTGAAGTTTCGTCCGTAGCCGGCCGCACTGTGCGCCGAACCGCTGGTCAATCGTCCTGAAATGCAGCGGGTACGTTAAAAGCTTCTCTTTTCGCGCCTCAATCTATTATCGGGCCGACCGCCTGCTACATTTACATTCTTCTGCGTCGTGTGTTTTATAGCCAAGAAGGATAGAAGTCAGTGAATACAAGAACCATCGAGTTATCCTGCACGCATTGAGAATTTCTTAACATTAGAACTACCGTACCAGTCAAAATGACTGATTTCAGTCTTTTGTTTCGCACTTGTTGATATCTTAAATTAGGATAAGGATATTCGAAATGATTTTAAAAATAAATAGAAACATTTAAACTTCATTTTGGGAAATGGAAAGAAAATAATTATTCTGAATGTATGGAATAGAGATAAACAATTAATAGAACCATGCATAAATTCAGAATAAATAAAGTTAGAGTTTTAATATAATTTTTAAAATTGTGAATACACTTTGAATCACAGGCATATGTTCTTTAACGAGACTCTCGTTTCGCGAAAGTTAAATATCCGCCATTCCGTTCGCCGAACGAAGAACCAGATTACCTAAGCCGTTAGACGTTCAATCGATCGGCGAACACAATGGACCGCGGCAACAAAGAAACGCGAGGAAGGAAGCGTGAATCGCCCGGAACGGAAAAAAGGAAACGCGTTTTTCTTCATCGGCGGCGAAACAAACGGCGTGTAGCGTTGTTCAAGGCTCCCGATTCATTGTGATGCGTCGCGGGCTTCGCGTTATGATAATAAGGGGCTGGAACGGCACGACATTAGCAAGATTGATAACGGATTGTTACGGAAAGTGCTCGACCGCTGTGATGGATGTCCCGACTTGGTAAAAACTCGGGATTTCCCGGGGAACCGCGGCGATTTCCGTTTCGAATGGGTTTCCTTCCATTTGCGACGGAAATAGAACTCTCGAGTTCCGCTCCGCCCGTTTACAAATTTCAATTACTACTACGTTCCCTCGGGGAGACGGATCGCTGGGAGAACGATTATACACGGTGCTTAGAAATACCATGTCCGACAATTAACGCATACGACCGAGCCGTTTTATTTATATTTCAATTAGAAAAACTCTTAACCCTTAACCGTCGGAAACCTCCACCATGTAGAGATATAAAAAATTTCATTTTATTCCTATTTGTTATACCTAACTATATTTTATTATACTGTAGTTTGAAATACGTTTTCTATACTTCTATATTTTTATATTTTCTGTATTTCTATATTTTCTGTATTTATTATATTGAAAGTCCTATCAGTGTTCTGATAGATATTATATTAATAGAAGATTGTTAACCGTTGAAGATTAATAACATTCAATATAAATTTTCTTTTTACAACATTGGGGATTATATACAGGGCTAATTGTTGTTTGTTCAACTTACGAGTGTTGGAGGAGAAGTTTTTCAGAAGCAAAAAGAATGTTTAAACTGATAATGATGTGATGTGATTTATTGTAAATCAGACTTGAATGATATTACGATTTTTGATGTGTCTAAGTACTGTGTTAGATTGGATCCTTTGATTCGAAGAAAGTGTCCAAACTTTAGTAAAGTACGTCACCAGTTAAGGGTTGGGCTTCTATCGGACGTATAACTTCAAGAACTAAAGTTCTGTGATATACCAAAGTTTCAATATGAGCTGTAGATTAATGGCTCTGTCAAAAGCATGTCACGGCAGTATCGGAACTAACGCTGTAACCAAGAATATTGCGATCCTACAGATAAGGATTAACTGAAAAAAATACAATTCATTTTCTCGCACAAAGCTTTCAACTTTAGTCCGGAGGAAATTAAATGTTCGAGTTTATTGAATACGCGTGAATCTGAATCTCATTTTCTCTTGTGAGCGTATAGAGAATGATGATGACGATTTGCAATTGTTTTGTTCGGCCATTGCTCATTTTTGTCTCGTTAACGCCGACACAACGAGAGAGAATAATAGTGATGAGCTAGCGAAATGGAACGAGGTCCGACCACTGTCAGTTACGACGTGGTCGAGTTGATGACGCGATTATAAACAGGAAACCCACTAATGAGGTAATCTCTGACTATGCAAATTTCACTGCGTTTCTCGTTGTGAATATAGTTAGGGAATACTTTATTAAGAGAACTATACGATCAAAAAATAAGAAGTTTGGTAACAATTTCAAGGCGACACTTAGCAGTGTAAATAAAATAAATATTTACACATCCTTTATTTATATTAACAGCTCTCAATAAAAGTATATCTATATATAGTGCCTCATTAATTTTTGTAAATTTACGTGACTTGAAAATAAAAAATTCTATTCCTGTTTAAATTTTTGTGTTATGGTAAAAAGTTTGAAGATTTCCATATTAGTTTTGGTCTTTAATAAACTGTATATTTCACATTAATACTGTTACGGTGGTCACCTATGAAAAAGAATTACAATATATAAAAAGACTGACGTCAAAATGTTTAATAGCACAACTAAATAATAGCGTCTTTGCTATGAAAGAAAAAGTGACACATAAAATTCTCGTGGCAGTTAACTTGTTGAAGAAGCACGTTAAGCAACTCGCGAAAGATCGAGAGGAAAGATAAAACGCGAAACGATATTAACGCGACGTTTAACAGGGACAAATTGCAGCTTGAATAAGTTGAACGTTTCCTCGACTCGATAGCAGGTCGACAAATGGTTGAATTATTTAGATGTGCATGCGGACGACAGCCAAGCACAATACGTCTACGTGGAACAAGCATCCTAAACGAATAAAAAGGGCCAGCGTGCGTGTCCGCGCGTCAATTACTACGCTGAGCAATCAAGGGTCATTAAATTAACGTCACCCCAGTGTAATCCATGTGAATGCGCCTTAATTGCGGAAACAGGAGCAACGAACTTACCGGCGAGGCCGCGTTTGCCTATCCGAATTTCTACAATGAAAGGTTAATTCGTCGTGAAATCATTTCTACGTCTTAGCAACCGCGAGGAAGTAACAATGTTTTAATATTATTCGTTGAGATGTTCAATAGAAGTAGCATCTACTTTTCTTTCAATCTCTCTATCATTCTCTCCCTATATATAGAGTAACATAAAGTGGTAGAATGATAAAGAGATTGAAAGCAAAGCAGATAGTTGTTTCTATCGAACGTCTCAACGAACAGTAAAACACATATTAATAGAATATTAAAGCTAGTTCTCATAAATGGACACTTGGAAATTGTTTATTTGAAAATTAGGTTTGAAACGTAGTCTTCGCAAAATGGTATTCAACATAAATGTAACCAATAATTACACAAGTTAATATATTCTGTAATCGAATTTTACGTCAGATCAAATTTTCATTACCACTCAGATATAACTTTAACTTACTGTATCATTAAAGAAAGAAAGAAGTAACGAAGGCAATCAATAAAAATTACAAGAACAGAAAATAGAAGATAATACCGAATCAAAATAACAAAAGAGAAATAATGAACATATCTTCTTATCCGAGAAGCGTGGCCGAAACGAGTTCACCTACATTGCAAGTTGCACAAAAAGGTACGAAAACGAAGAACCACTTTGTAGTGCAAGGATCGAAACGTGGAACAATGAACAACACAAAAGACTACGCGCCGCTAGAGGATTTTCGTCGGCTACTAATGAAAGATGGAATGTGTTACCAACACGGCCCTCGATAACGCATTGGTGTACGCGGAAAAACGACAGCGAAACGAACGAGCATTAATCGCGGACGCAATCAATGTCGGTGATCGCTTTAATCTTCCCGCATTTTCCTCGCCGCACTCAGCCCGGGGCGCAGGTGCTCACATGCACGTGTTGACTGTTTCTATCTGATTGTTCTGACCACCCACACCCGACGTTATGATTGCAAAAATCTGCGCCGGGGATTCGAATAACGCTTCGGCGGGTCTTGCTGCATCATGATAATCCGGTTGATCTAGGCAACCGGCGGAATAAAGACGTAAGAAAATCTTGAACAGACGGAACGGAGACCAATTGAAACATAAAATTGATGAAACGATAGAGAGGAATTTTTAAAAATGGTGAAAATGGTACAAACTTAGTTCCGTGAAGTTGAATCGAATGAATTATTACACGATACATCGGTGATTCTTTTATAGTGCACGTTTATAGAGATCTTCATTTTCTATAAACATTTTAACAATAGGATTATTTTCTATTCAACGGTAACAGTTACTAAAATACAATTTTATTACAAGTATAGTGTAGCAAGATGAAATTTAACAAATCAAAGACTAATATCGAAATTTAATATGCGAAATTACAAGTATTAACACTAAAACTACCGAGCAATTTGAGTGATATCTAAATTATAAAAGTTAGAGTACATTCTTCGAGATTTGTTGGGTCCATCATTGCTGTATCTATGCAAATACACAAATCTATTTTACAATCTTTCGCAAAAGCCTTGTCATAATTTGAATACTAATAAACTGAGAATTCTACGAGCAATTCTAAGTCAATTTAATCAGTCTGGTAGTTTTACTGTTAAAATGGATCACAGTATGCCAGGGAGAACAGGAGAGTCGGCTACCGTTAGAACCGCGGCAAAATATCCGAAATCAACCCCCAACGCAACAGTTTGCGATTGACGGTCGGACAGCGAGCACTGACGCGCACGAATCACCAAGACAGCCGCGGCAAATGTAAATGCCGCGTGTAATTAAAAACCGGGTCCGCCTGTGCGCACCAACGCCTACGAATGGCGTTCTGACAGCCAGTGATCGGATCACTATTGTCCCGCGGGAATAGACAGCGGAGCGAGCAGAAACAGTCTATACGCATAATCGAAGTTGAAATCGGCATCTGGTGGATTGTTTTAATCTTCCTTCTCTCGTCACCGTTGTACAGGGACGTCGGAAATTTCAAAAGAATGTTGTCGATTAGATCACGAACAACGTTGATGCGACGAGAGCCGCGCGCGAATGATCCTTGCCGGTGGTCACGAGACGCCGCGCAGTCCCCGCGGCAAGAATTATTCCCGCTACATACCGGGTGATCCGAAAGTAACGTCGAACGATCTGCGAAATTGCATTCGAGTTTCGATAAATTTGATTGCTGATCAGTCGAATTGTATCTTCTCTGTGTTATTGGTAAATAAGAAGAGTAATAAACCGATCGTAACCACGGTGACCTGAATTAAAATGAATTCTATAATTAATTTACCATCAGTGAAAAATTCGCATCCATTGAGTAGAAAAATTTGCGTCAGATCTCTTACTGATAGAAATAATCGGAGATACGTACTCCGGTTAGAGCGAATACGAAAGTAGGTCAACTAAAGGTAAAAACTGGAAATCCGACTGAAACTTTTGTTATCTTAAACCCCGCGACGTTACGAGAAAGATGTTCCTAATTCCAATTAATATGAAGAATAATCGAATCGACTTTCTTCTATTTCTATATGAAAATTATGAAATACGCTTATCAAGATTTCAATTGACTTGTACTTCAATCTACGCAGTACTAGTTCAAGTTCCGAAGAATTTCATAGAGAATCTTTATCTTTCCAACAATTGTAAACAAAGAAATCGAGGATGAGTCATTTCGACTTATCCGCCGCTGTTAAACCGTCGGAAGGGTCTGTTCAACACCGCGTGATCAAACAGCCAGGATACGGACGTCAGATGGCGCGAGGCAACACATTGACAGCCGTCATCGTGTGATCATTACACTCCACATGAGACCAAAGCCAGCCAGCCAGCCAGCCACCAGCGTCATCCAACGCGAACGCTGCGGCTGCCACTGAAACCGTACGGGAATCGATGGAAATCTGGAGTATTCCAGGCTCTCGTCGCTCCGGGCGATGCGGGGAGAGGCAGACATTCCCGCGATTACTTTCTTCCGCGATACCTACGGCTTTCCACGCTTTTTAAACTTTGATGCTTCCACCCTTGATACTCGAAACAGACGCGGGGGAGCCGCATAGTTAGGACTCGATGACCCATTAAATTGCGTTCCGGCGTTCCCGGGAAAATAATTCTCACGAACCGGAAGAGGGATTCGTATATTCTTTTGCGACATCTTTCACGTTTCACGCGTTCGTTACATGCACAATGAAATTCCTTTACGCGTGTATTACGATAACTGACACTATACGTTTCTTATTACCTGGGTATAATATCCAGAATACGATTTTGGAACAGAAATCACTTCACTGTTCAATTAATTGCACTTTATACGATTACACATAGAATACGAATAATATCAAAAAGAATATTAAGAATTAATGTTACTATCAAACTAAAGTTAAACCCATAAAAAGGTGACAGTAGCTTAGAAAATAATAATAAATTCACGAGGAAAAATAAACTGCAAAAGCTGACTAAACTAATCATCAATTAAAATGTCCTCGGAATTTAACGCTGCAGTTTTTCAAAAACTTCGTAGCGGCATAGAATTGGCAGCGTGCTGGTAGCGTTCCTCACGGTTCTTCGCCGCGTAAACCAGGCAAACGGCAAGGTTAAAGATGTCACGGTTTCCGGAGCGTTAAGCGAAGGCGGCAAGGTCTCGCGGATCGGTGGAACGGCACCGAAAACACGGATCGCTTTTCGCTCGCATCAAGCATTCTCGACGCGACCTCTGCCAAGTGGCCGCCGCAAGGAGAGACGGAGGAACGTAACCAGGACAGGGAGCGGCGAAGTTTTTCTAAAGTTTCTGATCCGTGAAAAACAGCGATTAAGCGATTTATAAGTGCAGGCAGCTGCGTGCCGGCGAGCCTCACTGCGGCTCTCTTTTTGCTACCCCCGAGGAGCCCTTTCACCCTCGCGTGGGTGTCTACCGCCTACGGCGCGTTCGTTCCCTCGTACGTATCGCGCGTTACCTTTGCCGTTCCTTGGAGAACGCACCGCGATTAATGCAATTGAACTTCAGATGTGAAACAACGATAAGTTACAGTGTCAGCTATCTATTTATTTATAAACAGATCTTCGCGTAAAATGAAGATTCTCCTTAGTAGGAAAGCAAGAGTTAGGTAGAAATGAATTTTTCTTTTATTAATTGTAGTAAGGTGAGAAGAAGGAAATAGCATTCTTAAATCATTGTTGATGCAAACTGAGATAATCGCAGTGTGTTCTAATTGATAATTACCGAGAGTAACTAGCGGGTCGAGGATTCCATTCTTATTGTCTGATTAGAAGATTACTTTCGCTTTTGAGATAGAACCTAAATTTAGTTTAACATTCTATCAACTATATGGTACATTTATACACTGCAAGGAATGCGTATGTTTCGTTGTTACATGACGAATTGAATACCTAGAAAATATTCTCGTTTAGGGGATGTTTCATGAATAGCTAATTACTGGGTCCAGATAATTAGCACGCTTTTTGCGGCTTGCTGCGTGCAAGTTTACGAGAAAATAGACGCTAACACGCTGGGAAAGGGACTAACTACGAGATCATACACTCACACGGGAACATCCCTGTGGACGGTGTAAAATTACTTTAATTAAAACTTCCAGCGTACGTTCGCCATTAAGAGAATCGCGATAAAAATTCGCGAATAAGTCCCGCAACTTTTCGCAACCGCAGATTACGGAGATAAATTCCGGCGAACCCATCAATTCCGTGGCCAATTCGACGCCATCGCGGTAAAAATGTTTACACCAGTTCGCGGCCGCCATGTTGCTCGCGTGCGAGCGAACCGGGGGAACGAAAAGTGTCGGGGAACGACATTAATCGAACAAACGGGGACGAGAGTTTAAAAAAAAAGAGTTTCCTAATGGAGAGCTATCGGAAAAAAGCAATGGAAAGTTCCGGGAGTCTGGAATTTTTTGATAAATTAGAAGGATGGGAGTCGCGATAAAAAAAGAATGAGGAATTATTACCATGAAATATTAAAGTGTTATCAATTCGTTTTTGATAAAAGAGATTTAACAGAAACGTTTTAACTCGATGATATTGCAGTAATATAATTTGAATTTAATATGCAAATACAGTAAATAAATAATAATTGTATTTAAAATGTTAAAAATATTTTTCTCAGCATCGTACTTCCATAAACTGTACTTCTGACAAACTATACATTTGATATAAAGATTTTCAATTGAATCATGCAGTCTTTGTATAGCAAGATTATTTTCAATCGAAACATAATTATAATTAGCCTGTAAATACAATGTATTTTTATAAATGTCGTGGCTTCAAAATAAACTGATCTCTCTCCAGTCAGACTCTCGCCCCTCAACAAAATTTAAGTACTCCTGATAAATAAAACACACAGTACAAGACAGCGCCATGAATGGGAGTTTCACAGTGAAAGTGAGACTGGAAAGGACACAATAAAAAAGATGTAATTATTACGAGACCAAATAAAACGAGGGAAAACAGAACTCCCTGGAGAGAAAGCGAACAACTGTTCCTGGGAACGCGGGAGGAGGACAGAATAATGGTTGCAAGCGCGGGGTTGGTTGAAATTACAATTTTAAGTAACAAACACAGCCAACTGTACGACGGCGTTCGCGTTTGCGTTTCATTAGGAAAAAACAAGGAGATGACAGAACGCGACAGCGCGACGTTCCGCTGCGCGTAAAACGCAAAGGCGTCTCCTGAAGCGTTCGCTGCTAATTATGGACCGGAGGAAAGAAACGGCCGAAAACTTGATTACGAGCGGTGGACGGAGAGAAACGGGATCTCCACCCGTGAATATTCATACCGGAGTGCCGCTGTCGTTAATATTAACCGGTCGACGATGAATAGAAACGAGATTAAGAAAATTCGTAGCAACATTATTACTGCGATTTGCATGAAAAAATACGGGGAATTGGGAACATTTTAACTTTCTTTGATTCTCGACAGTGGAAGAAAAACGAGCCAAACTGTCGCTGTTATGTTCGAGTGTGAACTCTTGCTTTTACTGAGTGAACAGTTGTACCGATAGAATTAAAGGAATTATTGCAATTAGTACACTGAGAGTCTCTTAATAATATGGTAAGGATTCCAAAAAATTTCAGATGGAGATAATAATTTCTAATAATTTCTACTTTGATAGGTTTTCCTTGTTAGTGAAATTTTTGTAGTTTCTTTTGTTATAAAATGTTTTATTTGTGTTATGAAACCGAATGTGCTTGAAAAGATGTTTGTGAAGAGTAATTTATCTTATTCGAAAGATTCGTTGATAATTGCTTGCTTTTGTTATTTATCGAATGAAATGAAAGATATTGAATACACGAAGAATACATGAAGAATGATACCGATCGTGGTCAAGTGTAAGACACGCGTGAAAGATGAATGGAAATCAAAGTGGAGAATAAATCGCGAGCGTCGAATAGACGCAGGATCGTCGAATGATCGATTCTAACCGTTTCGAAATGAAAAAGGACCGAATTACACGGTACGTTAAGGATGTCCTATCGGAACATCAATCTGGATCAGGGACACCCCCTATAATAGTTCGATCTAACACCCTCGTATATATTTTATGCAACTGCATTCCGGAGATACTGTGACTCATTCGCGCCCTTGCGAAAATCAATAAAACGATTCTTATCTGTAACTCCGTATTCAAACAAAATCATACTATAAAAAGTTAGAAAAGGATTCTATAATAAATATTATAAGAATGAAATCGCAGCTCAATAAATACAAAAGAGTAAAAAGTGATTACTATCAAATTATCGAACATTATAATGAATATTATAAGAATTAAGTCGCAGTTGAACAAATATAAAAAGATAAAAGTAAAATATTATATGACAATCGATTACGAAATTACCGAATATTATAATGAATATTACGAAAATTAAGTTAAAGAAATACAATAAATATTATTGTTAACGGAATGCAATTAATTATGTAATCTTTAAAATTAAGATTGTATGCATTGCGCAAAATTAAAATGTGACGATGCCGCAGGTAATGAAGAAAGTTAAGCTGTCCGACCATACGCAGACCACGACTACTGAGTAAACTTTCACAACTTCGTCGTGCTCCCGAGCCGTGCAAATTTTTCACGCATTTGCATGTGAATGTTCGCGCTCGAAATGCATAATCAATTCCCCTTATGAATCTTTAATTCCAATTTGAATATAAATCATTGTATCAGCATTTATCGATAACACATTAAACCTTTTGCACGTGTTTCGTTAAGTCCAAGGGACGTAATGCAATAACGAATTGTCTGTTATGAATTAAATAAAACTCCGCGGTGCTGTTATCAATTATCGCGATCAACCACTGCGTTTTAGTACAATCGGTGAATAAACTATCAATTCATGAAACAGGAACTGACATACAGTAGATCACTTCGATTGTCCAATTTAATTGGACGCTTAAGTCTCGATAAATGAAAACCCAAGAAGAAACATTTTTTGCCATTCAATTCCTAATAAAATACAATCCTTATTATTCTCCATATATTTCCTAGTTTATACTCAAAATGTAAACAAGAAAAACTTTCTGCAGTCCCAATGGCCCTGATCACTCTACATATTCCTTAGCTAGAAACAAGCTATAACCCGTTAAATGTGTCATTTACTTTCAAAAATCTCTTACTATGCAGTAAAGTCAAATAATGAGATGTGTACTCGTCAAATGCATGCCAAATGCACTTATAATATATTCATACGAGAAACTAAAGCGAAACGAAGAAGAATAACATGTTTGTCTAAAAACATGAATAATCCATCGTTGATAAAGTTAGCATCATTTAGAATTCTAAGATGACGTGCATACTCTACACCTTAATACTCGTTAATCATCACCTCAAGCAAACTCCATCTTATCTCCAGCAATTCTTCATTACCAACGGATAATACAAATTCATGAGTATGTAATTTCTTTTCCCTGGATACTGCATAATACGTAATTGTTCCCGAATACATTAATCAAACTCGCCGTAAAGCCTGTGAAACATTCCAATCATGAGGTCCCTGTGTCCGTCCGAATCGCAGGAAAGATGATGCAACCATCGTCGGGGCTGAATCTGATCAAAACGAACGTCTCAGCAGCTCATCGATCACAATTTCTATCGTTGCACCCGGGTTTCTCAGCGTGTGTATCGAGAGGGCGGGCAACGATCTGCGAGCCGGGAGAAGAAAGCTGGAGCGTTTCCAACTCGAACTTCTCCCATGGTAGCTAGCACCGGCGAAGGTTTGACGAATCTTCGAAGTTTCCGCGGAGCTATCCGCAGTGCGGGCTGGGGAGCGAGGAGAGGCGATCACGCTGATAACCGATCGACGGGGAAAAACGTACTCGCGGCGCCTCGTTGTTTGCGTTGCTGATTGTCCGACACGTCCCCGGCTTCTTCTTCTCGCGTTTTTTTTCCTCGCCCCCTACCCGCCCTCGGAATCCCCGATCCGTCACGACGAATACAGCCGGCGCGTTGTTCTTCCCTCGCCGCCTTCGTTCATCCCCTAATGACGTAATTATTTCCTCGCGTCTTCTGTTAGCTCCGATAGCCACCGTTACGGATAAATTACGCGCTGAACGGTCCTGTCAATTCGACGAACGTGGCTGATAGCGATTAATGGAATGAGGATTTTCTTTGCGACGAACGAATATTGTGAAGGAAAAACTACGGAATGAGGGGAAAAATGGAAGTTTCATTAGAGGACTTTCTTCGCGATGAAAGAAAATTCTAGAGAAGAAACTAAGGAATGAGGGGAGATGTAGAGTTTTCGTTAGACGATGAAAGAAAATTGCGATAACATTCTTTATGATAAAAGAAAATTGTAAAAAACTAATGAAGAAAAATACGGTTCATTGTGAAAAGCTTTATGAATTTGTCTTTGAATAGAGTAATTTGGAAAATGTAGATTCGAGTTTTAATAACTTAGTAATTCGATATAGATTGATCCAATATTTCCTTGAATAGAAGTATTACTATGTTTTCGTGTAAACGTTTATCCATTGGGAGCTAAGAAATTGCCTTTGAAATTGTTCCACGAAGTCGAGATTGAAAGAAATGAATATTCATTCGTGAAGGGTCCGAGTGTTTAATATCAATACAAAAATATTGCTCGACTCCCCAGAAATCTGTACACTGTTTCCAGGGGCTGGCAATACGAAGTCGGCGAAGCAATTCGTTCGATACGAAAATGAGCCAGCGAATGCTATTAAAACAAGCCTGCAATCTTTTAATTCCGTGCGTAGAGCGGCCTTGCGCCGCGAACAGCCACAGTCTTTGAACAATGTATTTACGTTCTCCTATCGGGAAAGTTTCAAAAGCCCGGCCGCCCGCTCAAAAGTTTGACGCAAACGAAATTAAAGAGAAAAAGGCGGAGACGTCGAGGGCGGAGAGTGGATACGGCGCAAAGGGAGGGCGCGCAAAGGTCCGGGGAACACCGAAACTGGTATTCTTCAAATGCAAAGGGCCCACTACACTTGAAGGGCGAGCCTCTCGCCGCAAATATTCTTCTGATATTTTGTACCTAATTTTTCCTCGTACAACCACCTGGCATTCTAATGCTTCCGCCGGGAAACCGTCGGCAATTTATGTCCGTAGCGAGCGTAATAAACGGTCAAAGGATTGCTCTTTACCACGGTAACGATCAAAATGCCGTGGGTCGCCCGTTATTTGTATCGGGGACAATTGAGTTTGATAAACTGGTAACTGATACGACCGTTATCGATTATCGTATTTTATGCGCACGGAGTGATTTACCTGCTTTCGCTGGGACGTATTGCAAACGAGAATTGTTATTAATTTATATTGTCGCTGTTGTACGCTCGTCTTTTATGGAATTCGATAATGTAAATAGTGATGGAAGAGGACGAATTTACTTGAAATATTTGTGCAATGAAAATTCGATTCTAACATGTTCAGTATCGTTTGAAAGTCGAAGTTGATTTTTATGGGTAAGTACTTATGGAATATTAGACACAATGAAATGAATTAGAAATGAAGACCAATTATTAAGCTAATATATTGTGATAAAACTTCACTTCTGAAAAGAATTCGATTTGAAACTTCAATAGCCAAACACTCTCTCTATATAAACGGTACAATGCCTGATCATTGCTAGCTATTTCTACTTACAGCAGAAAATTTATATTGTTAACTATAAAGAATATCTAATTATAAATATCCTATCCGTACAATGGTTAGTGAAATACTCCCCCGATCCATCTCAGCATCATCCATCACACTATCTTCAATTAGCTCATATTAAATCGTGACAGACAAATAGCACCGCAATGTACATCATCAGCCTAGCCAGAAATAGCCAACACTAAACGGACGCGTGAATTGAACGGATACACGTCTACCAAATAAACTGTCAGCTAGAAATTCGAACGGAAAGAAAATTTACTCGATAAAACTGTGTCGTATATTTTCCGCTTATTTTTCGATATTGCGTTTGCGGGATATCTTATGTACAATGTTTCATGCGCCGTAAGTTGCTGGTGGCAAAACTGTTCGAACTGGTGCCATCGAAACACAGGGGACCCATTCAGGTTGGACTTGATCCTCTCAGCGGGTATATTCTTCTGACGTTACCTATATATTTTCCCTGCGTTTTTCTTGCAGCACTTTCCACCCCAAAAGCCACACGCGCGATGCCATAAACATGTCCCGGTCTAAGCGACGGCCACCGAACCTATGTATTCCCACGGCGAGTCGCGCTGTCCCACAGCCAAAACACAACGCTCACGAGCCCTGCATACATTATTCACCCGCATACACGGTGCAGCCTCCTGTTCGAGAATTTATTTTATATCGGTTAACCCCGCCGATTACCATTGTTTGCGCGCGCCATGAAGTATTCAAACGTGTAGCCGTTATTTAATTAAGCGCACACACTTTTTGGAAGGATACGTATCATTGTTAGCTCCTTGTTACGTGGAGGAAGCTGAATTATGTGAGTTGTTAACACATTGCGGGTTAATTCTTAGAAAACTGCCCGATTTTTCAATGAGATCAACTTATAAGTTCGTGATATATCACTGTATGCAAAATATTCAAATATCTTATTATTTTTTCATACGTATTAAACAAGTAATCGGTTCTAATAACATTTAATACCTTTTTAAATGGTGTGGAAGATAGACATGTTACGAAGGTAGGTTTAAATAAAAACGAGATTTCCCGTTTCCTCAAGAAGTGACTCAGCCATGTGCTCGACATAGTGGAATTATAAAATTCAATATTCAATATTCAGATTTGATGTAATATAATTAGATACAGGATGCTAAAATGAAATAGTTTCATTAATTCATTAATTTGTTTGTTATTCCTGTTTAATGGAATTAATAGTTTAGTCAATGTTTCATTGGAAAAAAATGAATGTTTGCAGCGGAGAATAATTCAATTATTTGTTTAGCGTTGCACTCCAGATATGAAAGTTTCAATTCTATAATCATGTTCAAAAGGTTAATTGCGGATTCTCTAATTTATCGAAGGTTTTATCGAAATATGAATGAGTAAGTGCCTCTTTATTAGCGATGGGTTTATATTATCTACGCTCGATCGAAGTTAGTTTAAAACCATTTTTTAATTAAATGAATTGACTTGTTTGGTGTAACTTGTTTCCGATCGATGCAACATAATTGAAGTAACTTTCCCAACGAGTCCCGATGGACGAATAAGAGTTTCTGTTTCAGGTTCATTCCTGCAGCGTTCTGCTTTGGACGTTGGAGCAGAGAGTGTCCATTTTAAGAGTCCACTACGATTCGTTAATTATCGGAAATGTGAAGATCAAAGAGCACTGATACTTTGACGAAATAAGGCGCTACATTTTAGAGCTGAAGTCAATCTCTATCAAGCCACACTCGAATCTTATTCCCAACTAACCCTAGACAAATATTAATAGAACCACTAAGTATATAATTCGTGTCTGTCACAGGAGATAAAATAATGAAGATCATAACTTATCAATAGAAACACTAAATTGCAGACAATTTAACTACGTCGACGATCAACAACATTTTTTCATATCACATTGAATTTAAAACGCTCGTTTAAAACAATATTCATCATTTTTATGGAAGAACGACTTACACAGAAAAATAGATTATTAAATTAACACTGATATATAATTACGTGAACTTTAATACGAACGAAAATAGTCCCGACCCATTTTCCAACGATTAAAAAATACACACCAACGACACTTTTAAACCTGTAGTCTCATAAAGAGAACTGAAGTGGCATTAATAAAGACGTTAGCAGCGTTAAAAAAACGAACTAACTCGAGAAGTATATCGCTCGCAACGAAGGCTATAACAACGGAACTATCAGATCAAGCGGAAGGATATTCCTTTATGTTCATACGCACATTCAGTTTTATCGAAGAGTCAATTTTTGGCGTAGCCCATCTGCAGCCGCTGTAAAATAAGAATTTGTTCCGTGGTAGCCCTCGCGAAATGTAATAAACATTCCATAAAACCACGGTGAACGTGCACTTGTATTCAGGCGCGGACGAAACGGCCGATACGGGTATAAACTTCGAAGGTGCGATTTTCCCGGTTACCTACCACTAAAAACACGCGTTCAGACTTCCGGCAAAGAATACTTTATCACCTGTTGGAAAATGGCATAAAGCTTCGTGTTTATGGTGTCGAGAATAATGGCGCGTCCACGTCGCGCTGGGAAACGATACGGCCGGGGATTTCCGTACAACGCGCCCGATTAAGGATTCAGGAATATTTGTACAGAAGGTTGTAAGTGACAAGCTTCAAAGTTTTCTAGACGAAGAGGAAAGTTGCCTACTGTTTCTTTGGATGTATTGGATCATTATGAAATAAGGACGTCATTTTATACTACAGGATAAGAATAGGAGAAGGATGTTTCTTAGTTTTGACAGTGTTTTCTATCAGAGCAATTCAACTGAGGAGTGTTTGTAGAAAAAGTTGTAAGTAATTAACTTCAAATTTTTCAGCAGGAATAACGTTATCCAATTTTGCGATAAACTTTATATTGTAGTGATGCTATCTTTTAATATTATTAATATTGCGGATGACTATTATTGATACTTACAAAAGAAAAATTGCGCTTATGTATTGAATTTTATGTAATCGTATATAATTGTGTATTACACGATAAGAATAAAGAAAGATGATTTTTCAGTTTTAGCACTCAGTGTTTTTTGCAACTCTTCAATTGAGTATTTTTAGAAAAGATTGTAAATTCAAGCTTTACATTTGTCAGAAAGAAGAAAGTTACCTAAGTTGAATGAATTACGTCGTTGTGTCATAACAACGTCAACTTCCAATGTTATCAGTATCGTCTCTGACTACTAACAAACAGAAAAATTCAGCTTAATTGATATTGGCACTAAAGGATAACAAGAAAGCGAAATATTCTTCTTTTTGGCACTTACAGTGTTTTCTAGAGGAGCTCCTCAATTATTTACGCCGGTCGCCATTTTTACGCTGCCGTTCATTCAAGAGTATGCAATCGGTGAAAGCAACCCGGTCCATTAGAAACGTCGCTGATCTCGTAAAATGAAACGACACGCAATCCAATTTGCGTACACTATGAAGCTCCTTAATCCTCCGAAGAAGCGGAACGGCAAAAATGGTCATTCCGCGAGCGTGACTTAAGACAATGTCCGCGATAACAATCCACGGAATCGTTTTTAGAAATGAAACTATGGTATATCCCTGATTTATCCGGAAAATCCGCGGAGGATTTTAAGAATAGCCGGGAGACTGGAAAAATGTAATTCTCTTCAAATCGCTGATGTGAACGTATGAGAAAATGCGCGAGATATAATTCAGACGTTTGGAAGCGAAAATACGTGGATAATGATAAAACTGTTTTCCAATAACAAGAACAATTTATTCGTATGATAGTCTACTATAGTCTGTTATTTTTAGAACTTCTCTCAAAATTCAGTTCTACCATAACTACGAAAAATGGCACTTCACAGATCTGGAAAATTTCGGATCGTATTAATTCTACGACTCTATGATCTTATTTTATTAGAATAGTTTCATAAGAATTATTTCAGAAAATTCATTTCACGTCTGCTTTTCTTAAAATCCGAAAAAACAGCTTATTTCTGATTTTGCGAGTTTCGAGCACTCTTGAATAAGCAATTTCAATACACACAGCAGCCGTTATCAATCTATAGGGGTCAAACTTCTCCCGTTCGTCGAGTTCATCCTCAATACAGAAAGTTACGCGACACACAATCGTCTCGCACAATTCGAAACACGTATATAGCCCATCGAGCAAAGCGTACGAGCGAGTGTACATGGAAACAGAGACGGTTGTACCATCGTTGAGAGACCGTGCGTAATGCAGTTGAAAATATCGCCTTAAGGGGGAGCGTTGCTTTCAAAAATCGATGCTCCCCTTGCACTTTCCTACAATTCGACGTTCCAGAATTTAACACTTTGAACGGAGAAGGTAAAATTTCGAAAGTGAAAAAGTATATTTCCCTTCCCACCCGTTATACGAAAAAAAAACATCAAAGGCAAGAATGGTTTGTAACAAACGAAAGTAAAAGTTGCACGTTTTATAATGAATCTGGGTAGATTGTTGTACGACTTTTTATTATAATTATTTATTAAGTTATAGGAGTTCGAAAAAATACCAGTTTTTAAATTATAATTCAGTGATTCATGAATTTTTTGGAAGAATTCACTTTCATTAAAATGTAAGGTTTCATTATTGTATTCAACCTATATGGAAGAAAAATACAACAATTTTATAAATACTAACGTGAAATCTCCACTTCAAGCAAAACGATTACATTTTGCTATTAATTAATATCATGTATACAATTGTATACGGTTATCTTAATCTTTGAATTTCATGCATTTAAAACGTTCATGATTACGTAAAGTACTCTAAGTAAAATAACGATTTCACGTAAATTTAAGGAATCTTCCATTTTATTCATAACCAGATAAACGTTCAAATAAAATCCTCCACTTTAATTGCCCTTTGTGTGAATTAATTTGTAACAACAAGAGAAAGTTACGTGAGTAATAAAATTAATTCACATTGAAAAGAATTCCATTTCCAGGTTCCCTTTTCATTTACATCGTAACTGGAAACGAGCAAATGATATGCAATGTTTTGCCGATTCGGACATGCTTGCATTTAAAGCGAGACTTACAGGGATGTTGCCTTAACAATTTCGAAACTGCCAACATACTCGAAGTTTCTTGAAAAGGTAATATTTATTCAGTATCCATTAGATCAACGACACAGAGAAGACGATACTCGCAACTAGTTCGTTGTCCTACATATTTTACAAGCTGGATATCGGGTTTGCAACGACTGGCGCAGACAACGGAGCCGGGCACTCGACAGTTTCGTCTGTCGCGGATACACGCACGTTTCGATTTTTAACGGCCGATAAGAGAGCCGAAGGGAGAACGGGAGGACCGGTGCGTCGTTAACGAGAGACAGAAGTGTCCTCGTGAGATTTTAGGCCGTGTTAATGAGAGGGAAATGTAGTAAATAGAAAGGATGACACTCAAATTGTAGCGAACAGGGTTTTGCGTGAATGTTCACGGACGTCGGGACTTGAATATTCCAAACATTTGCATAATCCTTTGCGGAAATTGTCAGATAAATATTAACACATTGCGTACCAGAAACGAGAAATCTCGTTTTTATATAAACACCAACCTTCGTAACTTTAATATCTATCACATCATTTAAAAAAATATTGAGTTTTATTAGAACTGATTATTTTTAAATTATTTAAAAATGTTTCAAATGACAATAAGATATCTGACTATTTTAGATGTAAGTTGACCTCATTGAAAATCATCGGTCACGCATCCCAGTTTTCCAAGAATTAACCGGTGTACAATGTGTTAAATAAATATTCCGTTAGCTAAGGGCAGTAATAAATATTTCTTTATTTCGATAACAACGTAGAGAAATAAAATGGGCAGATTCCTATGAATGTTACTCTTAACTGAATAAATAATCTATATTAAAATAGTATCATGCAGCTGGTACAAGTTGAAGGTCAAAAACTGAATTGAATGGGACAGAAGTCGATTCGTACGAACGATTTGAATGAGGACCACGTGGTTGCGATCTCGAGGAAATATATCTTATGACCTCTCGCAGTGAAGCTTTCTAATAAAGTATGTCACACAGTCCAATTAATTATTAGTAAAATGTTAGCAAAACGAATTGGAATTTAAACAAATTCAGTGAATTTCTCTGGTTACCGTTAAGTTCGTAATTGTACCAGATAAAAATCTGTTTATAAAATGAATCGCAAACCTAGAATATATAATGAAGATCGTTTAACAACGGTAACCACAATATTCTTTCCAATACTTGAACCATCACCCACAACTATATATTTAGCTGAAAATAGTAACGATTCAAAAACACTTCATTGAATTAAACTATCTATCATTCCCCCTTTCCGAACAATTTCCAACAAATCTTATCTCATAAACATCGTAACAAATGACAAAATTTCTCATTCAGCTTAACCCTTTGCACTCGAAAGTATTTCATTAGAAATACTTAACATTTTCTAACCAGACAAAGACGATATTCGTGTAAATTACCTCAAAAAGAAATTGCAAGTAAATTGAGAAACAAAGTCATTTTAGCCCAACATTTCACACAGCGACGCATTATACGCAATATTAAATATCAAATTTCATAGTTCTACTGTATCAAATCAAGTGGTCACCTTTCGAGTGCAGACGGTTAATACTTACAATCCCAAAAAACCTGCTCCAAGCCGCAGCCGCGCAGAATCCACGATACAAAAACAGCAAATCCCATCAACAAACTCCAACTCCACAGCAAAGTAACCGGGGTCACGAATCGACACGATCAACAGACACACGACAAGCCAACGGCCCACGTGTTCCTAGAAGCCCGGTAGCCGGACCAATCCCAGATGTCTGTTCGACACCGCGGTACCACGGTACCAACAAGCCCTTCGATAGCTCCCAAAATCCTCCTTACACGTAACAACAAAACCATCTCACAACAAATAACCCACCTAACAAAATCTACCTTAACATCTCCCTTTCCTACACACCCTAGACCCCGAATAATAAAAAACAAAGCACAAAGAAGAGTATAAAAATCTGATCTCCGATATCAAAAAAGTTGAGCACGCGTAACTCCCACGGCAAACGTAACCTATCCAACCTAACAACACCCGCCAGACACCCTAACCTCTCAATGAAAAGAAAACAAAGCGTAGAGAAGACTTTAACTCGAGAGCTGATCCCGAATGACAAAAAATTGACAGTTACGTACGGGGAATGGCGTGTCATGACGGCGGTTTGTCAGGAAGCAGCAGACGCGGGGAACGTGTGTTTACACTCACAGACTCACGAGCGGAACGTGTGTACGTAACGGGCGGCAGGGGGTGGGGGGGAGGCTGGCGGAACGTCGTCGCGGGGTCGTTAGGCTCTCTCTCGTGCAGCACGTCGAACAACACGGGCTGTCGGGTTGATCTCCGGTAATGGACTCACCTTTCACGGCTGAGGACGGGACCGGAAGACGGAGGTTGGCGTGTGCACGGCCTGGCTGCCGCCGGCCCCATGGACCACGCAGCCTTCGACGATTCCCGAGGACCCGGGGGTGCACAGGTGTAAAATCTCCGAAGACGCGGCTATGCCGCTCGAGTGATCGGTGTGGACTGCAGAAAAGCCCGCAGATGATATCAGAGACTTAGGGGTGACTGCATGACATCATCGCCGGCCAATCGCGTGCCGGCCGCCGTTGCGCACGCGCCTCACCCTACGCCGCCGGGGCTGTTGCGATATATCGCAATCGATTGCTCAACTTCGCGCCCCAGCGTTAGACGCGACATCTGGCGGGCGTCGGACGGCGGCGTTTGAATTTGCGCGGGAAACCTTTTGGCTAAGTCTGTTTTATGTTAGTTCTTGTGCAGGGAGTAATGTGAGAGTTATGTTTAAATTGATAGGTGGTTATTGTTTGTTTGTTTTAGGTGGAATCTTGTAGGTATTGAGATGCTTGTGGAAGCTATTCGTTTTTTTAACACTGTCTCTGATTGTGATCGTTAGTTAACACGTTCCGTTTCACGGAAATTTCGGTTGTATTTTACTTATGAACCGTATTGATTGTTTTCGTAAAATATATAAAAATGACTAAAAACTTGAATATAAGTTAATATTCTGATATTGTTCTCTTTTGTTCTCGCTGCTTTGTAACGTATACCACCCTCGGTGACCATGTGTTCCTTAAAAATATTTTCCTACAGAAAGTGGTGTGTACCATATATCGTGCACGTGGCACTGAACGTATTAATAACGTGTGAATGTTTTGTAGAAATTTTCATAGTAGCAAAGATGTATTTAATTATAGTTAAAATGAGAACTGTGATACTAATAGTTTGTATCAAGATAGGAAAATAAAACACACATTCACTTATCGGATGTATGTTGCACAGGAATTATTTGCCCAATTTACTGCTAACGAAATTGCTCCAACGTTTACGGGCTAGATTGCGGAGGTTCCTGAATATTTTAAAGGCATTTAATCACGGTTAAAAAATCCGTGTTTTTTCACCGGTTTCTTATTCGTCGCGTATACCGCGAGGAATATTCGGGCAACGAGTCTGCGGGGCAACGACCAACGCGGAAAGGCGGATATTCACGTCAAACGCGCATCGCACGAGAAATTGCAATTCGCGCCAATTAACTTCGTCCACCTAGTGGAACGACAACCTATCCAATCTCGCACGCGGTGACATTTTCTGATTCGAGGTTCGGCATTTCGCGTGTTGCCCCCGTGTAACGAGATGCCGTAGCTGAACAACTGCATTCTCGTGTTCAGTGGGAATATCTTTGTGCCTGGAAGTAATTACCCTATAGGCTCTGCTTACACGGTCCATCCTTTGCAACCGCGATACCACTCGCATTGTTCACTGTTTGCCGAGTGTAACTCCATCTCATCTTCGAATTAGAAATCCGTGTAGACCATTACAGCACGGTTTAATGGATCTAATTCGTAGCACGTGTTACAAATACGCTCATAAATCTGAAATAGTGAACGTGTACCATACCCTAGATTTAGTGAAGGAAGACATTCTATGCATTTGTTTCATGAATATGATTTAAATACTGAATTCCTGTGTACCTGCTCTACTTATTATAGATACACCGAAGATTCTGATAGTCTAAGATTTATATCACAAGATATTGAATAAGGAATGAATTATATTAAAGTAATGTTTATCATTCAATTGTATAGCTAAGTACCGCAAGGATCTGTAATTTAGATGCGTATGAGTATAAAATATATACCATAGAACTATATTATCAATAATTAATTACAGGTTTTGAAATGATGTAGGATTAAGCGACCGAAGTATTTCTAAACAGAGTAATATGACGTAGGACTACATTGCAGACGTCAAAAACTTAGAAATGACACAGAACTGTGTTACCGGTGTTCGTCTAGAGAATTTCAATCGACGTAGAACTACGTTGCCAGTCTCGAATTGGTAAATAATGTTAATTCAAAATATTGAGATCAGTTCAAGGGCGAGCTTGTTGACGCGCCCGAAGCGAGCTAATACAGATCAACCAGCCGCGCAGCGACGGTGGCAAGTGTGAACAATGTTTTTTTCTCAAGAAAGTCGTGAATGACAAGAGACCGGCGTTCGTCTTCACGGCGATACACGGGGTCAACAGTTTCTGTCCCGTCCAAATTACCGCGGCTCGACCTGGAAAGACGGAAACTTTCCCGGAGAATTACTGCCTTTCCACGGTTCCTTTCTCCGCTTTCTATGCCCGCAGTTCAGAAGCACTCGACACGCTTTTTCAACGGCAATTTCACCTTGCCTTCACAAAGACGGCTTTGTATTCGGCCGCATGATAATGTTGTCTCCCATGCGGAGCATACTCGCCTATGTTACACCCTGTACATGCAGGAAACACGCGCGCGCTAGTGTCGACCAGGAAGCGTCACAAATATTTGACGAAGGTGCGAAGGAACGCGGAAGAAGAAGCTGCGTTATGCACGACATCTGCGGGAATAATTTTACATACATCGGCGCCAGTCGTTGCCGCGAACGAGAAAAGCGGATTACACACGGTGTTTTGAAGTTTGAAGAAAGAAAGACCTACCGATAGCCGTGCCCTTTCATCGAACGGATGATTTCAGATCTGAAAAATTTGGAAAGAGACAAACATCGACTGGTGTATATACTGTCTGTGATGCAAAGTTTCTGGATTATTGTAAACTTATAGAAAACAAAAAAGAAATTGATCGTCATTTACGTTGTTTTATTGAGTAGGTAATTTAAAATTTGAAAAAAAGGGCTGATTGTTAACCGTTTCAGTGCCGTCGGTGTTTGCAAAAATTCGGTCGAAAAACGCCAAGCGGCGTTTATATTTTCTAATAAAAAGATTTTAAATAGTGCGATCGTTCTATTTTTTCATTTATAAGCAGGCAATGAACAAAATAAAAATAAATAATTAGAAGGAAGACGAATAAAAATATTTCATTTGATTCTACGAACCGATAGGCTAGCAGTTTTAGGCAGTATACCGCGAGAAGCGCTGTTTGGTACTCAAACGGTTAAACAGAGGATACTTTAGTCATAAGCACTAACATTTGCCAATGCGTTTTACCGCGGTATTTGAGACAACAAGACATAGGGGACAACTATGTAGCTTTCAAGAGGCTCGGAGACTCAAAAAGTTCGAACAGGTTCGATCACTGTATAAGTTCGATCGCTTCAGCCACTCGATCGCCTCGAAGTGTTCAAACTTTACACACGCGTCCGCAAGCATCCTCCACGAGGCGATGACCTATAATCATTAACAGATACCAGGTAACATCGATAATTATGTTGGCGAAGTGGCTTGGCTCATAGTCGTTCAACAAATTTAAGTAAAAAATAAGGATTCTAAATTATGACGCCGAAGCATTGAAAGTACATGCACTTGCTGCTAAACACAGTGACTACTAGTAAAAAGAAAATTCTTCATTCAGCATGACTAATAAGAATCGATAAGCGATTTTAAATATATCTAGCACAATATACTCTTAAAAGCATCAAAATATTATGTTAGTATTCGAAAACAAAAGACATTAAATTGTAAAGAACGTTCGGAGACAATCTTCATAATTATTTCAACATGGAACTCTAGGTTTACAGAATGCGTTAATTTGACGCATATTGAATTTTAGAAATATTACTCGGTAAACGTTTATGCCGGTTTTGATCGAAGCAAATACAGGAATATGTATCCTAATAGTTCACTTTTAAATCGCTAACTTCCAAGATCTAAACGAACATTAATTTTTCAATAGAATAAACTGTACAACAAACGTCCGCAAACCTAGTATTAATCTTACACAAAGATTCAATCAAACTCGATACTGAATTCTCTCATAGACGACACGGAAGAGAGCGAATCACTCTGAGTTATTACATCGTATCAATCCGGGCTCACAATGCATACATTAAAATTTCTACTCGATGCAGAAAGAAACAGCGGCAGCGACAGATAGGGAGAAATCTGGAACGGTAACTCCGCGGATATTTCCGCCGATAAGTCACGAAGGGGGACAGATCGCGTGTCCCTTCGGTCTTGACAATCCCCCACCGACTGCGGAATAAAATCCTATACAATCCCGATATTTCCTGGATCGGTTTGCGTTTCGCGACTTTGTCTTTGAAAGCAAACGACGACGACGACGACGACGACAACGGCGACGGGCCGCCTGCTTCGCGTATTTATGAAACGGGCGGGCCCGCGCGCATGCATGCGTACACATGTTTCGAAGTTTGTTCCTTTTCGGAGCGTTCGCTCGGAGAAATGGTATGAGGAATGGTCGAATTATGCGACATATTGCGGGACCCGCGCACCCTCGAACCTCCACACATGCTCGCGCACCGGAAAACCTTTTCCATCGACGAGGGAATTGTTTCGACTATGAGCGGCGCGGTGTGCGGGAGGCTTCTACGGCAGCAAAGACGGCGGGAGGCTCGCCATTGTCGGATATTAGCGTAATTATGCGTCCCGAAGCGAGTTGAACGTATTTACGTAGCGGAAGTGCACGGGGACGTTGATGGCTAATGAACAATGACGCGTAGTTAGGGCAGCGATGAAAATAATAATTCCATAGGTATATGGGTGGATGTAATTATCCCTATTATGTTCGTTCCACGCGTAAATATGTAATTTGATTAATTAATCGCTTTATTAACGGATATTACAGTTCCTTTACTTTTCACAGCTCGGGGAATTGGGGAATTACTTTTTGAAGCAGAGTAGTTAAAGATTTAGAGATCTATTTATAATGAGCACTGTTTACTTGGAGACCTAGTAGGCAGGTCGGGATAACAATAGCTGGGCAACTAATGCAAAGGAGACCACTTGTAGTTCAAGATAGGTCCACACTATGGTACTGGGGTAGCAGAAGTGGAAAAATGTGGGTAGCCATTGGAGGACCGCCTGAGCTCCGGTAGGGTAGCACTGATAGCAGACGTGGGTCAAAGTCTCATTGAGACAAAGCTCCCAACTGGTTAGCCAATGGGAAGAGCGGACCACTTGTGGTGCAGGGTAAGACTATACTATGATATTCAGGTAGCAGAAGGGGAAAAGTGTAGATAGTTATGGTTGGGGGATGGTATAAGTCTTGGAGGTTTAGTTAGTGTGGTAAATGTCTTAGAGGATGGGTCTCATTGAGGCATAGCTACCATATGGATCTTTTTTTGATTTTATGTGTTAACGTTTTCGCTTTTTACACGTACAAACGTGTTTCGATGAATGTTGTACTTTCTGCTTTATTCTTCATGTAAGATTGGAGAGCTTGTAGACCTGCTATACTGAGAGATTCAAAGGCAATCTTGCTGCAGATTGGAAGCAAACGTGATAACTGCTTACTTCTTTACAATAAAGCTGTTCGCTGGGGGCGGGGAAGATCGATTACGCTCGAGTAAAGAGATCCCGAGAATACGGACGAATCAATCACCGAGCTAGTTGGCGTATTAAGCTTCACAATACCTTTCTATCACCTGTATCGATCAGCATGGAATTACGGTACAACAGAATTCCCTGCACGATTGATTCGAATAAGCAATTCCGGATAACCGAGATTGCGTGTCAAGGAACGACACCTATTTCTTTCGGTAATGGGACCACGATCACTATTCAGTTTACCGAATATCTCGTTGACGAAGCTGTCGAAGGAAAAAAGGTAAAGAGGCGAACGAGTCGAAGTTTATCTGGTTCACGAGAGATTTCATTATTTCACCGATTTATCAAACATGCTTACGATGCGGAATCAAGCTTAATCTTACATCCGCGTTCTTCTGAAACAGTCACGTTCGATGTTATCTGCCTGTCTATGTTAGGTACACGGACAGCGTTGTTGTAAGAGCACTGGAGATGTTATTAACATTTCCTGAATACATAAACTTCATTAAAAAAGAATGATTGGGGAACGTAGGCTTCAAAATACATTACAAGCTGATTCCTTATAATTATTGCATGAATTCTATAATTTACTAAATCTTTATTATATATAGTATTTCTTGTTAGCTTTAATCCCCAAAATTATTATTAAATCAATATTATACTTGATATAATTGCTACATAAATATATTATTTCCCGATTACGGTATTTCTAATTTATCCTCTTAAGAATGAAGTTCTTCAAGGTTATCCATAAACAAGTGTATATTTCTCGAATGTTTCTCACTGTCAAAATTAAATTTGATGCCAGCCACCCCCAGAAAGTTGAATGCAACAGCCAACGCGAATAAATTGCCGTCCTTTTTGTCTGCCCCGCGCTATCGTCTTCTTTTCTGTTCCCGCTCGAAAATTTCGTGACAACTTCAACGACTGAAAGGGGGTAGCTTCTCATTATGGTGTTCTGTCAGAAACCCCCTTCGATACTCCGCCCGCATTTCTTTCATTGACCCATTAAAACGCGTGACAATGACTCGCAGAGAAAGAGAAGGTAAAACGCCGCGAATTATATCACGGGACGACGACGCGACGCTGGAATAAGAAGGTTGGATCCCCTGTAGACCAACCGATTTAGATAACGCGACTGAAATATCGAGACCGTAATAGATGTGTCAGTTTTTCACTGTCTCGCAACTGGTTATACATCACGACGATACCGTGTATCGGGAGATGATACGTGACACAGTTGAGCGAACGTGATCGAGGAATTTCGTATTGGCCAACGTGTCATCCGAATTTGTGAAGCAGCAGATCCCGTAGAAAGATTGAAATATTTCGAAGTAATACGATTAACCTTTAGGCGCGGACGTGCGATCTCAAAGACCTCTACATAAAATCTCATGAATTTTCAAGCCAGTGAAATTTTCGTTCTATAATTGATGTTATTGCTATGTAGACATATTTAAACAAGTAAAAACAAACAAATACAATACATTTTTTTATTAATTCCTATAAACGAGGACTTTCAACATTAATCGATAATTCTCAGACTTTTATACTTAAAGGTTACATTCAAAATAAGAAAACTCTACATAAAATATCGGAATGTTCAAACCAGTGAAATTTTCGTTATACAGTTGATGCTATTGCTATGTAGACATATTTAGACAAGTGAAAACAAGCAAAGACAGTACATGTTCTATTAATTCCTACAAACTAGAACATTCGACATTAACCGACAATTCTCAAACTTCCATACTTAAAGGTTAAATTCAAAATAAGAAAACTCCGTTATCATGGCGGGTACGGTAGTTCCAGTATCAACCAATTAAAGATAAATTTTTCCATCAAGAACAATCATGCGTAAGAGTATCAGACACCAATAACTAAGAACGAAGCTCGTCGTCATAAATCGCGAGACAAATTTCATTTCCTTCATCCCGAAGCTTGTCAACCGAGCAGCTATTTATCAGTGGGATTTGAATGGCATGTTTCAAGGTCGTGTCAGAAAATTTCGTCGCGGGTCGACCGTGACCGACGGCTACGGCTGGCCTAGGAACCGTTGAATATTAAATTCAATTTGTTTCGTCGTAGACGTCGAGCAACACCGCGAAGCGACGCGTGTTTCCATCTCGCGGATTTGCATAAGTGACTTATGGTCAGTGGATATTGCCCGCGTGTCGGCGGAGGGAGGAATGGTCCGCTCGGATATCTTTGATGTGACGTTCGCGTAGGGATTCAAATGAGGGATGGTCGTTATGAGCCGGGGTGTAGAATATCATACGCGCGTATTTGGTTTCGTGCGACGCGTGCTGGCCAGCGAAAGGAGCGGGTGCTCCCATTACGGCAACGAATTAACGGCGGAAGTTCAAGACCGCATGGAAATTACCGTATTACGTAGGAAAAAAGCCAACGTTCGCACCCCCGCCAATTCCATCTCTTGTAATTGGTCCGTTACGGTAAAAATGAAATTTTGTTTTATCACGGACAGCAGGTAATAAATGCAGTCTAGTGTGCTTGGTTACTGGAATATGCTGACTGGCTGGGTCATACGTAGGTTCTATTTGATATGTGATGTTTAGTAAATAGTAGGTTGTATTTAATATTTAGTGAATATTAGATTGTATTTAATATTTAATAAATATTATGTTCTACTATACATAAATAGTAGGTAAGTTCTATTCGATAATGTCATCTTATGTTTCGAAGGAGGAGTCAGTTTCCAGAAATGGAATCTACAAATTACCATCACGCTGGGAAGTGGTCATTAGTAACATATGGAAATTATATTGTTCAGTAAATATTAATAAATGCATTGGAAGTGTATTATATTCTTTTCGTTCAAAAACGAACAGAACTTTCCGATAGACCTGGCATATTAAATAAGAAATACTAATAGTGTTACAAGGATATTATATAACTCTTGTTATAAATGTATGACACAAAGGAAGCTTACATTTTCCAAAGGAATATTTTTTGATTATATTTCTGACCTCTTTTTAATTATGAATAGCGATTTCGAATATTTGTTCTGTGCAAAATTAAACTATATTTTTTCAATGACTTTCAGCGTACTCTCTATTCGTATGCAGTATTTTATAGCGTTCATTATAGCATGAAAGGATAAATGTTACAGAAATTGGAAAAATTAAAAATTATCGTTGGTGCCGGGAACTGGTAATATAGATAACTACGCTAATAATCGAATATATTTCACGGTCCCGTATAATTAAAGTTGTAACTGCAATAACACCTCTGCTCTGTAATCAATACTCGTGCTCCGTGTGCGAATGGAGAACGTTGGGATTAATGAGCTCAAAGTGGAATTAAAGAGAGAGAACCGTCGCGCGTTACGATATTAACGAGCCTACTATCTCAAATGTTTTATGGCAAAGCGGTACGTTTGAAATCGTTAAGATAACTCTAAATAACTTGACGCTTGAAGGTCACAGTAAAAAAGAAAGAACGTCGAAATTAAATATTTAACAAATTTCAGGTAAAATTTAAAAAGCTGCGAAAATCATATGTACGTAATTAAATAGTTCACGCAGCGTAGTGACTAAAAGTATCTGAGCAATGAAATACATAATAATTACGGTAACGTGCGAAATGTTGTTTTTTAAATAGAAACATTCCGATCATTTATTATGATTAATATGTAACCCTTATCAAAATTCTAACAACAGATTGAAACAAGTGAAACTACTTATGTTTAAAATCGTTTCAGAAATTTAACCCTTTAAGACATCAATAACCGGGAAATAAGAGAAGTGAAACCAGTTATTTTGACAAGTAAGGTAGTTCTAGTGCTAATCTAAGTTTAAATGGTTAAATTGAGATGGAAGAAATGGACACGAAAATATTTAAATCTGAAAGCGACACTCGACACCTCGAAATAGTAGCCGAATCGTTGCTGAAATATTCGAAGCAACAGGGGACCAAGGAACGCAGCCGTGAAACATAATCCCAGATCTCACGCGAAGATTATCAGTAGTGACCATCGGGGGGACCAAAATGGATACTGCGTAACAAGCCAGCGGTAGTCGAGGGGTCGCGCTCCTGCCGGTAACAATTTTTCATCCATAATTAACTGTCACTGGCGAACGGTCAAGTAATCAAACTGGAAACAGGAATCCGTCACACGTTACGAGGTTCGACGTTACACTGGCCATCGTTCAACGTTAACTCAAAATTAAACAGCGAGAGATAACTCGAAAACAACAATTAATACTGTAAACAACCTGTGATACAATCAACTAAACATTTAACTCGCTATTGGCAATGGTCACTGTATACCGAATACACGTGTAGAAACTCGGCATCATAGGTATCTTAAACTCTACCGATTAATCAACGATATCTTATCAAGAATTACGAACGATTATATATGTATATTTGGAACCACGTAATGTTTTCTCTTTCTCTGACTTATATATTCTGATAATTAATAAACTCTACCAAATCATCGTCAAAAACCAATTCACGAAATGTAAAGCAATCGAGTTACTCGATAACATTCCCAGAACACTCACAGTATTCACAAAATACGTGTAGTGCCACGAGAATCTTAAGTCTGTCATATACCTTATTCTCCTGTGTGAAAGGTAAATACAAATAATTGTCAATTATCCAGTAACATAATCCTCGCATTTCAGTATTACCCACTTATTTACGTTATAAAACATTCTTACGAACTTATATAAATTCTATTATCAGTGTTAATACCAGAGCAGCGAAACGGGGGGAAAAAATCTCACGAAATTTCAAATTTTTTCGTTAGTTGCACGACATTTTGATAAATGCGTCGGTTACCTTCCGTCGCCGCGGCATGCATAACAACGAAGAGCAACGCCGACGATCCAGTCCCGTCGATCTCGTTTCTCGGAGCGAGATCTTCGCGAGCTGCGAAAATGGTTCCCTATCAGGAACGGGCCGGCTTTATCAGATAAAGTCGCGCTATCGGTCTTGGCAAATAAGGGAACGCTGACAGTTCGACGATGACACACGACGCCCGTAGTTACGGAGGCGTACGTGCCGCGACGGCTATTTTTTTCCTGTCCCTCCGCTTCGCGCGACCGTAATTTCAGTTTCGCCCCGGCCGGCGCCGCCGCTGCAAGGACGAGAACAACGAGAGTCGAGTGAGTAAATTCAGCACGATCGATTGTAATCTGTTCGGGGCCCGCGCGTCCCCGTGTATACGTGTGGTCGCGGACGGATAAGTGTTTTCCGCGCGCTGCGTCGCGCCGCGCCACCCGCGCCGGAAGCCGAAGAACGCCGGAAATGGCGGACACTGGGTCGCCAAACTGATCGCCGGGCCGCGAGAACATTCAAGATCATCTCGTGGTGGTTAACGCAGTGATTAGAATATGAAAATGTCACTTTGTTCCTTTTGTTTCTATCTTTTTGATGGTTTTGATGGTACTGAATGGTTTTGGGGAATTCTTTGTGTCGGAAGAGTTGGGTAAATGAAGAATGAATGGATGATGAAAACATGTATCGAGTGAGAATATTGTTTGGATTGTTGTTTTAGTTGATTAGTATTTTAATGTTGACTTCAATTTTTTAGATGTATTGGAATGGTGGTGAAACACTGAGGTTGAGAAGAGTTGAGCTTTTTGTGTAAGGGAAAATCGCGGCGATAGTTTAGATATTAGATACTGAATTCATGAGTTTATTGATAAGATTTTGTTTCATCAAGTGTTCGTGGTAAAGTAGAAATAGGTCTGATTCATTTCATACACAATGCTGGAATTGTACCAGGAAATCTCGCGTGACATCGATAGATGATTAAAACCCACCACGATTGTTTAAGCAGTCCGGCTTGATAACCAGCCAACTGACTAAACATTATTCTTATCTGACACAACTGGAACGTATTCTGTATTGTTCTTAATACCTTCCTGCTTGAACTCAACCAAGATAATTTTGATAAGAATGATCTCCTAAAAACTGATATGCGATTTCAGATTGGTGAGTCGCTCGAAGATTGATGCTGTCAGGGCACACGGAATTCTCGAGTGAGGGTTACCTTTCGTGAACCGAGGTACGGTGTTTTGTAAGTGCTTAATAATTCAAATATTGCGAGTTCTGTATTATTCCAACGTATGGAATTTGTTGAAATTGCAGAGAAATGAAGTTTTTATCTGAAACATTCAAAATTCGTAATTTGAAAGCAAAACGTCTAAAAATGGAAGTTAAATGTTCAAAGTTAAAAGTTGAAAGTTGAAAGTTGAAATTTCAAATTTCAAATTTCAAATTGATTAAAACAGAATTCCTTTGAACGGTTACAGAAGAACGGAGAATTTATGAGAATTTTCAAATTCGAAATTTCACTTTAATTCAAAACTACTGACTTTATAGAGAATAATCATTCTGTTTCTAGGCCATGGACACCCTATACCCGAATCTGTACGAGAGATTTAAAAGCGAGGGCGTCTGTCCGATTTGCCTCATGGAAATGGAACTGGCGGCCAGGTACACTTGCACCAACGGTCACACGATTTGTTACCGTTGCAAACCGTACTACTACGCCTGTCCCACCTGTCAGTCGCCACTAGAAATGGAGCTGCCTTCGCCACACACCGGTCCATCTTATTCAACACCCCCGCCCACTCATTTTATGCCTCACCCACTCCCGCGAAAATCCCATGAACACCATCCGAGTGCACCCTCGATGGACGATTTTCTCAATCACGAGAGAAACCTATATCCACCAAGGCCAACCGAAGATCAGGTGCTTATATCCTGCAAGTATGCTAATCTTGGATGTTGGGTGAAGATCCCAGAACACTTGATAGACCTGCACGAATCACGGTGAGTATGAGAGAATTATTCACTTCCCATCCTTTAGTCAGCAACGTTTTGAGAAAAAATTCTATGAGGATCCTGCAGAATTTTTTGTATACTAATCTCCTTAGTTCCAATATTCTTTATACCAAGCTTTTACGTTAATATCTTCTATACTAATAGTTTTTCTGTTAATATTTCTGATTCTAATATTTTCTATACCTACTGAATAGATTTCGTGTTAATATTTTTAATTCTAATATTTTCTATACCCACCAAATAATTCTTCTGTTTATATTTTTCATACTAATAGATTTTCTATTGATATCTCTAGCCCAAATGATTCTCATACCAATAATTTCTGTTTTAATATTTCTTGGGAAACTTATTTCACTTACTCCCCTCAGATAAATCAATTCTAATAGACCAATAATACGCTCGTAGGTGCCAATTTCGACCGCATTTAGAAGAAGAACAGCTACCAACGGACGTGGCTCACAACCACGACGACATGGTCGATTGCAAGCACCAAGTGGTCGGCTGCAGAGTGAGGACGTCTCCCTGGAGAATATCAATTCACGAGGCCCACTGTATCTACAAAGATCGTTTCGAGGCGTTGCACGAGATCAGCGACACATTGGACGAGATAACGATCACGACCGACGACGAGAAGCTTCCGGAAGAGTTGACGGAATGTAAATTCAGGAGGTACGGGTGCATGGTCAACATGCCGAGGCGGCGGAAGCTGATACATCAAGAAAAATGCAACTACCGGAAGTATCACACCGAGGAGGAGTACACTTCGTCGGAGAGTGAGTGCGATCCCGACGAGCAAGTTCCCTGCACATGGGCCGACTACGGATGCAGGGTCAGACCGAAACGCAGTCGGCTGGAAGCGCACGTAGAAAAATGTAATTACAGGATGGAGGAATGCGCGTTCAAAGATAACGGGTGCTGCGAAATGCTCCAACCCCCGAGGAAATTCGCCCACGAGAGGTCTTGCCCGTTCGCTAATTAAATCCTGCATTTAGTTGCATAACTTAAGAAAAAATGTATGTAGGTACTTCTACGCGATTTAAAAAATCGCCGAAAAGTCACTATGAACGTGAGATTTTCCATAAGAAACTGATGCAAGGAAAAGATTAACTGAATGCAAATTCGACAGGTATCCAAAATTCGTAAACATGAAACAATGTAACAGAGAATATTTACGATCGCGTTATAGGTTGCATTCGAAGAATCGACTTAGTACAGATACCGAGAGATATTTGTTTGCAAACGATTTGTTTAGAAACGTTGAATATTGTTTAATTAAGCAAACCCAATGATGATTTCTTTTGTATGGAAACCAGTGTGAACCGTTACAAACATCATGAAAATTAGTTTCGTTTACCATGTAACAAAGTGGTGAATCATGTTAGAAAATATATTACTAGTCATTTTCATTGCAGAGAGTCTTTTTGTTGGCATTCTTAGTTGACTTGAATTAATTGTTTGAACGTGAATATCTTAGAAAAAGGATGGTGTCTTTTTAAAAGGTGAGAATGTACAGATATTAAGAGTAAGCAGAACAAAATATAAGGTTTTAGTGTTTTCAAAATACTGTACGGAGAATATATTTTGATATTTAATAAATATATGTAATACATTTCGGTGAAAGGAGCAGGTGATATTCTTATAAAAATGTCTGATTAAATTCTCACAATCTATAGAGAGCGAGAATATCGAGAGCCCGCAGCGGTTTCGTGAATGCCGCCATTTTTAGCCGCGATTCCCCAGCATTGATGTCGGAGAACGGATCGGGTAAACTTCCCCCATGGTAACCTAATTAATGTTAACTTAATTAATAGCCCGGTATTCAGCGTACCCGGACTGTCTTCTGGAACAATGTGTGCCTAGATGCGAATCGATATTTCGAAGTACCAAAGCAGCTTGTACGTCTTCCCGTTATGCGCCGGCAAGATTAAGAACGCTGCGTCGCGTATTACGAAACGCTCCGCATAAATAAAGCTTCGTGTATGAACCATAAGAACAGCGATGAACCTTACTAGACAGCGGAATGGTTTCTCTTAGGAGATTCACACTTTTCTCCGGGAACGTATATGCGACATTTCTGATGATCTTATTTTAAATTTGATACATTGTGTTTATGATAATTTCCATTGCTCGAGGTAACAAAAGCAACGTGACGGGATATTAAATGTTTATCATATTTAAAAGATCTTCCAATGTCCCCAGAATTTCACAATTATCTGAGAATCTTTGTTTCTTTAATATACTATATTCAGCTGGGAACTGTAGTTTGAATATTAGTCACTTTAAGAATTACAATATTGCATTGGTAACAGTGCCGTCTTGGCAGCTGAAGACTGCAGTATTATAAATCTCAATCACTTTAACGACTGTAATATCGTTAATCTCAGTCGCTTTAAAGACTACAATATTATAAATCTCAGTCACTTTAAAGACTATATTACCATTAACCTCAGTCACTTTGAAGACTATAATATTATAAATCTCAGTCACTTTAAAGACTATAATGTTATAAGTCTCAATCACTTTAAAGACTACAGCATCACGAATCTCAGTCGCTACAAAGACGACTATATCCCCAACCTGTCACTTCGAAGACTACAGCGTCACAAATCTCAATCCCTATAAAGGCCACAATAACTCGAATCAGTCACATCAAAAACTACAGTACCTCCACAATACAGAACTCAACAAAAAATTCAAATTCACTCACTTCAACTACTTTCCATCCGCAACCAAATGCGCAAACAAGTGTCAAAGAATTTCAAATAGGAAGCAAACGCAGCCCGAAAACGATCGAGCGCATTAACCCAACGATCTCACTAATTCGTAGCAATCTGGTCACGAATTTGTTGAAACGGCTCCTTCAGCGATGGGAACGGAGCCTGTTTCCCATGGCTGTCGCAGTGCATCCGCGGGAAAGTTTAGAAACCCCATTAACCGCGATTTCCAAGAACTCCGGGGGATTATACGAGCGAGGATTACCTAACCCCCTTTCTCTCGCGCGCCCTATCGCCGTTGTATCGTCGACGGGATAGCGAAACTTACACCGGCATCCGGGGGATGATCTGGAGCATGATCACCGGGAACAAGAGGGACGACGGCTGGGATATCGAACACCTGGAAGCTAATGGTGCAACCGCCCCCGCGCGACGCGGCGCGGCGTCAAGCATCAAGGTTCCCGCGGCACGTTTATGGTCGGCCATTTGTACGGCCGCCGAAAAAAGCTCGCCGGGCGAACTGTCTTGAAAACGTGATTACATCCGCGCGCGACGTCGTCGGACGATAAATCCTCGCGGACGTGTTTATACCCGCGCGCTCCTCAAGGAAACAGGTTGCCCATGAGCGTGCCAACGCGAGTGAATCTCGCGGAGAATGTCCTTGCGGACGGAAGGGCATTAACGATATTGATTCCGTTGAAATTCAGTCGACGGAGGAGGTCGTTGGAATTTATGATGTGGAATGTTTTGGTTTAGAGGATGTTAGGGATTACTGATACAGGGTGGTTTTTATTGGAACGTTTGAGCCTGACGTGTAAATCTGTAACGTTCGTATACAATATATGACGTTAATGTTGACGTTAACACGTTGCGGCTGAGTTTCAGAAAACTGAATCGTGTGGATGGCAATTTTCAGTGAGACCAACTTATACCGCTATGCATAGAAAACCTCAGATATCATATTGTTATGTTTTATATTTTAAATAATCAATTCGGATGAAGTTGAATATTTTTTTAAATATTCTGGTAATTAGCGAAGTTACGTAGCTAAGTGTCTTTATGTAAAAACGAGATTTCTCCTTGTAAGTACGCAATGTGTTAAGTGAATTATTGATAGATATTATTTCGAATAATTGAAATGTCTACTTGTTAAAGAGATATTATATGAATACTGCAAATGGAAATGTAGGAAGCTTAATGACTTCTAGCTTCGTTCATTTTCAAACAATTCTATCGCCGGAGATTTAAGTCTAGAATCGGGGATTTATATTTCGCTTGTGCCGTGAATATTTACGGGGCAGATAAATCTCAGCAGGAAATCTCGTCAAACGCAACAAGAGTCTGCAAGCATTCCAGGAATATCGCGAACGAAGCGAAAAGTACGGTTCCGAGGGAGAGGAGAAGATTCCGCGGCACGGTACATGAAGGTCTCAAAAGATTCCGTGGATGTGGGGGGTACACCTTTTTTAGATACTACATAAATATCGAACCGGACCGGAAAACGATAAACTCTTGTCCGTTCACGGTTTACGGGAGCCGTCACCGTGTCGGTCAGAACTTTAACGCTCAAAAGGTGACCCAACCGATGGACAAAAGGGAATAGAGGCTGTTTTACATAGTAAAGACCGGGGAGGACCACCGTCGCTACCCGGCTGGATTCTTAAAGAGGATGTTCGCTTCTGAGCTATGACGCGGCCGCTCCACAGCGGAATGTTCCAGTTTCGTTTATGCATACTCGCGACGCGCTATTAACACCTTGATTGCCACTGTCCTCGATGACCAGAGCTTCATAATTACTGGAAAAGAATTATAATTTGTGAGATGACGTCGAATACAAATATCATGTAGCTGGGATAAGTAGATAATTGTGTAATGTAAAAATTGTGATAACGAATAATTAATAATTCTTCCCTTTCGCGTGTGCTGCGAAGGAATTAGTGATAGAAAACACTGAAGTTTATCGTAGCATTCAACGTGTTAATCTGTATATCGTTTATTAAGTATTGAAGAATTTATCAAAGATTGATAATCAGAATTTAAAGATTTTTAAATTATACTTTTAATAACAGTGGTAATTATTAATTGGAATCCTGAATCCGCAAATCGTAGCGAGTAACGGAATCTAGTTATTAAATGAGGACAGTTTCTCGAAGGAAATGATTAGAAATGAAGAAGATAAATTATTATTGAAACTGTAAGTGAAAGAAATGACGTATCCGAATATTTTATAAAAATTCACTGGTTTCCGTTTGTAAGTACTTTTCCATGGAACTGCGAACATCTTTAATCCAGCGAAGGTAGCAACAGACTACCCACTGAGTGAATATTAATAAAAGACGTGAGGCTCGGGAGTAATTAAAACTCGATCCCGCCAACGGCGAATTTCTCAGGGGCCTCTAATCTTAATCTGAAGTGACGTTACGCCGCGAGTAGAAATAAATCAAAGTTGGGCGATGAAAGGCGAGAAAATCAGTAGCCGTATTCAAGAGTCTAAACCAAGGTAGACGTAAGTTAGTCGCGTCGGTTGAGGGGGTGAAAAAGGGTGGCGAGGGGTACGAGTAAATTGCACCCTTGGGGAACAGATCCGACGAGTGGCATGGAGGGCCACGGAAAGCCAGAAGTCAGGCAACTTTAATTAAGACACAGGTGTCCTCTGTCTATAAGACAGCGACCCACGCCTGCGAGGACAAACGATACAAATGTAGGAATCCTTAGAAAAAGAAGGTGAGAATTATCAGTGAATGTAGACATTGGTATCTAATTGAGGGACCATTACGAAACAAATATTGATACATTGCGAATTAATATTGATTGTATAAATGTTGCATGGAACAGAAAATTATTCTGCGAATATTGTGTGTTGATACTAATAGCAAGAATATTGAATTGAATTATGCATTGAAATATCGCGCAGAGATATTAATAGTAACAATATTACATTAAGCAGAAAAGTATTGCGAATATTGCGCGTTAATGTTTATAGTAACAATATTGCGTTGAACTGTGAAATATTACAATATTGTATTGAATAGTGAATATCGCGAATATTGAGCGTTAATGTTAAGAGTAGCAATATTGTGTTGAACAGTAAAATATTACGAATATTACACCGAACAGTAGAATATTGTGAATATTACGCAGAGTTATTAATAGTAACAATATTACATAAAGTAGAAAAATATTCCAACAATATTCACAGAAAAATATTGTATCAACTAGTAAAAACACTGTGGATATTTCGCACGAACATTAACAATGACAATGTTACAACTTAAACTGCAAACAGTTGCATACAAGGTCCTCCACAAAATCGAACTGGATGTTCGAACATCATACGGAGAAAGGGGGACGCCTCCCGAAAAAATGCTAACGATATCACGTCTGAAGTGACTTTAATGGCGGACAGGGTCTTCTCCCCGGAAATCCAGATACAGTATCCCAGCGACAATGTCGAGCGGCGGTGTCTGTCCCAGGAATCTCCTTAATGCATGTATTCATACGGTAAGCTCAGGTTTTGAATCGGAAGCATCGGCGGAATAGGTGTCGCAAGGATTCCGTGACGGACGCAGCTTTCTCCGACAAAGGAACTGCGACTCGTCAGATGTCTCGCTGCCGCTTCATTTAAACGCTGTCCAAATAGCCGAATCCCTTCTGCGAAAGCGTGATATCCAGCTGTGTCTTTGTTACAGTCCCTGCGAGCGGTACTCGAGGACGTAACGTTGAACGTCCCTTTATCAACTCGCCAGAGAATATTTCAGACAAGTGTTTGATTTTAAATAACACATTTCCTGGAAAATATGAACCTTCGAATCTCAACTCCTTCGAACTAGCATCTCATTTAACGTGATTCACCCTGCTCTATGATTTCTTTCCCAATGTCTCTCAACAGAGATATTTTGTTATTTATAATCCATTAAAAAAGATAAAAATACTTATTCTATGACTACATTCACTTAGAGGCATTGCAATTAATAATAAAAACACAGTATTATTAACTCAGACTCGAAAGAATTAAATGACATTTATATTCGCTAAACTCTATTCGAAATCTCCACGAGCTTAACGCGAAGTCGCAGGGCAGAGATAACAACACTTCACCTGTATCTTATATTTAAAATTCGAATGCAAAGACAGAAAGCATACATCATCAGCCAGCACCAGCTATCTCTAAAAACAGACCTCCAATTCCGTGTACCTTAATTTCCACTTTAAGATTCACTTCCACTCCGAATTCCATTTCAAGACGCCGATCAATTTGAATTCCCGAGTTTCTCCAAACCAACGAAGTTAATACACGTTACACCGTGTCCCCAATTGAATTAATTGCCGGATCAAGTACTCTTTATCACATTTAACTACAGCGGCAGGATCCGATTCGAATACTTCCGTAGCATCGGATTTCGTTTAATAAGGATTCCAAGCGTGCGCCCGGTTTGACGATCCTGCCCGGGTCCCCGAGGTAATTAAAAGAAAGGAATTAGGATCTTTTTTTCTTTCGTCTCGCCAAGCAAGCACGCGGGAGACGGCAGGCGTCGGGAACACGATTCGGAGACGTCGAAGAATTTGAAATCGGATTAAGCGAGAGTGATGGAACGGTCGATTTCGTTCCCCGGTTGTTTCGAGGCTTTTCATTTTTCGGCCCCCCGCCCCTCTCGCCGTTCCTTCCTCCCGCGGGACCACGCCAAGAAGTATTTGCATTACAAATGCACGTTTTATTCCGGTTTCTTGTGTTTCATTAAATTCGTTTCTTCCTCCTTTTTCCCGGTTTCCGCCGGCCTCCTTCCGTGTTTCTATCGGCACCGGTGATGCGCTTCGCCTCCTCTCAAAGGGTTATATTAAAAATTTTAATTTCGCGCCGGGGGACTTTCCCTCTTTAGAAACTTCGAGCGCAGAAGTCGTTTGTCAGGGACGTGAGCGGAAACAAGTATCGGCTGTTGTTAACCGTACCAGTCAGGTGACCGGTTTGAAAATTTGATTTAACAGTAGAACTACCGGACAGATCAAACTGGCCGATTCCTGATATTTGCTTTTTGAAATTATTAAAAAGATGACAGATGTTCCTTCGAGAAATTATTGAAGAAATTGATTGAATAATACACAAACTGAATCGATTAAACTCCCAATAGATGAACTCTTGGAGTTTTTATAGAATTTCAAAGAGTCGATTTAACTGCTCGGCAGTTTTAGTGTAAAATTTCTGCGTTTTCGTTCGTTTAACTTTATGTCAGTTAATGTATCGTACGATTAATCAGCTTTTTTATTTTTTCCCCTTTGTTTAGGTTTCCTGTAGGAAATATTTAGGATTCAACTTGTTTACCTTTGTTTTGTGATAGTGGCATCTGTGAATTGATTGCAAATGATATTTTTTTTTACCGTTTGAGTGCCGTTGAAAACCCGGCCGAAAAATGGCAAGCGATGAGATCGCGTTTCTCTCGTTTCAGCTCAGAAACTGCGTTATGCTTTTCTATTTTCACATAAAAGACTTCCGAATAGCGCGATCGTTATATTTTTCCATTTCCGAGTAGGCAATAACAAAAATAAAAATAAATGATCAGAAGGAAGACGAATAAGTAAACTTCATTTGATTCTACGAACCGATAGACTGGCGTTTTTAAGCAGTACACCGGAGAAGCGCGATCGCGCTGCTTGCCACTCAAACGGTTGAGAAATTTGGAAATAAAGGTACATTGTAAAACTCAAATTTCGTAGTATTGTTTCTAATATTTAGTTTCCATTAATAGTTCAAAATATTGTTGTTTCATTACGGAGTTAATTTTTAGGTTATCATCATTGCATACTGTTTGTTTACACGGTACTTGGAAAGCATTTTAATTTTTCTGTTTTCCGTTGCCGTGGTGAATTCCGAGAAACCCGGCTAATTTTATTCCTCTTATTCCCTGCTACTCTGTACACAACTAAGCATTTTTATCTCGTCTGCCTTTCAACCGAGTTACGATGTACTCGCAGTTTGACCTGCACAGCTTGTTTACCGTATACAATTCAGAATAATTAGTGCGCAGTTGAGTCTGAAAATTAAACTAAGTAATTAACACATCAAATAATTAAGAATTAATTCTTTCAACCAGTATCTAAACTTCCCACGATATTCACGTCCATCAACGTATACCCCTCTCGAAAACAAGCTCGCAACTTCAAACTAATGCATCCAATTTCACCGAAATCTACTTTAAATTTATACAAAAACAAATCAGAAGATTATCGAATTCATTTTCTATTACAAAAATTCTCACTTTCAACATTTTTCTTTTCATCCAGAAAAAAAGAAACTAAAAACAAAATACATAGCTACATATTACAGATTTCGCAAAGATATCAAAGGAAATATGTTCCATCTCGTTCGATAAGCCACTCATTCCACCGAGGCGAATGTTGCCACAAGAAAATAAGTCATCACGAGTCCCCATAAACCATTCGATCGAGCGTCATCGTCGATGTTTGCCTCAGCCAAATTCGTTCGCCATAAATCTCGATCTCCAGTGGTCCCGGACGTAGTTACGATCCACGGCCGGATGATAATCGGGCACGTGCCGCGGAATCAGATGTTCCGAAGGAGATATCCAATCATCGGCGTTCCCCGATCCACGGGATCAACGGGCGGCTTGGATTTTCTCGTTACCGGGCCGCTGATAGTTATATCCTGACAAAATTGAGATACGACTGGTCCCGTCCCACCTTCCCGCTAACACTATTGTGAATTATGGAGTTCGCGTGAGGCCACCGACTGACCCGGCCCGATTCCGTTTTATCTAACCGGGAGAAGCGTATTTATGTGAGAAAATTATGGCCCCGAAATTCGTGGCCACCGCACGAGGCTCTCTCGGTTTATAGATGGGCTCTTCGTTGGGCTCCTTGCGATCGCTGGTCGATGATCAACGGTTGGGGCGCGGATATTGTTTATGTTCGCCGTGGAAGCTCACGGGACGATACAGATTTACAAGCGACAGGTATTACGCAACAGTTGGTACCCCGGACTCGAATGGAATTGAGTTATTAATATAGAATCATGTAATGGGATTTGGCCACGAGACAGCGAGGATTATTTTGTTCTTAATTGCGCGATTGTCCGGGAAATCGAGTGTTTGGGAATGGTCAATGGTGCGTCGAGGAGTGAAGGATTGTTTCGAAAGGATGAAAAGGTAAAACATATTTTCGATTCTGTAAAGGAATAGACACGTTATTTAACAAATATTGTTTACTTAGTAAAGGAGTTATAGAAACATTGTTTAAAGGATATCTGTTACTAGATAAAGCGGTTTACTGTCGATCATAACACAGCGACACATAAATCCTAAATTATAAAAACCAATGTATCTTTCATTTGAAATCGAACAGAACTCAACAAAACAAACAACAGTTCTCGCTTCGAGTAGCACTACCTGTAATCATACATTTACCACTAGAACTACCGGGTAGGTCAAAATGTCCAGTTCTTAGTTTCTTCTTTTACAGTTACTGAGGAGGTACAGATGCTTCTTCGAGAAATCGTTACAGAAGCGACTTAGTAACACCTACACTAAAACATAAACCAATTGAAATCTTAATAAATTCACGCTTATAAGTTTTATAAAGAAATTTTAAAGGCGGTTTAAGTGCTCGGTACTTCTAATGTCAAGGGTTGAAATCGTTTAACCTCCGCCAAGAAACGAAGAACAATCAGCAAAGGTAAAGTATTGTAACGCGAAAGAATTACTCGTAATTCTCATCCGAACGTGAAGGGATCAGTGGATAAGCACCTTTACCCGGCGGAATAACGAGCTGAAGGCGCGCTGTCTCAACAGTTTGGCGCCCTGCAGACAAATATTATTGAAACTTCTGGTACGAAGATGTTAACGCGGGGAAAGGATCGAAAGAGTACACGACGAGTGTCGGGAATCGAAGAAATCATTATTTACCGAGAGCCGGCTATTGTCCTCTTCGACGGATGCATTGTCGAATTAAGGGCTTTTGTGAGATGGAATAGCGGAGGCGCACAATGCGTTCCTCTCTCTCTCGGTCCTACCCTCTATCCGTTCCTCTCTTTCTCCCTCAGTAATTCTCCCTCTTTCTTCATCCCTCTGTAATTCTCTCTTTCTCCTCCTCCCGTTGTAATTCTCTTTCTTCCTCCGGAGACCGTGGATCCCGGGCTCTTTCACTCTCGTTCACTTTCTCTACGCTCGGCGCTCGCGCGCGCGCGCGCGCCCCTCCGCGCGAATCGCTTTGACAGTTGCCTCGCAAATGAAAGCACTTTTCCGCCGAATAGACAAAATAAATCGAGTCCCCCGTACAATGTCGATGATTCTGTAACAATGCACGTCTGCTCGACGTCGACCCACGCACGAATAAATACGCGGGTCTCGCCCGTGAAAAATCCCCATCGTTCAACGATAAAACCCCGCCCACCCCCTTCGTCCGCGGCTCTTTTACCGGCTATCGTAAGAGCCGAATAATCGCGATCCTCTCGGATCATCGGACATCGCGATTCAGTTAGGTTCCACTCGCCCGTTCCGGACGTTTATTAATTTCTCGCGCTGGAGAATGAACACCAAACCTACCAAACGGATCGAAATGACCTATTCCTGAGTGCTTCTTTTTGAAATGATTAAAAAGATAACAGATATTTCTCTGAGAAATTACTCGGGAAGTTGAATTTGCAATACGCGAATTGAATTGTAAATCAATTAAAGCCTCGATAGATGCATCCTTAAAATTCCTATAGAGGAACTTATGGTTAACTCTATATAGAAATTCCTTTCGTGACTGTAAAGAAATGTGGGTAGCATAAAATTAAGTATTCGGTACTTGTAATAGTTGTATTGAATCGAATGTACTTTGAAATTACTAATTTTGAAATGACAATGACGTTGAACTTCCACGCTTGAACGTATAAAGTTCAAATTAACTAATAATTTTGTTAATTTTTTATTTTTTCGTTCTCGAAGGATTGTCTAAAGTCACTGACGTGAACGGAACGAATGAAAAGAACTGTATTTCTTTTCTTTCTTCTCATTTAAAAAATCGTGTATTAACAATGAACGCGATATTGCACATTAATTTCTTGTATTCGCAAAATTCGTTTGAGACACGAAGATGGCTTTTAATTTGTTAACAACGATATTGATTGGTCAGTGATTTTTCCTTTGATTTTTCCCGTGCGCTTAACGTTTCGTCCGGTTAAAAAATGCGAATTAATGAATGGCACACTTAATAATAGGAGGGGATCGTTCAGGGATGGCCGAACAACCGAAAATTTCAAGCATTCCTGTCGAATGCGCGGGAGAAAAATGGCGATAACAAAAGGCCAGGGGTGGTACGTTCTTCCGGTGATTTATCGATGATAATTAAAGAGCCGAACGTCACCGCCGGCTGCGTGTCGATGACCAATGGCCGCTGCGTGAGGCCCGTATTAATAGTACCTTTTAATACCCACCGTGGGCATTGGTTCGACGGCCATTTCCACCGCTAAATAAATATACCGTGGAACGTGTGCACGCGTAATTTCGTCCGGTGACTTTATGCAAATCACCCATTGCTGCCAATATGCGCACCGATTTCCCTTGTCGGTGAAAAAAGAGAAAAAAACGATTAAATTACCACTGTGCGTTTCAATTCCCAAATGTTCCCTTTGTCCTCCTCATTAACATTTATCGTAGAAGGTTGAGTCTCCCGTGACACCTAATCGACTATTTCATAAACGATATCAATTTAAACTTATCAAAAAGAACAGAAACTAACTGCAAGTTCCTTCAACCAAAATATTAGTAAGATCGGCAATATTAAATTATAATATCGATTATCGTCAAAACTATTTTTGAAATTTCTCTATGGAAACTTCAAGAATGCATCTATCGAGGCTCTAATTAATTTATCCAGTTCGCGTATTTCTAAATCAATGTATTCACTAATTTCTCAAAGAAACATCTGTTGCATTTTAATAATCGCAAAGCAAAGAACTCGGTAATGCATCATTTTAACCCGTCTGGTAATTTCAGCGTTAAACCCTTGCCGTACTATTTACTTTCGCCAAGCTCATGCCCATTTTACTATCGACAACTTGGAAGAAATGCAACAAAATTGTCCATTCTAATTCAAGTGGAAATTTTATTTGAAGATAATACAATGATAATAGCAAAATAGTTGTTTGCTTCGATCCATGGGTAATGAATAACATCGATTGTTGTTAAATTAGTCTAGAAACCTTCATCGCGAGTCTGACTCGTCATTGTACGGCAAGGGGGTAATATTAAACTCAGCTATATCACGCAATGACATCGCTGAATAAAGATCAAGGTCACCTTCGACCAACAATAAATATGGAATAGGAAGCATCAGGAAACATTCTAAAACGAGTTGGTCGAATAAAATACCGTCGATCGTATCCAACGGCGCTCCAAGATTTTATGAACAATGAAAACCGTTCGACGGCGTGGGGAACAGCTGGAGAGAACTCGGTGAGTCGTGCTCGGATGGATGTAATAAAAACCGTTGCCTATTATCGTTTTCACGCACTCGTGGCGCGCTCCTCGACTCTCGGAACACTCAAAATGCACTTTTACCGTAAACGCACGAGTACCTGGGAGCGGTCCTGGGCGACGACGGGGGAGTATCGGGAGACGCCCGCCAGAATACGGCAACGGCGCCGATGCGGTGAAAAAGGGGGGCGCCTTTTAACGGCGCACACAGGTGTCGGAATCCCTGTGGAAAATGAGCCACCCGTAATGCTTCGTCTTTCGACGTTGCACGCGCACCCCCGAAGTATCCCGCGATAAGAGCCCGCGCCTCGGTATTCCCTCGTAACCGTGCGAAGAGCGTAATTATCGAGCTCTGGGTATTATCGCCGATAATCGGGCTGTCAGAAAATATCTGTGCCTTCGGAACTCCTGGCATCGTCATGCATTCTGTTCGTCTCGTTACACTTCTATTTCTACGAGGCATGTATTCTGTTTTCGTGTATTACACAAGATTATTTGAAAACATTTGTATATTGTAAATAATGCTACCTACTGCGGCGACATTGAGCAAGATAAGCGTGCAATATTAATAACGCGATTCAATCAGATGATTTAATATTATACCTTTTCCATTTTATGTACTTTGCGCCTCTCAGTCGCCACTCGATTTTGTATAACAAAATTATGAAGTGTAATATTTAATATTAAGTTCCGTGTGACGCATTAATATGTGAAATATTAGAATAAAACAGCCTCCTTAGTTCATGCACGATTTCTCGTTTAGTTGCAAGAAATGTTCACTATATTTCATTAGAAAGTGCGTTCGGTATTTTTGATAGAAAACTCTTGGAGTGTATAGGGTTAATGATGTTACCAGCGTCGCTTATAAGTCAATTTACTTAGAACTAGGTTTCTTGTATGTATTAGCTTGTCCCAAAATTCTCTTTCGTTTCATCAATAGCAATGCCGAATATTTTATATTCCATGTTTTATTTTACCTTATTCAATGATGCAACCCATTCTGACCTATTAATTTTCATTCACTTGTCTGCAATATAATTTCATCTTCCCAAAATTTTTTTCGAAGTAACAATAGTTAAATATTACAGACAAAACGAGAAAGAAACTTATCGGACAATCTAATAGTTATATCTTTTAAATTATATCATTGTTTAGAAATTTGAACAGAGTATTCTATATAATCTATAAAGTGAAGGGGACCCAGCAGAATACACATTTCTTGCAGGAGGAACTAAACGTGGCGTCATCTAAATCGCCTTGACGACCGATGACACCTTTTCGTCGCGACGCATTAGACGCTGGGACATGACGAACCAATTAAATAAATGGTCGTAAATTGTTGATGGTAGGGAGGCTTCGAGGCGCCTTCATCCGCGACGCCTCGGCGTTTCTTCCATTAAGGGCCAACCGTGCCCCCTCCCGCCCCCACGATTTTGTATAGGCGGCATCGGGGCCACTCTCAGCCCTCGCGCGTTCTCTTTCGACGCTCCGTCGTCGTTGTCATCGGTGACGTTACTGGAATTACATTGAATCCACAAAGGGTTCAGGGAAGACTTTCATCAATGCATACGACGCCACCATTGTTCTTCCCATAAGATTGATCTCCCCATCTTCCTCAGACCACCCCCGCCGTCTCGCAAGACGAAAACACGTCTTTCGAAACCCAGCCCCTTATCCGAGCGTGTGCAAATATTCCTCGTATAAGAAGATACCTTCGAATTCAATAAGACGTATATCACGAAATTGTAACATAAGAAATTGATAAACTGAAAGATAGTTGGATCGAAGGATCTTGTTCCATCAGTTAAACAGCGGACGTAGCCTTCGTGTATTGTTTCCCCTTAGAAATGATAAATAAAAGAATCTTCCCTAGAACAGGAAATGCTTCCATTAAACGACGTATTCAAAATTCAAGTCGCTTTCACCATGTTCCTCGTCAAGCTATTTACTTTAGACCAATAATCCATATAACCTCTTGTTTCCTGCACCCTCAATATTAATTATACAAACAGAAACCGTTTATTCAACTCAAATGGTTGGATAATACCATTGTTGACTCCAAAGTTCTGTAATATTATAGTTACCTGGTACCGTTACAATCCAAAAAACAAACATCGAACACTGCATCCCCCAATTAACACTAGCTTCACATACATCCCACAGTTTATTCTATTGTACCCAGAAAAATGAACCTTCCTTCACGAAATACTTAAAAATTATCGCTTCAAAGACATTCATTCAGTTGCATCAATCGAAACCATCATAAACGTATACCAAACAAAATTGATAAAATTCAACCTACGTCAAATTCACGCGTCCTGCAAACCTAACGTCAAACGTTCCCCCGAGATCATCGTAATCGTACTCCAGCGAAAACGCGTTCACCGTTGATCCCCGTTCCTCTTTGATCGAGTGGCCTCGGCCAGTATGCCGCACGTATGGGGCGCCAGAGATGCCGCGCTGAATTGTAATAATGCACCTGCACCGGCAACTATACATACACGTGCCCGCCCCCTTTCCACGTCGCGCGGCGGGGGGGGATTTAGGCGTGCTATCTCGAGGAGGCCACCGAGAGACGCATGAAAGCTCGGGATACGAAATACGAAGCGAAAGTACACGGACGGGAGCCGAGGAGCAAAGGAAACAGCCGGTTCCTATTTAGTGCTTCCACGCCGGCTATGTCAACGTTATTATACCACAGATTCCCGGGGGAGTGCTGGTGCTCGCCGGCCGTAGCGAGGGGGTGTCAGCGCGACGAATACATCGCAAAAGTGGTTTTTTAAAATATGAATCGAGCGTAACGTTTACGGAACAGGCCGCGGCGGGGAGGGGCGGTCGTGGTGCAGCCGCGTTTTCAAACCGCTAGTAAATTATAGCGGCCGCTCGACAAGCCGAGCGCACAAGGACGTTCTAAATTCTCGCTTAGAACATTCCTTTCTGACTACCCGCTGTTGTTTACTATGGATTTTTTCTATTTTTCATCCTAGGCGAAGTGAATTTAACCGTTTGTACTCGATTTATCATGAATGTTGTTGGGTGGGAACACGTATTTATTTTTAGGGGAATTGTTGGTTTTTGTGATGGCATAGCGAATCAGTTTTTGTTTAACCAAGACAAAGTGAACGCGTCTGTTTGGTATAATTGGTCGGGCGTAATGAATAACATTAATTTGGTTCATGAATATTGTCGTGGAGATTGAGATTCGTTTTTCTTTTGAATTGATTATAATTTTATATAGTCGAATCCATAGACGGCTGTCATTGACAATTCTGTTTCTGATAGAAATGAATTAAAGTAATTCATAGCGGTAAAATTCAAAAATTCATAGAATGGGTAGAATTCATTTTATATTTATTTATTAGTTTTATTACAATAAGATTTAGTGTTCATAATCTTTTAAAGTGTGGCACTTTTTGAAACAATTTCCAATGTTCTATAACAAATTTGTATTGACATCTGGCAATTTTCCGCAGGAGCTGTCCAATGTCACCAGTACAAGGGATAGAAAATGAAGTTTCTCAATGGAAAATTTTTATGAGTAAAATAAACAAAAATGCTCAAACAAAGTTTAAATTTTAACAAGGAGAATATATATAGAATATTTTCATATATAAGGTTCATCTTTCGTAACGCAATATTTTGATTTTTAATACTTTAAAGAATTAAAGTCAAGACTTTCATAAAATAGCATCGAATATCTAGAATATGTTTATTCGAATCTATTACCTTATCATGTAAACTACTACCTTCATTCTCGTACGTAATGTTTTGATTTTTAACATTTCCAAGAACTAAAGACAAGACTTTCATAACATAGCATCGAATATTTTGAATATGTATTTTCGAAGCTATTATGTTATCACGTAAACTACCACTTTCTTTCTCGCACACAAGCAATGAATTTACTACAAGTATCACAGCTTGCAGCTAATGCCCACATTTTCTTCTATCTGAACACTCTTCAATAATGTATAATAGGGTTTCGCCCGGGCGAGTGGGAACATGCGCGGGCTGCCTTAATAAATGATGAGGCGTAACGATATCAAAACAGAGAGACACGGAAACTTCCACCTCCAGAGACTCATTCTTCTTGCCCTTGCAATCGTGAATGAAGAAGGAGGTCTTCCAGGTGGAATATTCGGGATAACCATAGCAATAACCGTTTCGACCCTCGACACGGAGTGAGATTGAAGCTTCTTTTATTCTGAGCGTGGACCTCCCAGCGTACACGTGCGACGTAAGGAATTCAATGAACATTTTTCGTCAAATGTTCTAAAATGAAGAAACATCCGGCTGTACAAGAGAGTATTTCCTCAATATATCCCTAGTATAATCGACATTAACACGTTGACTGCCACGGTGGTCACCGATGGCCGGAGCTTCGAAATTGCTTGAAAACAATTCCAATATGAAAATTGATATTGAATGAAAATATTTAGTAATACAAGAAGCTATATAATAGTGTAATATGAGTACTGTAATACCAAAACATTAATAATTATATTTAATACTATTTTCTCCTGTTATAAAAGAATAAATATTACTACTTAGCAAAACGTTAATAATTATTTCTAATACTACTTTCCTCCATCATAAAGGAATAAATCTTACTATAACAAACCGCTCGAAATTCCTGTGGCAGTGAACGTGTTAAGGGTATAAAAACAATGGAAACACAAATCCCAAGATTTACCATTTCTGAAATACATGAACAACCATTAATACTTTGACTGACAAATAAACACTTATAAAAATTCCTATGGAGTTGAAACAGTTTTCTTAATAAAGCAGAAATTAAAAAATCAAGACTCTTCGTAACGATTACTTTAATGTCTTTCTTATATCTCAAACATACAATGAAACTTCGTTCGATACATCGCCAAGAAAATGAATGTTTATTGGCATGGCATACCATAAACGTTCTGTAACACGAAATGTATAAAGAATTGAAAAAGAATACTTTCAAGAATAACATCCATTTGAAATGTCCATTTTTACTACAAACACATCGATTCTGAACACTTTTGTTAACCAGAATTATGACGGACGTTATTTTTTAATTACTTTTGTGTATGTCCTAACATTCTTTTTTTTATTATTCTATCCAACGAAAACAGTTATTAAAATACAATTTTATTACGAGTATAGTATTCAATAAGATGGAATTTAACAAACCAGAGACTAATATCGAAATTTATCATTAAAACTACGAGACAGCTCAAAGTAACCCATTCCTGATTTCATCATTTTCCAATTATTAATAAGATAACAAATGATTCTTTAAGAAATTATTCAAGAAATCGATTTAGCAATACGCAAATTAAATTATAAATCAATTGAATCTCAATGGATGCAGTCTTGAAGTTTCTGTAAAGAAATTTCAAAAGTTCAATTTAACTGCTCGGTAGTTTTAACACATTGCGTGCGGGCCATTTTGTTCATTTCAACTTAGATCAGTTACGTTCAATTCGTGTATTTATTATCCAATGTTTTCAAGAGTTTCCATTACAAATAGAAATACTTTTAATCATACGCAAAAGGAATCAACTCTCTACTTTTATCAAGAATGTTAATGAAGTTGTACAAGTATTTATTTAATACTACTCGACGGTACACGGAAATAGTACTTTTACGTTTTCCGCGTGCAAAATGTTAATATTAAAGCGTCCGAAAGTGATTGATTCTCAGCTAGACCGAAACGATCCCGGAGTGTTGATTCTCTTACGAAACGTTAGTCATAAACACAAACGGTATAAAACTACCCTAAACGCTCCGGACGCGTTGGCCGACCACAGACTGGCTTAAATCACTTAGAAGCACGAACAACTTGCACTCTCGAGTTTAATAAGCCCCGTAACCATAAGAGCGTATTATCGTAAATTCAAGCCGAACGATCACCATAAAGAGGTGCCTACATTATCGGAAACCAAATACACACTGCTTTATCTCCCCCCTCCACTCGCGCGTCGCGGAGGTTGGCGGGCCAGCACAAAAGCTCCCCGGGCTCGCTTGTTAAAAATCAGTACCGACTTTCATGGGAGCAGTATCCGCGGCGGAAAGCCGTAAAAATAACTTTAACGATTTTAAAGAATTAACAACGTTTATTGGGGCGACTCCCGCGGGACGAATCCCCATCGCGTAATGGAACGAGCATTAGCCTTGTACCCGACATCTTAACAGCTTTACGTCCACTTGAAAATACAGCGGTATTGGAAGTTTAGAATCTCATAGTCTGAACGATGGAAAGTATACCAGCTTGGTGTTTGTTTATCTGTTTGCGTCGTTAAGCGAATGTGTATGATCTTAGAATAGATCGTCAGTGAGCGATCAGTTGATATTACTATATTGTTATTATTTCTACTACTTAATAAATGTCGATACTCGTTGATCGTTTAAATAGAATTTTTAGAGAGTGTTACTGCAATAATTTAGCATTTTCAAGTATGATGTAATGTGTTAACACTAGGTTTACGGAAAGCGTCAATTTGACGTATATTGAATTTTATAAACGTTAGTAAACGTTTGTGTTGATTTTGATTGATGCAATTAGGCGAATATGTATCCTGGTAATTTACTCTGAAATCCCTAATTTCCAAGATCTAGACTAACGAATATCACTTTTTCTAGGAATAATGGAATAAACTTTACAATAAACGTCCGTGAACCTAGTGTTAAGTAGAAAAATAGAGGTTTTGGTTAAATTTGAATGACAATTAGAGGGTGGATTTGATGTATGTATTAGTCCTGAACGGAAAATACATAATTGGAAATCTATTTCCCCAGTGGTTGACAATAAAACGAAGAATGAAATGTATCTTGGTTAAAGTAAATGAAATTTCGGTTAATTGGGCTCGAAAGAAAAAGGAAAACATTTGGAAAGTATCGTTGGTGGTTTTACAGACTTCGCCATTTACCCGTGTAAGAACTCTCCGTCGCTCGAGAAAGGAAACAAGAAGTGATGGAAGTTTTCCCTGGGAGTAAAAGAAATAAATAACATCCCCAAGAACGGAGGTAGAGAGGTAAGAAGGAGCTGTTAGCCGGAAATATATCAAACCGCTCCTTCGGCTGTTCGTCTCGGCGTGTCAGAGTATGTTTTATGTGGTCCGTGGATCACTGAAACAATAATTCTGCACGATTTCGCGTTCAGCTACGTTTCACTTCCATTCTTTCCCTTAATATTACTGTTCGGTTTATTTGAAATATTAGGAGACAGTCCATTATTCCAATATTAAATGCTCCACATTCTAATGTTCACTAAAAACCAATTATTACACTATTTAATAAACAATGAAAAATAATTTCAATGTAATAAACTTATAAACCAATTCGTTATTCCATAATTACATTCTACTGCCTCATTAAATTGCATGCTTCCGAATTTATTAAAATAACATAATGTTAAATAAAACTGAATCTCATCCTACCTCCAAAAATCAATATTTCCATCTCCACTCTCTGCTCGAACTAAATTTTCCAACGTTATTCACGGTCCAGCAACGAGCAAATACCATTTTCGTAGCAGCTCCATTCAAAAACCCCCGATCCCTCACCATTAACGTCCACGAGCTGTCCAAATCCGCCTACGTAACCGACGCGATACCCAAGACCATCGTCAACAAAAGCAGATCAATAACCCGTCAAAATTATCCGCGAACAGCTGTACACGCTCTCCCCTGGCCTATCCATCAAGAGAGCAAGCAGTCGTATTCGTATCGCGTGAATCTCCGATACGGCTTCGGGCGCGCAACTTTCGCAGACTTTCAGCCCCATTGTTCCCACATAATCATCCTTCCGTCCTCTCCTGTCTTTCAATCGATGCTGAATTTTTACGGGATCTTTTCCCGGTCCCGTTCCCAACCCCCGCGGAAAGCATCGCTGCCGCGGCACGGCGGGGCGCAACGGGAACCGGTAACCGGTCGATCCGCAGGGAAAGGCAGCCCCTTGAAAGGGATCCTTCTTCGTTTCCTGAACGGAATTGAGGTTTCGCCGGTGAATGGACCGCGGCGTATACGTAAATTGCATTGTCGCAATGCCCGGGACCTAACTCGGGAACAGCCCTAGCGAAGGGCTGACCGGCCAATTAGCTTCTGTAGGCCCCTCGATAGAATTGCACAGCAACTTGACTCGGCGATCCGCGCGCAGTTAGGCGAACAGGGGGCGGCAAGGGGCCTGTGCGGGGCTACCCAGGCAAGTACCACTCCAAGTCCAGAACCGGCTAGACTCAATTTAACCGTTCTCGCTCGAATATCGAATCGTTCTACCGGCCGAGTTGCGAACGCCGCGGCAACGGCGGCGGCGGCAGCGGTTCGTCCCTTTGCGGCCGCTCGGAATCCAATTTCCTGCGCTACCAACTTTCCGCTTTCTCTTGCCGGTGGACGCGCATTCTTTCGGCAGGGCGTTAAGCGGCAATTTCATCCGCTGCTAATCGATCAACGAGCTTCATCGAGGAACTAGGAAACGGACTTCCTTCGGTGTTCAAGTGGATAGTTTGGATAACTGGATCTTTTGTTGGTTTCTGGTTGGGATCTCGATGTTTTGTCTGCTGATGATTATTTTGTGATTCTTTTCGAGATGTGTGATTAATTTTCTAGTCTTTAGTTGTTTCCTGTTTTTAGACGCGTGTTGTGACAGCAATTTTGTCTATCGTTATGTTAAAAATTGGATGGTAGTTCTTGAAACTCAAGATGCCAATGTCTGTTTATAATTATCAGTGTTTGTGAGTAATGACACAAATAGGTAATAATGGATGAAGAGGATAATTTTATTCCTATCAATATAAATATTCAAAAAACTCGAGTTTAAAGTAAAACTATTCACGAAGCTTTTAAATACATCGAAAGTGTTACATAAAAGGGACAGTGCTTATAAGCTTGGGAGAGTCTGTGCGGCGTCCTCTCTAGGAAAGACGTGGAATTAGTTTCCCTCCTAAGATAAGAAAGTTCGCAGATATCTGTAATTGAATTTGTAAAAACAAACAATATTATGTTCACTGTCCGCTTACGTCGCAACTATTTTATTTTTCCATTTTCATTGTGCGCTATAAATATTTCAAGCGTCTTATCGATCGGGGAAGTTCACTTTCAGTTGATAAAGTCGCAGGACTGCACGCGAGCGGATAAAGAAGAGTCGCTGCCGATAAAGCAGTGGAATGTCGACTGCCTTCGCAAGTTCAGTAGAATTATCAACTGCTGAACCAACACGACACGGCCTCTGTTGAATTTACCCAACTTCAGGGACAGTTTCGGGCGTCTAGCAAAGAATATCGACTATTCTGTTACTAGAAGCAGAGAAAAAAGTATCGAGCCGAGAGCACAGCAGGTGAAAATGGGCAGGCGTTGTCGTAGTGAAAAACATAATTGTTTTCGTAGAAAAAAATAAGCAGATACGTCTACATATCTTGTCAAGAGAAAATTATTCAAATAAAAAATACTGAATGGCAATTGTTCCTAATGTGGCATAAGAAATAATATCCCAAAGAATTTTCATACATTCTAAATACGGAGCACAAGGAATGCTATGTATTTTGTGCTTTTTCGATAAGTAGGAAAACATGATTACATAAAGTAGATGACATTTCATTCAGCTTCAATTAAAATCATTCAATTTATTCATCTCTGGTAGTTACATGTTACCAAATTAATGGAGTTTATTAAAAGGCAGTATTCAGCGAAATCCATGCATAATCGCGTTAAATGGAACTATGAATAAAAAGCTAGCTGTTAATTAACCGTTGCTTCATTTCAGCCCTTTAATATCATTTCCTTTATTCTACGTCTATGAAACATCGAATAATTTCATTATTCGCGTCTGTGCAAACCAATTTCGGTGAAGTACTAATTAAAACAGAAATTATATGTATTTCACCATTAATAATTACGCAGATACAAACACATATTACAATGTTTCATTCGCTCTCCAACTACCATTCGTCAAATATTCCGTTAATTATGCGATGCAACGTGAGCAAATGTTTCGAAAAAAGAAATGTATGTCTTTAAGTAGCGCACTGAGCCCGGCGTATTTCGCTTCGGTAATTACGAAAAGCCTGATGGACCTTATTGCTAGAGGAATTCCATGTTTCTGGAATATTTGCGTTTATCTCTTTGATCGACATCTTTCTGGCAAAATTGAAGCTCCTGTTATTTGTCGTTACCAGATACGTGCAAAAGGGACCTTTAAAATGGACATTTAGATTATTATTACGAAAAATAGTTGTATTATTGTCTTCCTATTTTCAATATCAGTGCGTCTAATCAATTTAAGTAATAATCATTTCAAATGTACAATCATTTCTCTACCAAAATAATTGGTTCGGGGATGCAAACTGAATATTTTCTCTTCATATTCCATGGAGGATTTATATTTTGAATTGCAGCTGGGAAACGGCACATATAATTCCAATAATACTCATTTAAATGTTTACGTTTCACTTCAACAATAATTCACTTCGCTCCAGTTAACCAGCAGATATATTCAGATTGATTGATAAATTCTTTTAAATAATGAAATCGTTTACGCAGGAGAGGTTCGATAAATATTGTTCGTTTCAATTTCATTTCAACAAAAGCAGCAGATATTAGCGAAAACCTTCGACGCTACAGCATAGGTGAGCCGTTTTAATCATTCCCAATCTTCGAATTGGATTATATACACTGGTCCACGAAAATGTTTAAAATGTATTCAATGGAAATGGACACGGGATACGCAGCATGGTAGATATATGGATTACGTGTGTAAATTTATATAATATATGCTTTTATTGTATTGTATAATATTTATTGTTCGTACTGGCGATGTTTAGTCTACCAGGAATCTTGGACAGATGGCACTGATAAGCTTCTGGAAAAATGAAAAAAAAATATCGGAATGGATTGTGTGTAATTCAATAACATGATCTAAAACCTAAAATATTGTGCATCGATTGTATATTAATAAAACAAAGATAACCCAACAGATCTATGGTAGAATAATTTATTAAGCAAATGATTTTAAATACTCTCATGAACCAGTGTGTATCATATTCCAGAACGAGAAGGAAATAATTCCACAGCGAATATCCGGCGCTTCTTTCCTATCTTCCATAATGCTTAACCATGGAATATGCAAACTATTACGTATTGCGTTCCACTAACTATTCCACGATATTGGATTTCTCGAGTCGTCATTATGAACACACCGGAATGTTATTATAACACGCATCGGCCACGTTGGCTGGTAGCATGACGGGGCGGGATTGCAATACACTATGGATCGATAATAAATTCGAAAATACTAGATCAAATAGTTTGGAATACCCCGAATGAACGTCGTCGTTGAAAACTATTTAATCGTTTCCGATATTCACAATCTAAAACAAGAAATTCAACGGAAACGATGAAGACACTCTACTATTTTATAAGTTAGATATTACCATTTTCATTAAGTTAAGCTTGATCAACTTCAAACGCGTACATCTGGAGCTTTCTTTAATGTAGGTGAATACTTTCTACTATCTTATAAGTAAAATTCTATTTCTAATTATATTGTACTTATTCAATTACGTACGATTAACTTGGAATGTGTTATAAAACCCGAAGCTTCCGTTAGTACTTCTTTACATTAAAACCTGCAGTTCATTGTTAAAGGACAAGGAATCAAGTGTCTCGTGTAATTGAACTCGGTATTCCAGAGAATTTCAATTAACAATAGAAGCTGAATTATGCTAATATTTGTGCAGTAGGTAGGTGTACGTTAAAAGATCTCGTGTTCGGTGTTTAGCGCAGCAATGGCGAGCCCCGTTCAGCGTGGCTCGCGCGTCGAATACGAAAACAGGAAAGAAATGGAAAACCGTGTCAAGTGGCATCGGTTACCGGCGATTTTACAATGAAATGAGTTATACAATGGGGCACAAAGGGAAACGGAACGCGGATTCAAGGGACGTCGATTAAAGGAAATTCGAACTCAAGTGCCATACACCCTTCGCAGCTGGGCACGTCAAAAGAACAATTCACTGCTGAACAGCTCGATCGACCGGAACATCTGCATTAACTACTGGAAATAATTCGCCTATGATCCACTTTAATTATCGTCAGTCACACTCTCAGTGAACAGTAAAGCTTTCGGACGCAGCCACTCTTCTCAAAGGATGTTTATAAATCCTCGGACTGCGTTTCGGGAACTTTTACAATTTATTGGATTTCCGATCGAGACAAACTTCTTACGAACGTTTCGCTTGCGGTTTTATTCTAATCAATATATTTATTGTGAATTAGTAATACTATTACTGAGGTTAACAATCATTGTATCATTAATGATACTATAAAATATCTAGCAGAGTAAATGAATGCTCTCAAAATTGTCAATTTAAAACAGATGATCCTGCTATTCAAGTCGTTCTCTAAACTTTTGAATTTTCAAATTCCCCCAGTCTGTCAACAAAAAATGACGAACTAATAAAATTGAACGTTACAGATCAGTATAAGGTATACGCGATCGATCTAAATGATTTTTTGTTAATCTCGCAGTTCGATGAGTGAAATTTTTTAAACGCGCACCACGTTTCGAGACATTCGAACAATATTGCGCATTTTGACAGTGAATGCGCCACTAAATCTTCCGCTGCTAAATTATAGTCACCAATATTTCTCGCCTAGACAGATATCGCGTGGAAAATGCTTGTCGAACTTGGCGCCGGTGGAAAAGAGAACGCGGCCAGGCAGCGACGAACACGGTGGGAAATGAAAATTGTATTTCCGACGCAATTAGTTGCGTATTGTATTAGATTCCAGCCTGGTAGAACTATGAAAGAGCGAGTAATTTAAATAGGACTCGCGCGACCGTGGTAGCCGTCAAAGCTTTGAGCGGGAATGTGTGTATCTCCGCTCGTTTTTCATCTTCGGAGCGTAGTTGGCCGTATATTGCGATCCGACGTAGGACCACAGAAAAATCGTTCAAGTATCAACTCCTTGCCTCACAATTTCGTTCGTAACTTTACCCCTTGGCATATCATATACTCTCACTACTAAATTTGTGTATCATTTTACTATCGACAATTTAGAAGAAACGCAAGAAAATTTTATTTGAATTCAAATTTACTTTGAATAATATATAATATAATACAAATTTACTTTGAGTAATATACCAAAGCAGAAAATCTACTTTGCTACTAGCAATATTATAACTATTCAAAATAAATTTGCATTGTATTATATATTCAAAGCAAATAAATAATAATGTATAATATAATTCAAATTTACTTTCAATAATGATAATATTGGTAGTAGCAAATAGATTTTCTGCCTTGATCTATGAACAATGGGCAACTTTGGTTTTTACTAAATTAATCTGGAAATATTCATCATGAATCTCAATTGTCATTCATCGTTGATAATCAACTACCAAAAAGAAGAATTCTAAGTCTACCTTCGCTATAAAGATAGAATGTCCATAAAAGAAAGATAAATTTAATTTTAAGTTAGAAGAAAGCTTCAATTTATCAGGTTCAGTTTCAAAATTTCGTCACGGGTCTGACTCAATATCACGAGACAAGTGGTTAAAGAGAGCGCAATCCTTAAATATCGTCTTTCCCGTGTTGGATCGTCTTCGTTCGAGACCGGTGTTCGCTAAAATTCAATCATGCAGACCACGCCTGTCGCTACCTCGTTACTTCTTCCATCGTTGAATGGGAGCTTCCTCGTTTTTCATCATAGAAGAAAGGAGGAACGGAGGAACGGCAGATGCACCAACGAGATTTCACTGATTCACGAGCCAGTAAACTAACGAAAATGAAACTACTAATAGCTTCGATTGAACGGATCCTGGTTAAGTGGGAAATGGTAAATTTCTTTTTCCATTTTTATGTATTTTCGGAGGTCGTAACTGCCCATCGAAGTGGGAGGGACCATTTTCATATAAGTATTCGTATTTTGTTTGTTTAAAGAAATAATAGCATTTTATGGAAAATATTGATATTTCGATTGTTTAAAAAAAATAATATGTAGAATTGTATATAAAGTGTTAATATTTTGTTTGTTTGAAGAAATAATATATAGAATTTCATGGAAAGCACTAATATTTTGTTTGTTGAAAGAAATAATAGCATTTTATGGAAAATATTGATATTTCGATTGTTTAAAAAAATAATATGTAGAATTGTATATAAAGTGTTAATATTTTGTTTGTTTGAAGAAATAATATATAGAATTTTATGGAAAGTACTAATATTTTGTTTGTTTAAAGAAATAATATGTATGATTTTATGAAAAGTATTGATATTTTAACTGTTTAAAAAAGGTAATATTCAATTGTATATAAAGTACTAATTTTGTTTGTTTAAATAAATAATATATCGAATTTTATGGAAAGTGCTAATATTTTGTTTGTTTAAAGAAATAATAGGATTGCATAGAAAGTCAAATGATTTATCAACAAAAAGGAGGATTTTCAAGAATTTCATATGATAATAGAATTATTTAATAGAAAGACAACAGTGCAATAAAGAAATGTTGACCTATTTAACGAGATGCACATCGAGTGCAGTATTTGATATGGAAGAATGAAAAGAATGAATTATTCGATCGTGAATAAAGCGTTGTCAATTATGTTGACGTGTATCAAAGGGAATTTATTGGATGAGACTAATTAATGGTTATATTTCAACGAAACGACAACTGCGTCCAGAAAAATTATAGCCGAAGCGAAGATCATAAATAAAATCTGTCGTTCTGAGGAAAGTGCTCGCAACGAGAAGGTTTTTCGTCGTCAGCCACATCATCCTCGAGGTCTGTGTTTTCAGTAAACCGTTCAGCAGGATTGCTCTCCGACATACTCGTGCCATTTCGTATAGGAATGCCACGGCTGTGTGCAACGAATGGTGGGTTTAATGCCACGGTTGGTTTCTTAAGGTAGTAATCCGACACGAATGCGGAGAAAAACAAATTTATTTTAAACGAGACCGTATTTTTAGACGAAAGACATCGATAATAGCTTACCGGATATGATTGTCTATAGACTAGACACTTTAACATTGTAAGGATATCTTATCAGCGACTTCGCATGAGCAAAAAATAAATTATTCTTATTAGGCGACAATATAATTCTAAAAAACGATAAATAACTTCAAGGCAACCGTACATTATTCAAACGAAACAATGCGAAAACTATAAAATACAAACAAAATATAAAGCAATATAGAGTATGAAAGTAAATAAAAACGAACTGTAAAATAAAAATAAAAACAACAAGAATTTTTAAACAAAATGGAACACTCGCTCATCAAGTTTCTCGTTAACGAATGGTTAAATAAATACGGAGTAAAAAAATATAGAACTGTTTCACCGCCGTGAAACTTGATCGCCATTAAATCGGATTCTCATTTTTCTCCGGATGCCGGTCTTATTGATCAACGTGTGCAAAAAAATAATTTCAATTTAATGTAGAAAGCTGTAACGAAGCATTCCAATGAGATCGCGATACTCTGTTCAGTTCAACGTGACGTATCGGAACGCCGCAGCTTCCGTTCGACAGGAACGAGCAGATCGATCGCGATAACGGCGACGCGCGGCGAGTTCGTTTGTAAATCGCGCTAGGAACCGTTGGCCCGTTTGCATCGCTAAGCGGAATAGTCCGCGAAAAATATTATCGCCGAGCGTGGAATAATCCGTGCGTCGGAAGTCGTAATACTTCGAATTTTAACAATATATGATATTGATTGCGTTTTGAAGTTCCATAATTACTCAGCGATGAGGGAGGATTGTAAACATTCAAACCCGCATGAATGATACATAACTCGAGAAATTAACCCTTTGCACTCGACCGTATCTTTCACTGTAAATATTCACTATTTTCTGAGGAAATATCAGTTACACCTTTCAGAACTGACATAAAAGAACCTCTTGCGTAAAGTAACGGACGCAATGATCTTATTTCAATGTCCTGCGCACCGATACATCGCACAAAATTAAATATTGAATTTTCACATTTTACAGTTCCTCACGTCAAATCAGATATCGATAAAATGTCACCTCCCGAGTGCAAAAGATTAAACATCTACCCATAATCAATAAATTAACCCTCTGCACTCAAGCATACTTTTCACTATAAATACTCAATGTTCCACTGATAAAAGATTAATAATAGTTTCCCCAACTAGCAACGTTAAATATTGAATTTTCATATTTCACAATTTTATCGTATCAAATCAGATATCGATAAAATGTCACCTCCCGAGTGCAAAAGATTAAACATCTACCTATAATCAATAAATTAACCCTCTGCACTCAAGCATACTTTTCACTATAAATACTCAATGTTCCACTGGCAAAAGATTAATAATAGTTTCCCCAACTAGCAACGTTAAATATTGAATTTTCATATTCCACAATTTTACCGTACCAAATGAAATATCAATTAAAGGTCGCGCTACCCGAGTGCAAAGGGTTAAATATTCACGTGTAATCTGTCATATACGTTTCGATACCGGCGATGCAGGGACGGTCGTACAATTAAAGCTCGGATGCAAATGGGCGAAATCTCGGCTGTCGCGCGGCACCTTAAGCGGCCGCCCGTTATTATTACGTTTGAAAGTCGCGACTGCTTCCTCGGCCTGTGCAACGACACAGTCGTTAATATTCCGGGCGCAGAATAAGCCAGACAGAGTTAACTCTCGACGGTTGCCGGGGAAGAATGAGCGCTCTCAGCGTAAGGTGTGCAAGCGAATTATGCGAGAGACACTCTTTCTTCTTGTTCACCGCATCAAGACTACTCCCGCGCGGTTCCTTGCTGTCCATGCACTCCACGCGGTACGTGGTGACTCATTCTACCCGATAATTAAACGGTAATGATAATCGCCTTTTGAAAACGCCGCGTGTAAGTTACAGAGGCGAGCCGGCGTTGTTGTGTTTGCACGTTTCAGAATGCCTGGCAGCAAGTCTGACACCGTAGTCTGATACTACCATGTAGTATCATAGTACTGAGAAGGATCTCAAACAGAATTTAACAAAAACAGTTGTTACCCTTTTGAGTTCGAATGAAGTACTTTGCTGTATAGCAAACGAGAATGTAGTATGAACCGGGAATTCTTCTTTGTTTCTAATAGAATACTGTAGGAGAAAGAGTTTTATTTGAAACAATATAATTATTTCATAACAACTCACAACAAAACAATCCACAAATCAAACAACTCATACGCTATTTATACACACAGTTGCTCTTGTCTCACTCTCACATTTTCTAGAATATTCTTTCATTACCATGCATTAACGTATATTTGGAATATTCTAGATTCATAAAAAACGAACATTATTAACATAAGAATCAATACAGAGAAAATCAATTTAGTCTAGAATATTCCAAGGCTTTGAACATTCATTCAAAACGCGTTCACACACAGTCGCGTCATTCATCTATTGCATACACATTCATCACTCATCAATATATTTATTCTCACACTGAAATACATCCATTCCCACACTATTAACACGTTGACTGTCACGAAAACCTTCAGAGTTTTGTGTATCGCTTATTCTTTTGTAGCAAAGATAAGGAACAACAGTTGTTTATTAGTTGATATCGAAATGCTTACGTGAGACTGTCATCTAGTTATTTACGCTATTAAACATTCTCATTCGATATTAGGTATCTGACAAATTAACATTGTTTTCGAGTGATTTTGATGCTCCGGTTATCTGTGACCACCGCGGCAGTCAACGTGTTAATGGCGAAGTAATTCTAACAATCGTGGAAGGCATCATAGAGACAGGAGTTAGAATTCTCTAAATAAATGTTATCCACAGAATTTGTGTCTTATGTATTATATTTTGTGTGTACAATTACATTTAGCAGTCCTCTTCGTGTCATGGCCATTATTGTATAATATTCAATATCGAAAACGTATAAAAAGGTATGTACAATTCAAATTCCGTTGTACGAAAGTAACCGATCGAAAGTCTAGGCTAAGTAATATTAATTCAAAACTAGCCTTTAAAAGTGATCAACGAAAGACTCGTTAACGCCACTGTTACGTTCATACAAAAATACAACACTGATCTACTTTACGATAGCATTATCGCCGGCGATAACTTAAATAAATACTCGTAAAATTAGCGTTATCAGTCACCGTATGTTGTAGTAGTATCCAAGTAAACTTTACACGGAGCGTTCCGCCGGTAATAGCATTTCAGGATTAAACTCGAGGTATTTGGAGTCAATCAGTTGTTATTGGGTGCTTTTCCTCGAACGCCCTCTAGATCAGCCCAGATTATCAGAAACTTCGGGATAATAATCCATTAGTGCATCCCATTGTAATTATTCCGGGCCCTTTCTAATTCCGAAACTCGCCGAGCGTAACGTTCCTCGGCGAAGGTGCGATATCACGGCGATATTAAAGCCTGTGGTGGGATCACTGATAGGGTCAGGACACGGGGTCGTCGATCGCAGGTGAATCCTGAGCCAGTGGTTCTCAAAGCGGGTCCTTGCGGCGCTGGAATCGATCGGTCGTCCACCAACACGGATAAACAGCACTCCCACACGGCTGCCTGTCAGAAATCCGCGATAATGGGAGAGACCTCCCCTGGAACAATCCGTCGTGGTCACGTTTGGTGACCTCAAGGCGATTTCTAGACGGGGATTGCTCCTTATAAATAGACCGACACTTCGAATGCTTTATTAACACATTGCGTGCGGCCCATTTTGTTCATTTCAACTTATATCAGTTACATTCAATTCGTGTATTTATTATTCAATGTTTTCAAGAGTTTCCATTACAAATGTAAATACTTTCAATCATACGCACAAGGAATTAACTGTCTACTTTTATCAAAAATGTAAATCGAAGAACAAACATTTGAAATGTCCATTTCTACTACGAATACATCAATTCTGAACACTTTTGTTAACCAGTATTATGACGGACGTTATTTTTTAATTACTTTTGTGTATGTCCTAACATTCTTTTTTTTATTATTCTATCCAACGAAAACAGTTATTAAAATACAATTTTATTACGAGTATAGTATTCAATAAGACGAAATTTAACAAACCAGAGACTAATATCGAAATTTATCACTAAAACTACCAGACAGCTCAAAGTAACCGATTCCTGATTTCATAATTTTCCAATTATTAATAGGATAACAAATGATTCTTTAAGAAATTATTCAAGAAATTGATTTAGCAATACGGAAATTAAATTGTAAATCAATTGAATCTTAATAGATGCAGTCTTGAAGTTTCTGTAAAGAAATTTCAAAAGTTCAATTTAATTGCTCGGTAGTTTTAACGCATTGCGTGCGGGCCATTTTGTTCATTTCAACTTAGATCAGTTACATTCAATTCGTGTATTTATTATTCAATGTTTTCATGAGTTTTCATTACAAATAGAAATATTTTCAATCATACGCAAAAGGTATCAACTCTCTATTTTGATCAAAAATGTTAATGAAGTTGTACAAGTATTTATTTGGACGGTACATGGAAATAGTACTTTTACGTTTTCCGCATGCAACATGTTAATTAACACCCGATCGACCAGCCGTTTCATTTGTCACTGTACAAGTATATTCCACATTGATTTACGAATGTTACTAATGTTACTTCAACCCCAGACCTGATGCATGTTATAATGTACACTGTTTTGTTGCTTTCAATATTTGATAAAGTATTGTTAAATCAATTTCTTTAATAATTTCTTGGAGAAACATCTGTTATTTTTTTAATAATTGCACAAAGGAATCAGGAATGGGTCATTTTTACCCTTATGGTAGTTTTTAGTGTTAATTACTGTTGATGTATTGAATATCAATAATTTGTTGTTAGGTTAATGCACATAATTTTGTATGAAAATCAAATCTGGGGGAGTTAAGGATAAATCGAATTGAATAAGATGATTTAAGACATACTCTCTTGATGAAGATAATGATGTAGTGAGTGAATAATATTGTGGATTGCTGATATACAATGTAATTGAGAAACGTAGCAAGAATGCAATGCTAATTATTTAAATGTTAAGATGTTCGTTATTTTTGGTAGAAGTATGTGTTGAACATTAAACAGCTTTGAATTTCACCAGGATTTTCTTTTTCAGATTCTTATTGGGTTCGTGGAAAAATGCTACAATTTTAACGTTTTAATGACGAACACGAAGTTACCATAAATACAAATTCCTTTTTCCACTTCCGTGGAAGTGAATAAAGCAGATTTATCTTTTTACTCATTGTGTACACATTTATTATAATGTAACACATGAAAAATAGATCATGTCTGAATGCAATAATTTAATACAACAAAAAGAAACGTAGTACAGTAATATGTTCATGAAAAGAGTCAAATAATATGGTAAAAATGTGTTTGTTGTATGTCCAGGTATGTTGATAAATTTTTGCAAACACCGTGATAAAGTTGATAAAATAATAACTGAAAGCCGATTGCGAAGCGTCCACGAAAGTTGTGAAATCGAAGCTGCAGTCCCGTGAACGGAAATAAAAGCACAACAGTAATTATCCGCTGTGTCCTGAGCAAACATAAAAAGGCTGAAAATTAAGGATAGTAAACAAAGTCCCTGATCACGTTGACCGATTCAATTTTCCAATCGACATTCGGAAAAAACGTGATATGAAAGAGTAACGGAAAGACTCGAACAGCGCTTCGCGTGGAATCGAGTCCTGAAAAACAACGTGCAAGATCCACGAACAGATTCGATTTGAAACTTTCGTAAAATGCATGCGAAAAACGGCGGTTCTATTTTTTTACGAAACATTGATCAACGAATTCTTGTTAGATTCATATCGATAGAAACGAAAGATGATTAACGACAACAGAGATTTTCTCTAAAAATTAACAAACATATACATTCGATTTCCTTTTTTAATAACACAGATAATCTTCATTTTCGTTTATTCTCGTAGTAAATAGCCGTAGTTAATATTCATTGGTTATTTATGAAGTTACGCTTGAAATATACCACGCGTAATGAACGTGAGATTGGATTTTTAATTCTATTGCCTGGAAATTTCGTAAATTTTTCGATGATAAAAGTAAAACTCTCACAGGTGAATTAAAAATGATGTAATAACAAACCATGTTATGGTTGTTTTTCATGATACTTTCTAATATGGCGCGCCTCTTTGTAACGGGGATGCATTTATAAGGTTGTCAGGTTCATTCATGGTTCAATTTCGCGTGCAACTTGTTCGTAATGCACTCGCGTTACTCGCAACTGGAACGCACAAAAACTCGGAAGCGCACCTGTGGCGCATTTTATCTATCAATCCTTCAAATGCGAAGCAGCAAACGGCGAGAAAAATGAGAAATCGATAAGCCACGGTACTGCAGGTCTAAACATTCGGTTCGTGTGCGAGACATTAACCTGTCACTGCTGTTTTATGAAGGAATGCAACGAGTTTATACAGAATCTTCCTGAAATATTGGACCATCATTCGCGAATCGATTTCACGTAAATAAACGCTTGTAACGTCGAATGAAGCTCCAGTATTACGTGCAAACGAACAAGACTAACAATTTTTAACTGTTAAAAGAATTTCCTATTTTTCAAAAGTGAACGGTTTAGAATTTTCAACGGCGATTCACGTTCTATACAGTGGAATTTTTAGGTCATACACTGACTTTTATTCCATAGAAATATTCCGTAGAAATATTTTTATATTTGACCGACGACCAATCATTTTGTCGAATTGAAAAGAATAGTTACAACAGTAAACTTGAGTTATTTATCAATAAAGTTTCATCAGTATCAAAGTAAACCTACACGACAATTATACGTTCAACTATAAAAAGAATTATAAAATTCCACTAGCCATAGATGTTTAAAGAATCAAACCAACCCCATAAAATAGAATATTCAGAAATACTTCAATTGAACTTTCGCAGTGAAATGGTGTTATTTTATTTTTATGCTTACGTATGTAATTGATATTTCGCAATGAAAATGATGTTTCAATTTATACAATAGAAGTATAACAATTAAATTTGAACGAGAAATGATCCAAGTATAAATAGAACTGTAACATGTATTATACGATGCATAAAATTGATTGGAATATTATGCTCCACGTTCCTAGAAACACCCGGTAGATTTCTATTTCACTTACAGGAATCGTTCTGTTGCCAATACCGTCTTCAATCTTCTTCCCTCGTTCGCTTCCGGCTGTTTCGTACTCGCCGGTAAAATGTTCTGGTTTAAAGCTAAAGCGTTTTTTCCCTCGCAAGAACCAAGAATGCCCGAGTTATCCTTACATTTACCCTCGCGATTTAGATAAGAACCATTCACCAAAAACAACCATACAATGCTTACCATATTGCTACACCACAAATAAATTCGAAAATCTTAAACGAATATTTTCAATCGAATATTAAATCTGATCGATCATTAAATCAAATGTTAATTCTTCCTGGACAAACTCAAAAAAGCTGGAACTGAAGAAACTTTTTTAAACATTTTACTAGACCAAATTCTGGAAATTAGAGAATGTTCTAAACGCAGAAAATCTGCTCTCTTATCACATTCTTTTTTTAAAATATAATTTGTCAAACACGGAAGTATTGTTTTGAGTAGGTACTACTTTTAGTAGCATCACTGCGGGGAATCCTATTATTTTGTTTATTCGTTCCAGACGCGACATTCGCGGAACATAAAAGTAAACAAGAACAGCCTTCCCCAAGAAGACCAATTTCAATCGTTTTTGCCAGTTCATCGCGTAACCCCGCGCCGCCTTAGGCGCCACAAATCGTTTATTCGTTATCGAACCCCGCAGACCTCGACGACATCGGTACTGCGATTTCGGCCCAGCGAACTTCCTATAATTTTATGTTGTCCCGCGACCTCAGTTCTACTCTTCATCGAAATCCAATTTACCTCGCGCAGAACGCACGAATAAAGTAGCACTAAAGATAAATAGATCACTTTAACAAAGTAGGACAATGTTTTCCAGAGAAGAAGGACAAAAATCAAGGAAACAACGTATGGTAATTAACTTGCAACCACAATCACACAGTTTCGAACTTTTTCAAAATTCAAATGAAATTGAACTCAAATTTTTATTCATTTCAGAGAATACAAACGTTGACATTCTTTAATTAAGTACACTGAAATCGAACTATTCGAAAATCTTTCCTCTCGATTGCTTTCAATTTTTCAAAATTAAAATTCAACTGAGATCTGTATTAATTTCTATTAATTAGAGCCTACGAACGTCAACGTTCCTTAAATAACTACATCAAAATTGAACCAACCGAAAATCTTTCGTCCCAATTCCTCTCAATTTGTCAAAATTAAAGTTCCACTGAGGTCTGTATTAATTTCTATTAATTATAGAGGCTACGAACGTCAACGTTCCTTGAATAACTACATTAAAATTGAATGAACCGAGAATCTGTCCTAATTCGAAGTTTCGAAAATGATTGCTTGGTAAAGTGAGTAAAGGATCGGCGCAACAAAATACCTAAGTACATTCCTCATTCGATCCGTGAGAAGGATAAATCCCCTCGAAAGTTACAGGAGAACTGAAGTTTTATAATGGTTGCGTCTTCCATTAACCGGCGATGATAAAATTTCCCCTGTAATTGGCTCGTTAGGGACGCGTCAGCGTGCCTCACCTTCCATCACGATCAAACGCTGCAATCGGTGATATATAATAATTTCCCATCGGAGCACGTAATCGATTAAACTGTGCCGGTGTCACTGTGCACGCGCAAGTAATTCATTTTCGTTCGTTTATTTTTTAACGGGCCACCCCGGCCGGCGCTGGCTGGTAAAAAGCGACGAAAGGAAACGGCGAAGGAACGTGCCACGGCGCAAGAACGCCGAACTCATAAAGAACACGTAAAGCCGCCGCCTACACAGCGAGCGCCCCTGTTCCTCGATTGCGCTAATAACACCGCCAAAGCATTTAACGCGAGAGAAAAGCAATACGACTGCATTGATCGCGCGGGCGAATTTCGCTAACGATTAATGCCGGCCAACATCTTTACCGGGGGATCGTTTAACACTATAACTACCAGACAAGTCAAAATGTCCCGATGATTCATTCCTTCTCAAATATCGAAATGATAACAAAATATTCTCGGAGGAATTGTCGAAGGAATTTTTTTCGTAATATGCGAACTGAATTGTAAGTCAGTCGAAATCGCAGTTGATGCACTCTTCGCGTTTCAATAAGAGAATTAGGAGAAGGTAATTCGATTGCTCGGTAGTTTTAGTGTTAAACGCTTGGGTAATCATCTAAACAAGCTATGGCTACAAACTTTTTCAGTAATTTCAACCCTGTATAGGATTGTGTGACTGGAGTCGCATATTACCAATATATTAGCATTTTATTGATTCATTTCATTTTGTATAGCAAAGTGGTGAATAAAATGAAGGGAGTAATTAACTTAATTATTAAAACTATTAATACATCGTTAATTTGTATTTACCTGTTGACATTTGGTAATTTTATACTACATACATGTTTGTATACGAAAATAAATTCGAGGTATAGACAGTTAATTGAGATCATTTAGTGAATTAATTTATTAAATTGCAAATATCCTCAGATAAAGACTTACTGAGTAATGAAAGAAGGAAATGAATTAAATAAATAGCAACGCCGGTGCTAAAAACGGTAGATCTCCCCATTCCACTGGGTAAGTGTTAATAAATGGGAAAAGGTAGACGAAGGTTGCAGACGAAAAGTTGGACAAATGAAATTTTAAAAGATGTTCAATTCATTTGGGTAAGTGTCGCTGATTCATTTTGAACGGTTGTGCGATTGAAGAATGTTCAAAAAGAATATATGGTTTGGCAGACGCGCGCTAAAGCGTCGCTATGTCACGAGAAACAACAAATATCGCACATTTATCTTGTAAATACAGGATTGCGAAAACGTTGCTGGTGAGCGTGGCGTCAAATACGAGGAACACACGCTCGACGCAAGGGAGATTTCAGCGTGCAAATATAGCGTATCCGGTGGACAACATATATTTACTACTTTATCTTTGAGAGACGCGTTAAATTGTGTGTTCGCAAAGTTCAGGGGAAGGTAACAAAACCGAAATGATTTGCAACCTTTTCACGGATGGACGTTTATCGCTGTAAAAAATTCTGGTTGATATTTTTCGGCGAACAAACGGAATTCCCTGAATTGAATCGTCACCCCAAAAATGTACTACTGAAACTTTGTTACTACACGTTCTTGTCAAAGCGATATTTTTTCAACGTTTAATCTTCAATCTGATGCGAGGACAAGATATGAAAGATAAAAGAACATTATAATCAGATGTAATAGTTCATTTTACTGTACGTTTTAACGTCTTCGAAACATGAAAATATTGAAAAATAACACTTGTTGTTTGATTTTAATTAACAGATTTTGATTAATCGGTAACGTATCTTATCTTAATGAAATCAAAGGTGGTGTAGAGATATTTATTAAGTTATCTAATCTTATGAGAGCACACTCTTAACGAGTATATAAATGTGCGGAGTGAATTTAGTTTCAACGGAAGTAGTGTCAATAATTTGTAGTGACAACATTTTAACAGGATGGTGTCGCTAATTGCCCTCGTACTTCCAGCGATTATCGCTGTAGCTAATTGTAAGTGTGATTGTTTGAAATTCAGTACCTGTAATCGTGTATTAAATATTCTTTAAAAATAGTAAAAATTGTTGCATACACTTTTTATATCAGAATTAATATATATATTTCCCCGAAAAGTATTTTAAACTGAAAGTGCATTGGTTAAACTGAATTGCATGGTTAAAATATTAACAAATTACTCGGTGGTGTACCTAAGATTTCAACGAATCAGTATTAAATTTTACATCTGTTGATTATGAAATAGTTGATTAACATTATTACAATAATTGTTGTAGGTGAACTTGATCCAAGGATTGTAAATGGCAAAACTGCATATTCAGGCCAATTTCCTTATCAAGTAAGTCGAGCACATAAAGTAATCACGTTAATCATTCTATCGTTATAATTAGATTTAACTTTTAAAATTAATAAAATTCTTGTCAGGTTTCTCTTCAAACACGATCCACGTCATTTCATTTCTGTGGTGGATCGATTCTGAACGCAGACTACGTTCTTACAGCTGCCCACTGTGTAGAAAGGTACGAGAAATAATTGAAAACAGTTGCAGAAGTAGTAACATTAATTGAATCGAATGAAAAAACTTTCGAAAAAGTGTCCAATTAAAGCCTATATTGTTCACAGTAAGAAAGTCTCAGAAATCAAAGTTGTTGCTGGCACGACCAATTTAGACAAACCGTATTTAACACGCAATGCCTCGTCGATTTACTATCACGCCAAGTATAACAGTTCGGACTCGTGGATAAACGATATCGCTTTGATCAAGGTATATGAAAATATTTTATCTGTAAAATAGAAAATCGGAAATACATTCAATAGGTATATTAATTAAGACATATCTTCGAATGCACAGGGTTGCACAAAATTTATATTATATAAAGATGAATTTAGATTGCAAATAGAAAATTCAATTATATTCAATAACCATATTAAATAAGATACTACATCCTCGAATGTGCAGAGTTGCACAAAATTTATATTATATAAAGATGAATTTAGATTGCAAATCAAAAATTCAATTATATTCAATAACCATATTAATTAAGATATATCTTCGAATGCGCAGGGTTGCACAAAATTTATATTATATAAAGATGAATTTAGATTGCAAATAGAAAATTCAATTATATTCAATAACCATATTAAATAAGATATTATATCTTCGAATGTGCAGAGTTGCACAAAATTTATATTATTTAAAGATGAATTTAGATTGCAAATCGAGAATTTAATTTTATATAATATTTATATGATACTAAATGTCCTATGATTTATTTGAGAAACATACAAGAACTATATAACTTATAATGTATGGAAATTAACGACACATGAATTTATTTTACTTATTTATTTCTTGCCACTTGCCAATTTATTCTTACCTCAATAATAAATTCTCTTGACGTTTGATAATCTCTTTTTCGTAAAGGTAAAACCTGCTTTCGTGAAGAGCTCTTTGGTATCCTGGGTCCCCATGCCAACCTACAGTGATAAGGTTAAAGAAGACGACAAAGCTGTAGTCTCCGGATTTGGCAGGCTCGCGGTAAATATTCCCTTGACTTTCATTCGAGATTAAAAAATGCGCAAGTATTATCAACTTGTAACCACGGTTATGTAAATTTTAACGAGTCCTTGGAAAATTCATTCTGTCACAGTACAACGGCGACAGGACAAAGATTCTGCACTGGGCCAACATTACAATTGCCAGTCAGACTTATTGCAAAAACGTGTGGTCAAAGAAAATTTATAACGCACAACTGTGTGCATATGATCCAAACGAAGTTAGAGGACACTGCAAGGTCAGTTACTTCATTATTTTCTTAAACAATTTAGTCAATTATTTCAATTATTTATTTATAATATATCAATAATATATTCATATTAGCATATTACATTACTTAAAAATCAATAGTATTTTGAATGGATTCAAAAATACAAATTTTAATAACAATCAAGGTAACATTCTTCAAATTTCCATTAGCCTTTTTCTAATCAATTTTTCATAATCCTGATAATTAATTGATCAACGAAATTAAATCGAAGTTAAATATTCTCAATTCGAAAGTAACTAAATCAAATAGAAATTTTCATTTTTATGTGCAAAAAAGAGAAGAAGCAGTTGTCAGGAATTTCAATCGTGACAGGATTTCTAAATTCAAAAGTATCTAGTATTAAGTATACGAATAAAATTCTTTTATTACATTTATTTCTGTATTTATAGGGAGATTCTGGTGGTCCTTTGACAGTGAACGGAAAACTAGCTGGAATCGTGTCCTGGTCGAAGAACTGTGCCGACAGAGTATATCCTTCCGTGTACACTCGCGTCAGCATGTACCTTGCTTGGATAAAAACACACGCCGTGTAAAATATGTAAGAAACTGTAAAAATAATTACACAATAGAACCTTGATTATTCTCTTTAATTATATAGCCAACACTATAAATAAACGATGATCCAAGAAGAAATTTTTTAAAGCATGCTTACAAAATTCGATCGAAATTATTGAGTTTTTACCAAAAATCAAGATTCTGAACGATCTAGATCGCAATAGACAGTGATTCAATTAATCGGGATTATACTGTATGCTTGCATCTTTGTTTGAAACTGACGGATACAAGAAATTCAACTAATTTCAACGTCATTTTTAAAAACAGAACTTTACCTTTACTGATAGTTTGTAAAAGATTCGAAAAACAATCCGGCGCACGCAGTAGAAGCGAAAGAAATTTTTGCAAAACGACGAATAACTTTATTTTGTGTTTGTTTCAATTTTAGCTATAAAAGGATACTCCGTGCAGTTGAATTTGCGGGAAAATTGAACTAGTCGATTGCGTCTCGATCAAAAAACGAAATACCGGCTTGCGCAAAGCCCCGAAGCAGGTCCATCAAATTGTTGAACCGAAAAATTCTGCGAAATAGCTTCTAGGAATAACGGTGTGTGCTTGTTCGGTCGAAAGATTAATAAAAGCGCATGTTCCAGAGAAAGAAAAGAAGTTTTGATCCGAATAAAACCTTCGGCTAGCTACAATACAATATTTCAATAGGAATTGGGTTGAAATATTCATAAACGATTTGAAGAGATCTCAGTCAACACTGAGTATTAAATTAAAATCGAATAAAGTAAGAAATGCATTATAAAAGAATATAATCCTTTTAACATTGTAACAGTTGAATCGCTCGAGTACCTATTAATTTAATCAAAGCCTCAATAAATGAAATTACGTCGCGCGTAATTAGAATTTTTTAATATTAAGTTATGAGAACATAAATTTCCAAAAACATTTGTAACTTAGAAATATTTCAGGCGTGTACTTTACTAATTCAATTTCACACAATTTTGAATGTAAATTTCCAGTCGTTGCTCAAAAAGAATGGGACACTTTCAACACCTCGCCGCGTAACGCAAACATGTCAAAAGAAATAATGGCGCGGCGAGCTTGTTCTTCCGCTTTACGAGAGTACAAAGACCGTAGTAAAATGGCGAACCATCCACGTCCCTATTTACCGAATCCTTGCTCTCGAAAAGAGCTGAATCCAGCCTTCGATTACGTCACGGCCACTAACAATCCGAATTTTAAATCGCGAAAGCATAAAACGGCGGTCGTTGCTAGCACAACCTAAAAATCGGACGGTAAGAGCTCATAAATCGAAAAACTCTGAAGAAATAGTAAACAAATCGGTTACAGTAAAAGTGTTTAATTTTAAAGGAACAAGAGGAAAGTTTATTATTGCATTAATAGTTTCAATTGATTGTTACCTGCATTTCGATTTGCACAACTGGAACAACTTCATCGGAGCATTGATAACTAGTTTTTACTAAATAATATTGGACGAAGTTTTATATTTTGCAAATATGTTGTTAGTTGATATCGATATCTTTCTTTACGTCAGCAAGTAGACATCTTTCAAAATGATAATGAACCGATGTTCACCCAATTTTCAAATTCCTTTGTCAAATGGATTATCTTCTTTACGAGTCCCTCAATTGGTACTGTCTTTACGTAGCAGACTGAAAAACTTAGCAGTGCCCGAGCCCGAAGGAATTTTATGGTAACGTAAAGATGGAAGATCCGGGTATTCTCATTTTACGATGTCATTAAAACAGTTTAAGGGGAAGGGAAAATTACTGGGACTCGTAACGTCCTAGGAAACTCATTTATAACTAAGCAAATTAAAGAGATCCCCGGCTGCGAAACCGAATTATACTCACTGAATAAGAAATAAGAAATCGGGAAGGAGAATATTGTTCGAAGTTTAGATTTGCCTTTATAATGTGAATCCGGAAAATCCTCTCGAATACACACGAGTATCATTACCACTTTTATTAGAAGTCTACTTAAAAACAATAATTATGTTCTCCTACTTTTTCCAATTAAAATTTTCATCCCTGATTTTCTGTGAAACGACGAATTCCCATTATTTAATTGGATGTGTATTAGTTTTTAACGAGCGAGAATTTTTTGAATTTCTAAAAACTTTTTCATTCGTAATTTAAAATTTTCCCGTTCATTTATTCTTTCATAGTGGTTTCAAACAGAACCAATTGTTTATCATCACAATTATCAACGTACATTATTATCTATTTTCTCATTTCACTAACTCTGAAACTAAGTTGATTTATTAATCCCTAAACTGCAATGTAAGTCAGTTAAAATCGTGATAAACGTGTGTTTATAATTTCCACGAAGAAAAATTTAGTTGAAATGCTTGGCGGTTTTGTTCATAATCATTTTACATATTATAAGTGTCTCCAACAAATTCTATCATTAATGACCACCACAACGAAGTGTCAATAGGTTTATCAATGGTTTACAATCTTCCACGAGTAAATATTTCCCGCGACCCAAAATATAATATTCTAAATACCGCAAAAGTTCTATTACAACCTTCATATTTCAACGTTCATCATACTTCAACGTAATATCTGCCCTCTTAAAATTAGAACAAGCTTATACTAGCAACCGAATTCATTTCCGTCACAATCTAATATTCCAAATGTATAAATAACCTGAGAATCGCAGCTAGTTTAAAGAAATATTTATAGATACAGTCAACGTGTTAAGTACCAGGAAAAGAAATTAATAATTAAGTCTGTCGAGAAGTTCTCTCCAATAATGTCCTCTCAAGTTTCCAAAGATATATCATTCCACAGAAATGGAATCCACAAAGTACCATCAACCTACGAAGAAGTCACTAGTAAGAATACAAATGATATTGTTCAGTACTGAAAACGTAGTATTTTCTTTTCGAAAAATGGAACTTTCCGGTGGAACGTAATACTTCCTCGCGAAGGACCAGCTTGCGAAATGAACTTTCTCTATCTACGGTAATTAAGAAAGTTCGTTTGCACAGTGGATATTCGGAGTACCTAGCAAGTATACATTTATTTACGAAGAGGAGATACCGAAAGAAAAGGAAAATCGGGAACAGAATGCAACAGGCAACTCGTCCGCGGTTGGTTCGGTTGTTTTTCCCTGGCAAATTCGAGGCAATTTCGTCTTAACGCTACCCGATGTTAATCCTAAGATAAGCAATCTCGCGATTTCTCCCCGTTAGCGTGCCGACTGCGGTTGCCGCTGGAGAATACGGGAGAATATCCTCCAGAGGACCATGCGTAATTGTTAACTCATAACGCGAGGAAGGGGCTCGCTCCTCTTCGTATTTATAAACTCTGCTTAACCGTTGTCACATCGTCCGTGAGAAACTTTCACGTGGACGCAAAGTGTACCGCGCTTTAAAGCACAAACTTTTCAGACACGCGGACACGGACGAACCGGTAGAAAAGTTCGTACGAATATAATCTTGTTAGCACGTTTTTTCTTCTTCTTTTTTAGGTCTACAGAGTTGTTAGTATTTTCCGTTTACGAAGTTTGATGAGTATATATTTATCTGAGCACGGAACGGAATTATGTAAGACTTTTCCTGGCGATTCGGACGTTTTCGGATCTGTCGAGATTGAAATTCGATTAACGTGACCATTCCGTAACTGTATCGAAATTTGTATAAATTGGTCGTGCGAAGTTCATTTTCAAATGTCCGTAAGGTAAGGGGATACTAAAATTCATTTTGCAGTTTTTATACGGTGAAGAAACAGTAAAATTTATTTTTAAGTTTCTGTAAAGTAAGAAAACTCTAAAATTGAATTTCAAAATTCTGTGAGGTGAAGATTAGTCGAATTCATTTTCAAATTTCTATAAGGTGAAGAAATAGAATTTATTTCCAAATTTCTGTGAGGTAAACAAATGTTAAAATTTTATTTCGAACTTCTGTAAAGAATGGTAAAATGTATTTTCAAATTTCTATAAGGTAAAGAAATATTGCAGTGCATAGAGGTTTGTCGTACATTTCAATGAATAATTTTGAAATTTGTATATTCTCTGTGGTCATCAATTTTGTACTAAAACGTGTGTCTAACAATATGGAAGTTGCTCCAATAGATTTCAGAGATTGATGGAGGATCAAAGGATCAATTTTATCGAATGAGATATTTTTTAATCAGTAATCGATTCGAACACTTTCAACTTAGCCCGAGTCTCCCGTCATTTGCAATGGAAAAGAGTTGCACGCGGTGGCGCACCTCTCTGCAGTAAGATTCCCAAAGCTTTTGAAACCTTCAATACGTAAAAGTATATGAAGTTCCGAAGGGTTTCAAACTCTCCGCAGTATGAAGGTTTCCTATCGTCTTATAAGAGGCCGTTCTCGCATACATACACTCCTATCAAAGGATTTTTCATTTTTCCGGGCTTTAAACCGTCGCAATAAGGAAAACTATTTCTCTTGCAAAACTTTTCCCATCAGAAGTATGTATTTGCCCGTTCGCCGTTATCGCGGCGCACAATGCTGTTCATGGAAAGCGTTCAAAATAAACGTCAGACAGAATAATATATTAGCAATTGATATCAACACTTCAGAAGTGGGATTTCTGCTAACGTTAAGAATATTTGATATGCTTATATGTAACAGTTTAATAATAATCACTAATATTTAACGTGTAAAGTATAAATACCAATTACAGTAATTAATGAAGACAAAGCTAAATGAAAAAGGAAATTAAAATTCGATGAGCATTTGATTTTTACAATAGAAGATGTTACTTAAGCGTTTGTTTACTGTGACAGTTCAATTTTCATTAAATCTATCTTTCATTATTTAATGTGCGTTAAAGTTCAATTTTTATTAAAATACTGCTGCGAAACTTTGTATGTTGATTTTCGATTTAATCTGCTTAAAAGCTTGACTACTCTGAACTATACGATGTACCTTTAAAAAGCCAGTTTGTAATCAAAAGTGAAAGTGGCAGCTTGGGTTTGAAGAAAATTTTTTTCAGAGAAAATATTCCGTACGAGTACTTTATGGGATAATGGCAATTTCTGAAATATTGCAAAAAAGTTTCGGGTACAAATGCAATACCGTAACGGCTAAGTGAAAGTTAGACAATGTGTTTGCAAGCAATTGACCATTGCCATTACCTTGGAGGGTTCACTGATGGGATGACCAACCGATCGATACGCTGGGACAGATGCGGAAGTGCATCGGCCCTGATGTTGGCGTAGGTCCAACCACTTCGGAGCTCTTACAGATACCGACGATGGCGGAAAGACTTTTTTTTTTACGAAAAGAACCGATTCTTGCCGACTGTAAATACTAGGAATCAATTAACCGAAGAACCGAAGATTACCATTATTACCAACGATCACAGATCATTTTCTCAGTCTACGAAGAACAAAATGTTTCTTCTCATTTCAATGCACAATACTGTTTTAAATTCGGTGGAGCTGAAAAATGTATTATTATGTAGCACCGAATGAAAATTTGAAATTAGATATCATTTGAAACTAAACACCAATGGGGTCGTAACAAATTATTAAAGAATACTTAAAATATTTTCAAATTAACATAACTTTATCTTTCTTGGCACTTTTTTCACAAGTTCTACTTCAATTTTTCTTACTTCCAATACCTTTTATGAGTAAGTGTTTAGAAACTAATTAATCTAGTTAATACAGCACAATCATCGAAAAACCTATTAACAAATTTCCATTCGTTATGCTTATTTCTCGATATTAACAAATTTCCAATTGTTATGCTTATTTCTCTGTTATAACAAATTTTCGTTTGTTTTGCTTACTTCTCTATATTAACAAATTTCCATTCGTTATGCTTATTTCTCGATATTAACAAATTTCCATTTGTTATGCTTACTTCTCTATATTAACAAATTTCCGTTCGTTATGTTTATCCCTCGATATTAACAAATTTCCATTGATTATACTTATTTCTCCAAATTAACAAACAGCTGATCCCTGTTTGTTAATTTGGAGAAATAAGTATAATCCCCCATCTATTACAGAAACACCTCCAACTGTTCAAACATTCTTTCCCTTTCAATTTTTTTCAAAAATAGGCTGTAGATTCGAAATTTCCACCCCAGACGAAGTCCGATGTTATCCACGCGTAGTACAAGTTCAATGTTCCGTGTAGTTCACGAGGTCCTGCGGCCCAGCGGAACTTTACGAAGCCCGAAGCTACTTTCAGGACTTTTGGAAGCTTCTCGCGAAGCTGCACGCCGAAAGTGGTGAAGGGTGTTTTGTGTTTTATACGTCCAGCGTGGGACATCGAGTTTCCTCGAGAATTTTATAACGGATAAAAGATATCGGCGAAGTTCTGTTGTCGTAAATTCGATAATTCGGATGGGACGAACAGATAAGTCAAAGCCGATGGCTGGTCTTCCTGTTGCATTAACCATTTATCTTACAACAACATGTGAGACTCGTGGTGAACATTTTAAATAGAATCTAACAAGCATAAATTCTACTCAATTCTTTTGAATTCAAATTAAAAATTCTATACATATTCTAATGTTTGCCCTAGAATATAGTAATTGATAACAGAAGATTAATATTTAATTAAAAGATAAATATTCTATGTATATTCTAATCTTTGCCCTAGAATATAGTAATTGATAACAGAAGATTAATATTTATCTTCTTCCAACAAATTATTATTGACAAAGTTGTTGTATCGATCACAGTTGAAAAATAAATTATAGGGCAAAGGGTTAACACTTACGCTGGCAATCGGACATCATGGTACTCATTTTGAAATTTTAGTTCGGTTTTCGAACATTCTTACGTCGATTTTTAAAGAATTTCCACGAAAATATTGTAATATTGAAAGGATAAAGTGGCAAGACCAATTGCGAGCAACCAAAAATCTGGAAACCAGGTGTGAAAGTTAAACAAGGGAAAGTTCGAAATTACACTTGAAAAATTGAATTGCTAGTACTAAATAACTAAAGCAGTTTCCAATAACTTCTTATTTCAGACTAGATTTATATTTATTGTACATAAACTAAATTTAATTGTTTATGAAATATTTAGTAAATTCTACACACCGGTTTATCCATATCGAAATTCAGGACATTATAGATTTCGCACTCCAAATTTACATGTTTGAAAATCAAATTCACCATTTGGCAAGTCAGGTACTTCCATATATATATTTTATATAACCCTTTGCACTCGGAAGTTTTTCACTAGAAATATTTGAACATTTTCCAATGAGATAAAAATATTTTGCGAAACTAACTCGAAGAGAAATCATACGTACAACATAATCATACGACAAAGCTATTTTATTTCAATATTTCTCAAATTGATGCGTTATACAAGATAGAATATTAAATATGAAATTTCATAATTATACTGTATGAAATCAGGTGAGTTAGTTATAGTAAGTAAGAAATAAAAAATTTTATTACAAAGAGGTGTATTACGTATTTATTACATTGTATAATGTATATAAAATAAATTTTTGGAACGTTAAAATAAAAATAGGGATAAGTCCCTAAAAATCTGAGAAGACAACTGATCATCCTGTGTCGTATGCAGACGTTGCTGCATTATTTTCCCTAGGAGAACAGGCATCGCCGCGAGACTTCGCGTAAGTGACGGGGAAAGAATGGGAACGTTGAACGACAATTCATTGGTTGGCTCGCACCATAAGAGAACCAGTAGCTACGCCATTATCAGCGTGTATGAGGGTCTCAAAGCACCTGGATCATCGCCAATTCCCCCGCGAACGTACTGTCTTCCGCGATTTCTCATTCTACAGCTCGATTTCAATCTGATCCATTACACACCGGTATTACTGAAATTGCTTGATATCCCTTGTGTCCCCTTCGGTTTCCGTTGTCCCTATGGTGAGGGTGACCCGCGTTGTTGACAAACGTTTTCGATAATGGCCAGGGTGATTCATGCAGTTGTTGCGCCGATTTTTTGCACAATTAAACCACAGAGGCTCGCGTAGAACAGTTAACACTGGAACTACTGTGCAACTGACTTCTTCATATTTCTTTATGAAAACCATTCGCATTCGTGAAGGTCTTAATTGATTTATAGTTTAGTGTAGGTATCACTGAATCAGCTTCTTTAATAATTTCGCAAAGTATTTAGTACTTAGTATTACTTTAGTATTTAGTCCAGTAGTTCTAGTGTTAAGGAAAACTATTATCAAAAGTTTGGTTTTAGTAAAATACTATTATTAATTTCAGTGATCGTATAAAAAGAAACCAGGAATGTAATTTCGAATCGTTCAGTAGTTCTAATGTTGAGGAAAACTATTACGAACGGTTTAGTTTTAGTAAAATTCTGTTATTATCTTCAGCGATCGTTGATCGTCAATTTTAATGATAAAAAAAACCCAGGAATGGAATTTTAAGCCGTCTAGTAATTTAGCGTTCAGGAAAGCTATTACAAAAATTTTAGTTTTAGTGAAATTCTTTTATTATTTTCAATGAGAAAGTGATGAAGCGTTCGATGTTTTATATGAATCCTAAGACACTAGAATTTGTTAAGGAATTTATATTAGATTTGAATAGACAAATCCCTTACGTTCGCAGTAAATTTACAGGGACAACGCTGACCAATTCATTCAAACGCGTTTCTCCAAATATTTTTTTTATTGAAGAATCCATGAAACCGTTTGAATTAACATTTACATGTCGCTGCACGCGATCACCGCGGGAACAGGGATTTTTTTAAATAAATCGTAGCGAATCGTTTCATATTTTTCGTGTCAAGCAAATAAATGTGTCCGCGCGATGCGTGCGCGAGTCAATAAATATTTCCGCTCGAACAGCAACACCAGCGCGCAAAAAAGCCCCGGTATATTTCTGTTCGGCGTGACAGGCCAAAGTATCGCCGTATTTCCATGGAATTTTTACACGCGACGTTTAATACGGACGTCTCACATTGTGGATTATAGCCCGCGTCAAGTCACGTGTAATGGACGCCATACTTTTCCTCGTTTTTGACTGGCGGTGAAATAAAAACCGACGAAACTTTTATCGTCGCCTTACGCGCATATTAAATTTGTTCAGTAGAAATAGAGTAGCACTTCGATTGGTGCTTAAGATGTATTCTCAAAATACAAAACATTGCACGAAGTTATCTTGGCATATACTAAATGAGAATAAAGAAATTTTATTGTAATTTTAACACTGGAACTATCGCGCAGTGAAATCGACTTCTCTTCATTTTTCCATAAGAATTATAAAAGAGTATTTACTAACATTTCGATTGACATATTTAGCTGTCGCTAAATCAAATTGTTTAGTCATTTCTACGAGAAATACCTGTATCCTTTCAACATCTAAAAAAAGAAATCAGAACTGCGTAATTTTATCTCATCCAGTAGTCCTATTTATCAAGTTACTTTTATATTAACTTAACAAGCTTTCAATAGCCTCGTTATATCGAATCAACGTTAACCCTAATCGGACCACGATGTGACTTTGAGTCACACTTGAACTTTTCACTTAAATCTTTTGATTATTTCATATTGCATTCCCAAAAGTTTCTTTGGACTTTTAAAATTTGGGCCCTATAAACGAAGACAATACCATTTTAATCATTCCTTTTATTCTCATAAGTGACTGAGAGTCACATCATGGTACGATTCGTTGTAAAAACACGTGGTACGATTAGGGTTAACTCAAGTAGCATTAAATGTCTAACTATACGAAAAGTATTTCTTCCGTAGGGTTATAATATATTTCCAAGAACTATTACACCATAAACATGTTTACGGAAGCAAATACAATTAAGAAAAATAATTAAATAGGCCCCGGGCAAGATTGGCTACCACTAAAAGCAATGGAAAATATAAACATTCGGCGATCGAAACGAGATCTGGCTATCTTATCTATAGAGTCATCTCGCCCGGAATTATCCTATTTTCGTTGCTTTCGCGTGAGTCATTTTCAATTTTCGCGGGGAATTGATACATCCATCCGGTACCGGGGAAGGTGGCAGCGAACCGAGCGCGGTGCCCAACGTAAATCGCCCTTTGATTCGGCTCTTGTGTTTGCCCGGGCTGGTCAAAATCCATCGTCGAGCAGACATCCGCAACGATTTGCACAATCGGTTAACCACTCCCGAATATACATTCATGACAGCTCTTTTGACAAAACCCAGATACCTGCCGCCCGCTTATTTATCATGCTATGTGCCTGGAAATTGAATCCGTAATGGTGTTGCCAATTCGATCGTGCTTCATCGGTTTGCAGATCCAGCTGCCATTCGGCAGACAGAGAATAGATATTTGTGTATCTAGAAACGGCCTCAGCGAACCGTTACGAACCAAAAATGAAGCCATACGGATAAAGTGTTTCGAATGGCGAAGGAGAAATTAACACGTTCAACACCGCATGATTTCATAGGACAAAATACACAAAATGGAGAAAATATAATATTAAATCATTTGATTGAATTGCATTATTATTGTTACATGTTCACCTAGCTGAATGTCACTGCGTTAGTCAGTATTATTTATAATATAGAAATGTTTTCAAATCAACGTTTAATTGAATGAACAATAGCAATTCGATTTGATTGGGGATCACCGGTGACCCCCACGGCATTCAACGTGTTAAGAATTAGGATTTCCACTAAAAGAACTCCTTTGTCGGAAGAAAAAGAATTGACAAGATTGTTTATTTTTAACGCGTCTAACGTGTATTCCGAGTTTTCAATGATTCCTTATTACAAAAATATAGATACTTTAAATTATTCGAATGTTTCTTTCTGTGATCTAAATTTCAATTTCCCGCCACTTTAGTTTGGGAAGCGGAACGTATTTGGTACAAAATGGCGGCCCGTGCTGGATTAGAATGGTGGGCAGAGAGTAGGTGAATTATTAATTGTATCTGATTAATTTAGCTGAATCTAAACAATGGGATAAGGTAACAATGAATAATGCGATGCACTGATTCCTCTTGAATGTACGAACGCGTGTAAACTGTTTCGAATTGCTGTACCGAATCGAAGCGAAATAATCGTTCAACTTTGTAATGGATTAACGTTACTGGTGAACACGCGTTTATTTGCGAAACATTATCTTTCGCTTGAACTGAGCCGGAGGATCAGATTGGAATAATCGCAAGGGATTATACGTATAATTACCTCGAGTCTACTTGAAATCTGCCGTGTTATCTGACTTTAAATAATTAACATCATGAAAACAAATTCGAATTATAAGATCAGACGTCGCACGAGTAAAAAGAAATATTGCGTGTTAGATAAAAGATATTAAGAAATTAAAGAAAACATTTCAGTTCGCTGAAGTTGTTCAATGAGAACTGGCTGCTTAATGTTGCACTTGCAAGTACAGTTTTATCGCGTGACGCTAATGTCCTCGCAACGAACGTAATTTAAACTCCTTGGCCGGACGAAACGTTCGGCGAAAAAAAAGCGTCTCATCGCGACAGAAAAAAGCTATTTGTACGATGCAGAACGGGTAATTAGATTACGAGTTCGGCGGAAGTAAATATCATTTACAGAAGTTGCATCAAAGAGCCCGGGCTAAACATTATTTACGTTGGTTAAACTTTGCTAATGAGACGAAGCGCGGGTGTAATGGAAAAAGACGTGCAATGCGCGCGCGAACGCGAGCGCGCTGTTTGTTGCGTGCGGCGCGGCTTGCATTATCTGCCGCAAATGGCCCCACGGTTCCATGCTACTTGCCGTGCAACAACAGTTCCACCGTAGGAATCTCGATGCCGTTTTGCATCTTGATAAATGCCCGCGGTCGTATTACTTCTACCCGTTCTTTGGAACAATCAACGAAGCGCCGGGATGCATACCCGGCGATTCACGCGGATCATAATGCAGAAGCGGGATATACTTTAAGAGTTTCGACCGTGTTGGAATTAGTTAATTAGCGCAGCTGTGCCATTATTGTGTATCGCATAAACGAAAGCAATTTCGAATCTGGAGGTCTCACGTTTACACCGTAAATAGTTGACGTTCTGCTGGAGAATTGGGTAGAAATTGCAACCGTCACGTGCAAACTAAACCGTATGGAAAAAATTTAGAAAAATAGTAGTGGGAATAGAATAATAGTGAATAATGGAAGGATAATATAAAAGGAATTTTTATTGTAGATGTGAGAATACGTCGGCAATGGAAAAATAATAGGCGAATGTAAAAATACATGGACAGTGAGAAAAATCTTTTATTCCATCTTGTAACATAAAAGTAATAAGATTGGCAATCCAGTAATGACAAATACTGAAGCGACAGTAGGCAAATATAAAAATACATAGACAATGATAAAGATCTTTTATACTTTTTAGTAATATAAAAGTAATGATAATGGAAATAAAACATTGGTAAATAACGAAGGAACAAAAGGCAAATGTAAAAATATACTGACAATGAGAAAGATCTTTTATTCGTTCTTGTAATAAAAAAATAGAATAATGACAGATAATGGAACAAGGGTCAAATGTAAAAATACATAAAAAATTAGAAAGGTCTTTTATTCCTTATTGCAAAAGAAAAGTAATAATAATGGAAATAGAATAATGGCAAATAATGAAGGAACAAAAGGCAAATGTAAGAATATACTGACAATGAAAAAGATCTTTTATTGCTTCTTGCAAGAGAAAAGTAATAATAATGGAAATAGAATAATGGCAAATAATGAAGGAACAAAAGGCAAATGTAAAAATGTACTGACAATGAAAAAGATCTTTTTATTCTTTCTTACTTTCTCAAGGGAATGGAAACTTGCACTCGTTGCCCTAACCCACATACGTCGAGGCGAAGAACACGGTGAACGAAGCATTTGTCACGAGACACGGAAGTTCCATCCGAGATGGAATAAAAGTCTAGCGACTTCTGCGCTATCCTATCCCGTCGAATTGCAACGTTGAACGGTCGTGACAATCAAATTGAAAGGACATAAGAAATCCTGTGTCCGATACGAGTTATTGATCCATAAAGAACTTAAGACGTATACTCACGTCAAACGGCCGTAAATCGTGGTCTCGACCTTAATAACGCAAGAAGATTACTTTCGATATCTCTCGCGGAGTCCATATATAGTATATATCCGGCCGAAGTCCCGATAAAAGGCTTTCGGTGAATTTTCGGTGTTATTCGCGTAGCACCACTAAATTTTCCACGCTCGCTCGATCGTTATTTCAAGCTCGAAAGGAGCCGAGAACGGTCGCTGCGAATCCCGTGTAGCTCCAGCTGAATTTCAGAAACTCGAGTGCATTCGATTCTACTGTTCTTTTATTACAATTACGGTGTACATTAATTACAATAAATATTATCGATATCTTAATCAATATACGCGAACTTTTGTTAATGGAAAATACTATATATACAGGATGATTAGAAAAAGAATTCAGAACTTAATAAGTTGATTGTGTTCACCAAATAGAGAAATAATAAATATCGAGAAATTAATAATCTTGTAGTCATAAACAATTTTCTTGTAGATATATGATTGTAAGGTAACATATATGAATCGTGTGAATGATATGTAACAAACATTTGTTTTCAAGTGTTAATCGAAATCTAGAAAGTGGAGGATACCTTATGGTGTTCGGTTAAGTGGAGAGCCGAGATCTATGGTTGACCTAACCACGTGGGACCTCACTAATTTACGACCTCCTATTAAGTGGAAGTACCTCATATTGCACCTCATTTAACTCGTTACACAAAACGATGTCGTATTTCAAGCGGGAAAGCATGAGATTCTGTTTTAAAATGTTAGGCAACCGATTAAACGATTAAAAGCTACCGTGAGAACTAATTTTACGCACTCCTAATAACTTGTAAAGTGTTATAATTAAAACTTTTAGAAAGAATTGATGGAACTTTTAAAATATGTAGCACAGGAACTCGTTCGAATAGGAATTTTATCCGCCATACTTGTTCAAGATTATTTACATTATCACTCGAATACATGACGATAAATTAAAAGTAAGCAATGAATAGTTATCTAGATAGGATATTAGGATCACATTTAATTAGTTAATGAGGTATCTTATGTAAATGTTCATTTAAAAACAATTCAAAAACTACTCAATCTTGGTTTGACCAATGGCACTACGCGAATCATATTTATGAATTCGGGCACAGAAGATTCAAATCCTTTGAACCATCGCAGGAGCTTCTCCAGTTTTATCCGCTCTGAGTGCTAAACTCGAATGCAAACGGACAGTTCGCGCGATCAGTCGAAATGCAATTATAAGCCTACCGGCGCTAGATTTAGGAAGGATAATGCAGACGGTTGAAAAAGGATAGGAGGTCAGGTGGTGCTGTAAGGATCAATACGCCATCCTCTCTCGAGAGAGGCTCACGTGTTGCTCCCGTTTCCGGTGCCACCCGGCGAACCGAAAAGGATCAATGTGCCCCTTTCTGCGATCGCTTCTAATTACCGCACATTACGGACGTCTACACAAATTTCTGCTGTCTGGCTTGCTTGAAATTTAACAAATTATCGCATTAATCAACACTTCACCTATCGAAGTACAATTAATACGTCGATTGCAACGAGAATTTTCAGTGTTTCATACAGTATTACTTATCCTTTCATAGTAAAGATAAATTGTATTAGAAGTAATTATTAACAACTCGGTACCAAAGTGTTTACGTTACAGTATCGTCTAATTATGTACGTTACTAAATATTCTTAGTCGGGCTACTGTAATCGAAGCACTAATCGATGACACAATTTTCCATTGAAAATCGACTCAATAATTTCCTTTGAACAATAATCCCCAAGAAAATAATAACCATATCAGGTCACGCGAGATGTTATGTTAATTCGAGATTCAATTTGCTGTAACTATTGAAATAATGAATGAACGAATCCTTGTATAAAGGTTATTCATCCCCGTAAACTGTTCAATAGCTGCCGGTAGGTAATGCGTTAAAACAGTGTTTTGTTGGTCGCGCTATACCCGTCTACTCCAGACGCACGCAGCCATAATTAACGCAGAAATAATTAAGCTGGAAAAAACTAAAGAACGACGGGAGAGTGGAAAATATGAAAAACATTACTGGGTCAGGAACGTGCCGCGGCTGCGGGGATAGCGTCTCAAGCTGGCGATATCAATATTCGTTTGAATTTAGAAGCTTCGCCCGATTCGCAGAATCTGAAGATAGCATTTAAACAGGTCGCAGGTGAAATCCGGATCGAAAACTGTCGTTGAAACCATTTTTAGAACATAAAGAATCCCTCGATCTCTTCGGCGAGAATTATTCCACTTTTAATTCAAGCTTGAAACCCGATGGCCGCGTACACTGCCCGCCAAAAGTTTCCAATCGCTCGACGATTCTCGGAAATCTCGGAAACGGTTATACCGTGCGACAAATTTTCTACGCGTTCGAAGATAATGTTCTTAGGAACAACCATTGAAACTTGTATCTTTCGTAAATTGATATACAATCATTTTTAAATACTTCACCGCGTTAACTCGACAAACACTTCTGCCAAAAATTCGCACGATTGCACAATTCTGAACAATACTAAGCCTAGACAGTGTTTTTCATACAGCTCTACTTCTAATTTCTTCTCATGTTCTTTCAATAAAAGATAGTTCTTTTTTGATAGAAAGATATTACAAAATAATTCTTTTTTCATAAGAAGATAATACTTAGATAATAACTCTTTTTTGATATTACTTAAAAAACAATTCTTTATTGGTAAAACCATTATTGTACGTTACTCTTCGCGCAGCTTTTTATTTTCTAATTTCCATTCCCCGTTTTTTTCTACGCTCATAAATGTAAACGAAGTAGAAATGGTCCTTTCGGAACATTAGAAAATCCCCGTGCGGTTGAAAAGATTACGCGCATTCGCCTGATTCCAGCGTGAATAATCCTGTTGCAATCTTGAGGACGTTGTAACAAGGTATGCATGCAACTATGGAGCTGTCGCAGCTTAATGCGCGGCGAATTATGCTATTCAGTCGAGTGTATCACGTTACAGCAAGCGACGAATTTCCCGAGCACCCTTTAAGGAACCGCGCGCCGCCCCCGCGGGATGACATCTCTCGTTCCAGTTTTCCAACGAAAATCCGGGCTGGCCCGCAAAGGGACGCGAAACTGTGCACTCGAATGATTCACACGAACACGAACACTCGAAAGTCCACTCGTTTTCCTTGAACAACCTTTGAATCGTCCGTTCCGCCTGCGCTTTTGTCGAAGTTGATACTTTAAAGAGCTCGGATACTCGCCAGACAATCCAAAGGTCGAAAGGGAGGAGGGCGGGAATAATGAAAAAAAAGAGGGAGACTAAGGGAAACGCCGGATCCGAAAAAGGATTAATCTCGTGAAGCATCAATTAAGGATTAACGAAGCATCAGAAGACGGACTTGAAAAAGAGAGCAGAACTAAGAATTCGCAATTTCAGTTCATTGTTTCTCGGGTAATATTGGAGAAAGCAAAACTGTAATTTTCATTTCACTGTTTTCTCTCCCTCTTTACTGGCAAGAATGATCGTCAGTAATTTTGAACAGATCGGCAGAATTATTTTGATAAAAATGTTTGACTTTTTTGTTCGAATGTTTGGATTATTATCAAACTTAGAGGAAGGTTGTAAAAATAGTATTGTGTATAATTTAGTTATAAATTGTAATCGTGCAAAATTGTACATTGAGAAAGAATACGCTTCCACTGATTGTTCTTATCGAACGTTTATTCTTTTTCATTGTCCGTATGAATGAACTAAAATTTTGATTGGCGCATTGCGAATGATATTATTCTAAGTTTATGAAAAAGTGCCGTGATTCTTTTTAGGATTGATAAGGCAGATAAGTTACAAACACTCGTCAAACTTGGGGCGCGGTTCTAAAGATTTCAATGTCGATCATAAATAACGAATTTGATTTATTTCGGGAATATACACGCAATAACAATGTATGAATAAGCATTGCCGCAACATATTGATACGCCAACGTTTATCAGTGCTCCACATTATCAGTGAATCTACCATATTCATTCAGACTACTGAATTGCGCAGCGGAGAATACTTAAAAGATTTTATCGATACATCCTGCATAGAGATTTAATTACTGATCATTTGAAAAATCTGTTCTTTTATTACATCCTGTACTTCCAGGTTTTGCGATAGGAAGGTCGAAGATTTTTATAAATCAAATTTAACATTCATTTCTATACTGAAACAAATAAAACACTTTTCAGAGTATCACTCGATGATCGACAATACTTGATGTATTGGTTTAGCATTTTCTTTTATCTCAAACAATCAAAGAAATAGTGAGTTTTCATAGCGAGTATTTTCTATTTAAATGACAGAATGATAAATTACTTATTGATCTATCTTATATATCTGTTCGCTGATTTTCAAACAGACTTCTAATATCAGTGTGGCTTTCTATTTCTTTTTGTACACTTCGATTAGAAGCACTTAACTCTTCTATTTCTTAGATCTGTACAATAAAAACCAATATAAAGCTTAGTCAGCACACTAATTGATTTGCTTGATGCAATCGCGATCATTAGCCGGAGCAGTCTTATCGTTTCAATATTCACTCATTAAGTACCTGTCAAATAGGATTAAGATCTCAGCAGGCAGAAAATCCAAATGCGTACGTCACAAAACAGAAAATCCAAATGTGCACCACACGAAACAATTGATTAGTGAATAATATAAACAATCTGAAGAAATATGTCTCCGAGGATTTCTAAGAAAAGAAACATGAAACGCACAAGAGTCACAGAATTCCATTAATTTATTCGTGGATATTCTTTTACATCAACGTGAATGTGAACGACACGATTTGCATTTCTCTAGAACTTTACATTTTAGATTCCCCGCCTTTCATACACTCTGAACGAGGACCTGAAACTTTTAACACTTTTTTCACAGCACATTTCTTTAATTAATGAACACGACACGTCGGGACGGTGTAATCCAATTAAAATTTTTCAAATATTTCTACCGCGTGTCTATTCTCCTTAAACTAGGACTAAGTGAACATTCCTAAAATTCATTGCAGAATTTCACAATCCACGTGACTTTGGAGACAATCGTCATATCGGTATACAAAAATTCGCTGATGTGCTTCGAACAATGATAAAATAGAACCTGAAAGTATTAAATTAACACTTTTTTATATTAACACCTCTTCCCAAAGATATTAACTCCCAAAATATTTTATTCTTCTGTTCTCTTCCATTTACGACTTCTTTAATGGAAACTTCACTTCAAACAACAGATCGTTACGAGACTAATATTTCAAAAGAAATTTTCGAATTTTCCTCTGTTTTGACGTAAAGAATTTGTTGCAATCAGTCGAAGATTTCCTTCTCTTTCACTGGCAACGAGTATCAGAAAAGCAAAAAATTTTCCACTCGCGATCGTATTAATGTTTGCTGCTTTCTTCGAGACAGTTTCTAATGTCAAGCTAGGAAAACCCCGTAACGAAGATAAGTGTCACTCGAGTGACATTTCCAAAGATGAAAAAAGTGTGTTGTCACCTAAGAGTGTTATGTGTAAACACTGTCGAACGGATACAGTTCGACGGCGTACGTGGATCGAGATATACGAGCTCACTCACAATTGTTATCAGAAAGCAATTAATCATAGTGATCTGGATCAATCACGAAATCTATCGTATTGATTCAAGACGGATTGCAGATCTATCTAATCTTGACTGAAGAGACACGGAAATCTCTTGCAGTTTCGAAACACCGGGACCCGGGTATATAAAATATTGCTAGCTAACCAAAACGAACGCAGTCGGTGGGAACAGCACGGATAGCAAACATGATTCTGTCAACCTTGTCAATTCTCGCTCTCTTATCCTTCTCAAATGGTAAGTGGCATCAATCATCGATAGTGTATTTCATTGACACGTCTCTTTCCACAATTTGCAATCGCGATATCGATTTATAATAATACACAGAATTTTCTACGACCGACAGCTTATGGAATTCAATGAAACCGATTTATACCGGTTAAATTGAAATTTGTCCAGAACCGACGACTTGTGAATTTCGAGTTTTTATACTGAAAATTTTCTACAGATCCATAAAATTTGATAATAGTTCACAGTCATTCTTATATTAGACATTCTGTACAACTGATTCATGGAATTCGATGAAATTAATTCATACGACTTAATCGATTAAACATTTTTCGCAACTTTACAAAAATTTCACAAAATTGATTTATAATATTTCTTCCATCATAAATTGTCTACTGTTGACGATTCGACAAAATTGATCTACATTAATTCTTATATTAAAAATATCCTAACCAACGATCCACGGAATTCTACAAAATTGAGAACCGAATATTTTCACGGACGGTCGCCATTATTACGGTTGCCGAGCCGTGAGCAATTTTTGTGGACATTGACAAGCGCAATGTTAATAAGTAGGATAATCAATGAGGCCGACCTAACGAGTAGCGGCTCATCCGTAATTATTACACACTAATCATTGTTTATCTTGGCATTTACACAGCCGCGCTGCTGCCGTGGTTCGATCCAAGGATCGTAAACGGGGAGAACGCGAAGGCAGGAGAAATTCCGTATCAGGTAATACTCCGTCATTTTCCTGTTATACCGAACAGTTGTTTGAGAAAGCAGATCAGCGTTAACTTAGCATCTGAAAACGTAATAGGGACTTGAGAATATAATATATATATATATATATGTATGTATGTATTATGTATGTGTATATGCATATGTATATATAATACTATATACTTAATATATATATATATATATATATACTTAACTGGAATTGGTCGCGTTTGTATTCCTCCAACCGCCATCTTTAATACGCTTCGCGCTTCGGTGATTCAGCTAAAATCCAGGGCACAACTTAGAATTTCTATCTAAATTTCGTATAACGAGAAACGTGGAATTTTGATTAGATAGTTTAACAATTATAACGTTATTTTAGTAATTTCTACTTTAATACTTACAAAATTATTCGAATAGTCTATACATTGTAATTTGATGTTTGGAATAATGTTACTCGTCGCCTGATTAAATTAAGCTATAAAATATAATTTACGGAATATAATTTTTCAAGAATATAATTGATAATTATTTATAAAACATAAGAAGAGACACTGTTTCTTGTAGCATTCTATTGAAACGGGATTTTAATAAGATTCTTTCGTCGTGAACGATATAACGAAAAACACGAGGATCTTTAATTCGATACTTTAACAATTATAATATTATCTCAGTAATTAGTATCTTAATAATTAACAAATCATTCGAATAGTCTATTCGTTTTAATTTGATGTTTGAAACAATGTTACTCGTCGACTGATTAAATCAAGCTATAAAATATAATTTACAGAATACAATTTTTCAAGAATAAAATTGATAAGTATTAATAAAACGTAAGAAGAGACACTGTTTCTTGTAGCATTCTATTGAAACGGGATTTTAATAATAACAAGATTCTTTTGTCGTGAACGGTATCGAAGTCCAATATTTTCCCCGGAACTCTGACCGGATTCCGGTCTCCTTAGATTCCATGAAATTATTCGAAAATATGTAATAAAAATAGCTTCCCTTGTTCTCAGGTATCCCTTCAAAACAAGGGTAGCTCGTTCCACTTCTGCGGCGGATCGGTTCTCAACGAAAATTATGTTATTACCGCGTCCCACTGTGTCTCAGGGTAAATATGCCAATGGAAATGCAAACTGAAGACTCGTTCTCGTAAGAAACTCCTGTGACTAAAATGAAAATACATTTCTTACAGGAAAACTGCGTCGCAAATCAAAGTCGTAGCTGGTACGATCGATTTGTCGAAACCAGGCTCTGAACACAATGTTCTGAAAATCATCATGCACGAGAAGTATAACTCCTTGGACTCTTGGATAAACGACATCGCGTTGCTGAAGGTGATTAAACACGGATTTCTGCAATTCTTGAAGTATTCCGCTGAAGAATTTCTTATGTAATATTTAATCATCCACTTTCGACGGTTACAGGTTGAAAAACCATTCGTGAAATCGAAATTGATCTCGTTCGTCCCACTCGTATCGGAAAATGACGTTGTCAACCCTAATGAGGTAGCCACTGTGTCTGGATGGGGCAGACTTAGGGTAAATAAATTTATAATAATTTTAATAAAGAATTTAGTCTTGGCGAAATTGTTTGTTAAATTTTAACATTGACGAGTGTACCATTGTGCTTTGCGAATAAGATAATTAAGGGTTATTCGAATGCACATTTTATTAGATTCGTAATGAAGTATTGCAATTATATGCGAATGTTTGAATGTTTTACTGAAACGTGATATTTTATCGGATTTATACCTGTATCGTTTTTTTTCTGGCAATCAACGAATACGTTTCGCATAATTGCAGCAAGGCGGCCCCACCACCATTCACCTACAGCGCGTCAACATTCTGATTGCCAACCAAGAGTACTGTACGCTCATGTACAAGAAACACGGATACAAAATCTACGACTCGCATGTCTGCGCATACGATCCATCTGTCGAAAAGGGATCGTGCAACGTAAGTTTAACTGAGATAATAATTCATTAATTAAAAGAACATCAGTATCTCGAAAAAGAAATTCCCGAATGATTGATTCTACAAGGAATTCGATTTTTAGATTTTGCCTGTCAATTCTGATTTCGTTATTGATTTCATTATTGATCTCGTTATTCCCTGTCAATTCTGATTTCGTTATTGATTTCGTTATTCCCTGTCAATTTTTATAATTCATTATTGATTTCGTTATTCCCTGTCAATTTTTATAATTCATTATTGGTTTCGTCATTCCCTGTCAATTTTTATAATTCATTATTGATTTTATCGATTATCAAGCTCTGATTTTTAACTCAATGCAAGATTACCTATGACGTTTCTTTATGCTTTCTATTAATTAAGTTCCTTTCACGTTCTCTTTTGTAATTTGCAAATACAAATCAGCAAATCATTGACATTACTATGCTGTGAATCTTCAATTTCAGATTTTTTAGAATACAATTAACAAAATGGAATTACAATAGAGAAAAGCTTTTCCTAACGAATATTGTACACAGCACTACACTATGGATAGCTTATGCATTTTTCCATATCGTGTGCATCCTATGGAATTTCGAACTTTCACGTTTCCCATAAATGCATTACAGTGTAGCTATTAGTTTTTCAATCAGTTTTTTGAAAATACAATTTTACTTTGCTACAGGGTGACTCTGGCGGCCCATTGATGGTGAAAGGCAAGCTCGTGGGTCTGGTTTCGTGGGCTATGGGCTGTGCATTGACCGACTACCCCACTGTCTACACGCGTGTGGCATCCCATCTTGACTGGATAAAAAAGAATGCAGTATAAATCGAACAGACGCAGCAGTAACTAAAAATATGAGGATAAGACTTGATATGGACTATGAGATTGTAACAAAAGTAACATATTAGTTACTGTGAAAATAACTGTAAATTATGCTTTATATATTTATTGTATACAGCAATAAGACATTTCCTCCACTATCAACTGTTTTCACTTACAATATCCTAAATCCTTGTAGACCATTTAACATCTGATTTATTGTAAATAAATTTATTCTGTCCGTTACAGGACTTGGTGAATGGAAGCTACTTTAATTTGTATCACACTGTACTATCTTTATGTTTGTATCACACTGTACATTTATCTTTACTATAAATGTAATTTTGTTATACATACAAAAGTTACGTAGACGTGTAATTACTGAATTTTTTGAAAGTGTACAAAATATTTTTATGAGATCTTCCTTCTTAAATTAAATTCTATGAATCGAAAAGTATACATTAACAAACGTACAGTCAGTCATTTTACAATTACTTTGATAGAATGTTTACATAAATTAATTTATTTTATATCATTTTTATATAGTTTATACAATGTTTCCTTTTCCTTATACATCTCAGAATTTATATATGTAGAAATTTGTTTAGTCTTCCATTTAATTTTATTGTTTACAATATGTAGCGGCCAGCAAGCACGACGTAAAGAAATATTTGGCGTGCAAACAGCTAGTATGGTTTATGACAACAGGTCAGCGAGTCCACTTTTGAGAAAGCCGTTTTTTGAGAATTATAGCCAAGTTTGTTTTTTCTTCGACAATATTTGCAGACGGCCTCAGTAGCAAATTGCAGATGTTATAAACCATGAATATCCAAAGGGATGCAATGCATGGTCAAGCGACCCTCGGCGAGTGACGTCACGAGGCTTGGGCCCGGAGAAAATTCCGCTGCGTTGCCAAACTTCCACTAAGGAATACTCCCCCACCAAAACACACTGTCTTTCCACAAAGAACGCGCTAAGGGCGCAAGGAATAGACAGTGATTGAAAATCACCGGAAGTACCTGATTGGTTGACGCCAATGCGCTGTTTAACCAATTAAGGAAAATTCGACATTTTTGCTTCCTATGAAGCAGGGATAAAAAGACAGTCGTCACGAACAGACAGTCATAGTGAGTCATAGTTAGACATAGACGGTCATAGACAGTAATAGTCACAGTAAAGATTCCTTCGCTTAAACTTGTGATAGTAATTTCGAACACACACCTCACCCATCATCTCGCCAAAAATATATTTGTAATATATTTTAACGTGTCTATTCATTTACTCTATTCCTTGTATAAAGTAAGACAGAAATAAATATACTATCGTTTTCCAGTTGAAAATATTGAAAGGTAGAATTATTTTCAATTAGCTTCATTTATCGTGAAAAAATATATTAATAAAATGATGATTAGAAATAGATGAAGATTTCTATTGAGAAACTGATAACTTGATTGCTAGATCCAATCCAATCTATCGGGAAAAGTGTACATTCTAAAAAAATTGCATGAAACGAATTAAACGAACTTAAGAACGATAAGAAGAGATAGAAGTCGCTTTTCAGTAAAGGAGAGAGTGAATTTTCACTGCACTTTTGGATAACGTAATCAAACGCAATAATATTCTGAGAAATTTAATCTGTCACTTTATCTAAAGAAGCGTGTAAGATAGTTCAAATGAATAACTTGTAACACGAAAAGTATAAAAACTTTCCTGAAAACTTGAACATTCTCAATTATAACAAAATATTCTACTATTAAACAATAACATTGAATCATACGTGGATTGCTATAAAAGTTTCAGGAAAATATGAGAAAAGTTACAAACATGTTTGTAACTTTAACATTAATTGATAGTTAATAAAAATTAACACGTTGAATGCCGCGCGATTTTATAAAGCAAACTACACAGAATGGAAAAAATATGATATTAAATCATTTGATTGAATTGCATTATTATCATTGCACGTTCTTCTAGTTGAATGTCACGAAATTAGGTGGCATTATTTGTAATATAGGTTAATGTTTCCAAATAATCAGTATTAACCAGTATTATTTTTGTCAAAACAGAATCTAAAGTCGAAGATTTATTTATATTTAATTCGGCTAAAACGTTTTAATTGTTAAACGCAATCACGCTCATGTATCGTAGGTATCTGGACAAGAAAAAAGCATTTAAGCAACCGTATCTGCGAGAAACAATTAATCTGAATTCTAAAGCTAGATAAAGACATATTGGAAAACTCAACGGGCTGTAATCTACGGATATATAAACTTTGTGTTCGATTTACTGCGTTATCAATCCGACTTCATTTCACTCGATTCTGGCACCGGTGCAGCTAACATGGCTCTAGCTTTGGTCTCGCTGTTTGCGGTGTTGGCGGTCGCTAATGGCAAGTTTTTAATATCAATTACCCCCGTTTACGAAACGATCTCAGGCCACATAAATTTAAATTAAGAGGCCGACACTTTGCAATTCACTTTCATTCGGTATTCATTAATTAACGGAATAATGTTTTGATTGAATCATTTGTACAATGAATTTACTAACGCGTCGAAATTGCAGCCGGGGTACTGTTCAACTTTGACCCACGAGTCGTAGATGGCGAAGATGCTAAACCGGGTGAAATTCCGTACCAGGTAAGCTAAAACAATTTTCCCACGGAAAAAAGTGGACGTAATGTTTAGATAAATATTGGTTCAACAGTGAAAACTCGAAGAGATTATAATAAGAATATTAGGAAATATAATAATACAGTAATTAACAATTAAAATATAGTAATTTGTTACATTATAAAGATTTGTATGGTATGAAATTTTAGATTTATAGATTAATGGATTAATAGATTAGATTAATAGATTAAAATTTTTAATTTTAGATATTCGTTTATAACATATAAATATGGAAATATTTTCAGCTTGGTGAATATTAATGCAATAATATAATCTCGTGTGGATTAGGTATCCCTTCAAACTATTAAGAAAAGACTACACTTCTGCGGCGGGTCAATCTTGAACTCAAACTATGTTCTCACGGCAGCTCACTGTCTCTTGTTGTAGGTACAACAATTTCCTATCAAGCAAAATCCTTCGCGATTAGCGTAATGGCACGCAAAATCATAAAGCTTAATAATATTTTTAACAGTGAGACTGCCGACAATATTCAAGTCATTGCTGGGACTGTGGATGTGGATGATCGTGTGTCGGTGCACAAGGTCGAGAAAATGATCGTCCACGAAAAATTCAGCATGGAAGATTCCTTCATCAACGACATTGCTTTGCTTAAGGTAAATTCCTGTTGAGATCGAGTCACTTTTGAACTACATCGATGAAATAGTTTTCACCAGCTTCACCGGGCAAAACGAATTTCGGAATCTAATTCATTCTCGAAATGAACTTTCTCCAGATTTAGTACGAACTTGTCACATTCTAAACGAATTGTACAAAATGTTTGCCATGGGTGCGTCTTTCCCTTTGATATTTATTAAGAAACATTGTATTGTTTATTTGTTAACACCAGAACTACCACGCGATATCTGAGAAGTGTAAAATATCGGAAATGATTCTAAAAATGAGTAGTTTCAGTTGAATACTGTAACGAATATATGAGGAAACCGAAAATAATCTATCGTTGTAATTGTTGAAAGAACTATATATTCATTAAATTGAACGTTCGGTAGTTCTAGTATTAATAACAAAGGATTAATAATTCTTATCCTTAGAATTGACAAGGTTCGATCTCAGTAGTAGGATGTTTTTATTGTGTATATGTAAAGTAGATGTAAAATATGTTTATTCTGAATTTCACAGGTGAAGACACCGTTCTCGATAAGTCCGCGTGTATCCACCGTTCCTCTGCCGAAAATGAGCGATGTAATTCCTGCTGACACGCCGGCAATAGTGTCAGGATGGGGTGCTCTCGCCGTAAGTTTCGCTTTAGAGAATCAAACAATTTAATTTTTATAAATTTCCGTGGAACATATGAGACTAGAACTGGGGGTTACCAAGTATTCTGTATTAGAAAGATGTAACTATCACAATGACACTTTGCACAGAAATGTATACCTCTAACCCTTCGCACTCCAAGAATTTTCTACCAAAAATACCCAACACACTTTCTGATGAACTATGCTCAACATTTCTTGAAACTAGCTTCAGAAGAAATCGTACATAAATTAAAGAAAAAGACTGTTTCATTTAAATATTTCACATATCAATGCATCACACGAAATTTAACATTGAATATTATACTTCATCATTTTTCTGTGATGATCGAATGACGACTGAGAGACACCTATGGAGTTCAAAGGGTTAATAGTAATAGACAAGATTTTCTTGTATCGTCGTTTAGTCAATTAAGTACTTAACGGTCGATTATTTTTTAATGACACTCCCTTCACTTATATAACAACAGAATATCACCTAATAATAAAGAATACATTGATAAAAGATAAGTAGATAAGTAGATAAGTGGATAAGTAGATAAGCAGATAAATAGAAAAAGTTTCTTTAAAATTTAATATCAAAGAATTTCTATATAAAATTATTAAAGCTAATACAAGCTTCTAATTACAAAGGTCAACGGACCAGCCCCAAAGAAGCTCCAGAAGGCACTAATCTTCATAACCGAGCAAAAGATCTGCAAAAACGCGTACATACCTATGAACATGACCGTTCACGACTCGCACATCTGCGCTAACTATCCACCGGGAGAGAAGGGAGCATGCAACGTGAGTAATTAACACTATAATAACCGAACGAATCAAAACGACCCATTCCTGATGTCCTCTTTTTCCAATTATTGAAAAGATAACAGATACTTCTCTCAGAACTTACTGAAGAAATTGATTTAGCAAAACGCAAATTGAATGTAAATCATATTAGCATATCAATTAAAGTTTCAAAAGAAATTTCAAGAAGTCAACTTCACTACTCGGCAGTTCTAATCCTAACCTTGATCGATGAATTTGATGCTTTCCATGAAAAGAACATTCATACAACGAATCCATCGCTTTGCAGTAGGGTAATTCCGGCTGAGAAACCCGATCTCGTTTACATTGTCAAATATTTATATTTTCAATCGTTTTTAATCGATACTGAATCTTGCGTAGAGGCCTATTTAAATATACCTCTTATATGTAGTTTCCTTTTGTTAGGTATTAACCACTTGCTCTACCATTTAGTTTCGTCGTTATACTTGTTAGAATTACGCTTCGTTAATAATTCACTGGTAAAACCAAGAATTTCGTGCTCTTTCTATGTGTAAATTTACTCTGGACCGTACCAGTTAATAAAAGAAAGATTATGCTCCATTTGAACACAAAGAAATGCAATGGTATTTTGATTTGTTAGACTTTATTGAGTCTGACAGGATATTATAGGCCAAAAGATTAAGGATGTGTATGATGTAATGACTCTTTTATAGAAATTGGGCCATTCTTACTCTGTTCTACTAATCGATCTTAAAACATAACTGATGATTAACATTTTCTTATAGGGTGACTCTGGCGGCCCTCTCACGGTAAATGGTAAGATTGTTGGTATCGTGTCCTGGTCGTACTGGTGCGCGCTTCCAAATTATCCCACTGTTTACACTCGAGTTACGTCTTTCTTGGATTGGATCCAGGAACATGCAGTTTAGACGACAATCGTTTAAGCACTCCCTAAATTTTAACGAAACTTCTTTACAACAAGCCTTTATTTACACTCGTGGAGATTAATATCAGGATCTGCAGATAAGGAAAACTTAATGTACGTTTAAAAATAATGAAATAAAACTCGAAAAATTAATATTGTATTAATTACAATTGTTCTATTTTCGTATGATTTTATATACCTTCGTAAGATTATTTCCTTTTCCATTAATAATCCCTGGCTTTATACGTTTCACCAGTTATGCAGATTTATACATTACCTCTTTTATCCCCTCGACGCAAGTACATTGTCCTAAAAATGTTATTCTAAATTAAATTCCCATCAGATCTTATTCAAAATCGAAATTTCTATAATCCAGAAGAAATTCTATCGAAATATTAAGTCAACCCATAAGTAATATCTTCTTACGTTTCCTTTTAGTATGAAAAATTAATACATATTTAACTTTCCTTATTTTTCGATTCATCTCTTAGTGCCATTTTCGAATTTCCGTTAAAAAAACATGTTACAAAGTGAGAATTCTATTTATTTCTTTAGATTCAAATCGATATTTCCAAAAATATTGTACAATTGAATCAAGTTAAACATTTTCTTGTCCAAAAATGTTACAAAGAATCAGAATTAGTCTTTGGATTTAATATTGATTTTACGAGAATATCACCGTTAACACATTGACTGCCACGGTGGTCACCGGTGACCAGAGCTTTCAAATTGCTTGAAAACACTTACAATAAGAAGACTGATATTGAATCAAAACATTTCATAACACTAGAAGCTAGATAATAGTATAATATGAATGCTGTAATACGAAAACATTAATAATTATATTTAATACTATTTCCCTCTGTCATAAAGGAATAAATCTTACTATAAGAAAATGCGTGAAATTCTCGTGGCAGTGAACGTGTTCAATTTTATGCTGCTTACGAAAAGGCCTAATTTATAGGAAAGAATAATTCTAACTGTCGCGTGACAGTTCCACATTGACTGTCCGATTACATCGTCGCCATTGCTCGCCGGCAATCACGCGTCGCGATCGATCAACTGTAGTTAATAACGCGACGCGTGAACACACACGGAACGTGCACGCTCCTTTTCCGCCGATAGGCGATTCCTGCAGTCACACCGGGACATTTTTTTCGCGCGGCCGGCAGCTGCGCCAACGTCAATTGCATTTTGATTCGACTTTTGTGTTTGCACGGCAACGCCAAATCCCAATACCGCCATAATTCACGTGGCCGCGATGCGTCCCCGATTATTCACGCGAGCGCGTCCGCGCGTCACAAGAAACAAGCGGACACAGCCTCTCTATCGCGATTGTCGCAAAACTCGATATAATTACGGGACCGGCGCGGATCAAAGCAAATCATCACCGACAGCGTCGGAGTCGTGGTCACCGAAAATTTCGCGCGCCTATTGTCACGTTAATATCATTGTCTCGCGTTAGTGCGAATTATTATTTTAATTATCGACGGAGATTATAAATATTTTGTTATAAATATTATCGCGGACATTGTATAACGATCATATAAAGATTATTATCAGAGTTTATTGATATTTATATATAAATATGTTTGAACAGAGAATTTAATAAAGCTTCGTGATTGTATATTTGATATAAGAGAAAGAATTATTGTTTGACACGTTGAATGCCATGGGGATCATCCAACCAAATCGGATTACTATAGTTCACTCAATGAAACGATGATTATTTCAGAACATTTCTATGTTACAAACAATGCTGCCTGATACGATGATATTCGGTTAGATGAACATGCAATAATAGTATTGTAATTCAATCAAATGATTTAATATTAGATTTTTTCCATTGTTTGTATTTTTCTCTATGAAATCGTGTGGCGTTCAACGTATTAACCATTTGCATATTATTATTAATAGTTAATATAAATAAATTAATAATTTAATAATAATATAATATTTAATAACCAAATGATCTAATTAGTCGAACTGCAAGAGATCAGCGTGTAGTTTTCTTTTTCTCTACTAACTATGCAATCGATATATAATTTAGCTTCATGTGTTGAAGGTTTTGTATGTTTCGAAGAATCTTCGTCCGAAAAGGGTTAATACAATAACCCCCAAAAATTTGGTTTGGCATTGACTTTTTACGAATTTGTTTGTGCAAATATTCACAGTCTTGTTATAAGCATTCGATACTCGCTGAAGTATGTTTCTAATATCTCAATTGTAGTAGCACTCCGAAGACACCGCCCGTAATTGATACTGAAAGGCACGTCCACAATTATCTATGAAAAATCACAGATACCCTGAAAGCTTTAATCACACTTCAAAACTTTCATTACCAGATACCGGCGCTGTAAAAAGACCCCATCGACAAGCTTCGCAATCTGTCTCGAAGTGAATTTCAATCTAACGAGATTAAGATTGCCGCGTCGCCGTCTTATCAATTTCCAAGACGCCGTCTACTTTGTTCGGATAGATGGGTCTTAGAGTTCAGACCTATTGCGACAATTTGTACTTATCTCGTAAGTAATTCTCTTCGATATTAACAGCATTCGAACGCGCAGGAGATACTCGGAAAGTTTGTGAAACAGTTACAACGATTTCGATGACGAACGTTCCGTCGTTAATTGTCTATTAAGTGTCGCCGAATCAACGAACCGTGTGCGCGCGTCCGCAAATTCGAATGCCTTCGTTTGATTTTAATAACGATTATACAAATGGAATTTCGGTCGATCAGTAGAATTTGCAGAATAAATAATTGCGGGCGAGAATGCGGATTACTTTCTTGAATAATTCCCGTAATAGCGAATAACTCCATAACGCGAGGAGAAGAGCACGCCGGGATTAAAGTATTACGGAGAATCTTCCTGTGGCTCAAAGCCAAAGACATCGAAAACAACAATTTGCAGCTTTTGTTAATAAATAATGTTACGGGTCTCGGAGCTATCCCAGCAGCGACGTATAAACACGGAACTGCTTGAGGCCACTTCGAGTAATGACCTCTTCAGAAAAGGTAAAAGCTATCCGGGAAGTGAATTCGTCGTCTCTTCGTTTTTTTTTTTTCGCCTAAAGTTTCATTTTAGTGCTCGCGATAAACAGAGCGCTTCGGCGAAATAGAATTTTCGTTTTAATTCACCACCGAGTCGATCGTTGGAATAATACATATTTTAAAGATGTATTAAAGGCAAGATTAATAGTACTCCATTCGAAACAACGAACTTTACATTCTCGTTTGAATCTCTGCGGTAATTACTTCGTTGGAATTTGCAGCGGTTTATGTAACATTATAAAGTGGCATAGTTAATTGTAACGTTCATACGGTTTCCCCGTATTTTAACATAGCAGTTTCCATATTAAAAAGCTTTCAGAGAGTTGATTGACATTCGTGTTAATTGGATTACGCATTGTAATCGCAAGAGAAGAATATTATTTTAAGAAAACATCGGAGGTCAGAAGAATGTGTGGCGACGTGCTGAATAAATTACCGTCGAAGCTTGAAAGTTGATTTTCACTTGAATTTTGCAAGAGACGCGACATAAAGAATGAAATAACGGGTCAGTTGGTACAGTAAAATCAATAGCCATGGCGGTTCACGTGTTGCTCTCATTTCCGGTGGCACTTGGGAGTACCTAATGGACACGTTTTGTTCGTATGATAAATAACGCGGAACGGCTATGCGTTGGAAAAATTAATTTCCACGGGAGGAACGAAATAACATGTTTCCCGTAGGAGAATTAAAAAAAAAAACGTAACGCCGAAATGAATACGAAAATGTTTACGATAAAGTACACCTGATCCTCGATTTACGCGAAAATACGTTCCACGCGGGTTCGTTTTACGCGAAAATCGCGTAAATGAAACCCGTCGGTACAAGAGAGAACAAAATATTGAAGAGAAAAGCTGGTATAAGTTTTAGAAATACACATTTATTTCGCGTAGCTTAACAAGAGAAACAATAATACTAACATTTTAGAAAACAAAATTAAATTTTATTCGCTGTTACTAAATTCAGATCGCGTAAATTCAGATCGCGCGTAAAAACTATCGCATGAATAGTGTTGCAATTTACCGTGTAAAAAAAGGCTCGAAGGAAGGAAGTCCGCGTAAATCGAGGGTCAGGTGTGCATTTGTTTACTGAATTCGCGTCGATATTAGCAGACGGAAAGTCTAAAATGCAAGGGTTAGAGGAGGAATCGATAAATCAATGTCTCGATATCGAGACGAGGACGAAGGGGGAAAGTAATTAAAAGTCGAAAACCGTAGAAGACGGATACACGTGATAATTATGAATCATTATTTTGCAATACATTTTCAATATTATCCTCGCTAGACTGAATCGTGAACGAAAAGAAATCCCTTCGCACCGACATTCTACGACAAAATGGAACCGACAAGAATGTTTTCAGTAAAATTACGAAATTTCCGTTTCGTTGAGATTTCGTCCTCGTTCTGGGTCAGGCATTGTTTCATCGTACACAATCCGCAGTGCAGCGATCGTAGAAGAAGTCGTAGATTTATAATAATAAAAAAAATTCAAATTCACGCCCATCCACGGCTTTGCACGAACGAGAATTCACACAATTTTCGCTCCCGAATGCCGTCGAGCTTCGCGATAAATATTCCGTGATAACACGCGTTCGTGCAGGTTACTTTGGGAGGAAACAATACGAATTAGGGAACAATGGAAGAAAGGATGCGCGAGCGCGAGCCCCTCCGTCGCGAATTCGGAGGAAAGAGCTTTTCCATAAATGAAAAAATGCAGCGCGCGCGTCCCGCGATAAAAGAGACAACGGGGGAAATCGAATTCTTCATTTCCCCGGTGAAACTTCCGTGTCGTTTCGCTTCGCCGTCAAAGAAAATTGTTATCCTTCCCTCGATTAATATTTCCTTAGCCGAGTGTCGCGATAAAAACATTCCCGACAGCGTGGCACGTTTTTCATCGCATTACCGTGGAAGACAGTTCCCCTTTCCAGGTGAATATTCGAGCGAGGACCGGGCGACGAGTGCGAAAAAGGTAAAACGTAATACATGGGCCATCGTGGGATGAAATTGAAAATAGAAGTTACGACGGGCTCGATGTTGGGCACAGCCGTTTTTGAAAGATTGCCCGGGAAATCGAGGAATATCGGTTAAATACAACCACCGAAGTTTCAAGAGCGTTCCCGGTTTTTCTAGTTTGAAGGGTCGAGCGTTTTTTTATTCCTCTCCGAGGAAAGTTTTCGTGATAGGCAAACTAACGGTAAAAGGATCGTGAAAAATGTAAATAAAATCGAGATGGCGATGGAGTAACGAGTAAACATGTTCGCGGAAAGTGTGTATATCAGTGTAAGAGTTGAGAGGCATGCAAATCTTTGGACCGTTTTGCGTGTCCCGATGACGAAGGTAAATTACATTTCCCATTAAAAGAAAATGCATTGTTCGGCGGGGGCATTCGTGGCCGTTGAACCCGATGCAAGACAGAACGATAATGGCGTCAAAGAAAGCCCATCGGGGCGAAACGTTGCCAATGCTTGTAGTTCCTTGAAAATTCCGCCGCGAGATGCGCAACCGCCCGTATTTACATTGCTAATGAAATTTCATTTCCGCTTTCCATTCCTCGAAGTGGCGACGCGGAAGACTCCGCCGCCTGCGCTTTTTCCTTTGTCCCAGCACCCACCGGCCACTTATTTAGCACGTAAAAAGTTGCCCGGCACCGAACGGAAGAAAGGAAACGACGATAATTGCCTGAAACTGGGCCAGCGTCTATGGGTACAATTCCCATGTGAGAGATACTGAGGTACCCTGGCCAATTTTTGTTTGTTCCTTCCTTTTTCTTCTTGTTTCGCACAACTAGTTTGAACTCCTCGCGTTCGTTTGCTTGGCGAACGTTGAGTCCATCGAGAGTTAAAATAAATAATGTGTTGATTAACGCTAAAATTACCCGACAGGACAAATTGAACCACTTCAGAATTTTCATCTTGCAGGTATTTAAATTACGAAGGCGTTGGAAGTAAGTCACTCTAATTGTTCGGTGGTTTCAGTGTTAATATTGAAATAAAGTAAAATATTAAATGAATCGATAAGACTTTTTATTACTGAAAGAAATGTACTTTCATCAATATTGAAATAAAATATTACAATTCCCTGAATCAAGAGACGTTAAGCTATAAAAAGAGAAGACGTAAGCAGCTGTCGATTGCACTTTATTTTCCTTCATCGCAAAAACTTGAATCGTTACAGCTATACTGTTCTCAATGGCATCAAGCGGCAGAAAGCTCAATTTCATTGGTCGCGTAAATTAATTTCGCTAATCGCGCGAACAATCAGGCGAAGGAGTCTTTACAACGCGCGAGCCAGAGGTCACAAAAGCGGTTCACCGAAAAGGCTGCTTAATCATCGGCGATGCCGCCGAACGCGGGAACGCAATTACTCTGCGGGCAATATAATCGAACCCAGTTCGAACACGGTAGCCGAAGGAGCAACGTATGTATGCAGATACATCGCGAGCGCGCGACAAACGACGCCGGTTTAATTTATTTGCCAAGCAGGCATGGTAATTTCGTTACTGCGTTGCGTTGTAACTAGATTACTTTCAAGCCGCGCCACGGCTGGATGCTTTCTGTCAGTTCGACTCGCGACGGGGATGCACTATCTTAATTAATTACTGCGTGCCAGGAAGAACTTAATGAATTTCGTACAATGCCGTATCACGCTAACGAAGCACACACGTAGCTTCTGTCCGTCCGTTTTTCAAAAATGAAGTTTAATGAGGCGAGCAATTAACCCCTCTAGAACATGATACTGTTAATTAGTCCAATTCCGCGCGGTATTTTGTCTAATCACGAACCCAAATTGTTCTCCGCTCGTTTTTTTTCACTGTATCGTGCGCTACTGTAAATGCATACAGTGCTTGCACCTTTTCGCCTAGGAAACATTGTCTGTCTTCAAGCTCTGAGATCAATCGTTACACGCGGTTATTTTCCAGTATGATTACCGTAAGAATTCAATTGGGAATTGTATGATTCCTTTATTCCTAGGATGAATCTTGTTTTATTCTATTGTTTAAACGGACATTTGGGAGAATAGAATGTTCAAATCTATCGTCATTGATCTGTTAAGGGTTAATACATCGAAACGAATTTTTTGTTTATAAATCTATATCACTTTCAACTTCAGCTATTTTTCAATAGAAATATTCTGATCATTTAATTTCACTCACTAGTACAGAGAATTTACAGACAATTAGTAGATTAAACGATTGTATATTATTTATGATGTATTATTATGTATTATGTGATATATTATTACATATATACAATATACGATATATAAATATATATTTTTGTATATACTTATATGAAATTATATATAATTTATATTAATAAATTTATTGTTATATGTCATATTATTGCATAGTATTCTATATTATTATATTACGTTCCTATATTTCTCTGTAAAAGGTCAATATAAATTTGTTTTTAATTTTGGCCGCTCAGATCGGGGCAAATACCCCGTTGCGCGGCGGGCAGGGATCATTTATGTTATTCACATCATGCTTATTCATCATTATTCATGATACACGATAATTACATAATTCCGGGATTCATTTCAATCTCCACGCGGGTTTATGATCTCGCACAATGTTATCGCGTTAAGCTTAAATAAGGAAGGCAATCTCCGTCCTTGTACCAAGAATAATTAAGTTTCCTAAATGAGCAACCGTGCGGACCGCACTTCGGTATGGTCGATTCTTCGGATTTCACACGTTCTGCGATACTAACACGCCTCCATTGCTATGCCAGGCTGAAAGGATTCGTTCGCTCGTGAAACGGAACCTTCCGAGGAACAAAGCTCTCACGGTTTTGCTAGCACTACAGATCGTCCGTTAGAAATGGACCCGTTATGCTATTTAAAATGTGTAATTTAAGCGTTTATAATGTTCTGCAGAATAAAGAACCGAATGAAACATTTTCAGACGCTGTCCGTTAATTTTTTGTTCATTTTCTTATTGATTGTATGATGTTAAAAAGAATGTTGAAAAATGTTACGGTTCTTCGTAAAAATGTTACTAAATAAATTATTATTGCAATAGTATTATACGATAGCATATTTTATGTATTGAGAGAAAAGTCAGAAGCTATTTTATTATTACACTGTGCATTCCAGTTTTAAGAAAACAAGTATTTTACGCAGCTAAACCGTGATCATCTAAAATATACTTAAACTTCGTTAATAATTCAGTATTAAAGTGCCACATCTGTCGCTGGAATTAAAAAATTCAGATCGCATACTATATACAGAAATTTTCTTCGACTTGTATTTCACTCTTAAATAATTCCCTCGAATAATCGATTACCTAGTTTGCTCGTAGAAGTTTTGAATATTTAAACAGCTGAGAACCTAATTTTATCTAATATGTTCGACATTTCTCACGAGAAAGCGATACGCGTTCAAAAATTTACTCAGTTAAGCATTCGCTTCGGTTGAAAATAAATGACATATTCTATGAGATTTTTCTTAAAAAGACCGATTCGTTATAAATTCTTACGGTTCGTGTCCAACTTGCATTGCATGAAATACATTGAAACAACTTTCCCGAGAGCTTGATCTTCCCATCATGGCATATTGGAGCTCCAACAGCTTCAGGACATCGTGTACATGTTCACAAAGGCTTTAACGCAGAAGAGCACAAGGAGTAGATGTGATTAATTCAGTGGTTTGGAATAATAGTAATGTAACTGCTATTCCTCGATTCTCGAGGTAAAAGAGCCTTTGTGAAATGTTATTGTATTGAGGAAATGTTAATGCTATAATTACTAATATTAATGACTAGTATTGTTAATAACACTGTAACACTAATATTACAGTTACTAATATTAATAACTAATATTATTAATAACATTGTAACATTAATATTTCAATTGCTAATATTAACATATAATATTCTTAATAGCATTGTAATATTAGCATTTCAATCACTAATATTAACTACTAGTATTATTAATAAGATTGTAATATTAAAGTTACTGATATTAATAACTAATATTATGAATAACATTGTAATATTAATATTTCAATTACTAATATTAACAATTAACATTCTTAATAACATTGTAATATTAGTATTTCAATTACTAATATTAACATTTAATATTCTTAATAGCATTGTAATATTAGCATTTCAATCACTAATATTAACTACTAGTATTATTAATAAGATTGTAATATTATAGTTACTAACATTAATAACTAATATTATTAATAACATTGTAATATTAATATTTCAATTACTAATATTAACAATTAATATTCTTAATAACATTGTAATATTAGTATTTCAATTACTAATTAATTTCAATTAATATTCTTAATAGCATTGTAATATTAGTATTTCAGTCACTAATATTAACAACTAATGTCATTAGTAACACTGTAATATTAATATCTCAATTAACATCTAATATTATTGATAACGTTGTAATATTAGCATTTAATTGATCCAACGTTTCACAAAAGCTCCTTCCTCTCGAAAACTCAAAAACAATAGTTAGACCATTTTTATTCCGAGCCAGTCAATTAGCATCACGAGTTGGCATCGCATCCCCTCGTTAAACGTTCTCCATGTTCGAGTATCCAACCGGAAAAAGTAAAAATCCTATCGTAAGTATGCATTCACGGCCACCAGGGACCCTACGCATGAAATTGGTTTGAAAGGTCCCACCGTGATATATACGGATTGTCATTCTCACAGAGTCCGAGCCAAATGCAAATGCTCCGTGAAGAAAGAAGTGTTCCCTGTGTGCGCTGTAAGGCGACTACTCGATGCATTCAAACGACCCTACTACTCGACAAAAAGGCTACAGCACCGTATGGCGACACAATGTTCCGTTTAATCTTTTTCTCGTGCTGCTCTTCCGATCTTACATCAAAGGATGACTCGAGAGCAGCTCGAAATAAATACATTAATTCTCTCTAATTGAGTACCCATTAGTGATAACAATAATAAATGAACCTTCGCTTACATTCTCTGACATAATAAACGAAGAACTTATTATTTCGATAAATTCCAATATGACACATATCTATAGTCTATCGTATAAAGGATTTCTAGTATTGGATAATACTTGCACCTCGTAAACAATATTTACATTATATTTCACTTTGTTTTCGACTCGATAAGTAACAAATACAAGGAATACTATTTTATTATTTATCATCTCGTTTGATGAAATAAAGATAAAATTGGGAACAATTAGAATCATTGAAAGAGGAAGATTCTAAATGACCCCATATTGAAAATAATGTGTACTTTATTGTTGTAGATGATGGTTATAAAATACTCAGTGTTCTAAAACTGAGTATCGTATAGAAATGATATAAAAGAGAGAATTTAACCAGGACACTCCTCGAAAATCAATATTCGTGTTACAATAACGCTAATTATAACGAGTATCCAAAGGCACGCATGTGTAATAACGTAATCCCGAAATCCAACAGGGACTCGATATCAGCTTTTCACACAGTCGTGGCGAAGCGAGCGCCGGGATCGAAAGATGCATCTGTGCAATCGAAAACATAGCAGAAGGGGCTCATATAAAGCACGAAAAAAGAGAAACCCTCCGATAATCGTTCAACCTGTCTGTCACCTTTCGTCCCATTCGCTGGTATCGCGGACGCCAATCGCATTACAGTGCACGCCACGTTCCACGGCTGTTGAGCAATTTTTCAGACACCGATACCTTCGAAAAAAGTATTTGATTTTTCTCGCGTGCCTACACGAATCGCTAGAGAATATAAAACAAAGCCTAGGCATTACAGGCTATCAATACCGCGAAGACCAAAGTAAAACAACGTGAGCAGCATTGAAATATTTTTGCTTCGAACAATGTGTTCAAGTGTTCGGTATTTTGAAATGTAACGATAATCGATAATATCCGTTTCATAATTTCATTAAAATATATAGACGAGGAACGTATAAAATGCGTTTCAACGTTCAGTTGCAGTTCGAGTAGCTGACTATATCCCCGACGTTCGACTAAACTCGATTGTACTACTGAAACTTTTTCACCGTGAATACATGCTAATGTTTAGCGACCTCCAGTATCAACAGAAATCTATTATCAATTATATTCCAAATTCTAAAGTTGAATAAACGAGCAAGTGATTATATTAAGAGAAATAAATAACCACGTTTGGTTGGCGAAGAATCTGAAACGAATAAAGTAAATATTTCCATAGGCATTATTGGAATTTTTATTTCGTTTCGGACGCATGAACAATTTCATTGGATATTTAACGATTTTCAATAAGCCCTCGTAGAATTTCTCGAATTTATGAAATGAACTATAGCGAAACAGAGAGATGGGAATGAAAAAACTATTTCCCAGCCGCGGCGGCCGATAACCTACATCCAGCAGCCTGTCGGAAATTTCTGCGCCGCCGTATCGCCGCGCCGTGAAATTCATTTAAGAAAGTTTCGTCGGTGGGCGAATATCACAAAAGCGGCATGCTTCGACTGTTTCGTATTCAAGAACTTGCTGTAACTCCATCTTGCTCCAATTTAAATTCTCTTTCCAGAGGATGAATCCGTGGTACCGTCTTATCTCGATGCACCATCTCAGGTGCAATCTTCGTCGCGCCCGTGCTCGGGGAGGCGTGTTTCCCGCAATAAAAGCAGGAAACGGTTCCCTAAATATGAGATACCTTTATCCGGTCACCGCTCGAGGGACAACGGGTCCCGGCTGCGATGAAATTCGCATGCGATATCGATTTCGCGGGAGTACACGCCGCAAACACGCAAGAAATTTTGTTGCAGCCCGGGACAAACTTCGATGGAGCGAAGTTATTTACAAAATCATTGAGGTAAAGGTTAGTTTATAAATAACACGTTACTTTTTATCGAAACAATACTGAATTGGCGCTTTATATCGAACGTATCACTCGAATTGAAATTATATTAATGTTAAAAGTTGATATTAAAGTATTGAAGTTATATTAATATTAACAGCTGATATTGTAATATTGAAGTTATATTAATATAACAGCTGATATTGTAATATTGAAGTTATATTAATATTAACAACTGATATTGTAATATTGAAGTTATATTAATATTAGAAGTTGATATTAAAATACTCAAGTTGTATTAATATTGGAATAGAGTTGAAAATAGTTGTTGTTCATTTATCCATGACTACGCTTTGTCTCTTGCTTTGTATATTGCTAGCAAAGCTTATTCACACAAAGGGGTAAATTCTTTGAAAAATCAACCCCTTGGGAACGAGGATATTTTAAACTTCCTCATTCCATAATACAATATAACTGAACTGTGCATTGTAAATCTAAGATACTATAAGAAATCACGTGTAAATCTCTCGTCACTTGAATAATTAAATTACTCATTAGCAGCCCTTGATTTTATATATCGAAACTTCAAGTCGCCATTACGGTGGCGTTTTGGCAGCAAATGATGAAGGTTCATTCAAGAAATATTATTTTGGTCAGTGTTGCTAACGCTGATGGAATATTTCGAGTATCACTGGCTCACGTTTATTTTAACTTTACTTTGGGATATAATCGATAATCTGCGGATATTTATGTTGCACTTCGTAACAGTGTACGAGTACACATACTTCGCAAGTTATTCATTTTATTCAGTGACTTGATATCTCGAAACTTCAAATCATTAATTAACGGATATCGGAATGTTGAATGTTCTCGGGAACTTTGCATTTGTTCGTTTGTATTGATGTCTTTGGCCATTTTTAAAATAACGAGGACAATTTTGAATAAGTTAATAACGTTGATGAAAACGGAGATCTCAAAATGGATATAATACTTCCAATGAGTCCACTGCTTTAAGAGATAAGTTTACTTGAGCCTCGATCTCGTCAAGAAATTTCCACTCACCGCGTCTACGAGGATTTTCGTCGTAATCCTGATTAAGCAGGAATTTCCTTCGTTTCTTCATTTTTCTGCGATACAGACGAACCACAACAGTCATGGAAAAAAAAGAAGGAAGAAATATGCACGCCATTGGCAGTGAAGCGATCAACGCGAGGACTCGTCTACATGCTAAGTGGACCACCATACTCAACCCCGCTGCTCTCAAAGGGTTCAAACTTAAAGCTGTTCCCGAAGTAGAACTCGTTGTCGCTCTACTGCCTCCTGCAGAGCCCTCACCAGAGGAAACTGGCCCAGGTCTTCATTTAATACAGCTACTTTAATTAACACAGATTCGCGTCGTCTGACCAACGATGGTAATACCAAATTAGTGAAATTTTTCGGGTAACCGGTACTACTAATTGACAGGCCTGTTGCCAACGCGATTAACGGTACACGTGTGCTCACGTATGCTTAACACGTTAAACGCCACGGAAAATCTTAAACGATTTCCCGTAGAGTTTTTTATTTGCACCAAAGAAAAGCAGGAACAGTTCTTAATTATTCAGCGCTACGATGTTTGCATTACACTATTATCAACTTGGTTATTAAACATTTTCATTTCGCATCGGTTATCTTGTATGTTACGACTGTTTTCGCGTCAGTCACGTGTTAAGCTTCTTCGTAAAGTGACATGGGCAAAATAGTGTGGTAATATGAATCTTAAAACTTATTTTGTAAACGAAAATCTGTCTTTTTCTTTTACTATGTTTTTACGTCTCAATAGGTTTGTATTCCTTTGAAGGATTTCTAGTTCTACGAAAAACGACATTAAGCTGTAGAGTTGCTGAAGTATTATTTAAATTATGAAGTACTTCTGTTAAATATTTGCCCGGTAAGTGAACGTAAGAAGCTTTCGACTTCAAACTTTCGGAAGTAATGGGACTTTTATTGCAAAGTCCTGTATAAAATGTTAAACGAGATCTTCAATTCTCTAAGAGGCGAAGAGATTTTACAGATGAATACGAAAGGTGCGTGTACAGATTAGTATGATTTTGTAATTAACTCGCTCGAAACTCTGAAACGGGGAACAGATCCTATTATGTTCATCGTAAATGCAAGGAAACGCTTGTGTATACCAAAAACTGAAGCGTTGAGCCACTTCAAAGTAGGAAGCTAGTAAATGTTTCATAGTTGAACTGTGCTTGTTCCAAGATCACAAAAACACCTGTGTGCATTTTAAAATACCTGTATAGATCCTAGCTAAAGCTAAATGATTAAAACACTAATTTTACGCTTAACGTTTGCATGCTTGATAATATTATAAGCAATCTTACCGAAACAATGTTATTTACCAAATAGTCTTCAAAGGTAATCAACAAGAATTTTAATATAACAATATTACAATAATAAGTCGAACCTACACCATCCCTATAAAAAAATAGTTCATCAAAATAAATCAAATTTTTCTCTATCCCCTAATTCAGCTCAATCTTTCCCTAACCACTTCATAGTTCGAGTGGGTGTCTAAAAGTTCACGAGATCAAGCGCGCTTAAGTCTCGCGATTGTGAAGTAAGAACACTTCACATCTGTTGGAAACCCTCCTCAAATTGAACCCCGACGCTGCGATGTTTGGTAACACGTGTCGGTGAAGCACGTGCGTGCGTTAAGGCGGCCACGCGGTCGCTAGAACTATGAGCGCATTGACAAGCGGGAGTTCTGAAGTGCTGCCAAAGTGCAGCGGGAGTCAGTTTTCAAGCGAATCGAGAGTTCTGGGGGAGAGGTTAAACCGTTTAAAGCCGTAGCTGAGAGCAAACGGACCGTTCAAGTAGAGTTTTAATGAAACAACGCGAAATCATATCCTAACTATACAAAACACTCAGTAATTCAATCCCTTACCAACTTCTCCTGTTTACGGTCCCGCATCTAAATCAAGCCATTCCATTCTCAAATTCGTTTCTACCTACCCTCCAGCACTATCCTGAATTACAAATGTATCCCATTCATCCCTGCATTCAGTCGGATATAGCCTTAACTTAACTCGTGAAATTTTATTGTTAGCGCTTGAAGGATCGCACACGTTCCGGAAACGAGTGTCATATATTTTTAACCTGGGATTATTCAACTATATTCAACTGGCACTTGTCAAAGTCAACGATATAGGGATAAATATTACAGAGAACTTATAAACTTCAATTTTTCTGTATATTTGGCAAGGGGAAACGTTTGTTTGTATTTTCACTTCTTTAGGGTAGAAGGGATTCGCCTCTGTTTATGATTAGCAAATTAGTAATCGAAAATTGTAATTAGAATATAAAACAGAAAATTGGATGGGAAAAGATGAAAACTGATCGATCAGCCTAGCCATCAAGTGGTTTCCTAACAGTAGTGCGGTGTGTAAGCATTTTCCAAAAAGACGTAGTATAATTATAAATTAATGACCTTCTGCTTAAACTTTAGTCTGAGCCGATTTTCCTCGACTCGGAGAGCCAGACCATTATCGCTGTAGCGAACCGTCCTATTTGAAAACCTACCCACTCCCTCATCTCCAATCTTCCGTTCATTAATATTTTAAATATCTTCAGTTATAACATAATCCGAACATTTTGGTGATTTAAAACGTTGACTGCCATAGTGGTCACCGACGATCAGAACTTTCAAATTGCATAAGAACAAATACAATAAGAAACTTGATGCCGAATAAAAACATTTACTAATATAAAGAGCTAGATAACAGTATAGTACGAATACCGTGACATCAACTGATTAACACTAAAACAATCGAGCACTTCCACTGATTTATTCCCAATTTTCCATAAAAATCAGAACAATACATTCCTTGAAATTCAAAGAGTCTCCTAGCTTTACGTCTATATAGATTCACAAATTTAATTAAAAATACCTCGCAGAAACGTCTTCATAATTGAAATACCTGCGAAATACAAATTCTCAAGCGGATCAATTTTCGTCCGGTAATTCCAGTGTTAATCGTTATTCTTAATAACATTAGCCTTCGTTACAAAGGAATAATTCACTATAAAATCCTCGGAATTCGGAGTCAACGTGTTAACGCGTTCGCTACCATCGCTTATTTGACGGTCTCCTCAATTATATTTTCTTCAATCCAATGAGTCCTCTAAAGAAAATATTAGAAAAATGAAACTGAAACGAGTCATTGAGTTCCTAAATATAACGTCGTAGTTTATAATTTCTGACAACAAATATCTGTAGGATTAATTTCATTTTCATGATGTAAAATATAGGATTACGGCCGTAGTCAAATCACAATGTGACGCTGGTAGCGAACGTGTTAACCAGCACCACTCCTTCGTCTGATTCCTAGACGTAACATCCACTTACCTGTTTCCTAAGCGGAGTCACGCACTCGTCCTTGGTCCTCTCGAACCGTTCGAACTTGAAGCTGTTGCTCCTGTACAGCTCGTTGTCGCTTTGCTGCCTCCTGCAGAGCCTACGCGTCAGGGCGCGCGGCCTGCACGGCGCGCATTCGGTAGCCAGGCCCCAGTGAAGGTGCAGCATCGCCAATTCCGCGGTGCACCTGGCCATCGCGCAACCGGCGCGCCTCACGCGGCACTTGACGCGTTTTATACGTCCCTCGTGTTGCGGCTTGTGGCTGCACGGCTGCGACCCGCTGCCGCTGCAATCGCACGTGCGACGCGACCGGCGCTGCTTCACCGTATGCGAGCATGGTTTCACTTCCTCCTCGCACTCGCACTCGCCTATACCCTCGCCGACACCGGCCGTGTGGCTGCAGTTGATTCTTTCGGTGCACTCGCACGGCTGTTGCGATTGTTGCTGTTGTTGCTGATTGGATTGACTGGAGAAAGTGGGTGAAGAGGGCTGCGCCGGCACCCGGCGTCGGGTACCGCTGTAGGCCGAGTGACGGCAAGGTCGTTCCGAACACTCGCATCTGCGAAACATATGGATTTTCGATGCGACTCTGGTTGATCCGAAGTCGTTTTATTGGACAGTATACACCGAAACCTCTTTTTACAGGAATCCAGACTTAAGCCTTAGCACGCCAGGTTGTTTTGTAATCTGTCAGTAACTGCAACTAATTTTTATAGTATTCCTAGCGAAAATCAGAAATGCTATAACGTTCCTTCGATCTTTTATTTTCCTTCCCAGTACAAAATTTGGATCCGTGGAGAATCTAATAATTTTACGGTAGTTTCTTTAAGATTCATTAAAGTATTTAATATTATAACTGGTGCAATATTGGAGCGTACAGAGTTCAAAGGGTTAAGCCTTCGCACTCGAGGGGTGATTCTTATTCGCCACCCGATTTCACACTGTAAAACTATAAAATTTGATATTCAACCCTTTGCATTCGAGAGGTGATTCTTATTCGCCACCCGATTTCACACTGTAAAACTATAAAATTTGATATTCAACCCTTTGCACTCGGGAGGTGATTGTTATTCGCCGCCTGATTTCACACTGTAAAACTATAAAATTTAATATTTAATCCTTTGCACTCGGATGTCTCTCACTAGAAATATTTAACATCTTTTGACGAGACAAAGACGATATTCTTTGAAACTAACTCGAACAAAGATCAAGTACATTGAGGAACAAAGCTATTTTATTCCAATATTTTACGTATCGCAGCATTATACAAAGTTTAGCATTAAATATTAGATTTTATAGTTTTACTGCGTGAAATCAAGTGGTGACTGAGAATCACCTCCCGAGTGCAAAGGGTTAATGGTATACCTAATATGACGCATCAGTTTGAGAAATATTAAAATATTGTCTGTATCTCATCAGAAAATGGTAACATCTTTCTAGTGAAGAATTTCCGAGTACAAAGGATTAATACGAAGTTAGTTGGGATGTCGAGAATAATGTTTTCTCGCGCGATTTTTATTCAGTTTTACACAACCAACAGTATAAGTCGCTTGGAAGCCAATGCGATTAAGTGCGGAAAACAGAAATTGAGGAATTATTCGGAATGGCTTCTGACATTATTGTACAACATATTCAGAAGGTCTTAAAAACAGGGCTTTCTGACCTAGAATGAATGAAGCAACGAGTAAATCCTTTAATAACTAAGAAAAATATTATTTATTCCATTGAAATTGACAGAAATCAGGAAATATTGAAAAATGGACTTAACCGCATTGGCTTCTGAGCGACTCGGTCGAGACGTTTCAGATCTGTCTTCAATATTATATTCAATGTAAGTATTAAAAATGTTAACTACCCTTTGTCATTCTTTTCTAAGAATTTGTAGGAAATTTTATAATTTACCTTTGAAATATTTATCTTTTCTCTGTTATTTCACTTATATTTCAGGTTTGGAAGCAGTCCTCACTTTTTCTATGGTGTTTACAGTTCTTTTTACGCGAATCCTGTTTACGCGTCACTTTTGGTAACGTGTTTGTCGCGTAAAAAGAGGTTTAGGTGTATTGGACTGATTTCACTTTCAGAGTAATTCTGTGCGTTTCAAGGATACAATAATAATACTGAAAATAGAATAGGACCTTCGACAGTGTTTCAAGGAAATTGTTTGTTAAGTTCTTGGGAAGAATTCCTTATTCGATACAACGAGGAACATAATCTTTCCGAGTTAAAGTGACACCAAATTCACCCTCCGTGTTGATATTGGAGTCATCCGTCACTCTGCGACTCTCGGTTCAACTGTATTTCGAATAATATTGAGAAAGGAGAGATACGAACGCTAGTAACATCTTTCTTGCGTTACGTCTGACTAAAAAATAGGAATCTCGATGAGACTACTTTCGATTCGATAAAGATAAACTGAAAGCAACCAAAAATTATAACACAATGCAATAAAACAAATACATTTGTAACATTTAGTAAGGTACTTCACTAGTCGTTCTCAAGCTTTGTTAGGATTAACACGTTGGATGTCATGAGGGTCACCGGTGACCTCAACCAAATGGAATTACTGGCATTCATTCGATTAAACGATGATTATTTGAAAACTTTTCTATATTACAAGTAATACCACCTAATGCAGTAATATTCTACAAGATAAACCTGCAACAATAATAACGTAACTCAATTACACAAGTTGATGTTACGTTATTTTCATTTTGCACATTTCTCTCGGCAAAACCGTGCGGCACTCAACGTGTTAAAGTGTGCCTTTAAATGAACAGTGTGACCCCAATGGACACCATTATCCACCAATCACAAACTAACATTGCACAACAAGAAGTGTTTAAGATCATTTGAAACCGAATCGGATTTTAGCTCCTTGCCAGTCGAATCAGCATGACTAAACACTAACACAGAGACATAATCCCGATGGGAAGCCGATTGTCCGTTGTCCGAGCCGAGTCCCATTATACAACGGTCATCGACATCTGGAGCCACGCGGTGAATTAATGAAGATTCATTCGCGTATCTAAAACCGGGCTAGTTACCGGATCAGAATCATCCCGACAGAAAATGATCAGTAACTCGGAGTCTTCCGTTGAGTTCAACGAGTTCTAATTTGTCTTATCCGACTCCAAACTGAATTCTGTTGCGCTGTGACCAGCACGGGAGCGTTCAAATCGTATCACGTTGGCCAGAAAGTCTCGTCGCGATTTCTAAATGAAGTTCAACCCGTTTGAGTGGTACGGGTCTTCGCAAAAATCCTGTCGACAATTGCCGAGCGGCGCGATCGCGCTTCTTTCGTTTCAGCTTAGAAACTGATTAACTTTTCTATTTTCACGTAAAAAAATTGTGATCTGTTTCTCTATTTCTAAGTAGGTAATAAAGAAGATGAAAATAAATGATTAGAAGGGAAACAAATAAATATATTCGATTTAATCCTATGAATCCATATGGCACTTTTAGATAATGCAACGGTGAAGCGCGATCACGCCGCTTGGCATTCAAACGGCTGAAGGACAATTTCACTTCGTTGAATTCAGCTTTATTGAACTATGCTTTGTATACTTTCCTATTGCCTTAGGAATCCTTATTTGCAGTATTTATTTGTACATTATAGGGTAATTCCTGATGAGATTTTCAAACATCTATATTTTCAGTTGCTTTTAATGGTACACTGAATCTTGCGCAGTTTTTTTAACTTTCTTTTTATCTTTCATTTTTTTATTTATCACTTTGACTGCCACGGTCACCGATGACCGGAGCTTTTAAATTACAAGAAAATAATTATGACTTGGAAGATAATTGATTTCAAATACAAATTTTCCGTAACGTAAATAATTAAGTAAACGTGTTAACTATTTAATTTTATCTCTTTATTCTTTATTTAACTATTCTTTACAACTACACTTTTTTCTATCGGATATTAATGGCACTTATGATGTCATAGTTCTATTAAAAAAAGTGGGCCATCTCTGCCGGACTTATCCTAACATAAACGTAACAAAACGTAACAAAAGGTAAAAGCAAGACATTTTGGCCAAGCTAATGCTACATCTGGCTGCGCTCTATGCCGGCGAATCCTGCCGGAACTCAATGCTTTCTGTCGCCAGCAGCAGTCTCTAAGTTGCCCCATCTTGGTCTAGATAACTTCCACAGAATGCTATCGGTTCTTGCCTTAATCAGAAACATCATACACCCGCCGGATTCTATTCACGTCTGCTGCGATCCATCTGCATCCGACTCGTTTCACTTTGTGAGGTTTGTACGCACCCTTTGCTGTCTATTCTACGTTTTGACTCGTAAGAACATCAAAGGATTCGGGATTTCGATGGTACAGTTTGACTTAAATATGCATCATCCGCGTTTCATCGCTTTGAGAGCGTTTTCCTTAATTTTTCTTTCTGCGGGTTTACTTTACTGCGCTTTCATATTTGTCGGTGTACCGAGTCTAGCCGCGTATTGTTATTAGTAAACTTCTGTAAACCGACACTGTAGTATTTAACTTAGTCTAATAATGTATAACAAACGCGTTCTCATTTCAACGCTATATACTTAAGCGGTCATAACGTTTGAGACTTCGACTACAAAGTAGAACGTAAAACGAGAGGAAAATAGGGCACGGTAATGACTGTGAATTTCTCGCTGGTGCTACCTAACAACATAATAAAATACTGAAACATAATATTCTCCGTCGTTTGATTAAACGACATTGCCATCGAGGGAAATTGTAAAAACGTGCATTGCTTTAAAAAAAGTTGGAATTGGGAGTGAATTCTTGGTTTCTTTTCGAAGTGCGTGACATTTTCGAATGACTCTCCGTGAAAGGGTGTCGAGTGTCAAAATCAAATACGTTTCCCTCGCGGAGCCATTAGGAGGAATGATTTAATATAAATCGTACGAGATCGTGAAGTGTGTTTAACGTTGAATTTGATAAATTGCGAAGCACGAACGTGGCATGTACATGTGTTCGAAAATACTGGCCCACGTTTAGTTGCGTACACTGCAAAGGCAAATTCAATGTAAATATTTTAATATACTGCACTTCTCATGTTGCTCGAAAGATACTTTGCAACTAAACGATGTTTGCATACGTACACCGTGAAATTAATCACTGACGTTTTATGTTGCAAGCGCAATTTGTATTTACTTAAAAATATATTAACGAACGAGCATCGTGGAATTCTGTTCTACGAACGTATCGAATGGAATGTTTGAAATTAGTAATTTAAAATGAAATGAATTTGACTCCATTTTAAATGTGGAATTATACATTTCGTTTTCGACACGATACTGCAAACATTAATTATCTGCTTCGCAAAAACCGGTTTTTCTGATTCACGGATGCCAGCCTTGAATTAAATTTCGTTCAATATTTGAAATCTCTGTGGTAATTACTTTTTTGAACATTTTTTGCTACCATGTAAAAATAATTTGTTTAATATTCTACCTTTCTCGATTATTTAAAGAGCAAAAATCAGAACGCGAATCACGTTACCGTTTTAGGTCAATTAAATGATTTAAATAGTTAAAAATGAAAAGTTACTGATATTTTACTTTGACCACTTGGTATTTCATGCAAATTTAAAGGCATTACTTTATTATCGCAGTATAATTGCAGTTTAATATCCCTCGCTCAAAGTCCAACAACATCTAATATGCTTCAATGCCGATGCCATTAAATCTCATTAAAAATAATTGCCTGATACATTCTCCTTGCACTTGTACATTAAGATCTTATCGTCAGACTTATCTGTTGTTATTCCACTACGCTGCCAGGGCATGCCGTTAACCCCTAACTTCACAACACCTCTCGCAAAGGAATCATTATAACGAAGCCACAAGCACACTACTAGTCAGCAGTTTCACATCAGTTTCCAAGTTAGATGTTACAGAATCTTCTCGTGTAAAATACACAAGTTTGAAACATTATCAGCATCTGCAGAATCTGAGCAGTTCCAAGCTTCAACAACGATCTTCCGAAGTATTAACACTTTATGAAAACCACCGATATGATTTTCACATTTCGAGGAGAAATGTTGAGAATAGATAGACTTACTGAAACTATAGTAAATTTAGGAGAGACAGGATAAACCAAAAACGTAAAATAAAAACTTCCATACGAGACTTCGCTTTGGAATAAATCGACCCCGACAATTTATCAGAAACAAGTGCATTTGAGCACCACTTGGCTCGCGTGTCCGATCATCGCTGGTTGCTTCCACTGATATCAGTATTTTAAATAATTCCAGCGATACATCCATCCTTCGTAACAAATTTGATCGATACTCGAAGATGAAACGGATAAAACACCGGTAACAGCGTACCGTGATCAATATTTGGTGCAAGTAGAAATATCGAACAGTGGACAGGCACGGTGCAAAGTGCAGACACCCTCAAATCCTCTAATCGAATCTTCCCCTACACGAACTCTTATACTCGAAAAACATCTCCCAACAAGCAGAACTCATTTTTCCAGTAATACCATCATCCCAAGGATATCACGATTGGATAAACAGGCCAAACTCAAAGCTCCCCTCTTCACTCTTTGCAACTCAGATCCAACAAAACCCCACAGACGAAACCGACAACGGATCACGGCACGTCCATTCACGATGCTACCTGTAGAACTCAGGTGCCCAATGGGAAACCGATCTTCGGCCGGCCGTTTCTCCGTTAGTCGATAAACCGGTGCTAATCTCGGATAATAGAATCACGCGAAAGCTTTCCGGCATATCGAGCGACGATCGCACGCAACCGTTGCGTTGCCCGGCGTGACAACCCTTAACCCCGTATGCCAGTCGAAAGGCGGCGGGTTAACAGCCGGGTGCCCCTGTCGTCCGAGGGTCCGCGACTTCGTAAATACGATCAACACGTCGTTAACGTGACCTTCGTGCCTTCCACCCCTTCGACGGAGAATGGTTCGCAGCGTGCGCGTGCTGGGCACAGGGGTGTCGCGCGGTTCCAGAGGAAAAAAGAGGAGCAACGGACTTGGCCGGCGGGTCGGAGAGGAGGGTGTCGGTGTGGCTGGAGGCGAGAGTCGTTTTATTTACCTTCGGACTCGACGCACGGCCGACGTACGCGGCGGTACGTGCGGACAGGGCTGCGATTCGGGTGGACAGTCGCAGTTGGTAACCGCGGGCCGAGTGCGACGAACCCTAATCAGAACCGGGTGAACCGGGCACGGCTGCACCTGACAACCGCACACGATCGTCTGCGGTCCGCCGCGAGATTTCCGGCCGCCGCCGCCGCGTTTCGCGCGTTGGTCCACGTGCAGCTGACAAGGCTGCACAGGACAGCCACAACGGGCTGCTGCACCGCGACGCCCGGCGCCTTGTACGCGTCTCCACACCCGCTCCATTCAACGACCGGCGTGCGACTAACAAATCTACACCCCACACCACCTCGACCCGAGGGCCGACCGGCCTCGACCGGAGTCGGCGAACCTCGGCTACCTACGCCACCCCCGGACTACCCCGACCGACCGACCAACAAGCCACCCAGTGAACGCGACGCGCGACGCGACCTACCCGCGAGGCCAGACGGAGTCCTCGAGATCCGGCAACCTCTTCCGCCTACGTTTTGTCCTGGTTTCGACGAGGGGAACACGTGCGCCGATTCGCGATACGCGTCGCTGCCAGCCCCTCTTCCCGCTGTTTTCGCCGTTAATTGTTGCGTGTTATCTTTGTGAGCTGATTCCGCTGAAGAATGATAACATCGTGTTTAGTGGGCGATGAGGTTGAACGAGGGGGCGCGAGCTGAATGTAATGCAAAAATTATGGGAGGTGAAATGATGATGAGCTTGGTAGCTCACCGTTGCAGGTGCTTTTGTCGCTGTTTGTATTTGTCGGTTGATTGGGGATTTGTAGAGTGGTACGTGTTTGGATTTGGTGAATGAATTAATGACTTTTGGAAAACGTTGTTAGGTGAAATAACATCGAGAAATTTTATTGGAGAATTTATTTTATTTTGATCTGTATGTACAGTCGTGTGCTGTACCAATGAATTCTATCTTTGGTTCACTCTTGTGGAATAAAGTATTTCTATAGACATGTATTAGTGTTGTTATTTCTATGGTATTTTTAATACTTCAGTATCTACATTCATAAATTCAGGTAAAAACTAATCTTTCATACTAATATAATTAAAAATTAATATTTACATCACGTCTTGATACAAATATTTATAAAACTTGTACATATTTACCAAACCGGTGTTTTAATTGGATCGTGTAGTGCTTAGTAAAGAGACTGCAAAGATTTGTTGCAAAATGCGAGGTATATCCTTGAGATCCATACAAACGAATGACCGGCTGGATGGCATACTACGCATCAATCTTAAAATCAAATGTACATGCATTTACATATTTAAACAGTTATTTTGGAATTAAATATTTTATATTAACTAATGCACAATGATAATCACCTGGGTGCTTGATCGCCCAAAGATCCTATAAATATAGCGAAAGCGTTGACGCTCGGATTCGACATAAGAACTGCAGCAAACTGTTTCGGTCTGATCCCGTAACGTTCCAAATTGGCATCCGACAATACGACAACGATAGACTCGTCAGAATCCTCTTTGGCGAGGCTTGCAATTGCATGCTGAGTTGCTTCCAGAGTATGATCACCAGACATACAAAACTGCGAGTGCGCATGCATCATCTGAAAAATATTACTTTCTTTAGAACACTAACTTCCAACTTTTCAAGTACGATTCGTCTCCAATAAAATTCTTTGGCACTCGTCACCTGTATTACTTCCAGTCTTCGCTTATTATCCGTTGGTGGTTGAGTGTGCTTAACAAAAACTATATCATATTGATCTCCAGAATGACCAACAATATCATACTGAAACTTTCCTTCGTATCCGCTGAACGCTTCCATTACCATAACACAGGCCTCCATCTCTCGGTCCATACGCCCATCGTATCCGTTGAATCTATACATACTACCGGATACATCGACCACTAATTTCAAACGTTTCGGTTTCGATGGCGGTGTACCAACCTCCGGTTCTTTCTCAGCTCTTCTTCGATATATTGTTCTCTCTCCCGTTAAACCTTCTATTAATTTTGTATCATCCAATTCGCCGGAAGTTTGATGCCTGCACCATTCTCGCTCTTTACTTTTAGCTTGAAGACTTCCTGCGAGAAAGATTTTCATTTTTATTAATCAATAAATTCATATATAAATATCATCAAATACATTGTTATAAATTACTGTTTTATACTTTTAAGTTACATTGCTCGTAAAAATAAGAAACGATTAAGTGTTTACCGATTATTGTCCTCAAGGCCTGAACCTGTTTCTGAACAGCATTACTGAACTTGGAGTACACTTTATGGTCATACTCTCTCATTTTAATATCTTTCAAGCGCTGTTTAAACACCTTGAGCCCCATTTCCCTCGCTGCCTTTTTTATGTGTTCCGGTACGGCGTTCTTTTCCTCGTCGCTAAGTTGGTGCACGGTATGGCCGGCGTCCAAACGATAAGGTCCACCTTTCCCACCAAGACCAGCTGTATCTCTTCCTGCAAATTTCATTGAACACTCAAACCCCGATTTTATTATTCAAGCGTCGCGTGCAGTACCTCCGGTTCCTCCGGCCCACGTATTTCCTCCAACGTGCGGCTCATTTTTCTCGTCAACTTTACCGTGCTTTGGAGCACTAACGTCCAATCCGGAATACCTCTCTTTAGTTATCTGTAATGTTTCACTGTCATTGTCGACCATCTTCCTCCATGTATCCAAAGACTTCGCGATATTCGCGACGGATGTTTCCCAAAGACGAACGCAACCACTGGCGTCAACCGTTACCAAATCATGATTCGACTTCGGCGCAACGTGTAAAGGATCATGATACGTGTTCAATCTTTGATCTACGTGCGACACATCGGCTGATCTACAAATTTCCACAAAAATATAACAATAAATAAATAAATGATTAAAAATACTCATTTACCATCAGCTTCAGTACTTTCTAAATTGTGATAACTTCTCTCAATCTGAGGAATGAACATTTTTTTCTAACTCCATTAATTATGAAGACACGTCGTCAAATATATTTTTCATCCCTTAGATTAGGGGAAGTTTTCACAGTGTAAAAAATACTGAAACTGATAGGTGTAACGAATATATACTTACTGTGGTACAGGTATATAACGTAATTTATGGGCTGCGGTATCAACAATCTCTAAATAGTTTGGAATTTCCAAATGTTGGCCATCAAGAATATCTCTAGGTACATCTTTTGGTCCAACAGCTCGAATAATTTGCCCGTTCTCCATAACAATGGGCGGATTAATGTTCCTCCTGTACCAGTTTTGTCTTGGCCAAAAATGAAATTCTGTAAAACTATCCAAATCAGGGAATCCAACTGCAATCCCGGCGTACGTATTCTCGGTTGCCAGAAGTCTATTCGGGGCGTCAACTTTCTGTTGCAGAGCTGCGTTAAGTATATTAGAACTTAAGTTGTTTTTACTGCAACTCTGTAACGAACCAACTACTTCACGGGACTTAATGGATTCCTTTAATTCTTGTAGAATGTTTGGGCAGGGGGACGAGTCGATAGACTTTCTAAGAATGTAGTTGTTCTCAAACGTGTCTTGAATCAGCCATTTCCTTTCAGAGCCAACCAAAACTGAATTCAAGTGGAATGGTAAGTGGATCGTATAAGCATTCGACGAATTTAAATCGATCACTTCTATTTTATTTGAATTATGGGTATAAAAAACGAGTTGGTTGTGAGACTGCAACAAATCTGTATTCATCTTCCAATAATATTTTTTCATATCGAAATTCGTTGATATTTTGTCTGAAACCAGGTCTATGAAGGAAGATGATTGTAATTGCTGAGCAGTTCGGTTATTTAAGTTAATCTTTAATAAACCGTTGGTCTGAAAATACATATTTTTATATGATCAATTCCGATTAGAGTAGAAAATTGATTGTGCGTCTTTAAAAAATTACTTACATTTCCTTCATGTACCAAAACATTTTGTTCATTATCAGTTGTGAGATTAAACACTTGCCTGGACTTGCTGACTGCGTTTATCAGACCTTGTATCTCAGTCTCTAGAACTTCGTCCGACTCTTGATTTATGCTAAAGATTCTCAAAGGATTCAACGCTAAAATATGAATCGTATCATCCGTGCCATCTCCTTTGACGCCTTTAGCCACGGTCAAACCAGCAATTCCACTATTATCGTTGATCGGTATGTTCCAATACTTTTGTAATTCACTAAATAACGTTAATCTAGCTTCAACGCAATCTACTGGTAAACTGTTTTGACGCAAATAGACGGGCGACTTAAATTTAATGTATCTTCCTTGGACCGATAACGGTGTTTGCTCATTTAAAAGATCCCAGACAATACGAGTCTTGTTTTCCGGGAATGAAATTCTGAAATAGAAAGGAACAACAAAATATTAAATCTTATATTCCCTTCGCATTAGAATTTATTACTATTAATCTCTTATTGAAAACCAAATAAAAACGCATATTTCATATAAACATATATAGTTTATTTATATCAAATAAAAATTCTTTTAACAATTTTATTATCTACATTTGATATCTTACTCTTTCGCTAACGTAACATTACTAGTTCCTATAAGAATCTCGTGTTTGCGTAGGACGGATACTAAGGTATCAAAAACTTCTTTGCTGTACCGATCGAAATCGAATACGTTCCTTACTACATTAGCCAAAGATTCTCTAGGGAATTTCTGAAATTATAAATAACATATGAAAATTCGAATAAAAGTTGAACATTCAATTGGTACACCTTACCTCTAAATGTTTCACGATGTTAACAACTTCTCGAGTCGAATACGGATAGGAAACTAAGCCTTGATCGGCCATGTTCCTCAATTCTCCAAAAGCTTTCACTAACTTCAATATTATTTGCTCGTTCACGCCCGGCCCGTATTGCTTCAAAAGCTGTATCTCACTTTCGACGCTTGGATTATCGACCGCGTGCGTGCTGAACAGATCGCCCAAAGCTCCGAAAAAGTCATTGCCCAGGAATGGGAAGCCAGGCCTGTTCGCCAATACTATCATTCTGAAGTCTGGATGAAGGGCTATCGCATTTGAATTTTGTGCCATGGTATTAGTACCGGGAACGATACGTCTACCATCGGACAATATCATTTCTCCAGATTCGACTAATGTCTAGGAACGATAAAGTACTTAGTTAAAACAATTTAAAACAGAGTAGCCGAACAACTCGCCTACTTCGGGCGATAAAAAATATGCCTAACTAAAGCTAGATTAATATTAAATATCTTGGCTAATATATTACCTTCGATTCAAACTAACTACAAGTAGCTACATTATTTCATAATAACGAAATAATAAAGATGCAGACCTTCAAAATGCAGGTGACATTAGTAGGTGCTTTGTCCGCTTCATCAACGACGAGCACATGGCCCAGTTTAACAGCCTGCACGAGCGGTGAGTCTTCGTACACGACTTTCCCGTCCCTAACCATCGGCTGCAGAGTCAAAGTTTGAACAGTCGTGTCTCTGTGCAGCTGTATATACTCGCGTGGCCTGTTCAGAAGTTGCAATAGTCGGTCAACGATTTTATTCTTGCCAACTCCCTGGTTCCCGACCAGCAAGAGATGCTGTCCCAAACTGAAGTCCTGCAGCAGCCTCTCCAATAAAGCAACGTGCTGCGGCACGTCATAGAACAAGATATCAGGTACTTTGGTCAGAGCGTTCGTCTGGTATCGATCAACAATGGTGTTCCCGATCCGAACCGCGTTCTCCGTCACTTCGCACTTCATGTCGGTGCTCGGCGCGCTCGTCGCCCGGACAATACCGATTCGTTTGCAACAGTCGTCGAGGGCATTTCTCGCCACCGCCGGCAGAAAACGGGCCAAACACGCGCGCTGCACCGCGTTGTAAGCGTCGTCGTCGTCGCGAAATTTGTGCATCCTCCCGGCTATCCTCAAAAGCTGCCTGGTACTCAAAGACGCCGCCAACGATTGCAGAATCGGATCACTGGAGGACCGGAGCACGTGCGCCAATTCTAAAATCCTCGACAACGCTTCGGAGGGCTTGCCGTACTGAAACAGCGTAAGGTGCTTAGCACGAGAGACGAAAGGTTAAAGAGTTGCTCGGACGCTAGAATAAACACCTTCGATCGGATGATCTGCAACTCCTCTGATTTGGCGAGCGGTCTCATCTCGTGGAAGAGGAACAAACTGAGCAGCTCCGAGTTCAACCATTGCCCCGACGGGCTGTTGATCATCGGCGACTCTGCTAAGGCTACGATCCTGAACGACGGATCGATACGCAACACCCCGGAGTTTCGCATGTCCTCGTCCGACTTGTTGTATTCCGCTTTTATCTCGTCGTAACGGTCCGCCCTGATCAAACGTTTACCGTCGTGCAATTGCAGTTCCCGGTCGTGAACCAATCTACAAACGGATGATAGCTTTTTCACCTGTTACGATGGCATAGAATTAATATTCAAGGCTACCTATGCAGTACCGCCAAAGTACTCGGGTGAATTCTATTTATTCCGTCCAATACGGCTAATTTTCCGTGCAAGGCCGCGTCTACTAATGGCGAATTTTTCCAGACTGTATCGCCGTTGGATGATGTTGTTCGCTGCTGTATAAGGTCTCTCGAAGTCATGTCCTAAGAAGATTTTTCAGACGCATAAAAATCTTGTCTTTAAGATATTCCAGTCTGAGAACTTTTAAATCCTATTACAGCAAAGTTTTAAGCTTGATGAAGGAAAGTTTGTGTTTAATTAATTGAACGGACTCGGGAAATGTGACGGAAATGATATCCGATTGAAGAGGCTTAATAAAGTCTCCATTAGTCTTCGTCAAATCCAAGATGATTTCTACTGGAGTAAATAATTTCTAAGGATGTCTTTCTTTTTGTTTCTCAACATCGCTTGCAGGTAATAAAATTTATCAACGATCATTTTATACGAAAACAGTCGATAGAGACATTTTTACAAGAACATTGTGCAACACTTGCCTGAAAAAGTACTACAGGTTCTACTTCGTACCCTAGTAAATCGGCTAAAGTCTGTACGGTCGTAGATTTTCCGCAACCCTTCGGACCAATTACACACAAGTCGGAAACCAAATGGGTCTCTACCATACTGGTCAATAAGTTGTTTTGATAATTCGTCTTTACATATTTATTTTGCCATACATTAGGATTTGCCTCTTTCGTACCGCAAGGCACCTGCTAACAAAATGTTCATTTAAACGAAAACGTTTCAGTACGTTCTCTTTTTCCTAATAACACTTACATTCAAAAATGTTTTAATATCGCCGGGAGGTATCGTGACACTCGACGAATCATTCACTCGGCTCCTGATATTAAATGTACTCAATATGTCCTCGACAGCTGATTGACCCTCTTTACCCAAAAACAACTTGTACGGATAGAACCTATAAAATATGTCGAACACCGACAGGTACGAACACTTGTCCTGCGATAAGGTTGGAATTAGCTCAACGTTGAAACGCACCAGTGTACGCAAACCCAGAATATTTACCATTATAATAGCGGCTGAGGTTAGATTGTCTAAAGGGAAATCAGGAAGACCTAAGGATACTGCCTCTTCTGTGACCAAAGCATGCGCGCACGACAACAATTGTGATAATTTCCCGGAGTCTACGTTTGGAACCAGATTTTTCAAAGTTTCCAGTTGATCCTAGAATCGAAAAGTACCAACATCAACTTACAACCATTCACTTTTCATTTCCTTTTTATTCGTTTCCTTGCATCTTTTACTCGTTCGTTTTCTCTTTGTACGATACAATAGTACCATAAGAAATGTCTAACTACTATTACTGCTATCACCTTCTCTATAATGTGAAATTCGTAGTTAAATTCCTCTGCAATATGAACGACTAATGATTTCTACTCTGTAATTTGCACAATTTCAACAAAGTAACTATCGAAATTACAACTCGATAAGGTAATTTTAATGGTAAACTGAATCTTGAGAGGCCTATTTGACTATTTTTCTTACATATATTTATTTTCATAAATATATATTTTATTCTTAGCTATTAATGATATTTATGATGTAATAATTCTTTTTAAAAGATGTGGGCCATCTCTTCCTCACTACATCTTGATGATTTTGTCGGACAAGTGACGCTTGAACCTCAGAACATCCGTTCAAGCGAAGCTTAATGATACGCGGCCTCCTCTTGCTACCGTTCGGGTTTCAGTTACGGTTGCGTTACTTCCGTGACGTATCCGCATTGTTTCCGTTTGCCCGGGAACCGCATACTCCGGCGTAATCGCGAACAACCGCGCCGTACGGAATGTTACACCACGGTTTGTTTGAAACAGTCCACCCGAGTGATTAGCGCTGAGAGAGCTTCCCATTGTGCGCCGAGCACGGCAATAACTACCACTCGGCACGGAATCCTCGAGGTAGCTCGCAGATTCCCATCGAAAAGTTTCAATTGAGCCACATTCTCGAGCCTATCGACGCGATAACCGCGGTCACGGCGAAAATACGGTTCCGTGAAACGATTCGGCTAAAACACTCCTATAAAAGTCGAGAACACTCAGCGAAATCAATTCGGCGCAGATCGATTTCCTTTTACGCTTACCGCTCCGCTCGTAAATGGAATTTTTTTACCGTTAACAAGTTTCGACGATAAATTTTTATTAACAACTTCAACCTTAAACGACCACTTTTCAAGTGAAATGTAAAGCTATGTGCTTCTTACGTGTAAATATAGAACGACAGGGTTTAAATTTCTAACGGACGTTCGCATTTCTTCCCGTGACTTTTCATTTTCTTGCGTCTCTTGTATATTGGCTAGGGAAATAAATATTGTTACAAAGTAACGTTGTGAAAACAAAATCTAAGGACTGAATATATTCTTATTTAATTATACAGCATTGGTTCATAATTGTGATTGCGTTAAACCAATGAGTTATCATTATCATTTTGATTTCTATCGTGAAAGAGTTGTTCGTAGAGAAACTGTCGTGTAACTTAGTCGCAAGCTCAATTCCGAGATTGCATTTAATGGTACTTTTAATCAGGTTTCTTAGCCGAGGACGATTTAGAAATACCACTGCAATGTTGATTAACTGCCAACTTTTCTGTATAAATCATCGTCAGAGATAAGATCAACACTATATTCCTTGTACGTCGCGATAAATATGCCCGAGTGACAAAGTTTTATGAACTTCTTGAAATACGTCGCCAAGCAATTACAGCATTAATGCTTTCTCCTGCGACAGTATCACGCGATGCAACAATTCTAATAAATTATGGCAGTTCAATTTAGCACAGATGAATTAATTGTCACAGAAGGAAAACGTTGAAAGATCAGATTTCATAGAATATTCTTGGTTTATCTACATTAACACTGAGAGAATGATTCGTATTAAATGTTGCTAATACAGGAATATAATATAAATATCAAATCTTCAAAACATTTTACAGTTCCACAAATAAAATAAATATTTTATTTTTAAAATATTAAAAATAATGTTTTCTAACACAGTTTGAATTTGTATAGTATTCAATACTACGAAAGTATTATAAACGTCTTGTTTTTTTAATTTTATCCAGCTCCAGTTACCACTGTAAAATAATCAGCAGTTTATAATTAGGTTCTTCGAATGACTTTTACGATGCATGTTAATAACAGTAAAAGCGACACCGAAAAAGTAAAGACAGAAAATTGTTAAAAATGGGACGTTTCACGTGTACGCGGTGCAAAATGTGCAGGTGTAAAGTCATTTCCTCTGCAAATTGCAATGCGTGACAAAGAATTCTCCAAATAATATTGCCTCCGTTCCGTCACGGAATAATGTCTCGAAACAGTTTAAACATCTTGTACCTTCTAATTACGTTTGACTTTTTAAGTAACCCCCGTGCCTTTTACTTACTGCTTCGAATTTGCAGACATACTACGCGGCAAATGAGTAAACGTGTCCGTCGCGACGTCTCGCGCCGGCACCATTTCCTAGTTGATTTTTCACGCGGTGAATAATGGATAATATCCAATCGTCCCCCGATGAAAATAGTATCCATTAATCGCGCTTACAATTTAAAAAATTACCATAAATTCAGTACCTTAGTAAACGATTCAACATATTTTTACAATACAATAACAAGAGAAACACCATAATCCATACAATAATTAGTTTTGCATAATCTATTGTATTAATTTCCTCCTATAAACGTGTTCATCTCAGAAACTCGGAACAACTCGACTACTTTATTTCAACTTATACTCTCAAGGATCAAACATAAACGTCGCAGAAAATTTATCAAAGCGGAAAACAATTCTCTTCATAGAATATTCATAGAAAATTTCATACTATTTAATAGAATAACTACGATGTATATATATATATGAAAAATGGTATCTTCGATTAATCAGCGATCAGTGACTCTTGCGAGGACGTGTTCTCCTTGCACACAAGATTCGGCATAACAACGTGTAACTGAAGGCGTCTTGGAGGAGACCAGGCTGCAGACACTCGTTCCCGCGTTCGAACTTCTTCCTTCGATTCGTCTTTCTCCACTTCTAAATTCGTCTTCGCGGACGACACGCAAAACAAAACATCCGACGAGGTGCCGTCGTCATTTCGATCCTCATCTCTCGTGCTTCTAATCTTGGGTAGCCTCCTCTGTTGCGTCCTGTTCTCTTCTTTCCTCGGAAATTCGGGATTACCCCCTTTCTGCAGTTTGTAATTCTGTATCACGATCCCTTCTTTCCCTAAAGATTCGCGTTTGAACCGCGGTATCCTCCTCTTCATGAGCCTCCACTTCCGTTCTTCGCTCCGCGGCGAACTTTCCGCGAAGTCCTCCTCGAACTCGTAACTTTGCGCCCTTCCGGATAAATCCAGCCACTGGAGTACCCTCTCAAACAACGGATTCCAGAAAGTATCGAACGTGCCCTCTGTCTGTCTCCGTTCCATCCTGCTAGAACCAGTATCGGCTTCCAATTCCGATGTCTTCCGTCTGCAAATCTCGTCTCTGAACATCGGCTTGTCCACCAGGACGTCTATGCCCTGTTCAGTTTCTCCAGTCGATGCCCGATGAGTCCGCCGACCCCTTGCCAACTTCTGATGATCCTCCAAGGATCCTACATTGCTAGACCCGGTAGTCGATAGTCTGCTGCAAGGAGGCGCAGACAACTTCCGGTACACCCGCGGCGACTTGTTCTCCGGCAAATTGTTGCCGACGACCACGTGCAGGTTGCTGAAACAGCTGTTCAAGCGATCCAGCCCCGATTCCGAGCCAATCCGTCGATACTCCGGCGTGTAGCTTTTGTTCCTGGATTCGCGGGACCGTCGCTGTAGCTTGGGATCGATCAGTGGATCGTTAGGCGACAAAATCGCGTGTCGAATACCGTCTACCCAAACGGTGCGAACAGACAACGGTCTCTCCGAGGACGACCATATAGCCGGCATTGCTAATGGAAAACTTGAACTATGCCGACTGCGTGTACTAGTAGCATCAGAAGATAAAAGTTTTAATGTAAATGTCAACTATGAGCAACTCGTGTTAGATTACATAAGGTTTTGATTTTTTGAGAAACGCTCACTGTCCACGCCGTTCGTCATTGTCTTTTCTTCTTTGTTGAATTTTTGGACATGATGGAACGATTCAAAGAAGCGGAACTTCTTGATTGCTCGTGACTTTCCTCTAGATTTGGTGACAATTCGAGGGAACACTACTACGTATCGACTCTAGGCTGAACTCGGAAGACAAACAGGGCTCCGACGTGCGGGACACGCGATCCAAACCGCGATGACTGTGACCATAGCGCTGCGACGAACTGTTTATATAGGAAGGGAACGAGCACCGGAAGGGGTGGCTAACTGGAGGGGTGGGTGTAACCTCCGCACCCCATGTCCATGGTACGCCGTTACGTATTCATAAATCAGGTAAAACTTCGGTAAATTGCACGTGCTGCTGCCTCCACTAAGCCGCGACACTAATTACAGAGCGTTATCACGTGAGACTTATGCAGCTTCAAATTGCTAATAAGAGACGCGTATAGAATGCTTCGTACGTACGAACGTAGCTTTACCCTTATTTTCATTATCTAATCTTTGTTAACTTATTTTGTTATGTTCAACTTGTTTCTCGCAATCTCCTTTCCTATCCCTGCTTCAAATCTTTCCATTATTTTGTTTACTTTATTTTAATTAATATCAATTGCAGGATTGCATACTACTACGATGTATTAATTTTTGATTGAATTCGTTTAGTAAATAAATAACATCGAAGTAAACATTGCCATATACTTCGAAATATTATTGTCGATATAAGAAAATTGTGCTAAGATTTCATATATGTTTAAATATGCGTTTTGATCATGTTACGAAAAGCGATTTAAAAGTAGTGCATGTTGGGAAATGTTGGTCATCTGAGAAGTAAATTTCAAATAGGTACTCTAAAAATAACTATGAATCATAGTAATTGTATAACATAAATAACAATTTTTATCCCATTGTTACTGAAATAATTAATGGTATGGGCTTTTTTTATTCGAATACACTGTCTGTCTCATAACAATGATTGTGTAGAACTATGACATTGTGATTGTAATTAAATTGGTAATGTATAATTAGCAATATAGTTAGATTTAAACAATTATTTAAATATACTTACTTTATAATTTGATGGTGGTACATGCCTGCCTTGAAACCTAGATCTGAGAGGAGGATCTAATGGATGTCCTGGATACTGTGGTGATGGCAAACCCAGTGCAATAACTCTAAAATCTTCACTAACTCTGACAAGATGCCACGCATCTAATTCTTCTTGGCTATGCATCTGTTGCAAATATTCAACAAGTTTAAGACATTTCAATTTATAATAATATGCAGTGAAATATATATTATTACCTCTAGTAATTTGTCATAACGTGATGCTGGAATAAGAAATCTACCATCTTCTAAATGCATCTCACGATTTTCTAATAAATTATTTAAAACTGGAAGTACATTTCGTTCAGCTTTCTCAACACCTTCGATGATAAGAATTCTTCCATTTGTTGCAGCTCTTACTGCACTTTGATCATGGTAATAAGCAGTACCACATTTAATTTCTCGTCTCTGTTTTAAATCTGCTTCAGTTGTATCTCTTGAAAGTGCAATAAATTCTAATTCACGACCAGTGAGTTCAAGAAATGCTAGGGCTAATTCTCTTCGTCTGTTTCCAGGTGCTCCCATTAAAAAAATATCTTGAGATAAAATATCCTTTTGAAGCATCCATTTTAAATGCCTTAATGTTTCTTGAGTGGTTGCTTGTAATACTGTTTCAATAACAATTTAAGTAAACAAATGAGCATAGATAATATAGAAGGAAACTTCTTTAACTTACAGTATTTCCTTGGTATATATTCAGGATTCTGTGCAGACTTCACTTGTTTTGAAACATCACCAATAGTCACAACTGTATTATCTGTATTGAGAGTTTGGTAATTATATTGAGATACATCAATGTCATTCAATTTTTATTTAATTTTCATTTATCTTACCTGATTTACAACGTATAAATACTGATAGGTTAGGATAAAATACTTTTGACTTTTCCAAAACTCTAGATGCAGTTGACATGCGACGTAGATTAGAGAATGCGAAAGACATTGTTTAATTCAAAACTTTTTTAAAGTGAAATTCATAATACTTTTAACTTATAGGAAAATATCTTTTTATGAGATATGTGACCATGGATAATAATGCACTTTACACGAAACAGCAAAAACGCAGCGAAATTATTGTTGCGCTGGGCCGGTCCTGGGGTGCTGGGGTTTATAAATATATAAAAATGACCAAAAACGTTTTAACTTCAATTTCATAGTATTACATCACTAACACTTTCCTATCAAATGAAATACTTGACAGTAACCTTGTAAAGTAACCTTAACATAATATTTTTTGTCTTTAGTGGTTATAAGAAAATACGTTGACACAAATGATTAAGTTAAATAAGTACAGAATTATAAATATTACCAATGATATGTAATTCAAATATACGACACTAATAAACTTAAATAAAGTTCAAAAATATTTTGCTAATACATGCTTCATTAGTTACATATATATGCACTTCAGATATTTCAAAGGTCACTTAAAAAGATAATAATCACTCATTCATGATCAGTTATTATTGATAATTTAATACACTTTGGTACATGATATAGCTCTTTTATTATCACACTGAAAATTATTACAATAATTCTAAAGACTACGTTAACATCAACATATATCTTATTACTGCCTAAACATTTTATTAATAATTCATAAATTAGATTATAGTATAGAAAATAAACAATCTTTTTATTCATTGAGATTAAAATACTAAAGAAAAAAATATACATACAAATAAACTTTGCTCGTGATAATCAAAATTTGCAAATATTAAAACTAAAACAAAAATTATTTTTTTTATAGGAGATCTCAAAGCATTAAAACATTATTCACAAATATGTTAGAATGTGATACAATAATAATAATAATAATAATAATAATAAAAATAATATTAATACTCAATTTCTTTCTAATAATTTAAAGTTATCTGTTTACTTGCAAATGACTGTTTTTTTATTGCGATTATTCTGTATAGTAAATTATAACTTTAAGTACTTTAAGCACAGTAAAAATGTAAATAAATCACTTAAAATTAATATCTATACAGTACATCACATTTTTTAGAAGGTACAAAGATCTAGTTCGATTCCTACATGGTGTTCATACTTACTGTTTATGTAGTAAATTGGAAATGTGAAGCAACTTCATAAAAGCACCATTACAATAAACTAGATATCATGATAAGCCGTAGAATTGTAGAATTATATATATATATAATCTGTTTACTTTATCTATTGTTAATAATCAATATTGTATAACATACTTAATACATATGTGTGAACTTTTCAAAAAAATCTTCTAAAGAAAGATAAGTATAGACTTGATATTAGTATCGAATAGCCAGAATTAGTAAATGATAATAGTAAAGGATATGTTTAAGATGTACATAGTACGTGATTGAACATTATTATTTCTTACAGTGTCTCAAGCAGAAAGAAGGTTTATAGACCTTTTGAAATTTTTGTTAATACTGAATAAATATTTAACTATGAGAACTGATATGCTATAATCAGTGGCAATTCTTTATTTTACCCTGTCCATTTAAAATGTAAGCTATTCACTTTTAATAAAACTTTTATAAAAACAGGAATACCATTGCAATCCTACAATGAATTACATATAGGAAGCAAGAGAATTAAATATTTTCTATGAATTATACATAATAAAATATTCTTCTTCTGTCCAACTTTAAAAATTTCTCTAAAAAATAAAAAATGTTTATATTAACATACAGATGATTTAAAAAATAATATATGAATTTCCACATATTAATCTCAATTCACAAATTTAAAATTTTACCTCTACAAAGTCGTCTGTTCTTCTAGCATTGGCAGGATAATAATCAACTATTAACGGACGTGGTCTTTGACCAATACCAGATGGTTGTTGTAATCCACATGCTTGTTCTTCGTTCGTAATTACGCTTACTAATGTACTCACTACTTTTTCATCTAATTGTGACATAGCTTTGTTTGGTGTTTTCATACGCCTTAAGAATAAGGCATTCCATTTTTGTCTTAAATGTAAGAAAAACTGTGCAGTCTCAGGATCCAGTTTAAACACTACCCAATCATCGAGTTTGAAAATTGTGCCCTCATTACTTTCATCAACTTCTGAATCTGATTCACTTTCTGGCACAGCTACAATAAATAAATCAATAATATAAATGCTAAAATTTATAGCAAAAAAATATGAAATAGAAGAGAGTACAATGGTATTTACATTCTGCTTCATAAATTACGTCCACTGACAATCGTGCTGGCCCACAAAACAATGCCACTGTTAACGGATTAACTAAAGTAGCCATTTTTACATGACAGAAACGACCTGTACGACTCATTTCTTCATACAGTAACCATTCACAAGGCAAAGATGCAACATTAGCTATATGTGTCTGTACAGATGTTACTCTTGGAGACTTTGGATAATCCCTTAGAGTTGATGATGGATGAAAGTATACTATTACTTCTTTCCTACAACATTTGTTATCAATCATGTTAAAATCCTAACAAAATTTAATATGTGAAATATATAACATACTGTGTTCTTAGTTGCATGTGTTCTCTGTCGACTCTTATTAAATTTGGATATAAACCAGCAGTTAAAGCTGCTTTTACTACTGCCCAATTCTCTGAATTAGAATTCAAATCTCTAATATCTCCTGGACCTCTAGCTTTAACAAATCCAGATGCACGAAGTTGTCCAAGAAGTTGTGTACGCATTCCAACTACCATCTCCATTACAGCGGCGGAAATAAAATTTTGTTCACAAAATGAACGTTCCTTGCCACGTGCGCGTGCATTTTGCCATCCTTGAAAAGCACGTAATACAGCCATATGATCAGAATAGGTGTTAGTGGCAAATCTTTTTCGTGCTGCAGTTGCAGCTCTTTTTTGTGATGGTTGTGAAGGTAAAACGAAGGGATCTCTGTAATTAATTGTTTAGTATTTAAATATTTCCATTGACTTAAATAATACGATTTTAGGATTAATAAGTGTTACGTACTTATAAGCTAAACTGCACACAATAGTTAAGACTGGATCTAAACATTTCAAAACAACAGCATACAATAACATTTTTCCCAACCGCGGTTCTACTGGTAGATCGAGTAAATGACTTCCTAATTCAGTCAAATCTTCCCATGGGTCTAACGCATCAATAGTTTTTAATAACTGTACTGCATTTCTTGTAACTATATTAGAAGGTGGTTCTAAAGCTCGATCTAAAAATTCAGCAATGGGGGTGTTTCCTGGTGCTAAATGTTTTGTATATAAACATAATTCTTGCAAAGGTAATCTTAAAATTTCTGGAGTTTGATATGGCTGCATGCTGTTATACTGAAGTGAAGAAAATAGTCTATAACAAATCCCTTTTTTACATCTTCCTGCTCTACCCCTACGTTGCTTAGCACAAGCTTGAGAAATCCAATTAGATTTGAGCATACATACGCCTGATAGAGCATCAAAAGATTTTTCTTTAACTTTTCCTGAATCAATCACATAAACAACATCGTCAATTGTGATACTTGTTTCAGCTATATTTGTTGAAAGAATAATTTTTCGTGTTCCCTGAGGGCTGGGCTTGAATACTTTTTTCTGATCACAAGTTTGCATGTTAGAATGGAGCACATATAAAGTATATCGTAAACTCTGATTCATTTCTTTTTCTTCATTATTTATTTTCTCTCTCATAGTAACAATGTCATCGTATCCTGGCAAAAATACTAAAAGAGAACCAGGAGGCATTTTCTTATGAATATGTAAAATCAATTGTAGAAGAAGATTATAATTAATATTGTCATCATTAAATGTGTGGTGGTATATCTCTAACAAAAGCTTGTCTTCTTCTGAAAGTGAAATATTTTTAGCTTGTGCTATTGCATCACCTTGTGATGTGCAATCATAAGTTTTCATATAAGCTTCTATTAACTCTGCGCATTCAGTTTGATTCATATTTTTTGCCCAGTCTAATGCAGTCCATTCATTGGCAGCTCGTAAATTTAAATTTGCTCCCAAATTTAAAAGTTGTTCTGTAGTATTTATACATCCTCTACCTGCAGCCACCATAAGTGGAGTTACAGATGTTGTGGAATGTTGATAGTCTACAGAAACATTTTCAGAAAGTATGAAATATAAAAGTTGTGCAAAATTATCTTCACCGCCATGTAACCATGCATCAGAAATACTTTTATCCATTTCTTCTATTAACCAAGGTTCTAATTTCACCTTTTCTGGAATAGGTTCACACTGTTGATCTAAGACAGGAGCAGGTAATAAAGATCTTTCATTTGAACTACTAGAACCTGATTGTTGGGGCTTATATTGAGTCCAAGACTCTAACACTTTCCGTTGATTCTTTTTATTCATAAGTTCTTCTTTTTTAGTAAGCATCTCTTTTGTCATGTAACCAGTTATTTTCAAAATATCTTCAAGGTAATATGTGTCTACATCAAATATTCTGCCCATTACATTAATAACTGCACACTTGCTAAAATATTTTACAAAAATGCTAACATCTAATGTAGCGCTCATAAGTATAAGTTTTAAAGAACTATGTTTTATCAATGCATCCTTGAGTGCAATCAAAAGGAAGTCACAGAATCTATCACGTTCGTGAACTTCGTCTACGATAATATGTGTAACAGTACTTAAAGCAGAATCACCTGCCATAAGTGTCCTAAGCAATACACCATTTGTGCAGTAGGTTAAAAGCGTTTTTGGAGCAACTCTACTCTCAAGTCTTATTTGATAACCAAATGTTTGACCAATTTTTTCGTCCCTTTCAAATGCTACTCTCTCAGCCACAGAAACAGCTGATAGTCGTCTTGGTTGAGTGCAAATAATTCTACAAGGCTCATGCCTTTGTTGGCAATGTTCAAGTATAAATTGAGGAACTTGAGTAGTTTTACCACTACCAGTTTCACCTCCTATTATTACCACTTCATTAGTATTTAAAGCATTTAGAATATCTTCTCTAACACTAAAAATTGGCAGAGATTTGCGAAAGTTTAACACGTCAAAATTAGTTTTCAGCTGTGGTACTTGTGACACACTGTTGTTTAACCTGCCCATAGCTGTAGTGTTTGTATTTAAGGAAACTAAAAATAATAAATTCAATAATTATTGAGATGTTTAAATAAAAATATAAATTTAGAATAACATAAATACCATCTGCATTGAGAGGTCGTTCACGTTCAATTGGCGGTAGTAAATCCTGGCATTCTTTATGATTCAGTGGAAAACTTTGTAGTAAATTATAAATACTATGTCTTGATGCTTTTTGTAACTTTATTACAGCATCAGCTTGTACTATAGTTGAACCCTCCCTCTTATAAACCGTTAAAAACCGGTTTGTACCTTTACTATTAGAACAAATAGAAAATTGTAAACCCTATCAAAATATAATTAAAACAAATTATGTTTTACTCACCCTCTACTTTTAGATTTTAATCCTAATTCATACGCAAGTTTATGAATATAGGCTCTTTCTTCTGCTGTGTACGATGAAGGAAATTCTAATTCTTTTTGTTCTGGGGTTTCTAATAACTTTTTCAATGTTAAATTCACAGCAATTCTTGTGTCCTCCCCAATAAGGGGAGTTTTCTTATGAAATTTTTGACGTGGCATAATGTATTTATGGTTATTTCTGAAATCCAGAAATACTATGCGACTACTGCAATTTAATAGAATCTTAAAAACAAGTTTTACTTTATATGAATAAGCACGTTATTACAGAAGCTGAGCTTGATGAAATTAACAAAATTAATTTTCATGCAAAATCAAGTTATAAAATTTATTTTTAATAAAAATATATTACTCTACAGTAATACATTCTATGAGTAAAATTGTTCGTATATATCCATTTTTCCAATATGTTGTTGGATTAAGTTTACTTGCTAAATAAATATATAACGTCTGTCACCAACGAAACTGTTTTGTTTACTCACATTATTTACACGACCCTGTTGAATGACATTAGTACCATCATTTAAGAATCCTATATGTTAGTAACTAATGATAAAGTGGCAGCAAATAACATACGTAGGATTTTCGAGAAATTAGTATTAATAAAAATGCACTACATCTGAACAACGATCCTTGATAAACATAGGTGAATATTTATATTACTCTAGATCATTAACTCCACCTACAGAACCAAACAGGTTCCACAATTCACGGATGATTTCTGTCGATAAAAATCGGGTTCTACATCTACCATCGAGCAACGACATTTCATTTACCGATGCAGACGAGCCGCTGAACAAAGTTAATTTTCTTCAACAACAGAGAGTGTTTCCATCGTTTTCACGAGAGATCCGCAAAACAGTGAAAGCGGGCACACGGCCAAATACTGTTCCAGTAAACAATATGGCCGGTTTAGTTTGGTGCGCGGGTTATGTCGTCCTTATTGTGTTTGCCAAGTGTTTATTGTGCAACAGCCAGGATTAGTTGTCTTCGGTAAGTGTATATCATACAAAAAGTACAGAATTTTCAGCGAAAAATTCAGTGAACACGATTTACGGTAAAGGACTTCGTACGCGGTGATTGACGGTTATGAGTGTGTACCTTTCCGTCAATTACCATCCGACCGTGTTCAAAGTTATCGGTGAAATCTTAACGAAATATATCGATTCGATAACTTTATCTCTCTATCTTGCAAATGTATCGCACACATTTTTTAATCAGAGAAAGTGTTGTATATCAAACAAAATATCGCTTTCCGAAATTTCATTCTAAACGAGAACGACAGTCGTGATTGTGAAGTCCGCAGTGTTGGACCGTATCAAGCTTTTCTTTCACCTTCCTTGTGCGAATTGTATTTAACTAGCCAACCTATTGACGGTCTCACGTTATTCTGGTGCTTTGTCGAGGCTCTAGTTTTCGATTGGCACTTTTCCTACATGGCTACAATGAAGATTAAACTTCGAGACAACGTAACGCGAAGCAACAGGTTTTTTGCTGAGAAACTGCCGATGACCTCCTGTTTTAGTACTCAACTCGTTGCACTCATGACTCTCGGACGTAATTGTCGTGTGTACACTTCTCGTTCGTCTGTTGTTTATGCAAGGTAGGAAAAGTGGATAGAGATTCGACGGAAAGGTAATTACACCTTGAAACATTTACCCGGTGACTGTGATACGATGTTAAATCTGAACCGTACGATTACCCGAAGTGCATTGCAGTTCTGCGGTACTGGTATGCGGCGGTTATAACAACGTTATTGTTTGTACTTAAATATTTAAGTTTATCGACACTTCCTTTCATCAATTGATATAAAGATCCATTAGCAGCAATAAAATGGAAAAGGGGATGTATTCGATAAAACTAGTTTACACTTCCAAGTGACGTTCTTTTTGTCGAAAACTTCGTTTTTAATTAACGTTCACTTTCAAAAACGTTGTTCTACGCATCCAAAATGTTTAGGGATTTAAGACTTAAATAACTTTACGTTCTTCTAATAAATATAGACAATTAAATATTTTAAAACAATTTATTTTCTAACTTAGTAAGAAACAGTTTCTTTCAATTCAATGTCAATGCATTAAAATCGTTAATAATTTGTGTAATAACACTATTTCAACGGTGAAGTCGAGAAAATCGTTACAATTGATTATTGCGCACGTATACACGTCCCAATTCGTTTAACCTGCAATACGACAAATTTTACAAGAGAATCGTACGACAGCCCGATAGAGGTTGCAATCATTGTTCTAACAGCCATAATCAAACAAAATTGTACAATTCATCGTACATTAATTCCTAACGCGTGTGAATTACATATTTAATTGCGCTAATGTCGGTGTCCTTACTTTTGTGCGCAAATCATTTAAGGAAAAATTACTCTTGTCGAGAATGACTTTTTGCCGGCTGTACAGTACACTGCACATTACAATTGTAGGCTCGTTTGAAACGAGGATGAGGAAACTTATTTAGAAGTACCGTAAACACAATGATCACAATGACCCTGTGATGTCAACTGGGAAGAATGTAAACCGTGTGTCGGAACTTCTTGCATGTGTTTATAGGTCGAGTAGTTTCAATTCGTGTTTGAATTCGAAACGAATATCAATCGGTGAATTGTAACTGTAGCCTATAACGCAGAACTGAGAAAACAACAAATATTCTCCATCTTTCCTTTCGTTTAAATTTTCGTTAAAACGATTCTTTTCCTGAAATCGACCGTTATCGTGAAACGGTTTTTTTCGTACAGGGACCCGGTATACCAGGAAAATCGATCCGAAAAATTCGCCGAGTGCACGTGCACTCGCCGGGCAAGGTGAATGCTCAACGCTGAAATGCGGTCACGTGGTAGCGATAGTGTACCTCGGAGCCATCGAAAATATTGATCGAGTGAAACAGCTGATCATTCGGATCCGCTGAAAGTTGGAAACTTTTTTTCAGCGATTTCTTGGTTGTAACAATTTAATATTTTGCTCAACGTGAATAGTGGACAATAATCAACTAAAATATTATTTAACACTAGAACCATCGAACAGGTCAAAATGGCCCATTCCAGATTTCTTCTTTCCGCGATTATTAAAAAAATAGCAAGTGCTTCTCGGGGAGTTATCTAAGAAATTGTTTCGTTTCAAAATGTCAATTTCAGTGCTCGGTAGTTCTAGTGTTAAAATGCAAAATGGAAGACAATGAGGCGGTATATAGTTAACTGTTTGAAAATAGATAAGGGTATTTAGAGTTCCAAGTATAATCAAATTTTGCTGTTTGCTTCTCGAATTACTTGTACGGTTACCCAGACATCGTAAAGTGAAAAAATAAATCGGGACATTGGGAAACACTACGGGACGGTCGTTTAAGCGGGTTTTATCGCGTTTGCTTAAAGTGCAACCGAGTGTAATAGAGTGAAATAATGAAACTTTAACGATGATATAATTTTTCTCGCATCGTTAAAACCATTCGTTGAATTATTATGTCTGTATTTGATTCCCGCATCCATAAATTAGTCTGCCCATACTTGAGGTTGCATAAACATCCGCGAGCTGTTGATTATAAATAGTCACTGCGAGAAACATTTACCCGGTTCGCTCGTTTACGATGGAAATTATGAAATCGATAGAAACGATGATGTTCCTCGTTGAGTTTTCACATTTGGGACCGGTATATTATATTTAACACGTCCGCTGCCACGAGAATTTTGAGCGTTTTGTTATAGTAATATTTATTCCTTTATAACAGAAGAAAATAGTATTAAATATAATTATTAATGTTTTCGTATTACAGTATTCATATTACGCTATTATCCAGCTTCTCGTGTCACTAAATAGTTTGATTCAATATCAATTTTTTTATTGTAATTGTTTTCAAGCAATTTGAAAGCTCCGGTCACCGGTGACGGTCTTCTCAATTATATTTTCTTCAACCAAATAAATCTAAACAAAATATTAGAAAAATGAAACTGAAACGAGTCATTGAGTTCCTAAATATAACGTTGTAGTTTATAATTCCTAATAACAATATCTATAGGATTAATTTCATTTTCATTATGTAAAATATAGGGTTACAGCCATTACAAATATGGCAGCGAACGTGTTAAACACCGTTTAATGTACACGCGTACGGATAAAATATTCTCCACTGATTTTTTCATCCAGTTTTTCTTTTTGTAACATGTTTCTTATCGGTCCGAAAATGAAGAAAATGATTGGCAAAAATATATGCATACGTATCGTTCGAATTTGAACACGAACGTTGGAAAATTACACAATTTCTGTGAAGAGAAAATAGTTTGATCGAAGCGTATGTAAACACGCAATGTAATGTACGAGCCGTGTTCGTGCATTCGTTACATATTCTGTATTTTGCGTGCGCGTGTCGCACACGTTTGCGCGAGTCGGACGTTACGTATTTATTCGAAATGTATCGGCGATATTGCCTAGAAGTGGACCGCTTTCGTTTTTAATTCGGAAACGTCGAGTTGCGTCACTGTTTCTGCAGATGTTGCTAAAATTCGCGCGCTCTTAATTCGCCGCGTGACGTACGACGAGGTTCGAGTGTTTTCCGCTTTTTTTTTCGTTTTTTACTTTTATTACGTTCCACAGAATATACATATACAGCGTGCTCGCGTTGCTACCAACGGATGTTTTCTTTCATGCGAACAGTACTCGGAAATGTGTTCGCTGAAAATATTTCACGGCTCCTTTGTAAACCATGTGTATGAATTATTTTCAATGATCGCGAACTATATTCTATCTTCTTCGGATCTGAATATACAATATAGAATTAGAGAAAGCTAAAGAGCTAAAGAAACCTAAAGAAAATCAACTATGAAACATATGTAAACGGAAGCTCTATCCCAGTGAAAATTTGAATTGATTAGTTCGCTCGTTAAAATTTACCTCGATTACTGCTCAGCCTGATAAGTGAACCGCTGCATCGTTGAACAGATATTACAAATTTAAATGAATACACGACGTAAACTACACGAAATAGAGTTGGTCAAAATATTCAAATTACGAAAATTACAAAATATTAAGTGAAGCAATTTAAACGTGTTCCATTGGCTGGTGAGTGAGAATAGAAGGTTCAATGGCGAAAGTACCCTTTTCGAGGAAAGTGAAATGATTCTTTTCGGCGGCATTGTTACGCGATAGTGGCTTGTTCGGCAATTACATAAGTGAAGATCGCATCTGCTCGTTGCGTTTGCCCGCCAGTTAATGCTCGGGCAAACGGTGAAGATTCCAATTGATCGGTGGCCTCAGGAGGTGGCGCGGCAACAGCCAGCTTGTCCAGCAAAACAGTCACGAGTTAACCCCTTGCCTGACGATTTATTTCGTCTGACATGCTTATGCTATTTTATTTGGTCGAAACTTTGTGGACACAATTATTATAAAAACAATTGGACCGTAGCAGGTTCCATTGAATTTCTTTGCGAAAATAAGAAATTCATTTTAGTTATGAAACATTAGATTTGTAAAATAAATCGCAGAATCAGGTCTCGCATGGAGGAGAAGGGTGAGTGAGACTCGTCATTTTCATTCCAGGGTTAAACAAATGCCGGATCGAACGGGCCGATAAATCACGATCAGTCTAATTTGGTTATGCGCACTCTTAATTCACCACCCAGTCTGCGACTCGCGATACCTATGTACATAAGTAAGTGCGATGGCCGCGTCACGTTCGCGATTCAATCATTCTTTGCCGACCGGCGAGGCGGACAAAAGAATCGATTCTGTATTATTCAATCTGATAACTGGTCGAAGCATCGTGATTCGTGTAGACGAACAGTAAGCGAGAGTGCATAGATGACTTACAAGGGAAGATATCGAACTCGGAAAATCAAAAAATTATGGAACTTCGCGGGGGTTAGTCACTTTGAAGGAGTGAAACCACCCCTCGAACAAAATGCATATTTTCCTTTCCCGTGGATCTTTTCGAGAACGGTACGAGATAGCGGAAAGAAGTTTCAACAAAAAATGAATTGCTCTGTCACGTTTATAAAATTGCAAAATAAAATTTTTCACAAAAACAGGATAAAAAAGATTTATCCTAACTCTACTCAGTTTCACAATTGTTTGAATTTCTGGGTTCGATAACTTCCTTCGTTAAATACGCCGAACTCATTTAAACCTTTGAAGCCCAATGTCTTTGTTTCGATGACATTAACCTTTTAGGTACGGTACACCACTATAGTGGCCTTCCGTCGAGACACTATATTGTTATGGAACGCCACTATAGTTGCTTTCGTGGATCGCTTCAATTCGGAAAATATATAAAGAAATTGTAATATATTCATTTCGAACTCCATTCCCAAGTAATGTCGTACTGGAAATCGTCATGAACGGTTTTGTGTGTGCCCTCCGCAGCCAGGCGCGCCGTCGCATGGGTACTCACTTGCGGACGAGCGCGCTGTACCTAAAAGGTTAAACCTTGACATGAGGAACGAAGAAACAAAGAACAAAGCTGCGAAGAAGGAATTTAATAATTCAAATAACAATAGATTAGTGTGTAGTTCTTTTCCAAATATTTAAGTTCGATGCATCATTTTGATAAGAATATACTTTATATTTCATTTCTTGGTATCTCGACGATGTCTGTACGATTTCTTGAATTCAAGATAGTCTTTAGATTCTGTGGAATTCTGAGGGGTTTCCAGCTAGTTTTCAAGATTAGGATTACATATATTAGACCTCTTGAGTTAGAAATCAGTTTTTTCGCTTTCCTCGAACTAAAGATTGCCTCTATCAAGATTCCAGAAACAGGAATCAACAGCATCGCGTTTCTTGAACTTAAAATAGTCTCCATCGAGTTTCTTTAATCTGATGGAACGTTTATCAGGCTTCTTGAGCCTGAAATAATCATCGTCGAGTGTTTTAATTTCCAAGCGGTCGTTATCAGTCCTACTGAAACAGAGTCTCCACATGCGACTACGGCTACTGCACAATTTTCTTCGCGAGTTTCGCTGATAGTACGCACAAAAGAATTCTTTTTTTGTGAATATGACGAAAGCGGTCACGGTTCACGGGTTATGCAAGACAGTTATGCAATAGCATCAACCCGAGCGAAAATTCTCCGCGATCTGCGAGTAACAGTTCGCCCTATCCGCCATTAAACCCGGATCACGCGCGTGTTCCTTTCGTCGAATGCATTTAATTGTACTTAACATTCTTGCGGCGTCGTGTATGCACACCTACGACTGGACAGTAACAACCGAGAATCTTCGTCCCTGGAAATTTAAATATACCGCGTCGGGAATCTCTTAATTCGTAAATCATACGAAAATAGCATTACACCTTCTGCCTGGAATTTCGAAGAAATTGAAATGTTCGAAATCTAACGTGTATATAAAGAGTATCACATTGCATAAGAGCTAAATAGATTGCCCTATGATTTACTTCTGAGCTATGATCGACACTACTTTGCCATCAATAATTTATTGAAAAAAAGAACACGAAAATTTTAGGCGTATTCCATGTCTGCTCCAAAGTATAATTATTGATAACAGAAGAATACTATTTCATTTGAATTTCATATGTATATCGCATACTCTTTCAAAGCAAAAGTAAATGGAAGCAATTACTAATTACACAGTATTACAAATTATAGTTACATTAAAAAGTTGCATTAGTTACATTAGGTAAAGGTTACACTGTTATTTAGTTACTTACGGTATTAATCGTTTCCATTCGACACCAGTTGATCTCCATATTGTAATTGTTTCCAAGCGATTCGGGGTACGAGAGTAACGATAATCGACCGGAATACTGAATTTTGAAGTAAACATTCGAACTCTTGAAATTTGAATGTATTCATCCGCTTCGAGGCTCGCGGATCCGATCCTTTCTCCAGCGAAGTCCGCGTCGATCGACCTTGGACTCGTAAGCGTTTCGTGCGTTTTCACTCGGTTCGAACGTGTGTTCGAGTTATGTAAATCTCGTCATATTTCTCGGTGCTTCGGAATACTTACGGCCGATTACTTATATGTTTGTCCCTTTGAGCGAGTCCCGTGCGATCGTTTTTTACTCATTCACCTCAGCTACTGAGCATTATCAGCCATCGTGACGAATAAAATGACCCTTGGTATTCACGGCTACCATTTAACCCTTTAGGTATAACATCAGTGTGTGATTCTGGCTCTGATACCATTTCCATTACCTTTATTCTTTTTTCTTTATTTATCGCATGAATTAACGATCCTTTTTTGTTTCACTTTCGGACAAGATTAAATTGAAATGAATTGAACATTAAATTAAATTGTAACGAAACACGCAAACGGTGCAATAATGCTTAGCACTGAATTAAACAACCGATTTATTTCGTAACATGTACCTTCATTGGAATGGACAATGGTGCAATTCAAGCGACTTCTTTGTTCAATTGAAATTTTTAATTACGGCCTGGGACGTATTATTCTGTTGGTAGTATAAGGGTTAGTAATCGTTTATTCCACTTCTTGGAATGAAAGGTAGCTGTAAAAGTTATATAACAAAATTGTAATTATTAATCAATTATGGTAATGTCTGTGACGGGGAAAGAAGAATCTGAGGGGAACCGAGAATCGGGTGCCGCTACTGAAGGGTTAATAGTTCATCCGAGCGCAAATAGATCCGTCTTTGATTGTCTCAATAAAAATCAAGGACTGGTTTAATGCTTCTCTATTGAAGTACTTTTCCACTGGCGTCTCGTCCTTCAAAATTATATAAACGGTACAATAAATCCTGGTACAGTCACGAAAGAAATGAATGAAAAATTGAAAATACCATTTTGTTTTAATGAAATTCCTTTTCCAAGGAAATCGAATTGCAAGATTCGAGCACGTGGCCGCGAGAACTGGCTGGCACGTGTAGCTAGTACCTACATATTATCGATCTGTTCCGCTGCCATTAATGATTGTCAACGTTTTCTCACAGACATAATATTACTTTCCACATTAATTTCGTATAACCGAACAATTAATATTTTGTCCGGTAATATTCGAAGCAGAAACAGTAGAAACGTGATCAAACAATCTTCAAACTCAGATTCTTCAGTAATGAAGCTTCAAACTTAAAACTGATATTTCCTCGATTTTTTCACGTTCGATCAGTCCCTAATTTTCAACTACTTTAAAATGAATTTCTCAAATAATTGAAATTCATTTACAATGAATTAATTTCAAACATATGCGCTATTCTCTAACACATTCCCCAGCCTTCAACTTTAATTGCCTCAATAACGAAGCGTTGCTCTTTAAACTTTTATGAGACATTACTTTTCCACGCACAACCGCTTCTTGTTCCCCCGTTTCAGCGGATATCACGTCAGCTCTTTCGTTCCTGTGTTAAATAATAAATAACGGTCTCCAGGCGGGTGAGATCGTCACAGTTAATGAAACGAATTACATATTTATCCGCGGACGATTATCGCGTTTATTGTGCCGCGGGCAACGTCGCGATTACTTTACGCGTAGCGTCAATTATTGTCAGTGTGCCTTCGCATCTGTCGTGCACTGGAACGATAGAGTATTGCGTTAACGATCGTATGGTAACTTCAGGTCACACACATCGATCTCGCCACACGACACTGTTAAATAATGAATACATTCATGTGACTTGTTCACAGAGCTGACCGGCGAACTCCCCCGCAGTGTACGGTCGAACCCTGTGGATTTTCGAATTTTGATCCCATCGATCGCGTTTCCACGTGCCGGCAATTGAACTTGCCGGTTGCGACAACGTTGCATTAATTAAATCCTTGGATCGTGTTAGGCAGCGATGTGTCTTTCGAAACGACATTTGTACGCACGTAAGCGATGACTATCCCGAAGAACAAAGGTTAAATAAACTACGAACCGCGGCAATAATTGTGCGACAACATTGATTACCGTTTCCCAGCTGTGGATGACTATTTTTAATTGTCTCAATTGACGATCATTTTGATTAACACTAAAACTACCGGACGGCTCAAACTGAACCACTTCAGAATTTTTATTTTGCAAGTATTTAAATTATGAAGGCGAAAGGTCTCCAATTAAATTCCTGTATTTTGAAACAACTCCCAAACGATAACGAGGAAAAAAGTTGCATTCACAAATATCACTTTCGTAAATGAAATTGAGCATCGCAACACTATAAAGTATTTAGAGCGCTATCGTGCGATACGCACGGATGTCACGGTTTTTCTAAGCGGTCGAATTATGGTCGTGGGACACGAGACGATCCTAAGTAATTAGGCCTGTAATCGTAGCGACGAATCGAGGGAGAAAGTGACTGCCATGACCCCACCCAACGATACCGAAGCTGTGCCTATATTTTCCTACGTGCTTATCAAAAACCGAGATTAAAAGTTTCGAACGTAACGCGCGGGAAACGTGAAATCATTGGCAGTTAGAACGCAGATAAGTCTTCCGTTTATCCTCGTGCTTGTATAATCAGGCTGATTACGCGCGATTTGCTCGTATCGCCTGGTAAGTGATTTTGTTTTGTTCGCTGATTTGTACGGAGTGTTTTAAAGTTGATCGCTCGAACCGCCATTAGCCACGTACCAAGTGGCATTGTGAATTTTCATGTAAACGGCACGTACACATTAATGCAAGTAATTAAAGCGCAGTTGTTCATAGAAACTTTTTTCTAGGAATTTTGTTTTAAAACAGACAAAACTTATTTACATTAGGTCGTGTATTAGCTCACAAATGTTTATACTCCTGTTGTTGTTATTCCCTTTTTCCACATAATTTCTTGAACAGTTCTATTGTTGAATGTCAGAGTAACTTCTTGCATAATTGTTTCCTGCATCGTTTTTTGAAAATATGGATACCGCGAATATTCGTGTTTTATATGAGTACAACCTTGGAAATAATGCTGCAAAATCTGTTGAAAATGGAAACAGAACATTTGGGGACAGTACTGTAAATGAAAGAACGGCGTTGATTTGCATAATTCCGTTTCGGTGATGTTCCTTTTCAAAGTAAGCCGCGTGGTAAATCAGAAACAGTAGTTTTTCAACGATGTCTTTAGAATGTATTCGTTCTAAACATTCAGAATTTCTCAAAATAGGAGTATATTCATTAAAAACTCTTTGGTAGAGGTGTAGCGAAGCGAATATTATTTTGAGGATATTTTGATCGAATAGACGTCTTTTAAAACATCGAATAAAATTTCCTTTTTCCTGCAAAATCACATTTTATACTACACGATCTAATATTTTCTTTAAACGAGTACTTGTTTTAAATCATACTTACCGACAAATCTCTGCGTCATATAAGTATCAATAAGATTACCGAGTTCTCGTTATACAATACTCTGTTATACAAACTTCTTTAACTCTGAACCCAACGACAAATAAAAACGATTGGTTTGAAATGTGTTGCATCGATAAGGTTTCATTAATTATCTAACGCGAAGCTTAAATTAACATTCTCCAATGATAAATAAGTATATCGAACGTGTTCGATTTCATAAACTTCCGTCGAGCGATCGCGTGGTCAGCATCAGAACACAATGGAACGTCATTCGAACACCGGTTACATGCAGGACTGATTATCGGAACACACAATGATTCACATATCAAGTCGACGCGACAATGTTTATATTTTCAAACACGTATTAATTTCTCTTATCTGGTTATCCGAAAAATTGATCTGTGATCCTGAGTAAGATGACTGGATCTCGTTTAAATTGTCATATGTCTATATTTTCATTTGTTTTTAATGGCATATCGAATCTTGCACCAATTTTACCATTCTCTTTTAACCCTTTGTACTCGAGAAGTGTTTCATTAGAAATACTCAACATTTTCTATTGATATACAGACATTTTCTAAAACTAACTTGACAAGAAATCGCACATAAATTGAGAAATAAATTTATTTTATTTCAATATTTCACATATCGATGCATTATACAAACTTTAGTATTAACTATCAAACTTTACAATCTTCCCGTGTCAAATCAATTCGCGACCGAGAGTACAAAGGGTTAACTATTCGTCTTGCATACATTTACTTTCTAAAACTAACTTGACAAGAAATCGCACATAAATTGAGGAATAAATTTATTTTATTTCAATATTTCACATATCGATGCATTATACAAACTTTAGTATTAACTATCAAACTTTACAATCTTCCCGTGTCAAATCAATTCGCGACCGAGAGTACAAAGGGTTAACTATTCGTCTTACATACATTTACTTTCATAAACATATTCCTTATCGTTATCGATAATATTCCCAAAGCAATAATTCTTTTCATAAAATCTGGGCCATCTCTCCCCGACTTATCTTATCCGAACAAAGTCGCCGAATTGTTTCGTATAGTCGACGTTTCACCGTAGTCGCATTCCGCGACTTTATTTTTAATCCGATTGTCCTATCAAGGAGTATCCGTCGTGGTCGTCGCGCGCCGATGTCGTTGATGCATGACGTGGGTTTATTCAGTTTCTTATGATTAGCCGGCTAGTAGCCTTGACCATCGTCAAAAGGCCAGCCCGAAGAAGAAACGTTATATCCCCCACCGACGCGCGGCCGGCCCGTTACATTTTTCATACCGAGCCTACCGATTCCTAATGGCATGAAATATTAGCTGATATTTTCACCTTGAAATACATAATTTAATAACAGCCTCGTCGTTACCGGCGTTATTGAATAGGTGATCGAAAGCATTGTCTTTACGTTTCCCGACGTCGCTCACGTAACCGGCCAATTATGCTGCACCCTGGAAATCCTTTCATCTCCTGTCGATTTCCGCATTTGCGAGCCTGATAATCGTTGTCCAGTGGCAAGCAGCTGTGTCAGGAAACAATGCAGTAGGATCCAAGAATTTTATCCGAGAATTTTGTTGAAAATTAAGTAATTTAGGTGATTTTTTAGTCGCGTTATTGGGGCTTCTACTGTGACACGTATTTTACGTTTAACATTGCTTTAAGTGGTTCTCGTCTTTCCAATTACCGAATCGGCCGGAAGCTTTGCGTTTCACACGTTGAATGCCACGTGGTCGGTGTTCGACGAAAGTGAATCTTGTTCTCCAGTTTCCTTGAATGTCGACGTGGAAGGATTGAAGCGGAGATGGCAGAAAATTGCTAAAAAATTATTTGATAATTTTTTTGATTATTTCTAGATAGTTCGAAACAGTAATTTTGTTCTCCAGTTCTATTGTATATAGACAATGCTATTTCATACCCAGGTATTTGTAAATAGTTCCAAACATTTTCAACGTGCAATTTCAAATATATATACATACATAATGGAAAAAGTACAATATCGAATTATTCAATTGAGCAGCATTATCGTCGTTTGCGAATTCATTTTGTTGAATTATACATGTGCTTCATTAACCATAGCATTGAAAAGTTTAGGAACAATTATCGTTTAGTCCAACAAATTACAGTAATTTGATCCGGTTGGGGGTCACCGGTGAGCCCCGCGGCGCCACCGGAAATTAGTGTTGCGGTCATTGGTGATCCCCCAGCATTCAACTTGTGAGCAATCCTCAGTAATAACATAAAAATTAGAATCTTCCTCGAACACGATATTTTTCACTAGATTTAACATGATTCTTCATTATCGATACCAAAAGCTTAAACGTCAATAAACAATTTGTCGAAAACGTTTCAGAAGAAGAAGAAACAACATATTTCTAATCTTCTATAACTGAAGAATTCAAAACACCCAGATTTAGCGTTCCCAGAGTTAACCATTCAATTGCCGAAACAACGACACAATCCACAAAGCGGAAAGCAAAAAAATTTAACAAAAATCACATACGTAAATCTATAAATATTGAAGCATATAAGTTATATACATATTTACAAATATTTATACTTATATAAAGAAATATCCAATAAAATATTCTAACAACAAGATAATTTAAAAAGACAAATAGCTTCGAATACTATAATGAATACACGAAGAAACCAACAAAAAAAGTCTATACCTACAATGTTCATAAGAATTACATGAATCACATTGATTACATTAAATTGCATTGATTATATTAAACGCTCGGAAATTCTAGCGTTAACATGCAAGCTGGTAAATATTCAAAAGCAGGAATTCGCTATCTCGATTCGCAATTGAGTCGATTAGTGCGCTCGACGAGAAATATTCTCAGCCGCGAAGATCGCGTGGCTTCCATTGCAAGAACGATCGAGAAATCGCAGAAACAAAGCGTAATTGAGCGCGTCATGTTTGCCAGCGTGGCTCGAACGGGCAGCCGGCGAGCGAGAGTCGCCTTGACCGTGAGAATGGAAGGACAGACACAGGAAGGAACGTTTCGCAATTCTCGCGGACGCCGTTCGCGTACGGGCAACCGATGACCACTGATCCCTTCAATTATTAACGCGATCCGCGAATCGGATTCGAAACTTTACAGGTGCGACGGAACTTCCGCGCAAGGCTGAATACTGTGCAAAGCAACCGATGCAGTATAGAACAAAAGAAACGCCTGGAAGGACATCCGCCTTACGATGAATGAGAAAAAGGATCTTTTGTACCGACAAAATTTCCTTTTCGTTTAGTCAACGCTTGTGAATCGACAATTTTAATGAATGGCACCTTTGAGCACGCCGTCACGAATGAAAAGCATTAATTAGCGGTATAATTATCGGAAGACCATTGACAAACTTCTTAACTGTACTGTGCTACAGAAGATGGTTACTTAATAGTTACTTATAGTTTCGAGAAACTATTGCATTACGTTATACGAATTGTAATCTATTATTATCGTAAAATTGCAATATGTCATTGTGAAGTAGTAGATATGTGCACGAGTACGCCAGATCTTCGATTTACGCGATAATCCGTTCCACGTGGATTTCACGCAAATGAAGTCTATAGAAAACAAAGTATTGGATAGAAAATCTGGTGTAAGTTTTAGAAATACATATTTATAATATAGCCGAACAAAAGAAATAATAGTAATGACATTTCAGACAAGAAAAGTACATTTTACTCGGTGTTACTAAATTCACATCGCGCATAAAGACTACCGCGTGAATAGTGTTCTAACTTACCACGTGAAAAAGGTCCGCGTAAATCGAGGGTCAAGTGTATATCCGCTATTGCTATCTGTAAGATATTGCATACGTAACTAAGAGTATCATTCTCGGACGTGGTGGGAATAAGTAGAAAATTTGATGGGAATAACGTGTTCCGTTATCTCCGTCTCGAAAATAAGTGGACTTTTCGAAGCGGTCGAACCGAGGTGTTATCACCGGTTGAATTTTCTTTGGAAGTTTCGTGTCCTTGGGAGTTCCAGAATGCACGAATCCGATTTAATGCGATTGTTTGTTCTATCATACGGCTTCGGCTGTTGGGCGTGTGTGCGCCGCTGCTAAGTAAATGAAATGTTACAGTTATCGCCGCATAAATCTTCGGGACAGGGGGCGAGAATTGATTCAAAGGAGCGAGTTGACACGGTTAATTCTCGCGTCTCCGTCAGCTGTGCGTCGCGAAATCGGTTGGACGGCCGACCTTCTTGTTACCCTCTGAAACGGTAACGACGGCTGTGCTACATCTTTTATCTCCTATTTTTTTTTCTCCCCTCCTTTCTCTTCAATTGTGTCGTCCATGGAACAACCTGGAAGATAAAATGTTTGTAAATGTACGCGTGGGCCGCGTTTATTGAAACGCTAGGATTTATTGAAGAATATTGTCCGTTATGAATGAAACGTGTTTTTAATCACATTTTATATTCCAGGTTTTATATCGTAGAACGTTTTATTTGGTATTCTCAGGTCTTCCGACGTAGAACCTACGGCGAAGCTATAAGTAAAAAATATATATTTCCTGCAAAGGAAGCGAACGGAACGAATTAAATACCAAGAAGAAACTAAAACTACTTCTGAGAACTGCTTAACCATCTAATATTATATTTTAATCTAGTCTATAAGCGCAATGCGGAATGCTATCGTTATTTCATGTGTCGCATTTCACTTTCTATGTAACAACCCTATAGTTCACTGGTACACATCAGCGACATTGATTAAGTTAAGCAGCCAAGCAAAATGTAACGAAGATCCATCCCAGCAATAATTATGAAGATTCATCTCTACTTTCTAAATTAAAAACATACTTTCTCAATTTAAAAAGATTAATAATTTCAAAGAATTAATTAAAAGGAAGTTGTTCAAAGAAACAAAGCGATCGATCAATCTTTCTCGGTTCTAATTAACAATCTTCAAACAATAAAGGCAAAAAATGATTTCGCGTGTCAACAATTTTCCTCTATAAAGGATCAAAGCCATTCGAAAAAAGAAGTAAAAAAAACTTCTCATCGACGCCGTGGGTGAAGCGAAGTTTGACGCAAACGTCGGAACCGCGTCATCGTCGGATGATGCTCGGACACCGTTATTTGTCTGGATATTTTTACGCTTTCGCGTCTAGGAAAATGTATACTTATCGGTTGGATCGATTAGGTTCGCTTCCTTCTTCCGTCCATTAGCCAACCTCTGTTCCCCGGAAAATCGCGGAAAAACACTGCGTTAAACGGTTCCACTCGACGGAACGGCTCGTCCGTTCGAATTGCACAACCGCCGCGCTACTTACCAATGCACGCTCCTCGTTTATGGTGATCGTGATCGACGCGAATCGAGTCGAACGTAGATCGTACTTCTGTTTAGTATTTAAAACTACCATTGCGTTGATCCGAATTATTTTTACTTCTTTCGTGATTTCTGCTTAGAAATGTAAAACTAGAATTCATATGAAAGTAATCCTATTGTTATTGTTATAATAAGAGTTACTGCTATCAGAAAATATAGACTTGTTAGTATTTTTGTAGAAGGAAGTAGAACTCACGAGGAAAACCTCAAACGGAAGTTACCAAAAATAAGTGTCACTCAGTTCTTCTGAATTAATGTAGAAATTAAATGATCATTTACCTATTATCAATCATTATGCTTTAAACTAAACGTGAAAATAGGTGAACACAGAGTTCTCCGTTGTTCCAAGTCAATTATTCGTGGCAAAGTAATTCCAACGAGCGCGCGCTGTTACGAAAGAATTCATAGAACAAGGGGTTAATTTAAAATAATTACTTCATTGTTTTATTGTTTGTCTCTTGCGCACAGATTACATCGTAGTTATCCGAGTAATATGAATGGAATATTCGGATAAAGCATACGCAATACTCGATCATCTCATAAGTAGACTGGATTTTCATTCAAATTCTTGTGAATATAATTATAAAAACAAGTGTTTTTTCTAACGAACGCTATAAACATAACCACGCTTTCTATATTTCATATATATTTTTTTCCAAATTCCGTGAAGTTTAATTATAATATGGAAGTTTTTGGACTTAAAATACAAGTGGGATCAAAATGACCCATTCCTCGTATCCTTCTTTTACAATTATTAAATTAATAACAAACGTTTCTCTGAGAAATTATTAAAGAAATTGATTTAACAATACGCAAACAATGCGCAAACTGAATTGTAAATCAACGAAAGTTTCAATAGACGCACTCTTGGAGTCTTTATATAGGAATTTCGAGAAGTCAATTTAACTGCTCGGTAGTTTTAGTGTTAAATCATTTTTGAAATTGTGTCGGATACAAAACTCTTTTACTACCACGTTGTCGCCTCAAAGGCTATAAAACGAGTGCCCTGAGAAGGGTGCTGTCACATCGGTGGACCCCCTTATCAGCGTGGATCCCGCTGTTTGTTGTACCCCGATACTCAGAACGCTTTCCCTTAACTCTAGGTTCACGGATATTTATTGTGCAGTTTGTTTTATTGTCCCTAGAAAAATTGATGTTCGTTGATTCAGATCTTGAAAATCGAAGACTATAAGATAGACAATTAAGATTACAGTCGTGTAATTGCTTCAGTCAAAATCGACTTAATCATTTGCCGAATAACCTTTATAAAATACAATATCGGTGTCAAGAAGACACCGATTGAAACACAGGTGACCGACGTTCGACTAGCCCTTCGTTTAGATTTCCTTTTAATTCTGCCAATGTTGCGCATTCAAATTTCCTATGAACGCATGAAAATCGGCGGTCCGCTCATGAGTAACGGCCCTAGCGTGCGTAGTTTGTTTGCGGAGGCCTGACTGACATCATTAGCCCAGGGAAATTAATGAATCGGTCGGCCAGGGCCGCGCGATAAAACGTTCACGAATACAGATAGCTCTCCGCGCTGGGATTGCACAATCGCCCGACGGCGCTCTTGTATCGCCAACTTATGTATCCCGTTACTTTTCAGTGCTCGCGCACTAACGCGTCTATCCGTCGTCGCTAGATCGTGTCCACTGATGAACGTATAGCCGCGGCCATGAGAATACTTAAACGTCTAACATCGATGCAAGATCGATAATTAACACGTTGCCCTGCCTGTGTGATTTTCGTGTCGCGTGAACGATAACAGGTGAAATATGGAGTATACAAAATGACTTCGTCGCGCGATTCGCGTTTCGCGCATTCGCTTCGATCTCCTGCGTCTGTTGCCAACATTAACCCTTAAGTGCACGATCGGTAAATGTAAAATACTCTAAAAATCCTCATCATTCGGCGAAACTATTTTCAGACGATACTACTATTTTCGATGACAATTTTAAACTGAATTTGAGAAAACTAACCGTTATATAATTGTTTTAAATATAAATTAAGTAGCCATTTTCTGTTATCAATCGTTAACCTTTGGAGTAAACGTAGGCATAGAGTAAGAGTGAAAATTTTGTCTTTTCTTAGTAAATTATTAACGATAAAGTAATTGTATAACTGTAATTTCGAGCTTCGATATTTAAAATCGAAATTTCGTTGTTTAAATAACGAGAAATTGATGAGTGATTTTATTTAAGGCTTCGATGTGTAGCTTTCTACGGAAAGGGTTTCTAGAAGCTTTAAAAATTCTCGTCTGTGAAGGGTTAATCTGTGTCAATTCGCATCGTTTACAAGCTAATGTAGATATAACGCGGGAAAGAGTATAGACACGTGAACAATGGAGTGATTGGCTAGTCTCCGCCCCCGAATACGTGACGTCAAGCCAATCGGGGCGAAGACAAAATCTCTTCTCTGCTCTGTACTGTCTAGCCCGCTCTCTTAAGTCTCCTGAGATTAACGAGGTGATATCGGGTAACGAATGAATCTAAATTCTCCAGGATTCAATTTTGTTTGCTTCGCAAGACAAAATTTCAATGCCAATGGTTCTATCTATTAAACAATTCTTCCGCGTACTTTCGAGCCAATCGAAAGAAGAAACGAAGGAAAACTTCAATTCATATAAAGTCTTCACTCCTGGCTGCGCGTCTTTGCACAACAGAATGACGGAAAAGAAATCAATCACTCGTTATGAAAAATACTCTGTCATTCCACCCATAACAACATTATCGTTCACGCCAGTGCCCCGCCCGTGCCCCATTGTCCGTTTCTTTTCCTCGGGCGAACAGGTTCACGTGAACGTTGCAGATAATTCTAATTTTAAAAGTGCTGGAACAAATAATCAACACGCCGAGACGCGCGTGTGAGTGTACCGTCCTATCTTCTTGCCGGTTGATATCGCTCAATCATTATCTGCATAATACGTCAAATATTTGTTCGCATTATTCGCGGCGGCGACAGAGTATTGCTCTATGATACGCGGTCGATAGTTCTTTATTTCTTTCTCTTTTTCTTTCTTTTTTCCTTTCTTTTCTTCTCTTTTCTTTCTTTTTTTTCTTTTCTCCTTTCCTTCTTTCTCCCCTTCTTTCCCGTTGTTTTTTTTTGCCTTCTTTTCAAGTTCTTTAAACAATCTATCCGAAAATGTTTCTCGACGGAACTTTTTATCGTTCCGTTGAATATTAACGGGGCGACTAAAAATAAACAGAGTCTCCTTATGCGGCGTCGTGTTTGGCCGTTAATGCAGTTTCATTTATTAACAACCCGGCCGACGAAACGCGTTTGCTGAAGAAGCGAAATACGATAAGCTAAACGGTTGCCTACGTTTCAGCGAGCAGATTGCGGCTTCAAATAAACCGTGACACGTTACGCTCTTCAGTTACCAATAAATGCGCTTATCGAAATGCCCGTGTACGACAGGTAGAGTACACGTGTACTTTTTAACGAGCATTCGAAACTTATCGGCTGTTTCCTTCGACGTTTATTTTTCGTGTCACGTACGAACGGTTTGAACCATTCATTCATACCATTGTTTTACAATTAATTTGTAAACGTGTTGCAGCGGATTTATTAACTTTATTTCTTGACGCGACGTTTGAAAGTAATTCGAAGTACGTGGAGAACGTTGCTATGCAATTTTGGACACGCCTAAGTGGGCGGAAATTTTTGTGAAGGGGCGTTTACTTACGTAGGGGGCGGAGCTCCCCTGTTACTGATGAAATGAAAATGAAAGCATCTTATGTACATTGAGTAATTCTTAGTACATAGATATCATTTAAAAATGTATTGCAGTATGAAGGACATAACTATGAATATGGTAGGAATGTTTACTTATGAAAGGGGCGGAGTAATCTTCTTTTTGTTACGTAATATATCGCCGCAAATTTATCCAGGTGTGCAGGAAGGATTCCATGATACTCTGAATCGGAAAATGATAAATATTTATGCATACAGTTTGTAAATATGCATTAGAATCGGATAGAAATATTAAAAATATTTATTACTTTTCGATGGAACAAAGGGGCGTGGTTAAGTTACGAAATTTTCAAACTGTACGCCCCGAATGTTATTATATACATAATAATTAAAATCTTTACTTTTCTACAACAATAAAAAATATCTATGGGAATACATATTAACGAAAGGGTCGTGGCAAAGCACGGTCCACCGTAAAATCGGTCGAATTTTAACTTGACACTTAACGATCTACCAAAACAAATATTGAAAGGTGTTTCAACACTTTTATAAAAACGATGGAAGCATTATTAATCGACAATTGACTCGGTTGGAATGCCACGACTATAAGTTAACAATCATAATTATACTTATAAAATTTGACGAATGATACAGTGACTTCGTCGTGAGAAATCTTATCGTTCTATTCTCCATTCAGTACTTATCTTATCTGTGGGCGTTGCGCTTCCGATGATTCTTCGTAAATATCGTAAGGAATCACACGACAGAATAAAAATTCGCTCCATCATTTCTGTACGAAATTGGATTGCTGTTCCTTGCGTGGCTGACTTCATCGGAAATTGTCAAGACATTATATAAGTATATTCGTAAATACTCGTTACAGTTCACCGTACATTTTCTGTAATCATTCTCGGCGTAAATAGTGATTAGGCGCGCTCGGTAATTATAAATTCAAAATTTTGACAACTCGTTATGATTGTCTCAAAAACAAACTATACTCACCGCAAGATTCAACTGTGAATTATAAACTGCGTTACAAGGAATAATTAAAACACCAGATTCTCTTGTTTTGTAACTTGTTTACCGCTTAATTATTTGTCGAAAAATCTTTTGCAGGTGAAACTATACTATTGGAAACATTCTATATGCAGTGAAATTAATGAAATTAGGTAACACTGTTATTTTATATTTATCGCTTTCGTAAGTGAATTCTTGAAAACGATTATTGCCGGTAATACTTTTCTGTACTAAATGTGTAAACAAACCGCCGGTATGGTGACATATATAATAGGAATGTAATAAATATTGTGTGCCCAGATTAGTTCTTATCAGAAATTAAATAACAGACTGCGGAGAAAAATCACGAAGCTTTCTGATAAACCATGTATATTATGACTATTTCGTCGTCTCATGGCGACGAATCTGGTTAAACGTTTCCGGTGTGTATGTATATAGCGTTACGTTACCTCGTTTTATCGTATACATCGATGTCCTATGACGCTTGTATTTACTTAGAATCTTCCAGACATTTCGATTCTTGCGATTCAGCGACATTTATAACAATAGATCAAGCAAGACAATAAATAAAATATGATCAGATAATAAACACTAAATAAAAATTCAAACGATCGGTGGAATTGAAAAATGTCGATAAGCCGATGACTCTAATCTTTTCGACATTAGTATTGCAAAATATGTATCTTCCTTAGAATTAGATAAAAAGTATAATAAGGTAATAAATAAAAATTCAAATAATCGATCACTAGATTAAAATATGTCGAGAAATCAATGATTTCAATCTTTTCGACATTGATATTTTAAAATGTGTACTTGGCAGTATTTGGTTGACTAAAAAATTCTTTATTCTGCAATTCTTTATTCTGTAAAATTTCATTTGTCATTGATAACGCGATCGATCTGTATTCTGGGAATATTTAACCACCACATAGCCGGCGAACGATTAATGAACTATAAGGAAGTGAACAGTCGCGCGAGATCGAACAGCTTTATCGGGAGCAGTCAAAGGGAACTAAATTATTTTCTGTTTTTACGTGGTAACCAGCTTGGATTTAAATCAAAACCGTCGTGTGTGTTCGTTACGAGGCTATACATGATTCCATTAATCTTTTATATCGCAGCTTGATAAAATCCCAGCGACTCTTTCCCGTTCACTCATTAGAACGCAGTAATCAACCTGAAATTTGCATTGTCTATCTAACCTTTCATTAAACCAATTCGCACGTATATCAACGTGCGAACGCAGACGATTTTGTAATTAAAATCGCACTGCATACTTTAGATTTAGATATTGCTATTTATCGAGAGTCCGAGGAAACATGCGAAATCTCGCTACGACTTATGGTAGACTACGAACAGATCATGATATTTCGAAGACTACTTTTAAGATGCGAACATTTCGATTCATTTCTTCTATTGGAGCTTTCAACAAAGTTAAAAGATCATTTCTTCTTATAATGTTCACAATGTTTCCGCCGTAGGTTCGTTATTTAGGTTATTTTCTGGAAATCGTGTACGCGTGTATACACCCACAGCGGAATGGATTTAGTCGACAATGGAGCAGTGCATTTTTCTGATTTTCTTATCGGTACGCTGATAATCTTTTACGAGTGCAGGTCTAATAGAGAACGTCAGGATTAGGTCACGCTTAGATGGAACAAACACAGGAGGCCAAGTTAAATGGAATAGTATCTATGATTGCCTGCCGCGCCCACTTCTATCTTCGGCCCTACCCTTTTGGTCACCATAGGGGGTTGCCCCGGTTACAACGGTGCCCGTCGCGTCTTCGACGCTGTCACTCACAACCCTTTCGCAATCTTATATCGCACTGGACTCAACTGCGCGCCAGTTCTTTTATTATTTACTTCCTTCAGTGTTCAGTAGCCATCTGTACTACGTACTACCCTTATTCTTGAATGATTTTATCGATCTAATGTTTCATCGCCATTAAGGCTAGAATAACTGATCCTTACAACGCTGAAGCAGATTCATCGAGGATTAATGAATAAAAAGATATACAGAAAATGTATATTAACAATATATCGTTATTATAATAGTATTAGCAAGCTGTTCATTGCAATCGAAGAGTGTCTTCGTTTATATTTATTCCCATTTTTCCTGATTTCTAGTCCTGTCTTTTATTTATTTGTTTAAATATTATTGAAGAGAATTATATGAAATACAATTGTACAATATAAATTGTGTAAATCTCTTGAAATAGTTATCATGCCCCTTTATTTGTGCTCCTATACATAATTGAAAAATATTTGCTCGTTAACTGTAGATATTTTGCGCATTGTTAGAAATTGATGATTATATTATTCTTAAATACACACCTCGGTATATTCAACGACTAATAACCAGACTAAACCAGTCGAAAATAATATCCCAATTTCCCACATTCATGGTGCAATGGCCGTTCCAGTAAGGCGGCCATATTGTCTAATACGATCTAATACAATCGAAAGCGTCCGAGCATACCCAACGAAAGTAATCGGTGAATGCGGTCGGGACTCGCGACCCGGCGGCGTTTCATTTTTCGATCGGCGACCTTAAAACTCAACCATGCGCCATTCTGTAATCGAGAAGGTGCCTAGCTTTCGATCTCCTCCAATCGAAATTCACCGACAAATTTATAGTAATGAAAACTTGTGATCATCATAATGTATTATTTTCGCATTAAATAAAATTACTCTCGTATTAATTCGTAATCGCGTGTACAGGCTAGAAAGATTCAACCCGTTTAACATGGCATTCAGATTTACAAACTCATAAAGTACCATCGTGCATGGCGATATTCGTTGCACATCGAGACATTAACCAATCTCATCTAAGAAGGGAACCTTTTCAACTAGCACACGCCGACGTTAATGAAACGTATGTGAGACATACACAGTCTGTCCAGACTCTGGTGCGACAGAGCCTCTACATTTTTTTCCGTAACACCATCTCGTAATGAATAAATGCATTGCGAAGTTTGACATGTCAACAAAGTCCACGTACAACTGCAATCTGATAGCACCTCTACGTCATTTTTTTATCGAGGTTACATTTGACAAGGCTTCGTAGCGCACGTTGGAAAAACTATATGGAGCAAAGGGCCAACATTAAATTTCGCTTTAAGTTATGCAAAACAGCAAAGGAAACGTACGGAATGATGAAAGGCGTGTACGGTAGTGATTGCATAAATCGTGCCAAAGTTTTTAGATGGTTGAAAAGTGCGCATTCAGAAGAGCCGTATCAAGACATTGCTCGCCGTTTTCTTCGATTCGCAAGGAATTTTCCACAAGGGATTTATACCTGAAGGTCAAATGGTAAACGCAGAATATTATGCCCATGTTTTAAATCGCTTATGGAACAGGATTCGTCGAGTTCGGCCTCAATACCGAAAGCAAGGGATTTGGCCCCTTCTGCACGATAATGAACCAGCGCACAAATCTGAGATTTTACGCGATTTTTTGGCCAGAAAAGGTATCACAGTGCTCGAACATCCCCCATATTCGCCTGATTTACCTCCGAGGGACTTTTGGCAATTTCCAAAACTAAAGTTTGCACCGAAAGGAAACCGTTACGACACTATTCAGGATATACAAAGAGCTACAACTGCGGTTTTGAAGGAAAATTCCGAAAAAGGAATATAATGACTGTGTTCAAAAATTTTTAAACCGCTTCCAGCGTTGTATTGATTCAGAAGGAGTATACTTTGAACAAAAAAAAGATAAAAGGACCCAATAATTGTACTCTCACTTTTTTTCAGTACTAGTCGCACCAGACCTTGGACAGACTGTGTAGTTCTCAAAAAAATATATGCTAACATCCTCTTTGAACGGGTGAAGCCACCCTCCAACATTGATGGTTGAAGATATATTTTTTACAACATCTCTGAAACTGGGGATACAGAAAAGAAATTTGAATTATTCATTTTGAAACGAATAATTTAAAAAGAAAATTTCCTTTCCGCACCCCTTAGTTTCAGAGGTATTGTTAAACAATATGCTTTCAATCCGTAACATTGATGGTTTTCAGCCCTTCGAAGTGGCTGTTGACTGACAAGAAAAAATACGTGTGAAATATTTTCTTGAGAATTATGTCTCCAATAAGTTCCATCAAGAAGTGATAAAAGAAATTCGTAACGTACCGTTACAGTATTCTCTTGTTGCATCTAAAAGTCAAAGTAGCAAATGAAATAATTCCTCTAATATCTGTCCGCAGTCGTTGCGTCACTTTATGTAATGGGTACTTATAAACAGCGAATGGCGGAAGCTAGGGTCGCCGATCGAAAATCTTTTTCGGACTTCCGTGGAGTACGCGATACGCTGCGTCGACGATTACGTTAACGTCGCGCGGGTGTTACAGAGAGACCGTGTCGTTTCGCAAGGCCGCGATGTATTATGAATGTCTAAAGGGGTAGAGACAGGCCTCCATTATACGCTCGCACAATGGATACATATCTAGGCCTGCACCAGGTTTTATTAACCGTTTGACAGTGCCCGGAGGAGCTTGCGTTACCGTGTAAAAGTGACGTAAACAGAAACCCGTCCGCCGATGGCCATTTGTCGATACGTTCTGTCGTCTCCTCCAATTTCTTGCTGTTCTTTTCCTTTTCTTTTTCTTGTCCTTTTCTTTTCTTATCGATGAGCAACAAATAACTTCGTCATTATCCCGTTTTTCGTCGTCTGACTGAAAGATCGTCGAACGACCGACATCTATGTGCGTCACAGGTTGCTTGACTTTTTATTCAATTACACGTTTTTTGCTCGTCTTCTTGGTCGTCGGAGACAAGATTTAATTCAGCGAATCGGCGTTATGACTTATTGCCGGCATACAAATGAAGAGTCTGTTGAGGAAAGTTTTCGTCGGCGGTTTATGCAAGGCGTTTATTTATATGAATTTTATTGATGGTTCTGTTTTATTATTTAAGGGCTGAGATGTATCAGGTGCAAGAAATGCGAAGACGTATCGCAATATTAATTACTTCGTTTTCTCGTGCTATTTCATTGAGCAATAGTGCAGGGACAGTATATTCTATAATTATAAAAAAAGTGTTTTTGCATTAGCTTTACTGTGATGTAAGGAAGTAGAGGTACAGGTTCGTCCTTTTTGCATCTTTTAAGTCGCTCAGTAGGTATTTAACGGACAAAAGTTGGGGGGATAGACGGGAGGTTCGATTCAATTAATAAAAGAATGCTGCTTCGTGAAAAATTAATATCACGTAACCTGAGTGATGCTATAATGTGAAAAAAGCAGTTGGAGAACAGGTAAAAAATATCTGTCTTACAATCAGTTATGAAAGATAGTGATTACGTCCGGGCAGACAAATGATCCACAGACGTGCGAGACTGATATATCAGTTTGACGTAATAATTGGTAATCTCTCTGTACACCAATATGTCCATACATGACAACGTACTTCCATTTTGGTAATTCATCATTGTGAATCATAAAATATGCGCTCGAAGAAAAATCTGGAAAAAATTTCGCATACATTTTGTTCAACCATAATTTTTATTGGACGCAATTTAAGTATAGGTTGCTTCACAAAATCGGGCAACAATTTCAAGTTCGAAATTCATTCATAAAATTTTGGCTGCACGATTATTTTAGTTTTTTCCCCTTTCCATTAGATTTTCGAAATATTTAGGAATTTCTAGCGAGTAGGATTGATGAGTTTTTAGCAATTACTTTGAATTAATATCTTTCGTCTGATTTACAGTATATCCGTGTCTCGTGAAACACTCTATACACACGTCACGTGTGCCTACACTTGTTAGTACGTACATGTCACTGTGGAACATTAACCTAATATATTCCCTAACAGGTAATTACATTGAAAGCAAAAAGATGCTCGGTCAACAGCTTTAATGGGACACTTTCGATCGGACATTATTCAAAGAATTGAATCAGTTAATTAACTCCTTTCCTGTGAATATGTTATCTTTTCATTGGATACTTACCCACGAGTTCTGTGAATTTAATTAAAATAGATTTCAATTCCTGATGAACGAACAACTTTTTGATAAGATCCTCCCAAAAATACAAGGAAGTATTTGAGGCGTATTTAACAGTTTTCCTGAGAAGGTTACGTAAATTGTTTGACCGTGCACGGATAAAAAATTAATTATATATTTCACGAACAGAAGACAAATTCAATTTACGAAGACGTTTATTTTTAAACATTTTTCACTTTAGTCTGACTTCCCGTATATGAAAAAAGAATTATGCCTGTTGTACGGCATATTTTAAGCATCGACATTTGCATACTTTCTTAAACAAATTAACATACGGATCTTCCTCGTTCGTTATGTATGTCCAACACGAAAATTAACGCTAGAATTACCGAGCATTTAATATGGTCAATATGTAATCCTTCTAAAAATCGTAACAACACATTTTCTTCAAAATCATTTTGAATATTTAACGCTGTTAAGGTATCAGTAATTGTAAAATAAGAAAACTGAGACCTGTCATTTTGTGCAGCAGTTCATTACATTAGTAGCTTTAGTAACTACATCGTTTAAAAAAATACTCAATTTTATTAGAACCGATTACTTTAAAATTATTTAAATATTTATCAAACAACAATAAAATATTTGAATATTTTATATATAATGATGTAAGTTAATCTCATCGAAGATCACCAGCCTCGTATTCCAATTTTCTAATAATTAACCGGTACGCAGTATGTTAATATCGATCATTTAATCGTTACCTGTTACACAAAGGAAATCGAATTTTTCTTCCTGGAATGACTACGTGCTGGAATGTCCGCTGACGAAGGTTCATTTGATCTGCATATTTTCGTTCTCCGATTGAATCGAATAATGACGCGTCGCGCGGAGGAGGAAGAACGGTCGCCTTCGTCAAAATCGTGTCGTCTTACGGTGATGTATTATTGGGTTTGGCGTATACACGCCTGACGTAATCCCGTAGCGTGAAGTCAGAAGCGAGGGCCACGTCAACGATAGCACGTTTCGTTGAAGTTTTCATTAGTTCGCTTGTCACGCGATCCACGCGGACTTGTTACATTACCGCTTCCTATTATTCATAAATATTGCTTAATATTGGACGGCCCGCGGACGTTGTTCCGGAACGTTCACCGATTTAGCCCCTTGCCTTATAACGGCGAGCGAGACTCGTGGTGAAGATTGCCGGATTAATTTAATTAACAATTACCAGAAATTGATAATTATAATTTGATATTAATTATCGGAAATCAATTGCCCTCGTTGCACATGGATTGAAGCGAAAGGCTATTTCATTACTTTCAATATTTCACCATCAAAATTAATATTTACTTGTAACAAATTAAACATTTCTTCGAATTATTTACAAATTACTGATAGTAAAATTAGTCAAGTGTAACCGCAATGAATGTTATTAATTTTCTATTTATCTGCTTCTCATAGTTGAAATATATTTATTATTGAATGTTGATGTTGTAATGAATGAGATAGTATAATAGTCAAATAGTTTTGAATTGTCTGGAATGAGTAGTAGACTTCATTTATAATTATAATTATAATTTATAATATAATTTATAAGTCAAGATATAATTTTATTATATAGATAGTAGAATGTGTACTCTAATATTTTATATCTTGTGAGCTTTTAAGATCGCAATGTTTTAGATCGTTAAACTTATCTCTGTGTTGACTATGAAGTCATCTTTTGAAAAGTAAATGTTAAAATAGAAGAAAGGACTATGTTCTTGAAGTGACATTCAAAATAGTTTCTAGTGGGCTGTGTTTTATTTTTTCTTTGTGTCGAGTCTTCTATTTCGTTACAAGAAAATTTTTTCTAGCCGCACGTTCGGAAGATAAGCAACGTCCTCATTGTGGTTACATCGCGTATAGTCGTAGTCTGGATATACTAGTGATACTAACACGTATCTATTGAGGAAACTGGATGTTGTAAACTATTCTTTCCTCATTGACACGTTTTTACCTAACCTATGATCATCCAAGGGAAACAGAAAAAAATTGCTGTTAGCTATTGCCCAAAGTAATTAATCTCCGAACGACTAGTCATTCAGAGGCCGACAATATGGCGGCCACGCGGTGCAGTGGACCCTGTAATAGGAATTTTATATTTCGCTAATGAGAGTCTGATGTTCGATTAAATTATTATCGTCGTTTATTCGAATATTCTGTTATTATCAGTGCGATTGAATAAAATACTATGATTAATCAAAAAGAATAATTGTAATGGATTTTGATTAATATTTCTGAACATATAAAATGTGTGAGTATATATTTCGTAGTATTTACTAGGCGAATTTAATGTATTCAAAAATACATTTAAGTCTATAAACTGCAGTATAATATGCAAGCTTTAGTGAAGTGTGAATATTCTACTTTATATTTAACTTTAATTTGTGAAATGTCATTCCCTTTAATCATTTCATCGATAGACTGCTCGTGTTTCTGCAAATTTACACTTTGATTAGAGGATTCAGTGAAACTGGAATGATATGAAGTTTTATTCTCTTGATTAATGATTCCACGAGAGTATACATAGATAGAATAACATTAACAGTTACCATGAAATTTTAAGTGACCAATAGTTATCGGTGCAACACTGACATATCCCAACAATTTAGGACAAAAGATGTTGAAAATGTCGTGGGCTGACATTTATCAAATGTCAGTGGTGCCATTAACACCCATGTTTCGGAACAGTCTCATGAGCATTGCGAGGCATTGGTGTCTCAAAACGGCACTGTTCGAAATTATGTAACGCCCTAATCCTTATCTATTTATGATGTCGTATAATTTCAAGCTACCAGAAAGGCAAACGGATTTTCATGGTAAAACAATTTTATAGTCTCCTAAAACACTATCTAATATCAAATAGCGCTATTATCTTCGGAATCAAATTAATTTCTATTTCCACTTGCTAATATAAAAGGAAGTTAATGTTCATTAATATCACGTTACACCGATTGAAACTATAACATCTAACCCCGTTTAATTTATATGCTTAAATTATTTTTCTTTGTTAGAGAATATACATTCGCTTTCTATCTAGTTCGCCATTTAATTGTAAACTTCTCATTGACACCATAATCTTCTTTTAATGAATGTTTCAAAACATTCACGTAGAATAATGATACAACAGGTCAAAGATCTTTTGCAAACGAATCTGTCACACGTGATGCGCGTTTTGTACACGAATAATGCGACTTCTTTGCGGAAGCACATCCTCATTAGACAGCTCGCCGAGCTAGACCGAAAGTAGCAGCGATTACGCTTTCGAAATGCCCGCGGGGAACTCAATCGAAATATATTTTCTCCTGCGGGCATTAGGGTCACATTCGACGTTTATCCGTTCTTTCATTTTCATTCGTCGCTCATGAATTATTTGCATTCAATTAGAATAAATCGATTCAACAAATTACTTCTCGTATTAGCGTCAGTATTGTTCCAATTACGACGATATTCCTGGTCTCAAACGGAGGACACTTAAATCGGACACGATGTCGCGAATCATATTTAAACTGTACATCTTATTCAACGAATGGAAATCCACTCCTTATATAAACAGTCTTAAAACAGAAGGAAAACGGGGATTAACGAGTGCAGATATGTCTGAGCAGATGCATCAGCATAATTACGTTATTCCTGTGCACAACAAATAGAAAACAACATTCAACATTCTGACGAATAAGTTGTATCCCAAATGAAAAACTGATTAACGTCATATGTAAAAATTACAAAAAAATGAAAACACGTAAATAAAGAGAATAAAAGAAAATTTGGTACTTACGTATTATACGGATAACCTTTGTTTCCTAATCAGTTCCTAGATCACTCGTTTGGGTTAGTATTTATTTAATACTACAACACGTTATTAATATTTCATTATCGCTACCAATTTTATTAATATCTTATTTCTAAAAAGCAAAGACGGTATAATACCCAAGTACCAAAAATTGTCCTTCTTCCTCTAGAAGACTTCTTTCAATAAGCGAACTAATTCTAAAATAAGAATGCAATAACAATGCGATATTGAAACAATCATCAATACATCATCGCCAGAAGTCGCTCCAAGATGCGATGAACAAAAGAACATTGAATATCCAACATGGAAGCGTCACGAGGAAAGATCTAGCTTACCATTTCCCTGTCCAATTAGAAAAAGACTCGTCCAATTAAAAAAGAATCCGTTGCGTGTCACGCGGGCGTACGAGTTTTTAGCCGGCGCTCGTTTCCCACCTCGCCGAAGCTTTTCCCTGGATCGCGGAGGGCGCGCGCGGCTACGGAGAAATGCCACCTCGCGGTTTTACATGCCAGTCGAGAATGGCGTAAGCTTCCGAGCGGACGGCCTTTCCGATCGGTGCTCGCTTCGCAGAACGACGCTCCGTTCCGTTCGCGCGGAACACGAGGATCGCAGCCGGCGACGCGACTTAACACGACACCACCGTCACGTTCTCGATTCAAACGTATGCGGGCAAACCCGAAATCGGCGGCGACCGTGCCAACTATCATCTTCCTTCGTTCTGTGACCGGGTCCAACAGAAACAACGAAAGAAAACGAGAATCATTCGCGAAAGTATTCTAAGTGTCTGTGATCAAGGAAATCAATTTCCACATTTGCGAACCTCCCGTTGGCCGGAAGTGCGGACTCGATAGTTGCCTCTGTGTGTTCTGGAATCGAATCCCCGTGAAAGCTGAAGCGCTTAGCTGGTTCGCTCGACCAAGTTCCTTTCTTTTTCAACTTTTTTTCTTGGCGAATGGTCGTCGAACCTAACCGGCGAGGAAGTTTTTCTTGGCTTCGATCGATTCGTCGTGTGCCGTTGATAAGGATCTAGGTGGCTAGCGGTTGAATCGGAGAACGCCTGGACTGAAAGGAGATCCCGGAGGGGACCAGCGTTTCGAAAGCCGCGATTTCGTGCGCGCCCGACACCTTGATATTTCCTCGGGGCGAAGGTGGTCGATCGCTGCGAAGGATTTCCCTGCAACCTTGACCCACTGGGATCAATTCGCTGTTACGATCGCGAGCCTGCCCGAACGAGAACAATGCTTCGCGGAGCCTCGTGTGTATCCGCTTGATCAACGCGACCGGACACATTCTTTTTTTTTATCCGGGTCGGACCGAGTGAATGTTCCTACGCGAGTGTTGAACAGGTTTCTTTTTCCCCTTTTTTACTTGCTGGTTCTTCGGGGATCATGGGACGTCGACCGGTGATCGTCCTGGTAGAAACACTGTGAATGTGCGCGAAGTTTACGGTGGCCACGCGCAGCGTCGGATGAAACTTCTAATATGCGAAGAGATGACTCCTGGTGGTACTCAAGGTACACGTTATGAATTAATCGTGAATTCTTGTCCGATTGTGATGATTTCTTTCTATTTTGTCTTGCTTTTTTTTGTATGTTTCATTCAACATTTTGGGGGTTGCTTTTTTGACCAGAACTGCTGCACTCGTTAGAATGACAGGTTTCAGTGTTCTTATTTCGTAATTGTTGATCTGTCTCGAAAGTGTTGAATATCTGAAATGATTTTAGAAGTAAACAGTTTCACTTGGATACTGTAATGAATGTATGAAATATTCGAAAAAAATGTATTATCGCTGTTTCTGTAAAGATTTCTGAAACGACTGTAGACGTTCGTGGAATGTGCGATGGTTTAAGGGTTGCTTCTGTGATTATGGAGATTTCTTTTCTTCCGTCGTCGAAAGTATTTGTTATACTTGTGCATTGGTTGTGGATGTTCGTAGATACTTTAATGAATGTATGGTTCCAATTCAGTTGTCCTTTATTAGTGTTTTGGAGGTTGGTTTGATAGCTCGTGGTACTAAAACGTGTTCCAGTGATAGCGATCGGGGAAATCGGTCAGTGATCGATCGTGTTTTGAGATTCTTCGGTGATTAGATAGAGTATGTTCGAACCCTCATTCAGTCTGCGATTAACGTAACTGTACACGCTGTAAATTCATATATATCAGTATGTAGATTTTTTATACTCGTACAGTTCACGACATACGAAAGTTTCATATGTTGCGAGCATCAAGATCTGAACTTGGCTGTCACACGAATATTGCGTCACAAGCTTATCAGCTGTGCCCTTTGCGAGTCGTTTATTACGTTTTATAAACTCACTTTCATACGTTTCACCTGTTGGAGCAATTACATCAATTCAACGAAGTTTCGATTTGCGCGGAACAGTCGGAACCAGTTGAAAATTGCTCGAATACGTTTGAAGAATTTCGGAGTTTCTTGAAAAGGTCAGAAGATCGTTGAAGCTATTTTCACGTAGTTCAATGGAAACGGAAATATATTCGAAGGAAATATACTTAGAATCCTCTGGAAAAGAAGCAAAATCGATTTGCTGGAGTACAACGTGCATGAATGGTTAAGTTAAGGAAGTGAACGTAACTTAATGTTAATTGTATCTGTTGGAGACGGAAGTTTAAGTTTTAAGTTGCAAGGAACTCGAACGATAATTTTCAATTTAAAATGAAATCATCAATATAATATATTAAAAAGAAGTTCACCGTAGAATCTACGATGATTGACGTAATTATTAAAAAGACGATAGCCTCCTGTGACTTCAGTGAACTGAAACTTGCACTGGAAATATTGCATACATCGTTGCATTCATCGAGGTTAAGGCAAACATTTCAAGTAGCGGTTCAATATTAAAACAGTCTAGTAGTAGCATTCTTTGTTTAAATGTCTGATGGGATTAGATCACTGTTTCTTCTATTAGATATAGATTCTCCATTGACTCACATCTCCCAGTTGTACCGTTGCTCGTGAATCACAGCGTGATATCTTCCCCGCGTTTCAGTGAGATGTCCTTGCAGCCTCGAATCATCATCGACGGTTATTGATAAATAGAGTTCAATGTCAACGAACGCATAAATTTCGGATGGTGAAACCTGCGTATGTCTCTCGGAACTTTTACTGTTCCATGAAAGCACGAACGCTAAGAGTTTTACGGTGTGATAGCCAGAGGCAACGTCTTCTTGGGCCATATTCTTGCGATGGAGATGTCGGTGCTCTTGTTTCGGGTGCCAAGATAGTGAGTGAATATCGATCAACAGGAAGAAAGCATCTCCTTTATTCGATAATAAATTTTGAATGGAATTCACGTGGAAGAAACGAACAAATGCAGAATTATATGGAAATAAGATACACACAAATATTTTCATTTTATCTTTACAGAGAAAAACTTCGATAGAATTTTTCTCAATTTATATTAGTCCACTATATCTTCTTTATTATTTATTTGTGAGTTAATTCAGAATCACAACACGTTTCTTAATGGAAATATTTGGCGAAGGTTGTCTACTATTTATTTCAATATTTTTCTGTACTTTTGTAACTTCATATTTAACTGCATTTGAAACGTTTTTTATTTGATTGCTCGGTAACCTTCGCGAACGTTTCATTGGAATCAGTTCATGGATTATTTCACGATAATACTCTCGTTAATTAGATTGTATTCCCAAGAGTATCGTTTCTTCGTCTGCGCATCGGATTCTTATCATTGCTTATTGCATACGATCATCTCAACGATTTGTTGGGATCAATATACGAGACCCGAGAGCACTGAAAAGAGTTCATTGTATCGCGCGATCGATGAGAGAAACGTTAACGTCGTGCCTGCTCCCGTGTCATACGATATCTTCACGATTAAATACGCGTCATTCATTTTCATACTCTTCTCATAATATTATCAGAACCCATTCCTCGCTGCTCCGTACAGTAACACTCTTACGATGAGTCCTGTGTTTCATCGTTCTCGAAGTTGAAGCGTAATTAGAATTGTCAATCCTTCCTAATACTCTTTCTTTTAATGTTATTATCAATGTTCACTACTACCAATGAATTAATATTCACGCGCTCGATGAGTGAGAAAGTTAACTCCTTTAGTAAAAAACAGTTACGAATGGAAGCTTAAGTTTTCAGGCTTTTGAACTTAATACATACACCTGAAAGAAAATAACGAAGTAATGAATATGAAAAGATAGACAGCATTGTTCTCTATTTTCTTTATATTGTACCATATCAAATATTTTCTAGTATCCTGATTCGTGTTAGAGAGTGACTTGTTGATAAAACTGTTCACAATCAGCTCATCATATTTGATCAATCTGTATTCACTAAATATAGAAATTCTTTTTTGACATATCTCCAGATTAGGCTGATTATTCAAGTATATCAATTATAAAATATTCAAGTGTCCAATCTCCAATCAGCTGCGACACCAAAGATCACAAGGCGACAGAAAAATAGTGAGAGTAGACGATTGACCTTGCAGACGCCAACAGATTAGCTCCATTGTCGAAGGTTAAATCGAAAGAACGATCTGGTCGAAAGTCGATGATTGGTCTTGATCGCTGGACCCGATCGAAAGATTAACCCTACTGCATTCTTCAAGTCTCTTTTTACCTAATCACGTCTTTATTTTCCTATTATCATTTTATTTATATAACATATTGCCTGCCACGAGTATTATGGATGTTTCACATATCACGTATTCTTTCACAGCAAAGATGAATGTTATTACTGTTATTAGAAATAATTAATCATTCGATATCACAGTTCTTACGTTACGCTGTTATTTACTTATCTATACTACTAAATATATCCATTCGACATCAATATTCGTATTGCAATTGTTCTCGGTCATTCGTTAATAGCCAGCGTGGCAGTGAACGCGTTTATCTTTCCCGATCTCGTGATCTCATTTTGTCAAGGATACTTCCGAACTTGAGAACACTGCAAGAAAATTATTATTAGACCGAATGTCCCCAGTTTTTCAGTGATGTTTCAAACACACGGACCGGGGATCGCAACGGAATCGCAAAACATCGAGGAAATGATGTATCGCGAGAAATGTTCGGAGGATGCGATGGTTTTCGAGCAAAAGTAGTCGGCTGCACGGATACAATTGGCGGCCGGCCAATCGTGATATCATGAATGTATGCATCATGCGTGCCGGCTGTTTTCTAAATCAGCTTCCGTCATTAATGGTGGGGGAGCTGTTGTAACTTTCGTCTCGCAGGCGAAACGGACGCGCGAACGCGAAACCGTGTGTCACCTGTGTAACGGACTGTCCCGGAAAGCTTCTTATCGGATCACCGATACCATCGGGCACTATGCAATTCTATCGCGCTCCAATCGATTGCCTTTGTATTTCGATCCTTATCGTCTCTCTAATTGCATTTGATTCGCGCTATGGCCCTCGAGAAATTTCGAACGATTCCATTATATTTCTAGAAAACGAAGAAACAATGATTAGATCTTGCAAGCTTAATTAAGTATAGTCATCGTTACTTCAATGAAAAAGAATTTTCATCGAGACTCTGAGGAAAATTCAACCCATTACAGTTACACTTAGAAAGATTTATTCCCCAGTTACTGCCATTGAACATTCTTTTACAGTATTTGTGAGTTCCGAGTTGTATGTAGGAACAACAGTATTATCAACAATGTTTTCTTCTTTTATACTACAAATTATTAATTCAAATCGCGTTACTGTTAACACTAGTCTGGACCTAGAAAGCAATAAGCTGTAACTGATAAATTAACACTATTTCTTCTAGCCTCATTTAAAAATCGTACCAAGCAGTAAGCTTTTGAGTAACAGAATACGTTCAAAACAATGACCACACGCAAACACGAATTCCCTTTCTACTAGCCAATTTTTCTGCACGACTTTCTAGTCCAAGGATCGAGTAGATTTTTAGTGCCTTCTTGTCTGCACCTAGCCTAATTATTTCAAGCGTGTTGTTGTGCACACACCGGGCCTCATAAAACTGACTTTTATTAGTCGATAATTTTAGATTGGTTATTCGTATATCAGAGGGAAGTGACTCATCGAGCTTAATGCGTGCAATCGAGACGTCTGCCGAAAACTGTGCGTCTCTAGTGGCCGTCATCGGGCTCTCCCTGTAACCGTCGAGGTAGCCTCGCCATTACCCTTGGTTCGTTTTTCTTGGACCTTCTTCTGATCCCCATAGGGATAGCCGGAACACGGTCTACGAAAATACCCCGGAGATACTCTGCTCTTGGCTATCTTCACCGTTTCCTTTACTTCCCCGTGGTCTTTTTATTTCGTACTGCGGACGGTTTCAATGAGAACCGAGAACCACCGAAAAGTTGCGAGTGCAGGGATTGGTGCGAAGTCTGTTTCATCTACGAATTACCTCTGGGTCAATAGTTGCACAATCGAACAATATTAACTCGGGATTATGGTCGTTGAAGACATACTAGTCGTTCGTGCGGCTGGCGACGGTCTATGGATGAACTGAGACGGGCAGAATTTTATTTGGACAACGTTTAGCGAACAGTAACGGTGTATACGAGCTCGATAATAGTGGTTTGTAACTACTGTTTCTGAGTTCTTGAGAGAAAAAGCTTTTGTGGAAAGTGGTTGGGTTAATTAGATAGCAATATTAAGACTCGAGAGGTGATTCTCAGTTACCATTTGATTTGATGCAACAAAATTACAAAGTGTTACATATAACATTAAGTTTTGTATAAAATAGCTTTGTTTCTTGATCTACGTATATCTTCTCATTAGTTTCAAATAGTGTCGTCCATGTCTCATCGGAAAGTGTAGAACGTGTTTAGTGAAAATCTTCCGAGTGCGAGGGGCTAATGATTAATAGTAAGTAATATTGTTGGTATCATTGCCCAGGTTTAGTTTAAAAAGTAATGATTGGCAATAGAGAAATAGAGATATTATTTGTGTTTGTTTCTGTTTCTTACAAGTTGTTGGATTAATTAAGTAGTAATATTAATGATCAATAGTAATTAATATTGTTGATAACATAGTAATACAGCAGTGATGTTTAATTCAAATTCAGGTGGATAGAATGATGTTTGTGGGTGTTTTTGTTTTGTTTGAGATCTCACTCGCGAGTCTGGCGCGTTACTGTATGGCAGAAAGTGAATGGTGTGATTGCAAAGTACGTTGGAACTGTATAAAACACAGCGATCCTTTATTCACTTTGCACAAGGGTTAAATTCCAAGAAAATCGAATTTGAATATTCATCGGACACGCCTACTGTGGAATACGTGTCGACTCGCGTGTCTGGCCATTGCAGACTGATTGTACTTTATACAAGCTCCAAGGGTAGTTTTGGTACACGTGGATCAGAGTTTCGCATTAAAACAATATTACTACAAATTTCAAACGTGAATTTCATGTATACATCTCAAGATAATTAAATACAAACAGTCAATAAATATATTTAACATAAAAACGATACAAATACTGAAACGAATACATTTAAACAGTAATTACACATTCAACTAATAATCACATCAACATATTTAAACATTAATTAACTATAAATATACACGAACAACTCACCAAAAAACAAACGTATATTCGATATGAACAGACGTAAATAAATAAACGAAAATACACGTTAAATCTTCATACATTCCTTCCCACGAAACCAAAGGAAACCGGAAACTATTTCAAAATCATAACTTCCTCGAAAGTGGTATCGAAAGTCATAATAGATCATACGCAACGGTGCTCATTACTTCAACGATAAAAAAAACAACACAACCATTAATCTCTTCCACTAGAAATTATCATTAAAAAAGAAACGTCATTACTCATGGAACGTCCTAATACAATTTATTTTCCGAATTTCTCTCATTGTCGATTTCCGAGGCCACGTAGAAGCGGGTCACAATTGACCCGGCCGTAGTTAGCACAAAAAAAGACGAGGGGGTGAAGCCAACAGGTTAAAGCGAAGGCACGTCACACAGAAGCATCATGTTACCGTGCTGCTTGCGGAGTAAGAGCTCGCCGTGCCATGAAACTGTCCAACGGACGTGAAAGAGAAACTGAAAAGAGGGTGTGGGGCTAGAGCTCTGTCGCGAATGAAGCCGCTTGTGTAACGTGCGGCCGTTTGTACACGATTGGCATAAGGTGCGGGAGGAGAGAGGGCGGCGAATGGTGGGGGGGGGGGAGATCGTTAAGGTGTGGAAAACGTGTTCGCCGACACGAGCCGGATAGAAATTATTGGTCAGCTTTTCAGACGGTATAAACGATGACTGGCGCTTGCCGGGTAATACATCCCGTGAATTTTGTTATCTCGACTGCTTTACAACGCGGGATGTTTGGCGTTATGATATATGTATCCAACATCCTGAGATACACGTTCGTTCCTTATCGTCGTTCAAACATTTACCGGGGCGATCCGGCACAGAAATGATAATCTGCCTTTTGAAGAAGTCGTCTATTCGTTCGGCGAACAACGTCCAAGGTGTACCACGAATAAACTGGGCGCATTTAGGCATTCGTCGCTCACCGGGTGTTCATCGTTTGGTCGTTTTATAATTCGAACCGTATTTGTATGGTATTATAGATTTTTCTCTTTAAGTTAGACTCCTTTTAACAGCTGTGGCCTTTGAAAGGATTTTCGATACTCTTCCCGGCTAGTTTTCGTGAATGCTTTCTATAAGGTGTCTATGGGACGCGTACCTGTTGCTGAAATGGATATTATCGTTACTGTTAGAGTGATGTGTAGTTTCTTTTAAGTTTCTTAAGGATTTATAATAAGTGCTGAATGTTATCCGCGAATTTATCGAAGGGATTAGAACTGTGTCAAGGGTGCTAACGGAGGCAGCACAAGTGTAGTCTACGTGGCGTTGACCGTTAAAATAAAATCAATTTTTCGTTGATTGTAGGCTGTAACGTGATCTAAATGTAGATTTTGTTATAAATGTTTTGTAGCTTCTTATGAATGTTCATTATTCTTTAATATTGTTCATACAGACACTATATCTTACAATTTTTGAATGTAATATTTATTATCTCTAGCGTTGCGACGAAGAGCTGCAACTACGATTGTGTGTTTCATAAGTGGCATTTTTATTATCGAAATTGAATTGAATAAATGATAACAGAAATTAGAACGATTATTAATTGATTTTTTCAATGCGAGCAACAAGTGCCGCTTGCGCTGAGCACACTTTTTTTCAACTTGTTTTCTTTTCTCAGGCGAACTGGATCGCCTTGAGTGGCCATTTTACGCGGTATCAGAAATTAACTCGCTCGGTCTCAATCTCGCTGACGATTCCCACCATTGAAACAATTTATACCTTCTTCAATTGTTCGAATCGCCTGTTGATTGCTCTTCTTTTATCGTCGGCCTCGTTATTACGCGACTTGTAATTTTCGTGTGCTCGAACTGTGGACGTTTCCTGAAATATAAGTTGTCATTGTGGATCGTTATGTTACTTCAGCATTGCGGGAACGAATGTTCTTCTCTCTGTTTAATTTACAAGGCACATTGTAGTATTCGTGTATAATCGTTACCTCTTATCGGAAACGAGTGCTTAATGAAACTTGTTGAAATGATTCGGTGCACAGTATGTGGCACTAAGAATTTGCTGTGTCATAATTACTCTACGGAATGTCTCGGTAAAACTCTTAACTTTATTAAAATTCCTCGACAACATGGGAATTCAATTATTCAATGTCCTCGAATTTGAAAATAATCACAGAAATCAAACTATCGTAAAGTCAAGAAATCTTTAATCTCGGGAATTATATTCAATTCTCTACTCCGTTGCATTACGAAATAGAAAATAACTACTTCGCTGTGTATCTGTAAATTACCATTCCATGCAGCTAATCAATTCAATCGCACCGAAGAACGCAATAATCACAAAATATCGGTTAGCACGTGTGTACACCTAATTGCTCTTATAAACGTGTTGAATTATACTTTACTCTGTTACGCATCATCACTGGAGTAACACGTTGAAGATTACTGGTTCCGCTCGAACGAACAAAACGATAAATTTACGGTAACATATACTCGCCTCTCATTTTATTTGCAAGAGAATTAAATTCAAATTTCGTCCAAATACTCGTTCTACCGCGTAAACTCGATTAACGTGTCTGCCCAGTACTCACGCTATCTACTTTTTACACCGCACGTTCAAATGTTACCTATCTTCAAATTTAATTTTCGAAAATGAAGCCTAAACGACAAAAAATATTGGCCTACATTTCCGACCTATTTCTCTCTCTCTCTCAGAATCGACAGATTGGCTTACAACACCGATTGCCGGACACGTCGTGTGGACATTTGCTCCGATGATTCCGATAATCTTAGATCTCATGAATTAGTGAACTCCTGTCACCCGTAATATCTTATCGTAACTGTCTTCCAGCTCGACGTGCTTGTCTAAATGTAGATTCACCGTGTATCATCAATGTCCGCATGTCAAAAAGCAATCGATTCCTCGTCAGCCCTTAAACCATGTCGTCTCGCCGGTAATTCGGTGTAATTTCGAATGTTTGATCACCCGAAGAAGTAAACCCCTTTATCGATCACACATGCCCTTATGTACGTGCGTTACTATACAGCAATATGTAGTTAGTAGAATAGGGTGCGCAACTAGCTATTATTCGCAATACTTTTAACAAGGCACCTCGTCCCCCTAGTTACATTCGGATCGCCTAAGTGGTAGAAAACTTCCGAGGCGCATAATTCCCTGAAAAACATCGGCGTATTTGATCGATACAATTTCCGGCTGATTCCGTACACTTTCCTTTAACGTTCCGTTGCTGCTATTTGCTCCACTTCCATGGAAATCGCAAGTTCCACGAGTTCAAGAGTTTTTCAATGCCGATCCATTATAGAAAAATACAACGCCGCTCACGTGTTAAATTATTTTTTTATGGAAATTACACCTAACACATTTCGTTCGGATCATTTTGAATTAATAGTGTCGATAATATATTATTCAATTCGTATAAGGAAAAGGTTTAATTACGTTTCTATCGTGTAGGTCGAAGATACAATGGAATGCTGTCTGAACGGTTTAAACGTGGTACGAGCGAAATCAGTTCGGGAAATGGGTTATATTGCATTTACTTTATTTTACTAGTAAAATATGAACCGTGAGCTAGGAACACGACGAATTTCGAATTAATAGCTGAACGACGAACTTAACACTTAGGCAACCGAAAAAATTAACAAAATAAAAGCGTAGTTAAGGGACAAGTGGAAGATCTCCGGTTGACTAAGTGTTAAGATGCTATAATGACGTATATCCTTTATCGTTGGAGCGTTATATCATTCTATTCGACCCGCAACCCGGAAAAATGATATCCCGTACACACCTGTTTCACGCGAATCGTATTAAGAAAGCGTACAACAACCGCAGGAAAGCGGTCCCCATAGACGTGAAACGTTACTTGATCACACTGAAATCTGTTGCAACGCTCGCAAAGCCTCAAGTTGCAGATTTCATTCCGCACACGGCGTTCACGGCGTTAACTCAATTAGCATCGTGGGGAGGATAAAGCATACGTTAAACTCTCATTCATACCGATAGCTGAAACCTTCGGACGTCATCGCGTACACCCTGACGCCACGCGGAACAAACTAATCCCCGAAACCCTTTTCGCGACGCTGTGGGATAACCTTGGCAACTCCTTAATTTTGTCGAATGGAAATCCCTCTGTTTCAGTAAACTCGATTTCCATTTCGTTTCACCATTTAAGCTGTAGCAACATAAAAACGAATACACAACAGGATTGTATTAACACGTTAATCGCCACGAGAACCTTGAACGTTTTATACATGATTTGTTCGTTCGTGGCAAATGTAAATAGAGTTCTTACATTTCACTATTGTTAACTTATTAATGTTATTAAATATTTTTAGCTGACAACAGTCATCTTACATATCATAATTTTTTTCAAGCAATTCAGAAGCGTGGGTCATCGGTAACTGACACGACATTCAACGTGTTAAGCACACTACTCAATCTTCAATTTCATAAAACTTCTAACACATGAGAAATAAATTTCTTTATTCCCAAATCTATATGTAACTGAAGGTTACATTCTTTTAACAATTCTAGGTTCCAGTATCTGATCAATAAACTCAGGATCGAGGATATTCATTTAACGCGAAATGTCACTAAAACTCTCCCAGTTTATCTGTGACATTCAAGATCGTATGTAAATCGGAGCAGTAATTCTTTGCCGCTCCTAGCATATTTCGTCCCATTGAAAGCGGCAACGTTTATCCGCGCAGCGTGTGCAGCAGGCAGCAACATCGTTCTCGAGAAAAGCTACCCTATTCGATAATTCCCTTGCCGATGCGATTACAGGTGTATTTCTGTCGCGTGAATCACCGAGCTAAAAATACCGGCAGAAAGTGCTTTTACTCGAACATAATTCGTACAGATATTCGGGCCGCGATGGAAATTCAGAAGGGGCCGACAAAAGGCACAGTTAAAGATCGATTAGGCGTGTTAACGGATCGTTGATAGGATTTGCGGGTCTGCCTGTAGGGCTTGCGGACTGTTCCCTGCTATTCTATCGTTTTATCGAGGTCACGAATACACACGGAATGAAAAATGCCCGTCAATGGCGGACGCTCCTTGCATGTAGGTCGTCGGTGGTCAGCGTCGTTAGCAGCACGATCCCGCTTTTGTTAATCGAGACAGGTGTGATCCGCTGCTTACCCCATCCCCTTTTCACTGCGGTAATAGCGAGTCCACACAGAGAAGTTGTTACTTAAACCGATATCCAAACGGAGCGTAACATTTCCGAATCATTGTTCCGTGTCGAGGAACTTGTCGGCCCCCCTAGCGCGCGGCGGTGTCATGGAAGGTGCGTGACAGGGGTTGAAACATCGTTCAATCGTCGCGCTTGTTTCACTCCAATCGGTCGTCTATTGAGTCTTTTCTATATCATCATTTTTATAAATTATTCCAACGCGCTACCGTTGTCACTCATGTGCAACTGACAATCTTATTTTGCGATGAATGGATGAACGTTTAAGATCGTATCGTTAATTTCTGGGAATGAGCGAAATAAATTGGAGAATATAAAAATTGTATATAAAAATAAAGAATGATTTGATCTTCGACAATTTTTGTCTGATGAACATTGCTAATTGAGAACTGGAAAAAGTTCATTGGTAACTTTGTAGCCTTGAAGAATTAATTTTTCTTTTTCATTTGTGTTTCGAGTCAATGATTGAGGTTGCTAGTGACAATAATTTAGTTTCTTTTTAGCGAGTAACTGAATTTTTCGTTTAGTGTACTACAGAAACGGAATTCATGATTACACCGAGAGATGAAGAAGTTTGCTTGGAAGAAAGGGGTCGACCCTTCTGTAAGCGTTTCCTTCGTCACTTGCAAACACGTGACAGAGTTTAAAAAAGGTTTTGCTTCGACTGTGCTTCGATTGAGCGGCTAAGCTTGCTTGTCCTTACGGCTTAACCGGCTATAGACGTGCGTCTCCGTTCTTCGTGCTCCCGGCTCTCTATCCCTCTTGAATGTTCGATACCATATTTCGCATGGTTTAGCATGGACAGGTGGTGAAAATATAATTGGGCTTGTCATTCGATAAAAGGTCATTCTAAAGTGTATCCAGACTGTGCACGGCGGTAACACGAACATTAACTTATCAGTTTATCGTTCATCAAATAACCAATGCACAAGTATATACTCGCCAGCCTATAGTTTAAATGGCGCGTGCACGATTCCGGAAAAAAATATTGTAGAACACGTGTACGCAAGCGGGAAACGGCAAATGGGATACGAATTGATTCGTTCCACGCTTTCTCAATGTCACATTTAATAATGTAGAAAACGGAGACAATCACCGCGCAGTTTTCACGGTGAAACGATTCAGTTCCGAAGAACTGTCCCTATTAGCTGATTGGACACTCGTCGTTATTTGTGTACGGCAAATTATCGTAAGGCAAATTATCGAGTTTCCACTGTTACGAATCAATTTCCATATTCACGATTCCATTAGAACAACGCTACGATTTGAAAGAATAAATTGCAACTCCAGACACAAATTATTCCTGCACTTGATCGTTTATACGTAGGTATACAATTACAATGCATGCTACTTAGAACGATTGATCACTTTAAAGGATTCAGAGCAGAAAAAATATTCCCGTTCATTTATTACCGAGGACAAGCTGACCGCGCACGCAGAAACGATAAAAGCAACCCCCAACCCGGTTCCACCGCAAATTGTCCTCGCGTCGTGAAACATTAATCGAACGAAAAACATTAACGACTGGAGCCCGTGTATTAATCACCGGTTCTCTTTTTCCAGCGTGTGCTCGCAACGTTCAGCGCGGGAGGGGGTAGGTGAGGGTTGGCTGGAGGCAGGAGAGGTGTTCCCGGACACCGAAAGCTGGGGCACCCTGACGAGGAGGTCCCGGAGGAGGAGGTGGGTCGCCGGAGAGAGGAAAGAAAGGAGGTGACCATCCACCCCACATGGACGCCACCCCCAAAGGACCCCCCGTACCCCCCACACCGGATATCCTGTCACCATTATTTAGCCGCGGAATATCCGACCTAAACGTAAGGGCGCCGTTTCGGAAGCACGGGCTGCACCGTGGTCAGCGTTACCGTCTAGCATCGAGGCATCGTCCGTCGCTTGATACTGGTCGCGCGACGGAAACGACCACCGCCTACGCGTCATTCTTATCCACTACGTGCCTAAATTTCTCTCGCGTTTATCGCTGTAACACGAGAGGATCGTCGTTCCTCCATCGCCGCGCGACCAAGTATCAACCGACCAGGAGGCAGAGGCCAATCATCACACTCGATAGGGGAACAACGAGCCTACGATCGAAATCGAACGAAAACGATCGCACTCAGTGTCCATCGTTGGGGTGCACCGTACCAACAAGACTGCCGACTACCACGCGTACGGGTACCGACCTACCAAACCCCCCGTCGTCATTCCTCCAGTTTCCCGGAAACTGGACAACGTTTTCTACCCCCGTTTTTACACCCCGATCGGCGTTTGATGCATTTTCCACGACGCCGGCCGAACACCAGCCTCGCCGTGCCGGTACACCGCGTTCCAGAGGTGTGAACGACACCCCCGTGAAACATATCTACAGACTCCGTCCAGAAGCGCCTAACTCTCAGCCGCAGCCTAACAGACCACGCGAACAATGTCGCGCAGCTCTGCCACGCGTCCCATGGAAGGTGAGTGGTACCATTCCGATTAATTGCTATGCACCGCGCGGACGGAGATCAACGCTAATCTCTGACACCTGCCGGTGCAACGCGTTCATTATGATAATTTGTATAGCTCGATGATTCTCATTCCTGGCGATGTTTCAATCGAAACGTGCATTCGAATTGATTCCGCTAAGAGAAGATTGACGCCGACGATTCGCCGTGTATTTTGATTGTCGGCAGTTGCGCGGGAAAGTAATACCGTTGCGTATCTGTTGTCGATAAGTATTACGCTTGTTTCGCTGTTAACGTTTTGAGATACAGTAGCGTCGTATATCTAATCTTGTCGACGCTACAGTTAGGTGCGAATCGTTTATTTCCGTTGAAGAGGCCGATCTCTAGATTGCTGCCTTAATGGAAATAATGAGTATTTCATCACGTGGAAATCATCCAAATATTTTCACGCCTAGTGTATGGGTATTTTGGTAAACGCAGTACTGCGGTAGTTCGCTCCGCGAGGTCAATTGCTGCGAAAAAAAAATCAATTACCTGCGGTTTGACATAATAAATGTACGTTCTTATATGACTTATGCGACTAACAATCTCACAAGGTTTATCAAAAAGGTAGGATTTCATGAAGAACAGAACTAATTTTAACTCCCAAATTCATATATTTTAAAATAATATGTCGTTGCCAACTGACGTAAATAATTCCCCAAATTAACGTCTTCTATTGCCCCATCGGTGGATATCATAAATGTGTTATATTCTCTCAGAAGGTAATTACTCTGCTTGTTACACAATATTAAAAAAAGAACGATATATCTTCATGTATATCTTCAAGCTCAAAGAATAATTCCGCAACTAACAAGAACGTCGTTTCTAAAAAAGAAAGAAATCGTTCGAGGTAAATGGTTACACGTGCGCATAAGCCACATAACCTCAAAGCCTAGTCCGTCGCGCAGGGTTAATTCCCCGCACGAAGCGAGTTCAATACCACAATCGCATTGCGATAACCGAAATATCACTGCACACGTGCTTCCGTTTTCCCTGTTCGTTCGAGCCGTACCAATTGGATCGATTCGCGGAAGCGAAAAGCTCGTGCGCAGTTTGTGACGATCGTAAACGTAGCAACCCTCTTTACCCCCGAATGGTGGATGCTTCTCGGTCGAGGACGGGTGGTTGGTTGCTTGGAAATTTCACGGCACCACCGGCGTGACGACTCGTGGCGCCGTCAAGGGACGACGCCTCGAAGTCTCTCGACGATCATCGAGCAAATACTACTACTACTACTACCTCGGCCCGACGACTCGGCTCTCCGTCGTGCCGTTCGAAACGTTGAAGCACGCCGTCGTGCGATGGGCACCCCTCGTGCAGTTTGCGTGTGAACGTGATGTACATCGTGACTCGGGACGCGTGAATCCATCTCGCGTTTCACGTAGGTCAATAATCCGTGGTCACGGGTACACGTCGGGGAACACCCGCCGCGTAACGGGAGCCAGCCGTCGTGTGTCACGCGCGATGGTTATGGTGACGGCAGTGCTGACAGTGGCGGAAAACATGGAACGCCGCCGGTCCCGATGTTCCCCGAGAGTGGCAACGATAGACGGTGACCGCCCAGCGCGCGCTGGCTGATCCCCTTTTCTTCCCGAGGAGACCGCTGGGAGAACCGAAAAAGTGACCAGTGATCGTGGAACACCCTCCCGGATTCCGTGCATCCCCTATCGTTCCTGTCATCAACGACGATATTGTGTGTGCGTGCGTGCGTGCGTGACGTGCGTGACGCGTGTGTGTGCGCGTGGCACAGTCACACTACCGTGTTCGGTTTCCTCCGTCCGGGCCGTCTCACGTTTTAGTTGTCCCCTCGAAGAAGGCATCCAGCATCCTCTCGTCAAACGGATCGATCCGCGGACGCGACGTTTCGAACGTTTTACACGTCCGTCAACCGTCCGCGGTTGTACAGTGTCCCCGTGGTAAAATCTGCGTGAAACGGCCTCGATATGCTCTCTCATCAACGACGATCGTTATAACGACGTCGCCCTCGTCGACGCGGGCGCTTCGACCGCCCGTACCCTTGCACCGACTGCGAAAACAACGAGGTAACCTGATTCTTTTTCGAAAGAATACGAAGGTCGTGTCGCCTGGCCAGCGTGTGTAAGTGTCGTCTCGTGCGTGCGCGTTACGGCCACGGGACAAATTGGGGAACGATTTTGCACGGTCTGCCGTTTAATAACGCGGAATCAGCGGAACAACGGCCGATCGATGTGATCGAACGTTATATGTCGATGACATTTCGTTATCGAGGCCGGCAATCGGTTCGAACGATCAACAATAGTCCAGACGTTTGATAAATACGGATCTTGGAACACATGCACTCGTGACGTTCCTCTATGCGGTGAGAGAGAGAGAAAGAGGAAGAGCGTGACGGGAGCGCGAGAGGGAGACATTGAAATGTATCATTTGTATGGTCTACCTGTTATGATTGTAAGCTCATTGACGGTGGACGTTCTTTTCAGTGCACGGTTGCCTTTCTTTTGTCTACGCGTCAATAAGGATGAGACATCATCTGACGAGTAACGCTCGTTCGTATCTTTACGCGTCCCGTTGTATATAGACGCGCATTTAGAACGCGGTCAGCACCGCGTTATTAAATTCTTCGCGAACGAGGTTAGTTTTCCATCTATATTAGCATTTTATCGATGGTGTAATGGGAGAGAAATGGAATGGGTGTAAACGAACGTTCAGGATCGCCTCGAGCACCTTTTATGACGAAGACGTCGCCCATTCAGTAATTTCCTAAGAAAATGTAAACTCAGACGTTAAATTACTTTCTCGAGGCTGGCGCCGAAAACCAATGAACGATACATCGTTGATTCGTCCCGTCGTATTAAGAGTAAAATGGGTGATCGTTGACTCAATTATTCACGTGTACATTAACGCTAGAACTACCAGGCGGGTCAAAATGATCAATTCTTAATTTCTTTTACAATTACTGTAAAGGTACAGGTACTTCTTTGAGAAATGATTAAAGAAGCTGATTTAGGAACACCTAAACTGAAATACAAACCAATTGAAATCTCGATAAATTCACATTATAGCTCTTGTAAAGAAATTTTAAAAAGACGGTTTAAGTGCTCAGTAGTTCTAGTGTTAAAAGCTAAAAGTAGCATTGGGTACCAAAGAAAAAAATGGGACACTTGGCAATATTTTAGGAGAATGTTAACGAGAAATAAATTCAGAACTCTTTTAATACTATGAAAAACTTTTATTTTCTAGTTGTGCAAAAGGAAACGTACATTTTTATCTTAATATTTTACTTGTGTATGACGATTGTTATTATTTGTACTTGGCATTATAATTAATGAAACTATTTTATATAAAAGAACGTGAGAATGTTCACAGTATTCATTATAGTGGATCAATTTACATTGGATTATAGTGGATGATTGGTTGAAAAAATATTTCGAAGTGATTTCATTGTCGTTGCGTATCGCCATTCGATTTAGGTCAATTGAAATGTTTTCGAAATCGTCCCCAATGGATGCGTAAATATTTAATCAACTAGTGGCACTCCATAAGAGGCATTCCAGTTGTCGTTAATTGTTTCTCTTTCACGGATTTCAAGGAATTAAGTCATTATCGAGCACATCTCCCGGGAATCTGATATAGCTGCTAACAATGGGTGTATCGAAGTAGAACGGCGCGGTCGTTATGGGCATCACGTAGAAAATAAACATTCCTCGCGATATTATTAATTCATCTTTTGATGAACAGTGACACGATAATAAACAGTGGCGTCGTGAATAAATTAAAGGGCGTTTCCACGTTTAAGTGTGCTCCGTTAAATTGGCATTAAACGCTTCCCTTTTTCTACAAACTGACTGGGTGAGGCCACACAACTGGGTTTTTCCATGAATCTAGTAAATCGTACAAGGAAAACACGTGTTCGAATGTGTTAATGCGTTTTATTTACATAGATATCGAACTTTAAACATTGAATTAATTTATCTATCTAATCGAGTTCAAGGACGATATATATAATTAATTTCCAAGTGGTTCGTGTACCATCACTGTTTTTTTATTTTATTTAGTAACATAAGCTATATTTTATTTTTTTAATTACTACGTTTTTTTTTTATTTAGTATAGTAAGCAATTATATTTGCTGTTCTAAGAACAAAATATAAGAATACGTGTTTGGACTGGGCGGGTAAACGATCACATATTTTCTACGAGAATGCAGTTCGTTAATCTGTTTGCCGTTCAAATCGTGAGTGGAAAGTACAAGAGCGGTAAATTATATGGTGCCAGCAGTAAAAGTCGCTATCAAACGAGGAAATAAATTGAAAATGCACAATAGATTTTTTCCTAAGGCGCTTCGTTTTCGAGCTAATTGACTTCAATATTGGCCGAGTGCGCGTGTACTGAGGTGCATTACTGGGCGGCGTCAAGAAGCGTCCTCCCTGCCTCATGGTACCCTTTGAACGTGGAAAACAGTGCTTGAGTGCACGTGCACTTGACCAATATACAAATTCAATTATCTCGAAAACGGAGCATCTTCCGAGCAAATTTTATTCGAGATTTTCCTCCACTTCTCTCGGCGAAATGATCATCCCTTAACTTTCATCTACGCCGATGTCACATAGGAAAATTAAAATGAGAATTATTTATCGATTTTATAATGAAATGTTCATAATAGTCATAGCTTTTTTTATCATTTTCAAAAATTTGGAATTATCGAATAATTACATTCTCCTTCGACTTGTATTCTCCATAAATTAAGGAAAATATTTCATTAATTAGTATATATCTACCGTAAACGAGAAACATTATAAATACAAAAAAATTGTTGTACAATTAAAAATAAAATCAAAGAAAGGTTTTACTGTACGAAGTAATAGGTGCAGTTGTTGAAGTGTGCAGCTTCAATTTATTTAAGCTACGTGTTAAATATCCATGTAAATAACGCATATTGACGCAAACAATGGGTCATGTGATTCCCTATTTTAGCTTTAGAATCATAAAAAATTCAGTGACCTCTGACTACAGTGGTATACCCGTGTGACTTATCGCTAGCGCGTCGACATCGCAGTGAAACAGTTTTGAAGGATTCCTAGCGTGGAGGACCTGTTTCACGTTTATACGTCTTCTGGCCGTTTCCTGTTTCAAGACTCACTAAACTCGTTACACGATATCCAGCGTTTCTCATGCGTCTTAAATTCCGTTGGGGAAATTCTGCGCTAACCGGATCGCTTATTCCACGCCGTATTGAACACGATTTTTGACGAAATCGTACTATAACATAATTTCTGCCAAACTAGGCACTGTTTGAGTCAGCACTTTATTCATATAAAGTTTTATTCTTTTCCTCGCGTATATTTTGGTCTCGTTATGAATATTATTTTCACCTCGCAGAGATTATCAATGAATTTTTATTTAGCACTAGGATCGAGTTAAAAAAATCTGAAAAATATATAATTAGATTCTTCGAAGTTTCCCCTGTAAAATGTTTGATCATAAAAGTCCACTGTTAATTAATAACGAAGCGCTGAATTGTTAATTTTCACCGCGTGTTTTTAATAAAAATTTAGTTCGCCATGAGGTCAATGATAAGGTAAAGAATATTTCATAAAATTATTCGTGAAAGGTAAATTTAAAAGCTTCAAAATTTTTTATTGTAAATTTCACTACTTTTGAAAACACGAACTAGCGAACAGTGAAATTGATTTTCGCGTACTTTTTTTTTTATAAAAGTCATAGACATATATTTATTAAGATTTCAATTTGCTTGTGTTACAGTTTGGATATACCTACATCAATTTATTTAATGATTTCCTTAAAAAAGCATCCATGTATTCTCAATAATTGCAAAAAAAAAGAAATTCAAAATGAGTGATGTTGATCCATGCGGTAGTTCTAGCGTTAAAAAGACCTCCGGCAAATTTTTTCGAACGAATCCACATAAACATTCGTAGCCTAGCGGCCATTAACAAAGGGAACACCGATTCGCCAGTTAGATAACCGGAGCGACGCAATTAAAGGGACATTACTCGTTTGTATTGATAACCGGAATGGCTGGATTACTGCCAGCCATCGAATTTAAGGCCGCCGCCGTTAAGGTGAACGCAGAAACTTAGCGAACGGTGTTCCTCGACGTTTCGCGAGGATAGAGTTGCTTTAGCGCGCTTATCCTTAAAGCTTGAAACGTGAATTATATAACAATCGAGTGTACTGGTTACACTCTTAGGGCCCGGCCGATCGAACCGGCAGATAAGACGCGTTATTGATTCTTCCTGATACGAAGAACACAACGATAAATTCAATCTTTTACTTTTTCTCGCGTTGGTAGCACTGCAGGAGGACATCGCTGAGAAAAAGAACTAGATCAGTTTTTCTCGACTGTCTTGCTCTTTCTTATGTAACAGATTTAATCTCGCGATTCCTCATTTTTCATCAAAGATAAATAAAGTTAGATTCATCAAGGATAAATAAAGACTCGATGGCGCAGCTGAGAAATGGATGTCTGATTGGTCAGTTCTTGTCTCTAATCTAATTTTCGATGCTGACTTAGTATTCCTCAATATGGTTACACGTAGTTAGTCAAGATTATAAACGAATGACGCAGCGAAGGACCTTTCTTGCCCCTATGTCTCAGAGATCATCAATAAAGAACACCATTGGCTATAGACAATGTCTAACGAGATGGCACAGGGTCAAGATCTCTCTCTATGTAGCTCTATAGTTTTAATTGGTTCCGTGTAACCGTATCGATGATTAGCAAATTAGTATCGAAAATGACTTGAGAACACATGGAAATTGACCAATTACATCTACATCCCTTTCGGACCTTATCTCTTGCTCGACGAAAAGTTCGCGATCCGGCACGAGCGTTCTCGAGCCCGTTTTATTTCTCAATAGAAAAAGGGCGTGGAAAGGACATTCGATGCTGGGGATTCCCCATTATCGCCGAGACGGCCGCCCCTAATTCCGGGGAGATCCATCCCCGAGCGGCCGGCGCGCCGGGGTGAATTGCGGGAGGACCTTATTATTTGAACGTTCCAACATTTAACAGACTCGTCCGATCGTCACGGTTTACACCGGAGTTCCTTGTATCCGGCGCGTTCCCAAAAACCGGGCGCGGAAACCTCTAAAATATTTAACGGAACGAAAAGTTGCGGCGTTTACGAGCGTATTTCATCCCCCCAGCTCTTTCATCTTTCTTTTTTTAAACACGGGACACGCGGTTTTACACGGTGTTAATAATAAAGCGACGTTTTAAGAGCGCACGCTAATTTTACGCTGGCGAAAGAGAGAGGAGAAGAACGTGGAGAGGTCCGGATCGCCTTAATATTCATGCGAACGGGGGTTCCGGAGCCGATCAGTTCGCGTCAGTGAGAAATGTGGCTTGCGCCAGTGCGGCACGAGTCGCCCGAATGATTCATACCGTTTCCCTCGTAAACCGCGTTGCCGCGGGCGGCACGAATCATTTCGGCAAAGTTCAGTTTCCCTTGAATTACGTAAAGAGAATCGTACTTTTGTGCTATTTATTTATTTTTTTCCCGTTCTGTCTCGCGCTGGATACGACGTTCCACGAGAAAATCACATTTCGAATCGTGGAACGACAGTTTTTTTTCTTTCTCTTCCCCATAGGGGCTTCGTTTTCGGGAAAATCGAGGTTCAATATTGGCCGAGTGCGCGTGCACTCGGATACAGTGGAGGAACGCTCTTCGATTTACCGTCTGGCGGCGGTGGTGGTGGTAGTAGATTCCTTTCAACCCATGGGTTCCCTGGAGTGACCTAAACCCCGAGTGCACGCGCACTCGGTCAATATTCAAACTCGATTTTCTCGGATCCACGGCCTATTAACGGAAAAGAAAATGATGTTGCCGCCGGTGCCACGTATTTCTGACGGCATTAAATTCGCGCTCGCAGGATCGCGTTCGTTTGTTTTTTTCCCCCCTTGCTAATTAAGACACAAAGGTATGGTACCTTTTTACAAAAAGGAGCTGCTCGCTCGGGGTTGTCCTAGTTTCGCGGTGCGGCGAGGAATTAGTTAATTCTACGTCTCGGATGGTATCGCAATGAGACGAAATTGTTTACTCTGCGAGAAATTTATCCTGGACATGGACAAAATAAGCTCTGAATAAAAATATTGATCGTGGCGATTTGCATTCTCTTTTTCTGTTTGATTCGAGAAACCGTGAGCAAGTTTTCGGAATATAACTGTTATTCGACGGAGAGGTAGAACAGCAACGGACTGTGGCGAAGAGGAGTTTCATTCGTGTTTCAAAGAAGTCGGCATAAGAGCACTTAATTATTACGGACTTTTTTGCAAACGTTGCAGTGTGTAGGAGAATTAGTTCTATGAATTTGCTGTTTAAGACGTAGAATCCTCTTCTTTCTGCCTCGTTGCGATAGAAACTCTGCACTGTTCTTGATAAAAAAAACTTGCTCTACGAATGTTTCTTTTGCTTCTCGTTCTTCAGCAATCTGTTTTAGGAGAAAAAACAACATGAATTCGCAACGAACACAGATGCGCTACTACGACCGATTAGAATAATAAACGCAGTACGCGATAAACGATCACGTTACAATTTACACGCTTTCACAACTATCGCATTGTACGGATCACGCGTGGCGTCATCGCGCAATAAAACAAAATATCGAACGACCTTTCCCGCGAAGAGTCATCGCTGCATGAAGTTACACGTAGAATTCCGAACGGAGGAATAAAAGTAACACGTGAAAATCCAATATTTCGATAAACTGAACCAATCAAGCTCTCTTTGCATATATCATCCGATTAGTTAACTGCGGAGTTTTATGCGTTTATTAGAAATTTAAAAGTGGACAATTACACAAAACGCAACCATAAAATATTCAAAGTATGGTGCATTCTACTGTATTCATTACGAGAAATCTTCTATCGTAATTCCGTGCTCCTAATTTCGTTCTTGAAACTTCGGATTTCCATAAAAATGCGCAGTCCGCCGATTTCAATTTAACTAGATTTCAACTTTGTACTCCCATTCGCGAATCGTCGCATGAAATGATCGCGTAAACACCGGTGTCGACGATCCTATCGATAGCCTCTGAAAGATCATCAACGCGTCATCGAGATCGCGCGCGAGCGTGCAGCCGTGTGTCCGATTTATCGTTCGGTGTATTCCGTCGCACTAAAATAGTTTCGGTGCATAGGGCGCGTGGTTTTCGCGATGCAATGGCACCACCAAGTTATCGCCGCGATACCAATTTCCGCACGCGTGCAGAACGGATTCGCCGGTTGAGAGCCGCTGTCCTTACGTAACAGCCATTATCGTGACTCGCGTCTTAGGAGATCGGCGACGAAGGAGGCGGTCTCACTCGCTCTTCGCCGGCCACGGATTCCCTGGAAATCTCGGGTCATTCTTATAAATCGGCGTCGCCGAGATCCAATAGTATTAACCCCTTGCTCTCGACAATATTTTTCTCCAGACATATTCATTATTCTCTGACGAGGTATCAACGATACTTCCTGCAACTAACGTCTAAGATACATCTTGCGTAAATGAAACGGCTGAACTACTTTATTTCGATGTCCCGTGTGTTGATACATTATACGAAATTTAATATTGAGTTTTAAATTTGATGGGTTAATTGAATGGCGACTGAAAGGCAGCTCTCGAGTGCTAAGGGTTTAACCAATTGCACTCGAAAGTTTTTCACTGGAAATATTCAATTGATGAAACGTGGTCTTAGGTCTGAAACGTAGGTTCGAAATTTGGGAACAAAGTTATTTTATTTACACGGATTGATGGGTTGTATGAAGTTTATTATTAAATGTCGAACTTCATAACTTTGACGTATCAAACGAAATTAATACTAGGAAATGATGGTAGATTGGGAAAGTGAGATTATTTTAGTGGATAAAATGTTTATAAAAAAAAAACATTTTTTTATATAGAAACTCTTGAATTTGTTTAACTCTTACGTTGAAGGACTGCTACGATTCTGTTAGTTACCTAATATATTATTTTGAATGAAAATAAATCGTCTTTCATTTGTGTTACCGTTCCGCCGAATATTTAATCAGTGACCGTTATTTTTAGCGACGTTAGATTCAAATGTAAATTAATTCAAGTCCAAAATTAGAAATCCTAAAATTAAAAGGAAAAAAGTTTCCGGTACCCCCAATAATTTCGAGGAAGTGCACGTACGCGGCACCGGGTGTATTTTCGTTCGTAGACGAAAACCGAAGGTGGCTTGGTCGAACGCTGACATCATTCGCGTACACGCGGAGCCAAGGACGCCGAAGAAAACACGGAGGATCTTGCGCGGTCGGTTGCATCCTCCTCCGTTGATACTGTCGCCGTGTTTACACCTTACTGACCGATGATTTTATCCGAAAATTATTCCTTCAGATTTCAGTGTGCGCACTTTACGTATAATATGTTACAATGATCAACACTCGAACTACTGCACTCGTCAAAATGGTGGGCTTCAGTTTTCTTATTTCGCAATTATTGATATCTCGAAAGTGTTAAATATCCAAAATGATTTTAGAAATAAATAATTTCAATCGAAAAAATCTATTGTTACCATTTTTATGAGGATTATATATTAGTTTTATTAAACGCTCGGTAGTTGTAATGTTAACAGTGCATAGGTTAGTGTGATGCTGTCAGTGTAATGCTTGTCGAATTTTAGATTCGAATCTAGATTATTCGATAGATTTTAACCCTTTTCACACAGAAGTGTTTCTGCTGCATATATTATCATTTTTCTAATGAAATACTAATGTAATTTTTGATGGTATTAAACAGAAGGGATAGGACGATTTTATTTCAGTTGCATTACACAAAATTTGATGTTGAATATATAACTTCATAATTTTTCTACATCAAACCGTGAGTTACTTCTCGAATGCGAAGGGTTAATCGTTGGATGACTGGAGTCATGCTTAGGTGACACAAATCGCTGAAGGATTACTACTTTTTATCTAGCGGAAGTCTGACAATCTTGTGTCCTATAATTTTTTTCTTCAGCTAGAAGAAACAAAGAGTTACTTTATTCTTGATAATTGCTCATTGGAGAAGGAAATTATACATTCATCATGGGAGTGAATTAACTGACGACAAAGGTTAAATATTCATAAATGAAAGATCGCGTTTCTCTTTGATCGATGTGAATATTGTTCGCATTGACGAAGACTATTACCGTTAAAGTGATCATTAATTTATAAGAAAGTAGAGTTTAATTACTTCCGTCTTAATTACTAGTCTAGAAATTATTACTGGAAATGACCTGTCGGATCGCAGACGAAATTGCCGTTCAAGAATTTGTAAAGAAGTCCTCAGCTGTTGATTATTGATTTTTAAAAGGCTATTAAATACCTGTCGGTGGGTGAAGTATTAACACTTCGACGGCCGCATTTTTCGCGAAACATCTTGCCTGTCACCGATGTCTTCGGTAAATAGCGACGAACGGAGTTTGCAGTGGCGGACGAGCTAATTGCTAATAAACTCTCGTGAAGCTATCGTGTCAACGATAAATGCCTACCGAATTAATATTTCATTTTGATACAGCGTTGAAATCTGCTGATTAATTTCTTCCTTCGATTAAATGTCAACTTTAATCAATTTTAACTCGCATAGTATCAATACAGTAATTTAATGCTTAATATTTGAAAAGATCATTAAATGAAATTTCATATTTAAGAAGTCCAGGAAGATTGAGTTTTCGTTAAGAAAATACATTGTACCGATTGAAATATTGAAGACAGTGTATAGTTTCTGAAGTAAGTTCGGAATACAAACTACAGTAGAAAAAGTGTTAATTTTGTTGTACCGCACGAAGTCTTTATCGTTGATATTTCCGGTGGCCGGGTCCATTTTGATTCAGTGTTTTAAAGATATCGCGTAACTTCTCACTTATTTATACCTGACTTGTATTCTTAGTTACTTATATCCGACTTAATAACAAGATTGTCGCATCCTGTTTAAACAAGATAACAGTTTGAATGGTCCAAAATATCGCTGCTTGTAAAATCGTTAAAAACGTTCTCGTGTCGGTGATTAAGAAAGAAGGAATTCGCCTCAATTTCTTAAAACAATAGGTACAAAGTAAAAGTGTTCCCCACTTTTAGAAAACATTTTGTTTTGCATTAGACTCCGAAGCAAACGCTTCATATCTGCGCGTAAGTGTTTACCATTGGGTCAACAAAGTTGTTGATTTTATGGCAGATACGAAACTGGTTCTCAGACTTAGAACTTAGAACAGTTACCAAGCAACTGCGCATCTCCGCTCAACTTTGCAACTTCGCGGTGGGACGCGATTTCTAGTAAGATCCATTTTTTACGAACAATTGCGAGGGATTTTCTTTGTTTCTTAAGAACGCCGCGACGGACGTATAAACTCTTAAAGAAACGCTTGCTAAATATCTCCTTTCTATTTTAGTTCTATGGTAGTTCTCTGAATACATAAAAGTAACACTCGAAAGAAAGAAAAATTTCAAAATACATTTTTAAAGGGTATTATTTATAAATCCGCTACAATATTAAACGCTTAATTCAAACGTGTACGTAATCGGTAATTTAATAAGTGGATACCGAATATATTCGATTTTCATTTTGTAATACTCTTACATGGTAAACAATAGGAATATTAAGCGGAACTTTTTATCGCGCACGGACAGTCGAGCTGGCGTTACAAAATAAATGATGCGAAATTAAAATATTTCAGGATTATTCGAATAAATTTATCTGCTAATATTCCGGCTCCACAAGAATATTATTTCATGTAATATGTGTAGGATTCAATATTGTTAATTTGATTATTTCTCCCCCGCGTTTAACGCAGCTCCGCGGGAAACATAACTTTTTCCCTTTCCTAAGAAAACCGGGAGTCATAAAGTACGAAGTGCCACCATCCCTTAGAAACACTTAAAAATGAATGGGGCACACACCCCACTGCAGTAATCCACGGTTAATGACATCGCAGGGGGCGATGAGTGCAAAGGGTTAACCTGAATCAGCGTGTTCCACATGGGGTGAAAATATTAAACGCCGGTATACGGATGAATACATTCGAGTACGCCACTACGATGAATTAAATGTATCGATCCTTGGTTATCGAGCGATTTCATCGCGAGTCATGCAACAAGTATAAAATTTATATGTAGCCGTGCACGAACCTGCGTTCGCATTTAACCCTTACGAGGGCAATCGAATATTCAGGCATATTTGCAGAATTATTCATACTCCCGCAAAGACATTTGAAGTCAATAATTTTGTGAATTAAGATTTATGCTGGAACGAATCTTCGATATAACACTATGAAGATTTTGATTATGCAATTTAATTAAGTCCCTGTATAATTTAAAACGTTCGCTGCCATGATTACAAGATAATTAATGTTAGACGACTTGTGTCGGATAAAAATGTGTAGTAATTAGTATTTATGTAGATGTCTCGGTATCAGGATATTTAGTAAATATCTAGATAACAGTGTGACATAAGAATTACGACACCAAGTAATTAGCAATTACTTTTATACATCCTTACCACGAAAGAACAAGCGATACACAAAAAGCTCACCATTCTTGCAGCAGTTAACGTGCCAATCAGTAAACGACTATCGCAATTAGACTCGTAACGAAATTCCCTGGAGCAATAACGAAACCTCTCTTCACGATTGCGAATAACCACTCGCAATCTCGTGCACGCAGGTCCACCGAAGAATTTCTCCCCCGTGACGTAGAAAACCTGAATAAAATCGTGCGCTCTCTATATTTAACTCGAAACGATGCAAGACATACGCCCACCGGAGTCAATGTGTCAATAATGCACGTGTTTTCCCCCGAAAACGAAAATAACACGTTATTTTCCTCGCGGGGCGTATCATCGACGGTAGAACTCCTGTAACGAAAACACAACGTTGCAGCTGTTCCGCGCGTTAAGTAAAATCGTTCCTCAATTTGCTAGGTGTTTCGGCTGACAGGAAGAAAAAAGGGGGTTATCCCGTTGGCGCACGCGACGGCGGCCGTCGATGATCGCAGATCGCGTGACCACGACAATTTCTTTGCAGAAACCCCCGTTGAAACCAGGTGAGAAGCGATGCCCCCTTCCGACGATCTAAAATGCCCCAGTGTTTCATCGCGGGATCCTCTGCCGAGCGTGATCACGTGACACGTTCGAGGGAGCAAAAGCTAACCCGCTAAAGGTATTCCACGGTCGAGGCGTCGCGTTCATCGAGTGTCGATTAAGCCCCGTGTCGTCCGATCAGTGTGACCGAGAAACGATGACCGATTGAATGCCACGTGGCCTGACGAGCGAGTCATCCGTGGACGCATCCAGGCCGAGGATAGGGGATCAACGAGAGTACCGCGGTGAGCGCACGGTGCATCGCCGGAAGGAAAATGCCCGCGGAAGGACGCAGCCTACGGTGGATCAGTGGTAACGAGGTCGTCGAGCGGCATCGTTCTCTAACGAAGGTACAGATAACGGGCTGATGCCGTCCCGCACCTGCGATGATTCGCGAGGACGAAGAAGGGGAGGGATCCAGGTGGAAATATGTAAGAGGCGAGGTGGACATTGTCTCGTCGGCACGGATCGAGTGCCGCGAGGAAGAAGAGGTTGGCCTTATACAAGGTTTATAGTTTGCGTAGGATAGACGATGAGCGTCGAGGTCGACACGCTGGAACTCGAGGTCTTCGAGGTGAGTCCTCCAATCCTCTCGAGGACGCGACGAACGGAAGTCTTTTTCCTCTCTTTCTCTTTCTCCCTCTCTCCCTCTGTGTTTCTGTCTCTTTGTTTCTCTCTAGCGCGCGAGATCGCTCTCGGCGACCGAACTTTCTGTTGGGACTTGGGATTTGTTAGTACGGTCTCTCGGGCTGATTAAACGCGTGTGCCAGATGTTACGATGAAGTTGCCGAAGAATCGTGTTAACTCGTAGAGGATGCAAAGGACTTGCAACCGTTCTCCGTGATTGCGCGGGCGCCCAGCGATATTTCCTTACCGCGATTCTGTGAACGGAAAATTTCTATTTAGGAATGGTTTTGATGCGTTGATATTGAAGCGGGAACGGTATTAAGTTTGATCGTGTCTTTTGTTCTGTTTGATGCTGTTGGGTTTCGTGTTTATGCGAGGAAATGAATGGCACCGTTTAAATCTTAGGAATTTGGTATATATTTGCATTGTAATTGACCAACACTATCCAACAGAAGAATGATTGAAAATCCGTGATATTATATTAAAATAAATTCATTGATTTATTATTACCGTATTATAGGAATAAATATTGTAACTCGTTTAAAGGAATAATTTATAGAAATGAATACATTTGAAAATGTGTCCATTGGACGCTACTGGGTTATTAAAGGTTGATTTATCGAGTAAAGGTATTACAAGGGGACGTACTGAATCCACGCGATTTTATAGATATTTATGTGGAAATTTGTTTGAAAGTTGTGTAAATTTTCCGCGTTTATGGGACATCTTGTTTAGAAGTTCTCGTGTGTTGTTCGAGTAATCTTGGCCCCTAGGAGTTAACACGGTAATTTCAATTAACTCGCGACAAAAACATCGGGCGAAGATGAAATCCCTTTGCAATTTATTTTTTGAATATCCTATAGACGAGATTTTATTGAACGCAATATTGGAAGTAAATCAGAATGTACGAAAATAACTTCTAGAGTAAAATAATAGCGAGCCTGTAAGTAACTTTTAAATTATGTGGTATACACTTGATTCTTGCACACCTGTGCGTTTAAATATTCAAATCGTTTGGTTTCTGTTGCAATTTATATACCACTGCATAATCGCTGAGACTGAAGTGTGTTTTTGTTAATCAATAAACGAACTTAACGTGGAAGAGTAGGTGGAACGAGTTCTCCCGAGCGTAAAACGCTTATACGTTTATAATATCATCACTGGATTTCCGTTCGCTGGCTCTCGTGTGCCGTTTGACGATTAACACAGTTTTTACGTGGCTCTCTGCGTACATTAAATCGCAAAACTGCAAAAGAAATTGTCAACGCGAACCTCTTCGTGTTTCGGTTATTGGAAACAAGTACCTTCTCTTCGTCACAATTAGAAAAATTGTTATTTTCAGCTACCAGAAGCAATTCTCTACATCAGAATGAATCTTTCGAAAACAACAATCTTGTAATATCAACGAATAGACTATGCATTTATGCAGATACAGATTTTCATGCATCAATGATCAAAGACTGAAATCATAGAAAAACTTGTACATTTTATTAAGAGTCCTGCCACAAATTTCAAAATAAAATTCGAGGTTTACTAAATCTCTCGAGCTTCTAACAATATTGAAATCTAAAAATCATCTATACACGACAAATACATCAAAATTTACTGATACCAACGTATATAGCTCTTGGATTCCATGAAGTCCCTGCAGTTCAAAATGGCTCCTGCAAACAGATGGTTGCACGTTCCGAATCAAATGCGGAGTTCAGCGGTCTGATCGTTCGAATTAGAAGTGAAATGCTCCTTTTCAAATCCTTCTAGTCAAGAATCAAACGCACGACCTATCTTTTTATCGATTTGTCTATAGTCATCCTTGTGAGTTCAAAGCTGATTACTTTTGCGCCTCCTAACGTCTAAGATAAATTATGTCAGGTGCTTTGAGCCATGAATAGCTAATAGGGGTTGGAAGTTTACGGTCCCATGTTACTCATCTTATGCGCTGCTAAGCCACTGTGTTAAATATTTGAATAATTCGAACGGTGGAGGGATGACCTCGCTGCTTTATAGCCGAATGGGACCATGAATTTAGACGTTCGAATCAAAACGGATAGACGGGGATCTCGTTAAAGGTATTCTTCGCAGACCGTCGGATAACGGAAGGTCGATTCCGCGTTGCATGAATTCGTGTATAGTCCCTGCGCACGACGATAGAAAGTTTTCTTTCTTTCTTTCTTTTTGCTTTATTGAAACAGTTATTGACTCCGTGTATGTATGCACATGTGAACTACTTCGCTGTCACACCATTCTACGAAAAATGGATGGTACACAAAGCTCACAATTCTTTTTCTTATTACATTGTCCTATTGGAATATCGCGTACAGTTCGCGTTTTCAGCAGCTTTTATTGTCACCGATTCTTTATCGACGGAGTCGAAAGCGTCGAGCGAGCTTCTCCGCTACATACCGGGTGTTTCATAGAAAATATAAACATTAACAGATGTTTTTGTAACTATTTTTAGCTTAGAATTGATTGCAATATTTATCGACCTTTCTTATTCGTGGCTGCGTAAAGATTTTTTAAAACTGGAGATTAAACATTTGGAAAGATGTATCGGCTTTCGAATTAATGATTCGTAGAGAAATATCGTAAATTTGTATGGATTAATTTAAGAGGATCGAAACTGAAGAGAAATCAGGTTTGAAGAAGAATAAGAGTTTTATTTTTCAAGATCTTCAAGATCGTTTTGATATTGTGATTTCGATGGTTCCTATGCGTGACTGTTTTTAAACATGGCGGAATCCATTCTTCTCTTTAAACCTCTTCCCCGTGTAACTAATGTTTCCTTTGGTTTTCTGTGTCGACGGAAATGTAAACAGAAAGTTAAAATGATTATGGAAACAACGATCAGGTTCGTTCGAGATGGTTTAGTAAACAGAGCAACAAATGCAGGGTAACGCGACCGTCCGCGCGAGCCATATACACGTCGACGTTCAAGGTAATCGTCGGAATCCGATTAATGAAGATACAAATTGCTGTGCTAGTTGAATCCTTACGTTGTGCCGAGTGACTTTTGAAGTTCGAGGTTTATTTCAACGTGCAATAATAATTAACGCAGTTGATCTCGCGGTTTTCAGGAATTCAGAGTGTCTTCTTAGAATCATTAATTTTCTATTAAAATTAAATTCCCTTTGACTAATAGCCAAAGATACAAAAATTTCAGTTTGTATAAAATATATTTTGGATTTTTAAAGAATAGATTTTATAGATAAGATAAAATTTGTTATAATAGTGTTATAAAGATTAATATAAAACATTTGTATCCCTTTAATTCGTTCACGTGATAAACGTATCAAACGAACGTATGGTAAAAGTAATAACATTCTGTGACAATATTCGTCTAATAGGAATTATAAATATGATAGACACAGAAACCGCAATGGCGTAGTGTAAAGATAGCCGTTTCGTAAACCGAAGGGTACGAGTTCGAGTCCCACCGGTTTTTCCAAGCTTCTTTCACGTTCAGGCATTTTTTCCATCCTTTCCCCATCACCGTCGATGCAAGTTCAATCTAGTTACACGCAAATGACATTATTGCGTGCGGCATGAACCAACTTGCTAGAATAAAAAAACAATGTAATATATATGGGATCTTTTGAGCCATTCTTCAAAACATAATTGCAGTTTGGTCAAGCAGATCCCGAACAATCTTTTTTAACGTTACACGAGCCAATTGAAAATCATATTCACTCAAATTATTTTCTCGTATAATAACGATATCATTAACACGTTGACTGGTGACCCCCAAACAAATCGAATTATTATAGTTCACTCTATTAAAAGATGATTATTTGAAAACATTTCTACATTATAGATAATGCTAGCTAATGTGATGGCATTCAGCTAGACGAACTTGCAATAATAACAATGCAATTCAATCAAATGATTTAATATTATATATTTTCCATTTCGAGTATTTTTCTTTATGAAATCATGCGGCACTTAACATGTTAATACGATATTAAAGTTTCGATTCACTTATATCTTAGTATACACACGAGTATATATTTAAATAATTTCTCGGTAAAGCCTCCCTATTCTAAAATTGCAAAGGACATCTAAAGTAGGTCATTTTGATCTATCTGCTAGATCCATCGTTAAAATGAAAAGAAGAACGTATCACGATTTACATCGTGTTAAACAATAGATAGCCAACGAACGATAACCGATTAACCGTCCGCGAAGATCATCGAACAAATTGCCGCAGCGGTCCCCAATCTGTACACAAATATTTGATTTCCCAGAAACCTAATTTCCCCAATTGTTTTCGAGTGACGCGACGGCAGTAGGACAGTCGTTGTTCGTGGGAAACACGTCGGATGCATAAATAATGGCGTGCATGATTTCCGATAAATGGCGTTATAGGCGCCGCGGATTCACTGTAATCCGCGAGTAGTCGCAGCTTTATTGCGGACGCCGGAAAGATCCGTCGAATCGCACTTGTCGTGTGTCCGTGACACATTTCCGGCCGTGTTCCCGTCGTTCCGCGCGTTTGAACCAGTTCTCGAATGCACTTTCTGGAGCGCGGACGCCGCTTAATAATTTTTCTATACCCATTAGGGGGAACGGCGCTCGCGAAGTGACATCGCCTAGTCTATGCGGAAAGTAGAAGGCAATCGATATCCCCGTTTTGCGCGTAGAACAAGCGCGGGTGGCAGCAGCAATCGCCTGTCTACCCCGTCCGGTTCGAACATCCCGATTGTTTTCGAGGGCAATTCCGATTCTTCCGTGACGCTCGATTATTCATCGTGTCTCAATTCAAACGTCGAATCTTTTCAAACTTCTGGCCCTGTGAAATTGTCGTTTACCCGCGTGAAATGGCGAATCGAAATGGAATTTACTGATCTCTTTCGAAGCGAATGTCTTTCCGATGCCCTGCAGCCTTATGTCTTTCAGTTCGGAATATATAGAATAACGACATTGTTGACGCACGCAACGAATACCAATCAACCTACGCTTATGTAAAGACTGTCTAAATGTTTTCTAAGTTTCCGGTAAACCGATTTGCAGTTCGATATTGCTTTATTCGCTCGGACGTTTTATGGTTTCCACGCGTGAATTAGATCCCTTTCTGCGGTTTGGATGATGCGCCGTTGCATCAGAATTCTAATTAAACTAAAGTAGGACTTCGAGTTTCGCTGCTGCTGATCCCTCGGACGAACCCTGTTTGAGACGATCAATCTATCAACTGCAAAGAACAGAATAGTTGTGTCAGCGTCATGGAATAATTGAAATTTATCGGTGGTGAAAGTGTTAGGCATTTAGCTTGGAATGACATCAGTCACACGTGCTCGCAATTAGGCTAAAAGTTCAACAAATCTTCCTCTCAGCGTTTACTTTATCCTATGCAACGTAATATTATACTGCTGTAACTGTAGAAGGGTGCAGATTTAATACTTTATCGAAATGCTCAGCTAACAATAACTATTGCAAAATTAAGACACATATGGCTCGCGCAGTCGTCGATTAAGCTCCAACTGTAGTGGTTAACTTTCAACACTCCAGTACATTTATATAGATGTTTATTTTTCAAAGAATGTTCCCCCGGCCTTACAAGTTTTACTACAAACGAATGATTCTTGAGAAAATTTTTACAAGATAATTTAAGGAATGAAGCAAGGAAAATACATCAATAAAATACCTAAATAGTTTTGCTTCTGTACAAGGATTTTAAGAATGTGTCCGTCGAACGGTATCGTCTAGGGTTAAAGGGGTTGCTACGAGGGCGGCAAGTCCGCCCAAAGTATCGGCTAAAGAGGGAGTCAATAAGAGGAAACAGGGGCCACGTAAAAATTGCGTTCGTGCCAAACGGCGTGTCCTCGACCAATCGTTCGCGCGTTACTCCGCGTAATCTGTAACGGCAAACGCCTGTCGTGTGACGGTCGAAGGTGAAGGACTGCGACGAGGCGGACAAAGTCTCGGCAGCGTGCACGACCACGAAATCGGACGCCGAAGATAGCCGGAAGGGATCGGCGGCGACCGTGGGCTCGGTCTGCAACGACGATGAGGCGAGCAGCGGCGTGGCGCGGAAGAAGAAGAAGAAACGCCGGAAAACGCGGAACAAACAGCAGCTACAGCTGCACCACCTGCCGCAGGAGCCGCCGGCCGACAACCAGCACACGGTGGTGAATCTGGCATCGTCCTCGGACGAGGTCGAGGCGGTTGGCGAATGCTCCAAGAGAGACTCGTCCAGCAGCCTGGGCGGCGCCAGCCGGCACAACACGTTCCGGGAATCGTTGCTCACGGTGCTGGGTAAACTGGTGATTTGGAAGGGCACCAGGTACCGCTCGGCAAACGCCGCGTCCTCTTCGTCATCGGCGCCGCCGAACTCGCCACCACCTACCGAGTGCATCGGCCGCAGCACTTCCTTCTTTTCCAGCGGTGAGTTCCGTCGCGTTAGACATCCTTCAGCTTGTAGAGCAGCATTCGCAGAATGATCCTCTATGACTTATGTGGTGTCAGTGTTATTAAGTGTCCCGATTGTTTCAATCGGTGTCAGTTTTTGATTAACCCTTTGCACTTGATTGTCGAAGGGGATACTGTAAATGTGATATTAAAATCTCCAAGTGCAAAGGGTTGAATCCTCGATCAGAATGATCCTCTATGGCTTATGCGGTGCCAGTGTTATTAAGTGTCCCGATTGTTTCAATCGGCGTCAGTTTTTGATTAACCCTTTGCACTTGATTGTCGGAGGGAATACTGTAAACGGGATACTAAAATCTCCAAATGCAAAGGGTTGAGTTCCCGATGAAAGCAGGATGACGCAGTTGGTGTTCATAGTGTGGTTCAAAGTAAGAAGTGGTTAAAAAACATGGATGTTTTGTTTATTTGATAGAATAGAGTATTCGTCTCGTAGAGCTGAACTGTATTTAAGATTATTTATACATATTTCGCCTGTTTTGTTCTGAGCCTCGCTCTACCGGTTAAGATGGCAGGGGTCAAAGGGAGACGTTCACTCGGACCGGTAGTTATGACAGTTCAGTTTCGACACGTCCTTGTTATTGGCCGAGTCGCGCAAAAAAGAAGCAAGCGAAACGGAATGCGATGAAGTGAGTTGTACGAACATTTTTACCGAATCCCGAGCACAAGGAAGTTCGACTACTGTTTCCTGGAAGGATCGAGGTAGAGCGTGCAACCGATTTTCCTTGTCCCCCTGTGCTGTCTTAGCCATCAGAGCGAGACTCGGGATGAAAAAGACGAACTGTACACAGGTCTAGTCAAACCAAGCACAATATGGAGAAAGGGGCGATGAAGTCTTACGTGTTTCCTTTATTGGCGCAACATCGATCGTAATCTATATCGTCGTAGAAGAATAAATATTTGGTAGAACCATTCACTTGATTAATATCGAGCTGCGAAACGACCTCATGAGTTTCGAAACACGCTATGTATCGCGCTTGAGTATTTCACATGACTTGCAGATTCGGTACGCGCGTCCGTAAATAATCCTGGTACAAATGAAATTTTGCCGGATCCGCCTCGGAAGATCATTCGAGCTTATTTTCGCCTGTTTTATTGCGTTCTCGAACTCGTAAAAAGTCAGACGCACTTGACCCCGTCCCCGTGATTCTCGGACTCCATGAAAAGGCGGTTGTTCGTGCAAAGGGAACAGCCGATTGCGTCGGAAGTACTTGTCCGTGTTGTAATCAGATAGCGGCAGCGGCGGCGGCAGCGTTGGCTGCACGATGTTGTAACGTTTGCAAATTCTAGGATCCATTTAGATGAAGCGGTTACGATAATGGACTCTGGGCGTCGGGGAAAAACTGCGGCACGTTAGTCAACCCGGTTCTCCCTGCTTAATCCTGTAATCCGTTTTATTTGCAAAATGCCACCCCCTCGCCTCTACCACCGTTCAACCCCGTTGCGTAACACCGTTGACCACATTCGCGCAAATGAGTTCGCTGTTTTTTTTTTTGCCCCTCCGTCACGACTTAAAGCGTTTGTTTACCCGGCTTTAATTGCAGCCGCGCACGCAACCGGGACAGTCTTATTTTGCAATTATAATAAATCATTAGCTCGAATCAGTGATTACGCGTCGCGTTCTGCATTCTAATGATTCTTAATAAAAACTCTTTATATGTTTCCGGAATAAGAGATTCATGTAATCGTGCGCGAGGAATGTTTGATTGGAAAATGATACTTTCAACGATCTCTAAACGAGTTCACGGGAGCATTAGATTACTCTGAGCTTGGAGCGTTTTCCGTGTTGGAGGAAAATTGAAATTTGCTTCGTTTCGGGGCCAGTGTCCGACAATTGCTTGATGCGCAATGATAGATTAAAGCTTCTCAAGTTTTTTTTGTAATTCTCCGCCGCGAAGTTCTCCTTCGAAGCGGCTCGAAGGTGATTCGAAATTCGCGAAGCTTGCCTCGACTTCAAAAGTCCCACCTACACGGTTATAAATAAAGTAGACAGATGTATTTTTATTCCGCGTATAATAGCGCCTACGTTGCGCGAGGCTCGCTGGATTCGGGGAGGTAAAAGCCTCGAATCGCCGGCGTTTTTTCGTTTGTTACTTCATTGCGACAATGGACACGCACTGTTATTTAGTATCGTCGTTGTTTAATTGGCGGAGGCAGCGTTCAGCCGTTTCCTTCGTGCGTAATACTTAATTGACGCTTTCACTAGGCTCTTGTGATCCTAGTCCCGGACAGCGGATCACAAACTGCGAAACGATCCATGCGTTTCGTAGCACTAGAAATTAACACTAGAACTACCGAGCATTTAAACCAACTTGTCTTTTTGTTCCTTCATATGTTTTATTATAGTATTCAAGTGAAACTATTTAATTTCAAAATCATTTCGGATATCGAAGTCTTTTTAGATATCAATAATTGCGCGAAATAAGAAAACTAGAACCTGCCGCTGTAGTTCTGGCGTTAATAATTTCTCAAATGAGTATCTACTTTGAGAAGTAATAATAAAGGAGTAATAAAGTGAACTGTTACTTTCTTCAGTAATCGTTAAAGAAGAAATTAAAGACCGACAATTTCGACCTCTTTTATATTTCAAGCTCGTATTACATTTTTAGAATGTAAAGCATAAAAACACCGCGTGCCAATGAGAATCATCGAGCGGCGTTTGGATCTCGAACGAGAATGTTTTGCGTGTAGTCGCTTAATGAAATCGTAATCCCGATACAATGTTGGTTCTCCTCTTTCTTTTTCTTTTTCAGAAACGGAGAGGCGAATTCGCGCCAATAATCGCGAGTTCAACTCACAGTTTAATTATGCGGTAAGACAAAAGCTACACGCCCGCCGCGGGTTCCGTTTAGCGCGTTAATTAAGCGCAGTTCTCGATGACAACGAACGCAACCCCGTCTCTTTCTGCATTTTAGAACAACTACATCAAGACGTCCAAGTATTCGGTTCTGTCGTTCCTACCATTAAATTTATTCGAGCAATTTCAACGGCTCGCCAACTTTTACTTCCTATGCCTGCTGGTGCTTCAGATGATCCCCGCGATCTCCTCTCTGACCCCCATCACTACAGCCATACCCCTTATAGGGGTGCTCATGCTCACTGCCATCAAAGATGCTTACGACGATTTTGTGAGTATGCGAAATAACCGAGTATTGACTTTTCCGTTGAAGAAGGGGTGATTTCTCGTTGATCCTTCCCGACGATGAGAACCTTCGTGTTCGTCGAGATTTTCTTTGTTTTCGAGTCACGTATTTGTACGAAAGAACTGAAAAGAGTAGAAAAGTAGAAAGAGATATTGTGCAGATAATGGAAGCTTGTTGGATCTGCTAGAAAATAATTTGCTATTTGCGTTAATAAATTCATAACACTGACTCGAAACGTTTTACGGATATAATAAGTTATGGCTCTGCTGCATTGCAGAGAAGAATATAAATACACTACACGAAACAAGTAGATTGTACATATTATTCTAAATTGGTCTAAAAATCTTTTCGTTGTTCTCAACGTGTTGCATGGAACTTATCTTTCTTGGATGAGAAAATATTATTTTTGTTTCCGTTACGTAAAAACGAATACAGGAATTCAACGGTACGTGACGCAGGAATGGTTAAGCATAATGAGAATCTGATAGGTAAAAAATTATGTAAACTCTAAAGGTCACCTAGACGCTACACCCACCACTTAGCGTTAGATTACTTCATCAGTCCATCTACAGTAATTCTCCGTGTATCAGAAACAACTCACGGTAAGCTATTCCTAAACACGTGCGGATGCCATATCTCAGAAGTAGAAACTTGATTTGATCAATTACTGAATTGATCCGATTATAACACTGAATTAGGAATTCATGTCCCAAGGAGATCTTTTATCTTGATCGTAACACGATCTCGCTTTTCACTCAATGTACATATCATTTTTGACCTTGTATCAGTTCAAGTATTACTAATTCATTGCTACTGTAAAACCGTATTATACGACGGATGATGAAAATAAAGGTGACCTTCGTAACCCGAAGCAAATAATAAATGGTTTTTGGGTGAAACGAAAGGTGCAATGAAACCAGAATAACATTCATCCTAAAAGAGTGAATGGAATATATTGAAGATCTACTGTCAAATGAGAAATCACCCCTTTCGATTGTTGAACCGTATCGCGATCAAAGAAATATCGTTACAGAAGTTATTCACGACACTTATTAATCTATGAAATGAATTTTAGCAACGGCATAGCAGTGACTCACAAGTGAACAATCGGAAATCACAGACTCTTCGGGGTACCAGTCTCCGAGAAGAGAAGTGGTCGCAAGTCCAAGTAGGAGATGTAATCAGAATGGAGAACGATCAGTTCGTTGCTGCCGACGTCCTTCTTTTATGTACTAGTGAGCCAAACGGTCTCTGTTACATTGAAACTGCGGAACTAGATGGGTTAGTATTTGATAAGAGAATGTGCCGGTGAATCGATGCGAACGATTAAGAGGAATAGAGAATTCATAAGACTGTGGATTGTTTCAGGGAAACGAATTTGAAGTGTCGGCAGTGTTTAGCCGAGACTGCCGAAATGATGGACAACCACGAAATGATTGGTCAATTTGACGGGGAGATTGTTTGCGAAACACCTAACAATTTGCTAAATAAATTTGATGGTACTCTTACGTGGAGAGGACGAAAGTAAGTAACTCTTCTACAACCGTATAAATCATAAAAAAAAAAAAACATTAAAATTTATTTTCTCTTTATGCGAAAGAGGCTAAAGAACATTGGCATAACAGATTTGTAGATTTTCGTAATTAAGAATGGTAATGTAAAAGAAAATACTAACAGATTGTTCTTTGCCTGTCACAGATACGCATTGGACAACGACAAAATTATATTACGGGGTTGCGTGCTTAGGAACACGCAATGGTGCTATGGGGTGGTCATCTTTGCAGGCAAGGATACCAAATTGATGCAAAACTCAGGGAAGACCAAATTTAAGAGAACCTCTATAGATAGGCTGCTGAATCTCCTGATCATCGGGATAGTGTTCTTTTTACTTTCCATGTGTTTGTTCTGTATGATCGGATGTGGTATTTGGGAGAGCCTCGTGGGCCGTTATTTCCAAGTGTATCTACCCTGGGACTCGTTGGTGCCTACCGAGCCCATGGGCGGTGCCACAGTGATCGCTTTGCTTGTGTTCTTTTCTTATGCTATTGTATTGAACACGGTGGTGCCAATCAGTTTGTATGTGAGTGTTGAAGTTATCCGATTTGTTCAGTCGTTTTTGATTAACTGGGACGAGGAGATGTACTACGCACCTACGAACACACACGCGAAGGCAAGGACTACTACCTTAAACGAAGAGTTGGGACAAATAGAATATATATTTTCCGATAAGACCGGGACTCTCACGCAGAATATTATGACTTTTAATAAGTGCTCTGTGGCAGGGAAATGTTATGGGGACGTTATTGACGAAGTTACCGGAGAAGTCGTCGATTTAAGCGAGGTGAGTCTGTTTGTCTCTTTACATGTAACCAGACTCGATGCTGATAATGGGGTACGTTGCCACTAAATCGTTTGCCGTACAATGGAATCACTAGTCCTTTTTTTTCTAGCTTCTAATGTTATATAAGCGTACAAATTTGTTCTTTTTTTCTTTTTAAGTGGAACACTTATTTATTATTGCAACTGAATTTATGTGATTGCAATGTTCACTGCACTAGTGATATATTGGACTCTTTTTCCTGTCGTGTACATACCTAACATCAGAAAATACAAGTAATTTAATAATTTGATGAAAGAAGGAAACACGCTTGTTCTTTAGGATATTGTTACTTAAACGCAAACATTTCATTTTATTTTTAAAATATACACACTTCTGTTGAATATGATTGAATCATCAAGAAATATTAATTCTCAATAAACCAAGTTCATTCATTTCATGTTTGTTATCAAGAAGAATGTATTATTAATTTTTGTTATTTAAGCAATAGAAACTATTGTTAGAATAGTATAAGTATCAAATGAATGTGTAACGTGTAGCATTTCGTTTCTTGATAACAAAATAGATACAATCAAATCATTTCACAGTTTGGCCATATTTTGCATAAGTTTTCATGTACATCACTTAGCATGTGTGTGCTGCATGTAGACGGACAAAGCTGCCCAAACGCCAACGATGAGATGGAAAAACGGCCAAGAATTTGTCCAAGTTTATACTCCAATAACTGGTCCAAACGTACGTCTACTGGAACATGTGGACAGGATATCCAATATAATTCCAGAACCAGGCATCTATGGCAGTTCGATGATTCCACATAAACTTTCAGTACGCATGTTAATAATTATTGCACATCCTCCAGAAACGAAGAGTATTTTACTTCATGTTCTGTTCTCTATTTACTGCTATATTTCTTTCTGTTGCTTTCAGTTCTAAATAATTAGACGTTATATATGGTATAAGTATTATTGTGTTTTCTAAATGCAGTGAATGACACTAAAAGTGCTTTTTCACTTAAACACCCTTAGTGTACTAATTGCATGCGTAGTGCTACTTTGGTCTGCTTAGATAATATAAATTAATTTTCACAATGCTTTAAAGAATTATAAAATTATAACATCTTATGTGCCTGCTGACTTACATCAAAACTATTTATCTGGAGGCAAGGTATTTAACTTCTAGTTCTATAGTACTTCCGTTTTCACGTACCATCTTTTCTGTGTCGTATTAACAGAATATCAATGTAAGAGGAACAACACAGTTTTATAGTAACATATACCGTACTTTTACAGACGTTACCAGCGTTGGACTTCTCGTTTAACAAAGACTACGAACCAGAGTTCAAGTTCTATGATGCTGCACTACTGGAAGCTGTAAAGCGGAATAACGAACACGTTCATAGTTTCTTTCGATTATTGGCACTTTGTCATACTGTTATGCCCGAGGAAAAAAATGGGAAGCTAGAGTATCAAGCACAATCACCGGACGAGGCTGCCCTTGTATCCGCTGCAAGAAACTTCGGTTTCGTATTCAAAGAAAGATCTCCGAATAGCATAACGATTGAAGTCATGGGCAACCGCGAAGTGTACGAACTACTTTGCATTCTGGATTTTAATAACGTTAGGAAAAGAATGTCCGTGATCTTAAGGAGGGACGGCCACCTTAGATTATATTGTAAAGGCGCGGATAATGTTATTTATGAACGGTTAAAGAAAGGCAGCGAAGACATCATGGCGAAAACATTAGAACATCTTAATAAATTCGCGGGTGAAGGCTTAAGAACATTGTGCCTTTCGGTCAGAGATCTGGATGAACAGTTTTTCAATGATTGGAAACAACGTCATCAGGAAGCTGCCTTGAGCCAGGAAAATAGGGATGACAAATTGGATGCGATCTACGAAGAAATAGAGAAAGATATGACGTTATTAGGCGCGACTGCTATTGAAGATAAGCTACAGGATGGTGTACCTCAAACTATTGCTAATTTAGGTCTTGCTGGTATCAAGATCTGGGTATTAACTGGTGACAAACAAGGTAAAAATATGTTTAAATTTTTCTGAGTTGCGTCTAGTATGTATGTATTATATAAGTGTAGAAGTACATCATTTTTTATAAAACGATACTTATATTATTTATTTTATTCGTATACAGAAACTGCTATCAATATTGGCTATTCCTGCCAGTTGTTGACAGATGACCTTACAGATGTCTTTATAGTGGACGCTACTACTTACGATGGTGTTGAAAATCAATTAACGCGATACTTGGAAACAATCAAAACAACGTCCAGTCATCAAAATCGGCCAACTCTCTCCGTTGTCACATTCAGGTGGGACAAGGAAAGGTCAGGCACATGAAAGAGACGGAGTACAACCATTAACCTTTTCCATACCTATTTCTGACTAATTAACGCATTTATTTTCGAAGTTTCTCTTTTGTATTGAATGTGGCATCATGTTCTGTGTAACGCTTTCTTTGTCTGGTTATGCCTAAGAATAAAGTTTTTGAGATTTAGTTCTATGTTTTCGACATTATAAAACACTGAGAGGTGAAAATACCAAGTGTTGAAATGTATGATATTATAAAAGTCCTCTTGCTAGATATAAACTAAGCATTTTCAATAATGTTTCTACTTTGAAACTATTGAATAATTAAAATATTATTTGGCATGCATTTCACAAGATTGTAAAAATGTCGATAAGTTACATACATCGAACCTTGTTTCAATTCAATTTAATTTCACTCAATTTGCTATGCATATGATACCAATATTCTCAGGTTTGAATTGAGTTAATTTCCTTCAAGTTTTCCGATATACAATAAAGCATATACTTGCATGCAGAATTGAAAATATTTATACACATGGAAATGTTAAAGTTGTACCAAATATAATTCTCCATACTTTAATAACTGAAGGATATTCAAACCATTTACCACATGCTTGTCAATTATTCTTTCTATGAAGTAGATACTTCATTATAGTAGATTAGGTACTAGTCCTTTTTCTTCTTAAATACTACAATTTTTTGTTCTGTACATTTTCAATGCCCCATGATCTTATTTCAATATCAATAGCCCAAATCAATAATGACAATTACCATGTGCTTGATACTCACTCCTTCTCTTTCTGTATGCTTAAAATTAATCTTAGTAATAATGATAATAACACAAAGAGTATGGTGCTTATGTCACATTATTATATCAGTAGTCCATGATACAGTGCACTGTGTGTATTGTTTATAATTAATACGCATCGTTTTGTATCCGAAGAAGCAATTGAAGTTTCCCTTTTTTCTTATGCAAGTAAAACTCAATATTTTATCACATATTGTATTTGAAAAAAATATTACACATTCAGTTCACTTTATAAAAAAGATCGAGATTCAACTTCACGAAATTGAAGCTTTATGCCTATAGAATATCTATCACCTAAATTTTATATTTTTCATATATAGCAGTGATACTGAATACAATCCTAGTAGAGACGAGCAAGATGAACACGAAATGGAACAGGCAACCGGATTCGCTGTAGTTATCAATGGGCATTCTTTAGTTCACGCGTTGCATCCACAGTTAGAACAACTCTTTCTCGATGTATCAAGCCAGTGTAAGCGATACTAAAAATATTTTCATTTTTCCCCCCCTATGAATTGCTACTTGATATTATATGTTTTAAAATTTTAGGTAAAGCTGTGATATGTTGTCGTGTAACACCCTTACAAAAAGCAATGGTCGTCGAATTAATCAAGAAAAACAAAAATGCAGTAACTTTAGCAATTGGCGATGGTGCTAATGATGTCTCAATGATTAAGACAGCACATATTGGTGTTGGCATCAGTGGCCAAGAAGGATTGCAAGCTGTTTTAGCATCCGACTATTCGATAGGACAATTCAGATTTTTGGAAAGACTGCTTCTCGTTCATGGTAGATGGTCATATTATAGAATGAGCAAATTTCTTAGGTATTTTTTTTACAAGAACTTTGCGTTTACACTATGCCACATCTGGTTTGCCTTTTTCTGCGGATTCAGCGCACAGGTATGATCTTCTTTTTCATTTGGCCGATTTATATAGTAATATAGCGTTTTATGATTAACTTATTTGATATTATAACGATATGATGAGTTTAAGGCGAATATGATATAAAAAATTCCTTTGTTGAGCAATTTGTTCCAAAGTCGAGTATCGTAATATGAATTTTCTTTTTATTCTGATTTTTCAATATTCCATTTAAACTTGCTTTAAAAGATACGTTACCATATATCCTTATAAATGTTCATTTTCTTGCAGACTGTATTTGATCCTATGTACATTTCTGTGTATAATCTCTTTTATACGTCATTACCTGTAATGGCCGTCGGTATATTTGATCAAGATGTTAATGATAAAAATAGTTTATTATATCCAAAACTGTACGCACCCGGACTGCAAAATATGCTTTTCAATAAGAAGGAATTTTGCTGGAGTGCCATACACGGTTTTTTTGCTAGTTGTGTGTTATTTTTAGTTCCATATGGTAAGTTCCAGTAACTTCATTCTCCTTTCATTAAATCTTCAAGTCTAAAGTATTTCAAATAATTTGAAATCCAAATGTTCAGGAACATATAAGGATGGAGTATCACCAAAGGGCTATGTACTTTCTGATCATATGTTACTGGGAAGTGTCGTAGCCACTATATTAGTTATAGTCGTGACCGTTCAAATAGCCCTTGATACGTCGTATTGGACGATCGTCAATCATATTATGGTTTGGGGCTCGCTCATTTGGTATTTTATTTTAGATTATTTCTATAACTTCGTCATTGGTGGTAGTTACGTTGGCAGTCTTACTATGGTATGTAAATAATATTTCCTAATCATGAATATTTTTAATTATAGAGGAAAGCAAACCCGTGTACATGGCAAAGTCAAGTGTTGAAATATCCTTGCCTAAAATCTTCAGAACAAATTTTAATAACAAATTATTTAGTAGGACAATATTTGAAACATTGACATACGTTTAGTTTGTCTCTTGACTTAGCAATGTTTGCATCGTTGCTTTCCATTGTAAATGTGATACTAACATTTATATATATATACACTTTCAGGCAGTGTCGGAACCAACGTTTTGGTTTACAGCAGTCATTTCGTGTATCATATTGGTAATACCTGTACTATCGTGGAGATTCTTCTTCATAGATGTTAGGCCAAGTTTGTCTGATAGAGTTAGACTTAAGCAGAGGCTGGCACAACTACGTTCCCGGCAAAGTCAAGACATACTTCGTACACCATCTACGAGGCGAACGCGACGGTCCCTTCGTTCGGGATATGCTTTCGCGCATCAAGAAGGTTTTGGTAGGCTTATTACGTCCGGAAAAATTATGCGAAAATTACCAAATGGTGCAGATTTTAAGTTCGCCATGCCGTTCACGAACAGTACCAGCAAACAAGTTAGTGTCGCCACCACGTCACCAAAAGACAATGCATCCAAAAATTCGCACACACTGGATACCATTAATCTGTAGTTTGGACTTTAAGTTGTAAGTCTTTCCATTGTCTACTAATTTTCGGATTTTTCTTATAACTGATTTACTCTATGGCTGAATTCGTATTAAACACTATTCAAGTAAATTTTAAACGAGTGATTTGCTAAACCATAGCAATAATATGACAAAGTTATTAAAATTTTGTTGCAAACTAAGTTTTCGGTTTTCCGCAGGACGGTTTTCGTCCATCTGATTTTCAACCAAATCTCATTTTATGTGCAATCCGTTCTCGCTATATACACGATACACGAAATAAATTTCGTGTATTTACTTGGATTATAATAAATGCGAAACCATTCATTGGCTTACTAAACTTGATCATTTTCTTATTATTGCTTACAAAAATTTAAGTAATCGAAATTCATCAGACAATAAAGTATTAATGGTTTGCATAAGAAATTCTATACACCTAGTAACTACTGAAAAGTACCATTTCTTTTTTTCGCCAAAAATTACTATTACTTGAAATATAACTTAATAATATGTATTTTTACAAGATCAGTTATTCTAGAATTTTCGTAAGGCTTTGTATTTTGTTAAATTTCTCAACAGCAGAAACCCAGATACATTTTGTTTAAAGTAGAAATAAACGATTAAGGATACTTCATTTATTCGATTACATATAAAAAATATTCTGAGGTGAAATATTTTGGTTTACATTTTTGTTGTAAAACAAAGGTTTAGAATGAAAAAGGTCATCAAACTTAAAATATTCATTAAACTGTTAATAGTGATCCCTTGCAAACTCTGAAGCAAAGCATATAAAGAAAAATGTACAGGCTTATTTGTGATTATACATTTTTACTTCAAATTCGAAGAAAAAAAGGACAAACTATGGAAGCAGTAAAGGCTACGTGTATAAAAACTCGGCTAATGTCTATTGGTTGCCTGCAATTAATCATTTTAGCTACTTATAGTAGTTAATTAATTGCTACTGTTTTAATTAAATAAAGTCTGCAGTGACAGTAAACCGATCTCAAGTATTGTAAGATACATCTGTTTATGTAGATTAATCAGAAAATCAAAATTGAAATAATAAAAATGTTATGAATGTTTTTTTTGAGTTTTTAAAGATTTAATTAATGTCACAATTTATATGTTAAATCAAATCAATTGGATGGATAATTTAGCTTTCTCTAGAATTTATAGTTCAATGAGGTCCAATTTCTTTTATGAACCAATTTTTTCTTTATGTGAGTGATTTATAATTTAATAATTGGTATAAACCATAATGCAATAATGAGACAAACCATAATTTGTATAATCATGACACTTCCTGTGTACATATGTGTAGAGGTGTCAAAAAATCATGTAATATTCCTATGTGTATTATATACTGTCTTAATATGAACATGGTTGCTGTAAAAAATGAACAGATTTACACGATATATGATGCGTATATAAATAACAATTATAGTTATGATAATAATTGCCTTTATAAAGTATAAATACAAGAAACAATTAAAATTACTGTATCATAGCATTGACTGTAAATATTTTAAAGAGTATGTATATATAGTATGTATATATATATATGTATATTATATATTATGTAATGTATAATATATGTATGTATATATATATTTATTATATTAAATGTTAAGTATACATTTTTTAAAAGAAAGTAATATATAGGTAGATCGATTAAAAAAAATGATACGAAAATAGTAGCTATATTATATTATACTACTGCGGATAATGTTTGCCTTGGACTGACTATTAAATATATAAATATATATACATTATATACATATATGTGTATATATAGATACATATATATGTATATGTTTATATATATATACATATATTATAATAAACTAAAAACAGTAGTAAACAATGAAATATGTATTTCTACTTTTAATATTACAATGAATTCTAGGGAGATATAGTCTGTATTGGGAAAGTGTGTTCCACAAAGAACTTTTTTATTTAAACAGAAACATAGGAATTTATTGCTTTCAAACATTGTGCCTAATCAATAAGCTACACAGAGTGTTTCACGTTGCAATGATACATTTTGTTCAATTTCTACTTATGGAATATGTTATACAGTTATATTTATGACTGTGTTTCTCTTATTTATTAATATTGCTATGTTATTGTCTCTAATTCTTTAAGTGTTATTGTTCTTATGTGAACTCGTTTTCTTGATTACCTGAAGAAGCAAAAACATTTATGCATGAAGTTTACTTACTTCATACTATATACCGATCCAGAGTAATTGATCCAGAGAAAAGATTTAACTGATGAGACTGCTGTATTTTTATCTTCTTCAGTTTGAACTGCATACTGCAGAAATAATGAGATGCAAAATGCAACAATAGTAATTTTTTTTCGCGTTCGACAAATTAGTACATTTCTGTTATTCTAAATTTGAAAAGTTTTATGTATGATAAGTATACTTTGTCAAAACGATGTTGTCCTTTTGTTTAATAGAATAAAATATGTTCTTAAAGTGAGACTTATCAATCAAGAATTGAGATATAAAAACTGAATTTTGTATAATAAAAAGTTGGACTTTCAATAATGATATGAATGGACTGAAGAATAATTTTACAAAGTATTTATAAAACAAAAAAAGTTGTGGAATCATCTTCAATATCGGAAACCAAAATGTACCGTACTAAACTATTTGTATCCGGAAAATTGTGAGCATATTCTTCTTAATAGTCGGATACAGATGATAGTTACCTAGGAAACAAGCAAATGCACCGCCTATATTTTTCGTCTAAACTGATTTACATATACATTTATTTTATAACACTTCTTGCTAAGTAGTATTTGGAGATGTGATATTATTATTACGATCAGCTATATCATAATGTATGTATTACTTACTTTAAATCCCTGAATAGACATTGTTTCACTTTAATTTGCGATACATCCTTGTTGTAGAACCGTGTACCATGATTTTTAAATAATATAAAGTGACATTAACTATAATATTATATTTGTGTTAAATTGTATTATATTTTAATTATGTAATTTTTATAAAATATATACGCTGAATCGAATTATTCGCAATTTAGCTAATTTAATACATTTAATAGATCTATGTTGATCTCCCAATAAATGAGATGTACTAATATTGTTTAAAGATCTTGGTAAATATTGACTTAATGTAAAAACTAAGAAATTAAGGAAGCTAAGCATTATAAGATAGTCATAACATGTTGTTGGTTGCATAAGTTGTTACATATGTTACTTTAAATACTGAATCAAATGTCTAGAAAACAAAATGCGAAGAGCAAATTGTCTGCTGCATGTGCTCTATAGACTGCGCATCAATTACTGCTTCAAAATATTTGCTTAGGACATAGTATATGATTTAATGAACAAAAAACTATTATACCCCTTGTAGACATGTACAATTACGAGATCTTCATTGCATTTCCTATTCAAGGAATAATCTGTTAAAGCTGTTTCAAGTACGTGTTCTCTATGGGATGCTAATATAAGACAATAATATCAACAATTAAAAAAGTTATAAAAACCATAATTCATAATATGCTCTTATTTGATATTTTCCTAAAAATTTTTTTTCAATATTCATATGTATATTTAAATGGGAAATATGTTTCTGTTTTTTTATCATACTATGTCCTATGTACTGTTTGCAATGTATCCTATTTTATGTATTGAATGATGCATCCTATTTCAAAATACCAGCCCTACTGGATTAAGGGATGTTTTACAAGCATGTTACACATGTAGGGCCATGCTGAAGAGCATAATAAAACAATGCTGATGTTATCGAATACAATGTTCCTTGCAAAGTGCACGCAGGATAGGGAGATAGTATATACACACATGAGAAACATTAAATCTATTAATAGTTATGTTACATTTCAAGCGGTGGTGACTTTAATGGATTATGTATTAATCGAACAATTGAAATTTATTTTCCTTTGCAATTTCTGCGGTTGTCACGCTCAAATATATGTTCAGTTGCGTATAAACACATTGTCACAAACGATAGCGGGAAGTTTTAATTTGTATGTTTCAACGAAGACGACGATACAAGGCAAAAAAAAGGAGGAACGGTTTACTTTTTTTTTTGTAAATCGGGCTAGATAACGTTTTCTGGTTTTATACTACACTCTGTGTAATATCAATTTTGTAAATCTAACTATTGCTTTAAGTATATATCGTGTACAGTAAAAATCTACATCTTAAGTGTATTATTTTTTATGTGTAAATAACTGGCACGAGAGGACAGATTTATGTTGTAAAAAGAATGAAACATAGTAAAGTATTAGTACATTGTACACCATTCAAAAAAAAAAACAAATTCTGAAACATGTTTTTTTTCTGTAGAATTTCCTTTTTAGTAGTGTTATCAAACTACTACACTTCTTTCCATTCATTCCCGAAGTTTTACTCGCATTTTTTGTGTTCTCATTTGTACTGGAAATTATAATAATTGTTAATGCTGACTTACTTCCTTGAGTACGACGAATATTGGTGCGTCTTCATAAGAAAAATATAATCGTTGATTACTTATATTAAAAGAAAAAGTGTTACATAGTCATTACTTATAGTTGAATCCGAATAAGAAGGGACCACAGTACAATATTTTAGAACGAATTTATCATTTACATATTTTAACGTGTTTTAGGAGATTACTTGTCTTTGAATTAATAAATTTTTAGATTATTCTTAAGCATTTAAACGCGTATATTAATTCTTGTTCTATAAAAATAGAAAAGTGTCATGGAAATACTGTAATGTTCCACAAAACCAGAATTTAATTTTATAAATTACAGTTGTATATTCAAAATGTGGTAATCTTCTAACGTATATCTTATTTGAAAACTGTCATGTTTCATTTACACCAAACCTCTAGCTTAGCACCTCTATGTCAGGATCGAACAAAGTATATTGGAAAATTATTAAATGTTGCTTCAGTATTTAAATGCACATGTCATCTTAAGTTATGCTTTTAATGTAACTACGTGTACAGTATGAAACAAATTTTGTTACAGCTTTATGTAATATATCGAAATACGAAATCCTATTCTATTCTCATAACTTATTCCACAGCGAATGTACTATTTCTCAAATCGCGTTCGAAGGTAGGCAGTTCACGTTGATATGTGCATTAATACAAAAAGTTTATAGATTTTGTACGTACAATTAAATTGTATTTACGTTCTTGTTACCCATCAGTATTGATTAGGTTTATGTATATGTGTAATAGCTATATATTTCAAGTCGTGCACGGATTTAGTTTGAAATTCGTTGAAAAGGTACGATCACACGTGAGCAGTACTCATAAAAAGACTATTTACAAGCTTATCGCAGATGAGCGACGTACAGTCATTGTCAAAGTAAGAGGAAAACACAAAGCAATACAAGCTCTTTCTTTCAAGAAAGAGTATGTATTTGCGAAAGAAAGAAACGTGATCGTTTATAATCAACAATTTTTTCCACAAATTAGAAAATGTCAACGGATCATCGCAAGTAGATATGAAAAAGGGTTGGTAATGTTTGTACTTATAGAAATGGAGTGATTACTCTCCCTGCGGAAAAAGAATACGCTGCGAAATGTCATTACAGTTTTAATGATTTTGTTATCGGCGAATGACCTTTTTTAAGCAACCGAAATTCAAATATTTTCACCGGTTACGAAATTGTTCACGTATCAAACATTTCTTACTAGTTTTTAAGTTAATAAAATTAATGCAGCATAATGTTGTATTTTTCAAAAATGCATTATTATTTCAACCCGTGATATATTCCTGTCCTCTCTTAATGTTCATATGCTATAAATTAAATACTAGAGACAAATATTTTTTTAATGTTTAATACTTGATATTTCATGTTTCATTGGTTGTTTTAGTAATCATTTTTTAACAAAAATACATCAGTTCATCATTGTTATCACATAATTGATCTGTGAATACTTTCTCTTTAATATACCTTATAATTTCAAATCATTACGCGCATTCTCGTGTCTTTTTCAATCGTATATTGCATTCGCAAATACATTTACATAACAAAATTAATAATAATGAATTATTCGTTGCAACAATTCGTAATTGATTCTAATTAAAATTCTAGTTAAAACTGTAATCGTTTCGCAAGCGATGCACCATCTATTGATTCTAGCAGTTTCCTTTTTAGATTAGGCTTCTCCTCTGGTTGGCGTTTTACAGACGTAGGAAGTGGTAATCTAGGTCCAGGAGTTGGCGCTGGTTTGTTGCTGAAGTATGGCATTTGAAGAGCCTGATCGCATGTACATCTTTCCAAGGGATTCACATTTAAAAGACTAGCAATTAAATCTAAGAGATCATCACCAGCTGCAGTAAATATATGTTTTAACGGCGTTCCAGGAAATGGTTTAAACTGAATGAAATCTGGTAGTTCAGTCATTCCTGGCCATGTTTCTTCTGTAGGTGTACCTAATGTCTAAGAATTATATATTCAAATAAATTTAAACGAATAAAGGATAATATATACTTTTATTACCAAATAGATAATAAAGCAAACAATACCTGGAATATTCTAGTAAGTTGATCTAAATCAGATTCTCCTGGTAAAAATGGTACTCGTAATAAAAGTTCTGCTAATATACATCCAACAGCCCACATATCTATCCCAGTTCCATAGAGTCTTGCTCCATATAACAATTCAGGTGATCTGTACCATCTTGTCACCACCTGATGCGTGTTTATTCTATTTGGAGAACCAAAAAATTTGGCAAGACCAAAATCACCAATCTTTAACACACCTTCTCCGTTAACAAGTAAATTATTTGGCTTTAAATCTCTATGCAGTATCCAGTTGTAATGCAAGTAGTCTAGACCTTGCAAAGTTTGAATCATATATGATTTAATATTCGCAGCAGTTAATACAATATTGTTATCTTTTATTATTACTTCCAAATCTGTGTCCATAAAATCAAATACCAAGGATACATTGGACATGTGACCGAAAACATCTAAAATAAGAGTGCATTTGAGTAATAAATATATTCTTGTTAAAGGATTAATACTTATGAGTTATTAATAACAAACTATGATATTCTTTAAATAAAGAAGAGATAGTTAACAATGTATTCAATGCATACCTAATAAACCAATCACATTATCGTGTTTCAATTCTTGCAGCAATTTAATTTCTCTTAGAGCTGTCCTGTTTATTCCATCTCTAGCTTCTGCATGGCTTCCAACTTTAATCTACAATTATGACAAATGATATATCATGCATCAATAGAGTATGATAAATTTTATTGTACAAAAAGAAGCACAAACCTTTTTCACAGCAACAATTCTTGAAGTTTCAATGTCTTTGGCTTTATAAACAGTTGCAAACTGAAAGAATATTAATAAGTATATAATGCTAAAGGAAAGATCAAACTACCACTAACCTGCCCTTCTCCTAGAAAATCAATTTTCTCGTATCTTCGTAATTTTTCAGTCATTTTGTCTGTTTATATAATTTTCTTCCTTTTTTTATCAACTATTTATTTAAAATAATATAACGAAACAAATGTTTTACGTGTTTGGAGCGTACACAACCCAATTTCGGAGCGCGTCACAGTAAACGACAGTTTACACGTGAAACAACACGTGTCCTCTGTAAACGTGATGTTCAAAAAATACTTTGGTAATTAAAATAATTATTCATTTCACTTAAACGATTTTTTCTCCAACTAAAATAAGATTTGACTTTTATGTAGTGACGTTTATCGATAAATAATGTCCTCTAAATTTAATGAATACATAACGGAAAAATATACAAAAATTTTCCAAATAATGATTAAATATTTTTTGTCAATAATATCACATTGTTCGATCAATTTTCTTGAACAAATATCATTCATTAATAAATATCAGGTATACTCTTTGAAAATAATATTTGTTATTGTATATTTACAGCAACAAAATGCCAAACCGATTCACAGCTCCCCCTACGACAAAGCTGTGTATTTAGTATAAATTTTATACTGCTAGATAGCGCTTCTATATCTGTTTAGTTCTCATTGTTTTGAAAATCTAATAACGAATAATTACAGGAAACTGAACTTCATTTGATGCAACAATTTAATTCTTAATTCCATGCGCAAAATTTTTGTTCCGGCGATTTGTCCATTTTCCCATGGTCGATTCACAGATGTGTAAAAGGTATTCGCATTTGTACTGTTTATTAAATAACCATCAACATCATTATTGTATACTTATATTATTATACTTTCAGTATAGGTACACAGATTAATACCCAAGTACATATGACCATATCCTTACCAGAATAACAATCATTATTAAATATTCCTATACCATTTATTAATTATTACAATGAAAAAAATTAAAAAGGAGATAACATCTACCCAAGCTTTAAGGCTGTCATGATATCTGGCTTTCACCATGATTATTATGTTGAAAAAAAAGAATAGACTGTATTGTAGCTTAACGCTAAACTACCGAGCAGTTAAATTGACTTTTTGAAATTTCTCTATAAAAACTCCAAAGGTGCATTTGTTGAGAGTTTAATTGATTTAGATTTTATCTTTTTTACACGTTCAGTGCCACGTGTACCACGTATGATACACTCAAATTTTCTAAAAAAATATTTTTAATGGCTACATGGTCACGGATAGCGGTACACATTAAAAAACAGTGAAAACATAAAGAAACAATATAAAAATACATAAAGATTACCTAAAACTTGAATATAGCTTAGTATTTTATTTAAAAAATCAGTACAGTTCATAAGCAAGATATAACCGAAATTTCTGTAGCACGGAACGTGTTAATTGCACAATGAAGACGTTAGGAATGGGCCATTCTGACCCATCCGGTAGTTTTAGTGTTAACCCTTTGAACTCTGTAGGCTCCAATATTGCACCAGTTATAATATTGTATATTTTAATGAATCTTAAAGAAACTACCCTAAAATTATTAGATTCTCCACACATCCAAATTTTGTACTAAGAAGGAAAATAAAAGATCGAAGACATGCTATAGCATTTCTCATTTTCGCTCAGTTGCTGATAGATTATAAAACAACCTGGAGTGTTAAGGATTTAATAATATTGGATTTAAAGCCAGGCAATTCGCATCAACAAGAAAAGCATTCGTTGTGTCGTGGAGGCTAGGCTGTCGAATATTGGCGCCGCGTTCGACGAAGCGGCTATCGTAATTAATTAAGCAAATGAACGTGGCTGCCGGGCTTATCGGGTATCAAGAGATGAGGAATCGCGTAGGATGAATGGTGCCCCGCCGCTAAGTCGGTTGCAGTAGTAATCCAGTGCAACATCGAGTAGTATTGCGAGAAGAGACATGCCACCAGTCGAGATCCTCATCTTTTTGACGATTGTTCTCGCGTCAGGTATAGTCGGTGGACAGGAAACGAAACAAATTCGTGGAATTTCACTCTTTTCGCCTAGAGACGAGTTTTTCCAAGAAATTCTCAGTCGTCCACGTACCGCAGCTCGCCGCGAGAGGTGTCCGAGTTTAGATACGTCTTTCGTTACTTTCACATTACACTCGTTATCAATTATTTTCGAATGTCTTGCTTTACCGCGATCTATTCAAATGCAACGAGAATAATTTGATAAGTAAATAGAAAATTCACGATCTCATTTGCTTTGATCGATAGATTAACCCTTAGCACTCGAGTGGTGACTCTGGATAATTTAAAGAATTATAAACGTTAGTATTTACCATTGATCTTTGTATACTGCATCGATAGGTGAAATATTGAAAGGAAATAACTTTGTTCCCTAATCTATCTGTGATTTCTTATAAATTAATGTTAAGAAATCTTGTCTACACCTAATTAGTATTGAACGCCAAGTATTGAATATTTCAAGTTAAATTCACTAGAAATATTTAACATATCTTCATGAGACAAAGACGATATTCTTTGAAACTGGAAAATCACAAGTGCAGTGGGGAACAAAGCTTTTTTATCCCAATATTTCACGTATCGAGGAATTATAGAAAGTTCAACATTAACACTGGAACTACCAAATGGGTCAAAATCACTAATTTCTTGATTTTTTCTTTTGCAATGACCGAGGAGGTACGAATATCTCTCTGAGAAATTACTAAAGAAGCTGATTAAGTAATACCTAAGCTGAAATTTAAACCAATTCAAATCTTAACAAATCCACGTTTGTAGATTCTATAATGTAATTTTCAGAAGTCAGTTCAAGTGCTCGGTAGTTCTGGTGTTGAATCTCAGATTTTATAATTTCACTGCGACAAATCAAGCGGTAACCGAGCGTCACCTTCGTTAGTTAGAAATTAGCGTCCCCACAACGGATAAAGAGGTTCAGAGGTCTATCTGTCGTCTTTCGGGGACAAGTTTCACAAGTTCACCACAAGTTTGTCCACCGATTATGAAATGGAACCACGTGAATCTTAGCATCTTCAACGTTCAAGTGACCAGAGTGATCATTTCTCCCTTTCTTTTCTTTTTTTTAACTCGTTGAATGCCGTAAGGGTCACCGGCGACCTCCAACCAAATTGAATTACTATAGTTCACTCAATGAAATGACGATTATTTGGAAATATTAATCTATATTATAAATAATGTTACCTATTTTCGCGACATTCGGCTAGAAGAACGTGTAATAATAATAATGCGATTCAATCGAATGATTTAATATCATATATTTTCCATTTTGTGTATTTTGCTTTTTAAAATCGTGCGGTATTCGACGTGTTAAGTATCTTACGGTGACAAAATTCGCGGTTAGGAGTAGTAGATAGTGTACACAAGTTTTGAAGTTCCAAAATGTCCATGTACTTGATTTAAAGTGTGTCACTACCTGGACGTAAGGACTGTAGATTTCTTAGCTATACATTTTCCTGTGGTTCCAGCGTACACGTATCCGCAGAATACATTGCTGAACGATGTGGAGAACGTCATCAAGTCCGTGTTCAAAGTTGTATGGGAACCGGCTACATTTAACTTGTATACTAGGTACGTGTAATATTGTTTATTTCGGCTAAGAAATTCTTATTGCTGATAGGGTAGTTGATGTTTACGTCGGTTACATAATACATGTATATGTTAATGCCTTAACACGTTCGCTACCAGCGCTTATTTCGGTGACGGTCCGCTCAATTATAATACTTTCTTCAATCCAATAAACCTTCTAAAGAAAATATTAGAAAAATGAAACTAAAACGAGTCGTTGAGTTCCTAAATATAATTTTGTAGTTTATAATTTCTAATAACAATATCTATAGGATTAATTTCATTTTCGCAAATATGTGACGCTGGTAGCGAACGTGTTGAATACTGAAAACGGTCTTAGAAGTTAAATCACTTCTGGAAAATCAGCCATTGCTGGATAAGTACAACCATAAAACCATGTATTTTATAATATTTATTTATTCATAAAATAGTACATTCATGGGTGACATGGTATTTTACATGTTTACATTTTCCATTTTTTATTCTTATTTTATTCTTTGTAGAGCTGAGGAATCTGCAAGTACATGCTGCAGCTGGATTATCAACTAGAAAATCTGTTTCCATTGAATAATGTATCGGTATAGAATTTACTTGGCATTAGTACTACCGAGTCGTTAGACTCGATTCTTCATAATTTCATATAATAATTAGCAGAGTACTTTTCGTAAGATTTGAAGTCTCTGTTATTGCTATGTTGGTACAGATAAATGAATATATTTTACAATCCTCCAGAAAAGTGTCTTCGTAATTCCAACAATTGTGAAATACACATTTCGAAATGGGATGTGCTTTAATATAGTAATGTATTAAACTGAATTTCGAACGTTAATATAGTGAATTCGATGACAACGTATTAATCTCGGAACGTCGAAGGAAATTCACGTTTCTCCTTGGTAACGAGCTGCGAATTTTTCGCTTGCGCGGGGAGGCAACGTTTATCGTGCGCGTTCGTAAACGATGCATCAATTTTTTAACGATACGTACAATCAGCAAGCCGGCGAATTCTATTCTCAGCGCTGACGCTTGACTAACTATCACCGATGCGTGAATATCGGCGGACGCGCCTCCTTTTTCGTTTTCTTTTTTCTCGTCAACCTCTTTGCCGATCGTGTCGATCGACGAACCGGGGGAGAAACGAGGCGCCACATTGTACGCCTCGGGGATTCGCTCTTGGATCACCATAATTTCCATTAATACTGGAACTACCGAGCAGTCAAATAAACTTATTCAAATCTTCCTATGGAAACTTCGATATTGCATCCATTGAGATTTCAATTGATTTGCAACTCGGTTTGCGTATCATCAAACCGACCTCTTTAGTAATTTCTCAGAGAAGCGTCCGTTGTCTTTTCAACAATTGTAAAAGAAGAACAACTCATATTACATTACTATCTATTCACTTATGTTACTAAATATTTTCATTCGGTATGAATTTTCTTATTGCAATTGTTCTCAATTAATTTGGTAGCTCCGGTCATCGGTGACCACCGTGGCAATCAAAGTGTTAAACGAACCCCCGTAAATCGATACGAAAATTCAAACGAATACACACTTCCGTCGCAATCACGAGAATTTTATTGGAACAGAAAAATAAGGAATTCAATGTATGAAACTATATATTATTAAAGAGATAAGTTGAAAGAGCGGTAAATGTACGAGAAATAAAATAAAACTACTTTTTTTTGCGGATAAGATAAGTTCTGCTTCGGTGAAAGACTTTTTTGTTGGAACGAAAAACAGGCTGCGTCGAATCAAATTAGTTTCGCGTGTTTTTCGCGTTAGTTCGAAAACAATTGATCAAATAGTAATTATCACGGAATGATACTTTCGAGTTTATTTTTACCTTGCAATTGCCGGCGCAATTTTTATTAGACTAATTATTGTATTTCAGATTCTTTTAGATCATTTGATTTCTTGTTTCAGTGAATTCATCGATGTTTCTGCTAATTAATTCTTTTTCATTGACAGGGAGAATCCGTTTGGCGAGGAGCAATTGTTCTTAAACAATACAGAGGTTCTCTACGCGTCCCATTTCAACGAAAGCCGCCCGACAAAGTTCATCATCCACGGTTACAGCGACACCGGAAATGAAGCCTGGGTACGAGGTTTGATAGACGGTACGTAAGCATGCGTCTTTCGTTTCGCGCGAAAGAGGCTGCAGCTATTTCTGCTCTGTCGCATGACCAGTCTATTTTCGTCTCATTAAAATATTCGTCTAAATTGCAGAAAACCATTAAGACGATGATTAGCATTAATCGTTTCATATAATTATGAATCGAGAATTCCCGTGATCGATGACTACCGAGCGCATTTCTAGAAATGTCGACGGCAATGTGGAATCAGTGAAATTTAATTATAATCAGGGTCAATCCGTTTCGGTAAACACGGAATCGGCGTCGTCAGGTTCAAGGGTCGGCCCGATAACAGCTTAATTGATCACTTAACAAGCTTCTGTTCGCGCGGGTCCGCGCCGAGATTCTGACATAACTGTGAGAAATTTAAAGATTTAAAGCCGCTTTAAACCCCTTCCGGCGCAGGCACTTTAACCCCGGCCAGGGATATTATCTTCGTTGATTGTTCCTCTATTTTGTTTCATTATGATTTAACAATTAAAGTAACAACAGCGGAGTCCTCTGTGCGATTGATAACGGCGATTTGCAAAGCTACACGAAAGACGTCCCAATGGATCATTTATTCAAATTGCACATTCGTTATCGATATATTTACGTCTTGTTTTATCATTGTTCCTCAAATATGTCTATTTTCTTTCAATTGCAGCGTATCTCCTTCACGAAGACGTGAACGTGATCGTCGTTGGCTGGGGTGTTCTCGCGAGCACCGTCTACCCGGTGGCGGCAAACAATACGCGTCGAGTGGGCGAATTTCTCGGAAATTTTCTCGAGTTCTTGAATCGCGAGTCGAACCTTGAATACAAGGATGTTCACATCAGTGGGCATAGTTTGGGTTCGCACGTGGCAGGGTTTGCCGGGGCTTACATGAACGGACGAATCGGCAGGATAACAGGTCTGTTTCGGTGAAGAGTTCGGAAGCTTTCGTTTCGTTGTGACTAGCCTACGAATCTCTAAGTATTTATGATGTATAAAACTGTAGTGTATAAGCGTTTAAAAATACCAACTCTACGCCGACTACACGGACCATTAAATGCCTGCCGGAAATCTCATTTCTTCGTGGCTTCATGATTTTGAATTTTTATTATAAAATGATACAGAGATTTGGCTAAAGTGACATTTGTATATTAAATTACGGACTATAGTAGGTATTTTAAAATTTCTTTACATTTTTATAACATTCGCACAATGAAAAATTAAACTTAGCCATAGAAGGTCCATATTGCCGGTCACGTTGATGGAAAATCATATTACCGTCCGAGGGTTAAATAGAAGTAATATCTTTTACGAGTTTCTTAATCTACGGGAAGTATATGACATAATTAAAAATTGTTTTAACACAGATTCTGGTTTATGAAAATCTAAATTCACATAGATATTCTCGGTCTGGTCGCAACGAATACGACAATACGAGTGCACGATATATAATATAATAAATAATCATTTAACCGCGACGATATCGCGCGATAGGCCTAGATCCGGCGAGTCCCCTTTTCGAGTCGATTTCTGGAATTGTTGACCCGAAATTCAGATTAGATCCAACCGATGCGCAGTTCGTCGACGTGATTCACACGAGCGGAGCCGCGTTTGGATTCTCGGCACCGTTGGGTCATGCTGACTTTTATCCCAACAACGGAAAGTTTCCGCAGCCTGGGTGCTCGTTCATGCCTACGACAAGTATGCGAGAGCTTTATTTTTAACTTTATCTGTCTAGTTTGCACATCTCGAATGATATATTTCTGCTGTTATGTAAAAGGAGATTCGTTTTAAAGTGATATTAATACGGTAGCAAACTGAAAAGGAAAGAGTAGACGTTTGATAAACAGTTTATAGGTTTCGATGGAAATTTTAGTAGAAACTGAATAGCGTCGAATGGTTTGCCAGCTTATTGCAGTCATTCAAGGGCGCACCAGTTCATGACAGAGAGCATAGGAAGCAGGATTGGCTTCAAGGCGAGAACCTGTGAGAGCTGGAAGAAATACAAGGAAGGCCATTGCGATTATAATCCGGTCGCGTTGATGGGCGAGGGCGCATCCACATCGTAAGAACATTATTATTTCTTTCATTATTAAATTAATCATTTAAAATTGGAATTAAAACAGAAGTTAAATATTAACGAAAATTATTTACTCAAAACTTACGCATATTACAATCTAGGATTAATTCCACGATCTCAGAAAATAATTTTAATTTTATTAACACGTTGAATGTCATGAGGGTTACCGGTGACCCTTAACCAAATCGAATTATTATAGTTCACTCAATTAAACGATGATTATTTGAAAATATTTCTATATTATAAATAATGCTACCTAATGCGGTGATATTCAGATAGATCAACGTGCAATATTAATAATGCAATTCAATCAAATGATTGAATATTATATTTTTTTCCATTTTGTGTATTTTGCTCTATGAAATCGCGCGGCATTCAATGTGTTAAATAGTTATCATTTTGAATAATATTTGTTTTTGAATAAGAATATCATTTAATAATATATGAGAATTACACTGGGTTCCCACTATTCCAAAATCTACTGACGACCATTTTCATGATGACCAACAACCAGTCGCTCTAATGAATAGTGAGCACCCAGCTATGTTATAGCGGTTTCTCGTTAGACACGGATTAACTCTCCGCGAAGTTTAATTAAAGTTTTATTTCTGATTCAAACAGATTGCGGGGAAAGTTTTATTTGGAAACGAACGGCGCACCCCCATTCGCGATAGAGTGAACGACAACGGGAGCGGGAACCGGAGCTCGAAACGACAGTTTGGTGGTGATCGTGTTTTTGCGATATGAAACGACCCGTACTAGTCATTTATAAGTTACTTTTATTTATGCAGCGTGTGCTGTTCTATGTGGAACAACAGCCCCGAAATGAGACCGTAAGAGGGTCGTTGTCCCGACGTGCATGCCCGTAGAGAGTACAAATTATATTAATTAATCTAGCACGATTAGATTATATTCGTCTTTTCTCGTTCTTGTACATTTGTAAGTGAGAAGGATAATACACGTTTTATTGGTTACGTCGATAACTTAGCGGCATTATTGCTGTTGAAACTTCAAAGGTGTATAACACTTAATAAAAGTATCAGGCAACTTTTCGTTTTCAAATGTTTCCATCATTATTCACTGAACTCACGACTAGACACGATTGTTCACTGGAATGAGACAGTGACACTTAATATCTCAGTGAAAATACTGGGATAAAGAATGTTTGGCTAATGGTTAGGTCTATATTTTATTCAGGAACTACTTTCGTCGTTAAAAATTGAAATTTATAAGATGTCAATATGTCACTTAATATTTTATCACGGTTATGATTAAGAAACGAGGGAATACATTATTCAGTCGAGATTCAATGTCGATGAAGAGTGTCAGTGCAGGACTGACCAAAAGTCGTTTAAGAAGTGTACTTTCCGGAAATTGTTTTACTCGAGTTTAATGTGAATCATTTGAAATCGATACGATGCATCTGGCGAACATCTATTTGTTCTTGTTAGCGCAGTTAACGTGTGCTTTGTCCGTTAATGAAAATAAAGTCGTACGAGACTATTTTTCATTCAAGAAAGTGAAAAGGATCGTAGCATTTTCTTGCGGCGATTTGGAAAGTAAGTACAAATACTTCAAACGCTGCACTAAGACTCTAGTTACATCACCCGAAAAATACGAAACACAGAAAAGAAAATCGTGAAGTTTTCTGGAAGATTAACAAAACTCTTTTCACGTTTTCTTCGAACAATTTCTTCATGTGATAGTTAAATTCTTTTTATTTCTGCTTTTTACAAAGTAGTTATCAAATCCTTCTGTCACTGTTTTTTTTTTATGCGATCCAGATGACTTCAAGCTCGCGAGAACATTTAAGGACAAGTACATTACATATAATTCGATGATGAGCTCAAAATCGGTAATTAACCAACGTACAGATTTTAAGAAACTTTTAAACGCCGACTATCATCAGCTGGGCATTTTTTTGGATACCCGGTGCGATAGCAAACGATACACCAAAATCTTCATCGACGTGAGTGCCTGTATTTGCTCAATTCGACTTCCTAATAGAAACAAATCGAATTTTTACTCAATCGTTATTAGCACGTTTCAAATAATAAATAAAACAGGAAAAAATGAATGTTTATCGAGAAAACAGCGGAAATTCGATTTATGCGCAGGCAACAAAGTACTCTATGTACGACGAGATGCATAAATGGTTGATCCTCGGCTCGAACTTGAGCCACAGCCTGCAAATATTACAAGACAATGCCTTTAGCATCTCCACAGATATTGTAATCGCTGTACAGTCGGGAAAAGATTATATTTTGTACGATGTGTATAACCCGTGCAAAGATCGCGGGGGCTCTATGAACGTGACGTTTTTTGGTACTTGGAATAGCGAGAAAGGCTTACGCATCAACCTAACCCAATCGAAATTAGAAAGAAGATCGAATTTACACGGAATGAGACTGAAAGTCGGCATTGTAGTAAGTTTCTATTAATTAATATTAATCGCTACTTAACCATTTGAGTGCCAAGCGGCGCGATCGCGATCCGTTATACTATCTAAAAGTGCCAGCCTTTCGATTCTTCAGATTAAATTGAGTTCATCTATTTGTCTTCCTTACAATTATCTATTTCTATCTTTTTTATTACCTGTTTAGAAATATAAAAATCGACCGATCGCGCTATTTAGAATTTTTTTACGTGAAAATAGAAGAAGGTAATTCAGCTTCTGAACTGAAACGAAAGAACAAGTAGATTTTTACGAAGACCCGTGATACAACGGTTAAAAGATGAATAAGAATTAAATATCATCGGTGTAAACTGTTACCGGTAGTTTACTGACATTAAAATATCAAATCTACAAAAAAATCTACGAATAAATGTTATAGATCAATTACACACCGGAGAATCAATCTTTGCACGAGATGATGATGGAGTACAGCATGCAGACCAAATATGGTCGATCGAAATTTTTATACGTGCTTCTGTGGCATCTGTCGAATCTTTTCAATTTTACGTAAATATGCAACAATTTAAAAGGAAAACACTATTTTCATGCGGCTTTATAAAAAACGATTTTCTAGTATCGACATCGTGCAAATAAACGCGCAAAGAAGGTTTGATCATTCTGGTCCGGTTTTCTCAGCTTTCAATAAAAAAATCATCGATCTCTCGGCGAGTCCTGTCGCGATGAAGATCGACAGATTGAATAACGGAGACATTATCGCACCCGTGTGGCCGATACGGTATGGAATCACAAATTAAACTTCTTATTTCTCGCTTCCGTTATAAATTAATAAAAGATTTGCCTGTGAAATGAAACATTGAAAATGTTACTGACGATACAATGATGTAATATTATATTATCATTATATCATTGTACATTATATCACTATGATTATATCATTATATCTTTGTATAACTATATCATTATCATTATATCATTATATCACCGTCATTACCATTATTATTATATCACTATCACTATCATTATCATTATCACTATGAGTATCATATATTCATTAGTAATTTCTTACAGTCAGCCCTTTGCACTCGAGAGATGACTGACACTCGCCGTTCGCCTTAATATATCAAAATAATAAAGTGCGATATTCGATATCATAGTTCACATAATATAATTGTACAAGAAACGTAGAGATAGAGTAATTCTATCCCTTGACTCCTGTATTACATATATTCCTCTCGGTTGTTAAAAAGATTATCAATACTTCATTAGAAAATGACGAGAAAACTTTCGAGTACAAAGGGTTAATGTATTCGCTCTTTCAATGCAAAAAAAAATAATTCTTATCACGATCTTATCATAGATCGTGTTTCATGTTTCGCACGATTTCCTCGACGAAGATAAGGCCAGGTCAGTTCCTGAAACCCTTGTCCGCGAAAGTGTGGTACGGAGTGTTGATCATGATCGGGATCGTAATGTCGATCTTAATCATTCTCATAAGAATGGAGGGCATTCACGAGCCTGCGGAGACCTATGGGCTCTCTGTTCTAATGACAATAGGTGCTCTAGCACAGCAAGGTATAAATTCTTTCACAAAAGTATGCTATCTTTGATTCGCTGTCGATCTTCTCCAAGTCAAAATTCGTTTCCTGTAGGCTCTGCGTTCATACCGACGCGTTACGCGGCTCGTATCGCGTTCCTACAGATTCTCATATTCAGTCTGATCATTCTTAATTATTATTCGGCGAGTGTCGTGTCGAACCGTTTGAAGAACAAGGGGGAAAAAATGAACGACTCGCTGATCAGCTTAGCGAAGAGCGGTATGAAACTGGCGGTGGAACCGACTCCTTATATTCGTTCCTTCCTTCAGGTAATTTCTGTTATTGCCCAACGATGATCCCTTATTTTTTTCTCTATCAAATTCATTTGTAAATCTCTGTCTGCGATTCCAATCTAGAATTACTAACTAGATATTAATCCCTTGTCCTACGATATCGTGTGAGACTCGCGGTGAAGGTTCCGACTAGATGTATGTTACTTATTTCTTTCAAGTCCAAATTCAATATTACTTTTCTATTATTAATCGTAATTCTTCAGAGTAAACGTATACGCGGAATAAACGTAGAATTTGTTGCCTTTCCTGATGAATTATGAATTGTAACATAGTCCCGTTGAGCGCTGTTGCGAAAGAAATCATAGCGCGAGGGGTTAATGTGAACTGGAATGTGGATCTAATCTAAACTAGTTTCTAAAGTAGTTAAAAATACATAAACCAGTCTACGCTGGTATCCAAATACGCTGCCACTTTCCTTCACTCGAACAAATTACAGAATTACTCCTTCAAAAACATTTACCTTTCAAAGCACTTTTGGACTCTGTTTATCCAGGATTTTATTTGGTTTCATTTTGATTTTTCTTTGTTTTATTTCTATTGTAACTGATTCAGTAATATTGACTTTTACGTTAGATACCGGATAAGGAAGTCAGGTACTTCTATCAAAATTGTTGGACGAAGATACCCGAGTACAACAGATACCTGCCATTGGAGCAAGGCCTCGATCAAGTGGCAAAAGGAACTTTGGCTTATCATACGATGGTCGACTCTGCTTATCCGTATATTGAACGCTCGTTCAACGACCGTAGCATCTGCGAGCTCACGGAGGTCCATCTGCTGAAGTCGATGCTGGCGTTTTACGCGAGGCACAGGAGTCCTTTCACAAAATTACTGAAAGCAGGGTACAGTTATTGCTTCGATTTCCTTTTACGGGAAAACGATGCTTCGCGTTTGTTTAAAAGGAAATTGTCTTTCGACCGATAGCTCGTTACACAAAGACATTAAAAATAAAATGGATTAAAAGTCTTGTTTTTGAGAAAAAGAAAGTAATTTCAGTGTCAAATTTAGTGTCCATTTAGAAAAACAATTGAAGCTATCAATTCCGAAACAGTACAAGTCAACCAGTCAACATTTCGAGAAAATCAATCTTCCTTTTCATCCTCGTTTGTTCATTCATTATTCATTTTATTAATTGTTGCTGCAAGTGTCGGTTACATGTACATCTTCGTTACGTGTACATTCAGATAAACCATGTAGATAACGTTAAAAAGTGAATTGCTGTTTTGGAATTCGCTACGTTTGTTCAGATTGACGAAGATCAGAAACGTTGGGATCCAAAATCGCGAATTAAAGCGTTGGTCAGCGAGAAAACCATTTTGTCCGAGTAACCTGCTTATCGCCGAACCGCTATCGATTCACGAAGCCGTACCGGTCTTCGTGTTTTTGTGCCTCTGCGTTGGATTTTCCATTTTCATCTGTATCCTGGAGAATATAATTCATTGGTGTTCGCAAACACGGTAATTAGAAACCAGAAGGAACGTGACGTCAAACGTTAGCTTGACAAACGATCAAAGTATTAAATTTCGTCTTACAATTAGTTTGTTATTATTAACATAACAGCTTATTATTAACACGTTGACTGCTACGAGAATTTAGAGCGTTTCGTACAATACTGCTTGTCGTATCATAACGAGGGTAAATGGTGTTATAATTAGATATTATTAACTAATAATAAGCAAACCCAACCAAACTATTATTTGGTATCATAATTCTTAAGTTATACTATTATTTAGTTACTCATGATACTAAACATTTTAATTCGACACCAGTTTTCTTCTTGTAATTGTTTCCAATAATTTGGACTCTCCAGTTATTGGTGGCCGCCATGACAGTCAACGAGTTCAATTAATTTTTTTATTTACATCAGACGAAATTCTAGATTTGTAGTAATAAATCCATGATTCTTTCAGATTACTAAGCGCCATGACAGAAGGTAGACGCATGATTAATAAAAATTTGAATCTACCCTCCTTGAAAGATATTAATTTGCAACGACCGAGGAACTTCAACATATTCAGCGGATCGTTTAGCGCACGGACATCTTAAGCTACATTTCAACATTACAATCTAGAATCTATAACGTAGAATCAATAATTTTGCTGTAATACATAGTAAAAATCAATTTTCCTTGTTACAAATACGTTTCCATTAGATTACAAACGAAAGAAATTCCATTAAAATGTATATTATTGTACTCGTAACAATTCTGGAAGCTATACATGTATATAGTTCCACTATCTGTTAATAAATAACAGCGACATTGATATCTGACTGTCCTGTCAATAAAAACTTATCTCGTTTCTATCGGAAGTCGTGTGTCGCGTCCAGCAAAGACAGCCAATAAAAAATTCACCCAGCTCAACGTCCGTTCCGTGACTCACGCGAGTCGTCGAATTATCCAGAATTGACAGCTTGTCCTTTCTATTGGAATATGAAATTACGTCCCGGTGCATCGGATGCATGAACCGTGTGGACTTCATTAAAATAATGCAACTAATTCGCGGAACTCGTGGCAGCTACGGAGAACTCGGTAAAGTGTAACAGAAGTGTTAAAATCGCGTGGAAGATTGTAAAACAGATTTCTGTGATATGAAATCGTTATTGCGAGCGATGTACGCTGTTTTTCTCTTTCTTTCGCAACTCACTCTGTTCTCCACGGCACAAGATCATGTTTTCATCCGCGATTATTTCGTTCACAAGAGGGTGCGGAACGTGGTGGGATTTTCTTGCGGCGACATAGAGAGTGCGTAAAGCGTCAGAAGCATTCACGGTTTTAGTGGAAACTGTGTGATAAATAGACAGCGGGTTTTATGCGTTTACGACGACTACGAGTGCTTAGAATATAAAACAGGAAGATGAGGACTTAATACTAGAACTACCGAGCGTTTAATATGATTAACCTTCTATAAGCCCGTGTAACTTTGAAGTCACACATCAATAGACTGGGTTAAATTGATTTATTTAATTTTTTATTACAAAATGACGAATGACATTAAATGATTAATCAGCTTAAACTTTTATACAGGCAGGCGTTTACGATCAACGTTATGTTTATCTTTATATCTATAATTCTCTAAACCAAAATAAACGAATATCAACTTTCCTAGGAGCAATAGAATAAACTGTACAGCAAGTGCCCGTAAACTTAATGTTAAGGTATCAATCATTGCGAAATAAGAAAACTGGCAGCCGCCATTTTGACGCGCACGGTAATTCCAGTGTTAAGAATCTTATTATTTTATCGTCAACTTATTAAGATTCTTAAGAGAAGAAATTCGTTTCTATTTAAACCTTGTTTCGTTGCATCATGTTAATAAATTTTTATTTTGCATGGAGATCCGCTGTCTAGTAATAAATTAACAGTGAACAGAGTTTAAAAGACATTAAATGGTCGACGTACGATAGACTCTAATTCTGTATTACCCGTATCAGGTGACTTTGATCTTCTGAAAACGCTGAGCACCACAGGCATATTCACAATAATGAGAGAGCCCACTATAAAGATCGACATCCGTAGGTTTTTAAGAACCGAAACGTGGACGTTGGGCGTCATTGTTGATCTCCGTTGCCTCAACGAAACTGCCGTTCGAATTTTTGCCGAAGTACGCTGAGAAGAACAAGCAAATATATGACATATGATTACAAATATACAATAAATAGATTATCAGATAATTCGTAGTTTCTAATGACTGCAGATGTTTGTTCATATAAATCCGTAAGGCTCTATGACTGTTCATATATTAACCCTCTATATCTTGTTGATTTCTTCCATTTTGCATAGCAAAGTGACGAATCAAATGAAGTAATTAATTAACTTAAACTTTTGTACACTCAGGCGTGAAAGTCGAACGTCATTGTATTTTCAAAATTACAATGTATATCCGTTTTAATACGATTATTATTCAATACATTGCTTATTTGTATTTGTTGATATTTATTAATTTTATACTACACATATTTATTTATACTCACAAAAATAAATTCAGGTTATAGAGGATTAATATCCCAATGTATTATAATGTTTTCTTATGAAATGCAACGACGTTTTTATATAATATAGTATCTAGTAAAACATCTAACGAAAAAATAGGTTCCTGTTTGATTAACATCGCAGCAAATTAATTTTCGAAAATTGTGTATTGTACAAACATTTGCAAGCTAGTAAGTAACAGTGCATAACAAAGTCGAGTTACATTAATTTCCTCGAATGCAGAGCTCGAAATATAGAATGTACGATTATTCCTACAACTGGTTGGTTCTGGGATCGAATTATAACCAGAGCGTGCCACTTTTGAACGATACCACGTACAGCATGGTGACCGATTTCGTCCTCGCCATATCGAACAAAAATGGCTACGATCTGTACGACGTGTTCAATCACTGCAAATACCGCGCCGGTTTGCTGAATGTCACGAAACTTGGCACATGGCGGCGCCATAGCGGCCTGAACATCACTTTAACGCAACCGTTAATTAATAGGAGGACTAATATGCACGGAATGAGATTGAAAATATCCGGCGTGGTGAGTAATGTTAGATTTTACCTTTGAAGTTCGGTTTGAATCGAATATACAGGGGTGATCACGAATAATAAGGATAATTTTTGTTCTTATTCGTGCAACACGCTTATTACCTTTGTTATTTCTGAACAACGTGAGTGGGTTGAATGTAATCAAGCGAATAGAATAGTTTCGTGACAGTAGTGACGCCTACTATATACAATTTAATGAGCGTTATTACAAACTTAATGTTTAATTAATGCACTAGCGTAAACTTGACTAATTTCTGTTTCTTTGAAAGTTTAAAAGGTTTTATAATATCTGAAAAATTGCACAACATAATTACATAATTTACTATTGAAAAAGTTATGTAACATAATATTTTACGATATTTAAAAGAATCAAGGAATGTATAAGAAAAATTGTTATGTTATAATTTTTATACAGAACTGATGTACTTTATACGTTTTAGATACAATATCGACCAAAAGGTATGCGTCTCGAAGATTACATGCAGGACATTAATACAAGGTCCTTAGACAGTATGCATAAATTTGTGCACGCCATGATTTTACACATAGGCGATCTCTTTAATTTCAGGTAAAGGCGACGACATCTGTGGTCCGTTATTACATCGAAAATAAATTATTATTGCAACATTTTTCTATCGTTTTTCAGCGTACATGCTTCCGAAATCATTTACTGGGACAGGCATAGCGTCCACGGTCTGATTTTCGAATTTTTACAAGCGAATTATATCGATTTCGCTAGTAATCCCAGGATCATGGTGTCCGAGCGATTGGATTATGCTTCCCTGATTGGTGCAGCATGGCCTATTCGGTGGGGGAAATGAATTGTCAACTATCAGGCATATCTGTGAACGAGTAATCTACTTGTTAAAATCAATTAGGATAAATATTTATTTTGATCGATGAAACTGATCCTCGATTTCTGTAAAAACGTAATGAATTACTAATTCACGCATCTAACGCAGATTTTTACGTGTGCCAATACAATTTCTCTTAATTGATGTCTACACGAGAAGAATATTATTTTCTTAATGAATATTATTTTCATTAAGGCCTTGTTTCATGCTGCTGTCCACGGCAACCAACAAAATAAAGTTGGAAATTTTCTTGAAGCCTTTCACGAGGCAAACGTGGTATACGTTCGCAGGGTTCGGTTTGTTCTCCATCTTCGTGATGAAAATGATAATGAACTGCGAGGGAATCGGGAAGAAGGAAAAGTACTCCGGAGCAGTTGTGCTGTCAGTGGGAATAATATCGCAGCAGGGTAACGTAAAGAAATAATGAAACCTCGTTTGGATATTTTACATAGCTTTTCGAATTCCGAGCATTATGTGCAATTTTGCAGATTTCAAATATCAAATCTCAGATCTCTAATTATCTACAGATACATAAAAATCCGCAGTCTAATTATAATCAGTTTTCTATTCGCAACAGGTGCGAATTTGACTACGAGACGTATTGCGAGTCGCATCGCCTTATTTCAAATCACGGTACAAAGCTGGATAATGTATAATTATTATTCCGGTAGTATTGTCTCGGCTCGGTTGAGCGAACCCCTTGACATGATGGAGGATTCCGTAACTGTCCTGGCCGACAGCAATCTGAAAATTGCTGCAGAGGCTGTGCCCTACTTAAATTACTTTCTGTATGTGAGTATAGACGTTAAAATCCTATAATACACAGTAATAATTCATTATTAGAAAATACCTATTGAATTGAACAGAAAGAGTTCTCAATAAACTTAAGGGAGAAATATCTAAACATTTATTTAAACAAACGATTCCTTTGTGAATCTAAAATACATGTTCCATGGTTTAATGCAACTGGTTTTCACTTGTATCTGGAAAGAATAAAGTTTTTGTTCATCCCAGTATTGTAAAAATAATTATCTTAAACGCGATAAAATTATTAGTATCTCTGTTACAAGTAAAGAATGTGTATCATTAGAAATTGAATTGGGAGTCCGATTACTTTCGCAAGAAACGTTGGGATCCCCTACCGGAATCGAAAAGGTATTTGCCAATAGAGGAAGGCATCAGGCAAGTCAGCCAAGGTATCTTAGCGTATCATACGGATCCAAACACTGCATACCCATACGTTGAAAAAATGTTCGACTCGAATAAAATCTGCGTGCTCACGGAGATACATTTGTTTAAACAATCCGTGATGGGCATGTACGCGAGCCACAATGGACAGTTCATCGAGATGGCAAAAATAGGGTAATTGAGTCTCCTATTCCTTTTTTTCCTTTCTTATAGTTCACGGTATAAGAATATTGAACACTTTGAGATTGAAACGTGGAATTTTGGTAATGAAAAAGTATGTTCACTTTTATCGCAAAATTACAAAGTTACACGAGTTCAAAGATCGCCAATTTTTCGATTAAAATGTAGTGATTCCTTAATTTTCATAGTGTACACTTATTATGTTTAAAATATTGAGGTTCCATTATTGCGATCAACGTATACATAAGAGAAATATAAAAATGGTCCACATTTGAGTAAACGAGCCTAATACTATTTGATTTTGTTATTTGTAAAATTCACACGATGTGAAGAAATTAGCATATCGGTCAGTGAACAGAATTCGAAGGAAGCACTCTTCAAAAACACAGCTTTCACAATTCGTTCTTATCAAAGGCTGACCAAAATGTTTAACACCGGTCTTCGGGATCGTCAAATCAAACACTGGTCGTCGAGGAAACCCCAGTGTCAGCCGGATACTTTATCGACGAGAAGCATTACGATTTACGAAACTGCACCGGCACTGATTCTATTGGCGTTGGGCGTTCTCCTTGCTGGAATAATTTGCATCGCGGAGAATATTATTTACAGACGCTCGATGAAGTGAGTACAGTTCGCTCTTAATTGATCTAAACGAAAACTGACAAAAAAATGCAAACCGTGCTGTCAGAAATGGAATAAAAAATTTCGAGCTATTAAGATTTACATCAAATTCTTAACACTGGAACAACCGCATCCGACAAAATGGCGTGTTACAATTTTCTTATTTCGCAATTATTGATATCGTGAAAGCGTGAAATATCCGAAACGATTCGATAATTAAATACTTCCACTTTAATTCTGTAATTAACGTATGAAAAAACTAAACAAAAATCTATTGTTACAATTTTTATAAACATTACATATTAAACGTGTCAAACTCTCGGTTGTTCTAGTGTTAACAATGATTCTGAAATTATATATATGTTACAGTAAGAAGATAGTGAGTGGGAAGAAAATAGTTGGTGCCAGAGGAAGTATTACCAGTGGAAACAGTAGAGACAACTTGCTGGATTTGCAGCTTTAAACTCCTTGCTGCGGAACGCAACACTGTGACAGTGTAATTAGTGGAGAACTTTAGCTGCCCATAGCTTAGTATTAACGTGTGTCGCTTTCAAGAATAAAGCAACTTATTTATATTGTATAATCAGGAGTGCAAATGATTTTACGAATCCTCGAGTGCTTCGATACTGAGGTATCGGATACTGTTGTTTCGCTTGGAACTGCTACACGTTATCGGATTTTCATATTGTAAAAGAGTTGCGCCGTAAAGAGCCATCACGTCAAAATTGACATACTTCCTCATGCAAGATGAAGAGGCGAACTACTTTACGTGCAATAGGCTGCATCACGAATGTTCCGCGTACAGTTGTTCAATTCACAGGCCGCAACGACGAACGAGGGTAACAAGTGGAATGCACTTGCGAATTTTCTTTTGCCTGCAATTGATCATCTTCTCTTGCGCACATAATGTCCACTTAATTCGCGATTATTTTCTTTTTAAGAATGTGAAGGGGATGGCTGGATTTTCTTGCGGAGAACTCGAAAGTGAGCTTCGTTACTTATAATTTGTTTATTGAACGATAGTGTTAAATAATAATCATAATAATAACTGTTAATAGAAATATTTACCGAACTTCTTTAGATAATGTTGCATTCCTATTCTCAATTGAGTCGCTTAGAAGCCAATACGGTTAAGTGCAGGAAACAAAAATTGAGACAATTAATGTTGCGGCTTCTGAAATTATTATACAACATATTCAGAAGCTATAAAAGGAAGAGCTTTCTAAGAAAAACGAGTAATATCCTTTAATAACTAAAAGGAATATTATGTGTTCCATTAAAATTTACAAAAATCAAAAAATATAAAAAATAAACGAACTTAACCGCATTGGCTGCAGAGTGACTCCATTATTGCGATCTGTAGGTTTAATCGTTGCGAGAGACATATAGTGTATTACATGATTGCACAAATATGGATACAGACGATGTCGAAACTGCCAAGATGTTTAACGACGTTGGAATCCCAGCTTCGATGAAGCAGCTTGGTCCTAACATCGATGTAACGCGCTTCCTTCGCACCAAATACCGGAACATAGGTGTTTTCCTAGATTTAGGTTGCTCGTATGAAGTCGAGGATGTCTTGAATATATTCCGTGAGGTAAATAAATTGAACCTGTATACTTTATCAAGTACACCAGTAAATAATCTTTATTTAACCCATTGCACTCAAGTATATTTTTCTCAACAAATATTCAATATTTTCTGATGAAATGTCAATGATATTTTTTACAATTAACATAAGGAAATACCTTGTATAAATTAAGTGACAGAACTATTTTACTTCGATGTTCCATGTGCTGATGCGTTATATAAAAATTTAATATTGAATTTTAAGTTTTATCATTTTCTTGGGTCGAATCAAATGACGACTGAAAGGCGCCTCTCGAGTGCAAAGGGTTAATAAGTTAATTAATTTACAATACGATAGCATTATAATATCGAAGTGACTGATACTTAAAACGAAACAAAAACACATCATTTAGACTTCGTCTCAGCTTATGTTCGACCACTTGCACCACTGGTTCATTCTGGAGGGAAAGGGGAAAGCTGTGACTGATACTGTGCACCTGTTAAACGACAGTGCGTTCAGCATTATTACTGATTTTGCGATTTCCGTGCCTGAGGATGCTGGTTACGTGCTCTACGATGTTTACAATCCTTGCAAACGTTGCGGCGGCACGCTCAACATTACTGAATTAGGCACATGGATGAACGACACTGGTTTGAATATCAGTTTGTTAGAAAACAAGTTTATTAGAAGACGAAACTATCACCAGCTGAATGCTACAATCGCTGGTCTTGTAAGTATTGTACAATTGTTATGAAACAGTTCGATTCTGACACGTTCTGCTCTGTTCTCCTTATTGAACAATTCGATTGGATTGTTCCAATATGAGATAATGAAGACCCTGATTTTTATTAACTACTACCATTGCTGATATTATATATAGCTGATAGATATTGTTGAATTGTTAGTAAATAAAAACGTATAAAAACGCTACTCTCATGTAGGTAAGCGATAGACCGAGAGATAAAGATCTGATAAAATACCTTGAAGAGCTAAACATTGAAACGATAGACAATTGGCCAAAATTCGGGTACGCTCTCCTGGTACACATTGCTGAAATGTTCAATTTCAGGTAATACGTTTGTTTATTGTTTATTTCGAAGGGTTTTCGTAGGTACTCTCATACTAACTAATGGACAACAGGATAATCAGACATTTAACTTTTTAGCTTTAAAATAGTAGAATCAAGTTACTGGGCAAAGGATGATAGCAATGGGCCAGTGGTAACAGGTCTAAATAAAAAGTTCTATGATTTGTCTTATCAACCGTTGCTTATAACGATCGAAAGAACTAAGTTGTGTGACGTACTGCTGCCAGTTTATCCTGCGAGGTGATTTTCAATTGAAAATGTAGAGTCAAACGGTCATTTAATTGTTTATTTTCCTATAGGACATGCTTCATGTTTCGTACCGTTCCGTCAACAACAAGCGACATGACTGTAATCTTTCGGCCGTTCGAAGCAACCGTTTGGTGTACGGTTTTTATGTTATCACTTCTTATAATATTTACATTATGGTTGATCTGGAAATTAGACAGGGATTCCAGTTACGGGGAAAGTGTTCTTATTCTCTTTGCAGCGATATGCCAACAAGGTGAACCAAACAGTGACATGAATACTCAACTGAATCTGTTAACTGCAAAATTTGCTAGCTACGAAGCTTAATTTAAAAAATTCTATTTTAATTAAAATATTTCATTCTAAATAAAATTCCTCGATTCCCCGCGGATGTTTCACCGCGTCAAACTCAATCCTCTCAATTTACAGGACTACCATTTGAAAGCAATCAGTTCGCAGGTCGAATTGCTTTTCTCCAGACCATGATATTTGGTCTACTTGTGTATAATTGTTACTCAGCGGCTATGGTGTCAAGCCGGATAAACGTTCCTCTGAACAAAATGAACGACTCCCTGCATTCATTAGTGAAAAGCAAAAAGAAACTCTCAGCTCACAAAGATATCTTCTTCAACGTTCTGATAACTGTAAACCTCTTTATTTATTATTTACTGTTACTAAATATAGATGAATCTGCTGAATAATCAATGTTGAAGCTAATGGTTTAAATGTTATCAAATGAAAACGTATTGACAGTCGAGCCACCCGGATGTTGTGAACTTTAGAAGACACTGGGAATCTATACCGGAAAACGAGAGATTTAAAGAATTACACGACGGTATAAGAAGCATTACCAATCCTGAATTCGCTTATCACGCGAGTCCCATTGATGCATATCCAATAATAGACCGTGAGTTCAGCAAACAAATGATTTGCCAGCTCACCGAAGTACATTTGCTTCGACCTACCATATTGGGTATATGGGCAGCAAAGAACGGTGAACTTGGAGAAATAACGAAGATAGGGTGAGGAAGTTTACCGAACAAAGATATCGAAAAATTCGTTTAAAATTGACAGATCGTTAAACCTCGCTAATTTGCTGCAGTTTAATTAGAATGACTAGTGCGGGAATCGTAAAAAGGCAGGTAATTCGTTGGAATGAAAGGAAGCCGTACTGCGACAAAGAGAAGCGTTACGCGTCGAGCGTAAATATTCTTGAAACATCACCGATTCTGATATTGTTACTCGGTGGCATAATGTTGTCTATTATAATTTGCGTAATAGAAAATGCGGTGTTTCGAATGTCCGAAACAAAATCAAACGCGACAACAGCGGAACACTTGAAGAAAAGTAACGATAGAGGCATCGTAGGGCGCAAAAAGAAACTTGTACCGAAAATAAAAATAGTTACACCTTCAGTAAAAAAATAATAATAACGTCGTTCTACGGTAAGACAGACGCGATTTGATTATTCTTTTCCTTCCTTCATAATGTTTTGCAACAATCATTGCAGTGAGATGTAAATAGGAAATTTTAATGCGATGTATAAATTAATTTTATTAAATATAACGTATCAATTACACCATTTAAAAATGAATATCATATGATTTTCAATGTATTTTGACAAAAGTTGCATGATAATAAAAAATGAAGCATGGGATTTTATTATAAAATAGTATGATCGCTTTCCGTCGATGGTAAATGCATGTTCATTGCCTAGCAATTAAATTAATTCTTTTCAACTTTTTTATCAGTCAGTGCTCGAAGTGTTTCAGTGAGATTGAATAACTGTCTTTTAAGTTGCAATAGTTTCACCACTTTGGGCTGCCATGCAGATTTCTCTGTTGTACTATGCAATTCATGTATCAGAAAGCCCTGAAACAGAATAAGCTTTAAAATTGGAAAAATTAAATATATAACTTAACTAGCAACAACTTAATTCATCCTACTTGCTTAATTATAGCCGCATCTATAGCTACTAGACTGAGACATCTGGAGTTTGTTCAGGTACAGACGCCTTTTCAGGCTTCCTAGTTTTTGCAGGCTTGGAAGGTTTACTTCCTCCGCCTATGAGATCAGCAAGCCTCTTCTTCATCTCTAAGAGAACCTGAACCTCAGGTTGCCAAACACTCTTGTCATATTTAGATTTCAGTTCTCTAACTTTATGACCCTGAATAATTATGCAAATATTTAATATGTATATAAAGACATAATAGTTAAAAAGGAAACAAGTATTCTATACAATTTTCTAACTATATTAACCTGCACTGCTATTACAGTTTCCAAACATTTTTGTTCGCAACTTTTCCCTCCATTTTTATTTTTAATATCCTGTTTCGAACCGTATTTCTTCCTTAAGGACTCTACATCTTTATCTTCAATTTTTTTAAAGAGGGGAGAAGGTTTGCCAATTTTGTGACCCGTCGGAAGCATATTCGTAATAATGTCAGGAATATATCCATAGTTAGCGCTATCCAATCCTAACTGTGACCTCAGTTCCCGTGATGTATTAGGCATGAATGGAGCCAATAGTGCAGCCAACAGACATGCTAAATTACAACACACACCGATGACTGTTCCAGCTCTCTTTCTGTGAACAGTAAAAACATAGAAAGTTTGAAAAGATTACACCACTAAATAAATATTATTCACAAGCTATAGCACAGACCTGCAACGTAATTTGATGTATCAACTTTTTTAATCTTTTTAGTAAGTAAACATTTTTACACGAACAAAACTGTAAAAAATCTATTATTTATTTTATACTTAAATAATATTATACTAAAAAGAATCAAGACTAATATTGAAAAAAGTGTCAAAGTGCATCTATAAAGAATATCATAGTATATTACTTTCTTGTACAGGGTCTTACTTATCGTCATCAGTTCCTTTAATTTTCACCCAAGGCTGCTGGGATTGCATGAACTGATTTCCATGTTTAGAGATGGCTAATACATGTTTCAAGCCATCTCGCAGTTTAGCTTGCTCCAAAGTGTGAATGTAGGACTTCAATTCGCGTTGGGCTAACGCTAATAACATCAAGTCATCTTCCTGGAGTATCATTGGTGGAATTTTGGAATCGAAATATTTTTCCGCAAACATTAGAGCTCTATTTATTGAAAATAATTTTTAAATACTGCACTTAGTCAAAAAAAGAATATACAATTTGACTGAATTATTACATACCTATTCACAAAGTTTCCAAAATTATTTAATAATTCACTGTTGTTTTTGGTTGCTAAATCCGCCCAATTGAAATTAGAATCTTGGGTTTCTGGTCTAATGTATGCTAGATAAAATCGCCAAACATCAGCTGGTATACCCGTATCTCTGGCATCAGTGCCAAATACTCCAATTCCTCTCGATTTAGAGAATTTTGTATCTTCATAATTTAAATACTCTAAATAAAGAATAGAATATTAACATTTAAACATAAAAATTAAAATATTACGTAATAACATACGCAATAAGGAACACGTTTTTTGTAGACTTACCTGTCGCCATTAAATGTTTCACTAACGTATAACCCTGGTTAGCTGCTAGTAAACAAGCGGGGAACATTATTGCATGGAAGGGAACATTATCCTTTGCCATAAATTGATATAAATCAACCCTTGCATCTGTAGGTTTCCACCACTGTTCATAATCTTTAGTATATCTCTTCGTAATACTGATATAACCAAACGGTGCATCGAACCAAACATAGAATACTTTATTTTCAAAACCTTTCTCTGGTACAGGTATTCCCCACTTTAAGTCTCTCGTTATACAACGCGGCTTCAGTCCATCACGTAACCATGGCTTAGCAACTACTTTAGCAACATTCGACCACCCTAATTCCACACCTGAGGACCAATCTTTTAGCTTCTCTTCTAACTGTAAAACGATATGTCGAAAAAATAAGAATAATAAGATATATAAAAAGGTAAGGAATAACGTATTTGTCTATCTAAACTAACATTATTCACATTTTAATACTTGCCTTAGGTAAATCTAAGAAAAACTGATCCGACTTTTTAACAATTGGTGTATTGCTACAGACTTTGCAACGAGGAGCTATTAAATCTGTTGCATTTACTAAGTGACCACATCCATCACATTGATCACCACGTGCTTCTGCATAATGACACCTTGGACATATACCTTCTACAAATCTATCTGCTAAAAATCTATCACAAGATTCACAGAGAAGTTGATCTACGGTATCGCTAAACACGAATCCCTGTGATTTTATACTGGAAAAAAATGATTGCACGATCCTGGAAGTAAAAGTGGATGCTTATTAATACATATTGATAATACTTTTACTTCAATGTAGTAACAATATAAACAAAATGGTGGAAAATTTGTTTGGTTCATAAGCTCAAACCAAAATTACATTTTTTTTAAAAATTAAAAAATTACATTCTATAACGCAGCTAGTAGGAGATCCATCTTACTCTGTTTGCTGAGGTGTAGTAGTACGACCAAAATAGTTAAATCCTATACTAAACCATCTATATACATCATTATGTATATCAAAAAACTTGTCACATATAGCTTGTGGTGTTGTTTTCTCTTCCAAAGCTTTGGCCTCTGTAGCAGTGCCATATTCGTCAGTACCACTGGAACATTAGAACACTAATTGAACATTAATTCACAGTGATTCCACTACAAAGACCCGAAATTGTGAAATTTAAGTGAGCCTCATTGTATAAAAATCTATGTAAGGATACATACCTAATAAAAAGTGTATTATAATTTCTTTGTCTACAGTATCTGTAATTAAAAGAAATAAATTACAACATTTTCATGTAAATATACTTCCTAAACTTTGTGTTCTACAAACCTGGCAAAAATATCAGCAGAAAGTACACAACCAATAATATTTCCCAAATGAGGAACATTGTTTACATAGGGTAATGCAGAGGTTATTAAAACATTTCTTTCATCCTTCTTTGGTAATCTAAGAATAATATACATATATAATAATTGTGCTTCTTATTTATTTTTGTTTTTTTAATATAAACCTATGTATATAACTGTAACCTTACATAGGATAAGGTGAATTCTTTACAGCTGGATATGGCTTAGAAGACCAATTACTAGAAACCTTTTGAATTTCATCTTCACTAACTGCTTCAACAACTTTTTCTTTCTCTTTACCAGGACTCATCTAAGATCAACAAATTGAAATATTATTTGGTTACAAAAAGTAATGTTATACAGTTTCAGTATAGACTCACTTTAGCTAGGGCTGGTTTACAGTTTTGTAAGTAAGTACTGCTATTAACAGGGAACCAGCTTCCAGACTGTATACTAAGAATTGCTTTACTACCTCTTTCAAATTCATATTCCTCAAGGGCGTCCTAAATGAATAAATTATAAGTTTAATTATTATATGTATAATGTACAAAACATTAGAGTAACAATAAATAAAATTTACTTGAATAACTGGCAAAAGTTCAATATTTGATGACCACTTCTTCAAAGATGGATAGTCCTTACACAGTTCTTGTCCAATCTCTGTAACTAATATAGTAGACCATATTGTTACCCAAATGCAAGCATCTGCCAATGATAAACCATGAATCTCATCCTAAAATATCGTTAATTAGATTTTAGTTCTATCATACTATTATAACATATTAACAATACATTTATTTTATTTACATATGTATTACCTTAATTAAGTACTCATTATCTGCTAATTCATCATTTAAATATTTTAATAAACCCCACAAACTAGATTTATCTGCATTAGGTGTATTACCGCAGTATACTATAGCTGGCTATAATATATAATAATCGCAATATGAGATTTATTTATATATTTAATAAAGACTTTAAAGGTGTATCATTTATTTTTTATTATTTACCTGCAACTGAGTAACATCCCACTCTAACCACTTGCTATTTACAATCCTAGATTCTTCAGGCAAACGTACTGCGAGTTGCACTGCTGAACTAGTACTAAATAGGTATGATCCGCATGATAATTGTATAGCAGGTAAACGACTTACAAAGCTTCCTAAATATAGAATGGGTAAACTCACTTTACATTACATTAACTGTAACAATTGTATATTGATATGTTAATTCTAATCAAAGAAACATTAACAGATTATCTACAATATTAAACACCTTTTTAAAAATACAAATGTAATGATTAATTAATTTATTTTTTAAGACAAAGTGATTCAGAAATCAAAAATGTAAATGACAGACAGGTGACACGTCAGAATAAAAATAAATAGGAATTTAAAGATTATTTTGTTGAAGAAATATTACATCACCCATGAGTTAAAAAGCGCCAGGTGAAACAAACACCTGGTATTTCATCATATATGAGAAAATGAATTCAAACTAAAAAGGTTAGATTACTCACTATTTGGTTCCAATATATTCAGAGTGATAGCTTCTCGAGCCATTTTAGCTGCAATAATTAGCTTCAACGTGTTTGGATTGCCTTGGTTCGTGAAAATAATCATTTTTACTAATAAGTTAATAAATATTCACAATAAATAGATGAAAATATGTTCAGCACACAACCGACACATGTGAGCGACAAGTAAATGCTAGGGTAGACTCAATGTATTATTTTGTGGCAACTTCGGTAACTCCACAGGCATACCAACAATATTTTTAATATTACCAATACTGTAAAGACTAACATCCTAGCATTTTTATATTGCAGTTTGTGTACCAACAGTATAAAATAATAAGTTCATTCTAAAAGCATCAATGAATGACAGGATAGCTAGACATTTTATGGGACTTTGTGTCTGATGATCTGAAAAATTTAATATTGAGGCAAGAAAATAAAAAAGAACACGTTTTAGATTTATTTACTTGTATTTATTTGTACTCCGTTGATGAGACTGTAACGCGGGATTGGTAAAAACGTATCTCAAGTCTGTGCTAACAGTTTGGGCGATTTATTCTAGATGGTGCTGATTTTGCGGGAAATTTGATAAATTTTGAATTATAAAAATGATCTTCCTTCTGATTCTACACAATGAAATGCAATTTTTAATATGTTATCGTAATTTCTATTCATTAATGGTGATCCTGTCTTAAAATAAAAATTTTCAGCTTTAATTTGATTTTTTGAGTTTAAATTTGCCGTAATTTTTTCTTGTAATATCAGCGCTACCTACGTTGAAATGCTCAAGCTATTAGCACCGCAATGATTCTTGTCGGTGCTATTAGTATTATTATTTTCGACAGCGTCGGTATTTCAGCGTAGTAGTTAAAAAGTTACGTGTATGTAATGTGTGCATAGAATTTAATTTATGTTTTCATATCAACTAATTACATATATTCCAATTGGAAAACGTCAAAATTATTGAATCACATTGATTTGGAAGATTCAATTTCTTTACTCGAAAGAAAATACTTAGTGATAATTGCGTTTTGCTTTGTGTTTTGTTTTTTGTCTGCTATATATAAGTAGACAGGCCGGGGAATTCCCGTATGTTTCCAACGTTTGAATTGAACGCTTCGTCTCGTATAATTTGAAAAAATGATTATTCTAAAATTCGGTATTTTTCTAAACTGTTTATCAGTGTTATATAGTGCAAAAAATGTTGTATTAATTGTCGCAGATGATTTAGACATCTTTCTCGATGGAATGGTAAATATGAATCTGAAAAGAAAACGTGCATTCATTACCTGTAATTACATAAAGTACCAACAATAATTATGTTTTTCTTCAGATACCAATGAAAAATACAATGGATTTAATTGGAAACTCAGGTGCATCATTTTCAAATTGTGTAAGTTATCAAAAACTAAAATTCTATTTTGATGTTGTTATAAAATAAATAAAACTGTTATTAAATGTAGATAATAAGAATTCTTTTTGTGAATAGTTTGTTGCTTCTCCTATTTGTTGCCCAAATAGAGCTTCAATTTTAACTGGAAGGTATCAACATAATCATTTAGTAGTAAATAATTCAATTGAAGGAGGTTGCAGTAGTGTTAAATGGCAACAGTTTCAAGAACCAAATACATTTGCTGCATATTTAAAAGAGCAAATGTCTTATACAACTTTTTATGCTGGAAAATATTTAAATCAGGTAGATATGTAGCATCAAGTATATATTTATAATTGTACTTTTAAATGGAATTTGATATTTATATGAAATGTAAAAGTATGGACATAAAAGTGTGGGTGGAATAAATCATGTACCAAAAGGATGGGATTGGTGGGCCGGTCTCATTGGAAATTCAAAGTATTATAATTATTCTTTATCTATAAATGGAACAGAAAAGGAGTTTGGTAACAAAACAACCGAATATCTCACTGATGTAATTGTAAGTTTTAATCTATAATATTTAGTTGTAGGTTTTCTCCATAGTACTCTAAAATTTGGTTTTTTTAGAGTAATCTTGCAATAGATTTTATTAAATCTCGTGGACAAAATAGTGAACCATTTCTTGCAGTTCTAGCACCTCCAGCACCTCATGCACCTTTCACACCAGCGATAAGACATTATGACAAATATAAAGTCATAAAGGCCAAGAGGACACCTAATTTTAATAAACTTACACAAATAGTATATCATGTTTCTTTGTTGAATTTTTTTCTCTTTTAATCTTGTAAGTTGCTATTAATCTTATTGTTAAACAGAACAAGCATTGGTTAGTGAGAATGAGTACATATCCATTACCTAATGATGTATTACCTAAGTTAGATGAAGTGTATAGACACAGATGGGAAACATTATTAGCTGTTGATGAGCTTGTAACAAATGTATATGAAACTTTAAAGTTGCAGGGTCTTTTGAACAATACTTATATCATATTTACATCTGATAATGGTTACCACATTGGTAATAAGTTTGCGTTTAATGTATATGAACATCTAAATTCTGCATGTTAATATATTTCATTTTACATACTATGTTTTGTAGGTCAGTTTAGTATGCCTATAGATAAGCGTCAACCATATGAGACAGATATTAGAGTTCCATTATTAATACGAGGACCTGGAATTACACCATCCAAAATTTCTGCACCTGTCAGTAGCGTTGATTTGTTTGCTACTATTTTAGAAATAGGTGGTATAAAACGTCCATCAGATGGAACTTCTCTTTTAAAAAAAACATTACCAAAGGATAGAACCTTGTTAATAGAATACAGAGGGGAGAAGTCTAAGGGCATTCCATCTTCAGGTTGCCCAACTGACAGTGATCCAAATGTATCAGTAAGTTCTGAGTACACAGTATTTGCATTAGATATGACATGAATATTATTTCATTTAATTTCATAATCTTCACAGTTCTGCATGAAAGACATGGCATGTAAATGTCAAGATGCTGCAAATAACACATTTAGTTGTATACGCCGCGTTTCACCAGAACATAACAATATCTTTTGTGTTTTTGAAGATGACCAGGTACCAACAATAACAAGTAGATATTCTAACTCGATATTACTAAAGTGATGTGTTATTAATATTCACGTTTTTACCAGCATTACGTGGAAGCATACAATATCACCACAGATAATTATCAAATGAATAATATTGGATATACCATGAAACGTAAACATAGGTACAGATTCAGGAAGCTCCTGAAAAGAATGTCTGTCTGTAAAGATGAGGACTGTGTTTTTACAATTACAGAGAACGTTTATATTTAGCGGTTCATGTATTACAAAATACGATTAATTTGAATATAACGTGTGTACAATGAGTAAAGGAAAATTGGTAATTAATCAACAGCGGAATATTTAATTATTGACAAATTCATGTTACACTTACTGCGTTTACTAGGGCATAATGATACATACCATTAAAAGTTCGGAACGCCGGCGGCCGTCTTACTTCGAATTACTGCATTTATGGAAATCATGGGCGAAGAATACGCCGCGAATCTGGATATAAGAATAACTCGTCTTGCTTCCCGAGTACCTCAGGCAAACTGTTTTCTTAGCAAATATTTTTATTAAAGCCCCGCGGTTCGAATATCTGAATAGCAATCGCGCCATTCATGGAGGGAAGGGGCAGAGAAAAAGAAAACTGAACGAAGGATAGAACGTAGAAACGCGCTTCTAGAATGTCCATAAATTTAATCTATTAAAACGTTTTGAATGATTTAAAGATTTAAAATAACATGATATTACAGCACGACATAACAAAGAAGACTAATAACTATTAAATAATCAAAACTCTACGCGACAAATTTCCTTTAATCCTTTACACCCGACGATATTTTCCATTACAAACATTCATTATTTTCTGACGAAATATTAACAATATCATTTGCAACTTACACAAAGAAACATCTTGCATAAATTATAGGGCAGAATTGTTTTATTTATATGTTTCATGCGTCGATACCTTATTCAACATTTTATGTTGAAGTTTTTATTTTATAATTTTGCTTTCAATCAAGTGGCGACTGAGAGTGCAAAGGGTTAATAATATGTATAGAAGCGGATAAATGATGATGCTAATTTATAAATTGAATGTTTATTTGGTTTTCCGATTAAAATCAGTAATAACGAAATATGAACGAAAGTTTCTTCTAATTACTTACTTCTTGAAAGTTAGCGCTATTCGCTTGATTATTGAAGGAATATGGAACAAGCGTATTAAATAAAACATAGATATTACGAGTAGATATTAATTTATTTAAATGTTTTTATTTCTTATACTTTTTTGTTTAATAATTTGTTGTCTAATAATTTGTACACTACTGTGTACATGTTAATTTGAAAATTTGTACACGCGTCTACGTCCTTTCGAAAGCGGAACGACGAAACGTTGAGGGTAGCTACAAAGTGCTCCGATTCGCTCCTTTCAGCGGCAAGGACCGTAAGAGACATCCTTTCATGTTGCATGAAAGAACGTCGAAATGTTTGTACACTGAACGTTACCCGCTCTATAGGCTGCTTAATCGTTTGCACAGATGGTATTTCAGGATAGCGCAACGTTCCCAAAATTCTCTGGCAAAAATCACATAAATTTAAGGAACATTATAATCAAACACGTTTTTCCTTTATCGTACATTATAGATTCCTAATAAACGAGAAAAATTATACAAATAAGAAAACATGCAAAATATATTCTATTTCACAAGATCCTTACGAAATAAAGTTTTAATACTGATTCACCACCCAAGAAAAACGAGTCAACTGTATTATTTTACAATGTTTTCTCGGTTTTCTTAGTTTCATTTGTTAGAAAACATTTAAACTTCATGAAACTATCTAGGAATTTAAAAATAAAAACCATCTTGTTTCTTCTTTCTGTTTTCTTTGTTTTTGAAAGAAATGACCGAACAGATGTTGCATCTTCTATAATGTTATTGGGGAAGAAAGTAACGGCTTACGGATTGGTACAGCTAATATTAATATCTTCGAATGCAAGGGGCAGGGAAATTTACAAGTCGAGTTATGGTAGAGTGCGTCTCTTTCGAAAAGGAGCACAGCTGAGAACGCGGCTTTCAAAGAGAAGTTTTGCGGGCGTTTCGGTAAACAGCATGAATCCCCGGCTCGATCGATCGGGTGGAGGATTAACAGGCCTCGGCTCGAATTGTGAAGTCGTTACATCGTCACTGAGACGTATAAGTCGGCTTGCGAAAAGTCCTTTTTTTTCCCTCTCTTCATTGATCGTCGGAGCGAGTGATCGCTTCCTTTTGCATTAGGATCAGTGGCTTTCGCTGGCTTCCGAGTTTTGGATTCTAGCTTTCCTGCCCCCCGGGGATCCCGGTTCTGGTAAATTTTTACCGCGAACTTCCATTGAAATCTCTAGAAGATACGTTAAATTGTAATTTATATGTACTGCTGATTGGATATAAATGTACTTATAGTTATATGTGTCTACTATATGGATCAAGTGAAAATATTTCAAATTGAATGGAGATTCGCCAATTTAATAACTAGCCTACTAAATGCATCAAGTGAAAATATTTCAAATTGAATATAGATTCAAAAATTGAATAGCTAATCAATTAAAGTCTACTAAATGTACTAAATAACAAGTTTAATAACAGTAATAGAAAAGAAAAGTTTAATAAAAGTTCAAGAATTAACCTTGGGTAGCAAAGAGTTAAAATAGGTCTTAGAACAACATTGAAAAAGGTCGGCAGATAGTATAGTTAAGGGAGTTTCTAGGTCATTCGAACCCAATGCTGTTTGTTTAAATAAAAAATATTTCGTCTTCGGTATATGAGAAATTTAATTGGAAAAATTGTAAATGAAAAGACGGAGCTTAATGAATGCCCAGTTTATTATTTATAAATTGGTAACGTTCGTGTACTCGTAACATATTCAAAACAATCGTGTTGCATTATTTTTTATTAAACATTACATTTCTCTATTTATTCTTCGAACGAAAGTTATAAGACCCCGTTTACATTACCGTCTCATTATTCTCCCCTCGCGCGTCTCAACTCTTTATTCAAACCTTTCTCGTTAGCGAACGCTAATACGGAACGCGATAATTTACATCGAATACCCGGCCGAATCGGGAAGCATCGAGATACGAAAACAATTTTCTTTCGTAAACTTCATCGTTACTTGGAAGAATCTTTATTAAGATTCGCGAATTAAATTCTACCGGCTCGAAGGAATATTATATTACTCGACACTGTGTAAGTTGAACTCCGTCAGATCAAATTCCCTATTTTACATTCAATAGAATCAATTACAAACATAATTCGAACCGATTTTAGAGCATTCATACTTATTAGAAAAATACGTTTAAGATGCATTAACAATCACTCCTTGCTTATTCACACATTAACCTACTGATCCTTTAAAATCCTCTGACAATAATACAAAAATGTTATATTGCGAATGTAACAAACAGAACTTATTATACATTCCACCTCAATACATTCGAAATGTAGGCACACCATTAATACTAAATAATCAATTTCTAGAATTTCAGAAAAATATCAGATAGTCAATAATAAACTTAAAAATGCGAATATAACAAATAAAACCTATTATAAAGTCGTACACCCCACACCAATACATTTAAAACACCTTTTCAATCTACTCGATTAACCGCCCAACACGTTTAACCCTTTAAACTCTGTATGCTCCAATATTGCACCAGTTATAATATTGAATATTTTAATGAATCAAAGAAACTACCCTAAAATTATTCGATTTTCCACACATCCAAATTTTGTACTAAGAAGGAAAATGAGAGATCGAAGGAATGTTATAGCGTTTTTCATTTTCACTAGAGATACTATAAAAATTAGTTGCAGTTGCTGATAGATTACAATACCATCTGGAGTGCTAAGGGTTAAAACGCATTAGACAAATAACTTTTAAGATTAATAGATCCTCGCGGTATCAAGGCAGTTAAACCGGAAAATACGGATGCAGCGAAAAAGTCGATCATCAGTTATCGCTGCCGATGAAAGGAAAGGGAGACCATCGTGCTCCTAATTGATGATAATTTCAGTAGTATTGAGTTTCCTTAGCCGATAATAATGAAAGCACGGGAGCTCGCATTTCGGGGCCGCTTACCATGACAACAGCAGTCAAATCAAACACGAAGCTATTAACTAGGTCAACATTTCGGGTTTGGAGGTACTTAGTCCCGGCTACTTGGTACCTTCGCCGGGCGAGAGCCGCTCGTTCGTCTCTGTATATGTATTTGCACGTACACGGGTGCCGCGGGTTCCACGGTGAACAAGAGCAAAGCAGCCGTGTCGGGCGGTCTTGAATAAATATCTAATGTGCAAGGGGTCCCGCCGCTACCCCCGCCAATATTGTTTTAGGCGCAGCCGCTGGCCCGTCCAAGATTTGTAACTCGAGAAACGAGCGCCACTCGCGCGCCCCGAGACTGAGAAGACACCAATAGGTGTCGGCGGCGGATCCAGCCGAGTACTTAAAAGTTCTCGAGATATCCTGTCCACGAATCCTATGCACAACGAACCGACGACCGTCGATGATCCGGGAACCAAGCAGCTGCCGCGCGGGGTGTCCCGTTTACTCCGAACGCACGAATAGATCTTCACTTTCGTTATTACGAAACAATACGGAAATGTGAAGATACTAGAACAACCCCTTCCGTCGAAATGGAGGGTCGCAGTTCTCTTATTTTCGAATTATTTATGTCTTTACACGTACGCCGGCTAAATTTCAGCTACTAGAAACGCGAGCGTTGGAGATTATACTGATACATTTTGAAACATTAATCAAACCGGAATTCGTAACTTACGAAAAAGAATAAGGAATTCAGTTTTGTAGTTTCACTTTGGATTTGTGTTATACATATCTAAAATGTTACATTAACACGTTGAATGCCGCACGATTTCATAGTGCGAAATATAGAAAATGGAGGAAGTATAATATTAAATCATCTGATTGAATTGCATTGTTATTACTGCACGTTCATCTGGCTGAATGTCACCGCATTAGGTAGCATTATTTATAATATAGAAATCTTTTCAACTAATCATAGTATAACTGAGTGAACTACAGTAATTCGATTTGGGTGGGGGTCACCGGTGACCCCCATGGCATTCAACGTGTTAATGTAGGACTAGCAATTAAACGATAGACTAAAAATCCCGCATTATCGCGGGGCCGGCGCGCAATATGTTAACTACTTCGGTACTATCGTGCACGACTGCAGTCGACTATAGACCGCCGTACCGAAATGGTTAGCAATGTTGCCATTCAATGACGAGTGAGACTCATGACGAAGATTTCTACATTGATCTGATAAAAATCAATGCTGCTCGTGGTCCATGGGGCAAACTGAACGATTATTTTGTTATTACCAATGTGTTACCTTCAGTATAAATTTCCACTTACAGCGGAACGGAAGGTGAATAATACGTCAAGGGGTGAAACATTTGAAATAATGTTAGAAACAAATAGTTTCGCTTAAATACTGCAATGAATATACGAACATATAATTGTTACAATTTTTATAAGGATTATATATAAATCACATTAAACGCCACAAGGATTTTGAGCGTAACCTTATCCTTTCATAACAAAGGCAAATGGCATTAATAATGATTTAGTATCGCTGCTATTAAGTCGTGCTGTTATTTAATCACTCGTTTAACTAAATATTTTGATTCAACATCGGTTTTCTTTCTGTAACAGTCGTCAAGCTACTTGAGAGCTCCGATCATCCGCAACCAACATGGCGGTCGACAGTTAAAATGAATATAACGACTATATTATTATCCTAATAATATAACTAACAAGAATTACATAAATATAACTTCACAAAATAAACCGTTACCTTATAGGCAAAACAGTTTCCTAAGAAGCTAATCACATAATATTGTTCCTGCTATTCTGTGCACCTCGTACGAGCACGCACAGAAATCTCATGACAGAAGCGTTCCTCGAAAACCTAATAAACTCTTTGACAAATTAATTGGTTCCAGCTCGACGACGATAACGTGCAGTTTTCTCGGATCGTCCTGTAAAAATTCCCTGTAAAGCCTCGACCGAGAGGCTGCTACGTTTCGTGGGAGGAAGTAGGACAATCTTTAATAAATGCACGGTGTTTACCGGCTACCCCGTGTCCCCGTTCCTCGTCCCGGCCCGGTGTAAGGTCCGCTTCCGCCGGTATTTGTCACGGTAATAATTAATTAACGGCGGAAAGTTTCTCTCACTCCCATTCGCTCTTTACCTACGGGTTTTTCTGTTCGTCGCGGCCCTCTCATCGCCGGCAGTCCCGCCCGTAACCGCGTTCAGTCGGCTGCTGAAACCCCTTCCCCTCCAGCCGCCCCCGTTTTCGCTCGTGCAACCCTTATTACCGTGTCGCAGCTCGGTTAACGCGAGTGGGTTAATGAAAAGCTCGAGCAAATATAGAATTTCTCGTAAAAACTACAAATTACTGCTGCGCCGGGCGCATAGCCGCGTGCAACGCACTTCGTCGTCGCCACCACCATTGCGCTTCTACTCCCCCCTCGTCTCAGCCTGAGCTCTGTTCATCTGAAATCCCCTCGTTTTTTCACCGGTGGAAAAATTATACAACGGTATAATACGCGAGAAAAGGGGAATAATAAAAACGTTCCTCGGGCGCGTTTCGAAGATCGCGTCGGGATTTTATAATAGGGGAGAAAGAGAGAGGGAAAGAGAGAAAGAGCCGGCGGAATCGCGGCCGGCCAGCTCACAGATGAAAACCTGCGTCGAATATGTCCGCGCTGCCGTGCAGTTTTTTACCGTTTCCCGTTTAAAAGACCGAAATGAAAGGCCATAAAGTTTTTAATTTCGCAAGAATCGCGCGCCAGCTCTGCCGTGGCCGGCTCTCGCTGCGAAAAAAGTCACCCGGAAACAAAAAAGGAACGATTAAAATAGTAAAGACGTATATTATATTCGTTCCTGACGGCGCCGCGCTGGACTCCTTTTAAATTCATCATCCGCGTGTTCGGATAGTGTTCAGGCATTTATTGGAATTCCGGTGTCCCCGGCTTCAATCTTTCGCGCGCGTCGCTTAGAGTTTTTAATAAAATGCTGCGTAAGTAGCTTAATATACCGGAGATCGTTCGTTTTTCGCAATCGTGTAGCAACTTTTTCGCGTTGAAAGTGTTGCAGGGCGTAGAGGATGTTTTAAGCAGTCAATAATGATTTTATTTCAATTAATAAATAATTTCAATTGAAGACTAACCGCGAGTAGTAAAAGGAAAATTGGAAAAGTCGGAAGACTGGGTTGTCTAGAGAAATAGAACATCTCCCATATTGATGGGTAATTAACCATTTTAGTGCTAAATAGTTCCGTGTGAAGGGAATATTTCTTGGCTTATCCGAAGGTCAACAAATCGTGTTAATTCGTAGAATTAATTATGTTGCAGTTAAATTATAATTCTCCGTTCCACCAAATTGAATAATGCCAAGAAACGCGTATATTAATATCGTCCACTTATAATTTTCCCCGCGTGACGTATGAGATTAAAAAGATAGAAAAATCAAAATTAATTACAAAAAATTCGCTAACACATTCAGCTTCCCCGAAATCCAGTACACATCTCCGTCGATCCAATAACAGCTTCCCCGAAACGACGTATCGGGACACCGGTGCAATTCCAATCTGCCCGAATCGATTCGCCGAAATCTCTAATTTCTCTGAATGCCCGCAGTTTGGCATCTTACGTTTGTGGGTATTACGAGGCGGCGTATCGCGGCGGCCACAGGCCGTTGTCGAGTTATCCGGCATTATATTATTACACCCGTGTCCGTGTTTGTCAGTTTAAAACCGGGAGCCATTAGCAGGTATTATTTTAGCCGTGATCCGCCGTTAGCGGGGAATAATGGCGTCAGCGTCGGGCTACATCCCACGATATTAAATGAGGCGAAGTGATACATTTCGAGGGGATAGACGAGCAAATAGGGATGATGAGGCGATGACGCGAGGGACAGAACCGGCGGTGACGGAAGCGCGAGCGAGAAAGACGAAGGGGGCGAGCCGTGGACGGATAACAGAGAGAACCTGGTCAAAAGCACAAGGGTTGAGAAGAGAGAAAGGGACTCGCCGAGTATTACGTTACGCCCCTGGCCTGTGTAAATACCACAGCGCTGTAATCTAGAGTTAATGGTGCTCTCATGATACGAACGCCTATTAAAGCCCTCGAAACTTATCTACAAGAACTACGGGGATGCTCTTTGCGGAATGAACTTAATCACACTCACCTGGCTCGCAATCCACCCGCTGCTGATGCGCATTCGATTCACGGGGACACCCCCGGATCTGATGGCACTCGTTCTAATTCGCGGCGCGGGGAATACATTTCGTTTTGGTGTTGTTGAATGTCTGATCTGCGTTTACGTCGACGGAACGAATGCTGCGAGCTACGATAAAGTTTGACGGGGGTAGTTTTTCTTTTGCGGAGCGAGTTTAGTGTTTGACGTGGATGTGAACTTGTTTATTTGGCGTGAGAACGAGTTTATGATTGTTTATGCGTGAGTGTGTAACTATATGTAATTATCTGTCACTGTACTGATTATAATAGTTACAAGTGTGTGTAAGTATAATTATATGTAGCTACACGTAACTATTGGGGTTATTTCATAAAGAATGCGGTTTTTTGTACATCTTTTGTTTTTAAAGATAAAGATGCACGAAACTTTTGTTTTAAGTAATTGTGATGTGTAGATAGATAGTTTATAGATAATGAAGGAGAATATGATTTGGATTAGAACCGGGTTTGTTTATCTTTATTTTTAAGAATGAAAGGAATATAAGAGTCGTATTATTTATGGGAGCCAAGATAAATGTTTTTTTTTCAAATGCATTCCATGCAATAATTTTTTCTGTCACGCGAATTACATTCGTTGCATTACCAATGAATGGATATTATCAAGAAAATCGAATGCCAAACGACTATTCGTTTATTCTCAGCTTGATTTCAGAAGCAAGTATTGTACTCGCCAAATATTTTATGTATACATGTCGTTCGATTTAAGAAAAGACTGTGGAAATGAGACAAGACAGTTCGTCCATGCTGCTTTTAAACTACACGAACATCCACCTCCGCAACGAACATAATTGGGTTACCGTAAATCACTAAAAGGACGAACAAATTCGGTTTCTCTTCGCTCGCTGGAAACCCTGCGATTAGTTTGCAATTACGAAAGGAAGGAAAGTTTGAAACGTTATTGTTGTTGCGTTCCCCGTGAACGGGGATCGCTTGCGTTATCGGATAATAATTACTCTGCTTTATACGTATTCCGCGTAAGTACCTACTCGTTTCGCGTGATTGGAACGCAATAGAAAATCGCGATTTAATTTAATCGAATATTGTACAACAGAACTGGAAACTGCACGAAAAACTGTCTGTTTCATATTACACTCATAAAAAAATTCAATCAAACACCGACCTTAGCAGAATAAATTACAGAAAATACGTATAACAGCGTAAGAATAAAGCGAGACCGTCTCCAAAGCTTTGTGCGCGAATAATTATCAAGACAAAAATAATATTCAGCTCATTCCAATTTCTCTAAGCGTGATCTTCGCATACCTACAACGTAATCAAGCGTACAAAGAACATTTTATTTTCAGTAGTTAATTAGCTACTAGGAATAATTATTCCCGTCCACGATCGAAATCCAATAGAGTAAGTCGGTGGGAGATCCTACATTTTTAAAAATAACTAATGCATCATAAATATTCTGGTATCTAATAAAATATAAAATTCACCCTTCGCGGACGAAAGTCGACATTTCAGCGAGATGAAATTTTCATGTTTCGAAGACTAAGTCGCAAACAAATGATTTAATTACTCAAACGCCAGGAGATCAGCGCGTAGTTTCTGTTTTTCCTATCATTTAAGTAATTGTTATATAATTTATCATCTGCTGAAGATTTCGCATATTTCAAAGAATCTTTGTCCGCGAATGGTTAAATAGGTCTCTGCACGAGATTCGGTGTGCCCGTAAACAAAATTGAAAATATTTGACGATTTTAATGAGATCAGGCCACCACAACCGGAATTACCCTATTCCAGTGAATTCTATCAAATTATATTTAACATTTTCCATTTAGCCCAGTGTGCTTGGAGGGCTAATTGAGGCTCGACCCGGCACGGCCGCAGAACCAGACGAAGTTCCACGCGTGTTTTAATCTAGCTGCCGGTGCGAGAACGATCAAAATTGAATGTGATTTATCGCGACGGTAACGCGGCCTCGCATAATATATCAGCCATCGTGGCAACAGGCGGAAATAATAGTTTGGAGAATTGTAGGCGATATCAGTGGGCAACGGGGCCCGGTCGCTGCCTCTGACAGCGCAATTATCTGGTCTCGCTTGCGGTCGGTACGCCAACCCCTTTTGTTATCGCCCATCCCGGGAATCACCGCTCCTATCATACACGTTCTGCCTTAATGCCCGCGTATTGTTCGCGGATTGTCCGATGATATCTGTCCGTTCCCTATAAATCGTTCGAATAATTTTTACCTCGTGTGGGGCGGGCTCGGAAATCAATCAATGCAAGTCACATTCTCGTTTCACGCGGTTCAATCCCAAAAGGTTCTCTTGAGGGTTTTTTTTTCGAGTATAAAACACTTTTCCATGAGAAGTTGAGTTGTACATTAAACATTTGAATGCTAGAAAAGAAGAAATTATAGATTGATCATTCGTTTAAATAATTAGATTCATTGTGACAATTGATTTCGAATGTCTAAGTCCAATACCGATGTTGGAAGAGGCTTTGTGGTTAGATCTTTGAGATGTTGCAGCAATTGCAGGAGTAACAAGAGAATTAAATATTAACTATGAAGGTGATAACGTTATTGTATTATTTATTATTTATCAAAAGGTACATTGTTCATTACGTTTTAATAGAAACGTGACTTACGCTATTTGACTTCTGAACCCTTCGTATATTAACATACGTGACAAAAATTTGTCATTTCACAGACAATCGCCAATGGCTAAAGTTAAAATTAAATTTTCACGCGATAAACATATTTCTATGGAAATATTGCGTGGAATGTAGGTGAATATTTAAAAGTTACGTTGTTCATTACAGAAAATGCCTGCCGGATATGTGTTGATTTTTTATTCAATGCTCGGGAACCGTCTTATCGTTTGTAACTGAGAAACCTTCGCGACTCAACGGGGAGAATTAGAATTTATTTTATCGTTAGGATAAAAATGCGCGGCGCACGGCAATAACCGTGATTTAGAATATTCCCCGCGTCTAGTTGCATTCTAGTCCCCATTGATTAGAAGATAATTTCGTCCGTTTACAGTTTTGCGGGGTCGTCTCGCGGTTTCCGGCTCGCCATTATTGCCAGCCGTGGTTAACATGCCGATATCGAATGCCGATCAAAATTTGTATTAATCGAGGCCTCTGTGTTCGTGGATGGAAATAGTCGAATCTATTAGATTAAGCTTGAAAATATTTCTGAAAGGATTACGTTCCTTCATTTCCATCGATTCACTTTCAAAAACTAAACAGGTAGATAGGGAACAATGTGGCATCCTATCAGATCCTGGAAAAATGAAGTCAACAGAAAATTTGTGATATCATTGAATTTAATATTTGAGAAGAAAAGTCTCGTAATATCCTTGCTCGAATATTTTGCTTAGAAACATAATTTCTCGTAATTGAAGTATTTCGGAATATTAAATAACGACTCACGAATCAAAACTTGAAAATGAGTGATTTTTATGAGACCCCTTAATGCTGAAACCACTGAACAATAACTTATTCATAATTTTTATCTTATGTAAGATCGATTTGTTACCTTTCATTATTGTATTCGTGAAAATATTCGAAAATTTGTAATTTCTTCACAATTTCAATAATAGAAATTTCCAAATAGATCATTTCGTCTAATCGACACTATTGTCGAGAGGGGTAAACCGAGACGAGTCGGATTAGTTCAGATTCAACAGTGAGAAACTAATAGTTAAAACTCAGAATGAAAATTTGTTTTCATAAATTTGTTATCAATACACGTTCAGCTTCAACATTAGTAAAAAGACATTTTTTTAAACGTAAAAGTCTCTATTTAATAAGCAAACAACTGAAAAATGGAAGGTATCGGATTCGCCCCAAATACCTCAACATTCGATAAACCTCTTAACCAGTTAACTGCGTTTGACGAGTAAACACGTCCTCTTGACATTAAACTACCGAGCACTTGAACCGTCTTTTTAAAATTTCTTTACAAAATCTATAAACGTGAACTTAGTAACATTGCACTTGGTTTATATTCCAGTTCGGATATTATTAAATCAGCTTCTTTAATCATTTCTTAAAGAAATGTCTGTACCTTTGCAGTAATTCCAACAGAAGAAATTTGGAGTTGATCATTATATTCACCTGGTAGTTCTAGTGTTAAAGCTTGAAATGATACTAATTCCTTCATCGATAAATTATTTATCTTTCCAGACAAACGTGTCATTCTTTTTTTTTTTATATTGCCTTCTCATTAAAATATTACCCTAGATGCATTCGTCCTGTGTTTGACGAGTACACACTTTGTTTCATTTTATTCCGCGCAAAACGGGAGATTTTCGAAACTAAATTCCACAGTGAACAGATTAATCAAAACTTGTTCATTCCGTTGGTTCTCGTCGATCATAGCCAGCGAAGATTACGTAAAGAAATCCTGCGCCCGGCGAGGAGCAAACGAAACGTCGCTCTGAACGCCGCCCGAAGGCACAATCGTATAATAAAGACAGATGAAACGATGAGAGCCGGCCACGCGCGCACGTGTCGTCTGTACACCTGTCAACCGGGAATGTAATCGCGGAAATCAAAGAGACCCGGGATCAGCGATGCAAGAGATCCAGCGCTGATAGAGCCGCGAGGTGACACCGAAAAAAGACGATCCGAGGGTGTTACTAGGCAGGAAGCCATTTTGGGTTTCTGACTTGATTAACGGAACAGCCGGGCGCACCGGAGAGAGAGCAGGGATCCATGATACGCGGCAGGCAACATCGGAGAATCCTTGTTTGAACCGGCGAATGGGAATCCTTACGCGTGTGATAATCGAATAACAGTGGTTTCGCATGTGTCGTCATCATTACGTGCTTGATTATCTTCTGCAAGCAAGATGTGTTTGCCTTATTTCATCTGCGATTGTACTTTTTCAATGGGACTATCAGGCTAGAATGTCACGGTGAGAGTGTCTTTTGAAACTATCTGGTTAAGTGTCCCTATAGAAATGTAAATGAAACGTGGGATGAATATGTTTTTAAAGAATAATTAGAGGTTGAATGATTCTTTGCTTCTCTGTTAGTTCCAATATCCTACTGTTTCTTTCAATTTGGGTATTACTACAGGATATTGAGAACGTTAATTCCGGTATGCGTAAATAGACATATTGAGTTTGCTAAAGACCGAATCATTTCTAATTAATAGATTGATCACTCAGATTCGATTAAAATATTTCTCTCTAAATCCTGAACAAGGGTGAACATTACTCAAACAGCAGATTATAACCTCGCAAACACCCGATATGATAAAACAAAGATAACTACAGATAGCAAGACTAATTTCCAATCGTAAAGTCACGGAATACAAAGGAAGTATCCGAAAATCTCCCACCCTCTTAATCTAAAAGAATCAGAAAAGGGTAATCGCAGTCGATACTTACAGTGAAGGGGTCAGTCACGCGTCATGCAATTGTCAACGTATTTTTCCCTAGTCCTCGCTAGTCTCCGCGTTTTCTTACCAGCCGGGGTTGTCCTCGGTCGCGGCCGGAAGGGCCGTTTGAGCGGTCGAAAAGGTGGAGCCCCGTCGCCTCGCACGGAAATAGCGACGTTCCTTAAGTCCTTAAATTCTAGATTTATATCGTTGCAACGCGGGCCAAAGCAGCAGCCGCTGCCTGGCACGATGACAGCACTCCGGATCGGCTGGCAACCCTTCGCCCCGTGGACGTGATTGGCTGTCTCTAGGGGTGGTGGGTGTGGCCCCCGCGGAAACCATCATCCCCGTCGTATGTCGGGACTTCACAGGATCCCCTCTACTTTTCCATCCCTCTGGAATGTGCAGCTTACCTAAACGAGTCCTCTCGACTCGCTTCGCCTCTCTCCCCCCTCCGGCCTGTTTCACTCCCTCCACCGGAGCCCGAACACTTTGGTGGGGATCGCTAAAAGTTCCTCAAGGGGAAACACCGCGGCCAGGAAGAGGGGTGACAAAACGAGGGGGAGGTATCTGTGTCTAGGGACGGATAATCGGTGCGCATTACTACCTCCCTCTCTTTCTTTCTTCCGAGGTCTCCCTCCAGCATCCCGTTCCTCCCGTTTCACGTCTCTCTTCCGTCCTCTCCTATCCCGCCATCCCCGCTTCTTCCTTTTTCAACTGTCTTTCTCCCTTAGCTCGCGGGACACCGTGTAAAGTCTGCAATAACGCATAGTACGCTTTGAACGGTGCTCGTCTTTTTGCCCGGGCGAAATATGATGGAAATTCATGCGTCGCTCGAACGGTAATTCACTCCTTTCGGGGGTTTCCCAGCGAAGCACGCCGCCGCGCCACGGTAATTTTTATTTCCTCGTTATCTCGCGCGTTCCGTAGTCGCGACGCGGGACGGTGGATTACACGGAAAGGGTTGCGATTCCGTTCTTTGGTCGGCTTTTCTTTCCTGGCTGGGCTTGGTCTCTTGATAACGTCGCTTGCTTAGTGATCTGCCTGCTTTCATCAGTGTTCAGGGATTTTTTAGAGGATGAGGATTGTAGAATGGTGACGCGTAAAGAGGAACATCTGATATTTCGTAATTGCTATTCGCGTTAGGAACTCTTGTGGGTCTTTTGGAAGTGTCGTTTGCGCCGGGATTTAGTGAGTCAAGAGAAGGACAATGTAGGAACGCGGTCTCCTGCGCAAACAGCCTTACGAAGCTGAGCTAGACGGTACTTACCTACGGACCTATGCAGATTTCCTGACCTTAGCCGAGAGCGCCGTCTGCGCTCAGACTCCCGTTGCATACCTACGAGGGTTCCCGGGCTGAATTCTCATCACGCGGGAAACCCGTCGGGATTTCACGCGTCGGGTCGCATTACGGAATCCTACATCGAGTTAGAGGGATTATAACGAGTTGGAATAGGTTCTAAGTTCTTTTTCCGCCGGGGCTGCGCCCGCCGTGCTCTTCCGTAACTCTGCTTAGTTTTTTATCCTCTTTTCACGGTGCAAAGCGTACCGTTCACCCCTGCGAGGTCACGATCACCGTTATTGCTGTAAAAAGGAATTCGATTTGTCGGAAATTTCGTTCTTTTCTCGCGGGATCGTGTGATCGAATGCTTCACATGTTTCTAGAGGTTTGCGTGAATCCTGTCGTATTGAAGTGTTCGTTTGTGTCACTTTCTTGAAGTTGAATACATTCATTGTAACTACTTATTATTCTGTATCCCTTTATGGAGGAACATACGCGAACGACAATTATATTCTACTTGACAAATTAATGGTCGCCGATGATCAGTTTTCAATTGCTTGAATAAGATTACACTATGAAATACGATTGATATCGAATAAATGTATCTAATAACGTAAGTAATTAGATAATAGTGTAACCTAAACATTGTGATACCAAGCAATTAACAATTGTTTTCATTTACCTTCGTTATAAAAGATCAAGCGACACACATTTACGATTCTCGAAAACAATACTATTAAGAAAATTCTCTTGTCTTCAACATTTATATAATATTTCCCTACCCAGAAACATATCTGGCCACTAGGTAAAGTTACCAATGAAACTACTGGCCCGCGATGTGTTAACACTAAAACTACTAGACTGGTCAAAACGACCTATTCCTGATTTCTTCATTTCCAATTATTAAAAGGATAACAGACATTTCTCTAATAAATGATTAAAGAAATCGATGTAGCCAACTGAATCACAAATCAATTGAAGTCTCGGTAGATGCACTCATGAAGTTGCTATAGAGGAATTTCAAAACCTGTATTTAACTGCTCCGTAGGTTCAGTGTTAATATTATATACAACACTCTATAATTTTGCTATATCAAACTGGCAACTGAGAGTCGCCTCTCGAGTGCCAAGGGTTAAAACCGTTTATACCCCGGATCGAACGAGGGCGAATAGAAGTCGACTTAGAATGATAGAGGGAAAAAGAAATCGTGGAAATTATCATAACGATCGGCGGGTGAGGGATGCGGCGAAAGAGGGCAGGGGTCGGGGGATCGTTTTGGGGGTAATTCGAACCGGGGACTCGTCGCGTGGTCTAAGTGTTCCTCTGCCGCTCCGAACAGAAAACACATTGGCGAGGGTGGCGGTGGCTGGCGTTATCATGGCGCTCGAGGCTCATGCAGCTGACGGCTCAATTATCTCAGCGAGGGTCTCACACAGTCACGCCTGCGACCAAACCTGCTGCCTGCCGCCCTCCCGTCTCCCCCTCCCGTCGGTACTTACTCCTAGGATCCTTGAAACAGCCAACCCCAACTCTATTGTCCTCCAGCTATTAACTGCCTCTTCTCGGTCCCGAATGAAGGACTCGTTGCTTTCGAATGCTTTGACTTCTGTCACGCGATCGGTGTCGCTGACTGCTCCGATATCGCGTCGTCATTGGCGAAGTTAATCCCTTTCGAGGATTTGGCGGCTGACGAGCCGCGGGACGTCTTGATCGAATCGTGGTTCAACCCTTTGCACTGGGGAGGTGAATCTCGGACGCTGTTCGAGTTGCTACGGGAAAATTATAAAATTCGATGGGTAATATTAAACCTTTGCGGACGGATGTCGGCATTTCGGTAAGATGGAATGTTCGTATTGCGAAGACTCGCGAACAAATGATGTTACTGGTCGAACAGCAAGAGATCAGAACATAGCTTCCTTTTTTGTCTAAGGATTAAGTAATTGATATGTAATTTAGCCATATGTTGAAGGTTTTGTGTGTTTCGAAGAATCTTCGTCCGCAAAGGGTTAATCCTTTGCAGTCGAATGTCGCCGTAATGGCGACTTCGAGTTTCGACGTCTAAAATCGAAAATTACGAATGAATAATTTCATTATTCAGAGAGACATGTGTTTCTGTTTGTTTTAGTATTTAAGACTTCGATGCATAATCCGGTTTTTTTATGAAAAGAAATGTTAGAAGTTCGTGGTAGTCTCTTTCGCAAAGAGACAATAGAAAATTGTCGACTGTTAAGGGTTAACTCTCCGCTGGCAATGTGGTTTTTACCAACGTAGACACGATCTGTCTTGATTTTTCATTGTTGTGAGTTTTTTGGAAGTCTGAAAGAATTTTGAAGTACTTATTGTAGTTCTTAATTTAATGCGCGAGTAAAATTGTAACTAATTCCATCATTTTTCAATGAAGAGTGGAAATCGTAGTGATGTGAAGAAATAAAATCTTCGACTGTCCTTTAGTGGTCCATATTGCCAGCGGAGGATTAAGCTTTTTACAATCTGCTGGTGTGCGAAATATTGAAGTAGAACGGTTATGTTCCTTAATTTACGCGTGATTTCTTGTTAAGTCAGTTTGGAATGTTTATATCTTTCAGAATACGTTGAATATTTTTAGAAAAATGTTCGAGTGTAATGACGTTTGATTAATCACGTGCCTTGGGACGACTATTCGAGTATTATTCACGATTTATAGTCGATATGAATTTCTGGTTGCCAGTTTCAATGCTGATAGGATTTTAAATTGATTGTGAATTGCAAATATTTTGTATTGAGAAAGGTATTGACGAATTAAAGCATTGCTTCGTGTATTTCGCTTGAAATTGAAAAGTTAGTTCATTTAGATTAATTACCTGTCTTTTAGCCTTTCTTGTTTAAGATTAGGGTGTATACGTCCTATAATTAAGGTTACCGGAAGTCAATATCTTGGACGATCCTTCTTCTTCGTGGGCAAGCGGTAATGCAGCCATTAGTAAACATCTCGCGTGTTTTTTCATCACAAACTTAACGCATATTTACACTTTATAATGTACATCCTCACTCGAGTCTTCAATTTCCTATAAGATGTCACTTGCTTAACACAAAGCTAATGGAACGTGTAGTAAATTAAATTCTCGTCTACGTAGTAAATTAAATGAATCCGTTCCCTTGACGATTACATCGTTCGGTGACTATAAATATTCATCAGTTCCTCAGTACACACAAAAGTTCTCGATTTAAAGAAAACGATTCTAATAAAATTTTCAAAAAAACTTTACATTAATCACTCACATAAATTACATCGTTGTTGATCAAACATTCCCAACACTTCAACATTTCTCTAACACCATAATTTTTCTTACTTGGCAAGGACTTTCGCATATATCCAATATTTTCAACCGAAATTCGTTACGGGTACAAGTTAAGCGAACAAGTTTAATTAAAAATTCAGTGTCTGACATATAAATACAGATATCGGGGACAGACTTGATTCGTCAGATTTCACAGCTTGAATGGGGGGACGGATTTCCTGTTCCCAGTTTTCTTCGTCTGAGCTTCTTTGGCGCACTAATGGAAATGAAATCCCTTACGATGAAGACTCCGACAACAGCTCCGACAAAGGTGAGTTCACTCGACCCTAAAACTGAATCTCACCCCCGGCGTTACCTGCTCTCTCATTCCCTCCGCCTTCTCTCTCTCTCATCGTTTCATTTGATTACACGACAACATCGAGGACGGGCAGACCACGCTCGCCCCTCGTTACGTTGAGTTAATCAACCTATTAATTAATATTATCCGGCCTGTCTCGTTCACCGAAGGGAGATCAGTATCGAGCGAGAAAGGCTGCAACGCACAAAGACGATTCAAGCCGATAAAAAGGCTGGTTTGATCTTCTCCCCGAAGGATAGTTTCGCGAGAAAGGTTTAATTAAACTCTTCTTCGGCCACCGATTGGATTAGATCCTTGGATACGCAGATTTCTTTCCTGCGGATCAGCCTGATTACCGAACACCGTCATGTCTCGTCTTTCAAACGTGCGCGCTGGTTTGGAAGCTGTTAGAACCTAGAGACTAGGTCACTAGAGACTTGTCTACAGCAGTTTCAGGAGTAATTTTTCGTTTCTATGAGAGTTGTATAATTTTGAAACTTGGTATAATAAAAGAAAGTTTGATAGCATTATCTCATAAACATAAGAAATTATAGAAATAAACAATAATAGATAAATCGTCGTCTAAAGATATATGATTATTTATGTATCTATAGTTTAAATTCCAAGTCCCCGAGCTTTCATTTCCTCGCACAGAGTCACATTATCATCAAAGTCTCCTTACTGACATCTTTGAAGCTACAAACCATCAGTCATTAGATAAGTTAGGCTAATGATGTGTACGACAAAAGGATAAAAGCAGGAGAAAATATTTTAAACTACTTTCAAGTCGTATACCAATACATTAGCATCTTGTTAACCTTTTTGGTATTGCACGGCAAAGTGGCGGTAAAATGAAGTAATTAACTTAAACTTTTACACGCTCAGGCGTGAAAGTTTATCGTTATTGCAATTTAAAATTACGAAGTATAGTCATTCTAATACAATTATTCAAACTATAATACATTGTTCATTTATATTTACAGGTCGATGTCTATTAATTTCATACCGCATACAGTTTCGTACAGTCACGAACGAAAGTTCGGCCTATAAAGGACTAACGTACCATCCGCGACGTTACAATACGCTTTATTCGCGCGTAACATGATCCCAGCTGACAAATGAAACCCCGGTATCCCCGCGATAATTTGAAGATAGCGTCCCGAGGAGGGACAAGAGGGAAATGCTCGAGGATAACGATGGTTTACATAAAACTGGCCGCCGTGAAAGAGAGTTTATGACTCTCAATACGAAGCCCGTGTTGTTTGCCGGTCGCGCACCACCCCCATCCCCCCGGCAGGTCTCGCGGAGAGGGTCGGAAAAAGATCCGGACAAAGAAGAAAGGTGGTAGGCTGCTCGTTAGGCGGCGGAAAGCAACGGGCGAATAAAACAACGAGCCGCGGAGGCGAAAAACAACGTTCATCGCTCTTCTTCACGCGCGACTTCCTTCCTGCGTCGTCTCGTTACGTGCGAGGAGGCGAGTAACGGTCCCCGCAAAGCGAACGCCGAGGAAAAGACACCCTTTTTGCAAATACGGATCGCGCTCGGTCCTTTAGAGCGGCTTCAACCTCTCCCACTCCCGGCGCGACCCTTTTCTTTCTATCTGATTCGTCGGTACGGCAGACAAAGGAACGGAGGAAAAACGATCGTTACGGGGAAAACGCGTGGCCAAAAGGAATACGATGATCTTTGAAGTCTACCTGCAACGCGAGGACACCGAAAATTCCCGGCGCACGATGTTTCCGTAATGGTCGATCGGACGAGCACGGCTGACGTTTGCGCAAAAATTGGCTTGGGAACGATGTTGCCAGCTTTCGGGGTGAGATCATTTGAAATTAATCGGTTTTCGCGTCCTTTGTTTCGCGTTCGTTTTTATACTGGTCTTGTTGTAGTTTGATTATTCTCGTTTTAGGTTTTTATGTTTAGTTTTATCCTCCTTGGTCTGTGTTTTATGTAGCTTGATCGTTGCTGGTTTGCTGTTTTGTGGTCAATATCGTTTTATGTTTCTTATTCCGTATTCCGTTGCGGTACATTTATCGGTTCCTGATTTTAATTGTATTAGGCATCGAAATAAAATATCTTGGAACTGTAGCAGACTTTCGGCGTTACTTTGTATCTACCGCTTTTTAAACCAGAACGAATGGACTAGAGTCAAATTTCATCCGTATCGTTACCGTATTTTCTTTTCGTGACAGGTTTTGACCGTTCGATAATAATTTACTTTTTTAATTCCACGTTTCATGGTGTACTCGTCTATCCCCGGTTTATATTTAAAATGAAATATTAAACACTGAAACGAAACAATTAATATTCGTTACAATTCTTTGATACTAACAGCACTGTCATCTTTCTTTGGTAACTTTCTGTGCGAGGAAAATTACGTTCACGAGTTAATTCTCGTATTTGGGATGACGTAAATATTCTGGATGTTTGAACGGGGAACGGCACGGGGGTGACATGGAAATCATGTAAGAGAAGCGAATCAATCTTCTCCTCGGGCGTTCGAGAAACGGGCGAATAAAAGTATCGGGAACGAAATACGCCGGGAAACTTGTAGCTGGGGGTTGTTTGACAGTCGCGTTGCTTATATCGGCACTCTGTTGGGGCCAATAAAACAGTCGTGTATACCTGGAATGCCATGTTTCAATTGTTCCGGCATTGTGAGGCCAAGAATCGAGACACGGTTGCCCGTATGCAAGTATATAACGTGTTTTCTACGCGCAACAGCGCTGTCGCGGTCCACGCCGATCACGTAACTGCTATTTACGCGTTACATGAATGTAACCGTGTAATATTAGACGACGCTGGAAAACCGGGCGAGGATATTTCCCTGCGTTCGAATATTTCACTCTCGATTTAAAACCTATTCAGCTTACACGATGTGGTAATGATTAAAAAACTTATGAAAAATACAGGCGGAACGTCGAACAGAAACGGAGTTACGGAAAATTCGCGTGAAAGCGAGATTTGTTAAACGATTAACGCGCGATCTGACGCATTGCTGTGCTTCCTAGGTGTTCATTCAGATGGAAAATCCAGTAAACCTCCGATAGAGATCTAAAATTTGTGAAGTTCAAACGTTAAAAAAATCAGCACCATGAATCTACTCGCATTCCTTCTAATAGAGATATCAGCAAACAACCTCAAGCCAGCTACTTCCGACAACCTCTAAACTCCAAGTATACACCGAAAACTGGTAAACTTACTGTCCAACGAGACAGCTACTAATTGTAAGTACTCACATTGTTGAATGATAATTACGTTGTCCTGTACGCGAGTATTGTACCAAGAAATCAGAATAATAGGCAGCATCAATCAACGCTCAAACGGTTAAAAAGAGAAAATCGCAACGTTGAATGATCAATATCTTATACATACACAAGTATCTACAGTGCAAGAAATCACAGGCCGCAACAAACGTCAAAATAGAAACACTTAGAAACGAAAAGATCACAGTGTTGCATGACAATTACCTTATCCATACACGAATATCGCCAGCAAAACGTAAAGCTCCGGACATGCGATACACAGCATCGAAAATTACCGCTGAAACAGTTAAAAACAAAAGATCACCGATAGATCGCAGTTGTAATTCGTACCGGGGGGTTTATTGTCACGCGGAACACGAGAGAGGCCCCCCTTTCGCCCCTCGCCAACCCGGCCAAACCGGAAACCATTTGTCCAGGCACAGCCACGTAGCGAGTAAACACGTGGACGGGGGTCGAGGAGAGAGGCTGATGGTGATGGTGGTTTGGTTTCTCGTATGAGGTTACGAGGGTGCACGGAGATGGCGAGGCAGAGAGGCGGAGGCTCGTCGGGGCAGGGGGTTGATTTTCGTTCTGGGTTGTAGGCGCAGAGACCGGGTGCAGAAATCGTGCGGGTTTCTATCCCCGCGGGCTATATCCCCGGAATCAGCTGCCAGATTATTCTATTACCGCGTATCAACATGGGCTTTGTTTGGTCTGAAAACACGGGCCCGCCACATTGTTTCAGCCAGATAAAGAATTTAACGTCGGGTAATTAAAAGGACTCGGGCCTCGGGGACAGGTCCGTTGCGGGGGCCGAGCGAACGGGCGAGCGCGGGCAGGAGGGCGAGCCACGATCTCCTCTTACCTTTTCGGATCCACGGAAACAGCCGCGACGGGGCTTCTCACCCCGTTAAATCTCTCCTGGGGGACATTTTCGTGCTTCCGTTTAGTTTCCCCCGCGACAGGAACGGCGAACTGGACACCATAACAGTATAGGGTACCGAATTAGATGTTACAGAGGATCAATATTGATCGTGTAACAATTTAATATTGCCGCGATTCTTTGGGACTGATTGATTCAATCGTTTCGTCATTCGTTTAATTCTTATGATGGCAACTTGGGGACATTTTCGTGACTCGGTTGAGTTTCGACACGAATGACACTGGACACCGTAATAGTATAGGGTACCGAATTGAATGTACGATTCAGGATTAAAATTGATTATGCAATAATTCTTAGATGATGGTAACTGCGGCACATTTTTGTGCGATCGTTTACCGTTTGAAGATTATTTGATGCTTACAGTAAGGAATTCAGCTGATTGATTAGTTTTCATTTGTTCTCAGACAATTTTTTGTTGGTTTTATTTTCTGATTCCTGAGATTCACATCAATTGTGTCTTACATAAGTAACTGTAGGAATTTGTAATTTCTAAATCGATCAATCTGTTTTTCAGACATCGTTACTTTTTAAATCTCCCCCTCCTTTCATTTGCTAGCATGTTCCACGCACGAGAGACCACCCAGTATACACAGGTAATAAGTTAGTTCGCAGCCGTTGACAGAAAATGCAAAACAATAATTAAAAGTATATTAATTTCCCACGTTCGAGTTATATTTCGAGCGGATCGCCGGAGTCGATGTAATCGTTTCGGTCAATTTAATTATCGGAGAATGAAATTTTGTAAATGTTTGCGGAGGAGCGTGGATTTCGGTAGCGGCGTTTTCATGCGTGTAAATTATAAAGGGCGGAATCGGTGGAAATTTGAATAATTTCAAGGAAAAATTAAATGGGACTTCCGTGTCAGTCTTCTTCAAACATTGCGAAATTATAGCAACGCGTAAAAACGATATTATAATAAGCTAACGTACAAGAACGATCGCGAAAACGATTTCACCGTGAAAAATTATTTTCGTCGTGAATCTTTCAAATTCTGTTCGGTCAGTGCTCCGCATTAATGTTATCGCGATTTAAAACGTAATGCAGGTTTAATTACCCATGAAAATTAGTTCTGCCTGGGTTCGTTTACAGTTGTAATAGTGTAATATGTTACGCGACTAGTGTAATGATTGTTTGGCCATCGTTACATGTTAGATCGTGTCACGAATGGACATTGTTCCCCGCTTTTCCAATATTCGGCGGGGTTACAATATTGTTGAATCGTACGTGGCCACGTGCCAGCGATTGTTCGCAAATATTTGCAATACTTCAACGATCGCATAAATAAGTCCTGCCGTTTGAAAATCGTTGCCTTACAGATCGCCGGCGGAATTGCTTTTAATTCATAGGATCGATTTCAGGTTAACACCGTCCCGACGCAAATACTATAATTGAACTGTAATTGTTCGAGCGCGTTCTAATTGAAATCATTTCCGTCACGGTTACTTTCTTTGTTTTTTGAATTTTTCAGCTTGCCATTCGATACGCTTTATATTTCTAAGCTATACAAAGAGAATATAGAAATTCTACGTTTATGAGCTATAGAATTTCTTTTACCGATTCTATTCTATCTATGTTAATGAAACGACTAAGTGGTTAATGAAAGCTGTAAATATTACAGCTATATTTTTTAACATAATATTCATATTTTGTGTGTATACATATATGTATTACAATAATAGGTCGGAAAAGATAACTAATAATTAATTAGAATTAAACGCTGTTCACGAAACAGTCGGAATGATTCAAAAAGGTTTCATCCAATCACTTCTCGCGTCGTCGTATCAGTACAGAATATATTAATTATTCGTTTGAATTACAACAAAGGAGACTGAAGAAGTCAAATTAATTGTTAATTGAAATTATAATGCCGCTCTTGAAACAGTTAAAAGAAATTGGAACAACACCATCTTTATGATCTCTCTCTTTCACCCCTATCCCTCATATCGTCAATATTATATATACTAATTATTCGTTCGTTACACATCGAACCCTTCATTACAAACAAACAAAAAAAAACAGAAACTTATCTATAATGAGTCATTAAAAAATGAAAAATAACCTTTATTCTCTCTACAATTCAATTACACATTCGCTTGCAACATTCTAGCCTAAATACAGAAGTTTAACGTCGCCAATACACCAACGTTCGCCCTCAAAGGTTTAACACTAGATTCACAGAACACCAGATTTTCTCATAAAAGTGATTTAGTAAAAACCTGCGTCCATTCTGATCAGTGCTATTATAGGAATACGTATCCCTCTGCTTCGGCGTCCCTAATTCGAGAGAAATAAAATATCTTTACTTTAAGATATAAAATATCAACGATACTAATAATAGTAATGATAATCTCTTTAGTATCTAAAATCGGAAACTGCAAATGAATAATTTGATTATTCAACTAACGACAGACTAACACGTTTTCTTCCTTTAATATTTAAGACTTCGATGCGTAAGTCAGTTTCTTATGAGAAGAAATGTTAGAAGTATAAGACAGTCTCTTTCGCAAAAGAGTTAATAAAATATTCTCCACCGTTAAGGGTTAAAAATGTGTCGTAATATGTAATAAACCAATCCAGACTTTCAGTTAGAAAACAAAGGTGGTCCTTATAATACGTAAGTGAATTTGCGAGATCCACGAACGAACCTTCGATCTAAAATAAACGCAACAAGCTGTCGAATGTCCATAAACCCACGATGGCGTCAATGAATCAAAATCTCCATGGAAATCCCAGACCTTACGACCGTCAAGAGGAAACAGGAAATACTCTGGCTCATGAATGTCAACGTATCAGGACGTTCAGCGAAAAAATGTCCGTTGCCCGGTCGAATGGCGGGCGTCGCGACGGCGGCGGGCGCGAACAGACAGAAATTGTCGGCGGGGAAATAACGAACCCGTCAGTCGATTCGTCGCCGTCGAAACAATAACAATTGGCGTGTGCCCGGCGATGCGGTAATTAAAATAAAATTAATTGGATTGGCGGTGCGCGCGTTCCCGCGCTGGGAACTTTCGAAGAAGATGGCTGCATTGCCGTAGGGGCGTTTTGTGCGTTATTGCATATAATGCACTGTTTATTCTGCATCCTCTCTCCACGAACCGCCACCACCGCCGGCCCCATCGGCTTCTACACGCGCGTGTGTACGCGTACACGGCGTCAATCCGCTTCTTCTCTCTTCCTCCCTCTTTATGAATCTTTACGTACGATTTAACACGTTGACCGCCACGAGAATTTCAAGCGTTTTCTGTAATATTATTTATTTATTTGAGTTGACGTTAAGACTATCACATTGGCAGTAGTCATTAGCGATACCTAATATTTGGATACGTTACTTAATATAATAATACTTATTGCATAATTAGTTATTGTATAATGATATAGTAGTTGTATGAATAATACAAGATTCACCGGATAGACGTGTATTAATTATAATGAATTCCGTAGGTTAATTTGACTGAAAAACTTGAGAATATTATGGATATTGTTGGGATCATTTAGGTTCTTCGTATCATCAGATTTATTGATTTTTGGAGGAATAGAATTTAGGAAGTTGTTTCTTGTTGAGAGAAGGTAGGTTGCAAAAGTGATTGCTTCAATGGATAAAATGTGTTCTTATAAATAGTCTTGTATGTGTTTAATTCTTATGTATAAGAATTGCACGAGACTTTCTGGCCGCCTAACGAATTTGTGTATTTGCTCAGGTGCAATGGGAAACCCTTCAATTTTCAAGAAATGTAATTCAATTGGTTCATAGTTCTAGTGTTAACAGTCGATTAGGGGTGAACACACTGGGGTGCAGAAACGTGAAGGGTGTCGTGCGAGCATTCGTGCGATGATAAATCCATTATCTGTGCACTGTGATCGTTCCTCTAAATTAATCCCGGGGAATTGTATTTTTCCGCAGTTCCCGACATAATATGTATCCGCAGTTTAATTATTAATTACACTTTATATTTAATGAAACATTCGATATGTACCCATCGGTGTACATATATTTTTAATCGATATTCGAAACCAGAGTGAAATGAAAATTTGTTCGCCTTGTCGATGGTTTCATCGAGGTAAAATAATAAAACAGAAATAAAAATATCATTGACTTTTGATTAAATGCGCACCTATTATACTGAGTTTTAAAAAATTAATACTGATCAGCGGTCGGTGGACTGCGGATTTCCGTGCGGCTGTTCACTCCTGTAGTTTGGAATCTATAAAATTGAATTTCGTTTTCTCTAATCAAGATCGATGTAACGAAAACTGAAATTACGTGAATATTTCTGTTGTACAGTGGTCTATCTAATCTAGCCTGCCCAAAGTCTCTATTCCGTTGGAATTCAGTAATTTCAGATAATCCAACAATCGTACGTAATTTAATAATTCGATAATTCAATTGAAACTCAATAAACTTGGTAATCCTCAGATTGCACCTCAGAATACATACGATCCAATTTTACGAATACATTTAACCCCTTATCCTGCAATATCGTGTCAGACTTATGATGAAGATTTCAAATAGAATCTGATAAACATAAATATTATTCAATTTGTTCGAATGCAAACTACATATTATTGCTCCGTCGTCAATTATTATATCTTAGAGCACACGTTGCCATAAAGTAAGGCCGGAATTTTATTTTAGTTTCAACAAATTATTAATAACAAAGTAGTTAGATCGATCGCAGTTCAGAAAGAAGTCGTGGGGCAAGGGGTTATAAAGTGTCTTTTCTAGCTTCCGTTTGTCTATACCGCCAGTCGTCCAATTAAATCGGATAATCGAGGTTCCACAATGTTAACTCCCCGAAGATCTTCGTATGTTATAAACCCACGAGGATCCCAGCGATCAGCCGTTCCGTTCTCTCCAATCTGGTGCGCGTAATAATTCATCCCGACGAAGCTTTCGAGATTTAGCCGTTCTACGGGCCCGATCGATACATCTTTTCTCGACGGAAGCTCATTAAAATTTCACCGGCAGAGTTGTCTTGATCTTTGATTTGCTCGGCGGAAAGTTTCGCCGCGCCGTGGAACCTTGCGGGGATCAGACCGATTTCAGCTTCAAATTCACTTTGACTTCGACTGGTGCTCGGGTTCCCACGGGATACATCGCAGCCTGGTTCGACGTAGAAAAATCGAGGGAAACCTGTGCCCGCTCCACTTTCGTTATCTCGATAGATACACCTGTTAAGGAACAGCTGCACTTAAAGCTAAAAAACAGGAGGGAAACCATCGACCGCTGAAAACGTTTCCAAAGACGCGTGTCTCGTATTCGTTTAAATTACATCGAACGTTGTTGGGCAAATATTAGATCGGCCAACGAGTCCCGTCGTCTCACTTTCCAACGTGGCGTTTATACTATAACGCATTAATAAATATTCGAAACAGGCAAACCGAAGGACAATGGAAAGTTTTCGAATAAAACACCCGACGCATAGTTCGGCGTTCCGTTCAGCGTGGCGAAATTTTTGTTTAAGCTTCGTTTTAAAAGTATGAACTACGAGACTTCTGAAATAATTTCTAATGAATTTTCATATCATAAATTAAATTATTATTATCGAAACGTGAGCGTGTGTACTCTGTATTTCGGCTAGAAAAATTCGGGCTTGCGGAAGGAATTAATTTGTAGCTTAATTAACGTCTGTTCTTACACACGCTGAGCTGCGCTGGTATATTTTAATCTGCGGAAGAAATTCAATCATTAAAATTGAAATGTTCCCGTATAAATAATTTAATTAACAACGCGAGCAACGTGGAATTCGTGTTTTAAATATTTTGTAACATATTTCCGGTCGATTAAGTTCTAACCTCTCTTTATTATTTTATCAGGCTATAGTTAGTTATCATCTGTCCCATTATTTATTAGTGCCGTTAGTTAATTGGTTCTTATCTAATTCATTAGGACGCTGCTGTATCACGAGTAAAACTAGCCCGCGACTTCGTAACCGAAAAATCGAGAACTCGACCGCTGTTAGGAGGTTATAATGTTGGATGATTGGAAAAATGTTGTCTAGTCTGGACGAGCAAGCGACTTCGATTCCTTTGATATTTCCCGGACGAATACAAAATAAAACGGACACTCGTTTCGCGAAGCGTGCTACGGGAATGATGTGTCGGCACCCGTGAGGCTCCCGAATCCAATAATGATTCGAATATTACCTCGGGACTAGGGTTTCACGCTATTTCCTCTGTGTATCAGCGTAATTTTATAAACACTTTGAAAATTTTGCGCCAACGTGCGGCTTCGCCGCGCTGAGATTGCTTGCCGTTTTAAGGTTTCGTCTACTTTGCGGGAAAATAATTACAAAATCACAGAACGGAACACTTTAAATCTTTCTTCAGCCCCTTTGAGAAGTCGCATTTGTTCAGCTTCCGTGCCTGATTTCACTTCGAGACCGACGTTCGCAAACGCTCAACGTAAAATTCGATCGGAAGGGAACGCAACGACGCAACCGATAAATAAAACACCGACGGACAGCGAAAAAAACACGCGGAAATATTTCAGTAGCTTTCTACCCTGCCAGATTTTTTGAGCTTTTCCTCGATTTAATAATATTCTCATGTTCTTCTCACTAGATTTACGTTTATTGTACACTTCGTTGTATTGTTTCTAGATAAATAGGTGTTCTTTCGTAGGGATCTTGGGAATTACTTCGAAGACATAGAATTGGGATATGTAACCGAGTAGTTAATAATTGAAATCAACTTAAACTTCTCCTACATAATATTTGTAAAATTTGATATGTAAGAAAGTTTTAATTTAATATTATAATATTTCATATTCTCGAGTTTCCTGGTTCTCGTTTCATGAAGGATAATTAAAAAATATTTAAAATGTGTAGGAAAGTCGAGTACTGTAACAGAGCTAGGAAAATTGCAATTAACCTATACCCTTAGGTGTTCGCAATTTTCAAAAGCTAATGTTCCAAATCTACAGGCGAATTACGGCACGCGTGAAATAATCGGCGTATCGAACGAAATTAGCCGTCGATTTTCCAAAAACGCAAAGGAAACCCGTCAATCGTCCGGCGACAAATTCAAATCGCAAACCATCGAATTACTCGAATGTCACGCGCGGCTTTTCTTTATCGGGTTACGAACCAAATTTTCGGACCGCGATCGAAATCGTGTCGGTCGTCGGTATTTACGATGTGACGAAAGTATTCCGATCCGGGGAATCTAGTCGATCGGAATTATTATCGACTAGGTTAATTTTCGTTAAATCGCAAAGTACGAATTCCAATTAACACCGCGCAATGACCCGGGCCGAGCTCGTTATTCCCCTGAAAATTGTGAATAATTCGCTGAAATCCATGGTGAATGTGATCCAGTAAAATACATCAGGCTAGGCAAACATGGCGGACGGAGAAGAAATTACGACCGAGGCCGGTGTCACCACCGCCGACGCGACGGACGGTATAACTGAAACTGAAGACGAAACGAAAGAGGAGACGAAAACAGATGGCTCGACCCGCGATATCAAGAAAAAGAAAAAGTTCTCGATAAAGAAGTGCATGGAGAAACGATGGAAATGCGACGACATGCCACCGTGGAAGGTTTTCATAAACGCGTAAGGAAAAGTCTGGAAAACGGGATGACCTAATTGTTAACCCCTTTGCGGACGAACGTCGACATTTTGGCGAGATCAGCACCAAGTCGCAAACAAATGATTTAATTACTAAAACAGCATATCAATACGTAGATATATAATTTACCCTCATCTGCTGACAGTTGTCTACACTTCAAAGAACCTTCGTTTGCAAAGGGTTAGCACTAAACGTACCGTAACCGGTCAAATGATCGGTTTTAAAATCAGATTGAAAATACTGCGTTTTCTTTTGTCAATTTAACTTTATATCGGTTCTTCTATTATCCAATCAATGAGTTTTCCCATTTTTATCTTTTCTTCTAGTTCTGTTTCCATTCCGAGAAATCGATAATCTTTACTTTTATTTCGCAATCAGTTATTCGACGCGTTACTTTAGAAATAATTGTGTACAAAGTGTCGGTACGTTTAGTGCTAACTCTAGAATTCCGGAATGCGTCCATTCGACGTATATCGAATTTCATCAATATTATTTGGTACCTAAGTGGACGTTGATATCGGTTGGTGCAGTTTCACAAATGTGCATTCTAATTGTCTAGTTTTAAACTTGCCATTTCCAAGTTCTCTATGAGCGAACACCGGTTTCTCTAGAAACAGTAGAATAAATGATAATTGTTCGTAAACCTAGTGTTAACGTCGACTTTAAAAATCAAGGATATCTTAATGAATTGTAGTTTCAACGGCAAATTAAGATTGTAATGCGGGGTAATGAGATTATCTGCTTTTTAATTTTAATTAATAAAGGAGTTAATAGGTTTCTTGAATATAAATATTTGTTATCGAGGAAAGTAAAATTCTAGAGAGGAAAGTTTTCCAATAAGATTTGATATTATTTTCAGATTCTTGGAGGAGCAAGTGCAATTAGCGAAGCATGATATATTTAAACACAGGAAACCAGCACCGGCACGGAAGTTTCCCCGAATTCAATCGGAGGAAGACTTAGCAACCCCGCACAAATGTTTGCCCCTTAATGCTTTCCAGCTGCGGGATCAGCATGATTTGCCGAATAAGTCGGATCGTTCGAAAATGATACGAATTTGGAGGAATATGCGCTCGAATTTGCCGGTTGGTAAATGTTTCCACTGCTCGAAAGCATAAAAAACATCGTATCATCTTACCACGAACAGACAACTTTTCTAATAAAAAATATTCCTATTTGCAATGGCAATTCGAAGAAACATACTGAATAATAAATAAATAAGTTAAATACAATTGAAACGAATTGAAAAGAGTGAAACTGGCCACACAGAATGTGTCAAAATAAAATATTCTTCATATTACATAATCACTATTACGTCAAAACTAATAAAATATCGTATTATACATATAAAATATAAAATATAAGAAACAAATTATTTCTAAATAATTCTAAAAAATAATTAAAAGTAATATTATTATTGGATAATATTATATTGTAATGAGAACAATAACAAATAGCTTATTTTTTAGAAATATTTAGATATTATATTAAAATATAATAATAATAATTATTATTATAAGAATATTATCCAATAATAATGAGAACAATATTAAATAATTTATTTTCTAGAATCTATATGTACCATTAATTCACGATTAGATAAATAATAACGGAATAATAAATATTATTAAAAACATACCTTGAAGGTCCACGTGTCTAAATCAGACATGGACGTAGCGCCCGAGGTTTCCAAAACTGACAGCGGTAAATGGCCCGGGCTGTGGCCGTGCACAACACGGGACATAGTGAAGGAATTGAAGGAACGCCGTAGACAGAAACGGAGACAACGGAAGGACTTGTTCCCCTGCGAGCCGGACGCAGACGAGGATGTCCTGGACGATCCGCAGAACGACTACTCCGACCGTAAAGAATTGGGCCACGCGAGGATACCGCCGGTTTGTCCCCCACTCAGCAAAGAATGGGCAGTGGATCGGGCTGCTGGTGAACAACCCGGATTAGTCGACGGTGATTACATCGTTTTCGAGTTACCGTCGAAGGGGAAGGGAACCAGAATTTATGCGGACGTGTGTATACGCGGCTTGAAAGGGATGCATTTGCCGGAGCTGGGACTCTTCCGACAGCGTCGGAAAACGTGGAAGTTCTGCTTCTACCAGGCCATCGTTGCGCTTCTGGCTAAAACACAATTAAGGTTATTATTCGTTTATTGTTGTAACAGGTTGACCGGAAAGTCTTGTTTTGTGTTTCAACGTGAAGATCGAATAATACATTTTAGAAACATTTAGTTAAATAAATGTGACATATATTCAGTTAACGGTCACGTTACAAAGAGATAAACTAGGGGACACTGAATCTAATAACGCTTTCTGTTGAACTTTGTTTAAAAATGCGACGAAATTATCTGGTTGCATTGGTATACTGTAAATTCATCCCAAAGAATTTGTTTTTCCATAAAGATGCACGGACAAATGATGATCGAATTTAAATAATTAGATTATTGTTTTTTATGTTTTACGATTGATTCTGTGACTGAACTGCTCGGGATTATTTTATTTTTAGTCACTTCGTAGCGGGGAAACGAATGCTCATGTATCCATGCTCACTATGGATATACAGTTACCTTAAAATTTAAATATTCATAACCGTAAAATAATATTCGGCTTCAATAGACGTCAATTGAATAATATTCGTGTTCATTAAATTCAATTTAAAATCGTCACCGTGAGCCGACATTGCAATGCGGGAGATTGATACATCAATCAATCAAGGCGGAATCAAGGGTTAAAAACCCCAAAACAACCAAACTTCTGACATTTTAATCGAATTCAAATACAAAATTGTTCGAGTCACTGTCTGTTTCAAGAAATTAGAAAAGAATTTCCATTCTCCTTTATTATCCTCGATTTATCCCTCTAATTTCCATTGCACGAGAATCATTCTCAAATTCTCATCAATATGTATCATTACAAGATACAAGTACGCATGGGGCGCGAACATCGATTACATCTACGACCACGCGTGGATGCTATACACCCACATGGGCATGATCAACGTGAAGGAGAAGCAACGATTGGACGACATCGTCGTGTACAATTACAAATACAGCATCGAAGTCGAGTTGCTCCGGGAGCTGAACGACGTGCCCGTGATAACCACCATTCCCTGGGACTACGAAGAGCCAAACTTAAAACGCAAACTGAAACTCGAGCGCAAAGAGCTGATGAACGTCCAAGTAGAGCTCGGCTCCGAAAAAATCACCGATGATCAAAAGTCCTCGGTCCACGAGGGGATCAAGAAGATCGAGGATTGGTTCGACAAGCTAAAAGTCCGCTATCGAAATTGCATATTCCGCACCACCCGATTCTGCCTAGCTTTCTGGAAGGACAATCTTTTCTGGTACTTGTATAACCCTTACCGCTGCGACGAGTTCGGTTTCTGGGACGACAACGGGTTCGCCTGTATCCTAAAGTTCTGCTCGAAAGAATCTTTAAGAAGACATTTAATGATACTAATGTTGAGAGCGTACGTCCATGTCGTTCCGACATCGTCTATACAGAAGCCTCGAGGAGAAGAGTCCCAGCCAGAGTCAATCCTGCTAGGAGAAGACGCTCCGGTTGTAGCTCAGCCGGAAGAGGAACCTTGGGAGGAAGAAAATTTCACTGTCCAGATATACCACGTGACTCATCATTGTTGCCAGATCCACAATCTGAAGCTGCTTCAGCGGACGGCGCCGAAGCCAGCCCAAAGACTCGTGAAGAGGAAGACGATAGACGATTGTCCATTCGATCCTCTGGACGTTAGGGATCCGTGCACGATCGAGCAAGAAGAGGGCGATCTGAGGGACGCGATCGAGAAACCGACCTGGCTGAAACTGTACAAGATCACCTGGGCCAAGTGTACGCCGCTTGCCCAGAAGAAGAAGGGTAGCAAAGAGGCTACCGGTGGCAAGATGCGCTGGCACCAGTACGTCGTCGAGGAGTCCAACAAACTGTTCTCGCTTTGGGGCGAGCTGCACATCACGGACGGCATGTTCGACAGAGAGAACCGGGGCATGCAGACGTACGCTTGTTACGTGGTGTGCGCTGGGATGACGAGGATCATGGCGCCTGAGTACTGGAGCTCGAAGACCCTGGACGTAATCGTGATGTGCGGGGACAGGTATGTGGCAGGTGAAAAGGGTGGAGCTGGTAAAGTGGGAAAATTGAACTTGTAATTTTGTGAGGATGATTGTTAACCCCTTGGCGTACTATTTACTTTCACTACTAAGCTCGGTTAATATTTTACTATCGAGAATTTGGAAGAAATGCAACAAAATTGTCCATTCTACTTCAAGTGAAAATTTCATTCGAGTACATTGATAATAGAAAATAGTTGTTTGCTTTGATCCATGGGTAATGAACAACAGTGATTGTCGTTAAATTAATCTAGAAATCTTCGTCGCGAGTCTCACTCGTCAGTGTACGGCAAGGTTAAGTTGATGTTTGAGTGCTGGTGTAAGGTAATAGTTAAATAGATAGTTAAGATATGTTGTAAAGTTGAGTGACCGTGGATACATGTAATCAAGATAGTCGAGTGCTGTTAATATGCTTAACTTCTATGAGATACCTTCGTATTGGTCAAAACTGGTTTCTGAAAATATTTATTGGATCAAACTAATAACGATAGCTGGCAAAAGATTGTCAAATGCAGTTGTCATTAAATTTTCAGGAGAAAATCATCTCACCCTTTTCCATTGGTTTATCACAGATACTACACGCACAGCAAGTTAGAGGCAGAGTTCAAGGCGACCAAGACCGAGTACAGTCACGTGAACTGCTGGAACAGGTACCTGATGAGCCATTTTAAAATCGGGGAAACGATGTTCGAAGCAAAAGTGTTGCCAGCTATTTGTGGCAGGCTTTACTCGAAGTCTGCCAGGTATCTGTGGCAGTGTTTGGAACAGATGTTCCTTAAGTATCAGTTCGGTATCCTCACCTGCGAGAGTTCTTGCCTGGGGATCTTCAAGTTCTGCGGTGCTTATTACGTCTGCGACGTGAACTCCGTTGGTCCGCCATTGTTCACTTATGGGGAGGGTGCAGTGTACCTTCTGCGAGCTACATATTTTTATAAATTCATCACGATCTTGGTACTAACTGTTGGCTCACCGGAGTGCAGCCAGTTCGCCCTGAATCCCATTGAGATTCTCAAGGTCATGGACGTCGGGTTAGCCGCCCTTCCGATCGGAAGGGCTGAGAAGAGGAGGGACAAGAGGTTGACCAAGATCGAGTGCCCATTCGACGAGGAGAAGAAGAAACAGATGAGAAAATGGAAGGGCAGGAGGCAGGAAACTTCCAAGACTATCGATAAAATGTGCTGTAAAGGCGCTGACTGAAGCCATCGCTGATTTTTCTTCTACTTTTGGTCCTGTATATGTGTATAAAAGAATTATAAATATTCGAACTCGTGAGATTCTTCAAGCCTCATTTCTATGCATTTATTCTACCCAAAATATTCTGAAACTGCAAAGTCAAAGAGTACTAATCAGCAGATTCTGAATATTTCATTTTGAAACATTCGATAGAAGTTCTTTAAAATTCTATAGAGTTTTAACGGAATAATAACTTTCTATTTACCAAAATTCTTTTGTTTACTAGACCTTACCGAGTTATTAACACTGGATTTACGGAACGAGTCAGTTTCGCTCATATTGAATTTTATAAGCATTATTTGGTAAATGTTTGGGTCGATTTTTATTAACGCAGTGATGCAAATATGTATCCTAATTGTCTACTCTTAAACCTCTAATTTCTAAAATCTAAATGAATCGATAACAATGTTTCTAAGAACAATAGAACAAACTGTACAGTAAATGTCAGTGAATCTAGTGTTAAAACTTCTAACACTTAACGTCTAAAAGGAATGCTCCCAATCACATACAATCGTAGACAATAGATACGAATCCTCCGACTTTATCTTATCATTAAAATAATTTCTACTTAACTGTAAAATGAAATTAAACAAAAGATCCTGTAGAAGAGACGGGTTCAAGCTTCTTGCCAGCGTGGAGAACCGAACACCGTGTGGCTGCACACCGTGTCCACCGCCTAGCTCCGCCGAGCAAACAGCCGCGGGTAGGTGCACCAGTGCACGGAATTTGGCGGCTTTGAATAATTAAAGAAAAAAAAAGCTTTCCCGGGGCGGAGGTAAAAAGAAGCCGCGTTTAAGTCGATCGTCTTTAGGTCTCAGTGCAGCGACGACGGCGCGGAACCTATTAAACTTGCACCGCAAAGAACCGTCTTAGTTCGTAGGTCGCCCTCGGGATTTATGTACTTACCCGGAACTTCCACGGAACTCGGCGAACTTGCGGTGTCCATGAGTTACTGCTACCCCGAGCGAGCCAGGTGCTCCTTCACCCCTATCGCACAATACTAATAATATAATCGTCGAGGTACGTAGAACTAACTTCAGCTACAACGACGCCAGAGTCCGTCGAGGGATTTTAATCACTGATCCATTCTGTAACGAGATTACATCGGGTGTGCATACGGCGGTCGTAGCAGAGTGGTGACGGGTTCTTTCGTCAAATATTTGCAGGACCATAAATTATTATTCTTTATCAGTATAGAAATTATACGCATACACTAATGAATATACCAATAAACGAGATTTTGCGATACAATAACATCTTCTGTAATTTTCATATAGGTACACATTTCCTTCCAGCTTTCTCCCTTTTCCAAATTTACGCGTCTGACGGTTAGTTGTTCACACATGTGCACATATTATACATTGTACTGTGCATAGCGTATTAAATAATTCCTCGATAATTGTTCGGCTGTGTATTATACCGGTTAATGAACAACTCCCGCGGGAATCAATAAAATCGTTGTTTTGTTTCAATAATTTATTTCACTGCCTATTATACACATCGAACGTAAGCTGTATGTACAAACGTATTTACAACCTAACTCCGTATTTACATGTTCCCCTCCCGTTCTTTCCTTCTGGATAACCAATCCACCGGACTCTAAATGAAAAAACGAATCTAACGTCTACGTTCCGACTACGCCACTTCCAGGTCCGAGCTGTCGGTGTCCTGTTCCGGTTGCTGCTGTTGTTGCTGCTGTTGCTGTTGCTGTTGTTGCTGTCTGGTTAACAGCAAGTGATCCGCCACTTTGACGGCCGCCGCTGGCAGGCCGTCGTCGGGACGCTGACGTTGCTCCAGTTGAAGCTTCCGCAAATTCTCCTGCTCCTCCCGCTTCTGTTTACGCCATTTTGCGCGACGGTTCTTGAACCACACCTGGAACAGAGAGTATCTCGATTTTAATGATAGCACTACGTACCAATTGGAATTTCTTATTTAGAGTCCTTTGGAAGAGTCAGAATGATACATTGGTTAAGCTTCGAAATGTTTCTGTATTTTGTTCATTTTAGAATTCCTCGTAACAGAAGCATTCTCGTAATTCCGATAACTGCAAAATACAAATTTTGGAACGGGTAATTTTAATTCCTTTGTAGTTCTAATATTAAGTAGCTTTTTCATGAAGTTCGTGCAACTCCCGTAGTTCCTCGCAAAAAGAAAATGGAAGTCTTACACCGTTTCGATCTACTTTTTCTGTTAACATCTTTATAAAAGGGAAGTTTTCTTGAAAAGATTCTTTAAGTTTCAAAGAAATATGAGTTACGAACAGAATCTTCAACTTCAGAGATACGGTTTTTCAAAGATTATTTAGCGATACGTATATCGATGTATTTATTAACCTATTTCTATCGTGATTCGTGTTCTCGTTTAGTTGGTCACAACGCGAGCGCATGGAACTGCTCCAATTACTCTCTATTTATCGCAAATCTCGAGTTCTTGGTAATAATCAATATAACAGCGAATTAATTACGGTTCTCGTTGAACCACACCGTTGATCCGGCTACGAGTTTCTCGGTACTGAATCGCAGAATTGTTGAGAGACCTCAATTTCTATCGGGATAGGCGCAACGGTTAATTGATAAGCCCGTTTTACCTGCGCGTTGCCTGTGTTATTCATCGCGAGGACTCGTAACAAGGCGAAAGGGAGCCTGCGAAGATCAAAAGGCTTCATCCCACATTCGAAATCACCATTCGTTCCTCACGCTTGTCCGATTCAATTGAAACGAACGCCGACAATCAATATCTCTGTTGCTTCCAGTCGATCATTCGGCGTTTCGGATATTCCGCTCATCCCCCGTCTAATTAATTAAGAATCCTTTCTCGTCGGACTTTACGATTCGTTCATGCATTTCCTATCTACAAAGTTAGAAACTTATTCTTTAATATCATAAGATCCTTGCTATTAGTTCACAATAGTTCACAATTAATTCTAATCTATCATGGCGACCGCGTCACTGGGACAAACCGACAATGAATTTAATTCAAAACAACTTACCGTGAATTGTTTCGTACATTGCGAAACGTAGTAGAAAAAAATGTAGTAAAGTCTCTATTTAATTTTAAGCCTGATAAAATCTCTCACGGAAAGACCAAAATTGTTTCCTGACTCCATTTCCTGTAAACCAACGTAGAAAAATGTACGTTTGCCAGAAGAAGCACGTTCTATTCGTCCCTCAGAGGTTTCACAGTTTAGGATGAACAAAAAAATAGGGAACTAAAAAAGTTTATTGTTCCTCGACTGTTATCGTGTCGTGTCTCTCGAGTTACCTACATTTATCGACTTCGACCGCTATCAAAATCAAGCAATGCATTCCTATCTACTTCTGATATCAACATTCATTTTCCAGTTAAAATACAATTACAATAACGAGACTCATAACAAAGATTTCTAGATTAATTCAATAAAAACCATTATTCATTGTCCACGAATCAAAGGAAAAATCTATTTTATTACCAATCTATGGTCTTCAAAGTAAATTTGTGGTAGAATAATAAATTCTTTCGCGTTTCTTCCAAATTGTCAATAGTGAAACGTTACACGAACCTATGTGGCAACGCATGTAAATACTACACCAAGGAGTTAAATGAAAAGCATTAGCAAGACTGATCTTAATAAAAAGAAACGTGCGTCAATAGGTTAAGCCATTCTTCAAATTACTTAAAAAAATGTTCATTTTGCGTAAAGTTCCGCAGTTCGATCAGCTTTCACATCTCGGCACCTGTCGTCCCCGTGTTTCTGCATTCTGTTGATGCAATCACGGGAATAGAGGGACCGTCGCGCGTGTAAACAGTCGTCATGCTTCTTTCCAAACACCGAGATAGAGTGCTTTAGGCCCGTCCGTCCCTCTCCCGGGACCGTTCCCCCGTCCCACCCTCTAAATACTCTGTTTCCCGCGTTTTCCTCTTTCTCCATCTGAAAAGTCGCCTTTCTACTAATTCTGTACAAACACTGAAACTCTTGCCCGCCGCGGCAGGTGCACGGCAGGTATATGTTGTTTCAAAGTCTTTAAAGACTCTCGAGACCAGGGGATTTCCTTTTGCCGCGGAGCCGACCACGCGGGTGGTCCGCCGCGCCGCGATAAGTGTGAATGACTTCGGGATTGTTTGGGCAAATTGGCCGCCACGGGCGTACGCAATATGAATTCCCTGATTCTTTACCTCCGTCCCCGGAATGTTTGCCTCGGGATTACGATTACACGGAACTCCTTATCGAGATTTGAAACGCGCGGCGCTGCAACAACGGAAATAGTAACTTCTTTCATTCTTTCCCCCCTCGGAGTTGCTCGGGAATTTGTGCTGAATAAATAAGATATTTGCACAGGTTCAGTGTTTAAGAATAATTTTATGGGCACGAGAATTGTATTAGGGAAAGCCTAACGTTTGGTGTTACAAGGTGTTCTTCATTTTTCAAATTCGAAACGTGGGGGACTGTAGCGGAGTTAAGGAAATAGAAACTTCTTTTCTTTTTTTCTTCTTCGGAGTTCGTCGAGAATTTCTGCTGGATAAATCAACTGTTTGCGCAGGATCGTTGCTCGGGAATGATTTTATGGATATAAGAATCGTATTATGACAATTGTAAAGTTTAATATATTGTATGTTTCGAAATTCTCGAAAATCCGAAGCATTCTAATAATAGTTACAATGCTTAGTAATTTTGCTCAAGCATCATGTAAGACCACCGTGTAATAATTAGAAAGGATTCACGGCGAGTGCACGATCCCCAAAGGTAACATCTGCAGCCAAAAGGAGCAGGAGACTGATACTGAGCATCAATCTCCCCGCAATCCCCTTAAACGGGACTAGGACACTGTCAGAAAAGGATTTTTCCAGCAATCCAGTCTCAATGACGCCGTCCTAAGTCTATTCGAGCGTCCTTACAGCGCCGTCACTGAAACCGTTCCCACAGCCTCGAGAAATCTATCCACGGAACGATCAGTATCACTTTCGAAGGCAACACCTGCTCGAGTTATCATTTACAAATCAAAATAATGTTAAATATATAAGGCGTTAAATTTGATTCTGGCAAATTATTTCCGCTATGATTGAAAATAAGAAAAAATGGCTAAATATGATGACCTTCACGGGACTTTTTTTATCGCCATCAGATATATTTTAAAACCATGTACCATTTAGTCACTCCCCCTTACTTTCAATAATAACAGAAATAATTTAGGTGTTCTAGTTAAAATGAACACCCTGTATACAATCTTTCCTGCCACTCTATATTGTTCTATTAATCCACTGTTCTAGTAATCGTCTAACAGAAGATTTCAGTAAACACAGCTCAATGAGACTTTCGTTTCACTCCAATCCGAACAAAACGTTCCACACGATTCTTTTTGTCAGTTTCCATAGATTAATGCACACCAATTAGCATTGAAATAATAAATACACAAACAAACATTACGTATAAACGTGTTATTCCATTTTACCGTTTTGATCTGACGTTTCGAACGTGTATCCGGCGGATTAATATGGCGTCGGGCAAAAATCGAATTGCCTCGATTAAACGGGAAGTAGCTCGTGACAAATTAATGATTATACGCGGCACGAGCCTTTACAGCGCTAAATACCCTACGAATTCTATTCGTGCCGGTCGCCGTGCACGTGTGCGATTAATGCATGTGCGGGCCCAACGCATGTATTGTCGAAGTAAACACATTAACTCGAAAGCTTTCAATCTAGCATGCAACTTGTTGGCTCAAGTCGAGCGATGCCCGGTAAATACCGACCACAAATAATTTTAATGGCCGACATGAAAGAATTATTAGTCGTTCCCGTTCCGCGCATCAAGGCGACAAAACACCGGGCCGGCTCTCGTCATCGGTACAAATTGTACGCGGACGGGAGAGATCCGAACGGTCAATGTTTGTCAACCGGGAACCCAATATTCTTCCAGGTTCGAGAGAGTAATTTGTCAGTTTAGATAGGCTACCGGTGTCGGGAAGCCTCTGTGGGCTTGCCAGTGAAATCCTCGAAACAGTGTCCGGTCCATAAAAGTTTTCGTCGAGAGCCGAGGATAACACGGCGGCAACAATAATACGATTTAAACATTCCATTAGAGTATATAAATATAAGAAAAATAAACAAAACTTAGAAAATAAGATGAAACGAAAACGGGTGCTAAGTGCTTAGCATTGAAGAAATTCGGTGACTAAAGAAGCTAAGCTATTTGTCAACTTTCCGTTGCTTGGTGAATGAAATTTGATAGTCATTGTAGTAGATGTTACCCTAGATCACTAAATACTTGTATTCATGTTCACTAGAAACATCGTTGAACGTCCTCTGTGTTCTAATTCTCTTAGAGCAGTTCAAAGAAGAACTTTTATTGGCCCCACTTTGTACGAAATAGTTTACAGAAATTAAAAGTTTTATAGAAACCTCTCCATCATATTTAAGTTACGAAAAGGGGAAGAAAGCTTCTATTACTTCTACAGTTCTCCAATCTTACCTCGATCCTTTCCTCCTTGAGATCGACCTGCTGCGCGAGCTGCTCCCTAAGGATCACGTCCGGATAGTGGGTCTTATCGAATGTAGCTTCAAGTTGTTCCAATTGTTCCTCGGTGAATATCGTTCTGTGACGGCGTTTCCTCTTCGCCATGGGGCCCACCGCCGCAGCGTTCGGATTTATTTGATAAGGATGAGCCGCATGGTAGAAAGCCGGCTGTCCGTGCAGCGAAACGCCGGCGGCCGCCATTGCTGCCACGTAACCGCCGGAATACAAGCCTGGATATGCAGCGGCTAAACGAACATCGGAAATATTAATAGCATCGTGTTAAATCAATTTTTCTTCCATTAAATACGTTAGAGCTATACGGGAACGCAAGCGCCCACCACCAATGAACGAAGCTTTCATTTAAACGAACACGATGCGAAAGTATAAAGTATCATGTTCGCAGGCCGAGAGTTCTACATTACTTCCGTACACGGATTCAGTTTACATCGGCAATCCTCTTTAACTGTAAAAGAATACTCATGAGCTTCGCCATGGCGCAAAAACGAAGTTCTACGTGGGCCGCAATTATGAAAGTTCAGCAAAAAATATGCGCATCCACGGTGGGAAGACAGAAAAGTAAGAGGAATAATTAACGTTGCGCTTTCTGCGTTTCGAAGATTAAATTCCAATGTGTTTAGCGGTTGAAACGTGCCTCACAGTCAAACGAAGGGAGGCGAGAAATAACATCTTTCGACGGAATGTTTAAACTGTAATATAGTTTAGCACGTTGCAACCCTGTACTCGGGGTTGGAAAAGGGGCGAAAAATACAGACCGGTCCCCGGGAGGGATGTTTTGGTTTAAAATCTCGAAGAAAGCTGCTTAGAGGCGACGTCGCCGCATAAAAATGCGCGAAGGGCGTATTTGTGCTTTCAACCGGGCTTGCTCGGTCTCTTTCCCGCGGGCTTGCATATTTTCCCGTTCCTCGTTTTTCATCTTCCTTGCGCTGGGATTGCAAGGAGCTAAATCGTTCGTGCGTGATCGAAACGGATTGCGGATTTCTGGCCCGCGCATCCCCAATCTGCGCCTGTGTACTCCCTCTCTCTCTCTCGCTCTCTCTCTCTCTTCCACTCACGCTTTCTCTCGCGAGTGAAATACTTAAAGCCCTCGGGGGCATAAAGGAAATTTCGTTGCCAGAACGCGTCGGGCCCTCCGAGGATTTACGCCTTCTTTCATTTTTCCGCTACGAGGCCTTCGCGCAATACGCGCGCCACCAAAAATTGTCGCGGATGTCGCCGGGCTGCTCGCGAATTAGCAGCAACTCGCGTTTGCTTCGGCAGAATAACGTGAATGTAGAAAATATTCTTGCGAAGTTTCTTCTTCTGCTTGTGTAGGAGATATCGTGCAAGTGAGACGGCAACGACCCTCCAAGTCCTACCTCAAAAACATCGGAAATATGCAAGAAAATTGTAGGATCGGGCAGACGAGTTTAGAAGACCGTTGTTCTTCAACAAAGGCCAAACGCCGCGGTTAACGAGCTCGACGGTGAATTGTGTCTTGAACATCATGGAAAGGAGCAAGGAAGTGACGAACTTGGATGACCACGACCGAAACCTAGGCCAACGCGATTGCCAATACCTCGATTATGGTGTATGAGCATCTATGTGAGAGAGACAGGGAGTTAGATAGAGGAAGGGTGTGAAAGAGAGAGCACGAATGCTTTTAAAGCACAAAAATGAGGGTGCCAGGGGATTTTAAGAAATAGAATCGTAATAATCCAAGTTACCTAATGTGTGCGTGTGTGTGTGAGAGAGAGAGAAGCGAGATAATAATCGTTTGTAACAGTAATAGTATAATTAAGTATATTAACATTCTGTAATAACGACCCGAAAGTTAATTTGACTCCAATCCGAACATAAAAACCCAACAGTTGTTATTGTATTTATTTACTCCTTAGAATCGGTTGGAGAATTTTGTTTGGCTTGTAAGATGAGAATGATGGGAACGAAAAATGAATTGCGTGATAAAGCTCAGTGCTTGCGTGAAACTATACACGTTATCTACTCGTCCATTCAAATATGCATAAAAGCTGTTTGTTACGCCGATTATTTATAAAGCGGATTATAACCTCTTAAAAAGTCGAACTTGCCCGAATAAGACTCACGACGAGAGTTTTAATCTCAAGTCTGCGGATATGAATATCATTTGTGTTCCAGAGGCAATACTAATATTCCATCATCAAATATTAAATGTTCAGAATGGGCATAACAATAAGTTATTCAATCGATCATTAATGATAAAATAATTATTGCGAGTACAGTAACGAATGATACCCTAAAGCAGGGGATAAACCGTAAAAGCTCCATCCCCTACGATCACTCTCAAATCCTTCTTAAAAGAGGAACTTCATCAAGAGTGTATTGATAAACTACAGCAAAAATTTCTCATGAACTCACTCCCATAATTTCCCATTCAAAAACAAATTGGTCACCCTGCTAGTTTCGGAAACTTACCGAACAGATCAGACGTGAAGGCCAAGTGATGGATCTGCTGTTGAAGAGGATGAATGGCGGCCGTCGTTCTCGATCCCATAGCTTCTGGATTCTGTATTATGGATCCCAGGCCCGCGGTATTCCCCGGTGTCATGTTCCCGATAGGTCTAGGTGCCAGAATATTCTCGATAGTGAAAGCTGACGTGGGTGAGGACATGGTCGCCGAAGAGCTAGGTCTGGAAATCTCGCGCTGCCTGAATCGCAGATCCTCGGAGGTCAACGAACTCCTGGAGACAGTCTTCTCGCAGTCGACGTCGTGCCGCCTCCCGCCGATTCTGCTTTGTTCATCGTTGCTCTTCAGCTTCTGCTGCAAACTTTCCGGCGAGTAGTTGTACAAGTAACGATGCCCGTAGCCAGATATGCCGGGACCATCTTGCAGAGGACTGGACGGTTCCGTCATCGGGGAACGCGATCTGGGCGAGTCACTCGCATAGGTGCTCTCTACCATGTTACGATGGCAGACGATGTTCAATCTCAAACTGTCCTCTCTATCTCGACACTTCTTCCAACGAAACCTCTTCGAACTTCAAACTTCCTCTAAACTACAACCAACGGAAAGACATTCTCCAGCGTCACCAGCGCTGTCTAACGAGTTCCGTCGCTAGCTTCTCAATCTCCTGTCGCCAAATATCAAACTCTATCACATCAATTCCTAACCAAGCGTCACATGTCAAATCACAAGACTCTGAATCCTGAACAGTTTACGAACTCTTCGTCAACCGTTCGTTCCCCGGTCACAAACACAGCGCACTAATGGTTCCCTCCTAGCTAAAGAATATCTTCCAAACGAGTCCTCCGCAGCTAGACGCTACTTCTCGCAGGGAAGTCGTGTGTCACTGGATTCTCATTGAAGAAAAGTGCGAACAACAAGGTCGGTCGGAGGTGTCAACGGAAGAGGATCGTAACAAGTCCCGTCCAAGTCCTTCCTCCTCTTTTCCTTCCTCAGCCACGACCGGACGGTCTCGCACGTAGAGATCCGAGCACGCAGTGACACGACGACGGGACATAAACGGTATCCGCGACGTCTGTACCCCGGCCTCCGTGTGTACGCGTTGACCTCTCTCTCTCGGGGGTGCGCTGAGATTATTCGCCGGCGTCCACGGCTACAGCGGTAGCCACCCCCGTGTCAGTGACAGAGGGACAGAGACACCCTCGAAATATATCCAAGTGAAGTTTCGCCGGAGTTCGTGCCGCGGGGGGAGGGCGAGGCGTGGCCCGGCCTGGCCACGTCCATTTCCCCACCACCTACCGGCATATCCCCTACGCGTTGCCTGGCGAGGTGAGGCGAGACGAGGGTAGCCTGGCAGCGGTGGGGGACCAGGGGTGGCTCACGGATCAAGAGGGAGCGACTCGACTCGATGGTTTCCGGGAGGATGCTGGCGTAGGTGCAATCTCCTGATGACAGACAGGGTGGGAAAAAAACCGGTGGTGGGAGGAGGACGGAGCGTGGAATGCCCTTTCAACCCCTGACGGAGGAACGGCGCCGGGGGCGAGGGGTTGGATGAGCCGAGGGAGACGCATCCGGGCCGGAAACGGTGGGAGGAAACGTATTTACAGCGGATAATCACGACGTGTCTCGCGTATTACAGAGCTTTCCGAGTTTGCCTAGCGAATCGTATTCGCAAATTAATCATGCTCCCGGAAGTGTTTGGTTTTGGAGCGGCGCGATCGAACCGGGCCCCGGTATATTGTTTCTGAAAATAATTTCACGTTTTCCCTCGCACGCGGAGCAGACCCGTCGGGGATTATCGTGCCGACGTTCCCAGCTTTTTTCCTGTTAGCCTCCCATTCCGCCGTCCCCCGATGTTCAATTCGCGAAAGAAAGTCCGGCCATCGATCCGTCCGGTACGCGGGATAAGATATTTTTCCCCGATGTCGCGATTTATTGCGCTCCCGCGGGCTCGCTCGACGATGCGCGGATCGGACGTAAGGATTCTCATTTAATTAGTTTGTAGAATTGCGGAGGGTTTGTTTCGAATACGCTGCGTGTAGCGTGCTATTGATAGTGCTCTTGGAAATGGATTCTACACGCGAAAACAATGAAGAAATTCCGTTTGTCTGTTTATTAGTCGATTTTGTGTATCTATTGTAGAAGCTTATACTTACATTTTTTTAGTCTTCTACGTGCTGATCTTGAGAGGGTAAGTAACTTGTGAAGGTAAGCAGAAATTCGCTGTAATTCGAAAACAATGTCGGCGGGAAGTATGTTAATATGAACTCTTTCCAATGTTTACATATGTAGAATATACTTCCAAGAAGTCTCGAAGCAGCAGAAGTATGTTTTATTCAGTTTGCTAGTTTTCCTTTGGTTTCTGATTTTAGTCGGTGCTCGCCGGTTGTATTTCCCGGTGGTAATCGCGAAAGCGGTCGAATCATCGGACTAGAATTCTATTATTCGCAGGGAATCGGAGAAACGCGCGGATGCGTGGTTTAATGTGATACCACGGAATCGGGCGCAAAATTCTGCTACATACGGCTGCGGCACGTTCTGAATATTCATAACGGTGTGTTATCAAAGTAGAGCTGAACCGGCGTAATTCGGCTAATCGCGAAGGCACTAGTCGCTTCATTGATTGCGATGATAGACGCATTACAACACCGATATCGAGGTATTTGAAATTCGAACGTGGTTGGATTATCGACTGAATATTACCGGCTATTCGATGGCGGCTATTTTTATTTCCCACGTTCGCTTCCTCTGTTATTCGCGGTTTAAGTTTAATCCCTCGTTCCGGAGGATTCTGGTTTCTGATTAGACCGGCTAGAATTACTGTATCCCTGATAATTCTCCAACAAAACATGAAATCGTATAACAGTAAATTAACATTAACGAACCTCACTTCGCTCGATGATTGGAAGTAATAAACGCTCAAGTATTTCTCCAAACATTTTACAATGACAATCCCGAACCAATCCTCTCAACTACCATAACATACTTCTAAACTACTAATTCGCTAGAAACTCACCAACCCCTTTTCGATTATCCCTTCATCGGCCAATTCAAAGAAGTTCATTTTCGCATAGAAATCCTAAACTCTCGCATTAGACACCGTGCATAAACACTCACCGTGAGACGCCAGTGGCAAACCTCTCTCGGTACCTCAAGCCCGAATGTTAGCAACGCCGGGGTTTTATCCGTCGTCCCCCGTACGTTTGATCCGGCAGATCTGTTCAATTATTCAAATCCCGCCCAACGCGTCCGTATTAATAACATAAAACCGTTGTAATGTGCATTGACTGTCGTCTTCATTGTTGTCAGGACAGGGGGCCCGGGTGGGGAGGATCGTGATGCGATACGCGGAGAACCGAGCGTGAAAAAGCTTTCACTATAGGCAGCGCACGTACCCCGTCATTGTGATCCTGCCTCCCCGCCCCCTGAAGCTGCACGAACCGGACCAGACCCGTGCACGCACGCTTCGACCCTCGAATCGAAATCTGTGCCAACCTTAATCCTAATCCGTACGTTAATCGTGACCCGATCCGGCGAACCGAATTCCATATCCTTGTCGTGCGTGCGTGCGTGCGTGCGTGCGTGCGTGTGTGTGCCCACCGGTTCAAAGCAGATCGGTTGGATCCTCGAAAAAAGGATCACGAGGAACGGCCAATCGGCGCGCGGCCCCGTGATCCTTCGCCATCCTCTAAACGACATTACACCGAAAATCCAGGTTCCCGCCCTTTGTCCGCGGAACTCGTGAATTTCATTATCGCCGAATAGACACTGAACTAGAAGCGCGACATTCGTATGCTAATCGCAGCGAATTTGCTTAGAAGCGATGTTAGGCCTTGTACCAGTTTAAGCGACTTTGACATTGACGTGCGAGAATCTCGGGAACGGACGCATGATCCTTAGACGGAGGTGAGAAAAGTGGTTCGAATGAATTTAATGTCTCATTGTGCCGATGAAAGTGGACTGCATGGGAATTAGACTGGGTTCGGGTGGACTAGAGATCGTCAGAAGCTGGGTTGGACGGGGTTGGCTAATGGTGTAACGTTCTTTGGAGCGTTTTAGGCGAATTTTCATGTTCGCCAGAGCTTTTGAATCGGATTGGTCGGAGTTGGACGGGTTCCATTGAATCTCGTTGTGTACCGGTGTGAATGGGATTATGCGTGTAATGAGCATCATTTGTGGGGTAAAGAAGCTTTTGTTGGATGACGTAAGCAAAGGCACCAGTTCTAATCTTTGTCTTGGCGTGTAAGAGATTGCAGAATATAGATTGGTTTCTCATGTGCAGCTGGTTTCGAAAACATAAAAATACAGTTCGTCGAAGCACAGTAAGGGTAGTCGGAGGGTAACGATTAGCAAGATGCACGAATTTGGTGCAGACCAACATCGCTGGCTGGCTGTGCGAGTCGGGATTATCCATCCCGCGGGATTATCGATTCTTTTGACTGGGGTGGGATTTTGTGGGAATCTAGTGCTGAAACAACCAATCACTTCTATTAACATTTGAATTTCGCAGCACAAGTTTCGTAATTTCCAAGATTTGAAATTTAATTGTTAACCGTGGAGACCTTTATACTCCCTAAACTTCAAGCGTTCACGCTTTCATTCATGCATTCATTCAACTTTTAAACGTATTCGAATACTCGAGTTTCCAAACTCTGTAATCTGCGCCATTCACTAACCCCAGAAATCAATTCCTTCACGCTGATTCTTTTCATCTCCATATAATTTTCTCCGTTGAGAATACCTCGGGCTACAATACAAACGCTACAAGCGTTCATCATTGTAAACAGAATCCATTCCGGGGAACACAGTCAAATACGAAGATCGCTGGAATCCCAGCAGTTTTTCTACAACGACCGAGCTCCAGGCCGCGTTTCTTATTTGCTGCACAGAAGAGATCGGTGCGGATCTCTTGACCGCCATTTTCGGTTTAAAAAGTTCCCGCGGCGGGTGCGCTTCCACGTGAAGGATCACAATTTCCGCGGTAATCATCGTGAACGAATCCCCTGGCGCTAATGCGTCGACAATACAGATGTTTTCACGTCTAAGCGGCGTGCTAAGTGGATGTCCTCCCTTTTCGACGTCCGCCATTCGCCGAGTCTTAACCGGGGGGTGCCAAAGTTGTACCTGACCGACGCCGCGACGGGATACTCTAAAGGCGCGCGTCTCGCGTCCTCGTTAGCCCCGGGGTTACACTTGACTGGACGCCTTCTTGCCTCTTCGACGGGCAAAATAATCGACGGGAAAAGAGAACCAGCAGCGAAGAGCAGGGACCGTGACTTTTATAATCATTAGACGCTTCTTTTTTATATCTCTAACACTAGAACAACCGAGCATTTATTGAAATTGATATGCAACCCTTATAAAGATTGTAACAATGCATTTTCTTCGATTCCTTCTGATATTCGTTATAGTATTTAAGCGAAACTGTTTATTTTAAAAATCATTTTGGATATTGAATACTTTAATAATATTAATAATTGCAAAATAAGGAAACAAAATCAGTTGACGGGTACAGTAGGTCTAGTGTTAACCTCTTGCCCTATGATTTATTTGTTTAGAATAGTATCATGCAAGATAATGGGAAACTTTATGAATTAATTATTGTAAATTAGTATTATAAATAGGCATTGAATTAATTTTAAAAGTAATTACGAGCGATTTAAATTCTTTCTCATTGCCGATGACTATTATTGACAAGAGAAGTTTGCGTTCGTTTTACGCGAGAGAAGTTTATTCCGGTCACTCATCACGGTTATCGGCAAGAGGAATCGTATTTCAGTTTAGTTATTATATAGCAAAACATGTACGTAAACAAGGCGCTCACGTGTTTACCCGCGGCTGTCCCTTTCCTCCGGAGCAACAAAAACACTGTTTTGTTGTGAATTCAGAGAATTTTATTACTTTGGCCGAATGCAAAGCAATTCTTCACGCTGCGGCGAGCAACCAAAATACAATTTCTCTCATCGATAAACTTTTATGAGCGACCGGAATCGATTCACCTCATCAATAATAGTCACCAGCGATAAAAAAAATATTCCATCGCTTATGATCGTTGTTCACAACGAAAACGTATAATTTTTTAATCGTCCAGGCTTTTGGACATTTTTTCCTGCACTTCGTGATCGATATCCTCAATTTCAATAAAAAAAAAGCGAGTTCCGGCTGCTGACTCTTTTCATAAAAATGTTCGTGGACAACCGTGATTTACCCCCGGCGAGAAGCCAAGGGGTGGAAATTGATCCTGCGAATTATCCGGTCGCCATTTTGAGGTACCCGCTCGTTGTGTCGTCTTCGTTCGACCGTCTCCTATCCCCGTAGGATGTTTTCCGGACCGAGAATGCGGAATCCGAGAAGATCCGGCGGAGAAGATAGCTTAGGGTCTGTGATTATCCAGCGCGCGGAATCTCCGTCGAATACCGGCGAATTGGCAAACTCGCTGCGGGTGGAAAGGGTGAACCACACGACGGGAATCGTTAGCGTGAACGGGTTGATGAAGTTCTCTGTGGGTCGTTCGAGTGAAAAATAGTTGCCTTTATGTTCGTTTGGACCTTTTCCGTTGAAATTTCGGCAATAGCTGCTCGCATCTGTAAATGAATGAACGTGTAATCCACCTTTTTTCTTTAGAAATATTGAAAGTTCTAGTGAATAATTTAACTTTTTTGGAAGGAACAGGTGCGCATGTTAATGAATAATATTTATGAAGTAGTAGTAGTATTATTTATTAATACATGAGGTAATAAATTGTTAACATTGACAGATTGATAAGGTTACGCATGTATGTTTGTCTGGTTCCTTTTTTATGAGATTTTGGCAATAGTTGGTTATATCTGTAAATGGATTAATTATTAGATGAATCACCATGTAATCCATCTTCTTTTAAGACACATTGAAAGTTCTAATGAATAATTTATCCTTTTTGGTAATATCAGGAGTATGTGTTAATGAATAATATTTAGGTAGCGGTGGTATAATTTATTGATACATGGTAATGGATCGTGTATTATAGTAAAAATTGAAGTATCCATTCAATTTCCTGAAATATTAATTTAGATATTTTATTCAACTGCCAGACCCGATGCACTATTGTATCAACGGTAAATTAATAAACAATATGATATGGTTCTTTTATTACATTTTGAAATGTAATTTCGCGAGTAATGAAATTTACGCCAACGTTACAGAAATTAAATGAATGTCATTTACATCTAACGATTAATTATAACGGGAACTGTTGCCCGGTAAAACAATTTATTGATCGTTTTTAGTTTTGATTTCAAATTAACCTGGAATGTGCGTCTGATATTACGAGCGTCCATATTTCTATAAAATTCATCATCGAACGGTTAATGGGAACCGCGAGAAAACACAAAAAATGTGCTCAAAAAATATTGATCATTAAATTAAGATATTTGTATATTATCTGAAACTAAGAACAGAACGTGAAAGAATTCCTTTTGAATTATTAGTAATTGCATTAGCCTTGATAATACTTTTTGCATTCCTAAGCTTCAAAATGGCGTCGCATAGCACATGATTGAACTAAATTCAAACTATTATATATAACTCCGAATTAAAACATTGAATACTTAAAAAAAACAATTGTTTTAATAATTCATTTCTTTTACTTCTACAGTGCAATAACATCCTATAGATACAATCTACCACCAGTACCACGTACTGACACCTATTAAATACCTGTTTACTCTATCTCAGCCGCCATATTTAAAAATCAAACATTGAAGCGCGAAATGCCTTCGACTAAACAATGTCGGATTATTCAAAACTCGCGTGGTCATTTTGATTTTACAAGCGTTTCCCGTGACGCAAGGAAAAGGAACGTCCGTCTTGACCCAAGGAAACCAAATATTTGCATCCTATAACCAACTGAGTTAATCCTCATGGAACTCGACGGCTACGTTGCTCGGACTTCCTCCGTCTGCTAGATTATGATTTTTTCCCCCCCGCAGGATTCGGCGTCTTTTGACTAGAAGTCTGAACCGTGAGTATACGATTTTCGAGGGAGAAACAATATTTACGGTATAGGTTAAGGGAAGCACGGGTTCCGCGGTACACCGTGAATAGCTGCCCTTCAGGAGGAAACGTCGCGCGACTATCCAGCCCGGAAAATATTTGCGGTGACTCGCTAATGTTCACACTTTCCGGATTCCTTTGACTTGTTCCGCTGTGTTGTATTTTTCTTTTAATCCTTTTTAATATCAAGCTTTATCGGTGTTTACCCTTCCCCACCGGGAATCGAAGGAACAAACTTCCCTGCCGAGGGGTTGTAATTTTATTACTCGCTGTATGCTTATTAGAAATAATCTTTGACGTTTTTAGAAGATTGTTACCTGTAGATATTGTAGTAAATATTGTTAGAAAATTATTAGCTTTAGAATCATAATTTCATCTTTTCAATTTGTATGATTCGTAGTGTGTCGATAAGAATTCGTTTAGTAGTTGAATAATTTTTCAAATGTAATTACTTACATCGTTGGGGTGTTAATTTGTTCACATTTTCTTATATTTTCCATATTCTCATTGGAACCGTCGTATTGTCTTTTTTATGTTAAAAGTGCGTTCACTTAGGTTATCCATCGTTCGATCGATTACGTCGAACAAAGAGAATTATTTTGCGATCAAGCATTAGATGTAACCGAAGAATTTCAGCGTTAATTAAAAACATAACTGATTTCTCCGAAAACCGGCGCGGCAGACGATAGAATTGTCTTTTCGTCGGCGTATTTTCATGGGTGTCCCCGCCTATAATTGTTTATCGCGCTCGCGTACGCGGTGACGCGCGACGATCGCGAATTTATTGGCTCGTACGTTAATTACTTTAATTATTACACTGATGTCAAAGGCTGATCGGAATCACAAAGGAAGTTTATTCGACGCGGAACTATGTTTCCATCGCCCCGAGTCACTGATCGCCAATTAATTTTCCATAATTGGACGGACATGCTGGGACGATACACGCCTTGACGCTCGTATCGGGCATATACGCGTGCACGCGTACCCACGCTTCGGTCTGGCAATGGGATCGAGTGTCTCACGAGCATACAAGTCGTGATCAAATTAACAATAAAACTACCGGGCAGTCAATTTGTTTAACATATGTGTTCTTATACGATTACAAGAGTACATTTATCAAAATGTCTTTACTTTCGCAATAATTGCGAATGTACTTTATTCCCATCTTTTATTCATTTTCATTGTGATACTTTTCATCGTTAAACGATTAAATTATTACACACTTCGAGAATACCACCGACACACCCGTGATCATTACCCACATTACAAGTGTCCAAACCTAATTGTCCACAGTCTAAACTAATAAAATGTCCAATGCAATACCGCAAACTTCGCATTTTTCACATACCTATCTCTCGAATCCCTGTAAATAGATTTCAACAATCGTATACACTCGTAAAAATTTTCCACTGACAAATTCAGATGATTCATACGTTGCACTAATAACTGTTTAACACGTCGAATGCCATACCATTTCACGGAGCAGAATACATGAAATGAGAAAAGATATAATATTGAATTATTGAATTGAATTACGTTGTTGTTATTACTCATTTGTCTTGTTGAATGTCACTGCACTAGGTAATATTATATATAACATAGAAATGTTTTCAAATAATCACCGTTTAATTGAGTGAATTATATTGACTCGATTTGGTTGGGGACCACCGGTGAGCTCCATGGCATTCAACGTGTTAATCTTTTTACAACACGTATTCCTCGCCGAAACGAATATTCCCGTTGCAATTTCAATTCAATCAATCGGATTTCAATCGATGAAACAAAAGTACGACGAACGTCGTTTTCATTGCACAACGAATCGTGATCATAAAGGATTCAAATTTCCCTCAGACCCATTCAGGAATCTCAATATCTCGCGCGTACGCATCATGCTCGATCCCATTGCTATCGAATTCGATGGATCCTACGCGCTATCGCGTACGCGCGCGCACGCTTTAAAATGTATCGGCGCCGACCGGCCGCTACACCGTCGTATTTTCACCGCGAAACCAATTAACAGTTTTCACCTATTCCTTTTTAGTACCTGGCCGGAACGCGAAAAACAAAACGCCGGTGCACAGCCGTGTGTCCGCGTCGCGAAAAGAGAAAGGGTAACGAACGGGGACGGTGGGCGAGCATCGACGCGGGGGCGAGAGGGGTCGACGAAGAAAATGGACGGAAAAAAAACGCTGATGGCCTTATACCTATGGAAAAATCAACTTCGATCTTGTCGAATATGTATCGTAACACGGCCCCGCTTTGTAGCGTTCCTCTTTCATCCCCAGCTTGTATCGTGCAGATTCATTGTACTCGCCACTTTTTGCCTGCGTTCTTTCGGGGAAAACACGCTAGCCGCCGGTTTGCCTCCATTCAATGGAGATTTATAGGAAGAGATACATTTATTGGAGGAGACTCCTTTAAGCGACCTCTTTTCGGTTGTTATTCTAACCGAACCGAAGGTTAATTCTCCTTGAAGTTAACATTAGAACAACTGCGCCCGTCAAAATGGCGGGTCTCAGCTTCCTTATTTTTGTAGTTATTGATACTTCAAAGGTGAAAATCAAATAGTTTAACTTCGATACTATGATTTATGTGTGAATAAACCGAAAAAGAATCTATTGTTACAATTTTTATAAGGATTACATATTACTCATGTTAAACTCGGTTGTTCCAGTGTTAATGAGAGTATTTAGATTGCGATTAGTAATAGATGATAATATAGAATCTTCGTTGTAAGTGAAGATCTCTTAAGTAGATTTTATTTCGAATATAAAGTTCATTCGTTTGAATGCATTAAAATATGAATTTCGTATTGTTGTTATGAAAGAAACGTAGACTTTTAATGTTAACAATGGAGTCTTTATAGATCCAAGTTGAATAGGAATTACCGTCAATCGAAACTAAATACTAGACGTTTATAATCAACTTTAGCAGCGTGCATACATCGGGCTTTGTCTCTTTTCCAATATTTTTCGGATGATATTCTTTCGGGCTTTGCCGCCGCGGCAAATTCATGGTAATGGTTTGAAAAATCGATTTGAATCTCGTGATGACGAAAGTGCGGGGGCTTTTAAAGCTATTTCGCCGCGGATTTCGTTAAGTGATACCAATAACCCGATGGGACAACAAGCCGGGCCCTTCAGAATTCGGCGGAGGATAAACGAAGGGCCACCAATCCCGGGGGATGTTATCTAATCCCGGCGGATTTGTTGATTCTACGACTTGTGCTTGGCAAAGCGCAATGTGGTTTCCATGTAGTGTTGGATTACCCTTATTTTTTGCAGACCCGAAGGCCCTCCCGAAACTCCGTCACGGTGAACCAACATCCTCGCGGACTCTATTTTCAAACACCTCGCAGCTCTTCCACGGAACTCTTCAACTTAATCACGTTCGCTAAACCGATCGTGTTACAGTGAAATTTTCGCATCGTTTTCAAAATCATTAACACGTTGAATGCCGCACGATTTCATACAGTAAAAGACACAAAATGAAAAGAATATAATATTAAATCATTTGACTAAATTGTATTATTTATATTATTACATGGCGATCTAGCTGAATGTCAACGTCTTAGGTAGCATTATTCGTAATATAAAAATGTTTTCAAATAATTATTATTTCACTAACTGAACTATAGTAATTCGATTCGGCTGGGGGTCACCGGTGACTCCCATGGCATTCAACGTGTTAACCAAGCCTGTACTACCAACATTTCATTACATTTAACATTTATTCATTCAATTTTTCATTGTTCAGAGAAACATTCGTTATTTCAATGTTTCAGTATAACTTCTTTATTGACTGACAACGAGCAATATAGAACTAAGATCGATCAATGTAAATAATATTCTCATCATCAGATTTCCAAGTTTTTAACCAACATTAGGTGAACTGAATTCGAAGGGAACAAAGATGGACGGTATATAGATTAATATTGTCAAAGTTTATTTCACGAGCTATTAATATTCAATTTAAACGGAATAATATTAAAAAATCAAGCGTTTAATTTAATTTATATTCGGTTCGTTCGCGTTTGCCAGATATTTTCCGAACGCACCGCGTAAGCGAAGAATTTCCAGCGCGTTCACGGTACGAACGAAGCGAAGGTAACGAAAGATTTCCGTGGCTCACGCCCGTTGTTATTCCGTCCGATGAAAATGGCGAATCGCGCGTTATCGGGGCGAAGTGTCCTCGCGTGCGCGCGGATCCCGCACGCGAAAAAACAAAAGACGGATGCGCGGTCGCGTACTTTGCCCCGCAGTTGCGTCCCGTAACGCAGATTATTCTATTACACGTTACGCAAACAGAAAGCACAAGTGGACGAGCGAGCGAGCGTAGCGGCGCGGTTTTCTGCGAGTCTCCGCGGCCGCCGATGTTGTTTGGTCTGAAAATACGTTATTGTTTCACCGCGATAAAAAATTCAGCGTTTGGATAATTACATCAGCGCTGATCGATCCCCGGCCAGCCCCCGGCGAATTCCCGTTGAGTTACTGACTTACTTCAACGGCACCCTTTCCCTCGCTCGACCTTCCGCCCCTTCGAACAACCCTGTAAACGAAACAGAAGGCCACGAATACGACAAACTGTTCGGAAAATGAAATTAAGATTGATACTCGTGTTATATCGATGTTATACATACATGGATTTTCCGATATCCGCGACGCCTCGTGTTTCGTATGATGAGTCCTTGTTTGCTTCTACAATTCCCTGGTTTCTGTTGTTTCCGAGTATTCCTGCGTCGATTCGGCGAAACTTCTCGCTGTTTTGAACATCGCCGATGATCGGGAAATATACAAACTGTAACAGAGGGGAATTTTACGAAACAGTTAGCGGATTGAGAGTCTTTTCAGCCGAATCTTTTACAGCTATTTAAGCTTTAATGTTTGGAACCTTTCGTAAGTTTATATTTTGGGAATGTAGATATGTGTCACGGTGTACCAAAAGATTGGGGTAGAAAGTAGTTTCCCGATGTTTGTGTAGTAATATAGAAAATTACTCAGCGGAAATACAAAAGCGTGGAAATTGAAGCTGTTAATGTCGTGTTTAATCGAGTATTTAAACTGAAAGGTGCACCGAGAAGTCTCGCTTCCGTGTTTCCGCGAAATGAGCTAACTCGGTTTCAGAACTAGTTCACAATACCAATACACTGTGGAGCGTTCGAAAAGTCTACGCACACCTTACCAAAACACGAATCAAAGTATGCGCAGCGGAAGGCACGCGTGTACACAAAACCGAGAACCACCCTGCGATCGCGCGCGGGCGCGCGCTAGAAACGAAAATGCGTCTATCCGCATGGATTCGGCAGGGGAGTGGACGGAGGGAAAGGAAAGAACGAATCGGGCCTTTCGATAGAACCACCCGTGCGTGGCAGCTGCGATCCTTTTTTCCTGAATCTTTCTATTCGCGGTTCTTTCCTTTCTTACCTCTTCCCGGAGCTCGTGTTTTGCCTGGCTAGATAATCCCTTCGACCAAGCCAGAGCAGAGAAGGAGGGTGGGCATAGAGAGAGGAAGACGGGAAATTAGAAAAGCCATGGAACGAAACGGATAGACGGAAAGAGAGGAAGAGATTCAGAGGAAAAGCGTAGACGGCAGAAAGATCATGGACGAAGAGAAAGACGAAATCCATCGAACGAAGCAGATAAACAGAGAGAGAGAGAGAAAGAGAGAGAGAGAGAGAGGGAGATTGGATGGAAAAGAAATAGATACAGAAAAGAGCATAGACGAAAAACGAGAAAGACAATAAGCTAGAAAATCCATCGGAAGCAGATAGAGGAAGGAAGGAAGAACGAGTGGAAAAGAAATAGACAATAGAAAGACTATAGTGAGTAAGAAAGACAGCAGGCTAGAAAATCCATCGAACGAAGCAGATAAAAGAAGAGAGAACAAGGGGCAACCAGTGGGAAAGAAATAGATGGAAGAAAGACCATAGGAGGAGCGAGACAGACGAAAAGCTAGAAAATCCATCGAACGAAGCAGATAGACGGAAAGACTGGGAGGGGATGAGTGGAAAAGAACGAAAAAGAAATCGAGAGATGAGCGTCGAAGAAAGAGAGAGTGAGATGAACGGATAAGCGTGGATCAGAGAGAAGAAGCGAGAATATCACTCTCGCCGAGGGACAAGAAGAGGTCGGGACAGAGGGAACGAAGCGACCCCGCTGTTTGCCTTTTATTAAACTCTTGTTAAACGCCGCCTTTCTTCGCACACACAATTGAATCGGCAAAACAGCGAAGATAATGCCCCTACCGAGCCGTACACGAACGAGGGCCCGCCGCACTGTGCCGGCCGGCAGCCTGGATTCCAGCGCGACGGAAGACTTACCGCAAACACCAGTTCCTTGTACACCCTGAAATGGACACCGTGTAATCCGGCCCTTTATACGGCACTGCCGGCATTGACCGGCTCTTCCAAGCATGCACATCGAACCACTCTCGGTAATAAATGCCTCGGTGTGTCCATCCGTTCTTCCTGAAATACCCCCGAACGACCGTGAAAATCGCGCCCTCTCCCCCGTTTCCCTCTGCCGGTGGCACGAATGAAAATATTTGGATATTTCGGACGATATTCAGCGTCGGCTGAGTTTCGAGCCGTGCCATTGCCGGGGCGGCATTCAAGGAAGCTGCCAGGAATGGAACGTTTCTTCTCTGGCACGACTTCATTTTGGGGATGCTCTTAGAAGAGGTTAGTTTGCACAATGGACAATGACGAATTAATCTGTTGTACAATTTATTTTAGTATTAGTGATTGGCGGAACGAAGGGAAACTTTGTGCTTATTGAGTTGTTTACTTTGAAACTTGACTGTAGTGAAATGGTCTTTCACTTGATCGCGCAATGTACCATTGATGTGGCAAGGGGTTGATTATGGGTTAATATATTGCGAATTAAACGATTCTTTAATGTATCGGCATTGTTGACAAGTTTCTCGACAGCTTTTTAATAAGATCGTTGGCAAGATCTCTTTTACTTCTAATTGGTTAATAGTTAAGAATTACTATCGTTATAAATATTTTATTAGAAGGTTATATATTTTAAATCTAGACACAGTTTGAAGAAGGCGATTAATTATAAATTTCTAAGCACCGGATCAATTTCGTTACACCGATTACGTACGGTTAAAGGATATCGTCGTTTTGTTTTCCAACGATCCCCCTCTTTACGAAATTCTTCCCCAATACGAATGGTACTATAATTGTACTAAAAATAATGGTATCAGGATCGCGTTGAATTGTGTTGCGCGCATTGGGGCATCTGGTCCCCGGCTGATAACCGATTTAATTATCATTATCGGCAACTCCTTCGATTCGCGGTATCGGCCTCCATTCGGATCGGTGCAATCTCCGTCAAAACAGTTTTAATTGCAGCCTGATAACACCGGAAAGCAAAGGTTACGCCGAGAAAAACACAAACAGTAAAGCGTAAACGCGCGATACCGTGAAACAAATGTACACACACGCAAGAAGGAAAAAAACAGCGCAAAAAATCGTAGCGCACAGTAGAAGAAATCGTGTTCGACGTTCCCGCATTAAAGTTCATCAAGATCTGTAAAATGAGCCTCGCCATGGCGACACACAATTACTCGTCGCGAAAAAAAGAGTGGCACATGATGGACCAATTTTTTTCGTTACAATTCTTTTTTTTTCGCGTTACCAACGTTCGGAAACGTGTGACGGACGCTGGGGAGAGAGGGGTGGGTGCAATCATGAAAATCAAATGAAAAGAAGAAAATAGCTGTGCGCCAGTTTATAAACGATGTTTATTTTTGCAATTCTGTTTCCATTTTTAATTTTCATTTACAACCACGCCAGCTGCGTCACTACGGTTCATGCAGTTTTTCGCGTTTCGTTTATTTTTTTCTCCCCGACTTTGATTGAAAAATCTTGCGCGTCTCTGCGTGTCTCTTTTTGTACGTGGGCGTGTAACACAAATGGCTGGTATATGCACGTACACATAAGTATTACATATACACTGTTCATTTGTCTCGCGTAATGTAATGTATATATCCAGGTAAAAACTAAATACTCGTACAAAACATAGATTAAATTCGTTAACAAGTTTCTCCTGGTAGGTAAGCGGTTCCTTCATTTTTTTTTCGGTTTTCTTCCTTTCTTTTCACATTGTTAGCATTTCGTGGGACTTCGTTAACAGGCACATCGTAAGACACTATTAATGTGCACATAATATACGTAGGGTGGACCGAGGTGAATAGGATCACGGGATGAAACGGATAAAAATAAGAATATTCGCCATATCTGTTACGTTGTTAGAGAAATGAGCATGCTGACCGTCCATATTCCTTCATACACCTTCTCTACACTTGATCCAATACATCTTCAATTATTTCAAACCGTTGTCTGCCACCCTATGCATTAAAATCGAAGCGAACACAACAAATTTGTGGCTAACCTAAAATACGTAGTTAAAATTTCACATCTGAAATGGCAAGCTAAACTTGGAAATTCAAATATGTTTATTATTATTAGTCCCTAATGTGTCTAAATTCAATGTTTAACGTACTTTAGATCATTATATTGAATTTTGTTCATTTATCGTATTCACTTTGAAATCCTTCGAGATGAGACTATTCGGATCAGAAAAGTTAACTCTAAAGAATTAACCATACGCCAAGTTCCGGAAATTTATCGCATACCTTGTACAATCTTACAAAGAAGACTCAATTATTGAATAATTAAAAAAACCAATTTCACATTTGTCATTATCTATCAATAAAATGATACTATTTGAAAAACAACAAAAGTTAAAGACTAGACCAAAGAGGGACACTATTAAAAGAAGAATGAAGACTAATAGAACAGATGAATTAATAACATAATTACAGGATCATCCAGAGAATAATATTACATTTATTGCAATGAAAAATTTATTCTTCTACCATCAAAAGATTGGGTTCAATGCAATCTTTGCGAAGAGTGCTACTAGATATAGTCTCAAAAGGTATTACATTTGCGACAAACGTGTTAATTGATTTTATTATCACTAAATCGTACAACTTTCGATCGAACAAAAATTTTTTACAAAAACTTGAATTTCTCTTTAGATCCCCGAATGATCTGCAAAAAAGTAATAATTAAAACTTAAAATGAACATTTTTCGAATGAACACATTCAGCTGCGATATCAGTAACAAAAATTCGTAAAAGTTGAAAAATCTTGTTTATCGATATCGAAGCTGAATGTTTATTAATAAGAAATTCATGAAAAAGGTGTTGATTGTAAGTTTTAGGCATTAGTGTGTTGCTGTTAAATTTGAATTGATCCGATTCGCCTCGGTTTACCTTATACGTATTCGCTATACATATACATCATATATATATTTATATATACACACTTATATTTTTCCATACTTTCAGCGATAGATATGACATCGGATATATGTATCGTTTCGTTATTTCCTAGGATTTATAAACTTAGTTTCCTCGTTTCCGTGTTGGACGTGCGTCCCATTCCCCGTCGCTCGTAGTCCCTCACCGAGTTTCCCTCATCGTCCTCCTCTGTCTCCAAACTGTTCCCAGTTTTCCCGTTTCTCAAGCACGCCCGTATAAACTCACTTCTTATTTATTGACTAGCGATAACAGTAATTGACTAATAAATACCGAGACGAAAATACGAGATTGGATTGCAATGGGGGCGGGGGAGGAGCTCTTACCACGAGTCGAGTTACCGTGAAAAGGGACACTATTATCCTAAGAACTTGAATAATTTTAGTATTCTTCTTTGTTTCATGATATTTTCTTTTCCGTTCTTTTTGTGAACGATCTTAAACTCGAACCGCGCAGCGAAACCAAGAAGGGAGAAGCAAAACCGGGGGAGTACGGTGAACATTGATCAAAATTCGGGATGAAATCGAAGGCACGCGGAAAAATCGATTGGGATTGAAAGTGTTGCGCAAGATTTCGAAATCGATAAGAAGAACAAAGATATTTCTTGTCTTCGAGATCTTAACAAAACAAAAAAAAAATAATAAAGATGGACAGAGATCCGTGAAAGTGTCTCCAATCACTTCGACCTATTTTTTTCTTCTCCTTTTTTTTTTAATTAGATTAGGTTACACGTATATATTATACTATAGTCACAAGTACAGTCGTTGAAATAGTTGTGCCAGATAGAAACAGGTCACCGACAATGATTACATCGATTTTCAACATGTTCTGTGCCACCCAGGCCACCTATGTTGGAAGCATGTGTTCGATTATGCAAATAGTCACTCGTATTTTAATGTATCGTGAAAAACGCGCGAAACACTGCGCACTCGACACTGCAAAAAGATCAATGTACATTAGTTAAGTTTCATTTGATTAATGGATTCCTGGATTTCAAACAAATCAAATACCTCCAAATTCTATCGAATCCTTTACTAAAGACAATTTTAGACAAAAATCTGCTATGTACGTACAAAAACTATCGTTTAATCTCTAATCACTTCAACGTGCTACTGAAAATCTCCAATTCCAGGAGACACAGAACGTGTTAACGTTTCTATTATATCTGTTAGCAGTTTACGATTAATCTTCTCGTTTCTTCTCCCATTTAGAATCTCGTTCCTATTGTGTTCAAAGCTTCTTTTTCTACATGTAAAAATACACTTATATATGCACCGCAATAAACTCTCGATTATACAACTTCAGAGCGTACCATTCCACATATGTAAACATGCTTAGGTTTCATGAACGCATGTTCTATGTTACGCACAGTGACTCGAATTTTTCTATCGAGAGACATCTTAATTGTTATTCAAACAAATAAATTGCATTTTTTTTGTTACTAAAAATTTGAACCAATATCGCGTAAGTATTACTGTTTACATTAAAGTATTATATAAGATCTATTAATCATGCTCGAAACGTGATCTTGTTACTTAACAACCTACAGATAACAGTGTTATACATAATTCAGAACTTTTTATCGTTTTTGGGAATTCGCGAGTCACTGCGTATAACGCGTACACTCACATGCTCTACACTTATGAGCATGCGACAATGAAGCTCGAGGCAAATCTATAATGACAGAGATGACAGTTTTAATCGACTATTCCCTAGCCCTCGTAGCCATTGTTCTCCATTAGAAACATGCAACGATCGTTTGTAACGTTGAATGCTCGTCGGCCGTTGCAAAAATTGTTACGTCACTCTATGCAAGTATATACATCAGTATTCGATTAATTGATCCATAGAAAAATTTACACTGAATAAAAGTTTCATTCTTTCCCCCTTTAGGAGCAGGGCCGTGCTCGTCAACGGGCGAGTGTGCACGAGGGACGGCCATTTTTGGTCTGTTTTAGTGTTGTTCCGCTTGGAAAATTCCCTTCAACGCTTCATACACGTTGAATCTCACATTGACACAACATTAAGCCGACCAATGCGAATACACCTTTGATAGCGTTTCAAACGTGATCGAGATATTATTGAAAAGATCCATGGAATACATTCGGATTATCGCTTAATCTTTGTTTACTTCTAGATTATCGCGCGCGTCCCGTAACAAACGCGATAAACACTTGGAATGAAACCTTACAGGCGACTTACCCTACTTAGAAAAAAGTGTAAAATTTGTCCGTGTTTCATTCCATGTATATGATTACGTTTACGTGTGTTTATCGTATAAATCGGATTCGCGTGTCCGCGTATGTCGCATTAAAAGGGCAAATAAAGGAAGAGTACAGTATTTTTTGGGAAATTATTAAAGAAAAATAAAAGAGCTGTTTCAGACGTCAATTTCGAATTGTGCGCTAACGCGTCGACGTTTATTGCACGTAAATTTTGCGTGACGTATTATTTCCATGCAAAAGAAAATTCTGACACAAAGTTAGGACAATATTGCGTCGTGAAGAGCAGAGTACAAGTTTGAATGAGTGTCTCAAATACTTCGTTCTCGAATAAAGTCGAAGAACTGCGGTGTCCACGTTACAATACCCTTTACGTTTGTGTCCGTGTCACGGATGTGTCTCAATTTTGACGTACGCGCAGTTCGATGTAAACGTTTTGCACGTGTCGTCGAACCGACGTGAATAATCAGCGTATACCGCGCCCCGTGATCGTCGAATTGGCACTGCTCGCTACATGATAGTTTCGTCAATCGGTCGGCGATTACAAAACGAAAGGAAACCTATGAAACTAGAGGTCGACTTTGATCATCGAACATAAATGTTCACATCTTAACAACGAATATACGTATACATCGGCGTATATATGTGTATATATTAACATTAACGTTACAATATATTACCTGCGCTATCGTCGATCCGCCTATCGTTCGATTAATATAAATACAACAAGTTAACTCTACCGGGGTTATGCAGAAAGGTGTACGAAACGGAGAATGGAAAACAATTATGTATCGCGAAAAAAGAGAAACTCATCCTCCCCGGTTCTAACCCCGACGAAACTCTCGGCAACGTTCGAGCAACGAACCGAAGCGCGTACGAGCTCTATGGAAACAAAATTTTCAGAAAATCAATTTCGATCGGACCGTTACAATAAATACAAACCAAAGGAAAATACGGTGCGTTAATTCTTATTCGCTAACACTGTTTGTTATCCGCTCGTTTTCCCAGCTTCGCGAATAAACTACAAAAGACAAAAAGAAAGAAAAAAGAAACAGAAAAACGATCTCGGAAACGTTGTCTACGGTACGCGTGTACCGAACGTATTCCGTTCATTTGAGCGACTCGAACCTACAAACTATTAGCTAAGTACTAGAGCTTCCGGCGAACGCGTTCGCCGGAAGTGGGCCTGTCGCTTCGTAAGACAAAGCAATACGATTACGGGCATCAATCGGCGAGTGGCAGCAGAACGCAAGAGTAAAAAAGGGAAAAGAGAGAAGAACACAGAATTTATTACAGGGAGACTTTCAGCGACGTCGCGTGAACAAAATTCGTCCGCGGACGACTCCCGGCGAGCATCCTCGGTTTTAAAGCTATTCAAGTGATTACCGGAGGTACATCGAACGTTTGGACAGTCGACAAAAATTTTGATTCGGTTCCAAGAAAGATCAGTCCCTTCCGTCGGCTCTTATCCCTACCGGATAAAGCGAAATTGCTCGGTCTGCTTCTTGCCGCCGTCACGGGTCCCCGGAAGTGAGTGGCTCTCGCTCGTCACAGATCAAAGAAGAACCCGTTCGCAACTTGCACTCCGTTTACCTCCTCAACGTGTGCGATTCCCCGCGATACCTGCGCTCGGATAGAATTTACGCGACGTTAGCTACCCACCCAAAGAGATTCCCTTTTCGTTCCTCTTCCGGCCCGTTCCTCCTTCTCGCTTACTTGCTCTTACTCTACGAGTATATTAGAATATGTGCACACTTCAGGTGTGCACAGCCGATATGGTGAGAACGGACGTGACCGCGTCACCTAGGACTCGAGGGTGGTCGTAGGAGGATTCGTCGACGGCGTGTACGACATTTCCATGGTGATGCCAGCGCTGCTTCGACGGAACCTCGACGGGATCTCGGTGCTGTTGCGCGGCTTACGTCTGCTCAGATGCCTCTCCACCCACTTCAGCATGGTCAGCACCGAATCTGTGCTCGGCAGACGTCGCTCTGCTGAGGTGCGTATTATGTGCGACGATGCCACCCGGAACGTGGCCGCCATACCCTTCAACGCCTGTGGAATACGCGATGGTTCTATGTTATAGGTAGAGCTCGTGATAGGTCGCACGCTAGATGTCCGATACTCCCATGAAGTTATCACGAAAATGTTCGTTAATTGATAAAGCAGGTAGCACGCTAGGTGTCCGATTTTAATCCTCTCATGGATTTATTTTAAAAATGTTTATTAACCGACAGAACGGGATCTACCTGTAGTCCTGTCTAGACGGAGATTCCTCTGACTATTGAACTTTTAAAGAAAATTTATATATATATTCGTTTCGCTAACTCTGCAGTCTATCTCAAGTGAGTTTATATATGTTGGGAAAAGATCATGAATGATCCTGGACGAGCTAGAATAGCTAAACGAAAATATAATATATTTTGTTTAAAAAATCAAACTTGCATCTGTCGTAAGGCGTTACTACGTTTGTAATTCGAATGCTGGTGCTGTGGACCAAAGACTGTTAAATCCTCCTTCGGTGATGTGATCGTGTGAATGAAAGCAATCAAGTTTGTCCGAGCAATTTGAGAACATCACATGGAATTCGTACCCTCATTGCGTCTTCGTCTGTCACGTCGTCACCAGCATAGATAATCCTGATTCGCTCGCTCCAATCCAAACCGAAGGCTGTGCGCAGGATATAGATGGATGCGTGACCCTTATTCCACTCAACCGGCGGCTTCGCTTCGATAGCACAGTGCGCGGAGCAGGCCTTGAAACCGGAATCCTGGATGATCTTCTTCGCCTGCTCGATCATCTCTGGACGACGTTCCATCGGCGTCTCACGATAATGGAACGTCAACAACGCGCCCTTGTTTTCTACCCAGGCGCCATCCCTGCATAGCTGTGCTCCATAAAGATCATTCGTAAATCAATACGACGAAGCCGCTTATAAAGAGAAAAAAAAATAGAGTACCCACCTGCTCCTGCAATGTTTGCATCAAGTTCGCCACTTTGCCCTCAAGTTCACCGGGCATCGGATGAACGAACTTGCTACCGTCCGGGTGCAGAATCTCCAGGCCATGGTTACCAGCATACGTGATACCTTCTATGCCGACCATCGACTTAACGTTGACCACGTTCCTACCTGATATAATTGCTATGTACACGTCAGACATATTAGATAGCCTCTGCAAGACGTTCTTCGTCTCCAGAGGTAAAATCGCGAGGTCTGGATGCGTCGCGATAGGCGCTAGGGTACCATCGTAGTCCAGCAGCAGGGCCAACTTATGGTTCTCGCCGATATACCTAGGGGACATGTGTTATCACTGGAACGTTACCCGGCTTTCATCATGAGTCAGGTCGCATTCGCACGCGCGGGCCCGCCGTCTTCCAAAAGCGTTTCGCTTCAACAAGTTTCTCCTCCAGCCGCGTCGGTCAGGACACGGACAAGAAGACCCAACAAAATTTTGTTCTTAAATCCCCGTCATTCACGTTACTCATTGGATACAGTTGGGAGCGTTGGGAATTTCTTGGGAAAATTTTTGGCGACAGGACATGGACTTCCAAGGGACACAGAATACGTGCGAAAGTTAATTTAAAAAAAGGACCACGGTGTTAAACTCTCGGAGGACATGCCGGCCCTAAGAACTTGCAGCGTTGCCTATCATTGGTGACTGTGCTTCTGTACCAATCTCCTAATCAGGTGGAATGACTTCGAAAAATGAGCTTAAAGTTCAAATAACGGGTGCAACTTGAGACGGGCTCAAGCGAGAAAGCGATAACTTCGAACACGCAAATATGCGGCAAGTATCTTTCAGTATTTATCGCAGGGCGACGTGTATCCCATATGTCGAGCCCAAGGCTGCAGTATTCTGATGCGTAAAAACGACACCAAATCATCTTTGGGTTCTTGACTCTTGATACTAAACAGCGTTATCGTCATCAGAGTCTCCTCATCTGGAATTCTAAAATAATGAACTTTAAATCCATTTTCGAAGGCGATCCCAGTGGTTAGCGGATTAAATATAGTGTCATACGATCTATCCTAAACAGACCTTTCCGCGAATCGACAGAAATCGCTGCAGGCTCATAGGGTCAGCATGCCCCCCTACGAGTTAACATGGTCACTTGTCAAGCCAGAATTTTAGTCATCGAGACTATCGGAAGCACCATAGTATACAATTTATATTTTCCCACGCTGCGACGTACCCAAACTCATGCTTAATTTAATTAAATCAGTTGGATACTTAAATTGTACACATTTTTTTCTTTCTTTTTATATATATACGCATTCCATTTGAATTATTTCATTAAACAAAAATTATATATTTAGAAGCATCCCCAATATATAATGTGTATAAGCAAACTTTACTAAAGCCACCTGCACGTGGCTTCAATCAATACAGTTTGCTTGTAACATTAAAATGCGATTAATCATTGGACAAGGATATCTTAGTGTTAAATTGTTAACACCTTAAGAGTACTTAAATGTACATTATTGGTTCCCGTTTAAGCGTGTGCTCTGGTCGGGCCCAGTCATGCACATCAGATAACTCCAATGATACCTACTTGCTCAAATAATCATCGAAGTCGTCCATCGTCACCGGCTGCATCGTCGTTGCACCGACGGAGTCCCGTTCTTCCAACGAACCCATCACCTGCAGGAAACTCTTCATCCAGTAATTGACATCATAGATCCTCTCGCGACGCCTTAGATGATTCATTCTTAATGTGCGCTCATCTTCTGGCATGGTAAGTGCTCTGAAATCGATAATCGCAAGCGTAAATTACTTAGACATTTAAAATTAATTAAGAAGAATTATTTTACTATTTTGAATTTTTGTAAGCGACTCTTTCAGTGCAAACCACTTGCAAAATCTTCTAGGATCATTATCAAAATTCACAAAATACCTGTGTATAACTTCTGCAGCTTCATCGATCTCATAAGGGTTGCAGATCAAGGCCTCGTGCATCATTTCACCAGCTCCAGCGAACGGAGAAACGATCAGCACACCGGGTGGTGTGTTGATCTGACACGCGACGAATTCCTTCGCTACCAAATTCATTCCATCCCTGAGGGGCGTGACGAGAGCGACAGCAGCATCCCTGTAGAAGGCTGCCAACTCGTTCTGACTCACGCAACCATAGATGTAGCGGATGGGCGACCAATTAGGTGTCGTGAAGCGACCGTTGATGCGTCCGATCAGTTGGTCCATCTCTAGCTTCAAATCCTGATACTCGCGCACGTCTGTTCGTGAAGGTACAGCGATCTGAAGCATGGTTACCTAGAAGGAAACATTCTCTGATCAGTTGATTGATTCTTTTGCAGTAAACCTTTAGTTATACAAGATGATCCAGAAGGAACTGATTTAATATGTGTAACAAGTGTAATTGTCTTTAATATCCAAGAATTCATACAATTCAAATTTCATCATCTTCTATAATTTCAACAACTCAGAGGTTGAAGTGACTAACTCCATTTGCTGAACTATATCAAACATTAATGTCAAAATAACTTTAATTGATAATCTAATTGTCGTCTGTATCGAGGGCTTAATAAATTTAACGGATGAATGATTTCACTGATTACCTGTTCACGATGTTCTGGATGTTTCTCCAGCAGCATCTCGAAAGCTTTCAGCCTGTGAACCAGCCCCTTCGTGTAATCAAGACGATCAACGCCAAGTACAATCTTCTGATTGGTCAGCATGACTTTGTTCGCAGTCTCGGCCAGCGAAACGAATCTGTCGAAGGGAATACCGATTGGCAGAGGTCTGACACGCACGGTTCTGCCACCGTGCTCCACCAACAGGTTCTTGCGGTCGACTCGACAGCCGAGCCTTCTCTGGCAGCAGTCGACAAAGTTCAGACAGTAGTCCTGAATGTGAAAACCGACCATGTCGCAACCTAACATGCGATTGCATTTTCATCAAAATTGGGATCCTACTGTTGAACACAGATTAACGATTTCCGGTCGGATATTGATTGTCAATAGGCTGGCTGCAGTCAGACCGTCAATTACTTAAGGTCATTTGAAATCAATTCGTTCAAAATGGTTATTGAGATTATACGGCTGACCGTGCCCGTTAATGAGCTATCGGTGTTAATTAGTTGCATTTAGATCATAGATATCAACGTACGTAATTATAATTGATTTGCTTCATTAGCATTCGAACATTGATTAGTGGCCGACGCAAATAACAATTACGTTATAAATTCTAATTTAATCAAATTTCAAATTATTTTATAAATGAACTTTTATATTTATGCTCAAGTTACCATTGAACTCTCCTCACAAGTAACATTAAATTAAGAGAAGTATCATCTTCAATCTTTGATTAAACTTGAGCAATTGGTGCAACTTTGACAACAGCCACCATCGACTTCAATTCCGATCGCAAAAGTGTAAGTATGTCGTAACATAACTACGTTCGGATGTACTCATTACTTTTTACATTATAAGTGTCGTGAAAGAATAGTGCTAAATTTAAATTAACCAGGTGCTATTTCTATTTTTTAAAGTAAATTTGTATAGGTTTCTTTTAACATCCGAGGTCTTTAGCAATGTTTAACTTTACCGTGTAAAATTGCTCTTCGTTCGTCATAATTATATGCATTTGAGATAAAGTCATAATTAAATTCTTAGAGTTAGAACATGTTCATACCTACAGCCGAACGTACGCATGTTAGTACACAGTATATAGAGACAGACTAACCGAGCATTCCCTGAAGGATTTCATCAGCCCATGGGAACAATCTGAATATGTCCCATGGCGGGAAGGGGATGTGAAGGAAGAATCCCAACTTTAACCTGAGATTCTTCTCGTCGGCCGCCTGCCGGATCCAATTCGCGGCCAACATCAAATGATAGTCGTGCACCCAGACCAACGGCGTGCCGTTCGATTGATTTTCCTGCTCCTTGTGAATTTGCTCCAGCGCGCCGACCTGAATACGAAATCGGCCGTTTATTACGCACAAAAATTCGACGGCTCCAAACGTGGGAATTAAAAATCAATATCGTTCGATGAGGCTCACCGTTTTCGCGGCGAATTCCTCGTTGACGGTCGAGTAAGCTCGCCAATGGTCAGCGATGAAGGTGGCCCTGTCTGGCATCGAGTGGAATAACGGCCAAAATGTCCCATTGCAACAACCGTTGTAGTACGAGTCGAAGACTGACGGTTCGACGTGCACCGCGACTACCTGCATCACAAGAATTACCGTTTGTTTAAGCATGTTCTAACACTGGGCTATTGTTTACTTGAGTTCTAACCATCATTGTTGTTGTACGCTCAAAGTATTTATTTCTAAATTACTCATTTACCATTTTCGAGTTACTTATTTCAAATTACTTATTGATTATTTTTGAATTACTTATTTTTAAACTGCTTATTTATTATTTTTTAATTACTTGTTTATTAATACATTCGGGTGCAATTGCTATTGTCTACTTGAATTCTACCTGTAATGTTTAGTGATAATTAAAAGCTCAAAGGAAAACGAAAGGTGAAAAGTAATAGTAGAAATGGTACCTTAAGGTACCTAGAGAATACAAAGGTTAATGAAAGAATTGTCCTATAATTGCATCGAAACCATTTAGACATTTGCATGAGATAGAAAATAAATATCAATAAACCAATACTAACTAATTACGGCTGAATGATTCCATTAAATATTTAATTTTAGTTTTAAAAATATTCTCATACAAAGCACGGTCGATCATATATTTTTATTTCTTCCGTTTTATTTGTTAAAATACTAATCTGATTCATAACGCCACTTTATTTGCGCGATTCCGTGAATTTCTTTATTTGAAATGACCCAGATAAAGCAAAGGGACTGTTTGTCGTTATATATCGTTATGCGCTTCCAGGAATGGCGACGATTAACGTACGAAAGTGTCGGACGACCAACGCTAAGCGATACATCGACGCTGAGTTACCATTTGCCAAGTTATTTGCTACATTCGATCGATGCTCACCCGGTCGTTTGTAGCAATTGAACGAATCTCTACGACTTAAGACACGATAAAAATAGAAATCTAATCTGAACCGTGAATGCATTACGGTGCAGTGGAATGATAGCGAAAACCTAAATACGGTTACAGACGAAAAGAAAAAAATCCGGGACGGTTGTTGTTCGTAAAACGAATAGTTTCTATCGAAGGAGGAAAGCGTTCCAAGAGAAAAGCACGTTCCTTGAAAATTTATTATTGCAGCGAGATAAAATCGAATTTGTCTTCGTTACCATATTTACAAGGCATATTTCAAGACAATGATAATATTTAAAGAAACGAAATTGAAAAAACGGATGGCAAACGAGAAGATAAATCTGATCAACGACCACACAGTGAACGTATATTTTCCAAATAATAGAAACTGAAATAAATTACATAAACGTTTACCCCTTTCCTCGTGATTTTGAAAAACGAGCCTGCAACGCGATCACTTTAAACAGTAACGTGATACGTTGAGTAATTTAATTTAGTGACTAAAGTAATTCTTTATTATGGTACAAATGTATAAACTTATCATTTATCTCTTCTGAAAACTATAACTGAATTATTTTATAGAATTATATTTTATTATTTTACACAATTGAATGAGAAAAATAATTCCCGGTGACATTTAAATTCTCAATATAAAAGGAAATCAAAAATGTAAAATAAAATATTCTGATCCGAAGCTTGGTTTCATGAAAATTCACTCGGGAAACGTATCTAATACCGTTACAACTCGACACAACATCGTCGCTCGTGTCACCGCGTTTATTGATTACTCCTCTCCTTCCCGATGTTTGTAAACATTAACAGCTGATGTCGTAACACCCAGGCGCAAACAGTTACTTGGGCAACGATAACAACGAGAGCTGATTTTCGAAAGTTAATCAACGAAAAAAAGCAACGGCCGATTTTTAAATCCGTATCCGCTGAACTAATCATAGTTCAATTGCGAATATTATCAGCGTTATGTCATTCTCCAAGTTCTGCAATAATTCGATACAAATTCTGAGCAGCACGACGATAGCGAGATCGATCGAACGGAAATAATGCTGTGCTGTTAGTCGATGTTCTACAGCAAGTAGAAGCAACGGGTAACAGTCAGACACGATTGCTAAATCGTATTCGGTATCACGCGCGTTCGACCATTTATCTCGAGTGTTTCTTTTTCCTCGGAAATGGAGCTCCGATCGAATAAAATTTATTTCATACACTTCGTACGATTTTATTGACTCAAGGATTCATTTTAGATCACTTGCCAACAGCTTAAACATAAATGGCATTTAATGTCAAATGAAATTGTATATCATTGGAAATAATTCTCCTATGTAAATGATACCTGGAATAAAATTTCAATTTATTGCTTGTTAGTTATATTTCGAAACTGAAATTTCAGATTTAAAATTTTAAACTTCACATTTAAAATTTCCCATGTCGCGAAACGTTTTGTTTCTTTCTCGACGAACGATACGTCAGAACCGCCACCCTCAATGGTTGTGTCTACGCGAGGAGACGTTAATAATTCTCTCATTAGCGATTAGTCGGCGCTTGCGTCAATCAGCGATCGAAGGAACGCTGTTTTCACGGGATCGCAAATCGAGAAGGCCGCATCGCGAGCAAACAAACCAAGCACGGAGGATAACGATTGATTAACAAAGGGGCGAAGGGGAATTGTCACAGTCCCGGCATTTATCGAATCATTTGTTGGTTAATTAATTGATCAAACAATTTTCTATTGTTTGGATTCTCATGCGAGGGCGGCGATCCTGACGTGGGATAATTAAAATGAAATATAATAGCTTGAAACAGCACACGACGATACTTATCTGGTTTTCCAAACATTCATTTATTACAATTATCATTATTAATAAATGATGGTAGTAACAATCAGGAACTATTTTGTTTTCTTATAAACATAGTATGTTATATACAGGTTATCGGGGAAAAGATGTCAGTAAACAGAGTAATTAAAATAATCAATTAAAAGAATCAAGATAATAGTGATTAATAACTATCGAAGACTGTAAAGAAGTGGAGTTAATTTTACAGTCTTATTTTATTATTGTACATTTTGTACATTTATAATTAACTTTGTACATCTTATCTATTAAAATCAGATATTAGATATTGAAACTACTAAGAACACTAATCGATTTGTTTAAATGTGTCTCCTTCCATTGAATAATGAATTCAGTTCACAAGACTAATGTTCTCTAGTAATACAATAAAGTGGTGAATGATGTATGAAAATATTTAGCAACTAGTGCACTTAGTAACTTTGATAAACAGTGCAACGCAAAAAGTATTATATCATGAACAATTATTTCCAATGCCATTTGTATTTACTAAAAAGGAATAATATTATACAAAACGCTCGAAAGTCTCCTAATAGTCAATGTATTAACGCATTCGAGACAAATTACACATCAGAAGCGTCACGGAGTACCAAAAAGAGCAATCACACAGCGTATATATAATGATAAAAAATGTCTATTATCAGTGATTGACGAACCGCCAATTACTTTATTGTACAGTTAGTAGTAAAAATTAAAAGTATGCAAAAATTAAAACTTGCATCAGTTCCAAGCTAAAATTTCAAAAAGAGTAATCTCCAACCAAGGTCAAGATCACAAAAAACAGAAGTAACGCTGAAAATGAAGATTTCAAGTCTTGGCCTTTAGAAACACTGAACCTACCTCAACCAGTCCAACAACTACTTTCCAAATGTTCTTTTAACTTTACATCAATTCCCTTACTACCCAATTAACACTAGAACTACCGTACCAGTCAAAATGACTGGTTTCAGTTTTTCTGTTTCGCAATTGTTGATATCTTCAAAGCATTGAATATTCGAAATGATTTTAAAAATAAATAGTTTCACTTGAATACTATAATGAATGTCTGAAGAAACCGAAAATAATCCATTACTACAATATTCATAGCGATTACATTTCAATTGTATCAAATTCTCGGTAGTTCTAGTGTTAATCAGTATCTCAATATTTGTCTTTCCTTTTCTCCTGTTTCCACCAAGAATGATTAACCGCCCAACTTGTTCACCTATATATTACAACCAATTTCTCGACTGGTAGTCCATATAATATAGATACATCCGTTCGAGCAATAAGCGAAAGGGTTAACGCGTTGAACACGACGCGAAAACTAGGTTGCCGTTGGCGTCCGGTTCACGTTCGAGAATCACGAGCGCAGAAAAACGAAAAGCGGGAATAGAGGGAACTCGCTCGCGGTCGTTTCGCAACGCGCGCAGGGGTCAGACGTTTCAGAATAAGATCACTCGTTTCGCCTACGTCGGAGACGGTAAACAATCCGGCGACGGTACACAGCGGAGCGTCAAAAAACGAACGGGACGAGGGAAAACATTTTAATTACCCGTTATCGCGGGCGCGAGCGAGCTTGACGAGCGTCGTACACCCGCGCCGCGTTACAATCGACCGATATACGGTTGAGACGGTCCTCGTTGCCTCCAGCTCCCTTTACCTCCCCCTTCTTTTATTCAAAACATGTTGTTAAACGTATCGGCGACGGTCGTAATCTAGCCGTTCTATCGTGACAGTCTTGTTTGCGAGATTCCACCCGAGCACCGCCCGTAATCAGCGAATTGTCTCGTCGGTCGTAATACTAATAATAATCTTTATTTTCGGCCTCGGCCTAAGAAAATGGACTTGGTTTTACAATTTTCTAATTTGCATTCGACTGCACGTTTCATTCATTCCTCTCTCTCTCTCTCTCTCTCTTCCTCTCGTACCTCTTACATTCTACATACAGTGACGTTCAAAAGTTCCCTGCCAGATCGTTTTTCGAATTGAATCCATGCCACATCGATGTGCCACTGTCATTAACCCTTTGCGTTCGCAGGAAAATTATAAAATGAAAAATTCAGGACAAAATATTTAATAAAGTATCAACACACGAAAGAGAAATAAAACAGTTCTACCCTGTAATTTATGCAAGATGTTCCTTTATGTAAGTGGAAAATAATATTGTTAATATATCGTCAGAAAATAATGAATATCTGTAATGAAAAATATTGTCGAGTGCAAAGCATTAATGCAAATGGCCACAAAATACTAACCATTCTATTGGCCTAACATCCTTTCTCCCACTTACCACGTCCTCAATTCTCATCCTTCTATCTGCTTCCCTACATTCTCTTATCAGGTGTTCCGAATTACCGTATTTATCCCCACATAGCTCGTATGCTCTTCTATCGCTTCTTCATTACACTGCTTAAGGGTTAACCCCTGTCTTATAATAACGTGTCAGACTCGTCGTGAAAAGAAACGGAGTTTAACATTTGAACTACCATGAAAATCTTGAGCGTTTTACGTAACACTTATTCATTCGCGGCAAAGATACATAGGAGTAATTATTAATTGTTTGGCTTCACGTATGAAATCTTCATTATGAATTCCGCTTGATATCGTATAACAGGAAATTAAGGAATGAGAACAGGGCGAAAATGATTCGCTTTTGTATCCGCTTCCAAATGAGTTGCAATCGAAGCTATGAGTTCTTGATTTTAATTAAAATAAACTCCTCCTCGGTAAATTGGATATTTTATGCACTTGTAGTGTACAAATATATGATTACAGGCGTAATTTTTACTTTATTCTCCGAGGGACATAATTTTCTGCTTAATTTGTTTTCGTTCTTTTCGTGATACGATTTATTATGTGGGTGTTGTTTATTCTGATTCACAGATACATCGTTTCATTCAAAAATTCATGAATGCGACGAAGAAGAGTGATTCATGCTTTGGTTATATCTCGTCGCATGTACAACGTGGAGTCACTACGATCGTCGAAACGAGTTTTTCCTGGCTCCAATGTTAAGTACGAGGATATTTCGAGAACTGGGAAGCCCACTTCTGGAATACGTCCAGCGACGTACCGCGATAAACACTCGCACAAGTGTGTAGAACCTCGAACGGCCTAATTTTTTGTCTCTATCTTTACGTGGTTACATTTTCTGGGCAAAACACCAACGAAACTGTACAGACAATAAATAAGTACAGACGTTCCGTTTGAAAAGCTGTTATACCCAATCCCATTTGTCTAGACTTTCCTCTTCTCCAAGTCAATTCAGACTTCTCAGTTGAAATTTGTTTATCGCTAAAGGCTGTTTGAAATCATTCATTCGGTAACTCGATTAACTCGGGTTACTACTACTAACTACGCTTTTTCTATACATCAAATGAGTTGTGTAGAGGCAAGAATAACTTTCGCTAGAGAATAAAATTGTTCAATCGGAAATTGATTGTTCAATTGGTAGACTGTGGATTTCTATGGGTTTATGAGAAATTCAAGATTTGAAATCTGAAGTTTTGAATTGAAAAGTGCAACATCTGATATTAACAATTTAAATAGATGAAATTTGAAACTAGAAATCTGAAAGGGCAATATCTGAAATTAGAAATTTGAGAGGTCAAAATTTGACATCTGACATTTGGGAGAGGAAAATTTGAAATCTGACATTTGGGAGAGGAAAATTTGAAGTCTGACATTTGAGGGAGAAAAAATAAAAAATTTGATACTCTTTGGACAATTCGAGATTTCATATTATACAACCCAATAAACATAACTTCATTACAGTGAAAATAAGTTTTCTGGTGGGTTATTTTAAGCAGATGCAAAATAGATGAATATTTAATTAAGTAGCACTGACCTCTTCGTTGACGTCGCCGCGTCAGCTTCGACGTTCGATTTCTACAATTCTTTTCTCCCGCGGGAAAAAAGAAAAAGCAAAAAATTACGTAAGCGGCGATAGGTTTGCCCCTGGCCGACCGTGTTGAAAACATCTCGCGTCGATACGGCCACCGCCAACGCGAGTTTATAGACGGCCATCCGTTCATATCGCGCCGCTCCTTTATTTCTCTTTAATGCCAGCTAATGGTCAATGGGATGCGTCGAAAAAGAAAAAGCTCCCGCGAGATAATGGAAACTCGCTCGAGGTCTTCTCCCGCAGTTCTATTAATAATTATATTAAGTCGTGGTACTGGAATAGCAACGGCCCGTTAATTGACACCGTCTTCGATCGACGCTCAACCGTACTGTTCCCTTTCGACGTATCGATTCAAGAGACGATCGATTGGAAAGGTATCGAAACATTTTAACTGTTGACAAATAAATTCTATTTAAGTGTATGTATCCCTGATAAACAATCTCAAACAACATTTACTATCTTTTTAAAAGTTAAAAGCTTGGTAGTTAGAACTTGTGAATTTTCATACTTTAACTTTAAATCGTTTCATTTGGTTATATGATAAACGATGACGATGGTGGTAACGAATGTTGACAGAAATCGATAACGAAATTTTTATCTACATTTTTATTTACTATTTGTTGCTCTAGTTATCGACGAAAGCTTTATCTATTCAGCTAAATTTCAAATGCAGCACACATGTAAATAAAGTTCAAAGAAAGGTACGAGCTTCATGAATTTACAGCGCAAACGAAATGGAACGAAAATATTTTCCGTGTTATTTGCAATTACAACGTACTGAATTTCACATATTGGATTAATGCTGCATTACTTTGTAAAATTTCCTGTTCAATTTTGTCGGTGGAAACAGGGACAAAATGAGTTTGCATAAACATTTGTCGTCTAACGAGAAGCAATCGCGGAATTATCTTTCAGATATTGATTCGGGGCGAGTGTTATTGTACAAGGGATATCCGGATGGTCGGGAAAAGTGAAAAATCTGTGACGTTCAACAATAGATTGCAAAATATCTGTATTTTCGCGATTTTTTCGCGACTAATGTCAAACGTCAAGATTACAACGCGAATGTAAAAGTTAGATTCCCGGTCTATCGTGACATACTCGTCCCAGTGTAAAAGCAGTTTATCATTTTACAATGGGATCACTGTAATTTTATTGTTGAAAAATATATCTTTCACGTCGAATGCATACCGATAAGATTCGAGTCACGAGAAACACGCCGTTTTCGTTAAACTACTGACATTTTTAAAACGATAACACATGAAACACGTGTGCAATGAACAACAGATTCTGAAGGATCAATGGTACCAAAAAGATGTAAATTAAAAGAAGACGATATATCTTTAAAAAATCTCTAAAATGACATCGATCTGAGTTTTACTATTATTATCTCGTATATTACAAAAATAAAGTCGGAAATAAATGACACTTCATTTAGAAGACAATTGCATTTGAAAATTTATTGAATGCGTATAGTATGTAAAGTACAAATCAGTGATTGACCACTTTGATGTCTACATATTTTGCGCGCAGATTTACCCTCTTTCCACGATTTCTCAAATACCCCATACATAATGAGATCCACTGTCCAATAAAGAAAATAAATATATGATCGAACTTTGAACGTCGAAAGAAAAACATATGTGTCGAGTTGTGATCATTAAATAATACAGCAGGAAAGGCCTTGCACTTTGCATAAAATCGATAGCCCGGCTTGAAAGGTTGATATTGGCATATTCTAATCTATAATACTCCAATAATCTATAGTTCTATAACGGAGGTCCTACTACATTTTTATTCTGCAACTTGCATATTATTCCAGTAGGTCATGTAATAGGAACTGTAGGATTGTTCAAAGAAATCTGAAATTTGAAATCTGAAATCTGAAATCTCAAATTCCACACTTTCAAACCTAAAATTTTAAACTTCAAATTTCAAATTTTAAATTTCACACTTGAAAATCTAAAATTGTAAACTTCAAACATCTAACTTCCATAAAAATCCGTAGCCTACTAATCTCTTAAACAATCAATACGCGACTGATGAGGGATCCGACATTTCGTGTTACACAACCTAATGGTAACTTAGCTGCATTTCCTATGCACCGACGGTGCAAGAACCTTCAGCGAACGGTCTCTTTAGTCCACCGACGCGTCGACGGGACCGTTCGCACATGTTACGCAACCGAAACGTGTTGAACGGTAAAGGCAACGCCTCGTTAGGATCTCCGCTATCTAGCGTACCGCCAAGCAGACTGACAGATCACATCGACGACACCATCTATCAATCCCATCGAGAGAAATTTCTCGAAACCCGGCCGCTTCACGTGATCCGCATCCGGCGAGCCGCGTGGGCGTGCTCGCCGAGGAATTCGACGCGCAACGCACGTATCGAAAGTAGGTTGACCATATAATTTATCATCCGAGAGTGAACGCCGATCAACTTGGGCGTTAACCCTTCGCAGCCCAATTGTTTCCTCGTTTTTCAAAGAGAAGTATTAGAATGTTAATTGGGATTTGATTAACTGTTGAACAAAGGTAGCTGTTTTGATTAGTAATGAAAGCCTGTTACGTAGATATTAGGGACGTAATAAAATGTACAAAATCTTCTATAGTTATTGTAATAAATAATGGTTCTCCTAATAATTGTAAATTATTGTATTTAATATTATAATTGGTTTTATTTAATTGAATATCTTCATTTTGTCAACTTCAAGAACTTCAGAAATATCTATTTAATGTTTTATTTAATTTTATATTTAATAAGTTCGATTTAGATCATTATCAGAGATACTGTTAAAAATAGACTAAGTTGTCTAGGCATTATGCATCTGTTTCCACTTGTTGCGTGTTCAAATGACGCTCGGTTACGCTGCATAGCGCAACGTCAACCCTTTGTCTATCTATTCCAGGCAGCTTCTACTCGGCACATCTCGAAAAACCTTACGAAAGAACATTTTATGTACGTACTAATAACAACTACGTTTAGAATTTTCTGCATCATTTTGGACTAAATACAATTTTTAATGGAGGAAACCAATTCTCTGTAATTTTAGATCTTTGGAAATGTACATTTGCTACAATTATTACTGTTAATCATCATAACGTTACGATAATTATTTATTATATATTATACTACAGTATTAGTTATATAATACTATAAAAATAATAATGTCTAATGTCATAATCATCTTATCCTTAACCAGTTAACTGTGGAATTCAGCTTCAAAAATCTCTAGTGGAGTGTGTGACAAAATCATCCAATTGCATACATTAAAGTATAAAACTAAAGCAAAATGAAATAGAATTGCATGTTTACTTGAAAAAGTAAATAATTATTGGAAAAGTTAGCATTATTTCAGTTTCAAAAGTTTTTTATTTTTAGAAAAACAAAAAAATAGGATAACGTTCCAAAAGAAGGTTTCGCGTTAGAAGAACGATTCGAACAAAGAAAAAAAGAGAAACAATACAACAGCCAAAGCAGATAAAACAACATGGAAACCCGGAACGTATAACCACCTTAATCGCAAGGACTATTTATTATCGGGCCTAGGCGATCCCTATACGAATGATAAATCGCCGCGAGATTCGCTAGCGTCACGCCACCGATAACCCGGACACGATAATCGTGACACCGTGGATCCTTGCCTGAGATTCATTCGCGGCCGAGCTGATCGGACGCCCGTTAGAGCCATTTAAGGAGCCTCTCCAATATTTCTTCGCCTTGATTTCCGAATAAGGTCACGCGGATGTTTGATCGATCGGAATGGCCTCAAGGTTCGCCTCGTTACAATCTCGGCAACTATTTTTCCTCCTAGAATAAACTATTACTACGAAATCTCTGTGGCAATATCGCGCTGCGACACGAACCGTTACGGGGAAAATCGTTTTTTTTTTTTAAAAGTTCCTATACAGATCAAACTATTTTCTCAATAGTGTTTGTTTAAGCTTACTGAATCAAATAATACTGATCTTGTTGGATGAATGAACGAATTAATGGAATTAATTGGAAAATTTTTGAAGTTCATGAATACTGGGTATTTTAGAATGAATGAGAAATTAATGATTGGTAGGACTATAGGATTTTAGGTTGGGAAATTAAAAAAGAAATGATTTTATCTGTTGGAGAGAGTAACAAGATAGAATTCAAGAGGAATTTGAAAATTGATAGAGAACGCGTGGCTCCGGATATGACTGACTAATGCGTCTGTTCATCACTGTTTCTACTGGCAATTCACTTTCGATCGAAGTGTACTAGCGATTCAAAATACGAGACCTAGGTTCTTGATTAATGAAAGGGGTTAATATCGTTTTATAAAGATGTAACAAAACTTCTGACGACTATGATAAAACATTAATTAATATATACAATATTCACTTATTTTAGCTAACCTATTCAACTACACACGTTTGCGCTAAATATTTGTTTCAATAAATTTTCCGCAAACAGAATGATGTAATGGATATTTCCAGTACTGCGTGGTATACCTCATTTCAATATTAATTCATTAAATGTATTAATGTAAGTAATATAAAATAATAGAGAGATATTTACATCAGACAATGAATTGTAATGAATGAATTTCATACGTTGAATAACAGTAAGACTTAAGCACTACCTGTCGGCCGTGTTAAAGCCGAACCCTCAACGGGATAAAATAAGACATCGAAGCAAACAACTTCAACTCTTTTGAAGCTCCACCAAGCAAAAATAATATCCAGCGTGTTCCCCAGACGCGTCGGTGCACGGATCATCCGCTCTGAGTCATTTCCAATATCCACCCGACGAGTGAACGGATCCCGTCCCTTTGACAGAACTGCCAAACCAGTCGAAATCCAATAAAGGCGACTGAATTATACTATTTCTTTTTACAAATATTGCTCGAATTTTTAATTCCATCAATTTCATCAATCCCATCGATTCTCTGAATTCGATTACTTCTATTAATGCCACCGACTCTATCGATTTTAGCAATTGCCAGCCACATCCCGTGAAATCATAGGAATGGATAAATTAATTTTATCTAACTCGATACGAACTTCGCCGATTATATTATGCAAGTAAATTGTGTACATTCTTAGTATTCATGCTGTATTGTACTTTAAAATTGTGAATTCTGTTTGATGTTTTGATAAATGTCTATCCGAAATTACGAGTATATAAAAAAATGTGATATCGAGACAAAAAAAATAAAAAAAGAACACGTTTCTTATTTATTTATTTGTATTTACTTGCACAGACTTAAGCAAGGTCATTGTATCTATTTACTTTCTACAATTTCTTAATTATCAATTTACAACATTTTACAATTTCTTTAATCAACCCTTTTCGTATCTCTAACATAAATAAGTACACGTGCATCGTAGACAGCTATAAAGAAATATGTAATCCACTTTAAATCGCGAACGATACAAGCAACGACAAGACAACCGCATCGTTGCACCAGGAATCAAATTTGTTTCTTGACGCATCACGATTCGATTAAGTCGATACTCGTTGGTGGTCATTACGCCGATTAACTTGGTTTGACTAGCCGTCAGCTGGTCGAGGTCAAGTTCAAAGCGCGTAACGAGGTAGGGAATTGACGACCGTGATCCCAACGCTTGATTCCTGTTTATTATCGATCACGTTCCCTTGGATCGATCTCTAACCGTTCGTGATTTCATTGCTACCATTCGAATTACCTCAATTCCTTTAAACCACAAATAAAACAACATTTAGGAAATATTTTCTCGTAACCAACACTCAATCTTATACACTCGAAAATTTTTACATTAGATACATTCATTATTTCCTAATAAAATACTGTGTCTGAGTAATTGCTTGTGTTAAACTTCTACAAACACTACACGAATCAATGGATAGAACTATTTTATTTCAATATTTTATGTCCAATTAGATTATATGATTTCCAATTATATAAAATTTAATATTGGACATCGTAATTTATAATTTTGCTATATCGAATAATGCGGCGACTGCGAGTCGCCTCTCAACAGTAAAGGATTAATTTCATTTACGAAAATTTCCATCTACATCGTCGTAGTAGAAATTATCATTTTTATCAATTGCATCATCATTTATCGTACCCATCGACGAATACATGTTCCAGTGGATTCAGGTTTTCCCCGTGCAATCTAAGCCAATTGAATTCGAGCGCTATCCTAGCGAATGTGTAACAAGTGTGTACACAACACACGCGATTCCAGTATTAGCATCTCCCTACCCACCGCGCAGAATAAATATGTTCTTCGATTCCGCTGAATTACTAGAATATAATGGCAGAATGTTACGGTAAGTAGAAACAGTTGGAGATAAGCGGGCAAGTGAAACGAGTCGTTCGATGAATGTTCACTTGATCCCTGTAGCATCGAAGTCTCGTTTATGAAACTTCAATGAGAATTCTGAATTTTTCCATCGTTTAACACTAGGTTTACGAACGTTTATTGTACAGTTTATTCTATTGTTGCTAGATAACTTGATGTTCGTTGACTTAGATCTTAGAAATTAGAGATTTGAAAATGAACAATTGAGACGTGTAGTCGTGTAATTGCCTCGATCATAATTGACGTAAATATGTATCGAACAATGTTCATAAAGTTCAATATGCGCCGAATTGGCGCGTCCCGTGGGCCCAGTGTTAAATCGGAATTTCTGACCCACCCTGTGTGCAGTAATTCATCGGGTTCAATTCTCTGTTTCGAATCTGCTGGTCAAGAAGCTATCACATTTTCAACAGAAATATCTTCAACAATGTTAGCCGCGTTATCGCCTCGTTGTCTTCTCCGCGTTAAATAGGGTCAACATCCCGCAAACAAACAAATAAAACAAACGGCGGTCTTCGGACGCGGATAAAAGAGGACGTTCAGCTAATTCCTCGAAACAATATTTATTCTCCGGTCAGACAACGAACCCGAATATGACTTTTGCACTCGCATCGAGAGTCCGAGCGATGCTTCCACGCAGATACGGGAAACGTGGGCAAACAAATGTATCAATTATCAGTGGGCAGGATCACGCGCGAGAGAAAGCGCGCATTGAACGATGATCGTGGACGCCGACGTAATCGTCAGTGAAACGCTCGATAGCCGGTTTATCGGGCAGTTTTCCCTTTATTGCAGTAATAAACGTTATTAAGCTCTGAGCGTAAAAATGAGCATCTCTCTACTTGTATTGTGGTTATATTGATCTGAAGTTTTAGTAATAATATTTTGGAAATAATATTAGTGACAATATTTTATACTTAACAATAAATTACGGCATAGCGTTTCTTTGTATTTGTTAATGTCAAACGTACTTCGTCGAAATACGAAACTGTGTATTTCTTAATGAAGAATCTATCTGCCTACGTAGCTTTCAGAAAACTCCGCTTGTTTAAAAAATAAATTGAGAACCACTGTTCCGTTAATTTTTCAAGACACATACTGATCCGTGTTAATCATTTATCTACGAAGAATGTATGCACAATTATGAAAGACCAATAAATTAACCTTCAGAACGCAGAAAACTGGTAAAAGAAAGAAAACAAGAAACAAAAAGCAGATAAATGGCGGCGACCACGATAGACGTTCGCAAAACTCGCGCGAGATTTCGCGTGTCTAAGTCGCTGAGATACAGTCAACGTATTTCCCCGGAGTCGGATGGCAATGAATCGTACGATGGAAGATTTTTCGGTAACTCGATCTAAATGGAACATTACCGGCGATGTAGAAAAGTCTGAGTCATCCGCCAGCAAAGAGAGCACCGCTGAAACTATCAATGCCAAGGTCGACGAACACACCAGGCCGACCATCATGAACCGCAATCGCCGTGTCGCGTGGGTGTTGCGCAGCGAACGACGTCATTGTTCACGCGAGAGGGACGTGACAATGCATTTGCGACGGTGACGTATCACACGGAAATGAGAAGTTGGCCTACTACTCATTGTTTTCTATGGTTTTATATTTATTTATATAGTACTCTTTATTGTTTCGTATAGCCTCACACGGTTTTCCATAGTTTTATATTTATTCATATTATTTTGTATTTTTTCGTATAGCATTACACTGTTTTCCATAGTTTTATATTCATTTATATTATTTCGTGTTGTTTTATACAGCTTTACATTGTTTTATATGGTTTTGTATTGTTTTATGACTGATCCTAATTTTATATCATTTTATAGTACATACAATAAAACACGTTTTAAATCTTGGAAAGTATACTCTTCCAACTTGTACAGGAAATTATACTTTAACGTTAGTACTTTCTTTCGCGTGCTACTTCCTCGTAGGAAACGGAAGTTCTATCGTAATATTCAACACCTTCCCAAACATGTTAACGGTTCTGATAAAAATAATAATTATAAACGACGCTATATCTGCTCTATTTTAATACATATAAATCCAACAATTTTTTAAATATCTTTCATCATTCGCTGAAGATTCCTCATGTTGAATTGATATAATGTAACACTAGCTCGAAGTATCATAATCTAATTTTACGACTTATTACCTAATACAGAGTCACCAAGAGATTTTGTGTACAAATATGTTTATATATCGTAGTTTCAATAGGGATACAAAGAGAACTTACCTTACGGGACAGCAAACCAGCTGTCGGAGTGCGATCGTTAGGATCGGACTCGGGAATCGGTTCATTTGGGTTCTCCATGTGCATCCCCGGCCATCCGACCCAGACGCCATTCCCGCTGATGACCACCGGTGCTACCGCAGTCACAAGACCTCCAGCACTGGAAAAAAACACGTGGACATCATTAACGGGCCACCGGGTTTAATAAACATTTCGCATCCGGAAACCCGCCTACTCTCGTCATTAGGGAACATATGCGCTAATTAAAAAATATTGGAAAACGTATCAGCCAAATGCAATCCGTCTCTATACTCATTCTTCGTGATACTGAATATACATTAAATACACATAATATTATAGTTAGTTTCGAACCTGAAGATTTAATATTACGATAATACAATATTTCTTATAATATTTCTAATTTTATTGATACTTCTTACATAATATTCTTAACGCTTGGTTTGCGACACACATCGATTATCTATCTTTAAACGTCTAATCTACAAGATCTAAATAAACTAAGTTTAATATTACGAATAATTTTGCACTCGAGGTCTCAAAGTTGCAAAGCCATTGAGTTTTCTATTGAAAAGGAAGACATAAAGCGTGTTACGATAAAAATTCTGAAGTTCAAAACATACGGTACACCGTTAAGGCAGATATTTAAAAGAGTTGCTTATATAAAAAATAAAAAACTAAAACGCCTCGCATGACTGTCTATTGCACACTTTACTTAGCCCCAAGGCCTTTAATGCCTCGAGAATTCTTATCGCTGGAGATGCGAGCCGTCCAGTAAACGGCAAAAAAAAAATATAGCAGTATGTGGAAATGTAGGTTCTTGCAACCGTCACAGACTTCATAGACCTGATTTGCTATAAAAACACGATTATTTACATAATCCCGTCTGCAGATTATCATTTCCCTGAGTGGCCGAAAATCTCGAACTAAACCAACCTACGATAAGAGTCGAAGATGAGTCAGACCGATCGCGTTATCGAAACAACGATTAGAATTCGACCAATCCAGGATCGAGGAACCGGACCGAACCAAATTAGAATTAATGGGATTATATTAGCGTAACCTAAGGTCAAAACGAAATTAGTTCAACTACAATGAACCTGAAAGCCGAGAAATTGAATGTGTATGTTCCCAGGAAAGAAAAGTCCAGTTTAGACTTGGAACATTGAAAGAGTGCGAGCTGAAAGACTTCGAACTTGATATTATCCATTGAAAAATGTATCTTTTCAACAATTGCAGATTTCAGCTTGCAACGCAATCGTTTCTCAATTAACATACAAACGTTTCTTAAGCGCACGTGTACGAAAGTCTGATGGATGCGTGACCAAGCGATGACTTTTCTGAAATGCTCATGATCTAACGGCGCTCTTTAACCCCGCCGCATATTCACGAGCACACCGATGCAATGGAACGTATTCGTATTTCAACCAACTTTCCTTAATCTGCATCGCGTGAAACGTATCTCGAATTGCACAGTGATATCTGCTGTTCGATCGAAATGTTATTAGAGCTAATGGTCTGAGTTGAAGATGTTCGTTAACCAATTGCCTCGTTGTTTATAGAAAATTCATTTATACCTCCAAGTTGAATATAAAAATGGGATATTAAGTATGAAACATAATTTACGAAATCTAAAAGAAAGTCGTCTCTGAAATTATGGAATGGAAATTGAGGAACACGTTGAAAGTCTCGTGTAGCCATCGAATCTACGTATTAATATGATAATGGAAGAAATAATGCAAAGAGGAAGAGATCAATCTATCGAACAAAATCTCGGAGAGAACCAATGAGATTCGAGTCCCGAAATTTAATGCAATTGTCAACTGTGTGGTTTATTGGCAAATAAATGGACGTTTGATCATTTGGTAATTTTGGCTAAAGTGTTGGCGTGCGCTAAGAACATTTATGATTTGGATATAAACCAGTGATAATGGAAAAGATATCTTCGGTAATTTCATGATAAGATGCATTAAGACTAAGTGTAATCGATACGTTAGCCTGTCAATGGGACGCGTTCGCGAACGAAGTTATTGGCACGTCATGGTTATAAATTTGTAATCGGAATTGGCCATTATCCAGCCTCGAGACGGAGAGGCTCTTAACTGTTCTGTGCTTCGCCGTGGTGCTTGAACGTACTAGGTCAAACTCAATAACTTTATTAGAGCTCGTGTTGTACAGGCTGTTCCAAATATCATAGTACAAGTGCAGAAGAATCCATGTTTGAATGTTTTACATTGAATGTAATTAATGTGTAATTTAAATGTAATTTAATTCTATATATATATCCCATTCTATTTCCAAATATAATTTAAAAATGTAGAAGAAGGAGCACAAATTGACAATTTAAATGCAATATTCGAGGTCACGTATTGATATTATGATATACATAATGTAAAAGAGATAAATGTAAAATATTCTAGTCGTAATTTTTCCTATCAGTAAAATGTTAATTTATTTAAATTCAAAACAACGGAGAAAATAATTTAATTGTCTGGAAAGTAAATATTGCATATCATAAAACGTGACAGTTAGAAATAACTGTGTATGTATGTACTTTTTAGAATCACTGATTGATCAGTCTCCGGCTCAATGCCAAACATGAGTAAATTGTTCGCTACACGTGTTGACTACTATGCCAATTACATGATCGCTTGATAAAGAAATCACGACGCGTTGAATGTTATTTACAAGTTACTGTCATCCTTCGGCGACTGATTGTACGCGAAGAATAATTAAACGTACGCCTCTTTAAATCGTTATCGAATTCTGCAATTAACATTTTAGTGAAAAATATCGTCCGATGTAATTGCTCCTTATAATTATTTTTATAAATCCATACATAGATAGTTTAATCAAAGAACTCGTGATTTCAAACGGAAGATTGTCGTTCTATTTTTGCGCTTGACAAAAAGAACAGAAGCAAGCCAGAAACAAATATTGTTTATGTTTTTATAAAGCCTGATCCGATTTCTACGGTCGGATATGCACGAGTTATTTTAAACTAATCTAGCGCAGTACGAAGCAAATCTTCTCGACAAAGAAAATCCAAGAAATCTAATCCGTAATAAGACGCTAATTTCAACATCACCTGTTGTTAACAGATCGAAATCCTAATACAACTGCCATTTTAATAAATGTTCAGTCGCAAAAAGATCTGCGTTCTAACAATAAACTAAATACTTCCAAAGAAATATGCGGCTTACGATATTCAAGAATAAACAAAGGATAATAAAATATTGAAGTTGATTAGGATATATCAATAAACTACAACTGGTCACGAGTGCATCTATAAATTAGAATCATAAAGGTTCGTGTAATAGAAAATTTCGAATAAGAAGCTTCAGTTATAAAGCTTCAAGTTACAGAAAATTTCAAATTACAAATCATCAAATTATAGAGAATTTCCAATTATGAATCTTCAAGTTAAACAGGGTTTTAAATTATAAAGCTTCAAGTGACTAAGGTTCGACCGTAGCAAACAAGCTCCAAACTTTTGATCGCGTTGTAGATCATTCTACTAGAGCGTGCAAACCGATGCGACAGATCAGTGCCAGTCGCGTACGCGATACCAACACGACGCATCCGATTTCGAACGGCAATCAATGCCACCGGTGACGAACTTCGTGTTTTTCCACGGACTTTTACTGCGTACGCGGCGTGCGAACCGAGGAAGCGACTCGGCTACGGACAAAACCGCGATAATATATTACCTCACACGTAACGACGCCAGGCGGAAAGCACGTGGCCGCGCTGAATACCTTGTGAATGAGCACGATCTACTCCCCGCAATCCAATATAATCCTCGTTATCGTTATCTGCGAATTTTCTGCGGCACGAACGCGTCGTCGCAGTTCCGTGCGCCGTCAAAGAACAAATGCAATTGATACGAAGCGCCACCGGGATTTTTGGATCAACCAATATCGCCGTCATTGAACACGACGGACGAAAGAAACAAGAAAATAAGTGAACACCTGTAGATAAGAGTGTCTGGCGAACTTGATCCACTGATTTACGATATGCTGTTATTCAGCGCGGAAAGTAACCGATTCGATAACATCTATTATAGTATACATCTATTATAACGATACAGTAGAACAGACCGATACGAGGATCGTTTTCTCTTTAGCAATAAAAGAATCAAAATACTGAAACGTCAGTAATAAACAGTGAACAAGAATTTTGAAATTTCCTTTTAGCAGATAAGTGAGAAGATGTAATTTCTGGTATGACAAATATGGTCTTATTTTGATTCGATTCGTATTGGTCTACCCTATGTACTTCCAACGATTTCCCTGAATACCTCTAACTCGTTTTTAATGAACACCTTCACGGCCATTTTATCACGAAATCCATTATCTGCGACGTTAAAGTGCTTATCGCCGGAAAACTAATAAAAACATGATTCTTCCGTATGAGCAACGCAGTAATTGTTCAACTACATTACGGAAAAACACAGGACGGGCTGCTCCGAGTCTGAGTAAGATAAGAGTACACTAATTCGGTATGTCAGGTGTGATCCGGTGTGATATTCCACGTCTATGAAATCACGATCTATTTTGTATTCCGTTTGCCACTGGAAACTTTGAACCATTGAGTCATTGTAAGTGGAGAAATTTCGACCGATCATTCGAGTGGATTATTCACGGCCCGCTGATAGCGGTGCGTCGCGAAGTATCGCGCGTCTCGCGTCGAAAAATAGAAATCGTTCCGCGTGACCACGGTCAATCGAGACGATTATGATCGCGATGGGAACGGATCACGGGATGCCCCGTGTTCGATCCGACCGGGCAGAAAATAATTAGCGTTTAGACCGAGCTAATCTAATCGCGGCCGGCCGTTTAACAATAGATTTACGGAACGAGCCAATTTGACTGATATTAACTTTTATAAACATTATTTGGTGAATGTCTCAGGCGATTTTGATCCATGCAATTGGACTTCATGAAACTGGATTTCGCAAATTATTTTACAAGTATGCTGTATCGCAAGTAAAGCAATTTTCTCATTTTCATAAATAAAATTAATTGAAACTGTAATACTTCAATTTTCTTTAAAACAGTCGCGTCCACAGGGTTGCGAGAAAATTAACCCTTTGCACTAGAGAGGTGACTTTCACTCACCACTAGATTTGATATAACAGAATTATAAAATCTTATATGTAACATTAAATTTTGTATAATGCATCAATAAGTGAAATATTGTGAATGAATGTATTATGAAGTGAATAACAGTGATCTATATTCTTATCGGAAGATGTTGCATATATCTGGTAAAAAACTTTTGACTGCAAAGGGTTAAACAGCACAAGCAGAAACGTTTGACTCAAGATAAATCGTCTGGTAAGGGGTTAATACACAGACTACGGCCGCAAAAATAGGAACACCATCGTTGTCCTCCATCTTCGCGCGAGCCACGGGCATCGACGCGGCCGCGATTGCCAAGAAACGAGAGATTAAAGACCCGCGGGGCTTTGTAAACACACATTAAAGATAATCGGGTCATTTTTATTATTGCAATCGCGGTGCCACGCCGACCGATGCAACCGGGCCAAACAAACAACGAATTCGTAAACAAACCGTGACGCGTACAGAAAACTGCGATAAATCATGACCACGGCGTCGCTCCCGACGGAAATTATGTTTTCTGAATAGGAACTGATTAAATGAAAACAATGGAATCGTTACTTTGATATTCTTCAGTCGAATCGTCGAGTTCAATGCATAAAATAACGAATAATCCATACAATGCAACGGAATAACAAACGCTAGAGGCTCAGCTGATTGTGCAACGACTTTCGTTCCTTTGTTCTGTGATATTACTTTCGTATTAATGTTCCTTCTTCAAAATCTAGACGCGAGAAACTTATAGCAATGCAAATTGAAAATCTTCGAAAGGAAAGTAACTACTGTCCGTCCACGACTTGATAGCTGACAAGACGGTACAGAGGCAAGAAGCGTCTCTCACTATTAGGTGTGTTTATAGTTTTGAATTGGTTACGCGTAACCGTAATGACGAATAGCAAATTAAAATCAAAGATGAGATCAAAATTACCTAATTAGAGCAACATAGCCATAAATTTATGATCCTCAGCTAAAGGACGCTGTGTAGGGCCAGAAGAAAAGATGAATGTTTGGAATGCCTGACTTCGAAGGCACTAACTCTTATGAGTCCTTGAGCGAATTAAAAAAGGGGCGCACGAGGATACCTACTACAACATTATTGGCCGAGTCGGGCAACAGAGGACTCGAGCGAAACGGAATGCGATAAAGTGAGATGTACGAACATGTTTACCGAATCCTAAGGACATAGAGTTTAGCTACTGTTTCCTGGAAAGACCGAGGTTCAAAAGTTGTTCACTTTGCACGCAATAAAATCAAACAATGAAGTGTATACTGGTCAAACGCAGCTCAAATGCACCTACAATATATTCTAACGAAAAATTAAAGCCAAACGAAGAAAAATTACACGTTTATTTGAAAAAATAAATGATTTATCGTTGAAAGAATTAGTATCGTTTTGACTTTTAAAATAACGCGTGTACTCGTCGAGTGCAATTAACTAGTTGCGGCCCCCACGCATGTTGCAACCTGCGGCGATGCAGGCATCAAGTGATGGGTTTGAGTCTTCCAAAGTTTCATGATACATGTTGCACTCAAACAAAAAGTGAAGAAACCTCAAACCCATCGCTCGTAGCGATGCCGGCATCGTCGGATGTGTCAACGTGTATGGGGGCATTTAGAGCGTGGCTCGAGACAAAAAAGGCGATCAGCAATGTGTCGCGTTGAAGGGAAGTTAGCGCAAGGAAAGGATATATAAAGGATTCCGATTAATGTTCGACGATCTGGCCATCGAACAATAAAACTATTGCAACAGTGAAACCTTCTTTTACCAAAGTCGATGCAACTGTATGTGGTATCTCAATCAGCGTCACTCGATGATTCGACCAGTTCTAAAACGGAATTCTCAGTAGATCTATGAATGAACCGAAACAATGTTCCACGAGCGTGTTCTTACGAAAAATTTCGACACCGTTAACCTATGATACACGTGGAGCAGACCTGCCGACACAGAACGTCAAGCGATACGTAATCGCGTACTATTTTTTCGCGGACCATAAATAAACGCAAGGAGCGCAATGCCGGCGTGCATCGGTCACTAAGTCGCAACTGGCAATTACTTTCCACTAGGCGACACTTGCTCGTTTTTCATTAATATTATCTCTTTATTTGATTATTTGTTTATACTAATAATATTGGTATTAATAATACTAGTAGAAAGAAATGTATTACTTATTGTATTCTAAATAGAATTTAATTTATTATTATTATAAATATTAATATTGTAATATTGATAATATTATAGTATTGATAATATTATTAAAATTGATTAATATCAATATTTAAAATCTCTATTTCTTGTACGTATAACTACGAGTTCAATTTAATTCAATAAAAGAAGAATTGCATATTTAAATATTCTTCGTAATTCCATAAACACGAAGCGACAAATATAATTCACCATGTCCAGTCTAAGATAAGAAATAATCTTATTGAAATCTGTTTCTCGCACAGTCAGTCATGAATATCGAAAATGTTTTTAATAAAAACCTTAAAGGCGTGGAACGACAGTCCAACTTTTCAAATAATATTCTTCTCCGGTTCTAGAAATAATATGCTGTCTCGTAGAAGTAGAAACCTTTTGAAGAACACGAGAAGGGAAAACGTTTCAATAGAGTTATTGATTCTTGGGTCCAAGAAAATGGAAAATCTAACACAACTGTTTTATCACAACGCGCAGAGTTTCCGAGCAGAAAAGTCGTGCGAACCAATCCTCTCCGTTTTGAGAGACGGAGTGAAACTCAATTGATTCGCCAATCTCATCTCCAAGGACTCATGTACTGCGTGAGAAGCTTTCAGTCTCCAGACGTCTTGCAAAGCGATAAGGTTATTTGAATAGAAGACTATTTTCACGAACGCGCAAACAATAGGACGAAACCTGTATATTGCATTGCAGTGTTATATTAACAACTCGCGATCTACTTTACTCTCAATTTCCTCGCTGTGGAAATTATATTATTTTCGATTGAAATATCTTCTCGCATTTCCTATTCGTCTATTGAAACATTCTCGTTTCTGTTTTACTTCCACGGACAATAATCAAATATTCTAATGCATTCTAGAAAACTAGAATTAGTTTTGTGAAACTTATCTGAGTATTAATACTGATGAAACCAATACAATTACGATCTTTCCAGTCTTATCTTGATGTTTCATTTTCAGACGAGAAAATGATTAATTATAAGTGAAATGAAGTAATTACGAATAATATTTGAGACGGATCGTAGTCTCGTTTTTTCAACAATGCAATTCAGGGTGACTGGTAAGTTAACAAGAAAATGCAAAGGAGTTACAAATACGATGCTAAAAGAAAATTATTAAAGGCAAATAATGATCGACTCCCACTTACTGGCTGGCAATGAAACATTAGATAACCGATCGCGTCGTTTCACAACATTAAATGACCCTCTAATTATTTGTGGCGACATAATCGATGCGGGTCGCCGAACAATCGCTCAGAAAAAATATTTTCCAACAACTCGTCAACCAGATCTGTCGTTCGAATTATTGGGTTGTTATAGAAGTTTTAACAATTTCTTGCATGGAATAAAAAGAAAAATTTTTCAAATATGTTTATTCACTATTATATAATTTTCACTGATTGTTGTTACCCTGTCCCATCTACCTATAAGCTTATTTATGCCGTCATCGTAAAAATGCTGTGATTTCGAAGTGAAAAATGAATCTAGTGATATTTTCACTTCCTTCAAAAAGCATTCAAAATTTTTGCATCAACCCAATCATTTCATTAATAAAAGAAACAGCCGTGAACGAGGGAACCCGTACATTTTCCGAGCAGTCTCGCTTTGATACGTCCTGCGTAGATATTTCTATCGACTTGTTTACGCAACAGAATAAATTACCAAACAATCGAATATTCATACGGAAGAGTATCGACGATAATGTAGATCTAACAATTTTTTATTGTCACCAACGATCCGCTGGGAAATTCAGAGTGAAGTTGAACCAGGAAAAGATCGATCGTTGAGAAATCGATCGCCTCTGCTATCTAGTTGCACCTTTCGTTATTGTCATCGTTTAAACAACTAAAATGGGTGTGTATTTCCTGGGAAATGCAGCGGGAGATAAAACAAGAGTAAACGAACGCGAACGAGAATAAAAATAGATCGTCCAATGCTAACGCAGACCATTGATTAGTCATACAAATATTAAATAACTAATAACGATAATAATTCCGACCTGTACCAAGAAGCTGTTGCGGAACGTGTATTTAAAAATCGCTCTTTTATAATGGCAAACGAGTTTCTGGCGTGACAGAGACACGGCGTGAAAGATAACGAGATTGTAAATAATAAAGTAGATTAAATTTTGAATTCTGATGAGTGTGATCGTTTTATAAATGAGAGATGACCGCGATTACTGAAACATTGATTTTACGTGAAAGAAAACGTTAGGAAAAATTAATGGTGATAGCGATGATTATAAAGAACTGATTAATTAACACTATCTCGATATTAGTTCAATGCTATCCTCAACCTACACGCTTCTTAATTAGAGGAAACAATTTAAGGTTGAAATATCGAAATTAAATAAAAAACGAGGCAGTTAGACGAGTTGTTCTATACTAAAATTATTGGGCTCGATTTTATTTTGCTTAAACTATTTAAGTACGATGTCATTAATAATTTGGTAATGAGAATATTCAAAAGAAAATACAAGGTTAGAGCACTACAACACATTTACGAACGACTATGCGAAGCAAGTAGCATACAAACACCAGAATGGCCATCTATTTTCGGTACAAATATAAAAATTCATCCTATAAAGCTTAAAACATTACTTAAAACACTAGTGCAAACAATTCAAAATTTGTTAACTAGCACGAATACTTCGGAATCAATACTGCACCGACAAAATCAGTACAAATGCTCACTCTAACATGCACCTCATCGTATGTTGCTCGGAGGGTAATCATCCCTTAACACTGGGAACACCAAGCAGTGAAATCTCATTTCAATGAATATAACTAAATCAATTTACTTAACGATTTCTCATAAGATCATCTGCATCTGTTCAATAATGATACAAGAAATTCAAAATGAGTCATAACCAATTCGGAAGTTCTAACGTTAAACACGTTGACTGTCGAGGTGCTCGCATGCTCAACCAATCATAAAAAGAAGATTCCCATAGAACAAAAATATTTACCTAAGTAACTAGACAACAACGTAACGTAACAACCGTAAATCATTGATAGCTCTTTCTAATGTCATCTACCTTAACCAGGAAATCACAAGTATCACATAAAAATCTCGGAACTCTCGATACTTATAATCTCGTCGAGTCAACGTATCGTCAAAAAAACAAAATTTACTAAGCCAACGTATCGCGAACCTCCTCGGCTCGCGTGGGGTCGCGAGACGCATAAAACGAGGGGGGATCGCGAGACGCGCATAACGAAGGGGAAATGCTCGGCGAAGGGATCGATAAAAAGCTATGGAACTCGAGCGCATACTAACCTGGCCTTGCGTTCCAGCTGACCGGTCACCTCGTTCCTCTTCAGCACGAACGGCAACCTGTTGCTCACAACGATCATGCTCCCGTTGGAGGAGAAGCTGCCCGGCGCTGTGGACATTTCGTCGATTTTCAGATCAGCGATTGTTCGTTCCGTGATGGAGGATGACCACCGGCGAGCGGTGGCGGCGGAGGCGGCGGAGGCGACGACGCGCGACACCCTGTCCTCTCTTCGTCTTTCCGTTCTGTACGACGCGCGGGACACCGCCGCGAGTCCAGCAAACAAACGACTGCCCCGAGAACCGTTCGTCGCGTGTCACGTGTGATCACGTGCGTCCCGCCGGCGGAACCGAAGTCGAAGGAGAACCGCCAAACGGCTCGCTGGCTAGTCTCTCTCAGCCCGATCGTCGCGGCAAGAGACCGATCCGATACGTTCTCGGCAGCGTGACACGTGTGCCCGCCTCTCGGTCTAGCCTCGTCCAAATGTCCGCCCCCAGTGAACCCGGGTCGCTTTCAAATTTATCTTTTCGACGGCGGCAGGGACAGGCGATTGATTTGACGGGATCGATTCGATCGAGGGTACGTACAAGCCGGATATAGAAAGAAAACGCGAGTGGGAGAGGGTGCTTTCAAGACGATGACGATAAAGAAGAAGAAGTAGAAAAAGAAGAAGAAGAAGAAGAAGAAGAAAAAGAAGAAGAAGACGAAGAAGAGGAACAATGTCGGTCGAGTTTGGTTCGAGTGTGAGTGTGCCGCGGTGCGTGGCCGAAGTAGCACTGAAGTAACAACGCCGCGTTCCCCTGAGTTTATTCGAGTTAGCCGTAGCGAGGAATTGGTCCAAAGTGCGCTCTCTCTGCGACCGTATCAATGACGGGGCCGCGACCTTTTGGCCACCCACCGGTTGCTCCTCGTGCACACCACCACCCCGGCTACCGTCCCGGCACACGTAAACAGACCACCGTTCCTCTTCTTCTTCTTCTTGTTCGCATCTCGTTTCTCTTTCTCTCTCTCTCTCCCTCCCGTTTTGCTCGCCACCTCTCCCCTCTCCAGCCCCGCTGCTCTTATTCCGTTTCACTCTCGTCGCGGCGTGTCGTCGCGTGTCGTGACAGACGATCAGGGTTATCACCACCGTTATCTATAATAGTAATACCCGGACAACACACACGCTAGTGGGACGACAGAGGCGCGTGAAGTACCAGCGACGACGTCGCCGCCGCCGTCGTCGTCGTCGTCGTCGTCGTCGTCGTCGTCGTCGTCGTCGCGGCACAGCTGTACACGTCCCACTGTCGTCCCGGCTGTCAACATGCACCGTGACAAGATAAACCGAACGACTCCGTCGTAAACGCGGGACCAGGTCGGATGCAATATCGACTCTTTCATCCTTCGTTGTATGCCGCGTTTCACCGCGAAAACCAATCGCTATCGTCCCCGTCACAGTCGAATACGCGCCGCGGCTCGAACTTCCCATCGACCAGCTGGATCTCTGCGGACTACCCGCGTATTTCCCGTACATCCGGTATCAAGCGGGGAAGGTGCACGCGGAAGGGTGGCACGCGTTGTCGCGCTCCCGCCGACATTACAGCGCGCGGATTCGGATCTCTCGCGATCAGAAACGTTGAAACTGAGGCGAAGTCGAATTTTAGCAGCCGTATTAACCCTTGATTTGGCCGGTCGTGTGAAACCGGGGCGAAATAGAATTTGATCATCCCTATCGACGCTAGAACTGCCAAGTACTTAAATTGACTTTTCGGAGTATTGTTTACTAGAGCTATAAACGTGCTTTTATTGAGATTTCAATTGACTTGTATTTTAATTTGGGTATTACTGAATCAGCTTCCTTAATAATTTTCTAAGAAATATGTGTGTCTTTTCGGCAATTGTAAAAGAAGGAATCAGGCATGAGTCATTTTTAGGAACGTCGAAACTGTGGCGAAATAGAATTTTATCGGTCGCATTAACCCCTCGCTTTGACGTTCCCTTCACAGTCGCCGCTTTATCTTTAACAATTCGCCGGGAGAGAAAGGAAATCTATGGTCGCGTCTATATTTGCTTTGGAGGTTGTATATTAATAGCGGGAAAATAGTATCCCGTTTCGAGATAAAAGAAACGGGCAAGAACGATGTTTGTTGGCTTTCTACTTGAACGTTTCGCGACGAGTTTGAGCTGATGATAGTAGGCGGGGGATAAACACTAGGACAAAGTCAAATTGACTTTTTGCTATTTTTATATAAGAATTGCAAAAGTGTCAATATCAAATTATTTAGTAACTTCTTCGAAAAGGATTTGTGTCTTTTCGATACCTGCGGAAGAAGAAATTAGAAATAGGTCATTTTGACCCATCTGGTAGTTCTAGCGTTAATAGTTATGCTAAAGTGAAAGTCAGATGAAGAAGGAATGATTTTTTTTTACATTAGACACGCGTACATCGAAACTCGTAGTTTATCGGTGATATTTAAAATCTTGAAGACAGCGCTAGTGACACGAATTAATTCTTATCGCGCAAACCACTTGCGTGTTTAGTGGATAGATCGCTGATGATCGGGTATCGCGTTTCAACGTTTTCGTGATTGATTATTGTAGATAATGTCTAAATCTGGGAACTGATTTTAATTTACTGAAATAGAGAATGGCGAATCAGAGGTTATCTGAATAAAGCGAGTGTAAAAATGTGGGAAGGGGTGCAATTTAATAAAGATGTGAAGTAACCCTGTTTGGTAATTTAAAGAAAGAAATCTGCTTCTTCTGAGCTTTGATTAAGTGGATGGAGATACGATCGTCTGATACTGTATCAAAATAATGGTAGAAAACCCACAGTGGTCAGTAATATACATTTTAAGAAACTTTAAATATTTGTTTCGCAGACGATTCAATCAAGAAAAATCCAGAAAGTTAAATATTAATTTTAGGAGATCGAAACTTTGCAAAAATTATTATTTCTTCTGGTGAACTAGCATATGTTACACGCTTTTTACTTCTTTGTTTTGTCTGCGTTTATTCTCTTTACTTCGGAGATAATACGCTTATCCACCTGCCAGTAAAAAAAAAGCGAATACGCATTTGTTGTCCCTCAACTATAATTAGTAGCATCGTGAATCATACAATATATTTTTCCATGGACTTCCAGTTACGGACATTAAAAATACGGAGCGCTATCATAAACTTCCAGTTTTGTATTTCTCAAAAAATGCAGAAACGCGTCATTCGCCATAAAAGTGTTAACACTTTGCGCTCTGTATTACCACATATACTATTAATGATACTAGAGTCCTTTTTCGCGTCGCGGAAAATGATAATTAACTTATGATCTTTGTCTGAATAAACAAGGTATCCTACTGGGATGAATCATGAACTTCTTGTTGACTTCATAGACAAAGTAACATTCATATGCAAATCATGGAAACTGTATTATTCATTGAAGATTACTATGACAGACCTCGAAAAGAATATACTGTCAGTTACTGGATGCGTAACATCAAATGTATTATTTTATATATAATATTGTTAAAATATGTGCAGAACAATGTACACAAGATAACACAATCCGCCCTTAAATTGGCAAGGGCCTTAACCTTAAAACGTGGATCGTAGATTTAGAGAAAACTTTACTCGAAGTGAAAATGCTGGAACAGATTTGATCCAGGTTGTCTTCCTTAGATTTTTCTACATAATATGAAATGTTGATGAAACATTATATAATATACAAAAATTAATTTCTTCTTCACGCTAAATATTTACAAACGGAAAATTTTAAATATTTATCCGAACGAGGTCAGGCATTCCTAATAAATTACTTCGACATTATTTATCGAGAATTAAAACTGGATTACCATGAATACATAAACGAACGACGACAGCCGTATTATATTACTGTTTTAACCCAAAATCTGTTCCACCGTGATGGAACGAGAATCTCGATCGTATCTCCCAGAAAATTTTCACTGGTTTTTCACGGTTCTCTAATCTGTTACTGTTTTCTGTACTTTGTCTGTATTTGCTTCCAGCCGATCAAAGTCGAGGAATGGATAGTGATTAATGGCCGCGATTACGTAACGCCGCGCATAGAAGAACACGCGCGGATAGGCGCAGAAAGAACGCGTGGCGAACAAAATTTTGGATATCTAACGCTCGAGCCTTGAACGAAATGGAGGAATTGTTTCGCCCGTGACGTACCGACCAGGTAAATATTTGAGGTCAGCTTTAGCAGCGCTGCATGTACTTCCCTCATTTTCTTGAAACAAACGAGATCGCGAACGGATACGTTGCATCGCGGTTCTAACGTTCGAACGTTCGACTTTTGTCTTGGTCTCTCGACGATTAACCCCTTGCCCTATGATTTCTTTCCCAATTGCACTTAACAGAGATGTTTTATTGTTCATAATTCAGTAGAGAAAGAGAAAAATTCTACACTTATTCTATATCTATGTTTACTCAGAAGCATTATAATGAATAACAGAAGAATATTCAATTCGGACTTGGAAGAATTAAGCGACATTTGTTAAATTCTATTCGAAATCTTCACCGCGAGTCTGACACGATATTCTAGACCAAGGGGTCAACCCTTTGAGTGCTGAATATTCCTTGCAGAAACGTTCTGCTTGGACAGGATATTTTTTCGCTTGGCTTGTTATCTGAAGATCGGTAAACAATGTTAATTCATACGAGGCGTGGATACGTTGTAGTTGTACTTTATCAGTTTTGACCATCCGAATAATGCTAAAAAAAGCGTATATTCATCTCGTAGACTTATATAATTGTCACCATGGTACGTGTGAGGCACGTCTATAGCACTCAAAGGGGTAACTTTGGTCAGGATATTATAATATTAAAACTAAAGTATATTATGCTTTCGTTATGGTAACGATTAAAGTAACACGCCGTCCTTCCTCCACCATCTTTGCTCAACCCTTAACTGATAAGGTAAGATTACTGAGGCGCTATTTTTTTTTAAATTATAACATTTGGTTTGGATACATTTACTAAAACTGATGGATTCGTGTGTCAACGCGTTAAACTTTCTAACTGAATAAAAATATATAACGGTAATTATTTATCCTTTCGATATTCTTTCTAAAACCTCTGTCTTTAACCCTTTGCATTCGGAAGGTGACTCGCAGTCACCACTTGATGTGATACAGTAAAACTATAAATTCTGATATTTAACGTTGAACTTTGTACAATGCCTCGATACATGAAATATTGGAATAAAATAGCTTTGTTTTTCAGTGTACTTGTGATTTCCTTTCAAGTTAGTTCCAAAGAATATCGTCTTTGTGTTGTCAAAAAATGTTAAATATTTCTAGTGAGAAAGTTCCGAGTGTAAAGGATTAATATTCGACAGAAGTCTCAACTCCTACAAGATTGTACGATTTTAAAAATCACGCCAGCCACTCGTAGTATTCGAGATATCTTTGAAAACAATTTCAGTGTACGTGAATAAAGTTGCCAAAGCGATTCCATTGACTACAATTCCTAATTTACCGGAGGGTTTCAAGTATTCCCCTGAGCCACATGCGTCGCATCTATGTTCATTAACGCTAAAAAGGATCTATACCAATGGTATAATGAACATAAATGAGGCTTAAGTGACTCTGAGAGACAAGTGTAACGCTGCAGAAGCGATAAAGTCCGTATTTTTTACGTGGACGAGCATAGGTACGTTCAGGTGTACCGTATTTCCCCCTTTTTCGATCAGCATTTCGTTGGCAAACGCGTAAAGGGTTCACTAATACTTGGTATCGAACTAAATGAAAACAAACTATGTAGACCGATCTACAGGACTATTATCGACTCGAACGTGCTCGGAAACTTTAAACTGCGGGTATCGCTTTTGTCACGCGAAAGGTGTGCACGTGGCAACCACGTATCTGTAATCGTGACACCCTTCTCCACCCACGTGTGCAGTCTCTATTCTTCTCTAGCCTCTGCAACATATATTGTTCCCCTAAATGATTCGCTGTGGTTGATCGTGTGGCGACATAAGAATTGCAATAACGACTAATCGAACATAACTTAATTCCAGAAGAATCACCGAACTATATTCATATAAATTCACGTATTCAATGATTAACCGATGAAAACGTAATCTGAGAAAGAGACTTCCTTGAAAAATCCCGTTTCTTGAACTTCCTGCGTACAACATTCTATACGAATTGCACGAATCAATCGACCTCAACGATCGCAATAACAGCAATTCGCGAAATGGGCGCAAGTCCACGGAAATTTTCGAACTCTTCGCGCAGCGAATTTGAAATGGGACGCGGGCCGAAATCCTCGCAACGGCGACGTAAAAAAAAATATTTACTTTCTCGGTAACCGAATCTTTATCGTCACCGTCCCGGTAATCTCGGAACGACCGAGCTTCTCGAGAAATCACGACATTATCGACCGCACAATCGCCATCGCTATTTATTTTACTGAATAATCTGTACCGAAAATGGGAACAGATCTACGAATACAAGATATTTATTGGAATCCCCGCACGTGTTCGTTGCGAAACCATAGGGGAGGCCTAGGAACCAGAAGAAAGAAACGGAAAAAGAGGACGGGGAACCAATCCTACCCAAGAACAGTCCGCGTTCCCTTTTTCTTTTCTTTCCCGCCTAAATGTTCGTCGAAGGATGTAAGTAACAACGCGTAATTATTCGATCGACCGTGTAGAACGACATTTGAATAGCTTAATTAAGAAGCAGTTTTTTCTCGTAAATTGTAAACGAAAACAATTTAGCCGATTACGCGGAGAACGAGACGTCAAGGGGAGGAAGGTGATGGTGATGGCGATGGTGGCGGAGAGGGAGGACTCCACCGCTGAAATCTTGCGAGCGTGTACCGTCGCGGTGGAGGGATAGAAACGATATCGTCACGTTATCATCACGTGTCAATGTTAGCTAATAACAAGCCGCGAGGATCGCGAAGGAAATTGGCACGCGTCGCGCACGCGGCCCGATCGTCTTCCTCCACGGCCGTGGAAAAAGAAGGATCCCCGACAGCTGGTGACAACCATAGGTCTAGATAACGGCAGTTCGCGGACAATAACGATTCTAACGGAACGATCGGAACGACCGTGACGGTCCCGGCTTCAGGAGAAAAATCGGGAACGCGTGGCCGGAAAATAATGGCCGCATCATCGTCTAAAATTATTCTCGCTCGGTATGCGCGCCGAGATAAATCTATATTTTTCGCGTACTTTCGCCCGCAACAGACTACCGTTACGCAACAACGCAACAACGTAAATGACGCTCAGCGTGTCCCCCAACTGTCTGCCGGTTGCGTTGCCTTATCAAACTTGCCACGAATGTTACAACAAATTCGCGTATGTAAATGCACTGTACCGGGTCTGTTTGTTGCGGATTTGCAGCATATCGGAATTACGGAAGCGATCGGTGCCGGTGATTCGGGGCCTGAAGCAGAAATGTTAAACAGTGCCTGTTTATGAAATTACCTAATCAATTAATTAATAATTGAATCAAATTATGTTTATGAATTATGAAAAAGAAGTCTGTTGTTAAGTATATTCGAAAATGTTTGGTGATACTAAGTCTTAAATTCGTTGAAGGTACTGGGGTAAGCACTTTTGCGCTCGATGACTCTGTGGCTGGGTCCTTAAAGAACAATGACTTCACTTTTCATGGCCTGTTTCGATCCTACGAGTCAGCTTAAAACTGGTTGAAAATGTGACTAAGAATTGGGTTTTCAACTAAAATTGTTTTACTTAGTTTCATCAAGACCGTTTGCTACGTAAGTACCATTTCTCGGTAGTCTACAGAATATTTGTGTGATTCACGATTATTTTTCATTTCTGTCCGCGTTACATTTGCATACGTGAATATTATAGAAATGTATGGAGAAAAATGAATGGAGTGACAATATAGTTTGTACGATTGAATTTCTTTGGAAATTAAGCTATTAAATTTTTCAGTTTTTAATTCGGGGTAACTCACTAACAGTAGTAGTTTCGGGGTTTCCCGTCAGACTTCGTAAAAGTTCGTCAAACTTCGGGGTAATACGGCTGACAAGGCATGTGCGCCGCAAATAAGCGCGAAACCAGTACATTATTTTCCGGCTAAAAGTGAAAGGCGACAAATGTGTAGGGGATAAAATGTTTAAGACATTTCGTAAAAACAAACTTTAATCAGATGTTACTTCGATAAATATGTTACACGTTGGCGTAGAATTTGAATGTCGTTTACATACGTAATTCGTTATTACTAGGATGCTGATGATGCTCGAGTGCCATTTGGAACGTCTATTTCATGCCTTTAACAGTTGTCAAAAAAAAGCACTGTAAACGATAACAAATATAACTATTTTCACATTGTATAGAATAAGACTGCCAATACGATATACGCAAAGCAATTCCTATATACGTGTCACTTTAAATTTGCATTAGTAAGATGTGACATTTTAATTGAAACGTTAATGATGCAACAGCATTTGTTTTATTCGTTGTATTATGGGATGCATACCGTGCAAACAAAAGTGGAATTCCATTAGTTCCTGACGCAATACAATAAACGAAAGTGTCAAGTCTACATGCGCAAACAATGTAATTTCCGTATCATTTAATTTAGCAGAATTTGGATGTATCACGTTGAAAAAGAAATAAAAGTCGCATCTTTTAATAATTTTACACGATATAACGTGAGCTTGGAGGTTCATAACCAGCTGAATGAAAAGAAACTGCTAAGAATAGAGGCTGCACGTAGCATTTAACGTACATGTGTGATACACACCTAAAACGAACATCTGACGCTCATTGAAGAATATTTAACGAATCATTTTCGCGAATAGTAGTCATCGTCAAATTCATTGTCATGTAGGAATCGTTTAACCAACAAATGGCTGACTTTCCACATACGTCGAATGTTTTCTATACTGGACAGGGAACACTTTAGTTGAGTGAAAAACACATGTATGATCATGCGAAACAATTCTATGCGGAATAATGATGACTGGAATGGGAGGGAACAAAATGAATCTGATCTACACAATGTTTCAACTTCGCGAATTCGTGTCTACACTTTGTGGAGCAAAGACGGCATAGACACCCACCTCGAAAGACTAGATTTTTCGATTACTTTGCGTAGACTGCCAGTTGCAAACGCACTGAAGTGACAATTAACGTTGACGAAAGCTGTGAAGAGCTTGATGGCTATCCGTGCACTCACATGTATACCGGCAATTCTCCGGTACTGGCTAGTGTTTTTGCGAGATGTTCTTTCGAAAAGGTACCACTGGTAACTGGTTCTTTCTTCGCGAAATTTCGAACACCTGAAATTGCTGACCAAATCGATTATTACTTTGCAATGCTGACTGGCAACTAAGTTAAGAACCTAGGAAAAATCCCTAGCGTACACCTGAATTGCATTGGTTCCTACTAAAATTCCGAAGATACTTTAATACCTAAAATTGGGATTCCCCTTTAAATTCTCTCTTACAAATATAATATTGACATATAAATTAAAATAATATAAGTAATTCTGCTATAAAATCAATATCTGCAATACTTATTAACTTTCTATATTTTTATAAAAGTTTCTTGTTTATATATAACGGTTTATCCCAATAGATGGGCATTTACTAACACTATTATTCAATGGAAAGTCATATGCATTCATTTACTTTAACTGAAATTATAAATTAGACATACTTAAAATTTAATATCATATGCATGATTTTATATATTTTTTTTTACACTTGAATTTTTTCATATATATTCACTTTATTACAGTTTTATAAATAAAGTAAATCGGAAATACGTATTATTTTGATAGAATGGTGAATTTAGGTTTCATAGATTTTATAAATTTAGGGAATCGGTTTAAATCCTACCAATGACGGTTTGATCAGGACTATACATACCACATGTGCCAGAGTGACAGGAATGTACGTCATGGGAATTATGTTCAAGTTAATGTAAACGTTTTTGAGAAAGATTGACTAATTGACAATGTAAATATAATTAGAAGGACTTGGTACTTTTCATTTCAAAAATTTTGATATAAAAATGGCTATTATATGCTCAATTTGCAAAGACAACTTGATAGAAATTGATGAAGTATATCATACTGAATGTGCTCATGTATTTCATTACCATTGTTTACTAAAATGGCTGGAACGGTAAATTATTTTTTAATAATAATAAAAAAAATTAATAAAAAACATAGTATATGTCAGAATCATTTTACTTCAATGTGTTTTGATGTCTGCTTATCTCATAATAATTATTGCAACATATTATTTCACTTTCAGATCAAAAACTTGCCCACAATGTAGGGCAAAAGTTACTCGAAGCAAAATATATAGATTACATTTTACATTTTCTGATAATGAAACTATTAAAACTAAAGCATGTCCTTTGCAAGAAAAAATAGAAAATTTGGAGTTTCAAATGCTGCTGAAAGAAAAGAACATACAGTATTATATCTCAAAAAACATTACCTTGAATAAACAAAATGATGGCCTGAAAAGAGAGGTTCGAAAGGTGGAAAGTGAACTTAGAAGAAAAGATTCAACTATATATGAACTACAAATGGAAGTTGAAGGCTGCAATACTTTAAAGAAAGAAATTGCACAATTGAAAATGAAAATGGAGGAACTGAAGCCGTATGTAATTGTAATACCTCCAATCATAGCATACATTACATTTCATTTATTTATTGTCTATTTCAGGCTAGAAATTTTATCTAATGCTCCAGTTGGTGATGTTATCAGAATGGTTGAAGACACTAAAGATCCTGAAGTACTTATCAAATACATTTCTGTTTTGAAGAAGTAAGTAATATATATTTATAAAATTGTTATATTCTTCGAATAATACTGTTATTAATTTAATCCATAGGGAATTTTCTGAGAGCCTTAATAAACGTCAAAAACTTTCTACAAGAATTAAGCGATATCAAGATGATATTGCTAAGGCCAATGCAAAGTATGAGTCCTTATTAGGAGAACAGTCAAAACGAATGTAAGATATATAAATATAAGTATGATATTAAATGTTTTCAATTTAAGCTTGTTGTGCATCTCAATGTGCACCTCTCTTTTAGATATCGAGAGAAGTAGTTTAAACTATATTAAACAATTGTTTAGAAAAATTGAATAAACTTTGAATACATGACAGTAAAAATAAACTTATGATGTTTGCATATTTGTTACAGGGATTTAGAAGAGCAGTTAGCATTTTCAGAAAGCAGAAACATGGCTTTACAGAAACAAGTAGAAGAGTTAGAGAGAAGACTGGGCATTAATGAAGTGGAGAATAGTATATCAGATATTCAAGAATTTGAAATTAAGAATTATAATGATGAAAAGACACCTGCTGCAGGAACAGTTATTAATGAAGATAAAAATGAAGAAATGCCAAGTCAAAGTCTTATATCCTACAAACGAGAAAGGAAAGGATTTTCAGATTATACTATACCAAAGAAGAAAAAAAGGGATGATAAGATAAGAGAACAATCAACTATGGAGAATCATAACATAATTGATTTAACTTAAAAAAATCTTGCTGAAGTCGACTATCATATTTTACTATGCATTTATAATTATTTATTTTCTACAAGTAGACATGAGGCATATGATACACGTCATATTGTTACATGATGAAACTCTATATTATAGTATTACATGAAATATAAGTCATCTTACGTTCTCCGAATAAATAAAACATTCTACTTTTGTATATTGTAATAATTAATTTCCTTCTTCCTATATAACTGGGAAAGCAGTTCCAACATATCGCTTATTATCATTTTTTAATACATAAGTTTGAATACCGAATTTCGATCCGATAAAAGAAATTTTGCATGTTTTATTTGGACGAGTAAAAAAGCACAGTGTATATAATGCTATTTCTAATTCTGGTGGTGTTCCAATGAACATAGTTGAAATTTTACGTCTTCCATTGTAAGTGAAATATATTTCTAAAATAGCAGCTCCCTAAAAGTTTAAAAAAAATTTACAATCACTCTTATTTTAAGTTTATGTTCATACCTACATTGGGAAACTCTTTTCTGCGAGAATATCCAAAGTAATTAATTTTGCTTGTTAACTCCCCAAAGTAAAAAAAGATCCAATTATGTACTCCTATAATACCTTTCCTTCGTTTGCTTTCACCTACAAATACATGTTCAAACCCAGAACTACTATTTATCCTTTTGCTTCTAGAATATGGATGAAACCATATTTCTTTCAGAACATTTTTATAAACTTTTAAGTCATTTATAAAGAATCCTTTTACAGACAAATAATACATAGTGTGTAACATTACATTTGTTTCCATTAAATTATTAATGAATTCATCTTCCTCTGCATTCTTTTCTATTGTTATAATTTCTGATTGATAAGTGTTTAATTCATAATTATCAAACAATTTTATGAGGGAATCTGTTGTTTTTGTTGTGACATCATTGAATGAGACATTTAATAATCTACAATTGCATAAGGTTTTCATTAGGAAGTGACATTAATGAAAGTAAAATTTAAGAAGGTATATAGGTACCTTTCAGGAGCATTATCAGTAAAATTCTTAGAAGTTATTTGTCCTTGATATTTTATACACAAATGTTTATAAAATACGTTAACAGATTTATTGAATAATTCCTCCGATATATTTAGTAATTCTGCATCACTTATCAGTGATCCTATAAAATAAAAATTATAACAAAAAGAGTAGTTGATAAAACTTATACACATTATATATTCTTTTTATATTTACCATCTACTTCACATATTGTTAAATGATATAAAATAATTGTATTTAAAATGATTATACGAAAAGAAATTTTAATAACTTTATATAACATTTTATAAAATAAATACACGTTACAGGTTATATGTATTTAATAATTCTCATTGAAACGATGATCTTATCGTTGTTAAATTTACGTATTATGTAAATCTTTATTACAAAATGTTTTATGAAATAAATATGAAATGCTATTTTAGCCCTTTAGTCGTTTCTTTACAAATATAAGTGATATATTTCTCAACAATCATTGATTACCATCGTCGAGGATACCGATTACGAAATTTTGTTTACAAATGGTAGACTCTTGTTTGTGGTATCCTTTTCCGGATAGTAAAAATGTCGAGTCGTATAGAATACATAATTTCACCATGGGAAGCCGAAGCGTATATACAATCATTAAATATTTCACAGCTGGAAGATATAGGAACGAAAGGGTAAATCTCTTTTGTATTTCAAAGATACTCATATATTTTATGCAAGTATGTAATATTTTGATGTTTTTAATTTTTAAATGTATATATATATTATTTTTAGATGGTATGAATTTCATAAAAGATTAATGTTATTAAATCAACAAAGCGTGTTAGAAATTAATGCTTTAAGAGAGGAGAACATCAAGGAATTGTTTGTTTCATACAAAAAAGTATAACAAATATTTAGTTTTATATTACATATAACTTTTAATTTAGCATCTGTTTCAATGTTATAGATACCAATTCTTATATACGAAGCAATCCAAATTGATGTATGGAAACACAAAGTATTTCCTCTTTTGTTAAATATAAATAGTGAACCACAAAACACATTCATGCTCTTCACTATATTTTACCATGAAAATATGGCTGTTTCTTTATTGGAAAATGTACTGTTTCATTGTGAAAGTGCAGAAACTATCGATGATACAGTTCTTGATCTTGTAGATTTCGCGGTTAAATGTGTTATTGAACTCCTTGATATGCAAAATATTGAAATTTACGAAAATGTGAAGAATCCTAAGTAAGTCATTCCTAATGATTAAAACTTACCATTGTTTACATCTCAGAAACAATATAATGTATAATAATAATTCGTAATTAGTTCATGCATTGAAGAAATATTAGAAAGAAAAAAGGAACTTGAATTTGATATTGGTATGCGATGCATTTCGATTCTTCGTTACTTGGCAGAGTTCGCAGATAATTTACCGCTTTGCGTCTTATCCCGAATGCTATCTACGCACGATGTACCATTACTTCTCGTTCAATTAATTGAAGATCGTCCGTGGACTAAAGAGAATGCTGATGGTAATTAAACATATATTTCACATTCAAGTGTAAGTAAAACAATAATGATGCTTTAGATAATGCAGTAAATTCTCAGGCGAATACATGATATATAATGGTTCTTGGAAGAAAATGAAATCAAGTGAAGAAGGAAAAGTTTCTAAAATTGAAGGACAAGTTTGGATTGGTTTACGAGAATTATTACTTAATCCAAAGTGTGCACCATATTATGAAATTACAGAGTATAGAATGTCTCATTTATTGAAGGTAGTACTTTATACTGTTAAAATATAATGAACAAAAAAAAATTGTTATTTAAATTAGTTACAGAAATATTTACACGAAATCATACTAGATCAAATTTCTCCTTTATTGGAATTGAAAAGATGGTTGAGTTATTTAAGTGTATCATCATCCCATTCTAAAGTACCTCAAGCACTAAATGTAGAACTTATACCACAGGTTACAAGATCAATTGATACTTTCAATTTCTGATATAATAAGAAAGCTTTCGAAGCAATTATTGATATTCTGTTTTTATTAATAGATGAGAACATCAATCATGGAAAAGTATTATAAAAAATGGAAGAAGCTAGCAAAGCATCAATCAAAATTTATATTTACAACAAATAAAGAGGATGTTAAAAATGCAGCACAAATTTTAAGTGATGCATATGATTTGGATAAATTAGATTGCATTGACATTAAAGATTGTTTCCTATGCCAGGAAGAGGCACAAAAGCGTTGTTCTAAATGCAAAGCAGCTTGGTATTGTGGAAGGTATAACCATTTTTTTTATTATAACTATAGAATATGTATAAATATTGAACAAATGATAATCATAGGGAATGTCAAGTAAAAGACTGGCCAAAACATAAAGTCATTTGTGATAAGATTACAAAAAGTGAAGAATGTAAACAGCAGCAAGATGAATCTAAGACTATTTCATAAATTTTTAAATATTTTTCAATGCCATTTTTGAACGAAAAAAAATGTAGTACCGATTTTTAATACATTTGTTTAAATTCATATTAAAACAATTACTTATTGCATAAACAAAAATACATATGAATTGAATAAACTATACGTACAATATTATGTAGAATGTTTTATTAAAGAATCTTAATGTACAAAACTTTGTTTGACGTATTCCATTACAACATCCTTTGCAGGAGTGTCCTCCCCAAAGTCCTAAAATTAAAAGACACTACATAATAAAAAAAAGTTTTTTAAAAATATAAGAGTATTAAAATAATTATTAAAGTCAGAAAGGGGCAATACAGCATGGATTATTTATACGGGTTCTCTCAGTAGAGGGAGCCAATAATATCATCATTTAAAATTATTAAAAGTTATAATTTACTTTACATAATAATGATTTTGTTTATATTATGTATTCATACCTTTATGACAACACAGGAACAGCCAACGACTTTCCTAGCTTTACCAGCACTGTCAATTTTACAAAGTCCAGCCCATTCTCCAAGTTTCTTGTTATTATCTACCTTAATTAAAGGGATTTGGTGTTCATTGCACAATGCTTGAACAAGTTTTTTGTACATAGGTTCATCGCAATTTTCAGCTAAAATGCAAAGCATAGCTTGTCTCCTAAAATAAAATAATTAAAATTTATATAAAAAAATGAATATTTTATTGAATATTTATAATAATAGACTGTACTTTGTTCAGAGAAGGTTAAAGACAGCATTATTTAATTTTTTGTAACGGGTTCATCTCAGAAGAGGGAACCTGATATTATCATCACATAACAAATTTTTGCACTATAAATAAGCGTATCATAATGTACGTTTGATTAAACTTACTTGTCTAAAGCTTTGGCTGCTTCATGAAGACCATGTACAACACCATCATGAATGAGAGCATTTTTAAGAACTTCTTGGAGGGCTGTGTTTACGTCAAGAAAACCTCCTGCAGCTGTCGCAGGGGCGACGTCGTCACTTTAAAAAACGAATAAGAAGTAAGTCTTATAGTTTAAATGTTCAAGACTTGATTATTTGCAAATCACATAACCAATTCTTGACATGTGGTAAATAAAGGCTATGCGGCGTCTTTTTGAAGAACGATGTAGTCAAACATTTAGAATAACAATAGCAATGTCAATTTACCACTTTCGTAACGCAAATTGTATTTATTAGTATAAAAAAAACGTGTTAAACATAATTGTATATAAGATACTCACTTTTCTACGTCTGACATGTTTCTAATGGACTGGGGAGCTGAAATAACGAAAAAATGTTAGTGATTATGCTTTCTGGCTCACATATTGAAACTTTTTCGAGTAAAATATATGCCGATGGCAGTACAATATCCGGATATCTAGCGCATTGCCACACGACGTGCTTCCATTTACCTTTTCTTACGAAGAAAGAGGAATGGCGCTCATTGAACCACGCGGTGCTTTGCTTGTGTCTGGAATGGTGTTGATTGGTCACGTAACAAACGTGTGGCGGCACCTATGCGACATGCCATAAACATAAAAAATATATCAACTTCTCCATCGTCGATAATAAAGAGTTGTCGAAAAATGATCACAAAAACTAAATCTATTTTAATGTTTGATACAATTTTATTGTATATCGATAACTATTATTGAAATAACTGAAAAGCAGTAAAAGGAAGAAAAAATTTTAGAGTTACTGAACTAATAAAAAATCTTGCAAGCAAACTAATAATTATTATAGATATTTTTTAATAAACTCTTTTCTCTTATTTTTAAAATTATTTATTCAATGTATCAATAATTTTCAAAGTAAACATTTTGCTTATAAACTGTACAATACATTTATTCAGAATATCAATACGGTCAATTGTTACTCTTACTTTATCTGTCTAAATATCTGTAGCAATGTATTTACAGCAAATTTATTCTTACAAAGACGCTGTAGAAATACCTTAATTTACGAATTACAATTGATCTGTGCGATTTTAATTTCAGGCTCCTAAGAAACGATTCTATTTTCCAGTTTCTAACTATTTGTCTCTCTATTACATCAACGAACAATTGTTATAGGATCAAATCAATGTATAGATTAATTATGACTGCATCGATTCTCAATTATATTATATACATTTTCTGTGAAAAGATACTTCTTACTATCGGAAGCAGTAGTTCCATTAACTTAACTCACACCTAAAGATTTTTTATCAAAAGTACTTCTTAAAATTTCTAGGTTCAAAGAATCTATGATACGTTCTGCGAGAACCGTATATTCATTTGCGCTAACAACAAAATCAGTAGAATCGCAGTACAGTTGATTATTGTAAATATTACGTTCCTTAACACGTTGAGTGCCGCACGATTTTGACGAGAAAAATATACAAAATGAAAATAATGTAACATCAACTTATGTAATTGAATTATGTTATTATTATTGCAGGTTTATCTTGTCTAATGTCACTGCATTAGGTGATATTACTTGTAATATAGAAAAGTTTTCAAATAATCATCGTTTAATCGAGTGAATTATATTAATTCGATTTGGTTGTGGTCACTGGTGACCCCATGGCATCCAACGTGTTAATAAAAATACATGGATATCAATTAAATTTTATAAAGGAAACCTAGTGTCATTATATCAGACTTATTTCAGTGTTGTAAACGCAACATAATTGTAACTAATTTCTTATGTTACGTGGGCGGAGAATATCGATGATAAGGCCAACAATAATGCGGAGGTGGTGGTGGCTGAGGCGGTTGAGCTGATGAAGGTACGGATACCGATGGATGTTGCGAACCTGACGCTCCTGTTGGGTACAAGTGATGAGTGTGATGGGAATGATGACCATGACAATTTGCGCCTGTACCTCGAGACGTCGGGGATGAATCTAACGTCACGCCAGACTGTGCTTGGCAAGCCATCATCAATCCGTGGAAATCGAATTTGTAAGCGTAACGCTTTCCGTGAACCTTCGTCATTATATTCTTGTCATAATAGTACCTGCAACATCGAGCAAACCTTCGTTGATTTCGTTCATTCTTTTTGCCAACGAAACACGTCAATGTTTCATGGAATATCCTCGCCTTTCAACCCTTTATAACAGTGTCAACAAGTTGACATTCCAACTGATTCACTCGATTAAAATGAATTACCAAATACACGATTGTTGTAGTAAACTGTCTACTTCGTCCAAAACAATGCAATACTTTGGAAACAATTCCAAATGCGAAGGGAAGCCAAACCACGGCGTCCGCTGTTAAAGTAGAAACGAATATTTAAGTCAGACAGCAAGTAGAAAAGCGATACTTCACATAATTTAATGTTACCAATTAACACGTTGACTGTCACGAGAATTTCGAGCGTTTTGTGTTGTAATACTTATTCTTCCATTACAAAGGCAAATGGTATTAGAAATAATTATTAATGATTTGATATCACTGTACCCGTATTACACTATTATCTATCTGCTTATGTTACTAAATATTTTTATTCAACATCAATTTCCTTATTGTGGTTATTTTCAAGTCATCTGGAAGCTCCAGTCATCGGTGACAATCGTGGCAGTTAACGTATTAAAAGTGGATTCTTGTAAAAAGACAACTAGCAAATGATACCGTTTAGGATGAGATACGCTTTCACCCTTGACTGACTGTTAACCTTCCAATAACTCACAATCCTGTTCATTCTATCACAACTAACTTTGAACCTTCTAGAACTTCAAGTCCGACTTCTTTTAGTACCTCTTCAAACTGTTTATATAGAACTGATCATCGCGACACTGAATTTGGCAAAAACACCAGTCTGAATGATTCTCTCTGCAATCGAGGTTACCTGAGCGCCCGCGACAGTTTGTCGTAGTTCATGTTCGGTTTGCTCTTCCGTTCGCCCCATCTGCGCGCGACCTCGTCAGGATCGGTGAGTTTGAACTCCCCGTTCGAGCCCTCCCACGCGATGCAGGTAGAATTCGACGAATCCGAGAGCAGCTCCAGCAGGAATTGCCAGAGTTGAACCTGTCCGCCTCCAACCGCCCCGGAACCCCCGGCTCCAGCTGTCGATCCAATCAGCGAGCAAGTCCTTTGGAGGAGGCTGAACCTCTCTGCGAACAAGAAGCAGAGATACGCATGCACCAACTCGACCGTGTCCGACTGCTGTATCGAGGCGAGGTCGATCCGCTGAGAGGGACGAGCGTTGGGATCAAACACGAGGATCGTTCAACTGGTCTGTACTGAACTTTCTGATTCTCCTTTCCAGCTTTTCGGTTAACACTTTAGCACCCGGTAATTCCAGGATACGAGATACTACGTCAAATACTAAACGTTTTACGGAATCATTTAATGCGAATTAATTCTGTTTTGATACGCTGAAAACAAACCGATTTAGAAAGTATACATAATATTACGGTTATCACGTTAAAAATATTTGACTTCATGGATGGTACATTAAGGAAATTTTACAGAAAAAGAAACTTTACTTTGTTTGACTTCGCAGAACAAAACGCGGTAACCTTTTGTTGGGTGTTAAAGTGTTAATTGCCAGTAGCGTGTCGGTTTTGCGCGATTATTTATTGTAATAATTGGCAGCTTCGAGTTGGGTTAAGCGATGCCAGTTTTATGAAGTATTAAGTACATATATTTTGTAAGAATTAAAGTCTAGGACTAATGCCTAAGAAGAAATGGTTGATTGAAGTTTCGAAACGCACAATTTCTTGTTTAACGAAACAAGCCTCTATGGAAGAAGTAAAATATGTCAATGTAGTACTTCGAGAAACTCCAATCATAACAGATTGAATAATATTTAACTTGTCAATGACTAAGGTTGAGAAACTAATTAATTGCATTGAAGGGAACGTGGAGAAATTATAAAACTAAGTAGAGGGCTGAGAAGGAATTGTGCAAGAAGATAGATAGTCTGGGAGCGCTTGTTGTTTTCTGCTCAACATATAAACAAACTTCTGTCGAATATAAATTCACTTCTTATAAACAGCACCAATGTTTACGAAACGAGTTGATAGGTTAAATATTATCAAATACCGTTGTAAAGTATGGCAGCTGCCGAAGGGTGGAATCTGGTATCCTGCTGAAGATGCAGCGGGTGCGTTTGAATCCTCCACATTACGCGACGAAAGATATTTTAAGCCTAATCCTTCACCGTATGTGCAACGGTGGTTGACAGGCCCATTGTCAATCCCCTAATGATCATGGAGCACGTGTTTGCCACTATAATTTCCAGTAGTTTTCGCTTCATACCCGAATCTTTGCAGTTCCGTACCATATTTCATCATACTTGAAGTATTAAGAATTCCCTCATCGATCATCAATCCTTTCCAATATTCATATTAAATCGCCCAGTCGTCACAAAAGAACTAGCGTACAGAAATAATTTAAAAATCAAATCATAATCAATATCCCTTAGGAGTTGAAACATTTGTAAAAGTGTTCAAGTTTTTTCTATCGACCAAATTTTTGTCTTCTTTTCTTTTTCTTTCTCTCAGTTGAATATTAATTTAAAATTGTGTCGCACTGAAGATCCGGTTGCGTGTCGCGCAAATAGTTTAAAGTTCATATAAATTGTCGACATTTAAAACGACGTTTTCGTCGCTTGTTTAATTAAACATAACTGAAATATTTCCCGCGCGATCTTCCAAGTGTCTTTGATCGTACGGAGGGTAAAAGCGATCATAACAAACAGCGAAACGGTCACGTCGTATACATTTTACAGACGCACAAACGTATACGCACAAACGTTGATCACTGGGTCCGATAAAACGCGGGTATCTTCGGAATAAAACGTATCGGTCGGTGGACAGAGTGTAACTGAGCGACCTTTGCCCCCGGTGATTTCAGCCCTTATCGTCCCCACTCCAACTCCCGTGGAAGGAATACCTTTACACCTCAATACGGTATGCGACTGTACCTCCTGCTTCACCCACTCTCGTTGCCACGAGGGCCAATGCCAGTTTACGCAAGTCAACCATCCAGTTTATGCAATTTTCAGTGCTCCCATTCTCTTTCTGTTTATTCCTCCCCTTACCTTCGAGCGGCCCGCTACTGGTTGTTTCGTCTTGTAATAATGCAATACGTATGCATTGGGTCCGCGTCGAAACAAAGTCACCTTTGAAAAAAGAAAACATTTTAACGGTAATCCTTAGTATTACCAGCAATTTTGTAGAAGGCTTCTTTTTAAAAGTCTCCAACAATAGATGCAGATCGGCACCCTGAAACGATGGTTATTAATCTCTTTACACCCTGTACATACAGTGCGCCTACAGAAAATGTACTCGATGATTGGTGCAAAAGGTTAAGAACTTAATTATTTTACCCGAGCAACCAATCCATTAAGACAACCAGCCTGTAGCGAAACAGAAATTTTCACGAGAAAGTACGTTCACATTCGACAAACTCGAGATGAGTGTCACGAGGCATCAAACCAAAGCAACGAAATGCTTCTCAGAGAATTGAAAATTCTTTTAGTATTACTACTGTGTCACTGCTATTACATTAACACGTTAAACGCCACGTGATCGCTGACTGACAATATACTTTTCGTTCAGGCCGCAGCAGTGATCGTCCACGACATATGCATAATTTAAACAATTTTACAGAGAATACACGTGGTCTTATCGCAACCTTACATGTATCTTCGTTCGCTAGTGTATCGGCGATGTCAGACATCGCGGCCAAAGGGGAAAGGAAGGCAAAATAAGCTTGGCTCTCAACGCGTTAAATACCTTCTTATCTTACATTTTGTAACCATCGTATTACCATTATTGTATTAAATATCTTTTCGTATAATTTCTGGTAACACTCATTGCAGTGCACCTCGGGTACACGATGATCCATTGGAGAAGTGCACGAGGTGATGCATCGAGTCAGCTTTCCGCGGTGGAGAAGGTGTCGGCGGTGGCCGCGAAAGTTCGGCGAAGCGGCAGCCTAGCCGACGCGTAAAATTATCCCGTATACGGTGGAGATTCGGGGGATGTTTCGCGCTCATCAAGAAAACAATATAGCTGCGCCCCGCGGCGAGCTTACCGCCCCTAGCCCGTTAGAGTTTGCACATCCTAGCCAAGCCCCGGTCGCATCCCCTTCGCGCCACAGGGGCCAGGGGGCGGAGGAAGGTGGGAAGCGGTTACTGCGAGGCCGTAACCCACCGCCCCCCCCCACCGATGCCGCCACCTTTCCGCCGCCCTAAACACTCGATGGTTTATTCATGAGGGCTCTCTCACCGCGATAACACTGATTCGTTTAATAAACGGCCGCTGCCGGGCGCGCGGAGTGGGCTCCCGAAGAGAGAGCACCTACAACGTTATTCAAACGGACAATATATCTCCGAGGCTTACGGTGCCAAGACTCCGCTCTTCTCTGCTTTTCGACGCGACGAAAGTCGGATCGGCTCTTTTCCACTTTCCGCGGCCCGCCGCGCAGTCACCCGGGAAGAATAACTTTTGCCCGCCTCCGCTGAAACTTCTGGCCACCCCCCGCTTTGTCCCGACGATTTCCCTCATTCCTCCTCTGCCGTGCGTCCTAACCTCACTTTTTTTATATTTCATATTCGTTTTCTTTTTTCCTTCTTTTAACAGAACACGCGTCGCCACGTTAGGCCCTGCTTCTGCTTTCTTCCTCCGTGAGACGATCTTCTGACTGGGGCGGTGATCTCCGACAGACGACGTTTTAGGGTTGATTGAAAATAATTATAGGAAACCGATGTATTAATGTAATGTAAGAATTGTAAAATGAAGTGATGTAGAATTGTTTGCCTCCAGAGTAAATTGGTTGCCTTCCGGAGTTTTTGTTGTGTGTTTGATAGAAGTATAAGTGATTGTGATTCCATTAAGAAAATGGTTAGTCAACTGTAAAAAAGAATAATAATAAATTTAGCTATATGATTAATTTACTCGAAAGATAGAGGAATTTCTTGGAGATAAGAATCGTGGAAAGATCGAATACTTTGGAAATGTAGAGCGTTCAACATTCTTCTTTCGTCGAATCAATCGGAGGGGTGGGCAGCGGCAGACGAAGGGAGAAACGAGACTATTATCGCCTACGACATTTATTTTTCTACCGGACTCTTCTTATCTCTAAATAGATCGCGCCCTCGTTAAAGCCTTAGATAAGGTCCAAGTAGCCGCGCTAGTGGGCCAGAACCGGCCCTTGGGAACGGTTAGCCTCTTCCGGTCATTTTCAATCTGAACCTAGACCCCTATTAACCTTCTCTAAGCTTCACGGACCTTTTGCCATTGGGGTTTACTGAGGGAATTGTACTGGTAATGCTTGCACTGACTTCCTGGCTAAGGAAAATATAAATGACGCCATTAAATAGAGTGTCCGCGAAAATGATCGTTTTCTCGAACGTGCCGATAGCGAAGATAAAATAGAACAGAGAATAGTTTATCGATGTTATATCGTGTAAACGCAGGTATAGTAATTTTACTTTTGCATATATTTTTCTGGATTTTTTATATGATTTTCATTAGTTTACCATCGTACAGGAGGGATTTCAATAAATTAAACTGGGTGAAGTTTAAGAAATTATATATTTCTCGGTTTATTTATCGCAGTGAAAGAAGTTAATTTTAAGTAGACGAGCGGTTAGCGATCAAATCGCTTATTTTCTCCGCCATGGCGATGATCACGGAATTTGGATTGCCAGAAATTGGCGAGGGTAACACACTGGCGTCCATTACTCGGAGTCCAGAAACATTCTTTACACTGAAAATAATAGAAATAATACGAATTAACAATTTTAATTTTACTATTCCAAATGTTTGATTCATTTTCCTATTCCGATGAATTTTAAGCGCAGTACCGTAACGCAAATCAACAAAATGTATGCTCCGCATTTGATACATTCACTGAGTTCTGAATCCTTTAACTTTCTTCGATCATTAAGTTTCCGATGATTGAAAGTAATTATGCACCGAAAAGGTGCACGTTATAAAATATCTGTTTTACCGTAACTCCGCATCAACAACTGCAGTCTCGTCATATCCCATTTTGCAGCTACCGCATGCGTGATAACTCGTGAGCCCGCCAATCCTCATCACGCATTCCGAGTACTCGACGTCTCGATAATCCTGTGGCAGGTGTCGGCATTCTTCTAGATCGGGATGATGAACCTTCGCTCCGTATTCACGGAACTTCTTCGACTCGAGGGTTCGAATCGCGAACGTTATCGCTGCGAGATTTTCATTTCATTTGAACAATTTCCAATGAATTTCTACTACTGAAAGAAATTCATTTACCCTCGTGGGTGCACAGAACGTCATCGTAGTTTTTCAGATAGGCAGGATCGATCTTCGGCTGATGACGAATGTTTCTGGATTTCAACGAAACGCTTCCGCGGCTCTTCGGTTGCAAACAATAAGACAAGTACAAAAAGCCTTCCTGAGAACTGTTGTTGTAGGACGGATAAAGCGATCTGTAAGGCTGTGCGTTCATTTAGGTATTATTTTCAGTGTAACCACATGTTGTATCGAAGATTCCTCGGAAGCTATTATAAATCTAAGTAAACTTCTATATTTAACATAAACTTCATTCGTAATAGTTACTACAAATTTTTAGTTACGGTATGCTATGATACATTTGAAAGCATTTCAATTCTTACAATTAATTAATGAGACTATCAAAATTGAAATTAATAAAATTTTCTTCGTTTTGATTAGTGTGAATGAACGTTTACCTCAGTCTTATAGTTAGACAAGGTTTTCAAAATCCTCTCTTCGGTAGAACCCATTCCAAATAGCATTACACCGCCATTGTCAGTGCGACCAGTCGCCATCACTCCGTTGGTTGCGTACCACCCTTTAAGTTACAAGACGATCGTTCAAAATACAATTAAACTGCGCAGAAATCGTTCAAACGTATCCCTTCACTCGCCTCTTCCGAAGACGAAATAATTAACCACTTCAGGCAGTGTTTGAAGCTTGAACAACGTTATGCTCACTTTAGCTTCCAGGCTCACGTAAACTGGAAGCATCAAATGGTCGAAGAAATTCTTCCCTACCGCTGGAAGATTTTGTACTATCGGTATCTAAAATTATTTCGCACGTTCAATTTAACTGATCATCGGTTAAACGTGTAGTTTTGGTACGATATTCGGTTACAGGTTACTTGAAATTTATCAAGGTCTTCGGCTGGTCCGACTCCTGAGAGCAAAAGCAATTGAGGTGTATTGATAACGCCAGCGCAAAGAATCACTTCCTTTCTCGCGCCAATTCGATTTATCGATCCGTCTTTGTAAATCACCTTGACACCATCCACAACCCTGCCGTCTTTAAAAAGGATCTGAAAGTTCGAGAAACCCGTGACCTTATGTGTGCAAAGCAGCAGCTTGAATTTGTGGAGGAAAGAGATAAAACGTATTCTTGTTCAACTAACGCTTTATGATTAATCGAAGTCTGGTTTTATTATATTGACTGGCTAAGAAATTTCATATGTAATTGAAAATGTTTTACTTAAGACATAGGATAAATTGGGGAGTGACGGTCCACTTTGTTTAAGAGAACTGAAGAGAACTGAGAAATCATAAATATAAATAAGAATAGATAGGCTTCTATGCAAGATTCAGTGAACCACTAAAAGCAATTGAAAATATAAATATTCGATAATCTGAACGAGGTCGAGCCACCTTATCGGGATTACCCCATTAAAGAAAAAAAGATGACGAAAAATGAGATTTTACTCATTGGGGATGCTAAGAACGAAAAGCATACTTTCGAAACCAGCGTATTCGTCAAGATATGTAAATTCTTCCTGTTCCAAGCGTTCTGCAGATACGCGTGAAACGTGGTCCACCTCGAACCCCTTCTGGTAGTGTACAATCCTTTCTGCAGAGTCACGTGGCTCGAATTCAGCGCGTCTTCCGACATGAGGAAAGCGTTCGCCAGAAACTCCTCTTCTGGACTGGACATCACGTTCATGATGTCGGACACCTTCTCAAAGTATGGTAGCAAGTCGGCGTGCAACCATCCGTCAGGCCACGCGTCATAATCTTCTGGTCTACCGAAAGAGTGGACGAGATGATTCATCTGGCCGCTTCCGCCCAATCCTTTGCCCCTCGGCACCTTCTGGACCTGAAGAGATTTCGAATTTACTGAACGTCCCCCGCTCTCCCTCTCGCGCAAACGATTTCTTTTCTCTGTTACGAACGTGAGATTCGTACGAGCATCACCGTTCAAATCACTAACATTCCTAGTAGAAACTGCGAAATTCTTTCTATCTAACCCTTTGTAGACGAATGTTACAAGTATTCTTCATAAGAAGATAGATCATACGTTAAATTCTTAACACTAGAACTACCAGATAGGTCAGAATGACTTACTTCTGATTTCCTCTTTTACAATTATTGAAAAGCTACAGATACTTGTACGAAAAATTATTAACGGAACTAATTCAGTAATAGCAAAACTGAAATGCAACTCAATTGGAATCTTAATAAATGCACGCTTATGATTTTTATAAAGAAATTTGTAAAAGTCAGTTTAAGTGATCGGTAGTTCTAGCGTTATTAGATTTTAGAATAGTAGGAAACTATTGATCTTTCGATATTTGAGTAGCTCAATTTTTGCTTGTATGTCGCGATATGAGGATATTCGTCGTGGAAGAGTTAAACACGATAGCTATTTTGATTTACGTGGTTCCAGAATCCTTTCGAGGAGAACTTCTGCGGTTCTGTTAGGTAGCTCCAGTCGAACTCGGTTCCCTGGGTCATCGGCGACAAAAGCGGCACCGAGGACACCCATCCGAAATATCCGCCCGCCTCGACTAACAGCACCGTCACGTTCGAAATCTCGGAGAGGCGGGACGCTATCACGCATCCGGATGTGCCAGCACCAACTCCGAGAGACACATTTTCGTATTATTATCGTTGGAGCGCGAAACATTTCGTTTATAAAAACCTCAGTGTCGTACGACTAAAGAGGCGAAACGACAGAAAGGTAAGTTGATACGCGAATACACGTGAACACGGATGTTAGCTCAAGATGCTCCACTTAAGCAACCTACAAATTCACGTGCACAGTGGATGTAACTGGATAAAGTCCAAATGTGCCAATTCCAGCGGTATTTGCTGCAATATGCGCCCCATTCTACGTGTTACATAATAATTCTCTAGAAGTAATTTCCTGCTTGATCAAAGCATGTACAAGCATGAATCTACCAATAACAAATTCCCCTGAACATCCGTAAACCGGCGTGTTTCAGCCGTGGATCCTTTTATCCAGTCACAAAAGTGATTTCAAGCTTCAGATTTCAGTAAGTGGATGGGAATATAATGCGCAAACAACATAGTAAAATGTTTGTTAACAGTTGTATCAGCCAATGATGCTTGTAAATCCGATTTGGCGCGTTGTTGCGGGTCACGACACGCGGGCAAATCCGTTTCGATCTAGTCGACAGACGGATTAAACGATCCAAGGAATTTTGTTGTTCGGCCACCCCCGCGAGCGAAATAGCGTAACTCGCACGGTGATTCTGGTCAGTGACCGTGCCAGTCGAATTGCATGTTCCACTTACCAATTATATAATCGTAATCTGCGTCCGCACGCTCGATCATGCTGGCTGGCCTGTTAAAGTAGCAATGATAGAGTACCGAGAGCAGCAACACGAGGGCCGAGAACAGCATGTAGTTCCACATCGTAGCGAAGGAACACTGGGGCCGCGAAACGTCCGCATTCGGTATCGATAAGAGAATGACTGCCAGGAACAGACACGGTCAGGGTGCAGTATAATTCCAATATTAAATTAGTGTTTCCGTTCGCAATCGATAGCCCTTCGCAATAAGACGAAAGTCTTGCACCATTGCGTTTCAATGGTAATGAAAGCACGTGAATCGTTTTCAATGATAGATTAACCGATGATTAATACAAACATTGTTCTTGTTAATATTTTGATTGTGTTGTTAATCGGTAAATAAATTGTTTTCCCAATGCCTGTGGCACGTAAGTGTGAGGAACAGGCTACTTTAATAGTTTTCTTTTTATTATTGTTGTTCTAATTGAATGCGTGAGTGATAGATTTTAGTAGATCAGTTTAATCAAAGTAGCATTTTATGATTATTGTTTTGGGGGTGCTTTTACCACCCCTGTTGAATTAATATCGCAACCAACGTTATCGATGCGGCATGAAATAAGAATGTAATGTTACCAACGGTAGGAGTTAAAATGAAATCATTGACATCACAGACTTAAAATAGTCTGTGCTTAAGATATCTATCTTAAATCTGTGGTGCTGACTTTTCATGTTGAACATGTTTTCAGTAGATGGCGCGGTAAGTACTTTCTATATGAATGGACATAAAGTGTGTATAATCGCATATAATGCGTAAAATCATTTATTTAAATTTTATTTCAAGTTTAGGACGGAAAAATAAGACAATAATGAAAATAATGGATACGGAGAATATGAACGCCAGCTGAGCAACAACTTCGTGATACACGCATTAAAGTTTCGTTTGTGAAAGGCTGCTCTATATATGTGTACTCAGTGCTGTAATATGTCGTCATGTTTGATTTCAAAAGAAGCGCGCTGTGTATATAACAGAAACGTTATAGTACAAACGCGTACCTCGTCTGTGGTGTAGTAAAAATTCGAATTTACTCATTTTGTATTAATTTTATTTTCATTTTGTATAAAATAAAAGTACTATAAACATTTTAAGAAATAATTCATAAAGCAGGTCTTTATTAAGTAATTATTGCGTTATAGAAGTAAAAATGAATTATAAAGTACCGATTCGAACTTATGGACGGAATAAATGTAAAGAAGTTACAATTTCATTACAAAAATTAAATATTTCTACAATAAATAAGTTAACTTCTACTTCTTTTAAAAAAGAATCGGTTACTGTAGACAAGAAAAGCGACAGTAACGATTCCCTGTTTCATGATCCATTTGAAACAACATTTGACAGACTTCTTAAAGATACAAAGTAAATATTTTTATTATTCTCATTATTTTTGTTTAATATAACAGTGTCTGACTTTTTTCTTTTTACAGATCTTCAAAACAATCATCCAAAACAAATATTGTTAATGCTTTAAAAAGTAATGAACAAAAAGATTCTGATTTAAAGATCAGTGTATCTGAGGCACGTGATGATAAATATTTATTATATGATGATATCAAGGTACCTAATGTTAGCTTAAAGCGTGTTTTAAGAAGAAAGAGAAATGAAAAGACTATAATGGAAGTACAGAGGAAAATTATACGAAAAAATACATTGGTAAGTGAAAGTAATATTAATCGTAAATCGAGCTCTATTGAATTAATTTTTATTGATATGTTATAACTAGAGTGAGAAGAAAATATGTGTATAGAAACTATATTTATAGTTAATGAAAGAACATTAATGAAAATCTTTAAATAACTAGGTGAAAAACAATAATGTTTATAAGAAAAAATTACGTAAGGCAAAAACAAAAAAGAAATTAATGCTCAGTAATTCAAATATCAGTTCTTCACAATTGATCTCAGAATTTAAAGATTACTATATTAATGATAGAAAAATATCAGAAGAAAATTATGGTAAAAATCATGAAACTGTAAATTCCGTTGAAAGTTTGAAAATGAAGTCAGGTGTTTTAATTTTGGATGGAAGCAATATATCAGCAGGAGAGAATAAAATGAATAGAATAAAAAAGAAATTGAAGAAACAACAAGGACATATGTTGGAAAACCATGAATTAATAAAGTATGCTGAAATGACTAAGGAAAATTTTAATTTAAAATATGATAATATATGTATGAAACATTGTTTTGTCAAAATAAAAAAATTAGAAAGATCTTTTATGAAACCATCGCATCCCATTAAAAAGTTTGAAAATATAATGAGTAGTACACCTATTGGTAGACCAATAAGACCTACTAAAGTACTTAATTTGTCACCAATTTCTATTACATATTCTGAAAAATTGAATGAATCTATGACATGTACAGATAAATCACCTGGTGCAAGTAATTCAAATTTAGTTCCTGTAGAAAATCTGCATATAAATATAGATGTGTCTGAAAAATTTGATACATCGAAAAAACATGTATTAAACAAAAGTGATAAAATGTTATTTGTTTGTGAAACAGATACATCCAATTATATTAATAATAGTAATAAGAAACAACGAAAATGCGCGATGCAAGAAACATTTAACAAATTTTGTGAAATAGCAGAAAATGTTTCAGGAACTGAAATCAATGAACACAATCCATTATATGTGTCCTCTATGAAAAAGGAATATATACCATCAAATAAAGTACAAAAAAGACATTTGAATTTTTCTCTTGATGAAGATAGATCACAGTCTTTATTTGATGACACTAATGAGAATAAAATTTCATTACATAATAAAGTAAAAGAAAATGCATATGATTCAGTAATTGTAGTTAAATCGAAAAGCACAAATATTTCGATTGATGGTATAGAATGTAAATCAGAGACTGAAGAATTAGATTTAAAAAAAAATAATGTAAATATGACCAAGGAAGCTAAAACTCCAGGTAGTATAAATAAGAGATTAAGTGCAAATAAAGTTATTGCAATTAATGACAAAAGCAACAATGCGATTGAACCATGTATAATTTTGACACAACTACAAGATCCATTTAGAATTACAAAAAAAAGAAAACAATATCGTAAATGGGAGCTTGACTTAACTAATATTACAGAAGATTGTGATAACAGTTTCCAGTTAAAGAAAACTAGAATGTCAATAAAAGAAGTACAAAATAGTAAAAGAACAAATTTATCTAGGAGAACATTACGATCAATAGAAAACATACCAGAAACACGTGTTAGTAATGTATCAACAAAAATAGAGAAACCTATATATTTAAAGGCAGGTAAATCATGGGCAAGATCATTATCTATTTTAAATAGTATTCAAAATGAATCCAATTTGGATAAGTTATCTATTGGGAAAGGTAAACAATGGAGAAATAGTGTTGTGGACATTTTGAATATGCAAAAGCAAGGTAATTATAAAATTAATAAACACTTATTTCTAATACTTTTTATTATGTTTCAAAATTTGAGGTTTATAACAAATTGGAATTTGTATTAATTTTCCTACTATATCATGAAAGATTGAATATGATATACAAACATTTGACTATCATTCTTTTTTATATTTGGCAAAACAAAATTTTATTTCGTGATTTATTAACCTGTAATTTTAATATTTCAATATTTTTCATATTTATACTTTGTTTATTATATATTTTGTATTTATATTTTAATATTTTTTAATGAATTTTGTATGATAAATGTACGTTTTTGTTACTATAAAAAATGTAAGAAGTATGTTTATAAATGGGTGGGTTCTTCATTTAGTATGATTAATATAAACAAGTAAAGCAAATTCATAGCTGAAAGAATGATTTGTATAAATGTTTTACTCATTTGTGTGTAGGTATTTTTCAAAGTTGTATAAGAAAAACTGAAAGTGACAAAGATCTACAAGCAAGTATTGAAACAGTCACCACATCTGAACATGAATTGGATAACAAGAAAGGCAGAACTTGTGACTCTACCAGTCTAGGACGCCCAAGCAAAAGAATATCAGTTCGTGTAGTCCCAATTAATAAAACTCTAAAATCAATAGAAGACGCTCAATTTCTTGAAGTTTATGGAATCGTTCCTGTAAAGAGTCAAAGATTCACCTTAATAAATAGTGAGATAATTCCTTACTTTGTTCTGTTAAGGAAGAAATGTGATATATTCTTTTTAAATGCTATATTTCTTTACAGGTCCACAAAAATCTTGTGTATTTAATGTTCAAGATGATGACATTGATGGTCACATTAACAATGAACATGTAATTTTGGCAGCAAAAGAAGTTATTCTTGAAAAATGTTCACAGCAAGATTATATACCATTTTCTACGTATTTTTCAGATTCGTTAGTATACGCTCATATCGATATCTTAAACATTGTTTAATATATTCTAATGTAGTTATTTTTAATTAGGTATTTAAATCACTGTCGAAAAATTGGAGAAGGCGTGTATGGAGAAGTTTTTCTTTATGAACATAATGATAAAAAATCTGTTATAAAAATTATTCCTATAGAAGGCAATGAATATGTTAATGGAGAGCCTCAAAAGAAGTTTCATGAAATATTATCAGAAATTGTTATAGCAATGTAATAACAAATTCTAATTCTATCGCATAAAAATACCAATTCTAACATTAATATTTAATTAAACATATTTTCAGGGAATTACACAATTTGAGATTTAACCCAAAATATAATACAGATGGGTTTGTAGAAGTGGAAAATATTAAATGTCTTAAAGGAAAATACCCAAAGAAGCTTGTTGATCTATGGACTATTTATGATGAGGAGAAACACTCTGAAAATGATTGTCCATCTATGTTTAATGAGAACCAGTTATACATTATTCTAGAACTTGGTCATGGTGGTCAAGATTTAGAGGCATTTGTATTTCCTACAGCAGATGAAGCTTATGCTCTATTTGTACAGGTTTAAAAATTTTTTTTTAATTTTTTCATTTTTCGGGCGTAAAATATGCAATCTAATTCAACTGTGTAACTGTTTTTATTTATGTTTAATTACTAATGATAGGCAGCATTAGCATTAGCAGTCGCAGAAAAAGCTGTTGAATTTGAACACAGAGACTTGCATTGGGGTAACATATTAATATCTCCAACAACTGAATCTCATATACATTATAAACTAGGAAAGAAACGAATTCAATTAATTAGTAAAGGTGTAAAGGTATGTTGATATCGTAAGTTATGTTTCATTAAATTTAGTAATCTTTTAAAGTAGATTAAAATATAAAGCTTTCCTTTTTCATTATAGGTGTCTATAATAGACTTTACACTTTCAAGAGTAACATATCAAGGATGCAGCGTATTTAATGATCTTGCATCTGATCCTAGTCTTTTTACGGCTCAGGGCGAATATCAATTTGAAATTTATCGTTTGATGAAAGACAAGATCAAGTGAGTATATATGCTTACATATAATTTTTATAAGAATTACTAAACTGTATACTTATAAAAACTATTTCAGAAATAATTGGCAAACATTTGAACCGTACACAAATATTTTATGGCTACATTATACTTTAGATAAAATGATTACAGCAGTTAGGTACAGAAGAAAAACCTTAAAAGCACATAAAAATGGTATAATAAAGTTGAAAGAATTGAAAAACGAAATCTTGTCATACACAAGTGCTTTCGATTTTATAACAAATTGTAATAGAATTAACAATTTGCTATGCACTGACTCAGAATCTCATCTTGCATCAATTTTAAAGGAGGAAATGATTATTGCATGATATAAATATTTAATGAACATTGTTATAATACAAATTTAATATTGAATCATTTTATTGTCACATTATCCGATATAAATATGATCTATTGCAATATTTTTAAACATGTTATTAACATTATATGAATAACTAATTTTATGGTAAAACAAAATTGTCTCATTTTTCTTACAAATTACAATTAGATTTTGTTTTTAACCCTATATTTTGAATGTTGTATAGTTTTTCTTTTTAAATAATTATATTTAAGATTTAAAAATTCAGAGATATATTTATTTCTAACTGTAACGTTTACTTTTTAAGTAAGTCGTTGTATATAAATTAAATTTTAATTCAGAAATATACGTATCTATTCATTTTATTATAAATTCATAAAATAGGAGCTGCCTTGGAAAACAGTTTCTTAAGAATTACAACTTAAAGTATATAAATTGTAATGGAATACATGCAATATTAAAAAGTATGCATTCAATAAAAAAAAAGTATCTAAAAGTAAATTATAAAATTTATCCACCTAAAGGAAAAACTTTTTAAAAGAATGAACAAATCTTGTAACCAATGGTTTGTTTAATAGACTCAATCTGTGTAAATAGATTTTGAACAGTTATAATTATTGCTCATTTTATGGTATGCACTGCACTGATTAATGAAACACCATCTTTGCTGATCAAACTGCAAATTAAAATACATGACCATGTAATAATACGTACTACGTATAAGCCATGAAAATGCAATAAAAATTTTGAAAAAAAACTTACAGTATTATCTTTTATGGCATGTTTTTCCTTCTCACACTCATTTTCAAATTGTGGTAACTTTCTATCATTGACACAACTACAATATAAAATTACTATAAAATCAAGTACTATTTTATAAAAAGATACTGATACTTTACCCACAATCTTCTTCTAAATTTAATTTGTAGTTTTCTGTTTGTGTAGAATATTTTTGAGTTTGACTTGAAATAATAAATTGCCATTGACTTTGTAAGTGTGAATTACTTTGTTCTCTTAAACGTGTTAAATCCAATTTATTTGAAATTTCTTTAAAAAAAATTCATAAGAATTTATTTAAGAATAATACAATGAATTTCAAGAATCAGTTAAAGGCATTGGTCTAAATTACCTTTTTCATATATATTTGTATGCATAACTTTTTGCGTTTTGTTAAAGTCTCCATAAAATTCTTTTTGTATATCTGTCTCGTAAAAGTGTTGATGTTCATTTTTCGTAGTAATAAAATCTGAATTATTGTCCATAATTATAGTTATTCTTTCATAAAGTTCTGCCAGTTTTTTCATATCCAATGACTACAAGTAATGGTTTTCATTCATTAATTATTTTCAGTAAAAAATATATTTACATACTTGTAACCAGTTTTCTAAATCAAATGTTCTTCCGTCATTCATAACAGTTTTTTCATCTTCAAATTGTTTTTGTAAAGTATCAACTTTTTGTTTGTGACTTTTATAAAGGGCATTCCAACTGCTGTCATAAACATTCTTCATGGATATTATCTTATCTTGAAATTGATCTATCTGTAACTGTATAATATTTTTAAGTCATAATGAAAAAATTTCTTTTTAAAAGTAATTAAATAATATCTACTTTAAGATCTGTATTTTCTTCTGTTAACCGACTTATAATATCTTGAAGATTTTTCATTTCAGAATTTTTACTTTCAATTTGATTTCGAAGCTTTTGACTGCTATTCTGATTTTCATTATCTCGAATTTCTAGAGGATTTATTGTATACCGTACATTCAATATATCTTCATCTACAGAATTTAATTGTTGAAATATCGTATAATCATTTTCTAAGATTTTATTCTTTATATTTATACTTCTTAATAGTTGCTGATTCTGAATTTCTTCTATCTCATTTTCTTTTGTTTCCTTTTTCCAATTTTCACTTGGCTTCAAGTCTTCATTTATTTTTTGATATATCTATAAATAAAAGGAACGTGTTAATAGTTAATGCAAGAATAACAATATTATATATGATAAATTATTTCATTAACCAAGTATTTATCTTTCAAACTTTCATCGAAATAATCTTTTGATACAAGTTGCTTGTTAAAATTTGATATTCTTTCATGCACTTTATTGGACAGTGTATACAATTTGTTTCTTAATTTTTCTTCTATTGCTTCAGTATATAGTTTATGCGATAGTTCCGAATTTTCATTTTTCCAGTATTCAACATTCTGTTTCAAATTTTCGTTTTCATGTTCAAACGCATTTAAGTTATTATCTAGGTTTTTAATTTTGTTTTGATCATTCACGAGTTGAGTTTTTAAATTACTTAGCTCAGTTTTTAATTTCTTTTCACTTTTATCCAATTTTACAAGATCTTCTTGTAATAAATATATCACATCAATTTTATCGTTTTGCTCTGTTAAAGATAAGATAGTCTGATTCATTTCTGAAAGTTTATTTTCAGCAATTTTTAATTTTTTATTCAGTAGTATATTTTCATCAAACACGTTATGTAGCTTTTGTAAGTCCACCAACTCTGTATTTTTTATTTCTAATTCTTTTTTATACTTTTGGCATTCTTTTAATAATTTGTTTCTTATATTATGAAGATTCTTGTTTTGCGATTGCAGTACATTATAATTCTCATGACATTTACATAACTCAGTTTTAAGTATTTGATGTTGCTCCTCTAATTTGAGTATGAATTCGTCTTTTACACTAAGTTCTGTCATTATTTTTGTTAATTGTTCTTTAAATGCAGCATTATTTTCTTCCGAATGTATACCATCACCGTCCCCCTTTCTCCCTAAATACTGTGCAACTTCTTCCTTTAATCGAACAATTTCTTCATTTTTATTGTCTAACTCCTGTTGCTGTTTCTCTATTTCCTCAATTATTTGTACATGTTGATCTCCAGCACCTTGTTAATAGAATTTTTAATAATTGCTGCACAAATTTTTACAATTTCATGTAAGATAGAAAAACAAAAACAGTGAAAAACTGTACCTTGAATAGCTATACTTATTCTATCGATAAAAGATTTGAAGTATATTTCAAAAGCGCAATTAATCTGCTTGTCAGATAAATTATTTTTTTCTGCATACAATATTGTATTTAATAGTTCGTATAAAATTGTTTTAACAAATTCAATTATCTTTAATTGTATTTGGGACAAATCATTAGGTAGCTGTGTTATATAGGAATTGTACTTCTTATGTTTTTCATTAAATAGATTACATAATTTCAATATTCGCTCTTTCTTCAAAGATAAATCTAATAGAAAGGATATTATAATGTGTATTAATAAGTATTTTATAAAAATACAAATTGATTGCACCTTGGGAATCGTTGATAGCTGACTCTGTGTCTTTAAGCACATCATAAAAGTTGTATATTTGTTTAATCATGAAGGGTCGTTCAACTTCAAGGTATACTTGTAACTTTTGAGTGAGAGAGTGCAATTTGACCATAAAATGTGAAAAATATTCAAGTATTTCTTTATCTATTTCACTAATATTGTTCTTCTTATTTAACTTAATGATATAGTTGTGACATCCCTGAAAATAAATCTCATATAATTATTTATTTCGTATAAAAAAAAATATTAACTTAATTGTAGAAAGTGTTGAATTTTTAAGCTTGAAAAAAATGTACATTATCAGCCATCCCATTGAAAGAATTTTCACTGTTCGCAGAATTGGAAATATCTTCAAATTCTATTTCACTTGGATTATATTTATTTTGTCTTACATTTAACACAATTATACTATCTTTTGCATCTATAAAACAAATATTTATTAACATTGTTTGATACGTTCAAATATAGTTTTCATAAATAAGATTTGAAGTTATAATTTTACTTATGTTCTTCGAATCTGCTTCAGGTTCGCAATTTAAAATATCTGAAATTATATTTTTCAAATTCTGGTTGAAATAAATTTGTTGTTTATCATCTCCTACTGATTGCTTTAAATTTTCTATTTGTTGTAACAAGTGCTGACGTTCTATTTTATAACTTTGAAACCTTGTCATTAGACAATTTATATTGTACAATAAATTATTTGTCTCTGCAGCAATATCTAAGTCATTATTTACGCAATTATAAACATCTTCACATAAACCATTAAATTCCTCCAAATTGTTCAAAGCATGTTTTAAACTATTAACGAAATCGCCTGTTTCTCGTTTAAGTAAAAGTAATTGTTGTTTGTACTCGGAGATTTTAATAGTTTTTTCATCAATTTCCGTTTTTAAACTTTCTAACATGCGTTTTGTTTTCTCCTAATTAATAGAAGGTTGGAATAATTATAAAATATTGAAGTACTTTCTATACAATATTACAGAATTCATGTACCTGCTCTTCGTAAGTAACACTAGTTTCACTTATCAGCGTCAATAATCGTTTTATTTCTTCCTCTTGATCTGCAAGTATGCAACTTTGTTCATAATTTTGTTTTGCAAGATCGTCTTTTTCATATAAAGCTTTTTTTAGTTGATCTACAATCAAATCGTATTTTTCAGCTTTCTGAGCTAGTTGTTCCATTATTTGTAATTTCTTCTATAATGTAAAAACAATAAGTAAAATTGTAATCGTTTGAAAATGGATAATATCAATAAATTAATAGCAACTAACTGTGGCACATAATTTGAGTTCTTCAATCTCCTGTGATTGTAAGTAACAACTTTCATATTTTTTACTTAATTCTTGTTTTAGTTGGTTGATTAAGTATGTACTACTATGTAACTAAAAGAAAGTAAAATATAATATAAACAATTTATGTTTTAAGAAATTAATAGTGTATGAAATATATGTTACCTCTGATTTTAAATTTTCTATTGCACAGTTACGTTCATGTTCCACTTTTCTCAACTTATCACTCAATGTCTGTTAAATAATTATTAAATATTCATTATTTACCTATAATAGTTTTCAAGAAGCAGATGTCCTGAATTAATTTGTATGGTGTTACTGTATATACTTGCTTTGAGATTCTCTTGTTGCGTATTTATATAATCTTCCTTCTGTTTTAATGAAATCTGTAATCTTTCATTGAAACCTCGCATTTCATCTAATTCAACATCTCTTACCTTTAAAAGAAATATATTTATTCATGTATTACATGTACAAACTATCTATTATTACAATGCTTCGTACACAAAGTTCATTCTTCAAAACGATAATCTCAGAATCTTTTTGAATAATTATTCTTTTATGAATGCTGTTATTTATATTAAAATTAGATTCTGTTATTTCACTACTAGACTCCGATGAAGTTCCAATATCTTGAGAACTCTCACTGCGAGATGTACGAGATTCAAAACTTTCTTCTTCATAATTACTTGTTCGAAAACTGATTTTATCTGGTTCCATTACATTATTACTCTCTTCGCTGGACTTATATATGAATGATGTTTGCGATATAGCCTACATTTATGAATAATATTAATACAAATGTATTATTTAAATATTGTAAGCTATAAACACATTCATACAGATGCAGTTATAATTTTATTTGAACATTTGTCAACTTGACCATCAAATTGTATTCCTATATCATGCATTTCTTGTTCTACCTGTAATAAAACATTTATTCAAATAACAGTACCAAAAATTAATTGACATATAATTTTCATACCTGTAAAGCTATATCAACATATTCAACGCAGTGTGGTGTATTTTCAATATAATCTGGAAATTGGAAAGTAAAATGAGCTTATTAGTAAATTCATAAATAATATATTATGACTAATTCTATATTTTACCTCCAGTAGAGCGTGGTTTAGGCACAGATTTAAACTGTGATACTAACGTATAATTATTCATGGATGATTGTATATCAAATGCAGTTAAAGAATGAGGATAGAATTGAGAAGACTGATTTACAAGAGTCAACCTATCTTTATTACGTCGAAAATTTCTTTCAATAGGTAAATAAACTGATAAACACGAATTTGAATAAATCAGAGGAACTGATTTACCAACATTAACTAATGATCCCATTACATGATTACTTTGCACTGATTCCTTTATCTTCGGATTATAATCCTACAAAAGAAATTTGAAATTAATTTATAGATGTAGAAATATGTAAATACATTTAGAAAATTACTTACCAAATTTTGTAATTGTTCTTTTTGTTTGGGAGTAAGTTTGAGATTTTTATATTTTTGGAGTTCCCTTTTAACTATTTGGAGCTCACTTTGTGTACGTGAATTAAGCCGAATTATATTATCAACAACTACGTTGACTGGTATTATTTTTCCTATCTACGAAAATAAATATATATAAGTATATTATTATTTCCATTCTATATTGTTACTTATATAATTGATTTAATCCATACTGGAGAGCCATGTTCATTAAGTTCACGAAAATAACGTGAATTCTCCAAAGAATTTGAGCTCCAGGCTCTAATATCTGAACAAGAATCATATAATTTTAAACGACCTTCCAATCTTTTCCGTGGCAAAACATAATCACCATATGTCAAAGGTATTCCACTGTTAGGTCTACCAGCTAAAAAAATTCGGGGACCATGTTCCACGTAAGACATGTTGTTTACTTGTATTTTTAATTGATTCTATCCAGTTCATACATTTAATATTGCTACTAAAAATACAACTGGAAGAGTTTAAAAATTTCTCATTGAAAGTATAATTTATACAGCATACCGTATTACTTATATAATTGTTTCTATTTATATACCATAGTAACCATAAAAAACAATGCTTAATATTATGCAAATGTAAACACAAGGTGACCAATAAAGTTCATGTAATTATACAATAAAATAGTTTATTTTATAAGCTGCCATTAAAAAGAGTTATATCATTACAAATAAGTACTGTTTTGTAATTTTCGGGTTTCTATCGACGTTACAAAATACAATGTAGACGCGAGTTAAACCTCATAACATGCCTTGAATACATAAAATATAGAAATTATATCAGAGTGACTATATTTCAAATAAGAACTCACGAACATAACAAATTTATTTACTAGTGTGTGTATACTTTATTTAAGTACAAAATACTACCAATTTATGATAATGGAATACACCTTTCTTTCAAAGTGAACGACCGTAATTTTCTACTTACAACTATGTACTAATTAAGTACATAACATTGTAAAATACTATATTTCGTACACGAAGTTTTACAAGATAAATACAACTCTTACAAAATATTTCATTTCATTTTTTGTGTATGTTTCACTTTCGTTTAGAGTAGTTACTATAAAATAGAACCCGTAATTTTGATAATGGTTGCAACGTAGAGAGATATATTTTTTCTAATTTGGCAACTAAAATATTTGAAGGTGTAAATCGATTTATAATTGTATTACAATAAGATTTATATATCTTTTCCTTTATGTACACATATATCTTTACCAGTTCATAAAGAAATACGATTAAGCGAACATAAACGTGTTTCGCTGTGTAGGTAATAAGGCTTTATATGTTTCTTTTTAAAATAATAATACATACTAGCGAGACACGGTTGTATTTCCCTTGCACTTTAAAAATACTATGTAAATGGAATGCGATACGATATCACAATCCGGTTTTATAGTCATAGACGGAACAGTGAAGGCACAATTATGTAAAGAAAATATTTTACATGTATATAAATATGTTTCTTATCCTTTAAAATTCTTATATCTAAAATTTGTAAAGTACATTATACTTCAATATCTAGTGCTCAATTAGACAACAAATAACATTTATAAAAATGGAATTAAAATTCAAAAACTTCAACACTCTAAACATGCAGTGGAATAAACAGAATACATACACGAATAGACGTGTTTGAATGAATTATAATAGAATAGTTCTACTTTGCCATTTTGCAAAATATATTTGGAATGATCTGCACATAAGGCCACTCGAGTTTTTTATTCATGTATTTCATTAAGAATGAAATGTTCATATTAGCATTTCACCCTCTTAGATTGTCATTATTATATACACTTTCATTATTGAACAAAGACATCTACTTATAATGATAAATTAAGTTACTGAACTTCATTATCTGCATTATATACACGAAAAATTCATAAAAATTGATTAAAAGATGAATATGTTATGAAGTGATGAATAACTACAAATCATGTTTTAATTCAAACCTTACTTATTAATTGTAAAACATGTTACTGTTTCAATATTCATCACTATTAATTAATATTCATATCGCTATCTTCTTATTGATTCGAAATATATATGTATACTTTGTTCAAATAGTTCACATAAAAAGATTAAACAGAAATTCTTGCATTAAAAATGTTTTTTTTTCTAAATTAAACTAAAATATTAAGTGAACAATATATAACAAAGTATTAGTGTTCCTTAATTTTAATGATACTATTTATTTTTAATTTCATTTGCTTCGTTTTTTTAAGTTTTCGTAATAACACATATCTTTGTATGTTGTAAACAAATTCAATACCTTAATACTTTTTGCATCTAAGACTAATATTTGTCTATAAAAATATTAAAATAAAGAATACACATTGAGTAAGTACAGATTAAAAATGCTGATAACTTTGAACTTTAGAAAAAAATATGCTTATTCTTTTTTAGATCTACAGTAATAAAAAAATTTTATATATGGAGCATTATCAATACATTTACGAATATGATTGCTTTATAATTTTAATAGCAAATAAGACTGATGTAGTCTATTTTAAATAACAGTTCCAAAGTAATTTTCTTAAAAGGCACTAATTATAAATCTTCTGTAAAAATATAAACTTGAGAGAAATTATATATTCATTTCATTCTGTGTTATAATAAACTAAATTATTAAAATGATAGCCACGTGATTCTGTAATGGTCTTTCTGTTGAAACAAAACAAAGCTGCCTTTCTGTTTCAAATCCTTATTGTCATGTTATATCTTTTTACTTATTTCTAAAAATTTTCTCTTTATGGATGAATTTTCAATCGTATTCAATTGAGCATGCCATAGCACAAATTGAAATTTGCACTATATGCCATTTATAAATGTAGCACACCTTGATCATGACTGAAATGGTTTTGGTGATGGTGATGGTGATGATAATGATGATGCTGAGAAGTAGAAGTTGTTGCATCATCCTGTAGGGTTACTCCAGTTAAATCTACAATTTCGTCTGCATCCTCATCGCTTCCGGTTGCAGCACTTTGCGTAGACTGATGACTACCAGAAGACAACTGACTATTTCGTGAAAATGATCCACGTCTTGGAGCAGTTAATGCTGCTCTCTGATTTGCTGGTTTTACTGTGATTATTAGATTTGAGGAATTGGCGATCATCATATCTGTGACCTATCACAGTGAATATATTATTTACAATTACATATATCGATTGAACTCTGTTGAAAATAAAAAAATATAAGTAGATCAATAGTCACAATTACCTGATCAAGAGTTTTTCCAGCAACTTCTATACCATTCACTTCAAGTACTTCATCATTCACTGCTAGAAGACCAGTACTTTCAGCTAAACCACCTGGTACCAATCTACTAATAAATACACCTGGAACTTTTTCAATACCACCACCTGCAGAAGGTGGCAATATTCGAAAACTTTCTCCATCCTTAATATAAAATCCTAATGGCTTATCAGAACCGTGTTTTAACAAACGTACACGACGACATGTTTCTGGTAATATGTCTACATCGATTATTGCTGATACCTGCGATGATTAAAAATGGTTTACAACATAACTATATTTCATATTTAAATACAGTGGTACCTCGACTTACAAACTGCTGTATATATGAAATTTTCAACATACAAACTTTTCAGGTACTCCATTTTGACCTTTATACAAGAACATAATTTCAAGAAACAAATCATGACGCTTTTATAATCCCGAATTATAATACTATAGTAAACTGGGTTTCACAATATAAACTTCGGACTGGAATGAATTAAGTTCATAAGTCGAGGTATCACTGTATATGTAATTCAAAATTAAACAGATAAGACATACCTGCCTAAAATCATGTGGATTAGATATAGCCAATGACTTTGGTTTTCCAGGTGTACCACCAAGAATACTCGAAATAAGATTTTTTGGTTTCATTGTCCCATACCCATTTATGTCTTCAAATCCATCTCCTATCATATAAAATGATTGAATTATATATGTTAACGTGTAAACATCCTGACATCAGAAGATTATAAAGCAATACCGTAAAATGCAAAAACAAACAAATCTTAAGGAACTTATATAATAAATGAAATGACTTTTTTCTTTTAATGGTATTGTCCATTGTTCATACTTTGTTATTGAATATTTTGCACTGCAAAGTATATCTATTCCAATAATCATTTAAATAAATGAAAAAAAAAGATTGATTTTATATCTTGATAATTGAAAGTGGAATTTTAGATCCTAGTACTTGTTCCTGTATTCAATTAATAAAATCCTTTTGCATTAAATTATGTTATATCTTACCCTTCCTTTGTATCAAAATTCTGAGAAGTGGTTTTGCGGCAAGTAATGCTCTTGCTAAATTGTTGTCGTTATTAATAGGTAATAAATCACCATCAGTTGGATCTGTATACCAAATTAAAAAGCTCAAATCTGGACCTATATCGTGTCGTTCAGCTAATAATTTTCTAAAGTCTTCATAACTAATTGCTTCATTTCGGTTGATTGAAAATCGTATAATATCAGCATCAAACTAAAGAAAATATAATACCTAGTTATTTGCAGACAAATTTGGCAAGACAAAGAAGTGAGAACTATTTTGAGATATTGTTTTAAAATAATTTTATTTCATACTGAGTTAGAATACATAGATATCAAAGCGATTAGAAAGTAGCTTACTTTGCTTTTCACTGCGACAATACTGCTGTCAACTTGATGGTGAAGTTTGCTCTTAGACATGATTTTTAATTTGACACGATCCTCAACGTTTGAAGGAAACAGATTTGCAACTCGAACCGATGATCCGAAGTTGGCTTCCGAATTTATCAAGTAAATAGCACACTATTTTACTAATTTATCAAACTTTCCAACGAGATATCCAGTTTGTTTTCACAACTCCTTCCTTCACTAGCCTTCATTCATTTTGCCGTGGAAGTAGAATCGTAAAACAGATCGCATTCGAATTATAAATTCCTACAGCATGTTAGGTATTGTTGCGCCTACAGTTTCCTAGATGGTGCTCTGATTGAATTCAGGAATAATGCAGTATTCGATGTTAATGCAATTTGAAATTTAATTGGATATTGCATTGATATCATAAATCAACGAAGTTTATATTGTAAACAATTGTGTTAAATTATTTCTTTCTGATATGTTCTTAGACTGAATGATATTTTTAAAAGATGCGATTAACAACACATGCAACAATGCATAGCGAATGTATTTAACTGCAACTGAGACTATTTGAATGTTTTGTAAATATTTCAATATTACGAGTATAGTATTTTCTTACTATACTAGAAAAGTTATTGAACATAGACAGTATATATTTATAAAATAGTGACAGCATAAAATTTGAAATACCAACAAAATTATGAATGCAGTGATAAACTTTTTAATTTTAGGTCTTACATTTACAATGTGTACATTGATAAATACCCCTTAAAAGATTTAATTATTCCATATTTTGTACATTGGAATATTTGAATAATAATATGGAATTATTGATTGAGTAACAAATATGTGATCAAGATTGATAGTGAATGCATTCAAATCGCAAATACAGTTGATTATGATTTGAATGTTTTATGTATAGTATGGTTATGTACGACTGCAAATACTCCACCTGTGATATGATTGTGGTATAAAAAAATGTTTTTTTAAACTGTGATGGATTTGTAACGTTACAAAAAATTTTATTTTATTCGATTAAAATGATTTTGAACTAAATACACGTTAACGGTTTCTTTAAAACAAATCAAAAACGGTATTTGGTTACATTAATATTATGCAATTAAGTTTCATTAAAAATTACTAACAAGTGTTAATTTGTATAATTATGGAATTATGATCTCATAGTTTCAATTTTAACAGTTATTTATATGTTTTAATGCATCATTATTTTTTGCACATTTGAAATACTTTTCTACAAAAATTAATGTTAACTACTTCGAAAATATTTTTTCAGTTCTCCAGAAGTATTTGTAACAACAAAGAACTTAAAAATGACCTTGTACTGTGATGCATTAGCATGTACTGGTATGAATGTAAATGCAATTAAATGTAAATTAAAAAAAAATATTCTAAAAAAAATTGAAGATGATCTAGACATAGAAGAAAAAATATCTATTCTATTCTTAATGATAGATGATTATACCTGTGGTTTTAAAGATGTTTATTATTTATTGGAAAAATATAAGGAATATGAAACTTATATACTTAAGGCATTTATTGACAATCATGAAAATAATTGGGAGAATAAATTATTGGAAGCAATCTGCATTATACAAAATCGACAAGTAATAAGAAAACTGGGATTGTTATTCGATGAGTTAGAATTATTATATTTTCCAAAAATCAGGCTGTGTGCTCGACACATAAACCCTATTGCAAAATGCTTATATTTCTTATGTGAAAATTTAACACAAAATGATACAATGTTATTATTGCAATATGTGAAAAGTGATTTCAACGAATACGAAGAAAATTTAAAAGATACGGATTGCCTTGAATTACATATTTTATATTGGTTGCAAGAAAAACATATTTCATTTCATAAAGGTTTGGTTTTGCACACAAATATTCTTCATAGCTTACATTACAATATTTTATTTTCTATAATGCTTAATTATTTTAGGTAGGGTAAATCTAAAGAATTTACTTAGACATATGAAAACATTTGATGATATTGCGCTTATATACGAGGATTTTAAGAAAATGGAAGATCATCAGTCTGTGCTGGATGTTCAAAATATAAGCTCATACAGTACACCGCCTTTAAAGTTTTCTGTAACTGAAGGTACACAGTTACTTCCTGTTGGTGCAGAAAATGACATTAAAAGATTAAAGAAAGGTCTTTGCATAATTATAAGTCAAATGTCTTTTTTGGGTGAGAAGGTATTAATAATTATTTAAATTTACTGTTATTTAATAAACAATATATATGTTGTTAATAGTTTACAACAGATTGAGTATATCGAAGTGTTATATTAATATTTCAGTTTGAAACTCGATTTGGTACTGCAGCAGATTGTAGGAAACTATCAGAAACATTTAAAGGTTTTGGCTTTGCTGTCAGTATATTTAAAAATTTAAAGAAAGATGAAATATTAAAAACATTGGAAGACATTCCAGAAGCATTTGGGACTAATTACGACTGTTTATTTCTATGTATTTTAAGCCATGGATGTAAAGGTAAAAGTATTGAATTGGTTTCTTAAGTGAAAGTTTAAATCGAGGTATTGGAATAAATGAAACTTAAATAGAAATAAAAATAATACATGATATACTGATTCATATATAATAATATATTAATTTATGTTATAGGAGGTATTATTAGTTCAGACGAACAAGAAGTAAGTCTTGATGCAATTGAGCATAAAATTTGCTGTGAAAAGTTAATGAATGTTATTAAAATTGTAATTGTACAAGCTTGTCAAGGACAAGCAACAGGTAAAGCAAATATATAATCACATTGCATTAAAAATATTGAAATATTTTTCTTATATTTTATCGTAGGGCTCGCAGATGAAGCTTTAACTACAGATGGTCGGACAAATAATATTATTTCTAATATTTTCGCATACAGAAACTTTTGTATATTCATGTCAACAATGCAAGGGTTTGTGTCTGTACGTCATAAAGAAGAAGGTAATAATTTGTCTAATTAATTATTGTACATGTAAACTGTATAATTGAATCTTTTTTTTTATTATTGTGATTGTCATTTCCTTAGGATCGTGGTTTATACAAGAATTTTGTAATGTGCTACAAAATGAAGGATCCGAAATAACGTTTATGAAAGCTACCAATAAAATAATTCAGGGCGTCATGAAAAAACGAGGAAAGATATATGGAAGAAATGCTATTGCACAATTACCTGAGCTACGTACCTACAGGCTGGTTACAGATTTTCAGTTTCCGGAATATAGACCAGAAATAGCAAAATCTTGACATTGTGAATTTTGAAAACATTTTTTATATACTATGACAGTTGTTGACGATATTGATTACAAAGAGCTGCAGTTAGTTACATAGTGTAAAAAAATCAACGCTATTCCGTCCTAAAAGAATAATTTGTAAATTTGTAAATTGTATCATTTGTAAATTTATCCATGAAACATGTAAAATAAAAAATTACGTACATTTGATTTTTACTCCGTTGATTCTTTGTTATTAATATTCTATCCACGTCGTGTTTTTCAGAACATGTGTTTGTCATGACGCGAATAACAAAAAAGTAGATAAATTCGAAAATAGACATTAGACTAAATCCAGCAAATAATCCTAGAAGACCTCCAAATGTTGCTGAAACAATTTATTCGTGTCAATGGTTTTTCATTGCTGTGTAGTTTCTTAAATTCCTAATTGTATACAGTTGCAGTGCAACTTACCGAATATATGACGCCAGCTGTAGTGTACATCTTGTCGGAATTGAACAGAAACTAGATCGTCAAAAAATACGTGTATTACACTCTGATTTTTCCAGGTATTGTTTTCCCTGAAAGATAGATTCAATTTCAATGTCCGTATAATAAGAATCACTGCAACAACGTGTACAATAAGTTTCGTTTAACAGAAATGTTTCTTCATTTGGGGGAAATTATAATACATATAATTCTTCCCTACTCATATATGAGCCGTTTACTCTGAAAGTGGGACAAGTCCACTTTTTCTTGGGACGAGATATTTAAAGACTTGTGTTTCAATGAATTGAAGATGCAGGTAAGCCTTAACAACCAACTAACGATTTATAAGTTAATGCAAGAATTTTAATTCCTTCAGTTTATCACTGTCTACTTCATTTTTGCAATAGTCCTTTATATAAAATATGCAATAAATTACCCAAAACTAGTCGAGTATTTAAGGCCGACGTGGAAAATACGTTTGTTAAGAGTTCCTTCCGAGCTTTCCACAACATAACGATAAAAATCACAATCCGGTTTGCAATTGCAAGGTCTGTCCTTCACGTCAATTTGCATACTACGTAAAGTTTTAGGCGATAGGTCTCTTCCTGGCCAAGATGATGCGTACCAAGCTGAAAATTTTGATCTGTTATCAAACTATTCAATACGACTTCATGAAATTATGTTAAACCGTGCAACTAATCATAATTATGTTTAACACACGTTATAAATTAATTTTGCACTTACATTTGTATACTTCTAAACATTCGATGTCCCTCAAATCGCATACTCTGGTTTCTGAAACGCATGTTTTTACAAGAGAAAGCGAAAAATAAATAATTATTGTTTCTGAATAATTTCACGTGCTTTTTCTTCTATTTTATCCTTAGTCCGATACAATTTTTAAGTAAAACCGAGTTTCGTCTAATTTTCGCTTCTTTAAATTGATTCGTAAAAGTACGATTTCGCACAAATATTCGCAATTTGTGTATAATTAACCATCACCCCGTTGAGAAATGGTAAAACAATAATTGAACAACTAACCGTTCTGCGGATAATAATAGGGGATGCATCCGCATTTTGCTTTAATTACATTGGCGCGACACTCCACCAGGCAGTTCTGATAAGAGTACCTGGCAAAAAGTCCTTGGTTGTCCATCGTTGTTACTTTATCTCCCTCGTCAGCGAATATGCAGTCCCTTTTCGTATTCTCCAATTCTCGAACGTGTTCTGTCGAATACGTCTGTTTCGGATAAACGGTCAAAAACGAGTATTTCTCAATGATGACTAATTTAGTAGACGCATCAAAATCTGGGTAATCGTAGGAATAGTGTACCATCACCTGAAATAAACATTGCAAACTTTGCTTTAACAAAATTCAGTTGAATCTTCATTCGTGGAAAGGAGACGTTAAACGATGAAAAAAATCTGTGGAAACTGATTATAAAATAACGGTGACTATATCACCTTAATCCCTATAGATCCCAAGAAACTGGCATGATAATCATCGGGTTCGAAACTAATTAGGAGGCTGAGTCCATTTTGATACCCGCACGAAGTCACTTTCAGCGGTTTTCTGAGACGTAAACGAGAAAAGAAAAGGGTATTTTAAATCTATTGAACAGTGTTTTTCTAATTTTAGGTGTGACAAAATTATCATTCGCGAATGTTTACAAATTTAAGTCCTGTAGACTATTTTGTAAATGTCGAAACTGGAATAGAAGAATATTGATGACGATTGGCAAGTACAATATAGATTTGACGATCGATAGTAATCCTGAACATTAAACATCTGGTATTTAAAATTTATTTTGTAAACCAGTTTAATACGTTTTGTTTTCGAGGAATTGTTCCCGTGAGATGTAATTAAAACTGCAGCACAATCCGTCGCGGGAGTATCTCGGCGTGAACAGCTGGTTGCATTGGACGTCATAATTTTTTAATTTGCACGCTGTCAGTAAACTTTCGCAACTCTGTGTGACCTGAAACAGAGAATCTTGTCTTTAATTGCTCTTAAACGATTTTTCTTATCTGGTACGTTCACGTAACACTCGGACGATTGTCGACGAGAGTTTCTAGATTGAGAAACGCATGAATTTCCATTGGAGTTCTTGAAAACTGTTCCTTTTTTTTGTAGCAGAATCAAAACTTTAAACTAAAGTATGTTCTGTGAACTAGTGGCTGTCATCGGACAAAATAACAGCTTTACAACATCAATATTTCAATCGGACAGTGTGAATCTGAAGTGATTCGCAAGTTTGCTTAAATGTTTCGATGATAGCGATTCAAGTTTCAACCCTTTCAACTGAAATGACGAGTTTCATTCACGATTTCGCAAATTATTTTACAAATAGCTGTATCGTAATTAAAATAATTTTCTTATTTACAAAAATAAATTTAATTAAAGCTGTAATACTTCAATTTTCTTTAAAATACTCATGACAACAGAGTTGCAACAAAATTGAATAGCATAAACAGGAATGTCTGATTCGAAATAAATCGTTAGCCAAGAGGTTAACAGAGCCGACCATTAATAGTAATCGGAAGTTATATTTAATTGAGACGATTAGATTGTCGATAAGATCTTAGTAACTTGGTACGTACGGATTCGATGACCGTCGGAATTGACAAACCATTAGCGTCAAAGATGTATTGCAAACGTGACAGATTGTACCGAATATTCTGTTCGGTCTGACCGGGATACAACAACTCGTTCAACAGCTTCATATCCTGTACAACAAGTTCCTTGGATATGGATGGCGGGAGGTTTCTATAATAACGACAAGAATTCCTAATTATCAAAATTATAATCATACAAGAAAGGAACTGGAAGATACGACGAATGTTTTTATTCTCTAATATGGTAATGCTGATATAGAAGCAAAGAAAAAATTATTCATCCTCCTCTTTCTTATAAAGCCTGCTTAAAATAACATTCGATCGAATAAGGGATAATGTAATTCCATTAAATAAATTTAATACTGACAATTGGAAATTTAACGTTCGATACGAAATTCTGAAAAAATTGATTCGCGCGAAGTCCTTAAAAGTGCATCTGTTTACAACGACGCCATTTTTGACACCGGTAAAGTGTTCACCGAAAAGTTTGTTCCACTACACGAGAAAATGCAAAATGTTTTTGTAAATCCCTAGTACTTACAATTTGTCAACTAACTTTCGCGTTAATCTGAGGGACACGCGATTAATGTTGCACACGGTCACCGCTGGGAACGGATAATTCCATATCCCATAGTGAGTGGACTTGATGACCGAGGAAACGCGATGGTTGGCGTAATAATCGTAGGTGAACACTATTATCACAATTGCGGTGCACAGGGATACGAATGCCATTATTGCCCAAACGATCCTGCGGAAATGAATGCGAAATTAGCGATTATATCGGGCGCGGTTTAATTGAAACGGGAGCAACAATTCGCGGGACACTCGAATCGAACGGTTTTAATCAGTTCACTTGCGACGCACAGTACTTAGAAAGGTTGAATGGGGTTCGTTTAGGTTTTGGATGGACAGGATTCAGTCTAAACAGTGTCGTTTGATACTCGCGTAGGAGAATTGATTTTGTTGCGAACATAATTCGAAGTTCGTTCATTATCAATATCACGTTTCATTTACTTCTCATTTCTGTCTATTGATTCTGTAATCCTGTAATTCAATAGTAAAATTATTAGAATATATTGAATACTTTACCTGTCTTTCATGGCGCGATGAGACTCGCCAATGTATTTGTAGCCATGGAGTCCAGTGTCGCGACAAAATTCCATAGATTGTTTCTTAATAATGCTTAAACAAGTTTGTAGAGTTTTTCGTAAATTTTTGTGCAATTTCTTTCTGTTCGTCATGTCCCGTGAATTTATCGGAAGTATTGGATAGACAAATTTTCGAGACGAATTCACCCTTTCCGGCTATCGCTTATTAAAAGCACAAAGTTCGAGGCGATTCTAGAGAATAGTTAATTGTGTAACTGCGATGTATGAGCTGCGAAGTACACACTCGTCAAAATGCGACTGTCGAGGGAAATGTGCACAGCACACGAGCTTTGATGCGTTTTGTTTAAGAATATGACGCGCAAGCCGGCCGACATCCCATAAAGAATTCATTTGACCTTCCACCGATTATCCTGTGATAGCTTCATACGTTTAATACACGCCTACCGAGCTGTTAATATTAACAACACACGGCAGTAAATAGTTAATGAGCCAGGTTTCTATCGTACATACGGCAACCGAGAAAACTATCGAATTATCGAAGAATTCGCCGATGAAAAAATTCTTGTGAAAATATTTGAATCTTGATTTAACATCATTCTTCATTTTTCTTTAATTCAAGCTGTTGCAAACTAATTTTTTCTTCGATCGAAAAGGAACATTAAAAGAAAAAAAAAATGAAGCAAACGCGAACAATTTTTAAAAAAGTTTGAAAATTTGAATTGAATTAACGAAATATTTTCCGAGCTGAATAAATAAATAATCTTCACATTTAATATCGGATTACAATCGATTCCTTATTGCTAACGGCGCATCTGTTGTTACTAATTCAGCACGTTTCAGCACGATTTTCCCTACCGATAAACAGGGAAACGTCCTACGGAATGCCAAGTTCGATATAAACAAATAAAAAGGTAACGGAAAAATGAAATTCGGTGTACCAATACTAAAAAGTTATAACATCGAATTCTAAAAATAAATTTCACTTGAATACCGCAACGAATACACGAAGAAACCGAAAAAATCTATTGCTACAATTTTTAGGATTACATACTAACCCCTTACGGACGAAAATGTTTTAAACTTTAGCAAAGTTTATTGATAACAAAGCTGAGTTATGGAGTCTTACACTAGCAAAAAGAACACTACATCAATCTCTCGTTAGTCGAATAATTTAATTATTCATTCGCAGCTTTCGAATTTAGATATTAAAGCTCGAAGTCTCCATTACGGCGGTATTCGACCGTAAAGGGTTAATCATGTTAAACGCTCGATAGTCACAGCGCTAATTTCTTAGAAGACTCACGACATGTTCGCAAATTCGCTTCTTCGAAATCAATCATCGGAAAACTCACTACGGATTCTCCCAGTTACATAGTTCGTACGATCGACGTTTCGCTGCGTTCCCCAGGCAGTTTCGCGAGCGTAGCGCGCTGGTAAAGTGGGTAACCCTTTTCCTTTTTGAAAACCTTGCGACGGCGCGGCGGCGGGGGCGTTCGGTTGGGATCGAGGCACTTCTTTGAAAAGCGGTACCGACCTCGACAAGGTCGGTGCATTAGGCACCCTTAATCGAACCGCGCCGCGGCGGGCGGTGGGTAGCCAGGGTAATGACGTGTGCTCGAGCACACGGCTCCGCCCGGTGTTTAGCACTTTATCTATCTCCTCCAAAGTTATTAATGACACTCGCTGAGTCAGATGCCGCGGCGAAGTGCGGCATCTTCAGAGTTTAATATCCGAAAGAATCGAGTCACTCGGCCGACTACTCGCGGACTCCTTCTACTCCTGGCTTCAAGTGTAGTACACTAGTGGGCCGGGGCATTTCGCTTCCAATATCCTTCACCCTGGTCGGAATCGAGTGTCCCTGGGCGGCAAACGAGTAGCATCGACGCCTTCATTTCGCGCGAAGTGGCTCGAATATAAAAAAAAGAAGAAGAAGAAGAGGAAGACGAAGCAGAAGAAGCAGAAACAGAAGCAGAAGAAAGGGTAGAGAAGGGAAAGGACGAGGCTCGCGACCCCTAGCCGGGAAAACGCTTTATCGATTTCAGTCCTAGCGTTTCGCTCCCGAATCGATCTCCGTTTCACGGATTTCACGCGATTGTAACGGACTGTCGCGTTCACGATGTTTGAGTAGATAAGGTGTCCTCTGTGACTGTAAAGGTGTTACTCGACCATCGAATGAAATCGTTCAATTCGTGCTGGTTGCATTGATGTTGGTCTAACGGATGGATCGGTGAATTTGATCTTGTGTTAGCGTTTTATTTAATTTTGCACTGTTATTATTACTGATTATGTAATATTTACTATTTTCCGTGTTTATATATTATAGGAAAGATTGTGTAAGAAAATGAAAAATTATTGCAAGTAAGTTTTTCAGGGATGAGAAAGTTTCACGATGGAGTCGGGAAGGCAAAGTGTTGCTGCGACTTTCAAACGGTTGACTCGTGAAAACAGGTAACCGTTTTCTTTTATCTCCGTAAAGAAATCGGGAATTTAGTAACCGGTTACGTAGCCCGTGATATGATATACGCGCGCCCCGTATATTGATATAATCCAATATTAGGGCGATTTCGCGGCGCCCCTAGCTGAACGACACGGAGAACTTTCGTTCCACGGAGGGCAAATGTTTTAAATCGACGGGGCAAAGAACGGAGGGAAGAAAGCTGGTATTTGCCACCACCCTCCGACCATTTCTCGCCGTTTAAATGCTTTGACGGCTGGGAACGGGAGGAACTTAACCGAGAGCAATTTTAAAAGTATCGCGCCGCTTGTACGCCACACCTCGAGATAAACGGAAATGTTAATTTCATCGTACGAAATTTGAATTTCCACCGGCGAACCCCTTAGCTCTTTAGCGTTACTTATCATTCTCTCGTGATAAGAGCTAATATGACGGATATTGTGTTTACACAACTGTGCGTTAACCCTTTGCACCTGAAAGTACATTTGTTACATATATTCATTATTTTCCAATGAAACGTTGATTAAACTATTGATTCTATTAAATAGATATCATACACGAATCGACGAATAGAATTATTATATTTTAATACTTTACGTTTAACTACATTAATATCAAATACGATATTGAATATTGAACATTCTGATTTTGCTATGTTAAAACGAACGGCGACCGTGAGTCGTTTCTAGAGTGAAAAAGGTTGAACAATATTAAATCATGGAATAAAATGGAAACATGCAAGTTGAAACGAACGATTGCAGTCGATTCCACGTCGGTCGTCGTAAATTCTCTCGTATCATCGTAAATTTTAATCCTCGCGAGTAACACGAAGACGACTTTATTTTATACAAAAGTCCGTGATCCATTGGCCGGTGACAATTGATTCGCGAACAATCGGCGGACAGATGAGCCGCGATAAAAGTAAAATAAATTCGCCGGTGACGGTATTTAGAGCGACACGTTTGGGGTGTCGTTGATTTCGAGGTGTGTACGTGCAGCACGGTAATTTTAATTATGAGATAGTTCATGCCCCGACGTCGGTTCCGCGCGGAGAAAATTACTGCGCGAGGAAGGGCTGAAACCCGGTGGTCGGGGTAACAATGTATTATGCGTTTCCCCTTCGACCCCTCGCGTTAACCGCAAACCCCTTCTATTCACCCCCAACAATTCGTTAACTGCTATCGAATTGACTTCAGCCGGCGCAAGTTGAAAGTGCAATCCCGTTACCTCTTGCTGTTGCCATACCACCCATCCACCGTTGAAAGTTTACTGTCTCCTCTTCGAAAATCCGAGTAATCGTGTTTTGTTCGCGCGGTGAATTCTCGGGACACCGGTTTCACCTGAGAATGTGCGCGTCGATCCTTACTTCGACTCGAGAAATTGTGAATGATTTCTTAATGCTAAATATCATCTCGATCCAAGTACCGATAAACACCAGATATGATTTTTCATCAGTTTAAAAATGAACAAGCAAAGTATGATGTGATTTTCCAATGAAGAATGATTTATTAATTTAAAAAGAAAAAATTATGACAGATATATTGGTAAAAATACAATTTCAATGGTAAATACTCAGTAGATAGGTACTCGAGATAAAGGATTCACGATTATTCACTTAACGAGGTAGGAGAAGCTAAGAATTCAATTTATTCGGAAAAGTGGGAAATTCGTTGTTCGTTGTTGCTTAGTTAAAATTGAATTTCAATTGTCCGTTCGACGGCACCCTTGACAAACTTCCATCGACGTAAGTAAAATCGAAGTGTCCCCAGGACGTATGCCCGGAAATAGCAATAAAGTTAACCATGTGGGAGGGTTTTGAAGGGTGAATTGTTTAAAACTACCCTGTCGCGTGTGAGCCCTCGTTGTCGGGAATGAAAAGAGGTTATAGATATGAAGAGTTCCAGGGGATTTGTAGCCATCTATACGGCGTCTGTATTATAGGGACGATTGGAGGGGGAGCGACGTATTTCGCGGAACATTGAGCCCCATGGACTTTAAAACACACCCGAAACCGAATCTGTCCTCGTGTATGCCCCGAAAATTCCCTCCACCCCGATGCGTCGATCCGTCCGTCGTTTCCCAATCGTTTAATGTTACCCTTCGCCGTTGCAATCCCGGCACGACGTTTTTCTTCAACAAACGAAAAATATTTTGTAGAGCACCTATGTTCAAAATCGAACGATATTTTGCAAAAGAATTTACGTGTTGATAAGTGTTCCCATTTATGTGATTGTACAAATATTAATCGTGCAAGATTGTGAAGGTTTCTGTTTATAAACGAATGTTTCTTCGATTATTTTTCGGATATTGATCACTAGAGTGTTGATCATTAAAGCATTCACTATTGGAACATTTATCACTACAGCACGGATTACTATAGCATTGATTATTACACCTTTGATCACCAGAACAATACATCAAGGAAATTTACAAACAATATATCAATTAATCTATATGATTAGCACTACCGCTGAAGCCTATTTAATGAATATTCAACATTTCAAGTCAACACGTACAATTACGTTATAATAAAAACATAAACTGTGAACGTTAGCAATGAAATATCTTTAAAAGGTAGCGTACTTTTCTTATTTGTAAATTCAAAATCATTACGAAAGATTCGTCTCTTAATGCTCAAGCGAAACCCCGTCAATGGTGCGAATCTGTTGAAGGCTCCGCGAGCGTCGATAACGCTAATGAAAGTTAAAGCAGCATAAAAACGCCTCTGAATATTTTTGATTTGCCGCGCCAATTAAGATAGGAGGTCTTATCTGTCGCTGTGAGCGCGGCCCGCGCGCACGAGGATGCGTGAAAGAAGGGAAGCACATAGAGAGATAGAGACAGAGAGAGAGAGAGGAGGGTGGTACATAGGACGCACATAGGGGTTTGCACGCCGGGAGAACTTTATGGGGGCCCCAAGTATATTTCCTGATTGAGCGGACTAATCCACGCAAAGGAGGTTTTATCGTCGAGGTATACGTAATCGAAGGGGTCTCGTCTGCGCGGATGTCGTACGGAGGAGGATCCTGAATCGAGATAGTTCAGTCGAAAACTCGCTCGGTTAGGAGCCTCCGCTGTTTCCCAGCTACCTGCGTCAAGCACACCTTAAGTTTGCCCCTTGATCCTGATAAACGATTCAATAATTTCTCGAAATCGAATATTCTGTTAGACGGAGAAGTGATACTCGACTTCGCGAGTATCAATTTTCAGTAGTATTTCATTTTTCAATTATTCCTCATATCTTAACTCAAATGAAAAAAATTATTTTCCCACTGAAAGTGTATCGTTTAGAGAACAATAATATATCAAACTTACCATGTCACTAAAATGATCATACTCAAAAGATAAGGAATACATTATCCAAGTGCTCGAGAACATTGGAATTAAACTTCAGAAATGTCTGATAATGCTCGCGATGAAATCAAATAACGAAATGTCTACTCGTCTAACGCAGGCCAAATGCACCTACAATATATTCTAACGAACAACTAAAGCAAAACGAGGAATTACATGTTTACCTGGAAGAAACAAGTGTCATTTTAATTTTAAAATGACGTGTATATTCGTCGAACGCTGTTAACCGGTTAAAAAAGGAAAACACGAAGGAACCCCTAAACCAACGAACCCAAGACAATGAAGCAGCAGCTACAATACCGAACAACAATCAACAATTCTTCTAGCACACCAAGAACCGAACAAAGCGTTACCATTCGCTAAACAAACTCGACCAAATTCTCCCAAGCTACTTCCCCGCAAATCGTCTAACACATCATTGCACCCGGACAGCCTCGAGCCGACCGAACTCCCCGTACAAATGACGCCGCACGCAGGATTCCTTCCCGAGCTGAAGTATGATCGCGCGCGCGGTACGATTCCCCCGCAATTTACGATTACGCCGGTACCGTCTGATCGTTTTTCGGGCGCAGATTCTCTCCGAAGGATCGGCCCATAGGTAGAAGACGATTTGTCTGCGGCGATGTTTACGATAAGCATAAACCCGCGAGGAGAGAGGAGCCTAGCCCGGCCCAGCTGTATCCCGCCAGTCTTAGTCCTGCGGCGGAATCCTGTCGTTCCCGACCCCCCTCCTCTGACCCTCGTCGAATCCCAGTCCCAGGGTCTTCCCAGAAACTGGAGGAACTCGAGACATGGCCTGGGCGGGTCTACCCGCGCGGTCTTTTAATCGTAACTCGCGGCCTGATAGTAAACGGGCGAGGTCTACGCGGGACGAGAGCTAGAGGTCTATTTTTATTGTTCCCGCGATAGTACAGTTGCGCGTCCCGTATTTACGGGCGGGGGATAAGGGGGGGGGGGGCAGCAGCCGAAGTAGAAGAAGAAGGATTCCCGGGGAAGGGGGTCCGGTATAAACCCCCTAACGGATTCCCCCAGTTCTTCCTCGTTATTGTCCATTCCGATGGTAACGGAGGCCTCTTCGATCAGGGAACCGCTCGTCAGTCCATCGACGTGTCCCCGGTATCTAGATTATCCGATATGATAATTCTCCATCGGCACGCATTCCGTCGTTGACGTAGAGACCCGTGCTCGGTGGGACTGCTAGTTGAGATTAAGGGTATAAGGGTTGCCGGTCAATGTAACCTCCTTTGGGTCGAAGTCGGAACGCGACACAGTTTCAGCGGTTAGGGTGATGTACGGTTTTCTAGGTTATTCGAAGGTTATTTTGAAAGACTGTTCCTTGTGTTCTCTGTTTGTGCTTTTTGTTTCTCGTCTGGACGTCGGAAGCGTAACTTGAAGATACTTTCTTTTTGGATTCGTTGGGAAGAAAATGAAATGCGCTTATTGGTATGAGAATTTTGAATGTTTTGTATAATATTATTGTTTCACTGGGAAGTACTGGCGATTATAATAGTTTCTACGACGTACTATTATGTAGTTACTCTCGTTGTTGAACATTTTTATTTGATATCAGTTATACATTGGTATACTCGGTCAACGCGTGAAATCTTTGGACTGTTCCCATGCGAATAAATCAACGCTAGTTTGTTGTTACCATCTAAAGTGCTAATTTTTCGCACGCAGAAGCTTTTCATTAGAAATATTTAACCTTTTCCAATACGGTACAGACGACATTCTTTGAAACTGATGAGGAAACATACATAAAGTAAGAAACAAAGCTATTTCAATATAAGACCTTACAATTTCTCGAAATCAAACGATGCCTTAGAGTCGTCTCTCAAAATAGACTATACCTGACCCTCGATTTACGAGGACCTTTTTCACGCGAGCCTCTTTTTTATGCGATAAGTTGGAACACTATGCGATAGTTTTACGCGCGATCTAAATTTAGTAACAGCGAATAAAATATACTTTTATTTTCTAACATGTCATTATCATTAGTTCTTTTGTTAAGTTATGTGAAATAAATATGTATTTCTAAAACTTATACCAGCTTTTCTCTTCAATATTTTGTTTTCTCTTGTACCGACAGGTTCTATTTACGCAATTTTCGTTCGCGTAAATCGAAGGTCAGGTGTATACCAAAGACACGACGACCGACAAGGTTAGAAACAAGTATACAGGCAACAAGTATTCCACGAAACACCCCGCGTTCACGAGGTACCAAGTGTCCGGCCGATTTTAATCCCACTTCGCTCCCCGATCAGCCGGCCGCGGTGAGTAGATTACACGGGGCGCGCGTCTTTCACAATAAAAGCAGCGAAAGGGTCACGGATGGGTAAGCGGGTGGTCAGCCTGGCCGCTGGTTAATGTGTGGACACTTCGTGTTCGCGGCCGTATCAGGGCAAAGAATGAATATTCAACAGTAAACACCGGTACCGCTTGCAAAGGGTTCGCGCGAGGGTGCAAGCCGAGATAGAGAATGGGGAGCAAGGTGGTTCCTCCCGCGCGTCCCTCTGGTCCTGGCCGTGTCGGAGAGAGGGGATGGTGATTCCCGTGACTTGTGCAGATATAAACGTGGCCTCCGGCTGAGAGGGACATTGTTTACGATATTACATCTGTAATGCTGGCCAAGTGACCAACGTCCGGCGGACGTTGGTTTCGTAATCTCGCCCGCGCCAGGACTTTCGTTCCTGGCCAGATACAGCACGTCGGCCGACCGCCGGACACGTAATGGCGGCGATGACCGCGTTAAGGTTTTACAGGTCGGTTTAACGCGTTTCTCAAGTGTGCTGCAGTGTGCACTACCCCCGCGCGCGCGCGTGCAGCAACGGCGAGTTACGCTGTTGCTCGTAAACGTACGTGGCTGGAATTCGGCTCGCCCTCGGGAGCTAACTCGCGTCAGTGGTTTCCGGGCGACGTTTATTCTCATTCCCGTGAAACTGCACCGGTGGAATTTTCCTACGAGAATGGGACGTTTCGTGTAGCGTCGGTTTTTCTTTTTCAGATTTCAAGAGTTGCTACGTGGGATTCAGTGTTTTCAGCTTGCACGATTACTTTTTTCTGGGTAGAAGGGTGCTTCGGGATTTTGTCGGTGATTGAGTGGTTAACCCCTTGCCATTGAATACCGAGTCAGACTCGCGAGGAAGTTCTTAACAAGATAGCTGTTGCGAGGTCTTTGAACTGTGCGTACCTAAAATGTGTCGCGAAAAGTAAGTTACGGCTGTTTTTGACGAGTATACTCGTCATAACACAAAACCTTGCTATTTCTTCGTGACGAGTATGCTTGCGAAAAACAGCTAACTGGTTAAATGGAGGTTAGATAAATTAAATGTCAATTATTTAGAGTTGAAATTAAATACTATTACTATTAATACAATTGTTATGCTTTAAAGTGAACGTGGATATAAATGAATCTTTGCGTTTGGATAAATTGTTGATGACAGAGTCATCTCAACGAGTGTAGTTACAGAAGAAGTCTTAGTTATTGAGTTATTGACAATCTTTATCAGGTTTGAGCTGAAAGCTGGATATGTTTACTGGATTTCCGAATATTACACCAAGTATAGTAGTTAACTTTATATACGATTGAAGATGTTCACGAAGAAAAGTGTGTCACTCATTACGGTACACTCTGGATGCAGAGAAATGAATAACAATCCCTGGTAATCGGAATTCCGTCTCTTCCTGTAACCCGCAATTTACTGTTAATTAATACAGCGATCTCACCGATACGAACTGTCTGCCGCAGAAGTCGCTGGCCGAAGGACAAACATCGCCGTAGCAGGGGAGGACGGTGTTTTGATTCTGGCTGTTATAGGGAAGACATATATCACTAGTCCACCCCATTGCTATAGATGCCAGTAGTTAGGGCGGCGATGCTGGGGGAGGGTGGGGGGAGGACGGTTGGACATGCGGCGATTTATTGCCCCGTTCGATATATATGATTATTTAAATCTTTTTCAGCTGCTGTGGTCATTCGACACTGCCCTCCTTCCTGGTCAAACTTTTTTATAGCTTAACGTTGCCCCCGAGCTTGCTAGTCTTCTCTCGAAAATCGAAGAATAGTAGAAAATCTGTAGGCAAAAATATTCTATAAAATAAACATGTTTAACCCTCTGGACTGTGACTTTTCACCGACGTGGTCGACAATACGAGTTCCTTTATAATCAGTCTTGATTTTTCAGTGCAAACATTTTAAGATGCTTATTATAATCTCTAATTTAATATACGAATAAAATATTAGCCAAATTTTCATGTCATTTTGCAATGATAACTGAAAATCGTGTTTAAGTCTCGAAGAGTTGAGATTTTTGAAATTTAATGATCCGTATTGGCAGGGAATGGTTAAATATATAAGTTTGCAATGTAAATGGCATTTAATATAAACGACATTCGCCGAATAAATTTGTCTGGCATTATCGGGGAATGGTCGCCATGCAACGATCAATTTTCTCGATCAGAAATTTCGCGCGAGCCCAAAAAGAAAAATGGAATATTTACTACTCGGGAGATTCGTGCAACGACGACGAACGAAATCTAGGTCGGTGCACGAAATTCGTGGCGTGAAAAGTAGAAAGGCGTGTAAATGTAGACGCGAAGAGATCGTCGACGGTCTCTGAGAAGTCCGGCAACACGTTTCTGTTATGGAGATTGGTTTCGCCGGAGGAATACGAATGGCGGTGTGTTGCGTCCAATGTAACGACTGGTAGCGCGGACGCGATACGCGTGTGCTGCCGCGTTATTGAGATTGACGTTTACCTTTGTTCTTCTTAAAACCTTCGTTTCAGTGGTCAGTTCATCTGCATTCCGTTTGCCGGCGGTCTGACAACGTATTATGCCGCGTTGAAACTAAAGTATTCGAGAGGAATAATACTAAAAGAGCCTCTGATACCTACAGAATTTTGGAAATAACGATGAATAACCGGAAAATCGGTAAATTCGCGCGTCGACTGTCATGAGAATCTTGAGCGTTTTGTGTATCACTTATTCCTTTGCGACGAAGATAAACGAAAACCAGCATTAACTCCTTGCCTTACTATTTATTTCAACTCGAACGTTTATGCTTACGCTATTTAATTCTGTCGCAACACCGTGGAATTAACTGTTACAAGAAGAATCTGGAGCATTAAAGGTTTGGAGGAACATTGGAACATTAAAGGTTCATTTACATTTATTTATGAAAATAAGAAAATTACTTTTGTTACGATACGGCAGATTTATAAAATTATTTACAAAATCGAGTCACGGAGAACACGCGTGCGCGGGATTCGTCATTTCCACGTAAGGGGTTAATTATTTTCTATTACAGTATTGTCTAACTACTTATATTATTAAACTTTTTTTATTCGACATCAATTGCTTTACATACTGTAATTCCTTACGAGCTATTCAGAGATGCAGGTTACCGCTGTCTAAAGCAGTGTTAAAGACTGTAAAAACTATAAGTTCTAAGTTTAATAATGTATCCGTTATATTTTGGACGTTTTAAAATTTGTCAGAAGAGAAAGGAGTAAACAGAGGAGTAAATATTTTTAGGATTTTCACGAGAATGTAAACGAAATCTTTAAAGTGGTACAGCGATTTCGGCAATCCTGTATCCGCCCAAGGTTACGAGCGAGGGTGAAGCAGTTACACTGCAGAAAAGAGCCGCGACGAATTCAGAGTTCACAGGCAGATCGATGGATTGTCTAAGCCCGTGTCTGACAGGAAAGTCGAAATCTGTCGGTGGCAGAAATATTCGAAGCGCACGGCGTATTTCACGCCTAATTTCTCGCGAATTCCGTGCTGAATATTCTTCGTTCTCAATCTCATGCGGGCCACGTGCCATTCATCTCATAGCCGGCTGAATTCTCACCGCGCCACGCTTCGAGTTCAACTTTTTTTTTTCCTTTTACCTCGCATCTCGTCAATTTTCTATTTCGCCGCGCGGTATTCCCGCGTTCCGAGTTCTCAAAATCTACCCTGAAATACATAAAACAGATGCTTAATCACCTTATAAATTCCTATAGAACATTTCGTCGTTTCATCTTAACATTACGCGAATACTTTCATTACTTAATACTGCTCTTAATTTATTACTCCTAATATTACTCGCAAGTATCTTTATCATTCAACTGCGAATAAAAAGAACAATACCCTGTGATTCTCTTGTCGAATATCAGTAAGTGAATTAAGGGATCGTGACATAGGCTTAGGGGAGATCTAAATAATACATTAACATTTCTGATCAAACGTAGCATCCAATCAAGGGAGAAAACTTAGTATCTTCAATGTAATAATTCTAAACAAAGCAGTATTAAATTCATTCTGCTGAATTGTCTACTGGAAAGTTCGTATCTATAGGTTCTTAAATCAAAATTGAAATATAGAGAACGTTGTCGCAAAGTAATTTTATTTCATTTTATACCAACGACATAAAGATAATTTTATAAACTATAAGTGAACTTAATAAGTACTGATTGAAATCGGGCATCAATTCATTGCTAACAAGAAAACCATACGAACTTTTACAGATAATACAATGAGAAACAAGAGTTTGATTACACCGTAAATTGACCGGAACAGTGCGCAATGTTTGATATTTTTCTAACAACCCGGTATTTCGTTCGCCCCGTTTCCATGCACGGTCATTAACATGGATAACCAAAGGCACTCAGCGAAGAGATATTTCGGTCAGGCCGCGTTGTACTCCGTGTCGTCGGTTCACCCCATATTTCTTTCGCTGGGCCATCTCCGTCCAGCATCGCCACCCCCTTCCCCGAAAACCGCCCTCCCCCCGTAGCGTCGCGCACACGTACGCACACCAACCCAGAAATTCATTAGGGGTATCTGATATTTCTGGTGGGTGCTTCGCGCCGGAATAAATCATAGGCGCGGCCCGGCGGAAGCGTTTTGCCGGTACGCCGAGCTTCTTTCCCGGTGCATGCGCGATCTATTCGGAAAGCTTTATCTCGATCCGAAAGAAAAGGGGACGTTATATCGAGGCGCGTGGGATGTGTTCGTGACGAGCGGGAGAGAGTAGGACCGATTGAAAATGAGAATCGCCGACGACGGGAATCTCCGAAAACAGGAATCATCGAAACGGGAATCGACGGAATGGGAATTATCGGTGTATCGTCGCAGTATTTAGAAGTCAAAACTGGGGGTCATTGAAAATAGAAATCGTCGAAAATGGTCGAAGACAAGAGTTGTCAAAAATAGGAATCTCAAAGACTGGAATTGTCGAAACTAAAAATGGTACTCATTAACACGTTCCGTGCCATGGAAATTTCGGTTATATTTTGCTTATGAAGTATATTAATTTTATTAATAAAATATTAACTTGTATTCAAGTGTTTGGTAACTTATATTTAATGTTTATACTCGCTGCTTTGTAGCGTATACCACGTCTCTTAAAAATATTTTCTTACAGAAATTCGTGTGGACCATGTATGGTACACGTGGTACTGAAGTGTTAAAGGTAGAAATCAGGAAGCATTGAAAATAGAAATCGTTAAAGACAATAACGATCGAAAGCGAGAATAGTCAAGTAAGGAACCGTCAAAGACAGGAATTGTCGAAAACGAAAATCATCGAAAACGTTTACGACGACCGGTCCGCGGAAAGAAGACTAAACGCTTGAACATGATCCAGGCTTAAAACGTTCGCGGATATCGGCCAAACCTCGTTACCAACTTGACCGCCCCACCCCCTGCCATTTCAGTTTATATATCCTATATATATATAATATACATGTATATATGTGCATACATATATATTTATTATATATAGAAGCACCACGAAGATCTAAGAAGCTTCTCTCCGCCATCGAATCCGTTCAATCTTACCGGCATTCGTGATCGTTCGAGCGTGATCGTCCGGTATAGCTCGCGTCTTACCTCCGTGCACCTCCCAAATGCGAAATTAATTTTGGTATTGCGCGATTGAAAACTCGACTGTATAGGTCGCAGCGAATGGCCAGGATACCGGCGCACGAGTCTCTGCACCCTCTTGCGACCGGCTGACTTCCCTTTGAGATTACTGGACCTCAATCGTCCCCGGTCTGTTCGGTGGAATTAAGATTTTCTGTCGTGGGAAACGACGGCAGCGAAGGAAAGGATTCGGGAATGTTTAAAACTGTGATTGAACGTTGAATTCGCTGGAAAAAGATTTTTTCAAAAAATGTAAAGAATGTGTTGAGACTCGAAGAGAAAGAGTTTCTAAATGTTTACAGCGAGTTGGAAGATGTTTTAGTTGGTATTAATAAGTAGCTAATGATTAGGGTGTACCGAAGTGGAAAACAGAAAGGGGATTCTCTAGTTGTGTAATTGAAATATTTTCAGCGATGTCGTTGTGAATTATATTTTATTGTAAATTGTATTCGTGTAAAAAACAGGCGCATCGAAGGGGAGCAAAGTTTTTGGTTTCGTTCGTAGACTTTTCGACGGTCGCCACGAATAATTCGTACATTACCGAATTCAAATTAATTTCACGCGCGCCGCCGTAAATCAAAGCTCTCCGGTCTATAACGGGTGGGCTCTAAATCACGGCACGGTAATTGCGGCACCGCTCGGCCGGATCTGCGCGCGGTATACGTACCGGAACTACCTAACAGATGAGGGTATTGAACGGAACATTTTGTTCCGTTGAAAAGAGATTAAAGGCTGCGAACTCCTTCCACGAGAAAATGGATGTTTCCTTTAAAACAAAATATCGAGGCTTTAATCAAAATGATCGAGCAGAAATAAAATTTCAATGAACAAAAAAGAAATGAAATCTATCAAATTTTTACATTCTCGTCTGAACGAAGGCTTTTTAGGTTATGCCGTTGATAAATGGATCACGTTAATTGCAGGAACTGAAATAGAAACGGATAACAATGAAAAATTCGATAAAAAAATTTCGAATAGAAAAATGTTTCTCCATTATATTTTTATATTCGAAATTTCTTTTGTTTTGATGTTTTTCTCCATTAAACATCTCGAAAGAGAAAAGTATGTTGTTATGCTCGTGTCGGTAGAAGCTCTAGCGCCCTTCGCCGCCTCACAGAATAAAGGATACAGGTTTCGACGCGTTAACAAGGAGAAGGTAGAGTTCCGTGTTAAAGCACGTCAACCTATGTTCGATATATTGGATCGGAGCCGGGTCAGTTTAAAGGAAGTGGAAAGAAAAGGCCATGAAAGGCGAAAGCGTAAAGGGCCGTCTTTCAACAAGGCTAATTTCCCGCGCAACCCCTCTGTATCAAGATCACGTATGCCATTTGCCTCTAGGCACGATTCTCGTGAAAATTCATGCGTCGTATTCCCACATTCAGGCGTATTTCTCTATCGGAAAGGAGACGATTTAAGGAAAGCGCGATATACACTTTAAAAATACGTAGATCCCTTCCGAAATATTCAGATTTCGATTCTTTCTTGTTTTGGTCTTCCTGTAAAAAATAAAATCATCGTATTATCAACCTATCGAAGCTTTCAGTTAAACTATTCCCAATTCTTTATTTCCTGATTTGGAAACGAACTTCTCAAAAAGCAAATCTGCAGGATTACAAATCTCTAAAAATGAAACGAAGATTTCCTTGAAAACGGTGCTTGATTATTCGAAGAACTACTCAATCAAATTGATCAGGGAACCAAAAAGACAAATAGCCTACGCAATTGTCCAGTTACTTACGTTACTGAATATCTATATTTGACATCAATCTTCCCTTGTTTCCAATTGTTTCCAATCAATTCAAAAGCTGCTGTCGTCGATGGCGCGCCAATGAAATATTCGAACACACGCGCCCGAAACGCGAGGGATATTTTAAAGATCAGAATGAAGGAATCCACCCCAATGAATTCGAGATACCGAGACAATTCATATCTAGCCAAGCCCGTGTAACCCTGCTGGAACGAATTCGATTGCGCGCAATTTCGTGTCTAATTACGTTCCGCGCGGCCGTAATCTTATTCCCTTTCTCGAGGTAACGTTGCGTGGACTGCTAAACATCCCCGGCGTTGGGGGCGGAATCCGTGCAGAGTCGATGCAGTCGTCACTCGGTCAGGATTGCCGGGGACTCAATGACGACTGACGAGGCGATGTCTAGGAGGAGGGTAGCGAGGGACAAAGAGAGAAAGAGAGAGGATCTGGCTGGCCAAAAAGAGAGTCCCTGCGTGAAAAGGGGGACGAAGGGAAGGAGAGATAGAGAAATCGGCCTCCGTAGAGGAGAGACAGGAAGAACGTGGGGTTAGAGGGAGAGTGTGGCTAGTGATTGGATTACAGTCAGGGAGTCCCCGTGGACTCGCCAAATGACCGGGACAAATTGCCCCTCGCCTTCGGGAATACTTATATATCTGGACCGATCGAGGTTCACGTGTCCTCTCGGATCCTGTTGCCTTCCCACCGTGTCCACCCACCTATACATTTGTTCAGCGCCTACAAATGACATCGATGAACCGCGTCTTACTTCGCTAGCACTAGAGATGAACGGACGAACTTTCATTTTACGCGTGCAAATGCAGTCGTTTTTAATAGAGTGCTGATTACAAAGTGGAGAAAAATGTTGTAGAGTTGAAAGCGTATTTATAACTCTTTAGAAATAACCCTTGAGTCAAACTGGTAACGATTGCAAATTGAATTTAATCTCGTGTCAAGTTGAAATCAAATATTCTGTTAACCTTAAAATATACTTCAGAAGCGGAGAATTTCATTTCGGAAGATCCATTCTTATAATATCGAAGGTATATGTAACAGCTAGGATTCACTCTTTTATAAGCGGATTCTTGCAACTCTTATCGGGTTCAACGAAAAGTTACACGCACTGTGCAATCATGGTATAATCGGTACGCGTCGAAACGGCCGCTTGTCCTCGGCACAGCCGATATCATTAAACAAGGGATGAAATTTACGACGGCCGATCTATCGGCGGTGATGTGCGATGGCTCGAGGGTGGGAAAGTGTCTTCCGTCGTTGTGATCGGCGTTAAGTAGTAGCCCCGGGAACGTGTCCACCCTGCGAAGGTGGACGGGACACACCTCTCTGATGCGGCAATTTCAGTCTGCTTCCCCGGTTTCCCTCTCGTCCACCTATGTACGGCTCCTTCTTGACGTAATAACCCGGCGTTTACCCATTGTTTATAGTCCTGCCGGGTCGTAAATAGCATGGCTGGTAGTTACCGTTACTGCCGGCGTGTGCGTCTTCGGGAATTCGAAATTCAGCCGGGAGCCGATCGGCAAATACGGATCGGTGCATCGGCGAGGAGACGCGTCTAACCCTCTGCCATCGGCCGCTAGGAAACCCGGGGACGACGATGACGGTAACGACTCTCTCAGGAGCTCTGCGAGACCGTCGCCAACGTTAGGCGTCGCCGGTGGATCGCTGATGGCCTTTTTACATACTATCCCACTGGTGGCTCTCAGACGAGAAAAAAACCGGCGATAGTTAGCGGCTCTGCTCGGTCACGTCACATAAAGTTGCGTGACTCACTCGCTGTTCGTATAATCGAGGCGGGTCTGACGCGGTATCGTTTGTTGCCCGTATGTTGGGTTCACTAGGTAGCAGTGTTTTAATTGCTTTGTGATCATTCTATTTGACGCTTTAATAAGAGTATTTTCAACTGTGAGTCGTCTAACTTTGACTTGTTCCTTGGGTTCTAATAGATGAATTAATTAATGTAAATTCTTGAGAAACTGTGAGACGACAGAGTACAATTTAAGTGTCGATAAGAATAGATGTAGTGTTAGTTTCTTTCGTTCTTGCTGCAATTCGTTGTTTTCTAAGGTAATTATTTTTGAAGAGACTATCGGTGAATCTCATTTTGCATCGACGTTACGATGATTATCCTCTAAACGGGAGGAGGAGTTCTGAAAGTGCTATAACGATAGATCAGCGAACGTGGTATCTTTAGGCATAGTTAAGGTACCAGCAGCGATTAGTTCGGCCATTAAAGAAACCGGAGGCCAAGGAACGTTATTACCCGGCAGGAGTCGGGCGCGTTATCTCCGCGCTCAATTAGACCTGTAAAGAATCGCGTGTAGATCCTCCTGGCTCATTGATCCCCTTTGCTTCTTGGATGCAGTCGATCGACTCTTCCGCCTTTTTCTCGGCGCCTCCGACCATACGCTCTCTTGTGAAATATTATACTAATTTGACATCTTCCCTGGGACCCTCCCGAAGAATAGTATCTGTGGCAACACGATAATGACTGCACCGGCAAACGTAACACGATATTATTTAGGACACGGTGAAACACACGACCAAACATCCACTATTTAAAACGAAAGCAATGTACTTCCATCTTGCGCTGCTGCTCTGCAATTACTCGCGATAAAGTTTTCTATCTAACCCAAACAAATTCGATCATTTAATCAATAAAGTAGCTGAGAAAATACTACGAGTGCATTTACACCATCCAATAAATATTCCCAGCAATCTACATTGAAGTTTAAACGAAATTGTACAAGGTAATCGTAAAGGAAACAATACAATTTCGAAACTACAATGAATATCAATTATTGATTACAAGCTGCCATGAATCACGGAACGTTTGCTAGCTAAAGATATCGAATCTCGAGCTGCTCTCCGGTACAAGCAACATATTACAAATCATCGTTATCCAATCAGCAGGGCAAGGAGGAGTCAGGACCGAGGCAATTAAGTCGCAATGTCCGTTCCTCGCGGACGGGGGAGGATTTACTGCTGTTTAACCCCCATTGGTAACTTCTTCGATAAATAAGCTATACAAGGCGGAGCGCGGCGTGGCGAGGGGGCTGCGGAGTTTGTTGTCCCAACAGAGGCGATCTGATTGCCCGTTAGTGGAGTCGAGTTAGCGCCCAGTTCTGACTTTCACGAGTCCTCACGAGCCAAAGGGAGCGAGCCTGGCCGAAGAGTTCTCCGAAAGAACCGGCCTCGTTTCACTCGAGAGGGGACGAGCTGGTGCAAGCTCCTGATTAGTAGCCTCCGACGGTACTTCGGAGCGAACAATCGTCGTCTAATTTTACCAGCCGATTCGATCTCCTTCGTCCACTTAAGTCTTCTTCCATCCGCTGGTTCTTCTGTATTTTTGTTTCTCTGTTGGCACGTGGATCGAGGCCCAACGCGACGCGACGCGACGCGACGTTTTCCGTAATCCCCGTTCAACGGAAATGAGAGTTTCGTGATCTACATGGGAATTTTGAATCTCTTCGATCCAGTTAGCCAGTGATTTTTCCTCGTTCCTCGTCTTTGCTAACGAAGTTTCTCATTTGGACGTTTAACCCTTTGAGGACGAATGTCGACATTTTGGCGAGATCAAACTTTTGCATTTGGAATACTAAGTTGTATATGTTACAGTAAATTTCACTAATCCAGCAATTATACATAACCCCCTGGAAATTATGAATAGTAACCAATAACATTGAAGAATGATTATACATAATCACCGAGGAATTATTTCTGTATTATTTAAGCATCTGGTGTACAATTTGGCTTCATCTGCTGACGGTCTTGTATACTTTAAAGTATCTTCGTCCGCAAAGGGTTAAACTAGACTTGAATTTATTGGTAATACATTCGAAACCGGCAACGTGGTTGCACGTTATTTATCATTTTTCATATATGAAATATATAAGTATCGGTAACCTAGTTCGGTTGTATACTTTTTGTACTCGTGCACATTTAGAAAGGAGACTCCTGCGGTATGCAGCTATGGATTTCGGAGACTACATTCGAAGACGTAAAATAGTAATGGTTTTTGGAAATGCAGCGATTAATCAGTCAACGTTGAACGATTTCTCGCCGTTTATCTTCGAATGTTTTCGTTTTGCCTTGATCCTACCGGGACTTGGTTCCCCGAGGTGCATTACTTAATTGCTTTCACGATGATCTTCCGGTAGAGCGGGTACTCGAAGGGTCGTTACTCTCGATCCGAAAAGGCTTGGTATTAATATATCTGTAACCTTACTTAACCAAACAGAAAATATTCGCGCATATTGTTAAAGCTCCCACCCCTGAATTTTATTGCAAGTCTATGATAATCTACCCTTTAACAAGAATAGACCATTTAAAGGTTAATCTTCACATCAGCTAAAATCTTTAATCCACCATAGCATAATCTATTCTACGTAACAAACTTATACAATGTAAAATTCAATATTAAATTTCGTATACTTCCATTGATACTTCCAAAATAATATACTTCCATCCCTTAATTTACGTAAAACTTTTCATGTTACAAAAAATGTCGTCGGTATTTCAACAGAAAATAATGAATATTTATAATGAACAATATCGTCGTGTGCAAAGGGTTAACTAGTGCTCGATATAAAACAGTTCCGTATCTGGATGTCGTTACAAAACGCAGGGACAACAATGCGCAACGTGCCAGGAACAATTTGATGGCGCGATTAAGGGAGTATATACCGCGACATCGTTACCCGGTTCTCCTCGTTACACGCAAACTATAAAGAGGGTCGTCGATAACGCGGAAAAATAGGACGTGGCATGAAACGCGGGATCGCCGCTGACTGAAACTCCTTCGGATCGGAAGCTGAAATATGTCTGGAGCAGTAAATCCTATCGCTATCCCGTCCTAACCCCTGGCTCGGTCAAATCGGGTATAGCTGCGCGAGGGGGAGGGTTGACGTGTTCCCGAGAAAAAGGGCAAAGCCCGACGGGCGCGTGCGGAAGACCTTAAAACTTGTACGCTAGTCTCGAGACCGGGTTTAATATGGTGGCAGTCGACTCGCATCGAATATCTAGTAATTCATAAGGGGCGGGTAGACGGCGACGTTCACGTCACGGCGGATGACTGTTCCGAAACGAACGGTGGATGAAAAAACTTTCCCTACCCCACGCACTTCGAGCAATTCCATTTCGCACGCGTTATACCGAAGATAACGTATGCGAAAAGTTTTAATGGGAATGTCTGTTACCTATGTGTGTCAGGTGTTTTTCATTCTGTGGAGCTCATCGCTTCACCAACTGAACGATATTATAAAAGAATTGTAATGTGGCAAATACAGCTGAAAGGTATCAAAATCAGACAAACCCTAGGAACATTTAATCGACGCATGATTCGGAGATGGTATATTACAAATAAATCGTCCAACTTGCAATATTGCAGAATTTACTGAAATAACCTTACTTATTAACCCTTTGTGCTCGAAAAATATTTCACTAGAAATATTTAATATTTTCCGATGAGACACAAATGATATTTATTAAAACCAACTTAACGAGAGACCACGCGTATATCAAAACGTTCGCTACCAGCGTTTATTTTGGTGAACACATCAATAGTAATATTTTCTTCAATCCAATAAATCTCCTAAACGAAGTATTGGAAAAATGAAACTGGAACAAGTTATTGAGTTCCTACATACACTGCCGTAGCTTCTAACTTTAAATAACAATATCTATAAGATTCATTTCACTTGCCTTATGTAAAACATAAGATTGCGCCTGTCGCAAATATGTGACGCTGGTAGCAAACGCGTTAAGGAACAAAGCTATTGTATTCCAATATTCCATACATTGATGCATCACACAAAGCTTGATATTAAATATCAAATTTTATAACTTTGATGTATCGAATCTGTGAGTAGCCATTGGAGTGTTACAGGATAATCATCGATTTCTGCCGAGTAACCATCGGTAGGTAAAGCGTTAACAGCGATGTCGCGCAGCGATCGATGCGGAATTAGAAAAAAGATTAGGGGTTGTTCCATCGAGTCCCAGAACGACGCGGTACGACCCGTGAGGAGTTGCAAATCGTTTCCATCGCGACTCGCGCGGCTCGAGTTGTGTCGACACTCCGAGAGGCCCGATCCGAGATTTGGTCGGAAACAATACGACCAGCGATTTCTGCTGGCGATAGGTGAGCCGCGCGGGAGGAGGCTGGTGGGTGGGGACTGCATGAATTTCAATCGACATCTTATCTGGTACACGAGCCAGCCTCGAGTGCCGGGTGGATCGTGATCAAGTGGACCTCCATGGCGAGGACAATACACGGTGTGCGCGGCCGACAAGTGACAATACGCTATCAGGGTCGTTCGAGGCGTATTGCTCTTTTGTCCGAGCCACTACACCTGCCATACGTACTTGAACAAGTTCATGGAAAGTGTCAAGACTGACCCGGCCGTGGATCACCGGTTGAAGATCGCACGAGGGCTGTTCAAGCCCGTCGTAAGGAGAACGGTGCCTTAGGTATTAGCAGCGATAAGATTATTCGATTCGGAAAGGAAAGAAATTTTATTCGGCGATCCTGCGACCGATAGTGTGGCAGACCCCGTTGTGATCGGTTATGATAGATTCGGTCCAACGTAGGATTTAGACACGAGGCTTGATGGAGGATAGAAATATTTTAGTTACCAAACTAACCCTTTGCGGACGGATGCCGGCATTTCGATGAGATGAAATGCTCAGATTTCGAAGACTAAGTCGTGGACAAATGATCTAATTAGTCGAATAGCAAGAGATCAACACGCCGTTTTCTTTTTTTCTATCAATTAAGCAATGGATATACAATTTAGCTTCGTATGTTGAACATTTTGTATGTTTCGAAGAATCTTCGTCCGTAAAGGGTTAACACTAGAACTACCAAGCGCCGATATTGACTTTTTGAAATTTCTCTATAGAAACTGCAATAGTGCATCTATTAAAACGTCAATTGATTTACAATTTGATTTGCGTATTGCCAAATCAATTTCTTTAACCACTTCTCAGAGAAGAATCTGTTATGTTTTTAATCATTGTAAAAAGCAGAAGTCAGGAATGGGTCATTTTGACCCATGGGTCATTTATAGTTAGAACAACGACTGGAAGCTTGAAGATTAAATTTTTAAATAGTTGAAAAATGATGTTAGTAATTTGGAGTTGGGCACCGTTACAAATGAGAAGAATCGTATATTCATTAAGATTAAACCTATGATTTCTTTCATAATTGTGCTGGCTAGGATAATTTTGTTCTTAATAATGTACCAGAAAACAGAGAAACATTCTGGAAACATCCGATTCGTCTTTACTTCAGGACATAAGAATTAAACAAAATATTTCACTTGAACCCAAAATAATTAAGTAACATTTTTATAATTTCCGCTTAGAAAATTTCTCAAGCCACTGAATATTCATTATAGATATTCATCAGGATAATCATTCAGTCTTTAATTACTATTCGAAGATCGTTAGACATCAGAACACAAACCACAAAAAGCTCTCCAATCGTAGATAAAACAAATACAACACTTCGAGTTCTCAACGAGCATCTCCCAAGATCTCCAACGAACCCCCATTCATCCGGTGTTTCCTCGCAAATTCGTCTCCCTTAGAATCCGCAGGACACGCGAGAAGTACCGGAAACGCTAACAATATCCGTCACTATCCGCTCCATGCAGATCGCTAGCGAACGGCGCGGCGTTCGTCTCGACGAACGCCTCCGGAAATTAGTTTCAATCCGTGCGGGTCGGAACTCGCGTCTAAAGAAATTCGCCCGGCCCCATCGGCGTTTCGTAAACGATTCGATTTCGGGGAGACCGAGTTATCCGACGGACGTGGAAGTGGCCCGATAACGATTTACGCCGGGGCACTCCGGTCCGCCGAACGATCGATCAAAAACAGAGAAAAAGCCCGGCGGGGCGGCCGCGGGGGACGGCGGACGCGGAGGAAGGGGTTGGGTGGTCTCCTCGGTCTTTCGTCCCGCGGAGAGGAAAAGGAACGAGTAAACGAGAAAACCGTCGAACGGAGGCGGGGTGGGTGGATGATGGCGGAGATCCTCCTTTTCTTCCTTTCTTCCGCATCCCCGAGGAGTAACTAACTGAACGAGAGTCGGGATAGAGGGTGTTAAGGTAATGCCCCATTAGTATGTGGCCCCCGTACCAGCGCCGTAACACCACCGCACGGTGGTCAAACCGTGGTTTGTCTCATCCTCCGTGTGTCCCCCTAGCTCACGGACGTTCCTCCCTAGCCGGCGTCCTTCGTCGCGCACACGGACACCCTGTACTCGTTTGACACAGAAGCGGCATGCGGTACGTAGTACACGTACGTACGTGTCCCGCATGTATGTAACCGGTCACGCCGGGAACGAGACCTGTCAATAGCCGGCTTGTTACCGCGACAATGATCGGCTTAACCAACGGGAAAGATCCACCCAGACGTACTGGATTTTAGGAGGCCGCGGGATAGCGTGTCAACATCGTTTCCCTTCTCCTCCTACGACTGGTGGGATAGATCCTGCCTCCGATGCGAACCCGTCGTGCCCGGCGAATTTATTAGGACTCGAGAACCCGGGATGCGACTTATTGGCAGGGCTATAGTGGCTCGTGTAATCGTGAACGGGAGGGGACGGTGGATTAGGGGTGTATTGAATATTCGGGATTGCTTAATTGGTGGTGTGGATTTTCTTGGGAGTTGTTGGAATGTCTTGAATTTTCTTTCGATTTCGTTGTGTCAGCTAGGTAAGGTATGTTATTTGTTGTATGTTGTTTGCAGATGGATTTTTTGAAGATTCTTCAGATCGTTCTGGAATGATGATGTTTGGTTAGGGGATGACCTTTAAGGTAAGCATTTGTAATTTATGTTACTACTACTTGATTAAATGCTAAGTGAAAAATAAACACTATTATCATTACGTATGATATATTTAAGACTAAATTCAGTGGTTAGTGTTGATACTTACAAAGGCACAAAGTTCAATTATCAGAATATTCAGATGATCGCTGAATAGTCTTCCGTACAGACACGAAATGTTAATCCTTTGTGCTCGAGAGGTGACTCTCAGTCACCACTAGATTCGATATAGCAGAACTATCGTCTTATATATAGCATTATGCTCTGCATAATGAATCGATATGTAAAATATTGGAGCATAATAGCTTTGTTTCTTAATTTATATACGTTTTCTCATTTATTTCTTTCGAAGAATGTCGTTTATACCTCGTATTTGTTGCATATTTCTAGCAAAAAACTTCCGAGTGCAAAGGGTTGCGATACGATTCCATAATTCAAAAGAATCTTTTCCAGTATTATCATTCCCAGTATAACGTTGCAGAGCTATTTTTACAACTATAATTCGTTTGGTACGAACACCGATACGAACGAACGTAACAAGAGACGCAAACCGCAGAATCACAGACGCATCGTGCGATCATTATTTTCTTAGAGTTACGGGGATTGTGTTCTAGGTCCACGGGTCACATGAGACGTGTGCGTGACGAAAACGTAAGTTGGTTATCGTGCGGAGACATCGACTACCGTGAAACCTCTTTGTCGCTCTCTTTCTGAGAATCGCCAGCATACATGAGAGGGATAAGTTGCATATCAGCTACTAAATATTTCCTAGTTTCGTGTTCCCGCGCGTGGAGAAAGAAAATTCCTTCGCTGAATTTAGTAGAAGTTCTTGAAACGACGTATATTTGTCCCTCTCTTTATGAAACTAAACTTTTCCCGATTATAAAGACTCTGTACAAAAATAAAAATCATTCGCAATGTAATAAACTTTACCGCTGTATCCTGTATCATTCCGGTATTATTCTAATTTTCTGTTAATGGATTTATTCAATTTTTCCCGTTATACAAATACTTCGTAAGATAAAGATCCTTCGTAACGACGAAGTTTAATGGGGCAGCTCGTGTCATTTTGAAGTTATTCGAAGAAAATGTAACGTCGATCAAAGAGGATTCTTTCAAGTATCCCAGCCACTTATCTCAGTTCGGCAACAAGGTTGCAAGTCATCTACCCCCGCACGGTAGGAAGACATTGATGTGAATTAATGGCGGCTTAAGTCATAGTTAGTGCCCAAGTGTTGCGCTTACAGGGGGTGCCGGTAGAGCGGTATTAATTAACGCGACCCCAAAATCTCTTCTTAACCCCTGAACTCCCGTCTAAACGGCACTGTATCATGTTGATGCCCCGGTAAAAGGGGGAACGAGGGGCTCGGCCGTGATTCTCGAACGAATACCCCATAAATATTACGTATTCCTTCTTCGATATAAATATGGGCGTCTGGTATGCAACGATAGCCGATTAAAACATCTCCGACGAAGCCACGTAATATCTACAAGTCGCTAGTTCCTCTGTTCTTCGATTTCTTCAATTTTCCGGATGAATTACAATTTATTTCACTGTAATTCATTTACGGAAGTACACGGTTAACGATTACTAACAGAGAACATGCGAATATAAAAACTCAAATTACAACTAAACAAGTTTTTCTTATATTAGAATTCGAATTTTTACGAGAGAAGAAAAATCAGTGTGCCTCTGATAAGTAACCACAAACTGGAATTTCTACATTATTTCAGTATACGGTAAAATTGATCTAAGACATCCCTAATCACAGTCAGTCATGAAATACAAAGGTACGAAAGGGGACCGCTGAAAATGGGAGAACACGTGTAAAATTAAATGTACATTTAAAATCGTTCGACAGCTAGATCCATAACTCTCGAACAAAGTCGTGTCGCGAAATCGTTTCTCCGGAGTCAAAATTCTCACCCCCTTCGCACAACTTTCTTCCTGGATGGTAGAGAAAATAACTAAATCGTAGATCTTGGAATTTCTTCGGAAGACGAATGGCGGGATCCCGTTCAGAAAGGAAATCTCAGGTAGGGAAATGGAATTCGGCGGGGGAAGGTGTCGGTTGTAAAAAGCGAAATTTATAATCCGTAAAAACAATTATAGAGCCCGCGGTTGGAGGCTCGTCCCCATCCGCTACCCCCGTCCCGACAAAAACGGCCAATATCTCCCGTTTGATTTATACGATCCGACACGGTGTCTACCATCCGTACAAGGGCCGTCGATATTAAATAGAATATTAAAGATTCGTCGGGGAACAACATCAAGAAAGCTTCAATTTCTTTACCATTCTTAATTATACGTTAATTTTCAAAGAACGATGTGAAAAATACAATGATACGCTCTTCGACTTAGTGATAATTAAATACCTTAATTGAACTTTATTACTATTACTATTTCAATTGAATGTATCTGAACCATTGATTTGCTTGACTTCAAATGTCTGACGAATTCTTTTAGGATGACGCAATTGAAATTCAATCAAAAAGACTTGTTTCGGTTCTTTTGTTTCATAATTATTGATATCTTCAACGCATTGGATATTCGAAATGATTTTGAAAATAAATAGTTTCACTTGAATGGTATAATGAATGTCTGAAGAAACTGAAAGTAATTTACTGTTAGAATTTTTATAAGGATTACGTCGTATTAAATGCTCGGCAGTTCTAGTGTTAAAAGTAATGGTTGCAGGAAAAGAGATCACGCTTTGAGATCGATGAAAGTCTAATAAAGAAATTCTCGGTGTAATCATAGATTAAGAGAAGCTAGTGACTAACCAAATAATTGTCTTCGATGTTAAATAAAATATTAGAAACCATGAGACAACATCGAACATCGACTTCATTTTTGTCTTTAAGCTTCTTTCATCCCTCCCCCCCCCCCCCCCCCATGCGAGAAGTTATGTCCACCACGTGCGTACGCACATACGTAAAAATGTCTGCGCTCATATGCTCCGCGGAGGAGCGGAGGAACGATTTTAAGAGAGGATGAGGCCAGTCCGCCCGTTTCAATAAACTGACCGCCATAAATCGTGCGCGCGACGTACCGCCGGCTACGCGCACTTATTTGCATGCGTAGCCAGCCGCCTTCACCCTATTCACATTCTACAAGTTGTACCTAATGCGGAACTTCTATAATAATCTTTATTGCGCTAGTATTTAATCCAATGAAAACCGGTATAATTGAAAAAACTGACTGCCGTAACCTGTATCTTAGAAAACATTCACTAATTAGAGGGTAGTTTCACTGAACGTTTTGCTAAAACACATTTAACCCTTTGCCCTATAATCTATTTCTTAATTGTGATCGGTACAACAACTTTGTCATTAATAATTTATTGGAAAAAGAGAAAAATTCGATGCATGTTCTATATCCACCTTTGCTCTCAGATATAATAATTGATAACGGAAAAATAATATTTACTTGAATTCATGAGAATTGAGTAATATTTATGTTTGTTAAATTCTGTTTAAAATCTTCACCACGAGTCTCACACGTTATTGCAAGACAAGTGGTTAACAGCAACATCTCTATTTTCCAAACCTTCCCCGATCCAATCACTTTCTCTAAACCCATCACTTCTAATTAATCATTTTCAATCCAACCGCGATATTACTCTTGAATTGAAAAAAGCTGCGAAACAATCGTTATTAGTATACGTAGTATACTACCCCAATTTTTCAGTAACATTCCGAATATTCAAAACTCTTCAGCATGCTACATTTTCAGCTCAATTAAGGTTTCAAATCGTCCAACAGGATTAAGCAGAATTTTTCGACGGTGATCCGTCGCGGGGGAAGCCGATGGCCGCGAAAGTTGCGCAACCCCTTAAAAGTTAATAGAGTTGCCGCGTGGCGGAGGTGAGCACGCATCCATTACGGTATCTCCGGATTTCGTCGCGTTACGGACCGCCGTATCACGGAAGTGTCTCTCGCTTTTATACGGCCACAGTTTTTTACACCTCGAGCCCCTGTTCCAGCGTCTTTTCCTCGAACGAAGCCCCTTTGCGGTCGAGTAATAAAATTGGACTGCGGGCAGTTTCGTCCAGCCGGGGCGAACGCCTTATTGCATGTAAAACATTTATGCCCCGTGGATATTGGCGAAGCTCTACGTGCCATTCCGGGATCAGTGTACGAGCGCCGCCGCAGCCACCTCCTCCGGGATAACAATATTCCATATAAATCAGCGCCGCGACACGTATTTGCGAACGGCGTTGTTAATATCTGATATATTGGACGGCCGGAACGTCCGACATTCGAGACGTTTTATTAACTGACAATTATCGGACGTCATATCATTCCATCGTACGAGCGTTTCACGGCTCGGACGTTTTATCATCTCGTTTTCATGTTTGTATTTTTTGGGAAAATGTGAGATTTCCATTATAGCTTGTCTCGTATACGCTAATTCACGGCGCGAGCTGTAGTGAAGATTGTAATGTATACACATGTAGATAAATTTAAACTTTGTTAGCAATATAATGACAATTACAAAATGGTGAAATATAGAATACCGAAAAACAGAAAAGACTCCTTTGCTCTAAGACGCTTGATCATATTATTAGTTTCAATCTTACTATCTTTTTTCTCTTTTAATTTCGCAGCCTAGCGGCTCGGCTTCCTATACACAGAACTGTTTCCAAGTTTGGCAAAATTGAAGAAGTTTGATTAACTTTTATGTACACTAATGATATTTAGAAAACTAAAGTTGTTTGAAACGTTTGTGATACCGTTCAAGAGGTGTTTGTGGGTATATAGGATTAGCCTACCAACACCTCGACGCTAGTAAAATTTGTAGAAAATGCGGTCGCATTTGACTACCCAAAGATTAGGGTGGCCGGAAGCCAATAAAATCGCGTGAAGTGTGAATCCGTGTTGTGCGGGGTTTACTGAGCATTAAGACGTCGCTAAAATGTGTAACCCTTAATACGAACATACCTGAACTTCGTAAATTAGGATTCAAAAGAAATCACATTTCAATTCCCGTTGCTCGAATTATATTTCTACTCTCTGGAAAAATCATATATACAAAACACTGACTGATACATTCTTCAAGAGTTTCATTCTTTTCATTAATATCATTATTTATTAACTACTACGATCCCCAATACAGAATGGAGCTTACAACAGTCTTAACCCTTTGCATTCGAGTGGCAACTCAGTCACCATACGATTTAATGCAGCAAAATTTTAAAGCTCGATATTCTATATCAAATTTTATATAATCTACTTAGACATGAAACATTGAAATAGAATAATACCATCACTTCGTGTATTATTTTTATTCGATACAATCCAAAATTTAATCAACGTTCCTCTAAAAAACAATGAATGTACATAGTAAAAAAAGCTGTCCAATCCAAATGGTTGAATCCTAACGTTCTGCACATTTTCTACTATACACTTATCTAAATTATCGTTCTCGAGAAATGATCAATTTTACCAGCAACGATTTCCATCGAAAGGAGCGTGCCGATGGAAGAACACGAAATCCCCGTGGTCCACGCATCATGCGGTATCCTAACGAACGGTTTGACGGGACGGTCTCGTTGCCGCGGTACGTAACGCGGTCCGTCAACGTGACGTTCAACAGTTGTATCGCGTTTCCCCGAAGCGCGACATTAATAACGCGTCGCAACGGGACGTGACACCGGGTAGCACGGAGACCAGTCGGTTCGTGACGAGCGTATTAGCCTCGTTAAGGGTGGCCACGGTGTTTCTCTGATTCTTCCTTTCCAACGGTGTCCGCCAGCCCTGCGCCGCCCACCCTCCGGTTACGCACCGTGACGCGTTCGCTCGCGCGCGTGTCCGCCGCCGCATCCATTTACGTCCGCGCGTGCAACGTCATGCGTGCAATTGAATTTTTGTGTTGCAACATGCTCGTCTCGGCCGAGCCGACAGTTTCAGGTGGATTTCAATGGGAATCGAATTCGCTGCGCAAGTCGGTTTTATTTTCTTAAATAACTTACGCTGTAATTTTAGTGAATTTAGGAATAGACGTTTAATATCTTTGTTTGTCGAGGGACAGACATGTTGTTTACTTGAAATCTCAAGCGTTCGGAATGAACTGTGTTGATGATGGATGTTGAGCGGAAGGATTGCTTCGTTATTTAATAACGCATCGGTATCCGTGGGAGCAAGATTGCGGTCACGCGTTGCGCGCGTCCACCCCTCGAACGCTCCAGCGAATTTACACGGTTGAAAATTCGATTCACTTCACAGTCACCGTCCCCCAACTTCGAAAGCGCGACGCACTACACGCCTGGGGACAATTTAAATCCCCTTTACTGTCTATTTTAAACAATTCACTGTCCCCGCTGCCACCCCTCCGCCGCCGCTATCAGTGATAAATCACGGAAATTTGGTTGCACCAGGAAATCTTTTTAAATGTATCTGGTTGATTCTAACTGTTGGAAATTCGTAAAAATGAATAATAAAAAACCGAAATTTTCTTTGTATCCTAAAATTTCTGAGAGGTCACAAGGGTTGACGCGGTCGCGGCGGAATGCTAGCTGCGTCGCAACAGCCGTAAATCGAGAATAACGTAACAATCAGTAAATCGAATATATCCAAGTGTAAAATGCGATCCAATTGTAAGCGGAGCCGGCTTAGAGCTAATCATTTACGCAATAAGAACGAACAAGTCAATATACTACGACGAACCGTGTAGGAAAGAAATTAACTGGTAGAATATGATTAGTTAAAATGTATATTTCCAATATTCAAACCACTCCATACTTTCTCATTTTCCATAGCTATCTTTAATCCCATAAACTACACACAGAAATGACAAATGATCCAAAAAACTACTGTAATACCTCAAACAAAGCACAAGGTAACTTCCCAGAAAACTGAAACAGTCAAAGAGTATTTAACGCTAGGACTGCTGAGCAGTCAAACTGAATTTTCCAAATTTTTCTATAAAAACTCTAAAACTACAGCTATTGAGATTTCAATTGACTTAAGATTCAATTTGCGTGTTACTAAGTCTATTTCTTCGGTAATTTCACAAAGAAGCATCTGCTATCTTATCAATAATTGTAAAAGAATAATTCACGAATGGGTCACTTTGACCCATTCGGTGGTTCTAGTGTTAAATCCTGTTTAGGATTCGAGGGAAAATCGCGTGAATCGAGGTAGCGTTAAACGTTGCATCAACTCCAGGCAAAGGTGTCAGAATCGCTATTATGCACACACGTCACCCCTGAAGGGTTAAACCCAATTGAAAAGTTTTCACCTCAACTCGCCGTTGTGCCTACATTAGAACGCGAGGGGTTAAACTGTACAAGAATGTAACGATCAGCTGGCCGAGCCACAGCGAGTGTCAAGTATGATCCAATTGGAGATGACCCTAGCCTACCTAGCCTCACTATTGGCATAATAGAAGTAAGTAGCCCTCCCACCCCCTCTCAGCCCCCTGTCGGCTAGTATCCGATACTATCCGCGGTTGCAACCACACGATGGGGCTTCGATTCTGTGGTACGCGGCCGAGAAGGTGGTAGGGTCCACCGTTCCCTTCCTCCCTGTCGTGCTACCTTGTGCGGCTTCCGCGCTCGACTCAATCTGCGCCTACTTAACCTTATTCGCTCGGCTGTAAATTCCGGAATCCGAGAATCCGGAAGAGACCAGGCCTCGCAGGATAATTTCCGAGGATCCCGATTTGTCGTGCGACGGGGGTGGAACCTCGCCGCAGGAGGAGCAAGGGGTGGGACGTCTCGAAATGTATCGCGCAGCGGCGAGGACCGGTCGCTGCGGACCACTAAATTTCTTTTTATGGCTGGAATCTGTGACATCATCGACACCCATAAAACGCCTGGGGCGTCATCCTTCTTGCCCCGAACAACTTCCTCCTTGATGCGCCGCGTTTTATCGAGACCTCTCCCTCGCTCTCTCTTTCTGTTCCCGTCTCTACTACCTAGCCCCCTTTCTCTAACTTGTTTCCATCGGCTATCGTTCCTCCGCCACTTTGTCATGCGAGCTCTACGATTCCCCGGGAAACAAGATTAAAGTGTACCTTGACTGGCTGGCGCGCACTCGTAACGTTCCATCAAACGCGGATAAAGAGAACGCCGGCCTCAGGAATATTTATCGGGCCGCAATTGCGCCGGTGAAGTTGACGCGTGGATTCGAATTTCGCGGGAATCGGGCAGCGCGAAATGAACGGAGTCGCTTGATTTGAAATATTGGAATACTGATTTTGATATTGAACTTACGGGACTTGGGAAATTGTTGTTTGAGGAGTATAGAATGGGACGAACAATGTTAACCGCGTTTCGATGGAATATGAGTATCCCTTGTGTAACATAAAGAAAAATCTCGCGTCGGTTAAGGGTCAGACCTGTTTTCGATATTTCGTCTGTTAATAAATCATACGAAATATATTAGTAAATTCTAAATTGTATAATACTGCCACTTCGAGTGGAATAAGATCTAAAAGTCGAGTGTAACCGGTTAAATGATTTTCCCGTCGAAAACCGTGTATCAGAGATGAATTAGGAAAGTAGAGAGAGAAGACGACGGTCAGTGGGATGTCTGTTGGATGTACGCCAGACTCGGAGAGAAAGACACCGTCTCCATTTCCCTTTCGGCAGACTACGGGTATCTGATACGCGCTATCTTTATGGCGGCTACATACATATACGTAAGTTATGTACGCGGCGATCCCTCGCGCGCGGCACCCCGATGCGTGCACGCATGCTTACACACGGCTATCGGATCATTTCGATATTGAATCCCATTGATATATCCCGAACCGAGAGACCCGGGGACCGTTATTATTCCACCTCGTCTAACCACGGCTCCTCGTACATCCACTTTCTCTGCGAGGCTCCTTCCGATGAGGCGGACCGTTCATCCTGGCGCTCATAATGTCCTTTCGCTTTATTCTCTAATGCAAAATCGCCCGAGCTCCCTAACGACCCGACGGGAATAGAACAGAGGCCGACTTCGATCCAATTTCTCTTCTGCCTTCTTGGGTTCTGCTTTGTGATATTAAGTCGTTTCGAAATTCTCGCGGGATGAAGATGGTTTTTGGAACGACGCACTCGAAAGAGGTCGGGACAGAGAAACGAGCGAGGTTGATTATAACGAAGAAGGAAATCATGATGAAAATCCCGTGCAGCTGTTACTATTTTCCATATACAGATTCTAAGAGTGTGTTAGATTTCTTTTGATCTTTACGCAACCTGGAAGAATATGATCAAAAGCTTCAAAGTTTCTTTTTAACCCTGACGTGGTCCCCAGTTTGTCTGTACACTCGACAGGTTATTAAAAAAATAGAAATATCTAGTAGTCATAATTTTCTTGTACTATTCTGAATTTAAAGACATCCTTGATAAAAATGGGACCACGGCTATGATAAGAAAAGGTTAAACAAACAAATTGCTGTTGAGAAGAAAACAGTGATCGAATCAGACCCGAGGAACACATCAGTGTTAAATCACTTCCCCCCAAACGCAGAACTCATTGTCAACAGCGTTAGCTAGACACTCGTAATCACCGACAACCCCAATCCTCCAAGCAGTTCCAACCCCGACGAATCAACGTTAAATCGCGGAAGCGGCCACGCGGGCCGTAAATCGGCCGATAATCTGCGCGCCTGCTGGCCCAGATTCGCCGTGGCCATATTGCGAACGACAAGGGAATCGCGCGGCCGGCTCGTCGTCTTTATGCTAACGAGACCGCTGCTCGCCGCCAGGAATCGGCAGTTCGTAGATCGCAACCGGCACCGATCGGCGTCCCTTCTCCTTCCCAGCTCGAACCGCCACTTTCTTCTCCCCGTGTCTATCCGCAAGGGGGTAGGGGTTGGTCGATGCGGCGATCGCGCAATAATACTAAAAAGATAAAACCTCCGGACTGAGGGAAGGGGCTAAGGGTGGTGTCCACCCTCCGAGGAACACGGTCGGCTATTGCTTCGAGGCTAGGTGGTCCATAAGCCGCCAACCTTACCGTGGATGGACTGTAGGGGCTAGCTCTCTTTTCCTCCGTGCCACCCACCCTCTATACAGTTCTCTTTCTTCTTCACTGTCGTGCACGTACACGCGCACCCCTAAGTGTGTATGCGGAGACGACAACGACAGCGGGTCGCAATAGCCGAAGCAGCGGAGCCCGGGAGCTAGGTTTGTGTGCTGCGCTAATAATGGGCGGGCGAGCCGATCAGCCAGTTGACCGTGACTAGATAAAAAATACTGCCTGACAGCCGAGCGACCGGCAACCCCTCTCGGCCAGCTTTCCACCCTCGGACACACACCAGACCGAGAAGCACGCACCGCATGCACGTACGCAAACGCCAGACGAAGGCGAGCAACAAACTACTCCCCGGACCGGCGTTGTCATGCTAATCGGGCACAAGTCCACGGGACAGCGGATACCCTCTGTAGGGTAGTTTACGCGGAATCGACGGGAAGAAGGTCGGCCGGCCACCAATCGTAAATTCCGGTGGCCATCGGCGGGGTCGCTATCGGCTGTCGACGCGCGTGTTACGCTCTCCTCGTGGACCGCGTGACTTTCTTCGCGTCTATCGTGGAGAGGATTGTTTCCAGCTGGGAAGCGAATGCTGAGCGACTGGTAAATGTGTGTCTGATGATCGGAGCTGCAGTTTTGTAAGATTCTTAGTGGAATGGGAGGTATTTTTGGAGAATGTTTGTAGTTTGGTGGAAATAGGTTTTGCTATATATGTAAGGGAAGGAATTTATTGGCGATTAATGATAAAAATACAATGAAGAGGAAATTGGAACGTAACGAGAATTGAAGATTGAATTTTGCAGGTTTGGAGCGATTGCAGAAACTGTCATATTTTACTTTGTAATGATCAATCAGATTTTCATTGTTGTATCATGCTTCATTGTTGTATCATGCTTCATTGTTGTATTAATGGTAATCGGATCAGTTAGAATATTAAAATCATCTTCAGTAAAAACGAAAGTTTTCTTGCTGGAGAATTATTAATGATAAAGCAGTTTTGATTAAAGTGGTTTTAGTAAATCGTCATCTTGGTACACAGGTTTTCATTAACTTTCAGGAAGAAAATTCGCGTATGAGAAAATATTGTAGTATCTAGAATTTTTAGCATAGGTTAAAGTATTTTTAGGAAAAGTGAATGTAAGAATGAGTGTGAGTGAAGGACAGGCTGTAAAACGGTTGAGGGAAAGTGGCCTGCACAACGTCGCGAACCCAAGATTGCAGGGCCAGCTTTCCAGGGGTGCATCCGAGTGTTTATGATGAGTGCGAGCGAGAAGAATGCTTGTGGGGGAGAGAATGATTTTTGGGAGAGAATGTCTGTAAGAGAGTTGCGGAAGCAAGAGTCGTGTGTTGGCCACCATGGTACTGAGTTATATTTTTTACGTGTTGTCCGTGTTGTTTCCATATTTTATTAAATACATATATTTATTTCTAGTTCTTGATTACTCAAGATCTACTCTTTCACTATCTATAATATAGTAATCACTATAATATGGTACGATCTCTGAATAAAAATTCAGTTTTTATCGGCGAATGAGAGAAATCTGATTAATCGATTTACCGTCCGTATCGGCAGTCGTAAGGCACGCGAAGAAATGGACTTGCCCGCGGCGAACTTCTGTAGGACTTGACTTATGAATTCTCGTAGAGGATGGACGATGGGCAGCCGCCTAGCTATATAATAAAATAAACTGTCAGCAGCAGCTCGCATAAAAATGCTAAAGAGGCCCGTGGTCCATATTGTCCCTGCGTGTACCGTGCAGATGTTCCACAGTCTGTGCCATTTTGACTTCACCGGGACGAAAATTATTTTCCCGATTTCTGGTGAAAATAGATCACGCATTATATCATCTGTTTTATTGCTTCTCGTAATTTATTTCCAAACTACTAAAACTTCTAGTAAATTACTTTCAAAAGTACAGAGATCCAATTTACATGAAAATTCAATTATTATCAATTGTAGAACATCGTCTGTTCTGTTTCAAGGATAACATATTTTAGAAGAAATTTATATTGCCGTTAAAAATATAAAAATAGAAAAGTGAATTAAGATGTTAAGTATTAAAATATATTCTCATTGTGGGTTGACAGTTAATTCATGATTCACCTCATAATTTCCGTTACGCAAGTGTGGATACGCGACGGTCACTTGGCGTCTATCACGTTGATGAATGCACGGGAGATCCGTATCTTTCTATTCTCGTTCCTGTAAATCATTGCCGAGACATTTAACCCTCGGATAACTCGAACGTGGCTAATATCCCGTTATTCACGCGGAGAATGCCAAACCTGACCTATCCTCTTTTTAAACCTCACAATCACATATCGCAAAGCGTCACGATAATCAAATACCAACTATAAACATATACCTGCCTACTTACTTAACTATTAACTATTCCGCTCAAAGAATCAGCCCCTATTCATCGCCAGAAACGACTTCCTCGACATTCCAATTCTCATACAGAATCTCTTAATCCCCAGATTATAATCAAACCTCAAATAAACACTAAATAGATTCCATAATCCTACACTCCGAATCCACACATAAAAGGTACCACTTAGCTGAAGCATATTATTAATAATCCAATTATTACAACCTTAATTATTCGAAACTGTAACCCAAGCACTCAAAGATTGCCTATAGCAAAAGTTCTCTAAAACCTAGTCTTTCGGCGAAGTATGCGGATATCCAACACGTGGTAGCCGAGACAAACCTGAACAGCTTCCTGCCCTACCTTCAACACTGTGGCGTGTGTATATACGGCACAGGTTTGCACACAATCCTACGAAAAAGGATAAAGCAACAAGAAGGCAAGGGAAATTGAAGAAAAAAGGGAAAAGGACCTAGAGAGTGACTTCGACGCGACTCCCTGAAGAGGGCGAATATTCTCGAGCGCTGGAGCCGTTGGGGGTGGACGGGGTGACTGGTAGGAGAAGGGCTCGGTGCAATGATAATAATAACTGGCCATTGGGGGTGTGCGAGGGTTGAAGGTTGTATCGCGGGTAGGCGGGGCCAGCACCGGTGGCAGGCGCCTCGGTTCCGACGAGGAGCACTAGGCCGACCCTACAACTGGATAGGTATTCCCCGTGCCATGGGAACCTCATGGAGAGCGACGGCGCGAGAACTCGCTACCCCCTGGTCACCACCTTCCCCACCTCGCCACCACCCACTGCTTCTCCTCCTCGTCCTCCTCCCGTATCAGAGCGAACGTGTTCGAGGCGCCTCTTCGCGAGAATATGGTCCTCCCACGGGTTGAAATTCGGTCATTCGACTTTTGAAATTGCCACCGTGCTGGAAGTGGAACTTCGATGGATCGAACGGAGCGTAAGTTGCGTCGCACGTCAGTGGTGTGGAGTTAGGGGATGGCGTTCGGTAATTGAGAATGTGTAATACCGTATAGGATGGTAATATTGATGAAGATAACTTTGAAATTGAATCGATTTGAGTATCATAATTGAGTTTGAGATTCTTGGGATGGATAGGAGAGAATAAAGTTTCTGTTACGTGTTGGATGGATGTTATCCCTTTGTATTCTTGGGGTGACAAACTAAAATAATTTTGAGATAAAATTGTAAAGTTTTGTATATAATATTAAGCTTTGCATAATGCATAGACATATGAAACATTGAAGTAAAATAGCTTTGTTTCTTAATTTATGTATGTATCCTCGTTACCTGGTTTCAAAGAATATTGACTATATCTCATCGAGAAATGTTGAGTACTCCTATCAGACTCTAGATGTTGTTGCTAGCCTAACTGCAGGAGAATTTATAATGGATTGAGACGTTGATAGAAGAACTACAGAACCAGCCGACGAAACCGATCGAATAGAAAGAGGCATTTGTTTCAGGATCGCGGCAGCGTTGATCGAGTCACGATCTCGAGGGTGACAGCTAACGAGATCATCTGGTGGATCGCGCGAGCCGCCGGGGGGTCTTAAGACCGTTAACGATATCACTCGTCAATCACGCTGATGACTGGTGATTGATGTCGCGAGAAGGTGGAGAAGAAAGGAAAGGAGTTGCACCGCGTAATGCCGGAAAACACGATCAAATCCGGGTTTACCGTAACGTAGACGGCCGGCAGCGCCGCGTCGCGTCGCGCCGCACCGCGCTGCGTTGCGCTGCCGATCCACCCTGGCTGTGACTCGCATGAACGACCGTGAATCGAATCGTCGTCTGCCACGACGATAAAAGTAATTCCATTTGACCAAACGGGGAAGAACTTTCGCATTGTATCCCCGTGGATCTCCGACTCGAACCTCGAGCTCGACTCAAGGGTTGAAAATCGATGCTTCGGGGAATTTCTTTTTTTTTCTTCTTTTACTTTTCGATTTACTATCCTCTCTTTCCCCCTTCTGGTCGCCGGTCGAAGATTCTTTCACACTCTGTAGGACGGTTTCCTCAACTCTGAAAGGTAACAGATTAATTCAAGAATTTACTTCGTTGAAACAGTCCCCTCTACATGCCGAGATAAATCTGACCAACGAAAATATAAGAGATTTCATTCGTTGAATGCTACTTCCGAAGAAGGGGGAGCAAACACGAATGACAGGTAATTTCGATACTGCAGTATTTATTAATTGCAACAATGAATATTAAGAATCATCTGACGCAGAGGAGTTAAATAATTCCAGGTAATCGACTCTGAAAAATCAAAAAATTCTACGAAACGATTCTCCGCGTCCCTTTCGCACAGATACAATTTTCTTCTAGAACTCTACAATCATGCCCATCTTAAATCAAATATCTCAACTTCTTACTTACGTGTACGCCTCGTCTGTTCTTCAAAATCCTTCAAACTTCAGGCTCCGGAAGTAGAATAGACTTTCGTCGGCGACGAAGTGAACCGAAGTCCGCGGCTCCTCTGATTATTCTCCCAGACGCATCGGGCTTTATGCGGGGCGTCATTAACGTCACCCCGAGCAATCCGAGTCTCGCTTGCCTCCACGTCTACCCGGTGCACCCTTTCAACCCCTCTTTCTGGCCACGGCGGCCGGGAGCCGCCTCGGCATGTTCCTCTTAACCGGAACGGGGAAAAACGAGTGCCGGCACCCCGTAGCTGTTTGACTTAATTTTACGAGGGGTCGGCCGGGACATCGAGGGCGGTACGGTTTACCCCCTCCCGCCTTTACCCGCGGTGACGGCAGTTGTCGTGGGGGGACGGAATCCACTGTCGGAGGCTTAGCGGATAAAAATTATCCGTTTAAAGTCGCGAAGCGCTATAAAAGTGTAGTTAAGCTAGCGCCTCGGGAAACGGGCCACCTATTACCACCCTCTGGCGCCCCTCATTTGCCAGAGCGTTTCTGTAATAACTGTAATTGGTAAATAGCGGGGCGACGCTAGGGAGGTGGTAGTTTGGAGGATTTAAACGTCGGAGCTTCTAGGCTGTCTCGTATCGTTACTCACCGCTTAAACTTAAGCTCGCTTATTCTATTCGAAGCTGAGAGCTTCTGAAGAAATCTGGAGACACTTTCGTCCCCCTTTCGGAATTTCAGTTTCGAGCCCAGTGGTAACTGGGTTGCAGTAGTTTGATCAAGATTTCGACGGAATGAGTTCGCAACGGAGAACGGAATTGAAAGGAATTCGGATGAATGGCGGAGAAAAGAGAAATGGCAGGGAAGCTTTTTGCCTTGTAGGTTACGGAGTTGTGTAGGAGATTCTGAATGTGTCACGCGTGTTTTTCTTTCCGTGTGTCTATGCGCGCGTGTGCACGCGTGGAAAAAAACACCTAATATTTATGGGCCAGCTGATCGGTCTCTGGTCTCCACTCGGAGATCGGATCTCACTAAATCACCGTTTCGTATACGCCTAGGAAGGAACTAGGCGTCCCCTCGTCCCCTTTACGGAACGGAAGACGGCCGTAAGGTCCGGCGTATGTTTCACGCAAGGACGAAGGACGAGGAACGAAAGGAACGGGGAAAGAAGAAAAAAAGGAATATCGATCGAGGGTGAACGGTATACGCCGTTTGTTCTATTCTTCGGAGACAATGCGATGTACAAGCGCAGACCGAGGTGATGTGTGGCCTATTACGTTGATTGCCTATCGTTTGCTTCCTTGTGACTGACCCGGAATGCTGATAGGAGCAGCGACTCGGGATATTTAGAATATGAGTTGTGTCCGGTATGGATTGTTTGGATTGATCAAGCGTGTTTCCTTTTTCATTGGAAAATTTCTGTAATGACGATCATTTGTTGTAATTATAAATAATTGTATTAATTTTACTTTATAGTTTCTTAACCCTTTGCACTCGGAAGTTTTTCATTAAAAATATTTAACATTTTTTTATGAGATGTAGGCGATATATTTCGAGATTAGTTTAAAGCGAAATCGCATGTAAATTAAGGAACTATTTTATTTTAATAGTTCAGACATTGATGCATTTTGCAAAGTTTAATATTGAATATCAAAGTTTATAATGGTACTGTATCGAATCAAGTGACTGAGAGTCGCCTCACATGTGCAAAGTTTAATTTTTCTTGAATTTCCTATCTTCCGTGTTGCTAGTCCAATGGGCAATGATATTGGATGTAATTATTGTTCAAGTATTGTGTAATAATAATGTTCGCGATTATTGGAGCCTTCATCTTTGAAATTTTTTCTTTGAATATGTAGATTGATGTAGAAGTGTTCAAAGAAGCTTTTGCGTATTTGTACATGATCGGAAAATATTGTTATAGAAAAGAAGGGTTAATGGATGATGAAAGAAAAGTTCGCTTGATCGTCACCTGGCTTTCTTGTCGATCGGACGAGTAATTTAAAAAGTCAGAAGATCCGTAAAGTATTCACGAGCCAGTCTTCCCATTGTATACGTGGTCATTCGACGGAAAGAGGAAGGGCGGTTTGATCTGATTAGCGAGTATCGATTCTGTTTGACGACCCAACTGTCCGACTGGGTCAGGGTGGCCTTCTTCAGGGTCATTACACCACCCCCATTAATACCACGTCGTATCTTTCCAAAGGAAACGTCTCGCAATGGAAAGAGAAACGCGAAAACCAAATTGATAAATGCAGGAACATTGGCATCCATAATGTCCACTGGTATAATTAATATTTTCAGAATAAGCAGAAGTTATAAGATTGTAACATTATTTCATAGAAAAACAACCAAAGATAAATATTCTATTCATCAATTACAAAGCATCAAAAGCATACCATTCGACTTCGATCTACTAAAAATAATTCAATATCTTGTAAACATCCTAGAATTAACCGAAATGATCAATAAAAAGTGTCAAGGCACTAGATAAACAAACGTATCAATGGTTTGAAACCCTTCCTCGTTTTAAATTTCCAATGAATGAACGCGAATAATTAATGAAAAGTATCGAGACACTAGGCATATATCCTCAATGGTTTGCGACCTGTCCTCATTAACGTTTTCAGAATCACAAAAGAACGGTTAACGTGAAGCGCCAAGACGCTAAACAAGTAAGCGTATCGAGGGTTCACGAAACAACCCCGCCGCGCATTTGGTGGTGCAACGATATGACCATTGAGCGTGGTTCGAGCGTCTGGAAAGAGTGGGTCAAGGTGGCCGTCTTCGTGATCTCCTTAGTTCCGCGTCCCGCTGCAGGTTTCGTTCATTCGTTTATTCGGTGAATATGGATCGCGTGTGTGCACGTGACACACGCGTGCCCCGGCCAGTCATGCACGTAGATTACACGTAGGTGTGTATGTGTGCGTGCGCGTGCATGTGTGTGTATATGCGTGTATATGTGTGTGTGTGTGTGGGCCACGGATATAACCCATGTGCCGCGTCATCAACCACCGCGGGCGAACCTACACCGTCATCAGAAGTGAAAGATGCTGGCGTCGCCAAATCTTCCCTTTCTCCACCTTCTGCCACGCGGTGAGAGTAAACGTGACGTCACCGGCTTAAAGCTGCTAGACGAAATGAGAAGAACCGATTGATTTGTCCTTTTCATTTCGTTCACCTTGCCCCCGGCCTTCCTTGCCGCCTTCCGGAGACGATTTTCGGGACCGAGCACTTCATCTCATGGAACTGGCCGGCTCTTACCGTTCATTTAGGCTACTCGCTGGGACGCTGTTCTTCGGCTGATTGTTTCTTACGCAAGAGGCTTGTTTCATTATTGTTGCTAGTAGTCTTTGGTGTACGAACTTGTAAAATGTCAGTATAATTCGAACATCGAGTGTATCTGGTGATCTAATGAGTGAATAGAGAGTTGAAGCCTAAGGTATTGAGCAATCGAATATTTATTTCGAATGATTAGTTAGTTTTTCGGAAGATAAAGAAGATAAAAGGAAATGGCAATATACGTATCTTTCAAGTATGCAAGTGAAATATAATATATTTTTAGTATTTCGGTAATGATGAGGTCAAGATGCATTCGTTTCAGTCTTCTTGAGGATGATTTGAAGAAGTGGAAATCAAATTGAAACGTAGCTTCTTTGTTAAATTGTTATTATACTGAGTTTTATGTAACTGTCCGTTGCATAACGATTACTGATAAGTAATCTAGCAATTTTTAATGAATTCACGTTTACTTCTGTTCATGTTCGAAGCAACGCCATTAATCATCGTTCAGTACGTTGACCGACTGGTTTGCTTTCTTTTTCTTACTCTTTTTCTCCTTCCCTTTTCGCTTCCTCGTGTTCAAGCTTATACATTGTAGTGTACGATTAAATTATGACATCAGACCACCTCTATAGTAACGCGATATGCGTGTGGTCCGCGATAGTCGTTAACCGTGATATCAGTACCTCGAAGGAAGTGCGATTAATCGCTGTAAACAAGACGTAACAAAATAGTTCGGAGGGAGATTCGATCAACTTTGTGGCACATACTTTGTAAGTTTATTATCGAACTACTCGAATTCCCGAACTAACTGTGATAAACGTTTCTTGCGACTGTATTGTCAACAAAGAAACACAAACAAAATTATACAGTCTCATTAAAAAAAAATATACTTCATAACTCCCTATATTTACTGTATTACAAATTAATCTCCTCCAGCACAGAATACGTCAAACAGCTTCAAAAATTCCTCCATTCAGACCCAAAAGAAAAAGCAAAAAATCAAAAGAAACACGTAAAACCAGTGGAACTTCATATATGAAAAATTAAAAATTTCCAACAAACAATTTAATTATTCAACCATCACAGATCAATATTTAGCTTTTCTCTACTATTCAACTACAGAATTCAGTTTCAATCTCTCGTAGAGCCTGTAACAAATCCAATCAACAACGTCTATACACATCGAACAAATTCATAGTTCAACAATATTTACTATTTCGACGCGTAATTCAGTTTCCCATGGAAAGACTTTTCGAAGCCGAACAAATTTTCATCCGCGAGGTTTCCAGATCACAAGTGTACTCTTGAACGCACAGTTAACCGATTAAGAGGTCCACGTACAATTTAGCTACCGCCAATCGCTTTACGTTTCGAATACTTTAAAAAAATCCCCGACTGGTTAATGAAGGGGCGTGTAACCGAGGGTTGCCCGTGGAGTAGCACGGACGCAACGCTCACGCCGGGATACTTGCCACTGTTTATCTGCGATTTAGTGACATACTGGATAACAAAAGGTAGGTGAACGAGATGGTGCACGTACACAGGATGCTGCCGCGCGCGAAGAACATAGATCGAAGAGGCGGGGTGCGCGTCCTACGTCACGAAGCGGGCAAAGGGGTGTCACAGAGGAAAGCCGCACAAGGGGTGATGCCGGCAGATAGAGATAGGCCACGATGCCGGCGTGACTTGACAATAAAGCTCGTCTCACCTCTGCCTCGTTCCGCAGCCTCCTTTCTCGCCCACCCCCTCTCGTCCTTCGAGCGACGGTCGCAACCCTCCGCCCTCTTCCCTTCGCAGCTCCCCTGTTTCCGAGCCAGGTCCACGATACCCTTAGCACCTACACGAGGCTCGTTCGCCATTGACTACCTTGGCTATCGCTTGCCAACTGGCTGGGCGCTCGAGGGCTCATAACGCTACCGGTAAGAGTTAGAAAACCGTGAAACTCGAGCTGTGAAACGAGCCCGCGCATCCCGGGCTCCTTATCTCTCGTCAGACCGATGCCAGATGCATGCGCAGCCCTGGGGACACTCGACACGTCCGAACGGGGAACTCTGGCGACGCGTAAAGGGAAATTGCGTCCTACGTAACGTGTTCCGGAGCGGAATTGTCCTAAATTCGATGGCGGTCCGGGGAACTTCCTGGTTCAGGCAAGTTCGTTGAACTCTGGTTTTATCGGGGGTGGTATCAGTCGACAATATCAGGAGACTTTAACTTTGTTGAAAGGTGTCTTTGGTTTTATAACTGTTTTATTTTATGGAATTGGTATTCGGTGATTGATCAATGATTAGTAATAGTTACTGTTATTGTGTATATGGGAGATTGAAGAAATGGAACGCTTAAATGTCACGTTTCAATCGTGTTAGAGTTTTGAGTTTTTATTGATGTATAAATTAGAGTCGTAATGATATCGATGTTTCTGGACGACGATGATTCTATGAACGATCTAGTAATACGTACATAATGTAGTTTGACAGTTAATATGCTCGATTCACTGCGAGGACATTGAATGAAAACGGAACCGTCAATTCCGATGGGCGGCCACCAGCACCCTTGAATGCCCGCGGAACGTATCATAGGGTTATTACGAGTGTTTCGATGCTAACGACGAGGACAAACTGCTTAGCACGAGGCCAGACTGAAAGTAGCGATCAGTCAATCTGTCAGTGTGACGAGCGACGTCTGTTCAGAGGGTCGCCGAGGGTCGAAGACAAGCCCATTGTCAAGCGACCCCTGCGGACAAGTTAGTTAAATCCTCGTTAGAACTTTATCCACCTAACCGTTTGACAGCTACCGAAAGAGTGGGTGACTTTTCGCGCTTCTCACCCCTTGAACCACATAGACTCTGTGTGTCGTTCACAAACGATATATTTAAACGTATACCCGAACACAACGTGCTTCAACCCTTCGGCGACGAGGACCTCTAAATCACTAAATACCATTTCCGCGGGACGCTAAATTATACGTCAATCTATAGAATATTAGGAAAGAAGAATACTATAGACTGATCTTTTAAACAATAGCTCTGAATAGATTGAAACTAGAGTTTATCTATATAGGTAATACTATAGTTTCAAATATAGTTTAAAGTCAACATAGACTTTATCTTATTTCTAGTTTTTCTATAACCATAGAAATATCTCAAGACAATTGGAAAAGGCAGTAAAACATTTTCCAGAAATATTCTCGATAATTCTATTGTTGTTATTAAAAACTTGAAACAGCATAGAAAATTTCAAATGAAATACTGTGAGAGCCGGATATACTTATTTATCGTTGATCTTTGTGTACCAAAGGGATTTCAACAACCGTTACAGCCAGCTAACTGCTCCAAAAAGGAGAACAACCGAACTTCTCAGCGAACGAAACGCGTAACCGATACGTCTACTTAATTATCACGCGTTATTAAGCAATTACTCGATAGGATTCGGCGAAAACCCGCGAGCGGAATAATTCTCGTTCACGACTCCACGGTTACGTGTACACACCGCGCACGATCCTCGTCGGGGCTGCGGGTTTCACCGAAAGAGGTGAACGTTTTGTTTACCGACGTTCCATCTCGATGGATTCATCGTCGAGCGGCGGTGTCAGCAGAAACGGCGTTGCAAATAATGCGAGGGAAGCGGGAACGGCGCGGCGCGGCGGCGCGGCGGGGCTCCCGCGTTCCGTTCATGAAAACGCGTGCCAATGTTTCGCGTTTTTTAAGCCGAGAAGCCAGCCAAATGGCCGTGATAAAGGAGAGAGCGCATAAATCGCGAATCTTACCGACGCTAGCTGCGTCTTTGTCCGCTTAATTCGAATGGTATTGACACTAGGGCTGCTTGCTGCGTCGAAATTACGCATTCCTAACGTCTACTTCTGTAATTATTCAACATATACGGCTGTTTTCCCGTGGAATTCTTAAATTAATTGATACAGTAACAGGGATCTTAATAAATTCACTTTTATAGTTACTACTGAAACAAAAACTAATTCGACTGTTCAGTAGTTTCACTGTGAGATAAAATTTGAGAAATCGGAATTGAAAAGCGACTCCAATACGAAAACTTACTTATTCGTTACATCTGTTCATTTGCTATTTAATAAAAATCAGAGATTTCTATCAAATTTATATGTTTGTAGACAAATTAGAAGAAACTGGAGCTCAAGAAAATTGTATGTCAATCTATGAAATAAAAGTAAGATAAAATTGTAGTAGCTCGAGCTGAAGCTGATTCCTTTAAGATAAGTTGACCGTCAGTTTCATTTAAAAAAGGTAAAAGTGACATATGAAAATTAATCTTTGTTCACTGCACCGAACCTGTTGCGTCAACAAATTATTGCAGAACCGGAGTCGATGGGATATTTCAATGGTTAAACGTATCTAGAATAACGACAGCGTCGAATCCAAAGAAATTTGAGACTGCAGTGCTGCACGTGCGACAAATATTTGTTGCTCGGCGTGTAACCGTAAGGTTAACGAGAGAGGCAGTGGAAAGAGACAGAGAGAAGGAGTTTGTTGGTGCATAAAAGAATGAAGGGGATTTCATACCCAATGCTCGTGTCTGCCTCTCAAATGAACTGCTGACCGGGCACATTGCGCGTTACACCTAGAATCGCGCGAAATGCGGTCCGCCGGTAACCAGAACTCGGATTCCATGGTATTTCCTCGCAGGCAACATTTTTCCACTTTAATTCTCTCCTTCGGGTAATCGATTTTTCCTCTTCGTTCTCGTGTTCTTAGAATAATCAGAAGAGTTACTTCCATCAATTTGCCTCCGTGCAATGTGCAAACTCGATTATGTTTATACCTGTTTTTAATATCGTCAGAGAAACTGACGAATAAATAATAAATCTTCATAACGTGCCATTCTTCGAAGAACTCAGGAGATAATTTTCGTAAAGAGGGAACAGTAATTTTGTATGTCTAAATATGAAACAATAATTTATTGCGTAAAAGTGATGTCTTTTATATTAAAACGTAAATTAAAATGTAGATTAAATTCGATCGACTGAATTGTAGATGAAACTAAAATTAACGTGTTCTGTGCTTTTCGCAAATTATCTTGGAATGATGGTAGGTACGACGACCAGTTTCAATTAATTGTTAGAAACGAATAACACGGACATTCGGAAGGAAGGAAGGGTTCGTTGACACGGTGAAAGAAAGAGACTGTGCTGCGTGTATCCGAAACCGCCGGTGTCGGCATTTATTTATAATAAGAAGTATAATAATTATTTTATGTACACATGAGACAATGTAACGGGAATTAAAACATTCTTAAGTCGAGCCGGAAGAACGAGCTCGGCCGTCGCGAACGATCGAACGCGTAATCCGACACGAGAAAACAATAATATATGCTTCATATGTCGTTCGATATGACAGTGGCGTAATTTTTGCAATTAGCTAGACGCTCCCGCGGGAAGGCTAAAGAAAAAAAAAGCAGGTAACTTCAGTCCCGAAAAAATGAATTCCTCTTTTCTTTTCAGGTGTTCTAACGATAACATTCACTAATACAGGCGATCGCACCGACAGTAATCGAGAATCTCTCGCGCAAAATTTACGCCGCTGCTCAACGCAAAACAAAAAGACACAAACGCAGACCACCTCGTTTGTATACACACCCCTAGGAAACGGAAGAAAGAGGACTGAAACTCAGCCGACAATTTATACAACTACCGTATACAGATCATTTTGTGCCATAAGTACTAAAACGATATCACCGTTCGTATCGCATCGGTACGAAAATGTACCGACCACGTACTGTTTGCTTTTTTTATTAAATGCTAGTCACCCGCTGGGGCACGCGTCGCTCACGAGAGAAATCGCGATCGTCCTATTATCGTTGCACTGTGAATGATTTTTATTTATAATGTCATGCATTCGGTTGTGCGAGTTATAACGGAGCAACATCTTTAGAGTCTCGTTTACGTGATCCATAGAATCTTCGATGAATGAAGCGAACTTCTAATTAAGATTCATCAGTGATAATGATTCGTAAAAAGTATAATTTTACATGATAGTTTTCCACTATCTATTCACGAATTAACAACCTATAGAAAAAAAGAAAACTTTTAAAAATATTCAATCCGTGATAGAATATTTCTTGACAGTTCTTCGTGGAAAATATCTATCCACCGATTAGATTATTAACACGTTGACCGCCACGAGAATTTTCAGCGGTTTATATAATATTAGTTACTCCTTCATAACAAAGGCAAATGGTGTTAGGATTAATTATTAATAAGTTGGTATCATAATTTTTAAGTTACACTGTTACTTCTGTTTCGAAATATTTTCATTTGACATTTCCTTCTTATTTGTTTTTAAGCAATTTGGAAGCTCCAGTCATGGGTGACCACCGTAGCGGTGAACGTGTTAAATGAAAGTAGCAAGCGAGGGATTTTAATTCTATAAAGAGTAGAATCTTCTTGAGTTTGTTTGTAGAACGCGCGACGCGTGCCCAAGCGAACACCAAGCTGAATGCATGCTCCGAGAACCATAGGGTCTCGCGTTCCTCGTCATTTCTGAATAAAACAGAGACACTCGCACCGTTCGTGCACACACGATCGAACGTCCTAAGTATCGGACGCAGATCCCATTAATTCCTCGAATTAGTATCCTGACTCGCGACCCGAGTCGTGTGGCTGTAATTTCGCTCCGCGAAATAACCAGACGATAGAAAAAACGAAACGTAGACCAGGCGCAAACTGGTGTCTTCAAGTTCCGCGACGATCCGGTCGCTATTAATTACTCGATGCAACGAAAAATAATGTAACAAACAAAAATAACTGTTTAACAGGTTGACCGCATAATCGGTACTCATCAAATTTTTCATGCAATCCAAGCAACCTTCTTAAGGAAACAAAAACTGAAAAGTCAATGTTTTTCATGGAGATTAAGCATCTTGCGTCTCATGGGTTCAATAAAATTTTATTTCTTTCGTATATCCTCGAGGAAACTAATTTTCAAATCTCTACAAAAAGTTGTGTTACCTACATATGGATGATGTGGCGATCAACGTGTTACCTTGAAGAGAGATGCAAGAATCGTTAACAAATAACTTAGTGTTTCTTCATTTTCAAAGGAGAAATGAGGCAATCGTTGTCGAGAGAATCATTTGTAGCGAAGAATTTGTAATTTGAATCACTTTAGGATGTTTTATATTAATATCGAACTTTGGGGCGTGTGTTCGTTTAGTAGATTTCATCTATATTAAATATCGACACACTAAAATGAAACGTTTCAGAGGAATTTTAAGTAATTCTTAAATTTTATTTTATGAAGTCGTCAAAGGAAGAACGGTATCTATTTAAAAATTCTTTATGATTCATGGATGGATCGTCTCAATGGATTAAAATGCGGATAAAAATGTACATACAATCGAAATAATACGAAATGGCGGATTTTATAGAGACGACTGAATGTTCACGCGACTCGAAGTTGCCAGAGTGTGCTTAATCTTACTGTTAAGAAATGACATCACCACGCGATTGATAATCGCGGTTCACGTTGTCGATCACAAGATATAACTCATAAAACAATTAGCTAACGAAGGATTAACACAACTATTCGCTCGAAAATATTCCGTAGAAAATCGGTTGATCGTTTCTATGAACGCGGAACGAGTCCGAAGTTGCGCTTAACTATGTAAAAATGAACGCTAAACTAAACCGATACAAAAGGGTGTTCGAGACGGATAGCGATTTATAAAATAGAACTCTGAGATTCTTATGTACAAAAACTAGTTCTTAGGCGGTAAGCACCTTTAAAATGGGTAGAAAGTAATATTAAATACAGAGCGATCCAAAAGAAGGGTGATCGAACGTATAATAATAAACGAAACACGTTCCGTTCGTTAACTTAATTGATACTACATAGCATATCTACACGAAAGTGACGACGAACGTCGTTCAATGAAATCCCATTTTCTTTAGACTTGACAGACTTGCCTATCCGTCAGAACAATAATTTAATGAATTCTTATTGAAATTCGCGTCTATCAGAAACTAAACTAAAAGTATAACTAAAAATACATTTGTATTACTACGTGTCTCACTATGTCTCTTTCAAGCTCCATCGATAAACCTATTTACGTCAACATTTAACCCGTGCCTAGAAACGCGACGGGTTGTTAAAATGTAAAATATGACTCTTCGACCATTTCCGTGGATCGCCCTGTACACGTTAAAAAGTAACGAAAACAACCAGGCAACAACGAAGGCCATCCGAAGTGCGAGCCGATCGATTCGCCGCGGCGAATGAAAAATTACACTTTGGCTAGAAATTAAACAATAAATGGGAGGAACTCCTCGAAACGCCGCGCCGCGTCCGTTCGACGCGAGCTTCTCGCCCCTGTTCCCTTGTTCGTCTCTCTTTCTCTCTCTCTTTCTCTCTACTTGTCTTTCTTTTTTCCTTTCGTTTTTCACGCTACGGCTACGGTATTCCATACACTCACTCACTCGCGCACATACACATACACGCACACACTCTCTTTCTATCTTTCTCACCTTTTTTTCATAGATTTTCATCTCATTCCTCCACGATTTGTTGATACAGTGTATCTGGCAAAAGACGTCTCCAGTCTACCACGAGCAATATATTCATATACCTACGCGAATAGAACTAATTACCTTTAATCTAATGATACCTTAGTTGCGCTGCGGGCTCCATACACGATTTACAATGTCGGTTTAACAGTCAAGGCCCTCGACGTGGCTCAACGAAGCTACGCGAAGGAAACGGTACGGTCGAACCGAGGCGCTATGTACACGCAGACGAGCTCGGAGGTGTGCTTTGGACTTGGGTCTCGATTGAAAAACTGCTTCTCGAAGGGATCTGGTATTGCCCAGGTATTTTCGACCCACGGCCGAACGTACGACACTGTGAACAAATTTTTTAAAAGGAAAATAATGAATCGTTACGAGATTTCTCGGGTACAATGACCGGGGATTGGAAAGGTTCTGAAAGTAACTGTTTGAAAACGTTGTACCTGTATCGATTCCGATTGAAACAATTATATAGAGCCGAAATAAAGGGGCAATTGCCGTGAAGATTATCGATTTTTCGGTCACCATTCTTCGGAAGCGATATTATATCGGTTTTCTATTACAATTCCGTATTTTAGAACTGAAAAATAACGGTTATAGAATCAATACGGAACCGAAATCGACACTGATATGGCCAACACGTTATTATCGTAACAGTTACAACTCTATTTTGGTTCTCTATAATTGTTTCAAGACCCGAAACCGATATCATAACTGTTTTCAACCTCTGACAGTAAACGGGACAGTATTCCACGGATTGGCACAATCCATAGGCGACGGTTATAAACATTAATCCGAGGATAATACAATTTCTATTATACTAGTTGATTTTAGTTGTTACTAATTGATACTGGTTGATTTCAGTTTTCCAAGAATGTCCGAACAGGAAGGAAATAAGTGAGAAGTATCTAGAGAAAGGTGATTCAGTGATAAGATGGAACGTTCAATTTGAAATTATTGATTGCCGCAATAAATTATAGTACTATTGTTTCATTTATATATGTTACAGTTTCTAATTACTGATAAGAGAGTTGATTTTAGCTTAGCTTGAAAGAGAATGGCAATTGGGTGAGTTAACGAACTCCTTTGTTGAATTTTTATGAAGGTATCATTAAGAAATGGAAAATAATGGTTTCTTGCGGTAGCTAGAAGATTTTTCGTTAAATTTTTATGAGGATAATAATAACAACTGGAAAGTAATGATCTCTTGAGGCATGGTTTGGTAAAATGCTGGCCAACGTTTGGGGAAAACCGTCAGCACGAAAGGAGTGAGGCTTACAGAAGAGTGAAAGTGAAAGGATTTTCAGCGCGTCGGAGGGTTTACACGGGATTACAAGTTCATCCGATGGAAAATCTAAACGACGACTTTAATCCACCCCGTGCGGTCATGTTGAATTATTTTCGACGGGTACGCGCGAAGCAGGTTTCGAGCTACGGATAAAATCTAGACGATGCACGCTGTCCATCCTCGCTCGATGACTAAATTTCTCTTATGTCACTATTGTAACACTTGCTATTTTGCAACCGAATATCCTTTAATATTCAAACACTCACCGTGAACAGCTATGTCTATAAACCATATGCAAAGCGTTCACATAAATGAATATACGTATCAAAGTAGAGAAAAATACCATTACTGAAGGGCATCCAAATATATTACGATTTTAACTACCAGACCTAATACCGGCATTAAATCCCTATTTATAATTTACTCACAACCCGACACAGCACAAATAAAACCAAGCACAATTCCAATTAAATAAAAGAGAACTTAAAATCTCAATAAAAATGGGTTAAACTGTTGAATTAAGAAAATTACATGGATCACTCACGGTCGAGAAATCGGTGAACCCGCGACGGATGTCTCTTCAGGACCAGCAAGCGCCTCCTCGGCGCTGTCGATGTCACAGATAGACCTCGGGACTAGCGGGTGCTGGTTGGTGTGGTTGTTGCTGTTGTTGCGATTGTTGTTGTTGCTGCTGCTGTTGTTGCTGCTGTTGTTGCTGTTGCTGCTGCTGCTGCTGATTTTGCGCCTGGTGCTGTTGGGGTTGTTGCTGCTGCGACGGCTGTTGCTGATGATGGTTATGACTGTGGTGATGGCTCTGCCGGGATCTCAGGATCTCGTATCGCTGCTTGTAGAGATCGCGCTCCTGCTGGACCCGCGTCAGCTCAATCTTCATCCGCTGCAGATCGTTTTGTAAGTTGCGGTTCGTGGACTCGAGGTCGTGGCGTTGCTGCAGCCGCTTACTCCGACAGTTCTGTGCGTAGCCGCGGTTCTTCAGGGTCCGACGCTTCTGCTTCAAGCGCACAACCTTCACAGAACACGAGAATCCATTTTTACGGGTGAATCGACGCTTTAATGGCTACTTGTTCCGTACTGTTCATCATTTTTTTGAGAGAGAATTTTGAAGTTTGAGAAGCACGAAGATAAGGATGTGAAGAAGAAATGTTAAAGTGCTTGTTGCTACCAGTGCCAAAGGTAATTTTGTGTGTACAGATTGTCAGTAAATGCTTGACAGATTGGGAAGATAATAGAAGTAAGAAAGTGACGTAGGATACCTTTTTCTTAATTGAGTGACACTTTGTACGTGAAAGCTGGATGAACAGCGGAATCATCGCTATTTTGTGACGATCTACGAGATAGAGGGACATGCAAAGAAATTTCAAAAACAAATGTAAGATGTTTGAAGAAGTTGGTACTGGATCCTGGCAAGATTAGACTTATGCGATGATATCACTGTGGAACACGATTTTTGTTTTGTAATAGCCACTAGATAGTCCTTGTAGAGTTCCTTGCCCTATACATGAATCCGAAAACCAAACTGCTGGGTTACGTCCAGTTTTCGAAAAAAAATGGGTTTTTGTGAAAACAAGTGTCAGGGTAAGGAACTCTATAAGAAGCACCCACTGATAATTGCAAGACACAAAAAGAGTTCAAATTTGTTCCACAGTGTATCGAGTGAGAAGAATGCTTCTTGATGTAACGGTTCTTCTAAAGCTATTACAATAATTCGCGTTCGCGTAAAATGAAACTTCAATTCCTTGCGAGGACGTCTACGTACAACTGATATTTTTCCAGAAAATCAATCTTAAGATTCCTCTCCAGGATTGTCCGACTAATACTCGCGATTTCTACTTCCTAAATATTCAACCATCGTACATAAACTTTCTCCATAGATCAAAACAACCCATTTTGGGTCTCTTCTTTCGCAATTGTGGGGAAAGCACAGACGATTTTCTCAGAAATTATTCAAGATCTTGATTCAATAGATACAAACTAGAATATAAGGAAATTGAAAACTCACTAAATGTATTTTTACAAGTTTCATAAGAAAATGCAGAACAATCAATTTTACTGGCCGGTTTCTAGTGTTAATCTCCAGTTTATTCTATTCTATCGCGGAAGACACGTAATGTACTGCTACAAGCCAATTTCATTGAAACTCAACGAACCCTACAGACCAGTCGATCGCTCGGTCTTATCTTTAAACAATTTTTCCAGTGGTCCATCAATTGTGTTGTGTAGAAGATTAAAAGGGGACTCAGCGCGATCATCAAGAAGCAATCGACAAAATCCTCCCCGCGGTCCGATCTTGCCGGTCACCGGCGGACTAGTCAACGGAAAAGAACAAGGCATTACCTCTACGGTAGGTGGCGTTAAAAAGACAAGAGACCTGACTCACCTCTTCCCGCGGGCAACCATGGAGGCGTTTGTTCAGTTCGCGAACGGATAGGGACATGAGCAGCTCGTCGTTCATGAGTTCTTCCTGGGGGTTGCTGTTGCTACCGCAATTCGCGTAGAGGGCGTTGCCCGGCCTGTGCGGCGGACTAGGTCCACCGGCACCGCAAGAACTCACTGAACAAACGCTCATCGGTCTCCCCTGTTGTTGCATCTGTATCCCCTGCATGCTGTCGTCCATAACGGACATTCCACATTTGCCCGCGGGAACCATCCCGCCGCCTGCACCCGCGCCCCCGTAGCACTCTATGTGACTCGACACCGCGATGTATCCACCTGCGACAATAACATTTGTCGTCTTTGAATCACACGTTTACACCAATCGAACGAATACTCGTTTCGTCACCCCCATTCCGACTGTAGTGGAGAGAAAAATGAAATATGCGGTTTTTACTGTAACTGACGTTTATTAGAACTCTTGGCTGGATAAACATAGAGAGGACTCTACTCCTGATCTCGTCGCATTGTCTTATATGACAACAGGCGCGGCCTTTGACCGTGTGTCTTAGATTATAAGAGATTGGCGGTTTCCCGCCTAAATCTCCACCGCCCTATGAGACACCTAACCCTAGAACGTTCTTGATTCCAAGACGTTCCACAAACTTCGATCACATGGGAAAATTAGAATTTAAAAAGCATGAGCGGTTTAACGCGTTTGCTGCCAGCGCTTATTTCAGTGACGGTCTCCTCAATTATAATATTTTCTTCAGTCCAATAAATCTTCTAAAGAGAATATTAGAAAAATAAAATTGAAACTAGTTATTGAGTTCCGAAATGTAATGTCGTAGTTTATAATTCCTAACAACAATATCCATAGGATTAATTTCATTTCCATTATGTAAAATGTAGGACTACGGCCGTCACAAATATGTGACGCTGGTAGCGGACGTGTTAAAAGAAAGTACATCGATTGTTTTCAGGTATTGTTTATCTATTACATGATGGCTAGGAATGCGGGTTTAAGACGCGATACACACTATTGGTCAAGGCTTGATCTGCTTTCGGTCCGCTCTCGGTTCGATCGAATATTCTTCAGTTTTTTATAAGATATGTGTTCATATTATGAATCCTGGTCCAATTTCGGTTCGATCCTGCTCTATCTTTGTTCATCGGTAATAATAGAGAAGGGAAGACTTTGAGCGAAATGTGAGCAAAGCGACAGTGTGTATCGAACCTAACTGGTCAGCTTCTTAATTTGGTATTCGTTAATACAGATACACGTAACTAGTCAAAACTATCGGTAGAACACATGGCGAGAGACCTTCGCCTTTTGTCGTTTCGCCAGCCATCGAGTGGTAGACGGACAATAACAGAGAAACGTAGTCTTTCTGTCCCACGGAAGGAAGGATAAGAGAACTCTACGTCTCTATTCTTCCAAAAGAATTGTAACGACATTTCCCCGCAAACCGCTCGCGTGCACTTGGCCTAAGGTTAAATGCAGACAAGCAGTTTGCGAGAAAATGTCGCAGCGGAGGTTATATTCAACTGAGAGTTCTTTGCAAGCGTTCCGTTCTGTTATAGTAACATTCCTTTTCGATTGCGAATAGATGCACGAATAATTTTAATGATATGGCATAATCAAATATAAAATAAAGTAATTTTCGATTACTACCATTGTTCCTAATTGTTTACTGTTGATTTGTGAAGGAGGACAGTGAAACTTGACTCGTGTGACACCCAACGTAGCTTTAAGCTTAACACGATCTTAGCATTTTATCTACCGGAAACTTATTAACAGACGTTGCGTAACGTTGTATAAACAAGATTTATTGGTTCACGTCTACTAAGAAATCCTTAACTTTTAATCTCTAGTTTCAAAAGACCATTAACACTTCGACCACCTGAACTTATATGAAACAACTTCCTCTATAAACCGTAAAATGAATTCCTCCCGTATGCAAGAAGGTTAAGATAACAATCGCTGTGAAAAACCTTAACTCGTCAGATTCTGTTTCGTTAGGAAAATCGCTTCATCAGTAGACTACGGATGTCTATGCGTTTATAGAAAACCCGCAAGTGTAAAGTTGCCCAGGATACGCGCGACAAGAAAACACATCCAACATCCAAAGTATGATTTTTATAATATTCCCCAGGAAACACCATTCCTCATTGCAATTCTATTTCGCCAATTACATTCTTAAAAATTTGTGTAAAGGTCCGCGGTCCAATTACGAGAAACTTGCGGTCGAGGTCTCAAATAACCGCAGGTAAGTGATTAGGATCCCGGTCACGCCACTCACCGGTGTGTCTAGGGTGTCGCTGCAGGTATTGCAGGTCCGGGAAATGATGATGCGCAGGTGTCGAGGCCCAAGCCTCGTGATGGGGTTCCGGTGTTTGGTCCTGCGGACAATGAGGCCTAAGGTCGAGCGGTTCCTGTCTGAGGGATTGCGTCAACCAGCCCATGCTTCCGGATCCCGGTTGCATCTCGTCCTGCACCAGCGAGCCCGGCTGCTGCAGGTGCAGGAAGAGGCCTCTCTCACGTGAGTCCTGCTCGCCGCGGTGCAACTGCAATGGCGGCGGCGAAGCAGAGACCGGAGGCGTGTCCGGTGGTGTACCAGGATGCGATAGGGTCGTCAGGTGAGAGGACGCACCGGGCGGCGCCTTCACCAGGACACCGTGCTGCACCTGAATGTGCGGTTGTCCGTAAAGCGGATGAGGCTGCTCCAGTTCGTGCGCCGGCGGCGTCAACGGCGCCAGAGCTAAACCTTGCGCCTGGGCCTGATGAAGCTGCACTACGCTACCGTTCACCATTGGAGAGCTGATTAGTACCTGTAGATAAACCGAACGATTGATTCGTTAGAAGCTTACGTGACCATTTTGCAATCTTTTTCTAGTAGAATTATTTAGGTATACAATTTAGATTCATTGATGTCTAGAATGCTTTTTTCTTTGGATTTTTCGGGGAAACGGTTGGGTGAGTGTAGGTTGCTTGATATGTTTTAAGGGTGTGGATGAATTAGATCTACTCCTTAGCTAGTAGATAATTTGTATGTGTTGAGAGATAAATGTGTTTTGCAGGCAGCAGGCAAAAACTGATGACAATAGTCATGTGAAGACATTTATTACTTTGAGAATTAAGGTCGCTGTAGTTTGACGATTATAGAGTACTCCTTTAGATCTTTCGTAGAATGTTCAAGGTTTTCTAATTTTTGGAAACACTTCATTTATTTGAAACATAACGAACCTAATAGATCTATAACGCATGGAAATGTGCGTGGCTCGCGAAGGAAACTTCTACTTAATATTCAATTAGTCACGCCATTTGATAGTTTTCATTCATAAGAGTGCAGTCGCAAGCAATGATCCGTAAAATACGTGGCTTCGTGCGCGATGACGTTATTTATAAGCAAATGAAACTTTTAAAATGTATATTTCGTGCGAAATGAAGACCTCCGCCAACGTGTCAACCGTTACCCACCGTTTAATGCATTTATTATTTGTCCGCCGACGTGTATACGCACTCGGCCAACTGGTGCAGTGCTTTTTTCATGCAAATACACTGCATTATAATTTCACGCTTGTACAATGAAAACGGCGCACGTGACTCCATTTACACGCGCGATATCAACGTTGGCGGAAATTTGATGTACGTAGCAGATAATCACGCACGTGAATAAAGTCGTCATCCCTGTATTCGCTGGCTACGTACGAGGTGCCAACTTATGAATGGCTTTGCAAAACTTGTGGAAACAAAATGTTGAAAAATACGTCACTGTGTTGGAGATTTTTATACTAGATGCTACTATAAGAAATAAGCATTCTAATAACTTGTAATGGATAAGTATAGGAAGGGAATTTACTTGTATAGTAATAGTACATTTGTGCGGTCACTATTATTTTGCATTTTTATGGAAATACTATCATGATATGTCGCTTAGCTTTTGTGAATTGCAATTTTTTTATTCTAAGTTGCATATGACATAATGTAATATAGTGTCACTGTAGAGGCAATATTTATTATCATTCAATAATATTCATCTTCCAAATAATCTTGATCAATGATTATCAATAAATAAATGTTATCGGACTACGCAAGTAAGAATACTTTGTTATAACTTTGCTAATACAGAAAAATAACCAAATTTTTTGTGAACCATATTCCAAAGACTTTTCGCAATATCAGTTTTTCATCGTGGAACTCAAACGAGAAGAAATAACCTTCATGGTATTCATGCATGAAGATTCGTTATAAATTTCGAAGAAGTATCCTTTGCAGTGTACCAAAATATAAAATGAACCAAAACACTTCAAACATAAGGTTTAAAGAAATGTTTTACATTAACGATCCTTAATAAAAGTAGCATGTTCCTATTAAATACTACGACCCTACACCAACTTTTCCTTTCTCGAATTACATTCAAAGCAACTTCCAATCAAGACCGAGTCAAGAATACCGCCTTCACCAGTGAAAAGTTACCAAGCATCAGATTATATATCTACGCGAATCCGACAACCGATTCTTCCATGCACAAAACACAAAGCGAATTATCCACTCTCCAAAAACCAAACGAACGGAAAGCGAATGACCAGTAATCAATTAGCTAACGTTACGCTCACCATTTCGCGCACCGCAGAAACCAGAATTTCTATTCGATACCCGTTTCGCAGGAGAATTAAAGAACGAAGGAAAGAAAGGGAGAAAATGGAAGGAACGAACGATCGGCGAGAAGAATCAAGACCACTAACCTCGCGTTTAACGTCGGCGGGATCGAGATGATCGAGAACGAACTCCTGTACGTATTCCCTAGCGAGATGGTCCTCGGCTTCCATCTTAACCTCGTCGACCTCTACCTCCACCTCCTGCGCCTCCACCTCCTCTACCGTATCGGTTGCGGCCGCATACGGGTGCGTCTTCTGGCTGCCTCCGCCACCTCCACCGCCTCCTCCACCGCCACCGCCACCGTTGTCCTCGCCACCTCCTCGACAACTCGTCACCGTTTGTTGCGTCGTGACCACCTTTCCGCTCGGCTCCGCCTAACGACCCGATATGCCACCACTCGCGATCTATTCCCCCGGCGAACGTGACACCGATTTAGGCACGCCACGTGAGCCGAACAGATCGATGCTCACCCGGCTCACTCGATCTTTGCCCGTACCTTCTTCTATTATCCTCAACGATACTCCGAGAAAATCACCAATTACGAAACCACCCGTTTAAAAAGTCACCCCTTTACAACAGACAGCCAAACGTCGGCTAAACCTTCAACTCAAGAATCGAACAGCCGAAGATGGATTCTCTTCTTTCCTTCGATTTCTCACAACTTTTACTAGACTGACAACTGTTCCAGCTTGTGTTCGAGGACTTATAGTCAATCACTGTCAAACTAGGATACAATAAATCGCACCATGGTTCTCCAGTGGAAAGACGTGTCTTCGATAGATCTAGATCACTGTTAGAAGCGTTCCCGTGTGTCCTGTGGGATGTGTCGCCGATCCACTGTCTACACTGTCACCCTTATATCACTTCTTACCCCGGGGTTCCCGCCAAAAATGATCCCGAATCCGACGGGACCTTGTTCAGCCTAAAAGGATCCTTCCTTCGGGGGTATCTTCTAAGAGGTGGTCGCCAAGGCTGAAGGGTCGCGAACACGGCAGGCAGAAAATGATAGCGGATACTGAGAAACTCGCTGGTCGCGGTCCGTTGCGCGCACGCGATCGCCTCGCTACGTGGAAGAACGGAGCAGAGACAACGGGCGAAAGGGAAAAAGAAGACTCGCGGGCTTGGCAGCGCCGAATACGTCGTCCGAGTGGTGACTGGTTCGCCGATTGCGGGGGAGAGAGTACGCCTTTGCGCGCAGGACACAGTGACGTAGCGGTAGGCGTGGCCGGCGTTACTCGACCCCCCGTCGAACGCCACGATTGGCTCGCCGGTGAAGGAGTCGCCATTTGCACGCTCCTCTGTCGCCCCCACCATCGCGCACCACCTTGCCGCTCCCGGAACGGATTCCGTTCCTCCACGGAGGCACCATTAATTTCTAAAGTGATTATTATAATTTTTCAGCGGGCCGCGATGCTCCTGTCCGCCAACTCCCACCCCCTCGCTCCAAACCATCCCCGTTTTCCGAGCGTCCGGAGCCCCTCCCACGATCCTTCTCCGAGTCTCTCTTTCTTCGGGATTTCAATTTAGCCTGTGGTGGCCGGTATATAGGGGTGACCCGTTATCGCGCGACCGCGATCTCGAATCGGTGGCTGGATGTAACCTGTGAGATCCTCCGAGGGCCGAGACCGGCTCACAGTAGTCGGGGTACCAACGATACACCTAGAGGAATGCGAGAATTTAGGAAACCGAGAAATGTAGTCCTTTTGAGTTTAATATTTTGTTTGATGTACTTTGTGATGTATTTCTAGGGGGGTTTAAGGTGTCTTGTTGGATACGTTTAAAGTTTGGAACATTGTTTAGTGACAATAATGTTAGAATAATTTTATTTTTAACCTGTTAACTGTGTAATTTAGTTTGAAAATTTCTCGTTTCGCGTACAATAAAAACAAAAAATGACGCGTGCACTCGTTAAAGGCAGAAGGAATGCACCTAGAGTATATTTTAATGAAAAATCAAGGAAAAACAAAGAAGAATTACATGTTTATCTGAAAAAAACAATTCATCGTTGAAAGAATTAATATCGTTTCAAGTTTTAAGATGACGTGTATACTCGTCAAACGCAGTTAACTGGTTAAGTGTTATCAGACTTTCTATTTTGTGCAATTTTTGTAGCGATTGCAAATAAAATTTATAGGAACAAACTTTCTTCTAATTTATGCGAAGACTTCTAGCAAGTTATTCATATTGGTATTCTTGATTTGTTTCGTATGAAATCTAATTTCTAATAGGATAATAAAGTTAATAAAATAGGTTAAATAGATAATAAACTTGTATAACGCGGATATAATAGAATTCGATTGCCGATGCAAATACTTCCGTTCGATACGCGATCGAAACTACATCGATTGCACGCATTCCGTTGTTCAAGTAAAGACAGGGCATTGGCAGCGTGTGCACGGCGAAGGCAAGCGATGGCGCGAATCACCAACTCGCATCTAAATAGGTTTCCGCAAATGTCTACGAATCTACCCCTGCTTAGCAGTCTATATTCTGTACCCATTTCTCGGGTGGCACGACTTTAAAATGCTTCATGAATATCAAATTTTCGTTCTCTCGCGCGAGAGAGTCTTCCCGCCGCACCCTCTCTCCTTCCTGTCTGTCTCCCCCTTCCAGCCCTTTTTTTGCCCTTTCTTCCCCGCCCCCACCCGTTCGCATCCCTTGGAAACGAAATTTCTTGCGCGTGCAAACGATGTACTTTATTCGAAGTTTTAATAACCGCGCTCCTCCATCGTTGTTCAATTAAAAAAAATTCATAACGCGAAAGACGGATACACCTCCATTCTGTGGTAATTAATTATTGAGTAGTCGAAGCAACGTTGCTTGTACGATCAAATTGACAGCAACTTTTGGATGTGTCCTTGGCATTAACGATACAAATTCATTTATTTATAAAGACGTATAATAAGAATGTACAAACATGATTATACTGAATATCATAATGCCTTTCATTTTCTAATGTTGATTCAAACATTAAATTATGCAATACTTGAGAATAACGGACATTTAATTACATAAATCACACTTAAAAAATGTAGATCCTCTTAAGGATCTGTAGTCAACATAACAACTCTACGTACATAATCCTACAGAATGATTTTAAATAAGTGATGCATTAAATGGCAATTATTGGATCGAACAGTAAATGTTGCAACCACATCGCGTCACGTATTTCATAACTCTTGATTTAATTACTGTCACATGATTCGCCACTAGACAGCTGGATTTTTCTTTATACGACGCGCGTGTGACTTATCAATCTACTGTAAAAGAAGGAAAAAAGTCATACGCGCGTATCGATTCAGCGACGCGTCGCGTGGCGATGCAAAGGAAAAGATGTGATTCTGTTTCCGGAATTCGAAGGAGGAAACGAAGAAAGCTTTAAGGTCTATCCGTGCTTTAATCCGGTGGGCCAAGGTGACAGGACAGACAAAATTTTGTTGGTCTAGACCGGCGAGTGTCGCAAAGACCTGAAATAGAACGGTGAGCGACGACGATAGGATTGGCCATTTTGTTGAGCGAGGAATTCGTCGACGCTGCACTTCGACATCCTCCGGCTGCCGTTTTCTTTTTCGTTCCCTCTTCGTCATTCGGCCTGCACTCGATACCGCTCTCAGTTTCTCGGCATAACGAAGCCGAAAAATTTTCCACTGTCCGTCGGTCACGCGACCGACGTGGCAACCGTTCGAATCGCTTAAATCGATTTTCACGGTAACGATAAAAATTCGATCGAGCCTCCTTATCCTTCTTTATATACAACAAACGAAGCCATAACCACGAGTGACATAGCTTATGCTATTATAATAATTAGTATCATTACAATAATAAGAATTGCGATTTCATTCGCAAACATTTAAGAAAATATAACACTATGCAACGTTACCAAACATATGTTTCTACAAAATTTCAAAATTTCATAGAATTGGATTTATCCTTTGAAAACGACATGCTTCCTCGCCATAGCTCGAACACCCCAAGAAGCCCAGCCAATGCTCCACATTATTTTGTCTCGATCGACAACGTTTACAGTGCACGCGTGTTCCCGCGCGATGCGCGTTGAACTCTCAACAATAACGTGCACACGGAGAACGCAACAAGTGTGCATCATCAACATCTATTTATAACGAACTTGACATTGTAGACGCTCGGTTAAACATCATGATTACGTAACGAGTCGCTGATCGAGCGACAAATGTATCAAAAAGAAGGAAAAAGAGTGAAGAAAAAGAAGGGGAATCAGCACAGACGAAACCGATTTTCCTGTACTCGTAATCCTGTCCGGTTGTTATCATACTTTTACACCGCGGGTTAGGTCAAGCGGTTGATGTATGGAACCCGGTGAAACGTCTGGCCCGTCCGGCGCACAACGAACTTTACCGCGAGATTTACGGCGAGCAATTGCATTCGAAAACCAAACAGGGAAGTTCCAGTTTCCTTTTCGTCTCCCTCCCTTTGCCCCTTCTTCCCTTCCACGTCTTCGTCTCCGTCCGGGAAGGAATGGTCTCAGTCCCCCCGATCTCAACTCCAACGCCAATCTCGGTCATTTATCCATCTCCGGTGGACTTCAGTCGTTCATCGAACGACTCGAAATTACCGATATATCCAGAACTTTGCGCCGTTATCCTTCCTCCCCGGCCGCCGCGGCGCGGGGGAACCGACCGTTTCCTCCTCGAACGAGGAAGAAAGAGCGCCGGGGAGAGTAAATAAAATCGTCGACACGAGGCATTGATCGGCGAATCAAAGACAGGCGAATAAGATCGTAACCCTGTCCGCCGACTAATTCGATAACCCTGCCTCCTATCGAGGAAAGTTCGACGGAGCGTGCACCGCCTGGTATCTGCTTCACGATTATAAATTTTTCTGCCGGTACCAGCTCGCTCGTCAACCGGTTCCCCTCGTCACGTGAATGATCATCGCGTTCCAAACGGTCGCGCGAGGAATTTTCGAGTGAAAACGGCCATAGATTCCCCGGTTGATTGCGCCCCGGTTCAATTACGGAGAACCTTTTTACCTGATGCCGGCCGGTCGTATCGTGTACGATGTACAAAATTGACCGGCCGGTCTTTGCCAAGATAGCGTGGCACTACTATCGGGGTCGGGGAATTTTAATACCGAGCACGAGTTCTCTCAGCGTCATTGCCATAACATTCATTTCACATTCTAGAGAATTCTTAGATAATAAAGTTACGAACAGCGGACTGTTTCAGGATAAATACTCGGGCAATACTTGACCGAATATACGTGCTACTCGTGTCTATAGGTTTCGTCGGGTACGTCGTAGTCGAGTGCACACATTGCAATGGAATGAGATTCTGACGTACCTTCGATAGTTTAAAAATGCAGTGGAATGGAAAGGACACTTAGGTGAAGATTGAATAGTTTCTATTGTATATAAATATTTGTGAGTATTTTCTCAACGATTTACCAATTCTTTACAAATCTCCTCGAAAATCACGTTTCCTGCATCCTCATTTTAATTAATACACTCGACATTGATAGACAAACATTGTAAAATGGGAGAATTGGAAGACTAACTTTGAATACATTTTTAACGTCGTTCGTTCTCACGAACTTGCTAAGTTCTAATACCGAAACTTTCTTTCTAAAAATTGATTTTACTAATCGTCAGCAATCTAATCATCACGAGTGATTACAGACAATTCATAGTTATCCCACAGACACTAGATCAAGTCCCCCGTGAACAGGGTGTAGAATGGAAATCGAGTTGACGGTAGCCATGGACGACTCGCGAGGCGTTAATCTATCCCGATGCAAATTAAAAGTCATCAGCCGGGGCTCGACGGTCCTAAGGAGGTTAAGTTTATGAACGCGCTTCAGGATGAGACTAAGACCACGAGAGGAGCAAGAGTAAAGGTGGCTGGCACCGGTGGGGCGCGGCGGAGGAACGAGGGAGAGTGCTGAGCCAGCATAGCCGGCTTGCCAGCCTGCACATCGATACCAACCAGTCAGCCAGCAAGCCAACCTACCAATGAACCCACCTACAGTCGATAGAAACGTTTTTCCTACGGGAAAGCGTTACATACGGGATAATTTCGGGAAATTGAAAATATTCTGACAAGCTTGTTCCTTGATTTCTCTTGAAGGATTCGACGCGGGACGAAGGATTAATGAGCATTCGATTTTTCGATTTGCAACGTGCAATGAAGTCCCTTGGTGATGATCTTGTGCGGAAAAAATGTAAATATTATTCAGGTCGATTGAAGGGAAATGATATTTAATAATAGAATCACGACAGCTTATTCATTTTATAATTATGGACATCGTATTTACTTATTATTATCAGTATTATGGTACCGGTTTCTAATACAATATGGATAATTTCGGTATCTTCTTGATAGAAAATTAAACTACATTTTTCATCTCGAACGCGGCGGAAGAACTCCGGGCGAAGACAGTAGTTTCTGGTGCGACTGATCTTACAGTGAAAACGGCACACATGGGTCAGACGTGACTCGTAAGATAGGACTAGCACGCGTTTATACTTTCATGAATTTCTATTCTCACTGCCACGAAGAATATAATCTTTTGCGAACTTTAATAATTCTATTACATGTACAATATTATACAATAAATATCATTGTCTGCACAAATGATTACACTTTAATAAATGAATAAATTAAAATCAGTGTAGCTTTGTAAAATTTTCAATTAACTGTAGTACCACTAGTAGGAAAAAATTATTTCAATTTAATAACATAAATAGTTTAATATGTTACTGTTTGCGATGATTAAAATAACGTTACACCGGAAGTCCGCAAAACGAAGCGTCCAGCGAGCAGACAACGAAATCCGAATCGTTCGTAAACCACTACACAGAAGAGCCCCGTTCTTCTATATTAATATCAATCCCCGAAGGATCCGCGGATCCACTCGTAGCGTATTCCCAGCGTCCCGACACAAACTGATCCGCGGTGATCGGCCGGGTTTCTTGTGGTATTCGAGAAGCGGGACGCTATCCCCTGTTTCATTCATGACAGAGACAAGAGGGAGCGAAGAGGTCGAATAAAAACACGTGCACGCAATATAACAAACACAGACATTTATTCAAAGATCATATTATAAATTCTTATATAGAAAATTACTTCACAAAATCTCCTGAAAGGATAACACCAAAAATATCCAAACCACCAATACAACCAAAACAAGAGATCGAACGGACAAAAACATAAGTGACACAATCGTAGCTCAAAAGTAGATAAAATCAAACGACATGAGAAAATAGAACAACAAATTCATAAAGACACACTCAACTCCTCGCGAGGAACCTTTCGTTCCTGGCTCAAAGCAAATTAAAGTAACAGATCACCGTTTAATCTATCCTTGAAACTTCAATTCTCTCTTACAATTCTATAATATAATTTTGACGGGGAAAAAACGAATAATGGGAAGGAAGAGAAAGAGGGTGAACGAGGTACAAGGAGCATAAAGGAGAGATAAGAGAATAGAGACGGAAACAGTTGAAAATGTGTGGAGAAAGAATTGAAAGCGGCGAGAGAGATCGAGGGTTAGCAGACGACAAGGAAAGTCGCTCGGTGAAATGGAGAGAGAAAGAGAGAGAAAGGGCGATGGTGAAAAATCGTCAATGGAAAGGGACGAAGAACGTTCAGCAGGATAATCCTTGGAGTCATTTGTCTGCCGGCTGTTGAGACGCTCATTTGTTCGCGGCGCGATGACAGATGACAATGAAGTAGAGATCGTGCCACGGTCATAGAGCATGGGATGCCGTAGGTGGGGAACGGGCTGTCGAGGGGGATGGAAAAGGCAGCGGGCAACGATTCCCGACCCCCCTCCGCGTCAGGGAGCAGATCTGTTTGCCGTTCGTGCCTCAATTATTCTCGGATCATCGTTGTGTATCGGGCCGAGGAACAATCGAATCGCGGTATTTGTGTCGCCGTGATTAAAAACATAATGTTCCGTCCCAACGGCTCGCGGAGCCGGTGACGCGGCTGCGGGGGTGGTTTCCACTTCTCGCGGTCCTACCGATTTATTTCGTAGCCTCCTTCGACGTTCCCGCTTCTGGGAGCAGATCGAGCAATTTGAGGAAGCTCGTTTTAGTCAGTGATAGATTACAGTAGTGTAGGTGAGTTTATGCTTTTGAAAAGAAAATTACAATTGCGGCAGTTATACGGACTACCTTTGCTTTTAAGAAATGAAATGTTATTAATAATAGTAACGGCAATGATAATAATAGAATATTAATAATGTGTTATAATAAATAAATATTAACGGTATGTAATTACATTCTTTTGATTTTACGTAATTACATACTTTTGATTGTAAATTAGAAAGATACTAATTTCGATGTCTTGCTGGTTTTTGCCTTTCGAATGAAATATTTCTTTGATACGTTCATCAATGTTCAAAATTGAATTTGAGAAGATATTGGTTCTAATATAAATCGAATCTTTTGATATTTAGTCAGATTTATCTTAAAATGTTCGTCCCACGATCATGACTTTCGATGATTAAACATTTACGGAAGGTAAATGGATTTTATATTTTATTACCCTGTTTTTGTGTTGCGTTTTGTTGGTAATTAATTGTGATAAATGTCGAGATTAATGCTGATAGGAATAAGTACGATAAATATTTTTGATAGTAGTGTTTCCAACGATTAAAGCTCGGTTCATTGAACGCAAGAGACGTGCTGGATTTATCGGGGGAAACGGTTCGATCAAGTTAAACCGAGACGCAACATATACGGGACGCGAAGGGGATGAAACCGGACGTTGGTGCATTTAGCGACTTCCGGGCCGCGTCGGAAGTTCCGTCATATTTGTCACCAAGCTGTTATTAATGGCAAGTTTTTATTGTTTTAGTGAAGCCCGGGAGGGGTGGAAAACGAACGGAGAAGAGTCGAGAAGAACCATCGTTCCTTGTCCCAGGCTATTAAATTTAATAGCCAATATCTCCCCTGTGGCTAGCACATTTTATGTCTTTTATCTCTTCGTGATTCTTTCGAGATAAGCAAACATCGATCCGTTTGATTATAACAACCCTTTCCTGCTAATTTGAAGACCGCACGTCTATGTAACGGATCGCTAGCTCTAAAACGAGAGATCCAAGAATGAAATAACTTCTAAGGTACAGTGCGTTACTCACGTGAGCCAAGTCGGCTTACGGCTCAAAAGTGAAAAGCACAAGGGGACTCGGTCGCACGCTCCACCTCAGATCGCAGCTTGTCCAGTAACAAAGATGTATTGGAATTAATTCCGCCATTACTATTAGACCGAGCGTCGCGAGTGGACGTCTCCCCTTGCTCCTCTTCACTTTTGAGCCACAGGCCGGCTTGTCTCACGTGAGTAACGTACAGTAAACATTTGTCACTCAACAGTTTTATTCATGCCACACGATAACGTTCCAATGTAAAGAAACAAATTGTTGTGTGGGTAATTATTTGAAGACATTTGAAATTCTAGTAGGCGCCGATTATCTAAGCATTTATAAATGTTAATTAACACGAGCGCGACGTTAGTCCTTGAAGACCGATAATATTAAATTTAAGGAACAATATCTTATTAATTATACGATGTTAACAAATTTATTCATGCCTTTTGTAATTAATATCATTGAAGCGTTGTAGATAAAATAGATTTGTTCTGTTATGTCTGTTGCTTACGTACAAACACAATTTTTTAATTTATGCACCGCTTAAATGGAAAGCAGAGCAAAATGAGTTCCTTACAGAACCTTAAACATTAAAAATAAGTTTCTCGACTTGGTAGACAATTGTTTGCAGATTTACGATTAAAATCGAATTTCTTCGAGAAATCAGTGTATCTATATGAAATCTTCATACTTACGTCCTGGGGAATTGGAACTCGTCGATCTTCCCGATGAAAATCCCTAGAAAGATGTTTCCAAGAAAATTTATATTTACTGGTGATCACTAATGTAAAAATAGACGTGCCCCTGATATCTATCTAGATACGAAATGGCGTCATTCTACACGCGTCCCGTGCGTGCCGGCCGCTCGGCTTCGATGTGTCGCGTCGTTGTATGTACAACTCACGGCAATCCGAGCGGCGGAAGGGTTGTAATGGCATCCCTTCAGGAGACACCGGTATACCAGCCGAGTCACGAAGAAATCACTCGAGGCTGGGTACACGATCCTAGAAACCGGTCGGCATTCCCGGTAGCGACTTGTTAACACTTTATCATCCGTTCACGCATTACTAAATACGTGTTTTTGTTTATTACGGTTAATGACTATTGATCTAATGAACTTGTATTTATGCATGTATACAACACAAAAACATATTTCCGTAATTTACGACACATAAAGTAAATTATTTTTAATGCGACAACCATCGCATTGCGTTTAAATCGATTTACTTTCAGCGTACCGAAACAGAAATCATTTTCACTAAATGGTATTCAGCGTGTTTCATATCCCGGAATTACCGGGTGCTGAAGTGTTAATAAACCGCGCATGGCCCCTGTCACTTCGCGCGATGTCAACGGGGGTCTACTGATCGCCGTGCTTCCCGTTGCATCGCAATCTTCACCGATATCGTCCCCGCAAATACGTCGGCCTTCGACCATTCCGTCCATCGGCTGCATAACTTCGCCGTTATTTTTCCCCAAGATAAAGGATGACGCGATAATGACAGTCGGCGATGATGAACTTCGCTGATAAGACGAATATCGCGGCGAAGTATGAAGTGTCGGGAGATTATGTGTGCGACCGTTTTCAGTTATGCGGAATGTTTATTTGGTTGAACAGCTTGGAATATACGGGGTGGTCGAGAAATTAGTCCTTGCTCGGCCAATTGTCGCACGCGAAGTCCGCGACGCGGGATGAAATTGAAAAGTAATCACGTTTTGGCATTTATTGATCGTCGGAGGGTAAGTAGGAATTTCCAGCGAACGTATATTCATTTATGTGTTAATTCATTGATCTATCATCGAACCAGATGCCCAAAGTTACGAAATTTTAACCCTTTGCACTGTAGAGGCGAGTCTCAACTTATTCGATATAACAAAAATGTAAAATCGTATCTATAATATTAAGCTTTGCATAATGCATCTATATATGAAATATTAAATTAATATTTCTCATTAATTAGTTTCAAAGGATGTTGTCTTATCGAAAAATATTGAATATTTCTAGTCAAAAACTTTGAAGTGCAAAGGGCTGAGAAAATGTTTGTGTTGATTGGTATTTAAGGAGAATTCCAAATAGCACTGATAATAGTAATTCTGCGTGCGATTACGTATGAAATAGAAAAAAAACCAGTAAGAAACTGAGAACCCGGCGATGGTGTCGGAAGTACATCAAATTATGCGTCGTAGATTTTGACATAAAAGACGGACGAACCGAGCCGCGTCACGTAACGCGAATCCGCGGCATGATCCGCGAGGTGGATCCGCGAGGAGAAGGAAGAGAAGGCGAAAGAACTTTGGTGTCGGGTCGCATCTGGCATCTGCAATCAACACTCGGTTGGTTCCAGTGACGTCACGTCCGGCCATCTGCCGAATAAGCAGAAACCGCGTAACCGGACTCTATCTACGGCAAACGATTTCGAAAAAGAAGAAGAGCTGCCGACGCGCAGCACGTGTCCCGCGAAAAGGATATGGAGGTGTGGCGAGATTCCGTGATTCCGTCTCGAATCACTGTCTGCCCAATCGAATCCCTGTAATTTTATGATAGAAAAATGTCGACTGAACCATAATTGCCATTAGCGTGATTCCGGGCGAGATTGTCTGATCTCGTTTAAATTGACAAATATGTACGTTTTCAGTTGTTCTTAGCGATATACTGGATCTTTAACAAAGAGCTGTTTAACTTTTTCCCTTTATATGCATTTGCTTTCATAAATCTATTTAATTCTATTAAATATCAGTGATATTTATGTTAAAGCTCTTTTAAAAATCGCAATTCATCCTAACAGCTCATCCTATAAAATGTTGCAACTTCGTGTTACAATGTGATTTTTACGTAACACGGTTCAAGCCCCGAAGTGTAACATTATTGTACATTGCAATTCACTTGCAGTGATAAACTACGAAATATATCAAAGGTTATCTTGCTAATACGTAAATATACTAGCGTTCTCAATTACCATACTCTATCATTGTCATCCGCCAACCGAGTTCCGCCGAATGTTGAATAATGTTAATTTTAAAATAATTTTCAAGGATGCTGTTAGATTATATAGCTTCTTTATTTTTATGCGTGTCGATATTGAATTCTCACGAACAGGGCAAACATAAATGAAGGAAGATGTTATCGATAGTTCACGAAATCTGGTAAGTCCTTCGACCAGAATGAAAATCGCGGATTCCCTGCTATTTTACAAAATTCGGAGGGTACAGTTTAAAAAACAAAGGAGAACGAGCCGTTCACGGGTGTGCCGACGCGCCCCTCCCATGCGGATAGAGGAAAGACCGACGGGATTGATGAATCAAGGCAGGCCAAAGGGTTGAGAACAAACATCGTTAATTTGCACGCAGAATCCCGCTGGCTGAGGCCAAAAGGTCAACATTAACCGCGGTATGTATATGCTCGTCAAATACTCTGCATTGGACCGTGTAATCCAGATTCGCGGTACTTACTACCGGCGAAGTTTCGGTTGCTCGGTTGCTCCCTGCGCCCTTTCAGCCGACCTAATTGTCTAATTGGCAAATAAATCCCATTGTTTTCCGATGGCGCGATCGATATGTGCACCGCGGGAAACGCTTTTGTGCAACGCCGGTGAAAGCGGTTGCGGCATGGATCGAGCATTTTTTTCCTTTCTTTCGATTACCACCAGACGCCCAGTATCTGACACGGTGGGTGTCAACTACTTTATGTACCAATCTTCACTGGCACCCCCGTCCGTGACACAGGGTCACCCCTTGCAACCGCGACCACAAAAGATCGTCGAATCCTAAAGTGCCAGCGAGGCAGTCCACGTGTACACAGTTTGCCTGAACAGCTTCAGGAATATTCTTTCTTCAATAAAAAAATGAAATACCAGTAAATGTTTATTGATTATTGACTACTGTTTACTATCTGCTGCAAATATAGGTTTGTATAGATGGATACGTCTGTGTAACTGTTATTGTAAATGCAAATGTATTGGGTATAGTTTTCAAACTTATCATAAATGCAAAAAATTTGCAATTAATTTATTATATTTGTAAGATCGCAATCTAATGAACATTAATATGTTTCGATATTTCCATTTCTGTTGTCGCAATCATCGCTAGATGGCTACACGTGTTATGGGGTACTCAACAGTTGATTTTATAGTTTGCATAATGGCCCCTGAATTCTTAAGGGTAGGCAACCAGCCTAACGTATGCACACGAAGACAATATATTAACAGGGTTTCGTAAAAACAAGATAGTGTTACAAATATTTCAGAATGGATAACTTGTATTAGCTTGTAGGAAAATAATTTTGCGAAACGACGAATTTTATAAACCACATGTAAAAATATATATAAAACGAGAGAAGAAGTATCGAAACCCAAGCACACTATTTCCAATCAAAACTCATAAATAGGTCAATATTTATAGGGTACTTAGTTTTTTCATTATTTCTCTGATGGTAATTAGTTAGACATTTCTATTTTGTATTTTATTTTCAGTATTAAATAAATATAAATAACTTCAAAAGGAGGGTAAAATCAATAATGAAAACGTATTTATTTCACTTTGTTATAGTGAATGTCAGAATAAGAATATATCAATTTTAGTAAATTATATTTAATAAAATAATGCTATATTAAATTGTTAGTATATTGTTAGTACAATAATTATATTTATTGCAGTTTTGTTCCCTTGTACATGTCAATGCATCCTACTGTGTTCCGAAGTATTACGGGGCTGTTAAGGACTAAGCGGTGAGGCATACGTGAGTGGGGATGAAACAGTGGGATGGTGAACTGGAAAGAGACAGAGTTGAACGATTATCGGACAATAGTTTGTTAGTGAGGCTCACGTACTGTATTGTTCTCTGGAAATGTGGATTCAGCTTCACTCCGTGATCGTTCCTCCTCTACGTTTAAATCATTTCAATAGATACAACTGATATGTATCTAATGCGCACAATAATTAATTTTAATTGCATTAAGATTTTTTACATTTCAATTCATACGTTTTATTAATGAAAAACATTACAAATATTTATAATTTAAATTATCATCTGAATTAAAAAATGATTTAGACATTTGGTTCAAAGTTACATAGTACATTCATTAACTGAATTTAAAAATTTTTTATTTAACCATTAAGTAATTAAGAACTTATTTTTAAAATCGATAATCAATCTCAATTAGTTTACAGTCCAAGAATAGACATAATGTTAACATAAAATACTATACACAATTTTGCATTTTTATATGAATTAAAGCTCTAGTTTTTTATCCAATATGTCACGATATTTACATATTAGACTGTGGTTTGTGCATATGTATTCATTTCACGGAAATACTATATGTATGCATATATTTGTTTGTAGTTGAACATTTGTAATAAAATATATAAATTATCTGACACATATACATATTCACATTAACGTGCGTGGCTAAGAATAAAATAACAAATTACCATATGTTTCATAATAAGCAAATTATATGTCCAAGGCCTCAATGGTGTAATCATTAAAAAATAAAAGTATAAAGTGATATCATGATACATTAATGATCAATGATTAACCATTTATCCGTAATTTGTTCTATCTGCTTTGTAAGAATTGGATTCCTCAACCGTATTTTTAGTTCTAACTTTCCACTTGTTGGTTTCCTTCCATCCATTAACTGTAATTACAAAGAGTTTCTTTTAAGTCAAATATTATTTCAAAGTATAAATTTAATATATCAAATCTAATACTTACAGAAAATGAATCATGAAGTACACATTGAGTCTCTAATGGTTGCAATTTAACTGTTACTGTACCTAACAGACTATCGCTTCTAAAGAATCCACTGCAAAAGACACACAATCATATAGAATAGTGAGTATATACACATATATTATCAAAGCTGAAATTTGATAGAACAAGATATACGTTGTCACAGCTTGCTCGTGCAATGTAAAAAATTGATATCAGACAAACTATGATATATATATATAGCATTTCAATATATATGACAATTTTCTTTTTACTTCATAAATAGATAAAAATTTCAATACTCTTTTTATGTATCAGCCAACTAAAAAAAAGTAAACAAAAAACATAGAACCCAATAACCAACAATTCTTAAAAAACATAAACAATAGCACATGTTTTGGCATATAATTTAGAAGCTAAATGCTCTTCAGAACTATGATTTTCATACCTTGGATGAGTGCAACACAGGAGAGGATTCAGCGAGCATCTGCAAGCAACGTACTAGTCTATTTATTATTTTTAATATTATACTTTCAATTATATTTACTTAACCTTGATAAAATTAAATTTAATATTTAATGAATTATATTTTACAATGTACAATAAAATATTATTTATAAGCATTATTGTTGCTACTACAAAAAAAAAGTAGTTATTTTTTTGTAACCTTTAAAATTTATTATTTTCATCTAGAATATACTATGAAAACAAAATTTATCATAAATAAATATTAATTAAAACTCTTGTTAAATCACTGTTAGTAATTACCCTTTCGCCCAGACTTGGCATTTCAGTGCATGTCTTTTAAAAGCCCGTTGACATTGTCTTAATTTACGATCGATTATACCAGTTATGGGAAATACTGCTTGATACTCTGGATTGCACGTTCCTCTAACAGTAGGCGTTCTATCTGTCGGAGGATTATCTGATGGATAAGGAAATTCATATATGACATATGTGTCCTCCTTAGTAAAGTTTATTCCCCTTATTATTGAAATTTCTATATCATTATCACTTAAATCTGTACAACTCCTAAAACATAAACACCATAATGACTTTGAAGATAAAGTCAATGCTATTCTCGTTTCTATCACAAAATAAAATAATACTGACTGAACTATAGTGTAAGTTTTTATTTCATAATGGTGCTGTGGCGGTGGCAGTGCATCACGTTTTCTAACTCTCAACATATCCAAATCTCGTCTATAGCCCATGGCTAAACGTTCCCATTTATTATATCCAGGTATGTCTTGTAATTCTTTGGAATGATCTCTGGTACATAAGCACCACTACAAGAAATTACAGGAATATTTGTTATGATGTCAATTTAAAATGTATACTATGCTTTTGTTATACCTTCATTTGTTTTATTAATTGAGATTCTAGATTTTTATAAATCTCGTCATCAGTTCCTGTAGCTTCTTCCAAACACTGTTCCCTATTCACTAACTCAAAACTGTCATCAATTTGACCAATTGAACTATCTGCATCAAGTTCAATTTTTGCTGAAGGAGATATTGGTATTGTATTCATATCAACTGGTAACCCTGATTTACTTGCTTCAATCAGCGGATCTATTCCTTTTGCTTGTCTTAAATAATTACGTGCCAACTCTAAATCTCCATCCTTCTTTGCATTAAGAGCAGCTTGTTTTAGTTCATGCTGACGTTGTTGCAGTAAAGCTAACTGTTTATCAGCACGTGTCATTTTCTGAGTTTGCTTTTTTCCTGGCAGTAAAAGGAAGCATAACATTAATAAAACATTTTAATAATAAATATTCGTAATAAACAACATGAAAATTGTATTACATACCAGTTTGTTTTCTAGGAGGAACAACAGGACTTTTTGGACTTAATTCATTCTCAGATGATTCTGGATCAGCTACTTTTTGTGGTGATGGTTTAGGTTCTATTGCAGTTTTTTCCTCTTCTACTGCAGGTACAGTAGGTTGTGTAGGTGCGGAAAGCGGTGGAAAACCAGGTGGAACAGGCAGTTCATCGAGAGGTACAGGTTTCCCACGGGCATGTAACTTAAGAGCATCTTCAAACTGTTTGCATATACGTCCATATCTTCGAGCTTTAGAAGAATTTCCTTCTGTTTCCGCAGTTGTTTTTGATCTTCTATACACTTCAAGTCGCTCCTTTAATGCAAGTTCTAAATTTTCTAAACCAACCGGCTTTGCTTCTATTGTTTCAAAAATCATTAATGACATCAGTTACGTTTATTTAATCTATATGCCTTTAGAAGTATATTAACTGATAAAGTATACTATGCAAGAAGAAAGTCATAATTGTATTCCATAACTTACCTGTAGATGGTTGTTCTGTGGTTGCTTCACCTTGTATTTCATTTTCAGTTTTTGGAAATTCTGGCGCAGGAGCCACAGTATTTGTTCCAGGTGTATTTGGAGATGGTGGCATATCCGATAAGTCAACAGAGTCTCCTGCATTTACTGCTGCTATGACTATATCGAATTGTTTTGCTACATTTACACACTGAAGTGCTTCTTTTAAATTACCAGCCTTTTTCCATGCTACTGCTGCAATTTTATATTCCTGTTGCCTGCTTTTTAATAAATTTAAAGTTTCGTCGTCTAAAGACTTTGTTGGAACAGGTTCTGAAATGTTACTCTCTGGGGGTGATACTGTATCAACTTCAACTGGAGTATTACTATTCTCTGAAAAACATGCACATGGTATACAACATATATAACACTATTTTCAACAAAAAAGTTAGCAACTATACTTTAAGCAGTACCTTGTGAATCTTCTTTGGACTTTTCTAATACTTTTTCTGTCGATTCTGCAACAGCAGAGGGTGGTAATTGTGGTGGAATATCAGCTTCATCAATAGGTTTTCCTGATTGAGCATCAGTTAATAATTCTTTAAGCGTTTTAATGCCTCTAGTATATCTTCTTGCTCGACCTAGTTCATTTTCCTTTTTTGCTTTTCTCTCAGCAGTTTGATAAAGTGTTAACCTTTCTTCTAATAGTTTTATTACACTTTCTACAGGTGTACAATCTACCTTTAATTCAGAATGTTGTGCGCCTTCTGTTACTGAATTTTCTTCCATTGGTGAAATTTTCTCAGATGACTCATTGCCTGTGATCATCCTAAGTTCACTCTAATGTAATATAAAATTTCTAAAATTATTTCAGATATAACTAGTTATGTAATTAATACGAAAATAAAGAATGTACATATGTTATAATTTTTACCAATAGTTCTGGATCATCATCCCCATCAGAAACTTCTTCATCAGGATCTTTCATACTCGCTGCTATCATTTCATCCAAATTTACATTAGGAAGTGGTTTTCGAGGTGCTAGAAAAAATATTTAAATAAACCATGTAGCCGTAGGTATTACAGTTTAACAAATATACGTAATGTACAATAAATACCTTTATGTCTAAGTTTTTGATTATCATCACTAGCTGTCAATGCTGCTAATTCAGCTTCTAAATCATCGTCATCGTCATCATGCTCCATCATATTATTACTTAAATCATCAAAAGTTTCTGGCACTTCAAAAATCCCATACTTTAAAAGAAATAACGTATTTAATAAAAAACTAATTGATAAAAGTAAGGTTATAAATATGTCTAAGATAATACCTGTGCAAGACTACCAGCAGGCCGTGTCTGGCGTTTTGATTTCTCTTTCTTTCCAAACATATTATTTCACGAAATTTACACTATCACTAAACAATTAATAAAATATTAAGAATATTAGTAACGCATTACGAGTTCAAAGCATATCTCACTGCAATGCATTCTACCAATATGAGTCACCGTTGGATATTGATAAGTATATACCTACATAACACTTGATATTCACATATCCTCTGAAGTATGTAAAAATATTAATATGAAATAAGCTGTGTATAGGTATATAAATCAAATTACTTTAAAATAAGAACGTTACTCTCCATATGTTATCAAGAATAAAAAAAATTTGTTAGATATAACAAACATCATACCAAACAATTTGTTTATATTCCTTTACATTAATTAAAAATTTCTCCTTTCTTAGTTTATGAGTTTCAAACGCATTAATTATATTATATCATAATTATTTAAAAGAAAATCATCTTTAAGATCATCCTTTTTAATTTTTAATGTATACAATAACATGTATGTATGCTCGAAAAATAATTTATTGTATTTTATCAAATGCATTGAAATATTCTTTTATGGTACAATGAATAGTATAAAAAAGGTTCTTTTCAATATTGGTGAACAAATATATGTATAACATTACAAAGGTAATGTATTTATAATATGTCCATTGAAGTCGCTGAAAATTAGAAATTATTTTTAACGTAAAATTCAAAATAAATTTGAAAGCCGAATTTAAATAAAGCATTACAGAAAATTCAAATATATCACTAAATATCGTGCAAAATGAACTGCCATCTGGAGTTAAACACCAGTTTTTTGTCATCTGTAGTAAACTTCTCACCGAATAGTCATATGATCGTCACGGGAAAGGGCGAGTCCGATTTCGATTTTGACGGATCTGTGTTTCGTGTGGTGTAGTTGTAAAATTCTAACGAACGATCTTCCAAAATGAAGGGTTGTATGTTCAATATTGATGGGGGATACTTGGAAGGTCTTTGTCGTGGATTTAAATGTGGAATTCTTCAGCAGAGTGACTACCTCAATCTTGTACAATGCGAGACCCTTGAAGGTACATTACATTCGACAATTATACTTTTCTTTTGACATTTCCAATTATTTTCAATCGAATTATTTATTTATACAGATTTGAAATTGCATTTGGCGGGTACTGACTATGGTACCTTCTTGGCTAATGAACCATCACCATTGTCAGTCAGTGTAATTGATGACAAATTGAGAGAAAAACTTGTTCTAGAATTTCAACACATGCGTAACCATTCTGTTGAGCCACTGTCGCAGTTTTTAGATTTCATTACCTACAGTTACATGATTGATAACATTATTTTATTAATCACTGGCACTTTGCATCAAAGACCAATTTCTGAACTGATCCCTAAATGTCATCCTCTTGGCAGTTTTGAACAAATGGAAGCTATTCATGTAGCAACTACACCTGCTGAATTATACAGTGCAGTCTTGGTGGATACTCCTTTGGGTATGGTCCAAAAATATTTATTTATTTCTAAATTTCTTTTGAAAAAAGTTTAAATATAATGTTACTTTATTATACCCATAATGTTTCTACAGCTCCGTTTTTTGTGGATTGTATTTCTGAACAAGATTTAGATGAAATGAACATTGAAATAATCAGAAATACTTTATATAAAGCTTACTTGGAAGCATTTTATAAATTCTGTAAAAAAATTGGTGGAACAACTGCAGATACTATGTGTGAAATACTTGCGGTACAAAATCTAATACTATTAAAATATTTGGTTTGATTTTAAAGATAACGCATTAAAAATAATTTATGTTTGTAGTTTGAAGCGGACAGGCGAGCAATTATTATAACTATCAATTCATTTGGAACTGAATTGGGTAAAGATGATAGGGCAAAATTATATCCACGCTGTGGAAAATTAAATCCTGATGGATTAGCAGCATTGGCAAGAGCTGATGATTATGAACAAGTTAAAGCAGTGGCAGAATATTATGCTGTACGTATACCTTAAATAATGTACTTTTTTATAAGATAACATTCACATATCTATACAAAAGAATACATTCATTCTTCTTTCGCAGGAGTACAGTGCTTTGTTCGAAGGTGCTGGAAACAATCCTGGTGACAAGACTTTAGAAGATAAGTTCTTTGAACATGAGGTAAATTTGATATTATTAAGAAATATTATTACTATATAATAAAGAATATCATCATAACTTATTAATTTTATTATTATAGGTTTGTTTAAATGTTCATGCCTTCCTTCAACAATTTCACTTTGGAGTATTCTACAGTTACCTTAAACTAAAAGAACAAGAATGTCGCAATATTGTATGGATAGCAGAATGCGTAGCACAGAAGCATAGAGCTAAGATAGACAATTACATTCCAATCTTTTAATGTTCTCTAATATTTTGTTGTATCAATTATTTGTTCAGGTATACAATAATACACAAGAAAGGTGACTCTTTCTCCTTTTTATTTCTCAATCATGAGTAATTGAAAAATTCTGCACAGTATTTCTGATTGTCAAAAAGGGGAAACTGCCAAATACATGCAACATATAAATATTTAATTCATAATTAAATAAATAAGGCAATTATATGTCTAGCCAAACTGAAAGAATGGTATTAAAAGAATTATCATTTAGCACTGTTATTATCATATATAACAAGAGTTTATATCATATAGTTGTATATAATGTATTTTATTGTAGACCAGTATATCTGTTGTGTCTTATATTATCTGATGTTATAATTACTAATTCCACTGTAATATAAAACGATATTATAATACATTCCATAAGATTGGAAAAATCAATTTGAATGATGTCTTACACGTGAGATTTGTTCATTCGTTAATAATTGTATTAAAAAAAAGTAAAATATTTTGTTGTGTATGTGGAAATTAAAAATACTTGTACAGACAACCACCATTGAACAAGGTTTTGCTTTAACATAATTACAGAACCACGACAGAACTATTGTAAAATGTTCAAATTTTATGATATTGAGTGGACTGTTCATTAAATAAATCCTCACCTTTCATATAACGAAGTTATTGTGTTGTATTCAGACAATATGCCAATGTTTCTATTATTATATTATAAATTTGTTTCACTTTACTTTTTTCTGTCTACTCTTATATATATAATTAATATTAAATATTAAATATTTAATACTTTTGGAAAATTCTGTAACTTTTATTTCATGACAGTTTATACTTGATCAATTATAAAAGTTACTAATAAATAACATATATTTGATCACTGCTTAATCACTGATTGACAAAGTGCTGTTTTTTTTTGTTTGTCTTCTGGAACATATTACCCATGTTTATATTGATTTTTAATTCTGTATAATATTACAGTTATTATGTAACGAACTTGATGATTTAATACGTAAATTAAATTTTTGTATAATATTCTACGCAATAAACGAAAAGACTAAGTATTTGAAAAATGTTCATAATACTTAAATATCTAAAAACTAAATATTTTGTATGTACCGTAAAAAGTTAAAATAAATGATTATTATTATTATTAAATATATAAACACACATGCAAAATTATAAAATTTTATAATCTAAATTATTTCGAAATAATTTATAGTGTCGAACTACAAAAAATGAGTATAATTTTTATAATGTATGAAATGTATCTAAAGTCTGCATTGTTTATGCTTATGAACAAGATTCTGTATAAAAATCTTAATATATTTATTCTAGAGCAGCCTTTAAATTCATAAATAATTGAATATTATTTAATGCACTTCTTTACTATTGGAAAATACAATATTTTAATTCAATAAGTTTTAAAATATAAAATCCTAACGAAAAATATTTGACATATGTATATCTACACATCCCCTTTTTTAAACAAATTTTTTTGTAACATAGATACACGCATTACATGTGTATATAGAAGTACATCTAAATACACAAATATATTATTATTTATCTTATGAAAATATAAAAAACATTAATATAATAATTATTAATGTAACTTTAAATTCTTTCACCAACAATTAAAATTTTATAATACCATTACTGTAATAAAAGTGAAAATATTTTCGAATTATCGAAAATAAACTTCCGGTATTTTTCGTTAGGATGTTTTCCAAATTTATTATATAAAAATAAAACACTGCTTATCTTCTACAAATTCGTTCATTTTCACATTGCATTTTTTCACCATCCGATTCTCGACTTCTCGCGGGATGTGTTTCTTCATTCATAGAGTTCGCATTAACACCTGGTGGTGGTGGAACGTTATTCACATGTTTCATGTTTGTATTATTAACTAGATTCGGAGGTTGGTAAGTTGCTAAACTTTTTAATCCAATTACTTCTGGATTTTCTTTCCAAAATCGGTCTGCAATGATGTCGTCTACTAGTGGAACCACTACTGGTTTTAATCGACCAGTTCCATCAGGTACTAATTTTCTTATAAGTGTGGTACCCTTTCGGAAAAGTGGAGGTTCATTATTATAATTTATACCAAATTCTTGAAAAAGCAATTCATTTTTGTGTGATGCTAATGTACCCCTAAGTTTTTCTTCTGCCTAAAAGTTATTAAAACAAGATTTAAAACTTTCTCTTAGTTTTGTGCATGCCTCATAAGTATATTATAAAACCTAAAGAATATGAATTTACCTGACTTGGAGTAAGTTTCGCTTTTAATACGAGATTCCAGAAACAAGTATTATATAAATTATTCACATGAACATCCGCTTGCCTCCAAGCTAAATAATCCCTTAGATTTTTATCAGTTGGATATAATATAACACGTGCGTCAAAGGAGGGTGGATAATATAATTCTTTGCCTCGAAAAAACCGAGGCCAATGGTAAACATATGCCGATGTAAACAGGGAGTTTACATTTGACATTAATTTAAAAACTGAAATAGAATAAAGTAAAATGTATTAAACATATAATATGAATGAAATGAATACAACAGTAGATTCTATTTGAACTTCATGCATACTCTATAGTTTTATTGTTTATGTTGATCATTTCAAATATGTAATGTTACAAGCTATTTTCTAATCTGTACATACCTCTTCTTTTGTAATGTTGTGTGTCTTTTCGAAAAACGAACGAATATTCGTCACTTTGACCGAAACCTAAAATGATTTCTTTGAAATCTTCCATAACCGTAATAGCCGCTCGATTCATCAATTCCAAGGCGGCTATATCGTTTGGTTTGGTAAATTGATGAGCATCGCAAAATTTTGAAAAATTTCTCCCATCTATTCTAACCACAATCCAACAATTTGGCAAACAACAGTCATCACGTTCGAATTCTTTTACATATTCAAATTTACTTTTAGCCATCGTTGTCAAACTTATGTGCCGGCTTATGACCACTTGTTTGACCAAGCTAATGATTTTCAGGAAGTTACTCTGCTTCATTCGTCTTTACTGTCAGAAAATACAAACGTTCTCTGAAACTGGCGAGTGTTGAAATCCCTTCGTAATTGAGGGTCACTATAGCTTGAGATGCATGAATTTTATTGCCAAAACAGAATTCTTTATTTTAATAATATTATAAAATTCTTTATTATACAACAAAGAATTTTTTTATACATATATTTTCAGGTACCCACGTGTACTTTTATTGGTTATGTAGATTCATATTGTTATTATATACAATAACATATGAATAAAATAAAAACTTGTACTGTTTTTAATAAGGTAAAATAATATCTAAGTTTAAAAAAGTAGTTATAATTTTTTACTAAAACATACTTTTTGTCAAGTTATTTTTCCTAAAATACGATACATCTAACTTGCGTAAACACGAATATTCTTATAAGATAAATACATTGACATTAAGTTCCAATTGAAACAGAGTTGGTAACCACTGTAACACAATGGATTTACACAAACGGTACGTGCATTTTCCAATAACGGATTTGTCGATATTGGAATTATTAGATACAGCATTTAAGGATGAACCATTTTCATTATTACACCGTTTAATTAAATATTATATCGACGAAGTAAACAAGGATACTTTGGATATAAAAAAATTGAAAACGTTTCGTACGATTTTATGTTACGAATATCAACTCCTATTTAATTCTGAAAGAAAATATGCAAGGACAGTATCAAATGAACTATGTTTCAACAAAATAAAAAATGTTTTATATTTGAGAAAACAATTCCAGAGTTTTACAGATTTATCGATTTTATATGATATTATAGTTTTATATACAGTGCTCTTTTGCAATTTACAATGTCTTGAACAACATCTAATGAATTTTCAAAAATCATTTTTATTAATCTCATTGGATAATGAAGACAGATCATGTTATATGAAAATACTGGAATGCTTTTTGGACTCATTGCAATTAAAACAATTGCTAAAAAATAATACAGAGTCACATTTAGTGGAAAATTTTTATTTGTATTATCAGAAAGATATACAAGTATGGCTAGAAATAAAAAGTAATAGAGAATGGCAATCTTTTGCTTCAATATTCCCAAAATTAATGAATACTTTTGGACCTGATAAAATTGTACCCGCTGTATTAGATTTTATTTTAAATAAAATGGATGATGTACAAGATTTACTTAGTGTACTAAGTATTATCATTGATGCATGTCTTTCTGAAAAGTTCAAAAATACAAGTTCAATATACCACAAGTTATGTTATACTGAAAACTTATGGTTAGTAATGATAAAAAGTTTAAAATCTCCTGTACAACAATACCGTAAACAAGGATTATTTATAATGAAACGAATAACAGATTTCATTAGCACTTTAAATGAAAATGCATTAAATTTGGAAAAAATTAAAACTGTACCATTTATATGTAAACAGTCAATTAAAACACAAATATTAATAAGTGATATTAGGCAAAAATTCTTTTTGGTACTAGAAGCTTTAGAAGAAAAGCAATATCATTTAATTGCACCAGCTTTAACACATATACCAAATTTAGTGAAAGGGAGTAAGGAACATGCATTGTGCAATGAGTGCTTCAGTACTACATGGTTGCTATTAATTTTTGAAAGAATGTTAAAGCATGAAAATAATGCTATAGTAAAGCAAGGAATACTTTATGTTTGTCGATTTCATGAAGTTTTATATGATTATCAATTTTTAAAGTTATTTATACACGTGTTAAATAATACGTTCTTATATGAATGTCAATTGTACCAAAAGGAACCAGAAATACTATATGAAATCACAACATTACTTGTACATATAAGAGAAAAAACAGTTGAATTTATATCTAAATTCCTAAAAGCAATAAGCGAGGAAATATGGGCTCCTATTCCGCTATTTTATATGATGTTAATTTTAAGAATAGTTACTAATAAAACTGCAAATTCTTGGGGAGAGAATGACTTAATTGCAATTAAATCTTTTGTACAGAAGAATTTACATGCGCATTCACGCATTTTAAGAGTTGCATCACAAATTGAACTCATAAGGACTGTTCCACTTTCTTTAGAGAGAATACATGATTTGAAAATTTTAATAAATATGTTATTGGAATTTCCTTCTAATGAAGCTCTTGTAAGAGGTTCATTTTCATGGAATATTATAACAAAATACTTAAAAATTGCAGTAACAGAAACAGAAGTATTAAGTTTTATTAAAAGTTTATGTGACGAACACTTACATCATGATACATGTATAAAAATGAATCCTGCAAAGTTTGCCCTTACTATTTTTATCTTGTACGATGCAGAGTTAATACTACATAAAAAAATATGTTTAGCAGAACAAATACTAAATTATTGGTTATCATTACTCAAAGATTGTAATGTAAGGCCTTATATCAATTTTGAACATATTCTTTACATCATAGAAGTTATGTCACATTTGCTTAATTTAAGTGCAAAGGAAAATAAAAGAATCATACAGTTACTCTCTCTGTATATTAACAATGCTTTACAATTTTTATTAAAAAATAATAAAAATATACCATTTAAATGTAATTACGAAGAAGTAAAAAAATGTATGACTGTAATTGTTTTATTTCTCAATAATGGAGATTTGATTCTGTCAAAAACAGAAATCTTGAATTATGTTGAAAAATTTAAATATGATAGTGCACAAATTCTCAAAAACATAGAACAGTTTACAAATATGCATTACATGTATGCATTACATATTTTATATTATACTCAAAACATATTAAATATAGATGCTACAGAATTTTATGGACAATCTTTGATAAATAAATGTCATACTTATATATCTGGTAATAAGGAAGATCAAATGGATTCGAAGGGAAAAATAGTCTCGCATTGCTATTTGTTATTAGCGAAACTTACAAATCAATTCTTATCGAAAAGAGAAGTAAAATTATGGCCAGAAAATATTGATTGGTTTAAACATATTTTATACATTTATGAAATGGGAGGAAATGAAATCATCCCAGAAGTAGCAGTGACCTTAAAAATAATTGTTGATAAAAGAGGAATAAATGATTCTGAAAACATATCAAATTTAGAATCTATTTTTACTATAATTTGGAAATCTACCTTGTTAAGTTCAAAAAATAAGTTGTACTTTTTATCAATAAAAAATCTTCTTGGAGTTATTATAAATAGCAATTTTCTGGTACTTCCGAATGCTATAAATCTTCTGAATCATGTAAGATATTAAAGTATTAGTCTCAAAAATGTAACATCTGTTACCTGATAATTATTTCATTAATTTTTAGTTTCTCAGTCAGCTACTTGAAGAAAGTAACAAAGTGCCAAAATTAAAGGCAATTTTATTGAATGAAATGAAGCTATTAAATGTATACTGCTTAAGGAATTTACAAGAACCATTATTACTGTGTCTTCTTCATGGATATGCACTTCGAAAGGACAAGCAAATAGAAAATCAAACATGCTCATATATTATAAAACATTATGAAAGTCTTTATCCACAACATATTTCAGTGATGTAAGTAGTTTCATTGTATCATTGTTTCATTTTAATTTCTAATTACTAAAATTTTCAATTTTATTAATAGAGATCATAATAATGACGCTAGTATCAGAGCACTTTCTGTTATACTATTGCACAAAATAATTACTACAGATGTTGAATTTATACCTGCATTTCTTCCAATCGTTTTACAGAAGTTAGAAGAGTATAAAAATAAACGATATTTTAATAATTCTTATGCACATAAGATGAAACATCGAATCATGCAAACCTTATTAATATTACAGCCTGTTCTGAATGAGGTAATAAGATATATAATTAACAAAATTGTAAATGAATTCCAATTAATAAAATTAATTTTTTGCAGATAGATACAACAACTGTAGTAGATCTACTGTGTAAACTAATGATTTTGGAAAGCAACCAACACAGTGTGCGATTAATGCAAGAATGGTTACTAATTAAAATATTTGTGGAGAATGAGAATCTTCGTCATAAATTATGGAAATTTTTTGAAGAGGTATTTAAAAAACTTGTTACTCAAGATTAAGATATGTAAAGCATATTTAAAATATTTGTACAGGCTATTACAACACGTCCAGGATGTACTAGTTCGATAGCATGTATATTTTATCATGTTGCAAAGTTACTTTCCAACAGTGATCAACGTACTTTTATTTCGATGGGAATACCATACATCGCGCATTGCTGCTTAGGACAGCAATATAATATGCGACTTTATAATGAAGTATGTTATACAAAGCATGCATGAAAGTTAATTAAATATAATTATGATAAATAATTTAAAATAGCTAACTATTCGTATTTCACATGTATAAAATAATACTATTAATATTTATGTTTAACATAGGTGATTTTTATACAACTGTTTAATATATTAGAAAGCTTAAACTGTGATAATATTACTAATGAGTATAGAGGATTATACAAAGCTATAGTAGAGCATTTTAAAGATGAAAATGCAATAAAAAGTTTAACTAAAATTCAAGATGATTTTTACCTTTCCACGTTTCATGCTTCAGACGACTATAGTCTGCAGGTAACATTGTTTAATTTAATAACAGTTTAAATTATAAGAATTTATAAAAATATAAATAACATTATCCTTTTTCTTATGTTTATAGACAATATATTTTGAATTACCTCGATTAACTGATATGGATCCAAATGAATGGATTTGTCCAGATGTATTTAAACAACTGAACTTTACACAAACTCAAAATCATCCTCTTCAGATGCTTAATTTAAACTCATCATTATCAGAAATTAAAACATCGTTATACATCATGAAATCCACAAGTATGTATCAATTATAATACATATTACAGAATATGTCTACATTTATATTATAAATAATCAAAAAATATTAATCTTTAAAACACAGCTGATTTTTCTATAAAACATTCTGAAATGAATATTGAAGAACTAAGTAATGTTCAGAAGAAAATTGACCCCTCTGTATCTGCAAATTTATTACATAATGACATTTTTCCAACAATCAGGGAATCTATTTCTCAGAAGAGAATATTATCTGATGATGAAGGTATTATAATTGTAGCATGTCTCATTGATAGTACTCCAAATTTGGGAGGACTTGCACGTACTTGTGAGATTTTCAGAGCGAAAGAACTAGTTATTGCTAATTTAAGTCTAATAAAAAATAAAGACTTTCAAAATCTCAGTGTAACAGCCGAAAATTGGATAAATATTACAGAGGTATTTGTTAACTTTTTACATATTTTCATGTTTTATATTAGGTGTTAGGAGAAGGTTGCTAACTTTTTTCTGAAACTTCGTTTATCAGCATAAAATTTATAGAGAAAGTCATGTTGATTGAAATAGTTTGTTACATTAAATATCAAACCGTCCATGTCATGAATCTGTTATTGAAAAATAATGTAAATTTATATTTTTTTATGCTGTTAAACACTAAGGTCCAGTTCTAACATCTAATGTAAGAAAATCATTAATAATTAATTTTTTATAATTTTATATTTTAGGTGAAGCCTCATGAATTGAACAAATACCTTTTGGAAAAAAGGAACATGGGATGGTCATTAGTAGGTGTAGAACAAACAGTTAATAGTACAAACTTATTAAATATGAAATTTAAGAAAAAATCAATTCTTGTTTTAGGGTAAGTAAATAAAAGAGATTAAAAAATTTCCCATTTTGTGATACATATGAATTCTTTTTTTAGAAACGAAAAGAATGGAATTCCTGCCAACTTGATACCTTTGTTCGATACTTGTATAGAAATACCTCAAGTTGGAGTAATTCGTTCATTAAATGTTCATGTTAGTGGAGCTATATGTATATGGCAATATGCAATGCAACATGTATTCTGTCTATGAATACTTATGAATAATATCCTACTTTTTAGTACTATAATACAAAATATTAATAAAAACATACATGAGAATTATGTAAAAATTTATAAAACTGAAATAAAAGAATGATGTAACAAAATAATATTAATATTTATTTTTAAAAATTTGAGTTTTTTTATGTTCATATATTTATGAGAGCATCTATAACTTATACAAATATTATATCTACATAAATGAAATACAATACATGTTTAAACATCGTATCCAACAATGTGTCTCTTTCCAATACATTCACCGATAAAGAACCAACATAGGACTTCAATGGTAACTAAAGTATTTAACCAGGCTTCGCGTACTGTAACTTCTTTGTATTTTCCACTTTTAGCAGATTGCACTAGATTTTGGATACCATTTTTAATGGCTGGAATATCAGAAATCTTTGGTGGTGCCAATTCTACTTTGCCATAATATGCCATTTTTTGGAGAACAGGCTTCGACAGTGTAACAGTAGCTGTAATAAATGCAGAGACATAAAGCTGATATCCTTCATCTAAATTGATTATACAAATAATTAATTAAAAATAAATATGCAATGCACTATTATTATTACTATTATATTTTTATCTGAGAATTTGAATAAATATTCTTCTTGATAAAATTGAAATTGATGTTATATAATAATCGATTATAACTAATTGTGATGGATGTGGTATTGAGAGACAAATATTGTTAATGAACTATTGAAAAAAATTAAATATGTACCTTTGCATAATTCCACTACTTTATTCATTTTTGATGCCATTTTCGATTCTTGAAACTTCAACCCTTTCAAGAGGACAGCCTATGTCGAACAATTGTCCAGTGCTTGCCGAAACTCTCTTTTGTAAAAGCTAATCCTCCATCTAGTGGAGACTTTCTAAAATACAATAGAAATTTTCTTATTCATAGGTTGTACACAGCGGATACATTAAACATAATCATTTATAATTTTTCAAACATTTCTCTGTTTTTATTGAAAAAATTAAATCCATTTTATCGCATAAGATATTGTATTTCAATTATAAAAACAAGTATATATAAATTAATGTTTGTAATAGGATATCAACTGTATTATGCGATATGAATATACTTTATAATTATAAAATTGTAAAAATAGAAATAAATTATCCGAAATTTTTGACGGCATTGCAAAGAAATTTATGTTATTAAAGTTAAAAAGGAAATTAATACATAATTAAAATTTTTTAAAAATGGACACCTAATATGGCGGTATCTTCTATACACAATGTGAAATGTTTATAACCTCCTACGATATTTTGGCAGCGAAATTTGTATCAAGCAATATTATTAATATTTACTAAAGTACGTGTTCATATAAGTCAGGACAGGGGTGAAACAATTATGATTTCAATAAAATTTTACTTATATATCAAAAATATAAGGTTAAATAATTTCGTACTTAAACATGTGCGAATGAATGTTCCAATGAATTGTTTCAATAAACAATGTACACATTATAATTTTCCACAATTGAACATGGTTAACAACTTCTCTACGACAAGAATAGTATTAAAAAGTAAAGATCGAGGTACGGATAAGAAGAAACCACGAATTGTGGACATTAGCCCCAGTGAATTGGAAGAGGTTGTGAATGTAGAACGCATGAAGTCAGAATTTGATAAAGTGATTGAAGATTATAAAGATACCTTGGTAAAAAATGTAGGTGTTCGTTCTAGTATAGGTGCTATTGAAGAATTACCTATAATATATGAAGGAAAAGAATATGAGCTTCAAGAACTGGCAGAAATTAGTCGAAAACCTAAACTGGTAGTAATTGATGTATCTGTTTTTCCTCAAATAGTTCCAAGCATTATGGATGTTCTATTAAAGTCTAACATGAATTTAAATCCACAACAAGAGGGTACTGTACTTTATTTACCAATACCTAAGTAAGTATGTCATATATTGATCATGCATTTATAGATCTATTGTAAAGTACTGACTTTGTTTTATAATTCAATAGAGTTACTAAGGAACATAGGGAAAAGTTAGCAAAAACTGCAAAAGCATATTTTATGAAGTCTAAGGATAAATTTACTGATGTACGGAACAAATATATAAAAAAAGTAAAAGGAAAAGAGAATGCTTCTTCGGAGTTAATTTTTAGAGTAGAAACTTATATAAGCAATTTAAGTCGTGAGTATATTAGTAATGCAGAAAAGTTATTGGAAGCAAAGCAGAAAGAACTACGAGGAGAATCATAATAATCATTCTTGTAGTATTGCATATAATTTATATTAAAATTGGATTACATATATATATGAACTATGCATATGGATTTGTATATTATTAAATTAATTCTATTTCAATAACTCTTTCTCTTTATATAAAATTTAATTTTTATCTTTTTTCACTTTGTTTTACCTAAGACTTTTGTGAAATTGATTATTTCAAATCTAGATTTAGCTATATTTGTCGATTAAGTATTATTTCTAACATATTGTAGAAGAGCATTGCATAGGGTTCGAGAAGCAGTTTCTAAAATCTCTTTTTTATGAAAACCTATACTCAGTCGTAAATAATTCTGACAAGTTTCTCTGTATGAAAATCTTACTCCTGGTATAGCTGATATTTTATGCTCTGTTTGACACCATTTAATAAAATTATTACCATCCATTCCTATAGAAAATAATATTTATCATGGTTATGAAAAAATTATACTTGGTAATGTACATTGTACATGCCTGATGGAAGATGAATCCATACAAAGTAACCACCTTCTGGTTGTTGGAAAAAACAGCATGTTGGTAAATAGCGCTTTAATGTATCACATACAGTTTTCAATCGTTCCTGTGAAGCAATATATATTTATAAAAATTTTCAAAATTTATGATTCATAATTTTTATCATCTTGTTTCCTATTATTCTTATTTTAAATACTTTTTAATATTTCTTTTATTTTTAAAGTATATTTAATTAAACTACTATAATATGCAAGAGTTTTTGATATACTCAAATATTTTTGATTTAGCGATGCAGTTTGGAAGATCACTGCAGTTAATTCATTCAGAAATGATTCGCTTTTCATTATGAAACTTACCATATAAATCTGAACTAGTTTATCAAGATATTCATCTTCAATTCTCAGATGCAGCAAACTTGCCACAACACCCGACATATAATTATTAACAGCACCACCACTGCGTAAAATCCCTCTAAAGATTTTTAAGTTTATGAAAAATATCCAGCGAAATATCTTAATATGCTATCTTTATACAAAATCCGTTTAAGTTTTACCATTTTTAATTGAAAAAGTGAAATTGTTAAATTTAAAATATGAAAATATAGAATTGAAAAGGCTGAGAAACCAAAAACATAAAGTTCAAGATGTAAAATTAAAGTTAGAAAAAGGAAGTATAAATTTGTAAATTGAAATTACTGAATCGTGAAATTGTGTAACTGCACTTACGATGATCTAAGGATTTTTACTAATCGTGGAGGACCTTCCATCCAACCGCAACGAATTGCTGGCGAAAGAATCTTCGAAAATGATCCATTCGATATGACATTGCCACCCTTGTATTCGGAATCCATTGGATCATCATAATAGTATAGTCGGTGCGGTGGGGGACCATTTCCATAATAAAGTAAATTGTAAACGTCGTCGCAGGCAACCAACACAGAATAATTACGTGCTATTTCGACTAATCTCTTGCAACTTTCTATTGTGAATTAACAATCCCAATATATAATTTATAGATTATTAATTATACGATAGATTAATAAAAACATAATTGATGGTTCACCTGGGGGCAACGTGCTACCAGTCGGATTATGGAAAGTAGGAATAGTGTAAAACATAGCCCAAAATATCTTCTCCTCCGTGTGAAGAAATTCGCCACTGATTTTCTCTTTGGCGACTATTTTTTCGAAAGCGTCTAAATCAACCATATCATTTTTCATCGGTACTAATACAATAAAAAATAAATGTTTGTTAATTACGCCATTTTTGTTCTTTCGTTTTCTGTATGTGAATTTATTCCGAAAAATGATTTAAATTAAGATTAAAACCGTGTCACTGTTTTCTCGTATGTGTAGATACGCACCTGTTACTATTTTCATTAATGGAAATTGTTTGAAACTATCTAAAGCAATCATATAAGTGACTTCTTCCACGAAAATTACTCCATTAGGTGATAGAACGGTGTTCAACAAAAGTTGAAGGCCGTGTGTAGCACCGCAAGTCAAAATCAAATTTTCCATTTTTACTGGATCGCAGTATCGCCTGGTCAAAAACAATGCTAATTCATGCCGATATTCCCATAAACCTGCAGTGGGGCCATATTGAAAAAGATAGTACATTCCTTCTTTGCGTTCTTCCTCCTAAAAGGAAGTATGTTTCCAATGTATTAAAAATTCGGTCGAATAAGAAGTGCCTATTTAAACCTTCCGCTCTATATCAAATACAATGAATATTTTGGAATAAAACTAAATATGCTGTACTTATAATTACAGTGTATATATCATATTCCAACTTCTTACGAATCTTTCGTTTTATATTTCAATGAATTATCGTAATGTGTTCAGGTTTCTGGTATAAATATTTCTAATCTTACGATCATTTCCATATTTTTCAATAAAGTGACATAAATTTGGAAAATTCACAATGGAACATGAATTCGTTATTTTTACCAGTCTATGATTCGTCGCTTTTTCTATCATTTTTGGTAGATTTTGAAGTAGGTCAGGACCGGGAGCACCAACTGATAAGTTTATGGTAGCATTACTGTAAACATTAAATATGGAATCTCCATCGAAAAGGTGTCTCAAATACGGATCATCTATTGTCTCCATCTTATGTTTACTTCTGTAACAAATAACTGAAAAATTCTTATCGTAATCTTCGTCTACAATCAGCGGACAATTAATCGCAATATAATTCGTTGTCGAAAAACTTGTATGCGTTACGAAAATAAGTTGCAGCTAAAGAATCATACATTTTAACGTTATATTGATGTCGATTAAAATATAAAAATTGTTCGTTACAGCATTAATTGCAATCTATTTGCAATGACACAAATTCACTGATTAAATTTATGGACGTTCACTACGCTTGACGGCCTGCGTGCAACTAACGATAACAGCTGGAAAAGTTGTAATGAAACTTCGTTGAGTGACTGATGCTATTCCGTATACTTGTAGAATACATATATGTGTTACGTAACCATCTGTTACCTCGTGAACTTTAACACGACTGCCACGGTGGTCACCGATGACCGAAGCTTTCAAATTACTCGAAAACAATTATAATTCGTAACATAACTAGCGTCAAATGAAAATGTTTAATAACGAAAATAAGTAGATTATAGTGTGACCTAATAATCATGTACCAAATAATTGATAATTATTCCTTTTTATTTTTTCTATAAAAGAAGAAGTGATACATAAAACGCTGACGTTTTTCGTGGCAGTCAACGTGTTAAGCGAAGCAAATCTGGCACTGATATTTATGTAAATTTGTTTATTTTTAAAGGCGAATTAAGGGGAGATTTCAAATATACGCTTGAACTAGACAAAATGTTCATAAAACAAGTAAAGGGAAAATCATTCACGAATTTGATAGAATAAAATTTTAATTCAAATGTACAAATGAAATACAACAATCTGGAAGGTTTACATATTAAACACATCAAAAAGTCTCCGAACAGAGTAACGAAGAAATCGGGAATGAAAGAAACTACGATACCTCATAAGAATGATGGTGATTCTTTATTACAATAATTTCTTTACGATAACACAATGATATTATAAAGTTTTATAAGTTCTATAGGTCCACAACCGAATGGCAAATGCAATATTCCTCGCAGCTAATTATCCCGGTGATCAAACGTATTGTACAATTTCTAATTCACACTCATACTTTCCATACGTTTTTTTCGTCGGTTTACAAAAAAAAGGGAGGGAAAGAAAAGGAAAACGAAATATCATCGAACCAGGGGGAGTAGGGGACACAGGTTAGAGGAAAATGCGAAAAAACGGGTCTCACAAAATTTTTCATTCTTCATCCATTCCTCGGGAGTCGTCGGATCGGGCGCGAACACGTTTCCCAAACGTTGATACGCGCCGATCCGTTCAGCGAACGCGACGAATGTTTATATATTACAAAGGAGAGAAAACCGCTGACGTAACAGTTTTTATAACACTTAAAAATGTAAACGCAATGTACACGATACGTATATCCTTACATCGTTAATAACAAGATAGTGCATTCCGCGTGCGGCGAGATTGGAAATCCGTGCGACAACGTTTTCGTCCACCAGCAACTAGAGCTAACCGCGTTTGAAAGGTAAGAAAGAAGAGAAAACAATTTTCACATAAGACATTTGTTCCCATTTATCACAGAACACCGCACGAAATTCTATTCCCTTTGGAAGGCTTTTATTATACTTCGCGGACAGGATGCGTTGACCTCATGCAACGGCCTTGTCTATAAAACGATTCACTTTATAGAAATTCGAATGCTTATTCAAATATCTTAGCTAAAAGATTTAACTGTCACCAGTTTTATCGTAGAAATCAGAATTCCCGGGATGCATAAAATTGAATTGAATTACCGCATCTTGTCTGCCGAGTATACCATCGTGGATGAGATCGTCAATCTCGCGGACGCCCGATGCACATCTTTCACAAGAAATGAAACGCAACGCCTGAGAGGATCGGTTTCATCTCACCCTCCGAGGAGAACACACGTATGTGAAATAGCGTTCGCTGTGTCGCGTGTTCTCTGTACACAACATGGCACGTCCTAATCCTAATTCTTCCAAATCGTTGTCTTTTTTCCCGTTCCCTCTCCCCCGGCGCGGTCGAGAGGAAACCGAACGAAAGAAAAAAAAGAACGACTACGGATTCGCTTAATTTACTTCAAGTACATTTCCGTTTCTTTACATTCGTAAAAAGTCTTGCCTTACGTGCTAAGTGGGTCGCTAGTCTATTTACAAGACGCGTTTTCTCTTTCATGTAAAAGTCGAGAGGCGGATTCCCGTGCTTGGCTACGGCCAATTTCATTGGTCCCTTTCTTCTTTTTTTCCGCGGAGGCGAATGGCATACAAAAAATATATATATATATATAAGGGATCGTGTGACGTTTTAAGTAGAGTCGCGGGAAACGAGAAAACAGGTTCGGTGTTTCTTTTCCCGTTGCGCGATTCGGCGCGTCGCATTGTTTCGCGTTCCCGGGGGGCAGTGAATTAGGACAATTTCGTTGTACTGTCGTAGTTTGCTGCACTACAAGAGAAACAGAAGGGGTTCCGGAACAACAATCGAGATGTTTTAAGTGTCCACGAGAAATAGAAGAACGTTTCTTATCACAGTCAACGGCGAACCGCGCGGATGTTGTGTACGCGGGGCGCTCGAAATTTCATTAGAACCGTCCGCGATCATCAAATGGCCCCGCGTGCCATTTTTGACATCTCATGATTCGGTCGCGTGAAATCGGGACCCGGGCGCACCGAACTCTTCGGGAAACAGGGACAAAGCGGTTGGAAAAACGATTTCGCTCGACGAAAAGACAGGTCCACGCTCGCGCCATTGGAATGACCCTTCCGTGTCGTGGTTCGGGGAAACAAGTTTTCCCGTGGAAATTTCCAACGAAAAGGACCGTTTTGGGAATGAAGAGCGTGGAGGTCAGGTAAAGGTAGAAGGATGGGCGACGATTGCTTATGCCATTTTACTGTACGTCGATTCTTAGAGTAGCCTTAAACAAATTGGTAGACAGTTACCTACTTTATTTACAAGCCACGGCGAATGGCACATTAAGATTATCTTTGCACTACTTGTTCGTCGTACGCGCTCGCGTGCGCGTGACAGTTCGTCGTGTACGGGACACGCACCCGTTTCGGTCTGACGGGGAAGGTTTAGCACAGTTCTCGCGTCCTACGTCTAATCACAATCAAAACACGGCACTCGGGCGAAGTGTCCTTTTCTAAGTACTCTGAAGTTTCCTAAACACTAGGAACCGGGTCCGTCTGTTCTTGATCGAAGGCCCAGGACGACCGCGGCCGACGGATGATACCGATTCTACAGGTCCAGCTTGGAACAACGGCAACAGTCATTTGATTTCGGCGATCCTTGGAATCAGACAGTTGTCTCGTTCTTCCTGAGAGGCTTCAGCGGCTGCAACTCACGTTCCAGGCGGTCGAAGTCGTTGTAGTACTCGTGGTCGGACTCCTCTTCCGAACTCCTTTGTCTGACCTGCGACCCGAAGGTTCCGTTCGTTAAGACCTTCTCCAAGTCCGGGGTCGGGATGCCCAACGTCTGAGGGGTCAGAGGTCCTTCGTCCTGGGACATTATATATTCGGGATTATCCAACGACGTTTTCCCTTGGATGGTCAGGAATTCTGGATACTTCCGGTAGCCGTTGTTGATTCGCTTCGGTTCCATGTCTGGACGGGAAAGGTAATGTAATAACGGTTGTCAATTGGTAAATATATGCTCAGTGATTTGCAATGGATATTCCACTTACCCGCTGGCTTCGAGTCCCCTATGAGATCCATGTATTGCGTCGTGTTTGTCGGCAATTGCGGCGATGGCATTAAATAGTCGTCTTCGTCTAATGGCAAGTCTAGCTTCAGGTTTCCTACTTGAGCCTGCTGGTGCGCGGAGTTCACTTCGCCGTCATAACAATCATCCGTCACATCGCAATCTGAAAAACAAAGGCATTATGAATATGGGTTCTGCCTTTAAAGCTGGATTTGATAACAGAGAGTTGTAATATGTCGGGGATTAAAACTTACCTCTGACGCTGATCATTTTTAATGGGTCCGAACAGTACCTCGAACTAGAGCTGTCCGACCCTACCGGATGGCCACAATGACCATTCGGTGTTACAAAATGCGGGTGCTGGCCAGAATTTCCCGGCTCGTGCGACACATTCCCGTTTCTATGATTCGCCCCGTACCTCAACAGCTCCCTGTCCCAGTTTTGTTGGTTTTGAGGGGTGGGCGAGTCAGCGGCTAATGGTTTTCCATTGGGCCAGCAGGCTTTCACCGGTGTATTTGGCGGGGAACCGGAAGTATTGGAAGCTGAAAGCCCGGGGGGAATCGGGGCCCTGGATTTCGGCTGAAGGTACTCGTCAGCATCCACTAGCGCCTCGGGACCGTCCATAGCCGACGCAAGGTTCCGTATCATTTCCTTTTCGTCCTGAAAATGTATGGAAAGTAATGTTTTTATTGTCAAAACTGAACCGTTGCGTGAACTGACAAAAATACTTTCTGATACATCAACAAAAGACAGGAGCTTTTTTTAACGAAAAGCAGAAATATATTTACTTGTTATCCTGTTAACAAAACATTGAAAGGATACCCAGAATTTGCTTGTAACACTAACCTGCAATGTATACGAAGGTAGTCTCATATATTTGTCGCCCTTGATGGCAAGGTATCGGCCAGGATCCCTGGACATTTTCGCAAAGTCCTCGGCCAGTTCCTTGAAACTGGGCCTGGACTCGGCGTCCAACATCCAGCACTTGATCATAATCATGTATACGTCGATCGTGCAAATCGCCGGTTGCGGCAGCCTCTCGCCCTTCTCCAACAATTCCGGCACATTCCTCGCAGGCACGTTTTCATACGGTCTGCCACCATACGTGAGAACCTCCCAAATCGTGACACCGAAGGCCCAAACATCCGATTTATGCGTGAACACTCGATGCTGGATGCATTCGAGGGCCAGCCATTTGATCGGCATTTTACCACCGGCAGCTTTGTACTGTTCCTCATTGATGTCCAGGAGCTTCGCCAAACCGAAATCCGTGATCTTCACGCAGTTGGGCGTTTGCACAAGGACGTTTCGCGCCGCGAGATCTCGGTGGACCAGCCTCCTTTCCTCTAAATAAGCCATACCCCTAGCAATTTGCGTGCACCAGTTTAGCAGAGCTTTTGAGCCGATTTTGTCCTTGAACGTGCGCACGAAGTCGAGCAGACAGCCTAACGGCATTAGCTGAGTGACGAGCATCATTTGCGATGTCATGCAAACTGCCAACAGCTGCAGCAAGTTCGGATGTTCCACGCTAGCCATGATGTACGCCTCGTCCAGGAATTCTTTGGACGTGTTTGCTCCTGTGCCATCGTGCAGAACTTTTATAGCTACTGGTATCTTCACGTTCTCTCCTTCAGGTACCCAGACACCTTTGTAGACGTTCCCGAACGCGCCGTAGCCTAGGATGCCTCCCTTCCGCATCTCCTCTTCCTTGATGATACGCAGCTTCGCTAGGTTCGGTTTCACGCCAGTCGGACGAAGAGGCTCGTTGTCATCCAGTCCGGTCAATGCCATCGTCATCTTCACCGTGTTCTCCTTCGCCTTCGCCCGTACGCGCCATAAGTACATAATCACGGTAGTGACCACGATGAACACTACAGCGAACACCACGACTCCCGCCAGGATAGCTGGTTGAAGCTCGTTATCCACTTGGAATCCAGGCACAACAGTTTCCAGGGAACAGTAGGGCTCGCTATCCGGAGGAAAGATCTTGTGCGGGTATTCGGGGGGACATACTTCTGTGCAGTTGAAGGCCGTCGTGTTGCCGTCTATGTCTTCGTCCTGAAAATCGACGAGGGACATTGAAAATCAGAAAAGATATTGTTCAAACTTGAAATCAGATTTTAGAAGAGAACAATCACCTAGCAATTCATCCGTATCGACTAAACAGATTAGCGTTACAGTACTATTGTTTTCGGGCAGTAATTATGTTACTTACAACGTTAATTTTATAGTTCAGACATTTGTAGCATTGATTGGGTCCCGGTCCGAAGCAGCCTCGACATTCGCTGAAGCAAGGTATGCAAAGCTGAGTGCCGGCGTCCGCGAAGTGATCCGCGGGACACTCGTCTTCACACTGCTCGCCCCTTTTGAATTTCGTACACTCTTGACACACGTGCTCGTGGAATCCGTAACCGGTGCACTTTTTGCAACGAGGGTGGCACTTGCGACAGACGGCTTTTCCGGCTAGAGGCTTCAGAGCTCCTTGCTCCTGGGGACTTACCCATTCGTAGTAATGTCCTGTAACGGACAAACGTGTTCGCGTTATTGTTTGATACTCTTTAACCCATTTCTTATTAGTAATACATTGCTTCTTACTTGTCTAAGAGGATACTTGTATATGCATTTATTATATTCAAAACCAGTCAATTAACACTAGGTTCACGGAACAGAGTTTTTGGCTCATATCGAGTTTTATGATCATTGCCTAGTAAATGTTTGCGTTGATCTTGATCAATGCAATTACACAAATATGTATTCCAATCTTTTGTCTTTCATATCAATTTTATCAATTTTTAGCTACCACGGACTTTTATATGTCTCCAAGCGCAAGAATGCAGCTAAGGAAGCTTTTATCAAATATTGAAGGATCATCAAGGGTCGCTCACCCTCAGGACACGGTTCCCCTTTCTGCAAACATCTTTCAGGTACATGGCCGTTCATGATCGCCTTATCGCAGCTGTGGCATCCATTAGGGCCGATGTTATTCTCGGGTCCCTCGCAGCCGCCCACGCAGTTCTCGTGACAGTCCTTGCACACGCCGTTGTCGTTATACTTCGAGGACGGGCATTCGGGCACGCAGAACGGGCCGTCACGCGCGTGTTTGCATTTCGTGCAGTGCTCCGCGTTCGGTCCTGTGCAAGTGCCGTCGCATTCGTCGTGGCACAGCTTGCAGGTCTTCTCGTCCGCCTGGTAGATCCTAGAAAAGATTTAAAGGTGTCCACTGTGAACGTGTCTCCGAATCATTTCTTTCAGTGGTTCTACAACAGTGCAAGGCTGCAGGCATAACGAAGCGGAAAGCTTAAATCCCCTCAGGCTTTAATTTACCTTCGTTCCAAGATCTGAGGTAGGCAAATTTAATACAACAGAAGTGGCATACGTTATTGAACAATTTCCTTTCATTTCTGTTACTTTATGCATTCGACTGATTCAAATTTCTATTTACCCTGGCGCGGTGCAATCCTGGAGACAATCGTTCCCTAGAATGAAGTTTTTGCACGACAAACATTGCGCCGGACCGGGACCCCAGCAACCCTCGTCGGAACACTGTTCGTCACAGACTAGTCCATCTTTTACTGCAATCAAGGAAGTATTGGATTTAATTTATATTCGGCTTCAATATTCAATTCTTACATCATCAATCATTACACTTCTCAGTAGGAAAAAATAACGCGGCACAAGATAAACGCAAGTTTCCCAGATTCAGGGATCATCTACATTTCCAAGGTAAAACAATTTAGAAACATAAGACACAGTTCGGTTACTTACTGCATTCGCTCTCGTTCCGATTATTAGACAGCAAGCTCTCATGCTCCGAGGATTTTTTGATGCTCGTCCAGTTGATGCTCTGCGCGTAACAGAGATTCTTGTTCTCCAGGATGGCGATCGAGCCCGAGAGGATCTTCTTGAGGGAGCTGAGCCCGAACGACACCAGCGACGTCTTCACGATGTACAACGAGGCGAAGTATTCTGTGAGCGTTCTACCCCCGATCATCTCCAGGTTCCGAAAGTAGGATAGGTTTTTGAAGTCCTTGTGGTCCCCCTGGATGTTGAGGAATCCTGTAATCTCCTTCAGCGTGCTGAACACCTCTAGCTTGTCCGGGTGCATCTTCTCGTACCGTTTGCCGAAGCTGAAATTCGGGTAAACGTGCTGGAAGCCTTGGAAACTCTGGTCCAGGATCGTGATCGAGCCTTCGATGATCGTGCAGTCCTTGAAGCTGTCTATGTTCCCGGAATGCACCTTTTCGACGCCCTGGCAGGCCTTCGGGCAGGGGCCGTCGCAGGGCACGCACTCGCCGTTCAGAGCCTTCTTTTTCGGCGGACAGGACCTTACGCAAGCGCCGTTGTCTTTCAGGAGATGTTCCGGACACCTTCTCACGCAGGTTGCACCATACGCATATTTTCCGTCGGGATTAGCTTCCCACGAATACGTGGTTGGATTGTACCTGAAAGGATCGTCGTTTGAATGCAGGGTCGTAAACTTCGCGGGAAATTCGATACCCCGCGATACCGGGGCTCCGGCCGACGTAAGTAAGATTTATCGATAATAAGCGGGCTATTGTTAAGCGATACACTATTTTTCAAACGGATCCGTTAAACTAGTGAAATACGCGTATGCCGACACGACCTGACAGACTGTTCGACGGCCTCTCCTCTCCCGGTCGCAAGTGACGGCCGAGGGTGTTTTAGTGCCGCATTCTTGCAATTCGATTTTATACGGAATATTTATTCTATCTGCGCGAATCTGGAAATAGTATCCGACGATCGGAATGAGTTGGAACATTCGAACGTCGAATAGTTTCTGAACGCGATTTCGTATTTATTTTCGAGCTGGTACAATTAAGCTCTCGTTTTGTAATAGTAACATCTCCCAGGAAATTGGTAATAAACGAAATGATTTAAAGGACCGTTGGAAGGACGTTCGTGTTATTTTCAATAAAGAGACACCTGGCCAGCAGAACCCTGTGTTCCGAGCTTACTCGCGACCAACAAATTCGCAGCCGAGGCTTCCGAGATTATTCAACGATTCGAAAGTGTCAAGACACGATTAACCGGGCGGACGACAATAAATACAAATTTGTCTGCGAGGATTATGCAATAAAGTCCTTAATGACGGGCATCGGGCCCACTTACTTTTGCATGGGCGGGCATTCCTGCGTGCAGACACCGTCGTCGAAGAAGTTTTTGCAGGCGAGACAGTCGCTCTGTTTCGGGCCCGTGCAGCCACCGGCGCAAAAAAGATGGCAACACTCCCGCGGATTGGGCCCGAAGCACCTGCCCTGCCAGCACTGCGGGGAACAGTTCGTTTTCGAGTACCTCTGGCAGTTCTCGGGCCCCTCGCCCCAGCAGCCCTGCTCGCAGCTCTTATCGCAGTTCGTGCACACGCGTTCCGGCGACGTGAAATTGTACACGTAGAAATAATTCCCGCCCTGGCCGGTGATTATTTCGTCCCAGTTGATCGTGCGGATATGGCAGAGGTTGTAATTGTTGTACATGCCCACGCTGCCGTTGAGGATGTCTGGAAAACGACACACGTGCGTTCAGTCTCGCTCTTTACCCCCGGCCCGCTTGACATCGAAATGGTAATAACGGGGCTGGTAAACCGCCTCGGCGTTCACACGTGACGATTTAATTGCGCCCACCTTGCGCGCCTGACGACTTTTGCTATGATTCTAGGGTGCGCGATGGGTAATCGGTGCTGTGGAGTTTGTAGGTACTCGAGAGGCAGCTAGTATTTTGTTGCTTGATAGACTGTTGGGGCGAATTCGGTATCGCGTATCTCTGATAAATGTGTAAACAGAAGAAGATAAATTGTTTCGCTGAACATTTTATTGTATTTAACACTGAAGCTACCAAACAGATCAGAATGATGATCCATTCTAGAATTATTGGAGAGATACAAATAGTTTTCCGAGAAATTATCAAATAAATTGTTTCAGTAATGTACCAGCTAAGATATAGGAAATTCCAAGAAATTCATTAATTGGGTTAACAGAGGTGAAACTTAGGTCAGAGTAAAACAGTTTTTACTTAAAAAATCTGGCGATGTAAAGGCGATTAACGCTATAACTATCAAGTACTGAAATTGACTTTTTAAAGTTCCTCTATAGAGACTCAAAGAGTGTATCTACTGAAACTTCAACTGATTTACAATTCGGTTTGTGTATGTCAAATCAATTTCTTTAATATCTTCTCACAGAAGAATCTGTTATGTTCTTAATAATCATAAGAAGGAGAAATCAGGAATGGATCATTTCGGTAGTTCTAGTGTGAATTTAGAGTTTACATTCTCGAAGTGTTTTCTATGTTGTGGTGTTTGTTATATAAACAAAAAGAGGATTACCTCTGAGGGCCGGCATCTCCAGGTTTTGCATCTGACACATCGTAACGAACAGGGCGAACTCGGCGTCGTGGATGTTGAGCTTGAAGAGCGTTCTGCCGCGTATGATCTGCAACCGCGGCAGAACGATCTTCCGGACGTCCACGTGGCTGATGAGGACGTAGCCGGTGACCTCCCGTATATACTGGAGGAAGCTGAGGTCGAAGGTCTCGTTCTGAAGCCATGTGATCTCCAGGTTGCCGTCGACATAAGTACAGTTGGTGTACCGGTCTCGAAGATTCCGGTAGTGGTGTTGCTTGTTGGACGGAACAGAGAGGCGGCCATTGGTTCCGATGCAAACTGTAACAGAAAACAAGTTCGAATTTAGCAGAGAAATCGCAAAACGATTTGTTTTACAAGCACATTGCAATTACTTAGTATATTTTAGTATATTTAGAGTAAAATACTGTGTAAGATAAACTGATCTAACGGTGACCACCAACTGGATTTCATCAAATGAAACTTCAAACAGATTGCGAATGATCGATGTTATTTGTATTCCGCTAGCTACCAATTCAAAATACAAATACAAACGTTTAAAATTATTGTTCGAGCATGACTACATGCGATTGTAAAGTGGCACTGTCAATCATTCAGCAACAATGACATCTCATGAACGACGAGTGAAACGTAAACACTCATCGCGCGACTTCCGCGCGTCGACGACCATCCCGCTCGTAGATCCACCGAGTGAAACCAGCTGAGGTCGCCACCCACATCGTCGAAAACGTTTCTCCTGATCTATAGATAGCTTTCTAAGGTTCAAAAGCGTGCTGTACCGGTGGGCGAACCACTTGCATCCACGTGAATGCGACTGATTTCGTTGTGCCACCGGATACATGGTGCTCGGATGATCCTTGCCGCGTGGATTTCACGTTTCTGTGTTCGAAACGTCACGAACCATTCTAGTTCCACGGTAAAACCATTTTAAATGCTTTACAGTACCAAGTTTCAGCAGAACAGAACGCTACAAACATAAAAATTTCCCAACACTTATAACATCGAAAATTGACTGACTTATCCAATTTACTATGAAAGCTCTAATCACTTAATTGCAAGGAAACATCCTCTCATCAAAGAACAACCTTAAAGCACATCGCCAGAACCAATAAAAATTTTTCCATAAAATTCCTTCAATTGTTCCTCACTCTCCACATTTAGCGCCCAAGAAACCCTCCTCAAAAAACCTAATTAGATCAATCGTTCGCGCCGCGAACACTCGCATATCGTATCGCAATATCATTCATAACTCCGCTAATAACCGGAACATCGATAGAGGGGTTCGGCAAGTCGCTCACGCCTTGGACAAAAACGGTCGTCGATGATCGACAGACGTCCGAGCACCGGACCCGTCCCTCAATTCGGACTTCTTCATCGCCTTACGTCTTCGTCGCGGAGTTGCACGGAACTCGGACCTATGGCTGAGGCGAAGGAAGGGGACAGTAGCAGATCACTCGCGTCGGGGGCACATAGTCGCACGTACCCGTTCGTCTTTCGGAATTCGGTTTTGCTGTGGCGACGGGGGGCGCGGAGGGTCGTGTCGCGTTCCACCGGCGAAAAGGGCGGTCTTAATCTGATCCTGTGATCGGAATCATGCGAAAATAATTGCGCAACGACATCCTTCTTGCGGGCCGGGTACGCGACGGCGAAGAAACGGGTACACGCGGGAAAGAAGCGACGGAACGGAGGAACCGGGTCCCTGGTATTTTCTGCCGGCCAGATGCTGCGGCCCGAGAGCACGAATGCAGAACGCGCCGTTCGTATGCCGGCCGCCGCCGGCGCCACGCAACTTCGAGAATGCGGATCGACCGTGGATCTGCATCAGCACCGGGCCACGGAACCGTCCCCGGTCGCGGTCCCGCGTTTCCAGCTCGTCCTGGCCGAAGATTAATATCCTAATCGACGTGGACGACAAGAAACGGCCAGCTTCTTGCGCGGGAATCCTGGCTAGGCTCTGATTGCGAGGCATGCCCGGCTGGCAAAAAGTTCATTAGGGTTATTAAATTTGTCGGCGTTCGGCTCTTGGTACCCTGCCGTCTGGCGTCTTGTTGCGCGTTTTGGGGATTCTTCGTAAGATGTCGTCTTGTGGGAATCGGGGATTGATTTCCGCCGGTGTTTAGGGGATGAATGAGCGCTATGCTCATGTTTGAAGACTGCAAAATCTACTGTGGTTTTTCTGGTTTAGTTTCTTTTGTACCATCTCCATTTTGGAACGCATTTAAGATATTGAATTGTCTAGTGAAATGATGCTTCGTTTCGGATAGTCTAGTTCAAGAACTGCGTAAAGAGGCTCTAACAGTAACAAATCTTGAAAATCAATGAAACTATAAACAAAATACTTGTCAATGTCCAAGTTTCCTTAACAATGTCTAGAAAGGTTATCCAATTTCCCGATATTTTTTAGGCATCCGGAAGAGGACAACTTTCTAATGGGCAGTCGAGAGAAACATGGAGTCCAAGAAGCATCGAAGAAGAGAATCGTTTCTGGCGAGGGAACTGCAAGAATTTCATTTAGGACAATTTAAAAACGCGCCGAGTCGCTGATGAAAAGATGGCGTTGGCGATTATCCGCGCGATTCCTCGAAAATTCCTCGCTGTTCACATACCGGCGGACTAATTAGCGGCGTTTGCGCGTATATAACGTCGCTGCACGGCGGACCGTCGATGCTCGCGTTTGCTCGGGGACGCGGGCAACGTGTAAAACTAGTCGGAGGGCGACTTCCGCTAACTGGAGGCGCCGTCGGTTTCCTTTTCAGGCAACACGGCGGCCTGAACTCTCCCGTACATCTCCCGTGCTCGTTCGTCCGTCTGTTCGCTCGCTATTTTACAACAGAAATCGCCTCCCGCTTCGCGTCTCTTCCCTTTTATATTCCGCTGGACGTGCGCCTCGTTCCACTTCGCTTCGTGACGAGCAAAACGGCCGACGCCATGGAAACTCACGGGGAGGAGGAATATAAGGAGCGCTCGTTTCGAACCCTCCGGGGACGTGTCGATCACGTTCCCTCTTCTTCTTCAACGTTTCCGCGGAACTTTTCACCGGCGCGCGCTTTTACGGTTTCAAGAATGATTAACGCGAAGACGGAGATTCCCTTGAAGCGAGCCTTTATCGAAATTAACCCTTTGCACTCGAAGCTCCTTTTCGCTCATATATGCATAAAACGAAAAGTCATAGATGTATTTTGTGAAGACCCTCGAACAATCGCCATAACTTTCGTACAAATTTCTCGAAAAGTTTTTTTCTTAACAATTTTGTAACATTGTTAATGATCATTGTAACTGTGAACGATATAGAAATCTATCGTGATTCGTGTGTCGAAGAATTTAAATGAAGCTCGAGGCACTCTAAGCGTATATAATTTTCATTCCGAAGGGCTGAGAGTATTCGAAACAATAGCCTAAAAATGGCTAAGCGAAATTACCTAAAATTCTCGTATCGCGCAAAGGAATGGCGGCTTTCGTGAAACGTTTCCAGGTAACCAAATTGCGAGGCGATCGCTGCAACCGCATCGGAGATGTATCGTGTTGCATTCGGGTGGAGAGTTACGGCCGAACAGTGATAAAAAGAAAGAGAGTTCGTGCGATAACCGAATGGGCGTTTAGATGGGGAGAGAAAAGTGGTGGTTCAGGCCAGAAGTGTCGGTCGAGGTCGGCGAGGCAACACGTTTCCTCCAGTGAGCCACGACTGCTACGAAATTCATCGGCTAATCTCTTTCTTTTTTCCTTACCCTGCGGGCAGAGGGCTGCAGGAACGTGGCAATTATCTTCGACAACGGGGTTACGAAAATTACTGGGCGAACCGCTAGGCCGGAATTAAAATTCTCCTAAATTTACGAAGGCTGCACGCTTCCGAAAGACAATGTCGATATCAATTACGGGGTTCAGGCGCGAATTCGGCTGTTCGCCAATTATTTAGGCGATTCTAGGAAGCTTCCCTGCGAAACTAGACTTCTCGTCCTAATTATTTTCTAGTATGAAAATCATCGTTCGTGCAGGAAGTGACGTGAACTCGAAGTTGCCGTTGTAAAATATAAATAGGATTTACTCCGCAACTTTCGATTTTTTCAAATAAATCGTGGCAATTTAATTTGAAATTAATTTTCCTGTATTGAAATTGATCTCGATATGTGGATATTATTTCCACGAAGCTCCGCACAGTTTACATAAGCAGTACGTACATATTTAATGCTTTTCCTTGGAAACTACTTACATATAATTATCTTGTTGCCCGTATAGTAATTAACTGTTCTTTTTGTCGTATCAAACGTAGAAGATTTTCTCAGAAGACAACAATTACAATGCATGCTATTTAAGATAGGATTTAATATTCATACGCGACGGGGTACATGTCCCTGCTCCGTTTTATTACCTTATATAATTGATTAAATTGGTAAATTGAACAATTTGGTCACAAAGTGTTTCATTGTTGGAATGACTTCAGCGGTTATTGGCAACAGTGTGCTCGAGGTCTCGAATAATTATGCAAATTATTGTGATAGGCGCCTATTAGCTCTTCGACTGTACGCTTCTGCGGTGTGTTCGGTTTAACGCGTACCCCCGGGGTTGAGTCTTTTGAAATCGCTTGGTTTCCCGAAAGTAAGTGGTTTCTGAAGGAATAACACGACTACGAAATTGATTCTTTTGCATCACTTAAATTCAGTGTGAAGGCTCCACCATTCATTCCCATTATTTTACAAAAAGAAAGTAAATGTTTCTGGAATTTTTGGTGAAAAGGATTTACTCCCTTGGGAATTACGTCGTGTCTCAAACAAGACAAGTTTCATTGCTCGAGCACGCAATTTACTCTGTACCATAAATCCCACAAGCACGATACTTACCGCAAAAATAAACTCAATGATTCCGTTTCTGATTTTTATTATCCACAAGAAATAAAAATCCTTAGCGAATTAATATTACCAATTTCTTCCACACAAAATTTCAATACAAATCCCAATTTCAACCTTAAACAAGAAAATTCTAAAACTAATCTCCAACTCATTACCGTCCTCTATAAAGGTGGCCAAAAACTGCAACGATAAATCGCGCGGTCGCATGCGACCCGGTCCCATAGTCACCGATCTCACCCCCTGAAATACATCGAATCCACGGATCGCCTTGTTCCGCTCCATGCATAATGGATCACGGACGCGGAACCGTCCGGCGCGGCGTCCAGTCAATCCGCGAACCGCCGGAGAAGAAGCTATCGCCACGTGGACTCGCCAATGAGTGAACCCACCGACGAAAAAAGATCTCCGGACGCCGGCCCTTGTGGGACCATCGAGGGAGGGCGGAGGGAGGGTCGGTTGGCGCGGAACGCGAAACCGAAATCCCGCGGCGAGAACTTCTTTTGGCCGGGCCGAAGAGTTGTGCGTTCGCCAAGGGTCCCGGCGACCACCTTCTAGGACGCTCGCGTCGATTTTTATGCGGCACTTTAGGACGCCATTAAAGGGCCCAAAGTAATACGAAATAACCGCACGCCGATGGCGGAGCGGCGGCGTCGGCGGCGCCGCCATCGCCGTTTATTTCGCCTCGTAAACATCGATGCGCACCGTGGAGCCCTCGTACGTGGGCCTCTCTCTCCCCCTCCCGTTCCCGAGGCCCGCCGCTGGGGCCCTATCGGGAGGAACAACGCGTTCTGTCTCTCTCGTTCTCTCTCGTTGCGTTCGAAATCTCCGACGGAATAAAGACCGGGTATCGTAAACGCGCGAAATAACCATCGGGGCCCCATCGGTTCCCTTCCGAGGCGCTTTGGGCTCCGGGAAAAAAATCGCCTCGGCGAGAAGAGACTCCGCTGGTGAACGGAACCGGCGAGCGGGAGAGCGAGAAGGGGGCAAGATGGAGGAACGGGAGACCGGGCCCTGGGCCCGAGGACTGGAAGCTCGAAGGGGAAACAATAATTTAGGAACACCGGTCCCGGGCGAGAGGCCGAACGCCGCGGAACAATGGGCGCTCCTCTCTTCCAGGGCCCGACGGCTGCGGCCCCGGCCGTGCCGCACCGAACACCGAGACACTGATTCTCTAATAAAAGTCACGATGTAAACACGAGTTTGCCATCCTCCGCGGCCCCGAGGGCGCGAGCGTTACGAGCGGCTGCGCAGGCTGACACCCCTGACACCGCGGCGCCCGCGATAAACGATTGTGTACGCTTTGTTGCGGCTTTATTCGGCCCTACGTCGCGCGAGAATTAATGCTCGCCGATGGACGTCGCACCCTTTGTTCGCCGTGGATCGAGTTTACGGCTGATGGGTGGGGATATTTTTCTGGGGGATGGTTTTTCGGAATCGAACGAGGATGTTCTTCGGGGTTCGATCGTTGTCTTTAGTGATCGTGCTTGGGTACTCGTGTGCTAATAGGATTCTGGAGGTTTGTTCATGAGATGGGATCTTAGTGTTGTGTTTTGATGTGTTAGAGGTAATTGCGGGTTGCAGGTTAACTCTTTAGAGGGAATATTTAGTACCTGATTTCTTTCAGTTCTTTCGAATTCTTTCTCGGTTAGAGCAGCTACCAAAGTTTATTGATAACTTAGTTTTAACATGTTCTCACGTCACTTAGACATCTGTAAATATCGACACAGTTCTATTATATATTTCCAGAGCACAAAAAGACGATCGGGGAACAGTTACAGCAGGAATATCCGTTGTGAACGGTGTCAAAATGAAAAGATTAACAAGGATGAAACGCCGAGATCGAGAGGCCGATCGCTGGAAGGGTTGATATCGAGTACTGGATCGATGATCCAAGACGATCGCGAGGGCACGAAAGAAACGAAACGAACCTCGGCCGGGTGATCTCGGGCAGAGCAGAATCGTAAATCCCCGGGCCGAAAGAAAGAGAAATCGAATCGTCGGCTACGATCTTCGAGGGGGAGAGTTCTGGCGACGTAACGAAATCGAAAATAAAGGCGCACGATCCCCGAGGACGATAGACGGTTGCTGCGTAGCCTTCGTAGCTTGCCCCGCAGGGTGCGGCGGAGAGAAGAGGAAGAAAGAACGAAAGAAAGACAGAGAGAGAAAGAGACAGAGAGAGAAAGAAAGAGCTTAACCGCAGACTCGAAAGCAATAAACCATAAAGCTATTAATGTTACGCCCTGGGATGGTTGTGCCACGGTTATAACGTATACGCACCACTTATATATCCTTGAGGTTGTACTCTATCGGCCCGTTCCATCCTCGGCCTTCTTTCAACTCTTCGATTCCGTTTCGCCGTGAGGATTGGCGGAGTGAAGGGGCACGGGAGGAGCGGGTGGCGAAGGAGGCGGACGAAGAAGGTCGAGGAAGCAGTAACTGACCGATCGAAATGACGAAGCGGCTCCATGTCCCGTGCGCCGTGTTCGCAATAATTTTCCGCGACTGTTCTCGCGGCTCGATCGCTGATCACCGGGAACAAAGAAAAAGGATAGGGCGCGATAATCGAGGTCCCGCGGACCGGAAAAAAGGATCGGGGCCGTCATTACGCGCAGCCGATCCGCCGGCTGACCGAGCACCGGGAACCGGTTCCAGCGGGATTCCTCGATTTCCCTTATCGCCGAACGGGCACGTTCCGCCCGTTGTTTGCCTTTGCAACGATCGGGATCGTCAGCGAGATGGAAGTCGTGCGTGGTGATAGCGTAAAAGGGTTTAAAGGAGTAAGGGCAGATAGTTGAAACCGAAGGGAAGAGTTCTAATATACGTGGATAAAAGAATTCGTACTTTCGATGAGATAACTTTTGTTTCCGCTGCGAAACAGTTAGAGGACCGGTCGTTTATATTTGACGTTTTCTATCGTGATAAGTCAAGAGATTTATATTTGTTATACCTTTTTGGTACTCAATTCTTTAGGTTCGACATCTATATTATTGATTATTTGTATTTCTTTATATTTAATTCTTTATTAAATTGAATAATTTTCGTGATACCGTAAGGACATGTATCACTCAAATCACTGATTCTAAAGAAATAGTAAGAATATGATTTTCGAAAACGAATCCTGTGGTATGAAAGTGTCGAGCATCTGTGAAGGTAAGAAAAAGAGAATTCATTTCCTTCCAGCCCACTCGTTTAGAACGAAAAATTCTTTATACCTTTGAAAATATCCATTTTCCGATCGAACGGTTAACATAACACTCCTTCACTGTGTAGTAGGCGCTATTTATTCTTAAAATTCCGAGCTCTTTTCGCCGGCCTGCATTTGGAGCACGCTCGGAGAACAAGGGATGCAACGAGCGGTAGGTAATGCGGTTATGCCCGGAGATCGAGACAAGTCTCGTGATACCGCGATATTTACGAAACACGTTCCGCGTCTCTTCGGGAAGTAATATGCAGAAACGCGGCTCGGTAATGGAGCCAGGAGAGTGCATAAATATGCATTGGGTCCGAACGGTGCTCTGTTTTTGCCTCCGACTCTGTCTCCTGGTATTCTATGGCTAGAGACCGGGAAATTTTATGAGACGTGAAATTGAAGGGCTCGCCGGGAGGAACGAAGGACGCTGATTCACACAGATGAGATTATTCTCTCGCATTTTATTTTGTTCATGGTTCACGACTGACGTTCACTTTTCGAGTTCATCTGTATCAAACATTGAATGATAACTGCAGATAGATATCAAAAAACGACAGATCAGTAAAGTATAGTTCGACCGAAATGACTATTTCAACTTCCAGTAGCTTTCATTACTTATTAATTACCACGTAATGCAACGCATTGGTATTCAACACTCCTGAACCAAAACTAAACGCGTGATTAGGCGGCGACCGAAGTATCCAATATGTGCTTCCTGCCAGACGCGTAAGAAACGATTTTTTACCTTCCATCGCGGAAAATAGTGGACCGGTCGCGACTAAGCACGCGCGAGTACAGGCCGATCGTGGCTGGCCAGCAGTTATTGATGCTAATTGAACGTTTTATTGGACGTGCTACATGACAAACCAATTTAAATTCTAGTTCTTTCGAAATCCGTCTATGACAGCGTCGACCGCGGCCGTTCAAACGAAAACGTGGCCGCGAGCTTTCGAGCGTCACGGTTCCACGCGCACGGATCTTGTCCGCGGCGATTCTAATATCTCGCTACAGGATTTTCTACTTCGTCGCTCGTATTATTTCGAGATGACGAAAAGAATTCGGCGAAGGGGTATCGGTGTGTTTCAATTGCGAATTATCGGCGCAACGCCGGTTATCTCTCCGGCTGTAATTCTCTTTTCGGCCCGGCGTCGTTCGACTTTTCACCGCGAACTTTTATTCTCGTTATTTCGCAATAAAATCAACATATCGGATGTTTATCGGCGATAAATGTATCATGCGTTACGGCCGTCCAACGAGATACGAGTTTTATTGCGGGCTCCTTAAATTTAACGAGAAAGGTAAAGACATGTCGCGCATTCGCTGCCACGGGCCGATCGTTTAATTATTATCATCATGTTAATTGCGGTACGCCGGGGCGCGTCACACTCGGCGCACGTATCGAAAAGCCGACGTTCCTGAAATGCATTGTGCACGCGGATAATAGATACTAATAACAGATACCGTAAAACTGGGCAGGAAAATTATCCCTAATGATACGGCTCGGGCGGCGACAGGAAATATTTGACGCCTAATGATCTCGGTCTACAATCGATTGCGCGGACTATTTTTTTGCACGGTTATGTAAGTTTCAGCGATTGTATCACATGCAATAGTACAGCGGATTTAATCGTTAGAGGGTTTTATAAGCGAACCGTAAGCGACACGGCTTTAATTATCCGTTTTATGGACTGCTGAACCATCGACTGCTTTATGAAAAACAATGATTGTACCATTATGTGACATCATTTATGATTTTTAATATCAGGAAACAGGAGGATCGTCGACTTGGCATGAATAACAAAAAACAATGTGATCAGTTCCTCCCGGTTGTTATTTAATTATTATTCCATTCCTGTTCTTGCAAGCTGGATATCAAAATGGCGGGATTCTAACTCCACTGAAGAAGCGAATAAAATTAATAACTTCCCAATTAAACGATTGAACGACCAATGAAACAAGTTAATTGTTGTTTTCTTTAATTTCGTTCATTTGTTTCTTTTAATTGCTTTTATTAACCAATTATCCCCGAACAATCGTAAACCATTGGGTACAATCGCGAATGAATTCAAAGATGGAGTATTCAGCGTGTGGGATTTGAAGGGGTGAATAGAAATTCACCGTGACAAGTCCCATGAAAATCATTCACCCCTCATCGAGAGCGGGTTGACGCTCGGCGAAGAGAAAGACGTAATAACGAATAGAAATGAACCACGAGAGAGTGGACAGGGCGTCGAATGGCGTGGAATGCGCTTTGTTCGATTCTCTCTCCGTCTTCGGAAGTTCGATACTCGCTTCTCATTTCTGAAGCGATAATATATTTTTTAACGTTAACGTAACAAGAAATCACACCTAAATTATCGAATAACGCTATTTTATTTCAATATTATATACACTGATGCGTTGTACAAACTTCAATGTCAAACAACAAGCTTTATCACTTTTTTCCAATTTTATTCAACTTTAATATCAAGCTTCATAATTCTTCCAAACTTGATCAAACTTTAAATACGAATCTCCCCTCCCCCCTTATAGTCCATCTACCGCTTAATGGCTAGGCTGAGGAATGCGGGTCTAAGTGGCCAATTTGTATCGTTTCTCATCTCATTTTCGATGTTAATTTACTATTCGTCAATCTGGTTACACGTAGCCAATAAAAACTACAAAGAAAACACATAGCAGGAGACCTCCTCAAGAGAGCCCATCTCGTCAGCCATCGAATAGTTGACAGACTATACTTTCAGAGGGAAATAACACTTTACCTAACCGAAAAATCGGATTTTCAATGCCAATACTTATCGACCGAAATTCGTTTAACCCTCTGCTTATCGAGTCAATTGATATTGTATAAATTATATTATTGTTAACATATTGGATCGTATTATAAGCTCTGCATACGTATCAAATATTGAAATTATTTCTTTCTATAATGGATGGACGTAATACCTTGCCGGTATTAGTAATGTATTTTCATTCCAGCAAGCCGGTAGGTAAAGTGTTAACTCTCTCCTGCGAGGTCCCTCTCTCCGTGTGCCCCTCACTCTTAACGGTCGTACACGTTTCCCAACTCATCGGTGGTGTCTTTCGCCTCCTCGCGAATCGGCCACGCTCTCGCTTTTACGACGGCCGATGATGAGATCCCTGGACCAGAGTATTACTCTAATCCTTCGAGGGTAACGTTTAACAGCCTCCGATGGCGCGGTTTGATTTGTAGGGGATTGTTGGTAGCCGGGATAGGGGTTATTTATCGGGCAAGATTCCACGGGACAGCGAATAAAATTTGTTTCCCGTTGGATATCGCTAATTAGTGGACGAGGAAGATTAATTGTCAGCGATAAACACTAACGGGCGACTATGCAGCGTCGCGTTTAATAGATTATTGGAGAACGGGCTTTGAAGTGTCTTATTTTGGAGAGCATGATTTGGATAGAATTCTAAAGGATAAAACGAAACATTGGGTTCGTATGAATATTCAGTTAACTTCTTTATTGCAGTTCGTGACGATTATAGATATGAATCTTGATACAAATATTTAAGTAAATGTGTGCATATTGTAGGTTATGCAAGGATATCTAAATGATAAGGTATCTTCGATGGTTCCTTATGTATTATTTCAAAGGCAAAACGATTTACTGTAAAGTAAAGTAGGCTATATAAATCATTTTCGTGATACTCCTATCAGCATAAATGAATATTATCAGTTTCGAACGAAACTAGACGGTGCACCGTTTTCTTTAATGATAGTTCGGGAAGGTAACACGGCTGCACCGTTGCATTCGTATTTCGAAATCGTGACATTATTCAGATCCCCGATTAGAGCGTGTCCTGTTGCATAAATCACGACGCTGCACCGACGGAATAAAAATGTATTTATTCGTTGTTTGTTTCTCGAACGACAACGGGCGCACCGTTAGAAATACATCGAGTCATTCACGAGTCGATTTTCCGATTTAAGAGGATGCGGGCTGATCTGCATAGGACTCCGCCGCGGATGGGCCGGACTGCCTGATCGCTCTTCCCCTCGAATTTGCATACCGTTCAAAGACAAAGAGGAGATAAGGCGAACTAGTCCGCGGTCAACGTGCTGAAACAGTGACCCCCGTTAACAATAGAAGCTAGATGCATATCTAACTTAGTTCCATGGTCCAAGGTCACGCGCGAACATCCCACCTGAAGCCCGATCAAGGTTACCGTGTTCGACCTCCACCGAATTCGCCGAAAACTCTTCGACACGTAAATATGCATATGTTTTAAGGGCGCTCACTTGGGTCTCCTAAATCCTGTTTACATCTAGCCCCTTACATTATGGTCATTACTGGAATCAAAACTTATTAAACTTGACGTTAGAATATAAACGAATATTCGGAGATTTTAGCAAAGATTCAAATTTGTAACGGCGAATCGTATTAAAAATGAAAATCCTTGAACAGACCTTTATAAAATAATATCCCATGGTTTATCAATGAAGAGAATAATTATATTTTACATTTAAAGTAGATGACGAGAATGCCATTTTTCAATATGATTGCTTCTAAATAAGTCGCATATTATTCTAAACTCACTTCCTCATCGTCAGACGTATTTTCGGTAATAGGATCCACTCGATCAACAGCGGCCAGCGAAAGTCACTTTCACCCCCCGGTGGGACACTGGAATCCAGAATTATCGATCTTACCGTGCCATAAATCATCTCGTGGAACGAGTCGCGGGTTAGAGATCGTGGATCCACAATCCCCAACGTATAAACTCGCGCCTCTCGGATAACGATCTCCTTTTCTCCCTCATCCCTCTTTCGAGTGGCTCCGCCCGCTGGTCGGAACGCGAGGAGGGAGTGTTTTAATATACGAGCCAGCCAAGAGACCGGAGTTACTCGATGCGAAGTTATACCCCACGGAATCGGTGGACCGCAGATCAACGAGCAGATACGAAATCTCGACGCGTCCCTTTTGAAAATCACGACCCCTGCGTATTTTAATTGCGCGCGGCGAAAGCTCAACACCGCCGGTTGTCAGCGAGATCGTACACACGTAATTGATAATTTCGAACTATCATCGGGGCATCCATTGTCTCTTGATTGCCGGGGAATTAGATCCGATTTACATCGTCACGCGCGATTGATCGTGAACCTTGCGTACCGCAACGTGCACACGGTGTTCTAATTAACAGTGAATGCGATTTGACACGTTTTGCAGAAGGTATTACCACGTTGACTGCCACGTCGACCACCGATGACTGGAGCTTCCAAATAACTTGACAATAATTATAATTCGTCACACAACTAATGTCGAATGAAAATATTTCATAGCGTAAATTACTAGACAACAGTGTAACGTACGCATTGTGATACTAAATAATAAGTAACTGTTCCTCTTTATCTTTGCTACGAAAGAATAAGCAATACATAAAATTCTGAAGGATTTCGTGGCAGTCAACGTGTTACACGTGTGAATTCACAAATACTGTCTAATAAAAACGATGTTACAATAACCAGGATAACAAAACGAAAATCAAGCTTATATGAAACGACTGGACCCTCAGTTTCGATCAAAAGCATCTTGTTATATAAGTTTCTTTCGTGCTCTACCTATAGTATTTAATCCGGCAGAAATTTTGGAACGAAGATATTTAAAGTTTCCGGAAAAATGAGAAAAGCGATCGAGTTGTGAATGTTTCAGTAACACGATAGAAAGCGTAAAATATTACGCAACTGTTATGTATGAATACAACGAAAGGAATTCGAGAAGATCGATTCTCCTGTGTATTCCCACGAACTGAGAAATTAACATGCACGCGATCCGTGGCGCCTCTCTTCCACATTAATGCGCGTCGTGGATCCCGACACCGATCGCCTTGTCCCGTTCCGTCCTCGAATGGCGAGGATCGAGCGTCCGGAGGAAGATGTACGTCCCTTCAGGGGTGGTCGTGGCCAGATACGCGATTCACGCTAGGGATAGATCGATCGCGAGGCCTCGCGTTCTGGATCTGCCGCAGCGACTCCCTTTCTAGGCGCCTGGCCGACCCTCCGCGTGTTAAATGTCAAACGTGTTCGCCTTCAGGGGAAAGAGCGAGCCCGATGACACGGACCACGTCGAAGGATCGATCTTGAGATCCCGTGGATTTATTCGAGGGAAATGTATCCACAGTGGCGTAGAAAATGTCTGAGAGAAAGACTGAAGTGTCGAGTGAAACTAAGGAATCTGAATCCGAACGAAAAGACGATGTATGTTTCTTTGTTATTTTCTCTTCGGTGTACGCAGATATGTTGTCTATGAAGTTTGAGCGTCCTTCTAGTAGCTAGTTGAACGTTAATAGAAAACTGAATCATTGGAACCGGCATTAACAATTTCTTACAGACCCAAAACGAAGTAAAACGACCGACTCTTCAATTCAATTGTATTCAACATCTTTGTGTAACTCGTCAAGATGGTTGCAACCAGTAAAACTGTATTTAGCTGGACTAATGTCTCATAGACTGATACTGTAATAAGTATCCCAGATGAAAAAATTCCACTCACCAGCGCAACAAGCCGCGAAATAAAAGCACACCGTCGTATCACTTCTTCCATTAGCACTTTCACTTGGTCTTGAGTAACCATGTATATCGCGGAACCAGCGAACAAGCCGAAAGAAAAATGATCATACGGTTGTCATAAAACAGGTAATAAAAGTGATCCAACTAAGCCCGGATCGAATGAATTTATTTCCGTTATGGTTAATAGCGCTTGATAGTACGAAACCAGCAGCGAAAGAGGAGGAACGGCATAAATCTCCTATTCTGCGTTTTAATAGTCTTCTATTGAAAACCACCCCGGGGTTGTTCTTAGGATTAGCCATCGGACGGTCGAGTTATTGCTCAATTGAATCAACGATTGTGCAATAACAATTTCGCGGATCGAAAAATCGACCGGCGCGAGAGTGCCGGCGCGGATCCTCTTCATCGTCGCACGTTTGCCTCGTTATCCTCGTGTCATCCGCAGTAAACGCCGCCTCGTCGCGGCGCGGCCATAAAAACGGCCCGTGACCGCGCACCTGCCGCGACGAAGATGCTCCCGATCATCGGTCCCTTTTATCGAGCAGTTTTATCGGGGCACGAACTGTTGTGAACCTCGTTTTGAACGACGTCAGGCTGAAGCTCCGATCCACTTGGGATCGTGTTCCTCGGGGTAAAAGATCGAGAGGATCGATCGGATCCAGACTTCGAACAGCCACGACTCGTTAGGCGCATTCGATACGCCGAAGCTGAAGAGAACCGTCGCTGTCAGCTGGCAAAGATTAGCTTTCAACTCGGCGAAACACCTATTCCACGCTAGCCATTGTTCCAGGGATGGAACAAGACGCCCCGCGAACTGTTTCCAATTCCTTCCCCGCTGTTCTCGATTTATGGCCCCCGCCATCGCCGTCGGGGAAGCTGTTTTTTCCTCTGGAAATGAAATCTTGAGATCCATATCTTCGACTCGCCTCTGGGGAGCTCGACTATGTTCGTCGCTTGGTGCGCCATATGTTCTATTTTGATAAAAGTTTGACTCTTCCCTTGTTATTTAGCGAGTGGCAGCAGAATGAAAATGTATATGTTAATCGTAACGACTTACTTAAGCCCTTGTCCTGCAATTTCTTTCCAAATTGCGCTCAATGGAGATATTTTACTGTTTATAATTCATTAGAAAAAGGAGAATTCTACACTTATTATATGTTTACGTTTACTCAGAAGCATTGCGATTAATAATAGTAAAATAATATTCAATTCGGACTTGGAGACTTGGATATTTGTTCCAATAAAACTTTGCTCATTTCGCGTGTTATTATAAAAGTAGGTGTTCAAGAGTCAATGAAATCTGTAAATAATTCATAGTTACATCTTCCTTTAGTCATATATTATATAAGTGTGATTATTTTAGATTGGTTTAATTTAGTTTAATTCGATGTCTTGCCGGTTTAAATACACTTTCTTAGAAATACGCGTTGACGCAAAATTCTGCCGTAACCAAACAGTTGAAGATGTTTAGGGGCGGTAAACAGCGCGATATCCGTGAGAGTTTCAGCTCCCCGATCGTCGAGCAAAAACGGGAATGGATCACCGTACGAACGCAGGTATCCTCGGCGCAAGAAGCGACGCCCCGGCATCGTGTGAATTCTTCAAAGTCTAAGTCTAAATGCAAACCGCGCGCGAGCCCCGGCGAATGGAATTCCGTTTCCGCCATCGAGGACATCTGTCGACCTTGTTGGGGGCTTACCGGCGACCGCATCGCGGTCTGCCGGCCTCGGAATGCTCGGCTGGCGGTTTTCAGCGGCGGAGGCGATTACGGGGCAATTAAAGCGACTGGGACACGCGAGAGTATCGCCGGCAAGAACACAGGATTGATGCAAACGGCAGGTTTATCCGCCGACAAGAAATTTGATTTCCCACGTGCGGCCGCCTCCCGTTTTCTCGCGGCTTCCGTAATATCGTCGGCAAAAACCCGCGGCGAGATATCGCGAAATTTCGCTGGAATCCTTTCGGGATAAGGAATTCCCGCACGATTGTCACTTGAATCGTTGAACCTTGATTGGACTGTTAGGCGACTCCAGCCGCTCGGGAAACTGGATTTTTCGGATGAATGTTGATCGCATAATCTGTCGTTGAAAGGGCAAACGCATTAGTCGCGGTTCAGATAAGAAATTAGGTCTATAACCCCTTCACCTACATTACCGTGTCAGACTCGTGACGAAAATTTTAAACTGAATTTGAGAAATCTATATGTTATTTATATTTTCTGAATATAATAACTTAATAAATATAATTTTTTATTGTTAATCATTAACCTTTGAAGTAAACGTAGATAGGATAAGCATACAAATTGTGTCTTTCCCTAATAAATTATTAACGATAAAATAATTGCATCGATCATGACGAAGAAAGTATCCAGCTATAAACGATTTTTCTTTGAATAGAACAATGTTGAAGTGGACGAACAGACAATTCAAACTGGCAAGAGTGAAATCTTGAAATAAGAATCCAGTGCACATATCGCAAATTATATTCCTCATTTCTTCTTTCTTATTCACAAGAGAAACACAAGTTATTCACAAGTTCAAGTATATTTGTATCTTCACAGTTAAAGGAAAGACGATCCCGTTCACTTCGGTCTACCTTAATGCGTCTAATTACACATATCCCATTGTTCCAATATTTCCTTCGGTACGATAACCGTGAGGCAGACAACGCATGGAGGAGCTCCACGGCCGCCACAATGGGCATCGACGAACAGCGCGCCATTCTAAAAATATATTAGCAATATTAAACAAGCATAAAATCGTATACACGTATAAAAGGCACGAGTATGCGCGTCGAGTAAATTCCTCGGGGAAAAGGAAAAAAGCGATCCCCGGGATCACTTGAAGAAGGCGCTTATAGACGAAGAGAGGACTCCCTTAACCCGCAGGGTCACAGCCCATCACGGTGCCTCTCCGGTGTCTCTGATGAGCAACCGGTCGGGTCGGTTGCCCTGTAAGTAACCGCAGCAACGAGCACGACCGTTTGACGGAAATACCGAACGCTTCACGGGCGTAATAAATGCCGGCGGTAATCGCTGGTAAACCTCCGTGCCTCCATCGAACGTTTCAGCCGGCTATCGCATAAATGCCATTCAAAGTTTAATCGCCTCGATTACAGGATCGTGGCATTTCTGACCAGGGCAATAAACGTCCCGGGCACCGTGCGTTACTTCTCTATTATTCCAGTCGACGTGTCTCGTCCCGAATCCCCTTCCGCCGATTGCGATCCCTCGCGCCACGTTCCGTGGAAAATCGGTTAATGAAAATCAGCTTTAAAAGCAACGCGTGTTTCGTTGCGCGAATTCGAAAATGGCGGTTCAAGCTTTGAACTCCGCGCAACGAACGAAGATAGATACTTATTAACCCCTTGACATATAACATCGTGCCAGGCTCGTGACGAAGATCTTAATCCATTTTGTCTCACTAGCAATTCGTTTCGCATACTTGTTGACAAACAACGCGAGATATCTGGAACAAGTAATAATGGTAATAATGGTGAAAACCAGCGTGTTCGTCACACGTCTATGTCACGCTTCTTCGAAACGTCTTCTCTGGCGATTAAATTCACCGGCGGACATTGTTTGCCGCGTTAACGGCTGAAATCAACGGTATCGATTACACGGATGGAGATCGAATGATGTGATCGGATAATCCGTTTAACCGAGAAACCCCCGGCGAAGAAGATTCCTCGGTAACTTAATTTTTAATCTATTGAGGATCGGGTTCTTCTTCTCTGCTTTTGCTCCTCAAATGAAGTGGCAACATTTACGTTGATTGGTTTATTAAGCTACTTATGTTTGAAAAACTGGAAACTTCTCCAGGAGGAGTGTATTACTAGAAGTCTAGATCTCCAATTAGAAATTATTGGGTTTTATCGGCATCCTTTTATATTAAAGCAATTAGATCCTCTAATGGGATTCGCGATAAAAAATGGATTAAAGCTTTCTTTTGCTTGTACACCAGCCTTCATAGAGATTCCGCGTTATTTACTTTCTGGTTTCGATTCGGTGGAATGTGAAAAGTATCATTCCCTTAATTTAAAGGAGATAATTTACTGTTTCCATTAGTACATTCATTTAATAATTTACCACTTCGAATACGAACCTGAACGTTGATGTACATACAGAAATATTAAACGAAATGTCAAAAGTTGAACGAAACTGATCTATCAGAAGAAAGAACATAATTCTCTAATCTTATCTTCGATGATAGAACCTTGCGACAACAAAGAAACTCAAACTTATACAATACTACAATCGATCTTCGGTACAGCGAATGGGAAAGCGATCGCCGAACAGATGCTCGGATAAAACGAATCACGGTTCCAGTAGAAAATTCTTTACCGACGAGTGTTCTGTGCCAATGGAAACTTTTTCCCGCGAAGAATAGATCCTATTCCGGGTCGGTTGAAAAGGTGGAGCCTTCGAAGAGTCAAGCCGCGACCTAGGTTCGTTCGCAGTTGCCCGGCCGCTTGATGGATGGTGAACAGCAGTCGGCCGGCCGCTGGCAGGTCTAGGAACGAAATGTGGGTGGACGGCGGCGAGGGTGAGAGGCCGAGAGTGGGTGGATTTTTCATCGATCGCAAATCGAGAAGAGCCATAAAGAGATTGAGCAAGCGACTGGGGAAATGGATACGCGCGAACTGCTCGGACAACCCCGGCGCGCGCTGGATACGAGAATACCTTGTAAACACGTCCGACTTTCTTACGGCACTGACCGTCTGTACCCGGCGTACTATTACGAAACACTGGTTTCATATTTAAACAATATCCACGCTTAAAGTAAACGGCCACGCTTTATTTGCGAACATTCTCGCGTATTTTATATGCACGCTTCATTTTTATGTTCGTCGTTGGATAGGTACATCTCATAGGTGAACGCGAAGGGTACAGTTTTCGAGAATGGGATTGTAAAACGTGAAATACTATACTTGAAAACTACGACTATCTTGTGTGATGATTATATTCTTGTAACCATTTTTGAATGAATGTTAAAGTTTGCTTTTATATGCCGATGTTTAGAATGCTACCGTTGGAATATTTGTGTAACTGAGGAATGGGTAAATACTAGGTAATTGTAACAGAATTGATAACATTCGGATGATTTGAGGATTCAATGGAAACAATCCAATTGTTACGTTCCCATACAAACTGCTACAAGTGAACCAGAATACACGGAAGATGTCCAAACACCGCTGTTACCGAGGACACTTCGGCCACCGGAAGGGTTAAAATCCGAGCTTGTCCGAGGCTTCATTATAATCGTTCTCCGATAACCATGGAGACAAACAATGCGCCATCCTCCGGGGAATTCTGTTCCGAGGGCGGTTAAGAAGACCGAAGGCGGAAAAAAAAGAACAGAAGAAGGAAAGAGATCCTGAAAAGAACGCTGCTTCTACTGTCCCGAACCTGTCCCGATCTCCCTGCATCAGGGCGCAATCCCACGAGTACATAAATATCTGCTGCCTAGCATATTGAACGGTCATATTTCATGGTTGGCAAAAAAAGGCGAAGCGTCCCTCGGAAATTCAACGTCTCAATCCGTCTCTTGGATCTCGTCAATATTCCGAGCGGTCAATTAAGGCATGCCTCCCAGATGTTCATCTCTCCCCGATCCAGCGCGCGCGCGCGCGCGCGCACGCTCGCACACGCCTCGATAAAGTTGTAACGTTCCGAAAGGGTTGTGTTGGTATTGGTGACCAACCGTTCATCTCATGATTCGGTTTACCGAATCCAACAGTCGGTTCAATTCGGCAAAGTTACCATAAAATATGTTTGTTAGCAGTAGCCCTTCAAACTTGGAAGATAACTGCAGTCGAAAGCTGACTATTAGTCGCCACTTGATTCAGTATAGCAAAATAATCAAGTCTTATGTATAATATTAAACTTCGTATAACGCATCGATATGTGAAATATTGAAATAATGTAGCTTTATTTCTTAATTTATGTATGTTTCTTTATTAGTTAGTTTTAAAGAATATCATCAATATTTCATTGGAAAGTGATGGATATTTTTAATAAAAATCTTTCAAACGTACAAGGGTTAAAACTTGAACTCGTACCTTAGTCGTTACAGCTAATTCATCGTTTCCTCCAAAACCTAGAATATTTCTTGTCAAAGTTGCTTAAAAATCGATCAATAAGTCACATGTTTGTTTCACGTAGTTGTCGTCGCGAAAACTTTGAGTTGACAAGACATTTGTGACACCACGTACAGAATGAACGTACGAGGGTAGCAACATAATCGCACTATAAGCTAAAAGTTCCAATAACACGGACACTGTTTAAACGTTTAAAATCAAAACATGGCTTACACTGTTTCACTTTTGAGTCTTCCATACAAGAGAATTGTTACAAGTTGCTATGAATTTGCCGCCTGTCTTCTTTTCTTTCGATTCGCGGTTGCATTTCACCTTCCCCGCGTCTCGTTCGACGAACCGGAAGGCGCGCCAGCCCGAAACTGGCGAACGAACCGGGTTCCCGGCAATCGAGGATCGAAACGAGCCACCCAAGACGAAATCACGGTGTAATTGGTAACCGGGCCGAAGCTTACCGGGACTTTCGAAAGTGAATTACAATCGTGCGAAATGTCGTGGGTCAGTAATGAAATTAATTTCGATTACGCTTGTTACGGCCTGACGCCCGGAATCGGCGCGGTTTATTGTCGGCCATCTTGCAAATACCCGGTCGGCCGCACGGCGAAAGTTTTGAATTATTCGGCTGGGGCTTAATAAACATCTTTCGCGATTATATTTGAAGGTTTATTTCCATAAGCGGATTCCCGAATGTTATTGAAACGTCTGATGTTCTATAAACTTTTATAGAGACACTAGGACTCGAAGAATCAAAGAATTCGCTAAAAAAATAATTGAAATTAATCGCTCACACGAGTTCGAAATAATTCTGAGAGAATTAAGTTTTATATTAAGAATCCACGGTTAACGATGATCCGTATGATCACGTTATCCTCGCGTCAACAATTTCGAGGATCGTACGATTCGCCAATCCAAGAGACGCGGCTGCGAGTTGGCTTGAACGGCGTCCGACGCGACAATTTCGGACGTGAGATCGACTCCAGACGATTTATCGCGCGGCGTACAATTTTAATAGCTAATCCACACGGGATTTAGCTGGTAGAAGGAGCCATAAACAGAAAGGTATAAAAGATGTAAATTCGAATGCCGAGATTAACGGCCGGCATCGCGTCTCGGCTGGCGTTTTGATAGCTCGGATGATTGCCCGTACGATAATAAATATCGGGAATCGGCGGCCGCTGTTAGCGGACACATGTTTTCCACGTCGGTGCGATACGTGGGGCTTAACGGGTAATCCGGAAGATCGACGTTCGTATCGGGGCGCCTACTTAAGGGGAAAGTTAAGGTCGGTCGGATAGAATTAATGTGTCCGCGATCAAAGGCTGTAGACCGCCTCCGTAAAAAGCCTGCGTAGCACGAATTTCGTTTAATGTAAAAGTGAACGTGACTGAAAGCGCCAAACGGAATCGATCGGCCAGCAAAAACCGACTCGCCGCGACCGTGACTGTGACTGGTTTTTATACGGCGTGGAAACGATGTCTTCGTTAACTGCAAAATCGCGTTTGTAAATGGGAGAAGGGATTGCGACGTCGAAACGTTCCTCGAAGTTTATTTTCATAGTTCGCGTTTGATAATCGATAGGTAACTTTCGATACAATCGATTGTATCCCTCAATGTTGTGAAAACGATAATGGGGATAATTTGCGGATTCACCATCGTATAGAGAAATTTCTGGGAAATGGGAAGAATTTTCTTTTTATTGAACACTAGTTAATGGCGGGCATGTATATTTGATCGCTCTTGAAGGTTAATAATCTTTTTAGATATAAATTTTGGACCGCACAAATGACTGAAGTAATTGGCAACAATAATTTGTCTCTTATTTTATTAAGAAATTCATTGTTTATAAATATTGTGTATTAATAAATTATAAAATAATCGTAGAGATTGCATGTTATAAAAAAATTAAAATTTTAGAACGAACTTCTTTATTAAGCTTCATAATCGTGAGCGCGCTGTGCGTATATAACGGTGACTTTAACGCGTGGTAAGAGCGTCACCCGCTGTCCCGGAGCGCTAGGGATGCAAAGAAAATCGTTTTCTCCTAAACCATTCGCATTAAACAAACATCGTGTAATTACCTTGTAGGTAGCACCTCCATAAAACCCTGAAAACACTTTTCAAATGATAGAGCAGCCCAAAATCCGTACAATACCAAGGTAAATAAAACGATTAACTCGGAGCATTTATAAAGTCTCAGAGTCGGTAGTATTTTTAAATTCGCAAGACGAAGGTGTAGAAAAAGAAGAAGGAGAATGATTTGCCCCGGCAAATCTGTGCCACTAATGTCGCAACGATTCCGATCCGAGGCGCAAGGCGCATTCCCATGTCCTTCCCGAAGACAGACGTCGAAATCCTCGGTGTTAATTGACGCTTCATTTCGAGTGGCGATACGCGTTAAAAGCTCGAAACGATAAAGTGCAACGATTAACTTGCCACGAATTTTAATCCTGCACAGAAAAATTGTTCGGCCCCGGCGAGTATCGTTCGGCAATAACGTCGAACGTATCTTCTCGCTCTGGCCGGTCGAACGAGCACGAACAAAAAAAGGAAGAGGACGAGACGGTGAGGGGGGAAGGTCCGAAGAGAATCGGGACGGCGATGCGCGCGACACGGCGTAAGTTACCGTCGTCTAATGGCCACGAAAGTATCAACCTCTCCTTATCACGTTAATGGAAACCTTTATGGAGACCACTTTAGGTGATATCTCCGAGAATTGCGGCGCTCCGAGAGATCTTGGGTGGTTATCGGCCTGACGGGCTGCGTCTTTAAGTTCGACGGCAAGCTCGCGGACTTTCTAATTCGAGCTTGCGATACCTCCGATGAGGACCATTATTCACTACTTTTCTTCGGCTAATAATCACCCTTTCGCCTTTATTTCTTCGAGAACCAATTTACATTTAACGAACAATTTATTGATTCAAGTGAATCGACAAGTAATTCGCATTATCGATTATTACATGAACAAATTTGTGCTCACTGTTTACTCATCTATACTCAATCATTCACTTCGCACATTATCATTAAAGAATCTTTCACAAGGTTCCAATGTTATAAATATTCTTCTAATAAAAACCATTCAATACTTCATATACCAATCAATCTTTTCTCTAAACAAAATCATCAAACACGTTTACACGTGGAAGTTATTCGTTTAGAGGGTACTCGAAAGATTCCCGATACTCCGTGCAACTGCAAGATCACTTACGCAACACGCGGAATGCCAGTCGAGCAGCATTTCTCGGGCGGATCACGCGTGCACGTGGTAGTCGGGAAAACAGAGTAATAAGTAATCGCGATAATAAAAGTGAACCGGCGTTCGAGTTCTGACGGACGTCAGAAGACAGGATAGAGAGCGAGCCGTATGTGGGTCAGGCACCGAGCCGCCATGCACACGGGAGAATTCTGTTGTTACACGCGGGCAACCGGCACCTACACGCGCGTTCCCGAAAGCGGGCGTAAATATTTCCTAGCCGGAGAGAGACCGACACTAGGACAAGGCGAGATTTAAAGAGTTTCGTGCGCGGCGTCGAGTGGGAAGAACGGTACTTTCCAGGTACTTCGAGTAAAAGAGAGCCCTCGGCTAGGCGAGCAGCCGCCACCCACGCGGCAGTAAACCTGGCGCAACGCTATACTTTCTACTTTTCTAAGCGGCGGCGGTCTCGCGCACGCGAGAAGCGCGCCGATTGATTTTGATGGATCCCGTACAACAGCGTCTTTGTCGCTTCTTGAATGACCGACGATCGATCTATACACGGTTGTTGGGTAGTGTAGGTTTCGACGCGCGAGAACAGGTTCCGGGGACTCGTGAAAAGCGAACAGTGTGATAATTATGGATGCTGATAGGAGCGTCATTCTGTGCCATTTTTTATCGTTTCGGTTAAAGTGGATAGTTGTGGATTGGCCAAGTGAGAGATGTGTTAAGTGCGAGTACTTATGAATTAGAGTATAAATGTACACTGTGGTACTTGAAATTAAATCAAGATTAAGAGAAAGTGTTTAAGTGAACCTGTTTGCTTCGGGATAGTATTTTAGTGAATATGGCACCTCAGCGTGTGAACAGGTTGTAAAAGATCGAATAGCGTTGGGTATAATGGTTCGAGAGATACTCGAATGTATTATTGACTTTATGTGAATCGTTTTCTGTACATTGAGTCAGTCTTATCTTTTATTGAACCTTTCAGAAATACATACAAAACTTTCTACACATATTGAAGAAAATAATTCAATATTTGAATCAGTGCATTTGTTATATAGTGTGTTTGTTCGTAAGTATTCGGGTAATTGCTTAACATTACAACCAGACGATGAATGTTTATGCAAATTCGTGCATTTACAGATCAATTTGTAAAAATCACAATCAAACATTCCATATCACCATTATTTCGTTGAATTGAACATATAGCAAAAATGGTAAATCAGAAATGAAGAAAATCTTCGAATATATCTGAGGATTAATCAAACTTGTCTTATTGAGCTGCTGTTTACACATGTCAAGATAAAATTCTCTCACAACTCGAAAGATCGAACAGAAGAATCTTAAATGCGTCCAGTTAACTTACTTTTTCCTTTGACAAACTCGGAGCTGAGATCCGCTGACACATCGTAGCTACCGGCGACGATCACTAGGACAAATATCACGCCGAAGAGGTTGCAGGTCGACAGCGTTCGTGGCCCGTGTCGGTGTTCGAACATGATGAGCTCTCATGCCCTTTACGAACCCATGGACGTTGCCCAGGTGATCCTAAGAACGATTCCAGCTTCTTCGTGCTCCCTTCGACTGTCACGAGCAAGGAGAAGATCGGCAGAACCTCGAAGACGCGTTTCCGCTGCTGCCATCGCTGTCTCTTCACCGTGTTCTTCTCATGGTTCGTCTCTTCGGAATATCTCGCCTCTGGAAAAACAAAAAAAAAAACACTTCGTTACATAACATACAACATCGTACCCCAAACACAGTTTAACCTAAACTACCGAACAAGACAAAAATGGTAAAATTTCAACCCTAGATCCAACCAGAACTACTCGCAGACCTAATTTCATACTTCAAACGACTCTTTTTTTCAAAAACGATACCTTCCCGAAACTAAAAAATGATTCTTCGATGTCACTATAAAACATACAAGGAAACTCAGAAGATATTCTTCCCTCTAAGCGGAAAAACCACCTCAGAATCCCTCTTCCATTCAAGATCATCTCCCAACCCTCCCGATCTTCATCCGCAAAACCTTCACCGAGACTTCGTTCTTCGCGCGAACACGGCTCGACGGACGGTTTTCCCAGAGACCCGGCACACCTTCCCAGGACTTCGAAGATCGATTCCCATACCGGGCCCGCGTTCCTCGATTTGGAAATAGAGCGGGAGCGCGCGCGCGCCTGGATCAAGCGAAAAAACGTCTATTCGCCTTTTACGCTGGCAATTGTTTTGTCGTCGCCTCGAGTGGCTCGCCTACCGTCTGGATTGTTCGGACCGGGTCCGAAGAAGAATCGCGAGGAGCAAGAAGAAGAAGAGAATGTGAAGATAGAGGCAAGAAGAAGAGGCGGAGGAGGAGGAGGACATTGGAAGCGAGGAGAGAGAAAAGGGTGGAAGACAATGCGGCGAACAGCAGGCAGTCTGCTGCTTCCCCGAGCCCTTTTCTCTTCCATCGGGGTTCCGTCTCTCTGTCCCTCCTCGTTCTCCCCTTCCTCCACCCTGGCTGCCGCCGCGATCTCATCCCGGAGGCCCTCACGGCTCCTTCTTTGTTCTTTCGCACTCCCCGCGGAGTGGCGAACACGGGTTGCCTTATTCGGCCGCGACCGGGCAACGATCAACTTAAACAAATGACGTCGGGCCGGGGTTTCACCGGGTCCACGGCCTACCCGCTCGTCTCCGGCAGCAGCAGCTTGGCCCTGATTGCGGCCCGGGGTCAGCCCCTCGCGCGGAACCCTCTGGTCTATTAATTACGATCGGTTCGCGCCCCGTCCCCGGCTAGAGTTGTGTCGATCGTGATTGTCCTCTCGTTCGTTCATCCGGGTCTCCTTCCGCCAAACCTGTCCTAACCCTCGACACTTCTCTCTCTGTTCCTCGTCTGTTCGACTGGCTCGTCCCTGGTCGAGGTACCAGGCTGTCTGCCGTTGAGGAAGACGTGGGACGGCGGAGGACACGACACGTAAGCCTGGTAACGTCGTTACGTCCGCAGATCGTGGATATTTAATATTCATCAGGGCGATTCGAATGAGACAGTGATCATTAGGTCTGGGTATGTTAGTGTTTGGAGACTTTGGTTAATATGGTCGAGGAATAGAGGGTTCTTGGAGGAATCTGTGGTGACTTTTCGATCGATCGTTGGGTGACTTCTTTTGGTATGCTTGATTGATACGTTTGAGACAGTTGTTTGATTGTTCTGAGTTTGATTTGGTTTAATGTTTGGATGCATCTAGAATGAGCGTGGCAACCTGTTGTTTCTGGTAAATTGTTGGTAGCTGAAGTACTTGGTTCTAGACACCGCAGTTGCGAAAGAAATCGTACGGAATACATTACAAGCAATAAATCAATCTTTATTTGGAGAAACTAGCCATTTAGCAAAAAGAGTAACGAGAATAATTATATAAGCAGCTCCAAGAGAAATTCCAAATGACTTCCGATAACCTTAAAACTAGTAGGATTATCCAATTAGTAGATATAATATTCGATCGAACACGGTGATTTCTCAAAAAGAAAAAAAAGTATATAACGCTGAACAGAAATTTACATTGAAAAGAACGATCGATCAAAGTTCGCGTGAACTCATTACCTCTCGGGTTAACGTTCGCAATTAACTGCCGCTGAAGTAGCATTCTATTAACAGTTAGTTAATGCCGCGCCGACCGGAACGTTATGGTCAGAACCGGTTCGTTCCTCGTAGTTCGTTCACGCGATTTTTGCCAAAACGGTCCGGCACGGGCGCAGATCCGAGTACACTTGGCGAATCGAACTGTACCGCCTTGAACACAACGGAAAGGACATTCTAAGGGGACCACGGTGTAAAAAGCTGAGCCGCGCGACGGGGTTATTGGACCCGGCGTGTAAGTACACGAATTCTTAATATCGTTTCGGTTGCGACACGCGTTATTAGAGCCGTTACGAAATCGTTCTTTGCGGTTCGCCCCTAATAGAGAGAATAAAAGTATTAGAATCTGTATTAGAATCAAACACCAAGCTGTGAATATAATCGAAAAGAAACTTTAAAAGATGAATTGATTAAATTTTCTTAATGGAAACGTTTATAGGGTGTAAAATATGATTCCAGTTTTCCAGTTGATTTGATATTTAAATGCAATTAGAAAAATGTAGAATCCTTTTAACCCCTTGTCCTATGATCCTTTGCCAACTGTGTTCGATAAAGTGTTTATTATTAATAATTTATTAGGGGAATGACAAAAAACAGAAAAGCAGTATCGAATTTATATATTAAAAAATGTAAATTACATTCAGATTCGTTGAATACAGTTTAAAATGTTCACCACGTGTCTGACATGATATTATAGGACAAGGGGTACTTCCAAAGACACGAATTCGAAGCAGAAGGGGATTGTCAACTTTAAACTTCTCGGCGATCCGAACCGTTAAATTGTCCCACATGGACACAGAAGCAAGATCTCTCTAGAACATTGAGAAAGTCTGAAATACTCCATTGTTACGGGCCAAGAGAGCTTTAGTAGCAACAAGGAGAGTCGGAGTCTCGCCGCAATCAATTGTGACGCGGTGGTTCCATAAATAACACCGCGCCGTTCTCCATCGCGGCGAACTGCGTTAAGTATAGCGCACAATGACTTCGCTCGTTTCTAATTACACGTTCGTTATTTGTCTCCGTGCGCGGCTAGAAGTTGGCTAGCGCTGACCCCTTATCGCCGGGTGACATCAGAACGGACCGAAACGATAAAGCTTGATTCTTTGCCGCGCGAATGACGTTTGTCATTGTTACATCGATGAAATTGACACGTTGATCTTTTCTACTGTGACTAATCGGTTGGGTACGCCAGTCATGATATCGTTAACTGTCCGTCGAAGTTCTTCGACTCACGGTTCCACCACGAGCCAACGGAAACACGTGTATCGGATTATCGAACAACCTTTCTGTCGCAATTATTCGAACAGAAGGAATTCTAGGTTCTAGATTTTCATTGATTAAATGAAGGTGCAGCGTAAAATAATATAGAATAATAGAAGCGAGGAAGGGGAAAATATTTCAAAGTAAGAATATGAGGTTTTGATTGTTATGTTGATACGAATTATGGTTTTTCAGAGTTTGAGATAGTTGTTAGGGATAATCTGTTATATTACAATTTTAAGTAGAGGTGAAATAAAAGTTATATATCCTTTTTAACCGTAGACAAAAAGAACAGTTGAGTTGGTGTGATGCTTCAATGATTCTTGGTACAGATATTGGTGTAATTATTTACGACAAAAATGTAACGCGAACATAATTTATCATATTTATCGTTATTCTGTGTGTTTACATTCTGCTGGCGCAAAGTGTGTTCGATAAAGGGCGAAGATTGATGAGGTGCAGGCAAACTGATACCAGATCCATGGGATATCACGGGGTTAGCTGTTTGCAGAGTGGTATCGTACGTGCGTACGACTGTTTTATTCGTGCCAGCGAGGCGAGATTAAGAGGCGTGGTCCCTTGACTTGCCAAAATAAAGATATCGCGACGCAGATTATCCTTGCAGACAACGTTGCCGTTCGTATTGACACAAGAGCAACGTGTTCTCGTCGAAATTAAAACAAGTTTTCAGATCTCCTAACGAAAAAAATCTATTTTCAGTTGATACGGTGAGAATTTTAAAATGAAAAACAGCAAAGTTGAAAATAATTAAATTTGAAGCGGCTAAGAACATTTTGATAGTCGACACAAGAGTTAACATGTTCGTACTTATCTCGCAGTAGCTACGAACAAGTTATACAAGACAAGTTACAGTGCTACGTAGCAGATAAATCATTAAACACTTAAAATCGCATTAAGAACTACAAGGTTGTAGAAAAAATAACCCACAATGCATTAATGTATATTATTATTCAGTCTCGCTTCGGAAGTTCAAGTTATAAATCCAAGACTATGATTTACTTTGCTATACGAATAGTAAAAAAAGGATTGCGTCTCGTATCCGACTTTAAATTCAAAAGTGGTATATACGAAAGGAAAACTCGTGCCTCACAAGATTCCCAGAAGCGAAACTCGAAGGTTACATTGGTAACTGCAATACAACTTTAGAAGCCACAGTATTGTTCCAGAAACAATAGTGTTACTTTCGAAACTATACGAATCCTTTCCCAAAACTCCAGCATCGCTTTGGAAACCTTGAAATGTCCGAAGTCCAAAGCACTAAAACTCACTCGCTTCGGCAACTACTTTCAAACATGAACATTAAACGCTCAATTCCAATTTCGCAACCCCCGTGTCTCAAAGCAGTCAACCAGATCTCAACATCAACGCGCGCGCCTCAGCCCGGTCATTGACAAACGTGCGCGATCAGACCGCGTCAGCGTCGATAATAACAGTTGATAAGCCCGAGAGGGCGTAGGCGAATCTCACGGTGCAACGTATAAACGATCCCGAAGTAACAGCGAACTCGGACGTTACATATGAACAGGTCTAAAAAGCGAAGGAATTTTCTTGGTTGGTTCGGGAGGATCCACACCGGAGTGCCGCGGATGCCGAACCGGAGTTCGCAAGCGGATCGCGCGCCGGGAAAAAGGTGAAAAAAAAATCAGCGGCGGCCCCGGTGTATACGGGGCGACGTCTGGGTTGTATTTATCGACGCGAGTCGTCCGGCCGTGTTGTCCACGGGGCCCTACTTCTCCATCTTCCTTCGGGGCCCGTGCTCCGCGGTTGTCCTTCTCTGCGCGCGCGCGCGCGCGCTCACAGAAGAGAGCCAGCGCCCGTGTTCGAGAGCATAAAAGCGGCGTCTTTTGAGGGGGAAGAGAGGGGCCCGGTGTGGCAAAAAAAGGGGGCCGTGGAACACGGCGAGCAACCGTGTTAACTGCGCTGCTTATGCATTCATATCCTTGTTCCGCGACAACCTGCTGATTGTTTCCACAAAACGCGACAACCCCCTTGTACCCGTGTCCGGGCCGGTTTTTCGGCGGTCCGGGGACACGCTAGGTGCCGCTCAGGACGCGATCCGCAAAAAGGATCAATTTGTATGCGGGTGAACGCGCTTCGACACTCGCCCCGCGCGTCGTCCCACCCTTTCTCTGGTTGTCTCTCTTGGTTACCGTGCGCCGCACCCCTCTCATGGGGGACCGTGCGACGTTCTTGCGACAATGGATGTGACGGGGCGAACGGGAATCGCCGGTGAACTGGAGCGCGAGGATGCGCGAGAGGGGCGCGGCCCTCGCCGCGGAGATTCCGGTGTGTTTTCGATGAAACGAAAATCGAGGGATTCTTTGGCAGTGGGTTGCTCGTGGGAATAGTGTACTGTAATTCGAACGAGCTTTGCCGACACTTGCGTAATTTTGTCAACGGCGATTGAATATTGTTGCAGTTAGTTTTTGATGTTGGGGGTTTGGTTCGCTAAGGTTTGGTATGTTAAGTGAGTGTGTATCTTAAGGATAGCTGACTGGTTCACTGTTTTTGACGAGTATGTTTGTTACCTTGATACCGTAAGTAAGCGCACTTGCCTTTGTATACCCCTCGCTGGTCGATTTCATTACCTCACGAGAAATTTCGAGAACTAAATTCCATAGTTAACCGGTTAACGGTGAACGATAGATAATTGCAGGAGTACAAGTAGAAATTTAATTATCGCTCGCACCGTTAGAATTTCTTGCAACATTTAAGTAATTTGTGCGATCCCGAGAGTTAAGAGTCTTTTTACCCAGTACGCGCGCCGTTTATTATGTCCTACTATTTGAAGCACGGATATTCGCATTCTGGCTGATTTTACGGCCGTTGTATCGTTTCCAGTAAGGGCGAGGGACATTCTTGATATACGGGAGACGTTAAATGTGTCTTTTGCTACCGAAGAGCCGTACGTTGTCCCCGGTACAGTAATTAACCGATGCGTGCTAAACATCTTCACAGTGTCTAGCTTGCTAGGGTCTAATAGTTAGGGTCCGAAAAGGATTAATTCAGGCTCGGGACTTGGCATTCGACACTCAAGGGGCTCTGCCGTGAGGCACCCTACGGCGTTTTACGAAGCCACTATATTCGCTCCGACGAGAATGCCCCGGTGTCTTTGGGAGTTCGAAGCACCGGTATCAGAGATAAAGCTGGTTCTCGACCCGTGTCCGAGGCTCGGAACGAGCGGTGTATTGAACGGGAACTTGTTTGTTCGAGGCTCGTTCGATAAGTGAATAACGCGGATAAAAATACTTGCCGCGCGGTCTTGGTGAACTTGTACCGCGACGGGATTCAGGTGAACACCTATTAACACGTTCATTACCGTGGTACCCGTATCAAGGATACACTATAGCGTCCGATACTGAATTGATCACTCTTTCATTCGGTTACCAGGTGATACGAATCTTTGCAAGATTCAGAATATTGTATAAAGCGAGGGACATTATCATTTTCACGAATTACCTATTTATTCTTAACAATAAATTTCATAGTTTAACGGTGGACAATCCATATGAATTTGACTATGAGCATTCATAAATGTCTAGCTTTATTTGAAGCTTTATTTGAATATTGTTCAACCCGGATGAACGTCGACATTTCGGCGAGATGAAATTTTCGTGTTTGGAAGACTAAGACACAGACAAATGACGTAATTATTGAAACAGCAAGAGATCAGCACGTACTTTCGCTTGATTTATATTAATTAAGCAATTGTATAATTTAGCTTCATCTGAAAGTGAAAGGGTCATTGGTAACCTCCATGCTAAATTTCATAATGTATTTCAACTCTACAATAGTCTTTAACATACTCGATTCACATTATTTTAAAGGCAATCGCTAATCTCCGTAAACCCCAAACAACAGCAAACGCCACGGCAACGGTCGCAAACTCGAACAGATATCTTCTCTGATCAGCATCCAGTCCGCGGCTCTCGGCGAAAAATGGCTTACCGTGTATTAGTTTCAGTTTCTGAGACAAGACGGATGGCAGGATCAAGATCCGGTGATCCCGTGCGTATCGCAAAGTCGGATCGTGCGTCGTCGAGGCGAACGGGAATGGCCGGCGCTCGCGCTCGCGCGCGCGAGAGCCTGGCAATAAACGAGCGTAAAGTACGGTCCGGCGATTAACATAAATTAACGTTGTTTACCCGTACGTAATATTTCTTCGCGGCGTATCGCGAGCGTGATTTATCGTAACGAGAGATCGTGCGGAACAGACGTCGCCGCGGCGAGCCCCAGCCGCCGCGAGCAGGAAACAAAGAGAAAAGGTAGAAAACTCGCCGGATGAAATACGGCCGCGGCTTCTGCCGCGTTAGAATCCCTCGGTCCCCAGTCTCGCTAACGGTTCAACCGTCCCTGCTCCGATCCCCGAGCGCCTTTCGTCAGCGTTTCTCCAAGCCGCGTCGGTTATCCTTATCTTCAAGAAAGTCTGATTACGGGATCGCGATAACGACCGTGCTTCGCTTTCCTTCGGGCCCCTTAGAGAGTCGAACGCATGGCTTGTCACGGCACTTCCTGTACTCGCCGCTAGAGGGCTTTGCTGATGATGCGTCTCTCGCTTTTACCTCGTCAGTCAGTCATTTGTTTCTATATATGCAGTTAAGAATTATTTAGAATAGCCTCCACACCGATTGGGATAACTTTCGGATATGCCTAAGTAATTATAATTTTAGAAAATGTTCATGCGCATAGATTGGTACCCGGAACTTGCCTACCCTTCGTTCTGTTTCTTAGGACTTAGGGACATTATCCTACTAGAAGGTCTTCTCTAGATGATTATTTGTAGGTCTTGGTTAGGTAATAAGCCGCGGCTATTCGAGAAGAAGAATTAATTCATCGAGCTTGCTTTGTGCAGCTTTAATTGAAGAGTCTAATATCAGGCCCAAAAAAACACTCCTTTTCCTACTCTTCCATCCATGTTTGCCCTTCCAGTTTGACTCTACGTTTTCATTAAAGTCGCCAAAAACACGAAAATCGACGCCAAGTGGGTCCCACCCAGGTGTGCGATAAAATGGATTGCGCGGCTCGAAGGCAGCCGAGAGTCTATCGTCAATCAGGCCCCTCCGGGCCCGTAGCGATAATTGACCGAAGATGGAAGGGGTGGTGGTGGTGGTGGTGGTGTGGCTCTCCCAGCCCCAAGAAAAGAACGTCTCGAAAAAATTAAGGAGACGCGAGTAGCAGACGGCGACAACCGATGACGAAGAAAGGATGAAGAGAGCGCGCGCCGCGGGCCCAGGGAAAAGGGAAAGAGAAGCAGAGAAAGGAAGAGAGAGGGAGGGGGCTGAATGTGGGAAGGAGACGAAGAAGAATAAAGGTGGAGTTAACGGTAACGTCGTACGTGAGCACGATTCCGATGGTTCTTGGACCAACAAGGATACATTAAGGTATCCCGAGGACCCAATTCAAGATACCTTCCAGGGTACCGTCCACTCTCACCGCGGGCCTTCTCCTCCGGGCCCACCGGTCAGCCTTTCCCTCTTCATCCTACGGTTTCCGTGGTATCTCGGTCTCGCGAGGCCAGGTTTGATTTAGAACGCGGCACAGTTGCCGGCGTCGGGCCCGCTGCCATGGCAAAAACGGCCTCTGCTTAACCAACTGAGAGCGGACCGCCGCGCCGGTCCCAGCGCCGATTCACTTTCCCACTGGGCCGTATATGGCTCAACATTTTATTTTCTATGGCCCTCGTAGCGAGGGATTGCATGATCGGATGCCGTAAAGGCGAGCCTGGAACCGGACCCTCTCCACCCCCTCCATCACGCCGTCGATCTCTCTCTTTCACTCGGGGCCCGCGGTCCTCGGTCGCAAGGACCACCTTGCTCTCCGATGTAAATCCTCGTTATCGAGCAATCGCACTGCGCGATTTAATACTTGGTTAATTGGTCGAATTCGGGTTTACCGTTTCGCCCCGGAGAATCGCGGGACCTCTTTTCGTCGAGAGTCCCAGTTCACTCTCTCGGCCGCGAATATAATTCTTTAATTGTAGGAAGCGGTTCCTCGCGTTTTTTCCCCACTCTCCCCTCGAAAACTGGGGATCGAGTTTTTACCGGACACCCGGTTTCGGAGCGGATCGATAAACTGGTTGATAGAATCCCGATGAGAATTCATGTGAAGTTTAAGGGAGGCATTACTCTTCCGCGATGTTTATTACGGTTTCCTAATTAGCGAGCAATTTATTATCCGCCGTCGCAATTACGACACGCGAACACGGTTTCGAGTATTTTAATATATGTTTGTGTGCATAAATTAGAGTGCTTTCGTAAGAAAGTCCATTAATTATTTAAACGCCGCGAAGATCTACTCCACGTTGCCTTGCAATTCCTTTCGCGACTATCCTCTCCGACGCTGCATCATCCTGGATAACTAGAAAAAGCAAGAATTCCACGTTCATTATAAATCTACGATCGCTCTAAAACCTTCTCAAATTAAACTCAGCTTCAAAACCCCATCGCGACTACCACTGGTCATTACAAGACAAGAGTATAAACTTCTTAACTCCCCAATCAAATTATCTCAAAAGGAAACAGCACTTTTCCACATTCCACAAACGTGTCTCAACGAAAAGTAGATAAACGTTCGTCGACTAAAACAAAAACAAAACGAAATCGCTTCTCCCCTCTTGTTTCTTCGAAGCTCGACCGTCTTCCAGCAGGATTGATCGGTTCCCGGTTAGATCCGCGGCGGTAGATACGCGCGGGACGAAAGGCCGCCGTGAGAGGCCGCGGTCACGATCTGGAGCTGCACGAAGGCGCAGAGGTCGGCCAGAGATCCTCGGTTCGTGGCATGAAATTCCGTCGTGGTCTTCGTGGAGGAGTCCCGCGGGACAAACGAAGCGGTCGTGTATGGCGATCCACGGATTTTCACTCGGTACACTTCTGCCTCTCGTGTTCCTTCTTCCCTTTCTTTCTTTCTTTCTGTTTCTTTTCCTTTTTCTTTTCCTTCGCTTCTCTTTCTCCCTGTCTGCCCTTCTACCTCGACGGTAGTTCAGACCGCAGAAAGCCGTCACGAAGTCACGAACGTTATTAGCAAACCGAGCGCTCGATCCCGCGAGAACCGGACCTTTCCGCAAATAAGAAGTAATGGGTGGTTAATGAACACGGCGTTCCGTGTTTTCCGCTTGCTCCGGCCTGCTTTTCCTCTGGACTTTCGTATGCGTTCGCCGCCACTAATTATACTCGGACATTTGCGTAACGCGGGGATTTTATTTTCTGGCTCGGAACCCGCATTTTTCTGGTGTTCAAACACGATCCGATTTTTACGTCCGTTTGTAACCGCGGCCGCCTCTCGTTCGACGGACGAAGTTGTCTACATTCCAACATGGCATGCCTTTGATCCTCTTCGCGTTTGTACAGCTGGTACTTTTCGAGGAAATTAGTTTTTGTACATGGAAACAGATTTTATTCGCTGTTCATCTCTTTTTTTGGGGGGAATGTCTATTTTCGTTAAAAAATGCGACTTCGGTTTGAATGTGCACACGAGATACGTTTGTTTAGACATCCCGTTTTGCTTCTCACTTCTTGTGAGATTCTTTGAATACTTAATAGATACATTTTTAATTGCTATTACTATTTTATGAAGTCTAGATTCGGAGAAACAATAATTTCAGCGGTTCAGCAATTGAGTTAGAAACGAAGGAATAAGTACATTATCTTCTAAATGAATTCTTGTATTCTATTGCACAAGCTTTCGTGTATTATAAATTATCCATTAGTTTAAATTATTCGACTCTTCGTCCGTGTCAACAAATGATTGGGAAGACAAGTAATTCGTGTATCAGGCAAAAGCACCGATAGTTGGCCAGTCAAGACAAATGCTCTGCGCGAATAATAGTAAACGCTTGCTCCTTCATTATATAATATAGAGAGACACTATGTATGAGAATGCTGTTTGAACGTCTTACTTTATTTAACAAGACGAACTTCTTTGAAAAAGTTAAATTATCCAAATTTTATAGACATATTTGAAAATTTTAATGGGTAAAACTTGGGAAAACTTATTAAAACTAATAGAAAACTTAATAGGTAAACGTCCATTTCATTTATTTGCAACAATTATGACAAATTACAAGTAAAAGAACAAATACAGATGAGAAGAAGTTACTTCCACGTTGGAGATTATGAGACATATAAGAAATATGAGACATACAGTCAACGCCAATGAAATAAATTCTAGAGTTTTTACGATAAACAATTTCAGGTAAAAGTGTTTCGGAGTTGATTCAGCAGATGCTGCAGCGTATCCAACGCGCCTTAATCGAAAGGTTATTACTTTTAAAAACATAATGTTTTACGTTCCCGTGAAAAATGGTCAGCTACTAATACCAGATCAATTACTGGTGCTTTTACCCTATAATATTAATATGCACGAGGTACGTAAATGTCGTATGCGGCAATGGTAAATAACATTCGACGAGTTACGGAGAGCATTACACCCGGTGACCAGTAATTAGTCAAATGAGGAAATCGACCAGCTGTAGGGGCCGCAGGGATGGACCTGAAATGATTGCACTACTCGTAAAGTAGCACGCGATAAAGCTGCATAATGATTGCCATTATTATTATTATTATTTGGTCGCCCGTGAGTCGGGCCGACCGCTCCCTCTTTGGAGCGGATTTTTATGAAGACACACTAATTACCGCGCGTCCGTGCCGGCAAGCTTGTCCATTTTGTAACCACTCGAAAGCGTCAATTTCGTCGTTGTCGTTTATTACTCCGTCCACCTGTTATCCGCCGATGTACGGCGTGCTGCGCGAACTTCATCGCGAAACGTGCCACGTTTTTTTCCGGGCTCGATCGCCGGCCCGCAAAAAACGGGGCGTTCGTGAAAGGGCGCTCTATATCAAGATCGTATCTTTATAGGCACGATATTTCATCAAATCAACGCGCCTTTCCATCGAGCATCTTTAATTTTTAAATTCGACCGTACTTAAAGCATACAACGCGTCCACGCTTTTCGAATTGCAAGCTTCTAGAATCGATTAATTTAACATTAGAAGTGCCAGACGGCAATAAGTCATTCCTGAATTCTTCGTTGACAACTATTGAAAGGATAACGGATGCTTTTTACAGAAATGATTAAGAAAATTGATTTAGTAATATTCATGAAGTGCCTATAAGTCAATCGGAATTTCAATAGCTACACTTTTAGAGTTTCTATAGGAGTCTTTAAAAAGGTGAATTCGGCTGCTCAATAGTTCTAGCGTTAATTGCGAGGAAGAAGATTCTTTTATTCGTCGACCATAGAAATGATTTATGTTATACTGTTGCGTTGCGTTCATTAATCTGTATTATATTGTAATGAAAATATTTGATGAACATCGCCGCTGTATCGAAGGTAGCTGAGGAATTGGTTAGATACTCTGTTAGAAGCTTTCAGTTCGCTTATCTACGGATCGATCAGCGAATTCTGTCGAAGACCACAGTGAATAGGATGGATTATTACTTTCCCGAGCTCCGGGGTTGGGAACAAATTGCTGGTAGCGTCGCGATACCATCGGCAGCGCAACAAATGCCATCTTGACTTCGTGGAAGATCGATTGCGGTGCGCTGTGTGCCCGGAGCCGATGTTATACCGCGGGACTAATCAATACTTTCACCTTTCCGGGTGCATCCGCTGTCGGACATTCCCGATTGAATCGCAAATCGCCGAGCTCGCGTATGGGAATCGGGTAAACGAACGATTCGAGACGGTAGACGCTTGCTATGTTGTGTATTACAATTGGACTGTGGACTTTCTACATTTATAGTACTCGCTAGTACGAAAGACACAGCAGATTGCATAGTTTAATGTGAACCTAATCAGATTTTTATTTCACTGCGAACCTCGTGGAACTTTTAATACGTAAAATAAACTTCTAGACGATTCTACAGTTTAATAATAAAATCTCTAGTTTCAATTCTAATTATTTCTATTCTAAGATCTATAATTTTTAGTTCTAATTATTTTTATTCTAAGATCTATAATTTAATTATACTACAAGAAAACTGAATAATTGTATGAAATATACAATATGAGAAAGGAAGTTTGTATTGTTAATAACGATATATAAAGTTCCGAGAGAACGTAGAACTGATTTACAATTCCAACCGTTTTAAATCGATTTCGTTCGGGAGAGTGTCCCGAGGACGCGTCGCGGCGACCGCGAAAACAGAAAGAGGGGAAAGATGGTGAAGATAAAGCGGAACGTCCGGATTTAGTTGCATTGTGCAGCGTCGAAGATGCCGGCGTTAAAGTCACGCCGGCAGCAATCCCAAAGATCCTTATCCTGCGATCTGGCCGCGGCGGGCGGGCTTCGTCGATCTGAAAGTGCCGCCGGTGCCATTTTTCGAGGCTTACTTATGGCGTGCAATGCCACAAAGGGGTCTGCCAGAGACGGGGAACAAACGAACTCCGCGGAATTCCCGTGAATGCATTGAAAAACGGAGCCGATCGCTTGCGTCGATACGAAACCGTGCGATCCGACGCAAGCGTCGTCCATTTTGTCGGAAATATTGTAAGCACAGTAAATGTGGGAAAGGTTTGCGAAATTAAGTACATGAATTAAAGAAAATTGTTATATATCTCAATTATACCTTGCGAAATTTTAACCTCTAATTGTATCTGAGAATGCTATCGAAAAATCTAGACACTGTTACAGCAAATTATGATTGCAATTGAAATTTTTCATAGAGCCGAAATTATGTTGGTTCTAATTTCTCAGATATATTTAACGAGGTAATTGGTGATCAGCAGAGTAGCATGAAGTTGGCGAGTCGATGACGGCCAGAATCGTTTCAAAAGAATAAAATCGAGACGAACTTTCTCGTTTGTTTAAGAAACCATCCACATAACCCGATTAACGTGACAACACGATGCGGTCGGTAAGAGAGTCTTGCTGACACTCACAATTCTTTCCTCTTTCAAAATTAAACGAGTAAAATTGAATTTCGCGGGGTCGTTGAGTTCATCTCTCAGACTGTGAACGTACCTTTAACCGCTCTAGAAGATCGTGCAATGAATAAAAAACAATGAATCGCCTGAAATACGTGTTCGACACTAATGTTTGCCATACAGTACTATCCCGTAAGATTCCATCTCCTTTAAAAAATCGAAGCAAAATTTTATTTCAATACTAACCAAACATTATTTCCAAGACATCCACAAGAGACACCATTCCGACGTGCAGCTGTTAAAGTCACGCCGATTGAACGCTTCTCGGCCCAAAACCGTCACAAATGTCCGCAGCGTCGATAATTCTGGACACCACAGAATCGAATTAAACGGTGTGCAACAACGCAGGCCAAAATCAGGCTCCATTAAGAAAACATCATCAGGGAGAATCTTCTCACAGGAACACATTCCAAAATGTCGCAAATCGACCTGTCAACCAACGAGAGCGAGAGAAAAGTGCTTCGAAAAATACGCGTTACGTCCAAAAGATGTGAGGACAGCCAAAACAAACATGGCAGACGCAGAGCCAGAATTATATGCGCGCATGATAGCCAGATACACCGAGGCAATGTATTCAAAACCCAACGTCGTCGCTTTAAAAGACAACAATGGCGCCGCGACGAGCAGCAGGATCCGCAGGAGTCCTTTCAGCACCGCCTCCGTGATCTCGATAAAATCATTTCGCGCGGTCAGTCCTAGTAGACTAATGCAAGACGCGAATTTTAGCACCGAGACCTCAGCAATACGCTGCGACTCGCAAAACCGTAGTAAAGGATTCGTGGGAGCTATCAATGGGGACGAGGTAGATTTAGAAAGAAGATCGTCATACGCTTTGATGATTGAAAGATATAGCAACGCTGCGAATATTTATTCTTACGATATCGAAAATGTCGTGCCCAGACGTCACGCGTCTACAAGACTTGAAGACGCGTCGAAGATGTTCGAGGAGGGTAAAAGTGTCGGTGGCAGATCCGAGGAGATCGTTGAAGGCAGTAAGAAAAGTGTCTTAGATGGTCCGGCGGAAGCAAAAGGGAACGATCCGGCTGAAAAAGGGGAGGACACGCAACCGGGCTGGACGACGAGGGACGTAATAAAGGATCCGAGACGAATTGCGGCGGAGAAGGATGACACCGACGCGAAATCGTTTGAGAGGCGAATGCTGCAGGCAGTGAACCAGCAGGCTCACTGGCTGGATAGAGTGGTCGAGACGCACAAGAAGAAGAGGAGCGATAGAAAGTTGGCGCCCGGAAGAACGTTGAAAACGACGGATGAAAACGTCGTGGAGACGTCCTTTCGGTCGGAACTGAAGGAAGATCGAATTAAATCGATGGAAATGTCCGGCAGCAAACCCTCTAACCCGATATCGGAGTACATCAGACGCGGACCTGTTTCGAATTCGCGAACCACCCAGTCAGTCACAAAAAGTTCGACCCAGTCAACTGCTATTTCGGGATCAGCTAAGGAACCTCAAATTGAACTGAGAATGACACCGTCGCATAATGAATCCGTGGTAGCAATTAACGTGGACGACATGTCCGCCAGGACTACAGGGACCAATGATCATCTTTCAGTGGTGATCTCTTCGAAGAAGAACAATGTCGTAGATAGAACGAATTTGGATTCTAGGTATGACTTCGGTTCAATGCAGATATCCATCAGCGAAGACACTGTTCCGGTGAAGCAGATAGAATTTTCTATTAATGGGAAACCAGTGTCCGAATTGAAGAGTATCCTCGCTAGAGCTGATAAGCTAGATGTCCTTAGCTCTATGGATAAGGTAGAGATCAGGATACCGTCTAAAGGTACCGGCAGAGCGGCGAACCAGCAGAATGTATCCAGGGCAACATCGAATCCGTCGGCTGTACTGAATCTTCACATAAATGCGAAGTTTAATGAGCCTCACGTGCAACAACCTACTGGTATGAAACCGGAAGCTACTTCAGGGACTGGAAATGTGCCTAGTCAAGCTCCAGTACCTCCAAGAACGCAGAATATATTACCACCTAGAAGTCCGGGAATGAACAGTATGAACAACTCTGATAATACTGCTGGAAGATTTGAAGAATCTGTTAAAAATGAAGAGACTAATGTGACTGCGTCTAAAGTATCCGCGTTAATGAGCAAAGAAGCGTACAAAGTTGATGATAGTTCACCGCAAGAAACGATGAAGACTGAAACTCGGCAGGACAATTTAGAGAACCGAGAACCGTCGAATATGATTCCGTGGTGGTCTTCCGAAGGGCCTTTCAGAAACATTAAGAAAAAGAGGATTGTTAAAGAGACGTCCTCCGGAACAGCGATAGCATCAGAGGAAATAGGCGATAGTATTAAGGAATCGAAGAGTAGTGATGTCCCTCTGAAAACGGAATCATCTTTATGGTCTAAAAATCTAATCTCGAGTAATACTACCGAGCCTTCAAAGACTACTTCACCTGACGATAATGAAAAAAGAACAGAACCAACATCTCAGCCGGAAAATTCAGTCTTAAGTAACCCTGCAGAGTCTTCGAAGCCAACCTCACCTGAAAATCTCGAAGAGAAATCAAAAGTCAACGAAAAGCCAGCGGAACTTTCAGAAGCTAGGCCGGTTCAGGTTAGAAGTCCCCAAAGACGGATACCCATAAAGCCCAATAGTACTATAAAAATACCGAAACAAGCGAAACAGATGCGATTAATGAAAAAGAACACGAAATATCGCACCAGGAACATTAAAACCTCTACGATTGCGAAACGAAATTCGGACACATCCATCGATTCCGTGCCGCCTCCAGAAGCTGTCGCGTTTGTAGCGGTGAATCCTAAGACGATGCACATGGAACCGGAAGCAAAGAAGGCTGACGAGAAGCACGGGAAGGTCGAAGGAGAGAGGAAGAAGTTCGAAGCAGGCGAGACCGTGCGAGCTGCAGACGAAACAGTACAGAATTCAGACACGGTATACGAAGGAGTCGATTTAGAGAAATCCGCTAATAGATCTGCTGGTGTTTCAGCTAAGTCGCCATCAGCTGCTGGCGAATCCGGTTCGGAGCGCGGCAAAGGGAGAGCTGAGGGCAAAACAGCCGGCACGGTTGGGAAGGTTTTGCCGGGAAGTGGCAAGCATGTCGTCGATCGAAGAATGATGGAGATACTGAAGACCATGAAACCGATCGAGAAACGGAAAGACGGCACCTTGATAGATTACGGGGTGAAGGTGCCGTCGAGGAAACCGTCGAAAAAGGTACAAACGCGTCAGATCAAAGTGCCTGTAAATGTTAATGTGAAGAAAGTTGCGCCGGTAGCTTCCGAAGAACCGGAAAGTATAGCGAAAATAGCAAAAGAAGAGGACCCAATGGAGGCTCAAGTGGTGTCCAGTCAGAATGAAGTTAATCGTGCAGGGAAAATGTCTTCGACGACAAAGGAAGCTTTAAAGGAAGAAAAAGCTGTTGAAGAGAAGGTGAAGTTTAGCAAGAAAGGTACAGAAAACAGCAAGACAAGTGGAGAGAAAATTATAGAGCCATTGAAGATAGCCTCACCGAAGAAGGATGCACTGACGGAACCGAAAACGGTAACCGGTCGATTGAAGATTGTAGAACCGGTGAAAATATCTTCAGTGAAGAAAGACACATCGGAGTCTAATGATACATTGACACAGCTGAAAATTGATAAATCAGAAAGAACCCCTTCGACGAAGAGGCAAGTTCGTGCAGGTCCTAAAAATATGCCTCGACTTGGCGCAGATCAGATGTTTTCATCGAGAGAACCGAGTGCAACTGTAAACGCTGAAGTAAAAAAACTGAATGAATCTCAGGCAAAGGTACTAGCCAAGAAAACTGAGAAGAAGCTGTTGCCAAAAGGGGCTACGTCAGTTTCTGAGCCGAAGAAAATGTCAGATAATCAAAGTCGTAACTGCTTGGAGACATCAAAGGCGCAGAGCACTTGGGACATTGCGGACCCTGTTAAACCAAAAAAGAAGAATCCACCAAAGTCGATATCGGAACTACCAGATGAAAAGGACGCGGCGATCTTTTCAAAGGAATCAGAAAAGGAGGCAGAGATCTACAATTCTCAAGCTATAGTTAAAAAAACACAGGAAGATATCTGTCCACTGAAACCAAGTGCCGAAGTCAAGAAGCATGAGACAAGGTCATCAAGAGATTCAGGGAAGCGGTTAAAAGAGACTGGAGCTGCGCCATTCGAAGGAACCATCAATTTTTCCAGCGTCAGCGAAGAGAAGGAGGCAACGTCCAATAAAAATAATACGGAGTCAGGCGGAGGCGCAGCAACTTCGGGGTTCAAAGGTTCTACAGTAGGCCCTGCAGGCCTTAAACCGTCGAGATCGTTCACGATGCATTCGAAGACTTCGGTTGTCAATACCAGCTCGTTCGTGGCAACTTCAGTGGAAGGAAAGAAGTTTTCTAAAGAGGAGAAGACTGAAATGCTTACTAAGAAGCACAATTTTCAACGAAGAGAGGCAGAAAGGCCGGAGAAAGGATTATTATACGCGTCTTGGTTGCAACGGTTCAAAAACAGCGTCGACGACGATAAGATAATGTAGTTACATTGAAACTGTACGATTGAAAGCATTCACTGACTCGTACCAGGACATTCGCTATTCACGGTTAACCTCGCAGAAGCTACTAAATTCGTACATACCCTAATTCTTATAGATTCTACTATAATTGTACCTCGTATTTCCATGTCGTATCGTGTTACGATCATCAATGTGAATTTTAAATCCTTTACACACATGCACGTATATTATACATACTAAATAAAACGAATCACGTCTCATAACTTATTTCACAATCCGAACGCGTACCTGCAATCCTAATTACATTCAAAAACCACAAATTGCTGTCCGCGAAATCACCAGCTGATCACCGTCCCCATCGTTGAAACAAGCAATTAAGAATCTCCAAGTACGAAAACACAACGACGATTCCGTTCAGACAACTTAACCGGTCGAAATTCGATTTCAATTTAGCCAAGTAAGAAACAGGCCTTTCACGGTGTCGGGCCTGGCCCGAGGATTGCGCCTATTGTGCCCCCGAAATCAATCGATCCTGCGGGCTCGGATGCAGCGACAAAGAGAGGGACCGAAGGGTGCGCGCGTTCGTCCAGTGCAATTTACTCGCGCGTTCGCGTAATCGACACCCTTGAATCGTTGCTGCGATGCAGGTCGATCGAGTAATTCAACTGCCAGGGAGCAAGAGAGAAAGAGAGAGAGAGAGAGAGGACAGGAGAAGGGGGCACGAGATTTCGATGTTGTTTGCGCAAGAGTAATCGACCACCGCTGTCCCGGGGCATTTTATAAGGGTCCATGAGAGAGCTGGCCCCTGGATTGGGTAATTAAAATTCTCATTAAAGCCAACGGCGGCATCTTGAAACGCTGCCGCGGACAATGGGGTCTCGGAACGAGGCCGCGGGGCCCCGGGGTAAAATGGGACCGAAAGAAGCTCGCGGGCAAGGGGACAGGCAACGGAGGGATAGGAGGGAGCAGAGAAGCGGCCCGGTGAGAGGCAGAATGGAACGAAGCTAACAGGCCATGAAGAAAGGGGAAACCCGTGCCGAAGTCTCGTTTACAATCGAGGTATCCGGGAGGAGGCCCGAAACTCCGCTGTTTGCCTTCCCCCACTCCTGTGTCCGGCTTGTTCTTCTACACCTCGTAAAATTCCTGGTGCCGCTACACCCGGTGTTCCTCTCTCTCCCCCTTCCGCAGGTTTTTACTCATTTCTTTCTGGAATCCGACTGGCCTATCGATGAAATCCCTCTTCCCGCGTTTGTATAAGAAATTTATTGGCCGTCCGTCCGATGCCGCTAAGAATCGAAGGGGACTTTAATTGCCGAGGATAATGGCGGCCGGAGACAGTTTCGACAGTTTTTCTGCAAATATTACAATTGTAGTAGATTTTTTTCTTCTCTCGGATTTGACGAGCGGATTGCTTTTGGATGGTCGGAGGATGGTTTTCCTATGATCCTTGTTTCTGGAGTATTTTTATGTCGCGGATGTAAAGGGGATACTTAATTCTCTTGTTATCGAGGTTAATCTTCTTGTTAATATACGACAAGAGTACATATAGAAAAATATTCATGATTTCATTGGAGAGGTAGATTATTCCTAAAATTCACAGTTTTGAAGTTAGCAAATTATCATGAATCTCACGTTACATTATTAATACTATCGTAATGCTATCATTAATATCACCAATATTTCGCATTGTTAACGCCATCGCTAAAAGGAAACTCGAGATAAAAAATAACCGGAGTACTGCACGGAACATCACCGCAACATTTCCTTCATTCGACCTTACCAAACATGCACAGCGTGCATACAAGTGCATAAAATCAGCGGTCCATTTGCGAACGCAAAAAAACATTAAGATCGTGCATGGTCACGAAAAGGAACAGCTGAATGAAAAGAACGAAATCCTCCGGGCGGTAATAGCCACGGGGAATAAGTACAGCGTGCGATCGCAAGAACTAATTGCGAGGGACCGACCGACTGGGGCACGCTCGGTTCGCGTCTGTCTCGAGCCGCGGTCCGAGGAGAATCGGCGTATCGACGCGATACCGGTGATTACGGGAACGCTCCGCGCGACCGCCAATTTCGGGGGCTCCCCGACGCGAAAAGCGCGCGGCCCTGGGTGGAGCCGCCATCATCGAGGGCGCCGTCGAACGTCCCGAAACCCGTCATTACACACGCGCTCGCCGCGCGCATAACCCCGTTCTGACAGGTTGCCAGTCATTCGAAGTAATACGTCCCGACAGGCTGAGGTTAAGCGAAGCTTTATCGATGCTTACAGGTACGGTGCATTCGGGGCTGCGATCCGTGAGCTGTTTCATCCACCGACGAAACCGTAAAATTGAATATTCCTTCGATGAATTTTTGTCGCTTCCAGTCTCATTGTAATCTTATTCCATCGTTCATTGATAATTAGTGTTACTCTTTGATTGAAAGGGTGTTAAAGAAATCTTGATTGTGGGACTATATTTGATATTCTTGTAGTAGATTTTCAAGTTTTCTAAGAGAAATTTTATTTCATCTGGAGGATTAGATTAAACATTTCCTCTATATATTGATCTCTCTTTTTCTCATACGGTAACATAGAATATTCTAAAGTAGACTTGCACGAAACTAAAATTCAATTCGCTGTAACGTCCTCCAAGAAACCTGAACGCAACTGTTGTTAAGATTACCAACAAACATACCAACACCGAGTAACGTGCACACATCCGCAACAGTGACGAAACCTGTCCAATAAATTCCCACCGACCACAAAACGCTTCCAACTAGCGGTAAAACGACTCGGAGCTGCGTCACCGTTGCAACCTCCTGCATTAAAATGACGTAGATCCACGTCACCGGGCGGCGAGCGCATTAAAAAAGAATCGGCCCTGTCGTCTCGCATCGAGATCACTGGGTCCGCGTCGCATAAATACAATCCCGGTTGAAAAAAAGGACAAGGGAGCGGGGCTTGCGGTACGCATTGAAATCATTCATAAAGCGTATCATTCAATTAGCGAAACGGCCCGGTGTACCCAGCCAGTTAGCGATAATGACAAAGCTTGTATAACGATAATGACAGCGCGCCGTTGGCCGAGTCGTCGCGTATTCACGGCTCGTCGGAATCGCGGATTCGAAATGTATCGCTGGGGTGGAACGCGAGACACGTTGATTATCAGCGGGGTCGTTCATATTCAGGAATGTAGATGAGCCCAGGCTCTTTTCGTCCGGCATTCGTCGCGGCCCTGAGCGTCCTTCTCGTTGGTCCACCTTTCTTCTTCTTCTTCTGCTCCCCCTTCCAGTGGTCTTTTTCTTTTAAAAGGATCCCTCCACCTCATCCCCCATCTTCCTTTCCCCTCACAGAGTTATAATGAAAGTTGATCTGACCCCGCCAGGGCCTGGTTCATCCCCCGGACCCAAGCATTTGATTTATCGTCGCGTTGCTCGCGGTCTGTTATAAATATCCGGGAACAACCTTCCCTGTCCGTCCATCGGTCATCCAGTCGGCGGAAGAGATTCCCCGCTGGCTTTTCCCGCTCGGCCGACGTCTAAGCTTTTCAGCCCTCGTTCCTCTGTACCGTTCCCCTTGATATTCAAAGGATTGGACGGGGAGCAAGATCGATCGTCCGGCGTCGGACTGGCTTTTCGGGGCGTGAGCCGAACCCGAGACAAGTGCTATTGTGCACGCGTTTCGCGCGTCACGCGGGTGGTTTCTTTGTGCAACCGTGGCGCGGAGGGCCCTCGTGCTGTGTGCTTGGGAATTTATTGACGCCGGTTTGATGGATTCGTGACGGGTGTGTGTGTGTGCACTCGCGTGTGTTCGAGGAGTTTGCGCGGAATTCTGTTGTCTTTTAGGTTAAGCGATTGGGAATTCTTTGCAACAGCTTTTTCGCGAGGTTAGTGAACTTTTTTTTTAATGTTGAAGTAAAAGTTTGGAATACTTTTAAATTTACTTTAAAATAGCCGTCTGGTAATTTTCTGTAATATGTGGAAATATTTATTAAATCATTTACTAATCGTCCGCAGAATAAAAATCGTCAAAATTAATACTACTTTAATCTTGTTTCCAACTTGTACATCGATAAACTACGCGAGTTGTAACAATAAAGTTCCGTTTTAAGCAGAATTCAACGTGAAACCTGTATATACTAGATCTGTTAGCGTTTCAAAGGGCCAATAACTTCGCGGACTGTCTGGACCTCCCTCCGTTAATGACTCTCATCTACGGTTACAGTTCCATAGGGAGCGTAGAAAAAGTCCGCGGCCGATTTGCATAATGGCGTCGTTCGTATGTACCGAGACTGTAACGGGAACAACGGTAAAATATCGCAAACCTGGGCTTATTGTGATCGTAAATGCATTCGAGTGACCATCACACGGAGACCCGGATCCCCGTTGCACAGTATCCAGTACAATGCGCGTCATCGATGATAGTGCGTGTCCGTGCATTCCGCCATTCTTTCGCTTCAACGTCGAATGCGACACCGTTCAGAATTGTTTACGGTATCTGATGAAACTATACAGCCACGGGGTTGATATATCTCGCAAGAATTCTGTAACGCGCACCTTCTCGGAATTTCACGGTAATGAATTGATACTCGTCAGCGAAGATCGCGAAAGCAGTCGTCATCGGACTTTTAACGAGTTCTAACATTCTGTAACTGTGAGTAAATACACGGGATAAAAAGGATATTAATGCTCCTCGTTAAAGCTTCAGCGATATCTCGTTCGATTCGCCTTGATCCTCGAAAGTTTTCATTTCCTGAGAAATATCAGAAATACAAACGTATCAGATTTAAATGGTTTCAACGCTGGACAAGGTAACAGATGCTTCCTTAGAAGAATAAAGAAATTGATCTATCAGTACGCGAACTGAATGATGAGTCAATCGAAGTTTCAATGAATCCACCCTTAGTTTCTGCGAAAACATTTGAAACATTCCATTTCACTCGATAGTTCTAGTGCATTCTTACTCTTCCAAATAGGAATGCTCTATCTAATCATACAAATTCCCATGATTATCCTACTAACGTTAAATAAAAAAGTAACCTGCGTATCTGTGATCAAATTGTTTCGAAGTTTGAACCAAGCAGGGAACTTCGCGCGAGCTTCTGACGCGAGAAACCAGGGCCTCTGCCGCAAGGACGACAGGGCCCCACCACCTGACCGATTCTGCGCTTCCGAGCATTCTTTGTTTGTTTTAATTATGCACCGCGCCGAGAGCGCTGCGCTGATTCCATTTGATTCGCCGGCCGCGTCGTCGACCTTTCCATACCTCGCGGAGGAACGTCGATTCCGGCAGCCGAGGACTTCCTCGACGAGGGATTTATACCGGTGCTTGGAATCCGGCAGCGTACCATCGTTCCGGGGAAACCGTCCAGATGCATCGTTTGATAAATTATTTACGAGATAAAGTCCCCCCGACGAGAATAACACTATGGCCTTCGATGATCGTCGCGGATTTTCCTCGTCGACACGCGCGCATCGAGTGCTCCGATCATTTTTCCTATTGTGAGCACCGAGCGATAGGTCGCGAGACTCGTTGCATACACGTCCGCATTTGAAACGACGGTAATTTATTTGTAACGTGCAAAAATTGTCGAAAAGTCAGTGGAATTCGGCACTGTTTTGATTTGATGCGTTTCTATTTACAGGGCAGTTTATATATTGATGAATATCGCAGTCCTGTTGATAAAAGTATAGCATTATAGGGGCGGATACTCGGTAGATTTTTAGATAATTCTCATTCAAGTTTTATTAGAATCATATTTTACTAAGTGAATAAGTGTATCATTAGAAGGTGCTATGCCGTCGTGGTGGCGTACTATATTTGTGAACTGTTTGCCCGGATTTCAGTCCTATGCGATGTAATTTTCTTTTCATTTTTTCACTGATCCTGTTAGACTTATTCGCTGGAAGCGTTCGCAGTGGACATTTAATATTCTCTTCCCTCTTTAATCGTTTGTATCCTGAATTATAGGATAATCATAACCTTCGTGGTTCCTCTTATAGATACTTCAAGGATACTCGAGTAACATACAAATTGATACTTTGAAATCTGTTCGAGGTATAAGAAGAGTTATCGAGCAAGTTTACCCTATAAGTAACTTTACGCGAACTTTCAGGTAACAAATATTTCTTGCGCGACTGTTTTCAAACAGAAACTACCTCGTACTTTACCTCGTCGATCTTCATCGAAGATTTATCGATGAAGTTTACCTCGTCGTTTCATCGAAAGAAGCTACTTTTTGAAATCGTTCGGTTCCGGATACAGGCGAACCATCGCAAATATATATTTCCCATCTTCATTATTTTCGAGACGACCGCCGCAAATCCTTATTAAACTCGATCGTTCGGGGGAATTCCAGCAGATCACGCGAGGCAACGTTGCACAAGAAACTTACTAAGAAATCTGCGCCGAGGAATAATACGAGAAACAGCCGGCCGGCCGGTATTTGCACGGGCTGTACAAACAACCCGATCCCTCCGGCTCCGTATTCCACGATTTGTTGCGCATAGCCCGGCGAACGACCGATCGATCTCGCGTTCCTTTTTACGAGCGCTTTATTAATCGAAGATTATAATCCCGGCCGACGGTCCCGTGAACCCCCTTTCCTCCACCTCTCCCGCCCCCTCCTCCTCCTCGTAGATCGTTCTTTCTTTCGACCTTAATCCTCTCTGGTTTCGACTCGCCGGTCGGCCGGATTAATTATTTTTCAGCGACCCTCGCCGGCGATATTTCAGCAATTCAGCGGAACGTAATTCAATTTCGGCGGTGATCCCGAAGCGTAAAAGGGACATTATAAATCCACTTCGTCGTAACCGTTTTATACGAAACGCGACAATTATTTTTCAGATGCGCATCGATGATGGGTTAAAAGAGTAATCCCTAATAGAGTGCAATAGATAGGGTAGTAGATATTTAAACGCTCTAAACGATCAAGTTTCCAAGTTTCATAAGTGATAATATTGCAATAACGCCTATGTTTATCACAATAAAATCCTAGCAACAATAATAATGAAGATATTCTTATAATTCTGCTTCCCCTATTTACCAACAGCCTAGTCATGGTTCCCAATAGAATACACGCATTCCAGTGACAAAAATCAACTAACCAGTATATCCACACACAAACATACCACTGACAACGGATCAACGTCTATGCAATCACAGGAAGGACAAGAAACCTACCCCAAACATCTGAGAAACCACAACCGTGCGTGCGAATAAATTACAAAAAGGAGCCCTCAGAAATACCCGAAATCCATTCACGGACACGGCAAGTCCGCGGGCGTATCCGTCGATCATCGTCGGTGCCGGGCATAATCCGCTCGAATAGTGTCCTCGAAACACAAAAGTCGTTGGGGAAGGGAGAGACACCTTGCGAGGGCCCGTCAGTCGCGTCGTTTCGCGGTCCACCGCGTAAATCCGTGTGTTTCGTGGTCGGCTCGCGATTTAATCCGATCGAGCCGCAGAAGAATCGGCGTCGCGTCGTGTCCGCAGGGCGAAAAAGAGAGAAACCGAGGAGGAGACGTCCAAGAAGGGGAAAGGACAGCCGCGCGAGGGATAAAGCTTGCGAAATCGCGCCGTTCGGGAGACCTAATCCGCTTACGGTGCTGGATCCACGAACCGGAGGAATGCCGTCGCGGGATCCGCCGCCGCCACCGCCGGGCCGAATCGTTTCCAGCCCGAACGGAACGCTTAAGTCGCAAAATTATAGAAACATCAGTTGGGACTTAAGAGCCCGATGCGTGTCTATCTCGGAAACGGGTTTAATCCACGTGATCCCCTCCGGTCTTCTTACCCTCCCCTTAATGGCCGCCGGCCGGCCGGCCGGCCCCGGGGGCCTGGGGCTCCGGGATCGGCGCAACGACCGACTCTCCACGAGAAATTGTTATCGCGTGTGGAATGGATACGTGTACCGCACGAGATTGAACGTACGAACGTTTATACGGGGGCCTCCCCTCCTCCGTGGTCCGCGAGTTTAATGATCGTACGCCCGGAATCGTTTCGCCGACGTGTAAACGCGGTTACCCGCGATTTTTGTTTCCTTAATTTACGTTTGCTCTTTCGACTCCGGCGTACAGCCAATCGAGGAAGTCTGCGCGGGGAACGTTTGGAGAGGAATCATGTCATTAGGGGGTTTTCTGGAGCTTAGTTGCGTTGGACGGTTTGTAGCAGAATGATTGTATTTGTTATGGTTAGTTGTAGTTATCGGGAATGCGAAAGTGTGACTTGGATAAGTTTTGGGGTTTATGGTAGCAGAGATGATCGAAATAGCAGATATAGATAGGAAGGTGTTTAAAACTACGGCTAAATTCATCATGATTGATTATGAAATATTTTGTTAAACGTCATTGAAAAGTATGATATAGTTCGAAGAACCATTAAATAACGACAAACGTTTGTTCAATTCTCATGTCATCGACAGCTTTTCAATACACTTGGCAAATGATTGAAAAATTAGAAACGTGCAGTCTACTTACAACATTTTTGTACTTCCCACAAACTTAAAATCATCCTCGACAACACAGATAACGCAGATACATTATAAAAAGTCAAAGAAACAAACTATTGAGGAAATGAGAACGCGATTGAATCAAACAGACCCGAAGTAACCAGCTTAATTTCCACTTTTTAAATCATTGAGAGAACCAACCAACGCGGACGACTAGTGACCCATAAATAAAAAGAGACTCGACGCGTCGAAAATTGACGCGCAAAGTTGCGAAACTGTCGGTGACTCGGTAAACGACCGCGTATCGACACGTCGCACCGTTATAAATCGATTACTTTATAGCGAGCGGCGAGAATTCCCCGCCGTCCCCTCGGTTCTTGCGGCTCACCCGCGCGGGAGAAGGTCGGCCTCTCCTCCGCGCAACGTGTCGTCAATATATTAGCGTAATTCGCCCCGTTCACCGCGGGGTAATGGGGTAATTGCTTTGTGAAACCCGGAGACCGCCGTGTCCCGGCTGTCTCATCCTGTTCGCCGTTTATACGTCTTGCGGCCGCTCACCGCAAGACGCCCGACAAGCGTTGCCGCCGATAGACATTCCCCGGGGACGCTTTACACCCGGTAGTCGCAGCTGTAAAACGCTGTACGGGACGCGCTTGCATTTCCCCACGCCGTTGCTTCGTTAATCCGTTCCGGCGAAACATTGGAGAAGCTCTGCGTGCGATGTTTATTGGAATCGGTAATATTCTTTGCGCATTAACCCTTTGCGGGAAGATTCTTTGAAATATACAGGAGCTTTAGCAGATGAGAAAAAGAAACTACGTGCTGATCTCTTGCTGTTCGGGTAATTACATCATATGTTCGCAACTTAGTCATCCAAATACGGAAATTTCACCTCGCTGGAATGTCGACATTCGTTCGCAAAGGGCTAACACTCTTTGAGAAGAAACGGAAACGTCTTTTGAACTCCTTTGACGATTTCTTTAGACTTTTATTATTGTAGAATGGCAAAGGAAGAGAGATCTTTTCAATATGTTTCTTGGCGCTTTGTTACTGAGCTGAATATTTTGGTAATTTTTCAGTAATACCGCAATGATTATTGGACTTCTGGAATTGAAATATAAGTGTTATTTTTCATTTGGTTGAAGTTGTCATGATCATCTGTCCATAGCGTTTAAGGTGCTTGTAAGACGACGAACTTTTTCAACTGGATTGAATAAAATTTAAATAACTTTCTCTTATTTCCATGCTGAAACTTAGAAAGAAGCCGCAATGGCACGTCGATCCAGATGACCTAGCAAGGAGCCACTCTAGTCGCCAGCAGTAATCGGGTAATGTTTATGTTTGTCAAATCACATAGAAAATCTTCACCACAAGACTGACACGTTGTTATGAGGCCAGAGGTTAACCATATGAATCATTAAACATTATCATTGACACGTTGACTGCCACGGTAGTCACTGATGACCGAAGCTTCCAAATTATTTGAGGACAATTATAATTCGTAAGATAACTGGCGTCATATGAATATATTTAATAACGTAAATAACTGGATCATAGCGTAACCTTATAGTTGTGTATCAAATAATTGATAAGTGTTTTCATATTTTTGCTTTAACAGAATAAGTGATACGCAAAACGCTGAAGTTTTTCTTGGCAGTCAACGTGTTAACATTTACCCAATCAAAAAATAAAAATCTTTTCGAGAACCCAGAAATAGCCGGATTATTATTCCGAGCTACTCATATCTCGTGGAAGCAACAACCTTACAAGGGTTGCTGCGAAGCGAGCAGCCGTTCGCCTGATCAGCGCGTAGCGGCCAGAAATGGCCTGCAGGATTTTTCCGCGGCGCGCAGCCGTTCTCCTCGGCGATGGGAAACGCCGCAACGGCGGTGGCTTCTACGGAGACAAATGGAGCGTGCACAAGAGCGGCCCGTATCGCGTCTCGCGCTTCTCTCGGCTCACGCAGCCTCCGTCTTCCTCTCTCCTAGCAGGCCCGACGAGTGCTCGCGTCTCTGCTGGGAGGCTGCCGAGTGCGAAGTAACGAATCGACCATTGTCGCGTCACCCGGCAGTCGCGTTCGCTGTCCGCGTTTCTCGCGGCCTGACGCGCGTGATCCCGACGACAGAAACGGACAGCAGAATGCACGCCCGGCCGCCCCGTTCAAGCGCGCAACGACTGGTCGAGGGGGAGGATTTGCAAACGGACACTCGCGTGGGAACATCGCGCCGGTTAATGTTTCACCGGGTAAATTGATGGACGTCCACACGCGAGAAGATTTTTTGGTACATGTATTATACCTTCGTTTTTCGGAAATAAAATAATAATATTACGTATCGGAAAAAGTTTGAGCGATTTTCTTGTTAGCAATAAATTCAGGTCCGATTTCGATCAGTATTTCATTAGTTTAATGGATGAAATTGATATTAGCTATGTTTATGTCGTTGGTATGGAATAAAGTTATTTTAAAAACGTTTACTGTGCTTGAATGTTTGATTTAAGAATGTCGTTTATATCTCACTGAAAAATGTCGAATATTTTTAAACGTTTGAGTGCAAAAGATCGATCTATATAAGTTAGAATATTTCTTGTGCGAAAATTGTATTTATTTAAAATTCTAGACATATAGGCGTGATCGGAAGCTTGGAAAGTAGGCTCATTGAACTGTATCGCGAGTGAATTGTAAACAGTTTAAATGTAACAATCGATCGAAGGAACAAGCGAGTCGTCGTATTATTTATGACAGCTAATGGGCAGTCAACGATTGCAAATCAGTATCAACTCGTTTCAGCAATGTCAACCTACAATCAGACGGGGAGCCGTGCGCCGGGGACCGGTTCCGAAGGGTCCGACCGGCTCTACAAACTCTATCGATCTTCCGGTCGGTTAATAGGGGCAATAATTACGATCGATTCTCACCTTAAAGTGTTCACGATGGTATCGATCATCACCTGTTTTTATGCCGCTCTCAGCGCCGAATTTTTTCTCCCGTTTCGACGTGCATTTACACGCGTTTTTCTACGGCGAAATATAATTAAAGCTCCATTAAAGTTCCAATCGCCTCATCCCCGAGGTTCCCGTATCTGTAATGAGAATCGAAATTCTCCCTTTCCCCCCACGCTAGCCGACCCTTCCTTTTTCGATCTCTTTTTGTTTCTCGTTCCCTTTTTGATCGAGCAGCACGCGTGACTTGCTACTCGGCGAAGAATCGACCGCCATTGCCGCGATGTATCGTTTGTCTCTGATAGCATCGGCGGCGTCTTCATTCTCGTTCATCAATCAACGATCTCGGGGAAATTATTTGAAATAAAAGGCTACGCCGTTTAATCGGTTATCGAGAAAATACACAGGATGTTTGATTATCGCGATGGACTGTATTTAACGGCCTCGTCGTCCGCGCAAGGAGAGAAAATGAAAATCGTAAATTGAAAATATAGCTGGGAGGAGTTGATTTTATTTTATATAGCGCGATTTGGGTTGATTATATATGTACAAACAATGTAAGTACAGTTTATAGTGTGTTGTCTTTCAACGAAAAAAAGGGAAAACACGCGGAACATTGAAATTTCCGTGACTGAACTTATTACGATCACAAAGGGCCAATAATGAGCGGTCCTTCACGGAAGAGAGGTCGATTCGTTCCAACGTTCTAGCACGTTCGCCAGGGCGAACACGGGAAAGGAGAAAGAATGATCCGGGGACGTGATAATGCGAATCGAAGATGTTTCCAACGTAGGAGTGAACGGTTTCCTTGGATTCATTTAGCGGTATCCAATAAAATTGCGCTGCTATGTGTATCAATTACGAATTTAGCAATAACTTTATTCATTTCTACTAATTTGATCATTTATTATCGTTCGCTTTAAAACCGATGTAATTCCATCTTCCGAAATAGTTAGGAAAATGGATGATTAGAGTTATAGTTTCATATTTTGTTCGCTGGACGAATCAATAAAGAAATCAAACTTTGCTGCAGATGGTACTTCTTCGAATTGATCTGAAATTTTGAATTGGCACGAAATTCCTCAGTCTGTTCATCATCAGCGATCAAAATTATATCGTATCTCATACGTAAAGTCAAACTTTTAGCGTTCAATTACGAAACGGGCGGTTGATGTTCCAATTACTGTAAGATATTTTTGAGTGTTGAAATTTCTATAGGCACTGCTGCAGTGCGTTGCATTGACGGTAGTGTGCTATCGTTGCTGTCGATCCTAGTCGCGAGTTGTTTCATTAACGTTCGCCGTTCAAGGCAGATTGGTTCGAGATTCGCGTTACCGCGTGAGAACTGAGCATCGCCGGCGATCCCTCGATCCATAGAAAACCTTGATTGAATATTCCTAATTGTCATTCATTGCGTCCGTCGCTAAATGAGTCACGACAAGCGAAAGGCTCCAACGGTGCGTTACTATCTGGACTAACGTCGACGTCACTCGAGTTTTCTAACAAGTTATTCCAATAGAACGTGATCACCGAAGAAATATTTTTAAATGATCTCGTTAGCTTCGATAGCAACGATTAATCCAGTAATTTCGAAAGAAAATAACAAGAATTCCGTAGAAGATCTCTCGTATTATTCTATCTAATCTCAATCAGCCTACCAATGTAATTATAAAAACTTACCTAACAAACACGATTAAATTTGTTGAAATTATAAGATATACACTACGTATACACACATCATAATACATTAATGGATCTACTAAACCTCCTTCCAGGAGAACATCAGCTGTTCCGCATCAATTAATCCACATCCACGCAAGAAATCTAGATATCGTGGAAATCATCGATCAGAATTCCACGATGCTCCTTATTTCACTTCTTCCAGACTTTCTCCTTTCACCAGCCACTGGTAAAAACCACCGAACGCTAATCATCGCCCAAGAGAATTTCCCTGGATCCTCGAAACTTTCATAACTCATCCTCTAACGAGGCCAACGTCATCAATCCTCACCTTTCAAGCAAGAGACATCAAAGAACCATGAAGCCCAAGATTATATTCATCTACACAACGACATCCCCAAAATCTACAGAAGAGGATCGAATCGATCGAAGCATCCTCACGGCAGACAGAGAAAAAGGAGCGTCCGTGGATCTCCAACCCCTGATTAGATCATCAAGCGGAGTCCGCCGGGTAGCCGGCAAATGGCGACGCAGCGGGCAATGAAATGCAATTTATTCAGGTTAGGGATCACTCCCCGCGAAGATACAATTCGCCTGACGCGTGGAACACCCAGGAGCGGCGGGATAGAGGGAGAAAAAGAGAAAGGGGAAGAGAGAGGGGCACAGAGGGAGGGTTGGGAGCGCGCGCGCGCCTCGAGAGCTCGTTATACGGGCAATGGGAATGCGATGGAACGGCAAGCGCCGGCATCGCGGTGGACCACCCTGTTCGATACCGGCGGGGAGGGATCGAAGGACAATGTCTCACTTGAATTTACTATCGTCCCCGTATTCCCCGTACCCGGCCGGCTTTCTTGCGACAAGATTCGCCGTGGGTCGACTACCGGCTCCGGGGCAGCCAACTGCACCCCTAACCGCCGCAAAGTTCGTCAGCAGCGTCTTCGGTCATTACGCTGAACACTTTAGCCACTGGAGGATTATTAACCCCTTAATACTATTATAAAACTATTAGACGAGTTAAATTGACGTATTTTGGAATTCTTATTTTGTAATTATTTAAATTACGAAGACGCTTCTGTGAGAGATTGTGAAGTCAGTATAAAAAATTGGGAATGGCTGTAATGATATAATAGTCAGTTATTTCAATGGTAATTAGAATTAGAACCATTAAATGGGTCGATACGATCTAATTATCATACCTATCGAAAATTATCGAATGACGTGACTATCGAAATGGTAAAATAAGGTTTCGTAATATCTGAACTGAAATCTAAATCGATCGAACTTTTAATAAATGCACTCTTGTAATTTCTATAAATAGAAAAGTACTTTATCCGCTCTTAGCTCTAGAGTTAATATGTTTCATACTGTTTATAAGGAATAATATTAGCCGTTATTCTTAAAAGGATCGATTAGTTAATGATCGTAAGCAGCAAGTACCGACAGAGCCCACCAGGATTTCCTAGAAATGAATTTCCTCACCCACACAAGAATTTCCTTCTATTCACATTGCCAGCTTCTACAAAATCCAATCAGGCGTGATCCAGCTTGCATACTAAAACGAGCTGCATAGCTGAACGTACGAATCGGCGCGTGTCATTTAAAAGAAACTCATGAGTTGACGTAATCTCCCGGAATGATAGAAGTCGCCAAATAAACCAGCACCGAAAAAGTACGTCGATATTCGTTTGGTATGAATCGATTTCCGGAAATTTCAGTAAGGTTGCTACCGCAATCAGTTGCGTCAGGTGCGTGTCCGTGGCCACCAACGCGTTTCCGCCGCGCGGAAAAACGCGTACCCGCCGCAGGGGGTTGGTTTGATGGACGTTGAGGTCGACACCCGTTCGACTATCGAGGCTGCCTTCCCGTTGCCCGCCGATAATAGCGTTACGCGGACAACAATAATTATGCGGCCGCACTTTTCTCCCGTTCTTTCGCTCCATCTAAGTCGAGTCAGCTGACTACGTGACCGATGATGTCACCGTTGCAGCGTACTCCGGAGAAGCGACACCCACCACGACTGACACCTACTTGGCGTGCGACGTCACGATTCGTGTACTCCTCGCGGTTCGAATCCACCTTTCCCTTCTCTTTTTGCAATCCAATCCTCTCGTAATTCAATGGATCTTAGACCATGTTATGTACACCGTAGGAAATTTGAATTGGAACATACATAACGGGTTTAAAGATAGAAGAATGTGCGATTTATTCAAATTGATATTCAAGTTTCCAACTTTCGTGTAACCTTTGCGGCTTGAATCATTACGGCCAATTCTCCCGTAATTTAATGTATTAGACTGTGGCATGCACAGCACACTCCGTAAGAAATTTGAACTGGAACTTGCAGAACGATGATTTTTAAAGATAGAACATTTTACTGAAACACAATCTTCTTAAACTGTTTTTTAGTCAAATTTCTGATTCTTCTAGTCCCGCTAGTTCGAGGACAATTTTAAACTTGGGTTAAGCTAAAAATTAAAATTTGAAACTTTCTTAATCCTCCCAGCCTTTGCCAGTCTCACCTGAGTTGACTTCGTTCTACGCTTCGTCATAAATATTCATTTTTACTTTCTCATCGACGAGTGCGTCATCCCTTATTTGAGCGACACGTTAACTCATTCAAATGTTATGGTGAAATATTCCTCGAGTGCAAACGTAATTAATACAGGCAATATACTAACAATTCTAGTAATTATTCTTTCATTCTCAATAACATGAAACAGTACACAAAAAAGAAAAACAAGGTTTAATTATCGTTTGTATTAGTAGCATTAAAATAATCCTTGACATCTGTGCTGCTTGGAAGAGTTAAACGTCGAAAATCATCGAATTCACAGTAGGAGTTACTGAATTCCGCTGCGACATCTTCATTTGCCGGTTGTAGAGAGGATAAGAGCTCATCGCCGAATAAAGAAGGGGCCACTCTTCCTCAGGAACTCGTTAATGACTCGAAAGAGCCGCGTTTGAAGACGACGGACAGGTATACCATCCAAGGCGGCGGCCACGTGGGCGAATCACACCGTTTACGGATCCGATGGATTCTATCTACGCGTGTTCTAATAAGCCCGCGAGAACCTCATGACCGTTCCGCGCGTGGGAGAAAGAGAAAGATCAACGGTAACAGGAGGAGATGGAAGAAGGGAGAAAATGAGTAAAGCTGTGTATACACCGGGACACGTGTCACGCGACGGAAATTGATAATCAACGACCATTGCTGCCACGTGTTGCTCCCGTCAACGAGTCCGTACTACGCAAATTTGCGATTTCTAAATCTAAATAAGTTTGACAAACTAATTTCGTTGATACGTATAACTTCAAAATCGTAATCAATACACATAGCACAATATTATAAACTAAAAGCATCGTTCACCAGACACCGATAAAAGATAACTAACACGAAATTAATCTAGGCCAATAACTTCACCAATATGCCAGACATTAAAACCTCTGACGCAAAAAACGTCTCTACCGGGTCCTCCCTAAACAGTAATTCAAAGTTACAAATTCACCTGAAAATCACCGATCTACCAAGAAAAAAAAGATCATCAAACCTATCCTCCTAATCTCAGCACACCAAGTCCCTCTCACCGAAGAGTCCCGATTCGTAGCACGTCGTTCGCAGCTGCGTTTTCTTCTTACCCCGGGGACCGGGTAAAATATCGGCTCCGATTCTCTCCGGATCGGCTCTTTTTCCTGCGAAGTCCGGGGGTCCGGGTCCATTTGCCGCGATCCGTCGAAATATCGGGGTGTCCAGCGTATAATAAGACACGCCGGGGCTCGGGGCCCGAACACCTCGGACACATGTCAACGGTGCGCCGCTCCGCCGCGGACGAATCCTGTTGTTCCTACGTCCGGCACTCGTCAATTAGAAGCGACATGGTTCCCGACACGAAAAACCTGACCGGGCTAGTACCTCGAATCGGGGCCGAGGGGATTCGGGAGAATGACATTAACATACCGACCGCGGGAGGAACAGAGAGGGAGCCGCGGATAGCTCGAACCCGGGGGCGGGATCGGCAAGAAACGGAACTCTCGGGGCCCGCCTCGGTCCTTGCGACAAGCTTTCTCTCTCTCTGTCTCTCTCTCTCTCTCTTCGTTCCTCTCGTTCCCTTTTCGCTGGTCGAACGCCAGCTTTCGAGAAACCGGCGAATTCCGCGCGGTTCCCCGGAATCGATCGAACTTCACGCCTGCCGGAACGACGAAGCCCCGGGGTAATCAAGGAAGACGACTTGATCCCCTACCGTTCTCCCTGTCGTCTTCATCCTGGCCCGGTTGATTACCTTCGGTCGCGATTCGTTGACCGACCAGTTGTCAGCGTTCGCTCGGACTCATCCCCGTGTGCGCGTGTTCCCCCTTTTTTCCCGGGTTTTTTCCTTCCGGGAAGAATTTGTCTCTCGGAGACTGTTGGAGGTCTGACAATTAACGCATCGGAGGGCATGCTACTTGGAAGGGAGCTGCGCGAATTTCTTGGGAGCACCGTGTCGGGGTTGAAGGGACGGTGGGAAGCGCCTGGGAAGTTTGGATGACGGATGAGTTCGATCGTGTGGGTAGACCGAATCTTTGTGAAAAGTTTGTACAGTTTGTCTTTTTATAATCTTGAACTGATTGGTGACTTTTGAGCTGAACTTGCATTGTATTGATTCAACGGTCTGTTTAGAATATGCTAATCGTTGGAAGGTTCTAGGATTTGGAAGATATAAATTTTGTTGTTTGGGAAGGTTGACGTGGAATTTATTTTGTATGCGTTCTGGTATTTGTACGTTGACGTATATCAAGTATTCTACTTTTTTTATGGTATTCTACTACGAAGAGATTGCTGAACAAATTTGCCCTGGTCCGAAGCGGCTTTTATCACACCTTCGAGTCGAAGAAACGGAAACAGGGGCGCAACGGAGAAACGGAGAAACGCAAGATACACAGCGACAATGATAAATACCCCGATAAGCGGACTAGTAACCGAGAAGATAGAGAGCAGTAGAAAATAACACGGGAACCCATTACAAATCGCCGCGGCAGGGGCGGGAAGAAGAAAATCGTCCGGAATGGGGAATATTCTTGAAGCTGGGTTGCCGCGCAGCGCTCGTGAGTCATGAACCTTGTGCCCTTGCAAGGTTCTTATCCTCTGCGTTACTACGAACCGTTTAAACGTTGCTGCGCCATTTTGTTACGTGAAATATGAAAGCCGCTTTCTCAATGTTCACTGACGTGACACGGGAAATACGTTAAGATAGACATAATTAAACCATCATTATTTAATATTTATATTCAGGACGTAATATCTTATGATTTTAAATTGCAATTCTTATTTCATCTTTCTTCTTCAAGTTTAAAGTAGACATCAGAAACACGAAAAAAGCATAGAACTGTGTTCGAATACTTAAACTATTGTTTCAAAGAGCTTTAAATAACGTTTAAAAACGAAGAACCTTATTCCCATATAACAATTCAAAAATACGTTATGAAGAAAATATTACATACAACTACAACCAAGGTAAAATATGTTTTCTCGAATCCTTGAAAGTTCTTCCAAAGCAATTACCAAATTCTCATCCCTCTCGAATGTATAATAACAGTTTTCACACATTATAACAATTTAATTATCATCGTATCTTGTTACAGCAATGTAAATAGATAGTATCTACGCAGTACTATCGTTCCAATACTGCCCGCCGATCGTGACAGTGTCGTTAAACAACAGTTTCCTTGGCATTGTGTTCGCGCGTGTTCCCACTCGAGCCTGCATTACATAAAAGTGCCGTTACTATCCTTGCCGGTATCCTTGCCATTCGGGTCACACCGAGCGAAGTCGCGGAATCGCTCCGGCGATATTCAGACGAGCATATCCTCGCGAAACCAGAAACTTTTGAAAACAAAAACCAACCGAGCGGCCGGTCAGCGCCAGCTGTTTTAAACCGCGCGACAATCGGGCTGGACGCTTAACGAAAGGGTTGACGATTCACCGCGGAAGAACCGGAAGGGTGCGAGCGACCTGGTCATTAACGAGTTCGAAAGTTGTCGGGTCGTTCGCACCTTCCCGGTGCTGCTGCACCGATTCACGAACCCCTTGAGCCGCGCGTTGCGATTGTTGGGACGCCGCGAGCAGCTGACGGCCGTCCGGTCGCTGTCTTTCAACGCTCCAGCCGATAAGCGACCTTCGAAGGTTCGTCAATAAGTCCAGAAAGGAGCGTCGCTTGACCGCGACGTCACGGACAATGCGGCCGCTGACAGTCTGGGAGCTGGACGAGGGGTGAAAAGCGTTGGGTCAATTATGCAAGGCGCCGCGGGAGTGTTTCCCCGCACAATGGACGCGGCTGCGTGTTCTCCAGCGTTCGGCCGCAGGACCGTGTTCAGCTTCTCGCAGGCCCTGAGAATTCCCTGGTACCCTTTTGTTGGATCTTCTTCATTTAAATCTTGCACTCTGTTTTAGGAAATTGATTTTATAAGCAGAAGAATGAATGAAATGTGTGAATACATTACAATTTTTGTTTCGAAGGTTGTTGATCCTCTTTTAGGTTAAAATAAAAATATTATAATTAGATAAAAATATAGAACACCTTTACAGTGTTTCTCATTCCCGTTATCTTCCGTAAAATTTATAAAACATTCCGTTCCAGATTTACATCCTTTAATTTAGACTTCTCCTTGTATCCTGAGTCTTCTACAACGTATATTCCATGATCACAGAAAAATATAAAATATTCACACCTCAGGATCGTTTTTCTTGATTACCGGTTGATTCTTACGAATTCTACTTACCTAGGCTCTAAGAACTTAGGTAAGATGCGAGAACAGCATCTAACGGCTTGTACGGAATCCGAGGATCCAATGATGATCGCCGTTGGCGTCGTCCGTCACCGTTCGCGCGGTGGGACACGCACATCGTAGGAACTGTACACACAGGGTGGGCGTCAAGGACTCTAGAGGCGAAGCAGCGGAGACGACGGACCGGTACGGTGGCCATATGTGGACACCGTGTAGAGAGAAGCGTGCAACGTTCTCGCAGGACCCGCGGTCCTCTCGCCTATTGCACGCGAGACGCCGCGCCGCGCCGCTTCGCGAGCCTTCCACTCCGCGCCACGGACTTTCGGTGTGATTTACGAAGCTGGCCGATACGAGGAGGCCGGGCGTCGAGAAACGCGGCCCGCTTAAGATGCGCCGCGTGCAATGGCGGCCACGTTCGCCGGTATGCGGTTATTCAGAAAAGTCGGCCATTCTGTCTTTCCCCGGAAACCGAGTGGTAATGGTTCAATTTTCGGCGAGGTAACAGGTTCAAAAGTAATTTCAATTTTACCTGTGTTTCTATTATTAACTTGACTAATACTCCGTTAACCAATCACCCACGCTAGTCTATTTCACCTAGCTTCAAAACAGATTCAAGGAAACAATATTCGTGGAGCTCGAAAATATACTTCTCAACGCTGAAGCCAAGTAGCATTTTTTTCCTCCATGTTACAACACGAGTAACACCTAACAGCAAATTACCATGACAGCACATTTCATTGGCTGATAATGCTTCCAAGCAGTTTCCTGCGATCATTTTCCTCCTACATTTTAACGATTTACGTCAGTGATGCATTAAAGACGACCGTTTCTGGAAATACCGCTCGTAAACACCAGGACTTTCCTTGGCACGTTCCAGCAGGTTCGAATTCATGGAAAACCGAAGATCGTTGCTGGATCCCGCTAATTGGTAGCAAGTGGAACATCCGAAGGGCAAGAAAATCGCCGGCCGAATGGGGAAACGAAGGTAGGAGAAAATTAAAAACTGGCGCGGGCAAGACGGTCAGAGCGCGCGAGCGCGCGATCGAATACTCGTTTGTCGAGTTGTGTACCAGCTGTGGGACGGACATCGTGTTCCTAAGGAGAAGCACTCTGGTTTCTCGGGGCAGCGCGCGTGCCGGTGTAAGCGACTGTTTCGCGGCCCTGCACTGATCAATCGTCGGGTTTTACACCGTCGGAACGGAAACTGGTTTCGCAGGGACGTATTTGCGTTAATGGGGCGCCCATACGCCGAATACTTGCCCCGGGATCCGTCCCACGACCCCGCGACACGACAATCAATTCACACTGGAAGACAAAAGATCGAGGTTTGGGTTGCAAGGGAACTTTTTTGAAGTTTTTCCAATTACTACACGGGTATGAATATTGAAACTAACCTATTACGAGATAAGATATTTATCTTCTATCGAACATTGGCAATAGGATACCTTTAAACAAGTTCAGTACCGTTTACAATTCAGTCACATCAGCTCCTTTTAGTTTCTCTTTTCTCTACCAACAGAACGACGATCATTCCGAAGATCATAAAATACTCAATTAACTTCTACCCCTAAACACTTAACATCACACGCGCGATAAACAATTCAATTATCGTCAGGTCAACACCGGTTCCGAGGAAAACAAAACGTCGAAAAGATTCCATTCCAGACGCGAAACACGAGAGCACGCGTCGCGTATCGTGATCAGCATCGAGCAAACTGAATATTCGCAACGCTAACAAGTGGCCCGCGGATAATGCATGCAGCGTTCCGTCTAAAACAAAGCAAAAGCGAGTGAAAGTGGCGTGGCTCGAGCGCGGCGCACGATAAAACAGCGGCATAAAGCCGCGGCTGTAAATCCGAGCTCCGTCGAACGCTTTCCCGGTCGGGTCTATTATATTGATTAGCAAACAGCGGTGGTAATGGGCGAGCGGCAAGTGGGTGTCCCGAAAGAGGAACGAGATCGTTGCCATCGATTACGTACCCCCAGACCTAACGTAACGTCTAATAAAAGCTTCGCCGGTGACTGCCGCGCGTGCAACGCGCAGAACCGCGACACGCAAGATCAATTATCGGATGATCGAGCACCGGTTTCGTTCGTATCGCTTGTCCCGCGTGCGCCCGTGCCCGCTCATTTGCGTAAGCGAGGCCCGAGCCGCACGTAGGCTCGCGGCGCAATCATAAAAACCGAGTATAATCGGCGTAATTGCCAGCCAATGAACGGTTCGTAATCCTAGGTGGCTACAGTAGGTATCTCGGCCTACCCATCGGGCCTGCACGCCTTTCATTTCGCGCGACCCACGTACCCAACCGAACGTACTCTGCGTTGCTCGGGAGAAAAGCCCGGGGATGGCACAGGGACGTAACAGGTTACCTGTCTTGTTTACAGTTTTTGTTTCTGACACATAACCGTATTGAGGAATTTGTGTTGCAAAATGGTCGAGTCTTCAGAGCTTCGAGGCTTAACTTTAGAGGCTGAGCCTTGGATGCTCGGAGTTCAATAAATATCGAGTCTTCGAAGCTTCAAGGCTCAACCTGAAAGGCTCGAATTAACAGTTAGCTCTGCAACTTTGAAAGCTTGAGCTGAGCTTTGCGAGCCATCTACTTTAAGACGACATTGGAAATTTTAAATTTAAAGTTCAATCCTGCAGGCATTTCAAATTTCCTAGGCTTCAGCTCTGAAGATTTAAATTGGGGTTGCAACTTTCAAGGCTCGAGGGTCAGAGCTCACGTGTACAACACTGTAACGAATAGCCAATTAGTATCGAAAATGAGATGAGGAAAGAAGGATGCTAACCAATTAGACTCGCATTCCTTCTAGGCCTTTTCCGAGGAACATAGAGTACACACGCTTGTTCCTTTGCAGAAACGAAAATGGAAGAGGTTTCCTCCAGCATTTTCTTCAGTGAAGATGCTGTCCTTCGTGAGCTCTTCGGTGAAGAGGCTATCCTTCGCGAGTACTTCTTCGTATCTCGGAAGGTCGATCGATTGAAGACATGGAACGAAACGCACCTCACGATATGTGCAATTGCCAACACGAAATCGCGTGCCCCACCGAGATGCAGCTGCGAAAAAGGGAAAACGTGGTCGAGCTCTGCTGTCAGCCTTAGGGTATTCCGCGAATCGGATGCTTCGTTTGAGGAAAGATCGTGCAAAGGGTCTTCTGCGAAGCTCATTTTTCCTTGTGTTGATATGTTTAACGCTGGATTTACGTTTAGTGTGCTTCTCGTTTCATCGTTTCCCGGAATGCGAGTATTTGGAATTGGAGAGTCCAGAAGGAAGTGAATTGCAGATGAATCTGCACTTTTATATTGAAATCTTGCGAAAAGAACCTTTCCAATACATTTACTGTATCTTCCTATTTCATTAGCTGTTTATCTTCGAAGTAATCATTTCGTGCACGTGAACGCTATAAGAATCTGCAATTACCTCTACAAAACACAGTCTAGAAAGGGGATAAAATCGAGAATGACGTTCGTTTTACCTCAGACCCTGGTCTAATCGCTACGCCGTTCTCAGAAACCAGCATCAATAATTTTCTCTTTGAACCCCCGTTCCGAACAAAGAAGCTTCGGGGCAACCGGGAATTTCGTATGCACCGGCGAGATCGAAGCGGGATAAAATCGCGGAGCGTCAAGTCGTCGAATAATGGCCGCTTTCCCTCGGATCCCGGTCTAATGGCGCCGCATCAGCGGAAAAATACGCGGTCATAAGATTCCGTTGCAACCGGACTTGGGCGCTCAACTACGTGCTCGAAGGCTGCGCGTTGCACACAGCCGCATCCGCGGCCTGTACGTGCACGCGCTTACACATCTCGCCAGAGGTTGAATTCTAGTCGTAGCGAGCCCTCGTAATCTTTAGCCCCCGAGGTCAGCACGAGCTCGTCCGCACGGCTCGGCTGAGATCCTCCGCAGATAGAGAAGCCCCCCCTGTGAAACTCGTGTCGGTATGTACCCCGGGTACGCGTTGGTACCCGTCTGTGTTGGTAGATAGATACCCTGGTCCCCTCTCCGGAGGCTGACCGCATATTATGCGGTCGAACTCGTGCTCCGGCTAAGACAAAGGGTTTCACGGATGCTGCACCGAGATAGGTGCAGCCGGCGAGAGCGACCGGGTTCAAAGGTTCCTGCTTTCGGACGGCGTTATTCGATTTTTTGGCGCCACCATTTCTCGTGATGTCGCGATCGATCAGTTAAGATACCGGTGGAAAGTTATGTCTCCTGCGAAACACGAATTACCGTAAGTACTGAAGTTTACGTTCTTCAGTTCATCGGTGCTAGATGATAACATTTGAAACGATGGAGGCGTAAGCTCCTAAGCAGGAGGACAATTTGAACCCTTTAGGTTCTTCTTCAGATGCTTCTGCATCACTAGTAGGAAGTGGATCGCTAATTTATCTATTTAGTATTAATCCTTTGCACTCGAAAGTTCTTCACTGGAAACATTCAACATTTTCCGATGAGATATAGACGACATTGTTTGAAACTAATTCAATGATAATTCACAGATAAATTAAGAAACGAAGCTATTTTAGTTGAATATTTCACATAGTAATGCAAAGTTTAATTTAGAATACTAAATATTCTGCTTCGTAGTTTTACTGTATCAAATCAAGCAGTGACTGAGAATCACCTCTCGAGTGCGAAGGGTTAATACATAGGTAGAGTCAGTCTCGATTGTATCGTCATTTCTTCTAGGGCTCTTCTATCTTTCCTGCGATATTTCGAATACACGGATAAATCGACGGGACTAAAGATCGAAAGCACGTCACCGTGCGATTATTACACCGCGTTACAGTATTTAAATCTGTTGAAAGCCTCGAGTAACCTTCTCCCCGTTGCCAGTTGCGTGTTTGTTCTAGGCTTTGCGGTGAAGATTAACATTTAGATGCTGACAGTAGAAATACAAGTTCGCGGAGCGGGCGAGGGGTGGGGAGTGTTTGCGGCGAACGTCCGTGATAAGAGATAAGAACGTTGTCCGACAGTGGTTCGTGAGTTCTACCAGGTGTAAGTGGCAACTAATAAAGCCGGGCTTATCTGGCCCGATGTTGAAACGTACCGTCTCGAACGTCTAAGCATTCGTCGCGGCTTGCACGCGAGTCCAGAAAACGTTCCGAACGAAAACGCCGGGTACGGGTTTCCTCCAGTAACCGCGTATTACTCCGTCACACGGCGACAAGAAAATTATGCCCCGAACGCGCCGACCGTTTTAGCCCTATCAGAAAAATAATCCGTACGGCTTCTACCGATTATTAGTCAAAGAACAGAACCCTTCGTTTTCAAAAGGACGATCCTCTTTTACTTACAACCAGCGATAGGATATCAGCGGATGATTATATCCGAACGCTCGCGACCAGTTCTATTGTCCCACTTATCTTGCCTTGCTCAGCGTATGTAGTTAAGCTGCACATCGTTCCTCACGACAGTCGATTCTCGGAACATCGATTTCTCTAGAGAGACCGCTGTCACGTGTGAGTGACGTTCATCATTTTACGGCTGAGACTGAAACGCCTGGGGAAATCCTCGTTAACCCTTTGCACTCGAAAGTTTTTCGCTGGGAACATTCAATATTTCCCGATGAGATAGACGACCTTCTCCGAAACCAATCAGAAAACATACATAAATTAAGAAACAAAGCTGTTTTGTTTCAGCGTTTCCCGTATTGATGCATTATATGAAGCTCAATATTATGCATCATACTTTATAACTTTGCTATATGAAATCTACTATTCAGAGTTATCTCTCGAGTGCAAAGAGTTAAACGTGTTGCGACATTCCTCTAAATTTCGTGTTATAATGATGTCCATCGAGTATCTACCAATTTTCAATGCAAGAAATCCCACGAAAATAATGTGAACGAATCAGAGTGCGCTATCTGAAGAATAGGAAAGGGTATCGGGAAATCTTTATTGAGCTCTATCCATTTTGATCTTTATTCAGCGGAGTTCGTTAGAACCGCGTAACGATCCGTAGAGACAGGTAATCGCATTCCTGGCGTCGGTTGGCATGAAATCTAAGAAGAAAGAAGGGGAAACCGTCCGTCGAATATAATCGGTGCGCGGATCTCGGTGGAAGAACAGTTCGAGGATCGTAGATATTCGTGATGCAATCGCGGATCTACGATCCTCGCGGCTGCTCGCGGGAAATCTCCGCGTCTCTCCCCGGGACACCGTGTATAGTCCTCGCAGGACCGCGTCTCTCTTGTGCATCCTGCCGCGACTCCGAGCGCTATACCGGCCGCTCGAGCGCAACTTTAGCGTCGGTTTAACCTCATTCCTGCCGGTGACGTCACTCTCGCCTTTCCCTCGGCTCTGGACCTTCCAGCATCTCCCGAGATGTGCAACCAAGCCATCTATCGACTATTATAGACAGGCGATTTATTCGACGTCGTTCGATTCGTTTCGCGAACGCGCTCCCTTGTCTTCGTTAACGCCGCGTTTACGGAACCCGTCAATTTTACGGACATTAACACTGACCGTCAAATGACCGGTTTTAAAGTTTCATTGAAAATTATACGGTTTATTTCATTCATTTAACTTTATGTCAATTATATTGAATATATTGACGATGAATTACTTGTACAATTTTTGTCTTTCCTTTTGTTTCTATTTACACTAGGATAAATTTGTCGTCGAACTTGTTTACCCTTACTTTGTAACCAGTTATCTAACTGGTTACGGTAGGAATGGATGTATACAAAGTTCTGGTATGGTTAGCGATAACGCTGCCACTATCGAGCGGATTAATGTGTACATACTTACGAAAACTGTAACAGTGATTTTATTAAAATTTGATTATGATTAATTGACTTTTGCTTTAAAATGCACTAAAGAAGCTTCTTAGGAAAATATCGATATCTTTTCAATAATTTCGAGATAGATATATTGAGGTAATTTTGAGGAGTCCGGTAGTTTTAGTGTTATTTCGTGATTTGTTTCGAAACGAACAAGAGAATTTACTTTGACGTTGAAATTTTAGTTGGTAACAGTTTGTTTCGATTTTGTTCGATGCAATTATGAGGATATGATACGTGATTCTGCATTTTTGAAGCTTTAATTTACGAGATTTATTTTTCTGAGAACGATAATGTGTACAATGAATGTTTGGGAATCTTGTGTTAATATTGATTTTCAGTGAAAAAGAAACAAAAAGGAGAAGAAAAATCGAAGAACATGGCGGACTCGGTGCGATACGCGGCACCGGGGTGCCAGCACGTGAAAGTATGGCGATTGTGAAATTTAATGGGCTATGATTCGGCACGATTTTGAGGCAACGCGCACTTTCCTTCTCCTTCGAGTACGGTCCGGGCCCGAGGACGCCTTTATGCAGCCGTAAAGGACTCTTTGCTTTCCTTTTTCACCGTATTTGCTCTTTCAGTCCTCCGACTTGAACACACGGAATGCGGATTTTATAAATGTTTGATAAAATTATTAATTTATCGGGTCGTGGTTCCGCAGACGCGTAAATGAATTCGGTATCACGTTTTTTTTTTTTTTGGTTAATATAGGTGGTTACGTAACGCACGAAATTTTCTACTCGCGATACGCTGGTCGATCTGCCCGTACTTCAGTTAATGGAAAATGAACTTGTCTCAGAGTTGGTTATCTCGAGTCACGCGCAATCAACGACTGACGTAAGTATCTCGATAACCAGATTACTTCCAATCAAATAGAATTTTTGGAAAGAGTGTCCTTTCTGAAAGCGAATATATACAAATTTTTCATTTACGTAAGCAGCAAAGATATTCGTTAATTTACTCGATGATTTTCAACGTGATCTTTATCTGAAACGATTACGCGGTTCACAGAATTCTCGTTCCTATCGTCATCGATGAAGATGATTCCGACGCGCTTTGATTCTCATCTTCGTCTCGGATAATTCATCACCGGCGCCGCGTGATCGCCAGTAATCGCTTTATCCACCGGTCATTCGTTTGAATTACAGCTCTCATTAGCCGCGTGAATTTCGTAATTCGCAGTAAACAATACCGAGCCGGTGGAAAATCGCCGTGATCTGAGTGTCCTTTCGCGCCAGTCGAAGCCTTCAATAACGACGACGACAAGAAAAAACTTAATAACATCCTTGGAAACCGATATCCTTGGTTAGACGGCGATTCCAGTGTTTACGACCGATCGAAAACGGCGGTGCACATTATCTGAAATCACTGTCCCGTTCATTGTTGCAACTTCTAATAGATGATCCCACCAGTCACGTTCCCTTTGTTCCGAACTCGAAAATAAAAATCCTTGTTACAAGTGATTCAATCGTTTCGCACAGTTATCGAGGAATGAAGTGACAGCGCATTAACTATTATACTTCAACTCCTTCGAGCCTCTTCCGACTATGATCTGTTTCTTTTTTCTTTCGATGCTTTTCGTATAAACATTTAAGAATAAAGCTCTTGACAAGGCTCGATTGTAACAGATTCCATTAATAAAGCCGCCACGTACTAATTACGGGGAGATGATTATCGACGCCGGCTAATGGTTTTTGCTCCGGGAACGCATCGTCACGAGTAGGTTGATTGTCGAAACCGGCAAGTCGATGACTCGCAAGAAAATTAACATTTTTTCAGGAGAGGAGGTTACAAGCGCGTTTTCGAGGTCCCCGGTAAGGTGGAGGCGAGACGTGCGTTCTTGCGTGGTTGTGTGCGCCTGTCCGTGTACCCTCTGCCTCGCCGGACTCCAACGAAGAGCAGGTGAGGTGTACATCCCATAAGGATCCGACGTCAATACCCTCTAACTAAGATGGGTCTTAAGGGTCCGGGCACGGGTCTTAAAGTGTCCCAAAAGCTACGGTATTCTCGACTCCTTTATATTCTAACTGGCAAATCCATGGAAACTGTTTAGTCCATATTGCTGGAACTGGGAAATATACTAGTTGTTCTGTAACTTATAGTGTATCTGGTTAGAGGTAGTTCTTATATGAAAAAAATAAATATACGGTAAAGAGAACGTAAAGAAAACTTGTTTAACACTGTAACATGTGCAATAGAAGTGGTATAATCAATAGGAAATTACTTTGCATAAAAGAATAAATAAAAAAGTACAATGACATTTGTTCCTTTGTAATTTCAATTTCGAGAAATAGGGCTTCAAACAAAATGCTATTTTCACAACAGTGATCAACATTCCACGTAAATTTTTCCTCCGGTTACATATCGTACAAGATGGCCGTTCACACGCGTGTTTTTCTTCAACGCCAGTCAGCGAAGTGAACCAGAACAAATACGACTACCAGCTATATCTGCCCACCACATTATAACTTGACATAATATTAACTAAGGGGACAGAACCGAGCAGATAACGAACGAGATAAAAAAAGACTGTTACTCGAATAGTCATTGAAACGAACATTGCTCCGATAAATCGGAGCCGTGATTTACCTGCACCCGCCTCGCGCGAACTGAACTCGCGATCCGGTCACTTGCAGTCATTGCACTCGAAATAAGAAGATCGATACGCGATTCTCTGTGTTTCCATCGCGCGTGTTTCTGTGGGAACGAATATGTATCTCTATTACAACTAAACAAATATCCCTAACATTCCGGTACAGGAAACATTAGCTGAACCTCGTAAATACCATTACCAATCTTTTTCCATTTTCACCCGAGCAATATCGCCGCAGCGTTCGTTCCCGATTTTCCGTGGAACTTTAACGGACTACCACGCCCATAACACGAGCGGAACGCGCCTAGGAGACCGGTCGATGTGACAAATCGCATGATATCGAAGGATCGGAGTCGGAAAGGGGGCCACGGGTGTTGCGCAACTGCGCTTATCAGCGCAAGTCCTGCCTCCCCGAAGAAAATAATGGCCTGCAGCGCGAAGAAATCGCCGTTAACAATGCGCGTTACATCGATTACATTAACAATCGCTTTTCTTCGGGCCGGCCGCGACGGAAACGTTCCACCGTGCTGAAAAAGCGGAAGAATTTCGTGTGGGCAGCTCTCTCTCTCTCCGTCTTTGCACCTCTCCGTCTCTTGTGCACGCGTCATCGGTATTCCGAGGTTCCGCGGCTACGACTTCGATATTAGATCGTTAACTAACAAGGCTGGACTTGTGAACAGTCCGATGATTTTAAATGAAACTTTGTAGGGTTTCAGTAGAATCGAGAATATTAATGAGAAGGGTTTAGCTGACAACGCTTGTTTAAGGGATGAACCGATCCTCTAAAGTTTGATCGTCGGTTAGGGAATTTATAAGAAGGAAATAATTGAATAAAAAGTGAAGGATCGAATTCCAGATGGTATTGGTAATAGACTGATCAAATATTCATTGAATTTTTATTTCAAAATTACCTTCGTTTATTCTGGTTCTTAGTTATTATTAATACAATACGAGTCTTCGGCATTTATTCACATTGCAATTAATGTCACTGTAACTTCCCTAAGAATGTCTGTATTTCACTTCGAAGGAGTGGATTTGTAAATTTATGTCTATTAGTTCTCAGTCCCCCTCGAATGTAGGGAGTCCCTAACGTCTTCGCCTATTTTCTACTCGACAAGCATTAAGAAAAAGGTTTTAAATTACTAGACCGTGGTCCTGCATTTGAAACGTTACCTTCAATTCTATTCGAATAATATGGATGACATTCTAATGCTATTCCCAGCGCCCTTTCCCTTTCGTCGGCTGCGACACGAGCCGATTAATGTTCCAACTGTTTCAGAGTAGGCGCGTCCTCAGTGGAGGCAGAACGCATTTTATTTGTCTTTTCATTCCGCTGCTTCTCGCGGGGACACTGAACGCATCTTACATCATACCACGAGTGGACGGTCGCATCCATATGTACGCATAACCGTAGGACGACATCCCAAACGTGGTATTCCGTGGCATCGTTACCCTGACGAACGCTGTTCGCGCACCGGGCGATCTAATCTGGCCTTCGTTTAGTGCATCTTAACGAATTATAGGGGAAGGATATTCCTCCCTTTGTCTACGCTGGAATAAATTTGTCGATGTAAATCATCCTAGAGTTGTTTTATTGTCCACGAATGGACCGGGACGCGATTCTCGGAACGAGAATCGCAGTGACTAGAAATTTCGTAAGCATCGTTGCCCTTGGAAGTGTGCAAAGCATCTCGGGTGTTTTCAGGCACATCAATGATCCTACATGTTTCTGTACAATGCTTCGATAGGCCTTTCCCATTTATAACGATGATACAGATAAATTGGAAAACGGTGAGGAATACTTTACTTAACTCCTTTAAAGGAGTTTTTATCCTGATTCTTCCTAAATTTTCCCAACTCAATTTGTTCATTAATCTTTTGTATGAATAGAATGATCTATTGTTCAATTAGAAATGAAACTTCCGTACATTCAGGCAAGGAGACTTTCAAAATCAAATATTATAGTTGACCTATGATCACCTTGCAGTCGGTAGTATCAAATTATTCTCCTTCACTTCCATTATTCACTTATACCATTCATTTTCATACCGAAGAAAGACGTTTAAACGACTAGATAAATTCTATTTCTCTTGTCACAGCAAAACGACCATAATCGTTCTAGAAGTTCAGTCGCAGACACTGGTAAAGGGTAGCTAGTCGAGCAAAGGACCGAGGGAAAGAAGGTGGACAGCTCCCGACGTTTTCCCCGGTAGCCGTGGAGGTTTGAAAAGGTAAGGCAGCTAATGGTCCGGTGATAGTGGCAGATGTCACATGCTCGACCGTGTTGCCCGATGTTTTTCAAACGAACGTCCCGCCGCCAACGCAAGCGGGACGGGCTTTCTTACCCCGACGTTCAAGTCTCCAGCGTGCTACTAACGATCCCGCGGACATTAGGCCGCCTAAGTGTCCCGGGGAGAACCGAGCAGAAGAAATTTCAAGCTTGTGCAATTCGCGTGCCCGAACGAATGTCTGGATATCGCCCGCGGTGTTTCGTATTATATGTGTAACGAGTCCGCGGAGCAATTGGAACGTGGTGTGTCGAGGAGAACGAGGAAATTGCGTTCCGAGTATTCAGTCGACGAGGAGCTAGACGATGACAAAAGGAATTGAATGAAAAACTCAATGGGCAAAGTTAAAATTGTCGAATTAAGAGATCTATAAGTATGCAGGTAGAGATCATTCGAAGAATTTGAGAAATATGAAACATCTAATTTGATTCTATGCTCCGATAAACACATTGCGAGTTTACTGGTTTCTATCAGTATCACTAGATGACCACTAGACATGAGCAGTTCCGAAATAAAATGTCAAATTCCTAATCAACCTAACAACGCAAAAGCCAATTCAACGAAGTACAGTCGAGCCTTCTGCATTCGCCCTGCACATTGAATGTACCGTTAATTTGCAAGTCCGATACACTTCTATGGGAGGCTATCGAATTACCAACCGGATCGCCGCGAAATCGGAGTAAGGTCGGTCAAGTGCTAATTCAGATCGCGACTGATCGCGTTTTTCGTTCGCGCGGCGTCAAGATGATCAAGAGTGATCGTTCGACGTGTCCATTGGGACAAAAACCGACACATCTGGTCACGTAGTGTTCGCGACAGGGTACAAATGGTTCTGCGGATCTGTTTGCGTTCGGCGGGCAGAATTTATGGGGCAAACGTGCGTACGCGAGAGTCTAGCCGGCGAGTCTCGCGTTTTCGTGGAAGAAACACGAGGCACCACGTGAACGGATGGTTGGCCCTTTATAAATCTTTTGGCTGCAAAGCCAGCCCCGGTATGCCGGCCTTTTTACCGAAAACGCGCGCGACCGGCCGCGTTTCAGAGGCGGCGGCGGCGCAAACGCCGCGTCACAGGCCGACGTCGACGAGGATACTACCGGCCTGTGTTGCACGAGAGAAGAATGTACGCAAGAAATGTTAAGGCGTGTCGATCTACCGGGCCGGAGAGACTGTGTCTCGACTGTCGACGCCGTCTCTGCCAGAAACTTTCGCCATTACCGCGCGAACGCGCTGCGGCTGCGGGATGGAGCGATTAAAACACTCTTGCAGTCATAGTTTAACTCAAATTGTCGAAGAACTTCGGAAATGTTTCAACAATCTTCCACGATTGTGACGTGAATTGATGAATTAGGAGAGTAAGCAGAAGAAATAATAATTTGAAAATATTCAGTGTTGCACGACTTTGGACGATGATGGATAGTTTTGGAGTCAGTGAATATAGATATGTAAATGGTTATACGAAGATGTACAGCGATTTTGGTTGAAGCTTCATGAATTCTAGAATCTATAGAACACCTGAGAAAACAAGGGTTCTGGAACATTCCATCGATATTCTACAAAAATACTGGTCAACGGAGTCCCGAACATATTCAAATTATTCCGAAATTGTTATCGATGTATATATACTATACTCCACGTTTTCACGATGAAAATATAAACAAACTTCCACTGTCCCTAGTACCGTATGATCCCGTAGCGTAAACGCTAGGCGTCAAAAACACGGCGCAGCCGAGTGGCCGGGAAAAATCACTCACCGATTCCGAAGCGATCATTGGGCCGACGAAATATCCAAGGCGAGGCATTCGACACGTCGCACGTACGAAACTTCAAGGAAACGAACGTTCACTTTCAAAACAAGCCGCTGTGTCTCCGGTGTATCGCGTGCACCACACTCGGCACATTCGGGGAGACAGCCAGGGCGGGCAGCCTCCTATCGCACTTTCACGTTAAACCGCGTTCCACGGTGAAAAGCTGCTGGGGTGTCCACGTGGTTCCCGCGAGAGAAATCGAAATTTCACCGTGACCGTTCTCTCGGCGGCGTCCTTCGGTCTGCTTCCGGATTAAGGATCGCTTAACCAGAGATTCCCGGAGAGGACGAATCATCCGTAAGCTGGCACCGATGAAGGAACACGCAGCGGACGGTCTCCAGACGGTCGCGTCCGCGAGATCAACTGATCAGGCACGGTGCCACGCGAGAGAGATCGAGTTCACGGGGCCGATAAGAGGTGCTGCACGTAGACGTGCGCGCGCGCGCGCGTCTCGCCCGTTATCACTGACGAACACGTTGACGTCGCAGCGTTCCGCGTCCGGCTGGCATCGCTTCCACGAACCCGTACCCGGCCGTCTCGAGTTCCCGATGCGTACCAGAGAAACGGATTCCTTTGTCGTTCCCTCGGACACATAAAATCCGAAAGTTTATCGTTCACCGGTCGTTCTCCAACCTGTTCCCCTACGACAACAACAATAACAACAACAACAACACGCTTCGGGGGACGAGTCCTCTAAAAGTGGATCGTCTTTCTGTTCCAAATATTCTCCTGAAGAATCGCTTCACGAAGCTGCTTCCTCCACCCACGATGTCCGAAACGTTCGACGGCGCTCTTAAATCGAAGAAGGTCGAACTGGCAGGTTCCAACGTTTTTCACGGATCACACGCGATTCCACGGCTGCATCGGAAGGACGACAAGGAGTATCCGCGCACGCGTCCGGCAACCGATACACACAACGAGAAAGGAAGAGAGGCGGCTTTCACGAGAAATTCCTTGCCGATCTTTCGAGGCCTCCTCTTCGGTCCGCGCGTCTCACCTTGCGGAGAGCGAGTCTCCAGGTCGGCCATGCAACGGCGCACAGGTCCACGCTGGGCACCACTCTTTCTCTCTCTCCTCACCTCTCGCGCACCTTTGGGCCTCTCCCTTTCCACCTTCTGCCACCACCACCGGTCGACCGCTCTCGGGCACCTCCACCACCACCACCACCACCACCACCACCACCACCGTCGACAGCGTCACTACCACCACGGCCGGAGCCGCCACCACCGGAGCAGCGCCTCTCCACCTTCTCCTTCGCCGCGCCGTCAGACTTCCTCGCCTCTCTCTCTTTGCCACCCCTCTCGCGGCTCACCTGAAGACAACTCCTCTAGCTTCCTCTCTTTCCCTTTTCCCTCTTATCCCCATCTCACTTCTTCTCCCCACCAGACCGCGCGCAGGAGCCTCTCTTCAACGTGGCTGCTCTCTCGCCTTCCCTCTTTCCTCGGCGAACCTATTGCTCTTCGTCCTTCTCCATGGATCACTCGGTTTCTCTACTTTACTCCTCTCTAGCCAGGTAGAGCGGAGAACCTACTAGTAGGTAGATCTTCGCGCGGGGTGAAAGGGGCACGGGTCTTTGTCGCTGCGAGGAACGGCTTCCACCGATGCGTCCGCGCGCAACGCAGTGGTCCAGGGCATCTACGCACCTGAGGGTTGCGACCCGCTGCATCTGGACGATGCACATGTGTTCTGCGGATGCGCTAGGGGTGCATCGGAACCATCCATGCGTTGGTATGGATTTTCGGGGAAGTTTTTGCTTTTTCCGGGTCCATTGTTGGGTGCTTCTGAGTTTATGCTTGCACCTTCGGTTTTCTGATTCTGCGGATGGTGTATAATATCTTGATTTTCTAAATAATATTTTTTCTAATTTAGCACTACCAAGTACCAAAATTGACGCACTTCATGATTTTTATTTTTCAAGTATATAAATTGTGAAGACGCTGTCGCGAGAAATTGTAAAGCGAATTTGTGTATTTGTATAGTCATAAGCACGAAACCCTTAAAATCTCGAGAAACGATTCTAGTTTCTATAAAAAATTATAAATAAGTTCTAGTATTAAGAAATTTGTAGTTCACTGTTCCGACGTAAACACAATATTCTTTGTCATATATTCCTAAAAGAGAAATTATTTTCACTATACCGAAACCCGACAAACAAATGAAATCTCCCCAAGCGTAACTTCCAACGCCGTAATTTACTTAATAAACCATATCCTTAATTTTTCGATTTCCTATTATTGACTCCCAGTAACAACGAATTACCGTGTTCGATTCGAGAACATAACAGGTCTCGTCTCTCGAGACAACTCGGAACGCATTTGCACGGAACGAGTCTCATTGTTTGTTTATATAATCAGCGTGAAAACGTTCGCTCGTGCTATACCTAATCGAGCGGCGAGCCGCGCCGGTAAGAATGCCGTGCGGCCGTTACGTAAAAGCCGTCTTATCCAGGCGTGAAAACACATCGTGTGCACTTCGTTTCCGAGAAGAATCCAGCGTTCGCAACGGTTCCGCGGAAGCCGTCGTTTTCAAAGTCGCGACCGCGCGATGGTTCGCTTTTTCCGCGAACCGCGCGCGCACGGGGACCGCTTTACCATAAATATGTAATAACGCAACGACCGTCTCGACGAAGAAACCCGGCGAGATCCTTCGAGCCGAGGCTGTGCCTCGCAGCGAGAGAACGCTCTACACACTGGTAAATAGCGGGGAAAAAAAAAGCCGGACGTACCGCGGCAACTAAAGGTCGCACTGAAATACCAGGCCGACGCGAAAATAACGGGGATTCCTTTAAACATACCGAATGTTGAACATAAATGCCCGTGGTTCCGGGTACTCATTGCTAGAGACGCAACCGATGGTTCTGACATTTGCCTCGCCGATTATGGCGTTCTAAACGACACACCTGGACATTTCTAATGATTTTCGATAGTTTTTAGAGCAGAGTTTTCATAAATCGGTATCACTTTTTGAAGACGAGTTGATAATTGTTGGTTTTAGTGTTCAATTTGGACTGGAATAAAATGTAGGGTTGATTAGATGAGTCATCTACTTATTATTTTGTTGTTGAATGAAATGGGAACCCTGTGTTCAATAAAGTTTGAGTCTTGTGCTGAGTGTACTCTATTGGAAATATAACATTCAATTACGTGTAATTAGTAGAAGAGAATTATGTAAGGAATAAGAAACTAGAATACTTTTTGTTTATTTCTACAAAAATCTGTGAAGATGTTAAGGTTAAAGAGGAAATGCAATGACTGCATCAAAATAAGAAAAAGTATATTTTTTAATCTTATGGACTATTTTGAATCGATGGAATGCTTGAAATTCTATGGGAGCTTCTGCAGTGCCAAGCACATCTTCCCATAGACGTTCAAAAAGGCGTGGGGGGATGATTTTAGCTTTCGGCAGGTGCCTGTCGATGCTCCGTTTCGATCCAATGCGAAGCCCTTGGACCCCTGTGAAACCACGGCGGACCCACCCTTGACATTTTTCACTCGAACACTAACGCGTTATTGTTCTCTTCGAGTGGTTCGGCTATTTCTACGGCATTATTCGGCGTCGGTGGCTTCGCCCCCACAAAAAGAGTCCCCGCGGAGAGGCAGCCACGGTAACAAGCGCAACAACCCCGAACAATGCCCTGCGAAATTTCGGAACACCCTTATCCTGATCCCATTTGTTATTGTTCGGGACTCGCTTCATCGCAGGAATTGTCTTTTCAGGATGCTCTTGACTTCGAAGAAACGCAGCGCGATATTAGATAAAATTCAGCTTATTACAAAAAAGTAGTTATCATAAAATAGATCAGTTCCCTCGTACAATTTGCTACCAATGGGAATAATACTAACATTGTTTCAATTGGTAGTCATTTGTAAAGACTAACGATTCCTTCGAGATCTTATTATTACACTACTTTTCAAATTCTAGGTACTCCGAAAACAGTTCAAACAAATAAATACAAATATCTTCTACAATCATAACTAAATGTACCAGAACTTAAAGTCAAATGTAAATTATCAAAAATCTATGAAACTTCGATTCGTAGTATCATTTTAGTGAAATTACGATTAATGATTCATTAATAGTGATTAGTTTGTCGAAGAAAAAGATACACGCACGCGAAGAGAGAATCGTCGATCTTTGTGTCCCCGCAACATCGCTTATCAGAGTGTTGCTAATTATCGGCCGCACAGATCGTTCCGCGGCGGTAATGGCGATCGCACGAGTTCGCCAAGAATCAACAGGTGGTTTTATGCGCGCGTGGGCCTAAATTTAGCCGCGACATAACCACTCTCCTACTCCCTTTCTTCGACTTCCCCTTCCGTCGTCGAATTTGTCTCTTTCTGCGGTCCGCCCTTCGGCTTCGAACGACTCCGGCCCTCTTAGTTCCCCTCTCTCAACCCCTTCCCCCTTCACCCTCGAATATTTCTCGTTTCCGCGCGGAAGCCGGATGGTCCCAAGAACTAAAGGATACTTTCAAACTGTGCATCCACTTCAAAACAGCTTCGAAAAGTCTCAATTTTAGTATTACTCCAAGTCTTCTTTAAATATTCTCATTAAATTGTTTATTTTCGTGATATTTTCATATTTTTCAATATTTATGTGAAATCAAGTGATAATGTGATCACTGTTGAAGAATTTGATGACGTTTTAAAATAGTCTCTCTTAATGCAGTATCCACTTCTGAAAACTTATTTTCAAATAGACACCTGAGGCTACTACGACTAAATCTGAAGCTAATTCTACTAGGTATCGCTTATAGGTTCCAAGGTTTCATAGCAATTTGGTAGTAAGCATTCGTAAAGTAACACACTGCTTCTTTAGAAGCAGAACTTGTTGAAGTTACTTTCAAATGAACCGAATTTCGGAACATGTTTAACAGCAGTTCGCGCAGTATCTACGAAATGGACATGTACCTTAAAATACACAACAACGGAATCACGAGTCCGTCGTTCTGCAACATCGATCTCGCGTTGAGATGCACGGCGAGAGTAATTAAGTGGAAAGTTTCGCCCGAGGGAAGTGGGACGAACGGACGAATGTGCGCGCGCACGCGCGCTCGCGTTCGGGCGACAATAATCGCGAACCAATTAGGCATGCAGGAATTCCATTCAGCCTGCGTTGATGTAAGAAATGTAAAATCCCCGTTGACTGAATAATTATTCGGTCCGGCCGATTGAAACGCGTTAAGTGTACTTTTATGCGGAGAGCGTGTTTTACGAGTTTCCTGTGCATGTCGGTTTCAAGCATACGGAATATTATTATTAATAAATCAGTGACGCAAGTAGGTCCCTCGAGACTACCTGTAGTGCAGCTGTTCAGGAGCGATTTTTTTGTGTTCGTGCGATATTAGTGTATTTGTCTTTTTCTGTAGGGAATTAAAATGGTTACAAAATGAAGTAAAAATTACTTTGAGTCTTGATTGAAGAATCAATTGATGTTTCCTTGATAATTGTTGGAGTTGTAACAGAGAAGAACAATGTTTATATTCATCGATCCTTTTGCTCGTTGAACACTGTCTAAAATCATTTCACTTCGAATATCAACTCAATTTCTCTATAGATACAGAACATATCTTTCGAAACCTACCAAACTGAAAATCTTAGAATCTATCGAAATGTCCAAATAATCACAACTCATTAAACCTTCATTTTCTACTCTCCCTTCACGGTCTACTTCGAGACTTGTTTGAACGCAACAAAACAACTCAATAATAACTCAATATAACGAAACCTTTCGTAACGAAAGACCTACGCAAGCGGAAGGCTAACAAATACAATCAATGGTAGAAAATTCCACAAAATTCCATGTGTATCCATATCAGAACAATACTTCCCCTAATAATACTGATCCTGCCTCAATATAGCAAGAAAAAGAGTTAACTTATTCTTTAGCAACGACGATCTTCAGGTTACGCAACCAGCAGGTTAATGAGGATAGTTGGACGTTGGAAAGTCCCTCGGAATTCCATACGTGTCCGTATCAGGACAATAATTCCGATAATAAGGAGGACGATGACGGTCATAAGGAAGCGCGAGATCAATCTATATGGCGGCTGGCGGGACGTCAAGCGGGACAGGGGCCAAGCTCGTATCTCGCGCTTCGACGCGCGATTTACAGCTGCCGTGTTGCTTTATTCGCCAACCTGTTTCTCTCTCTTCGGCGGATGCGCTTCTTCGGCCGCGGCCGCAGGAACGCTGAACTCGCATTCCTGCTGCAACGCCGCCGCAGCCGCGAATCAGATAAAAGTGGCACTGGAAAGTATACGCCGCGGCCTCCGCCGGGGACTTTGAAGAATCGGCGGGGACGCGGGTGCGTTATGGTCGGTCGAGATTTTCGATACGATAGTCTTGGAAGTTCCTTCGGGTGAAGACTCTTCTGGGGATAGAAACATGAATGATTTTTCAGTATGATGGTTGCCTAACGATTTTTCGTATTATACGAGGAATATGGCGATAATTTGGAACAGTTGAATTCCTGTAAACTTGTTCCGGATAATCCTGGCGAAGTTTGTTTGGATTAGAAAGTTAGCGTTGATGAGTACGCAGTATTATATTAGCAATAAGAATTTCGTAGAAGCTATTCTATAAATTTCTGAGTGCTGTAAGAAATTGGTCCCATCGCGAAAGCAGTAGAAATGTAATAATGTAATTTGCAACGTGTATAGTATTATACGAAGGTTCTTCTTTCATGTAGAACAAATGTAACAGTGAACATTCAAAATTATATAACTCGCATAGAATGTATACTGAAAGAATAAATAACTTTGGTCTAAGTTTAAAATGAAAACTGAAAATTGAATTATTTTCACGATCTAATTGTAAGTTTAACTAACAAGTTGTATGAAAGTGATTAAACGTGTCTTCTCATTACAACGAATAATGAGACAACGTATAAAAAGACAGTTCATTACGGAAGAAGTTGAAGGGAAAGCGGAGAGCGCTTAAATAGTGGCGGAGCACCCTTGAACCATCTTTCATCGTGAGCTTCTCATCTGTTCGGCCAGCTCTCCCCGCGAGACTCCGGTTCCGAGTATACCACGGGGCATAGAGCGTTGACTATAATGCTGGCCAGAAGAGAATACCGGTTCGGAAAGCGCAGTGGCGCCGCTACTCGAGGAATTCGCGTTTGGAAAAAAATCGCGCGGGTCGACGGGATTTGAATAAAGCTCCTCGGCGTCGTGAAGCTCGCCCGTCGACCCGGTCCGCGACGCGTTCCTCGGATTCCGGACATCGGGCGGCCACACGGATTTTTGCTCGGATTCATGTTCGCCTACATCGCTGCATCTCTTCCGGAATTGTCAGTATTCGTTTTCTCGGCCAAGAGAAACCTACGTCGAGTCGTTACTTTTGACGTTTCGCAGAAAACTGACCGTTCGCTCTTTACCCTACTGTCGTGATAATTTTATGATGACAATTTTATCGTGGACGTCTTCCTTTACGATTATTGTTTCGTGATCAGACAAATGGTAGATTCGCTCAACGGTACTGTCTATGAGCGCTACGGTTTAACGAAGCTGAATTACCGAATCGATGGTTCTTAAGATGTTCTTTTTATTATAGTAAACTATATCTAATCATAGTGATAATTGGAATTTTTGAAAATGATAGGAAAAGGTGGACCGAAGATTTTCCTTCGTCAGTCTAAAACGTTGAAATCTGATTCATTGTCACTATTTCCAAAATTAGTACCGAAGAATCTCTTCAATAAAGACATTAAAACAGAAAGCATCGAAAAGAAATTTCAAATCTCCCAAAAACCCAACAAGCTAATTCAAACAATCAATAAATCTCTTCAACTCCAGTAATCCCAAAAAATCTATCCCTTACAACCTATTCACTTACGATGCCAGCAGAATAAAGTATCAGGATATTAAAAAAAGCGTAAATGTCGTAGATCAGAGGAGGTTCGATGCGTAAAATCGTTAATCTCGAGTAATTCGAGGGTTCACGGGTTCGCCGGTGAAGCTGCCAGCGAAAGATTCCCGCGATCGACGTGGCCAGAGTTTACGGTCAAAGATTGAGCGGCCAGTGCGAGCGCGCGCGCGCACGCGGGCCGGTTCCAGGAACTCGTTAATAATAATCCACGGTGAAATTATTTATTTAGTCCATTTGCACGTTCCGTGGTCTGTCTCGGTACACGAGGCCCGCCGGTAATGAATCGTTCGTATACGCCGGTGAGTTACAGCGAGGCTCACGGGGCCACGGAACCGAATATACCTGGGCCGGGGCTACAGGCCCGTGCAAAAGATGCGCCGCGAGGATAACACCGTCGAGAGAGCCTATCGTCCTTTTATTTTTCGCCGTCCCGCTCGTTCCAACTCTCCTTCCCCGCCTGTCCGTGATCGTTCTCTCTCTTTCTCTCAGTCTCTCTGTCTTTGCTGAGCCAGGGCGAACTCGCCTTCTTGTTCTTCCTCTCCTGTCTATACACCCTTTGTCCGGGGCCACGCATTTTACTTTCGCGCGCTAGCGTCTGCGGCTATTGTTCGCCGCGTAGAAAATCGAACAGCCGTCTACTCGCCTCTGCGTGAATGCGACTCGGTAAAAAATCACGAGGAATCTTCGGTTCCTGGAAACAACCCTTGTTCACGAGGAGAGGGAGCTTTTTCTCTTTGTCTTGTTCACCGCAGGCCGAGGGATGCGTGGGGTTAATGAACCCTTTTATTGGAGAATTTTCTGTTGGCTCGTTGGGTTTTTGGGAGCGAAGAATTTGACTTAATTGATTGTACTGTGAATAATTGTTTAGATTAGGAAGAGAAGAGAAGATGCGGATTAATGAATTTTAAGTGCCACTCGGAGTTTTGTTATTACTATGTATCATTTTTGTAGAAAGCAGTTGCTATCTTTACTTTTCATGGTGCTGACTATCCTTTGCGCTTAGTTTAAGATTATAACAGACTTAAAGCAACTTTTCTTTTGCTGGTATAGACCTACGTTTCATTTTGAATCTTGTTACTAAAAATCAACCCACGAATCATCCATTTGAAAACTTCATTGCTGCAACTACTCTTCAAGGCGTACGTATGAATAGTACGGTAGGTTTCACCGAAAAGCCTCAGTCTTCGTGGAAGCGATTAACAGCCGACACGGGTGAGGAACAACCCGCAGAGAGCGAAGGGTAAGAAAGGGAAGCTTTTCGTTAAGCTGATCAAGAAGAAGCCTCGCGGCGAATCCTCCGCCGCTTGTCCCGAGCCGCGCGCCTCCCACGAGTCGTCCCACGGTCGCCAATATTTGCGGAAACGGAAAGGATCGGTAAACACGAGGGAGACCCGCCTCGACTCTCCGTGAGTCTCGAGCGGCGAGTCGAAAAGGCAGAGAGAAGGAGAGAGTGGAAGAGAGAAGAGAACGCTCGAACAACGGGTCGACGGAACGCAGCGGCTCGGATCGACGCCGGAACGAGCACCGCGATGCTTCATTAGCTCGGTGAGGTTTTAATTGCACGGCTCTCAGTACCTGCCCGCCATATTTGTTCCGACGATTTGTTCCGTGCGCATTTTTAACAGTACGAACAGATCGAGCGGAGTAACTCGTATTTTCTTCTGCAAACTGTAAGCGCGCTTTTATCGTGATTTCGATTGAGTTCCATTGCGGCAACATTAACAATAATATTTTATTGTTCCCTCGTGGAACTGCAGTTTTGTTTACGTTGATTATCGGTCCTCCTTCTTGCGCGTTGCTGCTTTAATCGTTCCCGTTTATAATTGCAGTACAATCGGTTTGTTTGGCTCGCCCTTGATCCTAACTTATTCTTTGTTTTATACTTCGCCGATTGTTAGTGGCCACCTATTCACCTTTACTGATTGCCTATCTTCTACTTACAATTTCACCATTCTATTTCCTTCACTGCAACACCCAACAAAACGTACAATCATATCCAGACAAAATGAAAGTAATAACAAATCATTTGATACTTCTCAAACAAGGAGCAAAACACATACTAAATTTCAATTTTCCATCTCAATACATCCCTTATTCAATCCCTCATTCAACCCCTTCAAAAAATAAAAACAATCACTCGTTACATCTACCAGATCAACAAATTTCTCGTAGATCTCAACACCGAGGCACCGGAACAATCGAAACAACCGAAAGAACCGTGAGATTCTCAACTCAATCGAAACTATTCTCCGATGATGTTGTAAGCTGACATTCGATCCTCTGGTTCCCAGCGACTCTAGTGACTAATCGAGTTCGAGAGGACACAGGACAGAGGAATTAGGAATGTGGCCGCGGGTGCGCGCAAGAAGCGCGCGACTACTTTCAATTACGACGGGGGAATCGACATTCCCGGCGCTACAGCGATATCGTCTCGCGCGAGGGATTAAAAATTGCGCCGACGCTGTAAAAGCCCCGGCCCGATGATAGCTGGCATTCCTTTGGAAGCCGTGCAGCGCCGTAAACCCGGCAAAAAGCCGGGTGACGGCACGCACCGACGCGAGAGACGCAGCTTCGCGACTTTAACTAGCCCTTCCTCCCCCCCTACGGCCGGACGCTTCGTTAACACGTGTCAATAAACATTCTACGTTATTGGGCGCTGATAAAGCGATTCCTTGGCGGCGAACGGCGCGCACCGGTTTTTCGAAGCTTTTTCGGAAACCTTAATTGCGCTACGGCCGGCTTTCAACGTCACGGACGCGGCGCAGGATTTTCGAACGGTATTACGTATAATTCAGCTTGATCCCCTTCGAGCGCCGGGATTAGAGAGATTTATTCCCGAGGAGGGGGATTTTATCGAGATAAGAATAATATGAACGACGGCGTTCGGTTTGATTGCATTTTTTGGAGTGTTTCCATCGAATTGATGGTTCGAGGATGACGTGAAATTTTTTCACTATAAATGCTAGTTGAGGAATGTTATAAATGGCGACATGTAAGGAAACATTTTCTGCCGTCGATTTAAGCGTGTTTAGTGTAAATCGGTCCACGGATATTGATGTTCGAGCGAATTGTTGTTTCCAAGCAGCAAATCGCGATGTAAATGCGATATTGGAAAAGACAAATTGCACCGATTCGTCGAGGAGGGTGTCGGAGAGAGCAATAACGATTTGCAAATAACGACAGCGTAATTGAACTGGACCTTGTCGAATAATAACGAAACGTATACGAATATTATCGATATACGATGCTGCTTTTCTTTTTCCTGTCATTTTTTTTCTTTTTGACCTTTTTATGTACGGTCGCTGCGAACCGCCTCCGGATCCACTCCCCAGGTTCTTCGATCGCGTTTCGTTTCTTTTTTCCACCGATTCGGCCAATTTCTTGACACATGTTCGGCCGTGCAACGCTGAATCACGGGGAGCAGCTTTTTATGGGAAAGCCGCTTTGCGCGGTTTAAAAGTCAGCGAGCTAGCTACTTTCACCCGGTCCGCGACGAAAAACAGCCGATCCCCGGGATTTTTTTGGGAATTAACCGGAGCAAAAGTCAGCATACGTCTCGGGATTACGACGTGCGGTGAGTAAAGTCCGCGCTGGGATCAAAACATTAGCCTTTCTTCTGGGGCCCGGGGCTGGACGAGGGAAGAGGAGGCAGGAGATGGGCCGCGCAAGAACCGAATCGCCGAATAACAAGTTGGTACACCTGCCATCCGAACCAGGAATTCGTGTAATTTTTTACCCAGCACCGCCGCCGCGGTCGCCGTATCTTCGCTCGTCTATTAAATCCATCACTCGCCTCATCTGCTTAACCTTTTACCCGCCATTGTTCCGTACACGGGCTCCAAATTGTTCTTTTTAGTAATCGGAATATCTTCTTTGAATCTGTCAACCGGGTTGATCGAAAGACGCTGGCGGATACAAGTGTTTACCGCAAGTTTCGAGGGTAGAATTTTGGAGTTTCTCGAATTATAAACTTAGAGTTTTGGAGTTTCTCGAATTTCAAATACGGTACTTTGGAATGTCCCGAGTTTCAAATTCGGAGTTGTGGAATTTTTCAAATTTCAAATTCTGAAATTCAACATTTCTGAAGTTTCAAATCTGGATTTTCGAGATACCTCGAGTTTCAACTTCAGAATTTTAGAATTTGTCCCTGCATTTTAAACTCCAAATTCCAGATTTCAAATGAAAGTGTAACTTCGATGACTTACACAATTGTCACGATAGTACAACGAAAAATCATCCCCGCAATCCGAACTCGCTACCATAAGCGAACGAGGTAACTAAAAAGTCTACTAGTTCCGCTCCCGTTTCCAACCCGAAGCGCTAAAAGCCCCCATCGCGTCCACCCCCGATCCAACGGTATCCATTTAAATCGAACTGACTTCCCCCATTGCCGGTATGTAAACCCTCCCCGTCCGTCCCTCGTCGTCACAGTGAACGTAACCGGAAAGCGACAGGGACCGTCCTGCGTCGCGTCGTCCGGCCGGTTTCCCAGTTTCCGCTCGGCCGGCTGCTCACCGGCCGGCTGACTTTTCGGGAACGTCAACTCGAAATCCCGAAGGAGCTCCCCGGCACTTTGTACCGACGAAGAGAGGCACGGAGGGTACATCACCTTCGCGTGTTTACCTCCTCGGCAACCGGTTTCCGTCTTGCCTTCTTCCTCCCGCGAGTCCGCATGGCGGCCATCTTCGTCTCTCCTGCAGCGACCGTTTTACCTGTGTTCAGCCTCACGTAGAACGAACCTTATCGCTCTCTCCCACTCTTTCCATCTCTCCTCTTCTAGCGTTCTCCCTCGTACCGCCATGTGATCCGTATATTTTCGTCCTTGTTCCAACCACGTGTTCCACGATCCTCTACCACCTCAGCCTCGTCGATCCGGCTGTCTCGTTCCCCTCTCGGCACCGCGGTATTCAAATGACCTCGGATGATGAATATCACCGTCTCTCTCTGTCCGCGGGTAATTGCCGCTAGTCTCGTCCTTATTTTTGCCCGCGGTGCGTATGGCTCTTCACTATGCACGAACCGACGCGAGCTCACGCAAGTAGGTACCCACCGTTCTTCGGATCTTCGGCGTCGCCTCTCTTTCCTTCTTCCAGCGTTTTCGTGCGTCCGTCTTTCTTCATCTTTCCTCTTGCTCCTTTTGGCCCCGTCGTTTCTCTTTTTCGATGGAACGTCAGCGTACGCGCGAGATACGCTCCTCGCCGGGCACCGTTGCGCCTCTCTTATCTCCCGGGAATTTCGTAAGGAGCGCGGATAAATTGCGCGAGATGCTGGGAGAGGATCCTGAGCGAATGCCTCCGAAGAATCCCGACCCTCCAGGCGGCACCTCCGAGCGACGGAGGTGCGAAGGTACCCAGAACGCCAACCTGCCGATTATCTCGCCTCGCTTCGGAGAGTTAAGGACTCTCCCTTCGAAAATGGAACTCACCAGGCTGGCCCGGGGATCTCTCGATCTTCTGGCGAAATGCAAAGGAGGCCCCTCTCTCGAACCTTCTCCCTGCTCCTCGTTTCTACCCCGTATTTTCCATTCCGCCGATACGCTCGGACGGTCTCAGGGTGTGCGCGATGGAAACGATCCGTGATTGGTGGTTGTAGTTATGTGATTAATTTGGACGTGTCCCTTTTCGGGCGAGTGAATAACGTGTGTAATGATCGACGGGGAACGTGTGCTGCGAAGTTTATTGACGGTTTCGTTTCGGGTCGGGCTAATGGAATTCGGGACAAGAGATAGCGAATTCTTGATCGGTAAGTAGAGTTCGAACTCGGAGTTTTATTTTAAAGTTTGTGCCGACTATAAACCAGTCTTAATTGCGTATTAGAATATCGAACGTTGTAGAGAGAGTTTAAAATTGGGATAAATTGTTAAAGAAATAGAATTGTATATGAATCACGAAATTATCAGAATTATTTTAATTCTTTAATCATCCTCTGTTTTGGTAATATGGAATAAAATTTTACGACACGACGAAGGCATCGTAAGCTTGGTATCACGGCCTCGACATGTGAAAGAATCAAGCACGGAATTAACGCAATAAGGGTAGAATTACGCTAATTAGATTCTTCGAGTAGAAGGCGGAAGATCCTTGATGAAGTATCGATATTAGCACATTCTTTCAAACATTGACCTCGAACGATATTCAACCTCTCATCAAACACACTTCATCAAATTTCTTAATCTTCTTCTCATTGGACCACAAAATATTTTTTCTACCTTGCAAATAAAAATTTCACAAATATCCAATTCCAATTGTTCCATTATTCTTTGCATTTGTTTCTTTTTCTTAAGTAAATATTCCGATAACCCGCACAATTTCGTTCCATTTCACGAATAAAAATCTTGAAAAAGTATAATTTCAATTACCTATTCGACTCTCCTTCGCTTCAATTTCAAATTCAATTTCCTTCTTCCTCCAAAATAAAACTTCGAACCCAAATCCTCCGCTGGTTCCCGATGAGAATGATGAGAATCAGACGTTCTCAAATGATGTTCACAGAAAAAGCCGAACGTCCTCGAGATTTTCTCCCTTATTAATCATCCGCGCGACTCTAATCGGTCATGTTTCTTGCTCACGGTGATAATGAATGTTTTCGCGCGTCAATGTTACGCAAGACCCCGCGACACTTCCAAGCGATATGGCGGAGGGCGAGAAATCGCGCAAGAAACTCCATAAATTTGATTGCGCGAACGCTGCGTGTATCTCGTTACATAAATAGTCAATTATACGCGCTCGCGCTGTTTCGCTTGCTCGTCGATCAGTCCTCATCGTGGAATTATAATTTAACCCTTACGTCGGGAACCAGGTTTTTGGGTAGCCATTTTGAAACACTTCTTTCCAACGAGCTTCAGTTGACTCCACGCATTCAGTTCGCCAAAGCTACCAATTTCCAACGCGATGGTATTCGTAGACTTCCAGAAAAGTTGCAGAGCGTAATACATAACAATGACGAATACTTTGATTAAACATTTGTACACATTGTTTTAAGTAAAACTTCTATTTTATCGAAGAATCGTGAAGAACTTTATATCGTAACTAATACATCGTTTTGTTCTGTTCTCGCGAAAATTTGAGAAAGTTGATTATCACGTTGATTTATTTATCTTGAACGAGATAGTTCTTTTTAAATATATGCATGCGAGTACAATGTCGTGGCAAATTCTATATCGTACAGGCTTTTCGAAAATAAAGAATCTATGCAAACATATTGTAACGCTAAAATTTTGATAAATCCAGACACTTTAGTTGACATTGTAAGTATTAAAAAGAAGGGAATGAGAACGATGGAATTTGAACAATGAAAAGAAGTTCGGTGGTTGCACGATCGCGAGGGAACAGGAGCTTAGACGAAAGTTCATTCGAGCAATCTGAAATGCAAATGCTGCGCGTTGTTCGTTTAACCTTTCTACCGTGGAGGATCGGGAATATTATCAGGCTGCACGGGCACCGATATCGTCGCGCTCTATCGGCGTCTCCACTTCCCGATTGCATTCTCACGCCGTGAATATCGGCACGGGAATTCGCGTTCCTGCGTTGGCAACGTGTACTTTTCACTCCCAGCGACGGAGAACTCAGAAACTGCTATTTATATCCCAGGTGTATATACCTCATACTTCTTAAATTAATTACTGGACTCGGCATTTCGATCGTTTATTAAGCAGGCAGGCCTATAACGCGCAAGAGAGCGCATGCGTTCCTAACAATTTAATTAGATTTTGATTTCACATACTACTTCTGGAAACTTTTAACAAAACAAAAACTCGATTCACGTTTAATTTCAGATTTTATGAAGTGGCACGGGAGATTCTGAAGCTTTGTAATGGCATGCAGTTGCACGGCAATACGCAGTTTTCGAATTCTTCATGCAGGTTTGATATAAAACGGAATTACCCGGGTTCCAGATAATTGAACTCCCGATTCGCTAAATGAAATTTCAATTGTAGCTTCTGCTTTTACGAGTTCCTCGAACGAGCATTTTTAATGATTAAATGAAATCTTCTAATGCATCTTTATCATTGAAGCGCCGAGCTAAATGACACGTGTTTATATAAACTGCGCTAGAATATTCGCAGAATACAGACGAACAATTACGTTTACTCATAACTCAAACGTCGGGTATAAAAGAGAATTACTTTCACTCAGTGTGTGCCAGAAAACAAACGACGATTAAGACAATAATCTTCATCGCAATATTAAGCTCGATTCGTTCCTGTCATAGGAACATATCAAAAAAGAATGTATCCAAGAGTGATTTACTTTGTGTTCGATTTTCAGCGGATCACGATATAATTTCGCGATCGTATAAATGCACTTAACCCGGTGAAATTGTGAGTATACATGGTGGCTAGAAAAAGAAGGGACGAAACAGTGAAGACAATAAAGTCGAACGGATTAAGGTTTAATCGAGATACCTCGATCCGAGTAACTTCTTATTACCCGTATCGAAAAGTTTCAGGATTACCTGGCGAACGAGCCGCGCATACGCACGGACGTGCATGGGTAGCTACGGGGCAAACAGCAATCATATCCATAAAGTTCTCGTGATCCCTTCGTGCCAGAGCCTCGCATGCTGAATAACAGCAAGTATTAATGGCCCGTCGGTCATTTCAATCTGTCAGTCGAACGTGCAGTCGTGTTGGTACTCGCGCAGGTAACCTTGCGGGCTTAGCACGTGTAATTTCGCCTTTCGTATGTGTGCCGGTGCCTCAAACCTGGCACTTTAGCGACACGAAATCAAGGAGAAAAATATTTTTCCATTATTCTTAGAAGGTTATTAAGGAATTACAAGTCTGAATACTTTGAAAATAACTGTCGGCGAAAATCGAGGCCATAAGCGAAATGATCTTGCCGTTGTACCAAAGAATCAGAACTCAAATAGCAGATTATTCGAATAACGATATTTATAGTCGAAATATGAAATCGGTATCCTTATATTTTGTAAACTGGCGATCATAGACAAAACAACAAAAATTGTATGAGGTAATTGTAGAGTCCTTATTTATTCGTTAATTTCTAGAACTGAATTTTCTGAAATGAAAATGAATATATTTTCTGAAATGTAATATATTCTAACCATAATAATTTACTCGTAATAAAACTAATAGAATTAATCGTTCTGAAATATAATATATAAATATTCTAACTATAATAATTCAGAGTTAATAGAACTAGTATTTAGAATATCAATCTTAGAGAATTATTACCCTTTCTGTTGCTTCTAGAATTTCAATTACAAAATTATTGTTCTTTATTTCGTTTCTGAAATACCGTTTTCAAAATTCATATTCTAACCGCAAGAATTCACAGTTAATACAGCTATGTGGAATTTCAATTTTACCATTATTATTCTTCCCTTTGTCTCTAGGATTTCAATTTTAAAATTGTTGCTCTTTATTCCGTTCTTAAATGCCACTTTTAAAATGATTATCCTGTCGTTTCGGTTTCACCTGGGCATATTTAGTTCCATAAAATGGGCTTCGTAAGCCGTGCACGAAGTAACGGTGCGATCGCGATGAACCCGAAGACATGGGAGCCGCAGCGCAGCTTCAACGGATCACTTTTATGCGGGGAACCGCTGACTCAACTCTCCCGGGAGAGGTGTCTCCGAGTGTCTAGCCGAGTTCGCCCACATAAGACCCGGTTCTACGCCTGGTGCTTAGGCGTACAATTGCCCCAGGAACGCGCCAGAACGATCGGCGATTAGGCAATACCCGCCATTTTATAATTGTTCCCGTGGCATGTGCCGCCTGTTTCCACCGATGTGCCCGATGGTTTCAACATACGCCGCCACTTATCGGAACCTGCGTTTCGCTTCATTAATTCCTGCCTAGGAGCTTCTCTCCTCGACGTTAAGTAGGATTTAAAGTTCGTCTTCGAGAAAATCTTCATTCGAGCATTCAGGAATTTCATATTAATTCGACGTTGGTGCCAACTAACTTTAACTCGATATTTTCCTCGTTAATCTATTAACTCTTTGACCTACAATATCGTGTCATACTCGAGAAGAACATTCTAAACTGAATTTGAAAAATCTAAGTATTATTCATGTTTCTCAAATATAAATTAAATATTACTTTTCTATCATCAATCGTTAACATTTGAAGTAATTCAATCATCGACATTTCGTCCGTAATTATTAACGATAAAGTAGTAATTATTAATTATAAATTATTAACGATAAAATAGTTGCATCGATCCTGGTTAAGAAATAAATCATACGGCAGGGGGTTAATATAAAGCGAAGAATTCTTTCTATGCAGTTTAAAGAGTTACTCTCTTAGTAAGGAATTTATCCTTGGTTTCCAGATGTCGAAATTTCTATTTGCGATCGCCTTCGAGCGCAAGACCCAAAGACTTCATATTCAATTTCACTTAATTCGAGAAACTATGTAGCCATGACGAAACTTCGTCGAAAGGACTCGAGAGAAGCGTTCAAGGACTTCGTTCGGACTCTTAGCACCTAATAACGTGAGTAAGCGAAGCGAATACCATGCCACGTTTCCATTTTAGTGATTCGTAATGATCATACGTTCCGAAAATACTTGGACAATCTGAAGATATGAAAATATATTCTGTTTCAAGCAACGTGACCGACAAATTATACTCAGAACATGACACTACGCGCGTCGATTAGTGTACACACTAATTGAGAAAAATGATCTAATTTGTTCTCCGAATCCTTATCGAGCAAGCGTGTCACGTTGAAATGCAAGAATCGAATACAAATGTTTTCCTCGTCGCCGTACGAACATTTTTTTAGCGCCGGTCGGCCGCGCTGAAAGACAAACACGAAACACACGACGCCATTTTACGGTCGCGCAAGTACGGGCATGACGGCAAACGGATCGCGTGTCGTTATGCGTGCGATTAATTTTAATCACGCGCGTGAGCGGTTTCGCGACGCATGTGTACCTGGATGTTCTTGAACGCCGATCGAATTTCGCGCACGCGAGTCTCTCGTTCTACGACTTGATGGGAACTATACGTTGTTTCCCGGCAGGCCACGCCACGTTACTCTCATGTCGCAAGACTTCGTTGAAATTAACCCCGCTCGGACCTGAATTTCATTCGATCCAACTGAAAACATGTTCCCCGCGATTTCGCCGTCGGGGTTTAAACTTCGACCGAAAACGCGCGAAACAGAGCCGCGAACGTTGAAATGAACTTTGGATTTGAAATTTTAATTCTGTCACTAGATTAATATCGTGTTGATATAGACTTTGTATTCGTTTAAAAAAATATGAATATTGTTTAATATTGATCTCTTGTTTTTTTAAAATTCGAATTGTTAGTTTGGTATGTACTAGTGCTCTGATATTAATGAAATAATAGTATTTAAATTGCGGACTCTATTAATTTATGGCAGATATGCATGATTAATGACTAATATTAATAAAATAATATTTTTTAATATTGTAAAATATTTATATGCCGTGGAAGTACCATTTTTGTCCATTAGTTCTAGTCCATTCAAATTCGTACGCCCTACGTAATTTCTCTCTCACTAAATCATAGTTTTGCAGCGTTTATGTAACCACAGTAAAGCAATATATAAATTCTGGCGTGCGCCGCATCGCCGTATTTCATCGTTTCCTCGACGTCCACTCGAACCCTTCACGAAGTTTCCTCATAAACTCCTTACCTGCCAGTATCAACTGTACCATTATTTTCGTCGCAAAAGTTGACGCAAAGCAAAAAATCAATTCTATTTAACACCGTTGGAAAAATAATTAATCCACATTCGTCTTCTAATAAAAAATATCTACGTAAAGTGACAAAGTAAAATTTTACCTTTCATACAATATTCCCTACAATTCCATTCCAGAAGCAAATATATCCAAATAAAATTCGATCCCTCCTAATAATATTGCTTGCAATCTTTCTCTACGGATGAACATAAAACAGTAACATTTAACTTGCAACAATAATTTCCCTCCCAATCCTTCTCCAGACATAAACACAGCAAAACATTATTTCTCACAATAATATCCTTCACGACCCTTTCCCGGAGGTATTACCGCCAAACTAAAAATTGCCTTATCACAATAATCCACCCAATTCGGAATTCTTACAATTCTATCCTACAAACGGACAAATCCAAATAAACCTTACCTTCTCGTGATAACATAGTCTATCTCTAGAATCCCAGTTCGCCTCCTTGCTGTCCCCTCGAACAGAAACCAGGTATTCGTCTAACCGTAACAAAGTAAAATTTTACTTCTCACAGTAACATTCCTCATATTATAATTCCGTTCCAGAAATTGCCGAGAGAAACCGTGGATAGAGCTCGGAACGGAACCGGAGACACCATAAAGCAGAGGGTACGCTCTCGGCTCCGATATCGTACCGTTTCGTGTTTACGTTTTCTACATTCCTGTACCGCGGCGGAGGCTGAAGTATGCGCGCCTCTACGACGGAAGACGCGTGTACGGCCGTGCACACGCTCCGGGCAAAGTATATATGGGGAACGATAGGTGATATAAAGTGGTAATGTCGCGGGGCACCGTGAAACATAGCTGATTGGAGCCCGGTCTCAGCTGCGGCTTATCGCTCCCTGTAACCGGCCGTACATCCATCCTCCCAACAACCCCGCGCATAGGTGTACATAGCGACGGGATTGAAACCGTCCCAGAGATCTCTCGAGCCAGCCAGTGAAACTCGAGACGCCTCAAATACGCTCTACTAGCGCGCCATTGTGATGGAAAGTCTTCAACATTTCACCGTTCCTTTCCTTTTTTTCCCTTCTCTTCCTACCCTTTTTTTCCAACTCTTTACTCGGAGAGCCGAGTGTCTCGAACTGGTTGGCCCCGTTGATGGCGGGATAACGAAGAATACGAAATATTAAAGCTTCGATGGCCGTGCTTTTAAGGCAAGCGAACCGGCTCCAGCATGTTGACCAGTTCACTGTGTTCGACGAGAATACCCGTCATTTTGACATTCAAAATGGTGCAGCGTTTTTTAACGATTGTTTAGGTGTTCAAATAAACGTGCAATTCTTTCTCATTTTGCTTTAGCTATTTGATTCGGTGTTAGGTGTGTTTGTCTTGCTTTCGTGTATACTCGATATTATATAGACCATTTTATTACACAGTATAGTAGTATTGTAATGTGGTAGTGTTCATTAGGAAGTTGTTCGTAAAATGATTGTAATGCATTTATTGGAATGTTGAATTTCAAGTCAATAATTTGTAATTGTAGCTTTCGCTGTAATAGAACAGTAATAGCTGTTTGTTGCCGTGCTCCTTTTATGAGAGCGTAGTGAGAAAGGAAGGTTTAAGATTATTTTTATTATGTATTAATTTTGTAGATTCTTTAATAACAGAAGTGGAATTCCATTTAACTTTTGGTAGTCAGGATTATGTAAAAATATTTTCCTGGTTCTTAAGAATTCGGATAAACAATCGCAGTTTAATATTTATCGACTAATATTATATTTATTACGCTGAATTCAGCAAGATTCGGTGGAACATATTTTTATTATTCTCGTTTTTTACAAGAATTCCGAGAGCAGGTACGAGCACATTTACATGTAAAATATTTTTATTGGGACAGTGCATCCGTATCGGGAACACGTCTTTATTCATGCGATAGTTCAGTGTTTTATTGTCTGTTTCCGAACGCGATCGGAAAATACCGGTATGGGGGTAACGAAGCTGTCCGGTTCGTGATAGGCAGCACGTGGGCGTCCTTTCCTTTCCAATAATGTTTTACGCTTGTACCATTAACTTCTAGCAAAGCTGCACTTTCTAAAATCCTTTTTCCAGTTCGATATTCTCTGCGCTGTATTCTTCCTTTCTGATCAGCCATTATACCTTTGTTCTTTCATAAAATATTAAAAACCTCTAATATATTCTATCATATTACTTTCATAATGTTCATATTACTTTTATAGCAATCATATTATTTTATATCATTCATAGTATAGTTAAATAAATTTTTTTATATAATATAATACTACATATTGGATGTTTTTGTGAATAATTTCTTTGGATGTCGTACACATTTTTGTGCCACTTTTATAATATCTTTAATATCGTGCTTTTGTATGTAAATAATTTTTCCGTAAACGCGTTAACTTATTGTATCAATCGCATCTTTAGGTGTGATACTCGGAGGATCAACAATATTCCCCGATAAAAAAAATATAGAACAGCGAACGAAGAATTATTGAATCTGAAGAGACGAGACACGAAACACCGCCGAGTTTTCTTTAGATCGATATACACATCAATGTTTGAACACGATAAAATGCGTCGCCAAGATAATGCGTTAAGGAACGCATATAACCGTGAACGCACAAAACCGAGACTCAGGTCGAATATTTTTACCCGTTTCAATATCTTCTACTCCAGAACTGAGAAATCTTTCCATGGAAAGTTCAATGATTCCTTAAAATAAATTCAATGTCAAGAAACAGATTTATCCGATCTAATTCCTTAATTGTTTTATTGCTACTAATTCCCATCTTTCGATTTAATAAGTGAAGAAACAACTATTTACATTTACATAACAAAAAATAATTTATTAAAACATCCACTCTCAACATCGCCATATCCACCGAACACTCCATGAATATCGAAATTCACAAAACTCTCTTCAAAATCAAATCAAAGAAAAATCGTCCCAAATGCCAAAAAGTACAAAACTCCAAACAAAACATCATATTCTTCTAATTATAAATCACATTCTCCGACAAGGAAAGAAAAATAACAAAAACAAGGTAAGTAAATATCATATCATCCAAAAAAAAAGAAAAACAATTGAATATAACAGTACCATTAGTATTTAACATCTCGAAAGAACCGTCTCGCAGAATCAAACAAAAATTCCACGAAAATTCGGTTGATCCTCTAAACCAGCTCTAAGACAACCGGAAGCCTCACCCATCGTCGCCACATATATAATCTCCATTCCTAAAATGTCAAGGTGACGGCGGATAGTACCTGACGAAGACGAGCCGGCCGCTATCAGCGCGGGCCCTCCCACGCGATCTGGTTTCGCGCGATCGTTGGCGAAACGCGCGGATCGCACCGGTAACGTCACATTTCGCGGGAATAATGCGTCGTAGTACACCTGGCGATAAAGCATCCGTGCGCGGCTCGATAATCCGCGACGGTTATTGCATCGGGTATCGCGGCGTAGAGCCAATCGGGTTGTTCCATGCCGCGGTGGTCCTTATCGCGGCCGGGTATCGATGTTTCCGACCGTATGCTCAACTCAAATATTGCGAATCGCCGGCCCTCGGCCTGATACCGTTCCGTTTACTCGCGGCCGACGTGTAAATCGCTGCGCCGCTGCGGATAAACAAGTTCCTAAGGGCGCGCGGGTATTACGCGATCCTGTAACCGCGTTCCGTAAGCGCGTTTATCGCGGCTGGTCCTTGAGCCGGCGGAAGTTGACCTCGATCCGTGGGCGTGATTTAGGAAACACGGCTGCCTCTAATGATTCGACAACTGATCGTCGAAGTTGTTTCTTCTTTTGTTGCTTTTCTGTTTCGTTCACGTTCCTTCTTGCTTCTTTTCGTTTTGTTCTTTGGGTAGAGTGGAAGTTGTAAAGTAGATGGTGTCGATTTGAAAACTATTGGGGATAGTGTTGTTTTTCGTGTTTTCTTTTTTAATGGAAGAGCAATCCTTTTATAATAGAATAGTTTTCTATTTCGGATAGATTGTTAAAAAATGAGGCGCATTTTTGTGGATCTGGATTCGCGGTGAATGTCTTAAACCGAAATTGATAAGTAGGATACCATCTTCTGTACATAATATTGGACGGCAACCTTCAACTGCTCACGTCACTCGGTCTACGAGTGCGTATTTGGATTATCAGCGTCCCATCGTCTGAGAAAATATTTTATACGTGGAAGGTCTACGATCGATACGAGTCCGTATTTTTTATCGGCGATCGTAAATAAGACGGCCACAACTCGTGTAACCGAAATTCGTAATTTAACGATATTACCGGCGATTCAGAGGGGCGAGAAAATTAATTTTAATCGGGATTGGTACTGACCGGTTAATTATCTATGCCAATTCCGTCGATCTTCAGCGCAATGATTTTATTTGTTTTCGCAAGCAATCGGGGAGTTATCACCGAAACAAAACCTGTTATCTTAATTCAATGTATTAATTATCCGGCCGTTACGAAATATAGCGTCGATGAAGCGATACCGGCCGAAGCTCCTGATATTTGTAGCGCAACAGGTGTCTGCTACTGCCGCTAATTTGTACTCCACACTCCGTCCACGCATACGTATTGTAATTCCACGGTAAATACAACCGCGTGCTTCCAGCGCGCAGCTGTGCCCGCGTGCTCCCCAGATTATCGGGTTCACCCAAATGAAGTTAATATGCTCTACATATCACTAACACCGACCTCTTCGCACCCCGACGCTATAAAAACATAATGATCGTTGAATGTTCTTGCGATGAAAGTGTGGCGTCCGATTGAATTAATCGATTTACCATAATTTTTTTCTTATCCTTATCGAATATCAATTCATCAATTAAAAATGAAATTAATTGCATATCAAAACCAGATTTTGCGTTTATCATACCTACACCACAAACTTCTGTACAAACCTCCATTTTTCTTAAACTGTTCCATAGAAACTAGAAAAAAAGAATACTTTATTTCTTACTTTCAGTCGAATTAACTTAAACAACTTAACGATTTCCCAGGGAAACGAGATAACATCAAAAGAAATTTCAAATGCTCCATTGTCGTTTTAATATTTCATACTCCAAACATTTCCTTCGTACTTTCCAAAATTACAAATATTACTTCTAAATCGCAAAATAATTTGACGTCAACCATGAAAATAAGAAATTCGAGGTTGATCGAATCCAAAAAGACATCTGTGCCTTCTTAATCATTTTAAAAGAAGAAACCCCAAATGGTTCATTGCTAGGATTAATATTTCTTACTCCAAACATTTCCTTTGCATTTTCTGAATTTACAAAGTACTCCTTCAAATTGTGGGATCTTTGGATTTCGACGATTGAAATAAGAAATTCGAGGTCGGTCGGTCGGTCGGGTCGCCATTCCGGCGCTGGCCCAAGGGAGCGCATAATGGCGGCGCGACGCGAATGGCGCGCGCAATTCAAAAATAAGAATTACGAGCGCAGCGCCGCTCGTAACCCTCGTTCTGTGGAATGTCAACGGTAACTACCGTCGTACGTAGGAATAATATCGACTTCTTTACGGGTCGTTGTAACAGTACAAGGGTCCCGTGGTTTGTTCCCCCCGCCGTGAATCGGGCCGGTAGAATGTCGGGCCGGTCGGCCCCGTCGCGCGTATACCTACGCACCGTGCTCGGACGGAGAAAACAAATAGTGTGATCGCTTAACTGTTCCCTGTCTAAAGTGACTTTCGTTGGGGCACGGTCGAGTCACGTGTTCAAACATCGCACGTGAGGGGGAGCGGGTTCGTTCGGTGGACAGGGCCACCGGACAACTTACGAGAGTGTCGGGGTGGCATAATAATTTCCAGATCGCTGGACTGTCCGTTTCTTTTCTTCCTTTTTCGCTCGTTTTTTCCCAAGAGAGCTGTCTCTTCATTTCCATACTCGCGTATCGCTTTTGCTCTTCTCTATGAGAGTCGCGAACAATCGAATGCTCTGCACTCGTGGATCCCGAAGGTCTGACGGTTTCTCAAAAGCAGAGATTACAAGAAATGTTTACTTTAGAGTTATAAAATGTTCGCCTTTACAGAGGTCCTTGGTAAAAGGCAAAAGGTTTATGTGAATCGAAGGGAAGCTAGACTTTAACAAAGATTAACACTGAAGCTGTTGAGTAATTGGAATAACTTGTTTATTATTCCTTATAAGAATTAGAGTGCATTTTTTTGAGACTCGAAGAGTATCAAATTGTATCTATAAATTCACACATTTATTCTACTACTTCTATCCTTAGAAAAGCATCGTTAGAATAATGTAATTAGTGTAAAACAAGAAATGTTCAAATTTTGTTCAATGCCTTTGTGTTTAATGTAGGAAACGATACCATTTGTCATCATGAAATTTATTCGTGGAAAAATTCTGTCTGGCGGCAGTATCGTTTGGAACCTTGAATGCGTACGTTGTCGGGCCAAGCTGTCGAACGCGTTTTCATTGAAATATTTCGTTGCGCGTGTTTGTTTTACGGAGGCACGCCAGGACGTTTTATTTACAGCTTGTTAAGCTCCGGCAATGGTGATTACGGCCGACGGTAGTGGTGAAAAAGCGTGTACGTAGCAAGCAAACAGCGTGCCGGTGGTTATTTCACCGTAAGCGATACGTGAGACTCATGAAAACATAACGTTAGCTCATTCATGGCTTTCGTTGAATTCGCGGACCACCTAAACAGACTGCACGCACGCCCGCCATTCATCACGGCTGCGTTCGATTCGTCTTACGATTTCGGTCATTTGTAAACAATATTAGGCAACGATCACAAAGGGATCGTAAATCTTCATTCATAAACGAGATAAAGAAAAACATGATGAGGTTGCAATTCTCTATTTTTTATATATCTAAATCTAAATAAGAGATTAAATGATCAATTTACTTCTTCTTAATCTCCAATGTAACATTCCTTTCTATACGGTAGTGATATGAAAGAATTATTACAGTGAATATTATAATGCATAAAGTGAGTTTTAATTATAGAACAAAATATTCGTTGAAGCATAAATAAATTTGCTAATGGAATTGATTGAAATAATATACCTAATAATGTCTCCGCGACATTAGTTTATAAAAATGCTTAGTAATTTCAAGGAAGCTTTCGTTGTTAGAATATTTGCCAGCAATTTCAGTGCGACCATCTTTCTTCTTGTTCGAGGAACCGAGGTTCTTCAGGTGCAAACTGTTCGCGGTTTCGCATTTAGCTGGCCAGTATTCAGTGAACGGCTCTTAGCGGGCGTTGACTAATTAACGCGGACTGCGTTCGCGGACTTTGACAGTCGCTAGCATTGTTAGCCCGGCCGGAACGATAACTACGTGGCCGAGCATTATCGTTTCGCTGCGGATTTTCGCTTTTCTTTCGCCTCGGCGTTCCAGGTACCATTATTCCCGTTTCTCCCTGTTACGAGTAGCTCGATTCTCACCTCCGAAGCAATTGTTCCGGGAAAAGCAACGAAACCAGAGACCAGAAAGTTCGTTTTCTACCGGGAACGAGTGACAGACACGGTGATGACGAAATTTGGAAGCTTTGTTATTTCACGAATGCGTTTACGATGACTTTACAGTGTAAAGTTCCGAGCTATCGTATAATGTACACTAAATATCTATACATTAATACATTTATAAATACAATTCAGAAACGAATTTTGAAATTGAATAAAACTCCTCTCCAGAAAATTCTGAAGTACGAAAAAGACGAAAAATCGCAGTATAAAATCCACCGTGGAGAAGGTGCATCGAATTATAATATAATTAATAATAAATTATTCATCAATTAGTAATAAAAGTCGCAATGAACGTTTAAAATGTTACCGATAATCAGTATAGTAATCTGAGCGTGTATGAAAGTCAATTAATTTCGGTGAGTTCAATTAATTTCGACCCGAAGAGGATGACGTAAGCTTTAAATCACCGTCTTGATGAACCTTCGTCAAATGGTAATTAGTTCTGTAATGTATTCGGACGAGAAAAAATGGAAACAAAATTATGTAAAATAAAGGGGAAGAGGGTACACGCGTGCAATAAGAGTTACACGAGCGGATTGACAGCGGTACACCGTGAGTTAAGGGATGACGCTTATTAAGGGTGGCAACACACGAAAATAAGTGGATTTCTGTGGACTGCTGCGATCATTCCCGACCACACATCTCAGCGAACGAAGGAGCCGCAAGAAAATAGAAGAAGAAACGCACGATGGAATAAGCCAGCCAACCAGCCATTACAGATCGCGCTAGTCATTACCAACAGAACTTTCGAGTCCCGGACTCGAGCATCTGTCGACGATAAAACAGCACCCGATCGGTATCCACTCGTTATTACCCGTTACGAGGTATGCGAACAAGTATGTAGGTATTCGAGTAACCGTTGTCTCTTCCCCGCGAAATTAAATGGAAAGCTTGGCGCATCAATTATCGAGCTATGCATCGCTCTTCCTTATTTTCTGCTGGGACCAATGTTGAAAATCATTGGGTTTCAAATGTTAAATTCCTTTTTTCATTACATTTTTTCAATGATTAGATTAGACTACTGAAATCTCTTTTCGACTAGCAGGGGATAAATCTTATGCATATTTTAGCATGAAGAAATTTTATTAACTTTAGCGAAAAATGTGGCTTCGCTAATATTAATTCACTTTGGAGCAATTCTTTTAAGTTTGAAAACATTTCGATGTTATAATTTATTATAGAATAATATATACAAATTCCAATCGAAACAGAACTTTATTTATCATTTTAAAAACTGTATTATCTTTTGTCCCCACATAATCCTTCTCAAATTATTCCCTCCCTCGATATACTCGTTCAAATACTTCTCTCACGTATTAATCCACATTAAACTTCCCACTCCTATCTCTCCTTTCTTACGTTCGCCAAACATCACCAGCTGCACTCGACAAGACATTGTCGTTGTCAATTCTTCCAGAATCTATAATCCGCAGCGGAGTCGTTTGAACGCAGCGCAATTTCGTTGGGAAATTCATGATCCCGGGAATCGAAAATTCCGATTGCGCACCGCATGAAATCGAATCGGCCGCGAGAAAGCCCGGTGAACGCACACCGCGCGAACACTTCCGTCTTATGATAGCAGAAAATAGTGGATCGAGGAATTCAACGGGTAAGGGTACTATCCCGGGTGTCCCGTGCTTTCAACGATCGATCGTGATCGTAAATCAAGAGCTGGCAACACGATTCCGGATCTGTTGCGTCGCGTCGCGTCGCGCGATCGGCAGAAGTGTCCCGGCGAAACGAGGTCGATCCGGAGCTCGTTCGATAAATTATCGCCGATCGGGAAGAACAGTCACCGAAACGGTCGCGAATAATTTACGGATCACCGGGCCGGCTATGAATCAAATAAATCCTGGAACGAGCGCGGTAAAATGGCCAGTCTCGGACCGAGTACGCTTCACAGCAGCTTTACGAGCCCCGCTCATCCCGAATTAGCATTCCTTCGGTTGTTGACGCGCGAAAAAACCGTCCCGCCAGGCAGAGGTATGCGAAAACGCGTTTCGGCGGATTCTGATCGTCGCGGCTCAACCCTTAAGCGGCGGGGTGGGTTTACGATCTATCGTAATTGTTACTTGTACCTTTTTACAGGGCGATATGATAGTTGTTTTTGGAACGATGGTTTTAGATTAATTTGGAATTGTGTTGAGAAGAGATACATTGAAATCTTGTTTCTGATGTGTTCGAATGGAGTATTATTTTGAAGAGTTTTATGACTCAATTTTGACACTTTAAGTACTAGAGGTTAGAAATTAAAGATTATCGATTAGTGATGAATTGTTTCTTGTCTCTTTTTATAGGGCAATAGAATAGTTGATTGGAAACAATATTTTTAAATTCGTTTGGGATTGTGTTGAGAGAAGCTACATTGAAGTTTTGTTTCTGGTGTGTTTAGATGGAGTATTCTTTTGAAGATTTTTGTGGGGTATCAGAGATTCGGGATTATCGATTAGTGGTTAAGAGTGTGAAAATTAATTAGTAGCTTTCAAATTACCAAAGATAGTCTATTTTTATAATAGTATTTTCCTCTTTTTAAAATATATATTTTCGTCGTTTAAAAATGTTATATTATTAAAGTCCGTAATGATATTTTATATTTTCGTTTCAAATCACTTATCCCGTGTACAGTACCTAATAATATTTTATTCAACCTCCTTTTAGGCTTAATGCGAAAATAAGCTAGAGTTTTCCTACAGAATGAAATAAATATAAAATCAGTTCGCACTTACCAGTCGCAGCCATGTCCGCCATCTTCGCCGATCGGCCGAAGCTCCACAGTAAAAAAAATGTCGCTGATCCGTCCAATTGATTCGGAGCAGCGTAGGAAAGGACGAAACGGGTTTCCTTCTTTTTAATCGTGACAGCGAGCCCGAGGACAAATTGCCTGTAGCACGATAGACAATAGGGCTAGAGGCGTGGTGCGTTTGTCGCGACTGGAACACTGAAAATTACCTCGCCTGGGGTGAAATTAGATTCTCGCGAGCGCTCGAGCTGACGCGTCGTCGTTCACCGTGCAATTTGTTTATCGTATCCGGGACGAAGTGAGACCCTCGAGGAACGACTTGCAAAATAATGCCCACAATTTATGGGAAATTTGTTATGCGTTACTTTCGATTCCATTGAACCGATCGAACCCTCGGGTAATGTTTCCAGTCTCCTCGGGGCGGGTATTTTGTAACGAGATTTTTTTAACACTTCATATACACATTTTACAGTTAAATATATTTGTTACAGATATCTTTATTTATAAACTATAATATTACAGAATTACAGAATTACAGAATTATAGGATCATAGAATCATAGAATCATAGAATTATAGAATCATAGAATCATAGAATTATAGACATCATCTAGGAATAGAAATAAGTTTATACTCAAACTTTTTATAAAAAAAAATTCATTTGTATACACAAATATTTTATAAAGAAATATATACTATATCAAACTTTTACGTCAAAAAAAATGTTTCAAACAGAACTTTTTACTGTACATTTAATAGCACATATTGCACGTGGAAAAATATGTAAAGATGCCATCAATACTTTTTGCCTCTTCTCCGCTGTCACGATTAAATCAGTATCAGCCATTTAACCTGAAACAATCCGGAAGTGTAATACGTTCCAAAAATCATCGTCTCGGTCGACCTGTACCCCTAAAAAGAGAAATAAACACCGTGCACAGCCATAAAGAAAAAACATAAAACAGCAGCTCAATAAACCGCCGGGCCATAAAAGTGTTCGTATCGAGTTCATTTACGCTCCGGTCGAAATTATCGTCTGTAACAATACCGTATCGAGCGTACGCCTCGGAAAGCTTCGCCCTTCGAAGCATTACCGATGAAAATTGCCATTTCTCGATTGTATATGATCATCAATTACAAACAACAAGTCCGTACGTATTTACAGAAAGCGCAACAATAAAGATTCTAAAAAACGTCGAATAAAAGATCAGCTACACTCTTCACTAACCAAACAAATTTACCGAGACACTAAGCTTCCATAAAATTTCTCTTTCCAGATTTATTTACTCAACTAATTCATTCTCGCAATCGACCTATCGCTCCACAGTATCGAATCCCCAAAGACTAATTTCAAATCTACGATATCAAACGTTCGTCGCCTTCTCAACGAAATGAATTTCCTTCCTTTCATCCCAAACATTAATTCCCAATATTCAAACCATTCAACCCAGCTCGAATTTACACGAAGACTCCTCTGAACGTCCCATAAAACCCAATTCCTCTATTTCCACTCGCGTCCACGCGAAGATTGAATATCAAAGGACATCCTCGGGTACCAAAGAACGATCCCAGCAATCCAGAATATTTCGTGGCTCGGAACGTTCCAGCGAAGCCGGGGCTCCCGATTAAAATGAAAATCCCGTGGTTCGGCCGGCGGCGGTGGTTCGTCCGAGCGCGGCATCTGCCGGGATCCAGGATAATTATTTACGTCAGATAGGATCTCGACTGGAGTTCCGCGGCAGGAAACAAAAGAATCCTCCAGGGGGATGGTAGGATACGTGGCGAGGGGTTGGGTAGAGGTTTCAGGAGGTGGGGAAGGGAGGAGAATTCCGAGACAGGCTCTCTCCGCGTTTCACGTTTCCCTATGGACGACAGGCCGACCGCGGCGGACCGGGACCTTGGCGGACCGAGGCAAGGGTCCTGGCTAAGGATCCTGAGAACCTAGCCCTTCTGCGGTTTTTTCCCCCGATACGGTTAACAGATATGAGACAATGGGTTCGACCGGGCTCTATGACGTCTCGAAACTCGACTGGGACTTTTATGGCCGACGCTGATCGTTATTCTTCATTTCTGATGTTATTACGACGGCATTAAATGTATGTGAAATATAGGGGGTGGCGGTCCCTGTAAAACCTCGGTGGAGTCCGTTCTATGGGGAACGCGAGGCTGAGGAGTTGTGGAAATAGTGGTCCATAAACGTTGCGTTCGGGAAGTTACAGGTAAGGTCATAGGTTTTCACTAGAGTGTCTGAAAATCTTGTGAAATTGAAAGTTTGAGTAATTGTTGGGGTTTTTATAAAGGTTGTATTGTTCGTTTGTTGATTTTTCAGTGGATTGTTGTGTAAGAGTGCGTAAATATTCATTGCCGGGGTGTAATGAAGATTGGGGATTGCGAATCTATGTATGTACAAGGTGTTGGAGACGGGAGCATACCCTGTAGCTTAAAGGGACGCTCCTAGCGGTTACAATTGTGAGATCGTAACTTCTCGGAGATATTAGGAATTCCGAAAAATCGAACTTCCAAGTTTCTTTTAAAACGATTGCGATGTGATGTAAGTAATTAGATAATAGCGTGACGTAAGAATTCCAGTCACAAATGACTTGTTACCATTAATCTATGATACGAAAGAATGAGCGACACATAAAAATCTCAAGATTCTCGTGGCAGCTGACGTTTTATCGAAATACTGTCCTGTACCCGAGAATCCTGTGTACGTTTATTTAGTGGACGGGCGCGGTCCTCGCGCGAATAATGAAGAATTATTCGCGAAAGCTCGCTAGCGCGCGATTTTATACCGCGTGTAAAGTCGCCGCGCGTACACGGCTGTAAAACCGTCGACGGTTCAAGCACCTCGGATAAATACTTGCATCGAGGCAGACGTTGTAAACAATGTTGCTACAAACGAGCTTGATAATTGAGGCGGCTCTTGCCTCGCATGCCTGGCACACGTGTACCGTTCGGCCACGTCGTAATTCTTCGACTACGCGATGAACCGCCGGGAACCGGCCGTGCCGTACCGAAATTGCCTGGTTTGTTGTAAACTTGTCGATTTTGATTTAAGCTGCGCCGCCACGGCATGCGCGGCGAGATTGAAGGCGATTCGTTTGCTTGTTTTGCGCTCGGGGTTCGATTGAATCGTTTCGATCGGAGGTTGTGTTCTTTACGAGGAAATCATTCCGTACGTCTGATAAGTCTTACGGTTATTATATTAAGAGGATTGCGAAGAAATCTGTTATTTTTAATGCTGAGTTTACCCTCTAGATTCTTTCAATCAGTACTTGGACAGTGTATCGCTAGATGGTAAAACAAATTTAAAAATTCAAAAATTTATAAACATTTTCAAGTTCATATGAAATAAAGTTTCCTATTAAGACTAAAAATAATAGATTTCTTTCTAGAATCCGATCTGAAGTGATTTTCTAATGTATATTTCCCGCCATATTGAAAACCATGGTCACTGAAACCCTTTCTTTATTTCATTAAATGTGAACATACTTTTTCTATCACGCTGTACCATAGAACATCGACATTTTATTTGTTTAAATAACAAATTATTTTTGTTTAAATAACAAGGATAATACGTGTTACCAAAGAGTCTATGGAAGATTATTTTGTTTCCTCTCTGTTTGGAAAGTTGGAGATTTGGATTCGAGAGTTGTCGGAATGGAATTTCGATTTTTCCGTTCTTTTTTTTATGTATTTAGTCGAGGTAGTAATTAGCGATAGGAGACCGGGTCCCATAGTCGATGCGCTTTTATCTGAAACGGCCGCTAGACTATCGCGGAAAGAGTGTCGACATGCTAAGTGAGAGTGCACCGATTCCGGATTATCCAGTATTTCCAGTATCGACTGGTGGCGCCGGCCGATCGATTATAAATTCCATGCACGGCAGTGAGATTATATAAGTCCTGTGATCGTTTAATTACTCTAATGTTCAAAGCTCGTCGATGTAATGGAACGTTTTATGCAGCGAGAACCGGGTGACAGGAAACCAGCCATTTCACCGGCGACGCATCATAATTACTGCTGTTTGTTATTATTTTAAACACTTGGGAAGTAAGCTTGCAGCATGCGCGTTTAATACTATCATAAATAGTATGGCTTGACATGATGCGTGTAGCGACAATCATTTGTCCGGAGAAAACACGAGATGTTATTGATTTGTTACAGATTCAATTAGAATCTTCGATGTTAAGCAAACTGCGATAACTTCTTAGGTAGCGAAATGTGTTCTTGAATTACTTCGAATACGTTTTAATAGTTTATTGTCTTCTGAATTTATATTTCTGGAGTATATTTGTGCATGTATGCATACTGAATAACACAATGCTATAGTATACTAAAATGGTAGAATAATATTTTGTTTGAATATTTATCGTGATATATAGATGTGTTGTTGATCGAAATATAAATGTTAATTTTGAATCTTCATACCAATGATTTTAGGTAATTATTCTTCGAAGACTGGTATATATTTAGCAGTTCGTAAATAACGTTTTCAATATCTTTTTACTTTTAATTATCGAGAAGGAGACTAATTATTGAAGCACCTGTTATGGAAACTCGAGATGTTCGGAGATATTACAGTGCTCCGGAGCAACTGTAAAAGCATATCTACATCGACCCGATCAACCGGTTTCGCGAATAGCTTCATATTTTCTATTTCATGTCTGTGAAAAACTTCGAGAACACGATTCTTTGTGTCTTTCGCTCTAAACAACCTGGCAAAATGTTTCAACGTATTAAGGTATGGACTTTGATGTGCTCGTTTGTGGATTTCGTACCAAAAACAAATTTAATACACCATTAAATTACATGTATAATTCACTTTAAATGCATTTTAATGCAATTTAATCAGTATCATTGAATAAACGATGTTCCACGATACTGTTACAAGCAAAACTAATTTTATAATATCAGAAAGTATCTTTCCGTAAAACGTATACACCCAATTTGTTTTTAAGCCAACACGGCATATTGAAAAGTAATATCTCAGAATTAATGGGAGAAAAGAAAACGATCTTTCATTACAATAAACCTAATCATACGAATAATCGCAGTCTTGAACAAATATACTCGTCATAAAATCCAGCGGAAGTCAAACGCTATCCAGTAAGCAACCCGTAAAACACGAATTTCAAAAAAGTTCGATATATATAAGCCCCGCTCATATTTTCATTTAGAAAAAGACAACATTCACGGAGAAACTTAAATTCTATCCAATCTCGATTCCCTTGAACGTCTCCATAAAAGTTCATATACGCATAAACTTCCGCAGTCCTGTAATTACTTTCGTAATGGCCGCGAACAGGAATAGAATAACATTGAAAAAGGGGAAGAAATCTCGGATTTCACGTCGCGTCGTGCGGGAAAGGCACGGCGGAAAAATCTCGCTGCCATCAGTTCGAATAACTCAATTATTTGCTTACAACTCGCATTTATCTATCTTTACTCGAATAACCAAATCATTTGTTCACAAATCACATTGATCTCCTTCTGTTCGAATAACTAAATTTATTTAAAACTTTTACTAACCCTTTCCCATTCCAGTGACCGAATTATTTCTTTACACATTATTTCTCTACAATTCACACTAATCGTTCGCTAATCGAACAACCAAATGATTTGCTTACCTCTCGCACGAATCTCTTTCGATTCGAATAACCAGCTTATATCTTTACAACTTTCACTAATCTTTCACCGTTCAACTAAATTATTTATTTCCGAACCAAACATAAAAGCCCAATGTCGTTGATACAGCGACATTCATCCAGGAAGGGTTCAAACTCGCGGAGGCGTCGACAGGAGGACGTTTTAAGGCCCGGGGGCCCGGGCCGAAAAGTCGAGGCCTCTGGCCTGAACAAAAGCGGTCGGCCGCGGGGCGAGGCGCGGCGAAGAGGGGTCGTTGCGGGCTCGCAGCGTGTGGCGTTGTATCCCCGGGTTGTAAAACAACTTGTAAAACGCGCGGCCGAGATGCGTTCTGTCAGCTCCGGGTTCGGTGCCGTCGGCTATCTACGCGGCGAATCTATACCGGACCTGGTGAAACGGTTACCCGGGGCCCGCGGGGACACGAAACCCGAGTTATGACGCGGAATCTCGCGCGAACTCGCCCCGTACGCTCGCGTGATTTACGCGGAACATCATCGCCACAACGACAACCCGGCCGACAGGTCTCGCCCGCGAGGAGGACCGCCTTGGTGGACGTTGCTGGGCAACGAGTCGATTAACACTTTGGGGTTAGGTAGGTTTAACCATTTCTTCTCGAGAAATATTCATTATTTTCTCATGATATTTTTTGCAATTAATTTAACACTAGAACTACCGAGCACTTAAACTGACTTTTGAAAATGTCACTATAAAAACTACAAACGTGGATTTATTAAATTCCAGCTTGGGTATTACTTAATCAGTTTCTTTGGTAATTCCTTAAAGAAATATTCGTATCTCCTCAGTAATCGCAAAAGAAGAAATCAAGGAGTGGGTCATTTTGACCTACTTGATAGTTCTAGTGTTAAAGAAATATTTGGCGTAAATTAAGGGGCAGAACTATTTTATTTCCATGTTCCGTGTGTTGATACATTGTATAAATTTTAATATTAAATTTTATATATTATATAAATCTTGTATGTATAAAATTTAAAACTGAATTTTATAATTTTGTTGGGTCGGATAAAATGGCGATTGAAAGGCTCTCGAGGGCAAAGGGTGAAAATTGTCCCACTTCTTTTTGACAATTAATGCATGGTGGAATATTTGTTAACCTACTAAACTTAATTGAAATTAGTTATATTCTTATACTATTGTTGTGCAAGTCGAGCTGTTTGTTTCTTTAAAATTGTGTGTTCCTAAGGGTTGACCCTATACAGTAGAACGACGAGTGAGATTCGCGAAGATTTGTATATATTTATTTATTTGAGGGATTGAAAAGATTAAAGGAATAACTGTTTAACCAGTTAATCTGCGTTTGGCGAGTACACACTTTGGGTTTTGATTTTATCACGCGCAAATCAAGAGATTCTTGAAACTAAATTCTAAAATTAACAGGTTAAAACTATTGCATATCGACTGAAACAGTTATGGAGGACTGAAATAAAGGCATAACTGTTATTCGGTATATCGATTATAAAATATTTTTCTATTGTAAATGTTTTACCTTCGAAATGTATATTCGCTGTAAATAGAAAATTCTAAATGAAATTGTTGGAAATAAAATCAATTTGACGAGCGTAGCGCGAATGAAATTGTGGTTGAACCTTATTGTGTAGGTCTCAAAAGTTTTACTTTTTTCATTCGGTGACAAATGTATCGTTAGTTGTAATTACTGGTCGCTGTTCAAGAGATGTTTGTCTAGATTTCGCCACCAATTTGTTCTTCGGAATGGTCAAGTTACTAAATATAGCACACCCGTACCGAACCGGTTAAAGATTTTGAAGTTTAAGTTTGACCAAGCTGATCGATCCTGTGAATTTCCTGGGCGTGCCATTTAATGCATTTCGGTTTGAATCATTGCAACTTAACCATCCTACCATGTTGAGGGGGCACGAAGTATATGTCTCTTCGAACGCGATCCGCTCGGTTGGAAGTTAATTAACTGGCTCGGAATTGAAGTTTGCTGGGGATTATCAGTCTTTCACGTGTTGTCTATAGACGGTTTCGGTTTGAATTATTTCATCTTGGTTAGTCTACCGTGTCGCAGTGTCGTTTACTTCCCTTTTAATTGGTTCCTCGGTTTCATATACATAACTATAATAAGATTAATATTTCTACAAAAGAGACGAAGCTTTTTGAAATATTACAAGAAAACAGAACAGTGCTCCAAAATTTCATCAAATTTCTAACAATAAAATATAAATGAATATGAACAGAAATAATAACCTCTGCTTTTTATCACGCTTTTGTTAAAACTCCGAAGAGTAGAGAATACACTTTTTCTTACTATAAAATAAATAAAGGTTAGAAAGCGGTTAATTAAATTAAGCGAAAATAGAGATTGTATAGCAGAGCAGTGTTCGTGTCTGCTAATAAGTTATTCGACGCTTGACTGACAAGCAACAAACAATCTCTCTGTAAGTATTCTCCGGTTCGAATCTCACTCGTCGTATTAATATTATTCAAACACATTTTTCAAGGAGCCCTCGATTCTCCGTGTGCAATCGTTTCCGCGCGGCCGTTCACTTAAAGCCAAATGGCTTGTAACGCTCTACAAAATTGCTGGAGGAAAAATAAATTAAGTGCAGACGCGTGTCGCGAGCGGTGGACAGTATTGCATTTGCATAAATGCTGGTCGCGGCTTACTTTAACGCGAGCGTGCTCTATAAACGTGCATATAAATTGGTTTCCGTCGGCGTGGCTCCGAAAACCGCTGATTCCTATCTGCAGAACGAACTCGACTGTTACGTCGCTTCAACACTTCAGCATACAGCATTTTCAAACTTTTAATTCTCCAAATATATTACGTTGTTCATCGAAATGTTACTCTCCCTTTCAAAGCACCCTATATATTACGCGCGATTTAATCAGTTTACACAGACATTTCTACTTTCCCTTCAAGGATTATTAGAATATTTCAAATATTTCATTACACTCAAAACATTTTTCAAAATTATCAGTTCAATAATAAATTCTCGAATCTTCCGCCATACAAAAATGTTGTTCAATCATAACAAAATGACAGCACATTTGACCAAAGCTCCACGAACCTTTAACAAACTTATCAAATAAAACAAAATTCGAAGTTTAATGGAAATTTGTATAAAACCAATTAAAATAAACATATGCTTCAGTTCTTCAAGAGCCCATCTTAAGAGCTCTTTCCCGCAAACTCGTATGATTTCATATTCACAACGAACCTCCATTAAAACATCACGCCCGCATCAAGCCGTAACTTAAAGTCATCACGAACCTCCGCGGGGAAGAAATATTTTAGTCAGCGAGGTGCTCCCCGAGATGCCATCGAAATCCCCGTATCCGGATTCCCCATCAGAGACAGGTTACCTACCGAACTGTGCTCCAGGAAAAATGGGGCTGGACGAAAAAGAAAAGGGGAGGCCGATCCTTCCGCCGTTCGGCCGCGATAGGGTCAAGATAATTCGTTAAAATGGAATCGCGTCAATCTGAGCCTGACACGTGTATCCCACCCCTCGTTAATCTACCCTCTCAATCTAAGTCCCAGCGCGCGCGCAAGCAAACGAACACAACCTCTCTCGTCCTCGGGCCCCGAGAGTATATATGTACACTATCGCGCATAAGTATTTAAATACTCGATGCGATCTTATTCGCATGTTTGTATCTATTATGATACAATATTATTACATACAATTAACATCACCATAAAAACTACGTTAGAGCGTTTCAGTTAACCCATAACAAGTGAGAGGTTTTGAAAATATTAAGAACCTTTCTCACGGTAAGGTGAATTACACATTACAAAGTTCTTCAATACTGGGAAATAGGAACATTGTGCACTGGTTCTCTGTTATTCGAATAATTGAATTATTTGTTTACAATTTGTTCTTCCAGTTGGAAAAGCTTGACATCATCAATATGTCACTAATTTCTCGTCAAAATAACTATCGTAAGTGTTTGTATATTTTTCAATACGATTTTCTCAATTTAAAAGAGAAGCGACCAAATTTATATTAGAAGTTTTACACATCAATAAGAAATATTATTCACAACGAAACTTGTATGAAGGTAGTCATCACTCAAAGTGGCGACATTTAACATTTGTTTTCGAAATGGCCAATATGGCGGCATGTTCTTTTCTTCTGAGTACAGTGTTATTTTACGATCGAGAGGTATTGTATTTATTATTCTGTAGTGAATTCACATTCAACAAAACACATTAACCTCAACAAACTTTTAATATCCATATGTTTATTATAAACGATTTATAAAAAACTAACTTTGAGAATATACATTTGCTTCGACTAGTTGGTACTGTCGCTAGGAAAATGTGCCGATCGTAAAAGGTTAATAGCAGTGTCTACTGAATATAATGTAGTGATCCAGAGTTACAGAGTTACTTTACCTTTACACGTGTCTAGCAACAAGAAAATGTCCAAATACTTATGCACGCTAGTATATTATACGCAGGCATATTCAGGCGACCGTTCCACGAACAGGTCGCGCGATCGCCACCGCCATCAGGCCCGACCCGACCCGTTTTGTTTTTAAGTGCCGGTTTTTCGGGCCCGCTAACGAACACCGATGGTTATCTCTTCCCGTGGCCAGCTCTCGGTGCATTACCGTACCGTCCTTCGCTGAGGTCAAGCCGGCCGGCTGGCCGGGCCCCAAGTTCGGGCCTGACGCGTGAACTCACCTGAAACAAGAAAAAAAAAGAGAAGCATTTTAGTCGGCCTGCGAATAATCGTGGATACCTTTGGCCTAATTTAATTGGTTGTTAGCAAGCTCGTTTTGGGGGCCGTGCCCTCCTCCTCGATTATGAGAGATAACCGGAAAGGTTTGGGTTAGGCTATCGCGCGTTCAGCGATTCCTTATTATCCCACTTTCCGCCCTGGCACGCTTCAAATGAAGATTATTCCGTCGGATCGAAACTTTGCAGATGATCTTTCGATTCTCGATTATTGTTTCTTTTGTTGTAAGTGTTACTGTAATCTGTTGGTGATTTAGACTCTTAGATACGTTTACTGATCGTAGAGAATAGGAAATAGGAGAAATAGTGAAGAAAAAAGTATGAGCGCTGAGAATCAATTGGAATTGCACGCTGGATTTGTTTATCGTAAGTGTAGTTTTGTGTTTTATATTGAAGACTTTAGTTTGTTATATAAATGGCAATGGTTTAATCGGATTTAATTATTTATATAGAACGAAGATTGCATAGTGAAAGTGAAAGCGCAACTCGGGAAAAGAAGGAAGTGATGGTTACATAAGAACTGTTAATTTTCGTCATTAATAGAGTCATTAATTTCTACTATAAAATTAAGAGAAATGAAGAATCTTGTTTATTGAAATACTTTTTCGCTAAAGGGGAGGTTCCAATGTCCTGGGAACGCAGGTGATCTTCGATTGTTATACATCGATCGACGACCCATTCTCTCAGGTGCTTAGAGAGAACATTACCATTTACATTAACTATTCAATTCATCTGCCCACTAACTTTGGGTACATTCATTTCAGTCCCACCCATCGGGCCGAACAAACCAACCCTCCGGATTAGTGAAATAATTTATTACACTTTCTCCATGCCCCACCACCTACACCGTTTCTCTTTCAATCGCGAAAATCACGCGTCGTTACATTGGATTCAATGATCAAGGACTTAATTACTAATATCCATGAAATATTTATTGTATTAAAGATTGCACGAAAAACGTGCAACTGCAAGTTTCGGTAGTTATACTTGTTGTATAAAATATTGTACGAATTTCCCACTCGATGTTTTAGCCTCAAATCAAACCCGAAATCGTTCGTTTCAAGTAGTTCGATCATATCAAATTGATATCTGGTCCACTCACGTATGCAGACATTTAATCATTTCAAATTGCCCGCAAAAATAATTCCGCGACAGGTAAATAATTGCCTTTACGTTGATATTCCGTGCTCTGGCCATAAAACTTAAGATGGCAGACGGTGATAAATCTTCGCTGCTAAGTATACGGAATGCAAGTCGCCCGACAGCTTCTCGCCGCTGCAATATTTTATTCAAATTTTAAATTATTACCGTCAAGAAAGTTGCGCACACGTGGTGCATTTCCCGATAATCTTCCTGTAACCTTCCAATACCCTCCGGGCTAATCCTCGTTCATTAATTCTAAACCAAAGAGACACTTCTCGCTAAATTCAGCAAACATTCGCGAAATTAACAAATCACGAATTTGAATAATACGTATTTTTTTGAGAAGGAACAGTTAAACATTTTCTCACAAATGAAAAATATATGTATAAAATATATGTATTGTTAGAAATTATAAACTACGACATTGTATTTAAAAACTCAATGACTCGTTTTTGTTTAATTTTTCTGATATTTTAAAGTATTAAAAAATACATATGTGATTTATTATATTTTTGATCCGATGTAGATTTCTGGTGTGATTTTCAAACAGTATTGCGCGTGCTGGTAAAACGTAAACGATGAAGTTTATTAAAAATTCTTAGGAAGAATGGCCCGAATGGCCATCCCCGAGAACAAAAACTCTTTTGATGTCCTCGGTGGCAGAGGAGAAAAAAAATGGAATAATCGTTGGCCAGGCGAGTCTCAGTCCTCTGGTTCACGGCCGATCCTAAAGCACGGACTCATCCTTGGTCCGTAGGATCGTATTTCTAAGTGTTTAAAGCGAGTTTAGAAGCGCTTGTCCAGCGTTGTAGGTTGGACGTTAACGGTAATCGGCGGCCGTAACGACCTCCGGCAGTGGGATTTTATCGGCTGACCGTGAGTAAAACGTTCTGAGCCGGCTCATTTCGTTTGGTGCCTCCTTCCACGTCCTTGCTTTCTTCTCCTTGTCTAATGGGACCTCTCGTTGGACTCTCCTGGAGTATCCAGAATCACGAATGGGACGAAGTTCGATACGTATATCGTATTACTAGGTAACCAATAAAGGTAATGGCTATAGTACTAAAGGACATCGGCTGCAGGGGGTGCAAGTGGATAAGATTGATACGTCTATAATCGCAAATTTGAATCAGGTAATATTAAAATTTATAATATATAAATGTTATACAAACTTAAATAAAATAACGAATTAAATCTAACACACGAGTATCATGTGATAAAGTTCAGAAATGATTAAACAAAATATTTCTGTGATCAGGATTTTATCTACAAAGGGTTGCCGAACGGCTCAATCCGAATATAGACGGACAAATTTAAATCGAATTCAATGTTCAAAAATTCAACTCAATACATCCCGAAATTACACCGAAGCAGCTGCTTCATTAAAACCTCTACTATAAACCAAACGTCCTCACACTTTTACTTTCCATCGGCCTCGCTTCAAAACCCCCGGATTTAAACATTATTTAAACGCTCATAAAATACCTCGTCTACAAAAACACGACTAAAAAGCGGGGCTAATAATTCAAGGTATAAAGAAATGATACTCTTTCCCAGTTCGAGAACTTTCCATAGCAGAGATATTGAGAGACAGAGATCCTTGGGCAGTTAAAACCTCCGGTGCGGCTCCAATTCATATCGGTCGATCGAGTCTGCTGTTGTAACACGGCCGCGCGCCCGATATTACGTACCTACAATGGAATCCGATTTTAATTAAGAGATTATTCCGCTAGATTTTCCTCAAAAGGTTTTACCGCGCGATCCGACCGTAAAAGTTTCACGGCGCGGCGTTCGATCGGCTACCTTATTCCGCTACCTTATTCTTGCCTCCAAGAAATACAGCTTTTGTCAATGGGCTCGCTATCAAAAACGAGGGGGAATGGGGAGGAAAGGCCGAGGGAACAACCATTAATCGTCGGGAACACTCACTACCTATCTACTCGTGGCGTTCTCATAAAAAACATCGCTCTTCTTCGTCCCCCGCCGCCCCCGCTCCGTCCGCGCGTGTTCACCCCGCGCGCACCGTTGATTTCTCCTTTGTCTTCTTCTTATTTCTTCTTCCCTTTCTTCTGTAAAGTGCATCGGGTCTCGGGATCGAGACGCGGAGTTATAATTGCCTACTCGGCGAGTCCGACATTCCACGTGCGTTAAAGTTATCGCGGCTGAATCGCCGCGTACGCCATAATGCTCCTTCTTCTCAGCTCTCTTCTCCTTCTTTGTTCACCTTCGACTCTTTCTTTCTTTCTTTCCTTCTCTCGCTCTTCCCCTTTCGTTCCTCTATTCCCTTTCTCAACCGCGTCTGCCGCCGTTGGCCGACTCCGCCGCGACGACGGAGAGAATCAGCCGATATCGGGGAAAGATCTGGCCACGACGATTATCGTGTGCTTATTCCTTAGAGACCCGGTGTCTTCGGGACCAACGCGTATCCTCCTTCGGTGACTACGGAGGCGACGAAAGAGGAAACGGACGCGTTAAGGAGGTTCTCTTTGAGACTGCAAGAAGCTTTTAGCTTCTGGATTTCGTTTTCTGAACGAAATTTACCCCTTTGTGTCTCTCAGGTTATTGTCTTGTAGCTTTCTAATGGTAATTACTTGTTACGGTGATTTAAAATTGGGAAGATTTTATTTTACTTCGTTGGGTTTCGACGTTACAATACAATACGTTATAATACACGAATACATTCCATCATAAAAATCCGTATATTAACACTAGATTACGGACGTTCATTCTACACAAAATCGACTAAAACTGCTACTAAATAATATTTAAAGCATTCAGTATCCGTCAAATTGACGGGTTTCGTGAATCTAGTGCCAATTGCATATCATTTTACTTGTCACGCTCGTTCATCCCTTATCTACGCAAAACTCTAACCAAGACCTGCCTTAAAACCACCCCTATCAAAGCAGTGGAACATACCGCGAACAATTTCTGATATCAGTATAGCTCGTAAACCTTCGGGAAAAGACAGCGATCAAGAGGACAGGCTGGCTAATTTCTGCTACTCTGGGACCCGAGGCGTTCGTTAATATTTTAAAGTCGGCGAAGGAGGAACGGGGAGGGAAAGGGTCGATCTGTGTGCCGCGCCACCTGGAACCGACTGTTTTCTCAGGGGATATTTGCATGCGACACGATGCCAGAATGCGGCACTGTTCGCTCCTCTCGATACCGATCCCCCTCCCCCCTTCACGTGCCTCTTTCACCCCCCCCCCTGTCGCGTCGCCATCCCCTCGTTTTGCTCGTTTTTTTCCGCGGGTCGTTTGTTTATCCGCTCGAGACCGAGAAAGAGAGTCGGGGAATCCTTTTAAAGCGATTTTTCGACGGTCGTGCAGAATTCCAGCGAGAATGCGCGCGCGCACGCACGCCAGCCCGTTCCTTTATGAAAATACTAATGATAGAACGGATTACGGCCGGTAAATGAACGCCGCACGATCATCCGTGTCGCGCAGCTTCGTTAATTATTCTAATTAGAGGCGAGCCGGTCTGGCCTTTCGACGACCCCTTATTCCGCGACACAGACCACGGATCCTACGTACCTCGCCGGGAAAATCGAGTGACCCGATGATTCACGGCGCGAGTGTCCTTGGAGATCAGTGGTTGAAGGTGGTTTCATTAGGGTTTATTTTTGGGGAATGCATGAAGGGAGGACAGTATTGTTGCGCGTTGAGTCTTCCACTGTAAATGGGGCATAGTGATGGTTCTTTGGTTTTTACGAGTGCTTCTTTGGAAAAATTGTTCCATACGATTGTGTTCTTTCATTGATTGGTGTTTATTCATGTATTTTAGCATATATCTGCGTCTTTTTTTTCTAGAATGTGGTGTTTGGTGTACGCGAATTGCCAGGCGTTCAAGGAAAGGAAATAACAAGGTAAAGAGGAGATTGTTGTTACATAAATGTTCTGTAATCTGATATTTTCAGAGATGCAGAAGTGAAAGGCGAATGTTATTGAAAGAGTGTTCATAAAGTTTGTTTTAAATGGAACATAGTTGATAAATCCAGCGTTCAATATGCGCCGAGCTGTTATTTTTACACGAATGCACTTCCATCTGGTCCACTTTGTCGCAGAAAAAGCGACGATTACCGAATACGAGAGCGAGAACCAGATGATTCTCGGTCACCGAGCGTTTCCAAATTGTTGCCGCCGTATTGAGATATTTAATATTGTTTTTACACGATGCCCGGCCCACGCGGCTAAAGCGTAAACTCTTAAGTTCAGCCTTGCTGCATGCATAAACGCGGCTCGAACCGAACGACCCCGGATCATCTGCGTAAAAATCCGATTTGTACGCGCTTCCCTCTGTTGATAAACCCAGATCCGAATCGATCACATGCAAATTGTCGCGTCATGTCACCTTTCTACCCTCTCGCCCTCTGGAATCTGATGCTCTATTCCGTCGACTTGTTCAGCGACCGATAACATTCCATTTGTCACGCGGAAAAGGAACATGGATCTTACGTACAGATTGAAGATCTTTATGTAGAATCTACAGTCGATTTATGTAATCACGAAATATTAATTAAGTAGAAAAAATGAGTAAACGAATTCCTTACTTAGTGTTTAGTATTTTTCTTTTTAATATTAAACGAGTTCCTTATTTAGTATCTTTAGTATTAAAATGAAAAATACTAGAAACTCAGCACCAATTGTACAGGAAACTACAACCTCCGCCAAGATGAAGGCAACTGTTACGTCTAATTAAAATGAAATACAATCAACAAAACAATAATAAAAACAAAATAGAAACTCTATTCAGCTCACGTGTTAACATCCAATGAAATCCACTTCTAACATTTCTGATACTTCATCATTTACCTTCTAACCAAAACAAAAAATCTATGTGTATAATCGTACATTTTCTCTGGAACTTAAATATTAATACGAAAGAAGAAGCATTCCATATCGATTCAAACAAAAAAATAAGTAAATAAACGATGCCTACTCACATTAACCCCTTGACCTACAATATCGTGTCAGACTCGTGACGAATATTTTAAATTGAATTTGAGAAATCTAACTGTTATTTATCGTTTCCGAAAATAAATTGAATATTACTTTTCTCTTATCAATCGTTAAATTGTTTTCATTTCCTAATCAATTATTAACGATGAAATAATTGTATCCGTCATAGTTACGAAATGAATCAGAAGGCAAAGGGTTAGTTCGCTTTAATTTAAAACGATCGCGAACTTGTTTCAACGTTGCAAGTTTAGAAGGAAGCTACTGATGAGTAGCCATAATTGAATTTACGAATCTAGCATAATAGTGAAAAACTATGGTGGACAAGCTTGATCGCCAGGGACACGAGTCGTTACGAGCAAATGGACAACCGAGGATCGCGAGGTTCCAGCCGCGGTTGTGACTCGATCACGATAGACGTCCGCGCCGTTACGAATCCCGTGAGTCGTGTATCAAGGTAGATACGATATCGCGTGACTCAGCCATTGTTATCCTGAAAAGCGAAGATCGTCTTGACCTGCCGTTACCGGCCACCGCTGACCTTGAAGCGTCGGGCGCATGGTCCAGCAACACTGCAAGACGAACGTAAATACACACCTCTCGGGCGCAGCACGTGATCGTCGGTTTTTTGGCGCCGGTATCCTTTAATCATCGCGATCGATCACACGAATAGATAATGAGGTATCGTTGGATCGATGACTCGGTGGAAATTTCTCGACGATCCCCGCGGTTTCTAATTAAAATTTCCAACCGATTTGACGGGGAGCCGTGATATGTTAGGTGTTCGATGTCGGCTAGAATCGAGTATGATTAATCACTGAAATCGATAGAGGAGCGGGAAGTATATCTTAGACCTATAACAGAAACAATTAATTTCTCCTATTCTTTTATTAGAATTTGTATCTTGCATCGCGATGATTACGAATAGTATACCATCGTTTAGAAGTAAATGAATAATATAGAAATCAAATTCCACGTTACTTCGGATTCGCGACACTCAGTTGAAGGAAACTATAAACTCGCCTAAGTGGCCGCGGGCAATTGATTAATAACGGCCCCTGCTAATAGTGATTACACATTCTTAGGCATCAATTATTCTTTCCCTGTGTCGTTATTTGTTTAGAAATCGCGGGTTTCTTTTCAATTACACCAGGGAAAACGCGGTCGCCGGTAAAAACGCGGCGGCAGCTGACTTCTTACGCGGTGAGGTAACTCGAAGAACGCCCTCCGACTATCGATACGCCGCGACTAGGTCACGTAATACGCCTATTCCGCAGACCCAGTTATTTATGCACTCCCCTGCTCGTACACGCTATCAGAAAACTGTTCGCCTCACACACGTGAAGCCCTCCGGCGATCCGCGCGCTGCGCGGCTTGTCACTTCGGTTAGCGACAGCGCAGCGCAGTGTTTCGATCAATCCGATCCTCGTACTCGCCTGCACGCTAGTAATAACGATAGTTTCATAATATATCGACCGCGAATTACGTCACTTCACGTAAGTCTTTAAGCACTCACGACAGTAACGTCCTTCCAGCGACTAAAACTGCTCCGCGTTGTTCACGAGAAGAGTCCTGAAAGGAATGCGGGTCTCGTCGGTCAGCTTTCATCCTTTCTCATCTCATTTCCGATACTAATTTGCTATTAGTAAGTATGTTACACTCAGCAGGGCTCTTCTCGTGAACAACTTTCTGTACATTGAACTAGTCTAAACGATTCGAGGGCATCGTTTGTCTCTTCAATCTTACGGAAAGTCTTATTACTATTGTATAAACGGTTCGTGAATATTGTTGGTCATTTTCGAAAATGAAGGGAAGCTGCAATTGAACAGCTCTCTTAGATATTTCTCGGAACAAAACGAATCAGAGACTATATGTTCAATAATTAAAAAGGATAAATGACAGTTTTAATTTCCCAATTTGTTGAGCAAGACGTACAGTCGCGACTAAAGGATATATAGCTACGAAAACCAAACGATGACGAATGAGACAAATTTTTGAATTCATTTATAAATAACCGCAGCGATCGTAACTCGAAACTATAAAGTCCGGCAAATATAAAATTCACAGCTCGTAAATACCGTATAGAATGACACAGAACCGTGAAAGAACCAGCTATAAACTTTCAAATGACGTATAAACACGTCATCGGTAGCCAAGGTGCAAAACACCGCGAGGAGGATTGGCACCGGTCACGTAAGGTCCATCCCGCGGGACAATGGCTACGGATCACCCGGTATAGCAGCTCGTGAACGTCTTGGGCAGCCTTGGGGCCGCGGTTATGATGTTCTTGTTATTAATTTGTTTTGCGCGCTACCCGCAACACGTCGTGCGGAAACCAGTTTCTCAAGACGTATAGGATTACCGCGCGGCACGACCTGAAGAACCCACCGACAGCTTTCGGACGAGTAAACGCTGCCACGACGAAAGCTCGGGCCGTTAAGGCCGTGGTCGCACGAACGTCGGGGCGACGTACATTACAAGGGACATCGATTTTGACGGACGTTATAAACCCATTTGCATCATTAGCATAAATATACATATATACGCGCTCCGAGGAGATTGTCGACGAATAGTTAACGCTTCTCGCTCGGAGCTTTTTCTTGTTGACATTACCAGCATAGTAACTTTAATAGAAAAAGCATATTAACGTATGAATAAATGACACGCTCATAGAAAGATAAGTCACAGATGTATTTTACTGTTTTTTTATCGATTATAGATATAAATGTTATACATTTGGTAATACATTTAATGACAAAATTGGACAGTTTGTAATGACAACATGTTTCTACTCCGAAGCACCCTATTGCAAAGGGTTAATCGTGTTATTGTAATAATATTATTTAATAACTCACTGTAATTTATTATATTATGATCGATGTACTTATTTCTACGCTTCGATCGATCGAATTACGATAAAAGGAAGGCACATTGGAGGTAATGAGATATTTTGCATTATGCGATATAAATGCGATGTACTGGCAGGACAATAAGGATGCTAAGAATCATAAGGAATGCTGTTCTTCGAGTTTTCTAACTAATTATGAGAAAGTCACTGTACTCGTTTGATAACGCTAGTATTAATCTATGTTAATTTAATGATAATTGCTATTGATAATACTATCGAACCTGGACTTTAGTTTGTCATTCGCGTGGACAATTCGAAATGTAAGCAAAGTTACGGGGAATGTTAGAAACGTGAGAAATTTCGAAAGCTACCACGTCCGTCGTCTGAACGCTCGTGTGACCCAGCTTAAAACCGCCACGGAAATCTTCGCGTATCGCGGCCGATCTCGCGACCAGTTTTTCGAATTTTCGATCCGAGTCATTCGTTTCCAACGACTGGTTGCGCGGCGACGACGAAAATAGAGAACCTGTCCGGCGCGCTATGAATTATAGAGAAGATTAACATTCAGCCGGGCGACAATGATCCGTGACGAAACCCCTCGGAAACGAGAAGAACGTTTTCAAGCGACGTAAGTCACCTCGACGTTTTAAATAATAAAGAACCACGGAGCGAGCTGAACGGAACGGTAAAGGAAATTGAATGTAGATTGTAAAACTATGCACAAAGGAACAGGAACATTGGAACGTTGAAGTCGATGTATAACAGACTAAGCGAGACGCGATGAATGGGAAACAATAATAATTAGTAGCAACAAAATTAGAAGCAAGCTTAAGCGATTCGGATAATTCGAATTCGGTTATAAATGAAATGCTATTTATTATTATTTCGCGAAAGGCAACAAGTGAAGATCACTCGAATACATTCTAAACAACTGTACATTGAAATGAAACTCGAATAACCTCGTTGAAATTTTAAACAGAAAAAGAAGAAATGACACGCTTTCAAAGTTGAAAAGACGTCGAAATGAGATTCGAAAGATGTCACGTGCGTAGAGGCCTGTGAACGTTTCAACGTTGGTTTCATTTAGAATAAAATATATGGAGCACGGGGTAGGAGGAAAACGAACAGAAGAGCACCGACGTGAAAGAAATGGCTGTCAGCTTTGTCAGTGGCCACTACCGTTATCTTTCTAGTCTACCTGTTCTTGCCCGGTTCTACATACAATGCGCCATGACACGAGGAAGAGCGACAAGGAAATTGTTTCAATTTCAGAGGAAAACGGGGAACGAATCGGGGAGGAGAGAGAGGAAAAGAGAGGGGAACAGAATGGACGACAGCTTATTGCAAGCTGAGGACAGAAGTTTTGACGCGGGGAACGTGCGCGCTTTGATTTCTTTCGGAACAGGAAGAAGAAACTCCGTTGACCATTATGTAAAACCGACGGCGTCGTTCGACGCTAATAGAAACCGTGTTGAATCCGATTGTACACAGAATGTTCTTGCGTCGAGGAATTTCTAGCTCGAAAGAAAGGGTCGTTATATAACAGGGCAGCTTTTTCGTTTCGAGACAATCTGCGAGCAGTTTCTTCAACGGAATGCTTCTTATTTCGGAAATTCGTGATTAAGCGGTGCACGTTCTTCGATTGCAATTCACTGCGTTACGTTTCAATTTGAAGTCGCGACTACGAAATGAAATCCTTGTGTTTTTAATATCCGTAGATATTGGCAACATGTATGTTCATGATTCGTTTTTCGATTGAACAAGTTATTGTTTTACTTGTCAACATAATTTATAAATATCATTTCTGGTTGAAGCTCAATCCTTTGAGAACGAACGTTAACATTTTGTCGAGATCAGATTCTTATATTTGGAATAGTTTCCTTTTTGTTCTGTTCTTCAAGTACTCGATATGTAATTTAGCTTCCTCTGCTAAATGTATCGTATACTTTAAAGAATCTTCTACAAAGGGCTAAACACGTATCTTCTTCGCAGACGAAAGTTTTCAAGGGGAATAAATCGAAAAAAGAATCGAAATAATAACATGATTCAAGTATTTAAAAAAGTGCTTCAACCTGAAAATGCTACCACATAAAACGCGAGCAATTCCGCCTCGAAGCAGGCCGTCCCCGGTATCATTCCCGAAGTGGCGCGTCCCGCGCAGCCGGGTCCGGTGAACAATGCTCATTACATAAATTCATCGCTGCCACGGGAATTACACGCTTCAATCAAGCTTTTTTCCCCGACGACGGAGGAACATTTTTACGATCGTCAGGTCCAGCCGAGCGGTCCGAGGGGATCCGACCACGCGAAACACGGCTGCAGCCGCCGCCATCGTCGTCCGAATTCCGTCGGCGGTAACGTAGACGGCGAAGTTTCATTTGTACGAACGGGAGGCGGATTGGCCAAGTGCCAGTACTTGTGTCAAGGAATGCGTTCAACGGGGGGTCAGTGATCGAGAAGGGGCCCCGAAGACGATCCTCTAGCCCAGTGGTGAGCAACCCGCGGACCGCGTGTGGCCCTCGAGATGCTTGGCACATTTGCATTATATGATCCATCAGGTTGCTAAACATTTTTTTCGTTACATCGAAGTGATCGAAATGTAAGAATAAGACTTAAACACGAAACGAAACCATACAGACAATAGTAATAATATTACAATCTAAATCAATCATTTGCTCTCGAAGCAAGCTTCTGAAACACAACTACAGTTTTCTGTGCTAAAGAATGAAAATACTGGGATTTACAGGTAAATTTCGGTTTCATCTGATTGTATTATTGACAATGTTACTTTTCAAGAAATACCAAATATAAAATAAAAGCGAAAATAATGATAACATGATAAAAGATTTTCGCGCAAAGGGTTAAATATATTACTGTTTTCATTCCTCCCTTATTAATGCACTCGATGGGCGACACTTGACATACAGGAAAATTACAAAATTTAATATTTCATATTAGACTTGATATAATGCATCGCTGTATGAAATATTGAAGTAAAATATCTTTGTTACTTAATGTATACATGAATTATCGTTCCAAAACATCGTCTATATTTCATCAGAAAATATTGAACATCTCCAGTGAAAAATGTCCAAGTGTAAAGGGTTGGATTGGGTTTCCGTTGGCAATCGGCAACAGGACTTTGCTCATCACTGCCCTAGCCGGTCGCGATCGGCGCACGGAGGATCCTCCGGCGCAAGGCGATTATAAGGAACGGGGCGCGCGTCCCGTTCGCAAAAACCTTAAAAGGTTTAAAGACTACAAATTCAGGCCGTGATACACGAGGGGGGCCCGGTCTTGAGCCATTATTTATGAATTTGGTGCGCCGAAAAAGGCTGCCCTCGAGCGCGGATCTCGAAGCGACGGGGGTAGATACGAGCGCGCGCGCGCGCACGCAACTGGACGAGAAGGAGGCGCTCTACGGATTTGAAATCGATCCGCAAACCGGATAAAATATTTTATGGAGAACGCGCTTTAATGGCCCTTACGATGGAAGGGTCTCCGCGGCCGCATTGATTTGTGGTTACGGGGGACGACAGACCTTATCGATTGCCTCCGTGTCCCTCGTCAGCCGATCCGTTTCGAGAGATTGCGATATCGGGCCCCGGTTCCCTCTCCCGCGATCCTTCGGAAATTTCGGGATTTTATTCCGCCGGGACAGTACCATTGTCGGAGGTTCCTTTGACATCGAGACGATTCGCGGGGATTTGTAATAAGGATTTAAGGTGTACACGCACGATACGCCGGGAGATTCTTCCGCCGAGAAAATGGGAATTTTGCATTTGGGTTTCGTAATCTTTAGATTTTTGCAGATTGCCGTTATCGTTGCTAAGAATACTGGAATTCATATGCGATGTACAGTTCGAATCTTTACGATTCACGCGTTTATTTGGAAGTTACATCTGTTTAAAGTTAATGACATCCGATTGTTATCTTCCACGTTTTTATACGGTTTTCGAAATTTTCATATGGTATTTGCAGTGAATTATTGTAATTTTCTTGTTCATTGAAATCTATGGGATCTATGATATCAATATTTCAAATGTCCCAGCTACCTTTCTGTTGGTTCTCCAGCAATCCTCCTTTCCTAGAAACGATTTCTCCGAATAGTTCACGGCGACCACCAAAGACACCAAATATGGTGAACCCGGTGGTTTCGGGGACCGTTTATCTCGTGAAACAAGAATGTCCATGAAATGGTGGCAGCGATTAAACGAAGATATTTTGTCGAACGTATGGTTTAAGGGGGGTCATTATTTAAGCGACGAAGCGCAGGAAGATCGAAGCGGAAGCCGGTCCCGTGCCGTTCGGATATCACTTTGTCCATGACGATAGTAGTTTATGAGACACTCTTGAGGCGGATGATATTACGCCACCGTAACGCCACAGGCTCTCGATTTAATTTAAGGTGCACCGTAACGTTCCTCCGCCTTTTTACGTGGGCGTCGGGCGCGCGTGCTGCCCGTTACCTACGATCGACGGGGTGTTGCCGCCGCGCGCGCGGACCTAACCCGACTTTCAAGAAATCCTTCCACGTCGCTCGGTCCGGAATAGTCGGAGACGCTGGAGCTATTCATTTTTCACGATCGACCGGGCCCGGCGCGCGGACCCCGAACGTTTAATCTAGAAAATTAATCGGGGCCAGCAGCGACCCTCGATCCACGTCCGAATAGAATGACATTTAATTTATAAGTGACTGACGGGGATATCCTTTCGTCCATCACAGCGACGATTATCTTACGCCTTCTTTAATTCTGAGAAAGAAAGCGTTATGGAAATTAGTAAAATAATAAAGGAATTTCAATTTTCAATTTTAAATTTCCAATTTTTAGTTTCTAATTTTCAAATTAGAAATATCAGATTTCAGATTTTAAATAGCATTTCAAATAAAGGAGCGGCTCTACTAAATCGCGATGTGTCGGATATCCATCGTTCCAGTTTCCTAATCCATTATCCTTCATTTATACGCATGCGCACGATTGCAATCCGTATCACGAAAACCTACATCTCGGAATGCTTTAAAAATTATGGATTTCCGTTTGCAAAAACCTGCGCAGATGCATTGCACAACTGCATGAATGCATATAAATGAACAACAATGTTCCATCGACTTTTGCGTCATAGGTTTCTCATACGTTCAACGCACCGGATAATTGATTAACAAAAAACTACCCTTTGATAAAGAATTCACTTAAATAGGCTAAGGATGCAGTATAGAATAATTAAGCGTATCCGAAGGAAACGCTAATGAAATAATGGTTACGTTCGCTGAAACATAAAACTCATAAACCAAAAGAACTTTAATCTTCCCACATTTCAAAAACACTTTCTCCGCACAACGTGAAAATAACTCTCACTACTTTATTCGCTTTCAACTCAACCCATCAAATTACAAAAAAAAGAATCAAAGCAACTAATAAAATTATCTTCCTTCCCTTCTCAATTTATACTTATTCTCCACCTATCAAATACCATGCCCAACCAAAATAATTACGTTACTTCATTCATTTCCTGATAAAGATTATCAACATGATTCGACAAATATATATATTACTCAGTTCATTCGAAATCAAAGTAAATATTATTCCTCTGTAATCAAGTATCACACTTAAAAGGAAATATAGGCATAACATATGCTTAGAATTTTTCTCTTTTTCCAATACATTATTAATGACGAAGTAGCCGTATCGGTCAGAGTTGAGAAAGGAATCATAGGCCAAGGGGTTAAAACAATTTTTCCCAATTCAACTTCGTACTCAAAGCGTCCATGAACAACGAATATCCATGTTCAACCTATTGCATTGGCTCCGCCCATTGCATCGTCCGGGGACACCGCTTTCGACGCGATTACGCGCGCCATTGCTGCCCGTGGTCCTGTTAACGCCGAGGACACTCTTCATAAATCCAGCGCGACGAACGTTTTCTTCTTTACGATCGCGAAAGGACGTTTACCGAGAAAACGGCTGGATCCCAGGCCGAGTCTATCCATCGAACGTTCCTGCCTCCTCTCGAGTCCTGCAAACACGGCATCCTGTGTACCGTTCGGCGCGGACAAGCCTCGCCGCCGATCTACGACGACGTGTTACCGGTTCACGGTGCCCGTGTATCGGCTACCGGTCCATATTAATTGCTTTCATAATTCAGACCGAGCATACGTAATACAACAGCCGTGTTACAGCCGCCACTTGCCGCGTCCGCGTTTACAACGGCTCCGAGGGCACCGCAGTCTTGTACACGGTGGCAAAAAAAGAGGACGCGTTCGCAACAAAAACATTGCACAGGAAATTGAGCGTTCTACTGTTTAAGATAACTATGTAGCTTCATTGTTACTGTGAGTGTATTCGAGAAGAATGTTTGATATTTGTATGACATTATTTTTGAGCTTCCTTGTCTTAATTGTTTATACCCTAATGCCTAGAGACAAGATACACTAAATTGGGGAATTAAATGTAACAAACGTACATATTACTCAATTCCTGTGAATCCGAACTAAATATTACTGTTAACAATAATTATACTTCAGAGCAAACATGGAGACAGAATATACTCAGAAGTTTTCTCTATTTTTCAGTCAGTTGTTAATGACAAAGTAATTGTATCTAGCGTTAAGGGGTTAAAACAAATTCTACTGGCTTTCACGGGCAGCCGCAACCCTTCCTCTTTATCATCCTGTATATCACGATCCTTTCGTGCGATCGCACGCGAACCTCCGCTCAATTAATAAATAACGGGGCCGGCGTCCATTAATTCCGACTTTTCGGAAGTCCGTCGGTTTACCGCGCGCCCGCAATTAGTACGGGACACGTATCTCGATAAATTAACGTACTTTCAGCAGAGAACGGCGGAGAGAAGGTGAAACGGGGAGAGTGAAAGAGAGAGAGAGACGGAGAGAGGGAAAGATAACCGATCGGGTCTGGAAGATGTTCAGGTGTGTCCGGAGATTTCAAGGACCGGCTCTCTTCAGGGTTTCCCTGAGGGTTTATATTAGCAGCGATGGATAGGGGTTGGAGGGGATCTCCGAGGGGACCGTGATCCAGGACGATTCGTCGACGAGGAACGGAGGCAGATCATATCTGGATCGGAATGAATTTCGCATCTAGCTCGTTAGCCCGTCGAGGACGCCGGTCCCCGAGGTCGATGGACGACGCGATCCTCCGCTGCCCTGTAATGGAGATTTATTATTCTTCGGAGATCGGCTGCGTTCTGGTAAAATATCGATGACTCGCGGCCCTCGATGTTGCCTCTGTCACCGAATTTTGCGGGAATATTTCATTATTAGATGGAGAACGTTTTGGTGATATACAGCGGTGTAGTTTTGATTTTATTCGAAAGTCGATCTTTAATTTTGATCGCATGATATATAATATTATCACATATATAAATATTGTCACATGATAATATTTAAAATATATTAAAAATATAGGATTCTTCTGCTTAAGGATGTTTTGAAGGGATTGCCTTGAAGATTGTCTTTTTTAGTGGAAACATATTTGGGAAATTGATTTTTGTATATTGTGGGTAATTTTTCAAATGATATTAAAGAGTGTATAGTAGGGATATAATATTATAAGATGCTAAAGGAGATGTTAATTTTTCTCATCTAAAAAGTTTATGTATTACATCGGTTAAATATTAGTTTATATCCAGTTCTTTTTTTCAGATTATTAGTGGTCTGTGGTTGAATATGCCCAGGACGCAGGTTTAGGAAAGGGGGAACAAGACGCGTTGCAAAACTGGCGAGATTACTTTGCCGGCTATCTTTGAGGTCCGCTCGAGGTGTCTGCCAAATATTAGCACAGCCGGTGCAGCTGCTCTCTGTCTTGGTACCACCAATGTTCTTCCCTTTCCCCTTGATTGATCATCCTGTTTCTAACAGGTTGAAAAAGCGACTTGTCATCCATTTGACGCGCTGCACCGAGGAAGGCAATTTTCCTTGACAATGTAATTCGTTTGAAACAACCCTAAGGTACGGCAACGTTATGCAACAAATCAACGCCGTGTCGATAACAGCATACTGAACGAAGAAGGAGATTAGATAAATTTTTTTTCGTTATTTACAACCCGTGCACCCCATCGAGCCAATATATCGATACGGTTACTGGAATCTTATGGTTATTCTCGTCCTCTCACTGTCAATATTTTTTTATTCCTATCAATGTGCACACAAACGATTGAGTAAGTTTTACTAAATTGCTGCGTAAATCGACATCGAAAATTCGATTACTCGATGAAAAAGATAAATTTTTTGATTAGACTAATATTTACTTAATCCTCCTTATAGACATGAAAAATATTTATCATCAATTTTGATATTTTTACTATCAACTAATCGACTTTCTGTTCTGTTCCATTTATAAAAAATACTAGATTGCAAATTATTCATTGAGTAATATTTTGTATTACACCCTTTCTAACTTTAGTAGATGATAATAGGAATTAAAGGTTTGTAACAAAAACAAATATGTTTTTACAGATAAATTGTAGTTAATTAATCTTCGTCAGACCATAATTAACAACGTTCAGCGGAGGAAAAATCCCTGCTGTGGAAGGAAAGGAAAAATAATAGCTCATAATGGAAAACATAACAACGACTTAATGGAAACGCATGGAAGTCTCAACGAGCCGGCCTCGTTCCCTCATTGTTTTAGAGAAGTGCGTGTAGCGGCGGTGATTTACAACGAATAATTAAATTCAATCAACCCATCACGTCAAGTAATCGCGCGTCGTGCAAATATTCATTCATCATCGTTGTCGTAATCTCTGTAGACAAGGTGCTTACATTAAAATGCGTTTGTTTCGAGTGAAACAAGAAAAATTGATAGGCACACGCAGGTCAAGTTTGACCTCAGCGGAAACATAATCGTGCCGAGGCATAATTAATCCTTAACAGTCACAAGACTACGCTAAGTGGAAATATAAAAGATATTACTTCTATTTCATTTATTACGTTCCTTATAGTTCGAAATATATTTTCTGTTTTATTATACTATAAACTTTATCAATGTTTAGTTAAATTTGGGGGACACAACTTTCTCACCGGGTTTAGGAGTCAGTTTTCACGGTGATTCGTTGAGCAAACCAAATTTCATTGCGATCTAAAGATTCGATACAGTTAAAAGAGTAACGCCTGTGTTAACGTTCCGTTTTTTGTTTCATCACGTAAATTAGTTCAATTTCAGTTGAAGACCCGAGGGGATTTCACGGTGGAGAAATTTCGAAAGAGACTGGTCCCGTTAGAAGGCGCCCATTCGTCGGTGAAATTGATTACAAGTTGGGAAATCCACGGCAGCGTCAATCAACCACTCGGACTTTTACCGTTTTTCTGAACCCACGCATGTCTTGTCGTGTCCTGCTCCCTTCCTGTCGTGATTAATTCGTTAAAAAATTAACTGAGACTGCGAGTATTTGTTGTAATCATTAAAGTTGTGAATAATTGAAAACCTGATCTGAACGTATCATTTACCGTTGTAGCATCTCATTGTTAGGGGTTCGTGTTATTCAGATACAATAATGCAACTGTTTTCTGTCGTGCTTTAAAGGCACATACTTTTATACCGAAATGCTCTAAAAGACAATCTCTATCCACGTTTACTTTAAAGCTTAAAAGGTAGATAACATTTCAATTAAGTTCAATTAAATTAGAAAATCAAATTACTTTCACGTAACGCATGGCGTAACATGCAGGGAGTGGACAAGATATTTTTCTTAAATTTCATTTGCATTTTATAAAGACGATTAGTTGCATTCAATAAAATATTGTTACTATGAAGATTGCCACTAAAATAATCGCTGGTTGTGAACGTATTAATTAGAACTTATAACAATTTAAAAGAGTGACATTTCTATTTTTTAACATTAACCTTTGCCCAACAATATCATGTCAGACTAGCGAAGGTTCCAAGTGCAATTTAACAAATATAAACATCACTTAATTCTTTCAGGTTGAAATTAAATATTATTCTTCCATTATCAATTATAGTGCTTTAGAGTAAACGTAGACATAAAATAAGTATAGAATTTTCCTCTTTTCCTAACGAATTACGAACGAAATAGTTCTGTCGCGTGCAGTTGCAAAAGAAATCATAGAACAAAGGGTTAACTTGAAATCCTTTTCACGAATTTGACGAGATATTGCGCGGCAAGGGGTTAAGACGTTAACTTTGCGTGCCCGTCGCAAAAGATGTGGTAACGAGGGTCCCCATCGCGCGGAACCGCCACAATGGCGTGCTTCATTGAGCCCGAACAATCGGCTCGGCCTCTAAACGTTCTCCCCAATCGTGCGTGCAACGGCGCACGCCCGTAATCGGCGGTCTCGATGTAGATTACACCGCGAAACACGGAAGTTGTGCAAGTACAATTTAATGGAAAGGCTACCAGTCGACGACGGAGGAAAGCGCACGGTAATTAACCAGTGAAACCGGACACTTGATCGATCGATCGATCGTTTCTGCCCGAATGATAGACCGTCGGGGCCCGATCATCGACGAACGCAGTTCGACGTGTGTCACCGGCAGAACTGGGTTTCGAGAAGCCGGTAAACAGCCTGCGTGCACCATATGCGACGAGAAGCAAGGATAAATGATCCACACAATGCTCTAACAAGGAAACCCCGATGATACACGCTGATTTTGATGAAATTTTGCATAAACGTCCACTAAGTCTACTTAATAAAATAGCTTTCATTTGTTCGTTTCCATTCTTTACTTTAAGAGAAAAATGAATCCTCTTATTTCTGGACGTTGTTCTATGCAAGATATATTGTAAAGGTAAAATATATTAGGAGAAGGTTGACATCAAAGTTATACCTTTTCTTGCGACCTGTGAATATATGTGAAAATTCTTCTCATAGAATGATTCTTTAATCCAATTCTTGCAAAAATTTCTTTTGCATAAATTGATGGGCCTCCAAATATAATATAACTTTTAAAATAGTGACATCATTACTATTTATGAATGCTTTGGTTTCCTCGATGATCCTCTTATGTGTATTCGATACAAAATGTGGGCAAGTGATTTGAAATAGAATTAAAAGAAAATTGTATTGGATTTCGAACGAAATAGGACAACTTGTTGATATTCATTAGCTATTCATTAGCTATTCAACTGGATTCGAAAAAGAAAAAGCAGCTGGTTTATTGCCAAATTAGAATCGCGTTAATATTTTTTGCTCGATTTCACGGTGCATGACATGGTCCTGCCGACCAACACGTGCCCGGAAACTGATTCACGGGGTTAATTACCCCCGGCATCCTCGCTACCGATAATGACGCCGCGCCGTCTCGGCGATCGTTGATTAAAATTGATTTCGAGCCGGTTCCCCGATTCCCTAATGTCCGTCTTGCACCCTGTAATTTGCGCGATGCATCAACATACCTGGCAACTGCTCACTTCTGGCTGCGAATATTGTTTTCGTTGCGGGCTCGCTGAATTTCGAAGTCTTATTACGATCATCGAATTTTAATCCAATTAAAGTTCACTGCATGCATAAATTCTGACGTAAATTTCATATAACGCTTCGGGTATTTATAGAACGAAATTATGTTCTTTTTATCCCCTTTACAGCATCAAAAAGTAATATATTATTGAATTCAATGTATACTAATAACATGTTTTATGTTATTCTGGTCTAATAATTTTCTATTTTCTTTTTACATATTTGGATCCTTTAATAAAACAAAGTCTAATTGAAAAAAATCTTCTCTTTTATCCTAGTAATTTCCATGAAAATACATAGTACAATAATCGCTATAGAATAATAATAAAAATTCTTTCAAACTTCAATATACATAACAAAATATCTGTTCACGTCGTATACAGAGAATCCTACCTATCTGCCCGAAACAATCTGAAAACCACAGCAACTTTTAAACAACATCACTCCAAACTTAAACGCTAAACAGCACCTCAAAGATGCCAGAAAGATGCCCAAAAAACGGTCCTCAATTCCAGAATTGCCGTAAATTTGAATATGAAAGCGAGCATTTGCACAAACATCCATCTGATCACTATGCCCGCGTTCCCGAAGAAACTAGAAGCTCCATCCAGATCGAACTCCGTGAAATCGGAATCCCTGTCGTGGCACGCGTGCAAATTTCCGAGACGCTCGTGCGTATCTGGTTTACGGAGCACCGGCGGTTTCGTGCTAAGAATAATACATTAATGCGGTTTACTGGCACGAGGGGGACTCCCCTTTAAACTCCAAATTTGGCCGTAATGCCGCTGTTTGGAGTTTAAAGATCAACCGGGACCGTTCTCTTGGAAACACACGGAAACATTCGGACACGGGGGACACCGTAGGAAGGAAAGGGGTCGTGACATGGCCGATGCCGGGCCGCGATACGCCCGCGGCCGCTTTCGGCCGGCTGCGCTAAATTTGGTAAGACGACTTGCTAATCGCGAGCGATACTTCTTGCACCGGCGGTTTTCAGGTAGCCTAATTTGCGTCGTATAACCACCTAGCTCTTGGTCCCCGTTCCATCATCTGCCGCCCGTACCCCGGACCCCGTCCCGCCTATTACGCCAGTCCAAATGGATTACACGGACCCGGCCCTCGTCCATTTTTGGACAAACGAGCGCGATTCGTAATGGACGTGTAACCATAGATTAGTGGTGATGTACGGCCTCTCGGTGAAATATTTGTACTTCTTCTCGAAGACCGTCGCCCGGTAGGTTGCCTCGCGGTTTGGTCGTCTTCGGCATTTTATTAACGGTCATATTCGGTTGATGATGATACCTGATTCTCGTTCGTAAGATTTTAGATAAAATAGTACCTTCAATCCTTACTTCAGGTGTTCTTATTCTTTTCGCACGAATGATTGCCTCTGTGTACGAAAACAAATACGTAGGAACTATTATTTCTATCCAATAATATTCAAAACTCTTGCAGAATAACCCAAGGGAAGGAAACTGCTAAGTCAAATGGCTACCCCTTGTCTTGGCTATTCTGGCCAACGGAATCCAACTTTTCCACTTTGGAAACCTGGATTCTATAGTCTAGATGCATTTTCGACCAAAGGTATCCCGACCTTCCCATTGGTCAGCCGGATGTAGCCTTCGTCGCGAAGAGACTCGACCGTGGAGTCCCATCACTGCTAAGTCAAATGGCTACCCCGTTAACTTCCAGTAAACGAAGAGTATAGTGAAATTATGCTGATTAAATTGAACTTTCCGTTTGGTGATTTAACGAAGATGTTTATACGTCAACCTACTCATATGTAAAACAGTCCTGATGCGTGTGTCGCAATCGACTTCCGGTAACAAGTGTATCGTCCCTTCGTTATCAATTTATAGGTGTATGTAACGCAGCGAGATCCGCCGCCACTGGATCATTACCGCGGCAAACGATTATTGTCCCTTGTCCTCGCGAAAAATCTCGAATCGATCGTTTGCGTCGACGCGAACCCGTCCGACTAGAATATTCGAGATTCGCGTGGCACGCCGATGCGGGCTGGAGCTGTTATGAAATATCCGTGTTATCCGTGAAATAATTGGACAAACAAAAATTATGTTTAACGAATGTTTCGTCTCCGTACTTCTTAAACGTAGCTGAATAACTGACTAAAGTGCCACATTAAACTATAATTGAATTTGTTGACGTCGATACAAGTTTCACTGAGGAAAAAGATTAAAAGTGACTTAATCAGTTTATTGAACAGTAATAATCAATTTCCAAGGATTTCCTCGGTAAACTTTTGATTGGACTAGGAATTACAATTCTGAACCAGTAAATCATATTGAATAACATAATGTAATTATTTGGAGACTATCTAGGTAATCAAATATGTATAAATGTAACGAATATTTGATAGAACCATATTGGCAATACTTAAGAACAGATTTGGAAATGATGTAAGATCAAGAAATCTGCATTTTTCTGTAAAACCACGTTACTGGCATTCTAATAAAAAAGTAAATAAATAAAAAATGACGTAGAACTGCGTTATCGGTCTCGAATGTGTTAACATGCGATCGTTTTAAATTTCGCCCAGCTCCGGCTCTAGTACGGAGAGCACGAGCGCGCAGAATGCGCAAACACCGCGTTTCTACGAAAGCGTTTCCAGGCCCCTTGTCGCCGCGGTCTCTCTTGTTCGGGGCAAGAGTGGCCGGGACTAAACGAGTTCCATTCCGGCGGGTCGGCTTTTCAAGAGGGGAGGTAACGAACAGGAGAGCCTCTTTACACCCGAGTCGTAAAACTTTAGGCCGCGCGTCGGGGTCAGATCGCTAATCGAGCGAGCGAACCCTCTTCGCTCTCCCGTTAAACGCTCGCGCCCGGTAAATTGTTAACGTTGACCCCGCTGGCCTGGACGGGTTCGCGGAAACGCGGGAAAGAGTGTTTCCGAGCCGGACGATTAGGATTTCAAGGCAAAAAGAATTATTTAATAAATCAGGGAAAAAGAAAAAATTAGGAGTTTCTGGGAAGATATTTATTAATAATAAATAGGACAAGATATTTACTATTATATTAATTTACATATTATTTTTAAGAGACTAAAATATTCTAATTTAAGACTTTGTTGTTAATCACGTTTAATAAGCATTCATTTCGCGTTAAATATCTTTAAGTATGATTTGTCTAAAGTTGAGAATCATTATGTTAAATACTTAACTCCAAGAGACATTTTAAAATGATATGCATTGCGCATATCGACGACTTCGAGTAAACTATGGTAATTTATTTTAAAGCAATGTTTAGTCTACATATTTAAGGATTAATAAGATTCGGACCACTGCACAGCGGCACGTAATTCCTTGCTCTCGTTACAAGACCGAGCGTTAACGCTTTGACTGGCTTTTAAAAATCAATAATTAACAGACGAGGATTTCTTAATCAATCTCTTAATTGCCGACGCAATTGGAAGCGTGGAGCAACAAGGCATCTCGAATAATATCGTCTAATAATTTCGTTCAGGATTGTCGTTCGAAAGGAAATTATTAAGTTTCTTTCTAATAGGGCATACTGAACGTGAACGAAAATAATCTGTAATTTATTAGGGGTCTACCTGCTGATTAACTTTTTACGCCTTAAATGATACTTCAAAGTATGTACAACTTTCAGTTAAACGCTACTAGGAACCGGGTGCACTTGGAATTTTATTTGTGCTTTAACGTTGAAGTATTGCTACATTCGTTCATGCTCTAACGATCGTAAAATATACTTCACCTCGCCGTGTGTTATATTTATACAGGCTCGATCTGCCTCGAATATAGACAGCAGTAAAAAGTGAGAATGATCATTCTGGACATAAAGGGTTAACCTCAAAGTGTTTTTCTTTTTCCATGTTTTCAAGGATTATTTCTTAATTGTTCCACGGATTGAACTTACATCTTTCTATAAAAAGACAAATTTTCTGGAAAAAGGATGAATTGTTACGATTGTTTACTGTACTATCTCTCACAGCCGAGGATAATAGCGTATTCCTGACCGATCATAAAGAGGGATGAAAATTACAATTTCAAACGCGTACACTTTATTAGAGACTAAGCGTTGTGTTATTGTTTATATTTTCGATTTAAATGGATACGATAAAGACTGCGCCCACAGATTCGCGTCCGCAGTTGCGCGCAGATATGAGGCCCGGCCTCAAGTTTCGAGTTCCAGGACGTTATGCTCGTTTTATGTTAATCGCAGCGCGGTCCGCGTCGAATTTCATTCTGCCCGACCAAGCGATTTTATGTTTCACGGTTCGCCCGAAAGACAAAGAGCAATTCCGCGTTCCATTAACGAAACACAATTAGCCCACTTCTATCCCGCGAGCGGCGATTACTTTATTACAGATGGGATAACTTTCACCCGGCGCAATAAAATCTTCCGATGGCTCATTACACTGCGATTGCGATGCGTGACAAGGTATCTTTCACTTTTCGACGTTTATCCTCCACTAAATCCTTCCCTTTTTAACAGCTCGCGTGCCGACCACACCTCCGGGGGTTACATCGCGAGAGGTTAGCCTCTCTTCGGTTCTTAATTATCGATATTCAATACGCAAGAAACGTTTTCTGTCAAGCCTCAGAGGTTATTTTCGTAAAGAGTTTTAACGCTCTCAAGAGTAATGATAATATTCGTGATTGTTAAAGTTTCATCATTACAGTCTTCGCGCACGAGCTTTTTAATCTCAAAGTGTAGACACACGAACGTAGAAGTATTCAGAGGACACGAATCTAGAAATCAAAAAATCTTCCATATTCTACATTTTATATTTTAATCCCAAGGTCTTTTATTACTACCTTTATCTATTTTCTATTATTTTTATAACTATTCAATTGAAAGCAAAGCACTAGAAAAACACCTTCGACAGAGCAGTCATCAAGTGATCTCCAAATCTCTCGTCCGCATTCTGCAACGCTCAGGGAAAAAACCCTAAAAAAAGTATTGATATAATTGGTCAGAGTTCATCTCTCCTCATTTCACTTCACTTCACTTCCGATACTAATTTGCCATTAAAACTATAAAAAAAAAACGCAGCGAAAGATCTCTTTCACCCTGTGCCGTTTTGTTCTCCCGAGCAACGCAAAGTATTTAGGATCGCAATTCGATCGATCGATTCCGTCCCTCCTCTTAACGAGGAACGCGACACGCACGGTGGTTCTTTGGATTTACGAAGTGTTGCGGCTCAAACCCGACTCCGTGGCCGCGATCGTAAATAGTCCAGGGGGCTGGATAGGAATCGCGCCGCGGAACAACCGGCGCGATTCCTCGCGGTCCTAACGAGCACCACCGCCAACGGTGGAAACCTGGAAAGGGGTCTGCGAGCGAAGGCGCGAGAGAGGCTTGGAAGGGAGGAAGAAATAGAGGGTGACGGCGGGGAAGGGGCGCGGCGAGGAAACAGCGATGGGATTCATGCCTGGTGTCGCGCACGCGACTTAACTGGTAAAGAGAGAAACGAGGCGCACGAGGTAGACACACGCGGATATATCCGATCCATGACAGCCGAGCGGATAACTAACAACTCCAATTCACCGTGGACGACAGCTACCCGGCCGCACCGTTCCCCGTCACCGCCATGTCCAGAATATATACGCAGACACACGCGCATTCTTCGACTTTCTTAGCCGCTGACGTTGGTACAGGGTGCTTTCTAAATCGTAGCACAATTGAGCGAATCCAGGCGAAAAAAGGCAAGTTACTTGAAATCAAATTCTCTTGTGGGACACTGTTCGAATGTGTATTTGGCATGCATGGGTTGGTATTTGGGGGAAGGATTGTAAGTTATGAATAGATGCATTGATTCGTTTAATAGCTTGATGATACTTTTGACAGCGATTATCGTTGGAAGTGAAAAGTTATGTATGTGGTAATACATTATTCTGTACTAGAATACAATTATTATATACGATAATTCTATATAGGATTGTTGAGGTAGAATCCGAGCTGTTCAGAATAGATACCAATTAATAAATGGTAACTATTAATTATTTGGTGTCAGAATTTTTCCATAATATTATCAAATTATCTACACTGTTAAATAGTTTTATTTGATATGAACCATGTTATAAATTATGATTATTTTCAAGCAATTCAAAAGCGCCGATCATCAATGATTACTACGATAGTTAGATCATTAATGTACACTCGACTTTATAATTCCGTATTTCGGCGGCGATTAGGCCAGGACTTCGGAAACACCCTGTAGACGGACGGGCAGCGACGAACGAGACCGACACACGCACGGCAAAGTCTCTGCTTTCGAAAACCGGCCATTAAGGGCAATTAGGCATGCATCATAGGCCGTAACGTCGTATGCCTTACATGGTCAGAAGTCATTCGCTGTCGTAATGGTACAGTGGCGAGGAGGAGAGGCGGCCTTCTCGCCTTCTGGTGATACGTATCCCGTTCAACGGGGAGAAGAGACATGTCGATGACTGTTTTAATCAAGGATCATATCCGTCATCCCATTCCACCGCTATGAGTTTTATTATGGTAAATAAGGTTTGATCGGAGGGAGTGTTGTTTAATCGTTTGGGGCTGATCACGGCCGAAATTTCACGCCGCGCGAGTTTTTGTTTGGACTGCGACGAAGATCGGCGGTGCTGATTTTGGATTGTGATCAAATGGACGTGGCGTTGTGAAAACGATTTTATTACTCGGATGGGTTGTCTTAATTATTGAGGATTGTTGAAAGTGGAATTATTGTAACTGATCAAAGTATTTCTTGTTAAGAATGCACATCGTTAGAGGAATCATTTTTAATAATTCGCAATAAAAGAAAGGCGTGTACATGTTTTATTATTGTAGTAACTGTAAAAGTTTTAACTTTAGTAAACTACTTGTATCTTAGATATGAAAATTCGTTTGTAGAAAATGCTTCGAAAATTGAACAGAAATGTCTTCCGTTAAGAATGATGAAAAACGTAATTCGAATTTCACAAAAAATCAAACTGTCTATGAAAAGAAACAAGATGTTTCTAGCAAAAAATCGTTTCAATACCCGAATCGTATTACTCATAATTCTATTTTTTCCATGGTTGTTCGATGTAGTCCGTGTTACCCCTACGCAATCGTCGGTCCTTGTCCCTCGAAAGGAAACAGATGACCTTGAGCAAAACGCTAAGAGCTTCATTGGACTTTCACCCGTTCTCCAACTGTTTCTCATCCGGTATCGCTCGGCTCTTTGCGGGGCACTCGAGGGATCCCGCGAACCTCGTTCAAATGATGCAAACTACATCTAGACCTCCTTTCGAAACTAGTTCTCGAATGATACCATTACCGAGCATCGGTTGCACACATCTTCGCCGGCAGTTCGTGGAATTCGCATTAAATGAGAAAGTCTCTAGACAGATCTTTATGCCATTAAAACCACGCAAAAAAAAATGAAAAAGGAAAAGAAAGACAAGAAGTAAATGCCGCGAGAACGCGCGTTCCAAGATAATTCAGCTTTTAAAACTTTTACTATATTTAACGGACGCGATACGTTCCTTTATAGGCGGCCAGCTTTTTTGCCGAGGCAATAATGTAATTTCTACAAGACAGTCAAAATTAACGACCACCGTAACTTCAGAGTTCTGCCCATAATTTCTAATAATTCCATTACAGTTATACTTCTAACAACCTCTCCGCAATCATCATTTCTAAACCATCCAGACGCTCGGCGGGAGAAAGAAGCGCGCTCGCTGATCGTCTCCCGAGAAAACTCGACGGCCAGCGAAAGATCCAGTAACGGTGGACACTAAACTTCTTGGTCGCAACATCTAATCACCAACGTCTCGCCCTCTTTCCCTTAAACCAAGGAAAAAGGAAAAGAAACTCGAAAAATTTCACTTCTCTCCGATAAAAACATCCGGCTCCCTTTCCTCTCTTCCTCTACCTCTCTCTTCCGCAGCACCGATTCCCTGGTCACGAAAAAAAGGTGAAACGCAGCAGCGTTGCTGACATTTGAAAGTTAATTATGTCGTCCGCGGTGGCCGGCCAGTGGCGTAACGAGTCGACAATGCGCGGCCCGCGACACTGCCCGGCCGCTGCCCGGCGCGTTGTCGCCGCGACAAGAAGCGGCCGCGGATAATTAATACGAAGAGGATTGTTCATAAATCGGATACATTATTTAAGAGGTGAATCTTGACGGCGCGGCGCGGCGGGAGAGAGAATCGCGCGGCCATCGGCGGCGGCATCGGATGCCTCGTAACGGGTCTCTCCTCGCGTTCTCTCCCTTTCTCTCGTTGAATGCGAAGTATACAGGGTGTAACAGAACACGTGGGACCTATATTTAGGAACGAATAACAAACAGAAACATTGAGAACGTTTATATGAATATGTATCTCATTTGACATTGTTTGAAACTTATAATCATTCTTGTGCATCGATAATTCGCAGTTGCTTACATTCATAGACAGCACATTGGACAGATTGGAATTTTTTAACACAAGGGATTCTATTGAAAACTGTTCAAATAAGTGATATTGAAGGATTTAGAATGGCAAAGGGTTAAATCACACAAAACGAAAAATGTGGCTTAACCTGATTGACTTCTGAGCCCTCCATATGTTCTGTTGCAGCCTGTATACGCGGTGCTCGGGGAGGAGGCTCCCTCTCCACCCGATAGGTGATGCTGGAAACCTGGAGCCCGATCCTTCGAGAGGAGGACGTCGACCCCGCGGTAGTAGACGCGCACAACGGACGCGTGCGGAGAGGCCATGCACCGGCGGACCAGCGAAAAGATTCCTTCTCTCTCCGCGTCTTTTGCCCCGTACTCCACTGTGCTCGCGAGCAGAGCGAGGCAGCGCGAGCGCGAGACGGGCCGCATAGTCGTAGATCCCGGCGAGCGTACCCGGAGACTTCAACCGGCGCACCTGCACAGGCGAGATCGACTACTCGCGGTGCACCGCGGCGGAGTTCGGGACTTCGTCCAGTATTTCGTCGTCGGCTCTTTCCGAATGAGAATGTTTTAAATTTGTAAAAACGCTTTGCTTAACACTAGAACTACCGAGCAGTTGAACTGATTTTTAAACATTCTTTTATAGAAACCACAGAAGTGCGTTGATTAAGATGACAGTTAAGTTATACTTTAATTTGTATATTAATAAATCAACTATTTTAATAATTTCTTGAAAAAGCATTTATATGGTTTCAATTATTACGAATAGATGAGGAATGTCTCATGTTGACCCATCTGGTAGTTCTAGTGTTAAAGAACTGTATTATGCATCGAAACCTTAAATGCTAGAAAAGAAAGACGAGCATAGTCTTTCACATTTTGGGTTTCTATGTTTCCTTTTTTCTGATTATAATTTCGTTTACTTTTGCTATTACGGCTTTTTATTATTTTTTTTGTGATCTAGAAAAAAACACGATGCTTCGTGGAACAAGCCGATGTATAAAGCTTCCGTGGAATGCAAATGAAACCACTCTAAACCAATTGGCGAACCGAGAATCTTCTCGTCTCGTGTACGACTGGTGGGTTAATTAAAAAAAATAATTAATTACATTTACTTGGACAGACAGTAAACTGTGGAGTCCAAGAATTGCGAAAATCTTCGGCCGGATACACTGAAATATCTTTATTCGACATGCTCATTAAAAGTATCCGTTACCCTATACCGTTGCACCAGACACGAAATAGTTTCATTTGCTCGGCATGAAAAAATTCCTCAGCTGGATTTTAAGCATCGTTGGGCGATTCCATTGACATTAACGGTTGCTACAGAATACTTTACAGGAACTATTATTTCACACTGGCTGGATCGCATTGGTTTTTGAACATTTCGACCGATTGGTCATAGATAATAAAACGAATATTTCCGTTAATGTGCTTTCTGCAATGTAATTGCAGCCCGGACGAGATAAAAGTTCAAATACAAGATAAAAAGGAACTTTACAATCGTGTCTAACCGAAATTCCTCTGATACTGTACACAAAATCTTTGATATCGATTAAGTATTAACAACTTTATTGACGTTCGATACAACGCAAAGACAAAGGATTAATTTGCAATTCATTATTTCTCCGAACACAAGTTCCGCACGTACATAGAAGTTATTTCCCCGGTAGTAAAATAAATGTTCGAATGTATCGTTTATAAGTTTCAGTAGTTTCATTCTCCACTCTTGTTGAATTAATTAAATGAATATGTTGATAATTTATGTACATATTTATCAAATCGTTTGAAGAAGAACAATATATTTAAGAATTAATACTCCATTAATCTCTTAATGACTGGGAATGCTACCCTATCGATAACAAATCCACCACAGATACCACGGATTTAAGAACGCCGAGCCCTCTATACGAAACTATAGACAATTTCTTAAAAAGCAGCTAGTTCATCAGGTAAAAAGTTTCCTCGCGCATCGTTCGTCGGTACAATCTTCCACCAGAATCAGGTCTCTGCTTTACCTATAGAATACCTACATTATCCACACCGATACCCATTGATCCTTCGAATCCTGATCTACTTTACCGACAGAGGAAAGGAAAAGGTCGCAGAAACCGTGAAAGTAAGTATTACCTAATTGTTTCTAAATCTTCCCCTTGAGCACCGAAAACACAATAAACAGTATCAAAACCGAGTTCCTCGAAACAGCTATAATACAAACCGCGCACGAAAACAGTAACAAATCGACCGGTACAACGGATCAGCGCTTTTCGAAGAAAGTAACAGCTGATTCCTGGTTCACGTGAACTCTAATTAGGAATTTCTCTGGTTCGGTGAGAAGCGTATGCGCCAGGTAACGCCATTAAATTTCCATATTCCCATAAAAAGGAGGCGAAGCGGCTGCGGCGATTATCATTGATTCGACCCGTGCGTCCGACCACGTGAGCTCCGATTTTAATATTTTATCATCGTCATCCCGGTTCCCAGCATGAGCTTAATTGTTGTTTGTAAATCATTCCTTTTGGAGGGAAGAGTAGCGAACGGCGGCGGCGACGAAGACGCCCGGTCGTCTTGCGTTTATGCGAGCGAAGGTAGGGCGTCACGGATGAGGGCGTCCATGTAGAAGGAAGAAATACAACGGGCATACACGGCACCGAGAGTTCCAGGGCCCGTTTCGGTCGTCATGCGAGGACATAAGAAAAACATGGCGACCTCATTGTCTTCGGCTCATAAAGCGGCAATCGTGCCGCCGCCGGATAAGATACGACCACCTTAAACCGGGTTAACTCTATCAGCGTCGCTCCGTGTAAACGGTGCCGGGCACGGGTTAGTTGCTGGATTCGGGTTCGCTCGAATTCGGTTGTCGACGTCTGTGTTTTGGAAACAAATTTTCATCTTTCTCACTCGAGGATTCCGGGAGCATTTAACGCTAGAACTACCGAGCATTGAAAGCAACTTTTTGAAATTTCTTTATGAAACCTATATGCATGAGTTTCTTAAGATTTTAATTGCCTTATATTTCAATTTAGGTATTACTAGATCAGTTCCTTTTATCATTGCTTAAAGAAGTGTCCGTACCTTCGCAATAATTGTGAACGAAGAAATTAGGAATTGGTCATTTTTACTTACCTGGTAGTTCCAGTGTTAAAATTTGTCATTGTAAAACAGAAATTTTATCAAGAAATATATTGTAGCATTTGTATGTATTATCAAGAAGCAAACGAAAACTACGTCTACGATTTCTCTGTTTATACATGAATCATTTATTTGTATGTTAATGACTGAGGTTTTAGTAACTTTTAGATTGATTGTGGATGAATAATTTAGGTATACTGCAAAGGAGTTAGAAGTACATGAGTTTCCTTAATGGGAACTTTGTGTCTGTTAAGTTGAATCTATGGATGTGTTTAATTTCTTCTAGTTAAAACTTAATTAGTCGAACGTTTGTAATGCTAGGATTTGTTCCGTGTGGAAATTAGCGTTCAATTTCGTATTCCGGCAATCTTCAGCTTATTTAGGAAAGAACATAGATGATCATCGATGTTTCTGTAATTTAATTGTTCTCTGTTACGTTTCCTTGTGTTTTGTTATGCAGTTCGTAGAGAAGTTCGAAGAACTTCGTTATTACAGTTCGTTATTGCCACGAGCGGGCGCAGGAACACGATAAAACGCGTTTTCCATTGCGCGGCAAACGAAGCGTGTCGAAAACGGGTCGGCACCGAGCGAAATTGACGCTGCGTTGCGTGCGTGCGCGAACGTATACAAAGAATCACTTCTTTATCAGCCACAAAGTTTCATTGATAAACCGGGCATTTCATTCATAGTTAACTCCGGGGAGATTATCAACGGCGCGGAGAGCGCGCGAATTGCATGAAACCGCGCGCTGTCCGAGTAATCATTGCGCGGAGTTCAAGAATGGTTACATTCAATAAATATACATATAATGCGCTTCGTACAAATTGAAGAAGAACACTATTTTCTACTGAAGAATGTTAAAAACTTACATTGAACTTGCGACGACCACATAATCTCTTTCTCTACTAAAAGGAGACATAAGTTCATAGAGGAATAATAAATGAACAGAATAAAGATTCGATTCTACTTGACTCGTAATGGTCGGAAGATTAATTATAATGACTCGTAGAAACTCGACCGACGGTTTCGGCGATACGCATGCTACGAGATAACTATTGCAGACCAAGCTCATTCGAACGAAGCTGACACTTGCTTATCGAATACGTAACGGAACACCATCGGCGAACTGACCGCGACGGCCGCCACGTTTATCGTGGAACAAGGGAATTTCGATTCGCTGCAGCAATTTCAACCGCGTTCCTGAGTAACCGGCGATTTCGTAGATCGCGATCCAGCTGAAACTGAATGGAGGAAGCCTTTTTCCATGGGAGGGACGGCATGTAGGCCTGTTCTTTTCGTTATTTCCACGTTGTGGCTGGCTCGTTTCGTTCGCGAGACCCCGCTTTCGAGACGCGGGGCTCGTTCTCGCCATTGTTCCAACAAATTATGCATATTAATTCCCCGTGTCTTGCGCCGGGGCCACTGTGTACTAGCGTGAAACGTTCTCAGGACCGACCCAGATGTCTCGGCGGATGATCGCCAATACCCGTTAACTCCCGTCTTCATTGAATCTTGCGAAGATCCGTGACGATTCTATGAAAACTATCAACGATCGTCTGTTCGAATAGGTTTCCATCCTTTGTTGAGGGTGTTACGCGTTCCAATTTACTCGCGGATGGGATTTTTATGCGTTCGTAGATTGAAGGAATCTTTAAAAAATCAGGAATATACATACAACATATTCGTACAACGAAATAAGACACAATTTAATGGATTCTGAATTAATACAGGCAACCAAATTTTTCTGAACTTCAATTTTTAAAATACAATTCTATGGATACTCATATTTTTAGTAACATTTTAATGAATTTCAATTGCAAATTCTAACAACAAGAAAATAAAGGAAAATTGAAGGATAATTCCTTATACTTGAATTATATTCTCAGAGGCAACAGTTTCTCGTTTATGAAGACGTTCGACGCGCGGAATATCGTTTACCCTACGCCACGTCCTCCGGAGTGGATAAACCGGTACCGAAAAAACGAAGAGTGTCTCGCTATTAAAATTCTCGGTGGCAAAGGACACGCTACACCTTACACGGAACTCGATCGCGTGATTCAAAATCCGTGATCTAAAGGAACCATCCACCAGATGGTCAAAGAAGAGAACAAGAAGCCTGGATAAAAAGAAAAAGAACAAGGAGAATAATAAGATGAAGGAGAAGAGCAACGAAATATAGCTGAAGGCAAATAATTATTTAAGTAACCAGAGATTGATACGTGGTTGTCCCTTTCTCCAGTGTTGAAGACTTCCACGTATAATTCGTTTTATGGAAGGAATTCTTAGAAGCTTGAAAAGTTTTTTCCATCGAACTTCAGTTGACTACATTCATTTTATCAAAGCCATCGAATTTCTATCGCAATAGTATTCTTAGACCCTAAGAAAAGCGTCAGACTATTATAAATAACAGTAACGAATTCTTTAATGATCAAGAATTTGCCCAATTATATTAAACAAAGCTTCGATTCCACCGAAAAATCGAGAACCGTTTACTACCCGTGTTACCTTCGCCACAGAAGAATAAGCGCTCAAGAATTTCACATTTACACAAACATGTACACAGTAATATTGAAAATTCCGCAAACAATCAAATGGTTTTCAAATTTGATTTAAAATTCTCCTTCGTTCGTTCAACGTTAAATCAATTCCTAATCATCCGATTAAAGTTCTTCAGCTTTCGCCTTTCCTCCTGTTTCTGTTTTCAATAAGAAAATCGTTTAACTAGTTTACCTTTATTTCATAACTACTCGCTTAACTAATTACAATAGGTCTCGGTGTATACAAAGTATCGGTGCGTTAAATAAAACTTCGATTTCACCGAAAAAACGAGAAGGGTAGTTTCTTACACCTGTTATCTTCCCTACAAAAGAATAAGTGCCCAAGATTCTGGTGGCAGTAAACGCGTTGAGCATATTTCTATCGGATAGAAAATCCGCCGGATCATTTTCCCGGAGGGCGGTGGCAGCCGGCTGTCTTTCGTTTCGCTTCCTCATCTCCTTTCGCACGGACGGACCGGCCGATCGGCCGAACTACGAGGACCATCTGTTCGTCTGGTGCACGCGGCAGGTTCGGCAGGCCGCTCCGAAAGTGGGCGTGCACCGCCTCCCCTCGGCATCTTCGGGAATAATAATGAGGGGAAGAAAAGGGAAAAAAGAAGCTGCGCGTCGCCAGCGCTCAGGGCGAGCGAGGTTGCGCAGCAGCTACGGGCACCCGTTCCTTCGAGGAGCTGGTGTCGGATGACACTTTCTTCTCATGGAAACGCCACGATGCGACGCGTTCGATCGGAAGACTGACTTCGGAAGCAGGATGCGCCTACCTACTTCTTCAACCCCTTTCGCGAGAGAAACAAGATCATTTTGGACGACATCTTATTCGTTGACCCATTTTTTTCGTTTCGCGTTCGAGACAATCGATTACCACCAGGTCTGTGAGCAGCTATTGTGTACTTTGTTCTATTACGATGAATCTTAGACAAATAGATGCTCATACTGATCTTGAAAATTGAAACTTTAATGGATGAGGACCGGGATGCGTACTCGTACAATTGAATCGAAATTGACGGAACATCTTAAACGAGGTTTGTAATATTTAATAATCGTCAGACCGATGGGTTATGGGGTTCTAGGGTTGCACGTGAAATTCAATGTGATAATTCAATGTAAAATTTCTTCAGTTGTGGAATTTATTTAATATTGGGGTGATTCTTTCTTGTGGAAAGTATCATTAGTATTTCGGGTTATTGGTTTTAATTTGAGAAAAATGAACGAAACTGAATATTGATGCTTTGTATAATTAAAAAGAATTAGAAGTGTTGTATTGCTTTATCTGAATCACGCATAAAGTTTATCCAATTTTTTACAGTAAGATCGACGAGAAGAAAAGCGGGTTGACTAGATAATAAGATTTAAATAATAGAAGCGTGAAGAATTAGAGACACCGTTTCTTTGAAAAGGCGGTATCGAATGACAGTTTCCTCTCGTAGCAGCGAATCGTTCAGCCGCACGAGTAGCATCGGAAGCAGGATGTATCGACAACCCTTCAACCCCCTTTCACGCGCATCTTCCCCCTTCGATCGGTATAGGCGATAAGATTTCCGGCCGATTATCCGCACGCGCCGATCGGAAGTTCGGCTGACGCAGCCGACGTTCTCGAGGGACGTGGGAGAAGGGACGAAGCAATGCTGTTCGATCCGGTGTTGCTTTTCCCCAGGAAATCTCGAGAACGTCGAGCAAACGAACCATAAAAATTGAGACTTATGAAATAGAATTTTTAGAAATTATAAAACGAAACTTGTGAAGGTTTTAAACGAAGAAATTAATAGAAGAATAATCAAAGAATTATGAATTAAAAACTAAAATTTCACTTCATATAATCGAAATTAAAGAAGCATAAAAAACTAAAGAATTTGAAAAATAAAGTTTTCTAAAATCTTCTTTCACTGTAAGATCAAAATTTCAGAATGTTTACAACTACTGAGACTAAACTTTCAGTTTTTCTAGTCTTAATTTCTTAGACTATTTATAGACTTCTAGTTTCTTTAGTTTTAATTTCGTACACTGTCTAAGCTATACATTTCCATGTTATTATACTATAAGCAAATGTTGAACTGAACGACATGTTAAGCAGTAATAAAAGAAGGAAACGGTTCCAATGTAACACGCCGTTACAGGTATCAATTTCACGAGAAACACCGAGGCAAGAAATACGAGAAAAGAGTCCGATTATCCGCGAACTCCATGTTTCATTGAAACCGTCTGATCGGTTATCAGTCGGTAGACTAAATTAGATGCGACGCTGACTGCGCGTCGAATAACGAGCGCGCGGCGTTCGTTTCGCTCGTGGTTCTAAGGTTTTCGAGTTTCGCGCTGTCGATATTTTCACCGCGATAACACCAGAGAAACGCCGAGCAACGCCACGACGATGGAAATTATTCGGGCGGTGAGCTTCCGTTGAATTTATGTCGCGTTACCGTTTCGACTGGCGAAATGTAACACCTAATGGAAGTAAATTGTAATTAATTCCACGGAACGCGAGAGGTCGGGTCACGATTTTATGTTTATTAATGACGGAAACATTTTGAAATTCACGGTTCCACACGGGCACGCAAACGATTTTGCTCAAGGGCGAAATGGTTAATCACGGTTCTATGTTTAAGTGCCACCGACGACGATCGATACTGTAAACTCGATTGTCTCGGTGACCCGCGAACGCGATATGTTTTGGAAATATCGAGAACCGTCGGAGAATTTTGTAAAATATTCAAGGACTCGTGACTCGTTCGTGAAATTGTATCGTGGAAGAAATACGACCTTCGATAGTGAATGAAAATATTAAAATTGAAAAATAAACTTTTATAAACGTGAGAGAACAATGTACTTTTTGTTTAAACTTTGTTTTCTATTTCTTACCGTCTTCAAGATAATCTATGGGAGAAAAAAATTTGAATTTTTTCAAGGGGTGGTTTACCCCATCAAAGTGAAATTCGGTACAAAAAATTGCAATATATTATATTAGGCTTGACTTACTCTAGTTACATAAAAGTTTTATAATTTTTTGAATCTCCAGGTTCGATAACTTCTCTTGTCAGTAATAATTTGACGGAGATTTCAGGGGTCCATTTACTTTTTTAAAATAATATAATATATGTTTTTAATCCTAGTAAAATAATAATTACACGTTTAAACGGTTCAGGGTAGAAGGAAAGCATTATTCATAAGAAAGTTGAATTGAGATTAAACAAAAGTCTGGAAGATCGTAAATCATGTTAAGTCTCATGTTCGGGGAACAGAGTAAGGTACCAATAATTTACGAACGTTGTACCGCAAAAGACGGTTTCTCTCGCGCGTGTAAGCGCCGGAAGATTTATGGAACGTTCAAGAATCCCTGGATCAGACGGCGAAGGGCAGCTTGCCATGATAGCAGATTCTTCAGTTCGCTTGTACAGCGCCCAGCAGGTGTCTACCCACTTGCCTACAACGCGACGGAATCTGCAGTGTCAATGAAACCACAATCTGACATAATAGTAATCGTTCCCGGAATCGTATTAAGCAGTTTTTCAAGACTTCCGCAACTTAGCAGTTCGAAACTAATAAAGATACCTGCGCGATCGTTTAATAAAAATATTGTGGTAATTTATAACGATGTTTAATTAAAACGTTACCAATATTTATACCAATCTTAATCTGAATCTTGAAAAATTTCTCACACATAATAAACAAAAATACTATTCTCCTTTAAATCCATTTGTAAATTACCAAAGTTCTTCACTTCTATGAAAATTACTAATTTAAATAATATTTTAAAATAACTTTCTCGAATTCACATGCCAGAGTTAGATATTCAATTTGAATTCCGATTACGATTTGATCCGTATATATTAACCATAACCTATAATTTTCCACATTGCGCCGCGATGATTGGAGTCCCATTTATCGAGGGTAAACGTAATTATACGAAAAGAGGGTCTCTAGGGCCCAATATTCAATGCGTATCGACGAGAACGTATTCCTATCGATGGAATTTTTAAATATAATCCCGTCGAAGCAACACAGCCGCGTTAGGACGGTGCCCGGACCATTTTAAATGAGCATCATCGCTATATTTCACTGGTTTATGCCGCGGCCGAACGCCCATCTTCCCCGATTTAATCGATTCTCGGTATCTCGCGACTACATTCCTCCTTTTCCCTCGATTCACACCGCCCAGACCCGGTGTATACATAAAGTCGCGGTTCATGGCGCATCTGGCTTGAATTATGGTCCGCACTTTTTACGGGCTCGCGTTGCCGGCTGAATCCTGCGATTCGTCCGTGCGTCGTTGCGACGTCGACGAGTTTACGCGCCAGACTCGTGATTCCTCGCATTAGGACACCTGTTGTGCATGGACGAGGCTATCGATGGTTCATCGTCTAACAGTAAAACTACCATATAAGTCAAAATCATCCATTTTGGATTTCTTCTTTTAGAATCCTTCAAAGTTTAACCCCTTGTCTGACCATTTATTTTGAATCAAACGTTCCTGTTTACGCTGTTTACTGTTGTCGCAACCCTGTGGAGTATTTTAAAGAAAACTGAAGTGTTCCAGCGTTATTGAAATTTATTTATGAAAATAAGAAGATTACTTTAGTTACGATAGAGCATATTTGCAAAATATGTGCTCTCAGAATTTTTATACGATAATATATATGACAATTTGTTTGATCGGCAGTTTTAGTGTCAAAGTGACAGACGATTGCGCTTCTATCAGAACGTAGAGTTGAGTTGCATTTATTTATCTATTTAGTTCTTTCTGTTTCTTGTTTGGAAATAGAAAAATAACACGACGCGTTGTTCGATATTTTTTTTTAATATAGAATTAGAAAAGCGTAATTGCTTTTGCTGATTTTCGAGCTGAAATGAAAGAAAGCTCGATCGAGCAGCTCGACACTTTTCAATTGAATTTTTCCAAGGTCCGTTGCATTTAAACAGTTCATAAAAGATAGAGATAGATATTGCGTCATATTGGAAACATGGAACAACAAGATAAATTCGCGGGACTTTCCGTTCGCGTCGCGTGAGCCACAGATGCCCCGTGTCAGCGCGTTTATTATAGGTACGGGGTGGGGAGTAAAGAGTTGCTGGGTATTTTCATTGGAACCATGAAATATAGTAATCACTGATCATTAATCACATTTCATCGAAAGTATTTGTATTCCGTTTAATCAAACGGGACGATGAGATTGATCATTGACGAATCATTTAGCGTCGATCGAAATCAATTCGAAATTTCACGAATTACGTATCACGACATCCTACGAATAGCCATCTTTTTTGTCAATCGTAGATAACGATAATGATTCGCGGAAGACGATATTTATATATGTCTCAACGCGTTTGATAATTCTATTTATTGATATCCAGCGATAACTGTGTTTAAAATCGCAGTTACGGAGATAATGAGCGTAGAACGGGGTGGTATCTTACAGCGTTGTAACGCGTTGTTCGTCTGAGCGACGAATGAAGGAAAAGATGTAGTGAAATAAAAATATGAATCGAATGAAAAAGAAATTGAGAAATTGATCGAATGAAATTAATGGCACGTTTGACTATCTATTTTGCAATTGGCAGGTTGCGTCTAAATTGTATCTTTTCTAATATGCCTCTACGTCGCTAGAACTGATCACGTGTTCGAGATAAATGTATTAACTAAAGTAAGATTAAATTCTTCAAAAGATTTTAGAGTTTACGTAGAATATTTAACAATTGGACTCGGCAAGTTCTCCCGAATATTTCGCACCATAATAGGAAAAAACGTTTCGAAACAATCTAATATTATTGTACCGAATATAAAGTGGCAAGGTTCGGAGATAAAAGAAAAATTGTAGAAATCCTTAAAAGAAGAATGTCTTTCGTGCCACGAGGCTGACCGCAGCCAATTAAATTCGGAGGGTCGACCGTCCAATTGGTAGAAAAAGTCAATGGGGCCGGTGAAGGTAGCGTGGCGCGAAATCCACGGGATCCTTCGAATTCTTTTGCCAGGACTCTGGGAACGCGGGATGCTGTGATATGAAGCTGTCTTCGTGGAAAAAACGGAGAAACGAAAAGAAAGCGGAATGTGCATTGAGTTCGACACGTTTTCAAAAGAAATATCCTTTATACGAAGTTTTAACTTACATGATCATTTCCATCTCACTCGCACGTATCAATGAGTACAATCATATTTTAGGTTCCTCTTACCTGAAACAAACAATAAAACAGATTATTAATTTATCTTTTTAGAATTACACGATGCCAGACAGAATTGGTTATTATTAGATAAACGTAAATGCAAGAAACATTCTGCTGGTTTCAACAAAATTGAAGATCAACAAATGTTAATTTCAATTTAGTTCGGTCATGACTGTTATTATCAGAGTGCAAAGTACGAAACAAAGAGCGTAATTGGATGAAAACAGAAGCCTAACGATCTCGATCGCACAACAAACGGATTTCGCAACGGCTACGCCCGATCGAGCGGGCAGCACGTCTACCGCAACTTTTATGCTAATTACGGGCCCGGAAAAGAAAAACGCGATACGTTACCGGCGCGGAATCGATTGCGTTGGACTTCGAGACTGATTTAAGTATCCTTGAACAATGTTCGCAACAGTTACATTGCTTTCACGGGACACCTGGTGCCCGATCGGCTCGATTATGCGTGCCAGCACCGCGATTTTTGCAATTACCGAACGACTATTTATTAACGTCAACCAATTGCGAACTTTGCTAATCGATAATACGTGAGTATGCGAGACGATCGCGTCACGCTACGCTGCCACTCCGCCATTTTCACCGGTGGACACTGTTAATTAGAAATACCAGGTCCGCGAGGGAAAATAGGTCGATCGAGAATGGGTTGGAGGTAAACATCGTAAGTCGAGTTTCCCGTCGAGGGAAATGTTTGACAGAAAATTATCGATATTTACGGGGAAATACAAATTTTCTACAGTCGTGGAAGTTGTATTGTAACTTGTCTGTTAAACAGGAAATATAAATTTATATCAATACCCTGTTTATACAATTTTCAAAGTTTCAAAGAAAATGCTAATTAAATTCAACCATTAAAATTCAATTGATAATAGTACCCAAATATTTAATAATACTTAAAAGATATCTAGTATTGAACCATTTGATATATAAATATCACTTAGTTCTTTCGATTCCGAATTGAATATTAACTATCTATTATGAATTGTAATGTTTCTAAGTAAACCCAGACATAGAATAACTGTAGAATTTTCCACTTTTCCTAATGAAGTATGAATAATGAAATATCTCTGTTGTGCGCAATTGGGAAAGAAATCATAGGGAAAGGATTTCAGATTTTTTTAAAACTTGTAAATTCAGAAGGAATTAAAATTAAGAAGCACATAGACATCCCCGAATCTCTGAATCATAGCAAGTTCCGGCGACCAACGTTCTTTCGCAGACATCCGCCATCATGTCCGATTGTTGAAACATGTTTTCGAGTTGTCGAGTTGATGAATCGCATATTGCGGGACGAACCGGTCCCATTAGCGCCGATATTCACGGCGGCGCACGATATTCACACGTCCGAACGGTGCAACGCTCGAGCGGACCGTCATGATATCCGCTCATTCACCGGAAATCGGCCGAAGAAAGCTGGCGAACGCGGCGACGTCAAAAACAACCCGCGAATTTTGCGGCAGAACCTGTTCACGGCTGCCCGAGGACTTGCTGCAGCTCCGAGGAGTATCGCAAGAGAGGATGTTGTTACGTAAGTTCGGGTAGCTCGTGCCTTGTAAAACAGTTTTTACGCGGCGAAAGAAGGTCCGAGTCTGATCGGCTCTCTTAACGGAACGCGATCAAACTGTTGCTTCCTTAAAAACCTTAGCGTGACTCGTTTTCTTGCACTTCTGATTTAGTACTTGTCACGTATGGAATATACAATTGCAATATAGAGCTAAAAAAATATAAATCTCAAATGTTCTAATTTGTAAAGTTTTAAATTTTCGATTTATCAAACTTTCGAACTTTTAAATTTCACAATTTTTCAATTGTCACTTTTAAACTTTCGAAGTTTCGAAGTTTCGAAGTTTCATACTTCCAAATTTTCAAATACAATTTGTTATCAACTATTTTCAGTCCGTGCGTATTAATGCTTGTTTCCGTGCGAATCGAATCGATCGGTAAAAATCACGGAACCTTTTTGCTCGTAGACATAAAATCCGTATTTCAAAACTCATGGAAACGTCTTTCGCGCATTACCTTTTTTATCGCTCCGATGACGGGCGGCGTTCGCAACGGGCTCGTCGCAAATAACAGAACAGCAAAATGTTCCGTTGTCTTTCGTTTCTTACAACGCTTCTTAAATCGTATCATCATGGCGGATGGTTATCTGGCAGCGGTTGGTAACCGGCACACTTTTATTTGCACAGTTTTCATGACGCGATTCTTCATTCCGCGACGATTGTAAATCCAAGGTCGAGATTGCGCCTGCCCTGGATGATTATAACGCACGTACCGCGGTTGATGTTCCGCGGAGACAATTAAAAATCACGGGGACCAGTCCCGAGGAACGTAGCGTGGCTCGTTAACGCGGTGAACGTTGTTTTTCAGGCTGTCGGTATTTTGACATAGGAGGATCAACGATCTTCCAACAGAATATTCTCTCTGTCCAAATTGCTTAATTAGTAAAGTAGATCCAATTAAGTATTTAACATAAACGTTTTACTCCAGACCAATAAAGAAGCAAATTTCATACGATCGTTCTAAAATATTACAGAAAGAATCGGAAAGATAATTTACTAAGGAATTTAATCATACGAAATATTCTACTTCTTCTTCGAGGAATAAATGAACTACGAATCAACACTATTTTCTGGGAAAAATGTTCTTGGTAGAACCAAGAGAAAAACGTTTAACAGATCTTGGTGGTTTTTTCTTTCGTCCTGGAGCGTGTCGACCACGTTCAGGTACGAGGCGATCGCGTGACACGTGGAACGACGCGTTTGTCTCATTCAGAGAGTTGGCGCGATCGCAGCCCAAAGGGTTTCAAACATCTGTATCCTGTAGGAGACTGAATGATCTAAGAACCGCACCGAAGACTTTCACTTCAATTCTGGTGGAAGTGGAACGGACGCACGCGGCGAGCGGTTTCGCAGATGCGGAACATTAGCCGTCGATTTCCCATATTTTCTGCTGTATGTTGAGAACGCGTCACACTTATGCCTCCTGCGCCACGGTGACAACTCTCTCACAAGCGTTCTAACCTACATTATTAATAATAAGACAGTACAAGTATTTTGATACGTTTCCGATCTGGATAACCGACCTGCACATCAAACTCGACATATCCCTTTTATTTCGAACTTTCTATAATTATAAACAAATCGAACAAATCGTTGGGACTTGTCCCAGTAACTGGAATTGGGACGAGCGATTAGACAATATTATTTATTCTTGAAGTACTATCAAATGAGAAATATATCATTTTTACTCCTACATCAGAAAATGCATATTTTCCCAGAAGTAAATGCAAGGATTTTTATTTGCGAAACCTATAAAACCGTCAATTTCAATGACTTCTTTTAATAACAGATTCATTAAACGTCTGAAAGTAATATTCATTCGGTTAGTAGCCAATCAACGATCAGTGCAAAAAAAATGTCTGCAGCTCGCTTAAACAATTCCGAAGAGACTATTAATTTTAATTTCGATGCACGTAACTTCCCGCGTAAGTTCTTCCAGATTTAATCGCATCGATGTATTCTATTGGATCTCGTTGCCTTAATTAGAAAATATAGTGAAACAGGTGTACACTTGGGACGAATAGGAAATATAGTAAAATATATATTGGTAAAATTTGGGTTGAAGAGGATCCGAATATGGGTGATTTCTCGATCGAAGTATCATGGACACTATTCATGGTCGAACGGGCCAGGTTTGGCAGATATAACACGAAACGTACGAGCGCCTCCCCTCTAAGAGCGCACTGTCGTTGGTTAACCGGTCGGCTTACATGTGTACAGGTTATATTCGAAGCGTGGGCGAGCCAGAACGAGTGGCAGCACGCAAAAAGAAAGGAAGAACCGCGGCACAGCGAAAAGATATCAATCGCGGTGCACTGAAACCCCGAGCAGCCTTGGCAGAACAGAAACGTCGTACGCAATTAAGTTTTCATTAAATAAAACTTCTTGATCCGCATCATCTATGGCGTACAATTATTTATCTGGATTGTGAAATGATTTCTACGTTCCACTTCTAACCCTCTAAACTCGTAAGACGACTTGCCATTCGATTTAATGCAGCAGGATCGTGGAAATAGATATATTCAATAGCAATTTTCGTGCGATTAACTCGTGAAACGTTTAAATAAAATTATTCTGTTTCTAAATTTATGTACGATTTTTATATATTTCTATTTCCGTGGGAAATGATGGATATTTATAGTGACATAATTTGTCAAATGCAAAGGATTAACATTAGTGAAGAACATAGTTTAAGGATTTCTGTTTCCCTTTTTAGGTGCTCAACTGATGAAATAAAAGTTTTTCATTTTCCAACTCGTATTCTTCTAAAATACTGTATTATCATTTTATTTCATAATTGTTCAGCTGATCAATTAAGAAGTTCTAAAGCTAGCTGTTAGAAAAGAATGCGAAGATAAAACCTGCAACTTCATCAATGAGAGTATTAATCAACGATCAATTTAGATATCAGAAATTCATATTTCCGTATTTTAAAATTAACACGTAATCATTGTTCAGTCGTTTGCGTCCGCCATGAATACGCAACGTCCAACAACACGTTATCAATCTATTTAATCACTTTTCAGCGTTCAAAAGAAAAGGATACTTATTCTACGAAAGGTTTCCCAACTTCGACCAAAATAACGCTAACTCACGTCGCGAACGAACGTCAGGTTGAAAGAGATTCATAGACCGAAGAAACAAGCGATTATTTATTCGCGACCGAGCGACTGTTATCTCGGGGACCGTAAAAACGAAGAAAAAACAACGACGAACGGAAGAATTATACGACCGACGAAGAAAGGGGAGGAGAAAGAAAAGAGCGTGTAAGTACTTAGCGGAGACAAACACGCGTTTTGTTTTCTCGGAATCCCGATTGTGCGGCTGGCAACCGATCGTTTCTCGATCCCGACACGTCTGCCTGCGTGTACGCTCGGATCGTAGTAGCGTGTGTATTTCAGATGCCCGCGGGAATACCAAGTATCCGGTATTGAGTATTCCTGAAATGGTGGCTGTACGTCCAAACGTGTGTCGCCTTCGCTGTCGATCCCGGGAGGGACGGAGAGAAGAAAAAAAGTCGGCGGACGAGCACGGGTTCCGATGAGGTCGGGACAGCGCGCGATTCGCATTGGCGAGGCATGAAGAAGAGATAAATTTCTGGAAACGGACGACTCGGTATCCGCGTAAACAACGGGTGCATTCGAAACAACACAGTTCGCGGGTAATAGAATATTTTATCGCGCACGTCGGGGACTTTCTTTTTCCATTCGAGTGTTTCACTGTGGAATACTACTACGCTTTGCGAGAAACAATTAGCCTATCCGCTGTTCAAATGTTACTTTATTGATAAAAATGATTGTCTTTCAAGTTCTACAAGGATGCCAGTTTATGCCGAACCACTCCTCGCGCGCGTTTTCTTTTTCTATTTCGAGTTCCACCCCTTTCTAAGCTGTTTTCGTGTTGCTACCGGAGTTAACATCTTGCTGACCGGTCATGAGTATAGTCGTGTTTATCGGTACGAGTTATTCATGAGCTTTTTTGTATTTGTACTTACATTGATTTATACCTGAAAGTATTATAGAAGTTTATAAGAGTGTTTTCGATTGTATTCGTTAGTTTAGACCACTTAAATTATTTTAGCGTCTTATATGTGTATTAAGTATGTATATTGAAGTTGAAAGATGTTTTCTGTGAACAAATTCAGCGGTCAGCAAGGTGTTACGTGTTAAAGTTATAAAAATTATAACAACGTTTGCTCTAAAGTGTAATCATTGATAACAGACGGATAATGCATAGTTAATAGTTATTTGAATTCAAACAAATTTAATGATATTTATATTTGATAAATTTTACTTGAAATCTTCACGACAAATCTGACACGGTATTATAGGGCAAGGGATTAATGAAACTTTTATGAGATAATGACAGTTTTAGACTGTCTTACGACAGTGATACTTTCTACCTAAGAGCGACATCATTAACGATGATTTCCTTATATGCAAATATTTTTGCACTGAAGATCCAGTTTCACTATCGTTTTCACTAGAACGAATGTTTTTCTTGCGACCGGATCTCTGGCAAATGTTATCGCGCATAGGAAAAGGAATATGAACAAGCTTCCGTTGTTTATTCGCAGCTATTTTGATTACTGACGCAATCCTGATTTCATAAATTATTCGTCGTAAATTCTGTTTGTAGTGAATAATTAGTCATTTAGAGGCTCAAGAATTATCGGAGGAAATATATTTTCACGAAAAAATAATTTCGTATCAGTATCATTCATTATATATTCTGATCGCTTATAAATATGTATGGACTGCGGTGTAACATTCAAAGACTTTATTCTGTTTGATTGTTAATTAATTCCGTTGCTGAACAATACTGTTTTGAAACACTTGAGTCATTGGAAAAATCATTGAGAAAACGTGAAAATAAATTATTTCTTTTATTTGTATCCAACTTTCAAATTGGAATTCGGTCAATGGATCAATCAAAATATACTCAGCTGTGCATATTACGAATATTTAATAGTCTTATCGTGCATAGATCTTTACTGTTGCTACATGCTTGGCGGCGTCAACAGATAAACTTTAAACTTGGAATTGCAGCTGAATCATAACAGTGGTCGATACAGACGCGTGTTATGAACGTATGTTAACAATTTCGCGGAAACTCGTTGACTTACTTCATTACTTAGCCATTGCTATATTTAACAAACCGTTACTGACGGAAGTATCTTTTAATCAGTGTAACTCATCAGCTTCGCTTAAGAGAACGCGAGAAACTAAACAGAATAAAATTCACCTGACTTTTCACTTTCTGCGATTAAAATTTTAATAAGCACTATTTATTTGAATAACAAACGAACGACTCGCGGGTTTCGTTTTCGTCTGTGAAGGGAGCAACTAAACGCGCTCAAAAACACTGTACTTGAATTTTATAATATTTAGTAACCAGTAACTAGTCAGCGAGATCTTGTGAATATTTATAACCTGTTTTAAATATTCGCACGTTTAAAATATTACGATCACTCCGAGCAGAATACAGAAGCAGAATACGTTGGATTAAAGGTAACAGTAAACCACGCTATAAGAACACTGAAATTTAATTTTCAAATATTTAACATCCAGTAATCGGTATGTGAGATATCGTGAGAATATTCAATTACTTTAAACCTTTTATCATTAATAATTTATTAGGAAAGGACAAAATTTTTATGCTTATTTTACGTCTACGTTTACTTCAAAAGTTAACGATTGACAACAGAAAAGTAATATATAATTTGTATTTAAACAAATAAATAACACAATTCCTCAAATTTAATTTAAAATTTTCGTCACGAGTCTGACACGACATTGTAGATCGAGAGATTAAATATTCACGAACGCGTTTAGAATATTACGATTACCCCGAGCGAAATACAAGAGCATAACACGTTGCATCGAAGGTAACAATGGAACACGCTGAAGAACACTGAATTCCATTTTTCAAATATTTAACAAACGGTAACTACTATGTGAGATCTTCTGAATTTACATTCCGTTTTATACATTCACAGACGCATTTACATTATTACGATTACCCCGAGCGGAATACAGAAGCAGGAGTCGTTGCATCGAAGGCTATAAAAAAGCGGAATTGCTTAAGCACGTTGAGGCAAGCGTCTCAACCTGAATGGATCGGCCAGTGAGAAAATTCCGAAGGACGTGCTGGACATACTCGGGATAATATCTCGTGGAACATCATCGCGGAAACGAACACTTTTATCTCCCGGCGAAGAAGAATCGCACGAAGCGGGCCGTGTGTAATCTGTGCCACGCCGTTTTTATCATCAATGGAACACAATCGAGAATGAGAGAGTCACGGGGAAACGGTTCGCCACTGCACGGCCACGAAATAATCCGTTGCTGACTCGCGATGGGTTGATTTGTAGCTTCCACGGGAGACTTTCTGCGTTTATGCTCCGGCACGGTAATGATCGTTACCGTTAGCGGCCGCGTATCAGGTGTTCAAACGACGAGATTCACAGAAGCACCGTTCGATTTCGTGTTTGTCAATAGACCGCATTATTCGCGCAGGATCCCCGAGACCCAGACAGGAGTACTATAGCCATTCCCGTGTAAAGGAAATTGATTCGAAATTACCCTAAGCTGAATAAAATAAAATTAATTTGAGCTATGAAACTGAAACGAAGTGAAACCGATCCGAAATAACAGAAGAACTAAAAAGAGCTTGACTAAAATAGACTGTTACGATGAAACTAGGAGAATAAAGCTATGGTAATAAAATGGAAGACATCGAAAGTCTATCTATAAAATAATGCTAATCACAGGTATCGATCAATGAAGTTTCGCGCGAATTTCAATTCATTCGAGTTTTCATTTCTATAGATCATTTAACGAGAAGTGAAATGAACCAAAAATTTAATCGTTCTAATAAAGGAATGAAATCTTTGTTTGCGTAACACGATCTAGCTGGGTTCGACAAGTTTATTATGAATACAAGAAATCGATACCTCGGTTATCAACGTTTGTTTACTTGGCAATAACTATCAGAGAATGCAAAACCGTGCAACGCTGTGTGAGAAAATTGTATTCACGACCCGCACGCCGGCGAGCGACATCTCACGCGAGCGATATGGATCCCACTTATGGAATTCTGAACGGCAATTAAGAGATTTCCTTAATTAACGGCCAACACCGGGCCGCGGTCAGTTACTCGCGGGTAAGGACGACTATTGAATTAGTACCGCTGCTTGGTTATGCTCCGTAAAGTGCAACGTTAAGAAAATAGGAGATAACGGGGGCCAACGAGCAAGGAAATAATTAGCTGAAATCCATGCGATTGCTCGGTTAAATTGCCGTCACTTATGTATCGGGGGATTGCTCCTAATAACAGGTTTCAGCTAAGAGTTCGCAGGATTTTTATATCCTTATTACTGTTTTAATAAGAGCCACTTCCAACGGAATGACACGCGATATCCTTCGGATAAGCTGCACGGAACACGGTGAACGTCAAACCCTCGGGAAATATTATATCAATCTACGGTAGCATGACATTTCCGTAAATAATCATGCCGGTTCAAAGGGTTCCCGTCTCTTCTTGGCATTTATACCTATAATCGTAACTTTCGGTGTAATTTACACATACGCGAAACTCTGAGCGATTTATATGATTAATGTATAAACGATTTAGATACAACGTACGATGGAAACATTGGGAATGTAAAGATCGTTACGATTTAAACAAAAAATTAGGATGTAGAATTAACGAAATCTGATTCGAGCAAGGTTTTTTGTGCATTTATGAAAATGCTAAAGGATTAGCTAAAGGGGAAGCGTACTGAGACTAATTAAATTTGCCAGTTATTTTATTGACACTAGGCTCGTATAACGCGTCAATTTGACGTATATTGAATTTTATAAAAATTATTTAGGAAATGTGCAGGCCAAATTTTAATTGATGCAATTGCACGAATGTGCAGCCTAATGCTCTATTTTTAACCCTCTGATTTCCAAGATTGAAATCAACGAACATAAATCTTTTCAAGGACAACAGAATAAACTGTACAATGTACGTTCGTAAAGCTAGTATTAATATTTTAAACTTCAGAAAGATTTAGAAATTAAGAAATTACTTAATTAAGTATTCTGTTGATAATACAATATGTATCCTATTAGAAAAATGGCAAATGATTTCTGAAACTCTCAAATTAACGCAATCGACGTGTCCCCGCCATTTTTCCGGTCTCCGTTTGTCAAGATGGCGGCGATCGTCGGCTTCGTTCGCTTCCGAATAACACACTATATGCTTCCATACTTCAATCGGCAGTGTCGAAACGAACAAAGGCAACGTCGAAATTACATAGAAATCGTCGTGCACGGCTCCTCGCGTTTCTTATGCAACTGCGAGGAGTGAAAATGCATCGACGTAAAGCGAGACAAGCGCAGGCGCATCGGTGCGTTCCGATTCGCTTGAGGAAAATCCATCGCGCAATGGTCCAGATCAAAAAACCGAACCGACGAAAAAAGCGAAAAATTGTAGATAAAAGAATGCAAGTTTTATGCACTATACGCGTTACTTACATGAATAATAATCTCTGGTATCATATTCATCCGCAAGGAAATATAGACACATCCTACATCGGTAATTAACGAATTTTCTAAATACAAACTAGCAATTCTATCGATTTGATTCTGATGACGTTCAATTTAGAATATACAAATTCATGGAAAATAGAATTCTTATCAAAATCATGATTTAAACATTTGTTCTTCTTAATACGGCAATCACCACTGTGAGCTGTATACCGGGTGATACAAAATTTTCTACAGGTCATACTAGTCCCTCTGTCCACCTTGTACACGTCTGTTCATTTTTCAAAGGATAATTAAATCGATCATAATTGGTTGCGCGTTCGAAACCTGCAACACATAAAGATGCTCCGACTCGATTCCGTTCTATCTTCGCGAATTAACGCGTGCAACGTGTGTATTTAATGGACTTTCGTAGCGAGACGGGATTTGAGTTTTATCTGGGAAGAAGAAGAAGGAGAAGAAGAGAAGGAAGAAAAAAAAAGAAAAACAAAGTGAGAGGAAGACTAGATGCAAGACAATGTGCTCGGTCATGCTTCGTAGCTGGAAGAGCATAGAGAACGCGTGTATTAGACGAAACCGGTGGTTTTTCAGCGCGAGTATCGGTTATTACAGACCAAACCGACTTAATGGGCAACAACGAAATTAATTATCCTCCAATGTGTCGACGAGGAAGAGGTTTTGTTGGTATCGCGGGTGGCTGCAGCGGGAATCGTTTTATATCGGCCGAGCATCGTGCGCCCAATTGAGAAATACTCTGGGATATAATAGCTCTGCCCACGAGCCTCATAAATTACGGGGGTCGTCAATTAATAATAAGTAATGGCCGACGGAATCGGGGGAACGGCCGTTTATATAACGATATTCCATGAAAAATGAACGGTTCTTCTTCAAAATGATCCCGCGCTGGTTCATTAGCGCGATAATTGGCTCGGTAATCGTGTCATGCATCTGATTGAATCGTACGACACGATACTGTTGTGTATCTTAATATTCGCGGTTTTATGTAATCCTGTCAATCGATTGTGCATGGACAATAAAATTCAAATGTTACAAAAATTCGATGTTACTAGAGTAACGAATGGTAGTTTAGTTAATTTTTGTAAAGATAGCCGATTATGTAACTTTAGTTTTCTTTCGATTATAAAGATATTTGTCTAGGTAAGCCGTGTAGAAATGAAACCGTTAGCGATTTTATTTTGCGAAGAATATTTGAGGCTTCAAATCCTCCTCGTCCCGAGATACTGAATATTTCTACTGGACACTTGTCGTGAAAACATAATCACTATCCTTGTCGCATCGAATAATCACAGGCCGAAGGGAATACATACGGACGTCTTAATTGGTATTGTGATACGAGCAGAAGGCTTTCTTGTAGACACGTTGCCCCCAGCTGTAATGTCGTGTCATTAATTTCGTCGCTATAGTTTGGCCCATAATATGTACCTGTCCTCGTTAAGTATGCGTAAAGAGTGCGTGGGTCGTGTACCGGCTAAAGCGTCCCGCGCATGACAATCAGCGTGTAAGGCGAGCTTAATGGGTTCGCGCAACCCGTTTAAATCGACTTCCACGTCCACGTGAACTTCGACGTTTCGACGAATCCACGAATGGGGAAATTTCTGTCTCTTTCATTCGAGAAAGCAACTGAATATTCTCAACTAATTAATATTAAGATAGATAAGAAAAAAATATATATTTCAAGATAATAGATATTCTCAATTAATTAATATTATTCGTTGATGGATTTTATAAGCGTTCTTTATAACAGAACTTATTCATTTTCTAATATTCCACATAGAATGCTAATTTCCATTAAAATGCACCGGAATTTGTCGACTCTATAAGAAGTATTCATATCGTATGGCAAAATGATTTAAAACACCTTTTCTAACACTAGATTTACAGACGTTTATTCTAGACCTTTCTATTGTTCATTAAGAAATATATATCCGTTCATATAGATCGCGGAAATTACTTTAAAACCATTGCACGAATCAAAATAGATTCAAATTGTAACCAAATAATGTTTAAAAAATTCAATATCCGTCAAATTTATGGGTTTCGAAAATCTAGTGTTAAAGTTATGCTTGTTTCCGACGACAGATTGAAACGCGTACGATCCCTCGAGGTGTGCTAGCGGCGATCGCTCGGCCTCTCGGCCAACAAGAAATTCCGTTACAGTGGATGCCGTGCGTCCATTGCGAGCTGTCGCTTCCGTTTCAGGTTTGATGTGCCCACGTACGAAATGTGTCCCATCGCCGAAATTGGTTGCACGTATTTCCGTTGCATTCAAAGCCGGCCCGTATTACTTCGCCGCAGCAATTATCCGCACGCATCTTCGGCGAGCCAGCTCGGTTATGGTTTTCTGACACCTTGCACCGATCAGTGTATGTTTGCCACCCTCTTTTTCGCCTTCATGTTCACACAATCTGCCTTTCCTTTATGCCCCAATGAATAGAAGTTTAAGACGCTCCGAATGCTACTGCTACGAAGATTCCATACTGCAGTTATATTAAATTTATTATTTAATTTCTTGTGAAACGTAACTGCTTACTTCTAAACACTTGCGCTGCTGTTTGACGATGCATTTCTTAAGTGTAATGTTTATCGTGAAACCCCAACATTCTTAAAATTTGAATTTATACAATTTTAACAATTCTTCCATGTCACTCGAACTTGGCTGGTGCAATGTTTGAAACATATTTAAAAATTAGTCCTCTCTATGATATATCGAACGAATTAGATTGATTCTATAGAAGATGTTAACCTATCAATTTCCATTGCACTAAACAAAATCGTTTCAACGAGTATAGAATTTTACTGATTGCCCACAGTCGAAGTATCGCGCCATTGTATGCATTCGAAATCGGCACAGGAACATCAACGCAGCGGCTCCATTTCGCGCACGCTTCCGCGATCGCCATTTTCTCGATCGCGGTTCGTTCCCGTGGCTCGCGTTCTTTTCATTCTGAGAAACCTTCGGGACGTGGGAAGCGAAAGGCAGGGGCTTCGAGGTATGTTGCACATGTGCCAAGAAATGGGTGGCGCCCGGCCATGTGGCTAGAAGAGGATCGATAGTGTGCTCCGAACACCTTCCCGAATAATCGGAAAACGTTGTCCGCGTGAGAGGGAAAGATGAAAGGAGAGAAACAGGGAAAAATAGAAACAGAGAAAAATGAGGAAGAGAGAATCAGGAAAGGAGAAACAAGAAAAGGAAGACAAGAGACAGACAGGAAAAAGAAAAGGAGAAAAAGCGATTGAAGAAAAAAGAAAGAAAAGAGAGAACATAGACAGACAATAAAAGAAGAAAGAGGAAGAGAGAATGAGGAAAAGAGGAAAAGAGAAAGGGAGGAGAATAGAAAGACAGTAAAAGAGAAAAGCAGAAAGAGAGATTGAGGAAAATAGAAAAAGAGGAGAAGAGAGAAGAGGAAAATGCGTGTCACGGAAAATAAATCGGCGACAATTGGGTTCGAATTCGCTGGTGATTGTAAGTTACACGTCCATTGTCCGGCGACGTCGCCAATTAACATTTTTCCACGGCGACACGCTCGGCGAATCGGATTTTCAGGGTTTAATGATTCCGTTCTACCTGGCCTCGAATCGTGTTCAGAATTTTTCCCGTTCGGCCGCTCGCGTTCCACTCCCAGTTTCTTCTCCCCTTTTTTTTTTCATTTTCTTCTTCAGTTCTGTCGTTGCACGCGTTCGGCCGACTTCCCATTGCTGGGACAGCGGCAGCCTGTTGCTTCTCGCCACTCGCACTTCAGCTCGCTTCCCACACGAAATGTGAGCGCGTGCATGGGTGCATTCTTACACGCTCGCGGCCAGCGTGATGCAAGATTCCCGCTGAAAAAACGTTTTTTCCTCTCGCGGTCTACCGTTCTTCGCGATTTTTCTATTTAGAATATCTGCTCGACGATACGGTACAGTTTCTCTTTTTCAGAGAGCCAGGTGAATGTAACCGTACTTGGATGATAACTTCGATGTTCAAAGATTTATAGATCGCGGAATTTATCGAATCCTTTTTCATTTTCAACACTGTCCCGTCTCTTCGATCATGCCTATATTTTAACTTAAAAATGAACCTATTTTGAATGAAAACTGAGAACTCCTGGTTTTATGTATTACTGGTAACAATACTTGGAACGTGATAATCATTCAAACTGAAGTCTTTGCTTCCGAATTCCTTTTTTTTGAACAAAGTACCACTTTAGAAATATTCTAATGCACAAGACACAATTTTAAGTTTGAAGTAAGTAATCTTGTGTCAATGTACTACTGCTACCAAGCCTATTATCTTATTCTGCTATCTCAAAAGAAACTTCAAAATCTTATTCAGAAAAGAAACACAAGACACGGCAAGGCGGCTTAGGAAAAGCGGCGAGCAGTTTCCTTCTGCAAAAATGCTCTTCCGCCTCATTTGAAGCGGCACACCGCTAGGCACGCTAATTGGTTCTTTCCTTGGAATGGGATAATAATTCTCATGCCGGCTTTCCATCGGTGCTTGCCTGCGTTTCCCGTAGACCGGCGTCTCGCGGACCACTTTGCATGGCGGTCTTCAAGGATTTTCCTGATGCCTTTATCCGGAAGCTATTTTTCATTCTACAGCCGCCTACTTCGTTCCATGTGAAGATAATTCATTACGGAGCACATTTTCCCGACGATAATAATGCAGGTGCTTCGGATTAATTTAAACTTTACTAAGAATAGAACAAGTTCACGGATTTCTCTGTACGCAATTGGAACACGAGGAAGTATAGTGTGTTTTTCAACAGAACTGTGACTTAAATGTTATCAATATGGAGTGATTATGATGAAATGAGTATCAGTATAAAAGAAACTAAACAGTTTATAAAATTGTATCATAATTTTGCTACTTATATTGAACACTAGAGAATTCTAATTGTCATAAATTTATGATATTTGAAGTATAAATTAAACAGGTCGATCTTCAAATTCTTCGAAATATTAGAACACAGTTCGTTGTGAAATTAAAACATTAACACGTTAAGCGCCTCGAAAATCTTGAGCGTTTCTCCATAGAGTTTTTGCTTTGTAGCAAAGGAAAGTAGAAACAATTATTAATTATTTAGAGTTACAATGTTTGCATTGCACTATTATCTACTTAGTTGCGATTGTTTTCTGATCATGCAGAAGCGTCAGTCACCAGCGACTGGTATGCCGCTTAACGTGTTAATACACTGCCATGAAAAAGGAAAATCCAAATGTGTCACCCAAGTGGAAAGGATTATCATGCACGAGTAACAGTTCCGAATCACGATGTTTGTATACGCAATATTTGGGAAACGTGAGGCAGCTTCTTAGAACTTGTGGTACCCACATAATTAAACGTCATTAGAACCTGTTAACGCTGTAACGACGGCCGACTTAAGTGAGTACTGACGACCGCTACGAAAAAACGTGAGAGCCCCGCCGTGATTCCATAGGGAAATAAATTATCCCGGCGTTATCCGGGATGAAAAAAAGGAGAAGAAAAAGGAAAGGGGCAAGCTTGCCTCGTACTACAAAAGCAAACTGGTAGAATGTTGAAGAAGGGCGCAGTACTTCACACATGTCAACATTGTCGTTCCCCAGAAAGGCGCGTGACCCGTAACTGATTGGTGTCACGCATGGTTACCCCGTGGCATTTCGTCTGCATTGTGCGCGTCTATAAACGCGCGGCGAATTTCTCGTTCACCGTCTGTACTACGCCAACTACGTTCGCCAAGGAAACCGCGTAAGTCTGCCGGGCCTTTAAGAACGATGATAACTGTTCGCAAACCTCCTTTCAACGAAGGTTTAGCATTTTCTTTGAATCGCAGGCGCATTGTCCTTTCACAAGAGCGTAAGTAGAAACGTGATTTCATAATAAAACATTCACGCAAGTGAAGAATTTCCTAGAAAGACTTAAGGAAATAGAAGTTGAATGGGAGAACAGTTTCTTCTGTTACGAATTTTAATAGGTTGAACACGGAATAACTAATGTTTTCGTACAACAGTCGCCAGTGTTTACTACATGAATGCGCAAAATCTACAATCTAGCGATCAGAACACAAACGGTATTAACCCCTTGCCTTACAATAACGTGTCAGACTCGTGGTGAAGGTTTTACACAGAATTTAACAAACATAAATATTACTCAATTTTATGCGAGTACAAATTGAATATTATTCTTCTGTTTTTAATTATTATAGTTTAAAGTAAACATAGACATATAATATGCCCAGCGATTTTGTCCTTTTTTAATAAATTATTAATAATAAAGTAGGTGTATCCAATCACAATTGAAGAAGAAGTAGCAGGGCAAGGGGTTAAATTACTAGATATTTATTCATCGCATAGGAACTATGAAAATCATAAAAACCATGAGAACTATCGAATCCGATGTGAAAACTCGATGACGGAACAATCACGTTCCAGTCCCATTTGATCCACGTTCCAGTCCCACCAAATAAAAACGATAAACGTCTCCGAGAAACGGCATTAACTAAATGAAAGGCTGCCTCCAGGTCTGCCGTATAATTTCGGGAGTGATGGCGGTGGAGGGCGGACGAAAGGGCAGGATCGAGGAGAAGGTCAGGATCGTTCCCGGGTCTAGACTTCCACGAAGTCTCGGGCCGTGGTACGCCATCTTCGCGGCAGTCCCGGTTGGCGGAGCACAAAACAACCTCCACGTTCGCCGACGTTCGTCTAACCATCTCGCTCGAATAACGGAAAACGGTATCGGGGAGCGAGCGCTGGAATTATCGGTCGTCCTCGCCACTGGAGGAAAAGAACTAAATTGATGAGAAGAAAAAGGAAAAGAAAGGAGCAAAGACGGAAAATAAAAGGAGAATTTCTTGCACGCTACACGCTCGGGGATAACGATCGATTGTCCCTGGGTTGCAACGGCGGAGAAACGTGTCCATTGTGCCGAGTTTTCTTGTCGCTCTGCAACCCGCGGGGCGGGGAAAGAGAGATACGCGAGGACCGCGAGTGAAATCGACTTCGCGCGCGCGGCCATTGTTGCGGGCACCGTGGACGGAGAGTTGAAGATGAGCCGCGATATAAAATGGATTGTTGTTCCGGAGACATCAACATATTCCAGTGGCTATAATTTTGACGATCGATATATCGTGCTGTATGCGAAGGAATGTAAATTACTTTTTCGTATGTTTATAATCAGAAAGTGTAACGCATGGTGTGACATGAAGTAAATTCAAGAGATTTTTTTTCTTAAACATTTCATAAAGAAGATAGATTGTATTTGATAGGATATTGCGATTATGAAAACTGGTAGCGGACTTGTAGCCAACTTGTTGAAGCATGGAAATATTTATAAAACAGAATATACAAACTTATCGTTAGGGGAAGATAGTGTATTACGAAAATAATTATTTCAATGAATAAAATCGTTGATTTTTTGGACAAGTTTTTGAATGTAGGCATGTGTTTAACTTTTATTCTTAGAAATCGTTTGAACTCTTGTAGTTGCACAATGCATCGTCTTGTTTACATCGTTGGCTACGTTTTTCTTTGTGTCTTGTTGATCAAGTATTTTATTCTTTCCTGATTACGTGAAGACCCACGGAGACGTGTAACGTGGGATTTTATGGGGAACTATTAACCCTACGATATTCGTGACTATAATTCAGCTGGGTGTTCGCTGCGGGAGTTTTTAATTAAGAAACGTGCAACCGTGTTGCACGTGTTGCTTGTCGCAAGCGTGAGTAATTAGTAAGCTATGTAAAAATTAGATATGGTTGCTGGAAAATGTTGGGACATTAAATTAATGAACAGCTTCTGACAACTACATTAAATATTTAATATAAAACATAGCTAGTTAAGGGATGCGGTAAGACTTTTGGTCACTTACATCCTTTTCATTTCTTTGAACTTCAAGAAAATTAAAGAAAATTGAAGCTGAACGATTGGAGGTGTACGGAAGTGTGCTACTAACTTAAAGAGGGCCTAAAAAATCCTATAAACATTAATCATACAGTATAATCTAATTCAAGGAGCATTTAATGCAACAGATATTATCCCCTAAGCCCAAAAATAAGCGATAAAGAGTAACTGATAATTAATTCAAAATATGAGGTGCTCGTATTTCCCTGACTTTCACTGGATTCTTCTGAAACAACGTTCTACACTTTCGTTAACCGCGAAGCCTGCCATGGAAGTATGCACGCACTTTCTATCCATTCATCGCACTTCGCCCGGTATTCCGTCCGAATTCTTCCGCCACGCTGGTCGGCGGATCAAAATGAGACTAGGCGTGCTTTCATTTGCAGTCCACCTGTTGCTCCGAGGCCGAAGGTCTGCGAGCAGCGGCAAGGCTGCCGGTAGTTAAAAGAGAAATACGAGCGACATGGCTGCGCCCTCGGTGTACGCTTGACGAATTCTCACTGCTGCGCTGTCCAACTCGAACTTCACTCAGAACCATGCAGACACCATTTTTCTAATATGACACGATTGCTTAACATTTTTATTTCCGTTTAATGTCTTTAATTATGATTTTAACAATGAGTTTCTTCAAGAAAAGGAATGAAACTTTTGTGTCAACAATATTTTTCAAAAACAGAGATGAATGAAAACATTGATTATTTGTAAAATAAGACACAGAACTTGGTGTTTAATAAATAGTCAATATTTCTTTACACCAAATCTTTTCCCTATATTAAAGTAAAAAAATAAAAGTTCAACATTGTGTTTTCTTTTATTAGACCTTTGAAATGAACCTCAACAGAGATTTCCAATTATGTCTAATTCAATAAGAAATATTGTAAAGGTAAGCATATCAGTAATGGATCTGGTATCAGTAGTTGACCACTTCTCAAGAAAGATGTTCAAAAATGTCTAGAAAATTTGGATAATATATAATTCAAACAGTATTTTCACGCATAGAGTTCCCCTACTAAATAAAGGAGCAAACGTTTACTATTATTCACACAGAAGATTGTTTTTAACCGGTCAACTACTGGTGCTTTTACCTTATATTCATTAAACACGAAGCTGTCAAAAGCATTCCCACGTGGGGGATGCAATTCTTTGTTTCGACTTACAGTATTGAACTTTTAAGTGCGAACAAAGAATCCCCCACATGCGACCGACACGGAGATCGAACCATTAACACGACGAACAAAGGAAACAGCAGAGAAAGTCAGGTGATCGGTTGTGTTAGCAGCAGTTCTTATCCGCCGATAGAATGCCAGGACGCCCACCATTACGGTCGAGACACGGGTTATCAGTCAGGATTGATTCCGGTTATCGTGGGTGGCCATCGAACGTATCGATCGGCGTGTCGACTCGTTCACGATCCTCTGATCGATCGGGAACGGCCGCGCACACGGAAGTGGGGTCGCTTAATGTACTGCCTAATTAATTGGACTTGATAAATTACCCTGTCTTTTTCCGCAGCGCGGCGTTGGCAACCTGACTCCCCACCTATTGCGCTAATCAAGTTAGCCAATTAGGGGAAGGTGAATTATCGCCGGATCGTTTAAATCAATTTCACCGGGCGAGGGATGAGCACCTGCTTGCAGATTGGACTGATTTAATTACACTCAACTCGGCTAGATTGATAGATACCGCTTATCACGCCCATGGTAAATTACGAAGAAGCTCCGAGGTTAATGTGTTTTTGGGGATTCGTAACAGATGCGAGGTGCGGAACAGCTTGGGATCGTGAGCCTTGACCTACAGCAACTAGGGGTGAATACGCGACACGTAACCTGTGGTAAGTCGACCCATCTTTTGGGGGTTTAGGGCTGCATCGAGGTTCCAGTGGGCCCTAGGTATTCCTGAATTTGATAATTACGTATTTGTAAGGATTTCAGTATAATAATTACAGTTTCTCTTTCGTTTTGCAAAATGTAAGTTACTATCATACTTGACCGGAAATATATGTTGAATCCCTAATGGCTACAGCTGCTTTATTATTAATGATTCATCAGAAAAAGGATATTCATTAAATGTGTACGTTTTCCTTAAAAATTAAATATTGACGGAACTATACCGAAAGTAATAACAAGGAATGATACAAATCTACATTCTTAAAGACAAACTTGAAGACACTAGATTCGATTTCCTTCTTTCTCTTTGAGTACAGAGATGAGACGACAAACAGAAATGTCCATGTACACTTTTTATAATTGGAAATAGGAATCACGTTTCGTTTTTCTTTTCAGTCCTTTGAAAATTGTTTATAAATCTTGTTTTCATAGTGCCCGAAGTGTCTATTGGATAGGTCGGCCCTGCGCGGTCCGCAGTAGAGGCAGTGGTTCATCACCTGCTCATCACCGAGCGTGGGATGATGCGCCGTTCCAGGTAAAAGGCGTCCACAGAGAGATCGAATGAAAAGGGAAACCCTCGGCATAACACGGGTACCGTCCATTATTAATGAATCGTGCGAAGGTGGAGATCGTGCATCGACGGCCATGACGGTGTACATCGATCCTGGCAGACGCTTGCCTTATGGACCGCAGCGCTTCACGAGACACTCGAATCCTCGGCACAGCCATTCCTTTTCTAGGTTGGCCAGGTTCTAACTCGACATCTGCGCGATTTTTCAGTTCGATTAGCTATCATCTGGGTCGAGTGACGCCAGTTGTACTCGACAGTTTCCGATTCCCAAACATCGCACTGCCTGTTGATCCTACTTGACAGTTGGGGCGATTGCAAAGTGTCAACGATGAGATCTCCAAAGATCCGATCTGATTTGGATATTCGTTGTAACCGGAGAATTTCTACTTTTCGCGCAATTTGAATAGCTGCGAATCGTAGCTAGCGATTTTACACATTTCAAAGCTTTTTCTTGCGAATGCAGGGATTCATATCGAACCGTGTCAAGAATATTCAAGTTGAACTTCTGCAACTGAACTCTTGTTTACGTATAAATAATTCCAAGAAACATGCACATAAAGCAATCCCTGTATACCCAGAATAAAGACACCAATCAGAACCAAATGGTCAAACTCCAGACTCTGAAGGCTCAAAACAACTTCACCCCATAGTTATACATTATAACCCCAAAACAACATGACAATACATCAGTACCAATTCAAATCGAAAGAACAACACAAGTAGCCAATCCACGAACCAAAGCTGCATCTCCAATCTAGCAAGCAGTGCATCGAAGTTACCAAAAAGCCAAGAGGAAGCCGTTGAGTCTAGGCAGCAATTAATCAGCGCCACGTAAGTCGGAAGCGGGTGGTGTTAATAACGAGACGAGGAAACGAGGAAGTGACCGTAAAGGACGTCGAGGGTCGAGCTTGCAGCTTGCGTTTTTCTCAGAGGCCGGGACGCGTCGTAAACTTTCCTTAAAACATCGGGAAGAAGCTGGCCAGCTGCCGTTGTCCGCGAGAGGCGAGAGAGGAGCCTGTGAAACGGAGGGAGCGAAATCCTTAGAACAGGACGTGGCTCCTCTCGTACGAGAAGGCCTCGCTTCCGGGTGCGCCTGTGTATTAGATATTCATGCGCGTTTCCTACAGGGGCACCTGGTGCCTTTTTCTTCGTCCGAGACGGCATGGGGAGGTGGAAGGGAACCAATTTTTTTTTTAAGAACGCCGTCGCCAGCGCTAACAACCTGCTCGACACCCACCAACGATTCCTGCGCGCTCTACCCGTTCCGTTCCGTCCCTGATCCGCGCGTATCTACTACGTGGACGTAAGGAAAGTTGCGATACTGGTTGAAGCAGCGGCGAGGAGGGAGGAGGGCGTGCGCGCTGATACGTGCCCGGTAATCAACGTCGACTCGTGGGAAAGGACAATGTTGGAAATAGACGAATCTTTGAAGGGAACGGGAAAGAGGATATTGTTCTCGGGATTCTTTTACATTGAAAAATTTGTTGCTTTTTATTTGGTATTGTTTCTGTGGGTGGAATGAAGTCGATGTTGAACTTTGGAGTGCGGGGTTTAATCTATAGATTAAGGATGATTTATAGATTAAATGAGATCCTTTCTGTGTTCGTTTTCAGTACTGATTCTTGGTTTGATTCTTGGAATAAGGCGGACGACTTATTAAACCTTTTTTAATGTAAATGACTTGAATTGACAGTGTGCTATCTTAGTAGATAAACTTTGATATTCTGTTTATAGATTTTCAGTTTAAGATAAGGATTTTAAAGGACAATTTCCTGCGATAATTTTACAGAGTTTCGAAGATCAAAGCGATCGCTTCGAACGTGAGCAATTGAAATGCCGATAATTCAAGATTTCTGCTGCACAATTTAATCCGACCGCTTTGTATTGCGATCGATAAGAATAGAAACGGTGTTGCGTTTCAGTGCTCAGTTTGTCGATACTTCAAACTGCGCAAAGTCGAGCTGCATACGACAGGTAAATTGATACATCAATAAGAATCGGTCAATGAATCACGATTATGAATGAACGAGAACCTTTCACGTGAACGTAACGTAACGGTATGTCTGTAAAATGATTCTCGAAGAAGCATTCGATTGTACAGAAGGAAATATGTTCTCCGAAGAAACTCGCAGGATCAAGAAAAACTTTCCATCCACGGAATCACCTGAAACCTAGGAGAAAGGTATGTTCTCATGATAGACGGTGTGTTGTGTAAATTGTCCTAACCTAACCCGGTCGCTAGACCTACACGAATGTTTACGGAACTAGAGTGCCCTTTCACTTCGTTCCCCGCTTTTCTCTGAAGAGGACACACCGAAGATGCTGCGGACCTTTTTGACTGTGTACGCGCCCTTTGTGTTCTGCATCGATAGACCACCACTTAGCCGGTAAGAAGCTGCCGTTCGTGGGGACTTTCAGAGGGCTGCTCAGAAATGATTCTGAGAAATGCTAGGAATTCCAGGGTGGTTGCAGGAAACCTCCAAAAAAGAGGCTCCACTCTTTCAGAAGAATAATACGTCTGACGTCACCATTTTTGTAACTTGAATTGAACATGTTCATGACTGATAAGAAGATGATTACTGATAAATTAATCGAGTTGGTTTGGATACTATCAATTCTTAACGCGTGCAACTCATTTTTTTTAGATACTAAGAATGAGATTTAGCAATGACGAAGCTGCAAAGGTTGCATTGAAAGGGTTCTGTGGAGTCTTGGGAAACTGTAAACTGTATTATGGATTTTATTAACACATTTACAAACTATGATATACATTTTACTAATATGTTAAATATTTATAATTGGGTGACTATTGATAAATCGATGGAATTAGTATAAATATTTACTTCCAATGCATGCAACTCAGTTATAGACGCTGGAAATGAATTCTGGCATCGAGAGGGCAAAGAAACTAGCAGCCGAAGAGTCCCGTTGTATCCTGGGAAACAGCGAAACGTTGCACAGAAGCTACCGGGGTTCAACTTGACGGAAAAACGACATTTTGTACCCACGCAACAAACAATAAACTGCTTCAATCTCCGGGCGACGTGTTTACGTCGACGCAAATGGAAAATGAATCTGCCAAGGCGGGTGTTATTCCAGCGGAATAAATCCAGCCTATCTGCGATCACGTGTCACGACACTCCCGTCTTTTGATAGATCGAGAAATTAAGCTGATACGCTCGCTAACGAACCCGCTTCCCTCGCTGGCGAGCTTCAAACGTCGAAGAGAGAGGGTGGCGCGGGCCGTTGATTAAAATATTTTTCCCAGCCAACACCACAAAACCTGGTACAAAAGGTACAACCCGCGTGCACCGTTCGTTTTGTTGCAAGGCGCAAACCGCCACTGCTTTATTTGTAAACACTTATCCGAAAATGGATCCGTGTAAATATCAGTGCGTCGAGATGCACTTTTGATTTTAATATATACCTATACTTGAACAATATCAAAGCAAAGATTATATTGTCAAAATATTACGATGTTAATAGAAAAATTTCATGTATAATACTAATAAATTATTCCAAAATAATTACTTTTTTTATGTTCAAACAGTGAGAATTGTTTCAGTGGCAATTTCTTCTAGATATTAATAAATGCATTACAAAACCACCAATTGTTTTCTTATAAATCATAAGAATTACTAAAGAAATGATCCAAAAAGGAAATACATATTCTCTACTACATCGATCCTTGCGAAGGAAATCGTAATAATCAATTTTCGAATGTATGCGTACATACGACCCGTTAACGGATCAAGGGAAGAAAATTAGATTCATCCAGTAATCTTTTCGATCTAAAGTATTTTTATCTAAAGGGACTATCTGGGCCCAACAGAGCGGGACGCGCCTATAATTCAGCAGGAATGCGCTACATTTTTATACGGATCTCTTCACGACGTAATTTTCTCGTGATTCGACACGCGTCCTGGAAACTGGACGATGAGCAGGCAACATGGTAACAGGAGGTGCGCCCTGGTCACCGGTTATTAGAATACCAACCCAAGGCAGCGCGACGGGATCTCCTTTTTCCTATTTACGTTAATACGATGAGCGAGTCATGTCCGTGTGCACGCACACCGTCCAAATAATTATTCGCGAAATCGCTGTACCACCGTCGGACATGGTGGTAACATTACACCGGTAACAACCAGGTAAGAGAGCGCCACGGAGGATGCATTCTTAGTAGCCGAACGTTTACGGCGCGTAAGTACTATTAGCGTCGAGCGATCAGTTGCCAGCTGCGTCCATTATTGGGGATCGCGACAGGACGAGCGAAGAATTCCGCGAAACGGTTTCCCGAAAAATATTGAATTACGCCGGCCGAAGGAGCGTTATTACCGCGCGGAATGCGAATCGTATGGTAATATTATCTTTCGAAAGGTATCGCGTTAAATATCAGTCTTTAACCCTTTGCACTAGGAACTCCTTTTCACTTATATTACCAGCAACTCGAAGCAATTTGGATGGAAAAATATATTCATTTGGAAATATTATAAATAGTATACGCATAAAAACGGTATAGGTATATTTTATTGTTTATTCTATTGTTTATAAAAATAAATGTTGCAATATATTTAGTGAGAAAATTGTATAGTTTATGATGACAAATTTTAGGGACAATTGAATTTGAGAGTGAGACGATAGATGAAGGTAATTGTAGTATCTTCTATCATTGTTTTCATCATTGATGTTAAGAATTTTATTGTTACTTTATTATTGTCGTTGAAGTATGTTGGTAAATGAATATTTTTGAAGTAATAGACAGCTGTCGGTTTGAGCAAAACGAGTTGGATTACTCTGTTTAATTGCGCATTAGTACTCTGTTATTATTCACTAATCGTGAGAATTGGTAATTGACGTTTCTCTGGTGAAGCTTAATGATGAGGATATTCTTGTGTTAATATAGACATGAAGGGTAAAATATGAAATCCCTTATTACGTGGTATTAGAGTATTCAGTGCGAACAGACTGACCGCTTTAACCGTAACGAAAAACTTCCTTACAAGATTGATTATAACTGGTTTATTAAAATTCTTTTCTCTATTCGACGAGTAGCATCTTTCATTGAAACTTCGATCGTTAATGTCATTTATAATTTACAAGACTAAGATAAATAGAAAGATCCAGCTTTCCATTACTTGATACTGGTTGTTCCAACTCTAACTGTGTTAACCTTGATTCTATAAAATCTGAGGCATCTACTCTGCTTCTAAAAAATCTAAATCGTTTAGCAGTCCCGTGAAAAATAAAGTTGTACGAAATAAAATAATAGAGCGGAACAAATGAGGATCACAATGTTGCCATCAGCACATGCACTTAGAACGGTTAAGTACTTCAAATACTTGGCACGAGAGATACATCAATCTTTAAAAAAACGTAATTGAAAAGTTGAAAAATGCGTCGTTTCGTCACGTATTCCGTTCCACCACGTCTAGATACATCACCGTGACGAATGCTATTAGTCAACGTGCGCGATAGGCAACGGAATACATGAATACCTTTACTCCCTGCACGCTGCTTCTCCGATCCGCCTGTTCCTTCGCGCGAACCTGCTTCGTGGAACTTGTCGAGTTCCATCGGCAAACAAGCACACGAGATTCCTTTTTTCTCCGCTGTCCTCTCCTCCTTTTCTTCGGGGAAGGCAGCATCGATACGCGGCCTGCGAAGCGTTTGCTCTTGAGGCGAGATATGAAAAGAAGGCGCGAGAGAAACCATAAGGGATCGCAAAAACACGCAAGGCCAATAGTGGCCTCGTAAAATCTGTCGTAAACATTAACAATCGGACGTTCTCAGTGGGAAAGACAGCGGCGCCCGGTGTTTTCCTGTTTCAATGAGGATATTCTCCCCAGAAACTTTATTAAAGTAAGTATCACTGCGGTGAATAGATAATTTGCTTTCGTCGGGTTTGTTCCGTGCGCTCTCTTCATTCAAGCTGCAGGTGAGGATACCATGGATATTGCCCAGGCCTTGGCGGAGAACAACATTCCGCGCAGGTTGCCATAAAATGTCGATATCCTGAAGCCGCTCGACTAATTAATAACTTCAGCTAGGTGATGCGTACGCGGATTCGCGAGGCCAGGAATTAACGTAGGAAAACAGGAATCACACGAACGCGCTCCCTTCGTTGCGAATTTTATTAGCGGAAAAATGAAATTCGCGGTCTTGATACAGTAATTCCCGTTTAATGGCAGTGATTTTTTTTCTTTGACTCAGTCAAACCACGAGCCGACGTTTAATTCTTCTTACTTTTATTCCCGATGCAGTCGAGTGGATTCCGAGGTGTGATAATTCATTTGGAAACAAGGAAGTGAAAATGATACTCCATTTTCCTGTTATCAACGTTTCGCTTCACAATTAACATCGTTCACTTCAATCGACAGAGTTGTGAAAGAAAATCTAGCAATTCCTGTGCGATATTTTGAAATATTTCAATCAATAATCGACAATGGAAGAAGAACATTTTTTGAGTGTGAGTTAAACGTTTGACTTCTTGATGTTTCAAACTTTGCAATACTTAATTGTACAATTTATGAAATTATACAATCTCTTGTACTACATTGTCAATGAACAGTAATCAATATCACCCTATTATCATATTACCATTCTCTACCTTATTATCATGATTTCACATGATCCACATACTCATTTCTACAGTTCAATCATCCAAACACAATGAAAAACGAGAATATATCTATAATGAAATGTTTTTCATTTTTTTATATTATGCAAATCGGATATCCCCGCTTTATTTCGGTGAGTAGTGAGGACTGCCAACGGACTGGCAGCCTGTAACGCAGCCGTGTCTACATCCGCAGCGGACAGGCTTCCGAAACGAGTGGATTACGCGGCCGCGTCCAGGCTGAAAAAGATCTTTCACGTGAACCAACAAACCGTTTGGCTTGCCGGCATTCAGCTATCCGGTTGCTCTGACTTGAAGTGGTCCGTGTACGCCTTTTTCTACGGGGGCTGCGAGTTGCCGGCGAGCTGGGCCATCCACTGCCACCCCATTGTCCGCCGTCGCGTACAAAGAGCAGCCTCGATACTACGCAGATTGCATTGACCCTGGGCCCTATCTTTCGTACAGAGCTGAAATCTCCGTGTCATCGAGATCGAGGGGAGCAGAGGGGGTAGAGTGAGAATTTCGAGTACGGGAGAATAGCTCGTAACTATAATAGGGAACTAGGGGGTGATCGTTGCGCGTCTTCCACCCACCCTTTTCACCGTGTCCATCAACCGCCAAAAAACGTGGCCTGAATCTCTAATAATTACTATTCAAAACTTTCCTAAAAAGGAAGATTGAATGTGACCAATTCCATCTGTATCAATGAATGCGGGATCATATGTGCTGGACGGAACTTCTTTTACTCGTGATTAACGCGTTGACCGTTGAATGATATATTAACACTAGGTTTACGGAACGTCTTAATCTGATACATATTGAATTGTACAAACATTATTTAGTATTTCAGTTTGATCCTTGAACCTCTAACTTCCAGAATCTAAATGAACGAACATCAAGTTTCTTAAAACCGATAGAATAAACTGTACAATAAATGCCCGTGAATCTTGTGTTAAACGAAGAATATTATGGGGTTCTGTGAAATTATTGAATTACGTTTTATTAGTGTCTAGTATTGGAATATTAATATTGAAAAGATTGTAAGTATTATAGGTCCTTTGAATTAAGAAGTCGAAATATGGCGTCATAGATAATCGGTGACTAACGGTCAACACGTCAACCTTTGTAGATTATTATATATGAAATTTCATACAATACGAATATTCTTTTAATATTGTCAAAAAACAAAGCGTAACGTCTGACGACATTAATTTTCTAGATCTCTACATTAGTTTCATATTCTCTCAAATGTCAAGGCTGTCCAGATCACGATTTAGCAAGTACGGTAGCGAGGGGTCTATAATCTGGCCCTTGTTCTTTCAGTCGAGATGAATGTCAGCGACGAGTGAATTAATTCGGTGGGTTCTTTAAGGAAAGTTCGATCCGACCACCGCGCGTTTTTTCCCCCGTTAAGAGTGGCCGATGCACTGATGGCGGAGAGCGGAATCTTGGGTAAAAAGGGTACGATATTATATGTAGTCGTGGATGGATCGAGGAGGACGAGGAAAGAATGGAGTCGGAGAAAAACAGACTGCAAAGAGCGCGGGAAGACGCGGGTTGTCAGCGTGTCCTTCTTTTCTTATAACGGGACCCGCGAAGAAACCTCGGATTGATTTACACGTCTAAGCAGATCCTGCCTCCCTTTCGTTTCACTTCTCGCGTTTTTAATTAACACGAGGCTTACGGGGTTCGTCAAAGTGGCGAACATCGGACTACGTAAATATTACTTCTCAGCGACTTGTGTCTGCTTTCATTTATACAATAATATGTATTGTAACTCATTCCCTCCTCATTCTAACTCTAATTTCAATGACTTTTTACTTAATGCGTCTATTTTTCTAAAAATAACAGTATAGAAAAAGTATAGATTTAATATTCAATATATAACTTAATCAATAACAAGATATCCAACCGAATTCCATAAATATTCCCACCTTTCGTTAAATATAAATTCAAAAATGCCATTTTGACTTTATAAATATTGAATTCGATAAACGTGTGATCATAATGAATACACACCTTCCCTTTACCTTCCAGGAGCAACCAAAACAATTGTTGTAAGTCTAGTTAAGAAATAAATAGCGAAACAAGGGGTGAAAGTGTTTCATGCAGGAGGACTATATGTTACATCCCTGCGAAAGCAGGAATAATTATTACCCTTGCGTCCTAGATGCGGGCTACTTGTTCCAGCGATGCGTAATTACACGACGGAGATCGGGCCGGCCTGTCGGGCAGCGTAAAAGCGTCGTAAGGGCCGCGGCAACGTTTTCTGTCGGATTTTGTCACGGTGTTACACGGTTGATTTTCCGGCGGCATGTTCCGTAGCCGGCAATCAAGTTCGGGGTAATTTCACGCGTGTTCACAAGCCGTATTACCGGGTCGCGCGTGAAAAAACCATGGCAGAGGCGTCTCCGAGCTCGTACACCAGCGAAAAAATGGTCGGGCAAGAAGCCCCCGACATGTGCTTCGACACGGCGCTGCTACCAAGCGCGCCAACCGTGCGCGCACATGGCCGGCAAGCCGACCATATTCTTTGCTTCTTCTTCCCAATCTTTTTTCCTTGCTTTTTCTTTTCTCTCCTCCTTCGTCGTGGTTCGCGAGAACGCCATGTCGCCTCTCCTGCCGCGCGAAATGAACTTTGCGTGCGGCTGCATTTTCGCCGAGGGGTCGGGGAAAAAAGTGTTCACCCCGAAAGACGACAAACAACCTTGGCTGGATGTTGGACGAGATCTTTCGAAAGTTTCGGTGGAAGTTGGCACATTAGAATGATTCTTGCTGGCACGGTCGCGAGGGCCATTGGTAAAAACGCCGAGAATCCTTTGGATTTTGCGAGGGGAACTGGTAATTTGATTATATGCCAAAGGGTATGGATTATGGAATTGGCTTTTAGTTCATAGTGTTTGTTAGGATAGAATGTAATTAATTGAGAGATGAATTAGACGCCAACAATTGAGTGAGATATTTGTTAGAATAATCGTTAGCTTGGGAAATCTGTTAATTATGTAGTGGTATCAACATTGTTCAGGCATTGAGATAACTAATATCATCGTAACACGAAACTGCATGCACTGATTAAAATTTTCATATTGATGCATTAAGTATTGAAACTGGGTCTGGCTATTATTAAATACCAAATTAACTTTCAACGAAATAAATAAATTTGAAGAATTGTATGATAAATAACATTCACTGTAAATATAATTCCTTTGGTAGACTAATTCTTCTCAGAAGATACTCCAAAAGCATACCCCAAAAACTTTGTTCAAATAATACTTCAGCTACCCATAAGAGCATTGTAAAGACGATTCACGCGAATATAGATATCTCGGTGTTCACGACCAAACGGTCCACCCCGTATACAATAAACCCATGTATTTACCGTGGAACGGAGTTAAAGCATTCACGGTAAAGTTATCCTCTAGGAACGTAACCGAGGAGTATCTTATTCCTCGCGCATACACGAGGTTGAGCCAACACCGTGTTTCTCGTCCGCGATTGTGTTCGACGAGGAGACCAGCGAGCGTGCTTCTTCTTCTTCTTCTTCTTCTTCTTCTTCTGCTTCTTCTCGCACTTCCATCTCGCCGTCGCGTTCCCATACCGAGACTGCTACCAGAATGTAACGTTATATCTTCACCGTGCTATGGTGGTTCTTTCACCGCGGCGTCGAACGCTCTCGTGTCTCTCGCACACGTTGCGCACCGGCACGCCGGATGGGTGGCCGAAACTGTGACACACAACGGACAACATCTCCGCACCTCGCGGATAATTTGCCTCGGACGAGATCGACGACGAACACGACACGGAAGAGGATATCTCGGTGAGAATCGTCGGTGAGATTCGACCGAGATTTCAGACTGCGTCGTTCGAAGAGCTTCGCCACGTCGAGGATCCTCAAAATGCAATTGCAACGTTCATCTTACGTGTTGGATGATAAATTTGGATCATCGATGAAATATACGCAGAATAATTATAACGTATAAAAGCATGCGACTTAATATGAGAATGGTCAAACGTAGAACAAAGTTTTAAGCTAGGAAACTAACTTCTCCCATTCAAAGCTTCGTTTCGCAGCAAACGAGTTCAAAGGAATATTTCATTCCGCACTTTCTCTACTTAACGTAGAATACATTCGGCGAATTATACCATGTAATTTTAAATCTTCACGCGTAAAGGCTTTGACTTTATCAAAATTCGAACTTCGAAAAATATAATCGAAAGACCAGGATTAGGATAAAAAGCCAATGTCCCTAATAAAATTTATAGAAAGCCTTTATATTCATATGTTTCTCCCTATTAACTGCATTCTGTGCAATGCTGCGTATTCAAATTTCACGGATAAACGCATAAAGATCCTAGTCAACCGATCAATCTCCCAATTCTATCATCTCAATAGAAAAATGCCAGGATCGTCCATCCGTCCTTATCTCCTCAACCGACGAATCCTTAAGGTTCTAAACACGGTCTCGCCGCAAGGTGCATGCAAACTAACTACGGCATGGTGCTCGCTCGCTCGCTCGCCCTCTCCCTTTTTTGTGTCCCATGGAGGCGAGTTCCCGTCTCAAGTTCAGTGCCACCTACAAACAGGCTCGCAGGTTCGCCTCGGCTCTCTCTGTCTCTCTCCTTCTCTCCTCCGCTTCGGTCCTCGCCGCCTCCTCCGCCATCAAACGGATTGCGTAGCGTGGAGGCTACGCCGCCGGCTCGCAGCACACGGCCAACAATGCGGTACCTGAGCGCGGCGCTGCCCCCTCCGGGTAACCTAACCCCCGGTGTCTTTCATCCCTCCTTTGGACCCCCTCTGTCTCGCCCGCCACACCATCCGAGATCCTCTGAAGTCCTGGCAACAATGCCTGGCCAGATTCCCTCCTTTGTGACCCATTCTTCGCGCGATGCGCCATTTTCTTCGTGCACATGCCGTATCATACGGAGGTAGACCGGCTACGTCCCGAAGGTGCAAAGGAGACTGGCCGGTGCGTCGGGATACCCGGAGAGGAAGTGAGGTTTCTGCGATTCCGACCGCACCACCGTAAGACCTCCCTTGCGTGCTTCCGACGGAATCGCGGGCTGGACGGTTGGCTTGTTTGGAGGGATTACGTTCAGTTGAAAGTCTTTTCGGTGAATCGAAGGAAGCAGTGAATGTATATTTCAAAAGAGTCATTTACTTCTGAATATACAATATATATTCCATAGTCTAATACGGCAACCTTTTAAACAGAAGGTGGAAAAGGATAAAGTCCTTAATAAAACTTCACTAACTCGAAAGAGTTCGAATTTCCTCTTCATTCGAATGATTTGAATAATCGGAAAATAAAATTGAACACAAAAGCGAATGAAAAATAATACTGCTTCGGGTAATTGAAGTTCCACTGCAATCAGAGTATTAACTCTTTGCGGACGAATGTCGGCATTTTGCTGAGATCAAACTTCCATGTTTGGAATATCAAGTTGCAAACAAATAATTTAACTATTCGAACAGCAAGAAATCAGTACACAGTTTCCTTACTCTTTATGATTTAAGTATTCAGCGTTTAATTTAGCAGAATCTGCGAAAGGTTTTGTGTACTAAAAACAATCTTCGTCCGCAAAGGGTTAAACCCTCAAAACAACAGTTTTCATAGCGTCTAAAAATTCTATTCAAACGATATAGTAAAAAAGGAGAGAGATACTAGAAAATTCTCCGACGTTCCACGATTCCCGGCGATCGATGAAGTATTCCCGATGCGCGTCTGCGATCGATTACTATCAATCGCGGCGCGGCCCGAAGGTTAGACGGGCACGGCGAAGACGCGGAGGAATGGGAGCTCGAGTTCACTTGTTCAGCCAGTCTGGGCCGACGTCGACGACGACGGTTGGACGTTCACCCCGGCCGCCGACTGGCAAGTGAACAGACTTGCGGGGCCGCGGGTTCAGCGAGATACCGAGTCCCGGTTTGGACGGATCGCTCGAGTCCCGGGAGACATATCTGGGCTGTTTTCTTCGCGACCGGTTGCCCCATTTGGTATAGAAGGGAGCCACCTTGCGAGCCACCCGGCCCCGTCGCCGGACACCGCGGGACGACGGACGGACGGATGTGGCTCGTTCTTCATCCTCCCGGTGCGACGGCCGCGCGTCGCAATTTTACACGGGCTCGCCGTCGACGCGACAGGAAAACATCGCCTTACATGGCCGAGCGATACCCAACTCTTTTGTTGATCACCGCCGAGCAGCGCGCGCAACATTCCTACCGCGGGATTTTACGTGGAACCCGCGCATTGCATACCGATTCCGCGCGATACAGTTATCATAACTATCGGGTAATGAGCTTCCACGAAACCAACGACTCGAAGGGATGGGTTTTTCTGCGGTTCCGTGGAATCGAAATGGGAACGGATGGGTCTTGGAGCTGATGAAGGTAAAGAGAAGTGAAAGGATGAGGATATTGTTCGCGTGTTTTGTGATATGGGGTTGTTGAGAAAATGGAGTTACGGGTTTGATGGGCTTTGCATGCGTTGAGTTAAGGTCTACTTCTGTATTTTAGACTGATCGAGATTTAATGTTGAATATTGGATTGTGTAAAATGGTAACAGAATGTCCTAATAAGTATGAAGATTCAATTTTTCAGAAAGAGTAACGATTCGTGAATATCAAGATTGGTTGATCCTGCGAATCATCGTGGAGCAATAGTATTCAGAGGAAGATCGACATGAACTTCGAGCAAATGAATATACTTATTTAATCTGAAGGCAAGATCGTACCTGAAACTACAAGAGAAAATCTGTCGAATCCGCATTGAACGCTCATTAAATAGGTTTCTTCGACGCGATCCTGATTGACGATAGGGTCCCGTTTAACGAGTGAAAGCGCCGATTTTTCATTCCGAAAGACAACCGATTTTCATTAGCACGCAACGATCCGCAGTACGCTGTACGACATTCGGCTTTGACTTGCAAATATCCGAAAGCAACCGGGGGAAATGGAGGAGAGAGATCTTGTCGGCGAACTTTTCCCCTGGCGAGGCGAAGGTGTAGCTGCGCTCCCGTCGTATCTGCGAGACGGCGTAACTTGTTGGAAAGAAACGGAAAATAAAGAAACCGTTTCTTGCTATCGCAGCGTCTCGCGCTCGGCTTTTTTCCACTGGGAATCGGATGTCGTCTTTAGTCGCGTGACGACCGACTAGAACGTGCACGTGAGAACACGGCGAGGAGCACACGACGTTCCCTCGCACGCATTACCCCTTCGCGACTTTACTATAATTAAGCATCGTAGGATTTTCGTTTCGCGCGCATCCCCATGCTCGTGCTCCGGAAAATATGAATAATCGCGCAACGTGAATAACATTCGACGTCGTTTGTAGCGCTATTCAGAATTTAATTGCGACGAGAATTATGGCGTTAAAACGTTTAATCAAAATTAGACGTTTCATTCACGGAAACGGAGTTTTAAATATTTACGCGATGATTCACATTTTAGTGCAGAGTATTTAGTGCACATATTAAATTTCACACATCCGCTTTCCCAAGGAACTCAATGTTTACATACTGTATCATAGACATACGTTCGCTAACTTGTCTTCGTTGCGCAAACGATGTACTAAGCTTTCAACACTAACCTCCGAACGAATGCAACGTTCTCCAGAAACTCATTAACAAGCGCAAATAAATTCCGATTCAAATAAAAAAATGTCAATATTCAACCTGAACGTTCTCTTTACAGAACTACTTTCACAATCATCCATAACCGCAAACAACATTAATCATACTCCAACAGCTTCGCCCATGAACGCCTGACCAGGGATTCGCTGCGAGGGGTGGAGAAGGGTTAGAAGAAATATAGAGGCAGATTAGAGAGGCACAAGAAAACGCCACGGAGGGGGTAAAAAAGAGAGGAAAGAAAGGGGGAGGAGTAACGAAAGAGCACGGGAGGAGAGCGCGCGAGCGATCGTGGGGGACAAGAAGAGGACGCGGAGGATCGGGCCCGAGGTCTCGTAGCGTGCAATCTTCGCCCATTGAAGACGCGCTGGGAAACTGCACGGTTATTATGCCTGAATGGAACAGGGGACGGGATGTGCAGGACGGGAAGGAATGTCGAAGGTAGCGGAGGATGGACGCAAAACGCGTACACAGGCATTGCTCCTGCTCGAAAGGGAGGAGTGCAGCTAGAGAAGAAGAGAGAGGGGTTGCAAACCGCGGCACGCAACAACCCGGATACACTAGGCAGCCTAAAAGGATCGTGCGGTTCTTCAGAATAAGAACGAGACACATGCAACGGCTTTCCTGATAAATCGTGATCATTAAGATGATCACGATTATAGTCAGCAATTGACTAGCTTTCCCAAAGGGGTACTACTATGTGTATTCCGTTTTCATAAGAGTTTTCATGATGAAATCTATCAAGGACGGCTTTGATCACCTAAGGGTACGTTTATAGCGGAGCTGCGAAAGCTAGGAGAGTTGTGTCGATCAGAACGGCGATAAAATACCTTTCCTTGGCGTGTTTATAGCGCAATAATCGCGTGGTTTCAGTTAATCGAACTTCTACGAAGACGAATGAGTCGTTACCTCATTCAGGCTCCTTAAAATGGATATCACGAAAAAACGCTGCAGATGTAAGTGTTAAGTATGGTGTTATTTGTAGTTGGTTAATTACTGAACGTAGCTCTGCGTTTGGGACATTCCTGTTATAAAAGAAAAGTAACGCTTCGCTGTGATCGCTGGTTCGATAGAGTATCGCAGCTCCGCTGCAAAGGTATCTGAATGCGAACCAACCAGCCACGCGGTGGCGTGTTCACGAGCTGGTTCCTCCTCGTCTAAAAGCACCAGTAAAGCATCCACGAGACACCCAGGAATCCCTGGTTCGCGCGTCGATCGACGAGATTCGCCGGGCGTCGTACTCGTGATTTTACGACGCGCTTCCCGCGAGTTTTATGAACCCACTAAACAGGTTGCCGCGCGATAACTCCGGCTCACGGCGTCTCGTAACTGGACCGTCGCGAGATTAAGTGTCCCTAAACGGCGGTAAAAATATTATAATCGTTGTATAATACGACTCTAATAAAACCTTGAACTATCGCGGCGAAGAGAAGATAATTAAGCGTCCCTTCGGCGATGGAGAAATCCGGACGAGCCTAAAAACCGTCGTTCCTGTCGTGAATTTTTGCCCGGGAAAGCGTATGAAGAACGTTATACCGGTCGTCATGTTTTCTCGGTCGCTCCCCGGCTATAACTGTTCATTTTCTTCGCGGATGAATATTAATGACGTGTTATAGTTATTGAAGCGAAATGCGAACGCCGTTCGTTGCAGCGGGTTCTTCAATCGACGGCAAAAACTAAATTGAGAAGGGAGCCACTCCGAGTGAACTCCAGCATCAAAAAACTCAAAGAACATTCTTTATACACCAAACATCAGAAATACCCATGAAACACGGATTGATTCCGTCCAAAATATTCATTTCCACTTTTACGTTCATCTGACATTTCTAATTTGATACAATTTCATAGGAACGCTGCTCATAAAATGATGACACGAGCGATAGGGTTGAAAACGATTGCCGAGCTAAAGTAAACAAAAACTGAACCAGTCTCCGGTACGTCTAATTTTAAACCCGGCAGACATAATCTTAAATATCGATCGTGTTGTGCTGTTTGCTTTTCAGTGTTCTAGAGATTGCTCGCTGGTACCGCGTCGCATGTGTGAGTAGCAGAGGCGCGACTAACAATCGCGCTGATTCGTTATCTACGGCTCGAGAAACGGACACGTCGAGTCGTAAAGGCGCATTAACGATCGCTCATTTTTTCCGTTGATTCTGTTTCGAGGCCACGACCATTTTCGCCTGCATCCATGAAAGACATTTCTCTGGGCCGGCGATGTCGGTCGGTCCTCGAATAAGTACGTGCACGGAACGCGAGCGTGTCTTGGGACAGGATGCTGGCGGCTCGATCGTCGAAGCAGCTGGAACGCCTCCATTCAAAGAGTCACTATCGTACGAGCCTCGTACAAAACGCGCTTGATAAGAAGCACCTATAGACACTCATAAGCCAGGCATTTAAAGAATGACCGCGCGGAATGCCATGAAAGGCGCATTAGGAAACACGAACGGGGTTCGATGTCACGTCGCTTGGTCCGGCCGCTTTTCACGGCTAGATCGTTCGCCGCGGGATTTGGATTAACGGAGTAATAAATTTAATTCTTGAACTTCTTCGCCCTTATGTGTTGGCAAATGATATTTTTATGTTTACATAAGTTTCAGTATTACAATATTTTTACGGAAATTCTGTGGTTTCGAAGCGAAAATCGACGTTAATGCGTTACAAAATGGAGATTTAAAGCAGTTTTGTCAAAGTTGTCTAAGAACATGAGGGTTAGTTATGAAAACTGTCTTTATATTATACGTATCATTTATTCATGGGGAAGAGGACGTGATTTGTTGAAATTTTGAGTCACTTTAAGTGCTGAGTTAATATTCATTAAATAGATGTCTTGTTTGTCAAACTAATTGGTTTTAAAAGCGGTATGCTCTGTTAAGTTGTTTATTTTGTTACTGGGAAATATATATGAGTTATTAAACTCAGTCTCTTGCAAATGTAGTCCTTTAATTAGTGATCAAATAACTTGAAGTGACTATTTAGAAAACATCTTTAATTAATTCATCGAACTTTTTTCACGATATCGCGATAACACTTCCTATTTGTTAATGCATTCCTTTTTACCTCGAAGATATACTAGTGAAACAGATTATTTACAGCTATACTGATAAGCACACAGAATAAATTAAACCTCTCTCGCAATGAACCGTGATTAACCTACTAACAGGCTGATTTTTCGAGTGCAAATGAAGTCGTAACTCAAGAGGAATAAATCTAATGTATTCAACAATTTGCAGTACTAAACATTAACAACATATACACCACTTTAATGCAAATATCCTATTCTATGACCCGCAAGAAACATTAATTGATCAACCAAGAAACTCAAGGCTCGTTAATGTTTAAAATCAAACCTGATGGATATCTCCTCCCCAATTAGTGGATCGAAATATCCCCGTAAGGGCAAACAGCGTAACAAATAAATTGCTAAAACTACAATCGAACATCGACAGTCTCCCGATCACCAGTTATCAGAATAGTCCATCGATTTTTCTGACGCATTCTGTCCAAGACAACGTCTTGCTACAAGCAAGGAACATCATCGCGGCATTGAATTCCGGGCCAATACGAGCGCCCCCCTCATCAACCTCAATTAAACTCCACCGTCTCGCACTTATGCTCACTTCGCACCCGAGGCACACCGAGCGTTGCTGGTGTTAAGTCGCTATATACGTATTATTGGCCGAGCCAGCCCGTCTCAAGGAGCTCCAGACTTGGAATCGTCAAAGGAATCCTTGTTGTTTCCGCCTCGCCTGTTTCGAATCTCACAAACACACTCCCGCAAGCTCACATACACACGCATACACCAGTTTCATCTCGGCAACTAGACGCTCTGTAATCTAGCACCGGGTAGCAAGTGATTCGAAACTCTCAAATTCGAATTCACTCTCTCGACGTTTACGTTATCGATTCCCTAATGCTTTCTTCGCCACGTTTTCCAGCCCGCGGTACAGCGTGCATCGCACTGTTTAAACACCGTGCAATGGAAAGTTCGTGTTTACATTTTAGAAATTAAACTCCCGACCAACAGATGCTGAGAAAAAGGAGAGTATTATTTCACTGTTACGACCGATCTCTCATCCGAGGATCGTTCTCTTCGGTCGACGAACGGTTTTCGTTCGTTGGCTTCGCTCGTTCCCGACACCGCCGAGAAGAACAAAGGCGTCGCGGCGCTTTGTTGCTTCATAGATCTTTGCGGATCTTCCGCGAACCGACTAACCATTGCTGCTTCTTGCCGGAGGAAGAAAATGCGGTAACCCTTTCGCGGGAGATTTTAGTGCGATCTCGGACGCCAGAGACTGTCGGAGAATCAGTAGCGGCCATTGAAAAGACGATCCTTTCCTGTTAGTGACCCTCGAGGTGTGACCATGCTCCTTGAGATTTCGATTTGAGGATCGCAGCCGGACATGACGGTGAATGTCGCCGTTAGGATTACCGCGGCCGGCCGACGCCGTTGAACTTCAATGGCCGATCGTGAAAAGGATCGGGATCCGCGATTCAAAACGCTGATACACGCGCGCGATTGCGTCGAATGCGCGCAGGTCTTTGAACTTGCAAGAGTGGGGATTCTTGCTTTTATCTACTTAGCAATGAACGCGGGATGATGGAAATTGGAAAGTTCAATGATGTGAGTACGTTTGATCAATAAATGTTCGTATATAGTCTCTTATATTTTTCTATTTTATGAATTTCAATTTATAATTATATACTGTATGTGCCAATGTCAAGTATCGCTGACACGATGATTGCTACGGTGCTCATTGATAACGGAAGCTTCCAAATCACTGCAAAAGCGATTAGAATGAAAAAATTCAGGTCGAATGAAAGTATTGGTAACGTAAGCAACTGGATAGCAGTGTAAATTATTAGTAATTTAATGGTTACTAGTTAACAGTTGTTAATCATAATTGGTTTTAATACTAGATGCTTGACATTCTCGTGCTAAATAAAGTATCTTAATTTTGTAGAATAAATTATGAAATGATTGTTAAATATATATTTAAAAAGTAACTACAGTAAGTATCGGATAATTACAACATTCGGGTCCCGGTGAGTGTTGCGATTATCTACAATCTTCACTGTATGAAAATTCTTTTACAGCGAGATTCTTCCAGGACTCTCTTTCGAGATTCCAAGTTTCTTCGCGAGACAGCGAATTCTCACGTCCTCGAACCGCGACCGAGTGAAAAGCGGACGAGAGGAACGATGACGACGGGAGCCGTTCGCCGAAAACCGCAGGATCTTTCACGCAAGATTGAATATCCGCCGACGACGTAAAGTAAAAGCGTCTCCAGCAAAAAAGAAATTACGCGGCCATGCCTGAGCGTTATGTAAGATGTCCCTGTGGATTGTGAAGTGTTGGTTGTTGCGACATTCCGAGCTCCGTGTATGATATTTTGGGGCGTAAAACAATTTTTAGGGTGTACGAGGAATGAATCTGTATCGCTGTTTAATGAGTCGATTAATTGGCAGGGTAAGTTTCTGTGTGACTTTCTGTTCTTTCCTTATTATTTCTTTCTGAAAAATAATCAGTGTTAATGTTAGAATCCATGCGAGAATGGATTTCTTTGTAACCCCACATCGAATGTTTGTAAGTGATATTCGGTGTGTGCTAAGTGGCTGTATTTCTAGATATTAATCTTTGTTACTAACGAATATTAAACAACATTATTTCAGTGTAAATCCAGTATGTCGACATATTTATTCTTCAATAAGGAAAATTTTAACGAAAAGCCTACACAGAAGATTAATTCGGCGTCCGTGGATAATCGATTCGATGCGATACATTGCCGTTATATATGAGGTGATACGCATCGGAAGGAACATCGATGATAACGGAATCTAATTATAATAGAAATTGATTGGTTTCCTATAATTTATCGTTTCTGTACCAATGGCGTCGACCGAAACGTTCATGCATGAACGTGTGTAGAAATTCTTCATCGAGCAGGAAACCAGACTTTTTCTCGGACCATGCAAAAACCGGATGACGCGTACTTGAATAAAACCACACCAAGAATGGAAAGCATATCAAGGCGGAGCGAAATAAGGCGCACAAGAAAAGAATTTGCATCTGGCTAGAACCAGATACGCGAGTATCACTTAAACGAGAAATGAATGAAACGGATCGCATTAATTTTAAATACCCATTAATAACTTTCATTATTTCTATTCAATGCTTGATAAGTGTGTATTCCACGTATAAGCCCCCATTCCTATTAAAAATACAATTCTCCACTTCCCTTCTGAATACATTACAATGTTCATTTGGGAAACAGTGTTCTCTTGTAATGGATAAGTTCAATTGTCGTAACGATTTGGAATTATTAAATCATGAATTCAAATCATTTTGAATATTCACAATACTAAACGATCGTTCTTTTATTTTATTGAAGTTCCAATCTTTCTAATTTTTCGTTAAATAAAAAATGATTTCTAAAATATTTTCTTTCGATCGTGCGACAGGCGAAAGCAGGAAAGCAGAGAGGATTTTGTTTGTTCGTTTCATGCGAGCCACAAATCACGTTCGCCGAACTTTACAGTCAATGTGATCGTAACTTCCACGTGGTTACAACAGTCAGGTCATTCCGAGATACCCTCGTAGAATGAAATGCATCATGAATGGAAGAGAGGTAGGCAGTCACCGTTAAACCCTCGCAGCGGGATGCATCTTTCGTCCGCAAGGTAAACGGACTGCATTTCGACGGGGATTTCTCCACCGTACCTCCAGATGCACCTCGTTCCTCGACGCTCTGTCCAGTACAGGACAAGAATACACGAAATTCCTTACTAGCGCATTCCAAAAATCTATATAACAATAAAGATTTACCTACAATCTTACAGTAAGCAACAAACTGCAAGTAACAATACAATTTTTGAAACATCAAAGAGAAAGATATAAAATTTGTTCCAATGAAAACTCAGCATCTTTATTTTCAACCCTCCCTATAAATCGTACCGCCCACAAAATTAATTTAAAAGATATAGAATTTGCACTTTTAGATTCCTCAATCTTTAAATTTTAATTCTCACACTTCGCCATTTTCAATTTTTGTACGATCTCCTTGCAAAAATGATCGTTTCCCTTTTTTATTCAGGGAAAAATGAAGAACAATGTGATTCTCGAGGCAACGATTACGATAATTATTGAATAGCTTGCTCGTGGGAAAGATTTCAAACAGAAATTAGCAAAAGTAAGTGCCATTGTATTTCTTTCAGTTAAAATTGATTGCAATTTCTTTATTGCAACATCCTAATCTTTGGAGTAAATATAGACACGTGGAGAGCATAGAATTCCCTTTTATTTCCAGTAAATTATCAACAATAAAATAATAGTAACGCGCTGGTTTGTAAAAGATGTCATAAGGCAAGGGGTTGAGAACGATTCGGGCAGCGTTCTTGAAGATCTAGTGGATCGATCGCACGCGGATCGCAGCACGGTGCCAGGATAATTGTGGAATGCCGGCCGTGGCACAATTGGCTTTTTGTGCTTGCTTAGATTCGGCGGGTGTATCATTTCATTAACCCATTAAACAATTACGGCTAAGCCCGGTACCCCTCGAGGCTCGTGTCTACGACCAGCTGTGAATGCGTTCCTTGTAATTGAACTACGTTACATCGGCCTCTTTCTCGGTTTACCAGACACGTGGGCCTCGCCGAGACCTTTGTAGACCGATACGCCGTGCTGTTCCCACTGATTCCCGGACAACGCTTCACGCTTCTGCCGCTAATTAACACGTTACTCTGTTTACTTTCCGACTACACCGGATCCTCAGCTCGTGGTTACACGGAACTTTTTCGCATGTTTCGAATCGGTTTCCTCGCGAAGCGACATAGTCAAGATATTCTATCTAAGAGAGGCTACTTCTTTATAATTTATTATTTTCTTCCTGAAGATCCCAGATTTATGTGGATCACTCGTTTAGATAAGCATAATTGGAGGAGTTTATCTATGAGGATGGATACTACGTTTCAAGTATGGAATCTGATTTGGTTCGATGGAAAACATTCGATGGAGTTTTAGTTACAACGATAGAGAAGATAGAAGAAGTGTTTTCTTTTTTGAACAGGATGATTACCGCAGAGTTTGTTGATTGTTATTAGAGTTTTTATGAGTATTGTGGGCAGGGAATGTCGATGCGTAACACGATGTCGCAAGGTTCAAACGATATTCGTTACGAAATGATCCAAGGCAGCGGTGCATAGCGGAAGCGCAGTCTATCCGACAAGAAGTAATATAGACAAATAAGTATATCGTTAGAACGCGAGACAATGTATCAAGTAAAGCGTGGTTGATGCACGAGGTGAATGCATTGTCGCTCGACCCTGATTGCTTCTGCTGCCACTGCTGAGCCAGCAGAGATAGCTCAATTGTTAAACATCCAATGCTGCTAAAGTTCATTCGCGGTAAGTCAAGGGAGTGTTACGATTTTCGAGAAATGATCCGCGATTGAACTCGAAGCGAAATAAAATCAAATTCTCTGTCGCTGTTTCTTTGTACCTAATCGTACAATGAGATGATACAAGATTATGGTTACAGAGATGTGTTGCGTAAATGTGGAAACATACTTTATAGAATTTGTGCGTAAGGTCTACTCAATTGGAGTAACAAGTAATATTCGATTAGAATGTTTTTGATAGAAGCAAAGAGACTCTTGCAAATGTGTTTCTATGTATCTGATTCATCATTTTGGAAAGTAAATTACTCCTGAACACAGGTACTCCAAAATTCATGAATACCAACTGTATGAAATTAATAGTAATTCCTAGAAATATTGAATTTCCTAAATATTACGTAGAAATTGTAAAAATACTCATTATAGATACGTTCGATAAAGACTGTATATTATCGGAGCACATTAAATCAAAGTTCCTTCCAACACGATAAATCAGCTTCTGATAGATCGACCGATTCAGGATCTAATCTCTAATGAGGTATCATTATAAATGATCGACGCGCTTTTGAGAACGTGCCACAACTTCGAAGAAAGAAGAAAATTGGAACGTGACACGGACACCGAGCGGGGAGCTAGGCATTACGATGGTCAAATCACTTGGAAACATCATCGCGCAAGATGATTCGCGAGGTGATGCGTCATCGGTTACGATCGTCGTCATCGACATCGGTTCAAGTGGTGTTGACCCGTGCTCGTTCCCTTGCATCCATGCGACCCGTTACGAATTCGTGGGAACGCCATAGCGATCCCATACCAATTTCCCTCCCAACCCAACGTGTCCGCCATATACGATTCAGTAAGATAATTATTATTCCTTAAAGAAAACCGCTCGAGAAAAGAATTCAGCGCAAACTAGTCGAGCGAGTTCGAACCTCGAGGCTCCCCTCAAAAAGGAAAAACACTAAGTGTGCGAAACTTTGTACACCGAATCGATAATGTTCCCAAACGTTTCGAAAGTCCGAGTGAAAGGATTATCTATCAGATTGGTAGCAGCTAACCGAACGAACGATAGTCGATTAAACTCGAATTCCTTCGATCGTTCAAGTGGCGAACATTCAATCGGGGAAGTCAACTTCGAACCTTCTCTGTTCTTGGCTCGGACAAATTTTCATATCTATATCCACTCGTTTAAAGTTTCTCCATTTAGTCGCTACAATCTCAACGAAATTTATCTCCAATGAAATAAATCTCCCTGGCGATAAGTGTTTAGCTAAATTTGTCCACAATTATTCGGTAAAAGTTCAATATATCAACGCTGCCTAAATACTCCAAAGCAAAGGATTAAACATCAAATAAAATAGTAGCTAATCTAAATACTAATACAGATTCCAAAGCGAAAAACCAAGAACACGTCACCCTGTAAAAGAGTAATGCCTTCAGACCAAACACGAACAAAATCAATCCCAAACAATCCTTGAATCTCCAAGTATTTTTTATTATTCGCGTCGAAGATCATTGATCGATCATCCGTGCGGAATCGCGAAACATTCGATTTGATGCTGGACTTCGCGGTCGGCCGACCACCGCTCCTCTATGTCGTTCCCTCAGGCATGCTAAAGAAAGAAAGAGGAGAGCCGTGCGACGACGACGCCGACGACGACGACGACGACGACAACGACGACGACGACGACGCCGCGAGGGAACGCGTTCTTGCCTCTTTCCGCGGGTTGTCAGTGGCTTTTTCATCCCGTCGATCGAGGAATCCGGCGAGGGATCGCGACGATCATCGATTCCGCCGTTTCCCGACCGTATTTGGCGCAACGCTTGGCCTCGATCGCCGTCCTCTCGATCTTTTCGTCCCGCGAGTGCGCGCGCGCCGCGATTTTCTTCTGCCGGCGCTGATTGAACGACATAACTGCGCGTCGGCCGGGGCCAAAGAGCGATCGGAAGATAATACGCTGCGATTCGCCGGGAACAAAGATTCTGCTCGTCGATAGGGATCGTTGACAATAAATCAGATTCCGTGAAATCGGCGATAACACGAGAAGAAACTAAATAACAAGCTAGTCGGAAGAAACCTTCGAGCGTTCATGGTTGTCGCGTGTAAAGTTGGGCAATTACTTGATGACTAGGTTGTTTGTATCTATTTTCGTTTCATTTTCTATGTGAATTTTCTACTTGTCGATGCGATTATACTTAATCAATGAAAACCATACGGTATGCCAGAGGAGCGTGGCCTATTCTTTTAAAAGAACTATTACATTGTAAATATCATTTCATTTGTGAACACGAATACATGTAAAAAGGACAGTTAGATAGAAATGTATGCAAGGTTTAATATAGTACTAAAAACAATTGAAAATAGGGATGTTTAACAATCTAAATGAGATCGGACCATCTCTCCCAAAATTACCCTAAACAGAATTTCACAGAATTTCCTCTTGCCCCTGTGCTGTACCGCTCAGTCATCAAATGATCTCCCAACGGTATGTGTCATCGATTTCCAATCCAATCATGTGCTACGGCGAGCCGATTCCGGAGTTATTTATTCATGCGCGGTCGGCTGGATCGGGAATCAATTGTTAATTAAGCGCGGCCGCGGGTAGGAACGCATTGCAAACGTATTACGCGACAAATCGGGCACCTGCCCGATGATGCTGATCTTGCCCCGCGCTGGATAGTCGTCCGCGGTTCGACAAAAGTCCCACAGAGACGCCTCGTACCATTGGCCTCGTTCTTGCCCGGCCGCTCTGGGTGAACCGATCTTATTAAGCCCTAATTAGCCGTTTAACAAGATATATTTAACTCGCGTGGTACACGCCGGCCATGTGACGAAAACCAAAAGAATCCGGGGTCGGAATTCTTCGGGCGAGATCATTGGAAAGCTTTCGCGTCGGAAAGATTGAGGGCTATCGATCTTTTGCCTTGTGCTATGGTGTCTGGAATGTTCTGCTGTATTTTCGGCGGATGTTCGAAGAGGAATTTTGTATATTGAGCTTACTTAATTTTTCATCAGGCGATGGCTGGGTCCGTTTTGACCAGTATTTTCAGAGATTTTGTTCGAGTTTGTTAGGTTTTTATACTTAGATTGTGGATTAATCATGATAGCTACATATGTATACTTTAATGACAACGATATGCAGGACAGAAGAAGAAAATATCTTTTTGTGAAATTCAATAATATCGAATCAAGGTCGTGGTAAAGATTTAAAAGAAGGATTAATTTAACATCAATGTTATCTTTGTTCTATTTAAACGGAATTAAATGTTATCTTTCCGTTATCGGTATGTAATCTTCGGTATATAAGTAGACGCAATACGAACGTAACATTTTTTCCTAGTAAATAATGGTGAACAGTGTGGCTCTGATAGGGACAATTGTAAAAGAAATTGTAAGATAAACGGTGAAAGTGTTGGAGTACCTTTGGTTTATGATTTACCTATCTGCCAGGTAATAGACAGCTTGCTAGTTTACTGAGACAGCGAATTTCTTGTTTCATCTCTGATAAAATGACTGCGCGATTTCTTTTCTGCCCCGAAGCGTAAACTTGAGAGAACTTCATCGTGGAAGCGAGATTCTAAGTTTTATTTAAATATTTATTTCGTGAAATTTCCTCGGTGATTTCGGGATTGATTCTGTCCTTTGGAAATATATTTTGTCGCGTATGTTTTTCGTGAATGGTACTTCGATAAATCATTGAGATCAATGAGTCGCGAAAATCTGAAAAGCTGCCATCGGATTTCGACAATATCGCGATTTCCAATTACGTTATATACATTGCAAACGGTTCCTTAAATAATATTGAAGGGTTTCAAGTGTGTCTTAAAATACTTGCGCAAATAAATCTCGACTTTGAACAAAATTTAATTTACACGTAAAAGTTAACATAGGAGGTCGATTGACGCCATTTTTAAGGCACACTGAAACTGATAAAACTTTTTATAAATATGTCTATTTAACGCTACAACTACCGAGCATTTATTACGATGAATATGTAATCCTTATAAAAATTATAACAATAGATTATTTCCAGTTTCTTCAGATACTCAATATAGTATTCAAGTGAAACTATTTATCTTCAAGATCATATCGAATATTCAATGCTTCTAAGATATCAATAACTGCGAAATAAAGAAACTGAAATCAGTGATTTTGACTGTTACGTAGTTCTAGCGTTAAAGTAGAACAATTAAAAGAAATACTCCAAAACGTCAATCATTATATCTTCAAACAGTTTTCGATCGTAATTTTAAAACAACCCCCATATATCCACCAACGTCATTTAATGTGAATATTAATTCCAATAGCTCTTTGTATACAAAGAAAAACCAGTAAACAAACAATCTGACATCACGATAGCCTCGTCCGAGTAAACACCAACGTAATTATTTAACACGTCGAACGTCGCACGATTTCATAGAACAAAATACACAAAATGGGGAAGATATGATATCGAATAATTTAATTGGATTGAATTATTATTACTGCACGTTCATCTAGCTGAATGTCACCGCATTAAGTAGCATTATGTACAATATTGATATGTTTTCAAATAATTACCGTTTAATAGAGCGAGCTATACTAATTCGATGTAGTTGGGGGTCACCGGTGACCCCGACGACATTCAATGTGTAAAATATTACACAGACACGGAATCGTGCTAGCAGAATGAGAATAAAAACAAATCTACCTCTTTCCTCGATGACATCTGCCAAAGTGGCGCAGGTCAGCGCGAGCAGCGCGTAAACCCCAAAAATCCTGGCTGGTCCCATCATTTTATCCGGTTGTCCTAGCCGCTCGATCCAGGAAGAATCCCTCGGTGTACACCTTCACAACAAAGATCGACGCATATCCACTTCACCAACACCGCACACCGAATAATAATACCGGCACTGAACCTAACCCCGAAATTCTTGTGCCGATTGGCAACGACGCGAGTACGGTACCGAGTATCGCGGGGAATCACCGGTCCCAAAAACACGAGCCGACCAGTGGGAATAACACCAACCGATCTCTACCCACCCTGTAGGTCTATGTGTCAGTTCAACAGTCAAGAGTCTACATTGTACAGAGGATATCCATCACGGTACCATGGTACCACTTCATAGGTGTGTAACGTAATCACTGGTAAATCTTTACGGGTGCTAGAAACTACGGTGCGTTGTGTACGGTACGTATGAGCGAGCGCAACCGTCACGGATCCCGTTTTCACTGTGACTCGTTCCCGCGACCGGTACACACTGGAAACGCGATCTTCTTTACGAACGTTCCGCTCGCAGGAATATATCTCGTCGGATTCGAACGCGGGTACGGAGACTCACTCGCGATTCACATAACGAACGAGATTCAGCTCGAACGAACGAACCACCGTGTTTCGGGCGAAGAAGGCGCTGGGTCGGACCACCTTCGGGCAGCCGTCTCTCGCGGACAGCCTTACTCCCACGCTGGCCGAGTCAAGAATACGCGCGCCTTGTCAAAGACGAGTCCTGATTCCGTTCGAGGCCGGCAGGTGGCGGGCCGACCACTGCGCGGCGAGGATCTACGAGCGACGCCGACGATCGACGAGAACGATAAGCGGCCGAGACGAAAGTGTCCGCTCGACGGACACTGATTTTCACGGTGGGTCATGGGGTGGTTTAAAACGCGAATTCGAATTGAGTTTTTGGAGGATTTTTTTTTTTTTTTTTATTGGGATTGGAAATGTTTGTTGTAGATAAAGATTAGGTTTTTGTGTTAGGGTTGAAGAGGTTAATGTGAGTTAAACTCTTTGAACTCTGTAGGCTCCAATATTGCACCAGTTATAATATTAAATATTTCAATGAATCTTAAAGAAACTACCCTAAAATTATTAGATTTTCCACACATCCAAATTTTGCACTGAGAAGGAAAATAAAAGGTCGAAGAAATGTTATAGCATTTCTCATTTTCGCTAGGAATACTATAGAAATTAGTTGCAGTTGCTGATAGATTACAAAACAATCTGGCGTGCTAAGGGTTAACCCTTTGCACTCCGAAGTTTTTCACTAGAAATATTCAACAATTTCCAATAAGTTATAGATGACACCCTTTAAGACGAATTGAATGAGGGAAGATACATAAGTTAAGAAGCAAAGTTATTATTTCAATATTTCAAATATTCATGGATTGTAAGAAGTTTAATATTATACGTGAAACTCTATGATTTTGGTATATCAAATTTTATGGTGACTGAGAGTCAGCTCTCGAGTGCAAAGGGTTAAAACTCATGGACCAAGGATTGAGGACTGAGTATCCTTAACACTAGAACTACCGGATGGGTCAAAATACCCATTCCTGATTTCATTTTTTCCATTTATTCGACAGATGACGGATACTTCTCTGAAAAGTACTATAGAAACTGGTTTAGCAATATACAAACTGAATTGCAAACCAACTGAAGTGTCAATAATTGCACTGTTTAGGTTTTTACAGGACAGTTTTAAAAAGACAATTTAACTGCTCGGTAGTCCTAGTGTTAACTCGCATCCCCTAATATGTAGTTTTTATTTATTGGGAATAGTAATTGAATAAAGTAGTGTAATTGTAATTATAATTGTAAGAAATCAATGGAAATATAGTAATTATGCACCACTACTTTAGCTTCCATCTTCATAGTTGATGTTTAATATCTAACATTTAAAATATTATTTCGAAATGCTATAAAATTAAAAGATGATATTTCGAATCTTTTATAATTTAATGAAACGACTCTCACGGAAATGAAACTTTAACGCGGTTAATGTAAACAAAATTATTTAACGGTATTCTTAACCCCTTTCTTATAGTAACTGCAGTTTCGTTTCAAGGGTCGAGGTATAATTCGAAATCATTGCAGGGGTATTAATTGGCGGTTAAGATTCAAACGGATAAGGTCATTGTCCATCGAAGCAGGTAGGACATGTAGGCATATACGGCCCTGTCGATTCCTTGAAGACAGTAGCTGTTTCATCGTCGCAAAAATCATCGGGAGACTGGTTTCTCGACGCCGTGGCACGCACCTAGAGTACGTGCGTATGTGCAAGTGCGCGCCTCTTGGAAGAAACTGGAGACAGTGGAGAGCTGGAAACCGCGGCGAAAAGGAGAGACACACGGCCATCACGATAAAAATCGCTGTAACGCAACACGCGTGTGCATACACGCCGAGAATATTGATCACACTGTTAACATTGATCCACTGGGAATAAATACTAACTTTTATTCGATACAACGTTTACTTCTTAAAGCCTGTTTTTCGTTTACGAGCTCGTGGTAAACACATTGTTCGCATTCGATCGATGGTTAAAGGTGTATCGTCGCGGAAGGAATTTTATAGAATGTCAAATTCCACCTAATATCGTCGTTTAATCTAATTACTCTGAGGACGAAGAACATGTTTTTGCACTTACCGCGGAGTTTCGAAAGGCGGAACAAACAACCGAGTCTGCGAATCGGCGAGAATTTTTATTCATGCGATATCTTCTCAGTGGTGAGTGCAAGTAGAGTATCCTTGTACTTGTCGTAGCAAGTTTTTGCGGGAAAACGGGCTGGATAATGTTTGCTGATGTCGCGCTGGCAGGAAAACGTTATGGGTTTAGGGTATCTGCCGGTAATCGCGTGCAGAAGTATTAATTGAACTTAATTTCCGAAGATATTGAAATTAGTTATTTGTATTATGCAATTGTTATTAATTACAACGTGAATTTTATATATTTCTATGGGCTACAACGCAATGGAGCACGATTGAACGAAACGTTCGTTGGAGTTTTGCATCGCTACCTTTTTTATCCACTGTAGTAATCTCAGTGTACTCTCCGAATTGTTCTCTTTTCGATATTTTCGGTATTACATTTACTATTTTTCTACTGAATCGACTCATCTTACCGTAACCGACCGCAGTCGATGGTTCTTTAATTACAGCATGGCGGCTCACTTGTAATAAATGCCTTTTCGTTAATCGAAGCTATTCCCAGTCATATTTGGTCCTTTCTTAAAGATGCTTTTATTATTATCAGCGAGATTCAACTTCGTAAGAATGCGCGTAAACACTTTTATCGTGGATTTCTTTTAGCAGCACGCTCTTTTTTTTCCCCTCCTTTTAAATCGTTACGGCAGATCTTTCTGACGCAGTGGACCCCAGATGACATCCGGGAACCACGTTGCCTGTTCTTCAAGTAATTTTTTCTCGCGCAAAGGGAACTATAACGAATATGTTTATTGTCAGAATCATACGACCCGAGCAGCTGGAATATATATACGCGCATTGCAAAAAGCGGTTTGCTTTCTTTTCGTTACTGAAACGAGCTTCTTAGGCATTTCGGCTTGAACGTACGCTTAATGGAAACTAAACGAAACTTTCGAAAGTAACGTCGACGTAAGCGTGAAACGTATTTTATTTACAATAACTCCTTTTCTTTTATCTGTATAGGTTGCGCAGCGCGTACAAAGATCAGATGTTCGAAGCGTCATTATTATCACTCGATAAATTCAAATAAAGGAACACAACGCATTCTTTTCGATTCGTTATCCGAAATTTATTTCTCATAGTCGAAAGCGCATTCGCGTTACAAACGTAATCCCTTTCACTTAACAAACATTCCGAGCAAAAATCGAAACGAAAAAAATTGACACGAGTAGGGATAGAGAAGGGAATGAAGTCTGCGAACAACGCTGCGTGATTCTTTTTTCACAATTCGTTTATTATAAATAACAAGATGTATATTCGGTGCGCACGTGTTGTTTAACCTGTATATTTATATGTATACTCAAGCTCCGTCTAAGTTTTATTTCGCTTACTGTACTATACCTTGTTTACTTTGAGTTTGTCTCAATAACATATTTTTTCCGCTACAATCTATCTGACGTTACTCTCTCTGCGCGAGGAATTCGGAAACAAATCTTGCGTCAATTAGGCAAAAACTCCACGTAGCACCCGATGGAAAAACAAAAGTCAAAGGATCGTTCATCCTCCCGCGAGATTTCGGTGGCGTTTCCTTTTTCATTTTTTTTTTCTTATGGTTTTTAATATATCGGTCGTTTATTTTTTTTTTCCCTTAAATCTCTTTTAGTGATCGATCGTGTGCAAATGGATAGTTTTTTTTTCTTTTGTTCTTAAACCCTTCGTAACCAGCGACAACTGTTCGCGTAGCTGGCCAAGCGTTATAGACATTCAATCACCGTTAGCACCTACAAAATTCAAAAACTTGAACACTGGACGATTCGCGGACCGTATCCCGAACAATTTATATAACGATACGATGCATTTTCACTTCTTCCCTTTCTTTTTTTTCCTTTCTGCGTCAATCATAACGAATACAATCGGTAAATTAGCGTTAATGATATGCGTCACCTTGAAAATCTTCAATGGAAAGATGGGGGATTACGATTTAACTTCATCGCTGAACAACTGTACAGAACGCGTGTGTGTACATATAGATTAAATTGTTTTATCACATCTTCATCCACGATATGTTCAATAAAATGCAATCAATGGGTTCCATCATTTTTGGGAGCAAAAACGCGCGGCAATTGAACTCGGTGGACCTAATCCGTTCTTGAATGTTCCTATAATGCAGTACCAAGAGCGACAAGTGGAAACGAAGGGGTTAATGGTGGCGGTAGTGGTGGTGGTGGTGGTGGTGGTGGTGGTGGTTTTGGTAGTGATAGTGTCGGTGGTCCTTAAAAGCTACATCTTCATTGTATTTTATATTCTTCATTATTTGTTTTTTTTTGTTCTTTTTCTTTTGGTTGTTTACTCTTTAATAGCGCTCGCGTTAGCAATGATTAATGCGTGCATTCCTCCGATCCTCCCTTACCGAGCCTCAAAAACTTCTAACAACTAAGCTGTCGACTATTTATAATCTTGTCTCGAATTCGCCGTTACGTCTAAATAACGCGCCATTAGGTATACATCTATAATATAATTCGCTCTTTTTTTTTCTTTTTATAAACTCTCTTTTACAATGAAACGACTTTAAACCCACGGACACGTCCTTTCGTCCTGACTTTCGTCGTGTTTTCGCGCGTGTCGGCCGACGTCCCTCGATCGCGTATTCGGTAATTATTGTTCTCGTTTGTTCTCCCATTTGTTTTTATTCTCTCCTTATTCTCGATCGAAGGGAACGAGAATAACGAATCCTTCGCTGCCCGCGCCAAGCACAATGGTTGCGCGCCATCGATGGTCCGAATATTCGTCGTACTACGATACTCCAAAAAACGTTTTTGTCGGGATTCTATGCAGCTTCAAATAAACCGGACGAATTTCTCTTTTTCCGTCGTCCTCGTTCGTTCTCTTCGTTTTCTTTTTATTTTTCTCCGGAACACGTAAGATCGTGAAGTTTCGGGCACCGGTTCTCCACGGAAACGAAACTGTTCTCCATTCGTTAGACGCAAGGATATGTGTGAAATTATTCACGGTTCATCGTCTTGCTATTTCCTTCGTGTTCTCTGTTCCATTTCTTCCTCTTAACGTTCGATTCCGGTGGCGATCGTTAACCGTGAATGCAGCCATGTTACGCGTCTGCACGGTTCGTTCTAGAGGGCGCGCGAAAATAGGGAAAATCCGGGACGCGCGGGAATTACCTGTCTTATAGAAAACTAAAGGCGGTGAAACATTTTTTTTTCTTTTCGAAAGCTACGTACGACATCATGTAGCAGGCACGTCTTATCATATCACGCTAAAGGCTTTAAGAAGCCCGGTGTAGAACCGTATTAAGGTACCGAACCAGATGCTCCTCTTTCTCCATTTCGTTTTCATCTCTTCTTCATCATCATCATCATCATAATCAGCAGCTTCTTTCTCTTCTTCGTGGTATTCCTTTTTCCTTCTTTCTTCTTTATTCCTTTTAAACAACTACTTATCCATCGCTAACTCTTCCAGGCTCCCTGAACACACGCACACTTTCCATCCCGGTTCTCCTATCTTCCTTCCTTCTTATCCTTCTCGCACGCACGCGCAGAGGACGCTCAACTCCCCTCGTCTAATTACAACTTTTTCTAAAAAAAACGCCTCGAATTAAGGAAAGGGTGCGAACGGTGCGCGAGCACAAACAAATGAACCAACGGCCGCCCTCTCAATAGAGGAGGGGCGACCGCGATTACACCGCGGGGAAACGGGAAAACGCTCGAGGACGAAAAACGCGCGGTGTCCTCGAACAGTGTTCTCCTCCTCCCCGTTTGTTTTCTCTTTTTTTTTCGTTCAAACGCGAAGCACATTATCACACGTGCAGGGCTACGAGAAGTTTTATTATCGAGAGAACACGAGCCAGTTTCACGCCGTCTTAGGCTTCGTTTCCTTTTTATGTGTTCTTCCTCCATTTTTTTGGTTTGTTTTCTTGGTTTTATGCTCATCGTCCTTTTCTTCTTCGTAACGATTGTGTAACAACGAACAAGCGAGATCATCGAGAGCATGCTTCGACGCGTCTAATGACGATTACCTACCGTTGTTATTTTCTTTCTGATAAACTCTAATCTCCGTTCGTCGCCGCGCCCGCCGTTTCCTTCAAAGTTCGTCGCGAGCGGAATCGGTCACGTGGGTTCTACGAACTTTCCGGCACGCGACGAAATTTACATTCCTAAGTTTTTTGGAAACGGCGCGCAACAATGCTCCACGGTCATTCGAAAGTGGACCCGATTTTTTCACGCGTTCGTTACCGTGCGTCACGTGTCCGATAGGAATCGTGTTTCGATTTATGATAGTTACAGTTGATTATGTCGACACGTACATTATCGTGTGTGACATTTTTGAAAACGATTTCGATTAAAACTATTGAAAACTACAAGCTAAAATTGTTAGAGATGAAGATGATAATTGTGGGTTAAAAGGCAATGATTTAATTTATTTAAGTTATCTATCTCATAATAGTTTCTATGCATCGTATTTCTCGTTGGACGGTAAGAACGTAACTCCCGATATCAGTGATCCTTGTGAACACCAGTAGCGAACGCGTTAAACGCAAATAACCGAGGACAGTAGATTCACAGTTACGAGTGAGTTATCAAGCTTCGATGCAATTTCGTCCCGACAAATATTCCACGTTCGATTAAAATCAGTCTCAACGAAGTTATGTTCCGATTCACGTCTATTGACAAAATATTTAAACAACATTGCCTTTGCAATGACGAAATTTTAAATTTGAAGTTTTATTTCGTTTAACAAGAGAAAGAGGAACGTGGACCGCTTCGTTGCAACGCAAAGCGGGGTGAACAGACTGTCGAACAACCGGGGAGGATTGCATAATCGTTGGTCATTCAGGCGTTCCGCGAACGGATACTTCCTACTTGTTGCGCCTACTTTATTTCAATTCTCTCGTTTTTTTCTCATATGAACACGAAAAGCGTTTAGTGCGCGTGGTTCTCTACGATGCGGTGCTGCCGAACATTGGGTTCGTCTTACACGCAACACAGTATCTCTCTACCATTCGTTGGCGATGCTCGCGTCGGGTTCCCAACTGGAACCGTTCGATCGCCCAGGCCGTGTAGATAATCATCCGAGCATCGATTTCTCACGTGTACTCGAGGCCGGTTTTACGTTTAATAACTCCGCTCGTCAAGCATTTCGACCTTCCTCCTCGCTAAAAACGTCGCTCGTCCCATGTTTCCTCATTTTTTTGCTCGTTTTCGTTCGTTTACGTAAAAGTCGCGTTTTTATTTTCATTTTTTTTTTCATGTAAAACGATGATCTTTCGTTGTCTCCGACGTTGCACGGGTAATCGTAAACTGCGCGAACCTGATGAATGCGATGCGTGTTGTTGGATTTGAGGATCAATACGTTCTTCTCTCGTATTTTAATTTTTTTCCGTTTTTTTTTTGTCACGGTTTTCCCGTTCTCCTTCGTTTTCTTACACGTCAATTCCACGTCTCGAAATTTCGTTATTAAAACACGTCCGTCGATGAGGATGGAGAAAGGTGGGGGATCGTTCTCGGGGGTGTATTGTGTCCGCTTGTATCGTTTTCTCCTTTTTTAAAAAAATACGCTGTTCCGTGTGAACAAAGATTCCGTAAACAACAACAACAGTAAAAATTCTTCAAGTGAACCGCGAGAAATGGTGGCGCGCCAGCGTTCCCTTTAAAATGTGAATAACGCGTGTGTGTGTATGTGTGTGTCCGCGTGGTGGGGATCCGGAATTTCGTGACGGTGTTTCTTTAAAAGTCTCGTGATTCAAGACAGTTCTCGGGTCTCGATCCAAACCATTATCGATCTCGATCGACGAGACGCTTTCCCTCGTTCGTTCGCTTACAAACATAACGATACCGAACGTGCGAAACGCGTGTTAATCCTTAAAACGTAAAACAAATTACGGCGCAATTAAGTAATTAAAAACTAACTTGAAAAACTATCTTGTACCATCATAAAACTCTAAATGAACTCTATACCTTAACGTCGTCTAATAAATAACAAGGGTGAAAGGGAGGGTGGGGGATCGGGTACAGAGAAAGTGTTACAGAAACGACTTAGTCGAACTAAAAAGAAAAAAAAAGAGAAAAAAAAGAAGAAAAATAGATGGGGAGAAATCGAAGATTGTTAGTGCCACGTCGATCGCTGCCCGGACGAAACCTCGATGGAGATATCGACGCGTGGCTCTCGATTTTTGCGTGCCATTTTTTTTTGTCATCCGCTTTTCTCTTTCCGCTGTGTTTTCTTAGTTTTTTTTTCGGTTTTGGTTCGTTTTCTTCTGTTTCTTTTTGTCGTTCGAGAACACGTTCAATGGTAAACGGCGAGGTTTCCGGGATGAGGAATTTAGCAAACGACGGCCTCCGATATGGGGTTCTCGGTGATGTGTATGGTTGTGTTCGGCCGGTCGATTTTCTTAATGCACACGTGGTTCAGTTCCTCGAGGGAAGCCAGTCTGTAGTCGGCCATTTTCAGCGGTGAGAGCGGTGCCACTGTAAAGAAAGATAAAAGAAAATACCAGGTCAGAGCGATCGTGGGGATCGGTAGTCGAGTTTTCATTCGACCACACGGCTCTACGGTGCCCGTTCCGTGGTCGCGAACGTTAGCGGTAAAAATTCGGTAAATCGTGGAGCGCGTTTCAACACAGAGATACAGATAACAGAGACATCGGGCGCACGGGATCGATCGGCTCGATCGTCGCAACGCGAGGAAGAGAGTACACAAAACTGAAGAAGAACGGCGAATACAAAGAAAGGCGCGCATGCAAAGTAAAAACAGGTTGAGTTCTGTGTGTCGGTGGAGTTGTTTCATGTGCGGAGGCGTGTGAGTAAACAGCGCGGTTCTGTTCTTTGCTATTCTACTGCCCAGTAGGTGCGAGCAATCCTTAGAATTGCTGCTACTTTTTAGATCGTATTGTCTGGCGATATCGTTAGCAAATCTTGCTGCCAAAATAGAAATGTAGCTGTTTTATTCTTCACTCGAAGAGACTGTGCTGAAGAGGATGAGTCGGAACATGATATGTTTTCCAGAAAGGTCTCTGACTTATCGTCAATCGGCAAACATTCTTTGTACCAACTAATGATAAGAGCGGAACATGTGAAGCCTCAATCGGTAAAGGTTTATCGTGAAAAAATGATTAATAAATGAAGACGAGTGATGAGGATAAATTTTTCTCAACAAAAACTATAAAATTGACAAATTCTCTTAATTTGGTATCCACCTTCGAGTATTTACTTAAAAATCTGTTTTATTTAATATTTTATTATCAAGAGACAATTCGAATATTATCATAATTTTCGGTTGTTACAAATGATTCACTCGTTCTCAAGATTAAGCAACAATGATAGAGGGATGTTGATTCTAAGAGAATGCGCGTGGAAGGTTCATAAAGCACAAGTTCGGCGAGCCCGAGGCGTTGGACCCAGAAATGAACGGGTTACGAATGTGTCTTGTTAGTATGGTGAAAAGGAGCAGCAGTTAGTTGCCTTTCAGTTAAATCCTTGAGGGACTGTACCCGGGGTTGTCCAAGGCATGTTAGTCGTGATAGAGAGATCGTCGTCGGTTAGTAGTTCTCCCGATAAGAGTTTGAATTCCGACTTACTTAACACATAGACGTGGCCTAACCGACCAACTGCGCGCTTGACTCCTTGCGGCCTTCAATTCCTAATTACAATTACCTTCGGGTGTTGTCGGCGTCACGGGCTTCCGCGAGGATTTCACCACTAAAACGCATAAAAAAACAAATTCTCTTTTAGAGACTCCAAAGCACAAGAATCGAGGGTGATCGTGGCGGACGTACTTTGTTTTTTTCATGGAACGGAAATGTCATCGGAAATCATTCTGGTGCGATGCATCGTCAGGCCAATTGTCGTGTACATTTAAAATGAAAAAAGGAAAGCAACGATCCTCGTCCATGCGTATTAAACATCCACCACAAAAAATGTCTCTTACTCAAATGAACGATTTTAAACGACTTCAATGAAATGGACGAGATTCGTTGACGTTTCAGCTGCCGTTTGCAAATCGCTTTGTTTTACGTACATCGATTGTATTTATCTTCTATACGAAGTCCACTAACATCGGCAAAGGAGCTTCTAACACTACGACAGGTTCGGAACAGTTGCTTGTACTATTTGTAACTACACAGCATCATTCACGGTGTTTGGTTTTAACTAGGAAGCAAACAAAATAGCTAAGAAGCCGAAACAATTCACTACTAACTCCACTTCTAACAGGCTGAATTAGTAATGTGTATACGTACCACTCGATCGATCCGAGACGCGTGGGAAATAAAGGCGCAAGTCGGTGAACATGTATTTTTTCGTAATAATTCCTATTTTGCCTTTAGATGATCGTTATCGATAAAACAACGGGGACAGAGAAAAAAAAAGAAAGATAGGAGGAAAGAATAAAAGAAAAGAAAAATGCTCTCGAGTAAATGGCGGTGGTGGTGATACGACTAAAGTGATGAATTCAACGTGTAAAACTCCTTTTTTCAAACCTTTTTTTATTTATCAAGTCGAGCCGGTGGCTTTCAGGTGAAGGAAAATACATGATCGATAACGTTGTTGAGTCTCGATGAGTCGGAGGATCCGCGCGAAACTGAATCGAGCAGTCCGATAGAGAAACGGGAAAGTATTTTCAAACATTTTCAAACATTTTCAAATATTTTCAAACATTTTTAAACATTTTCAAACATTTCCAAATATATTCAACGCCAAAGCAAACAAGTCACGCGCGAGAAACCCGCCGCGGGTCGAGGATCAACAGCGTCCCGGCGTCGCGCCGTTTCGTACAACATGAAAACTCTGTTTCGTAAACAACAAAGCGACACGATCGTAACAACAATTAAGTTCAACGACAGTATCCGCGAGAACAGTTTAAAGTTAAATGGAACAACACGGGCGTACTCGGCTAATACACGCGCAGAGGATACCTACCCACATAACAAAGTAAATAACAGTTTCATTGTCGTACTGCGTGTCAATAGACAGAGATAGATAGAGAGCAAGATAGAGACAGAGAAAAGACAGATAGAACAGTAATCGAGATCAACAATAATATAATACTGTAATCTGGCAGAGCGAGGGGTAAAGGGCGCAAACAAGCGTTGCGTACGACGGGATAATATGCACGCGGTTAACACCGTTTCCTACGTTCTTAACTGGGCTGGATGGTGGAGGTAAAGCGTAGTGTCGTTGTGATAAGTGCTAATCGTGTTTCTGTGACCAAGAAGCCAAAAAACAATAATAAACTTCCAATCAGCCGTACGGCGTTCCAGTGTTCGAAAACGTTGGCGTTCGAGAACAATCAACCGGTTGGTCGTTGCTCGCTCGTCTGTAAGCTCGCCGGCCGCCTAAAGCGGCCGGGAGGAACGTTCAGCGTGCAACGAATAAATAATATAACCGGACCGGTGGCAAAGACAGACGGACTACGAATCAGTTCGACGAAAAAGGCGAGAAAATCAACGAGAGCTGACACCAAGTTCACTCGTGTTCCGCGATTAAGAGATCTGGCGAGACAACGCGTCTAGCTAAAGCTAAGTTATGCAGCTTGAAACCGAGCTTCGAAGCTTACGAGACCAAGCCGACGACTAGCGGGATCCGAGGGCGAGAAAACAGTCGACGCGATTCAATTTACAAAGCGTCACTTCGTTTTTCCGGTATCTCGCACGCTCCGACGGTGATCACTGTAAGTTTGCGACGCGGGCAACGTCCCGGCGAAGAAAATTCGGTGCGACCCGGACTGTGACCTTTGAACACGACTCGCCGGTTTCTCGGCGCGTGTGCCGGGTCGTGTAGGCCAAATTTTTTTACGGATACCCGTGACAACGCAGCAATCGGTGGAACGATACTCAAGCCCACCGGGTGTCTGCGAGATCTACGACACTTGCTGATTTGGTTTCTCACTGGTTTCTTTTTCGTTTTCTTGTTATTGGTTTGTAGGAGAGCAAACGCGAACGTCCGTTCGAGCGTTCGTTGCTCGTGGAGGTTATTTCTCGGCATTGAAGATAAGCCGGCCGTGTTTTTGGAGGTATCTGCATCGCTTTGAACGTTTTCAACGAATGGTGATTGAAGAGAAATCGCGGAGGAATTGATAGATGAATTTTTCATTGTTTCGGGGTGTTGGAATTTTCGTTTTCGCCTCGATACGAGATGATCGCGTGCTCTTCTACGGGGCAATATGGCGCAGTTATTTTGTACCGGTGACGGTCGATGGGAATAATCATTTGATAATCCGATAAGTAATGGCTAAAGTGTGGTTCGACGGGGCGCTCACTTACCATATCCTTCGCCCTGCAGAAATAGTCGGAAAGCCTCGCTTACTTTGCCCGGTTGCTCCTCCAGCACCATTCCGCAATCGGAGATCTGCGAATCGAAGCAATCGAATCGTTATTTTAATGGTTATAGACCCGGTAATTTAAATCTATTCGTGCTTAAAGTCAGAATTTTTTTTAATTTACGATGTAGGAAATCATCTCGTTTAATTTATTCATTATAGTGGTTGCTGATACTGTTCGATATTTATTTATAATTCAAGACCATTGGGAAACTATTCACTACTCTCGAAAGAAAATACTCAATATTATTATTTCACAGGAATTAGAAACAGATATTGCATTGCGTGACCGGAAGGAGTATCGTAAAAATAAAAATAAAACGAAAACTACCGACTAAAGATTTCATTCAGCTGGATTTTGCAAACTTGCATGCGCCACGAATGCATAGAATCTGCAGTCTACGCATTACACGTGATTTGATAATGGGAGGTCGTATTTAATTCAAGTTCACTCGACGCGTCGGAGTCGGTTCTATTGTTTCAAGAACACAAGACGTTCAATACTCCAAGCTTTAAAAACCGGCCAATATCTTTCCGAGATCGAAACTTTTCGTTTAAAATCTTTTTAAATTTGAAGAAAACATTCTTCAACTAGTTACAACTAAAATACTGCTTTATTCGAAAATTGGAAAATTCATCCGAATCAAAATAAAATACTCGTTATTTCTGTATATTGAAACTTCTCTTTCTAATATATTTCAATCCCTTGTCCTATGGTTTCTTTGAGAACAGTGAAAATAGAACTACTTCATCTTCAATAATTTAGTAGAAAAGAAAAATAATCTTACGCAGATCCTATGTCTACGTTTATTCTAAAAATTAATAATACACTTGATCTAAAGATTGATAATAGACAAATAACATTTCATTCATCAGAAAAATGAACAAATAACTGTTACATTTCTGAAATTCGCTTGAAAATTTCCATCGCGAGTTTGACTTGATATTATAGGAGAAGGGGTTAATCTCCATCCTCTTGCACCGTCAAAACTGAAACAACGCCAGCTACTATCAGCTGGTCCCACAACGCGGAGGGGATAAAGATGTGATTACACAGGGGCCGACAAAGCACGCTTGTAGAGAACGAATACCGTGGAGGCAGATAACCCGGTGACGGACGTAAGAGTTATAACACCGGCGGTTGCGTCGTACCTTCATCCAAGAACTGTTCGTCGGGTCCAATCGGCCGTTTAACGTGACGGTGTCGTCGACGTGCGGGCTCAGAGCTCCGGTGATGTTCATGACAGGCACGCCGAGCGTGAGACCTTCCTTTTTGCGTATCGGGTCTAATTCCCTCGTGATATTCAGATCCGTGCGGCGTATGTAGCTGTCGATGAACAGCGCCAAGTTCGTTGGATTCACGTGACGCTCGAAGTAGTTTTTGTACACCTGAACCAGGTCGTGGTTCCTCTCCTCCGTGCCCTGAAATACATTTTCCAGTCATTCAATACTTCCGCTCCACTAATTAACGCACGACGAACGGCAGAAGTGCGATATCGATCGAACCACACACAGTGTTCTCCAGGACGAACTTTTTCGGTCCCACTAATTAATCCCGCCGAAGATACAGGCATGTACTTTGTTCCATCATAACTAGACTACGGAATACAAAAATCATCAGACAAGAATAAAAAAAAAAAAACATGAAAATGAGTACGTCTTTGCGGAGGATTGCTTGATCCGACAAAATGAATAATTGCAGGCGTGCGTTTGCAGCGACCGTGCGGACAGCGTACTATACGCCTCTCGCGTTAGCTCCATCGACCGGCAAGCTAAAAGTGCAAGGGGACTCTTCCACTCGCGATGCTTGGACCGCCTCGACTTTCAACATACGGTCACTATTGGCGCGCTGCAATAACAAAGGCCGGAAGCGAGACCGATTGCGATGAAGCGAGAGGTAAACGATAGAAAACGAAATTCTCTATAGTTCCGTCTCACTCCGCAATCAGCCTCGCTTCCGCCCATAGTCATTGCCGCGCGCCAGTAACGACCACGTGTCGAACGACTAGGTAGCGCGAGCATCGTGAGTGGAAGAGTCTCTTTGCCCCTGTGCACTGTTAGCTTGTGGACCGATGTAGCTAACGCGAGGGGCGTATAATGAAACAGTATGCGTTATTCAGTGGAGCAAATCCCGAATGTACTGTTCGTTGCCCGTGGATTCGAAGCACGATCGGTAGGATCATGGCCTCTCGGAAGTTTACGATTTCCCATTGCCGGCAAAAAAATTCCAGCGGACTCTCGAGCACGCCTATTTCTACGGTCCGATTTCCTCGTCCGATGGAACGGAGCAAAACGAATCGAGGGAAGACCTATCATTAGCCTTCGCCGGCGAAAAAAAAGTTAAATGAGAAACAGGATGGACGGGGGAACGTTCTTATTCCCGTTTCGCGAAGTTGCAGTTCCCTTTTCCCCGGACTCGAACGAATGTTTGCCCCCTTCCGACCCGTGATCTCTTATACGGAGTGTGCGGTAACTCTATTAAGAAGCTACGTGTTGCATAATGAGAGCACCGGAATTGCCGCTAATCCTCGGAATCCAATTTTCTAGGTTCCATGGAAACACGCTTGACGGTGTAAGCCCTAGACAGACGCGTCGATGAGTTAGCGACCTACATACTTATTAGCTGTGCGATCGTGTTGTCCATAAACTTAGGAAACGATTTGCCATAAACAAGTTTCGTGTCGAGCTGTCGTTTCAGCGTGACTGTGCTTAGATCGTAAAGTGAGTGTAAATGGACATAAATAATTTGTTAATAGTGGACGATCTTAGCTGACCATGTTCATGAAGGATGGTTTCGGGAGTTGAGGCTCGAATGTCGTTGATCCCGTGTGTAAATAGAAGCTTATCATAACGCGCGGAACGCGATAATTCCTCTGCACTCCGGGTGCAGAGCTTTTCGGTCCGTTAGGTAACCTCGACGGAGCTTTATAGGTCGTCGAGGTTATTGCCTGCTTACGTGAAACTACGTTTAGGTGTGCGTTCAGCTGTGCATCCACCTGAACGAGCAGAGAGCAACTTTTTGCTTGATGATGCTTGTTTTCGTTGAAGTTTCTAATATTGATTACGTTCAATGGTAATTAGTGGAGATGAGGATACTTGACAGCTTTATAAGTATTATAATTTTATTTTAATTTATTCGTGATATGACTAGTTCTAAATTGTAAAAACTTATTTCCTTTTTTACTTAGATCGCTTATAAGAGGTGTGAATCTTTTTCAACAAGCGACGATTAGAATCGAAAGGCTGCTTAGTATTCCTTTGGCGGATGCATAACTTCATGGTTGGTGTGATTTTCTGACTTAATCGAGTTCTGTGACGAAACCACGATATACAGGGTGTTCACGAAAAGTACTTTTTAAGTATATTTCAGAACGTACAGTACTCGCTAAATTGAATAAACGCTTTCATCGTGCTACGTGACTTTTCGAGTAATATTTTGTAATCAATTTCGTGAGTACTATATTCCGATAGTATAGGAAATCGAACTTTTCGACACCCAGTATACGAGAAGAGTTTCGAATGCGACGATTGCATGGATTCATCGATAGATTAGCAATTAATCTTGAAATCGTGTTAATTTAAGACTTACAAGAATGGAAAGATGATATTGTTTATTCTGCTTCAGAATATGTCGCTTAAACGGAATCATCTGTAATTATAAAATTAACGTCTTCAAATATTGTTAAATGATTGGCATACGTTAATTTCTAAAAGGACATCGATCATTACTAGACTGCGGATATTTGTATGAGCTCATATGCAGACAATTCGATTTACGAATACAAGAATTAAGTGGAAATTCTCATCTTTTCATTGAACGTTTTAATTAGAATACGAATAGAATGTAAGTACCGAATTCTTCGAGATTTCATTAATATTTCCATTTCATTGTGTTTTGTACGCTAGCGCACGTTACAGATTAATAAGTCCGTAGTCTAACAATCAAAATAGACAAGCACATAGTGTATCAACATCTATATCTATAGCGTACAGGATGTGCAATAATAATTGATAGCGACGAGCTGGTGTTTCTATATCAGAAGCAGAACATGTGGCGAAAGATAATTGACACTGTCTCCGGGACTATCTAAACTATCGATGCCGTGAATGCTGATGATCTGTGATGGAGATTTTCGATCGTACGATTCTAACAACTATCTCGATATTGTCGAATTTATCATGTGTGACCCGAGGTTATTAAAAAAAATATTCCATAAAAACAGGATGAATTATAACATACCACATACAAATGTTTCATTTGTCGATGTCGAGTCTACAGAGTCAAAACTAGACAAAAAATCTTGCCGACAGATTCCTATGGTATATTGTTTGTTTTTTTTTTTTTAATAAACACTATAGTAAAAATATAGCACGGACTATTTACAAGCCTTATCTAGATTAAAATAATCGCTGAGTTGAATGTTGTGCATGTACAGGGTTTCCAGAAAGTCACTGTGCACTTGTTGCAAGCTCACTTTCATTATAAAAACCGAAAATTAATCGATTCTTAGAAAGCTAAAATAAAATCCTTTCACACAATTTCCTGTGAATTATTTCAACAAAACTTGAAATAATAATTGATCTAGCTACAGTTACTTGTTTAATAGTAACTTGCGAAAAGCGTTGCGAAATTTCTTCATTTTTTCCGACCCTTATCAACCATTTTTAAACGTTCTTTTACACAAGTGATTACGTCCTCGCGAAAATTCGGCAAAACTGCTTTGGATCTCAATATTTTAACCCCTTGCCCTAGGATTTATTTTTCCACTGCAATCGATACAACAACTTTGTCAGTAATAATTTCTTGCAAAAAGAGAAAAATTCTGCAGATATTTTACATTTACGTTTGCCCTACAATATAATAATTGATAAAAGAAAAATAATAAATATTTCATTTGAACTCAAAGGAATTGAGTAATATATACGTTCGTTAAATTTTATTTAAAATGTTCGCCGCGAATCTCAGCAAGGCAAAGGGTTCATAGTCTCACGTTGATTTGTACTTTGAAAATAAGAAAACCTAAAAATATCACAACATCGCAGTTTTGACAAACTGCGTAAGGGTTAACAACTCTAAATACTTGAACGCTCATCATCCTCTCATCATCAGCTCGAGACGCTAGTTCTCGTAAAAGTGCGCAGTGACTTTTCCAGCACCGTGTGCGTAAAACAGCTGTCCTTACCCTGCCGAAATGATGCCACATCAGGTAGTCGAGCACACCCTGAGTCATGCCCTGGGATCTCAGGTGGCGTACGTTCATCTTCTGGTAAGCCCACTCGATCCAACCTGCCTGCGTGGACACGCAGTTTATCAAGCAGAGAGCGTTCACCTTCTCGGGATGAGCGAGAGCGAATCTGGCTAGTATGTTAGCACCGGCACCGACACCGAAACCGATTATGGACTTCAGGCCGAAATGGCCCAAGACGAAGAGCAGCTGCTCTGCCAGTTCGTCCATGGACGGATAAATGTAGCTGGAATATTTCAGGTCCATTTTATTTCCCCCTCACTGTACCTCTTTTTTCTTCAGTTTTTAGCTGCCACTACGAAATCTGGCGAACCTCAATTCCTTTTGCTCTGTAGCATTTGACGGAGCCTCGCCAATTTTAACCCTTTGCACTTCGAGAAACTTTTAACCCTTCGCGGACGAATGTCGACACTTTGCCGAGATCAAACTCTCATATTTGTTATACTAAGTTGCAAACAAACAATTTAATTACTAAAACAGCAAAAGATCTTTCATTATTTCTTTCTTCTATATTATTTAAGCGTTCGATGTGTAATTCGACAGGATCTGCCTTAGGTTTCGTATATTATAAATAATCTTCGTCCGTAAAGGGTTAAGATGACCCAACAACTCCGAATCATTTTTATTATGAGTTACTAGCTACTCCAGTAGTATTTACAAGGGTATGAGCGCGCCTGTGTGAAAAATTGAAGATCCGGTTTTGTCATTAAAAAAACACGTACGCATTTTAAAGTTATATTTGATTAAGAACGGAGTTATAAACTTATCTTACAATGTCGTCGCAGCAGCGACAACGGAGTGCAAAGGGTTAATTGCTTCATAATGATCTTTGGATACCTAACCCATTTGCGCGGCATTCATTTTGTACACATAATAGACAAAATGCGTTGAGTATATTAACCCTTAATGGACCAATGCCGCTATGTAAGCGGCATGGCACTTTTACTTACTAGATCCAATGTCGTGTATATGGCGGCGAAATTTATTTTATTATTTTTGTCGCTGTTATTCCTGTAATATTTACAATTAACACGTTAAGCATTGGGCCAGGTCATTTATGTGAATTTGTTTCCGCTTATTATTTATGCTACGGTATTTTTTGCTGGTAAGTAAATTTGAAATACTTCCGGTGCGTTAAGAGTTAAGAAGCTAGTACGAAACGTGCCTGACACGTTACTGCGTATTTTGTCCACAAAAGTACACTATGTGTCTGATAAGTTATTCCGCGCAAATGGGTTAATAATTTGAGACACTTTCACGAGTCACAGTTATCACGCTGACCACCGAGGACTAGTTAACTGGTCCACATGTATTAGCCCCAAGACTAATATACAAGACATATTTTCTATTGCATTATAAAGCGTATAATAATAATTTAGTGTACGGGGCAAGTTTTCATACTTTCTACTGGTAGTTAACGTGTAATCTCAATCTTGTTGGTTTCAGCTTCGTAAAACCGGCATTGTGACTGTACATTTATAAAGAATGATGTAAAGGATTAATGACGCGAACAAGAGAATTAAAATTTAGCGTGATCGATCTAAATGTTCTCTTAACATGTTCGCTACCAGCGTCACATATCTGTGACGGTCGTAGTCCTATATTTTACAGAATGAAAATGCAATTAATCGTATAGATATTGTTATTAGAAATTATGAACTACGACATTATATTTACAAACTCAACGACTCGTTTCAGTTTCATTTTTCTAATATTTTGTGTAGAAGATTAATTGGATTGAAGAAAATATTATAACTGAGAAGACCGTCACCGAAATAAGTGCTGGTAGCGAACGTGTTAACCTTTAAATGTGCAATTAATTTTATTGTTCACTGTTTAACAGATCGTTCTACATTTGCACTTGTATGCTTTCTTCTAATTGATGTGAAGTGGAAGTATCGCTGACGTTATCGATCGAGTGAGAGTGTATTCAAATATGAGTCTGACATGAAATTTTACGAATTTGGCACGCGAGCGAAAATGGTTTTGCAGGTTCGTTGCATGGAGATCTGCAATGCGGTCTAAATCATTCTGTAACACGCTGTTTAGCTACGTGTGCGTCCATCGAGGTGAGCCTCGATTGTTTGAGGCCGGCTTAATCGGAAGTCGTAGGCACCGTCAATCTTCCATTTCAACGCCGCAAACCATCCCCCAACCATTGCGTCAGAGTATTTCAATACACGCTTGGAAACGCATAAACGAAACTGTTTTTCCTACGCCATCCGTGTAATAACGCGTCACTATGGTTTCCTCAATCAAACAGATCCATTCTTCGTTCTACCTTTCATAAACTGTAAACAGCTCGAAGAAATTTTCTTCAAACACAAATTCTAAAATAGCTGCATATCATTTCGACAATATTTTACTATATTTTATTTATAAAGTATCTACGAATACAGACGAACGAATAAATTATAACATATGAACGTTAGTTCGCAAGATTAATCTCATATAAATCGCGAAGCGAAGTTAAACGACGTTTCGAGTTGAACAACTATTTAAATTCTTCAATTATTATTTATTAAAAGAGTAAAATTCAATTTCATTAATTCAATCTGCTACCAAAGACAAAGTTGATTGAATGACTGATGGAAACTTTGATCAACAAGAGGGTGAAAACGCTCCGAGATCTCGCGGCTGATCGATTACCGGATTGCGCAACCCGTCGACGGAAGATCGAACCCGTACAAGTACGAACTGCGATCGAGGCAAAGCGCGGGCAAGGAATTCGGGATCTCTCTTTAAGACGCACGGAATTATCCACGGTAAAAGCGGAACGTCGGGGCTTCGACTAATTAGAACGTTAATTGGGTCATTGATTCGCGCTAATTGAATTCGTCGCGGTCAAGTGACGCGTGCACGCCGAACGAGTTCTCGAACGGGATCTAAACTCCGCTTGGTTCGCGTGGAAACTTCCCGAGAATCGATTCTTACTGTGCTTAACCGCCGATTAGCCTAATTGTTGACGACATTAAAGAGAATTAACAGAGTTGCTGGTCGAACACGATCGTTCACCGAGGCACAGCAGTTCGAAGGTCACAGATTGTAAAGTGTAAAATGATCTGTTTAAAGCAAATAATAAAATTCAATTTGTAACGACACAGTTCATGAATTCTTATGATTCCGTTTTCATTTCGTTTAATGGAATACCGAATGGATGTTTACAGGTGTTTGGGCACAGTGTAATTTATGAGGAATGTAAAGAAGCTCGGAAAGTATCGTAGGAGTTTTAATTCGAATTTAATTACGCTGAGAAAATTTCATTATAATTGCAAAGTGTACTCACTCCTCCGGAAGCGTTGACGCACCTTCCTCCTGACCTGGCGCGTTCACGTGGTACACGCAGAAGTTCTCGAGTAAAACACGCATGTCGATGTAATTGAAGAATGCTTGGAAGCTCGATATATCTGGGAACAACGATCGATTAGACATTCTCAATATAAAGATAAGAGAATCGATATCTGTCAAATAATTCTCTATGAAAACATCTCGTGGAATTTAAATTCCCATACAATTCTCAGACTAACTTTAATTCAAGAGTAATCACCAGAAGAAAATCACAATCAATCTTCGAATAAATCAAATAACTGTGAATCTTACAGGATATTGTAAAATACTGAAAAAAGCAAATGAATCAATGATATTTAACCCTTTGCCTTACAATTCATTTGTAATCTTCGAATTTCCATTATCCTTAACAACTAACTACAACAAAGAAGAATTCTGTGTTCACTGTAAGTCTACCTATTATTGAGATTAAATATTCACAAGAGAAAGATAAATCGAAGTTTGAGCTAAAAGAAAAAAGTAATACTTATGTTTATTAGGTTTCTTTGAAAATTTCATCTCCCACTCGATATTACAAGGCAAGGGTTTAAAACCTGCCAAAACGTTCCCATATTACTTCGTATTCGACTAAAATATGCTCGGTGAATCTTGCCCTAAATCCGTCCACGAAAATGTGAGTTCACACGAAGATCCGAAGACCTTTAACGAGATATGAATTACTCACAGTTAAGGCCTAAGTCGTGGAAAGTGAGAATGGCAGGTTTCGCTCGGTTTCCTTGCACAGCGACCAGCAGGCTACCCTTGTCGGTTTCCACCCTCTCCTCCCGCACGGAACTGTCATCCCTCGACAGGTATCTCAGCGCGGGGAATTGAAGCTGAATATTTTTCAGTTCGATGTCATCCATACTATCTGAAGGCATCGTGCTGCGCATTGAAAGAAATTCTTTGATTATTCAAAACTGCGATGAATCAGCCTCGACGTCCTCCCGACGAATATGCGAAAGTAACTAACACAATTTTTCAAACTGAAAGATCAACGCCTCCTGACCTCTTTTCAGGAAACGTTCTTCATATTTAAAACCGTCCGATTAGAAATAAATAAACTGCGGACTCGTGTGCATTCATAGAAAATTTGCAAATGCAGAATTGCTTGGAATAAAACATTCAAAGTGTGGTGCTTTTTATATTTGTTGGAGTAAATCAATCTCTATCGTGATTCTATGGTTCTAATTACAATATATTCTTAACAGTTTGTCTAAATAATAAGATCTAAAAAAATTAGCAAAAGTTTAATACTGGACGATCGAAGTCACGTGAACTTGTAGCGAGATCCAATCACCTGCTGCCTCTTGTAAAAGAATCTTAATTCAGAACTTGTTAAATCGTCTAACACTTATTTTCTTCTTGACAAATTCGATTTAAGAATATGAGTCTTAGAACCGTATTCCTTGCTTAATTACTTTTTTCATATAGAATCCCTTGTATACAAATTATTTTGAAATTATTTTTGCGGAATAGATCATATCTATGATTTTTATTGCCTTAAAATTAACATAAATGTCCGAATATCCGAACGTAAATTCGCCGCACGAATATTACATAAATTATTGCCAGGATCTTGCGAGTCCACTAACAAATTGATAGCGTGAAATTAAAGGGAAGTCCGTCCAGCCAGCTCAGTACGTATTACGTTTAACAGAGCAGCAGAGAAGTGCGCCCCAATAAATTACAGCAAATCGATATTCGCTTCTCTTTTTCTCATCGATATCCTTGTGTCAACCAAAAACATGATACCCATTTCCGTAAACGTTCTCTGCTCGACATTTTCACGAAATTCAATTCATTAATCCTGTATTCGAAACGAATCCTTATATTGCGTTATTAAGCTGCAAACATTAATCAGCAAATACTTAAATATTAGGTCGGTGCATATGAAATGTATTTTGCAGAAAAAGGGAAATTTTATTTGATGTTCTAAAAGACATTTATTCAACCAAAATATACTCTATTCCATTTAATACACTTCTTCCAACGTGGTGTTAATGAATATATGCCGTTTCAAAAATGTTCTGAATTTTTAGAATGAATAAAGTCTAAAGAAATCGTCATAAACTAGTGTTTCGCTTCCGCCACGCGGCAAACCGAATCATCACCAAACATCACTAAACCGAAATATTGCAAATCAACGCTGCACTGTTCTTTGATTCACAGTATTGCCTCCAAATGTTTTCCTTATATTTTCAGCGGTTTTCGCAGCATATTTCCAAGTTCGAATTCATATAAGAAAATTACCCGAATGAGAGTGGTATCAATGTTTTCAAGAAAAATATTTAAAAAATAGCTATTATGCGGAATGTAGAAAAATTTGTTTACAATATGCTACTCTAACAATAGACAATGAAACTGTTTAAAAGGTTACGCGAAAAACAAAGGAATAAGAACAACAGGTTGGTACAAACATTTACGAGTAAGACGAATCCGAGATTTCGTGTGCACCAACCCAATGCAATTTCTCCTATGCGTTTCTTCGAGCTCGATTTAATTCTCCGCAAGCTGCACTATTTCCCTAATTAGTTTTCGCGCGAGTTCGATTGAGATAACATCTCACAACGGTGAAACCAAGGAGACCGATTCAATTAAGTATGCAAGTATCACTTTTTTCACGGAAAAATACTTCCGAGAAACTAAAGCCTCAGCGGCGAAAAGAATTATCGAAGTGGAAAGTGTTATACTCTGCCGCTTGTTATCTATTCATTCTGGCCGCAAGGTAAAGTAGCATCAAATATTCGCAACATCAACGGCGAAACATAAAACGCGGCTGGGCCGATGCTTTCAGCCGGGGGCCTGAATAGCCGGGCTTGCAGATTCCTCATTTTCCGAGGTGTCGTGTGAATACTTGTCGGATCGGATTTCCGGTTACCCTTTCAACGGGGATATTTATTGGGTCTTCATTGCCCGGGTTTCATGAATTCGTTCCCGCGCATACAAGTAATTCGAGCGCCTCGGATACCCTCGGTTAATGGCAGCGCCATTTCTAACACTTGCCAGTGAATATTCCGAAAATGTACTTTACAGCGGAAGCATTATAAGGACGAGGATTAAATTTAATAATGCACTTCGCCTGACAACATATGTTTGCGAATTGTGATCGTAACAAACCGAATTTGTTTTTTAAATTGTAATTTTTCTGGAATACTTTGATGACTTAATACGCCCGCAAAAATTCTAGTTATTTACTATGAAACAACAACTGGAATGTTGTTTGAAATTCCTATCACGATTGCCTATTCTAATAACGAATTAAAGTCTAAACGAGCGGTTAATTAATATTGTTATAGCTATGATGAAACCGTAGTCGGCAGACTACAATTATTAGTTGATTCACCAGGTATTTTCGCGAGTACTTTGTTATTAGTTTCACATACTATCGGACGGTAATTCACAGGAATGATCCATGATTATTCGATGTCGGGCAATCCATATTCATGCGGCCACGCGAACACACGACGATCACACGAGTGCATTAGTCTTGTAATATTCATCCGTGTTTAATTGATGGAGCAATTAACCCGAATACATCGAGAGTAATCCACGCACGACGAAAAACAACCCTTACGATATCGCGATCAACTGCACGATGATATGTTCTGGAAATGGAATGAAATCCATTCTTCGTATTGCGAAATGCGATCTTAACGAGGCACCGAAATAAAATGGTAAAACATATCACGATTTTTCCGACGAAATACAAACGTACTATCTGTCACAAATTGAAATGGGAAAAAATACTTCGAAACTCAACTGAAGAATATTTTCCTTTCTTCCTGTATAAATTCCCTAACAAAGAATTCAAGTATGTACTTACGTACTTCATAAATATAAAAAATCAATTAATAATTTTGCAACTGCTGTTCGTCATTTCCATCTTTCATTTTTTTACCATTTCAATCATCTCCAATACAATCCTATGTCTATCATCAGATCAAGAAACATTCACAACCACCCACGCATCCCCCTATTATATATTTTATTTAAGATTAGTTCAGATGCAACCCACATGTTTCCCGATTACACAAGCGGATTATGAACTCCCGCGGATTAATTCGCGCCTAACGAATCGGTGTTGCGCACCTGTCGCGTTTCCATCGTTGCCGGCCCGCCTCTCGAGGAAAAGAGGTGCAGCCCGGCGTGGGCGTCCACGTAAGTCGCGAAGTGCTTAAGTTCACGTGTAATTCGTTCGCAACGTTTAATGTTCCGCACGCGTGCACGCACGCTGCACCCGAAGCAGCGCGCTTTATCACAGGACGCGCGCCGGAGAGCTTTTTATGGTATCGATCGTCGAAGACCACGCCCTGGCTCGCTCGCGAAGTCTGGAGGCTAGATCCCCCGTGTGCGCGGCTCCAGAAGGTGGTTGGCTCGTGTCGCGGAGCCAACGCGCCGCCATGTGCTTTCATTCTGATTTGTGTGCGCAATTATCCTTTGACGCCTGCACTCTTATTCAGCTTTATGAGCAGCTCCGTTCTTCTTCATTAAACTCCCCGTGACGTACAGAAGTGCATCACGCTTCCTCGGCGAAATGGCCGTTTAAACGTCTTGTTAAGTGCATACCGTGTCTGCGCGAGACGCCTCGCGCCACGGTGCCCCGAATCGAGTGTTTCGATTAATAAGTTTAAGTAACCATGGGAAGAGCGACGGTTCTTTCCAAGATGGAATCAAATGATGAATGAATTCCAAATGGAAAATACAAGTTTCCTGATCTTTTTTTTTTAAAAAAAGAGAAAAAGAAAGTTGAAGTAAAGTTTTGTTACAATAATAATGAAATTGCAATTTCGACTTCGTGTTCGAGTTATTAACGATTCAATATCTCTTTACAAACCGTGACCATCCGTCACCGCGACGCGCGTGAGGTAGGTCAGTGGGAGCGCGGGCATTGGCGTTCACCGCAGGAGGCGGAGTCACACATCAGGCTCGCGCGCCGTTATTAACAGATCATTAATTCATGATAATTTGGGAACGAAGTTGAAACCGCAGTTCTGTCACCCCTGGTCGTCGTCCTATTTTTATCTGTAAAATTATCATTTCTAATCTCTGATGTACGTTTTACCGATCGTCCTGTAAAATTGAATTTAATAGAACAACAGCAATAGTAAGTACAAATCGACAGAATTATGGAAATTTATAATACGGAATGACAAATGGATATATCAAACTGTCACAGACACGTTCCTAAAGTCGTTAATTTTTCCACGTTCGTTTAATATTCTCTTAAAAATGCCACGTTAAGTATCTGTGAAGAGAACATAAATAATTCCCAGGATGATTAATGGCGAGCACGTTAATTATCATGTACAGCCGATACCAGAAGAACTTACGTCGACCCGTATTCCCGAGGATTTACGGGGTGACCCAATTTATTGTAGTTTACCGGGAAAATGTCAGGAACTTTGGGCTGACCTGCTCTCTATACACGCTGACGCTTCTGCAACTTCCGAGAAGATAAAGGAATGTTCCCTTTGCAGAAATATCAGTGAAAATACCACTCCCTGACCTCGTAAAGAAGTTACTTTCTTCATCAAGTTCCCGGGTGTATACCCGGCCTTTTGTCGGGAATCTCTTCTCTCTGCCTTTGCTTCGTCATTCTGGAAACCAGCGTAAATTCGTTTCCCGATAATCCAATTTTCACGTTTTACGTCGATTATAAAAAAAAGGAAATAAAATCGCCATCGGTATTTCATCGCTTTATTAATCTCTGAAAAATGGAGCGATTTTACTTGATGCAGCGAACCTTGTTATAGAAAAAAGAAACGAAATTGTCATCGATATCTGTTCGTTATACATGCTATTTTTTGATAAACAAGGGAATTCTTTTCGGTATAGCAACATTTTTGAATCTCTTCGAATGTGTCACATTCTGTTCGCGTACTCTGTGCATAAAATGAAATTTTTACTCTGGGAAGAGAGAGATTCGTCACAAAAGTAACAGCAGGAACTATTTCATTAAATTCCCGTCCGGGATTTACGAGCACCAGCCGCGAACGTCCGACTGACTTTATTCGAAATCGATAGGGCCACTCGGCGAACCTTATCATAGACGCATCTTCGAAACAAATGTGTATCGCCACATGTTCATATTGCGAAGTTACTGTTTCTACCCTTCTGTTAGAAGGATAATTCCGTTTATGCATTTTCCTATGCAACTTTCATAAAATATGAATTAGAGTAACAAAACTCTCACTCTTCGATTAAGTAAATTTATATACAAAATGAAACAATAATTAAAGACACGATCGAAAGGAATGAGTTAAGAACATTTATTAGATCTTCGTTAAAAACTCATTCGTCATCTTATAATCCTAGCGTATTGAATAATAAATTCTTCTTCCGATTAAATGAATTGCTCAAGGAAGATTGGAATAAATCGAGCGTAGCACGACAAGAACCAAGAATTTTTCCGTTCGCTCGTCGAATGAAGACCGATCATCACCGAAGCATTTAAATGTCGATTTCCTCAAATACGAGGACGATATCTTGCGACAAGGTATCCAGTGATAATGCTAGATAAAGTCAGAAGCAAATATATCATATTTCGTTGTTGACTCTGATGCAAGCGAACAATAGAGTGCTTTCCTGCTTCTACAATGTATCAGTATTTTATTTCCGTTTCTGTGGGTATGACATCGCAACGTAAACCGACGTTGCGTCGTGCAAACACGTAGCAATCGTAGAAAGAGAGGGAACCTAATACTGAAAAAAGAGAACTTGCGAGTGATATAGAATGTTCCTAGAAACTGGAGCGGAGCGTAATTCTACTTTGAATGAAGGCAGGGAAAAATTTGTGGAGGAATGTTAAATGGTTTTATGACGACCGTTTCTCTGTGATGGAACTTTTTTCCCCTCGCCGTTCCTGCACGGAAAAGTTGGCGACGCAATATGCTGCGCGCGTATTACTCCATTTTTTTAAATGACATAGTTTCTACCTATCTCTGAAATGGTACACTTCTTCCTGTACAACGATTCTCTTGTTCGTGTTCTTTGCACGAAACGATTAAAATGCATTTTTATGACACTGGCATGCTTGAATAGGTCACACAAATTTACCATTTTTTCAAGCATTATTGCTGAATGAGAATTTTTGAGATTTCATAGCGTCGAAAACCGATATTCGTATACTTTCGTGCGAAAAATGTTTAATTAAATTTGAAATTTAATTAAATTATTAATAATTTACTACAGAAGGTAGGAATTATTCAATTATATATCATACATCAATTATTCATCGTTGAAACTTATATATATAATTAATATGTATTAATAGGAAAGAAATGAAATATATATATATATATATATATACAACAAACAGTTACTAATCTTTCCAAGAGATAGCTTTTAATCCGTTGTTCAAAATTCCTCTAAAGACATTCCTCCGAGTTTTTTACGAAACATTGGTTGCTCGAATCATCCTGCGGAATACAGCACGCGAATCGGTTTACGCGACATTGTAGACGCATCTCGGGCGACGCAAGTAAACGCGAGTTGACGCGTATGCGCGGGAACATTTGCACGGTAAACATTTACATCTATTTGCAGCGAGCGTTGATGGAATATCGATTCAATAACGCCGCAACCATTTTGTAATCCCGCACAAACACCGCGGGACTCTGCTTCTGCATTTACATTCCCGACATTTCGAAATCCTGATTGCGATAAGGGCTCGGGACAGCTCGAAATGCCTTCAGTAATTGCGAAAAGGAAATCCTGCTGAAATGAGGGAACCTTACTGAAGATTAATTGGCCATTTATTACTGCAAACCGGCGGTCCTGGAAGCTGGGAACATTTTAAAGAAGATTTGAAGTGCTTTATCGCAACCAGACGTTTCTTTCTCAATCATTGCGAATTAATTGCAACGGAGCTTCAAGAACTAGCTAAGCTTTTATAACCTTTTACTGGACATTCAATTTCTAACTATGGGGAGAAGGTGGAAATAATAAATCAAAGAATCGCTTGCATCGCGTTTCAATTGAATATGCGACGAAATTGTTTTATCAAGTGCCACAAAATTAATTTTTAGCGGCGGTGCAATGATCGCACCTTTACGGTCCTGTAAGCAACCCACTTGGCGCAAATACGACGTTACAGTTTATGCTTCTTTTTACTACTCTAACGTCGCTACCGATTCTCGTTGCCAATAATGTAATCTGTATAATGCCTTATTATTTGCTCGACATTAGCACAAAGGTCGGAGTTCGCGGTAACTCGGTTATTAGGAAAATTTCATTTGACTCCAGATGGTAGACAACGCTATTAATAAGTCACTTGTCCTTTAAATATTCTTCCGCGAAGCGATGCAAATAGCCAACTAATTATAATCTAAGTTTTTCCTGGGCTGAAATTAATTTGATATTATTGCAGCGACTCCTCTTGCTTCCGTGAACGCGTTTTCGTCCACGTTGTCCTGTTCATCGTGTGATTAATTAATATTCATTTTGATTTGTTTTGTAAGAATCACGCTGCTACTAACAGCCTCTTCCGACACATAAAAATAGAACCGTGGTCTCAACGTGTCGCACGAGTCTGGTTCATTAAATTTCCAGGCACAAAAAATCCGTCGGCGTGTGGTTCTCGTATCTTCAACGCGTCGCGCTATCGTTTCCGGTTGAAGTCGAGTCCGGCCGTGTTCCTGTTTGTACTCGTTGATGAAGGCGGCCTGACTTCAACTTTTCCCAACCTTTTAATCTCTGATTCTTCATTTCTTTCAATTAAAGTTATCGAGTATGCAAACGTTTGTTGTCAAGATTGTTTCATACTACAGAAAAATATGACTTTTAAGATTAATCTTTGTGAAACTGTTTGAAGTTGTTTCTGACCATTTGTGACGTTATTAAAAGTACCATTACGTTTTAGTCTTAGGTTAAATAAAGACTTTCACATTTATGCTTAAATTAATTAATAAACTTTTTTGTGTTTTGTTTAGGGATTGTTGATAAATTGATAATTAATTCATACGAGTGTATTTTACAAACAGTTAGCAATCAATTTATGAAATAATTAATTGTTCCATGAACCACTTCGCAAAAGGTCGCGCGCGTGTACAGTTTGCGGTAAAAAATAATTATAAAACGAACTCCGACGTAATTGGGTTTCACGGAATCCATTAGGAGCCCTTAATTGATTCAACCTTTCTCTTCCCCCTCGGAATAATGCGCCATTGTTTCCGAAGTTTCGAAATCAAAGAAATGTTGAGGATTGATTATTCAAAACTTCCAAGACTCCTTTTGTACGGATCTTACGAGGGCAGGCATCGAATGTAGGCAAGCCGGTATCGATTATGCAAATTCCGTCAGGTTACCTTTCGAACCGCCGACGCTTGAAGAGCTTTGTTGCTTCCGCAGCCGATCGGGTGAAGCGAACGGAAAGAGATTTTTCCTCGAAAATTCTGGGTCAAGTTAAGCCCTGTCACTGCTCTGTCTAAACAAGGCTATCTTTATATATTTATTAATGAAACACCGTTACACTCCTGTCACGTGTTATTACTGACACGTTGATTTTATTGAATCTGTCTGACGCGGATGACACGATTCTTCGTTTAGCATCAAGGATTTACTTCTGTCACAACTTATCGAGATTTACGTTTCAATCGAATCTGTAAAATACGAATAGGTTAAGATGTTTCTATTTTATGAAACAAATGATTTCAATTTTGTAGGGTTTTTGGGTATTACAAAGATGAAATATTCTCTTTAAGTTCTAGAATGCTATCTGGGCCCGAGATATCAACCGTAGATTTCTCAGCTGGAAAACTGTCTCCGAGAATCATAAATGAAATTGCACGGTTGTGTTCGTGTCCCGTTGAAAATATTGAAATGTTGAGACAAATAACGATCTTGGCTGAATTCCAAGTCCAGCGTATGCATTAATATATTTTACGCAACATTGAAAATAACTTGACGGCAAAAACGAATGCTGTCTCGTAAAAATTTGTACCAGTTTCCAACTTGCCATGCAAACGATATGCACTATTAACAGACTAAGAATCATGGTATTACATTTTCGTAGATCACTTCCTAAAGACAGTAACAAGGAAACATATGTATCACTGATTAGATCAATGAAATCTAGTCAACCAAACGGACCAATGAAACAGAAGTTCACTATTCAAGCCAGAATTCCTTCAATTCCTTTCAAAAGCCAGAAAAATCATAATTAAATCGCGTATTTTTATGCATGTATGGGAAATTCGAAAATACTTAGCTCCGCACAAAACAAAGCAAAATATACAAAATACCTAAACTATAGTGCTTTTCAAAATATGTCCCAGTAAAAGCTATCATCTATCGTAATTTCAATTTTCTAATTACATTCTAGAAAACTCGAGTTTCTACGAAGATCCGCAGTCTACTGATAACAGGCAGTGTTTAATGAAAAAGGGGGGAAGAAGCTCTTTAAAAGTTCGTCATCTTGTTGAAACGAAACCGTTGCCCACGGAGGCGCGCGCTGAATGCTCGAGGAGTCATTTTTTCGCCGAGCTAGGGTATTAGGGACACCTGCGATATTTCAATTCGAGGATTACCGGCGCGCCGCGTTAGACGAGAAACAGTGAATGGAGCAGGGTATATCGTTGAATAGCGAGATTTAATTTGCGCAGACGATCGCGCGGGAAAGAGCGACAGGACGTCTGCCGAGCCACGTCCAACCAAGTGGGGCTAAGCCAAGCTTTAAAGCCGGCGTAAATTAATCACAGTCGGCGAATGCGGCCGCAATCGTAGTGGTTCAAAGCTGATTTGAATTTGGAGCGCGATAAGCGGGCGCTCGGAAGAGCCGCCGTGGCCAAAATAGATAGCGCATTCATTATTAAAAAGGCGCACGAATGATGATACCATTACTCATTCTAAAATGCGATTCCGCACGGCGGAAAAGTTCGCGACAGTTCGTGCGCGTCTCGGATGGCAAACAGTGATTGACGATTTCGCTGAGTGCAAGCTCGTTTCATTTCGTTCGAGGTTGGAACCGTGTGTCCGCTAAAGTTCACGTATTTTTCGAGATTTAGATTTCCGTTGCGTTCGTGTATCAGTATTTCTTAGCGTTATTGTTTGACTGCGGACTTTTATGCATTCACGGGAGATCCGAAAGTACAGCATTTCACAGGATGTGCGGAATTCGGAAAAGTATACGAGACAATACAAAATGTAGCTCGTTTCATAGTACCTTTTAGGGAAAGCCATTTTCTATCGAAATTCTATTTCCACTCATACATTCAAAAACTAGAACAAGGGTCAACTGGCATTAAAACGTAAAAATCCTCGCTTGCAGTCAACAATCTATCCACTTCTCTCAGATTATTACTAATTATTCCCATTTTACAAAAATACTCGAGATACCTCTACTTTCTAAAATGACTATTCAAATATTCAAATTCGTACTTGAATATCGAGTTACAGCTCAAACAAATAAATTTCTACAAACACTTAGTTCGTGTTCTCGCTTTATAGTCGCGGGAACAATTACAAGCGATCGTGTATAAAATCCTATGTAATGGTGATCTGGGTCAGATCGGACCCGCCCGCCGGCGGGCAGGGGTTAAGAAACGATTTAACTGTGGCTGGGAGCCGAGGAAACCGCGTTCGCGGCGAACACTCGATATCGAGTCGCGTGATCCGATATCTGGTTCGGTATCCTTTTTGCCGATCGATTAACCGAGCCGGACAGCAGGATTTTTGCGTCCGTCCAGTTTCTTGCCTCACGGTCGACGGGAAGACGTATGGTAAGACGAGGCCGCCGGGGACAGATCGATTTACGTGTTTCCTTTCTGGAGTCGGCCAGGTCGTTCCCTTCGGAACAGGGGGACAGCCGGACGACTCCCTCTCGTAAATCGACGCAGAATGCTGGCCACGTTCCGCTACAGCTATTCCTCGCGGATGAAAAAGGGAACTAAACGCGGCACTAACTAGAGCAACGGATAAGGCTGTTCGCGCGTAAAGACTTTTTATACACGACGAGACGTGTCTCGTGAATAGACCTTTATACAAATTGAAATTTTTCAGATCATAATTGGAGAAGCCGGGGGCGTTCATTAAGATTTCAATTGACTTGTATTTTAGTTTGGGTATTAATGAATTAACTGGTTTTAATCGTTTCTTGAGGAAACATTTGTGTCATTTCAGTAATTGCGAAGGAAAGCATAGGTCGTTTCCACCCATCCGGTAGTCCTCGTGTTGAGTAATGTTGAGGGGATTCTAAAGTTAACTCTGATGCAAGTAAATAAACTCTCTAAAATTAACTCTTATCGAGCAGGTCATTGAATACAGAGCTACATTGTGCGTCGAAGTTTCTGGCACGATATTGCGCGATGTGTATGTTATGTTACATATGGTTGATATTTTAAGGAATGATTCTACTGGCGAAAATAAAATGAAAGTCAGGAGTGGCGAAATTGCGGAACAAGCTTTGTTTTTGAGTAATTGCTGATCAAAGATCTCTAGGATATGCGACTGTCCGCCATAGTGGCGCGCGTGAGGCAGGCCATATGCCAGTGGCGTACACCGCGAAACTCATGCTTCGCTACTGGTAGATTTTAATCGGCTGTCTTTGTTCACGAAAATTTCGTATTACTGTTTCAATTTTCAATTCAGTTTAAAGTATAGTTGTATACGTTCATGTATTAATAATTGTGTGATAAAAAGTAATTACACATTATTCGTATATTATTCGAATAGTTTTTAATATTCAGAAGCTGAATACCAATGAAAAACAGGAATAGCATTACAGGACGTAAAACATCAATTCGAAGTAACTTGAATAAAATATTAATAATTGATGTATAGCGTTCGGTGTTACCCACAGTCGCAGAAACGAACTGAATAAACAAAAGATGCATATTCCGGTAGACGACAAAGAACGATCTCTCGTCTACTGACTGCATGCATTAATCAGAATCGCAGAAGAATTCTTTACCTTTCAGTTGACACTGTTGCCGGGCGAAGGGTCGAGCGCTTTGATCTAGTTTCCAAGTATTCTCTCTTTGATACTTAGCCCATGCGTACTCGCTAATTATGAAACGTGTTCCTATTGTCGATGGACCGGCTAATTGCGAAACGAACAACGCGACCGCTCTTTGCTCGATACGTGAAACATGAAATGGTTTTGTCGCGAGCTACAGGCACCGTTGAAACTTCTGTCTTTTATGGACTTGTTTACAAAGACAGGGGTAATGAAATGTTTATGTCGGATGCAGCTTAGTTCTACTGATGAAAGAAAATTATGTTTACTTCAAGCGAATGTTAATCAAGTTTGAACGTTTTTCTTGAACTCCTGTTGATTTCTTTATATCCAGTGCTTCAATGCTTATGATGAATGAAGAGAACAAAATTAGCTTCTGACTTTGCACAGAAGAATAATGATCGGAGGATCGATAAGTTCGACAAACATGTCGCTGAATGATCATCGAATACATTGGACGTTTCAAGGATTCGTCAAAACTGTAAGGAAAGTTGTGGGAACAGATCATCCCTAATATTTTAGATATTATAGACACACTGTGATGCAAAATATTCTTTCTCGTGATCGTTTCTCTTGTTATCTGCCCAAAAAATCCTTCATAAATAATTTTTAAATAAACGTTCTTGTGTCCTTAGCCTGCACACGATAGAACGATACTGCGAGCTGCTCAATATTCTACACAACCGCGTCACTATCCACGAAAATCTGGACGTGCTGCGCCAAAATTCGGTGCGCACCCCCAGACATTTCGGTGCTCCGAACGTATCGACGTCCTAGAAAAAAAGGATGGTTCTTGTATTGTTACTATCGAATCGGAAATTGAGCTGAAGCCTCGGATCAGGTAATTCCGGATGTGTCTGGCGCGCTGCCAAGTGACGTGAAAACGAATTTGCAGGGAAAGTAGAACAAAATGACGTATGCGCCGGTGGCGTCATAAGGAACGGTGATATTTTAATGTCCCGTCGCAACGATTTTATCACTGGTTTATCAGCAGTATAACGTTCCCGCGGAAATTTACGGTTACGGAATTCAGAAATATCCCTCCGGCTTTTTCTCGCCGATAAATTAACGACCCTTCTAATCCTGAGTCACGTAACACCACTATTTCTTTAATACAGAAGAATACTAGATGAATCCCCAGATTCCATTAAAAGTCTGCGTTCATCCCGGATCACATGTAAACAAAAAATTAATTTGTAATCAAAGAATTACTTAGAATCCAGATTTCGAATGTTTGGAACGGAAATCAACTTAACTTTTAAATTAGATTATTTCATTAAATTCTACGGATATTTTCTTTAGTGAACGAGATAAAATTAAATTCATTGAAGCTCGTCAGAAATATTCTAAATGATTTTTATAGAGTACTGATTCGTTTCAAAAGTAATAGCTCTCTTTAGAAATTCGATATCGATTAAGGAAAGCGGCGGGTATATTTATTCTTTCCTTCCACCCGCGGTGCTATTCCAGTTAGTCGCTGGCATTGTTGGCGATCACAAGCTTGCGACACAAATACCACGTGAATCGATATCCCCAAGTTCTCCATTCCTTTCCTTGGCAGTGCAGAAACCGCCCCCTTTGCCAACGAGCTCGAATACTTTCCGACCAGAGACTGTACGGTTGTAAAACAGACGGTTTGTCTGTCTTGCTGGCTTTAATCACTGGGAATTGATCCTAATTTCACTGTTAATTGTTTTACCGTGAACGGTTCCGTTACTTCGGCTCCAAAGTAGGGCGCCGGTCTGTCTGGTCGCATCGTGGCACGAGGAAAAATCATGGGACAGCAACAATAAATCGCTCGAGCGGACAAAGTTTTAATACATCTATGACCTGAATAGAAGTTGATAATACCGTTTATCATCTACTATATACATGACAGGAAAGTATTCATTTACCTTGATTTCTCTTGTAACTTCTGTGAACGTTGACAAATATAAAAAGATATTAATTTTTTAGTTTCACTATGTTTTTCTATATTATTATAAATGATTATCAATAATCAGTAAACTATTACTTAAAACAATTCAAATTCTTGAGATCTTAATTTATGTTGATTTATTTTCTTGTAGATAGAAAAATGTAACTAGTAATGAAGAAACGAAAGGTATATTAGATGTCGAATTATAAATATTGTATTAAATATTTATTGTGAGCGCGTGCGCAGGTGTGTGTGTGTGTGTGTGTGTCGAAATTGCGTCGAAATGCAGCGGATAGAAGCGCAATTCTCCTGATTTAATTACGCTGAAACAATAGGACATGTCCAAAGGCTTTGAAATTTAGTGTAGCGCCATGCAACAACACCGATTGTCTCTGTTTTGACGATTCGAGCGGTATATTCGAAATTGTTTCGCAATCAACTACATTAAGCTTTCGAAGTACGTGTAATACATCCAGAAATTTGTTAGATGATTACAATCAACGAGAGAAACAAGAAAGGTTTACGATAAAAAAGAATTCTTTGAAAAGGCTTTAACAGCTGTATGAAATTTACTGTCTTTAAATGATCCTTTGATGATTACTGTCTTTGATTTCCCTGAAAACCAAGTGACACGAATAAACAGAAATTTAAAAATTTTACAAATTTTGATAATTTCATATTCCGACGATAACAGAAGTTATTATATATACATATGATTAACTAATCAGACAATTGTGGATTTCATGCGTTTTTAATAAATCTGAATATTCAAAAGCGAACGTAAGATTTTCACTTCCATGTCAGTATTTTACAAGTTTCTCACTGTTAATCGGTTATTGATAAAAAAAGAATCTTGTCTCAACTGAATCAAAAACCTACATTACTTTTTCAATACCAACGGTAACACTTGATATCAAAGAAACCCCGTCGCCATAATCAAACTTTTCCGAACTGCGTAATGATAGAGCGGACCTGGTAACGGGTAGTCGTGAAACTCGATTGCCCCAATGGGACCTTAAGAGTTTTGGCGACAGTTGGGAGCCCTAATTATACCTCGAAATTTACATTTAAACGAGGGAAGGCTAATACGCGAGAAACTTGCCGCGAGAAGTTCTCACGACGGACGCAATTCTGATAAAGAACGCCGGACGCCTCACAGTGTTTCCAGTAATGGAAGAAATTCAACAACCGAAGATTACGACCCTTAAGTTCTCCCATCTTGAAACGTCCTGAAAAGACCATAAATTTTAATACTACCCATAATTTCTACAGATTTTTTGACACAGCACATTTAACTTTGATTAATTGTATAAATATTGAATTCACTTTTGACACAACTAAAGTTACACCCTGTGGTTTAAGCCAAACTCAATTAACAGATTCGCAACCGCTGACGTGAATTCACATCTTTCAAATATAATAACTTTCAAAATATTTTACTCTTCTACTCTCTTTCATTTGCTTTTTTAACAGAAAACTCTTCACTTCAAACAACAGATCGTTACAAGACTAACATTTCGAAAGAAATTTTCCAATTGTTATTCCTGTTTTAACGTCAAAAATTTCTTTAATATTTCCTTCATTTTCACGGGGAAAAAGTACTAGAAAAGCGAAAAATTTGTCGGTCGTGGATGTGTTAATACTTTGACTACGCAATCACCCGAATTTGGGTGACAACATTTTTAACATAAACCTACACATTCATTTCCACTTCGTAACGTATCGAACCTACTAAGTTTTACTTCTATTACATGTACGAGATATAACGAACATAGTAGAGCAATCGTTATGAAGAATCTTGACTTCTTAGTTCCTGTTTTATTAAGAAAACAGTTTCGACTGCATACGAGTTTCGACGAGTGTTCACTTCGGAGTCAAAGCGTTAAAAGGAAATCGAATAAGCGAGACTCCGCCGTACTCGAAACACTGTATATCGCCGAGGTTCCGCGGAAAAATCGTCCGTGCTTTCGGTTTCTGCTCCAGAAAGCTGTGCTACTGCTCCGTTTTCGACGAGTTCGAACCCGCCGCAATCAAGAATATTTACTGCCGCGTATAAAACGTGATCCCGGCGTTCGTCGCGCGTCACGAGAGCCGCGCGCGCCGGCTCGGCACGCAATACCACGCCATCGCAATTTCATTTCTCCGCGACGCCGGTTTAATGTGTCCAATCGATTTGCTTTTGCGTCATGGGACTCCGCGAGCCGGGCTCTGAAGCACGAACGTCGCGCAAAAATCACATAGAACCACTGTGAAATTGCGGGCCGTGTACAATATGAAGTTACCGAAGAGCAAATCACGTTTCTCTGAATAAATAACCAGCACGACGTCAAATAATCTTCAATGAGGAGGAAAACCCTGGAGTCAAGGTAGGTACTCCAGATTGGATCGCAGTGAACATTGCGCCGAATTATCAATACTTGAAATCTTGAATATATTTTTACACTCACAAAAGGTGTAACAAATATTCGCAGCGATCTTCGAGATTATCTTGAATATTTTTAGATGGCAATGAATCTTTCGATGCCTAGCTAAAAAGTCGTTTCTACACTTTGCTTTAACCTTTCCAAGGATGTATATTTTTCTTTTATAAAATAATTCAGTTTATTATATTTAGGAATGCGAGTTTAATAGATGTCTCATAGAATATTGTTGGAAGAAATTGGATAAAAGTTGGACAAAAAGTCAAGTTGTCTTCGGGAGCCAATTCGACTCGAGCGAGGGATCGCGAGCGTTATACAGTGGAAAAAAGGGTTTAATCGGCGTCGCTAATCGTTTCCGAGAGAACCACTTGTAACACTCTAAATGGAGCACTCTGTAGAGCACAGCTAGAGCACTCAGAACAGATTTTGTGGGGTTGGGAGAAAGGGGGAGACCGAATTGCCGGTTTCAGCGATAATAATTGCCAGACGTCGCGCGTTTCCCAATCTGACGCGTTCCCCGGCAATCGGAAGCCTTGACTTGTCTGTACTTCTGAAAAGGAGCAAAAACGTTGCCACTCTTAATAACGTATCTGCCAATTACCAACGATCATTCGGCTTCACTGACAACGAGGTCAATGCCGATACTCGGACGGACCTCAGAATCCCTATGGAACAACGTTCGTTGGATGGACATGCACGATGATTCTGTGTACACATGGTCAACCGTGTAACATTCTCAGATCATTTCATTATTATCGAACCGATCGAAACCATTTACGCGACGCTTAATTAACCGAATCTTTAAAATGACCACGGTACACTTTTCGTCGGCATATTTCTTGTGAAATCTTCGAAATCGCCTTCGATTCCTTGATGAAATTTAATTCCGAGTATACAAAAGTTAGAGAAGTTGGTTTACGACAGAAAGGTGACCTTGAGAATTTTAGAGTAAAACATTAAAGATGACAAAAAGTGTGTCATCTTAGAAACATCCTAGAATCAGATCGAATGCCCCAAAAGAAAAATTTCGTTCGGTTCGGAAGGAAAAGATTAATCTGATGTTTATCCTGTGTATTCATATGGGTATGCGGAAATAAGGGGAACAGTTCGGTTTGTACGAAGTTCGTGATTGAAACGCTTGGTCCTCGTTACTTGTGTTTGGACGGATGACACCGAAGCTACCAGGTCTACTGGGTAGTGGCGAGGGATAATTAAAACGCGATACTGTGATGACGATGGTCGTCTTGATGTTCTCATTAACGAAACTTACCCCAACAGAGCTGATTCCTCGGCGGTGGCAGCGCTCGGCATCCTGTGTCTTTCCCTAGAACAAAATGGCGGCGAATAATAACAACGCCCAGCCCTAGCGGCTAGCAGCCTCTACCCGGGTGCCAACAACGAACATTAGAGCAGGCAGTAAACTGTTAAACTCAGTCCAAAGGGCGACGGCCGGCGAAACTGGCCGGTGGAATTAAAGTAGTTACACACACGAGCTTTACGGAGGTTGGTTCGTTCTCGACTTTGTTACTTTTCACAGAGCCCTGGTCGACATCTGGTCTAGATATTTGGGAACTTTCGTGGCAATATTTCTCTGTCGACCCGTGGAAGGAATATATTAAGGTGAAATTGGGTGAAAAGGTGAAACACGGTTTTGGTATTTTTGGACACTGGCTGTGGCATTTCGATTAGGTGATATACAACGAGTATCGATGCAGTATAGAAACTATGTAGGTCAATGATTCTTGTAGTGCGAATGTATCATGATATAGAGAGTGGAGTAATCATTTTGATCATTTGGAACGTCTTCAGTGAAGAATCATCATCTTTTGAAGATGTAAAAGATTTTATTTGTTGATGTTAGGTCGCGTGGAAGATGTGGAAATGTTCGAGTAATAATATTTTTATAGTCGCACGGTTTATGACAAGGATTTCTAAGGCCGAAAGAGTCGTTCTTTTATTTCTTTATTTAATGTCCAGTGACCTTGTGTTATAGGTCGGGAAAATTGTGTTATTTTTGCTGAAAGCGAAGGATTGCAGTATCGGTTTAAGAAAAGTGGTAATATTGGTATCTATAAATGGACTTTTCATACATTAAAAAATTATTGTAGGAATTTTGTAGCACCTTTGGTACCATAGAAATTATGACAAGTGATATGCTGTTTTAACTGAACAAAGAATGATACTAAAAAGGAGAGGTTACTACACAAGTAGGCAAGAAGATTAACAGAAAAATTAAAAAGGTTAATAGCACTTTTAATCATGTTTTATGATTCGACTTTGTAATAGAAGTAGAAAGACTGAACAAAAACATTGTTTCTTTTTATGTGTTACCAAATGATCTGTAAAAAGTGGCGCATGAAAAATGTTGATGTTGTGTACCGCAAAATTGTGGAAACAAAGATTAGAAATATGTAGTTATGCTTGCTGAGAACCATACAACTTTCAGCAGGACAGAATATTTTTTCTATCCCCAACCGAACAAAAGACATGACTTGTCCCACTTGCGTGACTCGGTTTGCATAATCCACTAAGAGCCTTTTCAGGCGAGACAGTCAATGGCTGACAACTGCTATCCGGGGCAGATTCACACATATTCCGCCCTCATACAGCCAACGTGACACAAAAGACGGAAAATGTACGAGCAGCCACCAAATACAGTCATCAACGCCCCAACCGAAAGCAACCAATGAATACATGACTTCTTAATGTAGTAATTTGCTCGAATTGTAGATTTTAAGAAACCATTTAACAAATAACAATTTACTTCTGCGCATTATGAATCTACAATGTTGCGTAAATACATAAATTCCTCGGGTTGCCTCTAACTAGACTGCAAATTTTTATGAATTAGTTTACATGTGTTAGAATTGGAATTTATTCTTTTTGTTGCGAACTTGACTACGATCTTCCTTATTAAAAAATATTCCAAAAATTATCAAAATTATTTATTTTGTCAAGCTTCACACGTTCGTGAATGTCACAGGCACATATACTCTCCAGGTCATTAACTGTCTCTTTCAAGAACACTTTTAGGGATTGCACAGTTATGCAATGTAAATACTGTATCCTATACCATCTCGTCATTGCATTTAGCATCGAAAATGTTTCAATATATTCCTTCCATGGGTTACACAATTCAATATTCAACCCTTAAAGGACCACGAAGAAAAGTAATATAAAAGACACGTAGCAAAGATCTAGTAAATCCATATATGAAAAATAGTTAGCAAAAGAAAGTGTTTATATATCATTTTATTATTATTCGTCTTATTTACCTCATTTTAAACATTCAGTATTTACACAGTATCATTTTTTGAATGCTCTATGCATACCAGTAAAACAATTTTGACGTAACTATCAAAATGAGTCCAACGGATGCTTCTGGTCCTCTAAGGGTTAACCCTTCAGTGCTACAGCCAAACCTCTCAAAATGTTTATTTATCCATATTTTCTTGTGTATAACTTACAATGTTGAAACTAAATGTACCTTTCAGTTACATTATAATGTTTATCCACTGAAATTATGGATAACTTATGTTATAATTCACCAGTAGTTTGATAGACCGACTGTAGCACTTAACCTCTTGCGCTAAAAAGACGTGGCATGTCTTTGTCAAAAATTATCTCTACAGCTTTCTTGCATTTCCAGATTGTTTCAAATCTATCGCTCTCTACAAAATTATCGTATCTGGCTGTAAAATGGATAAACACAAAATTCTTCGCGCGAGACCCTGTTGAGTCTTCGAATTCTGTTGCTAGCGTAAGAGGTTAAGGGTTAATCATGGTTGTTAGGGTTTGCGTATGCGATTAGTTTGAAGAGGAGAGGCCAGACTCGACGAGGACAGGGTTGCGAGCCACAGTCGACGTTCGTTCGCGTCGAGGGCAGGGAAATGTCCCGGTATCGAGTGTCCTCCAGGAAAATCGAACATCGGACGCGGTCGAGGAGTGCTGGATGTCGTTGGTCCGTCATTCTCGGTGGATCGACCTCGCACGCGAGAGGGATCACTCGAACCGAGAAGCCGGTTCCGCAACGCGCGCGTTGCCGTCGCGCGCCACGAACCACACGCCGACGCAACTCGAGCGTTGCAAGGACAAAGGAACGCATCCGACTACGTGCATGCACGGAATAAAAAGAAAAAGGCTACGATTACTGGCGATAATAGTAATAATGCAACAGCGGTGATAGCTTCACGAGACCAGAGTTCCTCGATGGGTTTTCATTTTCTGTTTTTACGGGGGTTGATGACAGCTCGACTAACGTTTTTACTTGATTCACTAGTGTTTGGACAATGTAAAGAAAAATGTTGAATCTTAATTCAGACAATTTGGACATGTAATGATCTTATTTAGAGGGTTGTATACCTTTTCTTAGTGTTTTTCAGTTGTGGAAGTATACGTTTCACTGAATAATCGTTACTATCGTTTGAAATGGTATATTTTTAAATAAATAAAATAAGAGTGTAAATTGAATTTTCTGTTTTCCCATAAGAAAACAGAAACAAGTTTTTCGCGTAGGAAATTTTTATATACCCCACTCTATCCATAGAAGTCACATTGTTTTCCGATGCTTGATTGCGTCGAAATAATTTTCCATGCTTCGAAAACTGCGCACAATTCTTGTGAATGCCTTCAATGGAACGAATAAAGCCGGCACGAGATCCCGATAAAATGAAAAGCTCTTTTTCTTTAGAGGGTAATAAATATGGCGAGAAAGAGGTAGTAAATATAAATTATTCCGTCGATTTCCTGATCGACGATCTGAATCGCGAAATTATCACCGCTGAATGGTAATGTCATGCGAAAATACACAGACTACGAACGATGCACAATTACGGTCACACAAGCAGGGTAGCTAAGGAAAAAAACGTCTCCAGCCATGGCAAATACTTGGTGGAAGTGTTCAGCGTGAGGAAAGGAATGACGTTCAGGTCGCATGATGCGGCTTACCTCGTGGCCTGCTTTTGTAGCGAGGCCGATCAATAGTCGCGACTCCGACTTCCGGTCCTAAAGTCCGTCCGTGCTTTAAGGTTAAACCAAGTCTCTGATCATTCTGATAACAGGTACACGTGTGCTTGTTCTTCGATTCGTCAGGTGGAGTCGAAGGAACGCACTCGAAGCGGTCGCAGGATCGAAAATCTTCGGGGTCGTGTCTCGTTCGCCAAGTTTTATCGTCTCATCGTTTAGCATGTAGCCAAATTTATTCCACTGAACCGTTCGCTTCGAAGATGAGAATTAATGTTTTATTAAGCTACGCGAAACTCGAGGTAGTTACAACACTGCAGACGGCGACGAACGATAATTTATGCAGTTTCACTTTGTTGCGGATGGAATTGTTCATAAACGTTGACGCGTTATTTTCATCGGGATATTCGGCAATTTGGAAGAAACTGTTCAAGCTTTCGGACAAATATCTTAGCGCACAATGGAACTGTAAGTTAACAAAACGTAATGGAATGTAAATTCAATTCCCTTTGCAAATTTCGAAATTACATGTATGTTAAAGCCACTATTAATTAATTTGCGGTGGTCTGTAGCGAAAATTGAATTGCAAACGCCGATATTTCATGTGTAATGAGGTTTGCGAGTTCCCTGCTGAAACGATGGGACGATATAACGCGAAATACGACCCCTCAGATCCAGTCCGACAGGAATACACAGACGCGACATGTATTCCCGGTATACATGTAAGAGAGATCTATATGACCGGTTAGTACATTTAGTTAGCAAGTCAGACATTTTAGCGGCGATGGGATTGAGTGATTGGTAAAGCGGACCCCGTACATCAATGCGTTTCTCAGAAGTACACCAAGTGTTCACCGGGATTTCCGTTGGAGCACTTAAAAAGGGCAGGGAACTGTGACGATCGATTCCCTCGACGCCAGTCCACCACCGTGGCCAATAGCGAAACCACTCTAACCGTGCCTCCGACATTTTCGACCTCGAACCGATTACTCGCGACCTCCTTAGCCTCTGCTCAGGTCAGTTGTTCATTGTGGCTCGTAAGTTCCTTCGAACGGTACCTTCTAAGTCAAGTCGTTCTGAATTTTATTCGGAAAAGAACCCTCTTTTGAATAAATTGAAAATTATATTTTGAAATTAATATTGACATTTTGCCGTATATAGAGATCGAATATTGATAACAGCAAAAAAGTTTTCCATTTTAATTTACATGCAATGAATGACAGCGAGGTTTGCTGATATTTGAAATTTTATTTTGAAATAGCAGTGTTTTCCAAATTGACACAGGGTACGTGCAGTGAATGACAATGAATGATGATAATGAAGAATTATCAGAGCACCTTATTTAATATTGAAGTGATTCGTTTAATGTATTCCAATGATTCGTACTGTTCGATTCATATGTCGTTGGACTACAAGTGGTAATAAACATATATTACGTGTTTCAGGCTACTGTGCCAAAGTCGTAACTTTAAAACAGTGGAAGGTAGAATGAAATCTCAGTGGATAAACTTAAACGCTTGCTTTCAAAGAGTTTACGATCATTTTTATTTTCAGATTGAAACTGTATATTCTTTCATACATAATGTATACCCCTTCACACTCTATAAAAAGAGTACATTGGTAGCAAGAGTTACATCTCCGTCAACAATTTCCAAGCATGAATTGAAACTGTACAACCACAATATTTATGAGCATGAAATAACTTTTCTCTTTAACAGCGGGGAAGTATTTAAGTATTCATGGAATAAAATGTAAGGTACTTGCCATCTATATGATTCAGAACAGACTCTATATTTAATTTCAAAACAAGTTATCTGCTTCTCAAATATTCTCACATAAATTAAAATAATCGTAAATCGAATAATACCTGAACGTAGTATGATGTAAGTATTAACATAAACTCCAAAGTGAAGGATCAAGAATTTTCCGAACCGCAGAAAACTGAGACTTAAACCTACAACTTCAGCCAGCGTCTCGAAACCTTCCACACAAAATGACCCCACGACCTGGGCAGAGTTTTCATCAATACTGTATTGTAATCGATTACGACAAGAATACAGTACGAGGTCGAGAAACGATTGCGAAGGGACACGCGGTTTCGTGTGTCCCGCGGCCCGTCACCGCTATTTGCTAACCGCACAACGGTCTAGATCATCCTCGTTAGAAGGAAAAAGTTCAAAAATCATTTTTCTTTTTGATCGCAATACTGATGTGATGTTCATATCACAATGAAATATTACTGTTTTCTGTGTATCTCAGCATCCTAGATCAAATGTAACCATAATCGATTGCACAAGACCTTTGTAACAGAACTATTACAAAGTACAATTAGAAATTTAAATACCATACACAGTAGATGAAACGTTCATCAATAGTTCCATCCCTTTACCTTCAATTACGACTATTTTTCCTCCTAAGTACACGATCTGGGCCACCGTGGACCGGTTCCTTTATTCCCTCTTTTCCCCGCGTTCGTGTGTGAACGCGAAAGTACGCGAATATCAGACAATACGTTGTATCGTATAAGGCATTACCTTGAGACGATCGAGACGCTCTCACGTCGGTCCTCGATCAGCGGGTCCTTTTTCCTCAGCTCGACCTTGGGCGAGGCGAAACTGAAAGCCTTCTTCACGCTCTCGAGGACGCTCTGCCCGGTGGTCTGTGTCTGGTCGACGATCGTCGTGCTTTTGTACACGTCCTCGCCCAGGTCGCCTAACGACCTGTACGAGGCGCCAATACCTGCCGGCATGGCGACGACTCCGGTCGCTGTCGCTCGCCCACGATGAGACCTACGGTCGTGCGACCGATTCCTGCAACGCCCCCGACGCTAGCACCTGGACTCGGCCGTCCACCGTTCCGGTGGTTCTACCTCTGAGAAGAAGCGCGTTCCGCGTGGAACGCGACGGTCTCCCTGGACAACTGCTGCGCACCTTCTTCGCGCGCTGTTGCTCCTCGACGATGGTGCTGATCGGTGATCGAAGCCGATATCGCGCGTCAACAAGGCAAACGAACGGGCAAATCAAAAAAATTCGAGTTCAGGCCGGTCACGCGCGAATGTTCGGCTGGGCACCGGCAACGATTTCAATTGACGGGTTCGGAGCGACAAGATGGCGGCACCAGGTGGCCGCGAAATGGCGGAGCGTTCAAGAGCCGGTCAGTGAAGGGTTGTTTTCGAATTCAAATGTGACAGTATTTTCGATATTGAAAATAAAGGGAAACTAAACAATTTTGATATATTGAGTTTGGAGAGTGAAAACTTCAATTTTTGAATGAGTAAATGTTGAAAGAGGTGACGTGAATTGATTGATATTGGACAGGTTATAGAAAATCGATTGAATAAGTGGAGATTTGAAGAGAATTGAATGCCAAAAATATTGAAAAAGTATCAAAAATTTAACTCAATTTTGATCTTGAATGTAGTTGGAAAAGCTCTGTATGTAAAGTATACTGGGTACTTAGAAAATTCGAGTTATAGCAGTGACCTAAATGTCGCGGCTTTTCTTACAGGTCGACCCCAAATGACGTCACGCAGCAGAGATGCAATTATTTTCACGGTGTACCGCGGTATTTATTATTTTCTTTCCTCGCGCATTAGTTCCGTTGTTATTGGAATGGTATTCTTTTTTCCCGCATATTAAAAGGAACTCACGAACTTTTCTCTGTTCCGGAGCAGCGATTCTCAATGATCCAGTAACTTTCTTAATTAATTCGTTTTACCGTATAATTAACCCTTCGATATCCAACTTCTTCGATATTGAGCTAATTTCGCTCGAATAATTGATAACCCGTTATCACAGGCGTGCAAAAACGACAAGGAGAGAACACCGTTACTCGCCAACTAATCCTTCCATTATTTAATTTCATTTGTACGATAAACTTTCTTTTCTTCCTCAAGAAAGATAGAATTAATTTCATCCGTTAGACGTAAATTAAGACGCTGAAACTTAATTTCCTCGAGCAAACAATTTTCATTGTTCTTTTCATTGCTGTGCATACAATAAGAAGTTATAATTGTCAGTGTTTAATTCATTCGGTCGAGATGCGTGTACAATTCCACGGTCATTAACGGTGCGCATCTCCTTGACGCGGAATTGCATTTTACTCGTGACGTCATATGGTCGAAAGGGCCGGTGCACCTGCCGTCATTATCACCGGCCGCCAGGACGAATTTGCAATTACGGTTCGGGCAATACAAAGTGAACAATCGCTGAATCCAGCAGACACGCGAAATGGAACGGGCACTTCAACGATTCTTCGCAGTCCGTTAATTGTACGAACATCCACCAGAACAAAAGAATTTAATTGGAATCACTCCCCACGAAAACAATGCTGATATTTGGATTTCCTAGGCGTTCCGCGCCGTGTTTGCCATTGTCTTGATACGTTGTACGTCAATATACAATACATATATATATTTTTTTTCTTGAGGCACATTCTAAACAATCTATTCACCCCAAAATTACTCAAAGTTTCAACTGCTCAAACATGATAACATAAAAAAAATTATTAATTCTTAAAATACCATCGAATATACTGAAATTCTTTATGAAAGAAAAATTGTTCAACTTCGCCGAAAACTGAAAGTTACACAAAAATTCTCAGCCCGTTTATAGCACTCATGAAGTTACCTCCAAATTATATATCTTGCAATCTCTGCACCCTTAATACTAAGAATGATGCTAAGAATGAACCAAGTATTTCGAAAACATTCTCGACCGTCTCCATCCACCTGCCCGTTTATATCTGGCGGCCCTTAATTGCTATCTGGCCAAGGGAATGGTCTGTCCGACCAAAACTAATGGAACGCTTCCTGTGCACGCCCTTCGCCGATTCCAGATCTTGATACGCTCCGTGAGATTACGGTCGATCTAGATTTTCACGTGGAACGTCTTGATCCCCGTCCACCAGACGTTTAGAGGATCGTTTCATCCCGGACAACTGCAGCTATTCAACCCCGAAATCGTTGCGGATGCCTGTCCGGCACGCGAAATGAAAAAAAAAACGGGGACAAAACAAAAAACGCGATAATAAAGGAAGTGAGATGCGTGTCAAAGTGCGGCGTCAGCATGCATATAGAACTCACACTATCATACATCGAGATTAAACATGCGTGGCTGCATGCCAGCTGCCAAGGTGATGCGAGCGCGCTGCTCGCGTTCGTCGGAACACGCAAGACGCTAGGCGTCGACAAACCTTTTTCGAACAAATAAAAACACAAAAGAAAAAAATGTGGATCACGTTTCTATAGAGGGCAAATACTATAAAATGCTTCCACATCTGGCGGTCCAAAAAGTAAAATTAAGATTATTATGTGGGTGAGTACTTATAAAACCACGAAGAAGTACTGTTTTAGTGAATCTGTTTGTTAATCAAAGTCAAAACATAGTTGTTACAGGTATTATCGTTCGGTTTGCCGAACCATGCGTCACGAGAACCGCGAAGTAGTGTCCGTGCGGCTAGCTCCGAAACGTTGCGGACGCGATACGAAACCGTGGTTGCGTTTCGGAATCACGTGGCTCGCGGTTCCTTGCGAACGCAGCGGGCTCGAGGAACACACAGGCACGAGCATGCAAATATAGATCGTGCGTACAGTACAATCGAAGATATGGGCAAATATTCGTGCAACCGTTTTCTTCCCGTTGCGAGGGGCCAGCGAGTTTCTATTCTCGCTTCCTGTTCTATTGCACAAAGTTGGAAACGTTAAAGTGTTCGACGACGAGATTAACGATCGATGAGCGTGGTACGCGGTTCTGTCTCATGAGGATCAACGAGTCGGGGATTTATCGAAGTGTTTCGATTGGCCTGGCGACGAACCTTGTTTTTGATCGTTTATGTTTGTTCTGGCGGCAAGTTCTGATAACGCGCCCCTGGAAATTGGACTTTTGAAGATAGAGGCGATAGCAATTTCTTAACTAACCCTTGAATACGCGATTCCTCGTGAAGATAATGAAAAGAATTGATTAACGGATAACTCATGCATCAAGGAATATAAGTAGAAAAGTCATTTTACAAAGTGACGATGCTTAGATCCTTTCATGATACTTTTTGATTCGTCGCAATATGATTTTTATCAAAACTATAAGGTTTACTTAAAAAATAAAACATAATGAATAATATTGATTTTTATTAAGCAGAATTAGGTAACATGAAGAGTTAAGGTTTGTAGAAACTCGACAATCAAATTCTTTTCTTTTTTTTCGAAATTTGCCTTCCACAATGACACTTTGGTTGACCGCGAACCTGGAATTAAACCTCCGATGGTTGTCGCTTATAATTTCGAGCGGGTGCATCACGAAGATGCAGCTCCGTACGGATACGGTTACGAGTGATGCGTTTCAAAGTGATTCCAGTATTTGTTATAACATTAATTTGTAAGATATCGTCGCGATCGCACAAGTTGCAGCGTTAATTGCATTTTTATAGTTACGATCCTCTTCCGAGCGGAGAGATATTAGCGTACCGTCTCCCCGGCCTTGTAGCCTTCCTGCCAATTAAAACCTTCGCTGGTTAAAACCAAATTCGTTCTATAGCGGGTAACAGTTACGACACGTTGTCGTTATCGAACTTTGGGGATCGGAGTTCGCGCAGGGTGATCGTAGGAACTAGGACAAATTTTATTTTTCGTAGAGATTATTCATTATTCTATTGAACATTAAGTACGACGTGGCAATTTTAAACATATAATTTACACGAAATAACAGTTCTTATCTTTCGCGCTACAATTCTTGAGTCTTCTTAAGTCATTTGACTACTAAACGATTTTCCTCTTCAATGAATTTACATGAAAATCATGCGTAATTCGTAACGACTTTAAACAACCTCAGCGATTAAATAATATGTTATCAAAGGTGGCCCTTCTTTTAGTATCACCCTGTACAAAGAAACATATGTAACACAAGAAATTTGACACTAAAAAGGAAATTTGGCTAGAATTGTATTCAATAAATGTAAATACTGATCCGAAAGCATATTAAACCGTTGTAATACCGACGCTACAAGCGATATGTATTCTGAGGCCGACGTACCAGCGGGAAAGAACAATCGATACGAGGAACAAGATTACAAACGGCTAGATGCACAAACATTCACGCACGGAAATAAACCGATTTCGGTATTAGCCAATGTTGCACGTCTGCCTACGGAGGGTTGTTAATTCGGTATTCTGGCGTGACATCGGAATCCCATTAAACTTTCACAAGCCAATCCAATGAGGGCCCGCGAATATTAAAATTCTGCCGCCAGAACTTTTTCCATTTTATTCAGCTGTATGAAAACTGTATGGTGCATCGCCTAAAACCATTCTCCACACACGCGGAAAACAAAAAACTATTCGGTATCGGTTGCAGTCTCCAGGTCATAGATCGTGTCCGTGCGTATAGGGGTTTAGTAAATGTACTACTCGCTAGCACAAGCTGATTCCTCACGAAAAACTTCAACGAAATTGTAAAATAAACTGTATCCTTCCGGAGAATTCAACTACGAATTTGTAGACTTCTCCCGAATCGCGGGATTCGCAACAAAACAGATGGCACAAAATGGCGGCGAATGAAGGAGCAAGAATTCGAGACATTCCATGATTCAACTGTAAATTTTGAAGACAAATTGGTCAATTGTTCCACAGAAAAAAGACAGTAATTACAATAGAAAAATTTGAAGCATCTGTTGCAAACTGCTGTTATTTGCTATTCAAAACTTTTGAATACAAAAACTCACGTACTTCTCCTACACATAACTAAACCCATAGACGATATCTCAGAACTTTGTATAATTTAAAAGAAACACGAGTATCGCCCATACTTCTCGTTTAAAAAATGGGTAACGCCTATAGCAGCATATATTCTCAAATGAACAAAACCAACATGTTGGTCAACAAAAGCTACTTTCAAAGAGTTTATTTTACAATTTCAATTCTTCACTATTTCCTGACGAATCAACCCTTGAGACGCAAGCCCGGTCGCGTCTTACAGAACACCCCGTACATACGCGTGCACGGAAATCGATCCGAGGCGAGGGAGAGCATTCGAGGTAGTACCCGAGGCGATCCTCGTTTTCGTCGTAAGGCTGATTCCCCCGATTCCTAGGGATCCGCGTCCCGCGCGCGTCTGAATCGCTCGGGCCCAGGAGGGTGTATTGATTTTTCGCATGGATAGCCGCGTGTGTAACGTCTAACCTCGTTTCTCGTCGAGTGAACCGCGTATATAACCGCGGGAGGGTTGGTATTCGCGGTGACGCTCGTATCGAGCCCTAGATCCTCTATTCCCCGTACTCGGTTTCCGAAATCGCAGTGGCGACCAGTTCGAAACGCGCCGTTTCAGGGGCGGTGGAAAAGTAAAGAGGGTGGGGGATGCGAAACGAGATCGATGTTCGCGGCACGAAGGGCCAATCGTTCGCCACGACACTGGGAAAAATGATTTCTCGGTGCCAACAATACAGCGAACAGTTATCAGACTGACATTAACCCTAGAAAGACTGACCTTAGGAGTTTTGCCATTAATCTTCGTACATAACCTAGAGAAACGGGGTTGCTAACCTAAAAACAATTGTTTGATACTCATCTAAATTTACAGGCGTCAATGTGTAATTTTTCTTTTTTTTTGAATATTTAGACTTGGCGTCTTTATGAAAAAGACAATGAGACATTCTGAATATTTCTCCCCGTAGTCTGTCTAGGGTTAACGAGGAAACACGACGGGAGCACGTCGTATAGATCGTAACGATCGTGGGGGACTCGCGGTCACGCACACAAACGCAAAAAGTGACATCGCGACGGAACGATGACGACCGCACGTCGACAGTCGCGGACCGTCTAACCGCCACGGAGCTGACGGAATCGATCGAGGAATGTTGTCGCGTCGTTGTCTAACGATAATATCGTTGCGTTTGTAGCACGGGATCTTTCCTGATCGCGGAACGCACGGTTGCGTTCACGGATGACTCACCTCGTCTTGCGCGGCTCCCGCTGCGGAATCCTGGTACCGAAGAAGAGTTGCAGCTTCTCCGCGGCTTCTGGACACGTTCGCACCGGAAACAGAGACGCGACAGACGAGGTACGAGACGATGGAGATCCTACACGGACCTGCCCGTTCTCGTCCCTTCCCGATTTGGAGCAACGAAACGATGTACCGACTTCCCTTTTCCTCCGAACGAGCGACGGCTTCTAAGTGTCAAGCTTTTGCCTCGGCTCTCGGTGTACTAACGCCTTTTTCTTTATCTCGTTCTATCGGTGTTTCCGACGTGACGTGTAGGAAACGCACCACGGCCAAGACCAAACGAGGGACCCGTACCGTGTTCTCAGAGCCACCGCACGATTACTATTGGCCCGAATACACGACTCAGACCACAGACTGACTGGTCAATGGGAGTGCGCACCGCTCCTGCGCGTTACACGGCGGATCGAACCGGTTTACGACGGTTTACTGACATCTCGGAACCGAAGCATAGAACGCGTCGCGCAGGAGGCGTCTACGCGGACCTAGCAGCTGACTTGATCGGCCTTTGGTAAAAGCGAACTTTCACTTTATCGAGCGATCGCCCGAGACCGTGCGGACATCTGTTTTGGGTAAAGACTGACTTTGTGGTAAACGTTCGACTGTTATCAACAGAGTATAAGAGTAGACAACTACTTGCACTATGATTTATTTCTCAACTATGATCAATAAAGATACTACTTTATCGTTAATCATTTATTAAGAACACGAATGTTAATGCTTATTCTATGTCTACGTTTACTTCAGAAGTTACCGATTGATAATAGAAAAGTAATATTTAATTTATATTTCAAAAGGATTAATGACACTTAGATCTTTCAAATTCGATTGAAAATTTTTGTCACAAGCCTGACGTGATATTGTAGGTCAAGGGGTTAACGGAAGTACCGCTCAGAGAATTCTTTTGTTTCACAATTCTTAAGTTTAGATATTCTGAAATCATGGTAATGAATTGTAAAACTAAAGTAATGATTATCTTACGTATCGTATATGTTGCATGAAATACATTGAAGTGAATGTACAGGGTTAATTGTGAAAAAACGTCTTAATATTTTTGGTAAAATTAAAAATAGAACAAAATGTCTGAAACAAAAGTTTTATTGGTTAATATTATTTTTAACTTTGTTTGTGACTACGGAGATTCGATAGAACTCGATAGAATTTGAGAACTCATGAAACTCTATGTAGAACAGTTAGCTCTCAAGAGATCCATGCAACATGTGTTAAACTCAAGAGACCTCACACATATCACCTGGAATTTCAGAAAGTTGTTATAGGTTATTGTAAACTCATGAGACTCTATGTAAAAGCTTCTCTCGAACAAAAAACTACTCCGTATTGAATACAACACTCTCCTAATTTGCGTAAAGTCGGGCGCTTACCGAAGTCTGGCCAAGTTGGGAGTATCAGTTGGTAAGTTTCATATTATCTGAGGGACCCGGAGGTATTTAGAATCTACGAACCATCCCACACCTCGAGTTACTCCAAACATACGAGTCCCCTGGGACTTCGTGACAATTCCTCGCCTGCTTAAATCCCCGGAGTCCCACGATCTCTCGAAATGGGACTCTTAAAACCCAAGTAAAAGTTTTGACTCCGTTAGTATCCAAACATAAACAATCTTCATACATAAATAATAAACAAGTTTGTTTCAAAATTTCATTACCTGTTCCAATGTTCTATAGCTTAAGGTTATAAATTAGACTCAGTCGAATAGACCACTTCTAACACTTGCTACAGGAAGGAATACCGCAAGATTTCTATTAAATACTTACATCCTGTACATAAAATGTACATTAATAATGATCCTTGACAAATTATACTTCAATACCTTTAAATATCTCTATCCGTAACAATTAACTTTTAATTACATCCACTACAGCGACAAAGAGCAATTCAAGAAACGGCGAGAGCCCGCGGTACTGAATTGGCCGCCATTATTACGGGGACACAATGAGTTCACGAACAGGCTCTCGTACGCGGGCCGTCTTCTCGCAGTTCCAAGCCTCGTCACGACGTCAGACATAAATCCGGGATTCAATTGTGGCCCGGACAGTCACGTCCTGCTTTCATCCTCGTCCCTTCCGCCCCGTTGATCAGTTACCATTTACCTCGTTCCCGAGATTAGTTCGCGAGCGTCCCGGACCGATTCGAACACGTATACCCAGGACCGTCTTCGTTTTTCCTGTTCTCGTCCGCCGGCAGTTCGCCCCCGTTTGCCTCGGTAATCGAGTCAAATATGAGAAGAATGAGAAAACGAGACGAAAGTGCTCACCGGAGAACTTGAGAGAGCAACCGCCTGTTTTACGGAATTCATTTTGACGGTAGCGAAGAGAGATTAAATTTGTTAGAGAGAAACTAGATAGACATCCAAGGCACCAAGATTGAGCGGATGGGGGCAGTGTTTTTAAATTGGTAGATCGTCGTGCGGCAGTTTTAGATGATAAGGGTTGTCGCCTATTTAACAGCGTAACGCCCATCCAACATTAGACCCGCATCGACCAACACATTCTCGTTATTTATATGTAGGTTAATGTCAGTCTGGTTAACAAAGACAACACAGTATCAACAGTTCTGCTTTTCGCCGACATGGCAACTCGAATACGCTGACACATGAAATTGAAACTGCAAATTTGTAGTTTAATATGCAAGTGGTTTCGGTTTAAAGGAATCACGCTGACCCATTGAATATCGCAATCGAACGTCAACGCTGACCGTAGCCAAAATCGATCTCCGGATATAAGTTTTGGTTTGACCAACTCGAAGTTCTTCCAATTTTCGATACAGGCGATTGAGACTTGAAGTTTGCATTTTAACATGCAAGTGATCCGGATCAAAGAGAATAAGCACAGAATTAACACTCCTTTTCGACTACATAGCAATTCGAATGTGTTACTGTTCATACGACGATCGGACGATTAATTTAACTTGGAACTTCTCTGTATCCAGTATTTTCTCCTCCTTTTTCTATTGTCTTTCTCATTATCAAGTAGTACCGCCATTACAGCCCGTTCTTTAACACTAAGTCGTAATATTTCTGTAAAGTGGATAGTCCGACGTAGGATTCTGCTGTTAGATAGGCGGCATCCATTAAATCGCGACCCACCCTCCGAGAAGACACTTCGAGTCCCTCTCGCCGGCTGTAAAGTAAACGAGAGCGTCTTGCTCGCCCTCCGTCGGGGCTAATCCTCCCAGGAGATTACTTTGGCCCGGCGGTTCCTTTATTTATGTCCGGTTAAAAGGATTCTAATACACGCCGGGCACCGTTCCTCCCGGTAATTCGAAAAGACACGCGCGCCGTATTTCTCGCCGGAGAATACCCGCGAGAATTTTCCGTGAGCAGTGTCTGAGCGCGTAACAATGGCCTCCGGACTCCGCGTTGCGCTTCGACCCAACGGGATTCATCGGTCACGTATTCGTTTTCCGCTGCGTCCGTAATCACCGTTACCCGCGGAGGAATCTTCGAACGTTTAATTAAAATCTTCCCCGGACAACCCCCGATTAATGGGGTCAGGCGGACGCCTCGCTAACTAGAGATCACCGGAACAGAGATAGAGGATAGAGAATGCACCGTTGCCTGGGAACTCGCGGCGTAATCGTTGGGTCGAACGATGCTTGTTGTCCGCGTCAGTTCACGATTTTCCACCGAATTTTACGACCGAGTTTCATGGACGCCGTCGGAATTTTGTTGCAGTAGCCGATACTACACCGTGATACGGTAATAAGATGTTCGTGGATTGTATTCGTAGTTGATTAACGCAGTAATTATTATGTCGACTGCGTTAGATTGAGATTTGAACGCATCGCGTGTTTATCAATTTTTGTTGGGATTTTGTGAGATTAAACTTCGAAGCTATTATTGTTTTCGAACTCTGTTATTTATTGTATTTTTTTACATTGACTTTTTATGTTATGTATTTTTAATAATATGACGTTAAGAAGGATTATAGTTGAAACGTTTTGTACCTTCAGAAAGGATTAGCATAACCATTTTAGGAACTAGAAAACGGAATTCGGAGCATTTTGCAACACTGCTGCTCCCGTTAGATTTTCGCCGTCTAAGTTATTAAATTTTGACAGCTCATTTCGGAAATTTTCAATTTAATAAGAGAGCAGATGCGCGGAAGTTAAAGGGCAACCCAAACGCTTTGAAAGGTCTGCGATCCAATTTCAAGGTAAGACGCTCGGCGCGATTATGCGTGGCTTGACGATGAGGTAACTTCGGCTATATTGTCCTGACTGTGACGCCTTTGTCCTAACAAATTGAATAATAATTAAACGTGCTGGAAAGAGATTGTTAGTTTGCATGTTAATCGTTCGATCACCTACGGGCAATTTCCCAGGGAAAATTTCGTTCTAACCTAAACGAAGACTAACTATTTACATAGATATTTTCTATGTTCAGTAGACGACGTTCATTCCATCGCAAATTCCTCCAAAAAGGCAAAACAAAAATATAAAATGTGAACGAAAATTGGCAGACTCCCTAACACCAGGCTGAAAAATAATTTTCACAAGAAACCTCCAGTTTAAACCAAATTAAAACAATTGTCCGATCAGATATATTCTATTTCCAAGAAGCATCGATCGTTCCACGGTAAATTCCTAGAAAACAAAAATGTGGAACGTGAATGAAGAGTCGCTGATTCCTTAACGTGCATCTTCAACATTCCTGTAACAAGCTGAAAAATAAAACTGCCATAAATCGGCGAGGAATCGCGTCCATCGAACGGGATTCTCTCAGTTTGACCGTGTTAACTTTTTATACCGGGGCCAGGGACGCGCCGGTTCGAGAGCGACGGTTCGCGAGACTCGTTCCAGCGCGTCTCATCAAACGGGCTCGTAAACTACGCTCAGCCAGTTTCTCCCGACGTTTCGCAAGGGGGTTTCGAATAAAATTCCCATTGACAAGCTCCAATTTGCTGCGCCGCGAGAAGCGTTACAACGCGCGTAAGGCGGCGGACAAAAATACGGGAGCGACAGGAAGCAGAGCAGTGTGAAATATCCGTCGGCGGACATGACGTTTCTCTTGTATATCGTTGCTCGAGTTACCCTACGCGTGCATTGCACCTGAACCTACGCGCCGGCCTCCCATTCTTTACCTTCGGAATCGCTTCGAAAGACATACATGGTCGTTCAAAGCGTTATTACAAAATTTACGAGCGCACCCCGCGTTTCCGGAATACCTAAACGGAAAATTCTCCTTCGTACAACTATTTACAACATTCTTCTGTCGACTATTAAGTCTGAACTCTGTACCTAGTAATGGTGGTTTTCAACGTGTAATTTTAAATAGACCAAAACATCAAGAAAAATCGATCATAACAATTGTACCTCATTTTTCACCTAGTGCGTTAATAAAACAAAATTCACTTCAATTTCATTCTTTACAATTATCTTCGCCAGTTATTAATCACTAGAATACGATAAATCAATTTCAGTAATGTAAACAGTAAGGGTGGTATCAGTCGAACAGTAATCCACCGTTGGACCTTACATTTATCAGAAATTTTAACTTTAATTGCGAGAACAATGGGCGTGAGTCTCGCGACATCGTTTTCGAAACGCCCTGTACGCTTTACCGTCGCCGCATTCATCATAAAGTGTATATTTATGTATATTTCCAACAGCCTGCCCCGTGGAATATATATTGCCGGGACGCGCCACTCCACATCGCAATCATGGCCGCGCCGGACTCACGGGATAACCCGCGAGAAACGCGAGCGTGAGCACGCGGTCGGTTTGTAATGCGCGTGCAACGTCGAGCGCATATTTTCTCTTGCGCGTCCCTTTGCCTTACATGTCCGCCCGTTCTCCCTTGCAGCCGTCGACGTGCTCCCGACGACGACGGTGGGGCTCTTCGCTAGAGGAGGCCGAGCCCTTTATATAAAAAGTTGTCAAGGGACGGTATTTAGTCTGTCAACCGTTGTGAAGAATCGCTATGAGCCTCGCGCAAGGGACGGATGCTTAATGCTACTTTACCTAGCCGGCGTTTTTGCACGGTAAACTCGGATGCTGATCGATATTACTCGCTGACGCTGTTCCACCCTCCTTCTCCGTCCTTCTTCCGAAGAGAAAGAGGTGCCTGACTTCATTACGAAGATACACCGCGCCTTATTTTTAACGCTGCAACTACCAGGTGGGTCACAATGACCCCCTTCTAACTTCTTTTATAATTAGTGAAGAGATACATGGGCTTCTTTGGGAAATTACTGGAGAAGATTCAGTAATCCGTAAATTGAAGAAGGAGTCAATTGGAATCTCAAATGCAGTGTTGTAGTTTCCATAAGAAATTAAAAATGGTCAATTTATCTGCTCCGTAACTTTGGTGTTAGACGATCCCACTGGACCGTCAACGAGGATATTGGAGATATTAAAGAAAAGTTTCGAGAAAAATATGAAATTTATTGGGGATGTTATATATAACAGACTGGACATCTTGAAAGCCGCAGATAAATGGAAGTTTGAAGAAAGTTTAATTGAATCAACGGCAAAAATTGGACTATGAATCTTTGATATGAAACATTTATATTTTTCATCGCTAAATTAGTAATAACAGATATTAACTCGCTCTAATCGATCCGGCAAGAGGTAAAGCGAACTACGACGCGAATAATTCCGCGGGGCCAATTACAATTAAATGACAACATTACTTGCGATTGATTCGCGCCGGTGGTTTAGCCAAGATACATTCGCGATGCGTTCCAATATTATTCAATCCAGTGGAACGTGACTGGAGCTGGATCGTCGGCGTGTATGTTGGATTATTTAAGCAGCGTTGAATGGTACCTGAGCGAAACCGTGACTGTAATGTGATTGGATCGGGCCAGTGCGACTACGAGCGGCCGAACACGTCGCCGGACCACCGCGGCCCGATTGTATTGAATATAGACGAGTTTTTAAAGTACGAATCGAGTTCGGCGTTCGAGTAGATTTTACGGCTTCGATTAATATTCGATCGCCGTCCCCGTTCATCCCGCGGCGGATAAAAAATTGAATCGAGACAGTGCCACGGCGGGGACGGCGTGGTGGGAAGCTTCTCGACTGAATTCACAAACAGATTAAACGGGACTGAAGTTCCGAACGAAGTTCCCGTCACCAGAAGAGATTAATGTACACTTTTTTAACCGGGACGCCGGAAATTGGATAAGTTTCTGTTACGTTGTACGGATTATTCATAACAGGGACGTCCCCCTGCGTTGCAAATGACCGGTGACCGGCCGGTCCCCGAGCCTTTAATTCGTTATCACGGGATCACAGAACCCGCTGGAACACGAGGACCTCGGGATCCGATGGCTGGAAACTTTAGAAATCCGTTCTTCAGGGCCGAAAAGATCGTTCGTATACCTTCGACTCGATTCGACGGGATTATCCGAGCGGTATAAGCGTTTCCCGGATCTCGTCCGGGCAAATTAAAATCTTCTGGGAAAGAAACCGCACCGTTCGAAGACCAGTTCGTCTTTTTGCGTTCCCTTTTTCCTGTCTTCTTCCACCGAGATTTTACACTTTTTTTCTTTTTTCTCTCTTTCTTCGCGACAGGACTAATAAGAATACTGTCGTGCCTGGCACGCCAGGGAAGTTCGGGTTGCTCCGGCGGGTCTGATGCAAATCCCCGGGTTCGCCGCGATCGAGCAAATTGTAATTCAACGTCTACTTGGGCGGCGCCTAACGTAAAAGTTCCATTCGCGCCCGAAGACCCGTTCGTTCAGCGACGAAAGGAAACCAAGTAGCCGCGTGAAACCACTCAAAATGGTAATAAGAAAGTTCAGTCGGGTTAATCCGCGGCGCTCGTGTCCGTTCGATTTCCTTATTTGCGACGCACCGGGGAGCCGTCGTAGATCGTCGACGATCGCTTCTGCATTTGCGCCGGGAAAATTAAGGGAGAGTTTCTTGTTACCCGGTGCACTTTGCGTCCCGTTTATTCGGGGACACCTTGTCGGCAATGAATCTTTCAACAGCATTTCATAACGCGAAAAATCATCAAACAGTGGAGAGATTCCTCGACTGAATTTAGAAAAAGGAGTATGCCGGGTTGCTTATGTGAAGGTTGCGCGTATCACTGTCAGATGGCGCTGCTAGTTACTTTCCTAATTTACGAGGAATTTTCTGTATCCACATCACTACTAGATTACTATTACTATTACTGTCATACTTTCTATCGATTTTAATTCAACAGATAGCAGTACAATACAAACTTCCAAGTTTCCTTGATATTTTATGTGTTGTGATGTAATTGCTATCGAATCAGATTTGTTTAATTAATATAAAATACTAACAATAATTTAACTAACTAACTGGACAGAAGATTGCAGAAAGAACTTCGAGAAATAACATTGAAATACAGAGGAACGTAAGAGGGCAACAAATCCCGAGAACGTTAAACCGACGATCCCGAACCTGTCCGCGTCCCACGAGTATTTTTTACACGTTCGTCGATGATCCTAGAAGCGAGCGAGGTACATAGGTGGTTGCATAGCGGAAATCTCGCGGAGTAAAAGATATAGCAATGAGACACCGGGGTGTACTTGGAACGAGTGCGAGGGTGGCCGGGGGCCACCCCTTTGCTACCCACAAGCTAGCAGAACTTTCGGCTTGTTTTCCGCCATGCAGACACATAAACACGGCGAAGGAAAAAAACGGACACGTTATCGTCATTTGTATCCCCACCGTATATATCCATATAAATATTACATTCCCGGGAACACGTGCGCACCGACTACGCTGTCTGCAAGACAGCCAGCCAAATTGTCTATTAATATTAAATTCCCATGAAGCTGCGCAGGCGATGCAAAGTGTCCGATTTCACCGTTCCAGACGGTCAAAAGTCTATTTCAAAAATTTTACCGTCATCGTCGTTATTATATATCATTACATCGTACTACCATATTTTATTAAAAAAGTTCGATAAATACTCCTCACAGTTATAATACTTTATAAATGACTTAAATCTTTGTGTTTATTGTGTAAAAAGAATGTTTTATCCATATTTACCTCCCTTTTTCTTCGAACATTTTTTCTGCGACAGAAATTGTTTAATCACTTCGCCGCGGTTAGGTACTTATATAATATTTATTGACCTATTACATAGTATATACGTGATTTTGTTATTATACGTTAGTACCTGTTTTATTATTAGTATTTACAATATGCTATTTAATGTGCGACTCATTCTGTATAAATATATAATTCTTCTATATCAGTATATATAATTAGCAATATTTAATATTTATTTATTTATTATACATTATATAATTATCATATATATACAATCATATTTTGTACATAATATATATAATAGTTGCTTTTAATTTTGGCCAGTTAAAAAGATAAATTCGGTCACTGTGTGGCGAGTAGATACAACATCGTGTCCAATACAGGGGTTCTCTTACACGATACTGTAATAAAAAATTCGGCAACATATAGTCACTTTCAGCAGACATTTTGAACTCGGGTCGCGCTGCGCGACCTCCTGAAATGTTTACGTTGCATTGAAGAATTATGTGACGATATTCCGAGCGCGGATAAACTCGCCTCGTTAATACTTGAAATATTCATGAATTTTAATTCGAATATATAAGAGGAAGAAAGGTCGTTATTGTCATTATTATTTGTTTATTCTCTTGACAAGAAGAAACATATAGCAACGATTTTATGTAAGTTTTAGTCAAAGTAAATATTTGCATCTCAACGGTTGTATAATAATTAAGATAATTATTCTGGGATAATAATGTAATAATCAGATTAATTAAAGAATCGTACTAATACAAAGAAAGTTTGAATGTGCACATCTCGTAGCCTTCTTATAAAGATAATTAAACTAACTGAATAGACAAAAGATCGTAGCAAAACAGTTCAAGAGATATTACTGAAATGCAGAGAAACGTAAGAAGGTGACATATCTCGGGATCGTGGAACACGAATTACGCTAGTGAATTTGAAATTATTAGCAAACATTGTCAAAGTGTCCCCTCAATTACCCACAGCTTGTGCGGAAGACGAGAATGTTGGTTCTCGATCGCGGTTCATGGAAGTTCCAACATTTTTGAATAAGGGAATATTGCGCCTGACACTAGGCGCCTCTCGTACGCGAGTGAACCGTGTGATTAAATATTCAGTTGATCAGAACATATTCACGGGAGGAAAAAGCAACGCAGATGTTCCCGAGCGGGGCGGAATCGTAGAATATTACGGTTGGATTCTAATGGAGACAAACGTCACTCCTGCGACCCTTCCTTCCCTACGCATTTGTCAGGGCTTCGCGCGTGATCATTCCGTGCTTTTAACTCCGCGTCGTTCGCGGAGTCACTCAAGTTATCCGGAGTAAGTAGCAGCGAACTGCACAGAAACTTTTCATTGCTGTTTATCGCACATACGCAGTAAATTTAAAGAAAATCTTCGTATCTTCTAATGAACGTTAATCTACGTGTGTGTTTACCAGAGATTTTATTTTGAATTTCCCACAAAAAACCAGATTCTGTAAGTATATTCACGGGACGAGGGACGTTATGCACAGATTTCAATAAATTCTTCGTTTAAAGCGACCGTTTACACAGACCCATAAACAGCTCGGAACCTTCTCACTTAAATTACAACACTCGCGGAGCATTTAACATTTATACGTTTCAATCCTCTTAAATCCGTTTAATGTTAACGGTTTAATCTCTGTACCTTGAACGCCGCAGGATAATTTCCCTCGAAAATGAATGTAATAGTTCCAGTGCAGATTATAATTTACAGATTAAGTTGATCCAACAGATCGCATTACCAGGATGTATCAGAGTATCAAATTCATCTCGAATTGCTCGTTGCAAGCGTCGCGGCAGATCAAGAAAGCAGGAATCCAAGAACATCCGAGTTGGAATCGGTTTCAAACCACGAGGACAGAAATCGAGCAGGAATCGCGGGGCTTTTTAAAGTGTCGCCTATCCGTGTAAATAATTCATCGGTCCGGGACTCCGAGTCGAGGGACGAGGAACTGAGCGTTGATGCAGGTGTTTCCAGGGTAGAGCCAGGCGAATCCGGCCCGGCGAACTTCGAAATTTGTACGCACAATTATGTAAATGCGTCGGGTATTCTCTGTATCCGGAAGAGCGACGAGTGGTTAGAATATGAGGGAGGATTCCTCGATATACGTGCATGTGCACCTGTACTCTCAACGAAGAATCTCCATTCCCGAAGAATATAAACTGAAAATTGCGCTACGCAACTCTACTACATAACTGTTCACCGATTGAAAAGCTGAAAAATAACTACAACTTTGAGATCTTTCATACGGAAATAATATAATATGGCAACAATACGTTACCGAATTCGTATACAAATTCTAAAGAAAACTCGTCTGACACAAAGTTAGACCAATATCCAAAAAATACTATCATTGGAACTTAACTTTAACCGATTCGCACACTAAATTTCACTCGCTTCTTCACTGTAAATTATTCTGCAAAAGTATTGTTCTCCTGTTTTCAAACAAAATATTTTCTAGTACACGAACTCAAATATTTGTTTAATTCTTCCTTTCTACGCTTTTGATTTCGTATAACGAAATTTTTACAACACAGGACGCATTACATATATCTAATTGCTCTAATTTTCGCCTGTTCCCGTCGTATTTTCGATATCGATGTGCCATTTTCCCCAATACGATTCCAGATAACTAATCAGAGCTACAAACGAGACACCCAGCTAAAGTGTTTTCTTGTTCCTCTGCTGTTCCCCTAGCATTCTAGTTTGATACGCATAATGTTTCTTGCGGTATGGGGGATCCTGCTGGATCTGTTATTGTAATCACGACAAATCGAGGGGTTCACACACGACCGTATAGATATTCCGGTGCGTTCACTCGTATACAGCCGCGGCAACGCTAAGGCCGGTAAAGACTCGATAAAGTCTCGAGAAGAGTTCGCGGGCAAGTTCGCGAGAAGTTTGGGAAACCGGCGTTCCCGGCATTAGCATAAAAGGGATTCGACTTAATTAGAGCGGTTCCCCGTACCTCATCCCCCTTTTCCTACCCCTGCCGATCGAGACGGGCGCTGCACGCTTTCTTACTTTCCGATTTCGCGTCGTGACTGTTCGCGCGAGTTTCCCCGGCCTTTCATTCCGCCACTCGGTTCGGTAAAAACGGCCGATAGTCGATTGAGCGTTAATTACTTGGAAATTTTCATTTGGCATACTTAATTAATCGGAACGTCTTTCTCCCCGGGGAGATCGAAGTTGGGTCGTAAGTAATTTCAGACGAGGTTTCCGTGACGCGTTACGGTTCACTCATCGCCTTATGATTTCCTTTCTCATCTCGAGAGTTATACTTCGCTGTTAATTATTTTCTGATATGATGTGTTGATCGCGTAGTTGGTACGATACAGAATTATGAAGTTTGTTGATGAGATATTTCTTTTGTTTCGAACGTTCGGCGTGTTTTCATATTCTATCAATATAGTTACCATTGTATTACCTATCAATAGCAATCCAACATAAAATCATCGAAAGAGTATGAACTAACATAGAGAAAGACGTGCTAAATGAAATAAAGAAACTCTTCCCGCAACATTCGTTTCGCTAATTTCTAAATTAACCCCTTGGCCTATGATTTCTTTCACAACTGTGCTTGACAAGCATACTTTTCCGTTAATAATTTCCTAGAAAAAGAAAAGAATTTGACGCTTATTCTGCGTCTACGTTTGCACCAAAGGTTAATCATTGATAGTAGAAAAGTAATGTTTAATTAATATCCAAAGAAACTAAACAACATTTAAATTTATCAAAATCAATTGAAAATTATCGTCACAAGTCTAACACGATATCATAAGTCGCCTACTTTGTAAAATCACTGAATTCATTTTCTTTCGAACTTAATATTCCATAAAATTGCTTTCTTCGAAACTATGCTCCCTTATCCACGTCTACGAAACGATCAATCTCTCCGATCGATTTTTACTTTATCTAATGAAACGCGAGTGGGCACATCGATTCCTTTTCGAGGAACTGTAGGCTCTCAGCTCGGTTCAATCGATTACGCGGTCCGTTTATGTATAAATACAGTCCACCGGCGGGGTCTGGCCATCGGAGGAGTCAGCGTCGCGGCAAAAATACGATACGCGGGCATAGCGCTCGGATTTGTTTGCACGGTCGCCGTTCCGCAAACTCGACGTATCCAGGACGAATGCAGTTTTCCTCCGGCGGCTCCGTGTCCGCTGTAAATATTTAATAGCGAAACCGATCGGATTTGCCGATCAATGTAAACCCTCTTTCGGTGGCCCGGCTTTCGAACAACCGTGGGGTGGCTGGCTTCTTCCTTTTCGGGTATTTCGCGGAGGGTGAGTAGAGCGGGAAGAGTTGGCCGATCGAGCCAGAGCTTCTACTGGCAATTTATTTTCGACCAAATGGAGAGAGCTTCGACTCTTGAGTCGTCACCGTCGCCGCCTTTTCGGGGTTAAGAACGGAAGATCGAGTCTATATCTCGCTGGCAAGAGCCACGACGATTCTAGGATCCTTTTGATACCGCGGATCGCCTTCGCCGCGCAATCTATTGGCGTTTTGATGAAAGCGATGTCGAATTATTTGTACCGCAGAGACCATCCACCGGAAGACGGAGTTTTTCTTGTAGACTACTTTCTGTGTATAAATACTGACTCGTGTTCATCCAATATCGGTTCGTTCAAGGCTGCGACAGAGCGAGTCGACTTTTTGGCTGATTTTAAAATCTGTGTTCTTTCACGGTGCGATTTCGTTACTTTGTAACGTCGTGTCTTCGGAAAGTGACAGAAAGGTTCGCTTCGAGATTGACGAAGGAGAATGCTCCCTACTGATTCGAGGAAAGTGTCACTTTTGAACTGTAAATGTTTAACGTTTGTGTCGAATTTTGTAACGAGTATGCAATTTATATTTCGATCTAAATACGGTTTATATATTTTGTAAAGAAACTTCTGTGGTTTCACTCAGGTTTTATAGACAAACTATTACTAATATCAATATAAATGATCAATTGCAAACTGTCGAGATACGTGAAATTATAAATTCTTCACTGCCAAAATAGTGGATTCAAAGTAACTTCAAAGTTAAACTACGTTCTATAATTTCGCGTGCACGCGCTTCGAGTATCATCTCGTTTGAATCCATTTCAAGGGGAAAGTAATCAATTACGCTGCGTCCAGGTAATGCTCCGCTTAAAAGGTAGATTAAATTTTCAAGGGGAACGTAAATTCCGGCGTCCGCGAGGACTAATATCGTTCGGGGAAGAAGAACAGGAGCCTGTTCAAGAATTAATGCAACGAAAACGGATCATTTGTTTGTGTCTCGCGCGAACGTTATCCAATCGAAGTGGTCGGGGGTGAACGGGGAGCGAGACACTCTGCACTTTCTAACGGTGCAACGTGTGCGGTGGATCACGTGCGCGTGAAAGAATGTATTCCGCGGCCGGCAGTTGCGACTCGCAATTGCAGTCGTCAGTTCGCTTTACACCTGTACCTTATACTTTCGCAGACACGGGGGGAGAGGTTCGAACGAATGGCACGCACGTGCGCGCGTTTGCAAATTCTGAGCAACGAGGTTTGCGAGTAGCTGCACGTGAACGTCTTCTTGAATGAGAATCAAGAGTCAAGCACATGGTACCGGCGCGTTTCGTCTTTCTTTTTCATCCCTTTTTTCGACCGGCTACAATGCATTCGAATACAGTTTGCCCGGCTCCAAAACGGTTTAGCTCGCGTAGACGGCGAGTCAAACTTTTCGACAATTCAATTCCCCTTGTTCGCAGCCTCTATTCTCTAGATCCTTCGACAATTGTGTTGTTAATGGTTTAAACCCCATTATCGCGTGGCAAATTGATTTCGTCGGTGTTAATATACTGACTGTATAGTTTTAGAGTGTACAGTAATATTTTAGAGCTGGTATTCTTATAAGGTATAGAAGACGTTTGAAGGAATATATAATGACTCAATAGAAATGGTCCTTTATTTTTGAAACTTGAGTATGAAGGAAATAAAAGGAGAACTATTTATATAGTCAGTACTGTGTTAATAATCCTTTAATCTGGAAAGTAGTATTTTATAGACGCAGTGTAAATTTTCGAGTAGAATGTTCCAAGAAAAATTCAGTTTCGTCGACGCTCTATAGAATAACCAGTATTCTGATTCTATAAAACAAATACATTTATAATCCCAGCTACAATACTCCACAGTCAAAACTATTAAGCAACAACGCGTTAACCCAGATTTCCTATTTAATTTCTCAGCTTCTCGAAACCGATTTACCCTAACAACAATTTCAAAAGAATTCAACAATGCTAATTTCTGAAAATGTGAAGCATAATAATAAATACAATTTCTACAAAGATCCACGCGAACCAAACGATATCAAACATCACACCGATTGTATCATTTACAGATTGCGAAACAATCTCCTGTCACAGCGCACCGATGCCGCCGTTCAATTCCGGAGACAAGAATCTCGCAAACACCTACAGAAACTTCAAACAAGAATACACTTCAACGCGTTCGATTGACGTTCGCGTCGATACCTGCGCTGATTGCAGTTGACGAGAACCATCGGCGATGCACCTAAAATAAAGATGTCACTCCGTTGCTTCCCCCCGGCGTCCCAGTACTCCACGGTCTCCCCGTTCTCCATGGCGCAGCTCGAAGAGCCGGAAGTCGTCGACATGGAGATGCCGCCGTTCCACGACTCCTGATCCTCCCGGTGGCACCAGATCCTCGGTTTGATAGCCGGCTGCGTTCCCTTCAGCATTTTCCTCGCCCTTCGCAGCGTTCACTGACACTGTTGCACCGTAAACGTTCGCGAAATCGAATCACTTGAATCACCGGCACCCCAATTTCCGGGACGGGGACGCGAAAGAGCCGTCCCGAGGTACCGAGAGCTCGGCGGCGAGTTCACCTTTCTCGCGGATCTAGGCTGCACCGGCGGCCGCGGCCCGTGATGACGTCGCCCGGCTGGGAGGGTCCGTCGGACGTGGGTTTAATGGTTTTGTTACGGTGCGCTGAGCGCAAATGAACGTACGCACGGTGCCAACCGGGTATTATCGGTGCTCGATCCAGCTTAAAAACAGGTTTGAAAAGACCGCACACACCGGCCGACCGATGGGGGAGGAGAGGCACGGGTACTCGACGAGAAAACGCGCGTTACGTAAGCCTTTGTGACGATCTAGCCGCGGCGAGTCTTTGCGAAAGGAAATCCTTGGCTCGAGGAGACTTCCTAACGAGTACCATCGGGGATAGTGAAAGGAAACCACGAGGACGTCCCGGCATTCACCGCTAGCACCAGGTAGAATACGTTTTCGTGCCGGTTTTCCCTTTCTGCCCGGAAAGCCTCTGTAAGTCGGTGAAATTCTTTTTCCTCGCGTTAAACGATTGCCTTTGAGTAAGTCTATCGTGTGACTGAGACATCTATCCGAACTTGATCGATCGTCGTGCATCGTTCAAGAACGTTTTCCACTCTTGTTCTGTGAGTTGTGTTGCTTCAATTGTGATAACCCGATCCAGAAGCTTGAAGTGTTGTCATCGATTTAAGGAATTTTGTAAATTTCAATATTTTTAAGGTTTGCTCGTTGCTTTGCTAGACGCTGAAGACACTCGCGTGAAAGAATACTGATTCTATTACTCGCTTCATGCAGAAAAATCGGTATTATCATTCGATAACGATGTTTGAACCATCTACAACGAGCAAGTAAAGTTTCTTCCTCCGCCGAGGCGAGGGAAGACTGCTTTATTTCGCAGCCCGTTGCACGCTAATATTTTCTTCTCCCTGCGAATTCGGGTCTCGTGTGAATACCGTTTCACCGATGTTATCGAGTTTCCCTCGAATTTCATATTTTGTAATCCCCGTTTCCGCGGCATGAAAGAAGCACAGAGGCGCGCGGGATCGGATCCGGGCACGGCCGACGAGCGGAGAATTGCAAATTTCTCGAATTCTACGAGGAGATTGAGGGCGGGACTTTTGAAAGTATAACCGAACGCGCACACCGGCCAATTGAAATGCTCCGCGCGCCCGCTACGGATCGCCGATCGGCCACGGAATTCCCGTGAACCCGGGGGTTAGCATAAAGTACACAGGACTCCCCGGGTAAAAGTGCGGCGAGTGGGCGGCACCGTACACTTTGTTATCTTTTCACTACAATTCTATCTCTTCCGTCTCTTGGTCTGCCGATACACAGGCGGTTCCGCGTGGTACGGAGTTTTTCAAACATTTGCCCGCGCTTTCTTTGTGGTCCTCGCGTAACACCAGCCGTACGGATAACGCAAAGACTGCCGCTGTCTTCAAGGTTAACGTCACAGGTTCGACAAAAGAATTCTGAACAGTAAATAAATGCTGTCTGCTTTGAATATGTATGAAAGTGGATGTAGGAAAGATTCTATGCATTCTGAAGAAATGGAAGCAATTGGAGATTCGTTTCACTGAAAGTTTTAGTTTCTGTTGGGGACAGTGTTTGATGATCTTATAAACCTAGGGATATTCAAGTCTTTTACTTACTGATTCTTTTATGTTTTCGAATGTGATTGTGAGAGGTTTATAAGATGTGTTGATTCTTGTCGGAGCTGATATTGACTGGTAACTTAACCCCTTGCCTTAGAATATCGTGTCAGACTCGTGGCGAAGAAATTAAGTAGAGTTCAACAAACATAAATATTATTCAATTTGCTTGAATGCAAAGCATATATTATTCCTCCGTTATTAATGATTATACCTTAGATCACGCGTTGACATGAAATAAAACTGTAATTTTCTCTTATTTTCAATAAATTATTAATAACAAAGTAGTTAAATCGATCACAGTTTAGAAAGAAATCATAGGGCAAGAGGTTCAGTTAGCTACAGAAAAATGTGGAATTGAATAACGTTTTTGAAAATTTGGATCATGATTCTGGCGTCATCACTACAGGGTTCGAGAATACAGCAGAATTTTATGGTCTTAAATTTGTTAGTATATCATTTGTCTGACAGTGAGTCACATTTATATGCTATAGTAATTTGTGAGAACAGTGTGTTATTTCATTGCGGCGGAATACTGGTGAACCTGCTAAACAACGATAAACCGTGTGTCCAATAAACGCGCGGCTGTGGTCGTTGACGAGGCTTAACAGCGTTAACAGACAACCGCTGACACCGATCAATTACCTAGCGTGTCTGTCTTTTTATCCGCGTTGTTTCTGTCTTTCAATCATTTGCTGCGTTCACTTAATAATGCAGAAATACATTTGACAACAAATAATACTAATGCTAGTATTCTAGTTTTATTTAAACACGGCGACTCGTTTTCTAGAGCACTCTACTAATTCACGACGATGGCCGTTCTAGTTTTCGTTCACGTGCAAGTTCTCTTTTCTGGTATTCATTTCGTTTGGAAATAATTTCTGAGTTTTTGACGTAAGTTTACCGCGTGTAACACACTTTTAATTATTCTTTTCTCGCGGACGTGAAGACTATCGTAGTTGATTCGTTGTGCGATATATTTTTACAAATATAATCTAACCGTACGCAGAGTTTTCCTGAAAACCCCTGATCACGCATTAAGAAACGTTTCTCCGAAGTTTTCGTGCGAAGTGGAGAAGGTCACTGTGAACAAACTTTTACTTTAACGTACAAGCTCAACGTTGAAATTGTTTGTTAAAATTCACTTAAAGAAGTGAAAAGAATAAAATGTAAAGCATAATATAACTATATATTCGAGTTATATCAGGTCTATAAACCATTATTGATTTTTGTTGTAAATATATGGTACGCTTTGTACGCTATGAAATAACCACTGAAATTGAAAAGTACTTTTTGCAAATAATTCTTTCTTTCGCAAAACAGGACTTACGTGGTTGCATTAATTTTTTTATTTCTCCGAATAATGTGCCTTTTTCATGTCAAGCACGTAAAAGGGGCTTCAGACATTTTATTCCTTTCCGGATCAATTAAACAGCGTGATTGTGATCGGGATTGAAAGCTCGGGTCGCAGTATTAAAACGTTTGGAAATAAACCGCAGGAATACTACGAGATAGACAAAACGGGAACGGTCCCATTTGTATCTCTAATGGGGACGTAATTCTCCTTTGAAATACAGGTACACATTATTACGTCCACTTTCTCGTACGCATTCGTTTCTCTGGACAGTGCGGGGAATTCCGCTTTGTATCTCTTGACTTTTACATCCATCATCACATATTTCTTCCAGCCTATGGCTATAGCGCACGTCCCGAAAAGACTTACGAGAGAGAATTAAATTCTGGCGTATAACTTTAATACCGGTGTCCCGTTAAAAGAAACGTCATTTTTTTCAAATATTCTGGACCTCCGTCTTTGCCGTGACGTGACACGATAAAAACCACAACAAAATAGTAATATAAATGAAACTGAGAATGTTTGTGTTGTACACAATTATACAATAATTAATAATCTTATGAAATCGAATACAACACACTAAAAGAAAAATCATAATTCACTGTGCAAATTGCTGTTCACCTTCCCCTATTATATTTATTCCACTGCAATCGTTGAAAAAAGTGTATTTTGGCAAAATAATATTCAAAGCTAAAAATGGAAAATTCATATTCGAATGAAAGCAACGTAACTCAATTCAGACTTCATGTATTCACACCTTAACTTTCCGCCCGTCAACATTAGAACTACCGAGCAATTATACTAACTCATTCAGAATTTCTTGTACAAAATGAGAACAAACATGTTCGAAGTTAACTTTATCATTCAATCCACGCGAAGTTCAAATTAATTGATTAATCTTCCATAGAAACGTCTTTATCATTTCAATAATAGAAGAACAGGAATTCCGAAAAGGATCATTTCAACCCATTATTTCTGTAGTTCTAGTGTTAAATAAAATTTCGTGAAGTTCCTCTATCTAAACAAAAAAGCAAGAAGAATGAAGAAAGAAAAGAATTCACGTAGTGGAAAGGGACGCGACAGCGTCGAGTCCACAGCCGCGTAATTGCTCGCATCCTTTTCCGCGAGCATGGCGGATGTCCATGTAACCGTTCACCGGTCGGCCTACAGGTTAACCGTGAGTAGCTGGGTAGGTCTGGGTACGGGAGCGTCTGAAATTCATGAGCTACCACGGGAAACTCGACTGACACGGGGACGGAGATAGAAAGCTCACGGCAGGCTTCTACGAGTTTAGGGGATCGCTACGAGGGAGCCTGGCGTGTACTTTGGGAGCCCGTTCTTCTGCTTTCCTTCCACCTAACGTGCTCTAACACGTACACTGGAGCGCAAGCGCGGAGCTGTTTGTATGTACCCAACGTGTGTCGAAACTAGAGCGGGAGAAAGGCAAGAGCAAACCGGTCGCGAGTCTCAGCTCTCGTCGAAGAAGGATTACTGGAGCTACGGGCGTAAGAACTTTGTTGTCGCACTGGACCGTCATGGTCATCGTCCTCACAGTATTTCTGACTCGCGCCAGTTCTGTTTTGGTTTGCAACTACTTCGTTTGAAGCGTCTTGTTGTCCTTGTTAGCTTCTAGGATCAACGGGAGGAATGGAGAAATGGAATGGATGAAAATTTGTTGATCGTGAAGACATTTTCAGAGAGGGAAAAGGGAGATTAAGATGGAGAAGGGAAGGTAGAGGTTTGTCCTTGATATAGTAATAGACTCGATGCAATGTGGACATATTTGAATTTCCTTCTGTTGGTCATCGGTTGTGTTCTTTTGACACTAGGCGATTCATTTCTCTTTCTTTTTATTACAGTTGATTCTTTTTATTTGTTATATCGATCTGAATACGTTCACCGTGGATGACGTGTTTTTATGTCACACTGAATTTACATAAATGCCATTAACGTGCTACGTGACGTTTCATATGTTTGATAGATTAGCGGTTTGTAACGTTGTATTGTGTTAATAAGCCACAATGAATGACTGAATTATGTCAACAGAGAATGTATGAAATGCCATGTCAACGGTATGCAAATTTCTCTTAACATTTGACCAGCGGATGACATATTAATATATTTTGTCTCAACTAGTAGCAACCGACAGCATGCCAATTTCCCGGTGACACTTTTTATGTTAATATTGACATTTTTATCAAATTCACTTCGAGAAGTCATATACTGACGTTAAACATTCCGCCGTCACTAATTTCCGCTCGATGCACACACGAGAAACCCACGCTGCTTCAAGAATGACTCACCAAATCGTCGCCAGACACATCGAACGAAAATCATGTATCGCCGGTAACGAGGCGAAGAAACACGCATCGCAGGAAATTGGACAACAATGCCGTACAATCAACTCGCTGGGAACAAACATCTGCGAGCAATAAACGAGGCAGCCGCCCAGTGGCAAGGAGCTATTGTCAATTCTCTGCAAAATAAAGTGTCCCCCCTCTCGACCCAGCCGCCGCGATCCCCGCCGATTCAGACACGATCCGCCATTATCGTATCAATGGACGAGGCACGAAGGAACGGATCTTCGCCGAGGAAAACAGAAACTCCTGGGCTACTGGTTTTTTTTTTACGGGGCGTCGTTAACATGTAGCCCATTTACGAGGTGGTTTACGGCTTATGCTTCCCGCGGTAGATCTCGTTTTTACAAGCATCCAGTCGGCGCGGAAAGGAAGATTGAATTATGTTGTACCGGGCCGCCGGTTAATCGTGCCTTTTCGCGTTTTAATGGATGCCACGGCGCGTCGGCATTAAACACGAATAGGCACTCGGATCCCGGGCCGACACGGCCCACGTTAAAAGACGTAAATTTTCCAAACAGCCCGCCACTCCCATCCCCTTCGGGCCACTATCCGTGAAAGTTTTCGGGTCGATCGTGTCAAACGCCATCCGCCACCTGCCGCGTACGTGCGAACTTAGCGGCCATGCGTTCTCGTAATGTGCAGGGGCATGGAGACAGAGTGGAAGGTGGAAAATGTGTGTGTGATAGGGAGAGGGTGTGCGGTAGCTTCGGCCGCAAAAGCAGTGAACTCCCGATTATCCATGGGTAAATTATCTGGCCTGCGGATAACCGCGAAACTTGTTAAAACCGCAGTATTACGCATCTGTGTTCGGCGCGACGCGTGATAAATTATGTTTAAGCGTTATGAGATTCGCTGGTTGGGCGCTGTGAGTTGCTATAAGGCCGGAAATTATTGCTACCGATCGGCCGGAACGCTCGCTCCGCGAGCTGTTTGCCGAAGGCTCCATTCCGAGAGCACGTGAAACCGGTGCATGCTCGCCGCTGCGTCTTGGTCTACAGGGTTCGTTTGGTTTACTCCTGTCTAACACCGACTGGAAACTAATTTAATATTCGATTGCTAATTTTATGGGAATGCGACGCATAAGTCTACTGTCGGCGTTTGTCTGGTACCTATCGAAGGTCCGTCTTTTAGATTACTTCGACAAACGCGGAGTCCTGATTGAAATGAGGTTCGATTAATTTTTGTTAATGGTTAGTGCAGAAGTATAATGCTAGTTAATTTAATGATCGTAGAAAATAAAAAATAATACAATTTATATTTAGACACCCTTGAGAATTTAGATGACTGTAAATTTTAATAAATTACACGTTGGAATATATATGATAGTTAACGATTATAAGAATATTTTTCTGTTTTTAGACAGTTTTAGCAGAACCCCTCAGTCTTCACAATTTTATATACCAAATGATTGCGTCGTAAAGTAGTATTTTCCACTTTAACTCCAGAATTCTCAACCAACAATTTTTTCCGATACGAAAGTGCCTATTGAAGTTAAATATTCATTTTAAGGATTTACGCGAGCAACAGTTGAACTCGCGAACGAGTAACGAGGAATATCTCGTATACGATCTGTCTGTCTTCTCGAAAATTTCTGGCAAGTGGAGAGCGAAAATATTCAATGTCGATTCGAGACGAACAGCGTGTTCCGTGAGAGTGAGCCATTGACGGTGACAAGACGCGTAAGGGCGCGTCAATTGCGTCGTTTCCAACGAACCGAAAACGGGAAAATGATTCGATACGGTAGCCTCCGACGTGTCGGGAGGATTTAGTGGCAGCTCACGGAAAATTCGAAACGGCCGATGTAAATCGGACGTTATTGCGAATCGCTCGTAAAAAGAGAACCCGACTGACTGAGTAGCGTTCGCTGCTCGCGTTTCGCGCGAAGCGTCGGGGGGTAGCTTAGTTTTACAACATGCCCGAGAACATGTAAGAAATAGAAACATTTTTGTTGCCAATTTAACATAAAAATTTGATGCGCGGCGTTTCGCTTACCGGCGAAGTCGTGTTTCCCGAAGAACTTTGAAGAGAAATGTCGATCATAAACATGGAAGTATTGAAGCCGGCCATAGAAAATTCATGAGGAATGTTTGATCTATTGGAATAAACTCAACCGTGCAGAGGGAGGGAAAAATATTTGACTGATTAATTAGAATAATCGTTGATTGGTGAAAATTAAACATACAATTATTCGAAATGTTTGTACAGAGTCAACCTAAATATAAGATTCATCGTTATCAGCCATGGAAACTTTCTAAATTTACAAACCAAAATGAAAGACTTTATTTTATTTATTTAAAGATTCACCGAGCAAAAATAGAAACTAATCTTTCCTAATAAAGTGAATTTGTTATTAAATTTTACTAACCTATAAAAAGCCATGAGCAAATCGAATTCTGTATCGAATGCCAATCCTGCCATGGAACATCCGACGCTTGCGACGCTAACTAATGAGGACGCAGTCACAGATGTCGGCGACAGAGAAGCAAGATATCAAGGGAACGATCTCCAGTGTTTGGTCGAATGATAGATGGTTACAAGAGAAATCTAGATAGGTCTCGAAATTGGTAGGAGAATGTAAATTATATGTTATCCGGCTGAATATATGACGCGATTATAACTTGATCTAAGTTGAGCCGTACGCCGCGATCTCCGTGGAAACCGAGGCACACCCGAGAAATCTGCAAGTGAACACGTAGACTTCCGCTTCGTGGTAGACAATTTGATCTGACTCCGGGAGCTCACCGCTAAGGCCCCGACCAGCCGTGACTGGGTATCGCTATTAATTAGAGCACAGGGTTAAGCCGAATTGTCTCCGTTTCCATTTGCGGTTCTCAAGGACCGGCTAATTACTTCGGAGTTACATCGCTTCGCAGCCGACGGCTTCTTACTTCCAATTATTAAGACATCATGATTTCGGCCGACAGCTGGCGACGATGCTGCTATTACAACTGGCATTATTAACGCGGTTCGTTTCGCCGTGAACGAGATGTATGTACGAACTACAGAGACTATAGGAAATTTTTTAGAACTTGAGTATCTTCGCTATTTGGATTTTAATTATACTGTACTCTGTTCTAGTCTTCGAACATCGGTGTTACTCAGCGTAGAAAACAAGTAATTGGACGTAGTGCTATTTCATTTAATTAGTGAAACATCTATTTTAAATTTAAATCTTTGTTTACCAATTTAGGATATTCTATCTTTGGTAATATTCTGCTCGTGAAAGATCGTAGCACGAATTTGGGTAGAAAATCAATATTTCTGTTAAAGCATGAAATATTATAACAATTAAAATATTATTTAAATTAGTTTTAGTAAAACAAATGAGAATTTGAGAAGAACAAAGTTGTATACTATGGTATAAAAAACATGGCACGAATAAAATGGGTACGTTAAAGTTGATCATAATTACGATCGTGACAACTGTCGTGTTGCTCGAACGTTATTCTAATTAATTCTTAAATTAGCCTTTTACCGGTAAATCTTCCCATTTCGTTTTTACAGTCCCAATATTTTAGTAGCTCGTTATCTCGCCTCGCTCATACTTTTCCGGTGTCACGACTATGGAAATAACATGGCCGAAATTCATTGCGGGAACTGCACACATTACTAGAATTTATTACGACACCTACATGGGTGTCCAGGGATTTAGGGACGCGGTCGGCACGGGAAACCATATTGAACGAATTAAAAGTAATTGGAACATTGAAATCGTTGCCAAGCACGAGTAAATTCATTTGGCCGACGCGCGGTTACGTTCCGGCATTAAAATTATCCATATATGGCCGCGCGGTTGAAGGATACTTCTAATTTCTCAGCTTTAGCGTATCTGAACCTTTACGCTTTCTATGTTTATGTCTGTGCGATACGCGAACCGTTTGGAAAAGAATCTGAGAGTTCTGTCGCCGAGGAAAGTAAAACGCTGTGTTCATTTTAACAACCTTCGTTGATCTGACTGTTTTATATTTAAGCACACTACGTATTTTCCCTTAAAATTAATATAACACATGAAATCTGCTAATTGCACTCTTCTACTCTCCTTATCCTGAACTTAAATATTCATTCGCTCATTGAATCCTTCACATTCAAGTAGCCAAGTACGCAGTATCACAAGAAAGAAAATGGAAAATCTGTCTCAAGTACTCACCGTTTCATCCCCAAATCCCTCAATTCTGAGGAACTAACCTAACTAGTAATCGACGTTAAAAACGAAACCACTAGAAAAACGAGAAAGGTGTTATTGTCCGCCGTATAGATGGGCTAGGATGCGTCCGTAGCTTCGGTCGGCCGCAAATTCCCGTCTCGGATGAAATTTTCAGTGGCGGCCCGATGCGGGGCTGTACATAAAGTAGCCCTTGCTAATGTCCCTATCCACGGAGGTTCGACACGTACCGGCGGTATCGAGGCGTGGAGGAGCAAACCGAATTCATTCGGCGGTTGCGATCCGGCTACTACTTTACGCTGAAGAGGTCAAGTACCGTCGGCTTTACACGAATCAATGTGGCAGTACCATAAATACCGATCCCTTTACGTACGGCTGGGAGTGGTTCCGGCGCGGCCGAGGCCCGCGGGGTGCACTTTTGCCCGGCGGAGGCCGTGAGTCCTCCACACCCTTTCGCGCCCCGTCTGGAACACGAGTTCGCCGGTCTTTATTGCGGTCCCGCGATCGCCGCAATTTTACGAGCACGCGGTCCGTTTGCCAGCCGCCACCTGGACCGTGTAAGTGAGCGGTTCCCCGACACGGACTGTCGCAGTCCCGTGGATAACATGCCTCGGTGACCAGGTGAAAAAAAGGGGGAAGAGGCTCGAGAATGGCAGCCGGACCGGGCGGAACAGGGAAAAGTAGGTTCGGGAATAGTGATGGATGTTGCGGAAGAAAAATGTTTATATAAGGATAACGAGGTTTATTCACAAAGAATCGACAGGAAGATATTCTTGTAGTGTATCGCAAGGTGAAACTTTGACGTTTCCAATTCGGTGATCGAAGGGAGATTGCACTGTTAACGTTAGATTTGCGATATTGTACAGTTGATTGCGTTGGTCCTGGAAAACTAGATGTTTCGATTCGTACCGGTCTTGAAATTCAAAGTTTCTTAAATACAGTATTGGGATATGTATTGTTATAACAGCATCAGTTAGAATCGACTGAAATGTTCACTGCATGATATTTATGAAACTCAGTATTCGTCAAATTGATTTCGTAAATGTAGCGTTAAGTTTTATCACACGAGCCAAGGAGAGTTCCTTGAGAGTTCCTTGACGCGCAGGATCTACTACGAAGGACCACGGTCTTCTATGACCGTGCGTCTGGTTAACTTCATCTAAAGTGGCCGTGGCAAAAACATCCATTGGAGAAAGTTCCCCAAAACTCGGGAAACCTTTCCCAAGAGTTTCTGTCCTCCACAAAGGGATGGTGGGGAGAATGGTCGGGTTATAAACATCAGGGAAGTATATGCACGCGGAAACGCTTAGTTGATTTACTGTGGACCGAGATAATGCGGCCGAGAACGGGGTGAAGTGGAACGTGACCGTCTTACGAATAAATGGACCAACCCGGAAGACGCATTGCCACGAACCCGAGCTGTACATTGCTGCCCGGTTTTTGGGGTGGTTTTGCTCGCTTCAAAGCTGCGATTAACGTTCAACGTTTCCGCGTGTATGCGGTATGTACGCGTCCGATTTGAGTACTCTGAACGATCTTGCTTGTTCTCGATGGTAGGGTAAGGTATAAGGCAAAATCGTAATTTCATGGGGTATATATTACGACGAACGAGAAATCGTTCTTATGAACGTGTTCAATATTTCTCGTGAACGATTTTTTAAGCAGTATAGAGTATTTAACACGTTAAAAAGTCGTTGAGTATTTTATGTTTGAAAGGTACTGCTTAACGTAATTTAAATTTAGCATTTAATTTACAGACTTACGGTAAGTCCAGAGATCAATGGAGGTATATAATTAGAGATCAGTGAATACAATTAATTTGAATAGACACTCAAAGAGGCTGTTCCATTTAGCATTTACTTAAATGTTAGAACATATTGTGTCAGTTACTTGATCGGTAATGGTAAAAACGGAAAGCACTTTTTCTGTGAAGTGTTTATTTATCAAGCCAGAGGTTGAATAATCGAAAAGGGAGGAGGTTGAACGTTCTCCCGGCATATTTTTATACAGCTGCCGCTGGATGTGTTTCATGCGGTAAAAAGATGATGTAATAGCGACGCGGACCTCTGAAAGAAAATACGCGGCCGTTCCGGCTGAAATCATAACGAACCGTATGAAAGTCCGATGTGAAAATCTCTTTCTGTCTTTACAGCTGAGGCGAGAGGAAGAAGGCAAGGGAGAGGGTATATCTGCGGCTGGTTAGATAGTTGAGAGGAAGAACCTTGTTGCCGGTTAATAGCTGAAATTACGTTTTCTCGTACAGAGAACACCGACTAACAGGATTTTCACCATTCACCTTCCCCGCTCCGTCCAACGCTCCTTTTGTTCTGCAGCTTCGATCGCGATGCCCTACGAAACCATTTACGAATTTTACTCGGGCAACATGCAGATTTGCACGGTAAACAAACCTTCCTCCGCGAACTGAAACTGATACCTTGCGTTTCGAAATACCTGGCGCAGAACTAACTTCGCTACTTCTTCAAATTCACTTGTTCAAATACAATCTTACAGAATAGAGAACATTTTTGTACTTCTGTGGATATAACGCCTACAAATTGAATAGATGAGATTCAAGAGAATCGAAAGGAATGAATCGAAACAGATTTATTTCACTCGAAGTACAAAATAATCCAACAAAAAGTAAATAGTGCTAGAAACTTCAGGGGTAACATATTAAAAGATACAGGAAGAGTTTAACTAATTCAAAATCGATATTCAAAGATACATAGAAAATACACGATCACCGGACTCGAAGAAGCATCATTTCGTAATTTCCATTCTTCCTGTGTATATCCCGCTGAAATCACGGACGAAACGTCACCAACCTCCATCCACGTACCATCCAAGTTAATAAAAATAAGAAATGTTTCCAGAGCGGTCGTAGCTTTATTTTATATGTGACGCATTTTCGTTGTTGCTCTGGCGGGACGCTGCTAAAAGCGAAAGTTCTAATCGTCGAGTCGGAACTCGTAACGCCGTGTTTGCTAAAAGGTCTACGACGCTAGTGTAAAACTGGCGAGCGCGAAGACGACGAGATCGGCGGCGTGGCAGAACGAAAAGAGTGAACGCGTTACACGGAAAGGACATTACAGAATAAAAAAACGGCGACGCGGAATCTGAATCTGGCAGCGAGCGTATTACTAAATCAGAAACTCGACAGCGGCGGATGCAGGGCCGCCTCTCGCCTATTATTTCGCGCGGCTATTCGCCTCTTCTGGAATTCCCTCTCCCTTTGTACCCGCCCGCGTCCTTATTTTCCGCCACCTTTTCACCTTTCGTCGGAAGCTCGCAAATCCACGTGGAAACGTGTTCCTCGTCACTGGGCAAGGGACGCGGCGCGGCACGGCGGCGGCCGCCACGCGTTAAAAATGCAATAATCCCGCGCGAGGCTTCATTAAATATTTGAAGATGAACCTTTAAGGGCCTTAGGTCCGGTACTCTCTCAGTTTTCTGGTAGGTTCGTTCCCGGGAACCGGCGCTGTTACACGGCCACGTGCACAAAATGGCATGCACGATGTACTTAAGCCATCGTGACCTGACTCCCAGCGTTAACTCATCGCGCCCTCTCTAATCTATTATCTCGGTTCCCTAGTCGCGCCGACCCTCCCATTGTCTCCTTTAACCCTTTGCTCTTGAAAGTTTTTCGCTAGAAATATTCAACATTGTCTGATGAGACGTGGAAGACGTCTTTTGAAACTCGCTTGAAGGAACGCATGAATTAGGGGACGAAGGTATTTTATAGGACCACGCGTTGTTCGATGTTTAATACTAAATGCCATGTTTTATAATTTTACATTTTTGTTTTATAATTTTAGTTTTTTATTTGTGACTGAAGTTCGTTGACTTTTGAATTGAGTGAAACAAAATGTATTATGATAATGAATTTATTGCCGGGAACAATAAAAATGAAGCTGAGAGTCATGCAACGAAAATTGGTGAAAGCAACAAGACAAAGTGAAAACGAACAATTTTAAGATATTTTTTAAGCATTTCTCGGAAAACAGTCATTTTCACGGTGAGTGCGATTCGAGCAGCGTATTATTGGAAATATTTTCGTATGTGTTTGTATGTGGACTTCTTAATGGTTTTCATGAATACTTGAAGTGACGAAGATGCAAAGAAAGAACAGAAAAGAAAGCGGAAACAAGAAGGGCACAGCTGGATTTGTCGCGGCGATAGTCGCTCCCATGATGAACTAATACATAAGTAAAACCCTCCTCGAAGTTCGTAGACTTCAGATACATCGAAGCGTATCTTTCTGATGCAACACAAACGAAAAACTTTCTGCTGCTTCATTCCCTCGTTCACTTCTCCCTGATCCCTATGTTCTCTTATCTATGCACTGAAAATTCTTTAGGAACTCGAATGAAGCCCAGAATTGGTACTTGTTGGAGAATTGTAGGAAAATAGTGGGGAAAAACGTGATCCATATTTTCAAGGCACTTAAAATTATCTTAAAAAGAATGTTGCTTTCATTTTCTAATCAATTTTTAATAAATTTTAATTGCATTGATGATAAAATTAACACATTGCATGCGGGAAACGTATTTTTACGTTTTTACGTATCGTATAAATACGATGGGAATTGTAAGTGTGTATGGTGTGTGTTTCTAGGAAACGAATTGCATTGTTTAAAAAAAAAAAATCATAGGGCACGCATTTAAGTGTAAAATAAAACAACGAAGTAGTTATCGATTTATTGCAATTTTACTGAATAACCGAATTCCCGCGAAATTAACGAAAAAACCAATTAACGCATGCAATGTGTTAATATATAACACATCAATTATTTCATAACGAATGTTTTATTATTTAAAAGTTCCCCTGTTTTATCTTAAACTTTACATTACCCCTGTGGAGTTATATTAATAAGTTTCTGTGAATCATCGTTAAAATTGAAAATAAAGGGAACTAGCTAATTAGCTACTGCATTGGAACATACTTGCAATGCCTGTTATTATACATCACGACTACCCAGGCATAAATAATGCACGGTGGCGGGAAAATTCGAATTTGCATCAGGTGAAAAGGGTTAATCCAAGTCTGACGTACGTAAATCTGACGCAGTAAATTCGAGGGAATACCCGCGTAGATATGTCTTCCGGCGTGTAAAGGAACTGCGATATGAGATTACAAACCGTATTAGCGACGGATTATGCTTGGTGCAGGAGACTTGACTGTAACTGAAGATAGTGCAGCCTGGTTTCCGTTAAAGCCGCACGCAGCTATGTGAATGCAGAATAGATGCGGTTATTGTACGGTTAAGCCACGCGCGAACATCTCGCCGCCATCTTGTAAAACTGTGTTATTGTAAGCACATTGCTTGTAATACCGTTTACCACTTCTCACTTTGTCTTGAAGAAAACTGCAATAAAAGTCACGTGGTTACAGAGACTAAAGACATAAATTCCACGATGTGAATTGTTACATCGCGTTAGCTGATTCCTCGCGATATCACAATTTAACAAATTAAAAGCGCTGAGGGCAGTAATATTTCCGACTCAGCGGGGGGTTGGAAGATATTATTAACCAGCTGCATAAAGGCGAAAGTTTTTCGAGGATAATAACATTTAAAAGTTGGTAAATGTCTTAGTCGGGCGCAAACTTTACTCGTTTAAGATCCGAGAACTTAAATCAACAAACATTCTGGAGATAATGAATTTTTACCTTCGGACAATTTCTGTCGCTGAATAATTATTAAGGAAACTTCCGTGTAACATTAGTATTCACAATGGAACATTTAATATATTGTAGATTACGAATTCTTTACATCCACACTACTCTCTAGACCAATATGCCTTCATTATAAATCTTCATCTTTACTTTTCCACCACTTTTTCTATACGTTAATATCGTTAAGCTACAATGAATGTATTCATCTTACAATATTATTCTTCTATAATAGAGAACAATGAACAGTCAGTTTCAATACTTTACCCGAGAGGTGCCTCTCAGTCACCACATAATTCAACATTACAAAATTATGAACTCTTACAAATAATATTAAACTTTGTATAACGCAGTACATAAAGTATTGAATTAAAAGTCTTTTCTTGTGAGTTTCAATATCGTCTCTCATCAGGAAAGATTCAACGTTTGTAATAAAAGAATTGTCTACTACAAAAGGACTAAATAAACAAATAAATAAACGCTTAACAATCTTCCACCCAACAATATTCGAAGCAAATGAAATTAATCTCTACCTTCAGAGCAATCCGTGTACGTCCGACCCCCGAACCCCGTAAAGAAGCGCAAACGGCCTCGGCGAAGGAACCAATTACAACGAATTACAAGTTGTAAGGCGGCAGCCCCCATCCTTCCGGCAGGAAGTTGAAACAAGATGGTATCGCCGGCCGGCGCGCGCGGTCCCGCCAATCGATATCTCTCGCGGGGCCGATTCAATCGTTCGTGATTGTTGCTCCGCACCTCCAATTCCAACTAAATCTCATTCTGGTCCATGATCCTTCGTCCATTCTCTCCATAATCCTTCCCGTCCTTCGCCGCCTCTCCTTCGGTCATCCCCCGGGCATCAAACGATGATTGCATCCCGGGACTACACGTTGGAATCGGGTCACGTCCTGAAATCCTTTAACGCGAGCCAGCCGGCTCGTAAAATTTCGCCGCGGAAAATGGTTCGAGTCTGATTCGGTGCCGAAGATTACCGGATCGAAAATTAATACGCCGGTTCGTCGGTACCCGATTTAATCCGTCGCAACTTAAATGAAGATCACCGGAAACTTTTGTCCCCGATGATCGGATTTTCCGTACGCGCGGACAGATTTAGAACCGATCGCGGCGGATGCTAATTTCGAATCGCGATTGATTCCGACGCGCGCTGTCCCAGTCACCACGAATACTTTTCATCCGAAGGTTCAGGGTTCAGCGTTTTTATCTTATTCGATCCTCCTTCGAACGGTTTCGACAAGTGTTTTAGTTCTTTCCTCCCGTTGGAATTTCCGAGATCGTTATTTTTGTTTTCACGGTGCACGTGGTAGGCTACAAACTAACGAGAAGAGGCGATGTTAACGAAACTTCACCGCGCCGAGGGATATTCGAACGGATTCGTGTTTTTTACGGTGGGTTTTCGTGAGATTTGGAACACGCAACACCGGTAGTAATTGGGGATATACATTGTAAGAGAACTGGGCTAGTTTCTTAAAAGAATTATTGTATTACAAATATCGTTGATATCTAACGAAAAGGATATATATTTATGGAAGTAAATATATATAAGAAGAATAGTTAATTAGTCTTCTGTGCACGATTAAATATATCATTAAAAGTAGTTGGAAATATTAGTGTTTGACAATCTAAACGAAATTGGATCATGTCGCTCGGAATTACCCTCAAAAGAAATAAGTAGCCTTGACGAAATAATTTCTTAGAATACTTGTTTAAACAGGCTTTTTACTTAAAATCTCTTCTGATTTTTATGAGAACACGACGCATCCTTATCGAGCGCTATTGTACGGTACTACAAGGGAAACGTTTTGTTTTTGGGAAAGCACGGTCGTTTTGACAGCGCTGCTTTAAGCAAGGCAACGCTAAGAGAACTTTCACTCCGTTCGGAGCTTCAGGACATATAGGAAAATGCATCGAAATTCTTGGAGACCCCTGAATCCTTTTAGGATCCTTAGCTCTCTCTTCTCTCGCGCGGTACGTACTACACTTTGCACTCTTCAACGAAGCACGAAGGAGTGGGTATCGAGATTTAAGCCGATTTCTGATCCCCAACGCGAGGCTCTGCCGGCTTGGATTAGCTTGATCCGCTTCTATTCGAAGCTGTCCACAACTACGTTGAATACCGACCGGCTATCGCTAGTCTCCCAAGATCTGCGATCTCTGGACGTGGAAAATGTTTCAACTATTTAATCAGTGATCGGTGATTCTGCTTTACGGCTAGATCGCGTGCGCGGCGAGCGCAGCTTCTGCGAGGAGTTACGGTTGCTACAGGAAATTGTTCGGAGAATGCAAGGATGATTCAGTGGTTTACGGTTATTTTCTCTTATTTGAAATATATACTAACATAAATCGTGATCTGATACATTTAGATACAAATGTTTTTGGTTATCGTGATCGTCGCTATATTGGCGAATATAAATCTGAGCTGTTTTCAATTATCTCTTAATCGATCGATGAAAGCTGTTCTATTCGGCATTGAAACTATTCCAATAACAATTATATTTAATTATAACCATATTATTTACCGAATCTGTAATATTAACTAATAAACGAGTCAAATAATTATCCGTACTTCGAGTATTTGAAAATTGATGGTCCCTCTCGGCTGACCACGTTCCGTAGTTAATAGAGTCGTCAGAAATCTGTTGAACGGAAAATCCGGATTTAAGAACCCCACGTTATACGTATCAAGCGAACGTTCACGCGTCAATAATCATTCGCTTCGAATTACGGGGACGTCTGGATGGCATCAATCCCCTAATATCTTGAAACAAACAGTCGATAAAGGGAATAAGTGAAGATATTCTCGTGAACGAGGCTACCGTCCAATCGTCGTCGACCGTTAAGCGGAGAGGAATTTGCGAAGCGATCCGACGAAGAGAATTTTCTGCGAGTAAAACGGATGATCGGGTCGGTTTGATTCTATCACAACGCCGTTAACTGAAACACCGGGGGCTGGCAAGATGGAGGCGTGTTACTCATTTGATAACTCTCCGGATGCCCGGCGAATCGAAAAAGAACGCTAGCATACGGATTTGCGAGGAAACATTCGCCTTTATAGGGTCACTAAAATTTCACGACGAGGATCTCCACCCTTCTATCCGATGGACTTCAATTCGGCGAACGGACGCGCTGCACAACGCGATTGAACTTGACTCCGTCCGGCAAAAATTAGGGCCGATAAAAATCTGTTGTACCGATACCCGACGTGACGTTAAACCCGATATTCCACGGAGGTTCTCGATGAACATCGATAGCCTTTTAAGGCAACAGGAATTTCTTGTATCGCGTTCAGCTGGCAAATTCACAATGGAATCGTCGATAAAGGTTCTGCTTGCAAAATTGAATTTCTGTCCGATGGACTTTTATCGGGTATTTTTCCCTACAATACGGGATGATCTTGAATTATCTATTAACGATGATTTCACACTACGCATATGATTACTGTGTCGTCACTGAATTACGTGTTATGATTCAGGTTGTAAGTATAATATACATACTTCGTGTATTTCAACGAATTTTTATTGAATTGTCTTTTTTCAAATCTAAGACGATCTAAATTAAATTTGACGGGTAGAATGAAAGACAGGTTTATATCGACTTTTTACAAGAAAATATGAGATTATAATACAGTAATATACAATAATATGCAATTATATGGCATATAACAATAAATTTATTAATATAAATTCTATACATTTAGTTTGATATAAATATATAAAAAATATATGTTTATATATTATATATAACATAATGTATAATACATAATAATACATTATAAATAATATATAATTGTTTAATTTATTGATTTTCTACAGATTTCCTATAATAGTATTATAGCGTGCGGTCGCCGGACTTGCTACGCGTCATGGTAAACGAATCGCGCTAGAATAAAAAGGCGGACACGTACGGAAAATTTTATTTCCAGACAGCAATCTCAAAACTTTATTAAATACAACTGTGCTCGAAAGAATGCCAGGACACATCCTGATTTATGACAAAATCATCCGTGAATTTGTTCAACTGTATGAAATATCGATGACTTATATTAAAATGTCGATATTTACATAGGCATTCATGGTAAAAGTCTAATGAACTATTAAAGGTAGACTGTATACTCACCCGAAAACTTTGATATCGAAGAAAAATTCGTGCAACTTTTCCAAAACACATGGAAATTGTTGCGAGAAATTTTAAGAGTAAAACGCGCAGTCGAGAAATGCCTAAGCCTCAGAATAGCTCAGTAGTTTTCGAATGCTTCAAGGATAAAAAAAATTTGTAAGACATTGTCCCTCGCATATTCAGCTATCTCAAACAACAACAATTTTCTGGTTTAGCTAAAATTTTTAAAATGGGCCTTTGGGTGCCAAGGTTGGGCGATTACTCCACTGTGCAATGCCTACGGTTCCAGCATTCCAATTCTGAAAAACAACGGCAGCAAATTATGGAAGTTTAATGCGACCAACTCTCCGGAGATCGGAACTATGAAGGGGATTCGTGTCTTGAATATCGCGTACGCCCGCCTCCATATTCTCCTCGGGGGCAGCCGGACGATTCGATACATATTGTACGGAGTGTCACGTACCCTTTCCAGTTACTGCTCCGTTTTAGATTCAAAGGGGCCATTTTCGTCTTCGATGCGGCATCTGCGCCAAGCGGGCTCCAACACCGTTGACCGAATTCCATTACCCGCCATTTTCATTCGCGCGAACGTGTCAGCGGTGAAACGTGAACCCCTCCCACCACCCCCTCCCCCCCAAAAAAGAAGAAAAAAATAGAAAGGGAAATGACAAACAAGAAAAACCGATTTCGCTCCGAGCGTATTCGTTACAAGCGTATAAATGTTCGCCGCTCGTTGACGTTTTTGACGACAACGGCCCGTGACAGCGGTCAGGAAGAGTTACGCCGTCAAAGAAGCCGACGTGGCTCGGACTCGCGAATAATGTCAACCGCAAGCCTTTGCGTACAAATAATACTCAAATACCTGTTGCTGCGCGCACAATTTGCGGCGTGTCCGCGGACGCCATCGGCATTAAACATTTTCGACTTTTTTCTAGCGTCGCTGGCATGATTTATGTGACTTATTCCCGCGGAACAATATTCCGAGTAACATTATATTTACGTATGTACCTTTTGGTGGAATTAACTTCGGAGATCGTGGTGGCAAAAATTTCTTCAAAGGTTACGATGTACCTAAGTAATATAACGAACTCTGTGTTAGTTTTATAAAAGTGACTGATGAATAAGAGAGAGTGTGTAAAAGAAAACTAAAGATATAATCGTGGGAGAGGGAATGAATGAGTTTAATGAAAGTTTGAACGGGGCTTCATAAATACAGCTCGTAACTACGCAACAGTAGAAGAAGCGTTTCATGAATTAAATATGATTACACCGTACACACTGAAGTGCTAACAGCAAGAAAGAATAGAGTGTCTGAATTAGAACAATAGAAAGAATAGATAAAACCAGAAAATAGAATAGAAATAAAGATCGATTATACCTAAATAAATTTGATCTTCGAACTAATCAAATCCTCGAAACGATCTCTAACGGAGCAGAATCACCCAAGCGTACTTTTCGACAACAATTTAGTTGCCAGAAGCAAGTACGCGGACATTAGAGTCTCGGTGATTATCTCTCCAGTGAAATCACATCCTCCGAACGCTAGAGATCGCTGCTTTATTCGATGAATCCAGATCGCCTCGAAACAAGCGGTGTAGGGCTCAGCAATAACCAGCTCGTTGGTATAAAGCAGCGAAGCGCACACGCTCGCGCGGCACTCGGATCCGCTTAATTCGGCGTCGTTACCGCGTGCGTCTCCCGTCGAACCGCGGAATCAGTCTCTCCTCAAGATCGGGATTCCCTTAAACCGGGACACGTGTTTGCTAACCGGGTTAATTCCCGACGCCATCGACACGGTTTCGTCTGGTCCCACGCTCTGTTCATAATCTCGTCGCCCCGCGTTCTCGGCGCGTCCTTTGCTCGTAATTGCCTTTGCTCCCGACGAACACGTCGTTTTCATCAGAAAGGCCCGTGGGAGCCCGTGAACACCGCCTCCGCCTTTGCGTCATTATTTCCGGCTTGTCTCCACCCGACGATTCCTATTCTTGTTACCCGCGGCGCGTTCCATCGATCCCGGAGCGATGAAAACACGTCGGACCGGCACCGAACGCGATAACTCGTCGGACAACGGCGCGGCGCGGCCGTGTACGAACACCTGCGTACACTTACGTACCCTGCAGCACTCAATCCTCGAATACGCGTTTTCCAAGTTCCGCATTGCGAGACCGCATTCCGCCGGCCTTGTAAAAGGTATACTCGCGCATCGTGAATGGATGCCAAGTTTAGGGCACTTTGTCTGTTGCGCGCTTGTTGCAATTTACACGCTCGGTTATCAAACCATTGCATTCGAACATTTTTTTCGCTGTCTCGTTATACCGATATTCGTTGTATTCGCTGTGTATTGTTTTTTAATTAAATGTTGATTAACTTATTGATTGTACTGGTTAAGTGTAATACGAGTCAACTGATGGAACTATGTTATTTTAGTACCTCATGTGCAATTGTATTGTATGAAACGTGATATTGAATATTGAATTTGATGATTCATGTGGAATTAAATGGGGACTGAGTCGCCACTTGACGCGATATTTTTTTATAGATTCAAAAATTCATTTTCTTTGCGACGTGTAAAGTGAACCGAATTTTGTCGAAGTTATGAGACAAAAGAAGGTTAACAGTGCAATCGCAGTGGAAAATCTTGATTTTAAACATTTCGCGACACTTTTATTTCATGATTATCGTAGAAAAGCCGCTTGACTCGAATATTGTTCATTATTGTGGATGTTTTATTAACTGGTTACAAAGAAGGATGGCTTCACCTCGTCGGGAGTATATTAAATCTTTGTTGGCGAATACATTGTGGTTGGAATGCTACTTCAGTGACAGATTTATGAAACTGTATTTCTGAATTCATCTGCGCTTAATGAGGATCGCGTACACTACAATTGAACCGTATGCATTGTTATCCTGAATATAATGTTTGTTAGTCGTGGAAACAGCCATTGTGATAGAGTAAATTGGAGCGAACAATGGATCTCAATCCGCAAGTCAGATAAACTCCAAAACAAATTACAATAAACTTGGCTATTATTTACCATGAAAAACGAAGTGAAATATTTAACAAAAGAAACAGCGACTAAACGCGTGCTTGACAGATTACAGTAATTTCGTTACCGCACAATCCAGAAACGTCTACCATGTTTTTAAACAAAGTTCTAGACCGGGAACACGTTCGAGAGCGTCGGAATTGGCGACACCGCACGGAGTTTCCGAAATTCTTAGTCGGAAGGCTCGTAATTGGTTAACCCAATTTAATCGCAGTAATTGCGACAATCGTGTGCGACGAGGAGGGACGTTGCGGACAACGAACAGAATGTCGAAGGAAATCCTCTCGCCAAAGCTCCCGCGGTTGTGTAAAGTCAAAGGGATTCCGGTTCATTTATCTTGCGGGAAATTGCGTGGAAACGGTGTCTAAGAAATATCAAGCTACAAGCAATTTTCCTTTGAATTCTTCTTCGCGGTGGATAAGGAAAAACCAACGACGGTTATGAATGCTTCCGAGCAACGGTAAAACAGATTACTTAATCAATTTTGAAACAATTCCAAATAATTCCACCGAAAATAACACTATGATTAAGTTTCACTGAAATTTCATTGAAACGTTAATATTCGTTACTCAAGTCCTTCCGGACAATTAAATCAATCGCTAATTTATAACAACGTATCCTTCCTCCCTCAATTACGACACCGGCAGCTTCTCGCGCAATCAAATGCAAATTTATATTGTCAACGGAGTCACGTTGCAATTACCCGTGTTGCGAGCTCGCGTTTCATTGTGCGCCGGGTCTCGCAATTACAGAAAAAGAGAAACGGTGATTAATTGAGAGGATGCGTTGCGTTTGACTCCAGTCAATATAGTATAGTTCGCCTCTTAATTATCCGTGGAACGCTGGGGTTACGATTGGTCACGGACGCGGGCGTCGTTAAGAAGCTTATCAAGATCGTTCCAGCGATTTGCGACACAGAAAGCCGCGAGCGTGATCGCGGCATTTCGTCAAACGCCCGTAGAACGCGTCACGAATACCACGTTTCCGCGAATCCCCCGTCCCAGCAGCGAAAATTCCCATAACGCTTGTTATCCGGCCTGGAAATGCAGAAAATGGAATGGTCGGGGGAAGGTGCGCGGCCGGTTCCGCTATTAATGCAAAATGGAGTCGTGTAATGCGCGGATTACATTTTTCAGGTGTGTCGTTATAAGTTCCACCGAGACCCGCGGAAACGCGTAAAATTCGCCTGGCCAGGGAATTGCGAGTCGCGGCGGAGGAAAGGAGAATTTTCCCGAGCGGGTTTCACGCGCCGACAGAATTTAATCAGGCTGTGTCCGATTGCCACCATCGGAACCGTTTAAGGGAACGCCGAAAAATTCTTACCCGACCAATCAGTTTAAAATCGAGTGGAGGGGAAATTCAAATGAATTCGCGAGTATCATGGGATTTCTAGAGGGGATCGCGGGAAGACGATCGAACGAGGACGAGAGGCGGAAAAATCGAAGCAATATAGTGGAAAGGAGTCTCCAAGAAATTGCTCGATGCGAAATAAATTGGCATTGTTTTATTGGATTGCGTGGTTGTTAATAGGTCTCGTGTTACTGGTGTCATATAGACAGGGAAGCAGCGAGAATGATTTATGTTTAAGAAAAATTAAGTTTATGTCGATAACATTACAAATAGAAATTAGTATAGTTAATCAGTTATAACTAAGACATAATATTAGACACACAACTGAACATATTTAATGAAAATTCAATCTCATTCCTGTCAGCTGCAATATACACACAATTTTAATTAATACATCATTGCCTCCTTTCATTTTCAACCCTCTCTCTTCCCACTCTTTCATTACCCCATCCCCTCAAACTCTATCAAACAAGCAAAACTTCTCGCTCCTCTCCACCGATCAGGGAGAAAAGAAAATTTCGAAAATTCCCTCAATGAAGAACATAAACCATCCCTTATTCGCCATTATACCTATCAAGAAGCCACAAACGCTACACGAATTCATCGGCGAACAACGGGATCGGCGCCAAGAATAAACAGAAGGGAGATAAAAGGAACGGAGGGGAGCTCGCAATAACTCCGATCCCGGTTCTTTCGTCAAACGAAAGCATGACAGCGTCTAATGGCTGGCTAGGGTGGTGCGCGGGTCGGTTCCCCGGCTCGGAGTCGCGAGTAGCTGACGGCAGAAGGGGCGGAGGAGTCGGTTGGCCCTTATTAAGGAATCCTTCGCCGGTGACTCCGGCTTACGACCGCGGTCTTTGCATTTCGGGACGGAAAGTTTAACGATATTCATACAAAGCCGGATGATATCGCGGCCTGGCCGGTTAGGTGGGCGTGGAGGGGCGTAGCGGCGCGAGAGCGGGATCTGCAAATGAGCACTTTTTCCGCGCAATTCCGGCAGCCAGTGTTATTTCACCGTGGAGAGCCGAATAAAAGGAAAAGAAAACCCCGGGCAAAGTGATGGAGATGTTAAGGAAAATATCCTTCCGTCGACCCTCTGTTTCGCCCCAGCCGCGCGCCGAGTTTGTTGAGATGCGACGAACCGTGAAAGACGCTCGTCTTATCTTCAAGCCGTGCGCGAGATACTTTCCCCCGTCTACGTTGTCCTCTTATTCTTCCTCTATCTTCTCCTCTTCCCTTGTTTCTCGCCGTGTCTCCCGAATCATCGCACTCGCCCTTAACCCACAGCCCTTCCACCTATTTCTACCTTATTTCTTCTCACACAATGGTCCGATTTACTCCCGCGGTTTTCACGGGCAAACATTCGTCGATCAACTCCCTCGACCGTGACAAACATCGATCGAGTTCCAACGGAACGTAGCCTGATTCGCGTCCGATATTTATCGAAAGGAAATTGACGGTACAAATTTCACGGGGACTCACGATTGCTGTTTGTAGTTTCTCGTGGACAGCAATCTTCGCTGATTCAGCTTATGATAGCGCGATGGAGTCGTAGTGGAGACTTTAAACGGAATTGAATAAGCATAAATGTATTGATTCTTGTAAATTCGAAGTAAGTATTGTTCTCTTTTTTTTATTGGTTATTATGTTATAGGGTAAACATGAGCTTGGAATGTGCCTAGAATTTGTCTCTTCTTTTTCGATGAATTATTAGTGGCGAATGTATCGATTATAGTTGAGAAATAACTCTTAAGCGGTTCGTACTATAACGGATTGTTTTATTGTTGATAAGTTATAGGGACGGGGGGGTGGCATTCTATTTTAACTGTACATGCACGGTTGCTTTAAATATTGATCGTCGGCAACAGATAATCGGTGATGCATTTCATGTGCAAATGCGAACAATTTACATGTTTGTTATACTGTGGTTATAACCTTCGCCGTGAATCCCATTGAAGTTGGATTCGCCCTGAAATTGTTGTTTTGTAATCGAAGATACGGAATTTTCATTGTTTATGTTCAACGACGAAATTTCATTCGGAAAACGGAAGGTCGTCCGTTTCGCCGGACAAATTGACGTTGAATTGCATCATTCGTTTAACACCCACGGAATAATTGCAAATATTACGAGGGAATTTTCGGCGATTTAATTGTTACATAATCTGTCGGTACATGGCGGAACGATAGCCACGTAATTACCGGCAAACAATAAAGTTCCTTTTCATTGTCCGTACACGTAAAAGCTCAACGCGGCCGGGGGTGATTATCGAAACAATCGAATGTGTTAAACGATAATTAATTGATTCGCTTAACTACGAATCAGTGGCGCATTGCGTTTAATTAATGAGCCGCGCTCCACCCGGTACACACGTTGATTCCTGAATTTACGTACAAACGGTTGTTTAAATAATAGCTTTGATTGATAAACCGGCCACCCCTTTGACATCAGTACTTCAACCACCTTGTCGGCTGGAAAATACAATTGCAAAGTGGAAATAGAACGTTGCTGGGAGGAAAATATGTTTTTCTTTCGTTGACCATCGAACACAATGTCATAAATATACAAAGGTGTCGATTAAATCAAACATTTAGATGTAGTGTGCGTTAAACGTTCCTTTTCATTCATACTGCGAAGATTGTGTCAACATGTTTCTCTGTTTTATTAATTCTCCTGTTAATCTACTCCAATAAAGTTAACTTCGTTATTATAATGCTTGAGAACAATTTATAGAAAAATGCGTATGAATATATAATACTTACTTTCCCAAGTTTTTCCCATCTTATCGAAAAGAAAAGTAAAAATTCTAGAGTAGATAATATTGGTATACGTATTGTAGGATGTTTAATTCGTAAAATGTTTATCCACAGCTCGTACTGGGAAGATGTTCCATACAATTTTGTATATTCTGCTCTTTGATTCCATTTTAATAGCAATCCCTCCGCGAGTCGGATACCTTCGTCGTGAATTTTCGATGCCAGACGTTCCGCGCGTAAGGAGAACCCAAATAGGACTGCTATTCGAAAACTGCATACACCAGAGCGGATCTTCAGTTTTAATGCGATCACTAATGGATGCTAAAATGAATATAAACATTCCCGCTGATCCGCTTTCGAGGCTTCGCGCTGGTCTTGTTCCTACAAGGTTTCCTGCGATTCAAACAGATCCTCCTCTTGCGACGGCAGAAATTGTTCGTATGATAGTCAGAGTTTCGTATTGTTCCTGGCAGTGATTTTCCAGGTTCAATTAAGAGCAGAGAATATTCACCGCGCACAATGAATGAAAGATTAATAATTCAAAATCGAATAAATGGCATAAGACAACAGTTTCTTTAAATAGGTTTTTACAGGTATTTATTTCACTTTAATAAAAACTGTGTCGAGGCTTCAAAAATATAATTTAAAAAGAATAAACTAAAAGCAATTTGTCGTATATATATATATATATATATATATATATATATATATATATATATATATATTCACCGTGAATATTCTCTTATTAAGAACAAAAGCTTACACTTTGATTTTGGATTATACAATATTTAGAGTATAAGCAATTTTATGTTGAAACATCATTTGGAACATTCGATCGAAACAACTCACACCCGTCGTTAACAACGGGAATCAGGTTCGTTTAAATATTATCCGGGCGTTCATTTAGAATCATTGTCACGGCGCGTACGCGCGACGTAACCGACTAAAAACTTGGCCGTCACGAAATAACTCAATACGTTAATTTAAATACAACAAACTGTCCGCGTGAAAGCGAAAATCCATGTTCCCGTGCGAATGGTTTACTCTAAAATGAATTGATGAGAGTTCAAATCGTTGACCGCAGCACGTTGAAAGGATTACGGTTGGAAATTCCCGCGATTTTACGAGGGCACCTTCCAAAACGCACAACGCATTAGAGGACGCGATTATTCGCAGCAATCGCGGACCATGGATACTTTGTTCATACCCTTTAAAACATCAGGATTGCCAAAATTCAATGGAAAATTGATTTATGCGCAATTTCTGTGAAAGTTAGGAAGCAAGTATAATTTTAGTAAGTAAAAACCACAAGGTTGCGGAAAAATGGTCGTCTGCGTGGAAAAATTTTCAAGCGACATTTTCAGTCAGCAAAGTATTAGCATATGTACACGAATGATGACATATCTCGGATTATCTACATAGCATTAAGCAATACAAATTCCCGGGTAATACATACTTTGAAAATACAATTTTAACACGTTGAATGCCATGGGGGTCACCGGTGACCTCAACCAAATCGAATTACTATAATTCATTCCATTAAACGATGATTATTTCAAAACTTTTCTATATTATAAGTAATACAACTTAATGCACTGACGTTCAACAATTCAAACCTGTAATAATAACAACGTAATTCAGTGGAATAAATTGGTGTTACATTATTTTCATTCTCTATATTTGTGTCGGCAAAATCGTGCGGCAGTCAATGTGTTAATATATTTCTTCAAATTAATATTAAAGATTGTTAGCTTTAAACAAATTATACGTAGCATAAGAATATTTAATCCGAAAGAAATGGGTGGACACCGAAAATGATTGGCAAGAAAATCTCCGGTCAGCAAGCTGTTAACACGTCGATTTATTCTCCGCGAAAGCAACGACTACCGCAGTTTTTCGGGAATCTCCGAACGCTATTCGCCGGGGCGCGCACGAGTGTCAAGGGTGGCGGGGCTGTTTTTTTGGAATGAGCCGAACGATTCCGCGGGAACGTGAAGCGGAGCGAGGAGAGAGGTTACAAGCGAGTCGCCGTTGCATTGTCGTTTTTCCGTGAATTCGATGCAGCCGCGGCGAGGGTGAGAACGGGGGTGGGCCGCGCCGTGACACGGACTGGCGTTCTTCCAGCACAGAAAACATTTAAAACAAAACCTGGTCGGTCCTCCCAGCCAACTCGTTGTACAACAGCCAGATCAGGTGTGCGGGTATTCATTACTGTCGAATATATGGCCGGTTGCGTATTACCCGCCAGTCTGTTGATTTGTATTTACAAACTCGTGAAATGTTACTCGGCGCGGGGTCTCTATGTAGAAGAACGTTCATGGAACCGTGTCGCATTGTTGCAGTAAAGTGTATCTGTTAAAATCTGTAAGAAAAGGAATGTTTGTTTTGAGGTGACAGATGTTGTGATGCACAGCATTTTTTCTGAGTGAGCGGTTTAAAATCTTGAACTTGTTGATTTCTTTAAATGGAAGGGTGTATTTTTATTATTGAGATTTTTGGCAATATGAATTGAAGTGTGTATAATTTTTATTACGGGTTTTAAGATACCCGTAATAATACCCGTAAGATATTGAAGGTTGATTATTCCGCGTGATTAAATTGTTAAATTTACGTTTGAACGATGGCGACTTCCATTCTGTCGATGAGTTGCATATTTTGTTATTTGACATGCTTTCCACGTTTCTGTGTCGAATGGAGTTTTTGTTCGTGAGAGTGGTGCGTAACTTTGTATTCTTTACAAATATTATGCCCTCAAAGAAACATAAAACGTAATGTTATTTTATTACGAAGCAGTATTGTTATTGAAGAGTTCAAATGGGAGCAATGTCTATAAATATGAAGTACTATGATAGAAGAATTCGTTTTTACACAATTTCTTCTCGGGAGTTTCAAAATAACTGAGCTCAGAGAATTTCTAGTTAATGCAATAAATATGCAAAAATAATTGTTGATACCTATTAATATTATTACTGTCGATTTTGAATCTTTCAGTTTTCAGTCTTATGATTTAAGTCTATTAAATTTAGATTGCGCCAATTCAGATATTCGGACTTTGGTTTTATTCAATTCGTTCCTGGCAAATCCTAGGTTTGTCCAATTCAATTCGAGGCCTGTCTCGATTGGAGTTATTGTGTCCGGGGTTAGTTTAGTTCGTGTCAGCTTCCCTCTGAAGTGGCTTTTTCGATTTTGAACTAAACCGAAAGAACTGCATATTCACAAGATTCCGTTTGTTGATTCTACAGAAAAATTATTAAACGAAAAACTGTGCAACTTTCCAATTTATTAACCATATTACTACTTATTTATTTATTATATTATAATATATATTACATTCATATACTATGTTAACGTCCATTTTACGTTTTAAAAGTATTTAGATTGATACGTAATTAACTGTTACTCGGATGGATTTCATTATTTTATAATAAGCTCATTGATGAAGCTCTAATTCTTCTTTTCATCTGAGCGTTTATTGCATAGAAAATTTTACTAAATTATAAGATAAATAATATAACTGACATATTATTCTATTAAATATGAAACTGAAGATATATTTGACACTTTGACACGTAGTAATAACTCCTAGCACATAATATCCGTCATTGTTTTTTTTTTGTTATTGACATGGAGCACCTGGAAAAATGCTACGGATCTTATTCGACGCGACATCGCCAAATTTATTGTCGATTGATGTTCAGTCTTTATCCGGATGACATAGTAGACAGCAATTACAACGTCCAGTCAATCAATCCTGACTCATAGCATCGCTGAAACTTTCACGTCTACTAAATTACTCTCATTATTGCGATCACGAAGTGGCTTGACACGTTCCATCAATTATGTACTACGAGTCCAAGTGATTAGAAGCATTGCCTTTGCACCTCATATACATTTTTCACATTCCATTATCAAATCCCTTTTTCTTTTGCTCCGAAAACTGATAAAACTGTATCTTATTTATTCAATATTAACACCGTGCAATGTTAACGCTTCAACGACCTCTGAATTGGTTCCTAAACAACCATTGTTAATGTTAAAATAAAAATGAATCTTCATTTTAAAATTGTATACATATTATACTAATACTATAATATTTCTTTAGGGTGTGATGGGCTATATAGTGACAACCACACAGCTTATTTCACTTGCACTTTTTTCTAAAGACATCTAAAGATGTCTAAATGACTTTTACAGTTACAAACTTGAGCCCTGAGAGTCCGAGCACTTAAGGAAACTAGAAAAATAAAAAAGCAAATTATTTAACGCAGGAAAATTACCCTTCGCAGGACTCGACCCGAGGAAATGATTATAATACACTGAAACGGAGTGAAGAAAGGCACTAGACGTATGCTCGGAAGCTGCTCGACTAATTCTCGCGCGCGCGCGCACGCGGACATTTTTCGTGCCATTATTATAATATAATTATGTGAAATGAGGGAAACGAGATATTTGCCGGGAAACTGCTCGACGCGCGGTGCTCCGTGAATATTTTTCTGCATTTAATATTCTCGTTGAACATTGTTTCCTTCGCGAGCCCCGGCCACGTCACAATTTACATTAACAAAATTACTCCGCGTCGAAAAGTACACGAACAGACATACTAAAAAAAAAGTAGGGGCGTGCGAGACGGGGAGAGGAGCAAAAAGTCGAAAAAGAAACGGGGACAAAATGGAACGCGCTCGCGTAGCGTGCTCGTGTATTCCGAACGCAGCCGCGCGGAATTTCGAGCGAAGTTGCGCGATTAATACGGGCGGGTCGTTAAAACGGCGCAATTAAATTCCATAAATGGCCGATTAAATAAAATATACGGTGCAATTGAAATGTTATCGTACAGGTAAAGAGCTCAAGAACACGTGATGCCGATTGAAGTCGTCTGAACCTCGTTTGAAGGGTGGTTCGCATTTCAAACGTTCCGGAAAAAGGCAACTTAATTAACTATCATTAATATTCAGGACAATGAAACGTGCTGATTGATAAACATTTGAAACCGTACGGATATACCATTCAAGTTTAACGTTCCCGAAGAGGAAGCTCCATCCAGTAGAATTTCATTTGGAATTTTCAATTAATTTCTACGTGAAAAATCATCTACCTCTGGCTTCTTGCCATCGATAACGTATCATCCTGCATAATTTAGCGATTTAAAAGTCCCAGGATGATTTTAATGAAGTTCACGAAGGAGAGATGGATGTGGGGTCGTGAGGTAAATAGAGAAGTTGAATGCAAGAGACAAATGGATACACAGAAATACAGTTTCGATAGTTGATAGGAGAATTATGAATCGTGCCGTCTCTCGTACAGGAATGCATTTTGTAACGAAAGCGGGAGGCGCCGTAAATATAACTCAACCTCTCCGGTAATTGAATGCCAGGGGTTGCACGATAAACGAGACCGACTCAGTCTCCTCGCCCGCGCAACTAGAAATATTTGCTCTCATTAATGAAAATACCGGAACGGTTAAATTCTTTTTTTTCCCCTCGGTCATCATGGAAATTACGTATTCCGACCGAGGCGTCTCGTGTTACGATGTTTATTTCCGAAACGCAATTGCCTATCCGCTTTCGATCGATCTGGCGCGCTCATTTCCGTTCATATCTTCATAAATTCTGCTCCATTTTGATACTTCGATTCCTGATATTAATTATAGACGATACGAACTAATCTTGCACATTTACAACTTCACATGTTAGAAACTTTCCATAATGTAGACGAAACGAAGAATAAAAGATTGCCTCATTAAATTCAATTGAAGTCGATATATTCTTATTCAATTTTTATTCGATAAACAGGGTTTCTTATTAAATAGAGTAGCATCGGTACTTGATGCTATAAGCTGAGTGGCTACCGTGATTTCACTGATGACGATGCAAATATTTGCTACTCTGTTCCGAGAGACATTGTAAGCAATTAAAGGAATTAGTTGGTAGTTGTTGACGGTTGATCTAGTTTCTCAACCTTCAAAACCCACGAACACCCCCATTTACAATATTGTGAACGTTAATACGCGGTTACAGACATTTTTAACTAAACCAAGAAATTGAAGATACCTTCAACCAGTCAGCTGTTGCATCTTTGTAAATCGTGCATACAGAATGTGTCGCAAAAAGTAAGTTATAAGTGTTTCTGAGAGTATACCCGCAACACAAAACCTAGTCCTTTCTTCACGACGAGTATACTCGTCAAAAACAGTTAGCTGGTTAAGACAAACTGAAATTTCTACATAGTACCCACATTTTTTTCAGTTTCGTTCTTTTCGTTTACCGCGAGTACGCGGATTCACCGATTGAGTTACGACCACCAAGGTGACTGTGATAATCAACGAAATGGGTGATCATCGCAGGTGCAAACGACGAAATTTTTCGGCGGGATCGTTTGACGCGCGAAAGTGAAAGGCGGAAATCCGTGAAAACTCGTGAGATCAGCGACAGAATCGGAGGAAAATTATTACCAAGGGATCGCTGGCTCGGTGATTCGGTCAAGTACAGTTTAGCGAGAGTTAACGAGCAAGGTTGAACGCTCACACGAGTAGGCAGCCGCGTGGATTCCGAGCGGGCTGTTGCTAACCTTCCGTCGATTTAAAAACCCGCCTGATTTTCTGCCGCGCGCACGTTTATTTTCCGCCTTTATTGCACACGATATGCAGTCGCGCGTATGTAATTTCCCGTACAGACGAATTTTTATGACCGTAACGGGATACAGACGAGCGAAGTGTGATGTTTACCTGTTCAGCTGCACGCTAATACAATGTATTCAGTAGTAGCATGAGCTGAATTTTTCGATGAACGGCGCCGACTAACATTCCTCCACTGCATCGCTTCGTTTATGTCCGTTTTAACTCTTCGCCTGAGATCGGCGCTGATGGAATAGAGTGCGCGAAACACAATGCGAGATGTTTTTAGTTAAAGGATAGTTACGTTAAAGTGTTGTAAATGTAATGAGATTTACATTAATGCTGTGAGTTCGATCTCCTGTGAGGACGTATATGTAAGTCAAATTTTTTAGGGTTAAGGTATAATGAAGATATAGAAACATGGATTTTCATATGTTTCAAAGTTCTCTAAGAATTTTGCGAATCAAAATCATTTTACTGCTTATAATTTTGATGTGTTATTATTAATTTTATTACTTATTTTATTATGTAGAAGTTTCTTAGAATTAAATTGAATAAATATTAGATAACAAATACTTCAGTTGCAACAATTCTGCAAGATTAGAATAACGTTGAAATGACAGTAAACAGTTCGAGCCTGAAATTCGAATATTTCAGTTTCAATAGTTTACCAGGATTAGGACAGTAATAGGAGGGAGCCGTGAGGCTCTTTAAATATTCGTCGGAAGAAAAATAACGTTTTTAAATATTAACGGCGTAGTCGTCGGGGGAAATAATTAGAATCGATCCGTTCGACGTGAATAAAGAACGGGATGGGAAAGAAGCCCGTAGTCGACGGGGAAACGTGTTACAGTCGGTTCATCTAAGATCAGTAGTTTACTACGAAAACGAAGAACAGTGATTCGGGTTGGACGTTTCTCCTCGCCGGGAGAGTAGATTGCCTCCGGGCTGTTGCAAATCCCGCGCCGGAAATCGATGAATTAAGTATCAATCTTATTCTAGATAGGGAAACGTTAGATAAGACGGGGGAGGAGATTTAGACGGTGACTCGTAATTCCTGGACTCCTTAAATTGCTCCACGGCCGATGAGCATGATCGAGGTAATACTTGTAAAGGTAACTCCCCCCCGTGGACGTGCGACACACCGAAAACTTTTAGCAAAAAAATTCGGTACAAGATCGATAATCGTGTTTTATCGATGTGACTCCACTGCTGTCAGAGCGCTCATGAATATTCAATCTCCATTAACGGAAGCTCCCTGAAATACTTCGGGCAAATTGCGACTACTACATTTTTCGAAAAAAAAAGGTAAAGTACTCCGGACGTGATCCTACTTGATGAAAGAAAAATCATTTTCAACGTTACGGCGGTGTTATTCGTTTAATCATTCGAAGATGATCTGTACTCTTGACGATATGTGAATATTATTAAAAATTATTCAGTTGTGAATAATTTCTCAAACTGTGAATCATTTCTTACATTTGGAGTCTATGAACTGAGTGTGGGTGCTATTGTTCGAATAGTCAGAGGCTAATTATAGTAAGAGAAATGGGAATGTGTTAATGGATTGAATGAAAATGGTCAGCGAATATTGAAAAACTTCTGACGTAAATCGCAGTAAAGAGTATTAGATTTATTACTGAGAGTTTTCCAATGTTTTTAGTAGTGAATTCTAATTATAGTTAAATATACTGATTCAGTTTAAAAATCGATATCGTGGATCCGGTGGATGTTGTATGCATCTGTTGATACAATCTATTGAATAATTGAACATGGTGGTAAGGACAATGGTACGTTGAGAAGGTCGCCATTTTCCGAAGATAAGCTTCGTCGCGCCATAACAAACGGGAAATGATAACCGGAGACCATAATATAGACCATAATAAATCAGAGAACAATACTAAGATAAATAGAAACTTATAAACTGTTTAAGTTCAATAAAAATAATTACCACTATAAATTAATTATACATTCATCAATTACAAAAGTAAAGACCTAAAATGGTTTACCTCGACCTGATATCCAATTCTAATTGCTTAATCAGCGAATACCACGTGAATTCGATCAAATTGAAATATTCGTCAAGATTGCGACGATTTTTCGAGGCACGGGTCACCAGAGCTCGAAACGTTGAAACGCGGAACAGCGTGGAAAAAGAAATTGGAAACAGAGCGGGAGCAGGAGGGAAATAGGTTTCGTTAATGAAGCTTAACAGAGGGTTCTCGCGTTTGCCAGCTGTCAAATAACGATTGCCCTGTAATTGGCGTTGCTTTTAACGCCAATCCCAAGCAACGAGTTTCCTCTCAGGTGCAATCTGCAATTTGCGAGCGGATTATCGAGGCTCGCGGCACTTCAAAACGGCAATTAAGCTTTCCCTCCTCGAAATTTCCAGCGGTAATGTAACCCCTGTCAGCCGGCGAATTAATGGCGCGGCGGTCAGCGAAACGCTGCGTGGAAATATTACTTTTACAAACCAAGTTAACCGGAATAATTAAACCGGCATGTGACAGTGTTTTGATTAGGAGGCTCGCAAACCAGCGCACTCTAATATTTAACAATCCGCGCTGCGTTGTAAATTCCATCGAGCGACCGACGAAATAATTCCGGGGCCGATTGAATCGTACCTTTAATTGAAAACCATATGACGCGATTGGATAAATTAAATGTTGATTAATAGCTCTATTTCGACAAATACGGCCGTGCTTCGGGAATTCGCGTTGCCCGTTGCCGACTTATGGCTACGTCCCGTTATCGTCCTGCACTACCGCCGATAGATATTCGAAGGGAGTTCGTATAATTTCGAAATGAATTCGTAAACTGGAATTGCCGAGAGGTATAGAAAATATAAAAGTATAAAATGCAAGTGGTTTAAATAGAAATGAATATGTAAACACATTGAAAATCATGATCAAACGTTAAGAGTGCCAAATTGATCCCCTCTGAAAGAATCGATTTCTAACTATTTAAACTCTAAGCATTTTAAACGTCCAGTACACGAAAGTAAAGTTTAAAGTATGCACTTTAACGTGCAAGCAGTCCGAACAAAAAGGAACAACGCAAACTCATCGAAAATCGCGTTCGAAGGTCAAGAGTGGCCGAGGCCAAAATTCAGCCCCCTTGAACGCATCGATTTTAGAAGCATTCAGCTCGAAGCTTTTCCAACTTCCGACACATGGAATCGAAGCTCAAAGTCTGCGCTTTAACATGCAGTCGGTCCGGATCAAAGAGAATCACGAGAACCCATTGAAAATCACTTCCAACCGTCAAAGGTACCGTAGGGCCAAATTGATCCCCCTTAAACGGATCAATTTCCGAATGGTTCAGTTCTAACTGTTTTCAAAGTGCCAGTGTGATGGGTTCGTTCCCTACGAGAACGCTTAAATGAAAATGTTTTCCGCATTGAACGGACAGGGATTACTGCAGCATCTCAATTATAAACCAATAACTGTGATTACTCGGCGTAACGAAATGGAAACTCACTGGAAAGAGAAAAGGCCCTTATTACCATGGTATTTCTTTCCCGTCGGATTTTCACCTTTCCGCAGGAAGCTAGCCGAGTAACGGGTGATCCGAGGCTTAAGATCTCCGAGCTAAGTGAAACGCTTCCGTTTCCCGTCCGGCTTTAATCGCACGGAAACATAACCGTATCGTAAACGCGGAACGCGCGCGAACGGTAACTGGGGTCACGCCAGCCGTAACGGCCGCGTCGGGATTCCCAGTCGGTTGTCTAACTTCTCGTTTGGCGACGCAGTGTCCGGCGTATTAACTGGCACGACATCGAAGCGAAATTAAAAGAAACGTCGACGCTTCGTTAACGCGGAACGCGCCGCTGTGCCGGAATCGGTTTTCCCTGGGAAAGCTGTAAGGGACGTTTACACGTTCGCCGGTCCGCGTCACGGTCGCGCGCTACGGATCCGCGTGCTGTTGATTTTTGCGGCGATACAGGCTGCAGAAAGCGATATTTTCGCCTTTGAAGTTAATTAAATTGGTAAGAATGATACGAGAATTACGTTTAACCGTTGGTATATCGTGACAGAGTAGAATTTCAATTTTGAACTTGGCTTGTATGACGTTTTTGAAGCGTCGTTCTAAAAAAGTTTACAATAAAAATGGTCCCTTTGAAACGTCCCATGTTGGGGTTTGGCATAATATTCGGAATTTGATAAAAATAAAATCCCTGTTGCAATTACTTTATTAACTCTTTGCGCTCGAATCTTTTTCACAACAATTTTCAACATTCTCCGATGAGATGTAGACTGTACAGAGAATATATTTGAAAGTAACTAAAGGGGAAACATACATGAATTAAGAAAGAACGCTATTTTATTTCAATATTTCTCGACTGCAGAGTTGATTCTTCTACTTCACTATATTACGAACTGTATTAGACGTCCTAGACCCGTGTTTTCGAATTTAGACGTTCTTCCGGTGGTTCCCGTCGGATACCATCGTGAGATCCCCCGCTAGTCGTTCGTTACAGGACCATTACAAGCCTCCAAGCGCCGTCGATTCGCGATGCAGTAAATCTCGAGAATCCCCGCGACTCTAGCAGTCTCGCGTCTCCCTTAAAACCTGTTTGCGCGATTCGTCATGCTTAAAAAAGTCCCATTCGGCGCCCCAGCGCACGGCAAACAGTCCGGACGGCCGGCAGTATCGCAAAAATCTATTAAATCCGCAAACAGAGGCGTCAGCTCGTGCTATACAGATACGGCACGGCCCGGTCTTCGGTTGAGCCGGCACTTTATTAGGTTAATTCAATTTAAAGTTCCGGAAAGCGAGGGCGGGACTTTATACGGCGAAGCGTAAAGTTTCTCAGCTTTCATCGCGCCGCGTAACGAGCGGCGAAGAGAAACGCGAGCGCGGGAGATGTTTCTTTCGCTCTGCCGCGCATACGGTCGGCAAGTTTTTAATTTTTATACTCCCGCCCCCGTGATACGGCCGTTTATGAAGTTCTGCGCGATGGACGGAGGCCTCGACGAGTGAGTTTTTGTGTCAGGGGCTCCGCGGGACTGGAATATTAACAAATTTCCCGCGGAAATTCGTCCCCGACGTGCGATTTCCGGGAGATCAGCCGAGGACAAAATGAAGCCGCGAGCATCGCGCTGTGATCCCGACGCGGCGGATCGGCGCGAGGAGGCAAGGGGAGGGACGAAACAACCCTTAGGAAAGTTCAACGTCGATGCCGAGGCATCCCGAGGCGGGCTGAAACTTTTAACGCGTCTCGAACTCGGTCTCCGCCAGGAAAAAGACGCAAAGGGAGCGGGCTGAAATCGAGCTTCCCAGGGAATTCCGCTTTGGAATGTCCATTTCTGTTAGCAACCTTCGCGCCCGTCGCCCCGCGCCGCCCTCCTTGTCCTTCCGTCAACGGAAGATCAGTTATATTTCATGAATTCCTGCCGACCAGAAACGTCGCCCGCGTCCCCGGCTCTTTGAATGCGCTCGAACTTCGTGTCTTTTAGCCGGGAAGCTACTCGCTCGAGAGGACACTGGCAGCCAGGAACGTCGAATGAAAATGTTGTCGGCGCTGAGGCGGGGCTCGACAGAAGCTCGCAAACTGTCGGTGGAACATCTGGGATACGGAATTTATGGAAATTAATGTCGCGCGCCGTTTATGCGCCGCTATAAAGTTGATCGTTGCATCGCTTTCTCTTATTAGGAGCGGGCAACTTCCTGTCTGTTGGTATTAGGCGAGGTCTCTCGTAGTTGCAACATGAAATATATTTGTTCCGCCAGTAAGAAGAATAGTCTACGGAATGGATATTTTCGTTTGTTTTATCCATTGTCGAGTGAAACCGTGAGTTCGGTTGAACTATCGATTAAATCTAGAATGCTGTATCTAAACTATCCATCACAGCTAAGATTCTTAAACTATAACTGAAACTATTTACCAACGGTGTAATTTTAAAGGAACATTCAACCCCACGTTATCACTGATTCAATATCGAGAAGTTAAGGAATTACTTAGATTTACTTTAAAAAATTCGATCTTCGTGCCCTTTGACGCGGCAGGGTTTTTAAGTTCAGCGAATGCCGAGTCCGAAAACCGTTTCCCCGACAGAATCGCTTTCCCGGGGCCAGTTTCCCGGAGCGATTCCGTGGAACCGTTTCTCTCCGTGCCGGAAAATTGATCGTGACCGCCGGATTGCCCGGCAAGACGGGCGGATTGTAATGTTCGGGTAACCCGAATGCAATTCCCCGTGTTACGAATACAAGCCGGGCAAGGAAAAGCAGCTGGCCTCCGCGTTGTTGTCCGCGCCACGGCCGTGATGTAACTGTCGTCGCTGATACCGGCGCTGTTAGTGTTACCACAATTTCCAGCGTGTTTCACGGATCGACCGACACGCTGCGCCTCCACCATCGGCAAGTTAAGCCGTCCTTTGACCGAGGATCCGTTAATAGTTCCAGCGTGTATCGTTATGAGCCTCCCTCCGGCCCCCCCCGGCTCGACCACAGGAACTGTAACGATAATTGCGACGTTTCCTGGTATCCTTCGATACCGTCGATTGATTGGTTATTCTTTTCTGTTGTCTTCGAGGTGTTCAGTCGTCGTTGGAGAGCACTTATTCATGAAAGTAGATGTTTTATACTGCTTTGTATTACCTACTTCTTCTTTTATAGTGAAGATTAATGGTGTTAGAAATAATTATTAATGATTTGGTATTAGAGTCATTGTGTTAGACTATTATCTTAGTTGCTTATGTTGCTAAATATTTTTATTTGAGATCGATGGTCTTATTTTATATATATTTCTATTGTGTTATTATTAGCATTGCAATTATAATTGATTTGTAAAAATGTATTTCTTTCATTAATACTGTGAGTGTTGTATACTTGAGTTGATCGTGGTTTCGAGTATTTTTGTGATTTAACGGCATGCAAAATATTTCGTATCGGAATAGAAAATTGAATACGTATCGCAAACCATTTGGTGGTTCAATCTGAAATCAATCATTCTGCTGAAGGGTTTCCCATTAATCCTTAATCTCGCAAGTTCCTATGTAACCGCAGCCTTGTTTCACATAGGTTCTACAGCTAATGAATCTACAGCCAATAAGCTGGAACCATGCGAGCACACTGTCCACATGGTGATGCATACAATATACTATCTATTCTGGTCGGACGATACAAGCTGCATCCCTCTTCTTAATCTTAGATGCAAATTCCAGTAATCTGTCTTCCAATACCATTATCCAAGAGTAAAATACAAATGAATTCCTTCATTAAGCATTTACAACGTACACACAAATTATTTTCATAAATGAATCGTTTAATCGTAGTCGTAACCCACTAATTAGGTGACTTGTAAACGTAAACGAATAATTCACCTTGAACAGATTCGAATATATTTCTACTTTCAAACCGCTAACAGGCTACTTACGACTTCGAGAGTGAAATATTAGCCTAAAATGAATTAAATAAGAGATTCTGTGCATAGTTGGAAGGGAAAGTTCGCAATGAAGCATCTTACGGGAGCATGGTTATGGCGGTACCATTTCCCGCAGCGACGGCTACTGAAACTATAACGATAACCGCACAATTCCGGGATCTCGTCGGTTCGCTTTATTTGACCTCCTCGCCTTCTCCCTTCTTTGTTCTCCATGGACACATCGATCCACAATGTGATGAGAAGTGTACGCGTGTGTACAGGCTGTCCCATGTTACGCGGGACCTAGTACAGATATAAATCCAACGTTTGAAGATAACCAAAACAGTCTCTATAAATGTGATCTTCCATGTTCCACATTATTCACGAAATGCATGCAACGTACTTATGATATAAAAGACCTAAACATTTTCATCTACAAATACACGATGGAAGAATCTTAAAACATTTATTTCTACAAGAAGAAATGTGCTATTTCTGCGAATTATTTAATTCCCTAAACTAGCAGGAAAATTGTCACGAAACACGAGCATGCAATTCTAAGAGAAAACTATTTTTTGATAACGGAAGAGAGTTTCTTACAAAATTCTATAATTAATCAATTCTGTTGGAAGTATCATAATTCATCGCCTAATATTTTCTCGGAGCAACATTTTACGAGACAAAAATGAAAATCAAACATTCCCGTCGATGTCCGGAAACATACAAAACATCGCAGTGTTCCCATTCGTGCGTCTCGCCCCGTACGTTCATATGACCATTTTTTATCATTTTCAAACGGGGCGGCCTACCCGCGCGAGCACCATATATTATGAAACACCCTGTGTATGTACACGTGGACGCATTTGAAGCGACGCTGGCCATGGAAATTGCGTTACACGTGGGGCGATCGGCCAATGGTTTAATTACTAGGTTCGATATATTCCTCGATATCGCGGAATCAGAATGGAATAGAGCGGGTGTCGCGCCCGTATACATTTCGCTTACTCGTTACCGTTCCATATCTGGCACGAATATTTATTGTGGATTATAAACGTTTATATTCGGCCGGTCGGAGGATTAATAACGCTGATTCCGTCGATTAATCAGAAGAGAGATTTTCACGAGAGATTTTCGTTGTCTCGATCGAGTTTTCGGTCGAGACTCAAGACGAGGACGCGGAACAAAAGCTTCGAACAGTGGCGAAAGTGATAACGATTCCGTTGAACAGTTCAAGTATCGATAACTGAACCAAATCATCTGTGAAACTAAAAAAATTCTAAGGATATAATTTATATATTCATTAAAAATGTTTTGCCTATTGGGAATAAGTTTACTTTAAGTCGTTACAAGCTTAATTATAACGAGTTTGATACATGAGTTGCAAAAAGTTATTGTATTTTAGAATTAGTATGGACGTTTGGGGACTGCTGGCCTACATATCTAATAAATACGCAGCGTTCAAATGCTCTCTTTCAGTTCTCATGGGTTAAGACGCATACGCGGTTGTGCATCTCGAGTGGTCATGGAAATTACGTATCCATGCGGCGACCAGCCGTTGGTTTAATTATCGTCCCTCGACATCAAGACCAGTTAGCAGTACACGTGGAATGGTTTCGAAGCGACGCAAGCAATGAGGATCGAGGTTTCTTGGAAATTCAATGCTCGCTTTTGAATATTTATATCGAACAATATGAGACTTTGACGGGTGAAAAGCACTCAACCGGATGAAGGATTTGAAGAGTTTAAATGGCTGGACGATTTATCGGAGGACGATTCGTTTAATTAGATTTCTTTGAGGCTGGAGCGTCGTCATACTTGTTCTGTATTACATCGTACGTCTGTCATATTTGTATTCCACTTAAGCAAGCTTGTATGTAACCGATCTTCGATTAATTCTTTGCGAGGCTCGAAGTGGAGATCGTTTGTCTGGAACGTTGATGAAAATACAAACGAAACGCAGATAAAAATTTCTCGTGTGTTGTTATTTCGATAAATCGTCATTTTTCAGTTCTATATCAGTTATTGAAATGTACGACCGAAATATCGATACAAAATCGAAAATAACAGTCACACAACACAGGGGCGGTATAAAAATAATAATGCATAAATTGAGTCAGTTTGTCTCAGTCTGATACAAATATCAGTTCTAAATTACCTATGCAACATCAATTTAAACATCAAATTCAATACAGTATCGATTAATGTACCACACAAAATACTAAATTGATTACAATATCAAATTCAATATAAAACCAATAGAAATATCAAACCAACTATCAAATTAATTACAATATCAAATTCAATATAAAACCTTTTATTTGTTGCTTGCGAAAAAGAATAAGGAATTCAATTTTGTCATTTTAGTTTGGATTTGTGTTACACATATCTAAAATGTTACATTAATGTAGGACTGGCAATTGAACGATAGACTAAAAATCCCGCATTACCGCGAAGTCGGCGCGCAATGTGTTAAACACGAAGCTCGCCAGAACCTCAGTCCCAAGGAACCAAAACCGAAATCGATATGAATCAGAATCCCTTCAACCCTTATTGTAAACGCGCCATTACGACGCGGGAAATGGATGTAGCGCGATGGTAATTCGATAAAAACAAAAGCCGCGCTCGCGGCCAGGGCTTCCTCCGCGAGAGGCTTCCATTAACGGGGGAGGGAGCACCGACGAACTTTGATTATCCGCGTAACGCCGTTGCGTTCCCGGCGTACCAACACGACGCGGCGGCGGCGGTGCGCGGTGCCCGGAGAACAATCATTGTAACAACAATCTGAGCCGAGCGGCTCGTTAACGCCAATGAGCGAACCGCGGCCGCGCTTCCCCGTGTTTCCTGTGTACCGGCGTCACGAGGAGCTCCGGCTACGAGGCCACCAATTAGCTACGTAAATCTTCATGCTTCCGGATATCCGGGAATCGCGCATTAAGCTCTCGCAATTAGCGGGTCCAATTAAAAACGGAAATGCTACCGACTCCCGCCGGGCTGGAAACTCGCGCATTAAAATCATCCCGGCGAAGCCAGGATCTGCCGCCGCTGCCGGCGCGCAGCGGGCCCCGAAATATTTCGCGTGTCGAATCGACGGCCGCGCAGCTCGCTCGCTTGCTCGTCGAAAACTTTCGCGTCGGAAACTTTCGTCAATTACCGGCTCGGCGAATGACGCGCCGACGATTTGCCAGCGGATCCTAACCGCCCAGGGAGATCCATTTTTCGGAAACTACCTCTGCCGCGCTACTGCTCTAATTTAGACGACGATCTCGTGGACCGATGATAACGCGTTATGGTCGGATGACGGGGTGTATTCGGATTTTGTAATCCCGAGGGGCGAAGTTTCTAAGTTGTATATGCGTTTTGAGACTGCATAGGATTCGGAAATGTTCAGTGATATCGAATGTCTCGAGAATGATCGTTGGCTTTAGATATATCGTAAATAATTTAGTATTTTGTGACGCGGATAGGCTGTTCGAATGTGTTTGTGTTTGAGCTAAGTAGAAATAGAATGATTCTTCTTGTTGTGCTTTAATGATAGAGATAATGAATTGGGACCCTTTGACGTGAAAAGTCAATTTCAGTCAACAAAAATTTTCTCGTTTTATTTTATGATTACAAGCTACTATTTCTATGATTATAATTACAACATTTATCATTTTCAGTGAACGTAACTGTTTAAATAGATGCTGGTTTCCACCGAATGCTCCATTGTAAACATGTAGTCACATTCGAGCGACAATTTTTACTAATGTGCTGTCCGAATTAAACGCGGACACAGTATCAGTATTCAAAGTGTGTCTCGCGTATACCGGCAGCACCGAAAACATCTGCGACATCATCGGCAAGGTAAGCGGAAAATTCAATTTCCTGGTGTACCGTAAGTGAATGTCATTGAACTAACGGCGTTGTGCCTGAAAAGGGATCTAATATGCGATCTATAAATTACACTGCGTTCTTGCGCCCCATACCTTCACGCTTACTCCTCGAAACTCTCGCCCAGAAAAAGATTCAGCTAGTAATATATATATCGCAAGCAATGGGAACGTGCGAACCACCGCGTAAGCATAAAAGTTCCGTGCGGGTTTAACTCGTAATATAAAGAAATTTCAAGGGAGACCCATATAGGGGCCGAAAGATTGAATTCTACGAAGAATTGATTTTACAGATAATTTCACCTCGCAGCTGATGCCTCGCAGGATTGTATGAATTACTCGTAACCTTTCACTCGTACATCGTTCGACCACCGAATAACTAGAAAAAAGAATATTCTAAGCTACAACGTATAAATATTCCTCATATAAACATAGAGTTTACTTTCAATCATTTTTGCGCGAGAAACGCTGTGCCTCGTTTAAATAGAAAATCATAATTTCAGGACAGTTAACGTGTAAAAGTAAAAGTGTAAAACCGCTCGGTTGTCCGCCAGAGGAAATCCAACTTTCTCGCGAAAATGAGCGATCCGCTCTAATCGCAATGACACGATCTGCGTATAAAGTAAAATTTAATCCTCGAGGATCCCACGAGCATCGCAGGAATATCTTGTCCTGTTAATGTCCTTTCACCTCTATCTATTAAGCAGTTTACTGCAGGTATGTCAACATTTATGGGGAACTTTAGTGCGTCTGGTTGGGAGCGAAGGAGAGAGTAAACTGTTTGATCTGTACCCACGATTTGTAATCGTTAGCAAACAAAAGATGCACAAGCGTGCGATCAAAAGTTCACCACCGACGAGAGAGGACGAGCGCTTTCTAAGTTCGCCTAGATCTCGGATGATCTCGCCGCTGGATTCGCATTTCAGGTCATACAAGCTTATCGTATATTCATTATCGTTAACTAGCCCAATGTTTTTTAATAACAGATTTCCGTTATCGAATGTTTCGAAAATTTTATAGAGATAATTTTTTTTTATCTAAAATTGAACATAAATAGAATTATTGTATATGATGTTCATAATTGCGAACGATAAATTTGTAACCGAATGATCAAATAGTACTTTGTAATTTTTGATACACTGTTAACAATATTGGACATTAATTTTTCAAGCTGAATATTTCGAAAGACAATTTTCAAACTTTCTCGATTTTTCTATAAAACTCTTTTTTGTGGTTCACCTAAAAATCCTATCATATTAATGGCATTATGCGTTTAACAGTGGCAATCTGGCAAATATTTGGTCGCTAATGAATAGGTTCCATTAATAAGTCGGAATCATCATGAAATTCAAGCTAAACCTGAATAGTTGGCTCACGAGAGCCCCGCTAAATGCGATGCAAAGTAATCTCACCGCTGATTATACTAATCTGCGAATTGATAACGGTAGTCACGTTAATATCGAGGAGCCAATCGCGCATGAATATTTTCTACCGTATTTGATTTTCAATTACTCGCGAGATATTCTAAAAAGCTTAATTTCAGCGGTGTTTTCAATCCACTTCGCTTCGGTTCGAACAAATACAGTATTATAAAGGAATACTGCGACGCGAGTCACCTCTTACTCGTAATTAACAGGAACAGAAAAGTCGCTCAACGAGAGAACGCGCATTTAAAAGTTTCGCGGTTTATCAATTGACGGACTCGGTAAATATTTCGGACAGCTGCGAACATTCAGCGTGGTGAATAGACCTCGCCGGTACATTTAACTTTAAAGCGGTCGCTAAGCTTTTATTATATTAGCATCATCATAATCTTGAACGCTGGCGGGGACTTTAAATTTTATCGTAGTACCGGAACTCGAGACCGTTTACTGACGTTTAGAATAACCGCCGCAATCATTTCACGATGAATTTTACGCGATGTCGTTCAAATTACCCTCTCGCAAAGAATTATTTATATATCGAAAGGTGAATGAATTATCCCGTTCGAGCTATTCAACGTTCCAGAGTTATTAAACGCTGTACAATTTTAGCGGAACATCGGTTATTTGTAACTTTGATGTGTTGTGTTTCGAAAATCAACTCGTGAACAGAAAAAAACGTACTTTTTCAAAATTTTTTCGATATTCATTAGTATTTTCAATACCAGCAGTCGTTCGTATTTAGATGGTGCAAACAACCCCTGAAAATGGGGATGAAATTTACGGTTCATTCGATATCTCGAAACCAATTTGATCTAGAAGATAATTGTTTATCTCCCTATAACGAATTTGCATTCAGAAATGAAAATTTCTGTTATTAATATACAAACCGGGATCTGATATGTATTGTACGCGTTGTTTGATGAGAAATTCGACTGGAAAATTGTTTCGATCGTTGCCATCGGCGAAACTCCCTGTTCCTTGGTCGTGCGCTGGCAATGTAATTAGTAGAACGAATTTCAGTTTTCTGGGAAATTGATTTCTCTACGGATCGTAATTAATCGGTTTCTGGAGTGGGAAGGAGAGGACGCGAATTTACCGCGGAGCCGTGTCTACACTGAAATTACAAACGCACACCGATTCGACTTCAATTTCAACCATTGTCACACACGAACAATGCCGTCTGCTAAACTGCAAGAGGTAGCAGGAATTGCGATCAAGTGTACACTCATATACGTACGCGGTTAGATGTGTCCCGTTGCGAGCTCCAGTTGCACTTTCATTGCGTTACGTTCCACCGTGTCCGTTTTGTGTTTTCATCGCGGAAACGCTGGCACACGCGAACCATATACAGATGCGAAAGAATATTCTTGCAAAGAGAATTTCATGCTGTCAGACGAATTATTTCTATATACGGAAAGCCTTGTTTCCCATTAACAAATGTACTCCTTTCTTACTTATCCTCTAATTACTACAAATTTTCATTTAAAATTATTTTCTATCACGATGATATGAAAACGTTACGATTGTGATTTCAGTTGTGAAAAGTTACTGATAATATTTCAATCGTACAAGGTGTCCCGTAACGAACGCTTTAATTCAGAATACAACTGTGCGCGATAAAATTCACTCATTCGGGACCTCGTTTTCGAGTAAAATCACACGTGAAAATTTGTCGAGGAACATGGCAGTTAGCCAAATGCAGATGTGCTCGACAAATTGTCAAAATGGGTTTCCTCGGGAACCAGGACGCAAGATAAATTCTTGATAATTCTGAAAATGAATTTTAACTGCAACGAAAACCAGCGTGCTCGTCGGCGCTTTGTAACTAAATACTATATAAAATATACTAGAACAGAGATGCTAAATAACCATAATATCATCTTGAAATAAACCTTCGAACGAAAACCGATACACTTCTGTGCAAGCAATCAATCCTTACATTGTATCACCTATTACCGTCTACCTTGTGCATCCTTAAGCGAAACTTCGATTCACTTCCCCGCGACGAGGATTATTTATCCAGCGCGCTAATCTATTTCGTCAACGTTCCCCGCGTCGCACGGTAAACGCGCCTGGAATCCCAAGATCGGCCGCCCTTTAAGCTTTTTACTCCGGTACACGGTAGTCGCCTAAAGTGTGATCCCCGGCAAGTTTATAGGCAGTTAAGGCGGATTGACGCCTCCCGTAGGAACGCGATAAGAAGCCGATCTTCCGGCTAATTAAGTGCATTTTAGGGAGATCGTAGCTCCTCCGTGGAATTGCAAAAAGTGTTGCCCCGGAGTAATTTCGCAGTCGGGAATGCCATTACTATGCGACCAGCCTCTCCATCTTCCTTCCCGGCCACCTCTTTTCATCTAACCTCTGTCTCGCAAAGAAATTTCCCAGGGAATTACAAGGAGATTATTGACGCGTAAATAACCGGGTCTCGTCCGATCCTTAATTCGCGAGGTCGAATGCAAATGGATACAAATACTCGAATTGCAGCGGGCCGCGACCCTCAACAGCTATACGGAGATCAGCGCGACGCCATGCCTGCGAATACAACGCTCTCGCGGTGCCCGATAGCGAAAATCCTACCCGGATCAGGGACACGATAACAACGACCCCGACCAACGTGCGAGTGGCCGATGCGCCCGAGAACACGGCTATCGCAACTTGTAGCGGCGCCGTGTGGTTCGTTGTGGTCAGTCCTCGTTGAATCATCGAAGATCGAGGTACTGAAAGAAGTAAAAAAAAGGGCATGATATCGTTCATTAGAATTAGCGGTAGGTTATAATTAAATTCTTATAACTGGAACATATTTATGCTACTGCCTAAAGCTAGATGCCTGTTTGAGAGCGAGATTATCTTCCTTTTGTTTTATGATGGAGCGTTTATATTGACGCATATAGCTGCGTAATTGATGAACGATACTAATAATGCAATACATTTTCACTTTTCTAGAATTACTTATTGCATCATTCATTCGTCTCCGTGAAAGTGTTAACCTTTTAGCTACTATACGCCACCATAGTGGCATTCGTGTATATCAGCCTTTCGAACGGCACGCCATTATAGCGGCGCAATTCTTTTTCTGTTATCGATAGCTGCGCACATTACAGTCTAATCTAACGTAATTGCACAGTGGAAAATTCTGTCAGTCACAAATCGCAGTGTTACATTTATGAAATGCAATCCGCGTCAAACCTTGCCGTACAGAGGTACAGTTTCGCAGCGAGTCATGTCGTAGTTAAAAGGTTAATGCATTATAAACGCACCAGAGAAAGATCTTTCATCGCTGCCCTGACCGCTCTCTTAGGTTCTATCACAGTTTCACTATAAACGTACTCGTAAGGTCCTCGTACACTCTGAAGCATCTGGCGATGGATTATTTGAAATCTTCACCACGAGTCTCACTCGTTATTGTAAGGCAAGGAGTTAATCGTGATCAGAGGAGCGTTTCGTACGGGTTCTGTTAGTAGACCGTTAGTAAGGCATGTCTAATAGATCTCTGCACAGTTTCCTACACACATTGAAGTATATGGCGATGGGTTTGACTCTTTTCCATCTTTTGATTGAGTGCAACATATAAGTGGAAGTTCAAAAGGGCCAGGATGGTTTTTCTGGAGCAAAAATACACTGCGCGATAATTACTTAGTTTATTGCCAAAATAACCAGGGTCTTCGACGGAACGCGACTGACGATCGACTTCGGAATGCGTGGCGATCGAAGATTAACAATTCTGCGAAATCGTTTCCGCACGTGCGTCCCAATTTCCGAACGTTCTGTATCGGCTTCTGACAAAGAAGGACGCTGCGCTGCGCACAAGAGTCGGCTCTTACAAACGTATGTCATGAAACCTCGACAGACTTAATCTTAAAATTTTTTTCAATAAATTATGAATGGCGAAGTAGTTGTATCGATCATCGTTGAGAAATAAATCATAGGGTCAGGGGTTAAATTTCATAATGGCTAGGGCGTCGTTCTCAGGTTCCGCTCATTCAAATTCTCTGATGCAGGTACCACGGTTTGATCATTGACGCCCTTCATGAGTGCGACGCTGTTGATGTCAAGGCTCGCGTGGCTCGAATTGCCGATACATCGTTCCGCGGGCTTCCAGTCATCAGCCATGGATTCCTACCCTCGTGACCTACCCTTGCAGACGTCAATACCGGTTCCAGAAATTCGGTGTCGGTTCTGGGTGCAATGACTCGTGTGCGTTACTCGATTAAAAATAGAGCATAGCAAGAGAGGCGTAGTTTATTTTGAGAGTGCTGGTTTATTTAGTTGTCCCATCTATAGAGCGTCGAATTTAACTTGGGTATCTTTAACCCTTTGCGCTCTCAGGTCAAGCGTGACTCGACATCAATTTCATTCACAGGTGTGATTCTTTGACAAGATATTCTTAAAATACATTATTATTATTTTCAATATTATTACTAAGAAGAACCGTTTGTACTGCTCTCTACAAACTAATTATTTTTTTAAATACATTTCAAATAAAATATCGTAATAATCCAGAGTTATCGGGGAAAAAATACAAAAGGAATTCGGAGTGCGAAGGGTTAAAATTTTACCCGCATTGCTTTCAATTTTCTTTGTAACTAATTTCGTTTATTGAAGTTTCTATTGAAATAGTTTTATTATACGTATCTATTGGTATTTATGAAACAATTTGGAATTACTAAATGTTTCATCAGCGTCGAAATATTTGATAGCTAATTTGGAGGTTGCAATGAATGAATGATATTCGCAATGAATCACTGTTTAATTGTTTTCGATTAAGTTCTGCCCACCCGAATAAGTATTTCTGCATTACATCCTCGTTACTTAAGTGGGCCGTGTTCGTGTAAGTTTGATGCTATGTTTATATAGAGCAGTATCTATCGCGAGTGTAGAAGTTTCGCTACCTTGTACAGCAGCGGTGTTGTCGAGACTCATGACCTCGAGGTCTTCGTTATTGGATCCCAAGGGTTGTCGCTATCAACTTGCATGACGTAGACTACTTCGATACCGCTTCGCGTGAGTCTGGAGTGGTTGCTGCCTCGCCTGAAGGCCCAGGATTATTTAATATTGCCCTGTTTGGTAATTCCCGATACGAACTGCGAATAATCGATCCACTTAATTCGGGCATCTTAAATCCGTCGTGTTTGGTAATTGAAAATTACAGCAGAGCTTCGATCTGTCTATTCAACGGGCAGTTAATTTTGACGCAGAGCAACATGGAAGGATAAACAATAAATAGGTAATATTCAGATTAATTTTTGTTTATTTCAGATTTATCATTTCATTGTCGTATACGTTTCAACGCGTTTATGAAAGATGCACGATTAATAACGCGATTATCAGGGATAAAATTGCAGAGTAACGAAATAAAAGCATTCGATTGTGATTGTAGAATTTATTGTGTAATTAAATAATGCGACACTGATGCAACAGATAACGGGAAGAAATGCTTCAGGAGATGTCAATGAACGCAGATGATTATTTAACTTCATCCTCGTTAATTAAGAGGATAATTAATTCCGAGCAGAATTATAACGAGCAACTCGGAGATAAGTTGTGTAACAGGTAACTGTTTACACTCCATAGGGTATGACAGTTTGTTATTCACAGAGAATGTTCTATATATAATGGTACTATGTCTTGCGACAGTTCACCAACACAACTGGAACCCTTATCATATCGATCGAAGTTGCTCAGTTGACGGAGGTGTGCGTCATTGAACCAATATTTGCACGCACCGGTGTTCTACATATAACGAGTACTCGGTTAATTAAAATTCTTATATAATAAAATCGTATATTCTTATTCATCTTTTTTCTTTCAATATCGTACTCCTTCAACAATCAATTCAGGCGTATGCATTTGTAAAATTTAATGTAATTGACAGGCTTTTCAAACTTAATGTTGGATAAGCTGAGTTAGTATAATTTATAAGCGGTATAAGTTAACGAGAAAATTGATCTAGTAAAAGAAGAAATCTTCCTCTTTGCAATCTGTTATCAGTATCAACCGAAAACGACGACCACAAATTCAAGAAAAAGAGTTTCAAAAGACTAAACAGAATTTTACAAAAGGGTAATCTCAAGTGAAGTAGCAACTAACAAATATACGAGAATTCAAAATTATCAACCAAAAACGGCGACCGACATAAACTCAGGAGAAACGGTTTCCAAGAAACTAAACAGAACTTCACAGAAAACTGAAGTCAAGTGAAGGAAAAACTAAAAGAAGGAGGGAATTCGAGTCGCCATCAGTTTCAACAGAAAATGGCGACTGGCCACGGTCTGGAAAAGGGGTTCGGTGTAACCGGCGGAATTCGCGACGAGTCGGTAACGCGTCGGAAAGATTTATTTTCAATCAGCGGCGGAAAAGTCGGACTCCCCGAAACGCACGGCTTGCCGTGACGGTACCCGGCGTGTTGTCAAAACCTCCTGGAATACGTGCTCGCGGGCTCGCCCCGGAAAGGGACGTTCGCGCGGGCCAATTTTCTTCCGACAATATTGACCTTCCCCTTCGCGCGGCCTTGCCGTTCGGATCGGGGTCCAAAAATTCCTGCGGATTTCGTCCTGCTAGACGGAACAATGTAGATACCGGTCGAGTGGCTAATCCAGGGAACGTTCCGACGCGAAGACTCGATTACAGCGCGGATTTATTGGAGGCATCGAGTGCTCTAAGCCCCGGGACGACGATCCGAGGAAATCGAGATTTATATTCTGCCCGCGACGCGCGCCAACCTCCTTCTTCCACTGTCGGCTAAAAAATTCTTTCGATACGGCCGCGTTCCACACGCCATTTTCTTTCCATCGGGACGGTGGGAGGGAAGGAGAGAAGATTAAGAGTTATACGCGCGTGTTTTTATCACCGACAAAGGGATAGATCCTAATTTATTAAATGTTTGCCCTACCTTATGCGCGCGTCCTTAAGGGAGCGGATGGTTTTTCCATGTACCGGAGTCTTATTAAAATTTGTGCGAGCTGGATAGCGTCCGATTCATCACGTTGGATGTTTGGGTTTTTGAGTGGAGATTTTTTAACTGAGGATTTGGTATTTGGGGGATGAAGGGTTTCGTTTTAACTTAAAAATAAGTGTATGAGTAATATCGACGCTTTTGTTTCATTATTTGGAATAATTGTAACGGATTTCATTTGATATTATGACAGAAGTTTCAGAGAAGATGTATATTTCATTTGGAAGGTGAATAACATTAAATCTTCCTTAAAAAAGTCGAGTATATGTTATACGAAGTTATTCTAGAGATTTCACGTGTAGAATTCATCTCGTAAGATTCAAATTATCGCTTTGAAACGTGTCGGCTAATACCGTGTTTATAGTGGCATGTAATTATGGGAATCGTATTAGCGTGTATTAATTCAAACTTCTTGGCGTTTGCCAAAGCCGTTTCGCTGAAGGAAATCACTTTGTTCATTAGAAACTCGTCCCGCGTCGCGGACTTTCAAAGACGTACAACTTCGTTCGAGCGAAAGATAAGGAAATTATTTTCGGTCGACGCAGATTGCCCCGTAATATGGAAAATGGAAGTCGGCAAGGGATGGGATGGAAAGGGCCACGCCGGCCAATAAACTAAATTAAAATGCCTCCGGAAATTACACATCGGAGCGATGTCCAAGGATGAAACCAGCTGTCCGTTTCCCGTCATCCACTTATTTCCGATTGAGGTGCGAGTTACCGAGCTTCCCTTATATACCTGATAAACGTAAAGTTGTTCAAGATAAAAGTCATGTTAGCCTCAAATATAGACAATTTGGTAGAATTTAATTCAAAGTCCTAATTAAGACCTGCAGCAATCTTTTCCAAATACTCTTCACAAAATTTACCACTTTTGACTAATAATCGATACTATTACAATACAAATCTACTAATTACAGTTTCATAACCAACAAAAATATCTTGAAATTAATAATACTGTCTCGTAAAAAGCAAATACAAGGACTATAATCCTACCAATCTTTCTCATTTCATTCACATCCGAATGTTTCAAAGATGAATTAAATAAAACTTAATGTTCCTTCAATTTCCGTGCAAAAAAAGTACTAAATGGTACAGCACACGATATACGATACCATGATAATCATAACACTAACGCTTAATACTCATATATACTACATTCAATGACGGTGGCCAAGTGAATCGCTCGGCGTTGCACGTTAATAGTCCAGACTTAATTAGTCCCACTAAGAGGAGCGTAATCTTCAAAGAAGAAAATACAACGAAGTGAAACTCGACTGTCGGATAGCGAGGGAGACAATTTGCGGTTCGTACCTAACAAGGGTGTCGCGCGAGAAGTAAACTTGAGTCTGTCTGAAGAAAGTCACCGCGTTTGTTCCGGCGACGTTCGTTTCGAAGCACGATTTTCCAGCAGCCGGCACACCGAACACGGATCCGCCGTCTCGTTAATCGCTTTCACGGGATGTCTTTCGTTCGCCGTTGAACGACAGCGACACCGGGACCGGTGAAAGTCGACGCGCGCGCCAGCAAAAGTTCGAAAGCTCGAATCGGCCACCGCGGTGTCATCGATTGCTTCCGCGGAAACGCGGCAAACGATGACACGACATTTTTCGTCGTCGCCGACGTCGTCACCGTCGCCGTCGCCATCGATGGCGTTGTCGTCGTAGTCGTCGTCGTCGTCGTCATCGGGAAACGAGAAAGCGACGTCGGTGAAAAACGATCCAGCTAACGGGAAATTGATGTACGATCGGTCTCCGAAAAGGGTTCGATTGTTGAGTTCAAATTGGCCCTCGCTTGGAATTATGCAATAAAGTGCATAATGAAAGTGGCAATTCACCCTTGGAAAATTTGTGAGCGGGAAGAGCCGCGTGGCTGAAAATTATTAATGTCCTTCTGAGGGAAATGCTACGAATATTAATTAGACCTCAGATTTGTATGGATTTATAAGGAAGTTGTAAAATTGCACGATGAGGGAAAATATGTAAAATATAGTGTGGTGGTCTTGAAAAATTTCTTAGGAAAAACATTTGCTATTATAACTATATTCTTCTGATCGTATCCTTAAAAATTTGAATTTGTATAAAAATCCATAGTCTATTGATCACCATGCGAAATACCTTAATGATTACTTTTTGATCGGTTAATCAAGAGATTTTTCAAATATCCTTGGATCATGAGAGAGTGATAATAAAATGAAAAGATCTTTTCACGGAGAAATATTAGATTGTTGTAACTGTATAACTATCAACGCATTAGTGTACCACGGTCGACGAGAATGTACATGCGACAGCTTATTTAAACAGGATAACATTTCGTTTGATAAATTCAACCTTTTCCATAAAAGGCAACAAAGGGAAAAAGGAAGGATAAACGTTGCTTCCCGACCGCGACAATGGATCACGTAAGAACAGTTAGCGTCCCGTTGATAACGCGTTAACGGGAAAGGGCTGGGCATTAACGCGCAGTTGATTCCTGTTCGTAACGTCGTTTTACACTTTATTAATTAATTAAAGCGGCGTCAAAGTGGTTACGACTATCGCGGCATCAATTAATTTAATGTTAATTTAACGTTTAGTTTAATCCGGTAATTTACACGTGTCCCGGCCGTTCGCTCGCTCGCTCGCGCGCGCGCGCGTGCACGCCCGCAACACGGATCTAATTTAATATTAACGGCATTTTGCGAAGCGCGCGTTTAATTGCCTCGGAAATGCGAATCGCTGTTAACGTATAATCGAGGCGAGCGTCGGACCACCTCCGACCGATCCGCGTATTGTTCGATTTTAGTTGTAATTACGGTTCCCGAAGCACGCGGAGCGCTCTGGTTGCCCGGACAATATTAATAACACGTATCCAGTCGCAGCCTCCGCCGCCTCCGCCGCCGTCAACGGTTAGTTTATTAACATTACTGTTCCTCAGGTGAGTCGCCGGTATGGCGCGTTCGTGTTTCGCGCGCGTACCCTCTTGTTAGAATGGCCGGCATAGAAATGGTGTCCCGTAAATTGTTAATTTCCACCGGAAATTTCCATATACATTGAAAAGCTTCGAGGGTCCGGCCTCTCTCTCTCCGCGGGGAATTGATTTTTAATCAAATTCTATCTTCAACCGGGTATTCGATTTTTACGAAGCCACCGATGCTTTCGGGTAATAATAATGATTTCACGGGAAGCCAATATTCATGATATTGTTGAAAATGTTCGATTACTCCAACGATACTGGCAACTGATTTGAAAAAGAAGAATTAACATAAACATTGGTCGACTGTTTCATTAATATCGATTTAATGTTTTTAATGAATTTTTATTCAAGTGGATACGATTATAGTGTAATTATTGCACATCCTGCGACAATAATAATAATTTCCCGGCGGGCGAATATTCGTGATATTATTGAAAATGTTCGATTACTCCGACTATACTGGCAACTGATTTGAAAAAGAAGAATTAACATAAACAGTGGTCGACTGTTTCATTGATATCGATTTAATGTTTTTAATGAATTTTTATTCAAGTGGATACGATTATAGTGTAATTATTGCACATCCTGCGACAATAATAATAATTCCCCGGCGGGCGAATATTCGTGATATTATTGAAAATGTTCGATTACTCTGATGATACTGGTAACTGATTTGAAAAAGAAGAATTAAGATAACTCGTGGTCGACTGTTTCATGGATATTGGTTTAATGGTTTTTTGTCAGCGTAAATAGAATAAGAGAGTGTATCAATTATTTTATTTCTGAACTTTTGCCGGCGAGTGTACACACATGCGGGCCGGTTTCGTGTGTCACGATATGGGTCACCGACCTTTCGATGAAGCAGGTACAGAGAGAGAGCTGAGAAATCGCATTATTGTTCACATCTCGGTATAGTCTGGTACGCAAGGAACTCTCGCGCCGATGTACAAGAACCGTCTGACGATTCTAATTGTAGTAACCACTTAACGATAGGTAGAACAAGGTAACGCCGAGCTGTTCCATTAACCGATTCGTAATGGATTCTCTAGGAAATGTATCCTCAATTAATGTCTTCTCTCGACACATGTACCTTTTACGCAGGTTTTTAAATAAACTACACTAATGTCATTGCCATAACACTAACATCTAAAAAAGAGGATTCTAAAATTTTAGAAACCCTAGCTTAAGGAAATTTTTCTGAAAATTAATACCAAAGAAGATGCAAACCAATATACCATTAATTGGAATACCTAAAAGAATATTGCCAGAATATTATCCCCAAAATATCATTTCAAAATCGAGCATATCAAACACGAAACGGCTAAATAAATTCAAATATCCCGACATTTTGATCTCTCCACGAATTACACGCGTGCCGCCGTGTATATCTCGTTGCGAGTAGATGGCGATCGCGGCCACGAAATGAAATTCCTTGATATCCCGCACAAATTAAACTGCTTGGTCAGCCGACGATACTATTATTATGATTTTAATCTCCTCGTCCGTGACATCGCGACTCGATTCAGCCGGCAACAACCAGCGGCAGGAAGGGGGGGGGGGGGAATAACAATTTTGTTGCTGTATTATCGATACAAGCACCATGTCCGATCAAACGCAACTCAATATATTTCCCCGCAATTCAATATCGACGCTCTTTCTAAACTAGCCGAAATCTGTCAATATTTGTTTTTCATATCGCTGATGATACCAACGTGACCACAGCAAGCAGAATTGTGCCCGCTGTCAATATTTGCCACTGCATACGATCCAATTATTAACTGTCATCGATGGCATATAATATTCATTAAATTCCGGTTACATGGGAAGAGACACCATCAACCTGTTTCGATTGCAACCACTTTCCAAATGATCGGACTACGCGATAGATTATCGAACGAAGCAAAACTGTTCGGTCTTCTCTTCATCCGAATTTGATGGAACACCGATTCGAAACAACAAGCTTCTTGTTGGATGCCAGCCTCGGCGGAAGTACATCAACCTCATTAACTCGAATAAACAAAATCGTTCAGCAAAATGAATATGCGTTAATTAGGGAAGACCAAAGCGTGCTCTCCTGACGTTAATAGCGTTTCCAGCCTCTAGTAAACAAGAGCACAGTGTTTACACCGGACCGTGCGACCTCCAAAAACCAACGCGTTCGAACGTAATTCCCGGGAACTGTTGTTTTTACGCCTCCTAACGTGTGGCATTCGAAAATTCGAACAATATGTACGTTTAATTGCTTGTAATTATAAACTTTCGTTGTTTAATTGGAAAGGAAATCTGAAATTAATATTTTTGTCGTCTATTTGATAAGTGTTTACGTTGATATCGATTGACGCAGTTACACGAGTATTTAACAATAAAATAAACTGATAATTAGACTCTAACAAGAAACTTTAATTAACAATATATCTTTATTATATATGTGTTAACGACCATTTACTGTACAGTTTATTCTATCGGTAGGTATTTGTATAATTGCGTCAATCAAAATCAATACAGATATTTATCAAATAAAGTTTATAAAACTCGATATAGATATTTATCAAATAACGCTTATAAAATACAAAATGTGTCAAATTGTCATGTCCGGTAAACCTGATGTTAATAAATACGAACATAAATTAAAAATATAAACATAGGTAACATTAATTTTGCATTTCTTTTCGAAAGAAACAACAAACCTTTATAATTACAGATAAATTCGAAGAAGGAACAATTCGTTCACACAATTTTTCTTTTCCTCATATTGAAATAATCATATCGATGCTGTTTGCAACCCGTAATCATCTTTCTTCTGAAAAAAAAAACTGAACGACAAATACGGAATGAAATAAATAACGATGGAAAAATGTACGTGCAGTTGCGTCGAGCACCAGTGATATCGTACCGCCGGCAGCAATTGATTCTTGAATAATCGTTATTTCGTTGATTCGTATCGGGTAGCTCGTTCTCGATAATAAACACACCGTGACTCTATACGATAGCTTCTGTGGCTTGGAATATGGAATACAATTTTGAGTACAGAGACCCGATGAGTAGACACTACTCGTCCAATTCTCTTCCAGCCCTTGCACTGTAACAACTGAATGATGAAGATTTCAATTGAATAAATATCGGTGCCACTCATCATACAAAACAAAATATTACTTCCTTATCGTCACCAATATATATTTTTTCCAGAACGAACACCTACAATTTAATCTTCCTTCAAAATGAATCAATTATCTTTTACAACCATACTCTCCAACCATAAAGTGCAACAATTCAGAAGTTTCATTTAAATAAACGTTTACATAAAATCATTAGAAAACAGTCCATAAATAAAATATTATATTCGCAGCTGTATATGATTGTATTCCCACAACACCTCGACTACGCCCGTGGCGAGAAGTGTGTTCGCCGAGTCAAAAGAAGTCACCAAAAAAGCAAACAAAAGAAAATTACCTTTGTGCGCCGACCGGTCGCCAGTTCTTGTAACTATTGGGGCCAACTCGAAACACCGGCCGCGCCGAATGAAAATTTGCATTTCATTTCCTGCGTAAATATTTGCGTCGCGGGGGAGGTTGCTCGGCATCCGCGGGAACGCCGCTCGTAGAAATAATATTTCCCTCGAATCGGATTTTAAAAGCGTGCCGCGGACCGGTTTACGGTGGCCCAATAATTGCGGGCTGTCCGTCATTCTGCTCCAAGGATTGACGTCGCTGAAAACGTCGAAACGCCGGGTCTAAACGAGACCAGGAGCAAAAAAGGTGAAAAAGAACGGTCGCGAACGGGACCAAAAAAAAAGGGAGGAAAAAAGAGAGAAAAAGGAACGCTGAACGAGTACTCCAAGCCCGAGCGAGAATTTTCATTCCTGGAAAACCGCAGCGATGCGACCACTTGACGTTCCAGGCGGAACCGTCCCCTTTGATTCCGTTTTCCGCGACGCGCCGGATCTCCCTTTCCTCTCTTCGTTTCTTTTTTGTTTTTGTTCCATTGAGCATCGAGCATCAACAAGAGGGGTACTCGTCGTTGCCGGGGGTAGGAGAAAGTCGAAAGGATAGGGAAACTCGGAACCGAGGTCGCGGATCGTGAACCGCGAGCTGGCCGAATGGCGGAGCGTCATCTAATTACGCATCGATCTTCACTGATCGGCTGCGCTGGCGCGTCCGCATTTTGTTAACGAGAGTCACGGTGTCGGCCCGACATTCCGGATACTAATTAATCCTACGCAAGACCCTCCCTTGGACATTCAGGCGTTCTAGGCTTCGCGTGCCCCCGTTCACCTGCTCTGGGGCGTGAATTTTTTCTACGCGAATCGAAATGAGATTCCGGATTCAGCGAGAACTATTTCAACATTTTTCCCTTCGGTTTTGCGTTCGATGCGTTTCGGTCCGCATTTCCGCGTGAGCGATTTTATCCGGTGACTACGAGTTATACGGGCTTCCTTTGTTTTTAGGAAGTAAAGTATTCATGACAATAGTAACAAGGATGACGATGATTATGATGATAAAATATTAGTAATGTGAAATATTATTTTTAGTGGTTTGACGGGGCAACACTGGTTACGTGAAGGAAGAATTTATGGTAAATTGGAATAATCGTACAGGCATGTAACAATATTTAGAGCAAGAATTTGTAGAATGATTTGTTGCACGAATCCCAAAGCGATCTGTTGCCGCGTGAAGATACAATTTCGATACAGGGCTGGTTTCATTCAGCCAGGTATCACGAGTGGCATTTTCCCTTGAATGGAATCACACGTGTGGAACGGTCACAAAATTTTTGAAGAACGACACGGCGACAGGGAATAAGTGTATCTGCCGATATTGAATTCCGGTGACTGTGGGAGTTTCGGCTGGCCAACTGCCGCGTCGATGTTTTCGTTTTACCGTCTATAAATGTAAAGAATTTATTTCGTTAAATACCCAAAAATATTCAGATTATTTCTTTACCAACTACGAGATTCTATAATAATAAAAAATAATATAATATTTCACGATTTTTCTAAGGTTTATCACATGTTACACTCTCCCTTCCTTTTTCCACTTTGAAACTTCTTTTCCTTGTTTTTAGATACTGATAGCTATTAAAACTTTAATATAAATAATAAGATTTTCCTTTGTCGAAACGAAGAACGTGAAATTTGTTATTATCTATCTTACGTTATAATCACAGAATATTCTATATACCAATAATTTTCTTTTATGTATAATTATATTTATAATTACAATTTCTATCTTGTAACGTTCAGAATTAAAACACAGTCAATGAAATTGAATGTTACTGCAATCTCCGTAAACTCGTATAGGTACACTCCGACTTTCAGCTGAAGTGCATCTTCGTACGTCAAAGACGTTCTCGAACGGTGAAAGTTGACCTCCGCAGAACTTTCTACGCACGCCGAGGATGCGCCGCCGGGAGACCATGATTGGATCGAGCGTTTCCGAAATCGACGACGCGCACCTGATTTTGTGTCATGATCGACTGTTAGTCACGGCATGGAAGTTTCACCGATCCATCCTGGGGAATTTTTGTCCCGCAGGCCTTATCCGTTATTCACGGTTCTTAGTAAATGCACGAAAAATGATGTGGAATATTCTGTTACAATGTACAATTTTAAATTATTTAAATTAAACATTTTTGAAAATTTTCATTAGTTTTCTGTGTACGTATAATCTGGAAATAATACATTAAACTGTTAACCAATGCCTGCAAATTTAGTTTTAATTCCTCTAATAGTCTCTTTCGTGACTGCATTACTAGAATCACTTTGATATTAATCATTAACTCGAGGAAAAAATAAAATCCATGTTCATCTACGTTCACGATGGCTTCAAAGACAAACCGTTGACGATAGAAAAATAATATTTTACTTGAACTCAAATGAATTAAAGGTCATATATTTTTATTAACGTTTTGATGCGATACCTATTATATGGTGAAGAGTTAAGAAGAACATAAAAGGAGGGTTTCGAAATTTTTGACTTGGCAATGTAAAAGATCGACTCAGTACCCGCATATGGGGCCACACGTGACGCTCCGAAAGTCATCAACCTTTCAGGACTTTCCTCTTTGGCCTTGACGTACCGTTATTCCTACTTGTGAACCACTTTTCGGGTTCAAAGTCATGTTCCACATACTTTAATCTCGTTCTACGTATATCAAACTGATTTTTAATCTACAAATCCTAATTAAAATGCTCTCGGATAAAATAATAAACAACTTACAGGTTTGAGAGTCATAACCCTATTAAATTTAATTTCCAAAAATGTTTCAAAAATCCTAAAACTGTTATACTAAACAATACTTATAATTTACAAATATCAATAAGACATACATCAAGAGAACGTCGCGAATCATTTCGTCCAAGTTGATCGATTGCACGCAACGTTCCAAGGAATTCTTGATGCAACGACATAGCTGTGTAAGATTAACCGATGACATATCAAAGTGGGCAGTCGGCCAGGGAATTATCGCACAATATCCGACAACAGAACGTTTCAAAGGCATCTTGCCTTGCCGGTGGAGCAGGAAGCTCCGAAATAGACAAGAAATTTTTGTACGGTAACGAAGTGTCCATTACGGGATATTCGGTTTTTAAAATGTTAATGAGACGCGGCAGCCCGAATTGGAAATTGAACGCTCGAAATTCAGGGCAGTCGTTCGATCGTAAAGCGCGGCGGCTCGTGCAATCAACGAATAATTAAATATGATTAATTCATTAAAATTAACGAGCCACCGGCGAGCCGCGCCGTCGCTGAACAATAGAACCCCGTCCGATTTTACTTGATCGCGGGATTCGGCTAATTGATCGATCGCTTTTTCGAGAACGAAGAGCGCTCTGCCGTGTTCTCGGTGTTCTCGTATTAATTTCACGCTCTTGAGTCCGCTTTTTTCCCCCGTGACGAGAGTGCGCTTCATACGCCGGCTGTTTAAGCTCGCGGATCTTTCGCGCGCCGCTTCAACATTTCCGCGTGATTATTTCCGCAAAACGTTCCTCCGCTGCGCTGGTGAAAGAGGGAAAAAAGCACGCGCGATGGAAATTGTTATCTCGGACGATAAAAGTGTCCTCCGATCGGTTTAATTAATTCCGGGGACAGAGTGCGCGGCTTTGTGGTGCTCTTTTCTTTTAAAGTACAGTGACTCTTTGTATCCCTCGATCGGTTCGGTGATTCGCTCCTCGAGGACACGTATCGTCAAAGCAAGTTCGACGAACTTTGTCGAAGTAGCCGCGTTGGATTTCGATTGAGAATTGTTAGTTGAGAATGAAAATACTGTTCTGGGTTAACGTTGGTAATTTTGTGGTGGAAACGTGCATTTCGGAGTTGTTGAAAATAATTAATTTATGAAGGTATGTTTGATTTATATGCACGAGTAATAATCAAATTTAACATGGCAACTGAAAAATAATAATCCACAATTGTATATACAATTGTAGAATATAGAATTGTACCTTCTGAATAAGTATAAATAGCTTCAGTATTACTCGAGCGAATTTCTAAAGTAGAATATTATTAAACAATTCCTCGCATCAATCTGCTAATTAATTATACATATGTGTATGCACAAATTCAAAAAATTTCGATATTATAACGTTGTTCACAGTGAAATGAATTTCACAAAAATTTTCATTCAAAACTCCAAGTAATAGAGTAGAATCATCTTTCCTATGCAACTGGACCCCGTTCATTCCGTTCTCTGTTCAGTTAGCGAGAAGACGTCATTAATATCATTAAAAAGTCATCAAGATATTATCAACCGGGCTAGTCTATGATTAAACACGAAAAGAGATCCCAGCATGGAAAAGTGGCGCTTAATTGGAATCGCCCGACAATTACCGCGCGAGTTGAAGCGCCGGTAAGCGTGACACGTTTCCACGCGCGTCTTTCACGGGAAACGTAACAGGAAGAATTGTTGACACAGGAAAGATCTATTCAGGAAGCACCGTATTGTCTGGCAAGACGTGACCATGTTCACAACCATGTCCCGGAACGTTCGCACAGGTTCCCGTGAATGCGTCAAGACCGATCGAAGCGGCAAAATACGATAGTCCTTTCGCGATTCTCGCTCCGGAATCTTGTGCTCCTTTTATTCTTCCTTCTCTTGTCTGTTTCTCGGGATTCTCACAGTGAATATTTCCCCGAAAGAAAACAGGGTTCCCTTGGTATATCAATAATGGCATCTATACGCGTTGCCAAAGTTTTTTTCCCCGCACGCTTACTATTATTTATTCTTTTCTCGTACTGGCGAACGATCATGTTATCTTCTTCATCGTTGTAATCCGTAGAAATTTATACTCTTGTAAATCGTTCAGCTAGAGTTGAAATTAAGGAATAAACATGCTCATTACAGATTTCGATGTGAAATCGATTTAATTCGTCATATGATATACACCGCCAGAAATCAAGATTTAACGATTGCTTGAATTTTCCTAGATGTTATGGTTACTAAACGAAATTTCGTTTACTTGATATATTGCGATAAAAATAGATTTTCAATCTAGGTAACGTACCATGGCGTACATGTGCATATCAATCCATTACTTCTTATACCACGGACTCTAGTAAATTGAATTGCTTATATAAGCGTCGATAAAATTTCCGTCCGCGCAATTTCAACGATTCACTAAAATTACTATAATTAGTGTACACCGTATTTCAGGAAACGTTCCCGGAATATTTTACTTGGGCTAGACGTAAACCAGTTATTGTTCAGTTTATCGCATTCGTTTTACGCGTTCATAAAATCACGTATTAAACGACAGAACCGTCGGATTTTTCTGCCCGCGACCCTCGACATCATCCGCGACCGCTGCCATGAAAAATCCCATCAAAGCGAAACTTCCGATCTCGTGCAGAGCGCGAGCGTCCGTCGAATTCGACGTAGCTAATTCGCGTCAAAACAATCTTATCGATGCATAAAACCTCGCGCCACCTCTGAACGGCTCTGCGGGTCGTATTTCCGAGTTTCAGGAAAGACTGGGGACAATTTTTCTCCTTTGACGACTGCACGGCGACATCCGAGAGACATTCTTGATCGATTGTTGCCTGCGATGTCGCATTTCGAGATTTACACAGGTAAGACTTGATTAGTGCGACTGATAAATTCCAGAAGTTGATCGTATTATTGATTTCCTACTATTCGAATACTTGAAATACAGGAACTGGTTATGTTTTTCAAAAAATATGCAAGAAAAATTTGTAAATATTTGTATATAAATTTTCCTACATACGTTATTAATTTATAATAATATAAACATGCTTATTGTTTTACAAAGTGTATTAATAGTAAGCACTGCATTTTCTTTTGCTTCTTTAGAGATTCGTGTGACGATGTATTCGTAGTACTTTGTCCAAGTTTCTGTTCATTTGGTTGTATATTTTTCTGTTCTTTTCGGAAAAGACTGTATCAATGAGAGAATGTAATTATAATTATAGTTCGCGCTAAGTCGAATATCGCATTTGCGCACGTTTTCATTCGACAGATCATTAGGAATAACTAATTCAATGAATATAAGTGTATAATAAAAGTAGTTATCGTTGCGTTAATACGTAACAACATTATTCGAAGACGCATTAATTGAGATCTACCCGTAATTATTTTTTCGCGCCCACACTGCACAGCGCGGTAACGGGAAGCTCATTACGCGGGTCTCGAGATCGACTATCGAGAAAACAACTCGCGGCAGAAACAAGAGTGAAAAACAGGGAAAACAGGTTAAAAAAGCTGTTTTCGTTCATTTCGCCGGCCGCCTCTTTCGTCGGGGGAATCCGGAGCGCCGTGTTATCAAAACATCGCATCCACGCTCGAGTTATTGGCTCGTTCCGAATCGAAAGTAATTGGAGCGGCGTGCATTTTCGAGCTAATTACCGCTTTGTTTCCATTAATCGATGTGAATTTTAAAATTGATTCTTTCCTCGCCCGCGTTCCCGTTCGATCGGAACGGTCCGCTGGAAATTCAGTGGAATGTTTCAATCGAAGTGATTAAAATTGACTTCTCGTTACCGAACGACTGCGATTGGAATCTGAGTTCATCGCGGAATGCTTTTGGGCGAATACTGAATAATGCGAATGGGAAATTATTCGTGCCACTTACGTCGACTGGAATTATGTATCTACCCGAGAAGAAATAGAAATCGTCAAATATAAAATCAAATTCCCTGAGTACGAATAATGAAACCGATAATCTATACCTATCTATAAATAAATACAAATGATAAAATCTATCATATACATCTATTATATATAAATACAAACGATGAACTAGGATGATCTGTAGACAATGAAAAATAATATACTTCTGATTAAAAGAACTATCGTTAATTTCGGTTCCTAAAAATATAAGGAATATTGAAAATACAAATTTTTTATGCGATAACCCATTGTTCTATACTTTATTGTGTATCTAAAGATTCGCGTCCGATTTAAATACATTGCGGAGCAAATACACGTAAACATATCGGAAGGTAATCACCGTAGGATTATTCAAAGCTGCGTATTTTCCGCGCGGAGAGCCTTCGGAACTCAAGATCTCGCCGGGGAAGCAGGAAATAGCCGATCGTTCGAGGTTGTAATGCCAGACGGTTACCCGGTACTTTCCGTAGGAATTTCAAACGTGTTCGATACACGTCCGAGTCCCTCTGACATTCGGTACACGGAGCTCAAGCATCGACGTTATCGATAACGGATGAGAAGCTTGGTCTACACCGCAAACTCCATTACTATGGTTAGCCCCTCTAAAATTAACTGCTGAAATTAGCGATCCAAATAGATCCGCATTCCTGTGGGCCACCACACAAATTTCAAAGCCCGCGCTTCCGTTCAAGAATCGCCATTCGCAGATCAATACAATTCTTGGCCGTTTTCGTGCTCGCGCGCGGATTTCCCGGTTTTTAATGTCGGACCGTTCGTTAACGTGTCGGTTGATTCGTGTGTGGTGTACCCTTTCGATAGCCGATCCCAATAATGATCGATGGTTCCACTGTGTAATTGGATTTTGCTCGCCGAGTCGAACCGAAAATGGAACTTCGCCGGAGAGACTGTCATAATTGTAGTCAGCGTTTTATGTATGACTTATTCGATCGTGGCGAAGATAAATAGAAGTAGTTATTCATTATTTGATATTATAATATATATATTGTTAGGTAGTTGCATAAGTTTTTAAGTATTTTTATTTAACATTAAGCTTAATTAAGCCATTCTATATATTGCAATTGATTTCAAGCAAATAACGACTGCGACGATCAACACTGATATATACAACGACGATTTCATTTTTACTTTTCTAATGTAGGTCGCACTTTATCATTGAACCGTTACCGTTTGTCAGCTCTAAATCTAGTTATAGATTTTCGTATTTTTCACTGTAAGCTACTGACCAGTTGGAACTACAGTTATGAAAGTGCCGTTTATACATAGTCAGTGCCGCATTTAGAGACGTCCGATTTTCCCCGAATATTCATATATAAAATATTAATCTCCTCTTATCAGAAGGTAGATAAATATATCATTAAAGTATCGGTGTTACGTATATTTAATTCTGAAAGAGCGTTCAATGGCGGATAATGGTTATTGTTCTTATTTGCGCGACGGTGTTAAGATCGACATATCTATTCAGATTCTATTCCTGACCGGTGAGTCTAATTGATACAATTTTCGGGGATCTGGCGACCAGTGATATCGCGCATCCCATCCGCAGATAACGCCAATCGCAATAGCGCGCTATCTATACCGCAAAATCAATTTCCATGAATATCCAACCGCCTCTCTTGAATCGAGATGAGAAGAAAGTGCAAGCACCTAGAAACAGCTTTCCGAACAGGGAATTAAACGCTTTCGAAACATTAATTTATGAATCGATATTTTATCGTTTGTCGCGTAACCTACATCACACATTTTATTATTGATACTTCGATTACGGGCAAATTATTCGTTAAGAAATTTACTTTTTTCTCTTTCTAAATAATTTCACGAGAATTAGAAGGATTTTCATTTCCCAACTTACATTTACGATAGATTTTTACGAGAAAAAAAGGAATGTCGAACTGACGTGAATTGTGTCAGAAAATTCTTTCAATTAATTACGTTTGAAACGTTAATTAGGCAAGACTGTAATTAAAAGTTTCTTTTACTTCAGTCTACGTAGAATTCGCTATTGTTAAGTCTATATTCAAGTTGAATCTAAACGAAAGAATGCCCTTGCCTTTTCAACTGAATTTTAGTTCCTGAGTATTTTTCCTGCGCAAGTGTGTCACGCATATTTTATTTAAATAAGCGATGACGTAAAAAATTCACGCGTCAGCACCGTGAAAGTTTTCCAGAAATCGTTGCTCCAGATATCCATGGGCTTTCGAAATGTCGACGGTAGTAACATCACAAAAAACTGTCATTTGCTTATCGTAAGTAGAGCCATCGTTATCTCCCGCGAATATCTGGGTTTTAAAGTATACTTAGCTCCATACACAAATTTACATAAGTAGGGACCTTAATTTTTAGAATCACTTGAGTAAATATTAGATATACAATATTCATAAAAAATTTTAATCATTTATTTTACCCAGATTTCTATAACTTTTCACTGCAGCTTTACTTATTTCCCTAGAATACAATCCATTATTAATACACCCTCATTAACTGCGATTAATTACGATTTCATTGTCACTAACAGAATAGTCTTTTTCACAAGACATTTATCTACACGAGAGGTATCTCTAATTCGTCTTCGAATCATTATATTGGTTCCGTCATCTGATTAGTTAGAAAGTTGTCCAATAGGATCTTGACCCAGAAATACCATCGATGCTAGGTCATGGGACCCCAAGGTCTTAGCATGTTTTCAGACCGAACTAACCTAACATTCTTTCCATTATACTTAGATACCATATTCTAGTCCCATCCTGAACCAAAAGGTACTCACATCTTCCCACTGACTGGTTGACTAAAGCTTTTGTCCTTATGAGACCTAGACGTTAGGAACCCTACAGTGTTAGATTACAGTAACTTTTGGTCCTCATCGGATTCATCGAGATTGATTCACCTAACAGTGACGCAATCCCACTTTTTCCTTTCTTGAAAAATTTACTGTACATTTTAAACCTATCATCCTCCAAACATTACGTCTCCTTTCTAAGTATTTCAATTTTTAATCCTCCAACAGTAACATCATTACGGAGACCTATGCTTCTTAACCCTTTACGGACGAAGATTCTTCGAAACATACAAAATCTTCAACATATGAAGCTAAATTACATATCAATCGCTTAATTAATAGAAAAACACTACGTGCTGACCTCTTGCTGTTCGACTAATTAGATCATTTGTCTACGACTCAGTCCTCCAAACCCGAACATTTCATCTTACCGAAATGCCGACGTTCGTCCGCAAATGGTTAAACTATCTTACAATTACTACAAGCAACGTAAAAGATTCCAGACCATTTATCTTCCCTACGAAACAGTCCTAACACTCTGTACAGCAACCGATCAGACACCGTGCCCTTAGCTTAATGGAAACGGTTGCCGAATCGATGTATCGATCGCTCACGTAATTCTACCCCACGAAAGATCCCTAGAGCTGCTAATTGGTCGCGAAGTTGTCCGCTCTCTGCGATCGTGAATTATGCAGGCGCGTAATATGTAATGCGGTGGAGCCTTTCGCTGAACAATCCCCCGGGAATACCGCAGCCGACGGTGTTTCCTTTAACCCAGAACTCGTCCGCGGGACGAGGCTACCAGTTTAGTTATCTCCGGCATTCAAACTGGCTGAAGCTCGCGTTACGTGCACCCGTGCTTTCGAGCTTTCCTGTCGAAACTACGCGCGTTTAACCGAGTATTCAGTTCCCGATGAAAACGAGCCCCTATTAAGCTCGGCCCATTTGCTGCTTAAACGTTCTTGAGATCAGGGCTACGCGACCGATCCCGCGTACATCCACGTTTCACTTTCGGATGCAAGTAATATCGACCGGTCCCGCGGTATTAGAAAGTCAACGGTCACCGATGGACATCGACAGTTTACTTTTCCTATCGGTTTTACTATTGCCGGGCTCCTCGCCGACTCTTACCGCAATACACGGTGACACCTCGATTAACACTAGATTTTCGGACATTTACTGTACAATGAGTTCTATCGTTCTTAGAAAAACTGATATTCAACAATTTAGATTTCAGAAGTTTGAGGTTTAAAAGTAGACAATTACGATATGGATTTGTGTAACTGTATCAGTCAAACTCGACCTGAACGCTATCCAAATGATATTTATAAAATTCAGTCAAATTGACTCGTTCCGTAAATCTAGTGTTAACAGTCGTACGATTGTCGGGTCTGTTTCGATCTAGATTTTCGAAGGCTTCATCTAATTTCTCGCTTTTTTACCTAATTATGTAAGATGCATATCTTTACTTTTACCTTTATTTCAAAGAATAACTTTTTAAATGATTAAAATCGTTAATTAATTTGGGACATATCCTAGCGAAGGTAAGTTGCTACTCAATCATATCAGATTTAATAAGAACAACGTATCTCGCAGAAGTACGTTTTGAAAAATTATTACATGATATTTGCATTATTCATTGAGTAGATGCAAATTTTGTATTCTTTACAACGACAGAATTTCTATTTCGCGAGATAGGTACATAGTAAGATACAAATAATATCTTGTAATACTTATACGTACAACGAGTCGTGATTCTTTCGACGGATATTACTTTCGAGATGAACAACTGTATCCGAAACCGATGCACCGTGAATAAGGATATTGATGTTTGGGTAAGAACCGGTTCTGGAAGAAAATTGGGTCGCTCGGGAGACGTGGAAGAATCATGGCGTCTGTTCTCAAGTCATTTACCTCTTTCATCATACATTCCCTGCAGAAGTATTACTCTTCATATACCAAACTCACTAAATAACCTTATCTATCAATAAAATATTGAATTCGAAAATATGGAATTTTATTTCGTAGTGGCATCAGTCTCATTAGAAATCAATTGCAACCTTTAAAACAAAAGTATATGTTATTTCAGACGTTACTAGACATTATTTCTGTAAAATTATAAATTATGTCACAATCATATTGTCCAGCTGAAATCAACATTTTTGCCATTGTTCATCATTTGCCTCCATTCCAAAGCGTTATCATTTGTTATAGTTGCGGGAAAATTTTTCAAATTTCACGAGTCACGCCGGCTCCAACGATAAACAGAACAAATCGCTCTATTTGCGTTCCCGTTGCTATCGATATCCACGGGACAACACTGGCTCCCGTAGTAAATCGAACAGCGCGGCGACCAGGTATACGTACCATATACCTGTACGTAAACGTGTAGCGGCTGCGACGTGACACGAGTACGAAAATTTCTTTCCGCCCCCGCGATACAAGCCTTAACTGCCTGCGGAGATTCAAGGAGCTACGAGCAATGGCCTGTGAACCGTTATTATTCGCCTTAATGCCGCCTCTTGCTCATCCAACGGCAACGAAATAAATGATAACAGTTGCCTTTTGGAATCTGTTTACTCAGTAATTTACGGCGCGCACACGGCTGAATCTATGGGAACGAATTCTGTTTGCCCAATAATGTCGCGATTTATACGCGTTCTAGCGGAAATCGATGTCGGGACTCCTACGAATGGGAAGGATCAAAATAAACACTCTTGGAATACTGAGTCACGTTAATTTTCTTGTTTCCTTGAATTATTACACGACGCGAAAATTTAGTAAGATTTCAGATCTCACAGGCAAACAGCTCTCAAGTAAAAGAGAGAAGTTTTAAACGTGCGTAGAACGTGTTAATATTTATAACACTTTAGTGATTGTATAAAATGTCAATGTTATTTGTTATAGAAACATTCTTTTATCTAATAATAATTCTGAATAGTATAGAAGTGAAGAGAATGAAACGACAAAAATTACAGAGAGCACCAATTTTACGTGGGAATATTAATACAATACCTTCTTTCTCTAATGCACGCTTGTACACAAGCAGATCGATTCAAGATGGCCGATGAAACTTAAATATTCAGTTGTCATGTTTAATGTGCTCAACGTTGTATGTTAATACCCTCGTTCCGCTTGCATAAAGGATAGCTCTGTTCTACGAAACAATTCGGGCAAGCTCACTCGTTCAATGTATCCTTCTTTCTCCCGGTTCAAAATTAGAAAATCGTTCCAACCTGGCTATTAATAATCATAATCATTTTAAGTAATAATCCAAGCGCGCGATAAATATTCAAACTCAATTATTTCGAAAATGAAGTATCATATGAAAAATATTATCCTGTATGTCTTACTTAATTTTTCATGTACGGCGATTTCCTTGCCAGTTATATCATGATGTACGATTTTCTAGTTCCATTATCAATCTTTCAACCGGAAACGTCGGTGTAACTCGTCGTTCACGTTTAATTTAAATTCTGAATAATTCCTCATTTTCGTATTCAGTCCATGAATAATTCTCGTATTTCATCGGATCATAGTGATCGCGCCCGTACAAACCACGCGATATCGAAGTACATCAGTGTACAATATCATCTGCATTTTTAATCCGCCTCGACTCGCGCTGCCATGGACACATTCACGTTCAGAAAACATGCAGTGAAAAGGTTAAAGGTGATTTCAAGCGGTACGTGTCTTTCCAAGCGGCACGGCAAGACCGTCGCGGATTGCCAATTAATTTCCGACGGTACGGTTGCGCGGGAAACGCAGAAATTTTCCAGTTAGCCGGATTCGCCGTTCGTTACGGATTAAATGAACCGGTCCCGTGTTTGTTTCTCGATCATTCGTTCAATTCGCGCCGCGCGCCGGTACCGGTCTCTCGCTGCATTATCCCCGCGCCGAGTTACGTAGATCCGGGGCTTATCGCTCCAGGATTTCCATTCCGTCTCATTATTAATTTCCATGCGTTAAGCAGCCGGAGCCGGGATTAGTTGGAAGCATCGTTACACGAGCCGCCGCCGCCGCCACCGGAGCAGCTACATTTCTGCGGAGCTCCATTGATTCCGCGATATAATTATTCTTGCGGGAACGCCGCGCGCTGAATAACAACTTTTGGGAACGTTCCGTGCACCGTCCCTCTGAACGCTCTTTCGACATTGTGCCATGCGTTTTTGCTCGTTTTCCAGTTCCCAGCTCGCAAAATTGTTCGGCGTCTCGACGAATCTGTTGCGCGTCGGCCAGAGAGGTTCGTGAATTAAAGAAATTTCGGAGAATGGGTGGTACATACGCGTTCCGTTGGAACATTGTTGTTTATGAAAAATGTTGGCAAAGGAATTTTAGAAATTTGTTGATTAACTTTTGTGGTTTGTAGGTAACACTGTGTGGATGAGTAAAAGAGAGTCTGCTTTGTACAGATCCTCTGGGAACATGCGATGTGTTGATTACTCTCTTTGCAGTCTTTTACAATGTTAAAGATATACATAAGCTGAAAATAGAAATGCGTTAATAATTAGGCTGTAGATTTTTATGCAAATCGCATTTTCACACGATGACTCATGAAAGTAGAAATTGTTGATTTCTCCGCTTTCTCTAATCGAACACATTGTAGGTTAGTATAAAAATAAAGCTACAATTGGATTAATCAAAGTCGTGAAGATCTCTTCTCCAACTATCTTCCGTTAAATTCTACGTGTATTAATCCATTAAGTATCCAAATCAAAGTGAAGAATAATAACAAAAGTTATTTACTACCTTCTGTGACAGTTTCAATAAAAACGAAAACTAATCACCAACTCGTCTCATGACAAATAAAAGTATCAATGCAACTACTCACTAAGTACCCACACACAAAATCAGCATAAAACGTAATATCAACACTTTCTACTATTTTCTCTGATGCATTCAATAAAAATAAATTCGAATCGTCAACTCGCCCCGCGATAAATAAAACCGCGAAGGGTTAATTCCATTCCCGAACGGAGAACACTATTTCCACGCGGCAAGGAAAAGAGGGTAGGCGAACGGGGGTTCGGACGAATATTTTCACGAGTGACCGTAACTCCGGCCCGCGGGGAAGGAACTTATTACCGTGGAAACGTTATATCCCGTAGAAATAAAAGTTCCGTGGAAGTTCCAGAGACACGAGAGTTCGCGTCGCGTCGCGTCGCGCCAGTGACTTCGTTAACAACGGCCGGGCGAAATATCAGGCTAGCGAGAAGAAACGCACAAGTTCACCGACGTTTTCCGAAGCCGCATTCTGAAATTAACCTCATCTCGGAATCAAAAAACTTTGTCGTCGCCGGTGGTCGGCGAACGAGTAAAAACGGCGGCTTGTCGGCGATTTTTGATTCTTGGGCCCCGATCGAAACCGATTCTCCTTTTTCCCGAGCGAATTCGGCGCTCGCCACCAGGCTTCAGCGCAGCGCGCTCCCTTTCCGCGGACCTTTTAAAGTTTCAAAAGGCTGGATCTCCCACAAATCACATAATTTGTATGCATGAAGTCGGAATGTAGACGCGCGTCGCGATTGCGCGACCGAAGTCGGATCTTGGCCGAGATTCCTGCGAAATGCTGGCCCGCGGCATACCTCGTCTCACGGTTCACGCGTGTAACGTCGATTTCTGTTCGCGAACTGTATTCGTTGGCAGTGGGAATACTATTCTGAACAGTGGACGATATGCAGAGAATTGATTAATTAATAGTGTTCGTTTAAGAGGTGGTATATGGAAGGATGTTCTCATGAATCTACAATGTATAGAGACACGTTTATTGCAGGTTCTAATATTGTTGCGGTATTTTAAGAGCCTTGTAATATTTTGCCAGCATGCAATTAATCTTTACCACTTCGACGAATATTATGAATTTTCTAAGTATTTGTAAGTAAATTGTCCTACTTTAATGTACAATATCCAGTACAAGTTACTATGTGCTTAAGTAATGTCGGGGTTAGAGTTAACACGTTCACTGTTACGAGAGTTTTGAGTGTTCTATAATATTACTTATTCTTTCGTGGGAAAGATAATGGTATTAGAAATAATCATTGATAACTTGGTATTAGAAGTAATCATTAATAATTTGGTATTAGAAATATTATCTATGTATAGCTACTTACAATACTGAATATTGTCATTTAACATTAATTTCCTTATTGCAATTATTTTTGAACAATTCGAAAACTCTGATCATCATCGTGGCAACATGTTCAACTTTATTCTGTATTCCATCTACAAGTGAATGATGAATATCCAATTATAACCAATACGACCAGCAGATCTTTGGTAGATGGTTTCGCGCAGATATGTCTGTACGGTCGAAATGAACATCGAACAAACTCGTGACTGCTTGTGATCGCGACAACCGAGGTTTGCCCGATGTCGACACAGCCTAAAATGCTCGCGAATGGTTCGTGTACTTCGCATCCTCTCCCCTCGATGCACCTCGTGTCTAGGAACCGTAGAATGCGTGTAACGGTGACCACCCGTTGACGGTGGCCGCGTTTCTTCTCGTTAAAGCGGCAGAGGAGGGAGATCACGCGTGTTTCGACGGGTCGACGAGCTCGTGCACGAACCGGGAAATGTTCTTCCCGCGTTTGGCCAACACCGTTGCACAGAGTGGGTTTGATAGAGGGATAGGAAGTATGCGTGTAGAGATACAGCGGATAGATAAATTGATGCATAGGTGGATAGACAGGCAATATGATTGAATAGATAGATCGGTCGATATGTACATTAAAGTGTTGGTTTATCGGTAAATTTACTGCTTTGCTGGAACTCCCTTAAGAGCGTGAAATAATAATAATGATTGTGATGTGTGGATACGTTAGATTCTACGGGCTTGATTTGTTCATTTTTATGGGGCTGTTGGAGGAGTGTGTTTGGGAAAGTGATTATATCTTGTAAAATAAAAAACCGAGGGGATTCGTAAAGTATGAGAAGCATTGAAGTATTGAAAGGGAAATTAGATATTTATTTAATATCCATATGAGACTAGTTTGTGTTATATACTTTGAATAATATTTTTCAAATGCTTGAATTTTCTCTTGAATATTCTGTGTATATATCGAAATGTAGTACATATACGCATACTCGAAATCGCTAGAGAATTTACGCAAGGCATATTAAAGCCACAATTCAACCAGCCGTAAATCGTTTTCTCATTGAGAAATAATATCTTCATCTTGCGAAGAGCTACCGGGAAGAAAATAATGCTTTTCCAATATTGTATCCTTTCCGTTGCAATAGCGTCAAATGAATGTGGTTTCACATTAGAATGATTCATGCATACATTCGTGTGCTCGCAAGTTTCCTGTTATTTTCGAATATCAAAAAAGGTATCTGTTTCCTAATAATTCTTATCGTAATGAACAACAAGCATGAATTGGTAAAGCGATCAGTCGACGAGAAGCTTCGATATTATGCAGCACCAGTTTAAGAATTTTCGGAAGAACGTTTATCAAGCTTTTTATAATTCATACCCACTACGCGTTTTTAATCATGCCTGCGGTTTAAGAATTCCCATTTTTCCGGTTTCACTGGTTATATTAGCTGTTTTTCTCACGGTCGGTTGCTGGCCCGTCGTATAAATTACAGCTTCACGCTCCTCGAAGGCACGTTCTTTGATACCTTTCCTCTGTTTAACCGTGGACCGTGTTATTGCGTGCATTTACGCCCCGCTATATCCATTTAAAGCGTCCCATTGATCCGCGGAACGGAAAAAGGACGAAACCGGGGTTTCCCCATTTTCTGGTCGGGTTATTGTGTTCAATGAACGCCGACCGTGAATTAATTCAAGCCCGGCGAAAAAGAAGACGACGAAATTACGAACATTGTAATTGGACGGCGCCGCCTGCTTTAATCGCGCTGCGCTTCTCGATTTATCTGCACGTTCGAAATATTATTTCGAAAAGCAGAAACGCGTACACTACTTACCTATTATCTTCTTGAACTTCTTCCGAATTCAAAAATGTTCTTGCGAAAATTGAAAAACCGACGAAATCGAGAAAAACAACTGCAGGAACGTTTAGAGTAACGATACAAAGACGAAAACACGAATGATTAAGATTAATCGTCTCCACTGTTAACACAATGTTTACAGATATTCAATGTCCAGTTAATCTTATTGTTCTTAAAAAAATTTGAATTTTAAACATAGACAATTAGGATTCATGGATATTAATTACACTAATCAAAATCGACATGAATACCAAACAATGTTTATACAATTCGATATGCATCAAATTCCGCGTATGGAACATTAACACGATTGTTTACCAAATAATGTATATAAAATTCAATAAGTGTCCTAGGATCCGTAAGCCTAGTAGCGTCAGCGTGACTGATGCGAAAATAAAAAAGGAGACTCGAATCAGCAAAACGCGCGTGGATCGTGTTTCAACGTGTATAAGGGTATTTATTGCAAACTTTCATCAATGTCAACGCGCATCGGTCACCTGAGTTTCCTCGTTAGTAAAATATTGCGAGCTGTGAAGTCTGATGCACGCGTTGGCCGCAATCGCGTTAATTCAGCGAAACGACCTTGCGTTGCGCCAGACTCGCGGAAGAAACGTATCGCGAGTCTCGAATCCGCTTCGCGGCGACTATGACACGGCCTGCGGACGAGGAAAGTAGGACGATGATCAACGCGAAAGAGAAAGGAAGGGGTTACAGGGAAACGAGACGAGGAGACAAGAGAAATAGGCGTCGGGAAGAGGGGGATGTTGGGAAAGAAGGTAGCTACGGTGTATCGGGACGATGTCTGTTGTGTTGGTGCGCGCGAGAAGCGGAAAGGAGCGGCGCGGAGGGTGGCGCAAAAAGAAAGACAACGGGGGAAGCCGAGTAATATGGAAGAGCGGAGGTATCGCGTGCTGACAAAGCGAGGACCCCGGCAGAAACTTGGGGAAACAAGGAATTACGCCCGAAAGTCGGGGGATTCGTGGGTTGTCGCGCAAAAAGGGAGGAGTCTTACGGGACAATAACCAAATGAATAAGTTGGACGAGAAGGAAAAACGGCCGGGCAAATGGAAAAACGAATAAACGGGGGTGAGAAATTAATTACGACGCGGTGAGGAATGCTGGAAGCATTGTCAACGGTGGACATTAAGAAACGTCTGTATTATTTGTTTGCTTATATAACCCTTTGTGTTCGAAAGCTTTTTGTTAGAAATGTTTAACGTTTTCTGATGAGGTGACGACATTCTTGGAAACTAAATGAGAAAATATGTATACATTAAGGAACAAGGTGGTTTGATTTGATAATATTAAATTAACTCTTGGTATACAATACTGGATTCAGTTTGTAATGAATATTTTACATGGAAAGATATAAATGTTTGAAGTATATAGTTCGTTGACCTCACGAATGGTCCGTGAGTTTCTGTAAACTTGATTTCCTCAGTGAAATTCAATCGAATTTTGGTTTAGATTCATGAGGTACACGATTATTCTTGAACACCGAAATCTCGAGAATATCGTCGTACTTCATGCTCCTGCCTTATGAAATCAAGTTACATTCGTAGTGAATATTTTAGACTGAATTTAATAAGTGTAATCGTAAAACAGCGGGTTGAAGTCTTTCTAATAACACTTCTTGCTTAATATACTTTTTCGAACTACGATTATTAGTAAATTCTATTTTATGGAGTTAACAATTGAATTCCGGTCGTTAATATTCTAATCGTTTATTTCTTAAAATGCTGGACGTAAAAAAAATTACACGATTATGTCCAGAACTTTATCTACAGCAGTATTAATTGCACAGTCCATTTCAGACTCTAACAAATATAATTTCAGTTTTCATTTCGAAATAAATCAAGAAATTATCGAGAGTATGTCAAATACACAGGAGATAGTAAATGTAAAATATGTTCGTGTGCAATACCAGTTATCGCCTTTTATTTCACTTTCTCTTTATCAGGCGCATCGACATTAACCAATGACACGTGAAATGATAAAACGGTATCCATTAAACACGTAATATATAAATTAACGTGTTATCATATTAATAGATATAACATCAGTGACACGACAAACACAAAAACGAACCGAAATTAGCACGATATCAAATCCTAAATAACCTGTACAATCATGATCAAACTCAACCAACAAAACACGTTAATCTTTAACTACTACATAACATTAATAAAAATGCTTTAAACTTTCTATGCACGATGTTATCGTTTACAATCTTCTCATTAACACTAAAATTACCAGACAGATCAAAATCACCCAATCGAAAATGTCTATTTTACAATGATTGAAATCATAAGGATACTCTTATGAGAAAATATAAAACAGAGTAATATTCATACTAATACAACAACAGAAGACATTTCAAATCTCAAAAAATGTACTCTCCCAACGTTTAGAGAAAATGATACAAAGTAACTCTAACTATTCGGTAATTCTAATATTAAATAATCATCACTATATAATCACTATAAGTATTTCCACGAAAATCAGGAGCCTTAATTCCAAGCATCCAATTCATGTGATCAGAACTTTTCCGACCACGTCGCGTCAAGAACGTTCATCCCGTGCAACAATCCTCACCAAGGAGCACCAACCATTTCGGTTGTTCCAGACGCAACGAGACAGCAAGAGAAATGAAGCTTCGCGTCGGAAAGAAGTCCACGAGCATGGACCACAGGTTCGAGGGACGAAAGAGCCGCGAACGGGACGAGGTTTGGTAACTCGTGGACCCTGAAGAAGCGGAAAGCAGACGGCAAGAGGGAGAGAGAAAAGAACGAAGGCTACGCGAGAGGAGTAAAGCAAGGTTGCCGTTGGAGAACCGAACCGTGGAACGTGAAAGAGATGAAAATGGACGGAAGAGCGAACAAGGAAGAAACCGGTGGGCGGCGGGCGGCGGACGTAGCTGAGAGAGAAAGGACTCGCAAGAGTCTGGTGTCTGGAGAGCGAGAGAAACACCAAGCCACAGGAGAAAAAAGAAGAGCGACGGAGAAAGAGAATAGCTTGTGGATGCAGACGGACAGAAAGAAAGATGGACAAAGAGAAAGCTAGACAAAGACAGGTAGACCGATAAGAGGAGAAAGGGGGAAAGGTAGACAGAGAAATAGAGAGACATGCGAAGAGAGAGGAAGATGGAGAATACGGTAGATAGAGAAAGGAAGGCGAAGAGAGAGGGAGAGAGAGAGAAACCTACAGAATAAGATAGAGAGAGAAATGTGGGCACAGAGAGGGAAAGATAGAGAATAAAATAGACACAGATAGACTGACGAAGCAGAGAGTAATAAAGAGAGCTAGAGAATAAGATAGAGAGAGAGAAATACAGAGAGAAAGGCAGAAGAAGAGACAGAGAGAGAAATGAAGAGAGAAAGATGGAGTGGGTGGATGGTGGACAGAGAAGAGAGAAGCGGAGCGAGGAAGACGGAGAAAGGAGGAAGGAGGAAAAGAGGCCGAGGCAGAGACCTACATATTCCATGGGGCCAATGAGACGGCGCAATGTGGCGGTACGGGTACGCTCGTCCTTCTCCAACGCGTTCGCCGGAACTCTCGGGGAGAGAGCGGAGAACAGCGCAGCCAGCCGGCTGGCGGCAGGGGTGGGTGGGCGGGCAGCGAAGGTAGCTCGGCGGAGCACGGCACAGCTACGACTCAGTTGCTCACGAGCATTCGGCCAGCGCGCGAACCGAGAGTCAGACCCCGTGCACGTAACCAGCGATCATACAATAATGTCCGCCCGTACCGGCACCAACAGCGGCGCGAGTAGTGTTGTGCTCGCGGCCACCCGTATGGTGATACTCGTGTTCGCCGCGCTGATCGTTCTCGCCCGAGCGGACCAGAACAAGTCCGAGCTGAAGGTCGAGAAGGCCTACGTCCCGGAGGTATGCGACACCAAGTCGAAGATCGGGGACCAGCTGACGATGCACTACACCGGCACGCTGCTCGACGGCACCAAGTTCGACTCAAGGTCAGTGACACCCGCTCCGATCGGAGCGTGGGCCCTTCGACGGATCGGCCGCGAGACGCCCACGCGTTGCGAACGACTTTCTCGCTGGTATTCGTGAATCGATCGCGCCAAGTTTCTGCGTCGGGATGGTGCACGTGTCTTTCGTCGCTCGGAGTACGGGACCACGTTCACGCTAGCTGCTTGGACTGGGTTATGCGATGCCATTCGCATCGACACATTTCAGATGATTCGTGTTAGAACGCATTTCGAACAAGACGTTCGTGGCGCGATGCGTGACACGCGTGACGAGTATTCTAGATGGGTTTAGTTTTTGGAGGAAATGTTGGGAACTTCGTTCGATGTAATGTGGAGAGAGATGGGGGTTTGCTTTGTTTATTTCTGATGTCAGTATTTGTGACAGGTTCTCTTTTATGCTTCTTTCTGGTGTTACTCTTGTTTTTTCGTTCAATGTAGATGGGAACACTTTCGAATAATACACTAGGCGATCTAGTTCTCCGGCTCGAGGTCACGAGCGTGCCATGTGCGGTTCTTAGCGGTTTCCTCGTACATACGTGGCACGAGATGATGTCACGACGAGAGTCCGTAGGCTGGCGGTAATTGCCGCGGTTCTAACCGGTTTTAGAATGTCGGAGTTTTCCGATGATCGTTCGTTGACACAAGGTTCGCAGATACTGATCGAACGTCCCATTGTTTCGCAGCGTGTAACGCTCGTGGTGGCGAACTTCCGCTGATTATTTCGAATTAATAGAATTAACTAGTTCGATGAAATTGAATTTGAATGGAGGAAGGATATTACTTTACTGACGGTTCGACGATCCGAACTGCTACTGGTCGATCGGTCATAAATGGTCAGTTAACGAACGACCGTTTTTATTGTTCCGGTTGTAATTCGCTCAGGCGTGAGATAGTGAGAATCATATGATTGTTGCGCCTTCTACAGCGAGTTCGGATAGGAATATTTGTCTTCGTAGACGTCCTGGAAGACGAAGTTACTCGTTTATAACGCGCACGGCCGAAAAGTTTCTTGTCAGATCGTAATTAACCGGCTAATGAGATCTTCGTCCGTTCGCACGTAAACATTTCCTGAATATACCTACTTTTAAACCTCCGAATATGTTCACAACCATATCCCCGCTTTAAGTTCGAGTACGCTTTAAATTTCCAGTAATTTTCGTTTATAAATATTTTATTTAATTTCTCCATATTCCCTTTCACGAACGTTCTCTTTCATTTCTGAGTATTTTCTTCAGCATATTTTCCCTCTAAATTCCGAGGTTTCGAAGATCTTCGAGCTTCTGTACGGGAGAAATCGTCGAGTAGAAGGGCCCAGGAACTTTATTACTCTCTTTTGCGTTGTCGTGGAACATTTTCGTGAAAGAGAGAACGAGGTTAATTAGCTAGCCCCCGAACGGAAACGATTCGTGTCTCGTTCCGACGAGCAGGCCTCGCCTGTGCGCACGGGTCGCGTTGGAACTACCGACGTGGACCGCTGCGGGATCCACGCGATCGTCGGGCGGGAAGATTTAACTGTGGCGATTCGTCCCGAAGCGAAACGTGCTCTCACGCGATTGGAGAGCGCGCGCTGCCAACGCGGACGGTTTTTCAGCGGGCAACGCGTAAACAGATGACCCGGCAAGTATTCCGTTAATGTTATCCGTTCGATGTGTTTGTGTACTCTTTTTGTAGCCGTCTGTTCGATGGAATTACATAGCGTGTTTCGAATAAATTCTTTGAAATCTCGATGGCATCAGCGTTTAAAAACTCTATAATTTCATTTCTTCTATCGTGATACCGACATCTTCGATTCATTATCCTCTTTTCTTCTACTCGCTTTACGTAAAATCTTTACAAATGAACTTTTCTTTTTTGCTAGAATTTACTGAATCGGCAATGCATAGAACCGACAATTTTAATGTCAAAACTGCTGATCATTTAATACGACTCATGTATAATCCTTGTAAAAATGATAATGGGAAACTAAAACAAATCATTCTGGTGTTAATACGTTGATCGCTTCGAAAATCTCGAGCGTTTCATATATCGCTTATCCTTTCGTACCAAAGATAAATATAAATAATGATCAGTCAATTGATAACGCAATGGTTACAATATATTATTATCTGGTTATTCAAGCTATTAAACATTTTTAAACTGGATTGTCGGTTGTTCACCGGCTAGATAGCCAGTATCGGTGTCGATAGCCAGGAATGTGGACGACGAAACAATCGAGGCGTTTCAGGGCCGTCTTCGAGCCTTGAAATCGGATTTGACGACCGGTTTACTTACGTTCGCCGGCTGTCCGTTCCAGGAAGTCGTTCGCTGAATTAATTGCACCTCGAACCGTTGGTGACAAACTCGGCCCAAGTTGATCGATGGGGATTTTGCTTTTCGCGACGTCCACCGTGGGGGAACTCTCTCTCCCGCTCTCTTCGCTCGGCACACTTGCGTTACACTCAACGGGAAACCAATTACGCGTTCGCGTTTTCGCCTAAGTCGCCAACGGAATTTTTTTTAGTACGTGACTCGCGAACGATCTCGACGAAAACTTCTTCTACGACGATGAACCCAATAACGGTTTTGTTATCTGTCGTCGAAAGTGTTCACGAATAAACAAGATAAGTTATCGCGTGCACCGTCGACCCCCCTTTTCGTCCGATTAAATAATCGCATCTTTCCCGTCCCTGATAACGACACTATCTAATCATTTTTTGCAGCAACGTGTACCAGTCGGTCATTAAATCATAATTCTGGTTCTCGATATCGATCGAGTTTATACATTATTTCGCAACTCTGTATCATCGATATTTAAATTTCGTTGAAAGCGGAGAATGTTAACGATGCAATTTTTAGCATGATTCGCGAATGATTCACGAGTGTAATAATAAGTTTTTTTTTACGGATTTTCCTTCAATTTGAAAGGTGTCTTTCGAACTGAATTAGTAGTGCAATTAATAGTGCATCTTTCACGTGTAATACGTTTCGGAATTGGATTTTGCTCGATTTCGAACAATGTCGCAACTTCCGTGAAACGAATGTTGAACGTGTTTCGTCAAAGGAGCCCCGGCCGAGTAGAATCGAAGCAAAACTCGTTCACGGGAAATTTTGCCCGCGAAAAGTTGCCTCGTCGCGTTCTTTGGGGATCAGTTTCGATATTACCGGCGAGAATCACGCGGTCAGTCTACCCTTTGAGGGCCACAATATCCAGCGAATATTATATTACGACCAGATATAAGCGTTCTCTCGTGTTTTCATAATCATTCCCCTTAAATTATTGCTCGTTAAAACTACCGCGAAACGTTTTGCTTGATGCAAACGCGCCGTTTGAACGGGTCTCCCTCTTCGCGCCGCTTCGAACGGCGAGCGTTCCTGCCGGCGTGCTTCGCTTTGACGTTAACATTAATTAAAATGTAAAAAAATATTGTGTACGGTAAACAGACGAATTTCCCTTTGTGCGACGTAACGCGGCTTGCTCTGCAACGGTGGTGTATCGTGTTCGGAAATTTACAGATGCATCCATTTTTTTCAACTTTCCGCTTTATTTCGATGAACATTGACATATATATTCTACTTTTGACTTCTGTCGTCTCGAATCTTTTTCATCGATCGAATCGATTTTTCTTATTATATCGTTGAGACAATGAAATAGTGGGTAAATCAATGTCCATAGAACTAAGATGTAAATGTTTCTTTTCACTATACCTAAAATGATTACTTGATTTCAAGGAAAAATTCATCGGTGAAAGTAAAAATATTTATTCAATATTTATACACATCTTTCAAGCAGAAGAAAAAGAATTTTTAACAGATTTTGCTTGGAAATCCACAAAAAAAAACTGCTACATGTAAACAATCTCTCATGATTGATGATGATATCCAAAAATTGTCCAGAAAGTTGAAATAATTCGCTTTCCAATTCTGAAGCAAATTTCCTATCCTCCTTTATTTTTGTAACAGTCGAAGGTTCAACGACCGCTTGCTGCGGTCAATTACGAAATGCTGAAAATAATTCGTCGATCCAGTCGAATCCGAAAGCGCGACATATTCGAGGACGGGAACGATAGACGTGGCAGGTGACCGCGCGCTGTCTCGTCTAAATTGTTTCGTAGGCCGTTACCAATACCGTTAATCGAGGAGCCGGCGGACGCACTGCGCCGGCAAAAGTTAATGCCACGTTTGGAGGTCACCGGGGACGGTGAACTGACGCGGCGCGCTCGATATTACGGATAGTACGCGTGGAGCTTCGATCGTAGGATATGAAGAAATTTTGCATTTTTTCCCTCCTCCCCCGCTCTCTCGGAAATTATCCCCTGCATTACCGTGCTGAGAATTTTAAAGAATTCTGACTTACTGCCCAGTGAAAATAAAAGGTAATATAAACGATGAAATAAAGGAACAATATGCATTTTTACTTACTTGAAATTATAACCGTGAAATATTTATATATTATTAGACCCTTACGCAGAGTATTATCAAAATAAGCGAGAAACACATACAAAAAGGAAATGATTTTATGTGAATAACTGAATCGAAAGTATGCAATAAAATTTTCTAGTAGAAATGTCTGTTCATGACTTACCGTTTCTATTTATGCATACCGAGGCTCGTGTGTTAGGTAAACGTTCGAAGTCGATTATCTAATAAAATTATGTGTGAAAAATATTTATGTTATCTGCTCCATTCGCCTTTTCATGAATATTCAGTATTTCAGTAATTATTTTACTCTGACGTCTTGCATGTGCCTCGATATGAGGTTCGCCACCTTAACGATAAAGTTTAGTTTGAACATAATAAGAACTGGCGTGTGGGAAAAAGCTGGTAAACGTATGCGCGGAAACGTGTAGTTTCATCCGAGGAAACGTTATTTGGATCTTGTAAGTGCATCATTGCACACGAATGCATGGCAGCTTCGCACGGAACCGGCGCAGTGCGCATTACGTAACCCCGTGTCCCGAAAATATCGATAAAATTTGTTCTTTCTTCAAATGAAACACTCCATCGGTGTTCCGCGAAATGTTTCGCAGTCCCAAATATTTCTGGATATTTCGCGGCAGCAAAAAGTTTTTTACCGCGACAGAATCTGTAGAATTTACTCAGACGAAATCGATACCGATGCTCTCGCGGGTAGTGTTATTTTATCTTGAATATTTTACCCGTATCGGTGAGGCTCGAATACGTGTCCCGGCAATCGAAAAAATGCATCCGCACGCGCGGTGCACAAATTCAACGCGTGAGAAGCGTGAACAATGCTGAGCTCGATCGAAGTGGGTCACATAAAAGAGTTCGGCGATGGTTAATCTGGAGCAGTCGTCATTTTGAGCATCGAAAATCCGATAAGCCGACGGTCGCGACAATCTGCAATCTAGATTATCAAATGTTCCGATAATTGGCCGCCCCGGAGATCATTTGCCTAGAAATTTAAATATTTGAATAAGCGGATTTATTTTCCAATAGAAAGCGGGGTAAATTTATTCGGAATTTGTAATATCCGAGAGTATCAAATTCGATTCCAATACTTCGGGAAGAGTACTCGTGGATGTTTTTTTCAGGCTAAAGTATAACTTAAACGAATAACGACGAAGTAACTTATTGGTTAAAGTGATTAAATTCATTAAAGATTATCACCGCGCCTATTATTTACGTATGCAATTTTTTAACTTATGTGCCGTCTAAATGGAAAGCAAAAAGAGCTCCGTCTTCGACGCGTCAATCGACAAACCCGATATGCATCGCGTTTAACACTGCGACTGCCGAATGGTTGGAACCGATCCATTTCCAAATACTTCTTCTACCATTATTATAGCTTCACAATTATAAAAAAACGACCGAAGCTTTTCCAACAAATCTAAGAAGAAATTGATTCACCAATGCTTAAACTAAATCTCGACTCAACTAAAATCTCAATAGCTGCACTCTTAGAGTCTCCACATAAAAATCTTTAAAAAAGTCGATCTAATCAATCGGTAGATCCAGCGTCAATGCTGTCCGCAGTCAGAAATCCTCGCTCCCCGTTAGACTACTTAACCAGTAGTAGTTCAGAAGATTTCGGTTGACATTGAGAGCGTCGATTCACCGGTCTCGCGCTGAAGTGTGTGCTCCGAAGTTTCCCCAAACCGAACCTAGCCGCGACGCGCGTTCCCAAAGTAAATCTTTGGGCCGTGTCAGTTTTTGTTCTTGCGGATGTTCCGAGGCTTTAATGCACTCTCGTCGGCCGCGCCCCTGTTCTCCGGCGTGCCCCGTTCGTTCGTTCGTTTACCCCGTTCCCATTCTGCTGGTTCCCCGTGTTTCTCGCGAGCGTGTCAAGTCCGCGGCGCGATGCACATTTCTGAAGGCGGGCGTTTCTGAGCGCGAGCCGTGAATGTTCGCCGCCGGCGGAATAAAGAGGCGCGCATATCGGTCGCCGCGGAGGAAACGAAGAAAAAGGGAAAGACACAACGACGCTCGGCGAACCCGCTCCGCTCTGGCCCTCTTCCACGGTCCCCGCTGCGAGCGTCGCGTTTCATACGACTAGGAGGCGCGCTTAGGAGGCCGCGTGAACATTGTCCACTCGAATTCCAGGACGCTACGAAGATTTTACGCGGAGAACGCCATTCAGGCCGCGGGTGAAAGGTGGTGGGTCCATTCGCGAGACGCGATTCACCGGGTTTCGCGAGTAAAAGGACCCGACAGGGTGACGAGAACGCATTCTTTAATTCTTGGCCTCTTCTTCGTGGTGGCTGCCAGAGCTGTTGAATGGGGATTGACGCGAGGATGAATGTTTGGAACGGTTTACTGGTGTTTTCGGGGTTTCACGATGGGGCGAATCGGATTGGAATAAAGATTATTTATGTTTGTTATGTAGTGGATTGGATTTATCGTCCTTTGTTTCTTATTCACGACAGAATCATTTAGACATTCTGTTTCGTTGTTATTAAGTAATCTTGTTTCTGTAGTGTTAGGGGAAAGTGATTCGATTCACTTTGGTCTATCATGTACGTGACGAGTTATTAACATAAAAACCGGTTCCTAAATTAACAATTACTCATCTCTTATACGTACAGAATCATTCGTTAATACAGACCCGTCGTTTTTCTTAGTCGTCGTTTAGTGATTTCCATTAAAAACAATCGATAGAATCAGGAAACCTAAAACCGGAAGCTTCTAATCTAATATGAAATACAATACAGAGCCTATGAAATAGAAGAACACTTTAAACAAAGAGTTCCCATGGCATTCAACGATCGTTTCATTACTTCCAAGAACTAACACGTCGTGTTACATTTACATTATCGTCTCTTATTATCATTTCGTTCAGCGGTTATGTGTTCCCAGTAAACCGCGTTATCAATGAGCGTTATCGATATTTGTGGATGCGAGACGTTTCGGGTCACCGATAAGAAACCTGCTTGTCGCGTGTCGGTCACCGGTTTAGCGGAACGAACACCGTGTTCTTCGTTTCATGGTTGTCTTGTCGACAAACGTTTGGCACCTTCGTACCTCCCTCGTTCACCGGGGATCCGTCCCCGAACGACTGTCAAGGTTCGGATCGTATTTGGTTTATCGGGATCGGAGAGGTTACGTCTGCGACGTTTCGCGCCGAGCGAGCTCCCCGGTCCCCTTAGGCTTCTTTCTATTTCGCGACGTCGAACACCGCGCATGATGCACCGCCAGCGCTCGGGAACGCGGCCGATTATGCAAAGCGCCGACAGATTGACGCGCGTCACTCGCAGCACAGCCGTAAACCACCGCGCGAAGTTTCTATTCGCGGCGCGGGCCCGTTGTGATCGACGAATTCCCCGGCAATTTATATCGCACCCTTATCGAGCGCTAGATTTCCACGTGAACCTCTTACATTTTCATGCTGAAGGCATACGATAAGTTTACACCTGCAGCGATCGTGAGCTGTTATAACGATTCTTCCCGTTTCTGATCATTTCCCGAAGTGACAGAAAATTGTATTCAAATTGTAGACTAAAAGTGAAGCGTGAAAAGAATTCTTTTTTATTCGTCGTTGTTGGTTGGAGTTTAAAAACGATTCATCGAATACTGTCAGGCTTTAGCTCTGGAAATATTGAGTCTAATTATGATTGATACGTAATCTTCATAAAAATCGTGACAATGGATTTGTTTAGTTTCTGCAGATGTTTATTATAGTATACGAATGGAAATATTCAATTTTTAAATCATTTTAGATATTCGATACTGTTAAGATATTAGTAACTGAGAGATAAGGAAACTGAGATCAGTTATTTTGAATGGTACGATAGTTCTAGTATTGAAGAGAACTCTGTCTTTGGAGACGAGTGTCGTATCAACGATCGAGAATATTAGAAGCAACGATTTGACCTTCCTCGCAAATAAAATTTTCGATTCGGAAACCGAATTGTAATCTAGGAACGAAACTGTTGCTTGTTGCGGGAGTCTTCCGAAGTTTTAAGTAATTTCGGCGATTCGCGTTTAATCGAGCGAGAACGAACGGATCCGTTAATTGATATTCTTCCGAAACGCAGCGGTGTTTACCGGTGCATTGAAAACAGGCGCGCACGTGTATCGGTAATTTCGGCCTTGAACGATGGCACGATTAAATTCAATTAAAAACCGTGCACGCCGGCGGAGGTTGTAACACGATTGTACGGTATGCTGGATAATTGCGGCCGGCTTATTTGATCGCATTTCCAGCGTGTATCCGCGTGTACCGTGCCCGCGTTCGTGTAATATTAGAACATTTTACTGCATCGGCGCGCTTTAGTCTGGGAACTCTCTCCATCCCACGAACGAAAATGAGACACGTCGAATCTAACGGGATGGGGAGGCACCGGTGAACGGATACTCGTCAAGATTGCCGCGCGTATACTCTTATCTCGCCGTTTTGCTCGTCCCGTTCGCGATTAAATCGCGGCCAATGATTGCGTTATGCAACGGGAACGCGGACCACACGAAGAAGACCGGCTCGGGCTGGTTCACTTTCGCTTTTAAACGATTCGCGCAGCTCTCCGTGACTTCATGCTCGGTTGGAGAACGTCTGCTTGCACGGAAAATGGATCGATGAACCGTAACACTTCTCATCTTCGTGAATAATCGTGGACGTACGTTTTGTATCCTGCATATTTGATTCTCCATGCTGGAAGAGGATAATGGGCGAAGTGGTTTATCATCAGTGTTGTATACGAGCCGTTCCTGTTTAAAGTGGTATAAGAACATTATTTCATACATTGAGATATTTAAGGGTTTGAAACAACTTAGAAATATTGGCGAACGTTAATCGATTCAGGTAACGTTTATAAAACCGTAAACGTGGTAGATTTGATTATACAATAAAAATTAATAAAATTATTACAGAAAATAAACGATTTTACAGCTATAGATGGACCTATTCCACTTCCAAAGAAAACATTTTCGCGATAACATGTTACAGTCCTTTTGATTAATTTAGAAGGATATCGTATGCCATCGATGCTATGATTATTAATATAAAAAGAGGATATCTATATCACACTAGAACTACCTTCAACTCATTTTTTCCCAAAAATGGACTTACCATCAAAAATAGCTGACATGTATTATTCCCTTTCTTTTTATTATTCCTGTTATATTTTGTACATTAGTTTCGGTGCAGACTTAGTTTTGAAAGGATTGCCGCTTCCAAGCAAAAGTTCATTTTCAGCGTAACCCTTGAATCGCTGAGAATTCACTGTATTTTTTTCCTACATTGATTAGTCTGAAATTCATGTCTAGATTTCTTGAGTATTTACAAGGAACTCGGTGTCAGCTTCGATGTTCAAAGCAACGCGCAACGGCCGGTGACAAGCGTGCCTTTCCCAGCGACTAAAATATTCATTTCCTAGCGAGAAAATGGAAAATCGAATGCCCGCCGCTGCACGCTCATCGAAGCAAAGGGAATAATATAATAGAAATGATCCGCTGCGTCGCGTTACATTTCTATCCGATTACGCGTCAGGTGTATCGTCACGCATTCCCGTCCCAATAACACGGTTACCGATCGGTCGAAGCTCCCCGCGTTTACGTAGTCGATTATTTCGTCGCGTTTCACGGATCCAGTCGCGGCTCGGCTTGAACTTGTTTACCAAGTGGAAACAGCGCGGCCCTCGCGCCAGCGCTTCGGGTAACGAGAGGAAATCACGGCGGATATTAACGCGCGGATCCGAGGTCTATGTTGCGTTTCGCAACGTTCGCGTCATCCGATTCTAGTTTTTGCGCTGTCGACGATTATATTCACGGATCGACAGATTAGGGCTTAGGTCAGATCGGAGAAAATGTCGCGGCCGCGATCGCTTTCGAGTAACTGAAGAATAAAGTTCTCGTGTTTTATGAAAGGAAGGATCGAAAGCTTTGCGCGTTGTAAGTAATTAATGAATTAACTCGTTTTTGTGATTGACAGCGAATCGAAGAGAAGGTTCGAAGGTGAAGGTTCGAAGAATTGAAAATTAATGAAGCTGGAAATACTCCCCTTTGAATGTTTAAATTTATATAAATATTAATTTAGTTACTGATTAGAAATGCAATGCTTGCCTCATTCATTAGCAGTTTGTTGCTTAATTTGGCCTGGACTTTGATGAGGAACTTACCTTTTGCACGTTACATTCAACGAATACCAGCGAGGAGAGGTGAAAGTCACACGAACTGTTATTGGTTGAGTCCGTGAATGCGACACGTATTCCGTGGAAAATGTTTGAATGATCTGGAATGATCAAAAGCCGTGAAATGTTGTTGCCGCGCTTACAGGCTTCAATGGTAGCCACAGAGAACTTTATCCTGGTAATAACAGGAATCACCGAGACGCTTTATACGAGATCAATTCGCGCTATTCCAAATTGTATTTGCGCCATTAGAGCTTCCGTCTCTCGCACTTATCACTCTCGACAATGTAATTTGCTGTAGACCTAACCGCCGGCTCTACAAGCTCTAAAAGCGTTGTCTGAGTTGAGGCCTTATCAGGGGAACGTGATCTAAGAAAGAACGTCTTTGATTCGATGGGATCGAGAATTACTTTAATCCTTTGTACTTCGATTCTTGGACGTAGTTCAACTCTTTAAGTAACACATTTTCGGCTTTTGATTTCCAAATGTTGAACTTAAAAAATTTACTTAGTTCAACCTTTTAAGTAACACATTCTCGACTTCTACTTTACTTTATATTCCCGGGTTTTACTTTTCAAATGTAAAATTTAATTTTTTAATTCAACTGGAAAGAATTCGTGCCGCTAAGAGCTTCGGCCATTAATGCAACAGTTGTCGATTCAAAAGGAGAAAGAATGAAAGTAGAATGTGTAAAGTATGTTGTCCGAGTCTCAGAAAATTTGAACTATTAAGAGTTGATTTTAAAGTTATATTGAGTTTAGTCATCTCAAGTTATTTTAGATTATATTAACTACAGCAATAGGGTTGATTTAGTAGCTCAATGACAATTAGATGAAGAAAAATTGACAAGAAAAATGATGATCAGAGAAAGAACAGAAGCGACGGTACTTTAGGGGCGTGTTGGATTCACGTAACACCTCGGACCGTCCATTTTTCGTCGGTTTCGATTGACTTCCGAAGTTTCGCGGCATTTCTAATGGGTATTCGAAGTCCCTTGCCCAAACTGCCGCAGAAGAACGATCATTTTTTTTCCCTGCGGAGAGTTGTCGCCCCTTTCGCGAAACTTTGGTCATTACGGCTGGCCACCGGCGAATATACCGCGCGATGTGTAAGGGGACACTTGTACGCTGCCGGATGCAAGAAGATGATCAATTACGCCATGAAAAACTAGCGAAATTAGAACTCGAAGGGAAACACCGGTTTCCGTTCCTATGTGTGTTTCGCTCGATTTGTCGAACGCGAAACTTTCCTTCGTCCAAGAAAAGCGATCCTTGAAGTTCGAACCATTGTGCGATTCGCTGTATTTCCTTTTATTCGAAAGCAGAATTTAATAAAAATTGTGAAATTTATCAAAACTTCTCTCGAAAATTCAACCACTCTCTGACACAGTTTATAAATTATCGGTTCTTTCTACTTACAAGATAAATCTCGTGAGTTTAAGAAATTTTTGTATTTTCGAGATCGCTGTTCTGCGAATTCTGTATTCACTAAATCGATCTTCAAACTTTAAATAGCGAATTGATCATCACAATCGATCGTTGTTACAATATTTTACACGGATAAATGGTTGCATCTTACTTCATAGAGTATTCACTTGCAATCTTACATTTACGTAGAATTTTCATTTGTTTCTCTTGAAAAAATCGAAGAAAATCGCTATCGTATCGCGAAGCCGATCAAATTCAACCCGAAAAGATCGTGCTCTAAATAATTCTCATCGGGACGGTTCGTTTGAATTACGAGTTCCATTTACACGGGTTCGTTTAGGTGGCCGGTTGGTGCCGTTGCTCTCGGCGCAAATAATTACGACCGCCGCGGGACGGTTGTGCTGGAGAAAGTTGAAGCTCCCTGGCCGAAGCGAGGCTTGTTTAGTTAAATAGACGATATATGTAGCGAAGCCGGCGCGCCGGGTTAAATTAATGCGGAATACGTCTGTTCATCATCTCGGCTGTCGCAAGTGCACTCTCGAGTTCACGCATAAAATATGCGTCGATCGCCGCATAGTGGGCAAGATCGTAGTTTTACCGGTTAAAAAGTTTGTAATGTTTATAGAAATAAAGATTGTTTTATGTTTCTTAATAATTCCACGGAAAAATTGCAATTATCTTGAATAGGATTACACGTAATAATTTAGGATTATTGTTGTGTTTCGATATTTAAAATATATTATCCACTATATATGGTCTATTCTCAATATTTACTATTACTTTTATTTGTTTAGTATTTTTTACGAAACTTGTTGTATTTGTTATTAGCAGATATTCCGTTTTTAATTGAACGAATTCATGTTATTTCTTTAAGAACTCTGAAAAATTGATCTTTCGCCGTAGAAACATCGATATTTTATCACTGTACGTCGCGTCGGGTGGTCGGGCGCGATGAATTCGCTCAATGTTGGATACGACGGGACAAAATTAAATTATTAAGGGATGTTCGATTGTTGACAGACACAGAAACCGTAACACGATGCGCTAAACTTGAATCTTGGAATTATTACATCCTTTGCAGACGAGGATTTCTAGAAATATCAAAGACTCTTCCCGTCAATTTTATAAATACTATAAAAGAAGATTGTATATTGATCTTCTGTTATTTAAATAATAAAATAACATGTTTAAAACTTCATTATAAATACGAATATCTGATGTAACTAATATCATAACATTCGTCCTCAAATGGTTAATCCTTTCCATGTAAATATTATTGAAGGAATAAATATGAACTTCTTGGGTTGATCTGTCTTACTTAAACATTTTTTAAAAGAATTTCAGTCATTGCTAGAGTGAATTAGCTGTAATGTTCTTGGATATGTTCTTCGATTAAAGTGTCGAATCACTGTTTTGTAGAAAATGCATGAAAAATACTTTTGAAATTGTCATGGCACAATTTGTGCTAGAAAGATGATAGTACAGTATATTTTTGAGGAAATGACTAGATCCATGCCTGAAAGCGCATCGATTTCTAATTTCAGCTGACTCACGGTTCGTCTCGACGGTGAATCAAAAATAGTGACGTGTTTACAAGTCGAGCCGCAATCGATACTTCGATGATGGGGAATCGACACGCATAGCGGAACTGTTATTGTTATGTGATTTATGCGCGGAAAGTAAATCCGCATCGTTCAAGCATGCGATCTTGGGCGGTTCGCTGCACTTTTCTTTCTCAAGCATGCCTTTACCTAATAAAGCAATGCCGTGAACACCGTAAATATACAACTTGAATTTATTTAAATGTTAGCCATCAATCAGGTCGGCGAAGATTGTTGTTACGCACGCGAATAAATGGTAAACGACCGGATAACATTGATTCGTTTCTTTTTCCTCTAATCAAAATTCCACGGGAAAAGAACAATTTCCTATTGAGAACGTTTTATTATCAATGTTATCCGATCGTTCTATGATATGTTAAATAATGATCCATGGTGAGTGGCACGGTTGTCGAAATTCCATCTAATTTGTTTTCGAAAAGGTTATTCCGTAAATATTGACGCTTCATTTGCTGGCAGTTCTATTGTAATAATATCGCGTGCGTTTCCGCGTTTTCCGCTCGGATTATCATTGCCGAATGCATACCGCCCGAAAGCTTTGACTTTCACAAATGAAACGAATTTCCGCTTCCTTTAATAACTGCGTTTTCGAACGATTTTCCATGGTCGGAACGTGGACGTGCGTTATAATATATTCATACGAGGGAAAATAACATTCTGTAATTCGTCGACGCGTCCCAATTGCACAATAAACTCATTCGGTCGCGTAACATTTTTCACTTGGTCTTAATTGAAATGTACTTCGTGTTTTCGTGTTTTAAAATATATTTAAATTTTGGTTTTATTAAAGTGGCACTAGAATAGTTTCTATACTAAATACTCTTAAAAAATACGCCACTTGACTACTGAAAAATTGAATCATTAGAAATGCAGTTTCACAGCAGACCAGAATAAAGATCTCATGTAATTTGTCGAGACAAATATTCTATTTTTGAAAATTATTCACAGAAAAGAGTGTAGAATAGAACGATTACGTTTAATTATCCCTAGACTCCCGATTGTCATGCCCTTTAAAATTATAAGAATATAACTAAAAAAGTAGAATTACGATAGAAAATGGTCTCCTTCCACAAATACCATAACAACTATTATCGCAAAGAGTTAAATTCCATACTTTTAAATTTCCCATAAACGCATCAAAATCTCCAATCCAATTATCAACAAAACAATATGCAACGTACATCCAACTCTCCTAAGAACCAACAAACCTCAGCTAAGCAGTCTCTTCCATCCTCAAACCCAACCACAGTCAGTCCCAAGAAAATCACTCGCAGAATCCATGAACCCCGACCCAGCTCCTTTGATTCAAATAAAAACCCCTTGAATCGTCTCCTAACAGCGCCATCAGCGTCCAATGAAAGCAGCGTTCCCCAAACGAGGGCTCGCAGTGGTAACCATTTAAATCGGGAGCTATCGTAAGCGGCGAGAAGTTGCGGCCTCGGTCGGCAATAAAAGTAACACGACCGCGCTGTAGAGTCGCCGCATCGGGGAACCGACGCACGTAAGCTCGTTCCCCATTCACGAGATCAATTATTCGCGCGTGAGCAAGTTGGCCGGCTCGAGCCCATAATTTTCCCGTGTTTGTCCTAACCGCGTCGTAACCGAAGCAACAGCGTGTTTCGTTCGGTGGGCGGCGCGCGCTCGGCCCCGAGACCGTTTAGCGTGCAGACCACGAGTCCACCCTCGCCCCCGTCCTCACTCGATTACCTTGAAAGTTCATTCGGTCGGGGGCGGGAGGGTCCCGGGGCACGAAAGGCCGATAACGAGGAGGCGAGTCACGATAACGTTATCGTTCCGTGCGAACCTCCGCGTCGTCGACGTCGCGCGTGGACTCCCGGAGACGATGTGCGCACCCAGCGCACCCGTTATCTCGCGTCGCACGCCTTTCCCGGCTGAAGCCTAGCTAGCATCGACCGAAACCACGTGCCGATACGTCGTGGAAAAGCTGGTCACGCTTATCTTGTCCCCGCCCGCAATCTTTTCCTCTTATATTTTGTTTGCGTTTCCTGTTCGCTTCGTCGGACGCGGTTTCCTCTCTTGGGCCGGGAGTTCAGTTTTCATTGGTCGGTTGACTAATTAAGAGTATGTGATTAGTTATTACTCATGTGTAACATGGTATATTTTTAAATACAGAATTTTGATTTAGTTTAACCGGTATGAGTGAGTTCGCAGACCCTGATGTTTGTGCAGTGCTAGCGAAATGCTGGGAAATGTCTTCGAAACGTTAAAGTGCTTTAAGTAAGGCATTATTAAATTTTCAGTGGAATGCACGTTTGTGTTATTCGTTCGTAAAAACGTGGATCGAAAATGTATACTCACTTTGAATGTTAAGTGCGCGTGCAGTTGAACGACAGCCGGTTGAAGTCTGTTCATGACCTACCGTTTCTACTTCTCGTAAATACTCCATGTGCGTGTCACATGAACTTCCGAAGTCGATTATCCGAGTAACCAAGTTTTCTAGGAAAGGGAATTATTCGACTTGTTTATCGTATAGATCAGGAAAGAAATTTTATTGTGGAATAATGTAAATTCAACTGATATCTCGAACTTCATAGTTCAAAATTGAAGTAGAATTTCGAAGAGTACAGAATAAAGTATTTCTGAGAACACAAAAAATTTGAGTCTTCACTTTCCATTCTATTAGTAGCTTGTGTAAACCCTCTTACACTTCGCTGTTCCAACCACGAAGTAACCGATCGTAATCTGTTTTATTCATTCTTTTTATTGCAATAGTCGAATCCGTAGCCAGTCGGTTGGTTCCATTCTCACGTGAAACGCAACCGCGGTTGCTAGTTCGAAGCATAGTACGAAGCGATTAATCTCAGGGACTTCGTGCTCCTTTGGCCGAAAGTTTCAATTCCTTGAATTAGGTAAATACATTTCATGGTGCAGTAATTATCTTGTCATGCTCAGATCCCCGTAGACCGGGTGCAGAGTACACGTCGTAAAGTACATACCAGCCCGCCTCGTAGAATATTCTGATGATCGTACTTACTGATGGTCCCATGGTTTACTGCCTACTCTATTATGTTGATAGAAGGACAATTAGCTCTCGCATGACGTTGACATCGTAAGCAGCCGGGAAATTAATTGCAGGGTTGTTGCCTGGTACTCTGCGCGCCGGCGATCGGCAAAAAGACTGGGTCGCGGGTCGCTGTCGCCTAATTACGCCGCTAAATGTAGCCACTGCGGACGTTTCTACTCAAATACCGCATCTTCCGCGGGGTCACATTTCAGTTGAATATTTGATTAACTCTAACAATGTACGATATACCACTCAACGAATGTTCTAAATTTAATGACGGAGCTTTGTGTGCAGCTCGTTACAACTGAATTATATAAAAGCTCGCACAGACTTGTATTTTCATGAAAATATCTGTTACGTTCGTATTTCCTTTTATCAGGTTCAACCCTCAGCATGCGATTTATGTTCTGTAACTAGTTTGACGTACGAGTGCAAAAGGTTCAAATGGAACAAGGAAGTTACTGCTACTCCGAATTTTCAACGATTTTTCCGGTGAAATTGTATTTACTGTCTGTTTGAGATTAATTGGACATTTGTTGGTTGAAATATAATAATAATTTTTAATCCTTTCACTCGTATATCCCATTCTAAAGTATTTCGTGCAACGCCAGTATTTGTACGAATAAAAGTCTCTAGCGATAGAAGTGTTTTTAATATTGAATCTAACGTTCGATATTTCAATTTTTCTGCGGGCGTATAAATTCGTGTAGCAAAACGAAACGTTTAGTTAAGTCGACGCTGCCATTTGGATGAACGATGCCGGCGACAAAGACAGTTGACACGTTATCGCGCGTCTCGTCCTTAACGCATGGATCAGTTAATTGAAATTCATGTCTGATTGACAGGTAGAAACTGAACTGCGCGCGAACGACAGCGCGGTGTATCCAAATGGGAACCGTTATCGCATGCTCGAATTACTTCCACGCTGGATGAAAATGATTACCACCTGCGTATGTGTAGACGCTGTTTCAATATTACGGATGCAAACTCAGCGTGTTGGTACAACTCGCAAATTACTCTAATAAGATCCGTCTTAGCTCAAAATCACGTACTTAAAGCAACGTTGTACAGGATATTCTATAACTATTCGTTAAAAGCCATCGCAATTTAGTATGTCTTGAAATTCAAAGACTTAAATTAATTATTTCATTACATTCATTAACACAAAACTGACTCACTGACTGTTCATATAATGTAGACTTTATAATGTGAGACTTTAAATAATGTAGAATTTAGTTTGTGCATTGTTCAATCAATTTCTCTAATAATTCCTCAGAGGAACGTTTGTTATCCTTTTAATAATTGCAAAAGAAGAAATCAGGAATGGCTCATTCTGACCCATCTGGTAGTTTTAATGTCAACGTGCAACTATTTGTTTATTAGCTATATAGCTATTCTTTCTATTACACATTTGTTATGCATTTTTGGAAAAATCAATTTCGTGTTACTGTATCAGTGTTATCGACTTAAAACGTCTAAACCGTGAAGCTTTAACCGCAGAGTCCTCTCGAGGCTGGTCGATATATTCGTTCATATTTGTTTGTAAATACACAATACCCCGGTATATACCTGCTACAGAAAGTCGCCGATTGAAAATAAACGAATTCGACGGGGATGGAGTGTAACAGTTGCAGTTCGAACGAGCGGTTTTGACAAGTTGGGGGGCGTTGTATTAATCTTCCCCCGGCGGACACGGTTTGCCCCGGTTGTCACCGAGCTCGACAGTGCCTTTTTTCGCTGGCGCATAATGCCACCTTTTAAGCCCCGGCTTCAATATCGGCCAAGTCCAGGGAACCATTTGACACTGATCGGAATTTCTAACCAAGAAAGTGTTTCAGCGTCTGACAAAAGCACGACGGAAGATGTTTAAAAAAAGACGTTCGTTTCGGCCGAAGTATACGAAACTTTACCGAATTTTCTTTTCCTTGCGATGTTCTGTGGAAATTTAAATTCGCAGAAAGTTTTCGTTATTGTTGTTTGTCCAAGGTAATAATTATTTTGTAATTACTTGGGACTCAAACTTTCCGCATTGCAGATATAATTGTTATTGTTAATTTTTAATTTACCAGTCCAGTTTATCGAATGATACAGTTCTATTAGATAATAATCTTTTTAATCAGAGAAATTCTTCGTATCATTCGAAACCTGTATTTTAAGTACAAGTTTTCAATTTCTGTATTTTACGGAGATCATCGTGGACCACGGGAAGTGAACGCAGCGAATCACAGTGACTTGCAGAGAATCTCAGCGACCAGGTTGTGAAATAATTTATTTAACGCGATAATCCGGCCGGTACACGGCAGCTAGCAAGCTGTTTTGTAATTCGCCGAGCCATAAAGTTGTCCTTGGCTCAGCGAATTTGTGGAAGTTTCAGCGAGCGATAAGACGCGTTATAGTTTCTAATTGTCGCGGAATAATCACGGGCAACGTTATTCAGACGGTAATAGCGCGGTATTGGCTTAAAGAGCCAATTTGTAGTCGGATGTGCAGATGCGATATTACGATACGTTCCCATTAGTATGAATTGTACATATTCACCTGCGGTGGGTGTTACGTTAAACGCAGCTTGCAATATTCATTCAGTTCGTGGAAAGCTCTTCCTTCGTAATGGGCGCGCACGCGCGCAGTTGCGACGCTTCTCCGGCGACTCCTTTCCTCGCCATTTGAGTCAACGTTTCCGGATATTCCATTATTGCGCGCCTTTTGTTACTGACACCTCGGGATCACCTTAATTAGAAATTTTCTTTGGATTACCAAAGACGCTACTGAACCTGCACTGTGATTCTCGAACCAGAATTTAACCTTGTTCAGTTAATGGTTCACGCAGTGAAAGCATCTGACTATCTCAAACACTCTCGATCTCTAATTTCTAAATGAGGTCTACTAAAACCAATCAGAACTTAAGCTAACACTATACATCCTTTAATCCTGTGTACAATCTGTTCACTTCAAATCTATTCTCACCAAAACGAAGCAAACCAATAAGCCAACCAAAAATACCAGAATACATAAATATTTACAATTTCCCTTCAATACTTTCACCACAATTGTGCGCCAGTCTAGCTAAACGATTGCATCGAGAAATGCTTCGAAACTCTTATCCTCGACACTAAACATTTATCCCAACCATTCAAACATTCTTCCAAACTTCTTTCAAGTCTGCCTCTTCCAAACTTCCAAACCATAGAAAAGAAACATCCATTTCTTCGCGGATAGAATGCCGCGAGTTCTATTGGTGGATATTTAATCAACGGGCCCGGCCGAAAGAGTCGCGCGCACCTTTCGGTGCCGGGACGCGTATCCCGGGTCTCCGTTGCACGGCTCATCGCAATTTTCCCCCGGAGCGAGATTATAAACGTCCGTTGTAGCATTCAGTCCGGGCAGCTCCGCGTTCGGGTAGACGTTTCCCCAGCCAAGTGCTTTTTCCGTTATTAACGGCGCCGGGAAATACTCGGGGCCGGCCTCGATACCGAGTGTAAACTGCACAGGGCTCACCCATAAACGGGATCCGCGGCCAGAGGCCCTCTTTTGTATACTCGGCGGCCGCGAGCCCCCCTGAAACTGCTCCAGTATTTCATCCCCCTAAACCGCTCCGCGCTGCGCTGCCCGGCGCCATTTTTTCCGGCGCGCACGCGGCGAATATTCCGTGGGGAGGCTGGATCTCCGTGCTTCGTTTGCCACTGCTTCTTCTTCCGCCTGTCTTCTGTATACAGGGTGTTAAAGGAGTAGTAAGTGTATACATTGGAATCTGGGTTATCACATCAACCCTGTGCACTGGAGAGGTGACTCTTCCCACTTGATTTGATACAGAAAAGTTATGAAGCTTAATATTAGATATTAATTGCATAATACGCCACTACGTGAAATATAATAAAACACTTTCGTTCATTAATTTATGCGCGAAGTATCGTTAGGTTATTAATAAGACTACCGTTGAAAAACTTTCGAGTTAAATTGGATTATCTAAACGATCTTTAGTGACAATTTAGAGATTATTGAGTCGGTGGTTAGTGAGATGTTTCAGAGATCTTACTGTAACAGAAGATATAAGCAGTAGATAAGTACAGAATCTGTATATATAGGCCGAGGTAGCTAAACATTGGTATCATGTGCTACCGTGCCTAAAGAAGAAAAAAGTAAACACAGGCTCAGAAACTCTTCCTACTTCCTTGACACAGTGTATACATACCTCCTTGCCTTCCGTCCGTTTCTCTCGTACTCTCCTTTTTCCCTCGTTCCCTAACCTCTTTCTTTTCCCCTCATTTTACATTGAAATCTATTTCACCGGGAAACGCGCGCCGCTCGCAAAATAATTAGGAACTATACATCCCGCTCGACTTGCCGACCCTTCATCTCGACTCGACTCGCTCGCCGACCCCTTCTTTCTTCCTCGTGCTCGACCGCGTACTTTTACCGTCGCGGCCTGTTTCGTTTCGCGTGTCCGTCCCTACTTCCCGGCCATTCCCGGCCTTTATACGGCTCGTCCAATTACATTTCTGGCCGCTGTATTATTCATTCGGGGGAGCGAGATAAACCGAGCCGGCTTAGAACACGATTATAAGGGTCGTTTTCTAGCCGGCCGGCAAACGACTGGCGCCGGTCTGCCCAGCATCCTTTGAGCATATTTCGGCTACTCGATGCTGAGCCCGACTTGCGGTTTCTGCGCTGCCTTTGAATGGGACGGGGCGAAGAACTCTCGATGTCGGCCACGACGTGAATTATATTGGGAACCCGGAGCTCGGAGTTCGGAGCGGTATGAATCTTTTACTGTCACTGTTGAGACATTTGTGGGTCGGTTCCTAGGGATGTTGGCGACGTTTGGTTATTTAATCTTGACTCCGTTCTCTGTTTTGTCGTGCATCATTTGTAGGTCGTGTGGCTCGTGTCCTTTTCTTTGAGGATTTTGTGTCGACAGGGAGCTTTGCCGGTAGACAACCCGCAATGTTGAAAAGTTGTAGACACAGTAGCAGAAAGCTTCCGAAATACTCGTTGACCAAAATTCAAATGAAGAATTTTCAACCGAGGTATTTAAAGAAAAGAAACTTGTCAAAATTCTTGATATGTTTGATAAAAGAAGAGGGACTTTTTAAAAATCGTATTAAGGTATTGATTTAATAGGATCGTTTCGCTATAAAAATTATTTTCCGGCTCAACAGAGTCTCGTTATACGCGCGGTTAGCGACTCCGGATCACGGTGGCAATCGAGGCGGTTCTGCGGCAGGGTAAATATTTTTAATTAAGAAACAAGGCTTACTGAACGCGGCCGGTAGAAAAATGCGGGAACGTTAGCTCGTTTCCTCGTGGAACAGTGCTGGATTTAATTAGTACTGGCCCAGGTACCCCGTCCTCTATCTCGGCGAGCGAAAAAGTCGGGAAAGAAGCCGGTTCTGGGAAGAAAAGAAGTCGACGGTGCGGTGGGGAGAGGAAAGCAAAAAGCCCGAAGGAACGGGGGAAATGTGGGGATGGACAAAGGGGGTTGGAGCAGGACGGGACGAAATGGGCGGTGGTAAATGTTTTTCCTCATGGGGGAGCTCGCCTAAAAGGGTTGTCGTGCCACCACCGGCTAACGGCGAAGAGAATGAAAGGAGACAAGAGGCGAACGAGTGTTTCGAGTGTGTCATGCCACCCCCTTGACGCGCTCGTATGCAACCGGTCTTAATGAAAACCGTATAAAACGCAAATTAACTGCCGAATGGGGGCGCGCGGAGTTTTCTTTGACCGCGTAATCCAGAGAGGATGACGATTTGTTGCTTGCAGACGATCTAAGGAATGACAAGCGTTGCTCCCGTTTTATCTTTTGTCCCGTGAACGATGATCAAAAGATGAGTTAGGAATTTGAACGCGTAGACGAGATACCCGTTGGTGAAGAGAAAAGGTTATTGTTAGCGTAGATCGGAAGATGCATATTTTTCATATTTTCGAAGTATCAAATCGTCAAATCTTCAAATTTTCAAATCTTCAAATCTTCAAACCTCCAAACCTGCAAATTACTAAATCTGCAAATCTTCAAGTCCTCAAATTTTTAAACTTTCAAGTTTGCAACTTGGCTATTAATCGAAGTTTCCCAATGTTCCGAGCAAAGCAAACCTTAAATCAAAGAAGACAACTTGCAACGTTGTTACACGTACCAAATATTGAATATTTCAAATATAATCAATGCGCGAGTCTGTATATTTTAGAATTGTCATTTACCTTCCAAAATGTGACGCATAGATCTCACAAGAACGCCAGTAACGGATGGTAACGAAGTCGTCATTGCAGTAGCGGAACGAATCTAGAAATCAAGCGCAAGACAAATAACTCGGTACTGTACCTCGAGGGCGAGACGAAGGACGAGTGGATGGTCCTGGGTAGGTCATTTTACTCGAATGGAGTCTCCTTTGAACTCCCTTCACTTTGTTTCCGGGCATCTCCGAGTTGTTTCTCTTGTCGTTGCGAGTCGACTGTAACACAGTGTACGCCGAGAGACAATAATCCCACCCTTTCACGGGAATATCTATGAACCCGGCGGAATCGGGCCACGTTTTATTCACAGACTTTGATTATATCGTTCCGAATTATTATTACGTTCCTCGGAGATGAATCCATCAATTAATCGTTTTGTTTTCTCTGTTTCAGGTGAGTGATTCAAAGAACGTCTCCTGCATACGGGTTTTGGGAGGTGGGTGAGTTTAACTTGCATTGAATCCTTAGCGACGTACAAGTTCTTCTACCATGAATATTTCAGACAGAAACACGAACTTCTTGTCTTGGTTCGAGAAATAGGGTCGCGTTAAAATTCCTTCAGAATTGAAATTCATGTACGTACTAAATCTTGAGAGAATTCTGGCAATTGAAAATTTATAGGTCTGAAATTCATTCATTTGATGATCAATTCATTTGATGATATCAACTTTAATAAAAGTTTATCGATTAACTACTACGTTTCACGACTAGAGGAGGATTTAATTGACGAAGGAAGAACCGGATCAAGTCGATCGGTATTGTTTCACGCGTTCCGGTGGAATAGCTCTCCGAGCGACGCTTAAAAACTCGTTTCCCCCGGAACCGTGAGTTCAATGTTATTTAAACGCGAGTGGGAGGAGGTTGCAGGTTGCAGCTACAAATTAAGCACACAATAATTTACCGCTTTTACGAGACTATCTTTCGCGGTTAAGGCCGCGGCGAGTGGTTTAGTCTGTTTTACGAGGATGCGACTGTGGACTAGTCGATATATTCTGTTTATGTACTTCTGGTGATAAATTAATGAAGTAGACTCTTGGCCGAATACAATATTATTAAATACATTCTACCCAATGCGACACACAAACACAGAAATGGCAATACACCATCATATACATAACATTTGAATTTAAACCGATAAAATTTTACATTCCACTATTTCAAAAATATCTAAATACAGAGTATTGCACGAATGTTCAATTTCTGATGAGAAATAATAATTAAGCAATAGGTGTTTACATTCCTGTCGTTCACAATTATCATACGATCTTTCTAATTTTGTTTTCCGATTTCTGCTCACCGAACACGTTGTCAGAGATCGATCGATCATCTTTGAAGCACCCTGTACATTCCCGGGGATGCAGTTTCATAAATCGTTTTCAGGGAGATTAAAAATCCACCGGGCAAAGGGAGAATGGAAGAAAGGGTGGGAGCGGGACGGAGCGTCTCGAAGGTTTCAGGCTCAAACAAATTGCATCGCAAACAAGTACACCGGATCCTCTTCATCAAGGAATGCGTCATTCTTTCGTTCCCTTTTTCCCTGCCGCGCCGTTTTAATTACTAGGATATCATTTTCCCCGGTTGTTCGCGAAACGGATCCCGACCGCCCGTGAACTTTCCGGACCGTCACGTGTGCGGCCTCTTTTCTTTCGTCTGTTTTCCAGCGTTCGCTGTTTGCTTGATTCATTACGCACGTCCATTAATTAGCGTACACCTGTCGGCGCGCGGTCTAAGTTAATTAATTAATTATACGCGTAATAAACCTGTTCGGGACGCGGACGGTTCCCGTTCGGACCGGCTATCGATCGGAGCCCGCCATTAGCATAACAGCTTCATCGTAGCCGGCCTCTCCAGACGTCAATCGAACGCGATTCGGACCGGTGTGTATCCTTTTTACGCCGGAAGAATCTCACGCGTCATAAACCGCGAGAAAATTACCCACCACGATTGGACTCACGAAATCGTTGATCGATCTTCCTTTGCTGAGAACTGTGTTCGGCAAAGTGCGAGAATGATATCCGCGATTGATTCTTGAATATTTTATATTATGCGATATTGTGTAAGTGTAATATTGTAATTAATGATATTACAATTATTAATACATTTACTGGGTATATTATAATTATTAATGAAGATAATAATAATATTATAATTAATACTATTGCAATTCACAATGTTACAATTATCGATACGGTAACTAATCATATTATAGTCAATAATATTGCGACTAACTATATTATAATTATTAATCTAGCAAATAGCAATATTATAATTAATAATACTGCAACTAACAATATTAAAATTACCAAAATTACAACTACAACTATCTAATTTCTATTACAACAAAATCTTAACAAGCAATATTCTATTTCATCCGAAATACCTATGCAAAGTTTATCGCCCTGAAACGCAGGTGTCCAAGAAACCCGACACTTTCCCCGAGCTGGGTCGCGACCGGTGCGTCGAGAGTTTCCGCGCGGGACTTTCGAACGTGTCCCACAAATCAGGACCTCGCGTGCCTCCTCCGTTGTATCGCATAAATTTCCACGAGTTCGTTCACCATCGACGGCGCCGGCCAGGGGAAAGCGTCTCAGCGGCCGCGGGACGGGCGCCGCGCGGATACATCTTTCAATTAGATCCCGGCGTTGTCCGCGTGATGGAACGCCGCGTTTCCGCCATTCAACAAGTCCTCGGGGTTCTTGAGCCGAGACATATTTCCACCGGTCGCGTCTCTCGGCGCCAATTTACGCCCTCCGGCCCTCGGTTTCGCTCGTCCGGGCCCTCGCGGCGAAAACCACCCCTTAACCCTTTCCTTGTTCCCGGCGAACGTGTTGTCTTTCCGGCGGCACGGAAGAGGACGAGCGTTCCCGACGCTCTCCAGGCTAATTTACCCGCCTTAACGCGACACCTCCCGTCACGGTTAGACAGACTGATGCGATTAATGCCGCTACCCCTCGCCACCCTGTCACGGATGATCTATACTCATTAGCGCGAGCATCGTCGGAACGGATTATGGTGAGGGACAATTCGCGTTTCTTATTGCCTTGCCGCTGGTGACTCGTGTATGACGGCTGTTGCGGTTTTTGGGGTTGGTCGAGACTGAAAGGATGCTGTAGAGGGTGTCGTGGAGCTGAGAAATATCAGGGGAATGTTCTCTGTTTTCTCTCTGAAGGAAATCACTGGGGTTATTGATATTGGAACGCAGAATTTTGTTATTGTTGTAAGAGCTTTGAGAGGAATGAAGTATACGTTTTAATTTGTGTATGTATTCGAAGAATCTTAATTTTCGTCTGACGCTGTGACAACGAATCGCTCGTTAATGTTCTTCCACCTGTTGCCGGTGTTGTATAATTTCTTTGGTTATTTACTACATTATTTATCTATCATTCATACTGTACTGTTAGCCAAAAGGTGTCCCAAACTGGAAGAAAATTAGGAACCATTAAAATCTCCTTTAGTTTCAATCAAAATTGTTGACTTTGAACGTTCGTTTCAAAAGAGAGAAAGTCGCAGGCGCGAAAATCGTTCAGCTGTACATCCGTCGCGATATTGGAAGATTCGTCGAGGTGGCGCCGTGAGTTTCGCCATGTCGGATCCATGATTCATCGCGATGTTCCCGGAAGCGGGGGCAAAAATAAAAGCCCATTGCGTCGTGTGTTGAATGGGATGAAGCTGCGAGGTTCGATTATCCACGAGTAACACACCGTGTAGATGTGCATTCGTGATCTTTGATATGCAGGACGGAGGCCGGTCTAAGGATGCAACGTGACCTCATCGGGCAGACACGTTCTTTTCCTACCGGAGGACATTACCGGCCGCACGGGACGCGTTCACGTGAAACGTCCATCGACGAACGACCCTCTGGAATGTGTGTGTCCAACATGCAACTCGCGATAAGTGATACTGCGGCCCCACAAGATTATACAGTTTGAAAATTGCTATGAGTAAGCTATTCGGCTGCAGTCCTACGTATGCAGTGTTCAAAAGATCCTTGCAATGTTAATATGGTACATAGATCACACTGCTCTAAAATAGCCTTAGTGAACAGAGGTAAAAATTTCAACCGAAATATAAACGTTTTTATACTTTATTCAAATTAATTTGATAACTACAGAAATGTGGTTACTGTACTATTTGAAGCTAATTTAATTATTGTGTATAGTTGATATAATTTATTCAGTTACTGTATACGTGTTTTAAAAAAAAAACGTGTTTTAAGTTAAGAATAATTGGAAACATTTCTCGTATCTAACGCCGCTCCCTAATGTATTATATTTACCGTTGGAATGTTAATCAAACTCCGTTCAGTGATCCCGCGATTCGATGCATAAATTTAGCCGGCACTCTCGAAAACCAACCGGCCGAATCTCGCAAACCGTCCACTGGCCATTATTCCGCCGAGCACGAGTACAAAATTCGAGATAACCGTAGTCATGCTTCAAGCCCAACATCCGTGTCCGATATCGGCCCTCAAGTCGTTTCATTGAGTAAGATAACGTTCCCCGCGTATCGGTTGTCGTTTCCCCGGATCCTCTAAAAACGAGGACCGTCGGCCACGCTCGGAACAAATCGGCTGGTACATTCATCTCTCGTCGGGCGTACGGAGAGCGCTCGACATAAACGGAGTGAGGCATTGTCCGAACTGTTTCGAGGAAATATTCATGCGGCATAATTAACCGAATGAATCCTCTTATAACGGGTAGCGGGGAGCTTCTAGCTACTAATTTCTCTATCGAAATTCTGTCGAAATTACCTAGGTATATTGAAAGAAATAAGGAGTTTAAGATTTAGAAACTTCAGGGAGTTAACAATTTAGAAACATTAAAGAGTTAAAGAGTCGAAGATTGAGGAACATTAAAAACCTGAAGATTTAGATACATCAAAACGTTGAAGATCCATGTACTCTAAAAGCACTCGAGTTCCACGACTCTAAAAGCTCCGCGTTCAACGTCCAAACGAAACGCAATTACAGAAACCAATACGAGAAGAATTCTTAAAAATTCAAAAGAACTCAAGCACCTGAAAAGAGAAAAATAATAATCCGAACGGAAAGGAAACGAAACTATTTGAACAAAATTATTTCCAATCTTCTTTTCCATCTTCTCCCAACGAGCTGCATAAAATTCCGCTGAAAGCCGTCCGGAAATCAACCGGCATGCACCCGAGCATCGTGGAAACGGATAATCGATCCGCAGGAGATCCTCAATCGGCGATTGAGTCGATTAAGACGACGTCCGCCGCGGAAAGAAGCTTCGTGACCTTCTTCGGCTTCTTGCTCTGCGGGAGAGTGGACTGCGCGACAAAGTGGAGTGGTGCGCGAATAAAAGATTCAGTCCGGTCTCATTGGGTAGCAAAGATACCCGTCCCTCTCCATTTGGTCTCTTATTCTCCGGGCGTTCTTGATGGTTTCCGTTCCCCTTTCCCCTCCTATCCGTCGGTCCTCGGCAAAGCAGATGTCGCAGCGACTCGTGTCGCGGCAGCAAGCGCGCGACACGTATGCGACCAGCGCGATTAAACTTTAAGGCTTTCGCGGTCGATCCTCTCTCGAAGGATCCAACCACATGGCGCGCCTCTTGGCTACCGGAACGAGATACCTCGCGGTAAAGCAATTCAGGACACATTGCGACGTGTTACCGGAGACGTCGCCCTCCTTGGAAGGACAACAGAGCTTGCATCTTGCTTGGCTAGGAATGGAGAGGTTTCTTTGATTCACCCATGGTTTCTCGAGCGTTATTACTGTCACGAAAATTTTGAACGTTCGTCATGATATTATTCTTCTGAGACAGAGACCAATGGTATTAGGAGTAATTGTGCCTTTTTTTGGTATAGGAAGCTCGTGAGCTGGTTCCGTTATTATAGGGGTTAATCAGTCGTTATTTGTTCTTCGTCATTTTCTGATTTACTTAGACCAAGAAAAGTTGTTGATATGTCATTAAGTTGAATAACGTGTAAAATATAAATCTAAATGTCGAATAAAGCCTAATAAGATGAAACCCGTTTTTAAAATCTCTCAAGAAACGCGACAAGATTTTCTAACCTGCCAACCACGGGAACATCAACTTGCACGATTCGGTACAATTAAAGTGAAGTCTAGAGGATTGTTTCTTTCTGCGAAGTGCACACTTTTCAAGAATAATCGTATAAACGAGTTACGCAGCACGGAATGACGAGCTCGCTGCGCGAAGCGCTTCGAGGCGGGGCCGAGTCGTAATTTTCAATTCGTCTACATGGCGTTCTGTTAACCTCGTCTCGGTAATTTAAAAAGGTGGATGATCAGGATCACGAATATTCAATCTGCATGCCGCGGTGGAAAGGTCGATCCTCGCGGATGGATTCCGCCGTCTCCTGTTAAATTCACGTTGCGTCGACGCTCGCGCTCTCACTTGTCAGCCGGTTCATCATTAATTCCGCGCGTTACAGTTCCGCTGGAGTCACGGGCAGCATTAAAATTGGATTGCCGGGGTAACTTCGTTCCGAGTTCGGAACTGGTCGCGCGCGTCTTGGCTCTCCCGTCGATCGGCTCCGATTATTTCGACCGATTCCTCGGCCCCAGCTCCGCCGTAACGAAGCCTTTTCCGATAGTCAGTGGAAAGGGAAATTCGGGCGATTTTTTGCCCCCCGCTCGATCATTCCGCGCTTATCTAGCAAATTCCGAGTCTCCCGTAACTTCGTCGAATACAAAGTGTAATATTACGAATAAAACTTGTGATTGCGGGGAGAACATTTTTTAGCCAGCTCGAATGTTATCTCTGAGCTTTATGCATTCATAGTTGGATTCTTTCTACATCTCTCCGATTATCAGAATACAGAATATTTACCGTAGAATCATCGTCCGTATACCTTTTTCAATAACATGAAGTAGAAAACCAAGATAAATTCGCAGTGTCCCGAGATAAATTTAGATTTCCAAACTGCTTCGACCAGCCGGTTCCTCTCCAACGCAGTATCATCAATTTCCGATGAAAATAAGCCTTTAACAAAGCCAAAAATGGTGAGATCCCCGAATACGCGACTCCCTTCATCCTTGGAGAAAAGTGATCGCGCAGGATCGCCGCAATTTTTCACGTATCCCGACGTCGAAGCAGTAATGATGCACCGGTTCAAGGGGAATTAGGAGTGGTGCACGGTGCAAGGGCAGCAGGAATCGGCGATAGAGATCAAGTACACGGAGAGGGAGAAAAAGATAGTTGGATACGAGACTGAGGGGGGGAGAGTGGTGGAGAAGTAATGTCAGGATAACGCCGGTTCGGGTTAAGGAAGGAAAAATAGCCGAGACCCGCTGAGTTTGCTCCCACGAGATATCAAGCTGCTGGCCAGGCTACTCCATAATGCGATCTCCTCGTGCAATTCATCGATCCACTCGAGCGTTTCTTACGTATGCGAACGATGTCCAGTTCTAACGGTCGGCCGAAGATTCGATTCGGAAATTGTTACCTTCTCCGCGCTTCTTTCCTCGTCCCGGCTCGCTGGAACGTGAATAATTCGGTAAAGTGTCAGAGAAATGGCTGGCCTCGATTCCTTCAGTGCTCCCGATACACCGCACGAAGTGCGCGCGACCGCGCAACCCTTCCTCGCAACGAAAGCCCGTGTTTTTGTCAGCGTCGTTTCGTTTAACGCGACCGGTCGACGCGCAGAGGAGTAGAACACCGGTGAACCTCGATCAGTTTACTTTCAGGCCGCCCGTTTTTCGTTGGTTTCGGGTTTTCAGGGTTACCAGTTATCCGTATTGTTTCCGGAGATCACGAGTGTTTAAAGGGTTAAGGGAATTTTGGGGATTCGCGTCTGATTCCTTGTAAATGGTTTTGAGATATGCCTGAAACGAATATTAAATAATCCGGGATGTTCTTCGCGGTAGCTGGAAACTCTGTTCGTTTCAGTAATTAACGTAGCGCAGGTGAAAAGGCATGTTTCAATGGACCGATGTATTTGGTTTAAATCACCTGTACCTTTTCGAACGTTAATGGAAACGAATGAAAGCGATACGATGGAGAGTGTACGTTTGAAATTGATGCTTAATTAACGACCTTCCGCTAATGGGGTTTCTTTGCGTTATTTCTCTCGGCCCCTGCAATACAGCATTGTTACGCGACTTACTCTTGCCGACTCCGTTAGCATAGCGTTGCGTGTACCACTTTCTTCTGGATAATGTAAGAACCATTAATTCCCCGCTTTTTCGTGAGCCGTGTAGAGCTCGTAAAAAGATGTTGTCGCATTCAAAGCGTCACAAGAGGCGCATCTTGCTTAAAAGGATCCAAAGTCCCTTTCGCTGTTCCGTCGAAGAAAAATAATGATGCAAGTGTCCCTTCCGCGTTGAACGTTTCCCATAAAATCTGTGCCGCGTTAAGTTTGTATCGAGAATTACGCAAGTTCTGGCTTTGAGACACGGTGTGAATGAAAATCCTCGTGTAGACCGTCAATAAACTTTTCGTTTTACGCGTCGATAGCTGAAGTTTAATGAAACGGAAACTTCTCGGGAACTTAACTACGACTTTTACAATCGTTAACTCCACGGGAAATTGTGAGCGTAAAGATGAAAATTTCCATACTTCGTTTGTATTACAGTTTAGAAACTGTATATTTTATCATTAAATTTTACTACCATACGAAACTGTATGTTTCGCCGTATTTCACGGTATTAGAGAGTCTTAAAGCCTCAACGTTTACAACTTTATCCACAAATTCGTCCAGATCAGAAATTGATATGGAGGCACTAAAGCTTCAGAACAGTTAGTAGACACAAGGAAATGGATACTTTCCTGGGAGCAATACTTGATCATCATTATCCGCCACATCTCTTCTCTAGAGTATCCAAAAACATTTCACAGTCCTATTCTCACACGTTTCAAACTGACCGCAGTTCCATTACTCTCCACTTAATAAACAAGATAACTCTACAACTATAAAATGCAATTTATACCACAACCCGATTACAATAAAATTACGTTACCCGCTTAAATTGAAGTCTCGTACGTGTCAATACATTCTCAAGCTGGAAGTCATCAATATTTTTCCTTATTTCAAACGTACGATTGTACCATCACAACTGCGATACCATAGAATTACTCGAGAATTCCTTCTAACCGGTAAAAAAAAACGCGTGGTTACCGAAACGGAGCAGTTCGTCGTCGGCAACAGATTCTCCGGAAGAGCGACCACCGCGCATATGGCTTGTTGGATCCGCGTTCTCGTTCGAGAGCGCTTTAAGACGTATGCATCCGCCCCAGCTCGCGGTGCAACCGATGCGTCGCGGGACGCATGGGTGCACGCCGGTTCGCGCACGCAAACGCGATAAACAGGGTTTAAAAAAAGAAAAAAAAGAGAGTGAAGAAGGAAGCCGAGGGTCGCCGGGTTTCTTTGATCAGCGGTGCATCGAGCGCGGCACCGCAGAATTCGGTATTTCGATGCGTCCAAGTATCAAACCTCTTACCCCTTGCTCGCATGTGCGCATGTTTTCCGTCCTACTCGTCCAGGGAACGCCGCCCTCGGTTTTCGAGGGCGAAGCTGGCATCTCCGGTGACAGTGGAACTCGCGTGAAATAATTAACAGCCCTCGTGACGGTATGTTCCCCTTTTTCCTCGACAATCCCCGAGCCGCATTCAAAATTTCAGCTGCGCGGCGACGCCACTTGAAACATTTTCCCGCAACGATTCCGCGCGATCTTGCGGTCGCCTGCGCTGCCGCGAAACGTTCCACGATCGATCGCCGGGGAATTTTTTGACGAATCGATGTTTGACGATTTTGCGACTGAGAATTTTAGGAAGCTGCATTGCGGGATTTAAGGTTCGGCAAGGAACGGGGCGTGGAAGGGAAGAGAAGAGATTGTACATGAATGTGGAAACGGAAACGTAATGGTTCGGGAAATGAAGAATTACTTGGTTGATCCGGTTCTCGAGAGATATTTGTAAAGTTTTTGAGTATTGAAGTGTCTGGAGTGCGAAGGGGAAACGGTAAATCATGATTAGACGCGTCAGTAGATTCTTTGAATTCAATTTTCTTAGGAATTTGAGAACAAGCTGTGAAATTTTGAAATTGTTTAGCTTCGAATAATATAGGGATTAGTTTCTTTTAGTATTTACTTAAAATATTTACATAGACTTGCGGTTTTGTAATTAAAAATAATATTCATACCTTTCGTTGGCATGTTACTTGAATAATCTCGAACTTTGTGGGATAAATAAATCAGTCAAAAACGAAAATGACAGAAAGAAGTTAAGGGAAGCAAGTAAATGCGCGTGAATAATTTTCGCGGCCACTGCATTCGCACACACGCTGCGCCAATCGATTTTGCCATTCATAGCTGCGCGACTGAAATAACTCGGAGCTGGACAATAGCTGGCATTTAGTTTCGATGCAAGTGACATTCTGCTTAGAAAGTCAATCGTCGCGTCTCCTTTTATTTTCGCTGCCTGCTCAGCGAAGTGCGGGCACGAAGTCCTTGGAAGTTCTCGTCACGTAACGGTGCACCATCGGCGGATAATTAACAATTCTGGTTATGAATAAAAATATACACGTTACTCAGTATACTGAGAGTTGGGTCAACGATCTTACTTCTAATAGAACTTGTTGTTACAATTACGGTGTAGGTGCTTGTTTGCCTTGGAAGAACTTCGGAATGAAGTTTCAGTCATCGCTCCGAGAATAACAGCACATGAGCGTGAGGGTAATGTAAAATAGTTTCACTGGATCAATGTAAATGAGTGAATCCTCGTAGCGTTGCATGAATATCTTGGGAAAACACGTCTTCGTTTGTCTTGATACGATAAAAGAATTCATTAAATCGTGTCTTAGGAGAAACGTATTTTCCATACCCTTGTCTTCGAATAATTTCATACAATTTCGACAATTATTTTAACCAGAAAGAAATACCTTAAGCCACATATATAGCGACACATTTAAGAAATCTTCAAAACATAGAAGATAGTTTAAGTTTGAATAGGAGAACTGAGAATGAAATAGAAATAGTGCTATTTGTAGTTTTTTTCGATAGGATATTTCATGATATTTCCTATAAAGTTTAGAATTGAAATTTGAGTAGACAGGACGTAATTGATAATATTAGTGTTTAAAGCTTGTTCGAGAGATTTTATTATTTTCTCAGTGTAAATAATAGAATACCAGATTCGAAGCATTAGCCGAGACGTGGGTTGACATTTTCCGGGGAAGTATTAGCTGTTTAACTACTTAGGTTGATGGTAATCCCTATTCTAGTTAACGCAAGTTCCCCCAAGGTTTCTCCTGACAGAAGGGGCGTCGAAGTTCCTGCATCCCATTAAAATTGGAATATCCTGATATCCTAAATCCCCTGTCGCTTTGTAATTTGTGTCAGTATCGCGGCGTATCGAGCCCGCAACTTCCCTCACCTCGTTTCCAAAGGCACACTTTAAGCAGTTGAACGGATTACGCGGGGAGTAGGAATTAAACACGAAGATTCTGTTTATATTAGGTGCACCGCCGCGCAAACTTTATACAAAGGAGTTTTCAAGCAGCTTACCGCAACATCGCCGTATCTCTAGTTCATGGAAAATATTAGACTCCTATTCTTCCATGGTGTTCGTTCATCTTTAATCGTATCATATGCGCATTTGCAGTAATATAAATTAATTGTTCCGTATAACATAGAAACCCATAATATCTGCGAATTATAATATAAATTCACTGATATTTAATAATAATACTGGAAATACAGATTTGTCATATTTTGTCTTTATAATAACTTAGGGTTGAAAATCAGGCATTCTAATATTCTAATATTCTAATATTTTAGTATTATAATATTCTAGTATTATAATATTCTAGTATTATAATATTCTAGTATTCTACTATTCTAGTATCCCAACATTCTAACATTATAATATTCTAATATTCTGATATTCTAATATTTTAGTATTATAATATTCTAGTATTATAATATTCTAGTATTCTAGTACTCTAGTATTCTAGTATTCTAGTATTCTAGTATCTCAACATTCTAACATTATAATATTCTAATATCCTAATATTCCAATAATAACATTCCAATATTCCACGAAATAGTATTTTCTATTTCCCATAAAGTGTGACCAATAAAACGATCAACCATCGCGCGGAAAACTTTTGCTTAGCGCAAAAAGGGAAATCTCGTTAAACTTCAACGAAGCGGCCAACACGGCGAATGGCGGATAATCGTGTTACAAAATCAAGAAAATCCAATCACGGGTTTCAAGTTCCTCGCGCAAGAAATCGCAAGTTATCCCTGTGCGCGTCCGGCTTCGCCCGTGGCGACGAAATTGACCCGGCATCGAAGGCACGCCGCGCGCACAACGGGTCAAATCAAGCGGCGAATCATCGATGTCGGCCGACGAGCACCACGGAAACTCCGTTTCCCCGGGATTCCGGCCACGGGGAGTGTTTACACGCCGCTTATCCGAAACTGCCGGAAGTCAGGCTCTAGCAGTTGGTACACATGGTTTGCCTTCCGGCGCGTATCTTACGGTGACTGGACACTTTCCCTTCGTTAGACAGTCGGTGCGCTGCCGCTTCTAGGGAACTTCGCGGAAAGTTCATAGTTTGCAGCTGGCTCGGCCGGTGGAAAACATCGCAGAACACCGAGCAGCTTCTAACTTCCGCGATTTTACGAGCTCGAAGCAGTTTACGTTATGACATACCGGATCAGCCGGCGAATTCGATGTTCTTTATCGCGGATTTCGTTGGTGTTCCATATCATTCACCGTGAAATCGGCTAATACCTCCATATGACGAAATAATATTTACAGTGAAAATGTTACAACCCGATTCTTCGTTTCTGTCATTCTCTATTGGAATATATTTGATACTGTGCAAACGTATTACTTCATTCGTGGTGGACTAGAAAACGCGAAGTGTTCATTCTTTTCTAGCATACAATTATTCAGAATTATCTCTTCAAGCTTATCACATTTCATTACAACTAGCATTTGTATTGTCTGATTCTGACATGTTCGCGGAGAGTGAACATTTTATTGAGCCGCAAAAATAAAGAATTTATTTTTAATTTGAATGTTATATTCATGTTACTTTATATTACAATGAGAACGAATGCTTTAGCATTCACGTCCTCCTTGTTTAAACATAGAAAGCAAGTTAAAAACACTGCTCCAAAAAGAATGACGCTTTCAAAACTAGGAAAACTCAAGTATCAATCTACGCGAAGTAAACAACATCCGTTCCACCGGGAAAAATCGAAAAATTATTTGCCGTGGCCGTTCGAATGCGAAGGCGGCGCGCGTGGTAACGAGGGCAAAAATAAAGGCACCGTCTTGACGAGGGTACCCGAGTTAATTATGAAAAATGCGATATTGTCGTAAGGGTGCATTTCTGCCGGTGCAGGATACAGTGCAATTACTGCGGCTGGGCTGCGCTCATTTATAAGAACGCGGCTGCCGGCCGGTCGCGGGTTCTTTGACGGTTTATCATTCATGAACGGCGCTGAATGCGTGCCGGCGCGGTTGAAAGAAATACCGTTCCCGCATATTAAATAGTATACACCGGGCGCAAACAGTCGCGCGCGAGCCTCGTAACGAGCATCGAGGAGCCAGCTTAATTTTCGCGTTGGAATAAGTACGCGTCCACACTTGGCGGTACGGTTCAGTCGTATCGAAATTGATTGATCGTCGATTTGCTTTTCACCGGACTTCATTTGGCCGGCAAATGATTCATTTCTCGGCTAAATGAACAGAAATGAAATACATACATGTACAATATGTCCCACTTAATCCCTTACCGAATAGCTCGTGATATTCATATTCGATCCAAAATTTGTATCGCGAGTGAGTTTCCTCAAAATGCGGTAAGGTGTTTAGTGTGTTACTGTAATTATTTTTGTACTTATTAGAAAAATGAAAAAATTATTCAATTGGAAGCTACACAGTATCAGGCGACACGTACTGTAGAAGTTCTACGTTAGCCAAGCCGGCCATTTGTTTAGCAGTGAAGGGCGAGGGGACTTCTACTCAGAACGCTCGGATTTCATGGTCATTATTGGCGCACGCCAAGGTCCGAGCGTTGTGAGTGGAGGAGTCCTCTTGCCCCACTTCACTTTTGAACCTAAAGTCGGTTTGACTAACGTGAGACCTTCACAGTAGGTATACGTTACTGTGGTAATTGATTTTATTGGTGTCTCTCGGTACCATATAATCTTCATTTGAAGCATTCTTTTGTATTTCTGTATAGAAATGATGAAAAGAGTACTCTTAAGTGTGACGTACTGTACATTGATGGAATTTGATTGTTTTTGATCATTGACTATCACCTGACTGTATCATTGACCGCTGGTGTGAATCGAGCCTAACGCGTGTTCCGTCGTGTTTCTGGGTCGCGACCGTCAGCTTTCTACGCGGTCGTTCGAAACACCGTCTTCCGGGACTTTCATTTTCCCGGCGCGACGCGACGCGGGTCGAGAGGATCAGCTCCGCGACCCGACCTTGCGAGCCTCCGGGCTCCTCCACGCCAGGGATCCGCATTCCTTGCTCCGCTTTCACAATTTCTTTTACGGTCCATCGCGCGAGTTTCGAACCGGGCCGATGACGTCAACTCACCTCGGTTCGACACCGTCGTTCTCCTTTTTCGCTCGCGGCTTTCGTTATTTTTCTGGGGCAACGCGGCCGGTTCCAGTGTTCCCCGTAATTCGTACCTACCTTGGACTGAAAAAAATGATAGAATTTCAGATGAACGAAATTGTGTTTGTCTTCTATTGTCTCCGGGAAGAACATGATTATTCAGTTTCCTTCTCCAACTGTCTTTGTTCGAGGAAATTGTCGTTTGATAATTCGTTCAGCGTCGAATAGAATTCAGTTAATTCCAATAGGAATAAGATTGTATTCAAACATTCGAACTTCGTTTGAATATTTCAACCCGCTTTAAATATTCAAATTCAAAGTTAACACATAGCACGCTACGGACACCCAGTCGAATTGAACTACTATACAACATTCGATTAAGCGATGATTATTCAAAAACACTTCTGTACTATCAGTAATGCAACCAATCAACCGATTCAACTAATTCCATGCTACGCGTTTCCCATCGAAATCGTTCATGCATCGTCAACGATCTATCAAGCACCATTTCTCAGCGGTCACACTCCCCTACAGAAGAAGTCCAATAATCATATTCGCGAGATAACGAAAAAACGCAAGAGAAGAAAACAGGAGAAATCAGTCCCAAACCGATCTACAATGCGGTCGCTCGTGGAAAGGAGTCACGGAGATTCGAGCGGTTAGCGCGTCTATTGGCCATCTTCATCCGTATTCCGGCGCCGAATTCGCGTAGCCCTGGCAGGATCTATTGCCGGGTCTCACTGACACATCGGTGCACCGCATCTTCGTGGTCGGCGAGCCGTGCGCCGTGTCGGTGTACGTGCGCCTCTGCATATTATATTATCGGGCGGCCGGGCTGCTTTCTCGATGCCCGGACCCGAAGCGCCCGGCTGAACGCTACCACACGCGGACGCACACGTTGGAAAAGACACGAACACCGTGGAAAGACGAATATTCTTGCGAGAGGGCCACGGGCACGGTACCTGGGAGCGCGGCTCCATAAATTTCGCGCCTAAGCTCCAACGAATGCACCAGCGACTCGTGCGAACACGATGCAGTTGCACCGGGAGAGAGAAATGGTCGGCTGCCGATAAAGAGAAGAAAAAAGACAGGGACCGTGGGCTGGGTGAGGTGGTTGGACGAAAAAAGTTGCCGCAGATTAATCTGGATTAGCCGCAGATAAACTGGTCATAATTCCTGCGCGGCGCCGCCTTTTTGCCGGCTGAGGAGATATTAACGTCTACCGTTCCTATATCAACGTGAAAATATGCCTGGCCCGTCGGCCTGACGGATCGCGGCCCGCTCCACGGCAATATTGCACTCACGTTGATTCCCTGCCTTGAGAGACTACTTCCTGAAACGTCCCTGTTCCGTGCTCGACAGCTCGCTGGCTACTGTGCTCAGAAGGTTACCGTTACTCCACGCGGAATATAACGGGTGAGTCCTAACACGTTCCTGGATGTAAATGCATTAATTTTCATTGTGATGCAAAATGACTATAAGATTGAAATTTATAACGGATTGTTATGTATTTCATTCTGTATAGCCTTAATTTCTTGACATTGTTACGCACTTTCACCATTGGAGTGCTATATTTTGTCTATTTTTGTAGCTCATTGAAATGTTTACTGTCCGAACGGAATGTTTTGTCAGTGCATTTGGAAGGAAAGCATTTCTTTATAGAGTATGATTTGCTTCTCGGAGTAAACTAATAAAGCTCTAATCAATTTCACAAATTTATCAAAATTTGACTGACAGTTTTTATTCAACATAATGTGTTATTTATTCCGTCGTAGCTAATTGATTAATTATTAACTATTAGTAATTGTTTAGCATTACAACGTTTATGCGTTATAATGCTGCTTAGTTACTTACATTATTAAACAGTTTACATTATTAAACACCGGTGACCGCCATGATAGTCTACGTATTAAATTGTAGCGAAGCGAAAGGTAACTTTTTCCGCATAAGCGAGTGGGATGTACATTGTAATGCGCGCGACGGCCTCTTCTCGAGAAAGTGGAATTTGAAAGTTTGGCACGGATAGGATCGAGTTCGGTTTAAATAGAAATGGCGGGTGACGTACAGACGCTTTGACGATGTTATCGATGGATCGAATGTTTGACGAAGAATTGAATTTGATTTTCTTGAGGAGCCTTACTATCTTTTTCTCGACGATAGTGACTTTTATTTCTCAATTTCATTAGCGGGGTGCTAATAATGCTACTGTGCTTCGAAAGAAACATTGACAATAATTGCGTTAGTTAATTCGCATTTGAAATCTTTGTTATAAAACAAGATGATCGTTCCTTAAATTCGCTTAATTCAATTCGTTCGATGAAATTCTATCGAAAAATATAGATGTACAAATCGGTGGCACTCAGCAATATGAAATACGATTTTCCCTGCAACAGATACAGCGCAAAAATTGCCGTTTTAAATAACCGTTATCAAACGGCGGCACGATGAAAATAATGAAAACCGATTGATCCACTTCCATTTCGGATCGACAATTGATTAGTTAATTTCCTTGCGCAGAGATGAAAAATCCCATCAAAAACGACTGTGCGATACAATCGCAGTCAAATTTTTCCAGGCCAGCGAGATTTCCGGTTTTTCGTGGGAATTATCGTATGTTATTTGGAAAGAGCGACGAACGAGAAAGCTTCGAATCCGTCGAAACGTTTTCAAATATCCGTCGTCGGCGTTGCGCTTGTTCGCTTCGTTTCTTTTTTTTTTAATATCTATATGCTCTCATATATACAATATACATATATATATGATATACATTTTTTTTATATTGATTTCATACGAGTTTGAGTACGTAGCATGCGTCCGACCATAAATTATATGTCTATCTATCGAGCCGTGACAGAGATTTATCACAGTTATCCCGGAGCGAAATTTACTCGATGTAACAACAATCCATCAGGGTTGGGAATAATTAATTAAAGCAAGAAACCTGTGTATTGTCCTGCCAGTCATGTCTCTGGCGAATAATGCGATTATCGCTTAATGGTTACTATATGTACTCGGGGAAGTTTATAAATATTTATCGACTATGATGGTGGACGTTGCCCGAGCTTGTTGCGGAACAACCGAATTTAACATGTAATTAACCATTCATGATCACGGATCTCAATGGTGCGAGCTATATCCGTCGTACCCTCCGCCATCGTTGAAATAACATTTATCGACGACCGTGCCTATCTTGGATCTGAATTGAGTGTTACAAGAAAATGTATTATGCGCAAGTTTTACGGGCTTTCAGCAAACTAACTGCAATTACAGCTAACGCTGATTACACGAGTTCATATTACAAACAATTTGAAGATCCTTTAATAATATTTCGCTGTTATATATTATTTCCTTCAGGAATCAGTATCATTACAATCGTTATTTAAAATTAAACAGCACAATTTCATTATGGTAACAGAACAATATTCCTAACTAAACATTCAGTCAACGATTCATTGCGTCTAAAATAAAATTTCACTCGCTAGATCATTAAAATCGATTAAAACATCATCATCACGTCAAAGAAAACAAAATTCTTTTCTGTTCAAGTTCTAAATGTATTAAAGTCAAGCTTATAATTCAATTACGATTTTGCAATTACGGATGCAGGGTACAAGATAAACCGGTTCATTTATTTAATTTAAACGAGATACAAAGCCTACTTGCTGTTTAATTTATTTCGAAACATCAACACGGAATCCGGGAGGAATCTTACATGATTGCCGCTGGTGTCCGTAATACGGTGATTAAGGGCCAGGAATTCCTACGTCGCATCAAAGTTTCATCGTGCAAGAAACAGGATCACAGGAGGGTCTCGGGGATTCATGGCTTGGCTGGATCTTTCTGGTTCATGCCGAAGAAATGAATAAACCCCCATCAGTGACCGACAATCGTTGGAGGCTAAAACCTGGGCTTAAGCCTGCGGGATAAGCACATCGACTGGTGGTGATGGGTATAATATCCTTTCGTATATCCTTTCGCCGTGCCGGATCGGCTAGGCGAACCGGAAGGAAACCGGGGGAAGAAGAAGGGTAAAGGATTTCGCTGGGTAGACACGTCGGATCACGCCGTGAGACGGGTTAAATTGACGGGATAACGGCCGATCGTGTCTGAAAGCTTAAAGTCTGCCGCGAAAGTGATTACCGAGTTGCTGTTCGGTATATCTATACCTATATCTATGTACACCTGTGTATAGATACACCTATCGTATACAGGGTGAGACATTTAACCCTTTCCGGTACGATTTACTCATGAAATATTGTGTACGATAGAAGCATTTTCTTTTTTTTTTTAAGAAAACGTGTTCCATTTTATAATTCATAAATTTTGTTAATTAAAAGAATATTAATTGAAAGTAATCTGGCAAGGTACTATTAACTATTATGCCAATTTATTCTTAATTAGGAACTAGAACAATTTTGTACGTGCGAAGACATGTTACCTGTAACTTTAGTCTTATGACAAGGGTAGCTCGTTACTCTACAGTTTGGCATGAAAAACAAGCGGTTAACGCGTTGACCGTCATGGCGGTCGTTTATGATCAATGACTCCGAACTGCTTAGAAACGATTATAATATGTAAGACGACTGATGTTCAATGAAAGTGTGTAGCAACTTAGGTAAGTTGATGATAGTGTAACGCGAGGATGGCGATGCAAAGTAATTAATAATCGTTCTAATTTAATAATTTTGAAACTGTTTACTATTTAAAAAGAGTGTTTTGAACATTTTTCAAATTTGTTCGGAGAGATTGCTGAGAACTGATACCTTCTGCATTGATGCAGTCTTCGCATCAATGTTTCATTTCTGCAATGGTGTCTTGGAATTGAGAAGTGTCTATGTTTCGGAAAGGAAGCGTTTTAGATTTACGATTATTTGATCTTTTCTTCCTTTATTGAACAGTAGAGCACTATAGCAAAGTTTCACCATATATTTTCTTGACGCCCTGTATATATACCGTTTCCCCTCTCCTAGGAGCGAAGGTTCGTCATTAATAACCCGATCGAAGTTTGTAGCGAGGGGTAAAAGGTCGCGTTAACGAAGGTCCGCAACCCTTAACGAGTTGTCTACCGCGTCGAATTAGCGGGTAGATTTTGGCCACGGTTCCGACTGCGGACTCAAACTTGGAGCTGTCGATGCACGTTGTCTTCTTAATTGTCCTTCCGGCGTTCGTGCTTGGGAAAAAGTTTCCCTCCTTCGACTGGTGTGAGCGGAATGTTAGCTTCGATGGTCTGGGTGTGGGTTGCACGTGTTTCCTTTGTTTTTTAAACCGTTTAACGCGTTGAGTGTTACAGTGAAATTTCTTGAGAATCGCTTGGGTACAATTACAAAATGTAAGACGATTAATGTCGAATAACATTTATTTAATAATGTAATCAGACAATAATGTAACGTAAGAATTGTGACACTGTATAATTAACAACTGTTTCATAAAGCACACTGAAGATTCTCGTGGCAGTTAACGTATTAAAATTGCTTCGAGTGTACTTATCGGTTGTAATTGAGTGTATAAATTTAAATATATGTTTTGTCTAGTACCTTCTTCCTTTTTAGAAAGACTTCATTGTGCGTACATTGAGCCAGTTAACTATCGATTTAGTTTCTTGTAATTTTGAATGAATCTGTAAATATTTATCGAATTAATGAAGATCTGTCGACAGGAGCGTCGAATATTTCAATGCAGGTACGATCGAATGAATTCATGACATAATATTTTTAATGGAACGAGGTAATTTCGCAAGAGGAAATTGTGAGTCGTAATACCAATCGCTCGGCCCTTTAATCTATTAATTCGTCCGGTTATAAATTGTTGAACGGGATTGGTGTACACCGACGGACATCGTATAGTTTATTCGAATTAGGCTATGCAATTAGGAAAGTATCAATATTAATTTATTATAATTAATTTGAATGGACAGCGCTCTAGCTTGATTAGTTTGCCGTGTGTCGTTGTTTGATGTACACTCCCGCTTAATTAAATTAGCCAATCGATACTTCATGATTGCACGATTGAGATGCACGTCCGACATCGCTTCTACCCATGATTCTTAACGCCTGTATCAAGTAAGACGCTTCAGCTCCTACGTGGTAAGTTAGTAGATTATTAAGCGCCGCCTCGGCGACTGATCCATGTTCGATTGAATTCTCGTGGCTGATAATAATTGAGTTAGTAATCTCTGTTTCGCGTCAATCAGTTTCGCTTGTTGTGTTGAATTATGTTCTATTAATCATTGCTTCATTAACCTAACTATTTTTAATTTATAACGGTTATATATTTTTCTGTGAAATTATTTTTATTTCTGTGAAATTATTGTTTTCATTGCCGTGTTTAATAAAGTAGAAGTAAGAGTGTAGAATATGGAAACATTTTTAAGAGTCTGCGCAGGTTAAGTTGCGCTAGGGGTTGCGAACCGTGTGGACTTTGCAATAATTAACAAGCCTGCAGCAGGTAATTAGTGTTTCTAGGTACAAAGTGTTTACATGTAATATTTGCTTGGTGTAGTTTGTTGCAAGTTGCAGAGCGCTGTTTGCATTGACATAGTTATATGTATACGGAAAGTTGAAGCTCAAAGTAAATATTATCAGGAACAAATTCAAATTTATTGTTCGAATTCTTGAAAATTCTACCAGATTATAATTGGCGTTTTATTTATGAACCTGAAATAGATATTTCGCTACTGTTTATTATATTGAGAACATTCATACATCTATGGGTGTACGTTGTACATCCGTAAGTTAACGGATGCTGCCAGCGGAACTGAAACGTTCGGATCGATAGTAATCGGAATCTCGAAAATTCCTATTTATGCCCGAATTTAGGTGTGTTCGACTAGAATGCCCCACAACGTGTCTAATATTCCCAACAATAGCTATAGAAGTCGACCGCGTTAATTACATTCCTCGCATTGCTCGGTTTCTCACCACCGCGCAGACAGATCGTGCCGGTGAATAGAAAAATTCTTGCTGTTCGAATCTCAGATGAGAAATATCTTCGAATCTTCGTTCGAAATTCGTTGACCCTTGATTCTTGTGCCTTCTTATTTCCTCGGGATACTCCAAATTTCATTATCTTGAAACTATACACTATTCTGAATATCATGGATACACGGGAAGAGACGGGAGAGGCCTAATTACTGGAGTATCGAATTCACCATGAGTATTCCTTCCAGAGGATCAAAGTTTCAAGCATAATGAGGTAGTAGCCCGTTACCATCCATGATCCATTATCTCAATCGCCAATGCGCTGCATAATATTATACGCACCCCGCGTACAACTTTAACAGGCATCTCCTCCACACGTTCAAGTAGAATATTATTAATTTCACGATCGCTAGAACCAACGAGTTTCAAAATTCGGAACGGACCCTACGTTACGAAACTTTTCTTCAAGCTCTCGACGGAAAAAGCAATTTCGATCGAATTATTCCTAAATTAACCCTTTGCACTCGAAACTTCTCCACTAGAAACATAGAACATTTCCCGACGAGACATAAACGACATTCTCTAAAATTAACTAATGAGAGTATATAACATAAATTCCGAAACTAAGCTGTTTTATTCCAAAATTTCACATATCATTTTACACGACACTTAATATTATATACAAGAGTTTACAATTTTGCTATAGCAAATTAAGTCGAGCATAAATAGTTCAACAATTTTTCAAGAATTGGAGCTTTTACATTTATGACTATCCCTCCAAATCCTCGAGGAGAAGACTAATTTTAACCAAATTATTCTCCAAAGAGAATCCCGCTGACGTCTTTCTAAAATTGTCCTTTTCCGACTGTTCCGTACAACAAAAGGGAAATACCCAAGACGAAATGAAATTTGCAGCAAGGCTTTCAGTCCATTATTTAGAATACGTATCCGGGGTGCTCTGTGAAGAAGGAGCAACCCGGCATCATCCCCGAGTACAATGGAATTTAGAATTCCGCGGGCGCGGTGCGGACCGCTCGACCACAGACCGGTCTCGTTCCCGGACTAGATGAACGACTTTCAGCGCGTAACCGCAGCCGGCCGCCAGCCAGGAAGCTAAATCCGTGGGCGGTCTCAAAGGAACGGCAACCGATCTTCACCGTCCCAGTAGATGAACTTTACGGCAATTAATCTCTGGACGAGAAAACGCTGCCCTCAAAGAAAATCTGGCGGCGAGAGGGAGCTGCTCTCGGGGCTGACCAATGAATTCCTCCTGGGGTTATCGCCATCGCCATCGTACGTCGAAGAAGTAACGTCGACGAGGCCGTACGAAAGAAGAACGAGATGGCGGTTGATGACGGTTGAGTGCGCCAGGGGGAGGGGTGAAAAGAAAGAGGAAGCGGCGTGGGGGATTAGATGAAAGAGTCAACGAGCCGCAGAAGCTAGCAAATCACTTTATGAACGGGACGATGGGCTTGGATTGTTAACCCTCGGGCTCCACGTCTGCCGGAACATCGACTATCGAATATCTGATGGAACCAAATTGGGAGGAAACCCTATTGGCCGTGACGAAAGTTCGTTTTCCTCGGCGATCAAGACGGCCTCGTGCTTGTCCGACGACATTACCGATGGCAAGGATTTTCGGTTGTACAACGATGATCCGAAGTTTTACGATTCTTTTTTTCTCGAGGCAACAGGATTTTTGTTGTGTAGATTCCTAGCGCTGTGCGAGGTTAATGGAATTGTGCTTTGATTTGAAATGCAGCTGATTTTGATTTTGTTAAGGGACTAAGAGATGATATTTGGTTTGACGTGGTGGTTTTAGTGAGTTCTTGATCTTTCTTCGTTAGTATTACTGAACTTGTATTGTGTTGTTAATAGAAATTATTGTTTTGCGATGATAACTCTGGTAATACTTCATTGTGTACAAGTAATTGAGTTTAGCTTCTCTTCTGCTCTATCTTAACATATTTTTTCATTGCAGGTGTCGGAGTACGAATTTCGAAGTAACATTGAAATAGACATACTATTTTCATGGGAGTTCGTTTGATCGAATTCGAAGTGGAATTTCATTTTACCAACGCGAACGTCAATTTAGGTGGCCGCGAGTCGACGTCGATAACCGTGGTATTTGTAGTCGAACTTCATTTAGGATAAATGAGATTGAATTTCGATCTGACAATTGAAATCATAATTGCGGCGTTTCGATTGAACTTTTTATAATCCAGCGGGAAATTCAATTAGAGGGTCTGAATTCGAAATGAAATTTCCGTCGTTTAGACGATATTCCGAACGTAAATTAGCTGAATTTGATTCTGGAGGTTCGAATATTCAACAACCGTGAAACGTGGAACGGGTTAATAACCAGATTAGCGTGAAGCGCGATTTTATTGTCACTCTAACAAACAAATCAAAGGTCACAAACGGAAGTTCGTTGTCCGCGTTGCAACGTGCACGATCCGGAAAACAGCGAGAATGTGTAACATCGAATTTCACGGTGCGCCAAATTTCCGCATGATCGTCCGCATCGTAAACAGCGGAATGCGTTGCAGCAGAGGAACTTGGCCGCTGCGCGCAGGGCAAAAATCGCTGGCCCGATTCGATTTACGCGCAACAGAAAATTCTAGATCGGTATGGCGTCGGAACGGAATCGCGAAAACACCGGCGGACGCGACGGTGTAACAGCGGGCAACCGAATCAGTTACACGCCGGCGCCGCGAACGAGCGGTAATCTTCGGTAACGCCCGCACGAAATTTCGGCCACCGTTCCAGCGTCGATATAACCGACCGGTCGCGTACAAGAAACACACGTCACGCTCGCCATTACTAGTTTCCGCGGTACGAATCAAATGCCATTCGAGTGTTTTCAAACTTCTCGCTCGTTTCCTGGTAGCGTTTGTCGATTGGCAGTGGAGAACTCGGAAAATCAGTGTTATATTTTTGTTTTAATTTCGTGTAAACTGCCTTTTATCGTTGAAACTTTGAATTAATAAAGTAACTTGACCACTATTTGCGTAATTCAAGTTCTAGATAAGTGGATGGTGGTATGATTATATGATCAATTGAAAGTTTTAGTAATTGGGATGCTTTTTAATTGTTTCTAATAAAAATGTGAGTTATATTGACTTTCCTCGTTCTAAATGCTATGATATTTTAGTATTCTAATTTAAACGAATTTTTTCGAAAGATTTTGTTATTATATGAAATGGTAATATGATTCATATTAAATCCAATTCAGACGTGTGACAATATACAATGCGAATGAATAATACGATTAATGCTTCCTAGTTTAATATTTTCAAATCATTGATCGATGGAGTGAATTTCTATTATATACGTCTATTTAGTGGTCAAAATGATCGCGTATTACGAGTTATTACTGCCTGTATTGTAATAATTATGAACGTTCAATCGTAGCACAGCATCAGCCGATTTTCTATAATAATTCCGAGCTGTCCGATAGTCGAGAGCCGGTAAAATCGATAGCCATCGGGGGTATCGTTCACATAATTCATGCTCTCAACGAATTTCACTTTAAGTAGGAACAGCTTATAATAATCGGGCGTTATTACTGCTGGATACAGCGAAATTAAGTCGCGTATTGTTCCATTAAAGCGATAACAAGTGGCAGTAGAAGGGAAAAATCGTTGCGTTTTTGTAACACGGGGCAGAGTGATGTTTCCGGTTTCCCGAAAACTCGTTTCAATCCACTTTCTTTCTCCCGTTTCTGCGCCGAACGGTGTAAAAAATCGTTGATTGTATTGCAGAAACAGCGTAACAAAATTCGAGAGGGACGGCTGGAATGTTTGACAAATATGGATGCTCGCTGCGTTCCATTTTCAGCGTACAAAATATTTCGTCTCGCTGGAGACAAAAAAAGTGGCTAGTGATTCCGGCATGCCAATCGCGGATTTGGTGCCAGTTTCGTTTACTAAATTTCCGATGGAAAATTTTTGCCTCGACGTGACTCCGTTCCGGTGACATATTTCCTCACGTTAACCACTGTTTCCATGGCGTATTCAAACGGAAGATGCATTCGTGGACTTCACTTCGATGCATATTTAACAACGATTTTCGACACGTTGTTGCAATCTACGATAAAAGAAAAAAGATCGTTTAATATGCAATATTGTATAGCTATAATTTGAAATAGTGACGTAATATTTTTCTAAATTCATTTTTCGGACTTTAATCAAATTTTCACTTTGTACTTATTTATTATTTGTAGCATAAGACTTCGCTAAAATTTGTCGGAAATTATAATCGATTCTTTTGTTTCTTTATTATGGTGTGCTTTCTATACGAACAAAATAGAAACGTAGAATTATTCGACGCTCGATTTTCGAGGGAATTGTATGAAATAAATGAGCCTCGAGTACAGCACTATTTCTCGGGACGCTGTTTTCATCCAATCTTTACTCTCGAGCAAATTGTACTTTCTCTACTCAGCTCTCGTTTTCAAAGAAACCAAGACGCTGCACCTAACGACATTAAATGCCATTAGTATCGAACAAAAGGATTTTCGAGACTTCCGCGAGAGCCAATCCCCTTCTTCTGTTAGGAATGCTGTATTTGTAATGCTTATCAATTTTCACAAAGCTTTTGCTTATTCAGCGCTCAACATTCTTAACACTTTGTTCTGTAGGGAACTCATTAGTAAGCTTCTCAATGGCTGCGTTGTATCAAACAGAAGCTTAACAAGTTTCTACTGCATAATAATCACCGAAAGAAATTATTATATTACATTGAGTCAGAATTATAATTGCCACTGAAATATATTAAATTATCCAACAGGTTTTTTAACATTTTTCAAAGAAGCTTAAAGGTAAATTATATAAATACTTCTGTATATAAATAAAGATAAGTTTCATCATATTAAACATCATTGAATTATAGATTTATTTCGCATTTCGTTCAACCTTTCGTCATTTCCCAGTACGTTTATTTGAAATGATTTAATAGAGAACCAGCGTCGAATAGAAAGAACAGTCACTAGTTTTTTCCCCACAAAGCTAAACTCGAAACGGTTAAACGAAACGACTATGAAGTGCGAGCTGTCGTTTAAATTGAAAATTTATTTTGTTTTTCATAGCTATTAAGACTAACTGGCAATCACGATGAAACGGGGCTCGTCCGGTGGCAAAGACAATTTCTTCCACACTTCCTGCACACCTACAAAACCGTTTTTTGCTGTTTGCCTCCAATTAACTCGAATCGTTTTTCACGGTAATTCAATTATCCCCGTCATCGACTGAAAGCTTGTGATTCGCGCGAGCATTTTCCAAATCCCAGCCATACATCGTATGTTACAAATTTTTCGGAAAGCATTCCCACGTGAAACTAGTGCCGATACGACGTACACAATGTTTTAGCTTATATTTTGATATTCAACAGTAACAGTAGAGATGAGAGTTATGATATAAATTATAATAAATACGAATGTATAGAATATAAAATAAAGAAACGTTGATAAGAATTTGTGAGCACTGTTTCTTGAGTTTCAATTTATTCAAATTCATAAGATAAGAAATTAGTTTCCACTTAATCTTTGTTTCCCATAATTGATTTGAAAAATTTTTATTTTGCACAAAGTGGAAACTTTCAACCCATTTCAGTCATTCGGTTTTAGTATCACTTTCTGTCGTACACGTTTGAAAATGGAAAAAGTATTCTGTGACACCAGCTTCTTTGATTACCACAGTAAATAATAAATTACTATTATTGCTATTATTGTATATCCATTTATACTAAAACAGTAGCATTAATAAGAAAATCATGTTGAACGCCGCACGATTTCATAAAGCGGAATACACAAAGCGGAAGAAATATAATATATTGTTTGATTGAATTGCATTATTATTATTGCATGTTCATCTAGCTGAATGTCACCGCATAACATTATTTATGATATAGAAATGTTTTCAAATAATCGTCGTTTCATTAACACGTTCGCTACCAGCGTCACATATTTGTGACGGCCGTAATCCTATATTTTACATAATAAAAATGAAATTAATCCTGTAGATATTGTTATTAGAAATTATAAACTACGACATTATATTTATGAACTCAATGACTCGTTTCAGTTTTTCTAATGTTTTGTTTAGAAAATTTATTGGATTGAAGAAAATATTATAATTGAAGAGACCGTCACCGAAAAAGCGTTGGTAGCGAACGTGTTAAGTGGATGATAGTGATTCGATCTGATTGGGGGTCACCGGTGACCCCCACGGCATTCAACGTGTTAAGCAGCCTGTTTGTTTTAGAATTTTTCTGTGAATGTTCCAACATGTACGTACACCCTTCTACTAGACACCCATTCAATTAACATGGAACGATTCGCTAGCGGTTATCGCGGGTCAGCGTTATCTCGCCGCGGCGATCGAGAGATCGCTTCTGCTCGCAGGGCGTCGTTTGCGATATTTATCGACGATTACCGGGAATCGTACCGAATAAATGCGGTAGCCCAGCGCCGTTCTCATACAGTGTTGTTTAATTAAACCCGAAGTATTTAATTAAGCGGCAATGAGCGCGCGGTTTGTAACGCGCGACGGCCGCGCAACGGAAGCGACCGACGATTAAGGGAAATTGCCCGTGCACCGTGACTAACTGCAAGGCGACGATGGTGTGTCCGCGGGAACGGGGAAAATCGAAGCTGTCGGCTGGGATTAGTCCGGGGAAAAGGCGATTGCGCTTCGAGGGAAGAAATTTCGAGTTGCGATTCGGAATCACGGTTTGGAATGGAATAGTTTGTTGGCTCATTTCTAGTGAAACTTGAAATTACACTGGTTAGGACAATAGCACATGGTACTGTCTTTCGGTTTTAAAGAGATCTTTGATCTTTTATAATTTTATTGTTTAATTACTTATAATATATATCGTAAGAAACCGGGTGGTAAGTAACATGTCAGACATCACTCTGTTGAATAAATTTCGAACGTCACCTTCTAGCACTATTGGTAATTTCTCGCGAAAAGAATATTCTATATATAATAAATTATATAGTACACTATTCCCATTGAAATTTAGAACATTTTTCGGTGAAAAACAAATTTTTTCAACTGCAGCATAGACAATGACTTTTTGCGAGAAGTCTTCGATTGTCTCGAGTTCGCCGGAACGACTGCCTCAGGAACAGAAATTGCGAAACATCCCGTACATTCTGAATGACTAATCGAATTGCGGACACCGTCGGTAATTACGTATTCGGGTATCAGTGGGATCGTCCTCCCCCTCGATCTCTCGATTCCACTCGCAATTAGGAGAACAGCGTCCGAACGATGGGTCTGGCCTTGTTCTAACATCCTACGTGATGAACGCAACCGTTGTACCGGCGCGTAGTTCCAACGCATTTCCCAACCGATCAGCCTCGTACGCCTCGTTACCAGCGAGAAAAAGATTAGAATCGCCGAGAAATGATGCTACGATCCACGGTAACCGATCCTATCAGTTGTTGTCTTATCAGACGACATAAAATGTATTACTAAACGTAATATGTCTTCTCTGTGAAATACTCACAAAAACATAACAAAGAAATCTAGTTAGGAAACTGTTAATTCTGTTGCGTTTTTCGAGTTTGTTTTTCAATTCAATAAGTCTAAATATCCTTTCAATAGAAACATCGTACCTGTTTGCAGAGAATAAGTATTATCTATAGGTCTATCTACCATATTTTGTACTAAGTTTAGTATAATTATAGACTTGTCACACATATCTTTTGAGATAAAGAAAGTCGTATAGAGTTTAATAAGAAGATAAGAAAATGATATATAATTTTCGAGATATTAGTAATTGAGATGAATGTGTCGCTCTTTTAATTTCCTTCAATGTTTCACCACTAATTGTAAGTTCCCACAAAGTGCTGCGCGTGGCCCAAGAACTGTGCTATCAAGAGTAACTATGGCCCTAGGCTCCTCCCGTCTATAACGACCCCTTTCTGGGGTCGGGAATGTTCACCCAGACTTCTGCTCGAGTATGAAGCGGCTGGAAGGGCGCATTCCAGGATTATTCCCCGCCTCAAGCTCGATCCTAGACCTTCATCCTGAGGGAACTGCGAAGGGAACCCTACGCATGGGTTCAGACATTTTTTTCTCACTTCGTCTGGTAGCTTGAAACTGTATTCTGTTTTGTTTGGTCGAAAAAATCCAATTCCTGATTCATGTTGTCTTAAAGTTTGTAATTCTAAAACTGCACTTCCAAACACTTTTATAATCCAAGCATCTTCTAATATTTGTTTTCAATAACTTATCATTTCAGGTAATTATCTATTCTGAATTTAATAATATTATAGTCGAGTATATGGCTACGTAATTTTCTTTATTATCAAATTAAATGCTCACAGTCATGTAGAGTACAAAGACCTGAAACATCCCTTTCAACATCATACACTTCATTTCATTCTCAAAGGTAATTTATTCTTTTATAACAAGAATCAAACGGTAACACCTATTATATAAAACTTTGCCTTCACGATAAAGATATCTACGTCACTCGTCGATGGTTGTAGAACTACTTCTCCGATCTCCCCGGATCATTCAGTAACGATTCGCAAACAGTTTCCCATAAAGAGCCCGTTTTGTTCTGCGCGGAATCAAATGAAATCTTCAATGAAGCACAAGTTCCACAGAGAAGATTCTTCTGTCGACTTGTTCGGGCTCAGCTCTCAATGGGTCTCCTTTGAGTAGCGCGCTGAAAATGAAACTCGCGATTGCACATTCTACGTTCCCTTTCTTCAGGATCCTACGCCGGCTGCCTGCGAAACACCGTCGGTATTTGAGGAATTACGCGACTCGCGAAAAAAAAGGAGGAATTCAATGCTCCCGAGAATCCCGAGTGAAAACTCTCTATCTCTCTCCCTCGCTCCCGCTTTGGTTCCATTAAACGCTCCCGTCTTCCCTTGTCTCCTCCGCTCGATTGATCTCGGCGTAGCTCGTCCCCGGCTCCCGCGTGCGCAATCTCTGCCGGTTTTTTCTCTCACACTTTTGATCACCAACTCTTTATGAGGCTATATCCGCGCGTTAGTCCCGGATAATGGACTACGTTCGATTCACGGAACTCGGCCGACGAAAAATGTTGGACCTCTGCGAGACAACGCGCGAGCTGAACGTTTTTAAATCGCTCGAGGTGGTCTCGATTCACGGGAAGAAAGAATTACAGGTTGTTTGAAACAAACTAGAAGACTTTACTTTTTGATTCGTATCTTAGGAAAAGTGGTATTTAATGTTTCCAACGAACCAGTAGCGATTGTTGCAGAAACAAGCATAAATATTACTCAATTCTTGTGAATCGGAATTAAACTTATCCTTCTTTTTTCAACTACTATAGTTTAACACAAACATGGATAAAGAATATGCCTAGAATTTTTTCTTTTTTCACTAAGTTATTAACGACAACGTAGGTAACCATAGTTGAGAAATAAACTATAGGGCAAGGGATTAATCGATGAAAGTCTGCGCAGAAACCATTTCCTTCCTCCCTTCGTCAGGATAGAAATAACTTTCCGAGAGAGCTCAAATTTTTCGCTTCACAGTTAACCGTTGGAAAGTTTCTAACCTGTGGTATCTTGCAGAAGTTTGCGAATCCGAGGAGAAAGCAATTTCCGGAAAGCCCCAAAAGAGGAGAGTCCGCGTAACGTTCGCCGTTGGCCCTTTGTCCCCCGCCGTTTGACCCCTGTTGTCCACTCGAATTCCCGTGTCTAGGAAGCATACTTATATTCCCGGGAATATTGGGGTCTGGTAAGGTCCTAAGCCAGCCTTTTAAAAGACGAACGATCGTTGAACCGGCGTGGCGGCCGGCCATCGTCCCTTAACACCCCGGATACCGCAGCTGCGGAAGCAATCCGCCGACCATCCGTGATCGCTATTTGCAGTATTTTTTGGTGGACAGTCGCGTATTTCCTCCCGGACCGCAGCGTGGCCGGAACCTTCTATCACAGGGATAAAGAATCTAAAAGCACGCAGCATTTACCAGCTCGGTGGACGATAATTCTTCGCCCAATCCCCACATCCGCGTCGGAAATATAAATATTCAAATTTCAGCATTTATAATTCGTATACTTGTAAATTTAAATATCCAAACTTCCCCGTTCGTGATCTGAATATTAAAATTTCAACGTTGATAGTTTAAATATTTGAACAGTCGGCAATTAGAATTTCAATATTTACGATTTAAATATTAAAATTCCAATAGTTAATATTTAAAGATTAGAATATTCAAATTTCAATATTCATAATTCGAATGCCAAATAATTTGAGGATTAAAGCTTCAGTGCTGGTTTAAATATTCAGTAACCCCTATATCCGAATTACAACGTTCGCAATTTAAATATTCCAGAATTCAAATGCAGATAATAATGTTTGAAATATTCGAATTGTCACCTTGCACGTTGCACTATGCAACGACCCGAGTATTCCAGTAGGAGACAATAGAAACCATCGTTCTACGCGGCATGTATAGATATATATATATACATACATATATCCGGCAAAATACCGAAACAAACCACCCTCGAAAAATTCAAAACCGTCGTTCCTCAGGGCCGACGCAATTTTCAGGACAATACGTCGTGCGTTCGGACAGCCGTCACGCGATCAATCCCACGGCCGGCAGGCAGCGGCGGACATGTCCGGCCGTGCAATTACAAGTCGAACGTCCAGCGTGACAAGAACGCGTCGAGCAGACTTCGGCATTAATACCTGTCGAGTCCCAAGAAGTGAAATGCATCGGCAGGACGAAGTCGAGTCGCAGAGATCGATCTGAGCGTCGACCATTTTACCGTTCCACCCCCAAGCCCTTAGCTCGCCATATGTCGGAGCGAACGACACCGGGCCCATTGTCTTCCGCAGACAATCCACGATCTCGCACCTCCTTCGCAGTGCTGCTGTGGTCGCTTGGTTAATGGCCGAGAAATGATTTCCCTGCTAATTAACCGAGCTCTCAGTTAGAGGGTCCCTGCACATCTCGGCGTCCTTTGTATCTCATTCCCGTCCCGTTTCAGCCCCAGCAGCCGTAATTAAGGTGTGGTAATACGATAATTTTCGGCCCGCCACCTTTTCTGCGACGATTCAGAGGTGACGCGACGCGACGCCTGTCAAAGGGCAACGCATACAGCTGCGTTTGCATAGTGCTGCGATTTATTAACCCTCCAACCGCGGGCAACGCGGAATTCGCGTTCTAAATATTTTCTACAATATTCGTGGTCAATTGGGTTTTAACCTCTCTTGAACACTTTATCATTAGTTACCATTTATTAGTATTGTTAGTTACTTTTTATTTCATTCTCAAGACGCATCCGCATAATAAATAAAACTGGCACGCGATTTCACATAAAAAATCAAGACCGCGGTTGGAGGGTTAAAATCATCGAGGAGCGTAGGAAAGTGTTTCGTTTACCATATTTCACTATGTTACCGTTTCGCTGAACATCGAGTCGTGTAACTGTGCTTCCTGATAAGACCGAAGTGAAGTATATGGCCGAGTCCCTTTACCCCTGCGACTTTTAACTTGTTGACAGCCGCCGCAGACGTGGCCTACTGTAAACACAGCCTAAGATACGAACATGTTTAATCGGAGGGTTGAAGGTGCTCGGCAGAGGGTGAAATATAGGGCGGTCGAGTGTCCGTTTCGCCTCGGGCTCTTAATTCCGCCCGCCTGCAACAAACTCGAGGTGCGAGAACGGATTTCCGCGCTCCGCCTTCCCTCTCTCCAGCCCCCTGTCCGCTGTGCCGTGCTTCTTTCTTGCTTCATCCGCCTCCCCGGCCGCTGCGACAGCCGACTGGGTCTTCCAGCCCCCGACGTTCGTTACCGGCCGCCTGCCGCGATGGAAAGTTGAATCGACGTCGACGGGACCGAAAGTTAAATTGGGAACTTTTGGTGACGACCGTTCGCGAAGAGCTCCGTCCCTAGCGTCGTCGATCGGCTTCCGGGCCGGGGGTGGAGGACCGCGAGTCGTTTTTTGCGAACGGTTCAATGCTCGCCCACCGCGACCGAAGCGCTCGATGATGTTTCCCACTCCCGACTTGAAATTGAATTTCTCCGGGAGCTGTTTACTTTTTAAAGTTTCCGCCGTTAGCCAGCGTCTCATGCTTCGCCCGTCCTTCCCGCGACAAGAAGCTCGCCGGACGAACAATCCCCCGACCGTTTAGCCACGGACGCCCCTTTCTTGTTTGCGCCACGAATTTCGGGGAGGAAATGCTGCAAGATACGTTGCGGATTGTTCAGGGGAGGATTCTTCGAGAAGACAAGCGAGAGTTTTCAAGTTTGAATTTTCTGGCGAGACGTTTTAAAGCTTTCTTTTATGTATAAAGGTTCTGTGGAATTGAAATTAGGATATTAGAATTTTTAAAATTCAAAATAATTTGATGAAATGGAGATTGGAAAGTCGTGGTGTTATCGTGAAGTTTGAGGCTTTTGAATCGCGTTTGAAGTGAAATATAAGCCTATCGTCGATTCGTTTGGATTAATTAATTAACAACGAGATATTTACAATAACGAATCAATAAACAAGCATTCGCGGGAACGTTTATATGTACGTAAAGCAAAGTGCTCGAACAGAAACGCATTTCCCCGGAAAATCAAGCGTGCAACTACTTCCTTCGTTGATGAAAGTTTTCTCGATAGTGTTTATCAATATCGTGCCCGCGGACGCGCGGTGAATATTCGAGTTCAAAAAGGTCAGAGTTCGGTCGGACTGTTTCGCTGGAATTCCGGTCGGTGAATTTAAAACTGTATTCCGTGTTTCCGGCCGCTCATGAATCGTAAATGGTCGATTATAAAATTCCAGCGAGGCGCGCGAGAGCCACGCTTTCTGAAGCGGCTAAATGAACTCGGAAACGGTGAATTCTCCGCATAGAACAGAGACAAAGAGAGAAGGAGAGAGAGTGAAAGCGAGGCGCCACGAGCGAGATCGTTGCGCCGTTTAAAAAGCTGCGATGGCCGCGCGGACAGAAAGCGAAACGATACAAAGCGCTGTTTAATCCCGTAAAGTTTCATCGCGCGATTTACATTCCGCCGGGCCATCGGCATTTATCGTCCGCGAAATTCGCGATTTCCCGGCCCGGTAGGAAAATACTGTTCGTTCGTCTGGCGGTAAAGCAGCTGGAAAATTATGTAGCTGCCCGGGGTCCGCCGGTGATTTTGCTTCTTTTCTGCTGCTAATTGTTCTCATCTCCGCCGAGGCGATTTATTTCGGCGAACCCCGGAAAGATTTACGCGAGTGCTCTTGTTCGCGTATGAATTTATTTCAACAATCGTCCTCGCAAATACTCATGATAGATGATAATATTTACTTATCTCTTCAAACATTCGTAGATAAATTGTTTCGTTCACCTGTTATTTTTAATGACGCGAATATATTTAGAATAAAATAACGAATAATATCGTACGAATCGACGGGGGAATATTTTATGGTTGTTGAAGTTTTCGTATTTGTGTTGCGCTTTCAGAGACCTCGAGGTTATTCCTGTTTCTTCTTTAGTATAATAACGTATTCACGATAATGGAGGTAATTGTAGATCGCTGAATAAACATAAGAAACAATTCGCCGCAAAGTAAACCATTATTCCGCGAAGGTTTCATTGAATCTGGTAAACCGGTATGCTGTTTACATTTAATTTTGTTACATTAGTTTCGTTTATTCTTTTAGCGACGCGTGTTTGGTTGTCGAAGTGAATTGGTGCCCCGAGTAACGAGAGGCAGGTTAAAAAATGTTCTCAGGCGCGTCATTATTTCACGATGCATGTTTTCGTGGAGGAATGGCTAGACGATAACAACCGCCAGGCAACGAGAATTTTCCATGTATTTACCTTGACGATTCGTTCCGAGTACATGATAATCTTGTTTGTTCGCAAGTTAGTAACTTCGTTTCGTAAAGACACAGCTGCACCGACCGCGATGTCGCTGAGAGAGCAGCCAGAGCAACTTAATGGCCGTTTCTCAAGGCTCACCGTGCCTCTCGGGGGTGTATGAAATCTTAATATCCCTTATTACCGTACTTCTAATTAACGGACCTCGGAGCCACTCGGATAACGTATTTCTCATTTCGCTCAACTGGTCTAACGTTACGTTATAATGAACCTTTTTGCTATGAGTTCTTCAAATATTCTCTCTCGAACGACAGGCAGAGGAAAAAGTTACTTCGAACGGCTTCACTGACAATTGAGGTACTTACATAATGCTAAGATTCAGTTAATGTATTACAAGTAGTGGTCATGATAACCTTACCATTCTAAAAATATGAAGATTTTTGGTTTCATCCTTTTTTAATGGGTTGTCGTCTGTGGTGCTGTATAATGAGAATTTTATTTGTAAAAAAAAGAAACAGATTGAAATAAACCTGTTTCATTACCAGTTTTATAAGTATCCTGCAGCTTTATTGGCCATTACTGCATACGATACGAAATGACAAAGGTGAAATTAATTTTCCTTCAAAACAGGGGACATGTTAAATTATATTCAGAATTCCGTGAATTAATTCATTAATATGCACAGTCGATTACTGTATAATGTCTTTTAGGTTAATAAAGGTACTGCAAGTACTATAAACAGTAGGCGACCAAATATACCTACAAATTACGTAAGCTCATAAACCACGCAGCTTTTAAATTTGTCTAATTGCTCCGGTTTATCGTCATAGGTGAGCCAGCGTCCGATTGTCATAACGATTACAAGCAGCCTTTATCAAACTCGCTGATCGGCGCGCTAAAACAATGTTTATCAACGAATGAATATCGTTCGTATGTATTAATTGGGGTAATTCATGGGCATTCAATTTTACCAAATAGAATTATTGAAACACGCGGGAATTTATTAACTATCATAAGTTCATTGTGTGCGATTGCATCTCGGATTGTATCGGATCAAATCCCCTTACCACCATGACAGTTATAAATCGAGCTTGTGACACGGGCGTGACTTTTCCGCTGTTCCCGAGATTGAGAAATGCAATACTCTTTCACACTACTTTTAGCCCCTTGATTTATGGATGAACAGAATAATAATTAAGGCTCGGTGTCTAGAAAATATTTTTCTTCGCTGCACACGGATATTTTCATTTAATGAAGAGCAGGACATTCATAATATATTCGAAATGACAAAATGGCACTTTGAAATGGTACTTCTTTTAACACATATATAACCACATGAAATAATTTTAAAATTATTAACAATGCCTCAAAGTGATTCCAATGTTTGCTCAGCAGTAATTATTATTTTACTGTTCCTATAAAAACTGATGTTCCTTCATTTACGTATTCGTGTAATTGCATCAACCAAAATCGGTAAACATCTACCAAATAATATTTTTAAAATTCAGCATGCGTTCAATTGATCGATCGTAAATCTAGCGTTAAATAAATTCGATTTAGTGGACCGAATAAAAATCTACAATTTCACCTTTCTTTCTGTTACAGGTGAGGCTAAAGTCTATGTGCACGATCATTCCTCACGGTCCTCGTTGGCGTAAGTAATGACCCAACAGTCACGCTGTTCTACTCGCGTCAAAGACCATTCACCGGTCGTTCGTCACCGCTCGCCTCCAACCCTCGTCGCGAAGCTAATCCTTCTACGAGGTGCATTCTGCTAGTGATAAGTTTCTAGGAGCCAGCCGGAAAGCATTATTGCGTACAATTTACTCTTGTGCCAGTGGAAAATGTCTCGTAGCATTTGTAATCCAACGATACAATCTTTTACCCTAAGTGTCTCGTGCTTATGTACGTTTCCGATACACAAGGAAAGGGTTGCATCAATGAATAACATAGGGTTAACTGTAGGTAAAAGAGGAAAATGTATAGCACGCAGGATTTCTACTTACATTCCTTGTTACTCCACCCAGTGAACACGAAGTAATTTTACAGAAACAATTTTTCAAAATTATTAAACTTTTTAATGTATCTTTTCGTATATCTAAAAAATTACATAAATCCTTTATGTATTCAGAACTTTAAAGAAGTCATTCAGAAACCGGAAAAATTTTGTTAATACGTTTTCAAATATGTTTCCCACTTTATATTTTAATATTTTCCCGTATTTCTCAAATATTTTCTCAGAATGCTTCCGTGCAATATGGAATATATAAATCAACAACAGACAATTCAAACTGAAACTGCAGTCCTTAGTTCCTCCATACTAAATCCTTTTATGCCCGAAACTATCTCAAACAATCCATTCGCATCTCCACCCGCAGTCCCCAATTTTCGGCTAACAAATTCATCAGTCCCAAACAACGAGACGGTCAATTTTCGCGGTGGAATCGACGTGTTCTGGCTAGAGCTCGCTCGTGTATCGCTTTGTCCCAAAGCATTCCGTCTCTATTGCGATTATTGCCTTCGTAGAGGCTGCAGCTGCACCTGCCGCTGCACCGATGCGACAGCTCGCATCCATGGCTGATACACGACCTCCAAGAAGATTTCATGCGGCAGAGGTTGAGCCGGCTGCCTTTCCCGTCGGATATTCTGCGAAAGTCCCTGAGAATTGCAAATGTTTCGCCATCTTCCTCTCACAAGCCCCTGTCTCGGCATCCTGGACCAGCCTGAGACGTCGACTCATCTACACATCTATTTTCCCTCTTTTTTCCTTCCTTCCGTTTTCCGCCTTCTCTATTCCTTTGTCTTCGTTCTCCGCGAGACGAGGCAATGGCACTTTTCGCCGCGAATATGGAAATTTCATATACGCCGCGCCGTGTCCTTAAAATGGCGCCAGCAACCCCGACCTCGAATATCCTCGTTCTTCTTCGGGGATAATGCAATTTCTGGGCCGACTTATTGCACCCGTGTCAACGGGACTTGATATTTTCCCTCCCCATCGCTGCGTCGCTGCCACCGATCCTTATACAGGGTGTACGAACGTTTTCTCGAACGGTTTTTGCCTTAAGAGGAAATTACGCGTAACGAAGTATCGATCGGTTTAGGGGACTCAGCGCGAAAGTGAATTTCCAACGTGGAAACGGTTGAATTATCGGAGTTATTCGCGTACCACGGCGGCCCGAGGAAGACTTTCAGATGAATTAAAGTGCCGGTCCTGGGCATTTGCATGATATTATGCTTTTGGGTTACCGGAGAAAGTCTAGGGACTTCTTGAAAGTCATTAAGGGGCCGTTGAAAGGATAGTTTTCAATTTTGTTTTTCGCATCTGGCTTCTTTATGATACTCTTTGTTCTCGGGGTACCTGGGGGAACTTGGGCAATGTTCGTGATGGAGGTCTTCATTATTCTCTTGTTCATTCAAACCTATTTTGCCAGTTCTAACACATTATTACTAACGATTACTTATTTTACATCTGCAATGAAAAATATAAGCTATTAATAAGTAGTTACACCAACAAATTACAATGAACTTCCAAACGAAGACTATAACTAATACAGCTTTATAACTTTACTAAGAAACTAAAATATTTCTTGGTCCTGACGTCTCTCCGAAGACCAACGTACGCACAACTCAACTTTTTGCCCTCGAGAGGTGATTCTCAGTCACTCAGTTTGATGTAGTAAATTTGTAAGGTTTGATAGATAATATTAACCCTCGTATAACGCATCGATATGTGAAATATTGAAGCGTTGTTTCTTAAGTAATTGGAAAACATTGAATGTTTCTAGTGAAAAACTTTCGAGTACAAAGGGTTGATGTATGAAAATAAAAATGTAATACGACATCGTAACTCACAAGAATTTTCTTAATAGGGGCAAGATAAGATGAAGCTCGAGTTAAATCAGGTTAAAAGACCTGTTCACTTTTATCACCATCTTTTACACATTTTCCCCGCTACGGTTCCCGGTCAGTCGTCGAACGAACGAACGTTGCCTGTCGGATATTAGAGACCGTAGACAGCTTTATTCCCCGTACAACCGGCCCCTTTCATCGAACTTAATAACGACTGTGTGTCTATCGACGTGAACGTATAGTTTGTCGTAAGATCGAGTATATTAAGTATCCGTATATCAGGTCGCCATCACGGATCCTTCGAAGGGAAAGCAAGGGTAAGGGGCAGCGGCGGTCTCCCATAAAGCGATTTACGAGCGTCGCAGATTTACCGGGCGAAATTACGGTTCGCGTTTCCCACGGATACCTTGACTTACGACGTCTGAGGAATATCATTTTTCGCGCTTAAACCGAGCCCCGGTATTGTCCCGGCATCGCGGCCGCGTTTCATTGCGTACGCGCTGCTGAATCTTCGCGCCGAATGCAATATTAAACGATCATTGATATTCGTCCTCTCCCCACGCCGCTTCGTTCATCTTGGCGAGCGATTCCTTGTTAATGTCCTCGTTACTTCTGAAGATGGAAATCGTTGCTTAACGAAAACGCTTTGCTTCAAAGGAATGAGTCAGAGATATTGGGAAGTTGTGAGAAATGTTAGATACACAGTGACTTCAATTTGTTTGATTTCGGTTCTTTTAATTTGTTTGTTTGAAATATTAGTGACAAAAGGAGTATGCTTTCTTTGAATTTAAAATTGCCTTTGACCTCATTCGAATGTGATTGAATGGAAAGAGACTGAATTAATTATTTGCAATGATAGTTGAAATATAGACACGTGATTTTGGAAAAGATGCGTAGACCATAGAACAATTAACTTCTCGAAAGAATTCCAATTATTGCGATAAAAACGTGCTTCCTATTAATCAGACATAAGCCCTGATTTGTACAAATGTATTTGGCTACTTTAACGCGCCGCAGTCGGGTCACTAAGCCGAAAAACCGAGTGAATCGTCAAATAATCATCCGCGTAATGGACATTTCAGGCGCGATTCCGGTGAAAAGGTGAAGAACGGTCCGCGCAATGGCGCAATTTTGCCCGGACTCTTTGTCCGGAGCCAAAATTTCGAATTCGGGAAAGGTACGCGAACCGCGAGCGAATTGCTTCCGTATCGCGGGGGAAAAGTGCGTTCGGCTCGAACCGTTCGGCTAATGAAACGAAATCGTTTCGTGAGCTGAAGCACATCGATTCGCGCGCATTAATGTTTACAGAGCTGGCAATGCGAATGAGTTTGACAATTGAAAATGCACTGAAAGAAGGGGCCTCGATTCTTTGTGGTTCCTTCGTATCGATGAAATATTATATTGACTAAAGAGTTTCGACGCATTTTTAAATGGAGTTTAAAGAGAAATTTTTCATTGAACTACGCAATCTATTAGAAAACTCTCTGTTTGATTTTCATTTACCTGATTGCAATATTTATTGGTATATTATAATAGAAACGTTACATTGAGAAGTAAAGTAACAAGACATTTTGGCCAACCTATTATAATAAACGCGGGTAATAGCGCGTGTAATGATGTTTGAGTTCGGTAAGCAGACCAAAGAATTGATTTCGATTCGAGTTCAGCTTAATGAGGCGGCTAGTTTAAAATTTTATTAGCCAACGGATACAATGACGCCGAGTTACGTTGATCGGGCGAAATTTTGCGGACGGGCATCGATTAATCTTGGTTCAAAGTGGGACTCGTAGCACTGGCTATAACGCTTAATTTCGTTGTGATGTTTTAAATAATTAGACGGCGGTTTTAAAGGGATCACCAGAACGAACGGTGCAGCTGTACTCGCGGTGATAATTTATCGCAGCGATAGAACTCGGATTATATGGACACTGCGATTTTGAACGGCGTAAATCAGCAATGCTGTTTCGCTGAATTTAATGGTAGAATCCTTGGCGCAGTCATTTTCCTCGTTTTTGCTTCCATTGTTTCAGTAACAAATTGCCGATTGATTGCGAAAGTAGCTAATTTGTTGTCACAGTTAATTACAGAAATTACTCATTCATTATACAAAGTTTGTTATTCAGACCACTGATTCACTGTATCGATTACAAAACAAACCACTCGAAAGACCTCAGTGTTTTATATATTTTGTCCTTTCGCTGCAAAAATACGCTGATTATTAACTATTTGATCGAGTTCTTACGTTAACCTATCATCTAATTACCAATGCTGTTAAGCGTTTTTATTCGACGCCACTCGTCTCGCAATTTATGTCACTATCCTCACATTATCCTGTTATCTCATCATCAATAGTTTAAACATTTTCATTCAATATCAATCATCTTCAAATTCGCAGATTCGTAATTCAACGATTATAAGTAACAGAAAAATGTGAAATTTCATACTAAAGAGGCTTCTTGTTCGGCCGACGCTTCCGGTTTCGCGTCGAAATACTCGGGCAGCACTCGCGTAGAATTTTCGCTGGTAGTCTCTGCACACCGTGTAATTGAATTCACAGTGTAACGTAAGATGGACGACGACGACGGACCCGCTCGCTCCGTTGAAACGGTGTCGGGCTGTAAGGAAAGCGAAATATGAGGCCGCGTTGCTACGAGACCGTTTCGGAACGTCATGATTTTACGGTGTGACTGCACTGTAGATCACCGGCCCTCGGTTACACCGTCAAAAGCGACAACGCGTCGAGCCAGCTACGCTATTCCCGCGTTTCAGTGAAATGGAGCTTCAAAGACTTTGACGCATTGATATCGCGCCGCCGCCGCCACGTGCCCGCGCGCCCCCCGTTGCCCCCGATATCCGGCGATACTTGCTTATTACGGTTACTACTCTGCATCATCTCGCGCGGACCATTTGTCGCCGATGAGCTTCCGTTATTTTCTCGGTGGATCGAATCGCAGGCGCGTTTCGGCCGGAGCGTATAATGACTGCCGAGTGAAATATACATATTCATATGACGAGTAGACCGCGAATCTTTATGTATTCATTATAAACATGAATGCGGGAAACGTAATAGAGCCGAAAGAGTAATTGAGATGAATATGAATTTAATGTGTATGCTAACACCGCGGCGAAGCTGTTAACAGATAATTGTGAATCTGCTTTAGAATTTATGTTACGCGAGGATCCTTTGAGCGATAAGTGGTTTCGATAAGGTTGTCGAGCGATGTGTTTCGCCGCAATCTTTTGTTCGTTCTGTAGCCCATTGACTATTGAAACTGAACTCGAGTTTCTCGTGGAAAATGGAACGTTTGACCGTATAGAATCAATTTTCGATTTTGTAGGATATTGACATTCATCTAGGAAGTTTAAGAAGAGTGAAACGAGAAACTCGATGAAAGGGACTTTATAGACAGACATAAAACTTTACGGTGAACGATGAAAAATTGATCGAGCTACTATACCTTCCACTTAACTCGGTCGTAACGCGTTTTGCCTATTAATAATTCAACAAATTCGCCGTGAAACATCGGGCCATTTGTTTCGGCGATAGATCAACCCGACGAGTCCCCAATAAACGTTATTCCCGTTTCAAGGAGCGGGTTCAACCACACTTTGAATGCGCCGAAAGCAACAAGCGTCCCCTTGAAACCCCAAAGAATCGCCAAAACAACACGATCCTTAGACATTTTAACGTCAGCGTCCGGCACAAAGGAATACTATCTGTCTAGTATTTCAACAGTGCATTTTCGATGACGTTAAAGGCAGAGAAAGAATTCAGGAAACGCGTGGAAAATCGTAGAAAAAGGACGCAGGAATTCCACGTGCGTTCTCAAAGCACTGTCGACCGAAGAACCGAGACGCACCAGTAAACCAGAATCTGCGCGTAAGAGGAAAACACGATATGAGTCGCGAGTTCGCGACACGAGGGCTCTCTACGAACAGTTTCATCTCGAAAAACGAGCGAGTATCGCCCTCCCCGCTTTGGCTCGCTTTTCAAACGAATACGAACGGTGTATTTCGTCCGACGGCCGAACTGATTCCGTTCACTGTTGGTCATAAGGCCATTTTCATTCACGGCAAACGACGCGGATTCGATTCCACGCGCGGCCATCGCGCGGCAAACATGGATTTAACGCGTTGATTACCGAACCAATGTCCGTTAACATCCGACGGGATCAAAAATATACGAAGCAAACGCTGAGAAGCGAAGGTTTGCTACAGTAATTACTGTAACAAGATTTTTTCATCATAGAGATCTTGGAATAATTCAAATCTTTCGGTGCGTTACTACGAAAGTTAACTTCGTACGAACCATTAACCGTCGTATACGACCGGATGTTTATTTTTATACCAACGCGTGCTTCGAATAAAAATAACAATATCATTTGAAATTTCAACGTGTTACATAATATATACCTTATTTCATTTTTTTAAATACGAAGCTCTAAAAAATCCTTTTCGTCATGTTATTCACATAGAAAGCCCACCAGAATTCCTTAATTTCTTTACACATATATATATAAATATAATGTTAGAAAAAAATGAATATAATTAAATATACAATTATCGATTCCACATCGATACTCACGTGAGTCGTAAATGAAATAAGCGACAAACATGTTTCAAGAATTTTCTTTTGGCGCTTTAACGCGTTAACGACGCGACACGCACAAGGGAACCAGCCGTTCGGCCAATGCGTGGAACGCGTGGCTTTATGAAATCGACTGGCAACGGGCACCCCGCATTTTCCAGCTTTCCTGACGAAAACAGATAGGCGAAAGAGCTGTCAAATTCGAAAACTGCGACGCGCATTGCAAGCAAAGTAACGGTTCGACGTGTTTCCTCCCGTTGCCTCGCGAAACAGAGAGGTCGGAGATGTGTGCGCGCGAGGGGGTGGGCAGAGGGGCGACTGCAAATGAAAAGGGCCCCCCGACGGGAGTTTACCGGAGATTTTTAGAGGAATAAAAATTTCCTCGCGTATCCTCTCGCGCGTCCTCGTATAAACCTCTTCCTCCCAGTCTGTTCTGCCGGCCCCTCGTGTTTCGATTTCATTGAACCGTTACCAGGAAGACCCGCCAGCGCTTCACGGGCGAAATTCAGAGCCGATTTAGCACGTTTACTGCCACGAGAATTTTCAGCATTTCGTATAATATTCTTTCGTAATAAAGGTAAATGGTGTTAGAATCAATTAATCAATTATTTAGTGTCATAGTTGTTGAATTAACACATTCCGTGCCACTGGAAATTTCGATTATATCTTGCTTATCTGATTAGTGCACTGATTTTTTAAATGATAGATTAAGTTACCTTCAAGCTTTTGCTAGCTTTTAAGGTATTTTTGTATTACTTCCTTACGTTTCTGTTGTTTTTATTCAGTTACGTACGTTAATTGTGTAAGAGTTTTAATTACACAAGACGCGGCTACATCGGTCTTTCATAATTGACTGATGCCACGAACATGCCGCTCGATCTTTTAACACTTCTGAACTGGAAACTGATCTCAATCGAACCTTCTCCAACATTCTTCTACATTCCTTTCTCGAAATTTCTTTTTCCAACATTTCCTCTTCGAACTTGCTGGTCTCGAGCGTCGATGCGGCACGTCGCACAGTGCGGCCAAACGGCCGTTTTCCGGGAAAAAGTCAATAACTTAAAAAGTATGAGTGATACAAAATAATATTTCAGGCAAAAATTGTAAAGTATAGAGCTACGCATAAGCAATTATATTTCTAATTGTATTATGGGGATATAATAAAGCTCTTTAAATGACAATGGGTATTTTGCGTTTCGGTTCAAACGTTATGCAAATAGAGAAATGGAATTGATTTGCAGGAAATTTATATTTTTGAACCGAAAATCATTTTGTATAGCAGGGACTACTTAGCAAGACATTGGTAATCTTCAATTTTCATTGTGTGAATAGTCGAATTTTGGAGTTTTGTTCATAGGCAGCCGCATTGTGCGTCGCTGTGATCAGCCATCTTCACTCTACGTTCACACTTGTTCATCTTCACACTACGCTCACACTTGTCGTCTTACATTATGTGACTAAATATTTTCATTCAGCATCATTGTCTCCTGTAATTGCTTTCAAGCAATTTAGAAGCTCCAGTCATCGGTGACCACCATGGCGGTCAAGTGTTAACACGCGAACTTCTCGCGACCAATCGACAAATTCGACCTGACGCAGAATTCTGTCTAGTTACCACCCACCCCCTAGCCACCCCTCGAGCGCAACTGCAAACGCGACTAGTTCTGTACCGATCGAAATGTGCTCCTTGGATTTATGAACGTCCCGGGGAGAATCCATTGGCCGGATGCCCCAAAATTGGTACTTTGCGAATATTTCTTTTGTCACCGGGGAAAAGGCCGAATTCGCGAGCGAAATCCATTTTCCCGGCGAATCGGCTGGCGCGGCGCTCGTTGCGTTTCCGTAGTTTATCGCGAGCAAACAACGATTTTCGTCAGACTCGTAAATATTCGAGGAAATTATTTTTCTCGGTAAACGAGCCGGAACGGACTAAACAAAAATGTTATTGCTTATAGGAATATTTATTGGACTCGTTTGAACGGCCGTGCACTTCACGTGTTTTTATTTTATCGTAAAGAAACAAAAAATATCGGCGAGGGACAGTGGAAAAAGGATTCGATGTTTAAAAAGTAAATACTACAGGAATATTTACTTGCCAAAAATCGATGCTAATAATTGAGAATGCGCTCAACGAAAATTCGATTTGTTTTAAATTTTAAATGATGTTTATGGCAAATTTCTTTGAATTGAATTTCATTAAGCCGTCATCGAATCCTTTGGTTCACCTATTTATAATGTTTACATTGCAATATACCTAAACTTCGCGTTAAAAACTATAGTGACGAGCATCTTAGCGAACCTAATATAATAAACGCGGATAGTAACACGTATAATAAAGTATGCATCCGATAAGCAGACCGAAAATTCATGAATACTTAAAGTATAAACGCCGAAGAAATATTTACTCGATAAAAATTCCATTGATAATAAGAGCAGTAACAACAAACATCCTCGAAGAGATTAACAATTCGCAAACAATTCCGTGTTCCCGTGTAGTGTCGACGTCTCCCGGAGATCGTCTTGAAATTCCCGGCGTAATATTCGCGTTACGCGGATAATGCCGTCGGAACAATGTAACCGGAGCTGATGGTAAATTGCATTCAGCTTCGATACAATAAACTGCGTACTAAATCTCCGTTCAGGAGCTCTCGGGGATATTGCACGCGCTACGTCTACCTTGACGTAGCGGAAAATCGCGTCGGACGAGCCCGACTGTCCGAGAATGTGATTTTAAATTGCAACCCGTCGTCAAGCAACGCGTTCCTCTGCACCTACCCACATTTCCGTTACACGGAATGGCCCTTATTCCTTGAAACTCATTTCATGGCGCGCGACTTGATTATACGGTCGAAACAAAAAGCGGTTACCGGTTCGAAATTCCGATACGCTCGTTAACGAACGACCCGATTAAAACCGTTTTCGAACTGCGAAACGATAATAGTTGTAATAACGGCTCACGGCTCGCGCACGGTCGCAGACCACGTACGCCGTTTCCGATCACGTGTTTTTGGAGGAAGCAAATACCGCTCGAAATTCATTTGGAAATTTCCTGAACCGGAATTGGATACTTAATGGGAATTCGATTCAGAATGCTGGTAAGAAACGATATCGTTTCGAACGTATTCTCGGGTTCAGTGCGAGTATTGTTTTCGTCTGTACTACGTGAATTAATCGTTTGCACTCGACAGTTTTTCATTTGAAATATTGTATACTTTCTAATCAGATATAGACAAGATTCTATGAAATGAATTTAACAAGAAATCATACGTAAATTAGGTAACAAAACTATTTTCTCTCAATATTTCACGTACCGATGCAGTGTACAAAGGCTAATGGTAAATACGAGAGTTCATAATTTTTCTGTATCAAATCATCTGGCGATTGAGGGTCGCCTCTCGAGTGCAAAGGGTTCAGAAAGGACGGTGGTTCAATGAAATTTGATGTTAAAAGGTATGAAATGTAAAATGAAGGAGCCCAGAAGGATTTTAGTGAGTTGATGTTTCATCTTCTAATTATTGAAATTTTTACTGAAGGAAATACTTTTATATTTCGTGATTATTCCTTTGTGTTTAGTGAATTTATTCAGAAAATTTTGATGTCTGCCTCTCTGCTGTTTCACTTGCTTTGTTTATCAGAGCGAAATGTTATTCTGCATTTTGTTGGAGAGGATATGAATTTCAATCCAATGAATCCTTTTGTTTATAAAATGCACGGGTAGAATGCCTCGGTGTACACAGAAATGATTATAAAGGTATGCATCTCGCGAAATAATATTGTCCGTCTTCTGCGCAGTTGTCCGCGATAATATTAATATTCCGTGTGTTTCAAATAATATTCCGAGACTGGTTATATACAAAATGTAGACGAAACAACAGCGGAGCATAATAAAGGGAATGGAATTTCAAAAATTCATTGCCCGAGATTGAATTTTTCGGACGGTTCAAACGTTCGCGTTCGGAATTCGCGGGGAATGCGTTGTTGTCTACTTCTCGTTACAATCGGCGAAAACTCGTTCACGGAAAATTCATTTTCCCTCCGTCCCGTTCCGTTAGGGCAATTAACTGTTGTATTAATTTTCATCGTTGCGACATGCTGCACCATACGGGCAATTAATTGAATCAAGCTTGCTTGGGTCGACTGACGTCGAGCAATATTGCTCGTTCTGCAAAAGAAAGAAGAACCGAGCCAACACTAAACACAATTTAAAAATGCAAACGAGACTCTGTACTGGAATATAACGGAGTTACAACAAACAGAATGAGTTTCAGAAATTCCATTAATATTTTCGTACAAAAATATCGATCTTAAAAATATTAACGTGTCGCACTTCTGTACAGTTAAAATAGCTAAAATGCAATATTGCAGCAATACAATTCTTTTATTTTTCATTCATAGGAGTACTTTCAAACAAACTTCCCTTAAAACCAATACATCTTCCGTTTCAAAATATTTTCAATTGCTTCCTAGTCGTATAAAAATCATTCGATGCAATTTCCATGTCCCAATGCTTTCAAAAATGTCGAAACACATTCAGAAAATGTCAAAATTTCATGAAAAAACATTTGGCCGTGTCCAATTCTTATTTCCCTTTGGTCGTTTGCGTAGAAGCTGGCGCGTTTATTCGCCAGCCTGCCTAGATTCGGTGTCGCGGACTCGCATAGGAATGAGGAGCTCGAAGGAATCAGTTGGATTCCTTCAAGTAGGACGAGAGAGAGAGCCTTTTGAGCGGAGCGGGATCCAATTTCCGCACGCATTCTGCCGACGGCCGTCCGGCGACCGACGACAGCCCGCCTTTCGCCGATAAGGGCGAGTCCGCGAGTCGCGATCGAATTTACTGCGCGATCGTGCCCGCGTTTAATCCCGCCAATTGAATGTAATCTTGTTGCCTTTTTATAAGCGGCGATCGCCGCGAGGAAGAAGCATGGCGAACGTGATCCAGACTTTTCCCCCAGGAACAAGCTTTCTCCTGGATATTAACTCTCTTTGCACTTTGAGTTTCCGTTACGTTTTCTCTTTGATTATTTTGTAGTATCTTAAGTGTTTCGTTTGAAATGCACTTCGAAATACAGTTGATAGGAAACAGTATAAATAATTCTTTTTACTAATACTATTGTAAATAGTATGGTAACGTAATACAAGTTGAATATGTCTCGATAAGAAAGCACACTTTTGAATAATCCTGGCGTCGAATTATACTTGACCTGGGAGTATAAAGGGTTAACACCGACTTTAATAAAATGACCCGTTTTGGGCTACTTCTTTTATAATTATTGAAAAGACACAGATCATTTTTTGAGGTATTGAATAAATTGTTTTGGATAAACCTAAATTAGGATAGAAGAAAATTGAAATCTGAATAAATGTGTTTTTATCAATTTTGTGAATGATTAAGTGATCCTGTAATAAAGAATATACTCGATACTCGTAGAGACGCACAGTGAAATGGTCTACGTTTTGTCAGCCTCCGAACTGAGCGCGGATAATTCGGACTACCGTGTCGGTGTTTCGGCTTCTAGCGAAATGAATTTCTTATAATAATGGTTTATGGAGCGCGAGATGGTTCATCGTTGAATTAGTGTTTGCAATTCACGGGGAAGAGGGAAAAGGGAGTAGTCGAGATTGGGTCGGGTGTTATAATACATGCACGTGTTAATTAACCATTTCCTGGAAACAGGAGCGAAGTAAAATTTTAATTTACTAATTAGAAAATGAAACCCCTTTATTCTCCGCATCTCATTATTTCCTCAAAACTACTACGTGTTATACATAAACTCAGAAATTCAGTTTAAAAAGTGACACGCGGTAGCATGGCCGAAACCCAGACGAAACCATCAGATAAAAAAGATTCCACTAATGCTAACTCAACTTAAAACATAATCGACAATTACTCGCAGCACATGCGTTTATTCAACTTTACAATAGTCAAAACCAATCTCCCGTTAAATAACACAAGCACCCTATTTTTTAGTTATACTAACACACCAATACAATACACACAACAACAATGCAACAACGAAAACAACCATTGGCAGAAAGATTCTTCCACGTTATCATCCCAAGATTACAATCACGCGTGAAAGACGTCATTCTAAACCAAATGACAGACAAATCTTCCACTGACTCCAGCTTCCATATAACAGTCAGCACACGACCGAATTTTCACAAACATCCGTGAAACGAGAAGAAACAAAGGAACTGCATGAAGACGTGACAAGATAGATACCTGCGCGTCAAGCGTGTGGCCGTTGTTTTCCGCAGGACAAGGGATTAGGTTACAAGGGCCGGCGATAGAGGCCAGGCCATCGTAGCCGCGATAGGATTTCCCATGCGAGGCGTACATTACGTTACGGTGTACCATGAAATATGCAACACTATTCTGCTGGCGCGGCCGCAACGCTACGACGGTCCGCACCCTATTTCCGAGCGCACAGTTTCCTGGACACGAGTACTTCGCCCCACGCGGATCCCCGAATATCAGGGATCCCTGATCGAAGCCGCATCGACCAAAGATCGCCGGTCATTCCACGTGGATGCGGTATTTGACTCTGGATCAAAATTATCTGCAACGAGGTTCGCGTCGGTTTCGCGGTAGCCGAGCGATTTTCTGGTATTTCTACGCTCGGTTCGCCGCCATTGTTCGCCTCGGTAGGTTTGTCGCTTGGTTGGACACGAGACTGTTCCTTTCGCGGGAAGCTGGCTCGTCTGTGACGTACAATGAGGATTGAATCGACTGAAAATTGATCAGTTGGTAAATTACATTTTTATATTTTAACCTTTTACACTCGGAAGTTTTTCACTGGAAATATTCAACATTTTCCGACGAGATGTAGACGACATTGTTTGAAACTAAGTTAACGATAATCCACAGATAAATTAAGCAACGAAGCTATTTTATTTGAATATTTCACATAGCCATACAAAGTTCAATTCAAAATACTAAACATTTAACTTCATAGTTGTGCTGCACCGAACCCAGTGGTGACTGAGAATCACCACTCGAGTGCAAAGGGTTAAACGGTCTAGATGGTAGTCGGTGAAATTGATGTTTGGAGAGTATAATGTGTTTGATACCGTACGGATAATGTGTATTTATTAATAATATTAATGATGCACAATAATATAGCATATTATAATATAACAATATACGTGCGTAGTATTAATTTCTGCTAAATTTAACTAATAACGACAGTGTATCCAATCGTTACAATTACACAACATTTCTACTGTTCGTTGAACCTAAACTCTACTTACACATAAACACGTTGAATGCTGTCGAGGTTACCGGTGACCTCAACCAGATCGAAGTATTGTAATTCGCTCGATTAAATGATGTTTGTTTGAGAACATGTCTCTATTAATGTTACCTAATGACGTTCAGCATCATAAACATGCAATAATAATAACGCAATTGTATAATCCGATACTACATTTTTGTCGTTTTCATGTTTTATATTTAACATTCATCTCATCCCTCTTTAAAACTGATATCCGATCGAGTTCGATTCATATTAAAGGAATCTAGAGCGGCGATCAACAACAATCTCCGCCAGAAGAATCCAGGGAATTTCCCACGCGAAATCCAGGCGCGTCGATGTTCTCGAACTTAACCCCAACCCCGAAGTCGAAGTAGGTCACGCCGGAGTCGTCTTGCTCGCCAATTAAAAACCCAATTCCGCACAGTCCCGGCGGCAAGGGTTTCGCTCGCGATTCGCGTGTCTGTGTCTGTCGGTTCCGATGGTGTGCCATCTTAAAGCCGGTTCCGCCTCGACATCGCCAAGATTCCCCAAGAAAATTCGATTGCCCGCAGGACTGAGCGTGTGTTCAGGGTTTACCCGCGATTTCTCTCCGTTCCACGCGCAATTCGTCGACGGGAAACACGGTTGTGGTGACACGATCGTTGCCAGGTTATAGGAAGATCGTAAATTAAACTTTGAACGCAACCTGGACCACGATTTTTGAGAATAACTTGGATATTATAAAATAAGGAAATTATGTAGTGATCCTTTATTGTCTACATAATTAAATTCTTCGATTGCGATCTTCGATTCGAGATATGCAATCCTGATATAACCAATATGACGATACTTTCCATCACCTTTCGCCTTAAATGTTTCCAGGTTACTTATTCTTCATACAAGGTTTTATATTGAAACATATTTTGGAACATTCATTCTCGAAGTATATATAATATTGTTCAAAATTTGTCTGCGTTAAAATTATTCGCTAAACGTGTGGTACGCGTGTGGCAATTCGTTTGTCCTGTCGCTTGAACCATGTTTACTTACCTTACCCGACCGATTTCGCGATTTCGCTGTATCTTAACGACGACCATACACGATCTACGTCGTGGTGTACTAGTCACCTGTGACGCGAAGTCGAGCGGCAAACTAAATCGCGTGCACGCGTGTTTACCGGCGCGACGCAATTAACAACGTTCAGGAGGAATCGGGTGATCTAACGAGCTTCAACGATCACAGCTCGTCGTGTTCGTCGGTACGACAACACGGGAAGATGAAGTGAAGGTGGATTATTGAATGTTTGCGAAAGTCCTTGCAAGTCTAAAGAAAACGGATCAAATGAGATTAAAAAGCAAATGTGGTTTACATTAATCAATTACATAATTCCCATTGTTATTGACAATTAAAAATTTCAATACTTCTTTAAAACCATTGTTTTCTTTGCTTCAGGGGTAATAAAACTTTACGTGATTCAGCAAGAACTTTTGTGCGTACTCAATACTTTAGGATACTGCTTTGGAGAAGTAGACTGAACGTTTGAATTAACATTTTCTGATGAGTTGCGAGTTTTGGGTGTGACCGTTGTGTCGAACGTTTGTCGTATAGGATTTCAATATTTGTCGATTTGTGTATTGTTGATTGGGAATTAGGTCATGTGTCTGTTCGTGGCGATACATTCTACTTTGAAGGTACAAAAGAACAACAGAGCCATGGAACAATATTTCTGTATCGAAGATCATTAATCTTTTCATGCGCCATTTGATAACGTCATTTGATAAATGGTCCTTCGATAAATATACATTTACCGTTATGTTTATTCAGTAATCATAAAGGCATAATACGATCCAGAAGCCTTTTAGGAGTTATATAGAGTGTTCCTCATTTTTGACCAATGATACTGATAGATAATATATGAATCGCAAATTCATATTGTATATGGTTTACAAAGCATCAAACGCCGACCATTTATCACAAATATTTGGAAAGCGGCTTACGAATCTGTCCAATGTAAGTTAGGAGACGAAATTTCGTTTGACATCATAAAATTTTCACCTGCCTGCGGTGGATATACGTTGGCCAGAGGCTTACTCTTTCTTCGTCAAATTGACGTATCATAAATCCACGACACAGCAAGCACAGTCGGTGACTCTAATATATGTGCAACCGTTGTGCCTAGTTTGACTGCAGACACCTGCAGCATTACTGGCTGCATGCAGTTGCATCAACTGCAGGTGCATTGCAGAGGAAGTCTCGGACACGAAACTATTCCTCGTGGAATGTTCGCGTATTTCATTTATTTTTATCGTTTACATAGATTCATCGCGCAACTTCGAAGAACAATTCACAATTCATAGACTCATCGATTAACAATAACGTTTCTAACGCGCTAATCGATAATCATACAAAAATGATTAAATTATACATTTAGCAGCATTGGAAATACTAGATTAATCTTTTATTTGAAAGGGACATCGATGTCACTGAAACTTTAACAATCCTAATTCATTAAGAAATCATGGAATGGAATAAAATAGACTAAGATAGAATATTTAAGCCCATAATTAGCATGAAAGGAGGATGTCTATCACGCTTCCAGTGTAATCACTTCACTCACTTGAGTGATACGGTGCGTTATTAATTTCCTTTCCGACGTGAAACGATATTAGCATCTTTTTCACGGACCTTGGCTCGAGGTTTAATGAGACACCTAGCGAGTGAAAATCAGTGAAGTTTAAAAAAATTCAGTTTTCGAAAAACTCAATTAATATTTATGAAACTAACAATAACATTTGAATAAGATTTTGACAACGTGTATATAGTGAGGATTTTTAGGATTAAGGGATTTTATCAAATATATGGCAAAATAAAAACGTAATTCGATGCCAGTCTGCGAAAAAGTCAATGCGAATGTGTTAATGTACTAAATTACACATTATATTATACATTAATTACAAAAATAATTTCAGTTTCAGTACACATATGCTGAAATATTTTTATACTATTAAAATACTCCGTTTTATAGAAAGGTTCTAGGAAAAACTGCCTGATGCGAATGTGTTAGTACCTTTTTGTCGCACAGTGTGTTAGGAGATCTCGTTTAGTGGCACAGGGCTATTCAAGGGAATCGCTCGCGTTGCACCTAAACGCCGGGGGCAATCAAACGTTGCCGAGCCAACAACACGCCGGCAAATTCAGCAGGATTGCTCGCGTTGCGTTCAGCCGCGTGGGGCCAATCAAGCATTCCTCGGTTTTGAGAACAAGACGTCGCGTTTGGGCCCCAACGACCCACCGGCGATTCAGCGGAACCATCGGCGTTCCGTCTAATCGCTGACGGTTCGATCCAGCAACGGCCGTTCCGATGCAATTACCCGTAAATGGTCGAGGAACAATTGTCTACGAGACTCGGTTACAATAAAATCCATGAACGAAATCCAGTTTTCAGTTAGGGAAAAAAACTGTTTGACACTAAAACTATCAGACGGGTCAAAATGACACATTCCTGATTTCTTCTTCTTGTGAATATCGAAAATCTGATGTTTCTCTGAGAAATTATTAAAGAAATTGATTAAGCAAAACACAAACTGAATTGAAAATCAATTAAAGTCTCAGATGCACTTTTAGAGTTTCTATAGAGGAATCTCAAAAAGTCGATTTAATGACTCGGTAGTTTTAGTGTTAAACTATCAGTTCTATTAAATAGATTTTCACCTTATTTATAGAAAAATTTACTATGTCCAAAACGCTGGAGAAATTATAATCTAACGCTTGTTTCGCTGATTGCTGTATTAAGAAAATGAATTCCCAACTTTCCTCAACATAGCATGTCTCCAGCTTATTATTTTAGACATAGTAATTGTTATTATATTAAAACAGAGACCAGAATAAGTAGAAACATCATTTAGAAACTTTCAACAGCAGAATGGAAAACCAACGAGTAGAAATTATCTCCCGACACAATCTCCACTCAACTATTCTTCGCAATCCTCATACCGCAAGTGCGCCGTCTAATCACCTTAAATCAAATTAAAAATAAAATCCAAGCCACTTCGTTCAACCTCGCGGCACAGTTCCGAGAAAAACAGCTGGGGAAACCATCTCGAGGAGACTCGCGTTTATCCGTGGCTAACCCGAGACATTTCATTCAAGAGAGGCCGCAATCCCCGCGCCGATCCAACGATCTCCGAAATAACAAACAATCGTGTGGAGCAAGTTAACAACCGCAATTCGCCCTGTACGGAATCCCGCCTATTTACAAGACAATTCTGGGAAACGACTCGGGCGAATCCCAGCCCGCGCCGTGGTTCGTGAAGACGTGGCGCGAGCGCCGCGCCGCTCCGCTGCGAAATTTCTTGTTCCGTGATACGTTTTCTCGAGTAACCAGGAGATGTATCGGCCCCGGTAGCGAGGTATTATCACCGAGGAGCCAAGGTAACTCTCTCTCTCTCTCTCTCCGACTCTCTATCGCTTCCCCTCGTTGCATCTCCCGTGGCACTTAGGGCAACTCACAGGTATCCCCTGGCTGCCTATACAGCCGCGCGTTGTACAGCCTCATGCAGCCGGCAACGACGTCGGCAGCAACAGATAAGGGCGCAGTCTATAAATTAATTAGGCTAAGTCTCTAAGACCTAAAAGCCGCATGCGCGCCCGACCGACCTATCTAAATCTGCATTAAACCACCTACCGGGCGTAGGCGAAATTTACAGCTTGCGCCTCTCTCTGCCCCCCTCTCTCTCTCTCTCTCTCTCTCTCTCTCTCTCTGTCTGCCTCCCTCTGTGCTGCTACCCCTGCATCCGTCGTTTACATAGATCTTTGTCTCGCCCGCGATACCGTTTCCCAACGCGGTATCGTTAGCTGACTGTTAGACACGCCGAGATGCTCTTTTTCTCTTGTGATGGATGAATGGAGTGGTGGAATTCGGATGTTTCAGTCGGTCTGGGGGAAATTACACTGAAGGTATTAGTATGTTGGGGTTGTTATTATTTTAGTGTATTATTATTGGAGTTGTGGGATGTGTGGAATAGCTTATGTTAATGTTATGTTATAATGTAATAATTGTGGATTTTTGGATTTGGAAGTGTTACGTCGCACGGAATGTATTGAAAGTGAAAAGGTCTGCGAGATGTTTGAAGTGTTATGATCTTTGTAATATGTGTTAGAAAACACTACTTTCTATAGTAATTTTGATTTTTGTAATTGTATTATTGAAAATTGGAATTTACATGAGGATCCCTGGTGTGATTATAAGTTTATACGGTGAAAGTCGGTATTATTTAGAAAGAAATAATTAACGCGTTTATGACACTGAATTAAATGGAAATACCGTATTAATTCGACAGGCGGAATTAATTGCAGCATACTCGAACCGAACGTCCTTAATTAAAAATTATTTTCGAGAGCGCTGGTAATCAATCGTGGTTTCAGGTTATTCGCAGGAAATTCCTACCGATATCCCAAGAATTATTCAAATCTACTTTCCTCCTGATACGAGCCAGATTTTTCAACCTCCTCAAAGCGTCGTAAAAAGTTTATCAACGAGAAACGCTTCGCGAATAGAAGATTTTTTTTCCTGAAAAAACAAACGGTACTAGAAACCACTCATACAAAAAAATTTGTTAGCCGTCTATCAGTACTTCGAAAAATAAGTGAAAACTATGGAACAACATTCTTCGAATGAGAAACTTTCTTCTCGAAAAATTTCAACTCGTTACGAACTATATATCATACCAAGTACTTATCCTTAAATTAAGTTCAATGATTAAATTATTCATCACATAACTCTGCGCTACACAAACAATTCAAACCATAAAACTTCATTGAAAGCAGAACCATTCGTAACTCTTACAACCAGCTTCCAACCAGACTAAAACTACCAAATAATCAAATACTGCTAAATGAAATACTAAATGGATTACTAAATGAAAGCCTAATCAAAACCTAACCAAAGGAGTTTATTTAATCATTTGTTTAAAATTCACGCTTCAAGAATTTTAAGAGATACACGTCTTTCCAGTTGTAGAAAAAAAAAATTCAAAGTTGGTCATTTCGACTCATCAGGCAGTCGCAGCGTTAGTATCACCTAACAGCGGGTAATCGGGTAGCACGGTCGACGTCTCGGTTGAAAACCGAGGCAACCCTGAAGGCGCCATTTTTACGCGCGCGTCGCTGCGCTAGGGATTCTTTATGCGACCATCAGGATGGTCGTTGGTCTGCCCTTTGTCGGCTGCGGGAATCGAGACGGTGGGCTTATGAATATCTTATGAATGCATAGAAGCCGTTACCACGGTATTACACGGTGTCGCCGTTCCGAGGCTCAGATAAGAAAACGCGCGCGCCCGCGCGCCGCTGAAAAATGGCCCCTCTTCCGTTATCCCGACGGCGACCGCTTGATGGGGACCAATCCGGCGCGCCGAGGATATTTTCACTTTATCACGCGATGCGCAGGGGCGCCCAGTCTAATCTATGTTTAACGCCCGTTGCAACGAAGAGTAGCACGGCGACGGACGGGAAACGGGGTGAGGCGTCAGGGCGTCGACGTTTTGTCGCGATATTAAAGTAAAATTCATCCCAGTCCGATGCGACGCGACATGGACGTGTATTACAATAATGGCTGCGCTGCTGTTTTATTTTTCATCCTTTTTGGCATCGTTGCAGCGAGACACCTAAGGATTAGCGGGAGTTCAAATTGAACGCGTGACGATCGATTCGTCGCCTCTCTGAAGGAATTTCAATTGGAATCGATTGCGGATAGGATTTGAGCGCGGTTGTGGATGTAGAGAGGATTAAACGAGGAAATAGAGATTTTTGAGAAATTTCCGATTTGTGAATAGTGATTCTTTCTTTAATAGTTAGGTAAGATATTCATTTATCTTGTGGTTGAGGGAGTAGAACTGATTGAAATTGTCAGGTTGACACGAATATGAACATCATTTGTAAATATTGTCCAGTGAAACATCAATAAATATGCATATAGCTTTGTTCTTGGTGAGTGACTATGAATCAAACGAAAATATAAAAGTGATTCCAATTCACGTGCTCTTTCTCAATCGAACGTCCACCTTGACGCATTTATGATTCATACTTGTTCATTTCATTCCATACAACAATTTATTGTATTACATTCCGCGTGCAAAGCGAAAGCATACATATTGTATTATTATTTCAAATATAATGAAACATTTCAAACAATTCTTTTTTAAACATTGCATTTCCTCTGAGACAAGGCAGACCTACCTCTATTATCCGAGCTAATTGGTGTCTACATAGTAATCGAATAGTACAGTAGAATCTCGATCATCCGAATAAATTAAGACCAAAACGTATAATCGAGTAGTAGAACAAATAAAAAACGATACATCACTGCAATCGAAGCTTCTACAGACAAAGGTTCGTGTAACCAAGATTCTACTGTACCCACATTCCACGAACAACAACAGCCGTTTGCAATAGGATCAGCCAACCAACCAACACGTGTTTCGTTGCTGATCAATCCTCGAGCATTATCGCAGTGAAACGCGTGGCGATGACCGCGAGCGCTGCAAGGTTTCCTTACTGTTTCGCGGGTATGTATCCATCCGCCTTTCGCAAACAAACGTCGCACTCTCGGACGGCATGTGTACACTGCCGCCCGGCAAAGGAGTTAATAGCGAGCACTCGGAGACGATAGTTCCAGCGGGGCCGTGGTCGTGCGTGACTCGAGCGAGGCGGCGGCACTCGAGGACGAGAGGCGATGATAAGTAATTCTGTCGTTGGGGGCTGAAGCCAAACGAGCGCTTTGTGACGTATGTCAGACGCGGGACAACATAATATTCGGTGCTCAGCAAGCGGAGACATTGCTGTGCCGTACCTATGTAAGCACATACCACTATACCCGCCGTCGCCATTCGAGCGATAAGTCTCGAGAATTGCAACACTCGTGTGAGCGATAAGCGTCATGAGCTTGGTGAAATAAACGCTTCAGAATTCTTGGAAGGTTTGCTTCGTTGTTCTTCAACGTCGTTTTCGATTAGTGGAATTGATTGGTAAATTATCCTGTCCCGATCGGTGGGATTGAAATTATTTTTACGCTCGTCTGTTTTGTATTAATAGTTGTCTCGAGGAAACAGGGAAGAAGTTATTTAAAAAATAAAGAGGAAAGAATAGAACGTTGACTGAATTTTTCTACATATTTTACTACACGCCGATTTTTAGAAAACGAGAAGTATTCTAAGTATCCGAAACCAGTTCAACAGTTCAAAGAAACCCCCAAGAAGTTAGTATAGTATCTATCATCGTTAGTTACGTTTCCCGATAATATCAAAAGAAACTTAGCGCGGGTCGAAGTTTTACCGATGATAGCTGTTCGAACTTTGGAACACGGATCGCGGGACGGTTCTTGGTGCTGAAACTTTCCATGGACGCCGAAAGAAAATGCACTCTAAATATCTCCTGCATTCGAGCAAACGTCTCGCAAGTCAAGATGTCGACGGTAAACAGAACAATTAGTGTCATATTCCGTGTAAAAAGATAATTGTGTAGTCTCGTTGCGAAGGAATAATTCGAAATCGTTTTGAGCCATATAATATTGTCCATCTACCATTTGACGGATAGCTCAAAGCAAGAGAGGTCCATCGCGATGTGATTTGCTTGTATAATAATTCCGATTGGCTGTTGTAACTGTATCAACGAACAGCAACTTGGAATTACAAACGAGATGGAAAATATGAAAACTGCTCAATTAGACCCACATTCTTTAGCCTAACCAACAAGTGATCTCCTAACAGTATTATTGGGAGTAGCGTTTTAGTCTCTCACTGAATGTTTCATTTATAATTTCGATCGGATACTGCAACCCTATCAACTAACAGCAAATCAGCATCAAAAACAACATGAGAAAAGATGAAAACTGACCAATCAAAGCCACATCTTTTAGTCCGTCCAACAAGTGATCCCCCAAAAGTATTACTGGGAGCTAACTTAACCCTTTGCACTCGAGAGGTGACTCTCAGTAGCCACTTGATTCGACACAACAAAACTATAAAGTTGAATATTTAATATTTCAAATTAAACTTTGCATTGTTACGTGAAATATTGAAATAAAACACTTTTGTTGCTTAATTTATCTATGAATTATCGTTAAATTAGTTTCAAACAATATCACCTATATCTCGTCAAAAATTTGAATATTTCCATTGAGAAACTTTCGAGTGCAAAGGGTTAATTTAGCAGTACAGAAGCAGAAGTGTTTAGGTTTTTCGCTGAATGTTTCGTTTATATTTTCAATTGAATACCATAACAAGATGACAAAAGATGAAAACCGCCCAGTTAAATCCGGATTCCTCAGCCTAGCCATCAGTGGCAGACAGGCGATAGTTCCAGCGACGAGATAGATTGGTCATCTAACAGCAGCCACGAATTTTATTTCCAAAGTATCCCAGCGTCGTCCATTCATCGTGGTGGAAGCGATTCCCTTTCCCCGCGGGAGTCGCCGTTTTCATCATCGTCCCGCGGAACTTGACATTCTGCGGACACCGTTTGATTCCGGCCGCGCACAAAGCACCTCTCGCCGCGCGACGGAGGAAGATCAGCCGGCGTGGGTGGAACGGGCGGGGGAGAAAGGGGTCTCTGAACGCCAGTTACGAGCCGGAGCACGGTCTCATCGGCGTTTACGTCGACGACTTAAAATTCGTTCCATTTCCTCGGGGCGGGCCGCCGCCGCCCGCGTCTCTGTCATCTTCCGCTGTTACAGTTTCCGGCGTACCCGGCGCGGATTTTCTGCAATTTCCCGGCCCGCGCTCCTACGGGGATACACTCGTATCCCGTACCGTTAACGCGACGCTCGTTATCAACCGCCGCGCGCCGTGTACAATTACTAACAAAACTACGGTCCGCTCGTATTTTCAGTCGGCTGAATTAGAAGGCAGACGTCCCACGAGTCGTTTATTACCTACGATAACGGCCACTATTAACGCTTTTAATTATTGCCCGCTTCGATGAAGGTTGATACATGTTACGGCACGATTCTTGTCACACCGGACGATCTTCGAGGATTGATTTTGCTTTTATGTCTTTCGAACTGTACAAAGTCGATGAGATTAACACGTACGCTACCAACACTTATTTCGGTGACAGTCTCCTGAATTATAATAGTTTCTTCAATCCAATAAATCTTCTAAACAAAATATTAGAAAAATGAAACTGGAACGAGTCACTGAGTTTCTAAATATAATGTCGTAGTTTATAATTTCTAACAATATCTAAAGGATTAATTTCATTTTTATCATGTAAAATATAGGATTACGGCCGTCACAAACATTTGACGCTGGTAGCGAACGTGTTAATGTTTAAATGTTACGATATTACAATATTTAAATTTAAATAGTTGAATGGTCTCATGGCTCCTGAATGTTTTACTTTGCAGGAAGTATGTAAATATTGATATCTGATATTAAATTACTGCTTTATATTGGTGATTTATTAAGTAATATTATATATCGTTCGATATTTGGAGAAGTTCATATTCCAACGTAGGTTTCTATGAAAAGTCAGCGTGTATTTTTCAACTTGACCCTCCGTCATTTCGCGCCAATTTTCGAAATGACAGTAAAAGAAGCGGAACGGGCGTTTATATCAAAAAGCTAGCAGAAACTGAATGTCTGTCGTCCGTCGGTTACAAAGATCGTAGCGATAGGTCACGTTACTTCCCGACGCGAAAACGCAGTGCAAGATCATTTCGGTAGAGAGCAGGATAAACCGCGCGGTAACGAATTCATAAACGTGTCCGGCTGGTTGACAAATTTCATGGCCCGTCGGTGATTTCCCGACGTCCGCCTCGAGCAAATATGAAAATCCTCGGAGCGACGACGTATCATTGTTTTTTTAGCCGATATCGATCGAGCTCCAGCGGAACTGCGAAAAATCGGACATTTTAATTCATGGTTTCGCGACTCGGTCGACAAGTTCGCCGGAATCGCGCGAATCGACCATCCGGCGGCTTTCACGCTAATAAATCGTCATGCCAGAATACTTGGCCCGCTGAATGAAAGTTAATTGCGAATTAATTACTAGGAGATTTCGTTACTTACGCGGTACCGTTACCGGAATTTCGAAATCGTTTCATACTGGAACGGATTTTCGATGTTTCTGTACCTGAATCGATCTAATTGTACTTTATGTGTATGTGAACCAGTTCTGTCTTGATCAGAATTGAATTACTACTGACAAAGTGGGTCTACGTTTTTAGAACTGTCAAACACCGTGTGTAATTAAAATGGAGTGTTTGATAGAAAGATTTGTGTCATCCTACCAGAACTATTATTATTTCAGTGAAATGTTAGAATATCGAATGTAGGATTCTATATTTGATTAGGTCCCATCAGTTTGCTCTGCTATGATTTATCGTTTCAGGTCAACTGCTATGTGCAGCGTGCTCCAGATAATTAAATTAATTATTGTATTATCACCGCGTGACCCGTATGAACGATCTTCCTCTTTGTTCGAGGGGTTGCTTATTTTACTCGAAGGCAATAACAATTACTTTACGATTGGCAATAATGATTTCACTAATTTTCTTATTAAATCGAGCTAGGAAGTCGCGAGACTCAGAGTTAACCACAGTTACGTAACTTTCGGGAGCCGGAGGTGAATATTATTGACAATTTGGACAATAGTATCTTCCATTAGTCAAGTCCTTAATTACCATTTATATGCATATTTTAGAACACTGCTCTACAATCTGTCAATTTTATTAAATAGGACCTAACAGACAATTTAATTATTCAAAACCGTGAGAAGTTAAATAAGATTTGAAACTGTACTCAATTGCCGTTAAAATGAACATACAGTGATTGTCTGTTCATTAATCGCTTCGTTTCCAAGCTGCTTAAAAAGAAATACAATATCTAAACTGATTAACGTCGTATAAAAATATTCAATAGCACAAACTTCGTAATATAAAATGAATAATAATCGTTTCTATGTATCTTTGTCACCATCGAATAAATTACATTCGTGCAAAGCCTCGAAGATTCTTGCGACAGTCAATGTGTTAAACAACACTCGACTCCGTGAAAATCAAGCAACTTCGCGACGCTGCACGCTCCACGGAATTTATGGGGTACGCGAAGCTTGCTCAGGACGAGTATCTCGAAACGTCAGCCGCCGTCGCCGTCGCCGTCGCCGTCGGGAAACGTCGGGGAATATTTTCAAAGTTCCACGGCGGAAAACTCGATGGCCTGTGCCGTAACCGTTATTGGTAGGGCCGTATTGCGCGCGACATTTAATGGCGCAGTAAATTCCTGCGTTCCCGGTCGTTCCTTCCTGCCGCGACGGCCCTTTAAGGTACTCGCTTGAGTGCACGTTAAAAATGACGCAACAATGCTGGGCTCACCCCTGCCGTGCGCCGTGTAACCCTGTTTAAACGGTCAGCCGAACGCTGACCGGCTCGTTAATTATTCACCTTTATCTTGTTATGTATCCACCTAGTTTCGAGGCTTTTAACATTTCACGGGGTCGAACGGAAGCAAGATAGCGGCAACCTCGGTAATTGATGACCGCCAGGAAAACGCAGTTTCCGCGTGCCGCATGAATGCAGTTAGACTCTGTATAAAACCATTAAAAATTTGCTAAAAGATGACTATAAAAATGTGTCTTTACATGAAGATAATACAAGCCGAAGAAGATTTTGAACCGGTATCCAAAGACCGATGTTTGCAGCATTTAACACGAAATCTGTAAATATGAAATTCTTATAAATTTTTATCATAGTGTACAAGTCGAAGACTTTACTTTTTTATGTATTTTAGTTTTGCTGATACCATATTGGTGGATGAGTTTAATAAATTCAACATTTTTTGGGGACTGAAAGGTTTGGGATACTTTTTAACCGAGCTGAAGTGCAGACCTTTCGAATGATTGAACATCATTTTGAGGATGGTCACTTTTTTGAGTTAATTTTAATTGTGCGAGTAACTTGTTATAATTGTAACGGCATTGTATGATAATTATTATAACAACTACTTGTGTAACAGTAGTATATCCACGAAGCAGTTGAACCCTCTAAACTCTAGCGGTATCTCTCAGTTACCACTTGACTTGATATAGCAACAATAGTATTTAATACGGAGTTTTGTATAATGCGTAAAATATTAAAATGAAACCGCCTAGTATCCTAATTTACGTATTCATTAATTACTTTTAAGAAATATCGCCTATATCTCATCGGAAAATATTGAATAGTTCTAGCGAAAAACTTACGAACACAATGTATCATAATAATCTCCATCCCTTGCGCGAGGAGGATCTGACGTAGGTATAGGTCAGACTCAAGAAGAAGTTTTTCAGAATGTAAAAATAATTCAGAGATGCCAGGGTAGACCGTTCTTTATTTTAGAGCATAGAAAAAAGGAGACACGGATGAGGAACAGGATCGAACATTTGCCCCCGTTTCCAACCAATCTATCATAGACTCGAGGACAATGGGGAAATCCATCTGGTCCGTTTCGGTCGATCTCCGCGTACGGGCCACGGAGGCGGGGGTGGAAGTATCGCGAGAGAAACGAACCCTCTCGCCCCGAAACACGGCGGAGCCGGCTCGCTCTTTATGAAAAGCTTCGAAGGGACCCACCCACCGTGCCCATGAATATACTCAGTCCCGGTCTAGTCCGGTTCCGCCATGCTTTCGATACGTAAGGGCGTCGTAAGGGAGCCGTGTACGCGGACAGGCGGCGGTGAGAGGAATAAATTTAAATATCGGTGCAGCGCCCTTTGATATGTTAACAAGGATAGTCGAAGGACGAAAGTCGCGGGCCAAAGGCTACCCCGACAGAACGAAATTCTTTGATACCGATTTTCCTTTATTTCTTCGACCCCTTTCGTTCCCCCAGTCTCTCTCCGTAACTTTATTTCTACTTTCTTCTCCCTTGAAACATTATTTTCTTTCTTTTGTACCGAACGAACTTTTCGCAGTCTTCCCGCGATCTTTTGATTCCGATAATTCGAATAGGAAACTTTCTAGCTGAAATTCAGCAGGAAGTTACTTATTTACGTTCCTCCCTGATTTTAGATGAACTGCGTTTATTGGAAGGATAAATCATTTCATTGAGCAGTATTTGCTTTCATTAAAATTCTCGCATTTCCTTAATCGTGTCCTCCAGCGATCATTTATTAACGGTATCCCTCGCCTGCGTTAATTTTCGAAAACTCTACGAAATCACGAGAAAAAGGGACAGTTGAAATTGATCGCTGGACTGCGGATTTTTATGTGTTTATGGAGAAACTTATAAAACCGGGATGTCATAATATGAAGTATATAAAATATCCTTTTAGAATAATGCTTTTTATAATGTTTATTAGAAATGATATTCTCAACGATTTGAATTCGTCGGTCATCCTCGTTTGAACCGCTCACCGACCGGTGATCCGCAATCGCGAGGCAAATTGTTGCGAAACGAATCGTCGCATTTTCGCGGAACAAACGAAGGAAAAACAATCGGGATAACGTGTACGATTGCGTATAGAATCGCGAATTGGCCGGTGATATTCATACGCAGCGGCGCGGCTGACATCTTTCGTTCGATGCGCGTCGACGGTCGATGGGGGTAGCGGGTTGTGGCATGTGTGCACGCAAAGCTGGCGCGTCGCGTCGCATCCATAAACAGTACGCACTGTTAATCCCGTCGATGTCATTCGCAGGCTCAAACGGTTCTAATTAAAGGAGAGAACAACAGGTTTACGGTGAATAAGAAGGGAATTAGGTCGGGCACATTGCAGTTCTTTTTTCTTCGTTTTTCCCCCTTCTTCTCTCTTTTCCTCCTCAAAAGCAGACTCGTCGTTGACGACTGGATTCTATGTATTTATCCAGCCGGCGTGCACGCTCCTGTCGAACGCAACGGATGCGCCGACGGTAAACTCGTTTTTCGACATGCTTTTTCTCTCTTTTTCACAGTGCTTCTTTCCTTCTTTCTGCTCCTCTATTTTTTTCGCCGAGCGTTCTTTTTTTCAATGTTCGTGCTGTTACATTCCCCCGCGGTGAATACCGTTCCGACGTCGAGAACAATCCTCATTCCACTTTCCAACCGATTTCTTCTGTCGCTTTAGAGAATAAACTTTTTCACGCAGGAATATTTAGGTAGTTTCGAAACGAGCCTTGCTCTTTTCCTGTGAATTGTAACGTATTACCTTGCAGCAACGTTGTTAACGTTTTTATATTCAATTAATAAATAGTAACCAATTCATGGCAAGAATGGTACTCAAGAAACAAAACTGTTATTTCAGTTTATATATTTTCAAATGCGAGGAGAGCATAAGAGAATTTTTATTCTACACATTTCGCACTCTATCGATAACATTCCTTAATACTTCAAACATATTGACGAATCAAGGACCTCAGAAATTCGGAAGGATCCTAATCACAACTAAATTGAACCCCAGTCCTTGTGAATCACTTCGAGAAAATTCGATTTGCACGAAGATCGACAATCTAATTGCAACGGTACATCGAATGCATCCGACGAGCGCACGAAATGCGGCCGACTTAATTATTAACGCGGAATCGATCCGGCTGGTTCCATGAAAGCGAAAATACCATCGGCGAAGGAACAATTGTAAAACTTTCGGCGCTCGCGGTAAAACAGAAAAGCGAAAGAAAAAACAGGGGTGGCGGGTCGTCTCACAAAGACTCTCGCCGAGGATAGAGGACTTCGTAAACGGGCAATATTCCGTATATAGCAGGTGCTACCGGAAGTTCAGTTTGAATATTTAAAGAAGCTCGGGGCTGCGATACGGCTGGGAAAGTTTCCCATCCGCGCGGCCCATACGCGAAACGATATTCGAGGCGGAACGAAGGACCTCGTCGGTGGGTTGATCTTGGAATTTTTTATCTCTCGACGGTCAGGCGTCCCAGAGCAATTGTTTCCCTCCGCCCCGTCCCCCGGGCGTCGCTTCATCCTCTTCCCGTCGCCGCTTGACCCCAAGGACTCGCCTCTTTCCGCGAGAAGGACGCTCATTCGTCGCACGTCAGGACCTCGGACGTGTCTCGCCTTTCTCCGCTGTTTCTTTTTCACTTCTCCCGGCTGTGACTTATGAAACCTGGACCCGTATAATTCGCGTGATCGAAGGTTCCCGAAACGTTCATCTTGACGCCGCTGTCACTATGTTTAATGTTACTGTCGCCAGAAAAACGCGGATGACATGGTACCTTTGTCATTTGATCCGTTCGCTTTCAGTTTCATATTGCGATATTGCGGATGATTCGGTGAATCGGTTTTCTTAGAGTCGTTCGAGAATATAGGAATCGCCTCGCGACGGTTTATTCAATCTCAAACTCGTTTGTCGGGTGCTCGACTTAACTGACCTTTCCATGAATGTTCGGTACCGTTTGGTATACACTCTCGTAAACGGAAACGGATTCCCTCGAATTCAATGTTTATCTTGAAATCGAACGAATTGAAATAGAATGTTTGAATTTTGATAGGGCCAATTCTAAAAGTACACGCGCGCGTCGATGTTCTCCAATTTAAACCGCTATCTGTCGTTTGATTTGAGCGCTCCAGCGATTAATCGACTGATACCTGCATTACAATAAAGTAATGACAGGCACGTTCGAGGGACAAAGGCGATAACCATTCCACCGTTGACCGAAGTGTGAATGTCGCTGATCTAAATATCCGTCGCGGGATCGGCCCGCGGCTGTAACGAGCAATTACTCCGGTAAGCGTTCAATTACTCCAGTGTTCAACTTCCCCGGCCCACGCTCGAAACCGGTCTTTCGTTTCGCTGGGCTACTATCTCGCCGGCCAGCCACCCCCGCCCCACTTTTCTCCGTATAACGATCTATTAAACACGGTCAAACACGTTTTAGCGTTTCGCCGAATCACCGTGTAAAACGTGACGCGTAACGGCCGCGGCGGAACGGGATCGACGGGATCGTCGCGTCGTTGGCTACGCCGGCGATTCACTGTCGTGACAGTAAAATCCTTCGTAATTAACGAAGTCTGGTAATAAAGCTGGTGCGCCGTGACCGTCCTCGTAAAACATAGCCTGTTAATGAAATAATTAAGGGGCGATAGATCGGTGCGCGCGGTGGTCGTCCGATGATTCCCTGAACTTTCGGTCGATGGGACCGATAGTCGGCGACTGATAACGTCGTGTATCGTTAGGACGCCTCCGCCCGACGATACGCGCATGACGAATACTAGATAAACGTAAATACTATAGTAGAACCTCGATCGTTCGATTCAACGTTAGAACTACTGTAACAGTTAAAATGGCTGGTTTCGATTCTTTTGTTTCGCAATTATTGATATCTTAACAGCATTGAATATTCGAAATAACCTTGAAAATAATTAGTTCCACTTGAATACTATAATGAATGTCTGAAGAAACTGAAGATAATTTATTGTTACAGTTTTTATAGAGGTTACATATTAATTGTATTAAATGCTTGGTAGTTCTACTATTTGAATAAATGGAGACTTAGGAGGGCATTTTTGAAATTATATTTGTAACATTCGATCGTATATATTCTTGGATTCTAAACTAAGATTTTGGACAATCTAGGTCGCGTATCTTGAGAATATCAGTGGTGATATTTAGGGAAGTATACAGCGGATGTATGTGATCAAGGCGGTGATGAAACATGTTTCTTTGATGCGTTTGTAGTGAAGCTGCGATAGTCGTATGGTTTAGTAGTCGTTTGAATGTTCATGCAGACGAATAAGTGACATGGCGAGTGATTCTGGGGAGGAATTGAAAATACATTGGATTATTTGTACCATTGGTCGCTTTCATCTTTGGTCTGATCGAATATCGCAATTCCACGGTACGACTAACGATGTTATGCGTTATTCTGTTATCTAGATTGGCACTGTTGAAAAAGCTGGCTTGTAATTATGTCTCCGAACGTAATGTCAGTTCAATTATCTTTTTATGGACACGAAACACCCCCGTGTGTACCGTATCATTTCGTCCACCGAAATGATAGAATAACACCGAATGATGATACACAACCTTTACTCCAGTTCGTTTTCGTTAATTTCGTTAATGAAGTATAACAGACGAAAATCCATGTTTCCGTGATTCGTCGGACGGCGAACACCGGACGCGGTTCACGCGCATAGGCGCGTGTTTATTAACTTTATTTTTTATTTTTCGTCGGCCGGGAGCAATCGGGAATTTTGATAACATGCCAATTACCGCCAGTGCACCGCGCCGTGGACGACGGACGCGGAAATTACTTTCACGTGTAAACGAACGTCGCTTTCAGCGATGCATTTGTAACCAGAACGTTTTATTGGAGCCGATACGTCGCGACGTTATTACGGGCACGGTACTAATTAAGCAAAATTTTTCGGGATGCCTGGCGGTCATCTGCGCTTCGATGTTGATTAAACGGCCGGAACGAGAGACAATTCGATTTAAATAAGAACTAATTGTGAGCGTTGCTTTGCCATTACCTATAAGAAGATAATTGAACCTTGCATTTGCTGGATTAACAAGGAAAACATTCGAACTTCGTTCTCGGTTACTGCCGAATGCTCAGAAATTGTGAAATTATCGTAATTCTGATAAAATTTTAAAAACTTCGAAGTATACGAGTGAAATTACAGTATATCTTATTTAATACTCGAACTACCGAATCGTTTCTTTTACAAATATCGAAATGGTACAAGTCAGCCAATTGGATTGCTCGATAGTTCCAGGGTTGAAAGGATTGTCTTCTTTTTGAATTCTTCATTACGCCTTCTGAATCACCGATCGCGCGAGTGCGTCGCTGCGACGTAGTCGCACGAGAGCGCACAGAACTTGAAATTCTCCATGCGTCGCGCGGTGTAATTACCCTTACGCAACGTAATTATGCTCGAAACTTCGGTCACATTATTCTGCACGCCCGGTACCGCCTCGACAGGCGACAATGAGTTGCGTTTGGAAGGATTCCGAGTGACTGCATCCCGAACGCATAATTTGTTTGTTCATGCGTGAGAAATATGGACGCGTTGCAAAGGACGGTTAATAGGGCGACAGTGAACCTATCCACAAACTGGACCAGGTTTGAACTCGACGACTAATTAGTGAGATTTGTATCTTCTTCTTTCTAAGCAACAACTAAATCATTACATGATCATCATTCATCTTCAATTGTTTATCAGCATAGAAACAAATTCCATATGTAAAACTGTAAATGTCCATTCATCGCGAAGTTAAAATATTTTTAACAGTCGAGTTGAATTTCCTTATGATCTTCAATAGAATTTAATGTGAAATCTGTACCACAAATCTGATTTGTCATTATTAATTGACATTTTCACTGTCCACTTTTTGCGATGCATAGGATAGAGAATGTGTTAACAATATTCGATAAGAAACAAATTCTTGTCGTTTCTTGGGAACATTCTTCGATGAAATATTAACTTCACAAAAGATCTGCCAATACGAATCAATCTTAAGTGATACTCAGACACTTTTAAGAAGCAATACAGGGTACAGACTAATCAACGTGCACCTTTCTTGCCCGTGAGCCATAAAGCGAATTCGCTAAACCGAATTACACCTTGTAACCCCTTGGAACAAGTGTCAGCCGAGCCGCGGCATCGTCTTCGAACGAATCGCCGTCCGGAACGCGCCCTGAGCTCCGTTTTCCCTGCGATTCAGCCGTATCGGCATTTACGACGCCTGGCGGGCCGTTTCGCGTCGGAACGACGGCGCTTCTCAATAAAGTGCCCCTTCTTGGTTCACGGCTTCTGGTGACGAATCCTCGGGCCACGGGTGTACCGAAGAAATTTCACCCCTTTCAACCTATACCAACTATCTTCCTGCAAGCAGCAGGGCTCGACGCGAGTGCACGCGGAAACCGTGCTTCCCTGTGATGGTGCCATAAATTTTGTGTATCAGAAAATTTCGTTCGCCAGGAATTACAGGGTAGAATCAATAACTGGAATGTATAAGGCTGTCGACGTGTTTGAAGGGTTGAAAGGGGTTGGATAATAGTATTCAGGTTTCTAAATTGGAGTTATTTAAGGGATTGAAAGTAGGGCGAGTTTAAAAGATAAAGTACACTGTGTTTCTCAGAGGATAGGACTTCACTTTCTCCGAAATAATAGGGGAAAAAATTTGTTAAGCAAGTCTGTTTTCCATATATAGTATCGTGTAGAATATAATGCAGCTTTTAATGTAGTTTGAAAGTTTCTTAATTTTTTATTGGCGTGGTTGGAAAGGTCAGTTATTCAGAGCAGGTGTCAGTAGTTGTCAGTCGAGTTCGTAGTGCTATCGAGCGTTGTTATTCGTGGTCGTCGTTTAGTAATAATAATAGTAGTAGTAATTTTAGCTGTAATCTTTATTTACATATATTTTACACCTTGTATTCCGTTACACTAAATCATACCTCTATACATGTAATTAAACAAGCAGAATCAAATGTGCAAAGTTTTAGTCAAGCAATTAATACATATTCCAAAATACAAACATTCTTACACAGTCTTCATGCGCGGCTGATGGTCTGTTCCAACAATCTATTCTTGAGATTACCTATTATTATTCGGATAATCGACGAACCCTTGTAACTAAAAATTTCAACAGTTTCATTCTATCTCCGGGTGAGAGTATGCGACAATGGCGGCACGCAGCTTTGCCTGGACCCGTGTCACGATCGTTAGTTTGCTGATCGGTTTAACGAGGAATTAAAGGCGCGACGTAAAATCGAGAATAAATGGGAACCGTTCGGGTGCGACCCACTTTTATTCCGTCCGGACACTACGCGCACCAGGCGCACATCGGGGTTTTATGGTGTTCGCGTGATTCATGTTTACGGGGGCCTCCCGGGAGCATGGCCATATCTGACGGACGTTAAGTATGTACGTTTGATGGTAATGTGCTGGACGTGACCGCACTAGAGATCCCGCGGTGAAAGCCGCGCGCGATGATTCCTTTACGTTCTGCTGTTTCTTTCTGTTTCTCGTTTCCCCGCTTTCTGCTTTTTTTGATTTTGGAATGGTCGTCGTTGATCTGTTTCGTGTTCGAATTTTTGGTTGATTTCGGAACGATCCTCGTTGACCCATTTCGAGCTTGAATTTTTGGTTGATTTTAAAATGATCACCGATAACTCATTTCACGTTCGAAACTTTGATTAACTTTGGAACGATCGTCTTTGACTATTCTGAGTTCGAATCTTTTGTTGATCTTGGAACGATCGTATTTTTCTCAGTTCGGAATCTTGGTGTATATATTAAAATGACGCAACGTTGATCCATTGATACCCATCTGGATCCTTTTAACAAGAAAAACAACGCGTGGGACGTCTCCAATACAACAAAGTAACTTCCCAACCCTTCTCACAACGAAAGCACCGAATAAAACATTTCTGAAATGATTTTACAAAAATTTCTAGTTCATCTTAATAAATAACAATATTCTCATAAGTTATCAATATAAAAATGAATCAGATGAAAGAGGCTAAAAAGCGGCAGGGAGGCAACGAGCACAATAATATTCCCTAAATTATTTTCCTCCTATAATTATTTGCCTCCAATTATACCTAGGAAAAATCATTCCATTTGTACTAAATAAAAAATTCCCAAAAAAGACTTCGAGTTTCAAGTCTTCAAGCTATCGATCCACAAGATAGAATCCGCGACTAGTGATTACCGGCGTCGTTATAAATTAGCATTGCGGTGGTCGAGCGGCTCGTAAAGATTAAATATTAAAAATTATACGGAGACAGGCGCGCACACGCGGATATGTACATCCGACCGCGGCGACGTACATATCTGCATATCAACGTAGACGCTGCTTGAGATTCTCTGCGCGGCACGTCGTAGTTACTCGTTGCACTCGGAACTTCATCCGCATTCGCGTGTGCGTCCGACGTCGCCGTAACCCCTGCGAAGCCCGTGGCAAGAGACGCCGCGCGCCGAGACGCCTCAAACAACCCCGGGAACGTGTCCGCGTTCCTCTGTATCGACTTTCCGTCCTAAACTTTCTTAACGCACATCCGGCCGGTATTTTTTGTAATGGCACAGGGCAAAGGTTAGCGCATATTGTACATTTCACATATTTTTTCGGAAATTTGGTTTGAACGCGTTGACTACTGCGAGAAGCTTGAGCTCTCTGTGTGCCTCTTATTCTTTGATATCAGAGATAAATTATTTCGTGTCGCAATACTTAAGTTACACTGTTGTTTGGATGCTAATTAATTTATTATAAGAGCAATTATTATGGAATAATTTTATTCGATGTCGGTGTTCTTATTATAATCGGCTTCAAGCTATTCGGAAGCTTTCTGTCTAGTTTAAGTTTTACTTTTCTATTTTAGATTAAAATTGACTTATCATTCGCTAAAGAAGAAACGTTCGTGTTTTAAGGGAGAAATTATTTCGATTTAAACATTCAAATTTATTTGTTAGAAATTCCAAAGCGGATCTTTTGTAATGAGTTTTATAATTGCGCATGTATTTTCCACGGTAACTGCCTCCATCTGTTTTACTTCATTTTTTTTACAAGCTTCACGCGTCAAGCTGTTCCAGACGGTTCTCGCTAAATTCCCATTCTCCTAGGGCGTGCCGTTCCGCACGGGCACCAATGCTCTTGGTCTTCGAGCGTCAGTCGACCGATGAACTCGTCAATTTTCGGTCCCGGCGCGTGTGAAGCTGTCGACTGGCATACGCGAACTCGATTTCACGAGACTGCGATAGATTGACACTTTCGCGGCGCGACCCTTTTCACGGGAAATATCGCGCGATAGACAGCTCTGCGTTGTTTCCCGCCTGAAAGACCTTGAAATTCACCGCGAATTCAGCGTGTTTCGGTGTTCCCGGAATTTACATCGATACCTCATTCCCGCTTGTCTCTTCGCTTAACCCTTTGCGGCGAAGAATGCGCAATGTATACAAAACCTGTAAATTCTGGCAACTTGTATATCGAATGCTGAAATAATAGAGCGTAAGCAAATTTAGTATTTTCAACATGAAAGTTTAATCTGCACCAATTAATATTAACCACTGCGAAAATCCTCATTTTCGATTTTTCTTGAATCAGAAAAAGCTGATTCCAGATGAAATCAGGGTCGAAAAATACAGAAATAAATTTTCGATTGTATTCTTGACTTAACGATCATTTTACGCGTCTATTACGAATTATTGCCTTGGGGCACGTTTACTGCAGAGCTGGGATACTCGATAAAAACGACGATGAAAGCGAAGAAATACGCTTTTTATTCATTTTATGTACCATATACAGTTTTACTATATTTGAAAGGTTTTATCGTAAAGGGAATAGATAAACGGATTGAATTGCTGTTTGACTATCGTTCCACAAATTATTTCAATTTCAGTTCAGTATCAAAAACTGCAGTCTTTTTTTAGGATACATGCAAATGGAGTAGAATGTATTATAAAGAAACGATATCGTGGGACCGTTTAATCCGAGGTTCCGGAAGCACGGAGGTTTCGAAACGATCACATTCCGACGGGACAGTATTTAAAAGGTACCCGTTTATTGTCTGTTACAGTTTGGACAGAGATCAGCCGTTCACATTCCAGCTGGGAGTCGGCCAAGTTATTAAAGGCTGGGACCAGGGATTGGTTGATATGTGCGTGGGCGAAAAGAGGAAGTTGACCATACCGCCGGCGCTTGGTTACGGCGAGAAGGGTGCCGGAAACGTAATTCCTGGAGGTAAGATTCTCTTCCTTCTTGTTTAACCTCCTGCGCTGAAAAGACGTGTCACGCACGACCAGATTATTTCTGTTCCAAAGTAGCCAATAATATCTTACACGCATCGATAGTCTAGTCGCGTTAGGTGTACTATGTTACTCTGAAATGTATCATTTTATACAGAATGATTAATAAACAAAATTAGTGTATATATCAGCGTGAAATAGGTGAAATCAAAATTCTTCGCGCAAGATTTGTCAAATCTCTAAATTAAATTTCAACGCAAGAGGTAAATCTTCTTAGGACTCTAGCGTAACCTAACTTTTTTATCCTTTTCATATGTAATTGATTTTTATATGCTGATTTACACAAAAAATAAATGCCTTTTACGCTAAACAAAATACATTATACAATAAATTATGGAAAAGACGTGAAGTTATCTTTATTTCTTAAGAAAATTGTGTGAATTTTGATGAGTGTTTTTGAAAATACATATCTTCCGAGGTATTTCTAGATGGTAGACAATAAAATGATATGTTATTAAGAGGATTTAAATACTTATATATATTTTTTATTATTTCGGAGAAAATATTATATAAATAATAATGAACGAGAATAATACAAGGTATCAATCGTTTAAATGAGTATTTATAAATCAATATTATATGTAAATTCCCGAACAATAACTGAAATTTCATATTTATTTTAAAATCAAGCATTCGTTGCACTCTAGAGAGAAATTTCGCTTCTATACCATTATTGGAGGTTATTGCATCTTTGAAACGATCGGTTTTCATTTTTAGAATACAAATAAGTTTAAAATCGAATAACTCTGGACCATCGATGAAATAAAATTTTTAATTAGATCGCAGGATCGAAATGAATTGAGGATAAAGTTCAACATTTGCGAGGCCGCGAGATTTTCTTTAATCATTATTAACAGAGACGGATGAAAAGAAAACATGGAAGAAGCAGAAGGGTACGCTCCTATTTACAGAGAAAATACTGTTGGCGTTTCTGTACCAATGTCTCATTAAATTTGATTTTACTTTAAACGTTACTCTTCCGTTTGAACGCTATGTTATTGCAGTAAGCGCGAAATTGAATTTGTAATGTGCTAACGTTCATAAGATAGAGACCAACCGTTTTTATCACTAGATTTTCAAAATCCATCAGTTCGACAGATTGAATTTTATAACCGTTATTTGGCAAATATTTGCATTGATTTTGATTCATGCAATTATACGAATATGTTACCTGAATAGTCTATTTTTAAATTCCTAATTTCAAAGATCTAAACGGAGGAATATCAGTTTCTCCAGGAATAACAGAACACAAACCGCACAATAAACGTCTGTAAACCTATCTTTATTATTCGAATTCGAGTACCAACTGTGGTCTCCAAAGGTAAAACCATTTTTATCAGACCGTCGATATTATTTAAATTAATTCCCCATTTCGCTTAGAGTAACTCGAAACTCTGCAATGACGACGCTTCAATGAACCTCAACGAAAGTGAAATAGTTCCGCAACGCCACCGGCTATATTCTATTGAAATCGTTAATTGAACGGACATTTCTCTCATATGAAAAAATAATATTTACGCGCAATTTATCGTTCTACCAATGGTGAAACAATAACTGTTTGCCGAGCGAGCACAATAGTAGTTAACGGCTATAGAAAAACACAATAAAAACCCATTGTCCTCTGTTATTAAAAATTTCACGCGTAAGCAGCCGTTGACGTGGCCACGTCATTTCCTGGCTAGTTACATTCATTTTGTATTCCCAAAAACCCTCTCCCGTATAACATTGAATTCATTATTCACTTTCGTTATTATATTTCAACTTCCCCACAAAATTGGCAGTTCAAATTTATTAATAGACACTCCATAAAACCGTTACCAAATTTCATTCTCGTCTAAAGTTTCTTGAAAAGCCATTGTAAAAATTTGAAGTTGAATATTTCGTTTCCAATAGAATACAATGAACGCCATAGAACTACAAACATGATATTGTAAAACAATATTTTTAGTTTTCCTTTTTTTTTGATACTGTACCTATGTTCAAGCGTAAATCGCGCAAAAGCGCTGCAGAACTGCAGCACTTCTAATTTTAACTTCATCGATAGCAAATGATATCTTTCACATATAATTTGTTTTGTAATTTCTACCATAATTTTTATGTTGTATCCAATATAGTGTAAATATACCGAATACGCTGTATTTACAGTATATATGTATACCTCGAAAGCTGCAGCCACAATTTTTACCCTTTGCAGACGAATGTTAACATTTTGTCGATGTCAAACCTACACATTCTAACAGTAAGTCGCAAACAAATTACTTAATTACTCAAATAGCAAGATACCAGCACACAATTTCCTTCTTCTCTGTTATTTAACCCTTTGACTGCGGCGCACGCTCGCGGAGAACCATCAATACAGTCGGCGCGAAATTCCTATGCCAGTCTCTGCGATTAGTTGTCCACTGACCAAACTGCACATTCCCTGAATTTCAATTGGTACTTGAATACAAAGAAAAAGATCCAAAATTTATAATCAGCAATAAATTTAATTTACAATTTTAACATAATGCTAATGAAGATAATATAAACTGCTGTACGTAATCAAAGAATGACGAAAACGATTTAATAATCAATTTGTGTGTAATATATTCTAAAACATGGATCAATGCATAAACCTACATCGCATTCTCTGCATTGATAGAAAAATATAGAGGGCCAAACGGTTAAACATCTGATATATATAATCTGGCTTCATTTGCTAATTATACTTTAACACGTTGAATGCTACACGATTTTATAAAGTAGAATACCCAAAATGGGAAAAATATAATATCAAATCATTTCATTGAATTGCGTTATTATTGTTACACGTTCATCCAGCTGAATGTCACCGCATTAGATAGCATTATTTATAATGTAGAAATGTTTTCAAATAATCATCGTTTAATTCAGTGAACTGTAGTAATTCGATTCCATCACCGGTGACCCCGTATGGCGTTCAACGTGTCAATCAATCTCCGTCGTCAAAGGATCCACGAGCCACCAGTCTCCGTTGCGCTCCGGTTAGCAGCTGAAACAACGAAAAAACGTTTGTCGCGGCCATCTTGATTTGGAAAAACAAGGGGAAGAGTTATAGGCTCGGTGGAAAAATCCGGTCGGCTTCCGCGAACGATTACGGAAACGTCCTCAATCATTACCGAATCCGTTTATCGGCTGCCAAATGTATTCTTCCCGCGGAACAATGGCCGCGCTCGCGCGGAGACAAAAGGTAGCGCTCTCCATAAAGCTGCGGAACACTTTCAGCGAAAGATATACGCGGATCGCGCGGCGGGCTCGCGATTTATCTAACACAGGCTCCCGAAAAAATGAGCGTCGCGCCAGTCGATGTTGATCCGGCCGAAAGCCGGACTCGGATAGCGGTGCTCAATTTAATGGTTGACGCTTTATTGGACTTCCATGCAATTGCATTTTTTCCTTCCTTTTTTTCCAACCTCGTCTTTCTTCCCTCCCTTCTTTTTTTTTTTTTTGCTCGTTCCCGATTTTGTTACTAACGATCCCTTTTGTATCGATTCCGGCGGCAAGCCTCGTTCGTTTCCCCTTTGGGAACCATTGAGTCCCGCGGATGGTTTTGAAGAGAGTAAGTAGAGATGCGTCGAATTCTATTAAACTGTCGCGAACGGGATTTCTCTTTTTATTGAACGCTGTCGATCATTGAGCGGCTTAGTATATTAGTGGTGTACCTATTACTTTCGAGTTGTCGGGGGGAAAGGTTTTGTGAAATGTTATTGGATTTATTAAGTACTGGTGTTACTATTATTGATATTGATAATTAGTAATGAATAGTATTATTAATAACATTTTATTGAACGAAATAATCGTGACCTACTATTCCTGAGTTCTCGAGAGAAGAAATTTCTTTGAAATATTCGTAGATTAACTATATTGCAATTGCTGGAATTAATAATTAATAGTAATTGATATTACTAATAGCACTGTGCTACTGGTATTTAATTAATATCAATTTTTCGGAGGCAGTTCTTTGAACTTAATACATCTTCAAAGGCAAGGGATATCTCTTGTTTTTAATATCCGAAGCTTGTACTTGAGGATCGACAGAAAAGGATAACGAAAACAGCAATAGTCTCCAGGCACGGTGAGAAATTTTTCATAGTGTTTGTAGGTCGAGGCGTGCCGTGTCTGCGGTTCTTTGTTGCGGAAGAACGTCTAATGAGAAGTTACAATGTTCGAGGGCTTTGCCGCTTGGGCCGAGGTAAATGCGGTTTACGCGTTTTATGGTTAATTAACTTCTTCACCAGGCAAGACGAGTTTTCTGGTAGCTTTACTTGGAAAAAAGAGGAAGAGGAGAGAACGACGAGCGGAAAAGAAATTATTCATCCAGAAATGTTTGCGCATCTGCCGCGATATTTGTCGAAGTTCGTTAACTCGTAGCCGGCAGCGTTTTTCATCGGTTTTCGCCACGTATCTTTGCAAATCGCTCACCGCTGGCGTAATTATACAGTCAAGGGATTAGAGGGAGGAAACGAATTTTTTCGCTTGAACATTATTCAATTTTTTAAGCCCGGTTGATCCGATTACCTATTGCAAATCGGATAATACGCCCCAATTCGACGTGCTTGCGCGAATTACGTTACCAGTCGGCCTCCCAATGCTCGATGATCGAGCCGCAGGGCTCTGCGTTTCGAAATTGCGCAATGATGCGGATCCTCGCGTTGATCCGCAAAGAGCATCGAACATCTAATTTCGCTTATCAGGGATTATTTACTAACTCTTCGAACTGTTAAGGGAATCAATGAATTTCTAATCAATTTTCAACGCGAGACGCGAAGTAATTATACAAGCGATGTAACGAATAAACACAGTCGTGCTCTCGGCGGATAATTTTCAATTGCACCGGGCAGCCGGAAGGCTGAACACAATTTCATTCGAACTCGTTCCTTTATCGATGTTTCGTTCCTCGGACAGCAACGGAATAATTAATTTCTACATTATTTCGCTGGCTTCCTGCTCCAGTACCTAAACGCTTGCCTTATAATTGTCTACTAATTGGACTCACAGGAAATGATGTATCGTTAACTATTTTCTAAAACAGTCTCATCCCTATTTCTATTCATGTGTGCGTCAAACATAGTCGTTCCTTCGTTTTATAAAACAGCATTGCAAGCTCCGATAATCAATATTAAATCTTGTCTAATATGATTCATGTATAATTGCTTTTCATACGAGTTACAAAAAGTGAGTTATATATACTTTCCTTATTTTCAGCCTCGCGGCTAGAAACAGTACTCAGTTTTCACATCCTAATTTCAAGCTATCTTATCCTCTTATACTTTCATGCTTTCACCCTGCCAGATATTGCTCACACTCATACAAAGAGTGATTTATAAAGACCACAAATAGCAAAAGAAACGTCGAGCGCAGAGTTAAAGTTTTTATCACAGGTCTGATACCACGACGGGCTGACGGCTAACACCTTGATCAATTCTGGCGAAGTGCAATCAACGTAAGGGTGAAGCGTGGAAAACATATCCAGTCGGGACCCAGAACGAAACATAGTTTCTCGGCCGACAGCGAGCGGCGGCACGGTGTTGGAGGAAATTGCGCGCGAAGAAAAACGAATTTTGAGTCCGTTCGACGTCGATGTCGCGAGCAACGACAGCGAGAAACTTCCTGCGACGTTCAGCCATTGCCTGATTCGATTTTCCGAACGGGAAACGAGGCTCGTTGCTCTCGAGCGCGGGAACGTTGTCCGCCGCATTAATCGCGCTCGTATAAGTAGTGAATTATTGGCCGGCATATTTCATTAGGGCCGGCTTAATCGCTGTGGGACCCTCTCCATAATTGATATCGAGCACACGCGTGTGCGCGCGAATCGGACGCGTACGCCGGAGATTCGATTTGCCATTTCGAGCCCCTATCAATGCCGCCCGGAACCGGGAAAAAATTCGCCGGTCGCTGTAACGTTGATCCGCCCTTAGCGGGCCGAATGATTCGATCAACGACCAATTGTTTATTTTATTCCGTTCGGCGTGACGGGCGAAACTACACGTGGTGAGCTACTGAAATAACATTTCAGTCGCTCGGTAGCCAATGCGGTTAAATCCATTTTTTTTATATTCTCTGATTTTTGTACATTTCAATGGAATAAGTGATATCCTTTCTAGTTATTCGGATTTACTCGTTTCTTCGTTTTTTTCTAGGTCAGGAAGCACTTCTTTTGTGAAGCTTCTGAATATGTTTGTAGAATAATTTCAGATGCCATTAATTTCCTCAATTTTTTGTTTCTGGAGCAAGGCTTCTGAGCGACTTATTTCGATAGGGGTTTCAAATGTTAATACCGAAAATTCAAAGTATTTCGTTTATCATTTTCTGCATCGCAGTGTTATGTAATATTTCTATGAGTGAATGTAATTTAGATTATGAATGGAAGGTTCATGTTACTGCAAGTGGAAACTTAGTTTTCTACAATTTATTTCGACGTTTCCGGTTATACGAATGCCACGCACAAGAAATATTCATTCTAACGAAATACTATATATCAAAGAAAGCCGGCTGCGATGTGAACATTTTTTATAGAACCGTTTTCATCGAACCTATCATCGCCCTAAGCGGAATATCACGGCACACATTCCTACGGGTTAAAAATGCATTCGATTCGCTGTTTAATTGCGTTATCATTCTTCTGGCCGGGAACGAGTGACGTTAATCAATTTTTCGTCGATATTCTTCGTCGTCGTTCGTTCGGGCGGAATGACTCACGATCGGCAGTAAATGTCACCGGCAAGGGGTCCGTCATACGTCATCGATACAGGGTCCAATCGCCGGACATGTTATTCACCCTGTCCGTGTACGGGCGCAGGGTGGGGGTAGACTCATAGATAGTCGACGGGCAAATAACAGAAAAGCCGCGGGAATCGTCTTTCGTCAGCACTGACAGAGACGTATTGGATTTTTATTGGGTTTCGGGCAATCAATGCGGTCGTCGCGTGTCCTCTGCCCCACGGGTCGGTGAAACATAATGGAAAATCAGGAACTCCAGAAGACCGTCTCCCCTCTTCTCATCGGTTCCTAGTTCAGGATGTGTTTTAGCAGCGTTGTTCGTAAATCGGTAACCACCGGTGATCAACCGCCTGCTTCATAATTAAACTGCGAGTTTTCAGGCGTTCGTGAGAAATTTGGTAATCCAAAACTACATAGAATGTACACGAGAAGATGTACGAATTATGGAAAATACATTCTTCACATCTTTTAGGAGAACTGATTTATTATCGTAATTCCGTTTTCCAATTATAGGTATATTTAAAATGTCGATTTTGTAGGAAGATTCGCAGTTTATTTATAACGATGGTTCATGCATGTGGCGAAAATTCTTAATTAGATATTCCACGACTCGAAACGACCCATGGAAAATAATATTCCGCGCTCATGAATATTAAACTTTTACCGTGAATGTATTTACATATGGAATTAATCTATTGCTTTCTTTCCTCTGCCAGAATGATATTAATAATTATTACCTACGTAACGAAATGATTCAGAAAGTAAAGAATTATATCAAATCGCCTATATTCTTCATGAGACAAAGTCAACAATCGAATTCTCGGTTCTTACGATTCTTACGCATTTAATTTATGCAACGTTATTCTCTTCATTTTCCTTTTACACTTCCAACGATGGTAAATTTACTATATTTGATTTAAAACGCATTCAATTAATTCACTTACATTTACTTATGTTTGATCGAAAATTCATTTCATTTATTTTCTATACATTTATATTATATTACATCCATTACTTGCATTTAATGTAAAATTCACTTAATTTACTTACTTATATTTACGTATACTTGTATTATCTCTATTACATTCAGTATTTACATTTCATATAAAATTAACACACTGAAATTCGACACTCGCCGCCGAGGAAATCGGTCTAATAAACTCGACTTTCATCCCGCTTTCGACGCCATCCGTGGAAGCGGTTCTTCCTAGACGCACCGCGCCGGTTTAAATCGAATGCTCCCATCAGCTTGTGCACACATTGTTCAAAGTTCCCAGCGGCTAGAAAGCGGAAAGAAAGTTAACGACATTGGACGGGGACCGATTATTCGCTGCGTTCGCGCGTCATATTAATTCCCAGCCGGCTAGCGGCCTGAAAGGGTAGGGGGTGCGATTATTACAGCGTTTTACGGTCGACGCTCGGAGAACTACAATAAAAAGCGCGGATCGTAGCCGGGGCTCGACGTAATTAGCGAGAAATAAATTGTTTAATTTAACGTTTCATTTCGCGGTATTATTCGAAACTCGCGCCGCTGGAAACGGGTAATTACAAAATCTCATCGACGCGACGCGCTCGACGTTCGATCGTTAAAACGGTGAATATAATTTTTACATTGACGTTGAGTGCGAAACGTGTAATTTCACGCGCGGTGAAATATGAGGCAATAAAAAAATAGCGTCATATACGAGAAAAGAGAGAAAAAAAAAGAAACCGTACAGAGAAGCCTAGTACACCGTTGCGAGTTTAACGATTACGTATTTCTGATTTCAGGCGCGACGCTGTTGTTCGATGTTGAGCTGATCAACATCAGCGACTCGCCGCCAAGCACCAACGTGTTCAAGGAGATCGACACCGACCACGACAACCAATTGTCCCGCGAGGAGGTGAGAGCAATGGCAAGATCATTTTCGATTTTCTTTTCTGAGGGTCGCTTCAGGTGACGGTGACCACACTCGGACCTAAATGTTTGATAAACGTTCAAACTTCCTAACCCACGAGCGTGTAATTAGATGCGCGTTAACTTCGCTAACGACCGACCGTTTTTAATTACGAGGACCTCAAAGCACGCAATTAGGAAATTTCGTCTGGTGCCATTAACAATGCCCGACATTATTTTTTGCTTCTAATTAAAGGAGTCGAACTTCATAGTTAAGATCGTGTATATCATGTAGACTTTGACAATTTCAGGTAACAGTTCTTGTCCAATGCTTTTTGTTAATGAAACGCTTTCTTTTATCTTTACGGGGGGAACAAGGATATTCGAAATTCAACGTTGAGTGAATTACGGTCACAGTAAAATGGAAGTGTAACTTTGCGGGCTAATATTTTTCCACGTTCGTATCAGTTTCGTTCGCCGACGTTTAGTTTGGTTTATCGGCTTCGTTTGGCGTATCAAAATATTTTTGCCGAGCGAATCAAAGGACAGGCCAATCGCTGCGCCCCGGGTCGACAGGTTTATCTACGCGTACAAGTACAATGGGATTAACGTCTGCAGATTTTGCGCGCAAATTGAACGCGTTCTTTTTTTCGTAATCCGAACATTGCCATCGTATTCTATGTTTTTAGCATTCTCATCTGTGATGATACCTTTCCTTTAATCGCTGCGATACGTCGCGAATTGTACTGATTAATAAATTCTGAACGTGTGCCGCTAAAAATTAAACAAAAATTTACCGTAATTGTACTTTCATTGTTCCATGAATATATATGTATTGACGTAATTAAGGTAATGCCCCGTGATTTGTTCCATTAATAAGCTACAGTATAGAAACGTTCCTTATCTTGTAAATACATGCACGCATGCGCACGCAAATTAACAAATTCTAAAAATGTATATCATATTAAGGTATCCCTTGAGTATTTAGTGTAACAATGATTTTTAACTCTAGACAAATCATAAGTAACTTAAGAATAATGTAAAGGCAGTAGATAGTTTACTAAGCATGATTTATAAGTAAATATCTAATCCTTTAGCAAACACTTTACCGATCGCTTATTATAAAAACTACATTCGTCAGTATATACCAATATTCGTAAAAATCCACGTATATCGTTATTATTCCAATTTCTTTTACTTCAAAGCAGTCTAATTTTAATAAATCATCGATCAATAACCGTTTTAATGAATAAGCCTACTAATAAGCTTCCGATCGGTAAAGGTTTAATACAAACCAACGAAAACGGTAGTGTTGTAAAAAGCTCGAGTCCTTGGAGGTGCAAACCTTAAAGTCGGAGTCTTGAAGACTTCGAATACTATGAAACTCTAATTTCAAAGCCTCAATCTTAAGATTAACCTTCGAAACTTCAAAACTTTCAAAGCTCAACATTACATGCTGTTTTCTAAAAGATCCAACAAAGATAAATATTACTCAATTCTTCCGAATTCAAATGAAATATTATTCTTTCCTTATGAATAATTCTACTTCAGAGCAAGCATAGACATAGAACACATCTAAAATATATATTTTTCCAATGAATTCAACCGCGAAATATTCGTATCAGTTATATCTCAGCGGTAAATCACAGAGCAAGTGGTTAAAAGTCTTCAACGCTCGAAACTTTGTACCCAAACAACCGACCGTTGAATGCTTCAGCTCCCACAGCTCCGAGCTTGAGCTCCGGTAGCTGAAACTTTCAAAGGTCAAGACTCATTTTTACAACACTGCGCCCCAAACAAAACTCAACCTCTAACACCATATTTCTCGCGCAGATGAGCGAATACCTGAGGAAGCAGGTGATCGAGGCGGAGCAGGGCATCGAGATCGCGGACCACGACAAGCTGGTCGAGGAGATCTTCCAGCACGAGGACAAGGATAAGAACGGTTTCATCTCGCACGACGAGTTCAGCGGGCCGAAGCACGATGAGCTCTGAAGTCATCGTGCCGCGTCGCCGCGTCTCCGTGCACCGCGCCGGCCTCATCGTCGGCGTCGTGCGCCGCGCCACCACGTGTTCGCCGCCTCGCCGGACCCAGCCGGCTCGTCCTGTCCGGTCCGCGACCACCGTTGAACGCGAAGCCTGCCCCGGTGTGTGTGCCCAACGTCGATCCGTGTTTCTCTCCTCGTCCGCAAGGACCCCAGGGTTCGGGAGGAGCCCCGTGACTCCGCCTCGCGATGTACTGAAAAACAGTTCGCCGAAAGAGTCCCGGGCCCACCCGCGAGAAGAGAAGCGACCGGGGAACAGCGGACCTCTACTTCGACCGGGGATTTTCTCTCGCAACGCCGAACCGACACGACGCGACGAACGCGCGCAGTGCACTGCGCCTCCGACGCGTTCCTCGCTTGGAAGCCGACGGTTTTATTTTCCCATTTTTTCTCAATGATCCCAACGCCGAATCGAGACCAGCCAGTTCGAGAAAGGAACTTTCGTGGAACGAGTCTCTCGGTCGGTCGCGAGGGGGAATTGATAAACCCGAGAGTTCTTCGGTGTTCCTGGACCAGTCGTGTTGGCCGATGCTGGAGGGGCTAGGACAGACTTCTTTTGGTGTTCTCCGATTGCCGATGATTCCTCCTGTTGAACGAAGAGCTTTCATAGCCACGGGGGAGATCGGACGTGTATTCGAAGCGGGTTCCTCGGGTTCCCGGCCGGAGGAGCATTCCTACAGCCGCGATGATCCCCCGCGAACGGGGGTTGGGTAGATTCTTTGCGATTCGAGCGATTGAAATCCTGGTGCGGAGCGAGGCTCTTCTACGCGGATCATCATTGTATTGAATATACATATAAATATATATATTATATATATTATTAATACTAGGATAGCGTTAATTAAACCGCATCGCCGTAAACGGTGCTAATGAATCACGCGAATCGTTCTGTCCCCCTTTCGAACGCTTTTTAATCCACCCCCGTTTACTCTGAACACATTTCCTGTTTGACGCTTTGCCTGTCGATGATCGTTCGATGGTTCGTTAATAAAGAATATTTCTTAAACAATCTCTCGATGGTTTGTTTCCTTTTTTCTGGATATCCTTTCTTTAGTTATGTTATTGATTCTTTGTGAATGTTATGGGGTTCAGTAAATTAACTTTAGTATCTGACATCCAGTTTCTTAAACAATTTTGGCATTGCGCGTGAATTTTTTGGATGTTTCACGATATTCTTGGTAACGGAAGGATAAGTACTTGTTCATATGTATATTACTGACGTCGAGAAGTCTGTTGCAACTGCGTTAACGCAAAGCGTCAAGTACGAATTGTACACAGGCAATTCCCTTTTCCACGATCGTCGAAACGCTCCCGTATCCCCAATTTTCCTCGCATCACCGGCGTTCTTGGCCACGAATATCACGCGAGAGGCGCGTTACAGGACTGGATGAGTGCCGCGAGCCAAGGAGGACGTAATCGGACGCGAAACGCGTGGTGGAGATGAACGGCGGTCGCATAAAATACGACGCGATCATTTTTTCCAACGATCGTCGCTATCATTATAACACACTTTTAACTGATACGTTTTTATTACTACATTATATTGTATGTTGTTAAAGTTGGACGAAGGTTAATAATAAATCGTGTGTCTCGAGCACAGTTTGTTATACACGGTGTTCTGTTTGATTCGGGGACCATCCGAGACCTTCCCCTATCCTGGATCTTTATAGCATTACAAGAAAGAATGGCGAAGAAACACCACGTTTTCCGAATATATTGAACTGAGGTTTAATTCGAGTAATTACTGAAATAAACGTTTCGCTTATTTTTTTATTTAATTTGTTACTAACTTAGATTCACTCAGTTAATATTTAATATTTATGTAAATCGTAATATTTGGGGAATAATGTGAATAAAGTGAATTGTTCCAATATTTGTTACTTTATTTGACATTTAGTTTCGTTCGTTGTATAATTTCATCAGAAAAATAAACATGTTTCATTATAGAGTGTGGAACCTCTGAAAATGATTAACTCCCGTTTTCGACAGCGTAGCGTTCACATTAAGAAATTCCAATAAACCATATCCGGAGATAATATCTACATAAATTCCGAAGTCAATTCAAGAATCTTCGCTCATTACCGCCAATCGTTACTTCATTTCTTGAGTAAACGTTTCCGAACTTAATTGCAACCGCAACGGAACCATTAATTAACAAACAACACGTCGTTTAACCTCTGTTTCAATTAAAAGTTCGAACCCGTTGGAGCATGGATGGCATGTAAATGGTTAATTAAAAAAATATAAAGAGCGGACCGGTCCGTTTTACTCCGTTGCGCGGGAAATAAACGCTAGCCACCGCGAACTTACCTGCTCCGTATTTTGCAATACGTTCAGATGTACGAAATCAGCCTACGAATGAACGAGCATTGGAAACGGTGGAGGAACAGGGGCGCGGGAATACTCAGAACAACACGTAGTTGCTGCTCGCAATTTTATTTCAATTCATTTCCACAGTAAATTACAATGATTGCGCGCGCAACGCCGCGCGCGGATAATAAGGTGATGATTAAGTTAATTAAGATCGCTCCTCTCGTCGAACGAATCACACCGTTTTACAGATTCTTGTCGTTTAGGTATCGAGGACTCACTACCTACGCAACCGGTGAATTAACATCATTCAGCGCTCGTCTACTCTTCAATATCGTACGAAAGATACGATCACGCAGGTGAGTGTCGCCGGTAGCATCATTATTATCCAACGACTTCGGGACGTTTCATTCTTTTCCTTTTATTCTCTTCGAACTCCACGGGATATCGAAATACGCATCAGAATAGTTTAGAAGCTCGTTCGAGGCACACGCTGATACGTTTGTCTGTTCTTCGCCTCTGTCGTTCGAACTTACCGGCGCAGCCGCCCGACACAATGGCTACCGCTGTCCATTCTGGAACCGTCCACCATTGTCCGCGCTTGTAACATGGATTTCAACACGTTCCGTGCCACGTGAGCCACCGATACAGTTCGCGGTACACGTGAAACGCGCGAGCCTTATCGATCGTTCGCTAAGATTCAACTTGCCTATCATACGAAATAACCGTATCTAATTAGTCGTAATGTTTCAGCGCGAAGCTCTCTAAAGATTTGTTTCGGGAACTGGTATGAAAAGTTGAAACAAAAAATTGCTTGAATTATTCGAAATCTATTGATCCCATGAAAATCATAGTTTTAATTGTATTTGAATGTAACTCCAAATTATCGTATTATAATAATTTGGCTTTGGTTCCGATATAATTGCACAAGAAAATATGAAGATGAAGCTATCATTCACGAGACTATAAACATCATATTATGAAAATAAATGGTTGTTATATTCAAAATAATGATAAATGAATATTATTTTGAATTGCGACGCAAACAACGCGATGTGTCTTCCTTAAGAAATAAAATCCTTCGTGATTCTTAAACCCTCCCTCACGCCTTTTCATTTCCCGTATCCGCGAACCGTGACACGAAGCCGCGCGACACAGAGTGGCTCGCGAACTTTAATAACATTTTCATATCATGCAACATGCAACGGTGAATTGATTCAAGGCACGCTCGAAAAATATCATCCCCCTCCCCTCCTGGACCTTAGCTCGCCCGCGAAAACTGTCACCGCGGAAGACGCATTTGAAAACTTTCTATCCGCTTGGTTTTCCATTTTTCGTCGATGCGTTCGATCACGGTCACCGGAAGTCGCTCCAGTCGCTGGGACGTGTTCCTTTACACTATTTTTACCGAAAGTGTCAAGACACACCTTTTCAAATGTGTATTCAAAATTATTTTCCAAGGTTAATCATTTCTTCGCAATGGACTTTTCGACTTTTCTCATGACGATTATAAAATTAATTATATATCGGAACAGTAAAAAAGTCAAATAAAGGGAAATGGTTAACTTGGAAAATAATATTAAATTAAAATTTGGAAAGGTGTCTTTTGACGTCTCCGATAAAGATACAGTTAACTTCTTTGTTATTCGTGGAAGATTCTTTATGGCAGGATTCTCATGTTTAGAATATAATGCACCAATAATGAATTCATTATACATCCGACTAATTCAATCTCGATTCACGAGGTCAGAAAAATATATTGAAATTTAATTGTATCAGTATGTTATCGGAATAAATATTGTATCGTTTATTGGCGCGTTTGTTATATTAAATAGCGATTATAGTCTGCTACATTTTCTTGAACCCCTTGCCTTACAGCTAGTTGGAATACTACCCTTATCAAAGTCATATTTAATAATTTGCTACAAGGAATAAGTATTTCATGTTAAATATAAAGGACAAATAATATTCACGTTCATAAAATACAACTTGAAACCTTCGACTCGATATCACAAGACAAGGGGTTGATATTACAGAAACTATTACAGTCAAACGTGAAATGCATAAACGAACATTTCGATAGGTCAAAATTGGCCCCTTCGGTTTGTCAGTTACAGTGGAACTTCGATTATCCAATTTAATTGGGGACTAACATGTATAAAGTCTTCGAAAGAAAACTTTCAAGTTACGCTTGCAAAATTCGATTGCATATATCTCGTGGTACAATATAAGAATCTGAATTATTTCTACTACTTACTACGAGGTCCTACTGTATTCGAAAATATTATGCGTAATACGATCGGCAGTCGTAGTATCTTAATAGATTCTGTCTTAGTAGGTTAAATAACTTTCGGATCTCAATTGTCATCGAGGGAAGAACGAACGACAGAGCGCGACAGAATCGAAAAATAGAATCGACAGCCTCGGATGCTCGTCCTTGGCAATTTATTTATTTAATTATTAGTATGTTTAACGTGTAACCTTGGGTGTATTCCTCGGGGTTCGTCGTGGACCGCTGCATCCTGGGGCCATGTCGTCGACGTCCGATCAAAGGTTCGATGATCGTGCTGCTTTTCCCCCTTCCTCTCTCCATATTTCTTCTTCATGGACGAGTTACAGATTTCGAGTTTTATCACAGTCAGTAGCCCTTGATGTAGGCGGCGATGTGCTTCTTTTCCTCTTCCGAGAGGCCGTTCTTCAGCGTTCTACGCACTGCGGATCACACGTAAATGATATTCAATATGTAACGAAGCAGTGAACCGACACTTTGTCAGCCGATATATCTGTCACGAAAGCCTTAGCTGGCGGCACGGATCTTCTACCAAGACGAGAATGAAAGTAACAAACATCGTTCCATCGGTTCTAATGAACGAAAGAATAGAAAGAGGAAAAATGGTAAAAGATGGATCGAAATACGAAAGAATAAATATTTCAAAGGAATTTGAAAATGATTCGGAGTTCTGTTAATGGCAACCAGCTACGGACTTTATAACGCAGACACACGTCAGCGGCTGGCAAACGGTGTTAAACGTTGAATGCAGGCAGCGAATGAACTTCCCGAGCAGATCGTACGCAGAGGAGTCTGAAAGCTCGCAACGTTGAAACGCGAAGCTTGATGGTAGAATGCTTCGCTGGAAATTGGCCGATGAACTGTTCATCGGATTTCCGGAGCGTTCAAAATTCTCTAAACACGATAGTGCTCGGTGGTTGTCTCGAAGAAAACAAAGCAACGAACACGCCGCTCGGAAACAGGCATTCCCGAGCAGGCTCGCATGCGATCGAAACGGAAAGAATGCGAAACAATGCGATGTAATTACTGTTACGGTGTCCCGGACGACTATATTTCGTTCGAGATCCGATCTGGTTTGCTCCAGGTCAAGATACATTGTCTATCAGATACAGACTTAAAGCGGACGGAAACAGCGGTTAGTAATTAACAAGGATCCGCGTGCATCTGGTCGCAATGCGAGCGCGACACGAAGATCGATAGAAGGTGTCGCGCGGCGACGGTCGCACCTGTAATTTAATACTCGTCCCGGCTGCATTATACGCGGGAAACATGCACCGACTATCATTTTAAATAACTCCGTGAATCATGGCGAATTTCTTTCGTCGAGTCTACTTACTTGGTCACGCGACTCTATTTTTCATGCAGGTCGCATCTAGATGCGGACTATCACGGATAAAATGCGTGAAAAATTGGAACGAACACTGCATGGTCATTCGTTTTGTATAATTCTGAGTAATGAGCTGTTTATCTTGAAACTAGCCTAAGTCCATTTTTTAAAACAATCACGTTAATCGTTGCAACAGTTTAACTAACCTTACGTAGTTTTACGTAACCCTTTTATTCTTTAATGGATGTTCTATCTTTTTCAAGCGGACTTAAGTCAGTTTCAGTCAGGTTCAGTTACTGTTGATACTTGGTAGTAGAAAATAATTGGATCTTGAACTTGGTGAATTACTTGGACATGGCTTTTTTTCTAAAAACATGTCGTCACGACATTTCGTGGTAAAATAAAAAAGTTGGGTGTTAAACTTGGAACGAATGTATTCTCTATGAATTTTATTAACTAGATGGTATGTTACTGTGTTAGTTTTTCATTAAATAACATTTTTTAAACCATGGAAAAGGGATTTGTTCGTTTTTTTGATTGGATACAACTACATTTTCGAACGATTTGGAGAGGTCGGAATGTTCGATCACGCGGGAATCGATTCACCGCGTTAGTGCGAACAGCGTTTGCTATTAACACTGCGCGCGACATAATAAATGGCTGTCCTCGCGCTCGTAATTATGAATAGTGGTAAATGGATTTGGAAAATTATCGCGTCTGGATCACAGGGTTTCCGTGGACAAAGCTGATGATGATTATTATCGAAATATTGTTTCGCAGATCCAAGGATATTGCACGACTCATCGATCTTATTGTTCTTCGAAATTTGAACAATATATTACAATCTTTCCATCCGAATGATTGCACTAAATTTGATTTTCGTGTAATCGTGTAATTCGAATATTCAAAAATAAATTCAACAGCGATCACGCGTCATTTAAATATTTGATGTACCGTTAAAGTGAAAAATACACGAGAGAAGCGAATCAAATTCGATCTTCGTTCTTCAACGTTCGTTCCCTCGACTTTTCCAAAATTAAAACATGAATTCACTGTTTGCGGGATTCAATTCAATCGCAATTTGATTCGATTTCGTCGATAGAATCTAATTTCTCGCACTCCGTTTAATTTACTGCAAACCGTTGTGAATTTACTTCAGCCCCTGGCGTCCATTTTCACAGTTGATAAGCGTCGTAAAAGTTGAACAAACTATACCGTGTGTTTCGCTTAAAGTTGAACGCCTACGCATCTCCTTCACCCTTAATGCTACCAAAAATATTTCGAACACAATGTAAATAGTGCCAATACCTACATATATTCCGAATCAAAAGCAAATTAATTAATACAGCTCGTTAAACAATCGGTGTTCAATAAACTCCCTTTTTTCGTTATCAAAAATCAACAATACTGAAAATATTAAGAATACTGCATCAACAAAGTTTTATACGCGTTTTCCCGCGTACGTTTCCTATATCATTAATATTGATTCCAACTGAATTCAAAACATTGCGACGAACTATTCCAAAAGATACGTAGCTAAATATCTGTCCAAAGGCTTGTTTGTCGTTGATTTCGTGAAATCTAAAAGATAACAGAAAAATACGACAAAATTAAAGAGATTTTAGAACGAGAACAAAGATTAATAGCGAAAAAGTTAAGTTAACGAGTCTTGTTCGTCGTCGATTTCGTCCGCGAAACGCGAACGGACAAAATCCATAAATCCGTTCCTCGAGAAATAACGGAGGAGCCGACGAAATAAAAGGACCGAAACGATCGGGCAGCGTCGCGTCGCGTCGCGTCGCGTCGCTGAATCCGGATAAGCTATCGGTCCGGGTGGCGACCGCGATCGAATTATTAAAATCGAATTTATCCAAGGCTGTTACCGAGCAGGAAGCGGCGAGCGCATATTGTCTCCCGATAATTAGGGTTTCATTATCTGCCGTGAACACGGAATCGATACCGCCGGCGCGCACCACTAAGAACGTGTCCCGGCACCGGCCGCCCACGGATACCAGGTAAATTCTGGCCGTTGCATCGCGCTGCATTGCTATCGGCAATTTAATTGATACTTTTTTTCTTCCTCTCACCGTGGATCCTTGTGACGAGCAAATATCTTTTTTATGTTACAAACTGTTGGACATAAAAGGTCCGTTGATAAACAGAAAATGAAACTCTGACAATCGATGGCGTGAGGTCTCATTATTATCATTGTTACTGATTATTAATATTCCCGTTCGCGTTAATATTGTTCCTGTTATTTTTATTATTACTAGTATACTAGTACATCATCGTTATCATTGTTATTCTTGTTAATATTATTGCTATTGTTTTCGTTGTTATTATTATTATTATTATTATTATTATTATTGTTGTTGTTGTTGTCGTCGTCGTCGTCGTCATTAGTATATAATACATCAAATTACTATCACATCACATTACGACTCGCGTATTCCCTCATTTGTCTACTCGCAATGTTCATAAATCATCGAAACGTTAAGCTTCCACCACGAACGAAAGAATGATAATTATATCCTAAGGTCGGTCCAACATCCGTTATCGAGCAGCCGATGAAAAACGCGTCCGCGCGACGGACACCGATAAATATTCAAGAGCGTTCCGCGTCGCATCGACTCGGGGGTTCATTCTTTTCGTTGGACGTGACTCCCCGCGACTGATCGAATCGGCCGATTTTACCGGACCGTTGACTTCCAATTTAATGTAACACGGGCAAATCGCACGCGTTTCGGCTGTCTGGCAAACAGTAGACGTCCCGAGCCGACCGAGCCCGGTTTATTTGCCGTGACGCGCACCGATCGTCCACGACGACCCTCCGTGATCACGTTATTAACACTAAAGCTACCAGACGGGTCAAACCGACCCATTCCTGATGTCTTCTTGCCGCAATTATTAACCGTTAATGACCGAGAGACACAAATACGGAGACACGAAAAGAATTTAGTTTTCATTTCATTTATATATCATCGCTATAGTTTTCTTTATCAAATATTGCAACTTATTACATCATTGGTTTATTGATTAGGCACTGACAACAAATATTTACCGTAATACAACGTCTTATGGGCGAGTATTACAAAAAAAGCTCTCGGCCGTTAAGGGTTAAGATGATAATAGATGTTTCTCTGAGAAATGATCAATGAAATTGATTTGCCGATACGCAAACTGAATTGTAAATCAACCGAAGTCTCCATAGATGCACTCTTGGAGTTCCTATAGAGAAATTTCATAAAGTCAATTTAACTGCCCGGTAGTTTTAGTGTTAACCCATTCGCATCATGTTTAACCATTTCGTCCCGAGTGGTACACATATGTACCACGGATATCTTAAATTACCGGAAAACTAGAAAACGCCTTGAAGATAAAGGAAATCAATTATCAATACTTATCTTATTTATTTCACTGAAAAGCTTCAATTTCATTTCTTTGATTTAGGGGAAAAATACATATTCAGGGACAAAGGAGTTAAATACCCTCGCAAGTGTCAGTGTAATCTGATTTAAATAGCCTAGTAGTGGGGCAACGTAGTTAACAGCCTCATGAAATTTTTAAACAATCGTGTAAGATCAACTGTAAACGTTTTTATACAATTATATGATTGATTATGTATGACTTATATACGATAGTATGATTTATTGGGTCATCCCATGAATAATGCAGGTTTTTTTATGTTTCTTCTGTCTTAGAGAATTAAGATAAATGCAACATTTTTAATTTAAAATACGTTCTCCTTCATTATTTATAGATTAACTATCTATATATTGTAATAAGATTAAACAATGTTTTGTTTGCCTTAATTTTTTAGTACAGAAGGAATACCAATAAACGGCATTATTTATGGGATCGCTCAATACATAGCGAAAAAACTTGACGCGAGTAGAACTCGTTATACGATGCGATTGGGTTAACGAGAAATCCCGCCGTCCGTCTCGGTGTTTATCGCGTCTACGGGTTTCCTATACGAAAGTCAACGGGCTCGAGTTGTGCCGGTACCATTCCGGTCGGCAAGGATCCGCCGACGACCGATTAATTTCCATTAACCGACGATAACGTTGATCGATGGCGGACCCCCGTCGATAATCTTGTGATAATTCGTTTTAAAATGATACGTTGTCGGTGGCGGTTGATGCTTGCGAATTCTGGACGAGCGAAACAACTAACAGTCATTAATCGGGAATAATATTGATCGATAGCAGGTCTGCGTCGATGTACGATTCTTTGATCATTTATTTTCGAGTGATTAATTGATCGCGGATCATTACGTACCCATGGCATTCATAAAATTGGTAAATATCAGAAGATATTTCGTTAATGAAGTCTGTTGACGGTGAATCGATTAGGATATTTTATTTATTTGTTTGTTTATTGATTGAGTGATTGATTGATTTATTTGTTTCGTTAAATTTATCTTAAAATGGGCATATTAATGGATAACGTCTGATTAGTGATCGTGATATCTTGCCAACGATCATTCTCGAACTGGAACCGGGGAATTACTCAAAAAGTGATTAACATCGATTGCTTCCTGCTTCTCGGCTGTTCCGTAATTATAATGGCGAACATTCCGATGTAAATAAAGAGGGTACTGTTCGCCGATTCGTTCGTGCACCTTCCTGCCAGTTTCTTTTGCGGAAGTTCCACGTTTTAATTGTACACGGCGTACCGTGCAACTCGATCACCTTGCGAATTCCGTTATCCGTTCAACGATTCGGAGATGTTTTTATTCGTTTGATGAAAGATTGAGCGATGTCTTGTAGTAATTTTCTGTCCACTTTAATTAACGCGAGAAGCGTTCCCGATATTTTTTTAGCGACTCCGAATGAGTTTCAAGTATCAACTATAAAGCAATTTAATCGTTTCATCAAACTGTTATTCCTTAAATACACTTGACTCTCTTGTCTGGTACTAAATTTTCATTTAATTTCATATAATTTATATGCAACTCTTTATCATTATATTATTATATAATTAATTCTATAATTTATTTCAATCGCTGGGAGTCTCGTATAATTAAACATTAAATAAAAATCCAAGCGGACCCCCATAAAATTCTTTTTTCCTTGATACGTTTTGTATCTTCATTTGGGTTGTAAATAATGTAATCTCGTAATTGCAGCCCGTTAATGTCCGTATCGCGGAAACATACGCGCTCCCGTGGCGTATAAAAATCTCCGCACAGTTATAAAATACTGTTTCATTTTATTTTCAACTTGCCCGGACCACACGCGAGGGAAACGGCGTTTAATTTAATTCCAGTTCCCTTGAAATCGATTGAAAAAATGCGAATCTGCGTAAGGTTCCGGGGTCTGGTAACGACCGGTTCAATGCAATGAGCTGGTCACGGTTCGTGGAATCGAGGAATCGTGATTTTGAAAAACGATTAACTACTTAACGATTGCACCTGTGACATACACCGACAAGATGGATCGACGAAGAACAATATTGAAACTTATTCATTTACTTAACAGAACTACCGAGCATTTAATACGATTTATAAGTAATCTGTATTCAAAATTGTTTCTTCATATATTATATTACAGTATCCAAATGAAACTATTTATTTCTTTATATAACTTTGGATATTTGATACTTCTAACATATCAATAATTGAGAAATAAGGAACCTATAATGATTTTAATTGATACTGTAGTTCTAGTATTAGATTTAAGAAGAAACAATTTAGTTTTTTACCGAAAATATATAGTACGTATTTCCGCGTACCTTTTACATAACTTTTACTACAAATCAAGTACTAACAATTTGATGTTGATAATCAAATAAAAATATCTACTAATACAGGCAACCCTTGAATAACACGGTACTTTACACAAAGCCTCGAACAACCTGGTGAAAAATTGCAATTATTAAATTATTAATTCCATAACATGATATTCCAATTACAATTTCTTTTTGGTATAGATCTAGAGTATTGGAAAACACGTCTGAACGTACAATATAAATCGATCTTTGCGAACACCGGATGAATGAAGTGATTCCGCGCGGGCAGGGCTCAGTGCATTATCAATGGGGGAATCACGAAGTTATCTTGTGTAACACGATCCGCGCTACCGTGCATAGATCCACGATATTACCGTAATACGCAGCCCAATACAGGACGCCGATATAGCTGTCGCTACTGCCTCCTAATCATTTCACGAAATAATTCTGCTTGCGCATTACATAACAGCCCGTAAGCACGAACCTAAGAGACTCCGCTACGGACACCGGTGAACCGAGATCGATTGATATTCATGGTGGATCGTGAAACGGAATATTCAATCATTTACAATTCAAACGCGCCCTGTGCGGAAGCTGAATGTCCCAAAATTAAATGATCTCGGGAATACCATTGGTAGCCACTAGTTATTCCGGTGTTACTCGATCAAAGAAAACGATCGATCTCAACACATTGACCGCTACGTTGCCCATATGCAACAGAATTTCCTGCACCTAAAATTAATCTGTTCGGTGATGCGTAATGAACAAAATTTGATTGCATCGGCGAGATGCGAGAAGGTTGAGAGAACAATCTCTGAGAAACCTTAAATTCTCAGTTTATTAAAATTTGACTGTACAGTAATTCATGAGCAATTCGTTATTTCATTGAATATTACGTTAACTAGACAACTGAACAATGCAAACGTCGTAAAAATAATGAAAATAATGGTACTCATCAGGGTACAAACGGATTCAGACAACAGTCAGATTGACAGTGAACAATTTCAATTCCTCCAACACCATCCTATTCTTCTAAATTCCATTTCAATGCCACATTAAAGCCCAGCGATCGCTAGATCTCGCGATATAGAAAACTCGAGCAGTTACGAGAATAAGAAAATTACTGAAAGGAAGAAAGCGATCCAGGAATTCGGACGCAAAGGATTCGTCGTCCGTCGTCGAAGGATATAGACGGGGACCAGACAGCGGGATGGTCGTCGGAACGAGGCTGACTATCATCGATCGTTTATTTGGTAAATCATTCCAAGGCGTGGCCCATCAATTATTTCGTCGACGAAATAGCGCCTCTGCCACGGATCGATGCGGGGGAGGACAGGACGGCGGATACGTCGGCGAAATGGAAGCGCCTAAGTGAGTCACCGATAGACGTTACGTAACTCGGGTAAGTAGATCCCGGGGCTCTCTCCTCTGAGTTCGGGGATGCGCCTATAAATTCTTGACTGGCTTGTCTCCCGGCTGAAATTCATTGAAATTTTCCTAGGCGCCCCTATAAATTCATGGCAATTTGTAATCCGCCGCGGGACGAACGGTCGCCGGGTAAATAATTCCGGAAACGCGTGTCGATGCGGCGCGCCGCGCTTTAACGTCTACTGCGTCTACGACGGTTTCTAATCCCACAAAATTTCATGGATCTTCTTCGTACGATTGCTGATCGCAATGGCAAAACGACATTCGTCTAACATTAGAACTGCCAAGCAGCCAAATCGACTTTTTCACATCCTTCTGTAGGAGCTCTAAATGCATCTATTGAGATTTCGATCGACATTCAGTTTGTGTATTATTAAATCAATTTCTTCGATAGTTTCTCTGAAAAGCGTATGTAGAAATAATGACTAATTGCGAGAGGAATTTGGGAATAGGTCAATTTGACCCAGTTGGTAGTTTCAGTGTTAATCGGTTAGCTGTTACGACCTCTTTGAAAAGTGTACACCTAAAATGTATCGTGAAAAGTAAGTTAGCTGTTTTTAATGAATATACTCGTTATAAGAGAAAACAGCTAACTGTTTAATAACGCGATTCGTGAATTCCTGACACAGGCGCGTCATTTTCGTGTACGTTCTAGTACTGGTTTCTGACGGATCGAAAGTCTGTGAATTTTAATCAATTGAAATTTAATCAACCGCGCCGGTTTAAATGAAATTCGTATTGGTTTCGACTGTGCTGCGAGAAAAATGGTTTTTCGTTAAAGAGTGGATTCATGTATAACGTATTGTGTATGGTTTGATGTGTTCTTTCGTTACGTTTAAATGAAAGAATTATCTAGGTAAATGATAAATGAATAATATTTAATATCCGTCGTTATTGGGTTCGACGTTCACATGGTAATTTATAAAATTTCGAATAGAATTGACGACGTTATACGTGCTTGATAATAACCGGCGCAGTTTCAGATTACTGTGCAAACTGGTCGCGTTTAATAAACCAATCACCGTTGACGCTATAATGATTCCTGCATTGATAACCACGTTTAATGCCTGTTCATACGGGCCTCGATTATTTCTATTATTCAACGGTAACGGTCAATCGTTTCTCGTTTAATGGCACGCTATTAATAACTGTCCATTAAAAATTTAAACACTGGCGAACTATGAAATTCAATTGTCATGTATTATCCCCCTGAAACACGACTATTTTCCATTAACGTATTAATAGCTGCTGACGTACATCCACGTCGTTCTATATTCATGCTAAATTATGTGCATCTTATATGTATCAATTAGACTCGCATTTATTATCAAACTTATTATAAACTTCATCATTAAGTTTTATCAGTATTTATTAATGCACTATTGAATTCTATATTTAAATTCATCCTCGGGTACTAGTTAAAATTCTAATTAAGCATTATTTTTATGGAGACCTATTCGATTGTGTTTTTTAACTACTTCCATGCTTATGAATTATAAATTATTTTCTTCTTATTTCTTCGTTTCCATTCGAACGTCAAAGTGATCAAATTATTTTCCATTATCATTATCCAACGTCCACGAACATGATGCAATCCAGAGATATTTGTTTGATGTTCGTTCCTATTTTAATTCTAGAACTATGGTTCCCCGTCAGAACTGGCAACAGCGAAATAGCGAAATGTTAGACCGTCCCTGCATCAGCCGAAGTTGGCACAAATGTATTCGGTTTCCGCGATTCCTCGCCGAGACGACGGAACTCCCGCAATAGGAGACGTAGGTTATACACAAGAGGCAAACTTTTTACTTAACCTCCGTGTAAGATCGAGCTGAATCAGCTTCTCGACCGAAATCGTAGCGTGATAGGTTTTGGAGAGTATCGAGACCTATCCCCCTAATGCAGATCCGACCACCACGGACTCGAAAATTATCCCTTTAACCTGATTCCCGCTGCGCGCAGCCGTACGTGACGGCGTTCCGAAAGCACCGGAATTTTCGAGCTCTCGGAATTCCTTGAATCCACGAAAATGTCCAAAAAGTGTGCAACGTATCGTCCTCGAATCAAGGGACAGCATGCTGACCGTGTAACGTCAAAAATAACACGATATGATATCATATAAAATATAAAATACAAAAGAAGACACAAAATAATTTGATAAAACACTTCATATATTTTTACACACTCATCACTGCAGAGGCTCAAATATGAGAAACAAAAGATTTACAGCTTAAAACGTGTCAAAACGTTTAACACTTCACGGACAAACAATATTAATATTACAATTAAGGTTTCTTTAGTTTCACTTAGATTTATGTATGTACACATGATCTTTAACCATAGATAATCAATATTTTATTTGACGAACAAATTTTCATTTTTTACGCAGCGAACCTTAAAGTTTCGATTATTGATGCACAATGAAATTCCGATTACTATGGTTGAAATGAGATCCTTCCGCGAAGTGTTAAGTGACAAAAAGAACAGAAACAAGTGTTTGAACAAAGGTGTTAGAAACAACAAACCAAAATGTGTCACAGCAATCACAAAACATGCATTAAATACGGGCAAGACAGTTGCATGAGGTATGAAAAGAAAAATGGAAGAACCTCTGCTTAATCGAAAAACCAGCGAACCTTCATCGCGTCGGTCACGATCGGTAGCCCTTCAGGGTTGGTACCCTTCCGGCGTGGTGTTGTTCTCCCGGGTGCGCGATCGCTTCACTGTCAGACAGAAAAAAGAAGAAGGGAAGAACGCTAGGCCACCCCATTAGCAACCGCCACCGGTTTACAAGTGTCTCGTACATACACACGTAAATACACTATCGGCCGGGTCTGTGAGACCGGATTTCATTAATCGTACAAAGAACATTCTCCTCAACATCTTCAATCCATTTTTCAGAGTAAGTACCCAACATCTGGTGTCTCCCGATTTCATTGAAGCTGCTAAATGAATTTTGTGTGATCACTTTCATCATTGAACACTTTATATTGAAAAATTCTTCACTAGAAATGTACAATATATTCTGATAAGATATAGACGAAACTTTTTGAAACTTAACGATAATTCACGAATTAATTAAGTTTCACAAAGTTTAATATTAAATATCTCTACTTTCCCTGTATCAAATCAAGTGTCAACTGAGAGAAGCTTCTCGAGTGCAACGGGATAATGCTTTGGTTAATACTCATTTCGAGTTTATTTTGCAGCTTCTTATTTACTAATCGCAATCATTTAATAGCTTCTTATGAATCACAATTATCATAACTATAATCCATAACAGTAAAACATATTTACACTATCAACCAATGCAATTTATATCGCTATCGAATATTACATTCCACAAATTCTCTATTCAATTCCAATAGCCATATACTACGTCAACAATTTTTGACCAAAACTGTTTAGCCAGTGCATTCACAGGAAACGAAGCTTCGCTGTTTCGTTAATCTCGGTCCCATATTTTCGATCGGTAGCGTATGCGCATGTGTATGTATCGTAAAGCCATCACCACACCCCTCGCAACGCCACCTTAAACTGGATAATTCGGGACAAAGAGGAGGAAATGATGGGGAAAGGGAAAACGAGGGTAGAACTTTCACCCCTTTTCAGGGGGTGTGAGGCACGCCTCCTGAATTACTCGCGCGCGTGCTAAAACCCGACGGCGACAATCGCGAGATTTCCCTCAACGGCGTTCGATTCCTCGCGTTTCGCCCGATAATCCTGTCTCGCCGCGCGTTCGCCGTTACGTTAGGGTGACCAAACCAGCGCAAATGAAAATCGGAACAGAGAATGAGAAGAATAAAACAGAAGGAAAAAGAGGGGAACACATCCAACCACAAGAGAAGAAGATAGAATTGATTCTGTATATGTTCTCTATATCAGCTTAATTGAATTTCGATTTTTCCCATTGCGCGTTTCCCATTCTGGTGCTGCGCAAGTAATGCGTTTCTGTTTCGAAAGCTTTTCAATAGAGACACCACTGTGTCTCGATATAAAATTCACTAAAAATCCTGCAGCCGAAGTAGCACGATAAAAAATTATTGTATAAAACTACTTTATGTTGTACGCTGCTTATATTTTCCGCTAAAACCGCTGCACGCGATACAATATTCATTGGAAAGAGTTCGCGTTTGAAGCGTCTAGTAGGTTGGAAAATATTCGTCGGACTCGTGTAAAATCAAAAATTCGAACGGGTGGAAAGGAATGGGTCTTTTTAAAAATTGAAGCTTGCGTAGCGCATGTTTCTACGGATTACCACGCGATCGTTGAATTCGTTTCGAGAGGAGGGGAAACGGGAATGGGTGACACGACTCGCTGGAAGGGTCGAATAATAATCGGGGCATTCTGAAAGGAATTAAAACGGTGGATATCTGACGTGGACGCGCGTCGATTCGTTTAGTCTCGCGTCAAACGAGCTTGTCATACGTATGAATATGGCGGTGCAGACACGGTCGATCGCTCTCGACCGGCAGATTACGAATAGATACGGCTTGCTGCGTCAAGGATTACGTCTGCCGGATGGCTGGGCGATACGAGGGAACGAGAAAAAAGGAATTAGTTCGAAGCGGTGTACGCGGACGATGTACGGGTCGCGGGGAGCGACATAATTCTCGAGGATGCGATCGATTCACGCGCAAAGCCGATTCCGATTGAATCTTGCGCCAGTGATTTAAACGGAACGGAAAACTTATCTTCTTACGTGCTTGTTAACTTTTCGAATTAAACGATTACGTATTGTAATCCGTTTCCCCAAGATTTTCTGCAGTGAAACTAATCGGCTACGACTGATGAATTCGTTCGCGAGTCTTTGATTTCTTATGCTCCCGATAAAGAGTTTTAGAGAATCTTTAATGCTCTTAATACTGCGGGATATTTTATATTGATCTTCATCGTTGCTATATTGCTTGAGAACGGCTCGTAAAGAGAATGTTCGATGAACCGATTGTAAGAGAAAATTGGTCCTTTGCAACCGATAACTTGTCAAACTTCTAAAGATTCTATGAAAACAGGAAACGGTATGTTGATCTCTTGTTGTTTAAGTAATTCAATTTTTCATTTGCAATTTTTGAATTTGAATATCAAAGATCGAAGTCGTTACAGTGATACTCTATTGTATAGTAATCATGCGTTCAATTTCTTCGCGTCATGGAAGTTTCATTTCTGAAAATATTCGGAGGGAAGCGCGTCTTAGAAAATTTCCATTCTACGTTCGACTGTTCTCCGCTTTTTTCCTATTTTCCACGCGTTTTCCACGGTTAAATGTCTATCGAAAAGTCGTCGGGCCCGGGAACTCAGTTTTTGTTCCCAAGATCCCGCAAGGGAACGCTTCCGGGCACGAAACGAAAAAAGGTTCTCCGCGGAGCACGAAAATCGGGAGCCTCCGAAAAAAGAAAAGCGCGCGTTCGAAAAATGAATGGCCGCAATATAAAATGCAAATGTGACTCTCGCCGAACCGCGGCAGCTTCTTTCGTGAAAAGGGTCGGTCTAAAAAAAAAAATAGGGACGGAGAAAAAGGAACGAGTACCGCAGATGTTGCCTAAAAGAGTTCTGAAAGCTCCGCGACCTACATGACGCATCGCCCCGGAACTTTGATATTCCCGGGACAATTTATTTATTTTGCGCCCTAGGTCACGTGGAAACTCGAACGTCGATCCGTGAAGTATGTCGCCGTTCGAGTATCGATCTGGCATTCCGATATTGTCACCGCTGAAGCAAAACCCAAACCACGCTCATCGATCTACAATTCTATGAAAGACATCGGTGAACAAAAATGATCAATGAAAAATTCAATACAAAAATTACAAAATAATGTATGTTCTTACAGAACAAAACCTTAGGAACCAAATTTTCAGTACGGATTCCACTGTTGCTGAAATATGTAAACTGTGTTTAGGAAGAAGAAAAGAAAATGAGGGTTCTAGTTACATTGTAAAAGAAACATAGAAAGAATATATTTCTATTCTAGAGATAATTTCGATGAAAAGTATTTCGTTTTATTTCAAAGGTAATTTCGATGAAAAATATTTCTTTAGATTTTGAAGATAATTATGTTAAAAATAATTCTTTAGATTTTGAAGATAACTATGTTAAAAACAATTTTTCTTATTTTGAAGAGAACTTCGTTAATGTTGGAAGAAGCAATACGAAAGATAATCGATAATATTCCGTAGTTTTTCGATCGGATAAATTACAGATTGACAGAATGTATGTACAATTCCGAGAACGAAAGGAGAGACAAAGGAAGAATGGTGCAGATAAGGTGCTCGAGAAAAGTCGAAGAGACGATCGAAGGCCAGTACGCGGTGCGCGTCGACCTCGATCACTGGCGTTCAGAATTTTGGCTCCGAACTTCCGCGCATCGACCGCCGGCGTCACGAGCCTCTATTTATGGACCGAGTGTTTCGAACGACAACGCGAATTTACTCGAGGACTCCATTTGCAGGCGCATGAAATATTTCGTAGTTAAAGTGCGACGGACCGATATACAATGGAAACGCTGAAATACTGAGAAATCTATTTCGCACGCGCGTCATTTATATTCAAACAAACAGCACGACTTTGGTAAAATCGAATTAAAATAAACGTTCAATTGTTATATTAAACGGAACAAAATATCCCCTACAAACACTGATTTCTTAATCACTTAACAACCCTGCCATACACGTTGTACGAATCAAATTTTTAACAATCAAATACAACAAACAATTAATTCAATTATTCATTCATTATATTGCAATATTGTATTCCAGATAACGAATTACTCTTGCTATTTTAAAATATGATCTTACCGAAAGAATACTTTAAGTAGAATGAGACCGCTTTAGTCAGACCAGATAGCAAGTGGAATATCCACATCATAATCAGACGTCCAATTGTTCGAAAAATGTTTTAACAAATAAAAAAATCTGCAGGAATGATGAACATTCATTTTCTTCGTCACGATTAAGAAATTAATGTTTCATATTCGAATCCCCGAGCGTGTGAAAAATGTATTACCGAACGAGTTTCCTTCTACGCGAATCGGATTTCAAGCAACTTTACAGAACTAATGATTCTCCGAGAAATCAGTCGGAATTGAACGACGCGACGCGAGCTCCCCAGGGCCGAAGCCTTAATTCTTAAATGAATTTTAACGCAAACCTGAAATCCCTCGGCTTTCTCGATACGTTTGCGCGAGCTAACGCTCCGGAAGATAAATCAGCAAAACGACCGAAAGAAAATCGCCGATAATTACACGCTATCAAATCGTTGCCGACGTACAAACACGATGGGGTGGAGGCCAGCCTTAATAGGGAGATTTTCCCCCAAGGATACAAATGAAAATGCGTAAGCATTTGCATCCCGAGGGCTACAGTACCGTTCGCCGAGATGTTTTTAAATTAATTTTAATGCGGTCTTAAGTCCGCGGTTCCTGCCGCCGGCAATAGAGGGTGTCATCCCCCGGAGCTCCGGTAATGAAATCTTAAAAGATTAATCACTTGCTACGACGAAAGAAAATGTTTTCCATTTTTGCTATGAAAATAACGCGACATTTAGAAAAATGCAAACCGTTGCATTTTTATCTTGCATTTTGAAACTGTGAAATTCCCTGAATTGGTATTGCAATGTAATCTAACTGTAAGTGCTATAAATAGAATACGCAGTGCAAATCACGCACGCGAATAATATGATTATTCATATAAACTGCAGTAGAGTGACTTTAAATATCAACTAATGTGATCAAAATCTTCTCTTAATTACGTAATCCATTTCAATTTACCTCGTACGAGATCCATTACTGTGTAACATTATAAAATCATCTAAACAATTTTCTTACAAATAAATGCACATACCATTCACTTCGAAGATCATGCACCTTGAAAAGGTACATCAATAATTCTAAAAAGAATTTAGATAATAATGAGTCCTAAAGTAAAAAGCGAGGCGAAATATAAATCTACATTGAAACAATACAATATTACCAAAGAAATCTACTGCAAAGATCTATCAAGCCAGAATCGATTCAACGATGCACTGTTTCACAGTGAATATCGAGCTGGCGGTCCACGAGTGGTCGATAATTCGCGAGGGTGCTCGGTACCGGGCTTAACGATGTTTCGAGTGAGTTCGGTCCATAAATATGTCGCCGGAAGATAGTAGAAGTCCGCTGTTACCGGGTTCGATCGCGTGATCGGTTTTCCACGGAGGCGGGTCGATCAACGCGGAAGACGGGTGGCCAAGTGCAGGGTGCGGGGATCACACTTACAAGACTTACGATCGGCGTGTCTGGTCCTCTTGCGCTCCCTGGGCGTTGTTCTCGTCGCCGGCGTCTTCGTCGCAGTCTTCACTAACGATTCCAACAGCTCGTCGTCGCCGTCTGTCAGGTTACCGTTGGTATTCTCATCGCGGAGCAGCGGGCCCAAGGAGGTGCGTCCTGAAACAGGAATGTCAGGCGCGTTCAATACAGCTGATATTAAACCAGACCACTCTGACAATACATAGAATGTTTGTTAGCCAATGCCAAATAAATTTTGCTAGCTTCCAAGGGGAAAATAAAGACAGGATATAAATGTTATAACGTGTTCGTTTGTTGGTAAGAATAGTTATAAATGTTTGATAAGCAGAAAACAAACAATACCAAGGACAAGAAGTTAATTCATATTCTAGTGTTGCGACTGTACTTGTTATACTTGTAATTGGTGGAGACTGTGATTGCAACGGTACTTTTATCAATTACGAATAGGTGACGGTACTAGTTGTAGGGAAGACAGGAATTATTATTGCGACAATAAGTATCATTTCTTCTGAATTCACCAAGAAATGAATGTTTAAAAAGTTTCTTCCTCGCGTAAAGTCATCGCCACCAATTTCTTCGTTTGCCGCCCCCGAGACAAAGGAGCGAACAATGAAAATTCTCGAAGGACAGACGCCGGGGATTACTCGTAGCAGCATTGTTTACGAAATATTCGTTTCATCTGGAGCAATTCCCAAGGCGTATAATTCGTCTTTTCGAAGGTAGCCGGCAGAAGGGTCTGCCGCGCGCACGCGCGAGCCCATTCTTCTTCCGCGGCGGCTCTTGGGCTAACTCCTCGCGGAACAGTCTCTTCCTCGTTCCCCGGTCCGCAGGGTAGAAACTTCGAAACCGTCAAAAGCACGGGGAGCTTCTTTGAGAGCTTCTTTGAAACTCGCCTGAAAGAAGCTTCCATCGGCGGTCTCACTGGCTGTGTAAATCCGATACGGACACGTACTGGCAGGGCGAAACGGCAGTCGGGGGATGGGGAAAGGGTCGAAGGCACGGGGGCGGGCAAGAAAAGAAGAACGGACTCGGAATTTCCATGAACAGGGAGAAAGAAAAGGCGAAGTTTCCCAGCGCGGTCAACCTAGTTAACACCGAATCGTCGCGGCGAGCTTTCCGAACCGCGGCGTCGTTCGCGGGTTCGGGGACGTTAAACGACTCCAATTTTATTCCTCGCGGTCGACTCCGCTGGAACCGCTTGATGCCCGACGCGTTTGAAATACCGAGCGATCGCATGAATGTGTAAATTGAGTTCGCGTATTCATGGAAGTTCGTCCGTCACCTTGACGAGATTCCAGATTCCATCGATCTCGCGCGCCGGAAAAAAAGGAGCCGCGCGCCACCCTGCTACGGACAGAGTCATAAGATTTACGGAAAACTATTAGCGCTGTAATTGCCGAATAATCGAATTCAAATTTTTACATTTTCTTGTCGAAACCGTGAGGGTGCGTGTGTCGTGATTTCAATTGACTTGTGATTCAACGTTAGCACTCGCAAGAGTTACGGGGAATTATTGGTGTTAGAACTATCTAATAGTCTAATTAACGTTTTCTATTTTTCTACTTCTATACCGGTATATATTTTTAATAAACTCAATGCTAGCCGCAGCCGAAACCCCGTATCACGAGACAAAGAGTTAATTTCCAAAAGACGACACGCCAAACACGGGGAAGCTCGAAACACTATTAAACCGTACTTACATTTCGATATAATCATAATCGAGCGAAACTCGCCGTTTATCCCCAATAAAACAATCCACTTCAGGAAGGAACGAAAACTCTCGATAAAAGCGGGTGGCGATAGTACGGGCCGGCCGGAAAGCTTTTAAAAATACAGTCTCGGTCCGCTTCACGTGGACCGAAATAAAAAGTTCGCCGGAGTCACGTCCCCGCGAATTAAAATCCCGCCACTTTATTCCAGCCCTATCCCCCCGCTTCGTCGGTAATATTTGCCGAACCGTCCGCCGTTTCATTAAAACGTTCTAAATCCTTCGGACTGGTTCTGAGCGGGGCGCGTACAAAAATCCCGCTCGTTCCCTGCAGGAGAAGGAGAGAACCGATCCGAAACCCCCTCCTCGCGTCTCTCCGGTCTCGTTTCAGCTTCAGAGGGTGGGGGAGCAATCTCGACACGAATACAGCCACCCTTAACCGTGTCCCACGGATATGAATGCAATAACGGACCGGAAGAATCCCGGATCCCGTTGAATCCGCCGCGACAAATCGTGATCCCGGCAGACTCCGAGGATTCGTGCGTCTTCAGGTGTTCCCGGGCCCGACGGACAAAGGGGACGTACGGGTCGTCTGTGTGGAAGGTGCGGGTACGACTTAGGCGGAGCGTTTAGGTATTTCATAGAGGAGCATACACGGGAATAAAGGGGAGAAAAGTTATGATGGCCGTCGGCGACGGCAACGCGCGAGCACCCGGCAGAGTTTACGAGCCGTAAAGAAGGGGCGGCTTCGTTCCATCCCCGCGTTTCATATTTGAGTCCGCAAGAGCAGGAATAAAAATTCCGTCGTCGACGGCCGAGGCCACGATCCCGCGTGACCCGGCCGTCCATCAGTTTCGCGCTTTGTCCGCCATTTTCGGGCGCGCGCCGCGATGCCCACCGGTGACTAATTCCGCCATAGAACGGCCGAAGTTATGGCGGGTCGGGCCTCGATCGCGCGGAAATGGTGCCGCAATGGGATGGCTCGGAGGAGATTGCCGCCCTACTGGGAAGAATGCGGACGCGCGACGTTTTTTCGTGCTATAGGGCGTTACGTTCTACGCCTTTGCGGAGAGCGTTTTAAGAGTCTCTGAGCCAGGCTTTGCAGTGTGAAAGGATGATTTTATATTTTAGTTATCTGTAATTTAGGGGATACAAATGATTGTAATTAAATTTAGATACTAACTTTAATTTGCGTGAAAGTATATTATTTGAACGGAATAATATCCTATTTTAAAATACGAAGGGAATTTACAAAGTTTTCTTGAACCTCTATCGTCGTGAACTAGTCTGAAAAATGTTGCATAGAGTTACAAATCTGGTAAACAGCGTGTCTTCTCAAAGTTGTTCTTTGGGTTTTCCTGCTTCTTGCAACGAAAAAATTCGTTTACTTATTTAAACGTGCAAACAGCCCTAGAATAGTTGAATTTTCATAACTGCGGGAGGGTAAATTCGCGACACTATTAGACGTATACCGATTGGGCGTATACGAATACCGAAAGAAGGTCACTGGATCAAAGCGCCAGCTGTGCATCAATAAACCATAAAAAGACAGCGACGGCTCCTCGAAAAATTAAATTACATAACGCCGAACTACGAACGGAGGAAAATCTCGCAGAGAAGTCGAGAGTAAAAGGAGCGGAGTGAAAGAGAGCCACTCCTCCGGCTAGGGGCGACGCGGCGAGTCTCGGAAAACTCGATCCCCGCTTTTCTCCGAGTGACGAGAAACCGGGTCAGCGATGCCTCCCGAAATCTCGATGCCGTTACTTTTCATTTTCCGGTAACGCCGTCAAACGAGTCCGCGCTTTCCCACAGTATCTCCCGGCTGGAGAGCGTTTGCTTAAGGAGAGCATTTATCTCACACCGCCACCGGCTAGAACATTACGGGAACGAGGAGAAATTTTCGCACTTTGTTCTTATCTTCGACGTAGGTTTCCGGGGTAGAGAGGGCGGTTGGAGGCTTACCCTTTCAAGGCAACGCGTTATATTACGAGAAGCCGAGGATCCACCGCAAAACTTCATGCAGAGCTTTGTCGGTTGCAGAAATCTAGAATTGGAGGGATTAGCGAAGAAATAGACGAACACCGCTGGTGTTCATCAATAATTGAGAAATGTTATAAACGTTGGAGGGATCAATCGATGAATCTATAGTGATAGAAGCCACGAAAAATCGAAAAATAAAGGTTCTTCGAATAGGTGATCTTCTTAGACATTTGAGTGCATTAATTAAATTACTCTTTTGATCATTTGCAAGAAACATGTTTAAATTGTCAGAATTGCTCGATCAAAATCACGAAAACATACAATTAGATTATTTTCCCGAACCTTTCGCAATCGACGCAATAAGCTAAAGCGAAAAGTCGAAAAGCACCCATTGCGCAGCCCAGCGGCGACTTTGAGACTGAAAAAATTCATTCCCCCATGGAGAAAAGAACAAGCTGGGACAGGGTGGCTTGTTTCGCGAGGCCAGACGACATGGGAGACGAAACAAAGCAGGAAACAGAAAATGCGAGACCGTTGCAACGATTTCTGTCCTTCGATCGGCGAGAAAGGGGCGTGGGGTGGCGGGTGGTGCAACGAGCAACGGTATTATTGCGTTTTATTGCCGCGCGTTCCCTATCCCACGGTTTCGCGGAGCCAGACATCGCGTAATGTAGAAATATGAAACTTGTTGAGGACAGGATATTAGAATGCCACGATCAATGTGCGCGGCCGACGGAAAAGGGATTTATGTTTGCAAATTGCGTCCCGATGTTCGACCGCACAGTAGGTACGCATTGCCGATTATTTTCGCTTAATATAACGACGCTGAAAATGACTTGCGACGGGTTCTAGCTTGGTCTCGTGAATAAAAAGCCGTGTTTGGATGTTCTTGTTATTCGTTACATATTTTTCGAATGTATTTCAAGATTTGCACATATTAGTCTTATAATAAAAATTTATTATTTCTGTTTTTCATTTTTTCACGCTACCACACACTTGTCCTTCGTACTTTTGTTGTTTGTTTTATTATAGCTTTATACGTCAATACGATCGAAACACTAGGACCTGATATTTCTAACATTTCTGTGCGACGTGAAAAGACGCCAACGATAGTGACGGCGTTAATTTGACAGCAGAGACACAACGAAAATGGCTGGCACTGCAGATGAAGTTAAAAATTAAGAATAGCATTAAGATCATCCGGAAGTCAAAGGTAACAGTTACTAACAATATTTACCGTCGCCATAAATAAAATAAAGTTAATAAATTATAACAGACCGAGACGAATCTGATTTTCTTCTGTTCGACGGTAAAGAATTACAGATACTCAAACATTAATAATAAAAATCGGGAAAGAATTTTGAGATTCCTGACATATAAAAAATAAGAATTGCGAAGCATAATTTGCAATATGACAAATATGAATTAGATCGTTATTTCAATCCGATTCACCTGTGATCCGATTCGTTCCGGTCTACCATGAGTACACGACAAAGCCTCACGCGTTTAAAAGTTATAGCGATCGATCGCAGCCGAAAAAACCCCGCATAATAAGCATACGCCTAACAAAAGACAGAAGCTCGATCGGCTGAAAAGAAGAAGAGAAAGATGGAGGCGGGTAGTTACTGGTATAAACAGAAAGGAAGCAAAAAAGACGAACCGGAAACAATACTCACCGTCTTTCCTCTGTCTCCTCCACGGCAGGGTGCCGTGAATACTCTCGACGTCGGAGATATCGCTTCCGAGCAGTTGCCTGAGCTCCGCGTCCGCACGGTCCTCCTTCGTCCTGAACTTGCCAACCTGCAACGATCAGAGGAGACATCGGGCTCACGGATTCCGGCGCAGCGTATTCCGGCGAGACGATATCGCAGAAATGAAAACGAAGGACAAGCGGGATATTAATGCAACGGTGGGCAAGAAAAGAAATTGATTCTCTCCACGGCAAAAAAGCAATTTATTCCCTCCGCCCCCTCGAGCTCTTTAGCTGCGGGGCGAAGCGGCGGAAAGGGATGAAAAGAGAGAAATTTGGTGGCCGCTGGAGAATGTAAGAGGGATGGAAAGCGAGAGGGAGGGAAGAGCACCATAATGCCCTTCACGCTCCGATAACTGTATTTGATGAGAGCGGAGCCACCGAAAGACTTTCAGCGGCCGCGGTACCCTAGAAAAATACGAGGAACCGTCGTGTAACTCACCTCTGTGATCATCTTCCCCCTGGTCTTATTTCTCTCACGGTGATTGGCTTTTTTCTCGAGCTGCTGTATCACCCGCTCGCGGGTGGTTCGGTACTCGAGCGCGAATTCGGACACGATACGGCAGAACTCGTTCGGCTTGGTGTCCTGCACCCTGTGCAGCGGGGTGCCTAGCCATAGGATGAATTTATGGAACCGATTTATGATCCGCCTGTGCACGATCCCCAGCACGATTATCCTTTCCGCGCAGTCCGCCAGGAAGTCCGACATTCTGAATGAACACACAGAGAGAGGGTAGCAAAGCTAGGGGAGGCTCGGAACCGTTTTCACGCCTTTCAAAGTGAAATAAATCCAGCTAACAAACTGTACTGCGCCGTTCGACGATCATTTTTTTTTCTCTCCGACGAGCGAATATTTTGTTTCCTCCTTCTCATTCCCGTAGAAACGCGAACGTTTCAGTTGCTCGTGTTTTGGATTTGTAAGTATAGCGGACTTTTTGCCCGGTTTTTGGTTTATTCGAGAACTTGGCGTAGCGATTTAACGGCGATATAATTATCGGTTACGTGAATCGAGAGTGGAATAATAGATTTATGGATCTATGAATGTTTCTATGCTTTCAAAGTTGAGTCGGAAAGATACCGATCTAGAAATTTCTTACAAACTCTCATCAACGAAAGGCGCAAATTTTATAAATTCATTCGTCTCTTTGAAAGTAGATATATTTTAGACAATGAAGAATTCTATTCTACCCCGCATATTATCAAAAGAAAATTAAGAGATCTTATTTCTTAAAATACGATTTCGTTCGTACAATCTTTTCCGATTCAATCGCGTTCTCATTTTGTTCAAAATATTTTCAAGCTTGGGAATACTATAAGAAAATTGTTACTAGTCCATGTATTCTTATATTTTTAATATTTCACGAGTATAGATAAACTGCGAGGGTCATAGCCGGGTTAAAAGAAATATCGCGAAGATGCCGTCCCGTCAGTTCGCAGATACCCCGGCGAATCGATCTCGGCGAATTTTGTACAAGAAAAATTCCCATTACTCTCGGTCAGGTTCGGGGCGAGCATACCTTGAGGTCCGCGAAGACGATCGGTCGTAAACGAATTCCGGACGGAACCGAACGAACGAACCCGTGGCCCTGGCATTTAGGGCGTCCCGTTACAGTTAATTGCCACGGGCACGTGAAGCGCGCCGATATTAACGACACGTTCCACTGTTAAACAATATATCCGATGCCGGGTTCGGCTTAAGGTACGCTTACAGAGAAGCTGCGATACTGGATCAGAGAGAAGACGAGAATTTTCTGAGGATTTTTCTTCGTAATCTCAATAATTGTAAAATAGAATGTTTGAAATGGCCCATTTAGGTTTGTGCAATAGTTTCCGTGTTAACCACTATAATTTTTTTCTCGACTATGATCAGTGCAATCAATATTAATAATTTGTTGAAGTAAAGACGGAATGATGAGGAAAAAACAATATCATATTGCTTTCAATAGTAGCCATAATCAGTTGAAATGGTAATAATTAAATTCTTGAAGTTAGTTCATACTTGCATTATATTACAATTTAACTCTAAACCCAGACGGGTCAAAATGATGCATTCCTGATTTCTTCCTTTTACAATTATTGAAAAGGTAACAGATGTTTCTCTGAGAAGTTATTAAAGAAATTGATTTACCAATACGCAAATTGAATTTTAGATTAATTAAAGTCTTAATAGATGCAATATTGGAGTTTCTATGGAGATCGTTATTAATGTTCAATTGAAACTTAAAGAAAATGAGTGGTATTATGTTTGTCGAATTCTGTTTCAAGTCATTACGGGTCTGATACGATAATATAAGACAAGGAGTTAAAAGCGGGCCGCGAATGGCAGCGCTTCGTCGCGCTTCTCCGACGCCCGCAATTAAGTACGAGATTTGTCAGGTCCCGGGCAACGCCATTGTTCCCGTTCACGGTGAACTGTAATATACGATTAAACGCGCCCTAACGCATGCTACCGGCGAACAAAGGAGCTCGTAAACGGGCAACCTTAACGATGGCCAACAGCCTGCCCGGAACAATACCGGGAGCATTCGGACTAATTGCCGATTGAAAACGCATTTCTTCCTTTCCCTGAGTAGTGTTACCGTGGGCACTGGACGTGAGAGGGGACGAGTGTATCCGACTTTACTTCGAATTTTAGTAAATGGCTTGAAATAGTTCAGAATCTAAACTTTGAGCGTATTTGGAAGGAAGAGCTGTTGCATAAGCAATTCATTTGTCAAGGTGATTGATTCTGCGAAATGGAAAATAGAAAATTTGATAGAATTATAAACGGAAATAATTAATAAAGTGTTTTAGCACTAAATTTGGAAAATATTGGAGAGGTTGAGGTAATCTGGTCTTTGAGTGACACGTGTAAGTCACTGCCAAAGTAAAGTCGAGGGGATGAATAAAGTTGAAGGAATTTGTAGAATTAAATTATTGGGAAACGAGGAAAACGGGTTTATTATTGGACTTACAAATAATTAAGAAATTAGAGATATTTATTTTAGTTTAGTGAGTAGATCGTATTGAACCTTTTTGAAGATTTTATATATTTAATTCTAATTAAACTCTAGTTTGACGTGAATTCAAGTTTGTCTGATGCTTGGCTCTTTCTTCTCTTTAATTCACATTTGCCTGTTAGTGCTATTTATTTTAAACGCGGCGTGTACAATATGAAATATGACTAAATGTAAACTAAGGAACAGGAAACAAGGTGATATAGATTGAATGGATGCTGCAATGAAGAAAGCATTACTTCTTACGAGTAGACTGCGGATGTGCAAATTTCCTGTTTTATGGACCCTTTCGAAGAAAACAAGATGGAGGATAAAGTTCCATCAATTAAGGAGTTCTTAATTGAAGTATAATAATAAACTAAACAGTGAATTCCTGTTTTGACTACTAAGCGGCGCGATTGCGCTTCTCCGTTAAACTGTCTAAAAGTGTCACTCTATCGGTTCGCAAAATCACATTAACTTTATTTATTTGTCTTCGGTTTAATTATTTACTTTTGTTATCACCTGCTCAGGAATGGAAAAATGAAACGATCGCGCTCTTTATAATCTTTTAACAAATGTTGTAATATAAACACCATATAATGATGTATCGAACTTCGTACCCGAAAATAAATTCGCTTTAGTGCATAAATATTTCCCTCCGTGCTTTCAGTAAAATTGATTTATTTCCGTACATTAATGAAGCAAAGTTTCAATTCCATGTTTTTCCACGGAAAATCAAATAATTAGGTTTAAATCGACTTTTATTCAAATTCCTCCGTTCGTTTTTATTACACAGTGCAGCGATATTCTTTTTTATTAATAAGTCACCGTGACAGCGAAATTTCCAATTTATAAACATTTGATCGCACGGGACGCGCTATGAAATCTGATTGCAGCCAAATCCAGATTGAACAGGTTATCATGCAGATTACCGGGAGATATAGTTTAAACGCTTTGCATGCAGTTCAATCGAACAATTAAAACCTACGATCGAACACAAATATAGGCAAACTGCAGAAGCTTGTCAATCAAGATGAACAACTCTAAAAATGCGAGACATTAAGAATTGTACCATTCAAGGATTCCTAATATTTCCCGCAATACCATCGTAACAACGAAACGATAAAAGACATAAATCGTCAAGTTCCAGTTTCAGTAAATCAATTCCAAAGAATTGCACAGAAATCCACCGTCAAAATATAATATCTCCATGAACGAAACTTTCATTCTACATCATCCGATCACATCTTTAAAACAAACTGCGCCTAATTACCGTGGATAAAGGAAAAGTAATAAGGGAAAGGAGCGAAATACTATTCGGTATAGCTGACTTAGATAACGTCCGTTCAGGGGGATGAAGAGACGCAGATAAAAGGTCCGTAGATCCACCGCGAAACTCGAAGTAGGTGCAGGGATAAGGTGAAATAGAAAAAGAAAGAATAGAAGAGAAGGAGAGGGAGAGAGAGAGGGAAAGAGAAAAAATGGAGTTAAAGGGACCGGGCAGGAAGTCTGACCAAGGAAGGAAGAAATACGCTTTCGGTAATTAATGGTGGTGCCATTTGGAGCGGTGCCAGATTCGCCCGCGCGATGGTGGGGCGGGGAAAAAAAGTCTGTCGCGAATTTATCGAACGCTTCTTCCTCGGATCCAGTGACTTTCGCGGCGGAACTTGCCGAAACTCGGGTTGTCCCGGCGGTAATCGGAAATGGAACCGCCGTGGCACGCGGACTGACACGGGAACACGTTCCACCGGTGGCACTTACTTGACTTTCATCATGGTGGAACCGTCGTGTTTCGCGATCAGCTTGAGATGGTCCCAGGACGCCTTGCACTCGCTCTCCAGTTTGCCGATGTTCGACGCCAGCTCGTCGAAATCGATCTTCGAGGCCCTCGTCACCGCGCCGATCTGAACAAAATGCGTAAACGATACGGATTACGCCGCGTGGAAAATTATTCCTCAGAATCTCGTTATTAGTTTCGTATAACACGTTGACAGAGAATACTTAACCCATTTGCATCTTCGCTCTAAATGCGAAGCTTACTTTATAAATCAGAGATGCTCAACTGAAAGTCCTCCCAGGTTTTGATTGGAATTAATCTGCTCCGACCGATATAGCCGAGTAACATATACACAACTAAAAGTAATTATATGCAGAATGTCCCGATTAACGATGCATATGGATTAAAAGAGTTCCGTACGCGAGTGATCAAATTTGACGATTCGGTTAGTGATATTCAATGTCGTTTCCAGTGAAACACGATTCATGTAAAAGCAATTCCTCGGAGTACTTGATATTTAAGTGGATATACTGTTTCGTAAGTATACGGAAATGAATTCGTTATGATTCAAACAATAGATGAAAACTGGAATTCATCTCTTTGTTCCTCCATTTTCCAAACATCCTCAACGAACTCGAACAAGAGCGGAACTCGACGCAAGTAAGAAACCATTAAGCAGCCCGAGGTCCCTTTAACCGCGACAAAATTGGAAACGATTCTCGAATAAGACGCGAACCGCGCGGCAACCGTCGCGGCGTTGGCGGAATTTCACGTAGCAGCGTTTCAAACAGTTCCCCCGCAGAGTTTGCCGGGGACGCGGAGAGAACTTCGCGATTTCGCAAATGCGGCCCGGGTTATTCCGTCTTACAACCGGTTGAGAAGTCCGCGGGAGCGCAAAGTTTTCGCCCGGAAGTAAAGCGGCGGCACTCACCTCCGAATAGAGATCCGTAGAATCCGGAAACTTCTCCATCACCATGTGGCAAAGGTGATGAAGCAGCGAGTGCTTGTGAACCGTATCCTTCACTTCAGGTACTTTGGCGAGGTATTCCAGCTGAAAGCCCTTCACCTGAAAAAGGCAGAGAGAGAGGACGTGTCAGCGTTACGCGACGCCCGGAACCTCGTGTGCGCGCCGGCCAACTTCGACCCTTCGGGCTTCACGCCGGACGCTTCCGGCCACTTTCCCCGTCTAACGTAATCCTCGCGGAAACCTGTAGTCGACAGGCATGGCTGTCTTGTGTACGGTCCGTCTACCACTCGACGGTCAGGCTGAGGAATGCGGGCCCAAGACAGTTTTCAATTTTTCTAGTTTCATTTTAGATACCAGTTTGCTACTCGTCAATACGGTTATATGTATTCAGTCGAAACTATAAATGAAACACATAGAGAGAGATTTACTGTGTTGTATCGCTATCTATCAAGTGGTAAACGGACTATACGCTATTGTTGCGTTCGAATCATTGGATTGAACTCTATAAACTTTCTATTCTATTTATTCAGAAAAATGATAGATGAACTTTAAGATATACCAGCAAGGAAACAGAAGTATATTAGAAACAACTGCAAGAAATAACGAAGATGAATAATCGAAACGACTGATCGTTAAGCCTCGCAGAAATTAGCGAACGTATTTATATGGAAATAATCCTGCGTCAACTGGAGAAATACATTTACATAGAGATAATTATTTCTGGAATTCGATACTCAAGGAGCACCCAGTATATTCACTTTCGACCGGCATCGAGTGGAGCAAGACCGCGTGAAATTCTAAGAGGAAAATTTAACGAGCTGAATAACAAATTTTATTCAACCTCGGGTCCGTTTTTGCTAATTTGCCGGGGACCACGGGGAAAGGGGCTCGGTTCACGTCAGCTGCGAGCCCCGCGGCCGCACGACAACCTCAATAAATGAGCGTGTCGTGTAAAAACACACCGAACAACGGCGCCGAGAGGAGCGATAAGAAATTATTAGTCAAGCGGCCGCAAAGAATCGTTGCGGTTAATACATTCGAAAACGGAAGTGAACGATGACGAATGAAAAGGTATCGCAGCGCGCGTAAGATAGGGCTCGCGCCGTGTATACACGGTGTACGATTACACGTACCAAGATTGCAAGGGTTGATTCTACGAGCAAAAGTAAGACGAAAATCAAGAGCGATTGAATTGCGGTTTCAACATCGTTCTCAGGATTTCTGTCTCTTTTTCGTGCGCGGAACGTCAGTGAACGCTACTGACCTGCCTCACGCGTGCGCTATTAGCGCATCGTCGTGGTTCACAGTGATTTTCAATCGTCGATGATCTGAAAACGAAGCTGAAACCACAATATCGTTGCTCCTCGTTTGTGTCTCATTCTGAATTAAAGATATATTAAAATAGTCGCTATACAAAGTTAATTATATTAAAGAGTAAATACGTAAATGATAAGTTTAATCAGTTTATAGATAATAATGAGATGGTCACTTGGACGATATTATGAATGCTGTAAAATACGGTTTACAATGAAATGAATTAATTTCGTTGTTATTACATTAATTAATTCCTTTAGTATAATTGAGAATCAGGTGATCCGCACTGAAATACCGTGTACACGCGTGCGTATATTCGTGCGAATCTACTGTTTGTGTGATTTCATATCAGGCGTCCAGCTGCGCCGGGCACGAAAGTCATCGGACTGTTTGCGTTTCGTGCGAATCGAAGCGTCGTTTGCTTAGTTTAAACAACAATTTTCGTTATTAATGTTACTTGTACCGTTCGAACGCGAATACTTCTTCCTGTTAGACGATTCTATTTGCACGGACGGTGCGTAATTTCGAACGGACGCTTCACGAGAGGTTATTATAGAGCGTTATCATTTTTTTCAGAAACACCGAGCTAATTAGCTAATCGAGACAAGTTATCAGATCTTGCATTTCACGTAACCGACATTATCTTTCATACCATTAAGTCTCATCAAATCTACTTCATACAAGATGACAGAACAAATATTTAAAATTTTAAACAAACCTTAGTACTTGCTCAATTCTACACGAATCATAAGATCAATCCATACGTCTCATAAGAAACGAAAAATCCTTGACAACTTAGAAACTACTACTTTCTCGACCCAAATATAATATATTAATCATACAATTTTTCTCCTCCATTCAATGACCACTATCCAACTTCCAAATCCTTTTTCCTTACCACTAAACTACCAACTTTTACGTTAACTCATTTTGAAGAACACGATTGGAAAACTAAAATTGCGGTAGAAAGTGTCTCCTAGCAAACATTACAAAGGGCACTACACTTCAAACATTTCACATAGTTCCTCATATCCTATGCATCTCATGCATTTCCCCTCCAAATGTTTTATAAAACCATGAGAATCCGCAGTCCACTCATCACCGACTACATAAAGAGCCTCGTAGAAGGCGTGCAAAACAATGAGAACGTTTCTTTTCCAGACCGCGGACCGCAGGAACGCAAATCATGCGAACGGTAACAAGTACCGTCCACGTTTCACCATTATCGAACAAAAGGGAGGCGCGATAGGCCAAGAGTTTCCGATTTCGGGGGCCATGGCAGCCGGCCAAGATGAGAAGAGGGGGAGTAGACGGTTCTCGGTCCATTCCTCCCCTTCCTTCCGTATCAACGGGCAACGGTTACACGAAAATTATCGACGCGGATGGATATCGATTCCGCGCGAACGGCGTCTACCGCGGACGGATTAAGCGGATATCATTTGGCTGGCATTCAATACCTACCTCATTTCCGTTGAGGAATATCCCGATCGAAAGGAGCGTGCTCAGAATCCCGCGGAACGTTTTATTCACTCGGAGGGTCTCCATTCCCTGCTTCAGATCCATCAAAGGTTCCGCAATTTCCTGGAGTCACAAAGGTGGTTCGCGATTATTTCTTTCGCAGCCGGCGCCCAGCCGACGGCCCGTTGTGTCGAGACGGCCGCGATCATCCTCTCATACTTCCACGGATTCCTCGAGCGAGCGCCGCGACGAAGCGCAGGCTGCTTGCTTTTTCGACGACGATTCCGCCGGAAATCATTTCCGTCGCGCATAGGATCCACGCCGGTGGTCAAAGCGGTGTTCAGAAGACGCGTAATAAGGAGAAATGGCATTGTTCGAGGGCGTCTGATAGCGACCTAACAGTTAAAGGCTAGAGACTTTTATCGCGATTATAAGATCAGCGTGTAGTGTTCGTTTGAATTTTCTCGAGTAACTTGATAGGCGATTTCGACGTTTTGGGAATAATTATTTTTAAAACATGAAATCTTCATATCTCCCCAGAGAATAATCTGCAACTGTGTAAATATTATACAGGTTGTATCTGTTCGTCAGAAGTGAATTGCAGATTGGCGAACGTCACAAACAAGCGAATATCCGTCGAAGTCGAATTATATGATTCCTATCGAAGAATGTGCCCGTCGACTTCTGGGCCGATTATACACCGACCGAAGCGTTTCGCGCCCTCCAGGCGAGGCGCCATCGTTCCGAGACAGTGATGCACGTCCCGTTCACGGAGCACGATCGCGTATCGGTATTCGCCGTGTTCACGGCAAAGAAATCGCGCGATTATGCGGGGAACGTTCACCCGCGACTTCCTTCCCCGCATACCTGGCGTTTTTCCTCGTCACGCCGGGGACTATCTCCGTGGAATTCGAGACGAGATTCGTGAGAAATAACGGGCCAATTCGATCGCTATTACGACGCGCGCATTCGTATTCGACGTTGCTTAATAGAATTTGCATTCGGAATGACATGCAGCTTCTCGTATAACGTTGCATTTACCGCACGTCGTTCCAGCTAACGACCGACGGGAGGCGTAACGAGAGAATCGCATCGTCTTCGAATTGTTCTCTCTCTTACTCTCTCTCTCTCTCTCTCTCTCCCTCTCTACAGACCGACCGACCGACCGACCAATAGTTCCGTCGATGAATTCAATTAATGTTACTAATCAAAACTAATATTTCATCAAATTTAATTGGCAGGCGATCCCAATGTCTCCAATAAGATATTCTACCTATATCTCTTTCAATCATAACTGAATCATAACTAAATTAAGGATGCTACCTTTCGTTCGATTCAATTGCGTTTAATATAATTTCGTACTGTTCAACGTGTCCATGATACTTCGTACTATTCTTCAGTTTGTTTCTTTACTTGTAATATTTACTCTACTAACGTATCATTTGCAAACTGCAAATAAAACAAGAATCTTGTCGCTATTTAACCCAGTTGACTAACCAAGACCACAGTAACAGTTTAGACAGGATGAATATTTAATTTCTCTAACGTCTACGGTTTAATAATATCGGTTCCCATTATCAGGAAAAACGGAAGTCGAAAGATGATTCGCGAACGCGACGGGTGATTCGCGTCGACACAACGAGACCGCTCGGCGATCGATGAATCCGGCGGAACGCCGAGGCTTGCTTACCTTCTCCGAATTCTCGAAGTCCAACTTGAACGCCCAAAGTTTCAGTCTGGCGGGCAACTCCGAGATGGAGGCCAAAGTTAGAAGAAACTGCTCGGCCGATCCCAAAGGTAGGTCAGGATTGGCGGCCTGCGCCTCTTGTATCCTCGACCTCTCCTCCTCGGTCGGCAGCATCGTCAGTAGTTTCTGTCGCGTGCGGGGGCGGAACGGGGACGGTTGGACGGGTGGCGAGCCGAAAGGACGAGCGGGGACGGGGCGGCGAACGAAGAAAAGAAGAATCGAACAACGAAATTAGAGAAATCAGAGTAAAACCACGGAAGAGCGGGGCACATGCGCGGTCTGAACGGAACCTATCGAGGATTGAACAGCGAACCAAGAATCGTGACCGGCGCGGTAACGCTCGCGATCGCCGGTCTCTAACGAAATTGGGATTGTGACGAGTGCTACCTTTTTACAGGGGAGGAAAGTAAGGGACAAGCGGAGAAACGTCAGACAGGTCTCTTCGATGCTTCGGGGTGGCGTGATAGCTTTAGCGTTTATTGACACGTCGGCTGCCGACGGAGAACGGAATGCAACGTGTTAATGCGCTGTCACTAGACTGCGGATATTTACGTAGTTCTTCATTCTTATAGATTCTTATATAGAGAACGGAATAAAGGAAATGTTTATGTTGATTGACAGATACTTTATGGTAAAAATGAAGGAGACATTTGTTATTTCTCATATTAAGGTTTGTCGGAATAAGACAGTCGACGTGTCAACTCGTTACAATTTCTACGGTGATTGTGTTCGTAGGATACCGGGTTAAAACAGACACATGAGACTCTTTAGAAGAAATGAATAATGATGGAATATTATATTCTGAGCCTAAATAGACCCGATATCCATCGAAAGACGATTGATACTCTTTAAGTCAGATTTCTGTAAAGTTTTCAGATAGGAAGTAAAGGTATTAGTGAAATATAGACGTATAGATATATCTGTGATTAATAATCTTCTTGGTAATGGATGATAAAATGATGTAAAGAATGTTCGAAGTGTAATAAAAGTATACAGTGGAAATTACAATGGTTTTCTTACCTCGATACCTTCCCGGTTCATAATGGTCGCGTCCATTTTTAAGATGGCGGTCTTGATCGATCTCGGCGGCGGCAACTTGGTCATCCCGATATTAATAGCGTTCGATCGTTTGTGGTCTAACACGATGATCTCCTTGTTCTTGTTCATCTCTTGCTGTTTCTGCTCCACGACAAACAAAACAGATTTTTAGCCGAGACGAAACGGGATCGTCGAACATCGGGAACCAATTTCACCAAATTCACTAAATTTCGATCTATCTGATTGTGTTGCCGTTTAATTACGCTACGAACACTCAAAAATCGTGAAACTCATTCAGAAACGAACACCGTGCACGAGTGGTTTCCAAACGAGACACGGGCCCGTCCGGCGGAAATTGTAGTATCTAACAAGCAAGCGCACGTCAAATATTTATGGGGACAGTGGAACGAAAATTTCGGCCGAATGGGAAAACGCGGCGATGCCACGAACGCGTCATCAATCGGCCCGGAGCAACATTATTGTCAGTGGAACGAAATTAGCGGAGCCGATAGCGAACAATGCGCAACAATGGCCGCCGCCACGAATATTCGGACCGCATGTCATGCAAGGAACACAGACCGAAGCACCGACGAAGAATGGAAGCCGAAGCTAATTATACTTATGACTATATATAATTATAATATATATAATATACTATATAATAACATTATATTATTATTATATATTATTATTTTATAGTATATTATATATAATATAATCTATATAGCCCGTAACATGCAATCCGAAAGCAGGTTCGCCGAAACTAAAATATTTTGTCGGGACGAATGCATAAAAGAGTTAATAACAAAAAGGATAAAACAGTCGGCGCACAAAGGGGAACTGTAACGTTCGATACAAACAATTACAAGCGAAAAGACATGAAAATTTATTTGTCGAAATGCATACCGGAACCTATCAAACAAAAACGCGAATTGTAATTTTGTCGAAAAATTCGTAGAATACGAATATACCTTTTGATGCATCGAACAGAGCTAATTAATAATTGTAATTAATAACTGTCTGTAATCAGGAAATGTATCAACGTACGAGGTAATCGAACAATTTTAATTATCGAAGGAAAAATAATCATTAGCGTTTTTCGTTGATTAGCTGCAAGCAGGTAAATTGCAAATGAACTAATTGTAAGATGAAGATGATGAAGAAGAAGAAGAAGAAGAAGAAGAAGAAGAAGGAAACGTTTTTGCGTGGATTGATGCAGGATTAGAGAAAACAGGCGTTAAGTGAAGTTAAGAAATTAGGACTCACCTCCTGTAAAATTCCATTGCATGCCATTTCGTTCATTTTTCGTGCGAGCACCAAGAATATTGCAAATAATACAAGAAAAGATTAGTCGTATTGCATTAAACCACCATCACCAACCACCCAACCGCTATCCGACGCAAGTATTATTACCATACGCGATTATTATCACGGGGCATACTTATAGTTACTGACGATATTAATTTACCGCGTGTTATTGTTAAAGTTACTTCGTTAGACTAACGAAACCTGTAATATTACACCACGATCGCAGTAATATCACCCATCGATCGTGAAGACGATTTTAACAGGATAGGATGCGAAGATTCGGTATAACATAAGAACATTGCTTGCCATTACGATTAATTATTGTTCCTATTTAAGGTAATATTAAATTCCTCGTTAAATTATGAAAGGATAAATATGTAAATTTCAATAACTTCGACATTATTCAGTGTGTTCTGTGCTATTACGAATTTATTCAGTGCACGTAATTGAGAAGAATTCGCGCATGTGCTGCAGAATAAACAAGAAACATAATAATTTCATCATTTGCGTGTTATTTTAATGAGAGTACTTTTAGTGCATCAGCAATTATCGCGATTAAATACGTAATTATTGCAATAAAAAAAATATGTTATCAATATAAAAACAATTATGGTGAGTTACTTTCTTAATTGATATTATATACATACAGTTCTTCGCTGTTAATTTGACTCAATTATAAATCGAAGGTGGAAACGACACGAGTATTTAACCAAAGCTTCCTATATTACCATTTAAAACTATATCAGATACATCAGAATTCTATTCCCTTTTCTTATGATAAATAAATCAGTCACAAAAATGCGCAAAACCACTTGAAATTTTATTCCAAAGATCGTATTGAAGAGTTCTACGCGAGTATCGCTGGGACGCGAACAGAAACCGAAGAGAACTTGTTGCAAGGAGCGCGTAACAATATCCTTTAAACGAACTTCTAACAAGTACCCCCGTCCACACAAAGTGCTTTAATTCCGAGGTGCATAAATAATGCAACAGCGTAGGCCCCCTCTCGGCGAACGACGGAGCAAAAATCTCTCATTAGCAAGAATCGTATTTACACTAATTATATTTGCCCAGGTCAGCTCTAATTGGCACACGCAATTACCATGAACTTTAAATATCCCATCATCAACGAGCTCGCGCGCAATCTCAGTGTCGCGCCTCCTCGGTATCCGCCATCTTGTCGGCAACCGCACCGGGACGCGCGAAGACTTATTACACGAAAAGAGTGTTACAGCCGATTTCGGATTTCCGCGAACGGAACAAATCAACCCCCCCTTCGCCTTTCCATTTTCAGATTCTTTTCCTTTCTGTTTTTCAGTACTAATTACTACCAAATTCCGAACTGAATGTGGAAGTTCGAAGTATGAACAAACGACCAAAAACAAGACATAGGACCAATAGAAGAGTCTCTTTGGGTTTCATTTTATTAATCTGTTGCTATACCGATTATAAGAAAAAGGTATTGCACATCGAAAATTACTGAAAATTTTGAAAAGATTCTTCGATCTAGAAAAGAACGAAATTATTGAAAAGGGTTTGGAAGGGTCAAGTAACCTAGTAGAGGGAAAGAGAACGTAAAAGGCGATATTGGCTCAGCATTGATCATCAGATCGAGACGAATTTCGATAGAGCCGGCACGTAATTACTGGAGCAATTAAGGAAAGATAGACGAGAGGCCTAGTTCACGTGGAATCTTCCAACAAAGACACCGATAAAAAATTTTCGTTGGGTTCTCTTCGACGCGTGACCGAGAAATGCCGGCACACTTCAACCGATACCGCCACTGCAGAGGAATTAATGTGTTCGCGATATGACGCAACGTGCAGCGGAAAACGTGATTCCATTTCAACGATCGTGACCCGATCGAGGAGAGAGGACTTTCGTGCTTTATCCGGTAGTTCTTCTTATTTCGAATGTTTCAAGGCTTCACTAAGACATTAATTTTGTAGTGATGATATTTAGGTATTTTAATAATGTATTTTAATATCTTAATTAATGTAATTTAAGGGGCTTCGTTAATGTCTGCGAATGCCAATAATGAAGGTATGAATGAAGTTTAGTAAACCTTATGATTCGAATTAACACTAGTCGTGTATTAATATGTATCGGAAAAAGTAAAAATATATTATATGAGAAATTTTGTTATTTGGATATCTTAGGAAATATCGTGAAAATCAAGATTTGTTTTTGATACAAAAATATTTGTCACGTAGAGGTTATTCACCTATTCTTACATGACAAAATATACCAAGAAAAACCAACGTCTAGTTAGAGAATTCAGGAAGTGAAAAAGTTTCAGTTCCTAGATTAAAATAGAAACGGGTTCAGTACACTTTCGTAATAAGGAGTGGCTGGAAAAGGAAATATGTAGGTCTCGAAAAACTGCAATATCTCGAAACACGGGAGCATATAACTTTGAGCTTCCCGCCTTACAACTGCGGATACATATAATACAGGGATTCAAATGAACGAGATGAAGTTTTCCTTTGAACGGGTCGCTCGGAAATATATCGTGGTTTTCAGGTGTGAATTATTCATACGCAGTCACGAAATGACAAATCATCGCCGTGATGCATCTGCGACGGTGCACGCTAATGAGAATCAATGCGACGCGTACTCTGTGAATGCGACACGCGGATGTAATGGTGGCGAATGTATTACGCGCGAGTTTTCAAGATACCACTTAATCAGTATGATTTATGACACCTAATTTTGTATCGATTTTGCAACGGGAATATATTTGAAAACCAGTATTCATTGCCGACTTTAATTACTCCCCGCGTAAAACAAAAATAAAGTAATTTCATAAAATTGCTTCATACATTAATTCACCATTTAATCAAAACATTTTCATTCTTCCATTATTATTTCATTATTCACTGAAACGATTTCATCTTTCCGTTATGCCTTCGAGAATTTATAAATGTTCGATTCGTTATTACCGATATTATAAGATCCAATCGGTCCGAATAATAAAGTTCGAAACGCGATTCGAATTCGTTGGACAGCGCCATTGAAGTCCGTGTAAGAAGGTAATAATTTCCGCAAGATATTACTGCCTTTACGGGCTCGCGCTTTAACCGACCGTTTCTATTTTCCGGGAAATGAACTTGACTCGGCCGCGATTCACCGTTCGCGCGCTGGAAGGATTTGCGAACGGCGAAATAGAAAAATACGCGGCGTCGTTTCCAGTTCCGCCGGTGAAATTTATTCAATGAAATTCGAATGCACAGGAGATTCGCTGGAAGAAGGCCACTCGTAACAAAGAGCACGTAAATTTCATGAATCACGAGAAACTGGCCACCGTGTATTTTTAATCCGATGCTCGTTTAATCCCGCGCTTGGTTTTTTTGCCTTAAAGAAGTCATTCGTACGCGGAAATTTTGAGGCGGATTATAAATAACCAACTTCCAAGTGACAAATACAATATTGAATAATAATGCATTATATTAATAAAATTATATAAAATATAGTTTGAATAATAAATTTAACTACGAGTTTAATACATTTTGATTATATCAAATAGAACATATATAATTATAAAATGAACCCTTAAAATACTTTTAACCTTGCATCAAGTGTAAGTTTACTTCCATTCTCAACTCGAAACACTTATGTTTCCCAAATTACACCAGCGCAATGTGCAACCGACTAAAAATTATCCCCTAAACGGCGAATACACGGAAGTATCACGTAAGAAGCCGTGTCCAACCGCGCAGCAATAAAGTCGCTACTCTTTTTCCCTTCCGCGAGGAGTTCGCGCTCAGAACGCTGCGAGAAAAGAAAATAATAAAGCAGGGAGCAAAGAAAGAAGAGAAAAAGGATCGAGACAACGGTGGAAAACGTAAATCCATTCAGCTCGTTGACATTCGTAGCTGACCAACGGCGTAATATTTTCCATTTTCCTCCGGCGAAAGGAGAACGGAAACCCGGCGGGCTTCCGCTTTGAAGAACTCCGACGGAGAAACTTCTCCGTGCCCCCGCCGGCGATGCGCAAACAATCGGCCGGTTAAATATTAAACGCAGTGAATATTTTAATAAAGTTAAGAGCTGCGCGGCACAGCTGGGAGCCGTGAAATCGAACGCGGAAAAGGAACAGGAATAAGGGGATGAAAATTACAAGAATTCGAATTTCCATGACGCGTTTTCAATTTCATGAATTCAGATTCCGGAAACAATACAAAACAAGTTTCAGCTAAACGGAAAAATGTTTAAAAATGAACAACATAAATATAAGTATCTTAGAAACATTATAAAACGCTTCCGTAAAACGTTAACACGAAACCTACCAGCTAACTGACTGTTCGAATTTTCTCTATACAAACTTCAAGACTGCATCTATCGAGACTTTAATTCATTTATAATTCAGTTCGCGTATTGCTAAATAAATTTCTTTAATAATTTCTCACAGAAACACCTGTTATCTTTTTATAATTGCAAAATGAAGAAATCAGCAATAAGTGATTTTGACCCGTCTGGTATGCCATGTAATGCCATGTCTATGTAGTTTCGGAATAATACGTTTTTCATTGTACAGTGAAACAATTTAAGGATTACGTATATTTGCCGAGGTTTCAAACGATTGTACGCGTTTTAGTTGCGCTGAACTTTTCAGTAGTCGTCGCTGTTGCAAAAGCGTGAACACGAAAGCTCCCGAGATTCAGTGCGACACGACGAAGTGACGCGAGCGGTTCTGTTATTCTATACGCAATCGAAAATAAAGCCGTTTAAGGGTAAAGCGGTTTAAGGGAACGAGCAACCCTCCTTGCTAACGGGCCGGGATTAAACGCGTAATCCGTGTCAAAGGCATCGACAGACTGAAGCCTTAACATGCTCCCTAGTCCTATCATCCCTGTTCGAGCGACAGCTTTGGCGTTTACACGTTTGTAAGTGGTATTAATGGAATCTTCGTACGGTCCAGACAAACGGCGTGATATTGGGGATGAGAAGATTTAAGCGATAAGAGTGAATGAAAATTAATTTCCCTGTAATCACAAGTCAACAAAATACTTAAATAGAAACATGTGTTCCTCGTTGATAGAAAAACATTTCACATAAAAATGTCTATATGCAAATGTTTCTATTATTAAGTTACAAATTCTCTCACTATATTAAAAGTGACAAATTTTTGTACATATTCAAAAACACTGGAGCACGCGTAATCCTATAAAAAGAACGAAATTAATGGGATGCTGAATGCGTTGATGCATCTCGAACGCTAATTCGAGCAGCTGTCCTTGTCCCATGATTTTAATGCCCGAAGGAAAAATATACGGAGAGGTACGTCGCGCTTTTAATTCCTCCTATTATCATCCAGACACGTACGAAAGAAAAATCCAAAAGAAGGAATCTGGAGAAGCTTATACGTATTTAAAGCAATTCACATTTTGTTCCACAAAAATAAGAGAATCGAATCAAATTCATTTATACTAAACGTCTTCTTATTAAATACAGTACTCGTACATATGAAACATTTATTCACATTTCATACCGGGAAAATATCACATCTCGTCCAAATTAAACAGAAAATATTAACCGAACCGTTTAAGGATAATAATTTCCCCGAAATCAAGTTCAACCTCGTTTCATCCCCTTTAAGCTCGCAGGCGAGTGACCATCCAACAGCCCGGTTAACCAGCCGTGTAACTTTGCGTATTATGGATCGTGGGCTGCGGAATTTCCGCGGGTTGAAAAGGTTACCGCGTTGTAAGGTCGAGCGTTTGTCCACTCCACTGTTTAGCGGAATGACTAACGTCGTCGGACACGTTCGCTTGCGCGTCGGTCGGCCCAGGAACAGGCCGAAACAAAGAAACGCGAAGATTCATGGGACAGTCAGGGCGCGGCGTCCCGTTTTTCTCGACCAGTCCCCGGAGTACCCGCGTGGTAATTAAATTTCCTGTCGTTCCGACGCCGTTTCGAGAAACCGCGAACAGCTCCGAGGAATAAGTAGTCCTCCATCGACGCGACCTGGGGCCGGAAGTTAAATCCTGCGCGACGTCCATTGTTCACCGTCGAACGCAGCAGAATAGGGATTCACGACGACCGAAATCCAATTATATTTCGGCGCCGGAAGATTTAGAATATACGGGCACGCGTGTACCGCCGATCGGTGCTCGAAGGATTTCAGGGATTCTACGTTAATACTTCAAACGTATTTCACGTATGACAGCTTTTAACGACTGTGGACTGGAAGTGATAGACTGAAGATTAACGCTAAATAACTGTGATACGATAGGCTTCGATAAAAGAATAGTGAACTTCAGGATGAAATATCGAGTGCCGAGTGATACGAACATTTCTGACGCCATATTTTCAATCCCTGATATTTTCGCGTTGCCATTGTTTTATACGATACTACCAAATAGATGCGAAACGTTTAAACTATAATACATTACGCAGCTTTCCAAGCCAACGAGGACAATTTCAGAACTGCTGAAACGAATCTTCGTAATCCTAATTCCCCGAGTTCGAAATCGCATCACGAGAAACGACCCCTAGGATCCAACATTCGCATCGGACCACTACCCTGTTGTAAGTACCTTGTCATCAGAACACCAGTCGCGAATTAACCCTTGCCGGCTACTTGCCGCGAATCGAATACCACGATCGCCAGCGTTATTAACTTTCATTTGAAATCTGGGTAACCCCGTGGAGCCAACAAGGGTTAACACCAATACCCAAAGGAAGAAGCTCCCGAAATACCCTACCAGGCCACAGCGTGAAAGAAGAAGGACCGCTCACCTTGGTGATGAGATCCTTGGCACGGCTCTCGAACAGATGCTCGAGCTTCTGCGTGTCAACAGGTACCGGGGATAGCTCGTCCCACACCATCTTGTTTTTGTCGAGCCTGGACAGTATGATAGGATCGTCCCTGACCTCCTTCCAAAACAGCTTCACCGTCTTCTTGCTCTTCTTGGTGAAGGTCGGCGGCGGGCTCTTCGGTGTGTTGCCGGTCTCGTTCGCGGTCGGCGACCTCGACGACTTGAGATTCACGCCAAACAGCGGCGGCGGTGCCTGCGGGAGCGGCGGTGGCAGCCTGGCGCCCAAGGGCGGCGGGGGTGGGGCACGAGCGCCGCCTGCGGAAGGCACCATGGGTGGCGGCGGCGGTGGCACGCCATTGCTCACGTTCACCGGGCCGAGAACGTCGACCTCGTCGTCGGTGTTCAGGTCGGTGAAGTCCAGGTCGCACAGCGCCAGAGGTCTCTTCAGCTTCTTCACCAGCTCCTCCCAGTGCAGCTCGTTCTCCGACTTCTTCGTCTCCTGCAGCTTCGGCAGGTTGTCGCTGGTTGGTGACTTCAACACGTCCGCCTTCGACTTTGACTTCGCCAGGCCCTCCTTCGCCTTTGAGATCAGACCACTCATGTCCCCTATCCTGCAGACGAAGATTGAATCAGGTGATTGGGTGATTAAGTCACTTTGGGAACGGTATCCCAATTAGGAATTGGAGACCTTTGTTGTTTGATACGTGTCCGTGATTGACCCGTTTGTTTTATAAGAAATCGACCTTTGGGTATGGGTAAAAGTGATTTGAGCTTGACAGTTGTAGATCGTATAGTTTGGAAGAACTTATCGAAATAGGAAATAATGGAAATGAATAACAATTACAAAAAGTAGTATTTTGTAATTTCAGAATCAACTTGGTAGGTTAAAAAAGAGGTTTCTTTGAAAGATGCATTGTATAAGGCATGGAGGTCTAACAGCAAATTTGCTCAGATGTAAATTCATTTAGAGTTACAAGGAACCTAATGTCAATCAATGTATATCGATAAAGAAAAGGATTAAGAGTAATAATTAATATGTTAAGTACTGTCATACGGTCGATCGATTGTATCGTATTGGAGAAAATGAAGATTCAATTTGTTTTCATCGGAAACATGGTAGAATTACCTGGAGACCTTCTCCTCGACCGGGCTGCTGGGTATAAGATTTTGAGCCGCCAGCTTTTGTGTGAGGTCCTTGACGGTTCCTTCCCTCTTCAGCTGTAAAACCACTCGACGATCCTCATCCTCGTCGGTGTGATTGCCCTCGTCGCACTCGACACCCTCGTCGGGGCTCTTCCCGTACCACGGTTTCTTCTCCTCGGAGTCGAGCTTGTTCGCGGCGTTCATCAGGGGCGTCAAGTCCTTCCTGCTATTCGTCCTGGACAACTTGTTCGATGGCGAGTCCGCGTTTCGGTCGTACGACGTGCCGTTCGTGTAACGCAGTCCGTTTGTCGGGAATGGACCTTCGCGGAGTCAAAAGAACATTCGGTGTTTTATTATGCAATATACTGTTTCTTATTTTAAATAAATAAATTAATAATACAACAATGAGACATTTCTAAAACATTGTATTATGCGATCACAGAACTTTCTCCCAAGAGATTTATAAAAACAGAAGAGTATTTTGAAAATCGGCGAGAAAACTTTAATAAATTGGTTTACTAAAGCGTAGTTTATTGGTTCTCTACTGGGAATACTGTAAAAATAAGAATATTCTTATTGTAATTAACTAATCTCGTTGAAATTTCCAAACGTAACAGTTTATATTATTACTGATCAGTAATAATTAGTTTTTGTTAAATGATCATTCGTTGAAGCAGAAAATTGCTGTTGACGTTGCCGTTAGAAGTTTCAAAATTTGATTACTAACTTTCCTGATCGTCCGAATGGCCCACGGACGCTCGCATGTTCGCCGTAGCCTCTTGTTGCTCCCTGATAAAGCTTCTCTGTCTCTCGGCCCGCTCCCGTCGTCGTCTTAACGCCGGTGTCACGCCAACATCCACTGAAACCGGCAATAAATCACTTCTTTTCTCAACTGCTTGCCACCGATACGCTCTGTTCCGATCATTTCCCGCGACCACGTATAAATTACTATTTACCAAGCCAACCTGGCTCGATGTTCATCCGTGTTCATTCTTTTGGAATCACACTGATCCTATCTCTATATTGATTTATAGCTCAAGATATACCTATAGATCCGGGAAAGCCGAAGATAGTTCCGCTAAATTCGATTCGCCAGCGATGTTCGACCGCGACGATGATGTTAAACGTCTTCACCAGCCGATTGGTTGTATTTCATTATTTATCATTTAAATAATATATTTTTTATATTATAAAATATATTTATATATTTTTTATAATTTATACGTTTTATTCTTTAGCATTCATCAAGTGGAAAATAATGATAAAGTAATAGAATCAAGCAATATTTTTCAATTGTATTCGAATTCTAATAATTTTATTGCGGATTACTAAAACAAATCCTTCCGAGATCTAAATAGTACGGCACATTGCAGACTGGAGAAATATGAGATTACAATGAAATTCGATATTGTTTATATTCCGTTCGCGTACCGCAGTCACAATAAAAACCAAAACACAATTAAAACTGGTCAGTACTCTGACAGGAATATCCACACATTAAAATCGTCGATAGAAATAAATGCAACTGCAAAGTTGCCAAACTACATAAAAAAAATTTTTATCTCGATATTTCTTTACTATAAGGAATAACAGATGATGTATATATTAACCCTTTGCACACGGAAATCACCTGTCAAGTGAAATTTCAAATGTAACATCAAAATCTCCGAGTGTAAAGGGTCGAAAGCTCAAGATTCTCGTGACAGTCAATACGTTAAATACACATTTCGCGCTAAACATTGCAGTCCAACGAATTTCTCACCGAAAAAAAGCTCTAGCGGAATACAACGCAACTGATAAGAGTCTGTAGAAGCTCGTTACGGCTCGCTCTTGACCACGACACTGTCCCGCGCGTTTTCCGCGGCGGAACGGGGCAGTCCCCAACGAGCTGGACCGCGCATTCCGCCCCATATCGGACGGCCGCGCGTTGCATCCGCAATGGAACGCGCCAAGGGGGAACTGGGAAACCGCAAGGTCTCGTTCCCGGGCCGGGGGACGATCCGTTAACGCGGAAATCGCCGCTCGTGGGCGACGAAGTTCGTATTCATCGCGCGGTCGAATCGTTAACGAGCGGATTTGCGGGCCGCGCATCGATGACAAACGAGCGCGCGAAACCGGAAGAGAACGTTTCCAATGATCCCGAGGGGAATCGCGGCTAGACACACAGATACGGTAGAACCTCTATTATTCGAATTAATTGGGACTGAGATGGCTAGGATGATCAAACAGCGAAATGTAATTAATTTTCGAAACTTCTTGCAAGTCAACACCGGAACAACCGCGCAGTCTAACTGACTTTTGCTCAATTTTTGAATGAGAACTGTATCAGTTCATTCATTGAAAATTCAATAATGAGTTAAGATATAAGTTTGTAATTATTGAAAGAAAACATCAGGGATCATTCTAATTCACCTGGTAATTCTAGTATTAACACGTTGACTGCCAAGAAAATTTTTAAGCGTTTTGTTATAGTAAGATTTATTTCTTTATGACAGAGGAAAATAGTATTACAAATAATTATGAATGTTCTAGTATTACAGTACTCATGTTACACTATTATGTAGCTTTTGGTGTTACTAAATATTTCGATTCAATACCAATTTTCTTATTGTAATTGTTTTCAAGCAATTTGGAAGCTCCGGTGAACACCGTGGCAGTCAACGTATTAAACGACATGTTTTGAAATGATAATATACATTTGTTATACGCATCTATATGTTGGAAGTATGAATATTAAAATAGTAAATATGTGCATACTCGATTACATACTTACAATGGAAATAAAATTTATTCGGGAAACAAATGAAAAACGGTGCTGGTTAGATTAACTGAAAGCTCCGATAATCGAGGTGCTACTGTAGATAGATAGAGGTAGCAACTGATTGCATAGCGTCCCCTTTACCTTTGTTCTCCTTGTAGCTGCCGTTCAATTGGACCTCGCCGAGGTGACCCTGCGAGCTCTGCGAGCTGCTCGATTCGTCGTCGTCGTCCGGCAGGCTCGAGTTCAGCGTGTTGTTCAGGGAGTTCAAGCCCAGCGAGTGGTTCAGCCGGGGACTCAGCCGGGCGTTCAAGGACATCGACAGTGGGGACGTGCCCGTCGAGTGTCTGCGGGATTTTCGACGCTCGTGCGAATCCACCAGCGACTTACGGTTCCGCAGCGTCTTCCTGGGGAATTAACGCGGGATTTCGACGATTACAATTTGTTGATTCTATCGATCGCCCAATTCAATTCCGCGGATGAACCGCGGCGGGGCAATGTATTAAATGGGAAGAGATTTTCCTGCGGAATCTTGTGTAAATTCGTGAAACGTCGGATAACTCATTCAAATTTCTTCCTTCTTTCGTGAAAACGATTTAACACTTCTATTAAACACAAGAAAGTAAATTTAAAAACGCGAATTTACATAAAAGTTCAGAACTACGAGGTAATCTCCTTGTTGATTAGAGTACGTTTCAATAGTCGAGAGGTGACGCTCAGTCATCACTCGACTTGATACAGTAGAATTATAAAGATTGATATTTAATAGTAAACTACGTATAATGCATCGATACGTGAAATATTTAAATAAAATATTTTTGTTAAAATACCTTTTTTACCCGTATTTCATTAGAAAATGTCAAATATTTCTAGTGAAGAACTTCCGAGTGCAAAGTGATAATATCTTTTCAGATATTCGAAGTATTCTTATCCTGAATATCGAAAATTTCATTGATCCTCAAGGTTCAGTTATTAGATATATCAAATTACTTAAGAAAAACACATCATTTTCATCATTAACATTAATCATTATCGCGAAATGAATACCTGATATTGTCGTCCAGTTGCCGAATAGGCGATCCCCTATCGTTCCCATCCTCATGGTGCAACACGGCTTCGTAGATTTGGAACTGCCTGAGCAGGTCCAAATCAGTGCCCTGCTTGGACATGTACCTCTGGATGATGCCCTCGATCCCTTGCTCCTCGAGACAGTCCACCTGATCGTAGTAGGTGTCCTGATCCGGTATGCCGTTTAAACATTTGTTGACCAAGGTGGTGGCGTAGATCAGAAGTTCCGTGTCGGCGGCGTCGTAGTCCTTCAGCAGCTTCATCACGTTCGTCCAGGGTATCATACCTCTGGACGTGTCCACGGAGCGCACCGCCCTAACCAACAGCAGACTGTTCGTCTCGACGTACTCGACGAACACCAGCAACAATTTCAGAGCGGTCTTCACGACTAAACGGAAGCGGCTGGCGATCAGCGTGTACAGCCACTGAACCGTTTGACCGTGTTCCATCACGCCATTCATACCGTCCACGTACAGCATCACCTGACCGAGAGCTACGACAAGGAACAAAAACAAAAGAAACTGAGTGAATGGTCGAGAGATCGTTTTAAGGGATGAAATGTAAACTCAACCTGTTTGAGGATGAGGATTTTTTTTAACAATTATTTATAATCTTCGGTGCGTAATGTGAATAATGGTCATCGAGTAAATTCGGAAATTAAAGCTTCCGAAATAATACTTTAATCTCCATTTTTATGAAGAATAATTTTGTGGATGAGTGAAATGTTGAAGCTTTTGAAAGATATTTTAATTGAAAAATGTGTTTCATATTTCCATTGGATATTTTCATTAAATATATTCGCGCACCGAGGAAAGTTTATTAACGCCAGAAAAATTTGGAAAACGGAACAAAGCGGTGGTCGGAACAACTCTAACATCCCTGCAGAGTCTAACTCGCCGCGCGACCTGGTTAAATGTACACGTACAGGCGAACGGTTCATCAATTTCGCATGAATCATAACCGTGGTAGTCTCTTTGTCTTCCCGTACAACGGGGACCGTCCCACCTTCGACCCGCGTTACAACTTTTCGGTAAAAAACACCGGGAAAAAGCATCGCCGCGCCGACAGCCAGCGGAAATATCCAATGAGAAGCTTTTGTCGCGTTCTCCGGCGAAGCTTGCCACCGGCAGAATAGTAAAATCCATCAATTGTCTGGTCTGCTCGCGATCGGCTCCGATCATTTTTTGTTTGCCGCGCGATGCCGCGCGAAACTTTCTGTTTTTCTCTTTCTACCGCCACGAAAGCAGAATTGTGGTTGCTCTTTATTTCAAGTTCGACCTTCGGTTAATTCAACATTGTCGAATTTTTTTTCTTCGGTACAGGAGAAATTAATAGACACTCTCGTATGACAATTCAAAATTGCCACCATTCAAAATCCATCCAATTTAATACTAAATTGAACATTCTTGGTATTCAAATAAATAATGTTAGATTTCAAAATGTAATTTAAAATTCCGTATACTTTTCAAATGATTATTTCAATTGTAAACTTTACTCTCATTTGCCGCGCTAATTAAACTTCAACCGTCGTTTCAGAGTCTACTCCAGATTTCACCATTCTATTGCAGAACATGCGCCGAACGAGATTTTCAACTGAGCAACGTGTTTTCCAACAAGAGGCCATGTTTGTCCATTCACCGAAATGCAATTATGCAATAGCGACGAAGAAATATTCGCAGAATTCACGCGTTGGTAGGCGTTCGTGCCGAAAAATGTTCAGCCGCGCGTTCGCGCGTCGGTTAGCCGACGGATCGAGCAACGGCAACAACAACAAGAACAACAACTATTTGTGAACAAATTATGAACGCAAACGCGGCCGTGTCAAAAGTTATAATTTACTCTGGGCGGCCGGCTACAAGTTCTAATTGAGTCGCGCGCATAGCTACGCGACAATTAATTATCTGGCACACAGTGGATTAACCAGTTCTCTATGCGAACGTAGTACGAGTAGACGCGCAGGTAATCGCGGTAAACAGCCCTTATCGGCGATAAAGCAGTGTTTACCGGTGGGCAGGTGGTTCGCATCTCCTTCGGACGGTGTTCTTGCTTCTCGTCTCGTCTCGCGTTGCGCGCTTGCTCGCTCGCTCGCCCGACTTCACGATGAAACTCTCGTAAATAATGATAATGGCCCTTTTCTGCCGCGCTTCCGTTTCATTGGACGGCACCCTTTGCCTTGAGAGGGGCCGCGTTATCGAGATATTAAGAATTCCCCGCGGTTTAACGGCGGCCGCACTTTGCATTGCCGGCAGAATCGATGATCTTGTCCGGGCTTACTCGATACATTGTACACACTGGAATTTTATGGACCACTTTTATGTAATGGCCTGCCCCGCTCGGAAGTCAATTAGCAAGTTTCACAGCATTTGGGATTTTTATTGGAAACAAGAGTAATATTGGGCTCGCCGGAAAGTCTAGTCGGTTTCCTCTTCGATATGGAGTTCTATTATAACGCGCGGATAAAAATTATAAATAAATAAACTGAAAGGCAATCGAAGCATTCGAATGAAATACACAACGCGTGGTTCGATGGAGGTCGACTTCACGAAGCGAAAGTTTTCTTTAAATTTAGATTTTGCGGCGAAGTACAGTAGAATCTAGATTATCCAAAGTTTTGATTCAATTGGAAATAAATAACATAAATGTTTAGATTGTATTGATGAATATGAACGACACAATTTTGCAAATATGTTTTGAACAGTTTCTTTTCAAGTCTACATTCATCTAGACCCTTAGTCACTCAATTGAATCGGATAATCGAGGTTCCACTGTACCATCGAATAAATTGATACGTTCCATTGCTCGGAGAGGACTCGAGATTTTGATCCATGAGCATTTCTAAAACGCACCGCGTTAATGATGCTGTGGATGAAATTCCACACCGGGTGCGCTCTTTTTCGTTGTAGAAATTAATAAGTTAAATAAATTGAAATTACACGTTTCTTTTCTTTCGTGCTCGCTTTTAGTGCTCGCCCAACACGGGCATGGAGTTTCTTTTTTCAATTGCGAATCTATTATTCGACATATTTAATTCGGGCAGTAAATTTATCCATCTTGGATTACGTTCTTTTTATTAGTTCTTTTCTCCGTTTCTCCTCGTGCGCGCATTCACCTTGCTTCCCATTGTGTTACTCTATATTTTATGATATTACATTGATCCGCGGTGAACCCTGCGCATTCACTCGGCCACCACTGATTTCCAGTTACCGTTCGCGCTGGACGTACATTATTTTCTATGAAAATCAATACTCGCGTAATTTCTTCTTGTCTCGGACACGAGGCAGTTGAATTTTTCAACAGGCGTCACATAACTCACCCTGTTGTAATTTAACGTTAATCCTTGTCCACCGTTCGTGGTAACTTCAATAGAAACGCGTGCCCGGCGTCTAGCGTTTCTTTGCCCGGTTTCGTCAGAAATTCATAAATGAATTTCATTGTAATGCGTGTAATCGCTTTTCGACATTCCCATGTGCCTATATTTCATCGAGTTTCATTAATTTAACTGTAACTTCCACATAGCTTTCTAGAAACGAATGTGACCATTGTACGAGCGGAAAGTGAGGACTGAGAATGTTATGCAACGGGTGACGCCTGAATATTGAAATGAAAGTAAAGAGAAACGCCGAAGGGAAGAAATGTATCCGCCATTGAATGAAATAAAATTCACCTGAATATTGGTTTTATCTATTAATCTCATTATCAATCGATAGAAGGCTGCAATACGCGAAAAAATATTGTAAATAAGTAAACCGGAATGTTTAACGAAGTTTCATGTAATGGTTGCGAAACTTGCCTTAAGAATTTTTTAAAAGAGTACGACAGAACTTTTTCGCTTACATAATATTTTATTGTAAATGTATAAACTTCACGTTACATCTGCATTGAATATAGAATTTCTCATTCTGTTGGAAAATTATTAAAAACAAAGCAATTCCTGCGAGAACAGTTTCCGAAGAAACTTTAAACCGGAGGAACAAGAAGACGAGACGATAAGAGACCACTGGGAATACAATTTCTCTAGGGTGCAGTATATTTCTCATCGTGATGCGGACTCCGCCGCCTATGCAAATGGGTTAAATCAGCGAAAACCCGTTACGGAACCGGCGGATAATGGAACTATTGTGTCGATCGAATAAAACTTTTCTCCGGCAGAAAGATCGACCGGCCGGAAATTTCCGTTTAATTGATTCCGTGCCTGTCACTCGTACCACCGGCCGGATTCTGCTTCCGCGAACGTCTTTTTCGACTAATTATCAGTCACCTGCGATTACCCTTGATTACAGGATCCTTGAATGATCTCTCGAAAATGTGAACGATTCGAAAATAACTGTAATATAACGAATAAACTGATAATAATTGCAAGATTATTAAACGATACATGTATTATTCTTATTTCAAAAATATTGGTACAAATACAGAAGTTTACTTGAGATCTTAAGTAAATGGAACATGAATTGTTTTTGTTTCTTTTAAGAAAATATACATTTCTGGGGTAGCTATTGAAATAATCGTTTAGAGTAATATACAAGAGGACGATTTTTAAACGAACGATGACGAGACACGTAGCGTTTAATTTCATCACGAGCGATAAAGCAGCAAAAGTTGCGTGAAAAAGTGAACTGCACGTGTTGCAAGTCATCCATGTCCCGTCAGAGTTTATTACTCGTTATGACTAATTACCAAGGTAGATTAACCGGCAGAAATGATTACCAACTCGAAAGCGGTAATTTCGACTATGTTATACCGGCGTCCAAGACGTTCCATTATCCATTTAAATTAAATGAACTTTTCGCAACGATGATCCTGCTGCGAACAGAACTATCTTGACGTCCTGACTTCTTCGGTCGTGCACTCAACGGTTACAAGTATCTTCAATACACCAAGTCACATGACAAAAAGTTTGTACAATATTCAAAATTTGTAGAATATATCTTTGAAAGAAGAAGAAGAGAATACATAATTGAAATTTAATCTTTATAAGGATTCAAAATCCGGGAAAAAGAAGGAAAAAATGAAAACAGAGAAGAAACGAAGAGTATTGATTGAATAGACTGTAAGCAAGTGTCAGCATCAAATTTTTCAGCAGAAAGAGAGTTATCTAACGTTACGTTGAATGTTATGTCATAATGATGTCATGTTTCTATATTATCGGTATTATAGACGGCTATTATTATCAATGACTATTTACAAATTTTTCAGTTTTGCTCACAGTGTTTTCTAGAAGAATTCTTTAATTAATAAGTACTCGTAAAAAAGGTTGTAAGTGGCAACATCAAATTTTTGAAGAAGAGGAAGTGAGTTGCCTAACGTTGCGTTGAACGTTATGTCATAATGATGCCATCTTTCAATGTTGCTAGTATTCTAGGTGATTGTTATTGTCGATGAGTATTTAGAACAGAAGAATTCCACTTAAATTATATACCACAGGATATGAATAGAAAAAGATTTCCAGTTTCGCTGGTTACACTGTTTTCCACGGGAACTGTTGAAACGCGTATATATCATTCACGAGACAACTCGATGATGATATACAGCGTTCATGCTCGTCTAGCCGTGATTTATCCAGGGCACCGGCGAACGGAAAAGAAAAGAGAAAAGGGAGAGGAGAATGTTAATGCGGTAATTATGCTAATAATAAACATTACACGGCATAATGCGTTTAACACTCGCCACTCTGCCGCTGCGGCAGTGATTTAACGTGGCGACGCGGGCTACGTAAATTTAGCAATTTGCATGGTGCCGCGTATTTCACGAACGCCTTCCTGTTACGCGAATTTATATCGCGGCGTTTAATCCAATCCATCTAAAACCGTTTGCATACGAGAAAAATGGGGCAAGCTAATGCGACCGCGGTGGAGGTCGGTGGGGCTGCGCGCGTTAATGGATAAAAAGATAAAGGCTCCGATCTGTAATGAGTGTTTATATGCATGGCGTGGCGAATATCAAAGCACACGTTAATCCCGAACTATACCGGACATCATTTCGACCAGTGATTCTCAAAGAACGTGACTTGGGAACAAAGAATGCAATTTTTTGAACACATCGAATTGATATTCGCTTCTCGAAAGTGGTAGCAGATAGGAGATCTATTTCCTAAAAAATGAATAGAAGATAGAGAAACATGATTCTTTTTATCCGATTTAATTTAGATTATTCAAATTGAAGATTGCTAAAGTAGGAAACCATCTATTTATTAAAAATATTGTTTAGAGGAATGTATGATTCAGAAGAGTAAAAGTTGTTAAATTCTAAATTATAAAGTACCTTTTTTCTTGGAAGATGATACTATATAGATACTATATAGTTTGAGGTAATACTATACCTTTAGTTAATCGTGCATGCACAAGTGAATAGGAAATCTTGAAGCTCATTCGCTATTTTGTATGTCTTTCTGTTCACGATGATTGAACAGGGACTCTCAGGATCAGTCGCGTTCACAGTATAGTAGATTAGCATACTAGTTATAGTTTACCAAGGACACTTTATATCAATAATCTTCTCATTAAGAGGAGGAAGTTTGGGTAGCAGATAGTTGAAAGTTTCCTCCAGACCGTCTTCATTCCTAATATCTCTCTCTTCGACCATTAACTCTCATCAACTGCGCACGATGGAAGCCTAACTATCTTGCAAGCTTTCAACTAAGTTACCAGATATGTCATAATTAACGTTATCAACTTTGTTGGAACTCTGAAACGCGAGATTCTGCGCAACATTCTGAATATAATATTTTGGGTTTACCAGTTAGGAATTAAAACTTCTGAAAAGGAAACCGCTGATTTGAGAAACACTGTGTGAGTGGAGCGTCACGTTTCAGGCATCGACGACGGAATCGTAGCGCCGCTTGATCGGGAACGATCGCGCCGGTAATGACAATAATTGTAAAGCGATTTAAGCGCTCCACGATTGCGGTCATTAGCCGGCCCGTTATCATTACACCGGGCCATAAGTTACGTCGCTAAATCTAATTAGAAGCGTACCTGGTGGTACAGTTTCGGCCTGCATGGTCGGCGTGATCGTCGGCTATCGGGCCCCCTTTCTGTCGCGATATCGCAAACGACGAACGGTTCGAAATTAAATCTAAAATTTCAAATATGAAACTTCAAATTTCAAGTTTTTACATGCAACTTCTGAATTTCAATTTTCAACTTTCAACTTTTTAAATTCCAAATTTCAAATCTGAACTTCCAACTTTTTAAATTTCAACTTTAAACTGTCAACTTTTTTCATTTCAAATTTAAGCTTTCAACCTTTCAAATTCTAAATTTCAAATTTCAAATTTCAAATTTTCACTATTTAAATTCCGAATTTCAAATTTCAAATTTCAAACTTTGAATTTCAAGTTTCAAGTTTCAGATGGTACAATACTCTTGTACAAGTCGAACACGTTTTTCTAGAGGTCGCGCAATCGCGGATTAACGCTAGACGAACGAGGCGGCCATAATTTTCCGCGCGAAAAATCCACCGACAGCGAACCGACGCGACGTCACGGTAAGCACCCTCGTGTTACTTTTTTTTTCTCCTACGCCTCCTGCTCCTCCTCCTCCCGGAAGGACAAAAAGAACGGGGAACGTGAAAAAAACCACGAGGAGAAGAGAAACGGAAGAAGAGGAAAAAATAGTGGAAACTACGACGACATTGCGTCCGACGGCACAGAAAACATTCCCCCTTGTGATTTAGAATCATAATCCGTGCGCGGCCCGGAAACGCGGTTTCTATGGATTCGGACGCTGACACGAGGATCTCTTCTTTCGTGGAATGGAGCCGCGGATCGATAGAATACGTGTTCTTGTAACGAGAAACCTGAATCTGTTCCAGTGAAATAGCTGATAAACGGAAGTTTACACGATTGAATTGTTTAAACTGCAGAAAAAACCATAAAATGATAATTATAACGTCTTAAAACATTTGTTACAAATTATATCAATAACAATGTCCATATTTAAATCCTAATTCTCACTCTCAGAACAGTATCACTTCGATTCAATTTTCAAGCATATAAGAACAATAAAATCAAACATTCACTTTTATTCGAACGTTCAATATTTCTGAAATATTTCACGCATCACAAGATACCAAGTATTATACACACGAGAGCATTAGTCGAAATTAAACGAAAACCAGTAAAACGTAATAATCAATCAAATCCCGCAAATAAAAAAAACTTATTTAACCATGCCCATATCGAACGAAAGGTAAAACAGTGTTCGGACGGAAATTCATATTTGCCGGATCCGCGTGCACCGTTACTCGACGCAAATAACGTTTCATTTCGGTCTGAAAAATTCGACATTTTTGTACGCGTATGGCGTCCGACGAGCCGCGAAACTGAACGCCGGCAAACTGTACGGTAATAGCGCGATTTCGATTTACGAGCGGCACGCGGTGCTCGCGGGAACTCGATTTTTCCCGAGATTTTCCCCGGACGTCGCGCGGTTTGTTTTATTTTGACGGGATCTGCCGGCCGATCGATGCCTGCGAGGTTTACGCCCGGCGAAAATATGCAAATATCGCGGCGAGTCGCGTCGATCGCGGACGATCGGCCGCGGATGAATTCCTATTTTCTGCGTTATTGCGTGCGCATACCGATTTACGCGACTTCCGCGACCGCGGGAAAACGCAGCGCATTACTGCGGCCAATTTTCTCATCTTTGCACGCGTCCCCCCGAAAATTCTGCAAATTACAACTGCGGAAGACGTAACGGTTAGAAACACGGGAAAGATTTACTTCCGAAGGGTAAGAAATATTATAGCTTCAAAATAAGATTGCATGGTTTTCTTTTTATTGTAACTGATATATTGCACATATATTTCTTTCGATGCTTACGTTTACGTAGACTGTCGAATCTGTATTATTTCGATTGGACAATAATTTCATTATTCTAAATGACGATCGTAGTAATTTGAGAAATTTTATTTGAAATTTCTCTTCCAATGTTCAACTGAGAAAGACAAAGTCAATTTTCAATTAGTGCAATTACTTGGGCATTAGAATATTTTAAAATTTCTATGCTCGTTCGAGCTATAGAAGATTGTCTACGTAAACTTAGATTTGTAGCTTTGACTTGTAAGGAATATTTGTCTCGTAATTGGAATTTTGGATTGAACCTTCGTTATTCATTGCGATTGGAAGATAAAAGAGAATTCGACGAAAGTGTCGACGGAAATCCGAGGCAATTGCTCAACGAAAATTTCCTGTTGAAAATTTTAGGTATACGTCGTTTTTTCCTGGGTCTCGCCTCTTGGCACTGTCCAAGGGCGTGATATAATGTAGGGCGAGCCGCGTTTTTCAGGGGCCGTTAGTTTTGGTGTCAAGTTCGCTGCAAAAGCGGGGACCGTGCGTTGCCAAGCAGTCTCCTCTACGATATCGTGCTTAATCGTGCACGAGGGTCCAGTTAACTGTTCCAACTTCGTTGAACAGGTGTTTTATAACCGCTCCGTTTTGCCTCGGAGTCCGGATTACACCGGAATTTTTGCTGGTGTTAATTGCAAGCTGGCAGACGCATTGACACTGTGTCAATCTGTACTTGGCTAACATTGTCACTGGTAATCGATAATAGTATTAACTGTAAATCCTTAAACATATTGATACTGCGCCAATCTTTACCTCATTAATATTGTAATTAAGTAACAATAACAACTGAAAACTTACAAAAGCATTGACACGATAACCTTTATTATCCCTGATTATCGGTCAATAGTTCTAAATTAAGCTTGCGAAAAGATCGACGTTACGTTAATCTTTACTCCATCAATATTCTCATTTAAAAACTAATTCACAGATTACAGATTACATTTTAATTTTCATATAAAACAAAAATTTGAATTCTAGTTCCTTTGCAGTATTAACCCTTTGCGCTCCTATGTCGAGCGTGACTCGACATCAGTTTTATTCATAGGTGTGATTCTTTGTCAAGATATTTTTAAAGTAGATTATATAATTATATTTTCAATATTACTAGTAAGAATAATCGTTTACATTGCTCTTTATAAACTATTTTTTAAAATGCATTTCGAATAAAATATCGTAATAATACAGAGTTATCGAGAAAAAAAGTTATTGAGTGCAAAGGGTTAATGCTAAGCCGCGTTGATCAAAAAGTTTCATGTTACCGAACCGTTATCGAGCAAAAAAGCAGAATCAAAAAGTCGGCGCGCACACTATGCACGATCTAGATGCGAAATGGAATCCCATTCGGTCGGAGAAGTCAGCGATCCGCCAGTTTCGAGCGAGTTAGGGAAATGTCTTATCGAAGTTACCATTGGAACGTTCCCGGCGAGCCGAAACTGCTGGAGCGTCGGCACTTTAATGAGCCAATACCGAGTTGAAGCGTAGCTGCGATCAACCGAACTTGACGCATCGAAACGTCGACGCAGTCTGGCAGCCGCGTCCGGATCAGCAGGCTGGATACACCTAATAAATTTTCTGTTTACCCCGTGGATAAGGAACGCGCGATTCTTCTTGCCATTAAACCGGGACCAGTTAATGTTTCTCAACCTTTCTGAAAGCAAGGAGCTGCCTCGCGAACAAGGACTTTGAGGTGGTTATCTGAGAAGTGCGATATACGAATGAATGTGGATCCGCGGTTTCTCTATGACACCTCGTTTGATCGTATCGAGGAAGGAACTGCCCTAATTCCGTGTGTATTGAAGTTCATGCGGTTAAGTGATACTGTGTGTCGTCCTTTTTCTTTCCAATCTGTTTCCCTTGAGTGGGGTTACCAGTTCCTGAGATTTATATCCTTTTCCCTGGATTTATCTTGGATATTATAGGGAGTTTGGGCACCGTGAGTGCTGGGATTTGTGGGTTGCTCATGTCTTGAGGTAGGATTTCAGGGTAAAAGTTTAAAAACACCTGATGGCTTGAGTTTTATTAGAGGTGGTTAGGGGGAGGGGTGTTTATTGTTTTAGCTGACCAGTTTTAGGGTTTTGATTTTGTGTGTCGTCCCGCCGGTCTTCCTGGTTATATCCGCCTGTCCTTGGACAAGGATAGGAAGCAAGCCACACTGACACCAAAAAGGCGGGAGGAAAAACGCGCGTAAAAAAGGGCGCGAAAATTCCGGTAAAAGTGCCCGCGTGGCTGGCCAGAAAAACCCTGACTCGTGCGAATCTGACTGCCAGATACGTGAACTGACCGTAACCAGACTCGCACAGGCCTTGACGGGACGCAAGAAAGCGTACTCAGGTATGAACGAAATAAACTGCCTCGCTACAACTCGATTTACGCACACAACACATTGTTTCGGGAACTATCTCGGACCCTGTGTAGCCTGGATCCCTTACAGTAGATCCTCAGTCGCATAATATTCTTTTAAAAGAGTTATTCTCATTTTCAGACTATCGAAAAGATCAAAACCGAACACGTTGAATGTTGCAAGAATTCTTTCTAGAAATTGAAAAATTATCATACGCGGTTTTAATTGTTACAAAATTAAGAGAACAATTATGGGATATCTTGACTGTTAAGTTCATTCATTAGTAACCAATTTCTGCTCATTCTACGAGATTAATATCAGCGATGGAACTTCGGCAAAATCGTATCTTAGACCGAATTCCCATCGTCACTAAAATCAAAGAATCGATTAAATAATGAACTCTAGATGTCCAATGATTCTCCGAGTTCCAGGTCGCAAAGCAGACACCCCATCGCACGGGGGTGTCTGCTTTTGCTTCAGGCAAAAGTTGTAAGGTATAGAGGTAAACATATGGTGGTTATATTTTTTTTACGTGATGCAGATATCAAGAAGTTTTTTCAATGACAATGGATATTTCGCGTTTCAATTCAAAGGTCGTATAAACAGAGAAACAGAATTTATTCCCAGAAAATTTGCATTTTTTAAATGAAAATCTGTATAGCAGGGAGTACTTAGCAACACATTGGTAACCTTAACACTAGAACTATCGATCAGTAAAATTGAATTTTCGAAATTTTTCTATAGAAACTGCGTCAGTGGCACTATTGAAATTTCTATTAATTTACAATTCAGTTTGCCTATCGCTAAATCAATTTCCATAGTAATTTCTCCGCGAATTATCTGTGATGTCTGTATTAATTGTAAAAAGAAGGAATCAGGAATGGGTCATTTCGATCTCTCTGGTAGTTCTAGTGTTAAATTTTCGTAATGTGAATAGTAAAATTTAGGAATTTCGTCCACAGGCGGCCGCACTGTGCGTCGTCGCTCAAAGAAGCGCAAATCCGAGCAACCCGTACGCTTTCGCAGTTGTTCCGCGTCGCGTCGTGTTGGTTCGGAACTTCGGGTCTCTCGAGCCGCTGGGAGGAACTGGTTTAGTATACCGTGCACTCGAAGCTTCGGAAAATCGAAGACGAGAGAACGACCGACCAACGAACCGCCTCTGTTCGTTATCGGAGCCGGAAAGAGGAACAGGGTCGAGCCACAAGTGGGCTGCGGCGCGAAATCAGGCCGCGGCTGGCGCGGAATTGGTCTTCTCGCGCGCGGCTCGGCCCAGGGAGGTTTACGAAGCACTCGACCAGGCTGGTGTCGGGCCAGAGCCGGCCCACTCGAACCGCGCGATCAAAGGGTGCATTCATAATCTGTAGCGCGCCGCGGTTTCGCGAGCTGCTTCGCCGATGCCCGCGCGCCCCTGCCGCTCACGCTTTCGTAAACACACGACCGAGCAGTTAACCCCTTGTCACACGATTATCTTTGTGACCATGGCTGTCGGATTTATTTTATTATTTAACCTTTGCAATCGAAAGCTTTTCCTTGGGAATATTCAACATTCTCCGGTGAGACATAGACGATATTCAGTGAAGCTAACTAATGAGAAGACATAAATTATTGTTTTACTTGAATATTTCATATCAATTTATTATACAATGTTTAATGGTATATGTAAGATATTGTAATTTTTGTGTATCACATCAAGTGGTAACTGAGAGTTACCTTTTGAGTGTAAAGGTTTAATCCTTTGCACTTCGAGATTCTTTTCCATGCAAACATACAATTTGTATTGTTTAATGTATAGAGCTTTCGGAAATTGAGGAACAGTAAGCAAATACCTATTATTTCTGTCCATTTTTAGTTATTCACGTATATTTCACGTATTTTTACCAGAAAAATATCTTCGTATACTGAACATTACGTTTATTTATTTAGACAATGTTTTGTCGCTTAGTATTACTGGTTTTATTTTGATCCACACGCGACGGATAATATTCATTTTTAATAAACCGAGTTGGATATTTTCACCGTTAGTAAGAGGCTAGAACGGCGAATCTTCATGGATTCTTGGATGAGGAACGCGTCGATGAAAGACTCGAGAATCCGCGCACTGCGGAAAATTGCGAGCCCCTGGCTAAGATCGGAGAGAGCCGAGGTTCGGCGGAGCCGTTGATGCGCCGCTCGTTACGCGTTGTTACCCACGTTACGACCGTATTATCTTATCGGTGTTTACGAGACCGTCGGAGACGTGCAACGCCCTCGCGGCGAGGAATCACTGGCTCGGACGGCTTGTTCTTGTAAATTGTGTAATCTTTATAAGCCAGGTTTATGCTCACATTAACAACCCCTTGATTCGACGACGATGATGGTTTCTTTTGTGATTTTGTTTGGCAGAATTATATTGAAGATTCCTTTGCCGAGCAACGTTCGGTAAGCGAGAAGGAACTGTAATTTTCCTGTAAGTTTATAGTTACTTCGAACAGCATTCGGTAAGTGAGAAGGAATTGTAATTTTCCTGTAAGTTTATAGTTACTTTGAACAGCATTCGGTAAGTGAGAAGGAATTGTAATTTTCCTGTAAGTTTATAGTTACCTTGAACATCGATTACACAAGAGCAGCGATTACAGAAAAGTGACACTGAATTTTAACTGCGAGAGAACCAACTATATTCGTGTTCGATGAACTGAATTGGAAATTTTTCTTGAGTATTTCATTTTTATTAACCCTTTGCGCTCGGAAGTTTTTCACCAGAAATATTCAACGCTTTCCGAAGAGATATAGACACTATTTGAAACGAAGTAATGAGAAAACATACGTAAATTAAGAAACAAAGTTGTTTTATGTAAATGTTTCACATATTGATGCATTATACGAAACTTAATATTATATATAACACTTTGTAATTTTGTTATATCGAATCAAATGCTGACTGAGAGTCACATCTCGAGTGCAAAGGATTAAATGGAACAAAATTGAATCGATTCTGGATTGATTTAATATCTTATATTTTTGATAATATTCATAATTCTAGAAAACAACAATCATCATTGCTGCTTCTTTTTATTCTTTTCAGCCTCCGTCAAGATTCTTCTTGACTAACCCCTTCGTTACCTGGAACCCTCCTTCATACCTTCTAATCACCTTTGACTCACTCTTACTGTTTGCCTTGTATCTTTGACCTTTTGTACGGGTACTGACCCTCATTGAACCCTCTTGCTACACATGAACCGTTCTTAACCAACCTCGACACACCTCCTCCCCTTTCTAGCGTTCTTAACACTTCTTCATGCGACCCCTCTTCTGTATCTGAACAGTGTTGACACTATTGACACCCCTTGCGTATACCCGTCTCACGTGACCCTCTTGACACCATTCCTTCAAACATCCTCAAGCTTCTAATCTCACGCATAGATAAAAATTCTAATACAAATTTAATACTGACATAATGTCACATATAAAAAGAAACAAACGTGATGCATTGGCGTGACGCGACACAAAAAAATTTAGGGAAAACGATCTTTGCTTAGTCAACTTTCAGCGTACAACACACAATAGTAAATCAATTTCTTTCACATATTATGAATCTGTCCTTGCAAAAGACCCAGCTCTAAATACAGGATTCCAAATCTATCTACTTTATACCGATATTTCAGTATCACCAAAACTATTTTCAAACCGATCGGTAATTCGATAAGCACGTATGGCATAATCGACCATTTAAAATCAATTCACCTTCCATCAAATCCCCGCTTACCGAGGGTCTCCTTTGAAATCTGGCAATCGGAGCCGCAGGGTCAGCAAGGTCACGGGATGAACGCTGCTTTCAAGTTAATTGAGCGTAATAAGTATCAACCGCCGAATACTGCTCGAGAGCATAACATTTTTCGCTCGTAAAGTTTTATGGTCGTCGTTCGAGGTGCTCCTCGGTGTCCGGGATCACGCGGGATTGCTCGAAACGTCGATCGGGGAGCTTCCACGCGTCGTTAGGACGTCGCGGAACAAGTTGTAATCAATCTGCAAAATTGTCAGGCTACTCACCCCGTAGTATGTAATTTTGGTAATTTTGGTCGGCCTCGCTGCCAACCTTGATGAGGCAGGCGAGCCCGTCATTTTGCACAAACTCGTGCACCAGGTCCTTGTCCTCCTGCAACATCAAAGTTTATGGTAAACAGCGCGCGGCCAGATAGACGTGGCGGCGTCTCGTGCCTAATTTATTCCGGGAGGCCGGATCGGTTTACTAATCGACAGATTGTACCGTTTCCCGAATTCATGACAACGTCCGCGATTTGAAATGCTAAAACACTTCACGGCTCCGTCGGTGCACGCGATCGATGGAAATTATGCCGATCGCCGAGCTGAACACCGACGAATCGGGATCTTTTAACATTAGTGCGTTAGCTGCTACTAGAATTTGTAAAGTTCTGTATATTAGGTTGGCCAAGAGGTCTTGCTTTTCTCTTTAATGCGACATTGATATTGCAATGTACGAATGAATATTATAATATTGAACTAACACATGCATAGTTCAATAAAGAAGAATTTCACCACGATAAAGTAATTTTTCCTCAATTTTCACTTATACAAACTTTTTGGCTAACGTACTAATATTACCTGTTCTTTGAAACTATTATTACAAAGGATTTCGTTGAATAAAAAATGTCAGGTCAACGAATAACGTAATTTAAATTCTATCTCTCACATCTCTGTGAATTATTTTATGAAATATAATTCCGAAGAAAGATTCACGTCCAATCCGCATAACAAAGAACAGTAAAATCCCGACAAACATTAGAAAATCACGAATTCAGAGTGACACTAATTATGTGTATTCTAAATTTTCGATAAAGCCAAAATCCTCAACAGATTCTCCGTCTCGTTATAATACAAAGCTACATTTAAATGGTATCCGACAGAAATATGAATGCCGAAACATATCCACGGTGCCTAGTTCCAAAAGAGTAACCAAACTCTCGTGTCTCGAAAAGGTCTCGTTTCCCTAACAATCCAATTATTTCTGATCTCTCTCGTTTCGGGCTCTCACGGATCCCCGACGCCGAAAAAAAAAGAAAGAAAGAAAACAAGCACCAGGAACGTTTCGAATGGAACGTGTCCCAACGAGGCGCGTTTAGCGGAAACAAGGGAAAAGCCGATTAAGGCAGCGAGATGATCGGTTCTCGACGTTCCGATGGAAACGGAACGGAGATAGGAAGAACGGGGCCGCCTGATATCCGATCCCGGAGGAGATTTATCTCGACGTCTCCGCCTAAGCCAGGCCGGGGGCCGGACGAGGTAAATGGAATTAGTTAGGCCGGCGCGGGCGCGAAGTCGCGGACATAATGGAAAATCTACCAAGTTTGATTAAACCGGCTCGCTCCCAGGCGCACCGCGGCTGGCGTCTACGCGCTCCCCGTTAAAACCGGAAACGTTGCGCGATATTGCCTGGACTGACTGGACTGCGGCCCGCGAGACCGGAGGTTTATCTAAATCTTGAAATCTGATTTCATTCTCATCGATTGGATAAATAACATTTCGTGTATTGGTAGTTGTGTATAGCGTAAAACGTGAATGAACTCTTGCAAAAAAGATTTTAAGAGTTAATGTTGGAAAATTGAAAAATTGGAGAAGGTAAGAATTAAAAAATTGAAGAATTGAAGAACTGAAGAATTGAAAACTTGAAAGATTTAAACACTGAAACATTGAAAGATTGGAAAACTGAAAAATTGAATCATTGGAAAATTTAAAAATTAATTTTCTTAGTAATGGAAAAACCTTGAACTTTCAGGCAAGGAAATTGTTTCGACTTCATAAGATTTAAAAGTATTAATGTTTGGTGTTTGTTAAGCTTGGAATTACTGTATAGAAAAAAACATTGCGACAGACACGATCATCGATTGACTATTAATAGGCGTCAGGTAGGCGAAGTGTTAAGCAATAATGCCGAGGAATCGAAGATTGCATCGGAGATGCCTCGATGATAAATCCCGAACGACCCACGGGAAGAAACTTCGTTCAGGGAAAGACCAAGGCGTTGCCGTTCTCGAAAGAGAACGAGGGACCTGGTTTGTAATTAATTTCGCAGCAAGTTAGCTTGATAATTGAAACGATAAAGGCTTGTTCGGGAGAACGAATTTCAGGACTGTTTTCATTGGACCTTCAGATCAGAGGAATATGCAAATCGCATACATTACATTTATTACTCGAGCATTGCACGTGGACAAATCTTCTGCTAAAGCGAAAACAAAAATTTCAAAATAAAAGCATCAAAATCGTGAAAAGTAAAATAAAGAAAAAACAGTAAATAGAAATAATATAATAAAGAATTCTTTAATGGAAAAATGTTCCTGTAGAAGCCAATGCAGAGAATAATTAGAAGAGGAATGTAAATCGAAGCTTTATCGAGCGTTAAAGTTTAATTAGAACTATCAGGCCTCGCGCTAATTGATAGTTCGAACGGACACAATTCTAACGAACGTAGTATTTATTTGAAATTCCTAACCGACGAAACAATTACGACAGATTAAACTCACAGTAGATTATCGAGAATCGCGAACCGGACCCATTCATCACAATTCTAATATAATTCTGTAATAAACTCATCCATCACTTACAAGAGGCGATAGTTTCCGGTCTAATGGGATTTCTTTCGCTGAGGAGTTTTCAACTTCGAACACCACGGGGAAGGAATCCTTCTCGGTCGGCTAATTGTGAGATTTAATTGTAGGAGAGAAAAAGAGTTAAGGAAGTCGGGGTTCGAATAAACACGCTCCTCCAGAGTTTACTCTTCCTTCCGGAAGTAACGGAAGGAAAGTTGAAATGGATTACATCCGTGAATCGAATTCATTCTGCTTTCGGTTGCAAACTTGACACCGATCGATTAAAGGGTATCGGAACTAGTCACGTAAAGTTCCATTTCTTCTCGCAAGAATTTCGTCTCACGCTAGTAAGAAACTGTCAAACAGTGAATCACAACGGCGATCCAGGTAAACTTACGCTAAAATCCTATACCCTAAGACAACAATAGGAAAAGGAAATCCTACGGCACTGACGCTTATAATTTTCCACGAAAACCCTCCAATCAATCTCCCCAATATTTCCCTTGCAACCGACGAAAAACAAAATCCTTCGATAAGCTTGAATTCTCGCGCAAAGACGCACACACGGATTACAGGAGTATCGCGTCTGTATGTACACGGGCCACGGGTATTCTCAGCTGTTGGGCACAATGCCGGCGAAAATTATTGGAATGCGACGTGCATGCTTCGCGCCGACGAATAACGAATTTGCGAGACAAAGGGCTGCGGTTATCGGTGTACGGCGGGATAGAAAGGGACGAGGCGAGGAAAAGAGGGAGCCGGCGACCGAGGTAAGAGGAGGACGGCGAAAATGCACTCGCTCGAACCGCCATGCAAATATTTACTCGTCGAGCGAGTAGCTTCGCGTAAAAATAGCCCCTGTATGCTTCCCCCCCGCCCCTGTCTAATATATTTCCCTCTTCTTGCCTCCTTTGCTCTATCCTCCCCCACCCGGCCGTCTTTTCTCTCCATCGTTCCCTTCCTGTTCGCGTCTCGCTCGGTTCACCGTTCCTCTGTCCTCGTCCGGCGCGGCGCGATGATTGTAAACTCACCTGAAAGATCTGCTTGAGGGAGAAGAGAGCCCGTCGCAGCTCGCGGCCCTCGCTGTTCAGCAATTTTTCTGCAACAGACAAGCAACACACGACCATTTATTATAATAATACCGAACGTATACCCGCGAACCATTGTTCGGCCGACGAGCAGCTGGACAACCACCCTGCCGTGGGTTTTCCATTTTTATCGGGGATTTTTTCAAATTTTTTCGTGATTTAATGAAACGATTTGTGGCGGTTTTTGCGCGTCCGTTGCGTCGATCGTTGCGTTGAGAATGGGCGTGGAGGAATTTAGAGGATGGCTGGGGGGAAAGGTTACGAGAGAAAGATTCTGGATTATCTAAGGAAATCTTACGAATGTTCAAAATGATGGAGACAAATGCAGTTTTGCTAAATTTTCAGGAGAATAGAGCGAAATTTTATCCTGACCTTTATTTGAGATTTGATATTGCACAAGCAATCGCAAACAAATCTTTAAGTAAATAGGCTGTACATTCTTCCGTAGCTACCTTTCGCAACATTCACAAAGGAATTGTCTCAAGGTCTTCTATGCTAACGGTGCCTAGCGTTCAAAACTGTTGCGGCGAACACGCCGCAAGCCACCCGGAAGTTCGCTCGGCGTAGGAAGATCAAGAACACGTTGCCGAGACACACCGGCAGCGCTTTTGTTTCCGACGTCAGAGGCTGTCGACGCGGACTCGTTAATTATCAACTTTCCTTTACCCCCGATCAGGTAGTTAGAGAACACGGATGCTAACTGCAGGACGTATTTATTTGATGAAACTGACAAAATCAATCCTTCAGAGACGTCGTCCGATTCCCGATTTTCTTCAATTTCACGAAACCTCTCTTTCTCTCTTGTAAATATTATCATAATACATTGAAAATTAAAACTTCTCGATATTCTTCATATCTAACTTTGACCGTAAAACTACCGAACAGTCAAGTCAACTTTTCATAATTTGTCTGTGGAAACTCTAAGAGTTTCAACAATTCTAAATATTCTATTATAATTACAAATCTAAATATTACTAAAACAATTTCTTCAGAAATTTCTCAGAAAAGCGTCCATTATCTTTTAAACAATTGTAAAAGAAGAATTCAGGAGTTGATTATTTTTTCCCTATTCAGTAGTTCTAGTTTAGAACCCGTATAGAAGAAAATCTGCATAGAACTTCGAAAAAGTCTTTGCAATTCTTCCAAAGTTCAAACAATCACTCAGAAACTCTCTACAGCTTCCATAAAAAGAGAAATCAAGAAAAAAAGGACATTCTTCGTCGGGAATATTTCATCCTGCGGTGAAAACTCCGAAGCTATTAATTCCGAATCGATCCAGCTGAAATGACTCGGAATATCGTACGAAAAATCCGTGGCTGACGATTCCATATCGGGAATAATAACTCTTGGTGCCATTTTTTGTCGTCCTATCGCAGGGTGTGGAGTGAGTTAAGATCATTCGCTAGCCCTAATTAGAGGAAAACCGGCAATTAAGTCTGCGATTAATTCTACACGGTGAATTTTCGTTTGCACGCCGTTCCGTTCCTATTATCCGTCGGTTTCCACTATTCCTTTCATGTCCACCTACACACGGACACACACGCAATCATCATCGATCTTCCTCTATCTCTACACCTCGCCCCTTTTCCCTCTCTGCACAGTCGTTCTATCATTCTTTTTCAATCGCGGCCCGACTGTATTACTAATAATTGAATTTCGTTTCACCAGCGGCGCACTAAATTCAATTTCCCGTGGCTTGGCGGTCGCGTCGAGATTTTCCAGGCTGCTGGGAACTCGCGGGGAAGAGACAAAAATGGAGGCGAGATCGTGGCAAACTGCGCAGAGCGTGAGCGAGAGAGGGTCGAGGAGAAAGAGAGAGAGTGGTTACGCTACTCGACGCTTTCGCGGACGAAAAATCGGAAAACGCATTATCGGAGGAGGGGGTTAGGGTGGAGGTGGTTGGCAGCCGAAGAAATACAGGCGGGGACCGGCTCGTCGGATAAAGAAACGAAAACCGGAAACCGTCGGAGTCGATTTTACCCGACGCACCGGCGGCGATACATTGATTGCGCCGCGTTTGAATACGCGCTTAATCGAGCGTCGCGCGCCTCCCCGCGTTGATAATTGCTTCCCGCGAACATCAATGGGAATGATTTCACTTCTGGCGCGTGCACGCACGCCTCACGTTTCTGTAACCGTGAACCGACGCAAGCGGTCGCATTTCTTGGAGATATTCGGCTGCGTTCTCGCCTGTCGGAATATAATTTGATAATTGGCGAGGCTGCGATAAATGATTTGGATAACGAATGGAAAAAATCGGAACTTTGTTGGGAAGGATTTATCGTAGAGTTTGATAAATTAATAAATAAGTGCATTAGAAGACAGTTGAATTTTTCAGGCGTTAAGAGGTTCGTATATGTTGCAATTTTAATTGATGTTAAGCATAATATGTTGAAATTAATTAAAATATACTGCTACAGCCGAAGGAAAGGTAGTGAATAGTGAATCGAATTGATTTGATAAGGGACGAAAGAATGTAAGTGAATACACGGCGAATCGTATACGTAGCGATCGCATTAATTAGCGAGTACACGAGTAAATGATGAGCAGGCATTCGAATCGAGAGAATAGCGACAAGAAAGCGTTCAAGCTGCATAATTCGGTGTTCAATTAACAGAGGGAAAGGACTCTGTACTTAACATAGCAAAAAGGAACAACAGAATAAAGCAGACCACGAGCGTGTCGCGGCCCTCGTATTTTTCCGAAACCTCGAGGCGACCGATCAATTGAGCTTAATTTCCATACTCGTGACTCGACGTAATTCGCGAATTCACAAGGACGGGTCCGTCTGGTTCAAGGACTCCTGCCCGGGGAATTTATCGTTGCCGGCCACCGAAGGCCGCGCGCCGCCATAGATTACGGCGAGCCGCTGCTAACGTGCTAAAAAATAACGGAACGGCCGGGATCTATCGAGGAAGAGGGAAAAAACGTTCAAGCATTGAAGCGTTAATATTTCGAGCCTCGCCGATAAATGCCTGACATTTGCATATTCAGCGAGAGGTTATTCATCCTTCCACGGATTTCCTCGGAAACTCTCTCGGAAACACGGTAGCAACGACGCGATACATTAAACAGGTGTCTATAAAGTTATTTTATGAACACTCGGCCACTACACGGAGTAATAAACTTATGAAGTAATAAACTATCGATTTCAGTTACCGCCGATCGTGGCTATAATTAACTTAATATAACAGCTGCTATCGGCGACAAGTAGACCGAGGATTTTTATGTACTCGCACTGTTTGGATTCGCGTCGACACGTTACAATTATTGTCGAAGAAACTGAACACCAGTTTCGATCTTTGTGAGCCATAAATTCCTTCTGTTTACGGTACAGTAACCATTTACAGTAAGATCTTATCATCGAACAAAGTTCTTCTGTTAATAATCTGCAAATGAATAATTTAATCACTCAACTAATGAGAGACTGACACGTGGGTTTTTTTTCTTTTAGTATTTATGACTTCAATGCATAATTCAGCGTTTTATGAAAAGATATGTTAAAAGTTTAAGAGAATCTCGCCTGTAAAGAATTAATAGAAGACAGTCGGACCGTAAACGGTTAAAATGCAAGAAATGCCTAAAAACTCGCAGTGTAATCCAATCACCGACACTTGAAAACTCAATTTTCCCTAGAGAATCGCTTCTTCGAAAGGAAAATCGTCCTAATTGAAAAGGACTATCGTCTGGTTCATACGACACGGTCCGACGAACTACAGCGCACGGCCACGCCCTCGTTGCTGGTTGGGTCACGGTCCGTGAGTCCAATTCGCAGGCCGGTTCGCATGGAAGGGGGCCCGCGCGCGACCGCATAATCGGCTGGTATCACGCGATCTTTAAATGCATTATGCATGCTGCTCGCTGGAAGAGAGGGAGGGTTCGAGACGAAACGGAGAGACGAACGTATGCGAGTACAGGTAATTAGGAATCGCTGTAGGGGCCTTACGCGGCAGACGAAACGGGATGGGAGCCGTGAACGAAGAGGAGACAACGAAGACGAAGAAAGAAGACAGACACGGAAGCTGAGGGATCGGAGCGAGAGAGGGACGGCGAACGAGAGACGGAGAGGGGAAGGACCCATCTTCTAAGAATAGCGGTCCCAAGGCCCTCGGGCCCTTGGCCCCACCGTAATCAGTGACCATATAAGCAGAAGCCTCTCTCTTTTCTCTTTCTCACTCTTTCTCTCTCTCTATCTCTCTTCCTGTCTCCTTTCCCCCCTCTCACTCTATCCTCATCTATTTCTCCTTCTTTTTTCTCCCTCTATCTCTATCCCTATCTGTCTTCATCCCTTTCCTATCTCTCTCTTTATCACTTTTTCCCTCTTTGTCTTTTTTTTGTCTCTCTATCCTTCTTTCTGTCCCTTTTCCTCTCTTTATCTCTTTCGCTCTTTCTGTCTCTCTCTATCCCTCTCTCCCTTGGTTCTTTCTTCCTCGCTCGCAACGTTAAGCAAGCTCACCGGCTCGTAACACCGCTGCTCGCGGCCCCGTGGTCCTGGCTCCACTCTTTCATTGATGCCCCGCGATGGACAGGCCATTGGGCACGATGTTGCAACACCGAACAGAGGGGAACAGGATGTACAGGATGTTTTCAGAATCATGGCACAACTAGGAAGGGAACAGTTCTACGTGGAAACCGAATGAAACACGTAGAAAATCATTTCCCTATATGAGTAACCGTGGAAAGAGGAACAACGGCATACTATATTTTGTTCGAAGCAGCGATACAATTTTAATAATTATTAGAGTTTATCGTGGTTTGCGAAGATCGAACGAAGACCACCGTCGAATTTTTTAGAATCAAGTCGATATTTTTTCTACGGGATTAAGGAACCGACTCCGACGGTGAAGCAGGCAGAAATTCCTACTCGTTCGTAACGCTTAATGAGGAAAATCGAATTTTAATTGGACGGTCTGTCACGACAGCGCAGCGCGGTATCAGAGGTACGAAAACGTTCCTTGATAAACGCACCGGCTGGCGGTTTCTAACCCTTTCGCTCCCACATGCTTGTGGTCAAAAGTGATCTCTGTGAACGAACTGTATTGCTCATGAACCGATAGACATACGAAACACGTTGTTGATAAATATTTCCAAATACATAATAATAATGATAATAATAACAGTAACAATAATGACAGTGGGTAATAATAATAATATGTAATAATAATAATACATAATATATAGTACACAATAATAATAACCGAATACATTTCTCACGCAAGCAACAATTATTTGAGCACATATATAAGGTGTTAATTTTAACTCGAGCACCTAAGTTATTTCCACTATTATTGAAGGTATCAAAAAGTGACTGAATAGGATACATTGCGTTTTAAGACGTGCATCTGACGGCGATAAGAACATATCCTGTAAGGGTAGTTTTAACGGTTTTTTTGCATATTATTGTAAAATGTGTTGCACCAGAGGTGAAATTAACACCCTGCATACACGTTCTTCGGTAAAGAAGGATTTAGTCGCGACGTTCCGTAAATGGCGCACGAAAAAAAAATCGCATGCGAACGCGCTCGCCACGGCGTCGGAGGCTCGTCACGGCTCGCGTGGCCCGCGAGCATACTCACATAAACGACTGGTTACCGGCAGCGTGATTACGGCGGCGCGACTTTTTAATTAATCGAATACATTCATGAAGCCCGCTTACGCGTCCAGGGAGCAACTAAGAACGCACGTAACAGCTCTACAGGTTATTGCCAAACGATTATCACTGGCGTGATTAGTACCTAGCGCGACGTTATCTCGCTCCTCGATTGAAGATATTCCTTCTCGCGAAGAATCGCGGTGAACTTTGTTCATAATTTCCAGTCATTCCCCTTTTCTTTCCCATAAGGATTTATTCGTTTTGAAATTCCATCTTCTGAATTGTTTCAAATTTTTAGACTAAAATATTGAAATTATTCTTTACGTAATGATCTCTTTCTACATCTGGGTTTGTAGAGTTAATCACTTTGTTAAGGGAATGGCAGTAATTTTGCAAATGATATTGATTTAAATAATATTTTAAATGCTTTTCTATCCAAATCCGTTATTAAATTGATAATATATAATTTACTCTAAAATAAATATACAATTTACTGCGATGAATATGAACGATTCATGAGACTCTTTATAATAGTTGTATAGGTTTAAGTGCATGGAGAAGTAAGAGCTCAAGTTGTGCATCGTCGCGTGGATGAAAGTAAAGGCGAGCACGCCGCGAAAAATTTCTGCGGGAACGCGAGCCAAGGAAATTCTGTCTGCTCATTGAGTAACGGGATATCGTTGGGAGCAGAGACGAGGTAAATGGGTTAGAGAGATTCGTCTCGGATGAAGTGAATGAAGTCGAGACAATTGGACGATTGCTAAATGGTATCAGGATAATGCAGAAAAAGAGGAAAGGATACATAGAGCGGAAAATGACATTGCTCTTGATACAATAGCACTGAAGAATAGAATGTTCTTCGATCATTGTAACGGGTTAAAGAGACACGAAACAGTCCGAATAGCTTTAACGCATTAAAAAAATCCAAAGCTGCGCGAAATAAAGGAAAATTGCATGGATCATAGCATTTTCTGCTACACGATAAAACAATGTCACTATATTCGAATAGTTAAAACTATTAAATAGCGTAGAAATATTTTCAATATTAACCAATTAAAATAGTTTACCTGATATTATTTTAGTGCAACATTCGAAAGATTCAATGAATACGAGAATTTTATACACGATTAAAATTAATGTATTACAATGTTTTTATTACTGCAGAAATGAGTTAATATTTATTGAAGAAAATCGTTATTATTCGAACACCCTGTATACATGGTAACTACCGTTCATCCAAAAAAAAAGAAAAGAAAAAAAACAGAATATAAGGGAAACGCGCAAGATGGAATCTATTTCAAGGCCGAGCGAACTCGTCCGGAGTTGCCGAGGGTGTGCGAAATCCGATTCCGCGTGTCGCGTGATGCGTGTGAACCAGTCCGTCTCGTTCTGGAAGCGTTGCACGCGAATTGTCTGTTCGTCCGTTTGCGAAACGTTCGTCCACTAGAAAACCGAAAAACACGTGACACGAAACACACTGAGATTTTGTCCGGCATCGTCTCCAAATGAATTAATCGGTTTCGGATTAACTTCATACTAAACAAGCACTGAAATTCGTTGAAAATTCGTTTTTTTGGCCCGACAGAAAGCTTGAACAGTATTTGTACCGAAAGTGTCGAATAACAGCTTTCCAAAATTGAATTTAAAATTATTTCCTAAGTTTAATCATTTTTCCTGCTAATTAACTTCATAATCACTACAGGAAAAGTCGAAAAGTCAGTTGAGGAAAAATGATTTAATACAGAAAATAATTTTAATTTCAAATTTGAAAAGGTGTTTTTAAATATTTTTGCTGAAGATAGTTTTAAATAACTTTTATGTAGTTCCCATAGATTTCAGTGAAATTACAAATGATTACATTTAATACAATTTTAATACGAGTGTATTGGAAGATATAGATGATAATGGAATATTCTATTTGAAAACAGAAGTGAGCAAGAATCTTCGATAAACCTGTGATAAAGTTTTCTTCGAGATAAATTTTCGCGCAGCAGATTTTTATTAGTTTAAAGTACAGAATGAATAAAGCATATCGCGGAAGTGTAGTGAAATCCACTCAAAGCGAAAGCACATCCGATCTCTAGATCGCCAGCGATCTTTAACAGCGTAAAACGAGAAGAAACCTCACGAACATTAACAAAGGAATCGCCAGAAGCGGTTGAAAATTCAATAAAAAGTCTGCGCGTTGTTCCAGCGCTAATAAAATTCCGTAGGAACTTCAAAAAACTCTGAACCACACGCCCGATAACAGAAGCAAGCACGGAGAAAGATTCTCGGCGCAGGGTAAATTCAAATACAAAAGAAACGGAAGACTAAACAACCAAAGCGGCGCACTTCGAAACTTCCCAAGTAAACTTGAGTTCGCAACTCTGCAATTGAATCCAGAAAGTCCAAATATCTAAAAAAAAAGAGAAATCTTCCAAACAACAATTACAAAACTGCTAAATAAAACTCTTGCTTTTTACGATTCAGTCGCAAAAGAATTCATTCGATTATTCACAACGTTTATTATCAACCTCGCGTAGCAGTAAAACAACAATGGTAACTTTTCTAGTCATAATTCCATTTCCAATAAGTTACCATTTAATACCCAGAATTAGAACATCTTTTACAGTTATAACCGAATGTATATACGTTACCGAATATATTTCTCTCGTAATCCGACGATAATTCTGTTAGACGTTGAGCAAACAAGAGACAAGGAATTTTTTTAAATTTTTCTCGGCTCTGGTCGCTGTTAATTAATGAATTGCGGTGGGACGGGAAGAATGTTGTTCGTACGAATTATAGATGTGACCAGGAAGCGGCGGGTAACATTGAAAATAAACGAAACGAACGGCCGGAAAGGCCTTTCGCGAGGGTCGGAGGAACGGGGGAGAACCGTTAAAATATGTAAAACACCACGGTACACATTGGCGTCCCCTCGTCCCCCGCCTCGAAACGCCGGCGCCCTTCCCCCGTCCTTTTTGTCCTACATGTTTTTTTTGCCGCTTATTCCGGACCTTCGATCATCTCCACCACCTTCGCAGGGTTCAACGAACGGTTACGGCCTGCAGGTGAATTCTGCGAAGACCCGGGCCGAGCGGATTTTCGTGTCGTTCGCCGCTTCGCAGAGGTACACGGCCGTTTACCGTTCGAAAAAAACCACCCTGTCGAAAAGAAAGGTAAAAAACCATGTTTGAGGAAGCAGTAATGCAACTACCGTGTACCAGATAATTAAAGTTGCTGATTAATACAACGAATTTTTAGAAATACCTATTCAGCGTCGTTAACCTTATTAAAAACGTTAATGGATTTCGGGACAACGTCGGAGATGCTATGTACATATTTCAATCGTGTATTGAAACAATTCGTTATCCGTGACAAGAAAGGTTGGAAGTTTGAATGATGAAAGGCTACCGTCGACCGCGATGTTATTCTAGTTTCGTTCTAATGAAACCGTTCAACGAGGAAATGAAATTCCATTCGACTCGAATTTTTCCGGGCGATGGAAAAATTGAAAGTAAGGTTAACACGGGGAGTTCAGCGGTTTTTGCGACGGTGGTCCGCGGAGATTGGCAGTCAAAGGTGCGCGCGTGGTAATAATCGTAATTTTATTAACGACATTAAAGCGGCTAACGGTGATGCTGAAATTCGAAGAAATCCGGTGCTCCCGTCGCGAACGCGCGACGTTCCGGGAAACGGCTTAATCGTGTTTAATTACTCGTCACCTAGTTCGCTTTTCTCGGCGGACGCATATAATTAGAGGCCGGCCGGGAACCGATTCTAGACGTAATAACAAGTTGAACGAGCGCCGAGTTACTCTGTCGCACAGTTTACCATGCGAGTAATTACTATGATTCTTACGGTTTCCTTTAAGAAGGAACGGAGAAAACAGCCTACGTTTAGGAAAGAAACGCGGAGGCAGGGCATTAACATTCTCCGCGTGTCGGCGTATTTAACGGAGTAATTAACGTCAAATCGCTGTAAAATGATTTGGATACATTATGCGCCGCACGAACGGGTCCTACCTGAACTGTCCTGTCGTTTAATTGGTGGGCAAACACGAACGGATGACGAAAGTTTTCGATCGGGAACACGCGTTTCTCTCGTGTCGGCTGGCCCGTGTTCCGCAAGGAATAATGCGAGTGTACGGGCTCTTTTCAGAAACCCGAAGTTCTGCCAATAAACTTGTACTTACAGCGCATTTAATCATTCACGGACACACATACACACCGCTCCGCCGAAGAATATGGAATACGAGAATAGTACAGATAATCTTGAAGTTTCGTTCCATTTAGTTGGAGAATTGGCTAACACGTTTCACAGAAATCGAAATTTTCTCTTTCGAACGTCGCTATTGTTTAGTTTTCTATTCTCTATATATTACAACCCAGTCGGTGAATTTAAACTCTTCCAAGTTATTTTTCATTTTGCTTGGAGCGACGCCTGTCATTCGTGACTGAATGCTCAGGATGAAAGTTTAAAAGAAATCTTCCTCTTAATATGTTTCATATTTCATGCATATTTCATACATATGTCATACAAATTTCATAAAATTTAATACGACGAAATTTTACAAAGACAGAATACATGTGTTATTTTATCGAAGATTATTTTCAAATAAGCGCTACAGAACTAAGTAAACACAGATGGTTACGCAGACTTCAATTTCATTCCAAATGTCCATATATAAGTGAATTGCTACACGGTTCTTTAAAAACATAAATAACATCAAGCAATGCAATCATCGGTTTCGTTTGCAGAATATCTCGAAGATCGCATTATTTCTCAACAAAGGAGTCGGCGAAATACCTGAAAATATTCGAAAACCGGGATAGAGAGTTGAATAAGGGAACAGCGGGAGGATTAAGCGTTAAGATCTCCGTTTCCTTGAGGCGGGCGTAGTTCAAGGGTCCGTTCGAGGCCCGATCGGCCGAACGAACGGGGTCGGGTTTCGCGATGCACGCGCACGATGCAACGGCGTGCTCGAGATTGAACGCTCTCGAATACGGGAGGACAATCGCGATTACAGTTAGTTAGATCATTTACACTTGTGCAAGCGGGCGTATTACAAGCCGGTGGAAGCGACGCAGTCACGCTCTCGAGTGGAGCAACAACGGCTCGTGATCAAATTCACGCCGGAACTTTTTATCGGGCATCGGAGGCCTCGTACGGAACACGTTAGGAAATACATACGGAGCTCTTTCAGTTCGTTAAGAAATGAAAAAGAAACATACGCTAACGAGAAGAATCGTCCATTGTGCCTTCCGTTTCACGACGCAGGAATCCTCTTGACCGAATTTCGCTTTTTAATTGCGCCGCTCGATTGCGAGACTGTTTATGATCCTCCTATTAGATATATATTATTCACCGCTGCGAGATAACTTAATTAGAATCAGGATGAACGTTCCTCCGTCCGCTTACAAACTGCGATTCGTGTTTCTTGCGAGCGGGACGTTGGCGCGGAATTAATGGTGAAACGGTTGCCATGTTATGATATTTGTGGGTTAATCGTGTCCTAAACGTCAATGTCGTATTATTTTCTATTATTCACGACGGCAGAGGAATGAACATTAAATGAAACGTAACTCGAAGTTGGAAGGAAACTGTCAACCGAATTTGTGGATCGTTTAGTTCCTAATGAAATCTTTTGTACAGCTTTCGAATTGTGATAGTACAATTCTTCAGCTAAATACATTCTAATTGAAACAAAATATTCTAAAATCACTATAATTCCAACAGTTCTAAAGTACCACTTTTGAAGATCAGAAAACTAAGATAACGTCAGAAAAGAGAGTTACATGTCAACATAGAAAATCTAAAAAAAAGTCGTCCAATATTCGTAAAGCAAAGTTTCCCTTAAACGCAGCAATCTTCTAATTAATAGAACAACATAAATCGTTAGCACATCCGGTGGACAATAGCGACGAGACCGCGATGGGCCATTTATTATCTACTTTCTTGCCTCGTCGAATCTCTCTCGGCCGGCCAGAGCCGTCTTTCCCGCTTCCCCGTGATCGACAAAATAAGATGTTTCGCCCGATGCTCTTTATCTGCTAACAGCGATCAATCTTTTTTCTTTTTTTATCGGGGAAGAAAGAGGCGTAAAGCGTTTCGCGCGGAGGGTGAGAGGAAAAACGGCGCAGCCCATTTTCACGGTGATTTTCGTGGAAATCTCGTCGCGTGCCGCACGATTCAATTTTCCCGTAATATTCTGATTTAACGGGGCCAACCGCCTCGAGGAGAGACGTTTTCGCCCGGCGCGGGTGGCGTCGTCTTCGTCACGCCGCTTTCAACGCTCGGTTACTCGACGGATAATTACAACGTCGAGAGGGTGGCTGTGGAAATATTGTCCCTGCGACGCGCCGCGGTCCTTCGTTACTTCAAAATATTAAAAAGAATCTGAAAATTTCGTGAAAGTTATGAAAAAATGTTAATTGATAGAGAAACTACCGAACGGAAGCATCGGTTTTCTTGCGTCCTGTTGAAAATGAATTTTTCAACCCCTAATTCTGTCACTATGATATTCTATATTTATATAATAGCTCAATAATCAATATTTCTATAATAGCGTATCTCATATTAAAGAAAATTAGTTGAAATCAATTAAGGGTAATTATAGATTCCAATAAATTAAGCTTTATTCTCCTTACGTGCCCCGAAAAGTGAATCTGTCAACCCCAAGTGCGTCAATTATTTTTGTAGTGGGGTAGTTGGTAATAAAGAAAATTAGTTGAAGTAAATAACGAGCGATTACAGATTCGAATAAAGTAAGTGGAAGCGTAAAAAAGAAGCCGCTCTTATCGGACATCGCGATGACCAACCATCAGGCGTCACGATGATTAATGATACCTCCCTATGATTAGCTAGGGACTTTTGTCGCTAGGCTACACTGTTCTGCACTTTATACAACAGTCATTACTTCTGCGGGACACTAATTTCACATTAGGCCAGCGTTTAGAATAAATGAGACCGCGATTCGATTACGATACGATGTTGTCCTACTTGTTCCTTGGCGGCGGCGGTATCAACGGTTGTACAGCTTAATTCGATATTGCTGAATAATGAAGCGCGCCGGGAATTCAGTGCGGCTGGGCGATATTGAATGGAATTTATACGCGGCAGAAAATGTTTGAATTAATGATTTGTCGCTACAGCCACCGATACGGTAGACCACGTGTCCCCAGGCGTAAGGTTGATTTGTAATTCAAAAATTTCCGTTCCGTGCCGCTACTGATATATCACAAATGGAATATTCATATCGGTCCGAACGCCGGTATGATTTAAACGCGGAAAATAAAAATCTAATTGGATTAATTAAAGGTAACGGAGAGGCTACACTCGCGAAAGTTACCCTCTGCAATTTAATTAATATTACCCGTAAGTTTTAATGAACTAATCAACGTTAATGCCCTCATTTAAATTCGTGGTATTTCTTTGTTATCGGCGTAATTCCATACAAGAGTAATTACCGCTGTGTTTCAATCCATGTTGATTTATCATTCGGGAAAAGTCCGGACGGGCTCCGTGAAGTATAAAATACAAGTGAATTTCACGCTTCCAGCGCATCGATTTGAGCATATTAAAACCGTTCACGGATGAAAGGAAGTTCCGTTTCACTTCTGCCTTTGTAAGTTGAGGTATTTATCTAGGAAATACCATTTCCGAGTAAAATTTCAAGCGTGTTAAAGCGCATTAAGATATCATTCACTGTTACGTCTGTTCAAGCAAATTACACATTTCATTCAACGAAATTATTAGCAAGATTGATTTCTTCGCGTATCGACGCAACAGCTCATCGCGAGACAAAACGATTCTTCTTGACTGTCGTTCGCTAGAGGATTCCAAGCGGACTACGATGACCGAGAAACCGTCTACGTCAGACCGATCGTTAGAAGTGGATCGTGAGAGGCTTCAAGATTCGAATCGAATACTCACCTATGATGGTGTGCACCCTCACGGACAGCTGTGTCCTGAGAACGATCGAGTTCTTTCGGCTGCAACAAAAGAGAAAACACGAAAAATCAGTGCGAGGAACAATCTTCTAGGTTACCAACTATTATTAGATACATAATTTTAGAGAACAAACCAACTAACTCTACATTTTGAACGTTTTCAAACCTTACTGCTAAAGCGCTTAATAATTGACATTTTCAATAACATCAAAATTTTCTATTTTTCATTTGATAATGTTAATCATTTTACCAAATGAATGTTTCACATATAGATCATCCTATAAATACAACGTCTTTTTTCATACTAACTCGTATATGGCATTCCCGTAACTTCTCAAATATTCCCCATTATTCAATTAACTATTTAACGTCATTTTCGAAATTAAATGAGAAATGATATTCCTCATAGAATTACCTATTACATACACCATTTGATCCTACATATCGCAGATCCCATTGGAAAAGAAAGAAACCACAGGAACATTTGCAAAAAAATTATTAAACGCGGCAATTGTTTCCTCCCAATAAAACCTACACTCTAAACAAATTGAAAGATTCTACATCCATGTTCTACACCAAGGTAAACCTTGGATGGAAGATCCGTAGCGGCCGAAAACTAGGTTAACCGTTCGGGAAGCGCGGGCGATGGGGTTGGAAAATGGCGGAGAGGGACGCGATCAGCTAATTATTTCTTACGGCAGAAGACGGGCCGGTTAATTATTCGTGGTCGCGAATTAATCGAGCCTACCAGCCGGTAATTACTTAATTGAACCTGCGTGAGCGTTCTCGCAACACACGGATGCGTGTGCGGGTGCACGGTTCCCTACGAATTGGGTTAAAGTTACTCCCCCGCTCCGTGCATCTGCACCGCGCACCTTGGCTAGTTGCGAACTTTAAGACTCTGCGAACCTTCCCACGCCACGCGTCCCTGAGAACCTACCGCGACCGTGCATTGCACAGACAATGGACGTTCGGAGTCAGCAGGGAAGAAGGAAGAAGAGGAAAAGAAAAAAAGGTAAGATGGCGGGCGGCGTGGCGGCGCGAGCAAGGATCAGGACGAAAGGTGGGGGAGGCAGCGCGGAGCAGAGCGTCAAACGCATCCGGGGCGAAAAACTCGGGTACGTACACGCGCGTTAATAATGTTTCCGCTCGTTAAACGAGCGAGGCGGCCGCGTTCCATCCTTTTCCCATACACGTGCGATCGGGCCCGCGGGCCCGACTACGTTTCCTCTGGTTCTACGTACTCGCTGTGTTGCGCCCGAGATCCAGCGCGATTGTGTCCTCGCGGAAACCTCGGGTCACGAGGAGCGGAGCGTACTCTTGGAAAAAGACCGATGATTCTTTGATGGATATTTAAGGGCTTTGCTTTCGGTGGCTTCTCGCGAACATTGTAGATTGTATCTTTTTGTTTAGTTTGAGGGTAGTTTCTTACTGAAAATTGTGGAGTTGTATCTGCTGTTGCTCTGGACGTAGCTTCTTGTGAACATTGTACGATTGTATTTTTCTTTTCTGGTTTCTGTGGCGTACTATTGGTCTCCTAAATGATGATTTAAAGGACAAACGTCTTCGTGACTTTAGAAATTGAAAATTAAGCTCGTCGAGCCACGGAAACTTCGAAGAATCGGAGTATAAGATTAAATTCTACAAATTTTCTTCGACATGTTAAAGGAAACTCAGGATTTTTCAGTCAAAAGACATTACATACCTTCACTCTCTTTTATTTAATCTCGACGATAACCGTCAATCAGATCAGTCATCAGCCGAGTAAACGGCAGCGACCGTCGAATTGCGGGTTCCGGTATAGCAGGATTTTCAAAGGGGAACTTTTGATGCTTCTCGCTTCGCAGCCCGGTGATCCCGTAAACAAACAATTTCCATGAGAATCAAGGGAAAGAAACCAACGGGGAATGGAGTCTCTCTGAACAGACTCCGAGTTGGCCGTTGGTGGGGGGTGGAAAAAGAAGAGAGCGGGGAGGGGCCGGTCGAATAAATTAAAAACTTTCCGGCACGGGGCCAAGTTCAATGTCGGCCGTCCCTCCCTCGACGTCTTCGGTCGCCGTTGCCGTTTACGTTTCCACGTAAACACGCCGCGTCTTCTTTTCATTCGTATTGTGTTCGACCCCGGGATTCCGCGTAATTGCCGCGTATTGTTCCACGGTAATTGCTCGAGAACAAACGTCGACGAACACGCGGGGAACGCGTTGTTACCTGGAGGACGTCTTCCTCTCTCGGTGGAAAGTAGAATTTCAATTTATCGCGACGATCAGGAAATAGAAATTTCAAATGTGTGGATAAGTTAACACGTTGGCTACCATAGGACTCGCCGGTGGCACTCTCAGTAAAATCTATCTAGTCTGATAATATGTCTTATAATCATATACTTTAATCAGTAAACCAGAAAAACGTTGAATATTGGAAAGACACATAGATGGTATCTACGGGAGGAACTCAGGAAAAGGACTTGGTGGCCAACGTGTTAAAGACTGCAGTAGAATTAATAGATCGTTTTATAGAAAGCCAACCCTCTCTGTGTCAGTAAAGACAGGATAAGATGACAGAAAGTTAAAAGTTAGATGACAGATGATAATAGAAGTTAGAAGAATAAGAAGAAAGGGAGGAGACAGCAGAAAGTTCTGACGTTCCAATAGATACTTATTTCAAAAATATCAATTATTTATTAATTTAAAATACGCCCCTCTCCATTTGCCTACCTTTTAAATGCATATGATGAAAAGAAGCGATTTAAAGAGGCGAAGATCCCTGTAGTTTGCGAAAGGAAACCCAAAAGGGAAACACCTCGAAACAAATCGAGAAGGGGAAACAAGAGGCGCGTTCAACCTGACTGCGCCTATTGTTAAGAGATCGTGGAGATCCACGCGGGAATTCACCGGCGATTTCATTTCGTTTTATGAGCCGGCGAGTTGTGGACGACGCTTGTTGAGCATGGAGGAATTTCGTTTCCGCCGAAATTTGTTCGCGTGATAAATTGTTTCATTTGATTGATTGTTTGAAGGCTGAGTGAAAATCTTAATCTTGTGAACTTTAAATATCGTTGAAGAATGTAATGAATAAGAATTATTCTTTGGGAATTTACTTATATCCGTTATAAATGGCTTGAAATTTTTTTAAATGATTTATTTATTTATTTTACTTTTCGATGAAATAATTCTTTTGTGAAAATGATACTGTACGTATTCGGTATTTATACGTAAACCAAAGTAAAATTTAATCGATACAAATGAAAACGCATTGTGAAACAATTTGATTTGCAGAAATTAGAATTGTTTATAAAATATGTAAAGAGAACATATCTAGAGTATCTATTTACTGATTCAATTATTACTCTTTACTTTGTACCCACATGGAAACGCGAGGGACGAGCAGTAATAAACGTGTGATTTAGAGAAGACCAGAACAATAGTGAGCAAATATTTAAATAATTAATCCTCGACAACCTCATTCTCAAAAGCAGCGCGCGATTGAAAGAGCGACGGTAACGGTTCTACGGTAAGTGAACTAATTTTATAATTTCCAGTTTCCCGTCATTAAATCCTTTCGGTGCTCTAGGAAGCAGACCTTCACGGATCATACATGCGCACAACATATTTCACATCGCCTATCGTTTCAAAAAGGCACAAACATTTCTCTTCCCTCTTACCACAATTCGCCGTAACAAAACCAAACGAATCACATCTACAATTTATCAATAACAAACCAATCGTCGATTACCTCAACAAAACACCCCGCGCCACAAATATCTATAACACCCACAACCACAAATGTCACTAGAAACCAAACCAGACGACACTAAACAAACTCAAAAAACCATCTCAAATATTCTCCCCGAAATAACAAACAAAATAACCAAAAATTCCAATTACTTCTCAAAACACGTCAAAACGAAACAGCTTAAACCTCCACCCCGGCATCCCTCGCAAATCCACCTGCAGTCCCGTAATCCAAGGTGGAACGTAATTATCCTGTCAATCAAACACTCGATCCCCGTGCCGCGACGTAATATCGCGTCGCGGGTGCTACCGGCGAGCTCCGCCGCTCGTGCCGGAAGCGTCTATTTAACGCGCCGCCTCGCAACACCGGCAAGAAACGTCGGCCGTATTAAAGCCGACGGATGCAAGGGTATCGATAATCGGTATTCCAAGAAACTTCGCAGACTATCGGTCGCCGTCGTCAATTGAAAACCGCTTCGGGGCCGGGGGTTATCGCGTCGGGCGTCCTCGACCGCCCTTAACCAGGCATCCCCGGCAGGTTTCGTCCTTTTTCCGCCCCGTTCCGGGTACACGGCACCAGCCCCTCTCGACGGAGTCGCGATTAATGCGCCATTAAAGGAGATTGGAAATCCTTTCGCCGGTACTTTCGTCGCCGTGCTCACGGACGGCGAAGTTCCCACGAGCATCGGCACCGTCCAGGATTTTGCATTCCATTTGCAAGGGAACGTCTACCCCGGACGGCTTTCATTCTCCCCAGGGTGCACTCGGTGCCGGCAAGCTGGCAAGCGACGCGCTGCGCCGCGACGCGACGTCCCGGGACCGGGACGCGACGCTGCGGGGGTTGAGGATCGCATTTACATCGAGTTCCGGGGATCCTCGAGTCGGTCCTGCAGGACCGCCGGTCGCGATACCATCGACCTGCTTTTCCGGGCAACCGTTCCGCCAGACGGGGTCGAATTACTTGGAGACGGTCGAGGGGTTTTAGTGTCTCGGGGATGGACGATTTCGTTCCTTCTTCGACCCGCTGTGTTGTGATTTCGTTGACAAGAGTGCTCGGTAGAATTGTTTCATTGTTGATTTAGTGGAGAGGAAGGAGAATTCTGTGTTTGTCATGTGTGCAGGTTTATTTTTGAGACTAATGATCGATTATGGGAATATAACGTATGTATACAATGACGTTTCATATTATATTGACATTCCAATTTTTGCACCCCAACAACACTATTGCGCTCTTCGGTTTGTTTATTAACCCTTTACACAGTCGAGAGATGACTCTCACCGTTTGATTTCATACAGTAAAACTATAAAATTTGATATTTAATATTATATTGTACTTTATATAATTCATCGATCTGAAAAATATTGAAATAAAATAGCTTTTTTCCTCAATATACGTGTGATTTCTCTTCTAATTAGTTTCACAAAATATCGCATTCATGTCATCAGAAAATGTTAAAATATTTCTAGTGAAAAACTTCCGAGTGCAAAGGGTTAATAAAGACACGGGGATTTCGTAAAGGAAATTGTGTAGGTAACAGTAGGTAAAATGTAAAGGCTGACGCATTAGACGGATTCGCATCATTCGAAACTTCAATGTAACAGGAACATTAATGTTAAATTTCGAAACTGGAGAAGATTGCACTGCTTTGCTTTCAATGGTCGCTATTGTAGCGATGCATCGCGGAATTTGTGTCAAGAATCGACAAAGAGCGGGTATAGAAGCGCAGTTATTAATGAAAGGAACGTTGTACGAAGAGAATCTCCGTAGAACGATTCCCACAAACGATACCGATCAAACAGACCGATATATGAGACGTCCTTGACCTTACACGCGCCACTTAGAGTAGATGGGAACGCGTCTGCGTCCCTGTTTCGAAAGTTCCAGGAAACAGGAACTTTCAACAGAAGTGCAGGCGACAAGCGGGTCATCCATCCAGCCGCGCAGGATGCGTCCAACGAGTCGTACGTAATTTCCCGGCTAACTAAAAACGTCAGATTGTCAATCTCCACGCGAACAATGGACCCGCAACACCCGTTGCACGGCAATTCTAACGAAAGTTCACGAAAAGACAATGAACCCCCAGAAGAGTTGCTTCAAACCACAAACGATCACCCGAATAACCGTCCGCAGAGCCTACATCAATAAAACTCGCATTACAAAGCAAGAGGAATAAATTACTCACCGATAACAATACTATTTAACCCAAACTGAACTCATAGTATGCTTTTCCCGGGCGAAGCGTAATTTATTGAATCGTAAAATTATCGTGTCCGCCGCAGTCCGACTGAAATTAAACTCGATTCGGGTGTGCAAATAGAGTCCAGGATTCAGTTTCGTCCGAAAACGTGAGAAAATACGGCGACGAACGCGACGGCGGAGGAACAGAGTGTCAGCGGAGTCATGAAGATGTTACAGCAACTCGGAGAGGCTTCCAGAAAAATCGTTGAGGCCTGTCTTGGGCAGAAGCCAACCGGTCATCCTTGTCCCGGGGTAAAGATGCCAATTGGCCATTGCCGCCGCGCGCCGGTGAACCAGTAATAAATCCAGCGCGAAGCTACTGTGATCACTTGATGCCTAGGCTGAGGAATGCGGGTCTGACTGGTCAGCTCTCAGCTCCTCTCATCCCATCTTTCATACTAATTTGCTATTCATCGATATGGATACACGTAATCAATGAAAATGATAAACAAAACACTTTCGACCTTGTACCACCCTGCTAGACATTGAATTATCTTCTAATAACACCGTTGGAAGATTACTTCATAAATAAACTGAGGAATGTGGGTCTGATTGATTGGTCAGTTTCCATCTTGTTCATCTCATTTTCGATGTTAATATGCTATTCGTTAATATGGTTACATGTAAGCAATCAAAGCTAGTAATAAAACACTTTTGCCCCTCCCCTGCTAGACATTAAAGCATCCCCTAACGGTACTATTGGGAGATCACTCGATGCCTAGACTGAAGAATGCAGATCTAACTACTCAGTTTCCATCTGTTTCCATCTCATTTTCGACACAAATTTGCTATTCAAATTCAATCAAGGATATAAACAAAACATTCTTGTTCCTATTCCGTTGGACATCAAGTTAGCTCTCAACTGTGGGCGACTGATTTTCGACGCACACTGAGAGTGACAGAACACGGATTTCGGCGGGAGCAGAACGCGCGACGCTTTAACAATTTCAAGAATCACGGCCGCAGTTATGCGAGCAAGGATGTCGTGCCCGCTGTAAGTATGCCCGGTGATACGTGGGAATGTCGGACGGCAATTACACCGACGATTCGTCGGGACAGCGCCGGGAGAGCTCGAGTGAAACGAAATTCTTTCGTTTACATGGTAAATTGTAGCATGCAGAGTACCTATCCACAAAAGTATTTAAAATTGACGAATTTGTAATAAAAATAGACATTTCCAATGTGTTTTATTTGATTTCAATAAAACGTGAATTTACATAGTGTTCTCACGTGCACTGCAAGCGTATTTTAAACAGAAATTTCAAAATATGTACTACTCGGCGAGTACATTTCCATTGTAAATATATCGATTTCAAATACTTTCGTGGACCGGTGTGTATAGAAAATAATGTTCTTCGCAGAGAAGAACTTCTTTCTATTTTTGTACTTTTTATGAATTTCCAAGTCAAGATCCCTTTCGGCTTTTTATTGAATTATATTGAGCATTTTAGTTTCTTTATTCCATCATTTTCTGCTGTGTTTCGATGCATTCGATTCTTTGTAATATTTACTTTAGTTCCTTCTTACTCGGTAATGTTGTAATAAAGAAAACTAAGAAGACACAAGTTTATAATTTCTCAAAATTATATAACAGAAGATGTCTGTTTTATATTTTCCAATGACGACTTCGTCCAAACGAAGATATATGAAGCTCGTTTTAAACAAATATATCGGTTCCAAGTGCCGAAATGTGGTCGAATTTGCAATTATTCGCTACACTGAACAACGTCATTAACTGTCAGCTTTATAATTATCTATCTTACTCAAAGCGAATCATACTACGTAATTATTCATACATATTTTTTAGAAACACAGTGCTCGAACGAGTTCCCGAATGTCTGATGAAACTGTCAAAAAAATATTTCAAAAAATCACAATGAAGATGTTACAACCAGCTAATAAAATAAATTCTTTACAACATTATTCCAGGAGAGACATAACAATAAATAAACGTACCAAATATATCACCTATATGACCAGAAATATTTAATTTCTGTTCAAAGGGACACCGCAAACAGTTCGACTCACCGTGTCGCATAAACTTCACGAAAGTTCAAGAACCCTATCACGGAATAAAGCAATAAATCTCCAACTTATAGACTCCTCGCGCACCTGGTCCTCAGAATCCTCGCCTCAGCTGGTCTCGATTACGAAACACTCTCTATTCAAGTAGGACAACTCATACGATCTCGCCGACCAGGCGATCCCTCGTACGAATTATGCAAGGGACGAGGCAACACAACAATGCACAGAAATAAAATGTCGCCCGCCACTGCCAAGTGTTGAGTCACTAGGCTCGAAAACAAAATTCCATGTTTTCGAACGATTCGACCGGGGATCGTTGAAACGATTCTGCGCACGAGATCTGCGAGGAAAACCAAGAAAAAGAGAGGAAGAGAGGGAGGGAGAGGGCGGATTTCCTCGAAATAAACCGACGGTGCTTGTTGAAAGTACGCTCGTTCGGAAACTGTAAAATATTCGATCGAACGATGACGATTCCTGGACAGACGGTACACGTGTTTCCCAAACATTTTGTTTTCGCGAAAGTATGGAGTTACGTTGTACAAACAGGGAGAAAATCTATCTTCGTTAGCGAACATGTCTTTCCAGTTTCGAGCCGAGAGATGCGTCAGCCATCGGATCAGCTTCGCGCGATATTAATTTACAGGAAATAAATATTAACCCGCGCATCCCTGGGAATTTTACAGCGAACATTAATCTCCCATTTCGAACCGAAATATGTGTCAACGGTGACTGGCAGCGAACGCGTTAATCACGGAAATCAACTGCGAGGTTTTTCTGCCGGGTGTCGTGCAACGAACCCGATGAGCTTCCGGCAAGGACGCGCCGGTGATTTATGCCCGATCGGATGACAAATTAATTATCGCGGCGCGTTCGATCGCACGAATATCCGCGAGCACGCTCGATTACAGCGAATAAATAATGGTCGACGATGGACCGGACGATTGCGCAAGAATTCTAGGCCGGCCGAGTCCGCGCGTAGGGTCACCTCCGCCTCCCCTTTTCAGTCCATAAATCACTCAGGAATTAACCCCTCTAATTGGTCCCCGGTTCTCCTCCCTCCTCGTGCCGAACCTCTGGCCACCATTACTGGTATTTAAATCGACGTGGCTCGCGGTTCGTGGTTATTAGAATGCGTAAGGGTACGTTTACAACGGAACTGAGACTGAAGTTAAGAAAGCCGTGCGTCGAACAGAGCAGTGATTAAATATTTCTCTTCGATGCGTTTGTAACGAAAATACTGAAAGCTATCGAAGCTAAAGAATTATCGTTATTTTCATACACCGAGAGATGTACGAAAAAAGTACGCCGGAAACGTAAATACGTATTGTATTGCAATTATTAAATTAGAACGTATTAAAATTAAACTAAACGTACTTCTAGGGTAATATGACGATAGGTCTGTATATGCTTTCAAGAATTCGTATACATAGAAACTATAAAAGCATACTTGATTTCGATTGTCTTATATCTCAGTTTATATACTACTAAATCGACTACTGTAATTCCTTGGAGAAGCACTTTTATCTTTTGTTCAACTGTGAAAGTAGAAATCAGAAATGAGTCACTTCGAGCCATCTGCTAGTCCCTGTGTTAACGCATCTGAGACCAATTACACACCAGGTGTGTAATGATCGTGCGTTTCTATTATCAGTTACTAATGAAAAACCAGCTTGCTTCATTAACTAGTAATCAAAATTGAAGGTGTTCGAAAATTAAAACTCGCTTCGGTTCCAAGCTGAAACCCCAATCCGCAATCAAGATTCACGGGATCACAAAAAATGAACAGTAACGGTGAAAGTGATGATTTCGAGTGTTGGCTCCTGAAGACTGTCTCTCTCTCGAGAAAAATCCCTGGTTAAATAATGGGTTAAGTTCTTCCGAATAAGCATCGAATGTAATCGCAGCCTAAGACGCGCGCGTTTCCACGGAGGACGTTTTTACGCAAGTCGATTTAATGCGCTCGTATAATTAGTCGCCGAGCCTCGAACAGGCCGGCTCCGGAGCGTTACCAAGACCGTCAACGGGCTAATTGGACCTCTCAATTTGTCGCGGGGCGAAGACGCGCTCCCGCTAACGGCACGATCCTCGAATCTAATTGTCCGGATGATATTCTCCGGAGTTATTTCTGTTAGAGGTCCCGGTCCCGAGCGCTCCGGGGGGTTGATATTAATTTCCCGATGAAACCGGGTCGTTGACAAATCGACGAATCCTTCCGCTCGGGCCGAATTATCGGGCAATCAAGTTCCGAGCGACGGTTTCCTTTGAACGGGATCGCGTCGCGAATATGTCTCTCGAAATTCGATGTCGGGAATTCAATGGTCGATAACGGGGAAGGATATCTTGATTCCCGGAGCGGAATGAACTTTAATTCGCAGAGGATTAGATCTAGAAAACGAATGCGTCGTATTCGTTGGATTCGGAGTATTCCAGCGAGATTAAATGATAGACAAGCTGAAGATTGAATAAGCTTCACAACCGTCAATGTAATATAGTATCCATGGAAATTTGTAATACAGATATATTTTAAAGTAAGCTCATATTGCTCGAAGGAGTATTTCAATGAGAATGTGATAGTATCCTCGGTACTTAAACAGCTGAACGAAGGATTTCACTGAGTTGCGTGAAAAAATGAACAGCAACGTTCACCTGCTACTACAATAACGATATAAAACGGGTGGAAAAAGGCTTTTGAATGTCCTAAAGGAAGGAACGATCGAATTTCGCAAGACATTCACAAGACAATGGGGCAGCGATCCATCAAACCGACACAGATTGTCCCGGCACGTCAGACCCAGTCCCGTCGGACATCTAATTTTCCGTAAACGCAAAGCGACCACTTGGCCGGAAGCGATCCGTCACGAGACAACGGTCCGGAAAGTGACCGCGATTCCGCCAATAAGATGACATCAACAGTCATCCGTATCCCGTGGCGTCGCAGCGGCAGATCTTCGCCGCTCATTGTTAGCCCCAGATTCGACCCCGCCACCTCTGTCGTCCCATTCACATCCGACTCGCCGCTCGATCACGGAGATTCGATGTCCACGCGACAACCTGATCGATGATCGATCGACAACCGCCTCGTGACCGCGTGATTCCCTTCCGTTTTCGCGGCGCAGTATTCTCGGAGAGAGGAACGAGTTGGTGTACAGGGTGCTTACGAAATCATTGCGAAGGGGATTATTCTATGATTAAACTATGAGGACTAAGGAGATAGTATAGAATAACATTTTATCGTATGATCCTTCGTTTTTGGAATGATCACATTTGACACGTTGCCATGGTAGTCACCGATGATTTAACAAGAAGTAGATTGATGTCAAATAAAAATATTCAGTAACATGAGTGATTAAGTAATGATATAATGTAACAGGTATGATATCAAATTATTAATTATTATTGTTAATATCATGTATTTTTGCTATGAATGAATAAAGTAATGGGTATAATAAAACAAAGATTCTCGTAATACTCAACTTATTAAGTGCCTGTCCAAATACGCCTCTTATTTAATGCGAATCAGCAAGTGTGTCTGTTCATAACTTACAACTTCCTCCGTCTGACAAGTTCTCCACATGCGTATCAAAAGTACGGACAAAGTCGATTATCTTGGAAATGAGAACATTTCAATTTATATTTTCAAACTATTTTTCACGCAAGCAAACGTACTTCTTTCTCGGTTCTAGCACGATGTCGGAAACACCCTGTATACTCTATTCTGCTTATTCTTCTTCCTCTTCTTCTTTCTCGAGTTCTTCGAGCAGTCGAGTCACGGGCCGTGACCGACGGAACACGCCGAAGTGAAAGTCAAGGAACGAACAATCGTGGCCGGAGTGTCATCGAGTCGTGAACCGTTTCGTGATTGCGTCCGACGCGAGGAGGGACCGTCAACTTTCGGGGTGAAGGGCTGGGAGGACAATGGCGAACTTTCATCGAGAAAGGATCTTCGCTTGGCTTCTGTACGCTTTCTGTATTTCTCTCGATTTTGTCAGTGAGAGGTTTTCTGAGATAATCGTCGAAATGAACTTGAGCAATGAACAATTTTGAATGAGTAGGATTTTCTATTTATCGAAAATTGATTATAGTATGGAAGTAGAGTGGAGACGGTGAAAATTCTGGAAAAGAAAAATTTTGTGTACGCAGGGTCTTTTCTGTGACTGTTTGCTCACATGATAGTTAGAGTTAATGTATGTTAATGAATGTTCTGTGGCATTGAGCAATTTTCGTGGAGTATTGTGTTCGTTTCAAAAGTCACGAATGTCTAAACGCAGAACGAGCCATTGAAAAGTTTGCTAATAACAAAGTTTCAGTTCATTTAAAATTATAATTATCACGACTAAAAGCAGGAGTTCGGGATTGTCAGTTGTATTGGCGACAGGCTACACTATGATTAATTGACTCATTAATTTCAGCATGGAATTGCTCTTAGACGTAAAAAAATTCCATTTTTTTACGGTACAACGTCTTAATCGCACTTCCTGTAAAAAAAATTCTTCAGAGTTTGATGGTCACGCTATTCTTCAAGATTTTGCCACTGAAATCGCGAGTCATGTCCGTAATCATGGTACGAGCTCCACTACTTGCTTCGACAGTAGAGATTAGACATCATTTGACTTTCATCAATCTTTCATGTTTCTATCTAATTAGGGATTTTGCTTAAACTATACTGACAATTTTATCAACACGAACTTACCGAAACGTGTTGCAAATCATTAAAAATCTCGAAATTTCAAAAATTGAAATTCTAAAAATGTTTAAATCTCAAACTTTCAAGAATTCAAATTCTGAAAATGCTCAAACTTGAAAACTTCAAAATCTTAAAATTTCCAAGCTTCAAACATTAAAGAATTCAACATTCTGAAGTTTCAAATTATCAATCTCTAAAGTTCAAAAAACCCACTTCGTCAACATTAAAAACTCTTGACAATTCTTGGTAATAAGCTAAATAAACAAACGGATATACTCGACTACATAGTAGTTCAATTTTCATCGAAAACACGGCGCGCACGTTTCGTCTCTCTTCGCAGATCTACCAATTCCGGAGTCTCTTTCGAGCATATCGTTCGCTGTGCACTGCAAGCCTTAGCTCCGGCATTAAAAGTAACTACACTTAGCGAACGTTTCTCTTTCATCGTAGCCGGGCGATCGCGAGTGCTCGCGGTGAACTGATCGATCCGGTGGGATCATTCCGCGATACATAGAAACCGGGCCAGAAGGCAAATTCCAAATCGGTCTGGAACCGGACCGCCCGGTTCTGGCGAGTTCCATCGGCATAGCCTGAATTCCCGCCGATTAGCTTTTCACGGTCAGGAAGAGGAAAGTGCAATTTCACGGCGAGCGCGGTCATAATTTCTCCGATGATTTTTCGGCCTCGCTCGATTTGACGGAACAACTCATGACGTTGGCACGAACAGCATCGCGCGAGGTTAACTCTGGCAGGTTGACTACCACAGGAATTTGGAATATTTCGTATAACATCGCTGATTCTTTCGTAAGAAAGACTAATGGTACTGTAATTACTTATTAATGATTTGGTATTACAGTCCTTACACTTTTACCCGGGTTACTATTATTTTTTATTTAATTTTGGAAACACTCTTACTCGTTTCTCTCTTCTTATTATATGAATATCCTCTTTCCTCCTCGATTATTAATTACTTCATGTCGCAGTTTTTACGTTATACTATCAACTAATCGTATTCTCAACCATTTTTATTCGACAATTACTACTGTATCGTAATGGTTCAATCTGGAACCTCGTTTTCGACTGTCAGTCAACACATCAACCCTTCACTTCAGAATACCATACCAGTTCAAATATAAATACCGTCCAATTCTTTCGTTTCACAATGAAATATCCTTTTCCTCTTGTTAATTGGCATACTTTGTACTAAACCTAGAGGAAGAACCAGCACAGAACTCTTTCCTTCTTCCACAAAATGACCAACAACGAAGTAGTTCTACCAAGCACAATTTAAAAAACAATTATAAGGGGTTTACCACCCCATGCAACCCCTGTATATACGCTTCCGCGATTTTCTCGGGGGCGAGATTCACTTGGACCCGCGCACGATCGATTCCGCCGAGATACCCCAATGTGACCATTCGCTCGTTCGTTCCAATTATTCAAATGCTCCCCTGCACCCGGTTGCACCTGTTGCGCCGCAGATGCGTCCACCCGCCGCCATACCGTTCCGCCTCGCGCTTTTTGAATAATCACCGGAGACAGCCGCGAATATATTATGCATAATTCCGTGGGAATTTTATTCGGCAGATCCCCCTACCCACACAATGCTGCGGAACTCGGAGATCTTCGTTTCGTTGATGCGTTTCCCCCCACCCTTTCATCCTTTTTTCTTTCTGTTCGAATATTTCTTCGAGTGAACTTCCCACGCGAGAAAATGGCCGAACTTTTTCGCGCGGCATTAAGCCGATATTTTATACGATGGGAACCTCTTAGCGGGGGATTTACACATCGGACGGTGGACGAAAGTTTCGGGCGCTGTTTCATCTACGGGTCCATAAAATGTGGATGGCAAGTGTACGTTAAAGGACAAGGAAATCTTCCGGAGACTGAGATACGCCGAACAGCTGTGCAGCTGGATAATTCATTGGAAAGTATTTTTTCGTTCTGTTTACTATTGAGTAAACGAATATATGGTGGTAGTATTTAAAATGTTTCTTTTTACAAGAAAATCAGATCGTGTCAAGATGTCTTTAAACCTAGTAAATTTTGAATTTATAAACGTGCTACTTAAACGGAGAAAATTCCGTTTTGATAGTATCGCGTACTATATTGTCAAAAACGTTATGTAATTCACAAAAACGCTTATACGTGCGCTCGAAGTGACCGAAACTAATATCCCGGAGAGTTTCTACATAGCCAGAGACCCATCCAAGCCCGAACTGCGTGTAATATAGTTTAACTTCAGTCATCAGCCGGAAACTAGAGTTTTCTACGTGATACAGTCACCAAGGGAATTCGATGTAACCGAATTGCGGAGTGCAATTGCCTTAGTCGGGCATTAATGAAATTTGGTACAAATTAAACAGCTACATAGTTTCTCGCGTAACATATGAAACTGAAACAAACTGATCCATCGAATCTTCTGCATTTCTCAAGTTACCCGAAAAAAACATCAATTCATTTTTTCCCCTTGAAACAGAAAAACTATCTTCGTTCCACGATGCAGAGTTAAAAATCACTCAAGAAATTATTCCAGTTCCCAAGTGCCGAACACCACCGACATTCTGAACAGATTATCGTAAATCATTTTCGACGCGCGGTCCCCGAATTCCCCTTCGATTAAGCTTTCCATCACGACCAAGCAGAACAATCCGCCGAGCTGTCGGCGGCGTTACAAGAACAATTACCAGTAAGGTGGCATCCCGTGGTCCCAGTCTCATGTCCTCGGGCTAATCCAAGGGGTAGCGGTGCACTCAGCCGGATCACTTTTATTCAATCACAGCTACCGACGCACTCCGTACACGGATTTCACTTTAACAACTCGGTAATCACCGGATTGCGAATATTTATGCGCCCCAACCACTTCTCCGTTCACGGAGATCCACTTAAACCTCCGATCCGAGAATACTCACATATTACTTTCGATCTATATCGAGTATAAACGTTGATTATTAGCTTCAATTTAATAGAATTGTCCGAGACAACGATCCAAGTTTTCGTAGAATTTTTAATTGGTCGACGGATTCGCGTAAATATTCGCAGTGTGGTTACGCGTTACCGAGCGGAGAGCGAGAGATCATCGAACAGGCCCGAAGAACACTCGCGACGGTCTCGAGGTCTAGGCAACGACTGGCTGCTACCAGGATGGCCTGTTGCCGGTCTGGTCCCAGCGTTCGCCACAATAGAAACTGGTGGGAGATCAAAACGCTGACTGGCCGCTAATGCACGCGTATGTACGAGCTCCGCTCGCGCGATACATTCTTCGGGTTGCGCGCGTGCTTTCAGCAGCGCAGCGATTCCTCGTCGACGGAACCGTGACACACACGTGCGCTCGCGGGGGCTCGGCTGAAAATCCACCTGGAGGGTGGTTAGTCACTGACCGATCTCGCTGCCAAACGCGGTGGTCGACGAGGTTCTATTGTGACGTGCCTTCGTGATCATCGTTTTAACGATAGAACAACCGGACCCGTCGCAATTAAGAGTTTCAGTTTTTATATTCCGTAATTATTGATATCTTGAAAGCGTTAGATATTCGAAATGGTTTGAGAAATAGTTTCATTTCAATACTTTGATTAGTATATGAAGAAACCGAAAGAAGCTAAACAAAGATTTGTTGTATTTTCACAGAGCTCGCTTGCCAAAAACAAGGCGGTTACATAAGTGGTTAATAATTTGAGGTCTTGAATGAACGGGCTGAAACGTGTGATTTAATAAATCTGTCCGTGAAGTGGCGATTGCAAGTGTTGTTTTTAGCGGTTCACGTGGGCGTGTTGAGCGTTTTCTTTATCGCGGGAAATTGGTGCAGATTTCGTTAGTTGGTGGTAGCGTAGCTACGAGGACTTTACTGTTACTGTATAATGCGAAAAAGAATAAAGATAGGTTAAATAATCAACGTTTCTTTTCTAATACATTATCAACGATAAACAGCTTGTATCGATCACGGTTAAGAAATAAATCATAGAGCAAGAGATCAATAATTCTTTCTACCTCTGCTAAGACCAGAGACATAATCGATTAAAATCCTCGTGAACGTATTAAAAACCGAATTCCACCCGACTGAACCCGAACGTTAATCAAAGAACGATGATTCCCTGAGTATAATTCGATCATGCAAAACCGTCGCCGGTATTTACAAACATTTACCAATTGGAAATACCAACAAAGCCGGTTCGCCGATCAATGTTCAGGCCCCCTGGACCTATGCAACCGTCGGTGTTGAACGCGCGGAGACGTTTGCACAGTTCTATGTACCCGGGGACGGACGTCCCTCTCTCGTATCGCTTGTAGAGAGAATAAGGGGCCGCGCGATATCCGCGGCTATGCTTGTGTGGCACCGCTTAATTTACTTAACACGGATACGCAACGCAGCCCCGTTGTATCCTCCACGCTCCAGTAATTACGCATGCAATTTCTCTGCAAGGCCCTTAGGGCACGTCGAGGTCGGACGACCTCTCGGCGCCAACTCCCCGACAATTTCGCTTTTCGAATCGAGACCACCTTCGGCCCGGCACCGGCCGACCATGAAGGATCTGCCGCGTACGCGATACAGCTGCATACACGCGTGTACACACTCGATCGGGTATACACACGGATCATGCAACGGTGCAGTGTTTGCGGTCGACGCACGATCGCGATCGCGAGTTGCTTCGGAAAATTCGGTCTATGAATGAGGGAGGTTTTTCTTGTAATCGTTCGACTTGGGATGGTGTTCCTTGTATGATTGCAGTTTTAAGATGAAGGCTTCGAGACATTTTTACGTTCCAGTGGTAGTTTATATTTTACGCAGTGTGCTGTTGTGACTTAAGAAGTAGCATGTACCTTATTTTGTTGAAGATTGTTGAGAATCAATGTCGCTGAATTAAATAGGTGTGTATGAAGTGGGTAACATTTGGGAATTTGTTTATTTTGCAAGGAACGTTGAGATGTAGAATGGAGTGAATTGAAGTTCTATGATATTCGTTAGAATGCGTTTAGGCAATTAGAATTACCAGTGAAATGTGTAGAGTGAGAAAGAATGAAACTTTTATTAGGAGGTTCGAGGTGCGTTGCATTGGTTTTGGAAGCGTAAAATGTGTGTCGTTCGAGAAGAATCTCTTTTTGCTAATTAACGGGGAATGGATGATTCGAAAGTAACCGATTGGTGTCTTTTTAAGAAAGTAATAACTGAGCACACGATAAAATGTAGAAAGTATAATTAATTGTTTCCTGCGCGCGGACGAACGTTCGATGTTTACCATTTACGTCTTTCTTGGAAAATGTTGCGAACGACTGGTTGCTACGGTTATTAGGCTCGTGTTACAACGTATGTAACAAGTTCCGGAGAAAAAGGGAGGGGCGATTACGATGGAAAAAAGCGGCGGCGAGTAATATGCAACATTCGCGGCAACAGCTTCCTCAATTTACAGATGCCCGATAATTACATCCGTAATTACTCGAACGTACACACTTCGTCGCCGCCAAACCGCAGAAAATGAAACTATTAGGGTCGATTTACATTGACGCTACAGTCACGCCGCGATCATGCGACGTTCAAATGCTACTCGAGCGTGCCTCCGGGCTTGCTCGTAGCACGCATGATCTTTACGAGCATAATTCTGGGCATGAAATTATGGAATACCTTCGAACAACGTGTCATTTTTAGCGATCACGAAACGCAAAAGGGACAAAAATGTTGCGACGTGTTGGGTGTTTCATATTGAACGATGGATCAACTAAAAATATGAATGTTGAATGAGCCATTCATTCTGAAAGTGGTTCACATCCATTTTTCGAAAAAGTCAAGATAATGGATGTAATAGCTATGATTCGGTATTATCTTTTTATTTTGAGACGGTTCTTTAATGGGCTTAAACCACGTTGAAAATATACCTGTCAAACGCGAATGCACGATCAGATCCAAAACTTTCTGCAGAGTTTCCAGAAATTCCGATTGAATAGTAACCTTTCATTTATAAACATCCGTTTCAGTATGAATCTTTGATTTCCCGCAGGAAGTGAATGCCATTAAAACTGCGTAAACAAAAGAATCGCTTGCGGTCGAGAGTAAAATTCAAAGAATTCATATGAAAAACGGTAAACCGAACCAAGTAAATAGCAATTACAAAGACAGACGTTTTTGTTTGATTAAAGCCTGGCAACCGCAAAATTATAAACAAACTGAATTCCCACGAAGATCCTACGAGCATTGAAATCGCTGGGTTCTTCGTAGCCGTAAAAGATTTCTTTCCCGTACCTGGATTTATATTATAAATTCAAGCACGACGAGTCGAACAATCTTCGGTGAAAGGGCATAAAAGTTTATAGTTCCTTGAACTGCATTTAATGAATTGCAATGAAAAAGAATTCAACGTAAGCTTCGGTTTTTCGGTGTTTTATACAAATACTAACAATTCAATCTTCAATAATTACACCCAAAGTGAAACCTTTGTATAAAGCCTAATACTTTAAGAATTAATAAAGATTTCCCTCCTACCAATCAATAAGCATCGCTCGCACAAATAAACAGAGAAGAAAAAATGAATCTCGTATCAGAATCGTAAACCTCCACTGCATCACAACTTTAACAACAAATGACGCGCTACTATAAATTATCCGTTCTATCTGTTCATTCCACTCCCCGAGTGTGACATTAATTTTCCCGCATCCCCGACGGCCATAGCGCGGCCACCGGAACGCACTTTAACACGCTGACCGCCGAATCAGCGATCATCAAAATCCCATACCTTCGAAAGAAGTTTCTTAGTGCAACAAAAACTGAAAAATCAAGATCCTTCGCGGCGATTGCTATATCAACTTCCTTGCGTCTCCGATTGACGTCGAATAAGAACGTTTAATAACGTAAGTAACTATATCTAGTGTAATATAAGAATAGTACACCAAATAATTAATAATTGCTTCAATTTATCTTAGCTACGAAAGAATAATCGATAGGTAAATACACAAAACCCTCAAGATATTAATGACAGTGAATGTATTCATTTTTCAAACTGTCTGAAAATTCTCACTTCAATCTGAATGACACAGCAGTCAACGTATTAATTTCTGAATCCACCGAAAAATTGTATCGCTCGAATTCACTTAATATAGCAGAGAAAGCGTTAAAGCATCGCTTTTCTCGCAAATCGAGAGTGCCCATCTTGGCAATTCACGATTAAGATAGCCGATATCCCTTTTTACATTTCCCTCTCCCTCTGAGTTCTCTTTTTCTTTTAAGTAGTATCCGCAGGAAATTCCACCGTAGAAGGAGAGGACAAACGCCCGTGCCCCATCCACCGCAGACGGGTGGCCGTCCGCGGATAAAGCAACTCGTTAATCTTCGGTTGTTAGCCAAGATGGAGTGATACGTATCTCGGGGTTTCTGTTGCAGACGGATGATTCGTCGAGGGTACCGCTATCACGGGAACTGGCTCCCCCTTCGCTCTTTCGCTCTCTCGCTCCTCGATTGCTCGACGTGAGACTCGAAGAAGCACGGGAAAGAGAGAGAGAGAGAGAGAGAGAGAGAGAGAGAGAGAGAGAGAGAGAGAGAGAGAGAGAGAGAGAGAGAGAGAGAGAGAGAGAGAGAGAGAGAGAGAGAGAGAGAGAGAGAGAGAGAGAGAGAAATAGGGAGAGACTCGATACCGAGGGCAACGAAAGGGTCTCGGGGACTGCCATGGATACGAAGGACCCTCGGCCTCGAAGTAAGTGAGTACTTGACGGCCCTTGATCGCTGCTCGATCCGACTCGTGGATAATTAGCCGCGGTCGGTCATAATTAGTTGACGAACTACGAACTGTTAAATTATTACGTTCCTCGAGTAACCGACTGGTAGTTACCGACGTCCTTGTGATCCTCGTTTAACTAAGCTTGAGGTTTTCAATTACTTTTTCCCGGTCTGAAGACATTTGTTTTAAATCGAGGGATTTTATTATATTGTATGTAACACTGGTTCAGAATTATTCTGGTTATGAAATATTCAAGGATAAAAAATTGAAAGAAACTTTGTCGAACGCTCGACATTAGTTCTATGTTGCATTGTCACGTGCGCCGTAGATGCATGAAGACCGTAGTCTACTTACAAGTCATCTCTTACAATCTCTTCGACCGGAAATAAGCGATTGCACTCGACGGAGGTATGATAAGACCTGAATTATTTTCTGCTGCGTTGAAATTCAATCGTGTCGAGGACTCGAGGAAAATGCCGTCGATCCATGTGATAGAACCTTGATTAAGTTTCTGATTCAATGAGCCTGAATTAGCTGCGATCGCGACGATTACGCTAAATTGGTTATAATTTAATCAGAATCCAGACACAGAACGTAAAAATGACACTTCATATCTGCAGTTCCTCTCCGTTCAACCTGTTTACCATCCAGTTTCCCAACTTTCCACAGGAAGCTCCACGGTTTTTGATCTTGTTCTGGACACGGTCCAAGAACCAGCGGCGCCTTTTCGCTTACATTGTTCTGTTTTCATAAGTTATCGCTTCAACGTCGACACCTCTGCACCCTTTCGTTCAAAGGGAAACACTACGCCCTCGCGCTTGAACACTCCGACGACCCTTGCGGAACGCTTTTACGTAACGCGCGGGATGCTAAAATTTGAGCTCGTACATCGAATGAACATAAACGTCGCGCCAATAAAATAAATAAAAATAGAAACGGTTCTCAAGATTATTCTCTCGAAAATAAACTTCTCGCCTCTCAAAAGAAAAGCAAGAGAAAAATTATTTAAATAAAAAGAAGTATTTCGACGAAAGTTCTTTTAAAAGGTGCGATCGTTCTAACTTCAGATCTTTTTCTTCAGATGATTACCTTTTATCACACTATTACAGCTATTGTATTTTCACCGAGATTTTATCTTCATTTTGTTTCTAATGGACCCTGGTGTTCATAATTGCCGGCTAAAAAAAAGCAAAAAAAAAAAGAAATAGCTAAACATTAAACTCGGTTAAACCAATTGTTATTATCGTCGCGGGGAGATTGCCATTTTATCCTTACGGCCCGGCCGCCATTTTCTTACGCGACGCGCGGGAAACTTTGACCAACATTCTGCCGCGGAGAATCCAATATTCGCGCGTTCGCTCGTCCCCGACGAAACGGATTAACATTAAAGTTCCTCGTCGGCGTAATTGCTTTTTTCTAGTCCGGCCCGAGGCGAAGCGTCGCCCCGGGGAACACGGCCGGCGAGGTCCGGATTTAAATGAATTACGAAAGCCACTTTCCGCGGCCTCGACGGTATCAATTATCAACGAAGCGGAGGGGAACTGTTTCCTTGAGTCCTCGAGATTTTCAATATTTCGAAATAAGAAAGTACATTGTTCGCTCGCCTTGAGACTTTTAAGTTTCGGGCAGAACGAAAAGTTCGAATATTTCTCATAGAACGACGAAACTAAATCACTCACCGATCGTAGGATGCTTATTAATTTTTCGTAGCAGCTATTAGCGTGAAATGGCGTTCAGATTGTAAAACATCATTAGGAAACTCGTTTCGTATATAATACGTTCTACTATTATCAAAAACCAATCAAACATTTCGAACATTCAAATCAGAAGATTATATAATAAAAGTACGTACATTCAAATGAAACATTCAAGTTTACATATTATTAAATTGCTAGTTCTAAATTTGTGAACAATATTTCTCATGTGTATATGTATAGAAGAGAAATCGGTCTAATTGTTATCTGTGACCAGCGAATATTCAGTAGACGCTGAACATTCGAAAGTCCCCCAAAATCACGGTAGTATAAAGGGATCAATGATCCACGGATTGCGCAACAAGTCCCGTCCGGGCGTACCATTCATGCTGCATGATCGATGCGTCGAAGCGTCTTTTCGGCGGGACGTAACGCGCGTAGAAGCGTCGAACCGGAAATTAATCGGTGCCGTTACGCGCTGGCGGTGGGTAACACAGCGACAATTAATCACCGGACAGTTGTAATCCCTCGTATCGATATATCCGTGACACAGCCGCCTTCCATAAATTACCCCAGGCACGTCTAATCGTCGCCCTTTCACCCCCGGACGTGACGGAACTTTTAACGGAGGGCTACTGTTCTTGTACCTCCGCTTCTTTTTCCGTCATTTTAACGATAATCAGCGAAGAACTACTCTTTCAAATATTTAAAATACGAAAAACATTATGTTAACCCTTTATGTATGAGAATTTGTTGAGCTTCTAAAAAACATTTCAATAAAAAAATCTTAAATACTAGGAAAAAAGGAAATCAAATATTAGTTTCTCGTTATTTGAATAATTAAAATTAGTCAAATTACAGGGTCTCATCTGTTTATATTTTCTGGTTTAGTCGCATAGTTCTTGTTTTATTTACGATTTTAACGAATCTGAGAAGGGTATAAGAAAGTTTTGAGATATTGAAATTGTAAAAGATGCTTATTGATATTTTATGCTTCTATATTATTCTTCCCATATAGTGAAATATATTATTTTACCATTTTGGTTTTTCTAAAATAATCTGTGACAATTACAGTTTTTACAAGAGTCCCCAGTTTGTTACTAAAATAAGACCTTCTGTGATCGTAATTTCGGGATTCGTGATAAGAAGAACGTGCCGCGCTTCGCGATTCTTCACCTCGATCCGCCATTTTTCTCTGGCTGCGGCGTTCGGCTGATCCCGTCGACGCCGTGCACTCGTTTCCGGTGATATGTCTGTCCTCGAACGGAAACGAGGAACAGGGGCCAGGGATTCAGATTTTCCGAAAATTCTCATTCGACCCGCGGGGTACACGGGGCGTAAATTTTCTTTTCAACGAGATTGAAGGATGCATCACGCGAAGATCGAATGCAGAATGAACCTAGGAGATTGCAGTCAGATTTGAAATTGAGAAAGTGGAAAGCCATTATCGTATGTCTCCAGAAAATCGGAAAGTCAGATTAGAAAACGAGTTTCTTTGTTCATTGTTATGTTTGAAGTTTCGTGATTGTTTTCCTCGAAACTAACGAACGAGAGAAAACTTTTAAGGAGTAATTTCGATTTGATTTCATACGAGAAATCGTTCTGTACATTATTTTATTGATGTGCCACTTATATTTATATATTTGATTCTTCTAAAGCCACATTGCAAAGTGCAGTATTGATTTCTTGCATATTTCAACACGTTGAATGCCGTGGGGGACACCGGTGACCCGCAACCGAATCGAATTACTATAGTTCACTCAATTAAGGATGATCATTTGAAAACATATATATATATATATTTTAAATAATGCTACCTAAAATGGTGACATTCAGTTAGACGAACGTCCAATAACGATAATGCAATTCAATCAAATGATTCAATATTTGATTTTGTCCATTTCATGTATTTTGCTCTATGAAATCGTACGGCATTCAATATATTAAATTCATTTTATATAATGAATGATAATACATATTTTCAACTGTCGCACAACTGTGGAGTACAATAGAAGTGCAGACATACGCGTACAACACATCTGTACCGATTCATTTATTCTTTCAATTTCTACTTAAAATATTCAATTAACACGTTAACTAATGAAGCGAATGCAACATGAATATGCAAATGGCCGTAAATAATGGAAACAGGACAGCAGCAGTCATATTCATGAAAGTAATTAAAAGAACCGTACCATTGGAAACTACATACATCCTCGTTAGAATGTACGATACAAATACGTAGCCGAAATAGGAAATAACATTATACAAAATGAATTGTAAATGCACGAAGCCTTAATGAGAAGATAAAACAATTAAAAGAAATAATGAATAGTAATATACATGTATGAATAAAACACACTAATTACATCGTGGAACAATAATTCAGTGAAATACGACCTTGTTATATCACAGAACAATAAATCTGCAACAAAGTATATTTCAAATATTCTACAAGCAAAATTGGCATTTAAACTAGTTTGAATTTAGTTCATTCATCTTCGTTTTTACTACGAATCAATTTATCAATTACCATCATTTATTAATTACCTCGCTCCATACCGGTTTCTATTTTGTGTACATATTTGCTTCGAAGACCGTGCGATTTTTGGAAAGGAGAAGAGCCCAGCTGCACCGTAATGCGTTCGAACTTGCGACGAAATACCCGTCTCAATCCTAAACGCATACGCTTCTCCGCTGGAAACAAAAGAGCCATTCCAATGGGTCCATAGAATGGCAATATCGAAAGGGCAAAATACGAATGGGCAGTGTTCTACGAAATCCCTTTCGAAGCGAAGGTATTAAACTTATCGAACTGCGTTCACTCGTCGACTTACGAGCGAGTTATGTTCCCAGAAGTTTGCCCGTAAGTTGAGCCATTCGTATCCGTGCCTCGGGTACGCCCGGCGAACTAACGGCTAGATATTTCTTGAAAATCGGCGAATTCTTGGACGATCGATCTCTTCGAACCTTTCTTACTTTCCTCTAACTACAATCACGGCCGTGCCGTTTTCGATCATTTCTCCGTCGAACGAGGGTACACGGAAAATTTGTCGAAAAACGATGCACCCGAGACATCCGGTAAAATAAGAATTCAATAAAACAAACATTCGACGAGCTACAATTTTTTTTCAAATTGGATCTTTCGATCGGAAGAGATTCGTCGGAAGGAAAGTTTTCTGTTTATTTCATATCTTTGTAGACCAATAAAAAACAAATTCAAATTAAACTTCCAGTTTCTCGTTTCAAACGGAAATTCAAAGCTAAACGTAAACTTTTCGCTGAAGCACTCGCTCTCGACATCGGTCCGAACTTTCAGCGCAACGAACTTCACGCGCAAACGTTTTTCCCCTCGCGGAATTGATCCCCAATGAAAGCGTGAGCTCGTCAGCGGCCGATTGCGCTTGAAATCGCCGAAAACCGCCGGCGATTCGTTGAATCCACGATAATCACGCTGCGACTGCCAAATGTTTATAATCCCTGGTGTTTTCTAGCTGGATTTCGTGTTGTTCGCGTTTTATTCGTGGTCCGAAAAAAAGCGGCGCGGCCGATGAAAACACGTAAAAGCGTCGGAATTATCCAGAATTCGCGGGCGGAAGTTCATCAGAGCGCCGCGGGTTACGAATTCCAGACTCTCTCTGTCGTTCCCGATCATTTTTCTCTGTCTTTTTTCCTCCCGCCGAAGAAAGACGCCGGAGCGAACGGGAAACAACGAAAACGATCCGCGCTGGCTCCTTTCAAACTGTGTTGCGAAAACAAAGGAGTTCGCGAAAACAGTGGAATTCTCGCAAACACCGTGCGGAAGAGTTCGATCTCTGGAGGAGAGAGTCGCGAACACGGGTTCGAAAAATGGACAGGAAGCTCCGGGAAACAACAAACCGGTCGGATTTGGTTATATATAGATCGCGGAAGTTTGTAAGTTCCTGTTGCCCAGCGAAACGCAGTGAAATATTGATTTCCCGAGAATTTGCCATTGTACGTGTCTTAAACAAAGAATCCTTAGTATCGGAAATAATAACATTTCATTCGGTTTCCTTTCGTAAATAAATTCCGTACATAATACAGTCACTCATTAACACTAAGAAATTAATATGATTATCGTGTAATTCTTATAAAAAACCGTAAGAGTAGATTTCTTTCAACTTCCGCTGATATTCATTACACTAGGCAAGCGAAAGTATTAATTTTCAAATAACTACGAATACTGAATACATTTGGAATATCGGTAATTACAAAATAAGAAGATTAAAATCAGTTGTTTCACTGATACGGTAGTTCTAGTGTTAACACAGAGAATCTTCTGTCGCTAGAAAGGAGTCTATGGGAATCACAAAACTGTTTCACGTCAAAATATTTACTTTGAAAGTTCTCCACGGAAATTCCATCGCAAAGGAAAGTATAGAGAGAACGAGCTATCGTGATATTATTTCAGAAATCACAGTCTTCGCAATCTTCACAGTCTTCAATTCGGTTCTCGAAGTATGTACCGCGTCTCGAACATTCCGCAGTTTTTTGAGTTGCTGTACTACATCGTTAGAATTGAACGCGAGACACGCGAAGAGGCGAACGGAAAAAGGAAATGCTCGCTTCCACCAACCAATACGGACCAAATTGAACTTCCAGCAACCGTGTCGAACATAGCTTCGCGTCTATTTCGCGAGACTCGTTAAGGAGAGACGTGAACGAGCGAGCGTTCCTTCGATCCGCGTGTTGCCGGTGCGACGGAAACCAGTTTAGCGTCGCGGACGCATGTCCTGGAACATCTCGAATGAAAAGCGGTGGGACACGGGACCCCCCAGAAAATATATTTTCGCGTGTCGTTCGCGTCGACATCGACGTCGCGCGTCTGCCAGGCGTTTTTAGCGGCGCGCCGTCCCGCGCTGGCACGTATGAATATTTTCTCGGGGAAAACGAGACCAGACGGCGCGCGGCCGGCCCGCACCGGATCGCCTGCAGAGTAATTTCTCCGCAGTTCCCTGGTTTCTTCTCTCCGTTGCGCGATTTCTTGGAACACAACACTACCGGAACGGATTTCCCACGTAAATAATGCGAGGTATTAAAATTGTAGGGAAACAAAACAGAGAACAAAAGTTCACACCTGACAACATGTGTTAACACGAAGTCTATTATAGTTGGAAACTGCAAGCGTAATGATGTTCAATTGTGTGGATATAAAAAATATATGTTAGATACCTTTATGGCTAACTACAGAATTTTAAATGAGGCGAATTAAGTGACAATTATTTTTAAAAGATGGAGGTCTGTCTCAACTTCTGAATGAGGAATTTCCATTCCGCATTTATCTTTAATCGTGTTTAATATTAACCCTTTGCAGTTGCGAGTATTTTGCTAGAAATATTCTACATTTCCTGATGAGATATGGGCGACAATTTTTGAAACTTACGTGAAGAGAAACTACTTAATTAGGGAGCAAAGCTATTTTAATATTCCACATATTGACGCATTATAGAAAGTTGAGTATCAAATATCAAACTGTATAAGTTTAGTGTATTAAATCAAGTGACTGAGAGTCGCCTTTCGAGTGCAAAGGTTTGAGTTTCTGATTATATTTTGACGTCAATGAAGAACGGATATATCAAGCATAAAGTAGGCAAACAAATATTTTTATACACTCACTCGCGAATGAACTGAATTCGAAATAAACTGACAACTACATTTGATGTAATCCTGGTGCAGTTATTGAAGACGATACTATTATATGTAGAGATGTCACAGCGGCAAGTTAGGGTGTCAATCGACTTCCGTCCATTGTACAATTTTCATCTGTTTTCGTGTCGAGGGGTCGGGAAAAGTGGAACGCAAGGTGACCAGGTGAATTTCAGGCGTTTCTCGGCGAATGAAGTTAACTCGCGAAAGCGACGTAATTGAAAACAAGAATGGACGGATGAAGCAAGACCGATAAGATTGCTGCGAAAATTCACTGATGGTAGGTGCAACGAGATGCATGCCTTCCTGCTGCATGCGGCGCTCGGTCACGCGTCCCTCCCCATCTCTCCCTCCGAAACGTGTGCTTTCCCGATAAGTTAAAAACCAGAAGCGTGGATGATTTATAATCTAGTATATTTCAATTGTTAAAACGATGCGTGCCACGGGCACCCTTATCTAACCTTCCGAAGAAAACTGACCAGCAAAAACTGAAATGATTTACCATTGAAACCGCTCGGCCAATTACATCGGACAAAAATATACTGTAGACTCGTTGAAAACTAGCCATGCAATCACATATTTTTCTGGAACAATTCGCAGACATAGAAATTTGTACATTTTCTGAAATTTTATTCTACTTTGAACTTCAAGCAAATTTCCAATAATTCTGATTTTAAGGGGTGAAATGTTGGTTTATTACTAGCTTAATTCTCATTTGGAAATACAATTTCTCCTTTGCAGAAATCTTCAATGTTTCGGTGTATCTATAAATAACATAATCGACTTTCAAACTGCTTCGCAATTACTCTTAACCTATTAGATTCACGGACAATATATAACAGTTTACTCCATTTTCAGGGAAATTGAAGTTCTTTCATTCGGCTCTACAAAATTAGAGGTTCAAAAGCAGACGATCTGGATACACTATAATACATTATAAAAGCATTCATCAAAATTTGCCATAAACATCTACTAAATAACGATTCCAAAATTGAATATCCATCAAACTGACGTATTGACAATCACCTCAAACCGCTCTAATGCAGACAGAATTTTCTTCACTGCAGACGTCGCCGTAAAAATGAACTGTTAAATCGAAGAGTTTTATCAACGTGTTATCAACGATATATTTGGCTGACGTCGCAGCGAGCGTTAAACCGTGAAATTTATTTTTACACGATCCTCCTATAATTACAGCTCTCCATCTTCAGATGTTTCTTGGAAAATTCACTCCCCGACCTATCGATGCTCGCGATAGGTATCCTCATCCACGATCTGTCCGGGTATTCCCAGGATTTTCGAGCTCGCTTCGTACTCCATTTAATTTCTATCGTCTCAGAACGACGTCGCCCGGTTATTCTATGTACAGCCGGTCGTTCACGGTTCGTTTGCTGTCGCCGCACTCCCGGGGAAATTCGCCAGTTTCCTCAAACATTTACCCTCCACCGCCTCGTCGCGTTATTGACAATAAAGTTAGCCGTTAATAACCGTTCCCCGTATCATGCCGCGTAAAACAGCATCGACGCTCGGGACTCCGATAATTATTTTCCATCGACGGCCGATAGACACCGGCAGCGAACACTCGCTCTAAACTACAGAAGAAAATGCAGCGGGGACCATGAATTTCAATCGCGAGATACAGGGCACGCGAAAAGAATTCATAAAACTTATTCGCCCGACGATTTTATCGTGTTCACGCCGGATGATTTAATAGTGCGCTAAACAAACATCCATGAGGTAATGCGCGGTTTATGGTAATCAATAAATGAAAAGCGAGAAGGTCGTAAAATTATAACTGCGATCGCGTAAGCACAAATGACGAAATAAGAAACGCCACATAAAATGATGAAATGAAATAATAGATATTGACAAAATAATTGTTACAGGATTGAAATGTTAGTTAAGAAGCAACAATTGTTTAAGAAGCAAAGGTCGAAAGTCAACCTAGACGCAATTGTAAATGAAATTCGATTCAATTGAGATTAAAGTTCGAAAACCTGGAATAAATGTGTTGTTCGTATGAATATTAACGCGTTATCATTGACGATGCGAGGTTAGTTGCAACTGAAATTGCAAGGTAAGGGGTTTGTTTCTATCTATGAAACCGAAAGAGGCGATCGTACGCAAGAGAAGCGTGTCAGACTCGTGGCGAGGATTTTAATGGGAATTTTACAAGGATGAATATTACTCAATCATTTTCAATTCAAACTAAACGTTATCCTTCTGTTATCGGCAATTATGCTTTAGAGCAAATATAGACTTAGAGTATACCTAGAATTTGTCTCCTTTAATAAATTATTAATGGTGAAGTGATATTATCGGCCTTAGTTGGGAAGTAAATCGCAGGACAAGGTGTTAAACGGAGGATTGTTCAGAAGCTCGCGTCAAAGGCTCGAACGGATAACGATCCGGGACGAATTCTCGAACGCGAGGGCCGCGATTAAAGACGGATTTACCGGGAATCCGCGTCCCTGATCTTTTCACTCGTACGCCGCGGCGGCTCGTTCCATTCGGCTCGTAAATAATTCGCCTGCACGAGCTTACGCGTTCCCCTGATCGACGAGCATAAAACGGACGGTAGCTACGGAACGAATGATCGATGATGCCTGGATCAAAGGGATCAGGATTATCGGAGTCACGATTGAGCTCTGCTAAGTACCGATCGAAGAAAATAATCCTCGGGCTTTCAACGAGGATTTCCCGTGCATTTGCTACCCCGTCGGAAGTTAATGGCCGGAAACTAACTGTTTCGTTTAGTAGATTGCCAGGTATCTTACCAACCATACGTGACTCGAACACGACGCGCCGTAAATTTCGAATCTATACCGGTAGCCTTGCTATTTCGAAGTCGCCTTTTCATGGAGCACACGTTACGACCAATATAAAATCGAAGATAACAAAACTAACGTTAATCTTTATGGTTTTCGCTTGAGGGATTGAAGCAAATTTTCCAACGTAAAGTAATTATATACTATACAACCTAAGTTTCTTTCGTTCTTATTAATGTATTCTTAATTATAATTGTGTTTCTGAATATTACGTGACTTGGTTCATATAATAATCCGTCGCACTCGAAAGTTTTCCGCTAGAAGTGTTCATCATTTTTCGATAAGATACAAACGTAATTCTTTGAAACTAACTAATCAGAGAACGTATATAAATTAAGAAACATAGCTGGTTTATTTCAATTCAATTTTCGATGCATTATACGGTGTATAATATTAAATCACGAGATTTTATAATTCTGCTATATCAAATCAAGCGATAACTGAGCATGACTGACATTTACCAATAGATCAACTCAACCGAAGTAAAAAATAAAAAGATACAGTTCCAAGCGAAATTACTTAAGGAAGATTCCGCTGGATCAATTACACTCTCCATTTCCATTCGGTTTGATCGACGCCCGAGCCGCCGCGGCGCAATCCATCAGCCTTCTGAAACAGTTCCTTACGAATAAATCGGCCGAACGTCACGCTCTCGCAGGGTTGCTCGAAGATGCGACCCCATAGGGGATCGCGGCTACTCCATCGGCCTCTATAAATCTTTCCCTAATGACGGCCAGGCTAATTATTTCTAGTCCCGATCCCGACTACGTCTATCGTTATCTCTCCTCCCCCGCCCCCGAAATCGCTTCGGCTGGTTAAATCATCCCTTACCGTAGAGCACGCCATTCCGCGATCGATCATCCGACTCTTACGTCTTCTTCACGGCTAAAAGCGTGCGTTAAAGCGCAAGATTTAATGGCCGGATAAGTCGTTCCTGGCTTTAACCGCGGTTAAACCACAGAATTCGAAACGTTTATCGATAGGAAGATTCTTGACGCGTTTATCGTGACTTCACTCACCCTTTCTCTCTTTTCTTTTGACTCCTGATCGATCCAGACAACAAAGGGGGATCATTTTTCGCCTGATTCGCTCGTAAGATTACATCGTAATTGGTGGAAGATTAACGTTTGCGTATCACGACAGTGAATCTAGGTTTCAGCTAACGTTTGAGTGCAGACGTTTAACAAAGTGTTCGGAGAAGTAGAAAGTCGCGCATAGGTCTCGGAGAATGTGTCTGGAGAAGTTGAGAATTCTCGTACTTTATTAAGTAAGTTTGGTAAGTTCTAAATCTAGATTTCTTCGATAAAAGTACGAATGGGAATGATAAACTCCAATGCATGAAATCCGGAATTTAGAGGTTACGAAAGTGTAGGTTCAAATGGCACTCGACCGAGATCAATATTTAGGAACAGTGTCAGTCACGTGATTTTCATTCTAGTTTTCAACACCATTAATGAATATCTCGCTGTTGTTTGATCTTTAACAACCTTTACAATTGAATGAACTTGAACGCTGGACTTTTTGCAACCGGCTCGAACCCGCAAAACCATCGCCGCCTTTGCCTCCTTTTGCGGTTTCCTCCTCCCATGAGACCGGCTCCGATCCGCTGAAACCTTCAACGTTCAGGCGACGCAACTCCCAAACAGCTTAATTCTCTTACCTTGTGAAACGACTTTAAAATTCCCATCTGTAACGTGTGTTTTATGCTTGGCCAAGGTCAATTAGACTTTGCATATGATAAAAATCAGAAATTTAGTTCGGCTATACAGTTTTTAATCAATTCGAATCTTCTAAGTTTATTTCAAATCAAATTAACCGAGTTCCACCTTGTCTCTTACTCATCTTTCAAATGATACAAAAATACATTAGGTTTTGCAGAATAGAAAATTTCAACCCCTATATTTAAAAGGAAAGAAACAAATTAATTCTGTAAGCTGTTTACTAATTGAGCGTAGACGAAGTCTAAATGTAGACTGCAGCAAATGATCTCTTATAATACAATGGAAATAAAATCCTACCCACATCTATAAACAAAGTCCATCCTCAGGAAAAAGAAAGTTTCAAAGAAAATCTCCACCAATCCCAAAGAAATGATGAATTCAAAGGATACCTGCAAACACGACAGAAGTCCCTTCCGCAGTGCAGGAACCGCAGCGCAGCAGGTCGCGTAGCCCTGAGGCCGATCATGGTTACGAGCAGCTTGCAGCTTAACACCTCGCTGACCGGTCACGAGTACGCTCGTGTCTTCACGAGTTGAATTGTACTTGTAATGATATTAATTTATATGTAGAGCAAATATAATTCTCCGTGAAAACGTTTCACATCGTATTAATTTCAATGATTCAAATCGTTTCAACGTGTATCTAAATAAAGTATCCCTATCAAAATTTTAAAACGATTAGCCCATTCGAGACCAATAACCAGGTATCTAACACCCAGCGATGAATACAAGACCATACAAGATCATACAAGCTCGTCCATAAATAAACTCCCGATTAAAACCAGCATTAATTGATCTACAACATTAATTCCTCACCTTCCAAATATTCTTCTCCCCGAATTTACAGCATAAATCAACGAGAAAATGACTCCAGCGATCGTGTTTTAGAATCGAACCTAGTTTCGAACGAGCTGAACAGAATCACCGGTCAGCAAGGTGATAACTTCCCTTTCGACAGAGCGGCGCAGCGTTATCGCGAAAAACTCGCGGCGGGTGAAACACGGGGCGCTTGCACACACCGCGAACCCCGAACGACGACTGAACATTGACGGACAGGAGGCGAACCGCGGACCTCTGTACGCGTCTCTCTGTCCAGCCAGCGCAGTTTCGTCCTGTCTCCCGGCGTATCTGCCTCTTTCTCCCTCGTCGCGCGAGTTCTCCGTGGACGTCTTGCCGTCTTCCGGCGTTCTCGACCCGTCTGCTCCGTCTCTGTCCATCTTTCCCCGCCGAACACCTTTCTTTCTTCAGCAGCGGTGAGTTTGCGGTGTCCCACCGGTTGAAGAGCGAGTCTTGATTGCCGGCAAGTATTCAGGTGACCGTCCCACTTACCGGAACGGCTTCTCTCGGCGAGCGAGACAGAACTGGACGCGCGAACGACCGGCGACGGGGGAAGAACGAGCGTCCAGACGGGAAACGATGCCGCCCTGGTTCTACTGGCCCCGGGGGCTGGACGCATAGTTTAACCCCTTGTCCTGGGATCTTTTCTTAAAACTGCGTTTGCTACGACTAATATTTCCTCAGGAACAATTTATTGGAAAAGAGGAATACTACGTTTGTCCTATGTCTGCGTTCAGTACAATGGTTAAGGAGTGGTTTGGAATAATAATCTAATTCCAATTTCCGAGTTCTTGAGGGAGAAAAGGATTTGTGGAATGTTCTTGGGTTAATTGAACGTTAATAATACGATTACTGATAGTAATGATTATTAATAATTGATAGAGTTAACTCATTGCCGCATCGTTTTCTTTTAAGACTGAGCTCGTGTAACTTCTGGCTGTCAATAATTTAGATGAAAAGCGAATAAATATTCCGTTTCATTATAAACGTTTTAGTTTGAAGGTACCTTTATAGTACGATGTAAATATTCTCCTGGCTTATTAAAGAAATTTCGAATGAATGAACTATTCGATGTTCGAAAAAAATGTTTCAAGTGGGATTACTTTGTTTCATGAGACATCAGACGTCTTATGATGAACCTAACCATGAATTAATTCACACGAGACACTCTTTATGTAACCTATCTTTTTAATGTCACAGAAGTACCTTCAATTATTAAAAACAGAAAGAAAGAAAACAGAAGGAAAACGGAAAAACGATACTGAACATTCATATTCTCCATCTCCCTCGTCTCCCTCGCCCCGAGTGAATCCAATTTCACACGTTCCGAGAAGTAAATTCATTATCTCGCTAATACTGTTTTACATTCTTAAACACACGTTTCTTTCCATTGTCTCGCCAGTGTTTTATAATTAACATCTCCCGTCGGTATAACTCGGTCTCGCGTCTGGAACAATCGTGCGTTACATCAACGCTGCCCGAATCGCCTCTTTTATCCGCTTGTTCGTCCGCGGGGAGTCCATTGTAATTAAAATCCCCGGTCCCTCGCGCTTCCCGGCCGACGAATCGCGTTATCGAGAGACCAGGTTAATGAAAGACGCAGAAATAAAGCTCAGCTCGGCAGCCGACAGCTTGCGCTCGACCTACTTCGCGGACGAAGCCGCGTCTCGGTTGCTCGTTGCGGTTGACACGTTCATTGCCAATATGATCGGCCGCATGTGTGACGATTAGACAGCGGATTCTGTGCGTTCATAACAGACACGAGTGCACAGAATATAAAACAGAGAAATGTTCGTAACGATTCGAGAATGATATTGTTCCATCTTATTAAGCTTTCCAGAAGAAGGAATTAGTTTCCATTTAATCTTTGTGTCCTCAGATCACTAGGAAATTGTTTTGTATAAAGATCCAGTGTCTAGCGATGATGGTGAGATGTCGAGTAGACTAATCAGTCATAAGCACTTTTCGTTTAATACTATAACTACCGAACAGTTGAAATTATTCAATTTGTATTTTCTTAATAATCGGAATAATTATGTAATTCCTATTTTCTTAATTTGGCAACTGTCGATGTACAAGTAGAAATCCAAATTGAGCCATTTGGACATCCGACAGTTCTAATTAAGAATCTGGTTTCATCGACATTCTCAAGAAAGTCAAGTGCTCAGTGTCGCAGTTACACTATTATCCATTTCACTATCTTAATTACGTTACTAAATATTTTTATGCAATATCATTTCTCTCATTGTAATTGTCTTCAAGCAATTCGAATGCTCCGGTCATCGGTGACCATGGAAGTCGACACGTTGAATGCGATCCTCGGTTACACCTCCACCGAAGAACTTCGCCGACAGTTACGAGCGCACCGCGCGGACATGTCGGCGCGGGTCGGGAAATCGAAATAGTTTATCGGCCGGTTTAAACTCCGTCCCGAAACTTCGCTGTCAAACGGGACGGCCCTGTTCCCGCGCGGACAGTTCCGGAAGGGCTGTTCCTCTTCGACATTGCACCTCGTGGCCGGCGAAATTCACGCGACGTCAGACAACGCGAACGAAAGCCTCTGTCGTGCGATAACGCGGGGGAATCCCAGACTAACGGGGTGTCCGTTAACGGGGAAGCCGATTAGTTTCTGGCTTCGAGATCCGCGAGTTTCAGCGGCGACGGACGTCTTTTGTGCGTGGACGTTGGGAACGTAGGACTGCGACGTGTTACATGACGTGTTGATCGTACTGCAATGGTTTTATCGTATGGGATGTTCTGTGATTGGTGTTGCAATGATGAGTGATAACGGTGTTCAAGGAATTTGAACTGTCTCATCTTTTCTGTTATTCTGAAATTCACGGTGCGATTTGAGTTAATTTTAAGCTGACAGTTTGTCATATTTTCAAGTTGACATCTTTATGTTTGACACTAGAATTACGGGATAGACGAACAAGACTAATTTCAGGTTTCAACTTTTGCGATTATTCAAAAGATGTCGAGAAGAAATTTACAATTTTACTATTAGTGGTTAAGTACTAAAGAAACTTGCGGCGATTAATTTGAATAGAAAATTGAGACGAAGGGTCAATTTATTCTTCGACGGTTTCAGAAACCGGAAAGATCGAGTGGAAGTTCCGTGAAGCGTTAAAGTATCGAAAAGACACGGGAGAATAGAACGAATCACGATTGAAGCTCGAGTTTAGGAGATAAGGCTTCGGGTGTGGGAGTATCGCAGCGGCCGGTGACAATAGTGGGTGGCTGAATCGGCCGAGCCACATAGAAGCGTGTGCACGTGCGGCCAGTGTTCATGTTCGCGCCGACTTAGAACACCGATAAGCCGCGTATATTCCAGATAAGAGTAAATCTACTGCACCGTACGTGCGTGATTTTTGCGATTGGAATTTTTATTTTCCTACACGGGCAACGAGTTTCCGCGAATCTGACATTCTTTTCATTTCGAATTTAACCACGAACTGTGCCCGCTGCGAGGAACATATAAAGATTCAGATAATCATCTGAAGCGAAAGTTTATAAAATGGTCCAGTGGACGTTGAACTTCAAAAATGAATTGATGATATATTCAAAGAGGATTATAGAAACCCATAAAGTAAGAATTTTATAACTAGAACACTGTTCAAATATAAATCAAGGCTTGAAATCAAGGGCTTACCGTCTAACCCCTTCTCAATACTCAGTTCTCAGCAGTCTTATCATTTTGCAGACAGTCCACTGCAATAAATAAATTCTCTGGGAACAACACCTCAAACTTCATCCGAACCTTTCAAGTTCCCACAAAACCACTAAAGGGAAAATTTAGTTATAAGTAGACTACAGACTTTCGTCCACTTGTTGAAAATCTGAACATCCAAAATAGGAATGCATACGATGTATATTTCTTCTAGGAGGAACTATTTTCTATCGTAGCTGTATTTTCTTCAATTATATTCTTAAAAACTCGGATTTGCATATAGATCCGTAGTCTAGTTCTAACACTCGACTTTTCAAGGACGCAAGAAAAAGAAAATTTAAACACAATGCGAAGGATGTTCGATAAGACGACGGGCACGCGTTGTCCCGCAAGAACGGTCCCGCGTCCGCATGAACTTTACGTCTGCCGCGTGAATCTAACTTAGTGGCTGTTCGGGCTCTTACGTTGGCGTCTAAACGAAATTTTACTGGAGTAATAACTGGATCGGCGATTGCCATGAATAAAAACGAGCAGATTACGATCGCAGCTAACGACGGTAGCGCGGATCCCGCGGTGGGTTCCTCTTCCCGGCGTCCATTGTTTATCCGCGGTTAACCTTTTTCCCCGTGACAGCTTTACTGGCCGCGGAACGGTAAACCGAACCACGAAGTATGGCAATTTATTCGTGGAACACGTTATCGACGATAACGTGACGCGCGATTTCGTTTTCGTCAGAGCCCGAGAAACAGGGCCTGACGGGAATACTCAGATATTTTTAAAAACAAAGAACTTCAGATGCAATTAACCCATTTTTTCTCACAATCGTTTTTTTTTTTAATTTGAAGAAAATGCTTTTCTCTTGTTGAAAATATCTTAGAATAATAATGTAATTAATGAAAAATATACAAACACTTCATTAATATGAAAATATTGCTGAATACTTATTTAATAAATGTATTTACTTTTTGAATTTTCTTTTTAGTTAAAGCTGAAATATTATATAGAATTTTTCAGAATTGAAGAAATAGTAAAATCGTGATTGATTATTTTATTTTTTCAACTTTCTCAAGGTTGTCTTCTTTAAAGTTGTGTAGCCGCGTTAATAGTTGGTAAATGTAAACAAAATTAAACCACATTATGGTCCGAATGTTTATTTAACTATGTGTATATCTTTTTTTCCACTATTCGGAGGCAAATACAACCGTATTCGAATTTGTGCATTCATTCGCGCCTACATCCCCGTTCACGTTTCCCCTCGTAAAAAGCGGACCCACCGTGTAGCGTTTACAGGACTCGTGTTCACCGTTCATAGTTTACGACGCTTCTTCTTTTATGCGAGTCGAACCGCGGGGAAATTTTCGACCGTCGACTCGTCAATGGCACCACCGAGGGAAAGAGAACGTAAGCTTTCTCTTTCGTGACGGTATTTGCGTTTTTTAATAAACTGTAATTTGTCTTCGCTTTCGAATCTTGGCGTTTATGATAAGCTCGCATTTTTCGGTGATTCCGAACTAATTGAAACTCTCTTCCTTTTTTTTACATTGCATGATTCTTCTTGTTTGTTCTCACTCTGCTCCGTTACTTTCGTTGTATCCAGATTCATCGCGTTATTCTTAGCTTTATTCTTGTTATCATTTCCTTTGTACCAGAGACCCTATTATTATCGTTAACGATAACTTTAAAATTCGACTGGAAATGGCAACGTTTCATTCGACGACGCGAGAATATTGCGTGGGCACGATGTTCGTTTAATAACATTGAAATTCGATAAATGTTTAACGAACAAAGGAATGCTCTTGGATGTAGATTCTTTGAGAAGCGACGAACCAATAAATACATTTGCGCATCGATTAAAGCAAAATGGAAGCGTCCGTCATTTAAAACGCACACTTGATCAATCACAGTCGTCGATGGAGAACTTGTCATATTACATCGGCTGAAATGAGTTTTCAGCCTTAACGACTCTCTGCTGTTCGAGTGCCAGCCCCGACAGCACTTGCAATGAAATAGAATACTAGGAAGAGACGCTCTTTCCACGGAATCGACAATGACAAACCAAATAACCGACCCAAGAGATGAAAACAAAAGTGTGGTAGAAAAAGAGACCTTGTACTGAATATTTTACTCGAGTTTCACATGGAAACGTGCCTTATCATTTTACACTTTTTCCTATAATTTGAGACTCGTTCGATCTGTTCCACTTATCCACCTCACGACTCATTTCACTTACTCTACCATGCAAAGGTCACGGAACTCATAACTCAGGACTTTTTTGAAAAGTGTGCTCATTACCCTGAATTATGGACTGAGTAAATCACGCCAGAATCTTTAATTTCAGTTGCCCCAATATTCTATATTGGAATTATGAGTATACGGTATTTCAACTTCAAGTACAGTCTGAATTATGAAATATCCAATATTTAACCCTTTGCACTCCAGAAGCGTCTCTCAGTCTCCAATCGATTTGACACAGTAAAATTTAAAGTTTAATATTTAATATCAAATTTCGCATAATGCATCAATATATGAAGTATCGAAACAAAATAGTTTTCATTCTCAATGCATGATCAATTTCTCGCTAAGTCAATTTCAAAAAATTTCATCTGCATCTCATTATAGAATACTAAGTATTTCCAGTGAGAAACTTCTGGAGTGCAAAAAGTTGAGAATGAGATTTTAAAGCAATGTAATAATTACAGAAGCATGCCTGGCAATCATTGTAAGTTAGCTGGAGGATATTTACTGAAAAAGCGTCCACAGACCAACAGAATCTTTCTCAGAAACGTTGTGAATTGCAAAACCCGTGAACACCTTGTATATTCTATCCCGATCCGCTTCCTCTTTTCTCTGTTCACCGTGTCCGCCGTCACCGTTGGAACACGTGGCTCGCGCGAGTGCATGTCAGCGTGCAAGTAAGCCGTTTACGGTACTGACCTAGCCTAGAGGCGGTCGAGCGTGCGCTCGGAGCTCTCGAAGGCGTAGGGTATCGTAATCAGCGACGCCGCGCAGATCCAGAAGACGCCGTTCACCGTGGGAACACGCCACGGGAGGTCACCGGCGAGGATCGTCGTAAAGAGAGGAAAAGGGAAAAGGAACGGCCGGGAAGGGGAACGAGTCGGTCCAGGTCGGACCGAGGTCTTGGATCCACCGTTAACCCTGCTACAGTCTACGATCGAGGCGTTACGAGCAGCGATGACGAACTCTGCGAATGCCTGTTTAGGGAGAAACGCATTTTAACCCCTTGCCCTGTAATGTATCAACCCTTTGCACTCGATAGGTGACTCTCACTCACCATTCGATTTCATGCAGTAAAACTATAACATTTGATATTTAACCCTCTGTAGGCCCATGTAACTTTAAAGTTACATATCAGTATATTGGCATCTTGTTGATTTATTTCATTTTGCACTCGAAGCGGTGAATAAAATTAAGTAATCAGTTAACTTAAACTTGTATAAAAAATATATTCGTTTGATGAAATTATTGAAACTATTGAATACATTGTTAATTCGTATTCATATGTGGATATGTATTAATTTTGTATTGCATAGATTTTGTTATAATCATGAACAAAAATTCGGCCCATAAAGTTTTAATATTATATTCTGTATGACGTATCCATTTGAGAAATATTGAAATAAAATAACTTTGTTCCTCAATGCACGCGCGATTTCTCTTCGAGTTAATTTCACAAAATAACATCTTTACCTCATCAGAAAATATTTCTAGTGAAAAACTCAACACTTTCTAGTGACATACCGACGACATTTTTTTAAACTGCGTTGACGAGAAATCGCACATAAATTGAGGAACTGAACTACTTTCTTTCAATAGTTCACATATTGATACATTGTATAAAGTTTAATATTAAATATCAAACTTTATGCTTTTGTTGTGTCAAATAAATTGGCGATTGAGAGGCGTCTCTGGAGTGCAAAGGGTTAAACTAGCGACAAATATGTTGAACTGAATTTGACAAATCTACACGTTGTTTTCTTTTTTTGAATGTAAATTGGATACCACTGTTCTAACATCGATCTTTAACATTAAAACGACCGGGCAGGTCAAAATGATCCATTCCTGATTTCTTCTTTTTGCAATTATTAAAAAGGTAGCAGCTGTTTTTCTGAGCAGTTATTAGAGAAATTGATGTACCAATACGCAGACTGAATTGTAAGTCAATTAAAGTTTCAACAGATGCAATCCTGAAGTATCTATAGAGGAATTTCGAAAAGTCAATATAACTGCTCGGTAGTTTTAGTATTAATCTTTAGAGTAAATGTAGAGATACAATAAATATTAAAGTCTTTTCTTCCGTATTATACAAAGTTTCATATTGAATATCAAAATTTATAATTCTGCGGCATCAAGCTATAGAACGATCGAGGGTCACCCCTCGACTGTAAAGGGTTAAATAATTTTTATAAAAGCAACTTCAAAAGTTCCCGTGTCTTCTTAACTCTATTAGATTTCTCTATTAGCTCACGTTCACTCGAAGTTGAAATACTGTATTTTCAAGATGTTTATTATTATAATTCCCTGAAATTCTGTCGAAATGTAAATACTTATCTGGCGAGCGTCCAACAACAACTGACTTCTATTTATTCGCGGGTAATGATTGTTTACGCCGTTTGCAATGAAACATCGTTGTAACTGCACAGAAGTGCAATATAATTAGATTCGAATGACACCAATGTTAATGCAAGAATTTTTTATTAATACGATTAATGAGATCGCTCGTTCAGCGACACCGTGTACATCTGACCGGCGAGTTAGAGGTCAAACGGGTAGGTTAGGCGGGAAGCGATGCAAACAAGGTTTCATTCAGCGTTCAGTTTGAGGCTGAGCAGCGATACACACGCGTACACCAAACAGTTTAACTATTAAGATGTAATAAAATATTATTACAGATGTTACGTATCGCGGCCGGTCTACGCAGGACGCCAGTGCGAGCTGTCAGCTGTCAGTTATCTATCCGACGCACGGCAGTAAAGTGAAATTGAACAGACACTTCCGGGATCGTGTTCACAATATGATTTAATAACTGCCCGCCTAGAGGAGATTAACTATTTACGACAATGTTTAACAATCCGACATTCATTCCCATTTTTCGCAACGTTCCTTCCATCGACTGGAGCAAACAATCGTTGCAAAACGATCGATACGCGTCATCGACGACGGAGAAAGTTGCAGAACGGAAATGATCGTTCCCTTCCGATAAAAGCGACAAGGCACGATGTTTAATTTCTTCTTTAACGAAGTCGTCGCTAACGAAACTCATTTGTCTAGTCGGGGAACACGTTTCTCCCTTCGTTTGCATATAAATTGACCAGGAAATAATAACGTTCGCCGTATCTAATATTTACTCGAACGAAGACTTTCGAAAGGAACCACGACGAAAGACAGATCTTCGAGAAAAACGTGTCTAGCAATGATTTGAAATAATCCTCCGTTTATTCGGGAAAGAAACTAAAGGTGAAGCAACAACGAATAGTTGTGTTCCCGTTCCATGTTTCTACCTCGGGATTGGTACAAAATTGGTAACAAAAAAATTAAATGCACGATAATGCGTATTGTACGTTTCAAACAATTACGGTTCTAAACATTCAGCCGTCTCTTCGTAACGGAAGACAGATTTAATGGAAACATCTCCGGCGATAGTGCGCTGTTGTATCCAATCAGCCAAAGTCCTTCTCTATTGGTCGGAGGTTAAGCAACATTTAGTCCGTATAATGGACACTCATGTGCTTTATAGCGTGCTCGACGATGCGGCCAAAAAGATAACGAGAGACTCGAGAAGAATACGGGACATCTTTCACCGTTGTCGTTGCCGACAATTCGTTTTACGATCACAATTAACGCCAGTTATACGGCAGAAACATTCAGCAACGACCGCGTTATGAACCATTAGACGTCCTGAACTCTCGGTGCCTCGCGTGTCTTCTTCGCGCACGGTATCCCGCGAGCCGTCCGACGGACGATCTTTTCAATGTAACTTTTTATTTTTCTTCGACTCTGACCGCGAAAACTGTGATTCTCGTGTTCTTAAAAATGGCACAGTAGAAAATGATTTTCGTATTTGCTAATTAGTAATTGTACCAACGGTGCGCGAAATTCTGTACTCTACGCATCGATACCGTTCGCTTCCATGAAACTAATCGAAATCAGAAATTTACTAATTAAATGTTTACCAACTAATATTTACAAAATTCAGTATACCTCAAACCAATGCGTTCTCTAAACCTACTGTTTACCTCCTTTGCAGTCAAATGTCACCGTAATTGCGACTTCGAGCTTCGATATCGGAAATCGGAAACTGGAAATTATTTAATTATTCAACTAACGAGAGATTGGCATACGGGTTATTTTAGTATTTAAGACGTCGATATATAATTCAATTCTTTATTAAAAGAAATATTTGAAGTTTAAAACAGTCTCTTTTGTTAAGACTTAATAATTGTCGACCGTTAAGGGTTAAATCGTCCATTCGTAACTTTGTATAGGAAAAATGAACATTCGATCTTGCCAAAACAACAACATCCGTCCCCAAAGGGTTAATCCTGCGATATCGACGGACCTTTGACCGATACAGAGGATCTTCCAAGCTCGGTCTGCCGCCTGTCCGGTTCCCCAGATCGAAGAGACTGTTTCGAACAACGGGTACCGGTGATCGTAGAGAACGGGCCCGTTATTCCGGAGCACTTTTCTCCGTATAAGTATACGGCGTATAATATAGTTATCCAGATACCGTCCATCCGTTCCTCTGGTCGGTTCGATGCATACGGTCCCCTTGGCCTCCTCGTAACGCCGCCATTATAGGATACCGCCGGTGCAGAACGCCGCAGCCGACGGGGATCCAGGAAACGCCACGGATACACCCGACAATAGAGTTATTGGACCGAGACCCGAAGACTCAACGAGATTTCTCCCGATACACGGATATCTTTTTACGTGCTTTACGCGACTGATATTGGATATCGAATGAACGGGCTATCGGAAGATTCCTTCGGGCGAGCGCGCGCGGCCGCGACTATTTGGTCAACCCTCTTGACGCCTTGACTATCGCTGTTCCGGAGCTTTACGGTGGATTCTAAAACTCAGTGTTTGAAGCAGTAGAACAAGGAAATATGAATTGGATTCGCAACGTTAGGTGAAAGTGGATGTTCGCGTGTTTAGAAGTTAGTGTTTTAAACAAATTTCGAGAATAAGGTTGGTAGGTCGGTTTGAAACTTTCAAATTGAAGCCTAGGATTCTAGAGGAAAACTGGTGATCAGTTCCTAAATCTATAATTATCAAATGTTAGGTTAAGAATCAAATATTTGAGATTGAACTTGGTAAGTTTGAAATTTGCAATCTACTTTTAAAGTTTGGAGTTCGAAAGTAATCAATAAGATTTGAAAACCATAATTTTCAATGTGCCAATTCAATTTTCCAAATGGTATCAAACCGAATATGAATATACTCGGTGAACCTGATCAAAACGCCTCGAATTTTTTTCATCTGTTTTGGAGAGCGAGATTGCGTAGCTGTAAACTGATCGCAAAGATGCGAACGACGAGCGCCGGACATACCTGTCGATGATCGTCAAACGGTCTTTCCGACTTCACGGGATCCGGGGGCGAGCGCGGCGGTCGCTTATCTGGCTGGGCCGGCTTATCAGGACCAGTATAAATCGTGACACGCGCCCGTAATGCCGAGTTTCGTCTGCTGCCGGAGTAATCCCCGGGGGAGCGGGCGCAGGTACAAACGATACAAATGGCGGCGCACAGTCGGAGAACCGGCGGAGTTTCGTGAAACGCTGCCTAGAATAACGCGAGCCCTCGACCGGACCATGAGACTTTTTCTCGCGTCGTTGACGGCACGCGCGTCTCAAAATTTCGTCGAATCTTACTACGATTAATACTCACGCGAAGAGAAACTTGGCACAATGATTTCATTATTCAGTAGAAAATCAATTCTTTGTGTTCACCCGTTAACCGCGCGATGAACTCAACTGCAAGCGAATATGAACGATAAAAATTCAGAACGATGCATTTCAGTGTTTAACAATACAAAAATGAATATTAATCCTTTTCACTTGAGAATTAAAATCTTACACATAATATTAAGTTTTGTATATCACATGAAAATATTCTCTTATTAGTTACTTTCAAAGAATGTCGTCTACGTCTCACCAGAGAACATCGAGTATTTCCAATGAAAAATTTTCAAGCGCCGAAAGCTTCGAAGCAAACCTATTGAAACACAGTATATTTCAAAAACTATACAGGAATTAAACGCTCGTTCCTCGTTACCATTAATAGACGCGTTCCTCTCGTGCCCGCCGAAATACGAATTCCGATCCAATTAAATCGGACAAAGTTTCGCGCCGAAGGGGTTGAAGATCATTCATACTGAGTCACGATGAATTTCCAGCGCGCGGAAGCAACAACCGTCCGACGAGTAGAAAATCCGGGTGTTCGTTAGCGAGCGGCATCGATCACGGTATCGAAAACAGACGAGGGATTGGCGAAACAGGTAGCGTCCGATCAATTTCCATTAGCCTCATTTATTTTTCGGTCGGCCGTGGTACACGCGTACCTCGGTGGCCGAGGCGGTATCGGGCCGATTCCTAGCCGGTGTTTCCGGGACGGGGTCGGCGTGGCGCGCCGAGGGACACGCGAGCACGGCTCGGTGTACCGCAGCGGACAGGCGTGGAGAGGGCGAAAGGGCGCGAGAGACTGTACGACGGACGGGGGCGGCGGGAACCAGCGTTCATGAAAGGCTAATGAAGACGTGTCGTTGGTCCGTGTTCCCAGAATCCCTCGGCTGCCAGCGGCGGGTCAGCCTAACGACCCACCGGCACGGTGTACAGTCCTTTCGCAAGCTTAATTGCCGATTATCTCGAGGATCTGATATCGATCGCGGAGGTCTGCCTTCGTCGGCGGACGCGGCTCCGCTTCCGGCATGGCCGCCGCGCGTGCTACATACTCGCGCGACGATGGAGCTCGTCGCGCGTACCCCTGCGACCCAATGTTTAACCAGTTAGCAGCTGCGACCTCTTTGAAAAGTGTATACCTAAAATGTGTCGCAAACAGTTGTAGCTGTTTTTAACGAGCATACTCTTAATACTTAACGTAAAACCTTGCCGTTTCTTCGTGATGACTGTCAAAGACAGCTGACTGAATCGTTTGAGTGTCACGGGTCTTTGGAATAATCCGCTCGAAAAATGCCAAGCGACGCGATTGCGGTTCTTTTGTTTCAGATCGGACATGATTAGGTTTCTCAGTTTTTACAGAAAAAATTCTAAATGCTTCGATCGTTTCTTTCTTCCATTTCTAAGTAGGTAGTAGCAAAATAAAAAGAAATAGTTAGAAAAAAGACAAATGTGAACTTAATTTAAACTAAATTTAAAGAAAATTAAATCACTTTTGCATGTGTTTCTTATTTACAGTCGTAACGCATGGTGTAAGGTGGAAGAAGTTGACGGGATTTTTTTCTAGAATTTTATTTGCATTCCGTAGAGACAATTTATTGGATATAATCAAACATCGTAACTATGAAGATTGGTACTGAACAAACTTCAGTCCCGGTCTACTTTCGTTCATCGAAAACAATAGACTAGGAAAGAATTTGAAGCGGAGTGTGAGCGACCGATAACACGGTTTCTGTGACTACCAATGTTTACACATGGGTAGAGATATTCTACGTTCATAAGCATTGTACCTGATATATTGTAACCATTACATCATCCATAGAGTATGCAGGGCATGACGTAGACTTTGAAAAGGGATTAAAGGATTGACGATACAGAATCCTGTTACGTACATTAGGGATACGAGATGTTCCGGTTATATAGGTACACCTGTGATGACCGCGGTATTGGACCATAATACTAGACAGAGTTAGCACTGATCACCTAACCAATCAATGTCGTTGAGAACTAAACAGCGAATGAATTCAGAAATAAATTATTCAAAGGAATGCACGGAATTATTCAGAACGAATAATCATAGTCTAAGCTAATAGGAAGGTATTCCGTTGATCATCTCGGATAAACATTTACCTGGAACGACTCGAGCAACGCGACAACTTCGGCACGTACGTGCCACCACTCGCAACCGGAGATTCCTCGATATCGCGACCGATCGAACGCACGAACCGCGAACAAGAGCAGGGGTGGCGGGTGCGATCGAGCGTGAAATTGCGCGGGGTCAATGATATTATGAAGTCGTGGAGGCCAGGCTCCGTGTTCCCGGGTAGAAATTATGAAATTCATAAATCCAACTAATAAAACGGCCGCCAGCCGATCGATGGAGGAGCCATTCCCGGTAATATATATGTATATCGTCGACACGGCGCTGGACAAAATGGTAATGTCGATAAATTATTCGATAGAGCCGGTCATTGGCGGTTCTCGAATATCGGAATCAATAGGTCAACGGGGGAGGCGGTTGACGGAAACACCGCCGAACGGTAATCCCCGGATTGAATTCCGGCCGCGACACCGTGTAACGATCTAATTTGTTACGTCACGGCCACCGCGGATCCGCGGAAACCTGTTCATAGCCCCGCATAGGGATTCAGATTGTAATTATGTGTAAAAGGTCAAAAGTGATGGTAAAATAATGCACGGGCTAGTGCAACATTATGTACACCAGTATATTAGTAAGTTTTGAGTTTTTCAGTTTCGAGATTTTCCGATTTTCACATTCACTAGTTTGCAAATTTTCAAATTATCAAATTTTTGAATTTTTAAGTGATCAAAGTATCATAATATCAAAGTATCAAATTACCAAGTTTATAAATTTTTTACTTTTTAAATATTCACATTTTTAATTTTCAAAATTACATGCCTTCAAATTTAGAAATTTTAAAATTCCTGTCTTTCAAATACATATTGAATAACATTCGATTTACGCTACACGAATGCATAGAAAATAACACTGTGATCAATAAAAAAATAATTTTCGAATTTTTTCCTGCAAATCCGACAATCTGGACCACTATGTGCCGTTCCCGCAGGTGCGGCCGATAACGAGCGTCCACACGCGCGGGAGTAGCGTGAAAATGGCTGCCCGAGGCCGCACGTGTCCTCTACAATCGTAATTCGAGGCTCGCTGCGATTGAGTGCGATCTAACGGTGTCTCTAGTGGATCTCCTGGAGAATCATGGTCGCTGCCAACGGAACATCAGGTCATTTGAACCTTTATAAGACATAAATTCTCAGACATGAAAGCGATTTCTATTTTTCTATTAAAGATTTTTATATCAAACGCCTTTTAGCTTTAGCTGAGGATCTGAAAGGGTTGTATAGGGTTCTAAAGCTATAAAGCTGTAAATCTTAAAGTTTTCAATATCAGTTTGAATGCTACGTTAATATAAGAATAATCCATTTCATAGTCCAATATTAATATTGAACAAAATAAATTTTAATTAATATACCGAGAGAATAAGACAAACACATTATTGTGTTTCTAATTTAACATCAACAAAGTCGATAAAAACAGAAAAAGAGCATTAACACATTAAAGTTAAAAAATGAATTCAATCAAAGATCATACTTGAATTCAAGCTTTCAGTGCAACATAATAGATTCCAGCTAAGGGAAACAAGTGCTTAAGTAAATCGTGCACAAATTTTAACCAAACCGCCCTGAAATAGAATCTTCTTTCGCAGACCGGTCCAAAGAGGGGAATTTTCTTTTCCGCCAGCGTATCAAAGCCCAAACGAAACCCTTGGAAAGCCTCGAAGTAGAAGAAACCCCTCGAAAACTCCGGAATCCTCGAACCGGTAGACCCAACGACGATTTAACGTCTTCTCACGTTTCAATCAGTCAATTTGTAACCGTTCTAAGCGGCGGAGGATCGATCGATCGGCCAGGAAAATTGGGCGGCGTGGCAAGCGTGCCCCAAATGTATACGTTTTCGATGCTCACCGAGCCAAGATTCTTATCCAGCGCGATTATCGACACCTCTGCAGACTGGCAAAGCTCTTAGCCACCGAATGCTCTTGACCACAAACGACTCAGCAAAATTATCAGCTTCCATCAGCAAAATCTCTACAGAATCAAAGAACAAATTGCACAGAATCGCAATTCCGATTGAGTCTTCATGTTTCTCGCAAATAATTTTTATCGGTAACTTGTGATTCATCGTTCGACGAGAACATTGAAATTCTGGGTTAGTACACTCCTCCTATCACAGAAAGGAAATAAACTGTGGTTTAGATGGAAGTAAGGAACACTTGTGAATCTTTAGAAAGAATCTACATTTATCACATTTTTCTTTAAGAGGCTAATAGTTCTGTTAAAATTTAACACCATCGGACAAGTTGTATTCAATGAACTCTAAAATATGGATTTTTTAACCAAGTTCATACCGTTAACACATATCATTTAAGAATGAATAAAGCTTAGTTTTCTTCACTCGGGATGGAATAAAAATTCATTTGCATTTAATAAGTAAGTTTTATTCATGGAGGTATTTTTAAACTTGACGTTGTGCTTGCATTCGAAAGTACGCTGTAACCGCGTGAAATCCGTAGTCCCTCGGGGCCGCGCTTATTCAAGGAGCCCGATGATACCAGAGTTAAGGCGCGGCCGTGTTATATCAGCCAGAGGAGCAGCTTCAAATGTTTAATACTCGGAAAGAAGGATGGTCGGGGGAATAGAAAAACTATGGTGAAGAAAGCAAGAGGCCAGCGTTATATTTCAATTTAACGAGACAGAGGAAGATGAAATAAGGAAACGGACGGCGGTTCTGGTGAAATGAAACGTTAAAGCGGAGGTTCACTATCGGCCTCTATGACTTACTGCGACTCCCAGGTGACGCTCACGCCCGTTTGCGTTGCGATTTCATTACATTCGAACCGAAGAGACACTGGCAGCCTTTATTTATTCCCTCAGCAGTCTAATAAAATTACGAATTACAGCGGGAAACGTCTGCAATTTTTTCTCATTCTCAACTTCCTCGGAGCCACCACAAGAAATGTAAAAATCATAAAAGGTAAGTACCTCATCCATTAACCTCAATTTTAACAGACGATCAGTTTTCAATAATTAATTCTCGAATAATCTACAAAATTTAAAGCACGATTTAAAAATAATGGAATATATATTGTGAATCGTTACATACAATTCAGCTATGTCGTGATCATTTTAAACAGAAATTAACACAACTTTGTAGGAGTATTCTCTTTAAAATCAAAAACAAAACGTTTACAGAAGTTTATTCGTATTTAGTCGGGAATCTCCTAAATGTGGATCATTCGAATGAAAATGAAGATTTATACGATCAGTGGTGACTCATGAGAATTTCTAGATGCATCAATAAAATTAAAGCGTATACTATATTATATAAACGCAACCTTAAATATATTTATTATCATCATTCTCAACCTACATAATACACGATCAATGTAATAAAACAGAATTAAACAGAAACTTGAATTTTTTATTTTGTTTGCACCGGAATGTAATCACGAGGTACGCAATAACGACCAACCGGGGCGAGTAGTCTCGTACAAAATAAGTAGCTTCCAATCGAGGGACTAATTTTTTTCGTCGTGATCGTTCCTCCCATCTGCTCCGCCGCCGAAAATCCTCTCTCCGGAAGGATTTCGCAGGAATGAATTCCGCGGCGAAGTCGCTGGGAATAGAGAGGAATATCTAACGGTGATGGGCACCAGTCGATGCACGTCGAAACAGAGGTAGAGGGAAAAAAAAAAGTTGTCCGGGACTTGACGGTAATACGGATTGCTGGGGACGCTGAGATTTCTCCCGGGAACTTCAACGATATGCAAGAATATCGGTCATCAGCCGTTCCCCGTATTACCGGCGTTTGCCAGGGGAGAGACGGGAAATCATTCTGAGCTGCTTCCGGTTGGTATTCGCGAGCGAACGGCTGTACCTAGACTGCGGATTTTTATACGAATCTGCATTTTTATTGCCGGGAACCGCAAGGCCGGAGCGAAAGAAAATTTTATTCAGTGCATTAGTAGTTATAGTATTTGATATAGGTTATATTATTGCACAAAAGAAATGTGAAATTATAGCTGTTATTTTGATGCTCTTGACAGTTATCGGTGCATGGAAGAATATAGTTGTAATATTGAGATGTCACTAATTATTTTGTTAGATTTCAGCGATGATGTTATCAACTTAATTTCTTAATCATTTTTATGATTCTGTAGTTACTTATAATAAAAGATTGTATTTTCTATTAATTCTACAAATAACTCTAATTAAATTTGAAAGAATCGATTGGTTTAATGAAAGGTAAGGAGGCAAGTTCGTATCGATAAGGTTCAACGATTTCTCGTTACATTTCTCGTCCACGTACAGTTCATCGCATTATCCATTACAACTGTCGGCACCAAAAAACCCTCATTTACATCGAGAAAACGTAAATGACCTCGGTGTATCCTGCATTTTACCGCGAAATCTCGTGCAAGTGTTTTCCAGGTACGAGCACAATCCGATTCCCGTCTCATTAGGTTTTTCCACGGCTTGGTAACCGAGGCTGATCGAGAAAAAGTCACTCGGAATAAGTTCGCCGGTTGAAAAACCGACTTGACGCGACGGGATCATCGCGAAGAATAAGTGGCCGGAACAATAGGTACGGAGCGGCGTTTCGCCGCGAAAAGTAATTAATCTGATTCGCGGGAGCTTTCGAGAGCGGAGCGCAGCTGGAGTCGCGTGAGAAAACGCACGGAATGGGGCCGAACCGGCGGACTTGCGCGCGGTTTTTGCGGCGCTTCGGTTCGCCTGGTGCACGGTGCACGCAAAACGTTCGGCGCGATGCTTGATTCAACCGGAATATTATACCACGAAAGCAGTTGCGACTTGAGGAAACGCATTTCACCGGGATGACACGATCAGACTGCGAATTAGGATACGTTTAGAACGGAAATGCGACAGAAGAAAGAAAAAAGGAAATAAAAGGGAGCTACGTGATCAAAGCTATGGTGAAGTTAGGAGCGAGAAATTTTGGTTTCGAGATTCTTGAAACCCTACAAACTTTTGAAATTCGGAATGCTGATTTCATATAGTAAGGAGAATTCTGTGAAGTTTTAACGGTAGAACACATCATGCAAAAGTGCGACAAATTTTCTGAAACAAGGAAAACATTTAACATAGGAACATCACTAGAAGAAACTATTGGAAACGCAGAGAAGATAGAACAAAGTCTAAGATTTTTGAAAGTGATCGGAATATACAATGATATAATATAAGTAAATAGGAACCTAGGATTACGTTAAGCTGTTGAGATTCCATTTAAAAATCTGTATCATAAAATTATTAGCTATGTTACGTATGTAGGTTAACTCTAATGAACAACTTGTAAACTCTCTATTAGTCGCTAATGACCCAAGTGTTGATGCGACTATAAATAAATATAAATAATAAAAAAAAAAGAATTCTGTGTTTCAAAATTGTGCCGTATAAATCTTCGTTGGCTATGAATTGAACCGATGTTTCTGAATCTGATGATTTTCAACTGTTAAGATTCGACGTTTTAAATTTGATTCTACTGGTTTTAGATTATTTAATGGGTTCTAGGAATTCCTCATTTCAATATAAGCCATCTATAGGGAGATTTATTCCCGTTATTAAATAATTAATGGTATTCGATAAGAAACAGGAGTTCGTTCACGGAGTTTAAGAAACGAAGAAATCCAGCGAGTAGTCTTTCCGGTGTTGAGCGTGTAACTTACTTACCTAATCTCGAGAAATTCGAGAAACAAACCGTTCGAGAACGAACTTGGTAAGCATGTCGCCGAAAACCAATTGAGATTCAGAGACACTCTCCACGTTTAAAACCCGAACAAACCGGAAGGAACGGAAGTGGAAAAAGGTGTAAAAAGTACAAGAGTATAAAACGAGGGACAAGAAAGCGGGGTCTCGCAGCACCGGGGATGAAACAGAGTCCCTGGTAAGCGGTGGCGAAGGGGTGGGAAAGAAGAAGAACGAAAAAGAATAAAAACAGTCAGACGAAAAAAAAGATACGATGCGAAGACAAAAACAATACGGGAAGAAGATGAAGGAGATTATTATACACATTGCACACACAGCGTATAGGTACAATGCATTCTAGAAAAAAAGGGTATTTTTTCGGAAAGTTTTCGATATGTCGAAGTATCGACCACGAGGAAAAACAAAATGAAAATGAAAACACGGGAATGAAAAGCTACATTATTTTGACAGTCGTATATTATGCTTCAGTATATAGAAATTCATGCTTATTTTTCGAAGTCAATTGAAAATATGAATAAATGTAATTACATTTCCACTGTATCGATTGTTTACCGTCGTGTGATTTTAACAGCGAAGGAAGTATTAAGTTCATAAGTTGGAACAAAGTTGACGATACTTGAATTCCATTCAACCACGCAACAAAATTCGACGACGAAGCGTTCGAATTTCTCCAGCTCGAAGTTCTTCCGCAGCTCGTGAAGAACGCGCTCCTTCTTCTTCGTTTCTACCCCGAAGGCGTCAAAATCGGGTTGCACCGAAACTACTTTGCAACCAGTTCCTCGCGTGACTATACCGGTTAGGAACCGGTTACACGGAATACTCGCATCTGCGCTAAGATATACCCATTGTCGTGCTCGTTTCGCCGGTTGACCTCCTCCACTTTGTCGATTCACAGTGGAATTATTATTCACGGGCATGAAACCGTACCCGAATACTTCCAAACCTTGCGACGATCAAAAACCTGCACGGTTCGCGTCGCAAACACGACTATTCATAACTTCGCGCAACCTTCCCGCACTTTCGAGTCGTCTGTAGTCGAACTACCCCCAAGATCCCATGAACTTTTCAAACTTTTTAACCGCTATTCAATGGTTCATCAGCCATTGATTTCCTTATTTAACCGTTTACGGATTACCGCTGCATAAATATGTTCTGCGTAAACCATCAATCTGGCCGATGAACTCATATGCGTTCGCTAAAATAACTGATAGAGACGAAAGACTCATATATATGTATTCTACGTAAAGACATTGCTGTGACCGATCAACCCATATGTACATCCGGCGAACATAATTAACCCTTTGCACTCAACAATATTTTTCATTACAAACAATTATTATTTTCTAACGAAATATTAACAATATTATTTGCAACTTACATAAAGGAACATTTTCCATAAATTATGGGGCGGAATTGTTTTATTTCTATGTTTCATGTGTTAATATCTTATTCAATATTTTATGTTGAACTTTTCATTTTATAATTTTGCTGCGTTCAACAAAACGGCGACTGAGAGTCGCCCTTCGAGTGCAAGGGGTTAACAGAACCGAAAGAACATTTTATTTATCCTGCAGAGAATCTGTGCATGCACACATGTCCAGAATTGGACTTTTTCGCGTGTTTTAAAGGATAATAGTGAGTAGGGAGAAATGTGCGCTGGCAATTTCAAACGACTATTGCAACAGCGGCTCGGCCGCGCGCTATAGTTGACTTCGAACCGTCTCGTCCGCAAAGGGTTAACGCAGATGATACGATTTTATTCATTTCTTCGAGCAATTTAGATAAACTATACTTTGTTTTATGAAAGAAGAACCCTCAGAGGTAGATACTGTTTTTGAGAAAGTGTTCTCAATGTTTTCAGACGTTTCGCGGACAGATAGATTCTCATAGCTTTCCCAAGACAGTCTCAATAGCGCAAGCGGACGTCATAAATTTCGGATCATCGAAAGAGTTGCAGCTTGAGGTGTTCGAGTGACATGTGCGCCTGGGTTTTGTTAACCGGCGAAAGTCAAAGTCCGGTTACGCGGACCAAAAGCTGTGCGCCGCACTTAGGCTGGGCTCGGAAGACACCCCGCCGCATCAACACCAGTAATTTAGAAAAAGCGTTTTTAACAACTACTCCTGCTTCGGGGAAATGCACTGAGGGCGCAAGAAGTAGGCGGTTAGTTGTAAAATTACCTGATTGGTGGAAGCCTCTTTTCGGGACTTCCACCGGTCGGCGGAAAGCCAATCGAGCTCCTTCTTAGGAAGGGGAAGTTTCTTTATAAGGTGGAGACCGTGGCAGCCGCAGACACTTCAGATAAAGTACTGACAGAGTTCGGATAGAAACTTTGCTTCGACAAAAGTGTTCTCTGAGGGTTTTCATTTACATTAAACGGCGAGAGGTTAAATTCGAAAGTATAAGTGGGTTCCTCGCAGCAATCTCCTCGTGGTGGACTTGGAAACTAGTACCATCGCCAATAGAGTAGTTCCTATCGAGGATGGTGCTAGGCTAATCGGCTGCGAAATTGTATAAAATATGCCGAATACTTATTCTTTAATTTGATTCACTGCTTTCGCCTGTTTTTCTATTTACTCCGGTTCACTTAGCCGTGTATGCAAGCGCATCAGGCGATATGTCACCAATCAGTTCTGCCGTTCGCGTACCTCGATGTACCGACTCGAAAGATCATGGCGGTCGCACTATGGGGCGGTGGTGCTCGTGCCATCGTACCCACGGCTACTTTTCCTGGGTTCCTATTTCTTGGTAATCCGCCCCCAGTTCTACAGGGCGTTGAGAAGTTAACGGGAGCCTGGCACTAACATGTGGCCGTCCTTTGATCCGTAGATGAGGACATCGTAACTCGGGACTGTGGTCTGACTGGTTTGATCGCAGTTTGCTCCGCATCACCCTCATTTTGTTTTTCTTTAATCAGAGACTTCTTCTGTGATTTCTCTCATTGTCGAATCAAGAACTTTCTTTCTTGATTCGCCCCGTTTACTTCTGGGTCCGATAATTGCTTGGTATACTGCGACTCATATATAGTTTTATAAGGTTAAACTAAGTTCAAATTAAGATTGTATCCCCCCCATTTTGCTGTTGTTGAATCAGGGAAGAAGTCACATGCTCGAATCAAGGATTTCTTCCTTGAATCACACCCTTTATTGTGATGATTGTGTAATTCAAGTTGTCTGTTAAGACTAAACTACTTCAGCATTTCAGGCTGAAGAAAGAAAGCAACCACCGTGAAATACTTCATTTCAGACTCAAGAAAGTGCGATAACGATAAGGTCGATGGAATTCAATTTCCATCCACCTCCCAGAGTCTCCATTCGTAGCAACCTCCTCGTGGTGAGACCTGAGCAACTACCATTATTTTGATTACCATATTTTCTGTAAAAGGATCATGGTAGGTTAATTGGCTGCGATAGTTTTGTAATTTAAGTTTGAAATGTCCAGTCATCGGCAGGTACGTATTTCAACAATATTTACGTTTTCCGTGCATGATGGAGAGTGTTATTTAACTTGCGTATTTTTTAGTTTATTCACTATTCCGGTGCATAATTAAAATAAACAGAAAATCGCTAACTTTTCGAGCTCGAAGGCGAGGAGAATTATTAGATGGCATTATTCACGTCGCAAACTATGCACTTTACAGATTAGCAATTAAAAATTTCATGGAAAATAATTTTCAAAATTTATAGCAGACAATCTTTCAAATATTTTTAAATGATTTATAAAATATCCCAACGATAATCTCGCATCCACTAAATCTAATTTATAGTACTGTATAATACATATTACAATACAGGTTATTAGATCAATTTAGATACAACCTATTATCTTTCAGAAATGTGAACGACAAACGAATACAATCACGTCTCCCAAACGAAGCATAAGGGCGCGTTCTCGATGTCTGACGCGGTTTCCAGTAACTTCTCTGTCGAACAGTCTTTTTCACTTCCATTTTAATAGCGCCGACTGCCATCTTCGCGGAAACTTCTGAAGATATTCTTCAGCAGACGGAAGTTCGGCGTGGCAAAAATGCTCACTGCCGGAAAACCGACAACAGAGGGAAATAAAAAGAAAAGCACGGCGGGAGGAAGAGAAGAATGGGAAGCACGCGAAGATAGTCGGCGTAAAACCGACGGGAGCCACTTGTTCCGAGTAGACAGTTCGGGGGGCTGCGAACTTCTAGAACTTCCCAGAATAAGCTCGGCGCTTTTGTACCAATTAAAACGCGGGAAATTAAACTAATTAAAAATGCCTGACCAACTACGAGCGGCTTCAGACTTCTGCGCTCGTAATCTTCCACGGTACCAGGCTTTAACTCTCGGGTCTACACGCCGCTCGAAATCACTAGTTTCGAAACTACCGTTAACAATAACTTTTCAACGAAAAATGGAACTCCTTTGAAACACGGTCGCGCGACGTTCCTTGTTCGGCGGTTCGCGCGTAAACTACAACCGAGAAAGCAAAGAGAATAAACCAAGACCGGCGTAAAAGTAGATAAGTCTCTACGATCGCGTTAAAAGCAATCGAAAATTCGGAGATAATAATACTCATTAAAAATTCTCGGTATAGAGAATTATTGTAACATACATCGCCACGAATATAAATCAACAGTAACCTCATTCATACCGAATTCATAAAGAACCCTAGTAATTTGGATGATCTACACTTAAATTTCAACGATTCATAAATAGCGGTGAACCTCAGAAATATGAAAACTGGGAATGAGAATGACTTCGTCGAGGTTCGGACAGCGGCCACCGGATTGAATGAACTGAATGCACAAAAGTTTCATACGTTTCAACGAAGCGAAATTTAATTAGATTGAAAGCGGATCTGTGCAGGCTGCTCCTGAATGTATCCTTTTAGAAGTTTCTTTTCACGGGAATACCGCTGAATATCTGTAACATTTGAGAATATCTGTCTAATGTGCGGACGGTGCCGGATTAAAACGGGAACCTTGGAACCGCGGACTTTCACCGTTGACGTTTGCGGAATCGGCGCGTTGTCGTCGGCATCGTCATAATCCCGGGGTGTAATTTCCCAGCCGAAGAAGGTCATCCCGTTGGCAAGAAACCGGCGAGGTCGCGGCGAGTTCCGGTCGGTGCGCCTTTAATCCCGGGATCGTTTGCAAAGGCAACGAACGTCTGGGCCCAGTGGCCGCGTACCGCTAAGAGGTTAAAGATATTTCATTCGAGGCAGTCGGCGACACTCGTTTCTCTGGTTTTTCCTCGTTCGTCATTACCCGGCAATGTTTCTGACGACTTTGCGCCGATCGAGCGGACTATGTCGCTCCGACCATGCACATATGCGATCGTATAAGCTGCCGCGGCTATTTTTCATCTCCAGCTTCTACGATCTTTTGAAATTCGATCGGTGGACAGATAAGTGAATTTACTGAAGATTTGAAGAATTCTGAATGGAAACGTTATAAGAAGTATAATCAAGGTTTGCAAGAAATATAGTTAGCGTGGAAGTTATTGAACTTGGTCGAATCGCTTTAATAGCGTATGGAATCGAGATACAGAGGTTATTGAATTGCGGATTGTTATGTATTTATAGAAAATTTAAGGGTACATAATGCATACAAACGTAAAAGTGTATGAAGTATATAAAGTATAGTGCTTCTTATAGTATTTTTCAGGGAAAACAATTGTTTATCATAATTATATTCTTGTCTAGAGATTATTGTTAAAACTTAACTTTAGTGACTCTTCTTTGTTTCTTCCGCCATCAATCTCCCCAAAATATTTCAAAAAGCATCACTAAGCGGAATATAAACACATGCCCCGTTCCAATGTGTGAATATTTATTTTATTCGCTGCGCACTCTACTCTGCGGGATTCTAAAAACCAAACTCATCTTAAAAAGAAGCAATAAAGAGAAGAGTGTATTCGATGGGTCGTGTTACGGCGCGTAAAATCCACGGATTGCCACGATGTACAATGGCCGATCGGCGGCTGCGATTCGCCAGCGATGCACGCGGCGCATCCCTCTTGGATGCACGCAAGCCGGAGGTCTTCGAATCTGCTCGGCGACCGCGAAAGACGGAGGGAAGCTTTCGTTTACGAGGCGTGAAGTCGATACGATCTGCCCGCGGCTCGTTTCCATCGGAGCCACGCCGGCAACCGGCGTCCCCTGCATCCTCTTCCCTATTTTCCCACCTCCCGCTTTTCTCGTTTTTCCCTTTCCCACCGAAAAAGAGCAAGAAACATGGTCCCAACTTCAACGTGGAAACAATTTGGGGGGAGCAAGGAAAAGAAAGTTGTAGATCGGTTAAGAAGATAGAAGGGAAGAAGAAGGTCCCGAGGAAAAATCGAGAAAAACAGAATTCAGACAATGTGTATCCGCTAGGAAGAATTATTCTCACACAACCTGGTAATCAACTAATCAAAAACTAATATAAAACTTTGTGTACTTGTACTGCAATGCATCTCCAAAAATCAACGTCGATTTCTAGGCCAAAAGCTAAGATAAATATTAGGTTGTCGCGTGCCTAAATGCAGTTTAACCCTTTGGGATATAATTTAGTCAGGCAAAATCGGGGCCATGATTATAGCGACCGATATGTTACTCGTGTTTTGACCACGAGTTTCATTTCTGATGTTGCGGTTAGGTTAGAAATTGTGAGTCAGACTTCTCAAAGCCTGCCAAGGGGTTGAAGAAAAATTTCACTTCATTGAATTAACCCTTAGGTCCACGCAATTTTAAATAAACAAAAAACTCGATCTGTAGGGAAGTTAGTATAAGAAAATAAGAAGTTTCAATTAAGTTTGGTGGGTTAAAAAATACCCCACCGTACATTAACTGCAAAAGAAGTGGTAAAATTTCAAACCTAACTAACCCCAAAGGGTTAAATGAAAAAGTAGAAAGCTTCGCTGAACTATGCGTTGTATATTTCATTCGGAAGCTTTCTATTGTTTCTTAATTCACTTGTAATATTTACTCGCAGGTTATGATATAAACGCCACGTTGGAAAGTGGTTTCCTACCAGGTTTTTAGAAAACCAAAGGATGGTTTGAATTTGTTTTTCTACAGGAGCAGCGGGTTCCTTTTCATCCGATTAAAAACGCGCAGCGGTTTCGGGGGGAACGTAAACTGGGATGAAGCGCGGAGGTAAATACCCGGACAGAAGTCCGCGTCGATTAAAATTCAATTTGGCAGCCGAAGAAATTCGGCAGTTGTTTTTGCGTGTCCGTTTCATTCGACGCGCCGAAGGTTTTCCATGCGGACCAGGGATTTTATGAATTTTATGGGGGACGCGCGCGTGAAATAGAGAACAAAGAACCATACGGAGGAATTTAAAAGCGCAGCTGTTTTATTCTCGGCTGAGTAACAGTGTATAAACGATTAAATTGAACTAAAATTTCTGTGTTCTTCAGGTTTTGAATTGTACCGAGATACTGTATGTTTCTGTTAATACTTTAGCTGCAGGCGCGGTTTATTAAAAAATGTAACGATTTAAAATCACAAAAGATTCTTCAAATTATTTGTTAACAGTTTCCGTAGATTCGACTGTTTGTCGAATAGAGTTCCCTTTTTTCATTGGACATTTCAATATTTCTCTATTAGGAGACAAAGGAATCGGTATAGGGAACGGGAAAAGGGACGAAATTGACAGCAATTAACAGGAACCGAACGATAAGCTGGGCGTCGACACCCTATTATTGGGACTGTCGCCGGACGTTTCATACACGTGAGTTGTACACCTGTACGCCGGTTTTAAATCTTCCAATATGACACATTCGATAACGGTATCTTAAACGTCGTTCTAAAAATCTGTCAAAAAGTGAAACAATTTTTAGTATCCAGTCCCATACGTTAACAAAGAGAGGATTTACATTTTTTGAAACATCTTATTTCGCTATGTTAATTAACTTGCGAAAGAATAACATGGTTCTAGATTTAACATTAAAAAAAGATTATTTATAAACGCAATTATTAAACGAATTACATAATAACGAGTGAATGTTAGTAACCTAACACATTGAGAAACTAATGGGGCGTGTTCATAATAAACGATACAGATACCTGAAACAACAACTAAATAATTAATCGAACAATTAATTACTCGATCGTGCATTTAGCTGATTGAATAACATTTTACCGGGAACGGGTAAATACATGTATGCGAATTAAACGAGCAAAGACAATAAATTTCGCGGTACAAAGTGGAGTGAAAGTTATGGGTAACAGGGTAGTTTCGGAAAGTGCGTTAATGTACAAAGGGCCCTATTTCCCCGGTGTCCAGACTAATTGCCTGCGTAATTAGCGAACCCCGTCCATGAAATTTGCGGAGCAAATGTCAATCTAGGAAACGGCCACGTATTTACGGCACCGTGTCCGATGTTTAGACACGGAAGCGCGACGATTGCGATTTAACGCCACGGGGAAGCTGTTTGCTCAACGACCAATGAGCTGCACGACCGACTGCAACCTTAAAATCGAGGTATGTTGAAGTCTATAATTGCGCCGTGCTACGTTAAAGACTCATACACTGGTTTCTCGCATTCTAAACGCGTCATACTTCGACGAACTATTAAAAGGAATTCAAATTAGTAAATATAAACTATTATATTAAATATAATCCCATATAATTATATTATATGAAATGTAATCAAGTTAATAAATATAAGTTCTACAATATAAAATCATTTCAAAGGAGGACAGAGGAAACATTCTACAAAAATTCTACGATACACAGTTCATCAATTACCGACGAATCGTTGCGAGGGACATGAAGCAAAAGAACGATTTTCTGGCAAATGAAAGTCGCGAGACGAATCAATTTCCGGGATACGGGAAAAGTACAATTGTCCGGCGGAAAGTGCATCATGGGAAATTCATGGAGCAAATGAAGGAACGTGATGAAATATATACGCGATTTTATGACAACGTCCGCCAATATATTCGTAAACGTATTGGGTATGTGAAAAATTTCTTGAATTTTTAGAGAAAAGAGTTTGAGGAAAATTCTGGGAAAGTATATTTTCATCCCCTAATTAACTTGGCACCTATACACTTCAGATATTATTCGAACAAATAAGAGCAGACTCCCAACAATCTTTTTACAACATTCTCAAATTCAAATGATCTGAAACAATTGCTTTCAGACTTGTCATAACACTTTCAAATTCAAGTGATCTTTGAGAAAATAAGAAGTCAACTGAAAAAAGCTTAACCCCTTGCCCTATGATTTATTTCTCAACTATGATAGACACTGCTACTTATCCATTAATAATTTATTGAGAAAAGAGACAAATTCTAAGCATATTCTGTCTACGTTTTCTCTAAAGTATAATTACGAATAACACCAGATTAAAGTTCAATTTGAATTCAAAAAAATTGAGTAACACTTTTCCTTGTTAAATTGTCTTTAAAATCTTCACCATGAGTCGAACACATTGTTACAACACAATGGATCAAACAAACAACATGATACTACACAACTAACCACCTCAAACAGATCCAGAGAACGAAAGCAACGTTAAAAATTCGAACGTCGAAATTATAATATGCCTTGCATTAGATTCAAAAAGTCCCTAATCGGCGAGACCTCCGACGCGCACCGAATGTCTCCCGGCAAGGCGATATTTACGAAGGTATAGCAGCCAGTTTGCAAATCCACGGATAAACGCGTGAACACGGTCGTGCGTCGTCATAAATACGCAGCGGAACCGACGCGGCATGGAACCGCGTGTTTCCGTTTGCGGATATTCCGCGTGTGTACACGGAATACGCATCAGCGGCGACGGCTGAGCTCCTACACGTATAATCTGCGGGGTCTCCGAGCGGCGCATCTGCATAAACGGGACAGCCCGAGTACATACCACGCGGCTGCGTTTCAGGTTCACCGGTACCGGACATTTCATTTACGGCGATGGCGCGCGGCGCGTTCCACGAGAGCAAATACGGCTAGCTCCACCACCCTCGGATAATCTTCGCGAAATAACTTCATCCCACGTAATAACTAAATCGTTAGACACACTCTTCGAATCGCGAGAACAAGACTTTCGTTAAAACTTCGGCTGCTAGCTGAAGCGTATTTCTATTATTTGAAATGTCAAATTGATGTTTTACCGAAATACATTTCGCTGGCTTTTAGAAAAAAATTGTGATTTTAGATGAAGAGTATGTGTGGATTTACGTAGACACGCATTGTGTATTTACATATGTGAGACATCCAGCCCAGAAGTTGGCGATGTTGATTAAGCAGACAAATAAAAATAGGTATGATAGTGTACGATAATTATAATGAAATTGTTTTGAAGTTTGTGAGAATAGATTTGAGAACTAGATCGCATTGAGTATAGTTTTGTTTGGTTTCTTTTATTCTGTAAAGGGACATGACATGAAAATGATTATCGCGTTTTAGCAAATTTTTAATTTTATCTTTACTGAAAACTGACAGTTTAGTAATTGGAATACTGTAACATCCTTTTGTTTTGGATATTTCTTTGACGAACCAACGATACGCTATGATTATCATTTTACGGATAACATAATGTGACACGTGAATTTAATATATCGTAGCCAGTGACAGAGATATGCTAAAAGAATGTCTACTAATCGCAAGATTGTAGCGCAAGATTCAAATGAATACCTGCTAGACGCTAACAAGCTCCACGGAATACCTTGTATAGTTTCGCGAAGCGTTCTAGACTCTCGACCGGCAAATTCTAGCGATGGTTTCTTATCTTCGACCTACAAACGCGACACGTAGCAATTTGGTTACCCGGATCGCGAAGATTACACGGCCGTAACGGAAGTTATGCAACAAGAACAAGTATGTTCAACCTTCTCTTAACGAGATATTTAATTCCACTTCAGGGATGAAATGTTCAGAAAATCCAAGGTACAAGAGAGTACCTCGGAGCGGGCGAGGGACTTTCCCGAAGCGGGAGATAAGCGAGGAAAAATTTACCGCGCCTCGAGTTTCGACGAGGCAAGGAATCCCATCGGTATGGAAGTTTCCCGGCGCCCTCCTCGCAATGATTTTACATCATAAAATCGTAAATTGCCCGGTATCATAGTTTCATAACAAGAAGTCGGATCGCGAGTCGCGTGACGCACTGGCGAGAGATACCGGAAACCCCAGGGTACGATCGAATTTCAAAATTTCTCGCGTTAAAAAGCGACACCGCTGACATCGTAAAATATTTTTACTGTCCTCGACACAGCGACACACATTGCGCCCGCTTCTTTTCTCTGCAAATCAGTGCTTAAAATTGCGCGCTTGTTTATATTCCCATTAAAGAAGTTTCTACGCAAACTTCTGTGACAGTCTTGAGGTGCTTCGAATAAGATTACACCGATCTACGTTCGTGACATTACAACACGCGACGATAATTTCGATTATGAATACTCCGAACGTCAACGATGGTAACGAAGGAAGGGGCTAGATATTAACAGCGTGCCAGTTACGGATCTCATATCGATTTCTTTTCACTCGAAGAAGTATAAATGCGGTTGTGAAATACGGTTCGGTAAGTAAAATAAATATAGATTTGTTAAATAAGGTTCATTAGTTGTCGCGATGAAAAGAGAAGAGGATACTAAAGATGCATGATTGGCTGAGCTTCCCGGACAGGCGCAGCCCTTAATCGTCGATCAGCGATCGACGGCAAGTCAACGGGGCTGGAATTTATATCCGGTCGTTGCGCCACGGCAACGTCCGACGCGATCGAGGCGATCGTAAATTTAATTGTGTAACGAGGCAATGGGCTGATCAACGCTTTCTCCGTTCTCGTCTCTCGGCGTCGATCTCCCGGCTCAGCGATCGACCTCACACCCCTCGGCGCGCGTGCTAACAACTCGTAATTACCGGGCAATGCGGTGTGCCGTTGGATCCCGAAGACCGTTTGTTCTTCGCCCAGTGCAACGCGTTAACCCCTTCAGATCTGATTTTCGTGTAAAGTAATGTTCGCTGACCTAACGACAAAGCACTGTCATTCAATGCATCATCTGTGATGACATATAGTTTACGTAAAATCAGGTTGTATGTTACTGTTCTATTGGCAATAGGCTCGAAGCAGGTTAAACTTTGAAGCTTCGAAAATTCAGCCTTTAACACCTTGCCCTATGATTTCTTTCCCAATTACGCTCAATAAGCATATTTTATTGTTTATAATCCATTATAAAAAGAGGGAAATTCTACACTTATTCTACGTCCACGTTCACTCAGAAACATTACGATTAATAATAGAAAAATAATATTCAATTCGGACTTTGAAGAAGTAAGTGATACTTATATTTGTTAAATTTTGTTTGAAATTTTCACCGCGAGTCTGACACGATATTGTAGGGCAAGGGGTTAAGGTTAAACCCTGAAGCTTCGAAGACTTAAGCTTTATAGAAATAAAAATTCGACTTTTAACATTGAGCCTCGAAGCTTAAACAAATTCAAGCTTTTTATAATACTGTATAGGACGAAGAACGACGAGATCAAACTGAACACTCGCCTCCTGTAACATCCCAACTGTTATCTCCTGAACTCCGCACGTTACGAGTATCTGTAACCGATTCCGCGTGGAATTCACCCAGTCGTCCTCGAGAATGAAATAAACAAATACAAACAAATCAACCCCCGTTCCCGAGTTTCAAACTCTCTAGCCCGCACCGTGTGTCACCGGGACGATTAACGTTTGCCCGCGAATTCGCCAAATTGCCCGAACTTCTTCTCTTTTTCGCGACATCATGAATGAAATCTACCGGAGCCCGCAGGATCGGAACAGGAGAGCCTGCCGGGAAACTTGTGGAAGTCGGATCGAAGCCGAAGATCGCTTCAATGATTAAAGGTCTCTGGAAACTCGATCGGTCTACCCAGACTAAGGGATTTTAATGAAGCGTTCAGTTAAGACCTGGATCGAGTGAGTTTTGCGTTTCGATAACGAACGTTCATTCCTGGGAAAATAGAATAACGTTCAACTGAAGGGGTTAATGAGAAAGTCTTGCTTCCCGATGTGTTACTCGGAGAAACAACGTTTCTTAAAATTTGTTTACACAGCTGTATTTCCTGTTAGAAAATCTATCATTCCATTTAACGTACATTCCGGCTCTATTAGTTTCCAATATACTTAAAGCACGTGTCAAACGTCGCCGCAATAACCGACCACCGTCAGAGTTTCATAAATATCACCGAGCATCGCTGTAAAATTTTCCATTGTCATAGAAAATTGAACGTTTCCCGTGCACGATTCGTCGAGCAACGATCGCCGAGCTGTGTGGACGGACACCTGACCCCCTGGAGCGAAGAATTCCGTCGACCTTTAACCGCAAAACGATCGCCGCCCTCTATTTATCGACACGCGGGAACGTTAGTGCGAATTTTATCGCGGATTCTGGAACATTTAACAGGAAAATCGTCGGCCATCGAGGATTTATTCAATGCGCAGGGGAATCTGAATGCACCGTGGACCGTGAAATAACAGAAAGGTAAAGCGAGCGGAAAGTAGAAGGCCGGGGAGCGGAGGATCGCGGGGGTGCAAGGAAGAATAAAAAGGAGGGGGAAGGTACACGAGACTAAAAGAACGGAAGAGAAAGACCAAAAAGAGCAAAAAAAGAAAGAGGAAAGAGCAAGAGAGAGAACGAGAAAAAAATGGAAAAAAGAGAAGAAGAGAATAAAAGAGAATTATGAAATACAAGCACGTAGCAGAACCGTATTTATCTTTTATGCCACTTACAGATGCAAGCAAGGGCGAGACAAAACATTGTTGTGCAGTATTTCTCTCTCTCCCCCTCTCTCCCTCTGCTTTCCACTTTTTTTTCATTATTTCCATATAAAGAGGATGATTCACGGGTCCCGATTCCATTGTCTCGTTTTTCTTCTTTTGCGCGTGTCGTTCGAGGGGGGCAAGGTATACACGAGGTGTTAATATTCATCGGGCGCGCGTACGCAACGAGACCGCTCGATCCACGGCGCGGCGCACGATCCGACCGTACACCGTGGCAGTGAGTGTCACGACCGTACCCGCGAAGCCACGGTCATGCTAACGAAGAGGAATCCGAAAGCAGACAGTCCACGGAGGCGGTCGGATCGTAAGTCACGACTCGTCAGACCACTGACCGGTATAAAGAGTTTACGAGGCAGGCCTAGGCCGAGCCAGTTAGTTCCACCTGGCAGTAAAAGGTGTAGTTAAGTGTCCTGAAATATCGTCTAAAGCTCGGCGAAGATACCGTGAGCTGCTCTTCCGAGCCTGGCTCGCTACACCCTCCGAACCGTTCTCGATTCCATTTATCGTTCCCTGCCATTTTCGGCGCCGTTTCACAGCGCAATTTATTCACCTCGCCACTGATTCGATTGAAGAAAAATTGGTCCCGATGGCGCGCCGATTTAGAGATTCGTTTTCGTAATTAAACGAATGGCGATCGGGAAAATTTATGTCCTGTTAGTATATTAACTGTAGAACATCGTTTTTGTCTTGCTGAGATGCTTGATAAGCTTGAATAGGCAAAATAATGGCTTATAGTAGTAATAGGAGTTTTGTTTTGGAAATCAGAAGGGTTGGTTTTAATAGTTTTCGAAATGCTTATGATTACTATTACGCTAATACTTATGATTTAGTTGTTTTTAATTACGATTCTTGCATTCAAATTTTATATTTAGAACGCGGAGATAGTACTCACGTAGATGATATAATTGTCTGTATATTTTACTTCCTACGATTAATCGTGTCGGAAAATGATGGACTCTGAACTTAAATTAGAAATTTTAAGTTAAAAAGACACAATTCCAAGATTTCATTTTCCACGGATTATCGTTTCCTATTTCGCGGAACAGGAACGAGACCAAAAATGTGGAACAAATGTGCAGCGAAGAATTGCTGCGACAATCGCCGGCTGGAATGCTCCGCTTCAAAGACAGAGTTTTATTAAATAAGTTGCCGAAAGTATCCAGTATACAAAATGCCCGTTAAATTCCGCCGAGGGCGAGAGGAAGCTGCCGCGTTCCTACGGTCTCAAACTTTTCCCAAAGATTCGAGCCCAACAGGGGGACGAACTTTCGGCGACAGTCTGGACTTCTGGAACGACCTTCTGCCGATCGAGTGCCACGGAAGTTAAAACGACACGTGTTTCGGATAAATTGGGCTTTGTAGGTGGAGTTTGTTCAGGTGTGCCGAACTGGTTGCGTTTATCTGTTCGCAAAAATGTAATATCGTGCATAGATTCTCCTTTACATTGATTAGAGATGATTAAATGACACGTTGGCGGGAGTAATTTGAACAAGAATATATTTAACACTTCAGCCGTGGATGACGTGATTTACATTCAATTTACTTTATCAATCATATTCAAATGCACTTTTAATAATGGACATATTGTATTTATCTTTTATTATTTCTACCATTTTTGTTTGCTATTACAAAATTTATTGTAATTATTCAGTAAAAGTTATAAATTTCATCCGTGTGTTTAAGGAGAAGAGCGACAACAGTTTTCTTGCATTTTCATGTTAGTATCGAGTGTCTTCACAAATATCCTCGACTGGCAGAAAGTTCGAACACCTGTTCCCTTATTTTGATTCTGCATTCGCCGAAAATAAGTTGGATGAAATCACTGACCTCTCTGATGCAATCATCGCATCGGAGCGTCGTATGTTATCAGGCTTTAGATCTTGATAAGTCTTTATAAAAATAGACTGGGAATTTCGATACTATTTTCTCTTCATTTGTCGCAATTTTAATGAACGCAGTGGAATTAAGGATATGGGAAATGACTGGTGCACGATGTTGTAATTAATTATTAACCGTTAATAGTGATATCGAGTTGTTTCTAATTGAATGAGGCACTGATCAGGTGAAATAGAAGAGACGGTTATTATTACGCAACGTTCTCAGGTGTATAATAGAATAGTATTTTACGTCATTCATACCCACGTAACACCCCCTAAGGCTTCAATTAGCTAGTCAAGGTTAATTTAAATGGCGCGCCCTAGACATTGCGTTCACGAAGAAAATGGCGATCAATAATTTAGGCAGCGGAAACGTTAATTGACGTTACGCGTAAAGAAGATTACAGGAAATATTTGAATCCTCATTATAATATAAATGTAATGTGGTTTTATAAGTACATTAATGCACGGCGTACCTATACGTTTAATTATTAAATCGTTAATTAAAATGCAATGAAGCATTGGCTTATTACGAAAAGCGAACCGTGCATATAATGATTAAATCCGGATTATTCCATCACAATATACTGAAATTTTAATTATTTCATGATATTACTATAATGTTAAAATTAATAAGACTCCTTTTAGCATTACCTTATTAATAACACAGAAATGAAAACGATAGATTACACGGCCGAGGATTCATCATTAAAGTAACAAGTTGTGCTACAGTAATTTCATCACTTGCGCATTGTTCATTCGAGACGGAGTGTACAATCAAAAACAATTAATGCAAAGCATGGCTTCAACGAATTAAAATGAGATAAAGTAATATCCGGAAATGAACTTTCTCTTCCTTTCCACATAATTAACTGGCGCTCGAACCAACTAAATCCTTAAGTAAATCAACTTCTATCCCTGTAAATTAATCACTAGATAACTCATGAAGTTCCCCACATGAACAGCTTACCGGTATGATCAACGCTTGACTGTTCCAGATTAAATAAAAAAATTGGTATCTATTATATTTCAAAAGTTCTACTTTCCCTACGGAAACTAATGTAGCTCTCGTAAAACACATTACTTTCTATCATAAATAATTCAACCGTTATATTAGCATTGATTATCATCAACTTGGCATCTCAGTTCTTACATTATACCATTAACAAACAAGTTATTCGAGTTACTATATAAATATTTGTATTCGACATCAATCTTCTCAATATAATTATTATCGAACAATTTAGAAGCTACTGCCAACGATGACCAACGTGGCAGTCGACGTGTCAACAGGAATAAACGTATTCGTAACCGTTGTCGGAAGATCGGCCGCCATCTTGAACGACAAAGCATTTCATCCTCCGGAATACTTCCTCGATCGTCCCGCTCTGCAAACACCCGGCGGCGGAACAAAACCTGTCGGAAATTTATTTATAATAATGAGTCTCGGCAACAACGGCGAGAGGCTTGACTCATTGTCGGCCGGGTCGCGCCACCGACGATGGAAACGCGGATAGATATTTATAAAACGAGAAACGAGAGACGGCCGCGGCCGATGTCCTGGGAATAGATCTCCGAACGCGGTTACGCGATTTATTCCGAGCCCGGTTGGGAACCCGTCGATATTCTGAAATTGGACGGCGCGGGGGGAAAGATCACGGACGAGATGTATCGTCCCCGACATTCGGTTTTATTCACCTCGTTCCGCTCCATTTTTTGAGCTTCGCTTTCGCGAAAATATTGCGGGGTCCGTGAACTTGTCGACCCTTTTCGGGATCATTTTTGAGGAATGGTTTGATCGATACGCTTCCGACAAGGCAAACTGAACGGGTTAAAATATGTGAGACAAGAACTGTGTTGTTAGTATGTTAATACTGAAACTGAGTAAATTGAATGTTTTTTTTTTCAAATTTCTTTTGTATAGGAATTATGAGATTGAATTTATTGCGATGATTGGTTTGTATTTTAGTTTACGTATTATTAAATCGATTTAATAATTCCTTAAAGAAGCATCTGTATGTTTTTTTAATAATTATAAAAGAAGAAATCAGGATTTAAAGATATAATAGATCATCGATGCGACAAGGTATCAGATTGAAGAACTGAGTGTTTAAAGAGTAACCTAAGTTCTGAACTAATGTTTTTATAACACTATCTTTGTACGAATCTAATAATAACAGCATCTGTTTTTTCTAATTCTGCCTGAAATTGCATGAGGAAAGTTTAGATGGAGCAATCCCGCGGGCAATATTCGCCGCGATCAACGAGAGGAACGCGATACGGGGGATTTAAGGGAGGAAAGAAGCCGAGAGTGTTCCGCGGCAGCTGCTAACGATAGTTCATCGCGCTAAATCTTCTCCAAGTGGCGCTGGAACAAAGCAACCAACAAAGAGAAATCCTCCACGGCCACCGAAAGTATCAGTTGCGCAAGTGGCAGCTGCTTTCCTGTATAGGATGTTAATGTTTCCGCGATTGGCCATGAACGTTGCCTACACACCGTTGCCACTTATCCATTTTCACAACGCATCCGGCGATTTTCTTCCAGTCTTTATTGCCTCGATGCGTTTGCAAATGATTCGATCTATTGAATAATTAATTTTTTATGTATTTCTTGAAAAGATCGCGCAACAAGTTATTTTTGTTTTATCAACTTCTTTTATTAATCCTTAGCGCTCCAGGAGTTTTCTAGCAAAAATGCCCAACGCACTTTCTGATGAAATATAGTTAAGATTTCTTGAAACTGACTTAACGAGAAATCGTATATAAATTGAAGAAGGAGATTGTTTTATTTGAATATTTCACATATTAATGCATCATACGAGATTTAATATTAAACATTATACTTCATAATTTCGCTGTACCAAATGGCGACAGGCGTCTATGGAGTACGAAGGGTTAAAGAATATATTGGTTATTTTATGAAGATCTTATTTGTGGTTACGAGAATATTAGGAACATATGATGCTTCAATATAACATCTACCTTTTCACGAATTTCGTATTTAGTATAATAAACATTATATACTTCAAGTTAGTTTTGAAATGTGTACATTGCAAAATGTATAAAGTAAAGAAAGTGCAACTGTATAATTCTTTTTTATCGGTCTGTCTGTAAAAATCAAAGTTCATATGCTTATGGAGAATTTTGCCGATTGTACACGAGATAATTTCCGATTTGACTTAATTAAATATAATGGACAGCTTGAATGGGGAATATTAACAATGGCGTCGTGGAAAACATCGAGGCTCTAAATAAAATTAAAGGACGATTTGCATGGCGAGATATTTAATATCGAACAGTTTCGAGAAACAGCAGCCACGTTTAAATGAAATTCCTTCCGGCTAAACAGGTTTCCTCGGTGCCTGCTTCTTTGCTCGCGTGTAATAACCACGAACAATACGGAGTAGAACCTGAATCGCATTAACCGGAGCAGAAACACGCGCGAAAGCAATAACGCGGGTGTGCGTGTAGAAGGTGAGGAAGAAACTTCGGGTGTGCAGAACGAAAGATCAATAAACAGTTGGCTCTCTCGTTCTGATATTTCTTTATACCGTATAACTTAATATTTTGTTATACTGCCTATTTTAACCTCTTGCCCTACAATGTCGTGTCAGAGTCGTGGTGAAGATTCCAAATAGAATTTAGGAAGCAAGTATTATTCAATTTGTTTGGATGCAAAATACATGTTATTCCTCTGTTATCAATAGTTATAGCTTAGAGCAGACGTTAACATAGAACAGAGTTATCTCTCATTTTGAATAAATTATTAGTAACAAAGTAGTTAGATGGATTACGGTTTAGAAAAAAATCATAAAAGATTGATGTAAGAAAAGAATGATGTGGAAAAACTACGAACGTACGTTTAAAATAATTCACTAAATAATTAAACGATGAATATATAATCAAGGAAATCAGTCAATCAAATTATACCATTTATTTTGTTCTATATAAAAAATAACAAAATCGGTTCTGTAAGAAACTGACTTCTTATGTTTTTTTTAAATTTTACATTTACTTTTTTGTTTTCTCTAGGGAAGTATACTGAGTTCAAGTCAAATAGTTTTATAATTTCGATCGTTAATTATTGGTATTCACCGCAAAATGTTTACAGACTTAATTTTTAAACAAACTTTGCACTCGGCAAGCGCCCGTAGCACGTAAACAGCATCGAACTTCAATGAACAGTAAACAGGTCCCGATTTACATTGGTAATGCGTTTACATCGATAAAAGGGATCCAATAACTGAGCTCCGTACACAGAACTTCAAGTTACACAAACAGTTTCGATTCTGATAGTTTCGATACTCATTTGTCCGAAGTTGGACCTACCGGAATCGATCTACCCCTGACCAGCCCCACATAACCGGTCGACTTTTCTGAATTCGTTTATCTGAATTCCAGCCGAGCGTGCTTGAAGCTACAGTTCGCTTGGAAATTCTCTCGAAGTCACGGTAATGTCGTCGCGCAGCGTACAGTCGGCGACAAAAGTATTATTTCTCATTCAAGAAAGCGAAGAAAATTTATTTTTTAAATATATAGATCAATTCTATTTCATTTGTATACTTTTCGTTTTATGTTTCAATTAGGCTTTTCTTCTATTATCCGGACATCACTACCGTTAATAATCTAATAGATGAAGAACAACGAACATTCTGGAATTTTTAAAGCGAGCAAAAATATTGAATAAAACTTTGTCAACTGCATTCGACTAACTAGTTAACGGAATGTGTTAAAACGCCATTTTTTAAAAAATCCAGTATAAAACAAGTTTTATTCTGCACCTTTCATTTATCCTCATTATTGATGCGAAGCACACGCTGTTTAATAAATATTCAACGTCAATTCTGTCAAAACCAGAGACTCACGCAGAAAACTTTCTCGTATAGAATTATACCCAGTTACAAATCATTCCGTGCAATCTCCAATAACACGGAATCTACTCGAAAAAAAATATTGGATTTATATATCGGAAACTCGCACAGATACTTTCGTCGCGGACTGTATCACGCACTCGGCTACAAAAACCTATTACAACTCCATTTTCCCGTCAAACTTTCCAGGCCATTATCTCTGCCAATAAATACCCGTACACCGAGCTATTCCGCTAACACGCATGAAGCCGATTTGAATGCGCCGTGGATTGATCACGAGAAGTGGAATCACACGAAACCGAGAAACAATCGATGTTCCAGAGGACACTGGTTTTCATGGTCCACAGTGGTTTAGATCGCATAATTAAGAGAAAATGAGCCGAAGACTGAAACTAAAAGAATACGCGTATCAATGTTTAGTGTACTATACGTGTTATTGAATTGAGGGATTTGAGGTATTAGATTAATAAATAACGACAAAGGTAGCATTAGTACCTTTGTAGTACTAATCACGTAATAATCCCAACACAATATCATTAGAATCCTCTCGATTTGATTTTGGCCACATTGGGTTTAAAATATAAAAATACGAAGAAGGATACGATCTATATGAAAATAGTTTCAGAATAATTCGCGACTAATGAGTTTTATATTTATTAATTTATAGTGTACCCTGAATTTAGAAATTTTACTATGATTGGTAATAAATATTGTGTATTAATAAATATAAAGTAAGTCAAGGATAGTGTTAAAATTTAAATCAAAATAAATTATAAACAGCTTGATAATTTCGTTGCCTGGTGATACGGGCCTATTATGGGATCTACTATTGTGGTTATGAGGGACAGGTCACAGGTGCAATTGCAAACATGATGCAAATGGGTTAAGATCGTCTAGCTCCGTTCCACTTCCGCGAAGGATGCCGGGAACTTATCAAACTAATGAACCATGCAAACAATGGTCGAAGGTCCAATGGCAGGGCCGGACGGGGACGCGATTCCCGATCGGCGGAAATCGGTATTTTTCCGAAGGTGACCCGTCGATCACCGTGTTTATCGTAATAGGCACGAGGAGTCCCAATAAATCTTTATGAATGTAATTTGCAAATTGCTGCGCCCCGAGTACCTACCATGGTGATTTTTCTCGTTCGCCGGGAAACGTCGGAGGATCGCAGGCGATTAGGCGAACGCACGAGCGTGAAATCGTCTCATTCAAGCGGGTAATCGGTAGAATAAATATCAAGGAAGATCGAAGATGAATTTTGCGCAACATTGAGTGGGTCTGAAAAGTTTCTCCGGGGAATAATGTAACGTCAACTTCATTTTATTACAATGAATCTTTCTGACGCGTTTAATGGTAAGTCTCTAGTTCCTGATTTATGCGTTGGACATTTTTATCGCTTAAGCGTTTGCGGTCCTATGCAGACAAGCGTGTGTTTGATTTTGATATAATCATTCGTAATATCGGAATCATGTAGATTCAAGTAGTTACAATGTTAGTGCTTCTAAGATGTTGCTAAATAAGTTAGCAAAGTGCCGTGTCAAGCAATGTTGACGGAAGTTCCACAATGAAGCACCAAAACCACTTCGAGCCGTAAAGGGGTTAAAGTCTTCCGTGTCGTAAACCCTGGCGTGTTAGAATTTCCAAAAAGACTCTCGTTCGCGGCTGAACAAGGAAAGTTCTCGTAAAAGCGAGGAAAACTCGGTACAAGGATGAAACACGCTATTAAATACACGGTGTACTATTTAGACGCGACTCGACCGGTAGGTATACGGCCGAAGTCGCTAATGGAGGAAGCGTGTAAATTCCCTGTCATTCACTCGTAACAAGGCGAATTGCTTTATGCTCCTTGGCTGACGCGGGCTAATAACATTAGCGTGACAACCTGCTCAGGATACGTTCAATCACGACAACGATAATGAGACAATTTATTAACGTAGCTTATAACGCGGTTCCTACTGACTTCTATGTAGATTCTATCAATTTTCTATATACGTTCCGCACGTCTTCTATACGGATTCCATAGATCTTCTATACAGATTCTAGAAACTATCTATATAAACTCTAGAGATCGTCTATGTAGATTCTGTACACTTTTTATATCAATTCTAAAAATCTTCTATACCAATCCCAGAGATTTTCTATACAGAATTACGAAATCTTCTATACGCACTCTGAGATCTACATGAACTCTAGAGATCTTTTAAACAAATGCTAGAAATCTTCTGAAAAAATTCTAGATACTTTCCATATAGATTCTAAAGATCTTCTGTACAAATTCTAGAAATTTTCTACGTAGAATCAATGAATATTATATACAGACTCCAGAGGTTTTCTATAAATACTTTAGAAATTTTCGATACAAATTCTAAAGATCTTCCATATAATGGCTACGTCTCCTATCACAGACGAGATGCAGGGGTGGATGGTGTGGCAGCGGTGGTGGTAGCAGATATTATTATGCGGAACGGGTTTCGGTCGGCATGCCGTAAAAATCACGATGCAAATTCGAAATGGGTCCCGGTCAGGTGGGCGCGTTTTCGGGACGGTTCGTTAGTTACCGCGGGAATAATAATATCGTCCTAGACGGGCCATTTAAAAATTTCCATAACAACCGCGGCTCCTGACCCGTGCCCGACCCGACTCGCGGTCTCTCCTATCTCCTTCCGAAACTGCAGCGAGAAAAAAGAACGAATTACGAACGCGACCCGGCTGATAAATAATTTAAAAGATTCCTGTTCGATGCAAATCCGGAATTTAATATTAGCCCCGCTAATACGCAATGCATTGCTTTTTTAATAAACCGGCAGCGATATTTAAATTTAAACTACCCTTTATCTTTTCCGGCTTCGTGTTTTCTTTTTCAACCGACGCGACGTTATTGAAGCACCGGTTTCAGAATTCTTTCAGAAGTTACCTCTACACTCGGGGGAAGAGATAATGAAATGTTAAATATTACACCGTTGACATAATTAATTTTTCTTCAAACTAACGCATTCATATTCAAATAAAGAAAAAAAAACCGAATTCCATCGCCTCATTCGATACATTCAATTATTCCTATAAATTCTCCGAACACAATCAGTGAGAACATTCAAACGAATCGCCCCCGAAACAAATTCCCCCGGAAATATACGCACATCGATACGCAATATTTAAACCTATGCACATTCTTTGAATAATCAGATAAATCACATAAAAATGCTTCGAATTACCGCACAGATCAATACCCACGGTCATCCTCGAAATTATTCAACCGGAACCCATTCCAATATTTCAAGCGAACGGTTTTTCGAGACAATTATTCGAGTTACCGCCGAATAGCTCCGTGCGGAGACGTTCCCCTTTCATCGTCCGCGCGACGATAATGGTGGCGCAATGCATCCAGCCTCCGGTACGCGCGCACGTAAGCACGCGTGTACACACCTTCAACGATCCATGGGACCGATACGTAGGAAGAAACTGATTACTCATCGCGCCGTCTATGCCGAACGTTTAGCGACTTATTGTGCCTGGTTATTGAACCCCTGGGAGAGTACCCGGTGTATCCCCGCCGCGCCACCCCCTCCCTTTCACCCGGCGTCGCCGCCGGCGCGTACTTACACGTACACACAAGCCTCCCCATTATAATTATACGCAGCGGCTGGTGCTGTACCGGTACCTACGTGCATTCAAACAGGTTACGTAAGAGTCCTGGCCCGACGAAGGAAGAGGGACACGATGACGCGAGGTTTATTAGCCGAAGGGAACTGGCCGGGCACATCGCGCTTCCGACGTACGGAACGGCCAGATTCGTCCGGAAAGCGTGCTGGAGATTTTTTCTTTTCGAACATCGCGCTGACTCCCAACTTTCTCCCATCGTGGACTGTCGAGTCGATTAACTCAATTTCTACCGAAGTGCCGAAAGACACCCTTTGAAATTTTAAATTAAACTTATTTTCTGAGTTCATTCGTATATTCTGAATTGAAGTTTCGACTTTTCCAGTAACAATTATAAATTATAGGAAATGTGAACATTCTATTGAGGAAGAATGATTGGACTGAGAAAATAAGTTTAAGTTAAAATGCTCAAGTTTTCCGACAGAAGACGGTATTTACGTATTTTAAGTTGATTCTGAGAGTTTCCGAATTGATTGGAAATGATTATGGTAAAATTGATGTTGAATGGAAATATTTTGTGATGTAAATAGATAATGGTATAATGTAAGGACCGTGATAGGAAATTATTAATAATTATTTTTAACACTATGTATGTTAACTACGAAAGAATAAGTAAGGAAATCTTTGACATCAAGTAAGAAAATGTTTATCATTAGATAACGATATAATATAAGATATTTATTACACACTTATTCGATTTAATTTGAAATCTTCATCACAAGCTTGACTCAATGTTATAAGACTAGGGATTAATTCCGCTCGGCAGACTTTCATTCCACGGACATTGAAGTATACCCTTGGCCGCGATTCATGTTTCCCTCGCTTAGCTGATAGGGGATCGACGCGCGCGTCCACCTCTCGTTAGGCTTCCACGAGGCACCTCGTTAAGCCGCAATCTTCCGAACCGGTTAAATACTGTTATTTCCTTCAAACGAACGTGAACGGTCCCCTTGATCATCGGAATCGGGCCGAAATCTTTGTGTCCGCTCAATGGAACATCACGGGGATACACGGTTCCTCTGTATATTCATTATTGTTACAGAATTTCTCATCGACGTAAACCTTCCATAACGATTTCCATTGTAGCAAATATGTTTATCAAATACCATTTTCTAACAGTATAGAAATAAAATGAAAAATAGCCTCACGTGAAATACGGCAAATCGACGGAAACCACGCGTGTCCAAAACAAACCCGTACTAGTATAATCGTAATAATAAAGAAATACATATTAATACGCAAACTGCATCTTTACATTTTCTACACATGTTTGCATTCGACCAACACTCTGCTTTCTCTTTTATCCCCTCTCCCGCTCTTCCCACAGACACCGACATTTTATTGTTCCGTGTTTCCACCGTCCGCAAAAATTCCCCGAAATTATAAAAGTGGACCTGTCCATCGCCCAGTCCCCCGGCATTTCGTTTCTATGGCTCCGCGTTGATTCAGGTCGGTGTCACGGTGGGTGGCGGCGTCCTCGAACAATTTGTTACCGCGGAAAGTATGTCTCTTTGCGCGCGGAAACACGGACAGCCGGCGAAACTGCGAGCGGAATTACTTTCCACGGAATCCGGTGGCTGGCGAACGGGCTCGCGTTGCATTCAGCGCGCACGGGAGGCGTGGGTGGACTCACCGCGAGGCATTAGGGCAAAGATAAACGACTCGTTACCCACGCGAGACCCGCCACCTTCTTTCCCAAGCCGTCGCGGGTCTCCCCAGTCCGCTCGCGCGTACGCAATTTTCGCGAGGGCAATTCGCGCGGGAATTTCTCCGGTAATCCAGCAGAGGATTGCGAGTGGGTGGCGAGGCTGTTGCGACAAACGATTCGATATGGGAACTGGGCGCCGACGCGTGTGGGCACGGCCCTGTAATTTCGCATTTTACGCCCGCCGCGGATCGAACGCAGGACACGCCGGGAAGTTCTGACGTTTCTTTTCGCGACGGTCGCTTGGAATAGGGTTAACTTAGCGGAGAAGCGAAAATGATTAGAACTTTCACAATTTCAATTATAGAAGTACGAAGGAATGAGGATTCCTGATTAGGGTTTCAAATTGAAGAAATTTGTATTTTAATTACGTACTCGTTCGACTATCATCTTCGAGCTTATTCAGATTTCTCGATAAGACACGATTTACTGAAAAGAAGACTTGAATATTTCAGTACTTTCCACATCAAAAACTAATGTAACCGTTCATACAACTCCTTACTGCAAATATTTCAATGAATGCTCCATATTTATATTCACATGGTTCACGTATACTTTTGAAAACACGCAATATCTATTATTATTATCTATTGTTATATAATATATCTATATTAAACTTCCCAAAATCCAACGCTATTAACGCAACTCCAAGAATTGATTATACTAAGTACAGTGTTCAACATGTAACCACCCGAAATTACAAAGTCCCGCGAGGATCACGGCGTCGCGGTTGAAAATGTATCAGTACGAGAGCAAGCAAGCGGATCGTGTCGCGTCGAGCGTCGCATACCAAGGAGAATCCCGCGCTGCATTGGAAACTGAAAGAATTTCTCGCGATCGTTTGCACGCCCGGGAAACCTGACCTGCGGGGTTGTTCGTTCACGCGAATAAGGAAGGGTTGGCGGAAAATGAGGGAAAGGGTGCGAGGGTGGAATCGGTGGAGGCTATCAACGCGCCTAGGGCGAGCGTGTACGGCACCGCACGGTCGCTCGACAAATTTCACCTACGGAGCCAATATCGGGGGCGTCGCGTCGCGTCGCGTCACAACCATGAAAAACCATGGAACGCGTTCCCATTTCGTCGAGGGGCGAAGCTGTGTCGTTTCCTCGGCCAACGCGTGTAAACCGGCCACCGGCGACATCGGGGAGGGCGAAAAAACAATATATATCGGGCCGTTTCGGTCGTTGTATCGCGCAGGAGTGGCTGCACGGGTGAACGAAACAAACGCGACGTTGCTCTGCGGTCCGCGAAAATCCGAGAGCTCCAAATATTTCACCGATACCTTCAACCAAACGTTTACTAACCTGCATACTAACTTTAACCTAAACAATGCACCCTTTTCTCGCGTTTTAACCCCTTTTTATACGAGCTCTTTTGTAACTGCGCTTGATAGAGCTAGTTTATCGATAATGATTTACTAGGAGTAAAGAATTTTTCTATTTGTCATGTGTCTATAGTTGATTGAATGATTAGCAATTGATAACTGGGAAATAATATTTAGTTTCAACTCTAAGAAATGTGATAATTATATTTGATACAGCTGTTTGGAATTTTTATCACCAGTTGGATACGATTTTATGTGGTTCATCGTTCAAGGCCGATACTTCGGTCCATTTGGACCTAGATTCTTCAAGAGTTTATTGATTTCTACTCTGTTTATGTTCTGGTATTCTAATTTGAGTTCTTGAATATTTATATTGGACTATATAACAAGATTGACATATTCTGTCTCAAATGATTAATATGTACCGCTTTCTAATCCAAAACGTCGCTGATTGCGAAGTGGTCAAAATCAAAGTAGCAAGTCAGTATATAATCAGATCACCAGTGGAATGGTTGATAATAATAAACCGACTGAATAACGTGAAGTATCATCGTCCTGATGAATCGGAATTAATAAAACATGAACTGGGCGGAATAAGGAACGAGGAACAATGATGTCACTTATTGACCAGCATAGCGCATCAGCCCAAAAGTAGTAAAATCCAACTCCCATCAGCGGTATCTAGTGTTCCGTGTCATCAAGAAACTTTGCGTATTCGAGCAAACGAGAATACCTCGTATTTCCCGATTACAAATGGAGGCGACTGGCGCCCGTGAACGAGAAAACTTCTTTACACGCTCTGAAACGGAGGAAGACAGAGCATTTCAACATTATCTTTACGGATAAACCAAACTTCGTCGCGGAATCCAAATGATTTCTCGATCGAACGATCGATCGCTCGTCGTCTTCGATTCCTCATGGATGCGATTTATCATCGTATCCTCTAGAATAGAATGATCCGGGGTTGCGCAAACTTCATGAACGCGAATCCGTGGGATGTAATTTTCATCGAATGAGTAATTCATATCGGTTTCGACCGGCTAAGTCAATCCTTCGCGGGAACAAGCGCATTAAATCCGCGATGAGCCGCGAGAGGCTTTTAGCGGCCGTTGCGAGACGAGTGAACGGCACGCGTGGGCCACGCGCTGGAAAATCAGTGAAAAATCTGAAGGTGAAGCCTGTCGCGCGCAACGATTCCTGAACAATGAGTCGAAGCACGCGACTGAATGGCGGTTACGAAATCCTGACTGCTGTGACTCGAAATTATCGCATCGTAACGGTCGAAGATATTCAATACATTGTTTCACGTCCTTCAGTTTCATCGACTGACTTTCGATTCAACTGCAAGATACAAAAAAATAGTTCAAATTTTTGGATACTGCTATTCTTTCTTTACAAACTAATGATACGAAAGAACATTGAACATAAGAGATATCATTTATAATATAATTTAACACTATAACCGAGCAGTCAAATTGACCGTTCGAAATTCTTCTACAGAAACTGTACGAGTACATCTGTTGAGATGTATATCAATACACAATTGTATTCGCGTATGACTAAACTAATTTCTTTAGTAATCTCTCAGAGAATCATGTAATTCTTTCAATGGTTGCAAAAAGAAGAAATCAGGAGTAGGTAATTTTGATCTATCTGGTTGTTCTATTGTTAATATTTTTATAAGAATACTGTTATTTTCCTAGAAGCTTATTTCCTAGAAGAAATCTGACTTTTCATCGATCTGTAGTATCCTAGAACGTTCAGCGTTTAATGAGTGCATAGGAAACACGCATAACTGCAACGAACCAATACGACCGTCGCAGAAATTTGGTAAACGCGACGTTTGCCTTAATGAGATCCGAACTTCATCCGTGTTCGCGATAGCGCTCCACGTTCGAACTTCCAGTATCCGAAGTTTCCTCATATATCTTCGAAATAGTTCTCCGTGTAATCCAGTTGTCCCGGCGCATCGGAACGGGATGAACCGCATCGAATCCCGCGAGATCAAGGCTACGGCACCCGGAGTTCCCGATTCATCGTTCATGCCGAAATATACAAAGCGCACGTTCAAACGCGCCTGATGAATTTGTAGTGTCTGATGTTTGCCGCGCGATCATTGAAAGTAACGACGCGTATCGAGCCGAGAGTCGCTAATAAACCCAGCGCCGGGATTAACTCGCGCCTTGGAGCAAAGATTGTGCTGTAACAATTGCTGTTGGTGCTCCCGGTAGCACGGTTGATGCAGAAGATATTACCGTGAACTCGTAAAACTTTTTAGAGGGGATCTCTGCCACGCTTTGAAGGGAACTTTTTCAGAGAAAATTGAAAGAGGAATGCCTTAGAACTCGAAAAATGCGTAAACAATCAGCGGGTTACTCGCGATAGTTGTTTTGCGGACTTACTTCGTCTGGAAGCCTTCGAATTCTTCTTGCTGCTCGCTGATCGAGGCTTCGAGGTCCAAGTAGGCGCCATAGTCGCCATCCTTGTACAGCTGTAGCGCTGTGTCGTCGAGCTGAAACAGAAAGAGATTGTAAGATAATCTATTTTCTGAAGTTTATTTTGGATGTCTTCGTTGTACGAAAAATGAACATTAAAAGTGAAATAATAATTGTCTAATTTTTCTATGCCTATATCGTTGATGTTCGATTGTGGTACCTTTTACGAGTTCCAAAAGCGCAAAACTGTGTTAAATATTATTATTTTTTATTATTTCTACTCTCAAATCGCCGCAATATTTATAATTTGTAGAAATATTTGTAGAAATATGCATGTTTGCAAAAGAAAGTAAAGCATCTCTTATAAAGACAAAATTTCTATACAAAAATTTTACATGATCTTCACAAGAAGTTTAACCAATTCAATTTGCAAATAAAATAATTATTCGTGTTTAGATCCATGATCATCGTCACTGAATTCGGCACTAAAAGTGTTATAAAGATTGTTTCGATTAATTGGTGTTTGGATGATTGCTGATACAGTTGACATTATAAAATTGATTTTTAAATTTGGGATGGTTATCAAGAGTTTATTTTGGAGCTGTAATGATGTCAGCTAGTTCTTCGATAATCGCTGTTAATCCAAGTAGGCGCAGAACTCCTCGTGTAACGCTCGCGCCGCCATGAGACGAGATCCTTTATGTCGAGTAATTTCGAAACAGGAAGCTGCATGGAGCCCGTGCAGTCGTTGCCTAATTTTAAACTCCTGCCACTTTGCGAACTAGAGATCGCGACAGATGCCGTTTCACGGGAATGAGAACGGGAACGGGAAACTCTTCGCGTCGCGTTTATTGCATGAGGATTTAAACGCTTCCTGATTTGTCCCTACCGAGATCCTTCTCGCCTTGAATATCGTTTATACTCTGCCACGCAATTAGTCCTTCCTCGAGTGTCTTGTATACCATGAATCGTTGTAACTATTACACAATTATTACAAAAAGAGACCAAGTAACACCGCAATCTCACAGGTAGGTACAGTGACGTTTGAAAATTCCCAGCCAGATCGTTTTGAGTATTTTTACATAATATAAAATATAATAAATAAAGACATATTTATACGGATGAATACTACATAAGAAATCGTACTATTTTGTCTTCATAGTTGTGTCTTTAAAGAATAACTAAATTGGTGTGTTCAACAGTTTATTATTACTAGTTTTTCTCATTTATTTCTAAACAAATACGTATAAAGAATAGATGGTATTGATTTGTTCACAGTATGCTCTCATGTAATATCCTAAATGTCCATTATATGTCATAACAACAAAAAGTTCTTAAACCCTTTATCAGTATATAGAGCCACTATATAGAGGTACCCATAAAATAAAAATGTGGCGAGTGCCATACATTTCTAGTGAAATGTTAATCAACTGAACGTTCTAACATTTGCACGGTTCTTCAAAGCACACATCATTTATTTAATAATATTCCTATGTCAATGTTAACGGTCTAAAGTTGTTGAAAGAGGAAGTTCCTCCTTAACTTCAATATTAGCAAATCGCGCCAGGAGAAATTCCAACTTCGCGCGAAGATCCCCATCGCAGTAATCACTCCTCGAATCACCGTTCCCAAAAACGACCAGACCTTTTTCCTCGAGCTACCAAGAAGAAAAAGGCGGCGATGAGTCCGCGTCCCGAGAGGAAAGAATAGCCGCGCTTCAGGATTCATTGCGCGAGCCGGCGATTACGCGGCCGGCGGCGTCCGCGGCGGCGCGTTAATAAAGTTATTTCCGCGCGCGTTGTTAGTCATATTATTTTTAAAGTAATTAAATTACTTTTGCGAGTCACGACCCAGGACGGCGTGCTATTTTCGGCGCAACCGTGTGACGCAACCGTAGGCTTGGACGTTGTATATCTAGCGCGCGTGTTCGTTCGCCCGTTCGCTCGCACGCTCGCAGACCACCTGATTCCGGATCAAGAGATTATCATCGTGAGTACACGGAAACCGCGTATGTGGAGCAAATGATCCGCAGATAAATTTAGCTGATTAGCCGCATTACCCCGGATTGTTGACCCGTAAGACGCCTATAAGCGCGTCGAACTCATTCCGCGGCAGCTGTTCAACGGTGAAAATGATTCAATTAGGGACGCAGCGAAATCTGATTCGAGAGGTTTGAAAAATTTAATCGGATAAGAATGCGACGTGTTAATAGAGATGAAAGTGTTTGCATAGAGAGAGATTTACAATCGGTTGTAATCGGGAAATAGATAATTTTGCTTCGATACAGTTTTCTATAATGTTTAAGTCGACGTTTGGTGAATGATAAATGATGTCTGATACGAACCAGTGGAAAGAAATGACGATTTTAATTTATAATCTGCCGAGTAATTTCGATAGAAGTTTCTTTTATTGGCGATTTAAACGGGAACGTGTTCTTTTAGTAAGTGAATTACTAATGAGAAGTTTTGCGTATTCCAAGACAAATGTAGTGGAACGGAAAAAGCTGCGGTCCGGACGAGAACGCAGTCAAACAAAAAAGTAATGGCGCATAAATTGAAAACGAACAGGCGAAAGAGAAAAACAGCGGAGCCGAGCCATTTCGGAAACCGTAGGCGAAGTATAAATGCCGATTCAAAAATAGTCCAGCAACCGAGGCAGTCGTGTTTCTAGTCGCATTGCCGATGTCGTCAATGGAGAAGTTATTTTCCTCTTCCTTTGAGACTACGCCAATGCAATTTCCTCCGGCTAGTCGATCGAACCATTCATTACACGCTGCATTATATAAACCATCAAAACAGTATCAAGAACAAGTCAATTTTCCTGGAAATACTTTTCTCATCTGCATCTATTCCCTACTTAACATACTAATCGAAACAAAGAATATAAACCACATTCGCCATCAATCCAATTATACATTTCCCTTAAACTCATATTCCAACGCCCAAAAAGCACCCGTCCATCGCATTTACTTTCCAAACCCACAGTTCCATCCGGACATCAATTAGCCAACGACCTAATTCCCTAAGCTCACTCGACGCGTTAAAACGCCCTTTGCCAGAAAAAATCAACTGGAAAATCAGTTTCCGAAAGGAACGAAAGACTTCCTAGTTAGCACAGTAATCGAAAAAAGGAATGTAAACTGCATTCATCATCAATTCACTTACACGTGTTCCCTTAAACTCATATTCCAACACCCAAAAGATTCATCGCATTTACTTTTCGCCCTAATCCACAGGTCCATCCAAACATCAATTAGCCAACGACCTAATTACCTAACCTCACTCGACGCGTTAAAACACCCTTTGCCAGGAAAAATCAACTGGAAAACCAGTTTCTGAAAGGAACGCAGGCAAAGAGCAGTGGTCGAGGGAGCGGAAGGACGATTCTCGTGGACGAGGAACGGGAGGAACGGAAATAGGAGAAAACGAAAGCGGCAAAGGGGATGGCGAGAGACGTGCAGCGGAACGGGGGACTAGAGAACGCGACGGCAGAGAGGGAAGAGGGAAAGACGTGGCGCGAGGCGGCTGACCCATATTTCTAAAAATCACTGCGTCAAAATAGTCCGCCGGCGGCGATGTAACTGCCGGTTATAATGCAGGCGCGTGCTGGCCCGACGTGGCTGCATTTCTCCTCTCGTTTTCTAGGCGAATTGCCTGCCGGCTTACGTAATCCACGTGTCGGGGCTGCTCCCCGAGTACGATCTCTGGCCTTCAAGCCCGTGACGAAATTGGTCAACCGGAAGGGAACGCGTGTTCACGCTCTGCCCGGCCCGCGGACCCCGCGGCCGAGCAAGGAGAGACGTCGTTGCACCCGGAGACAATGGCGGCCCGCTTCTTTCCGGTTACTTAAGCCCCCGGCTGGTTGCGTAACAATGAAAACTTTACGGCGAACATTTCACAAACACTTCTTTGCGCTCGCGCATTAACACGTTGTGTGCCGAGAGAACTTTACTCCGCGCAATTTATTATATGTAGGTACTGCCAAAGAGGAGTGGAGAGTATTTCGGTAAATGTCAATTGGTATTTCCTGCTGTTATATAGCGTCAGTGTTTCCGTTTTTGAATATTGAGGTTTCGATATTGAAATTTGTGACAGCGAAGCATTCCATTTTACATTTCGTATTGCCAGTTATGAATGAAGTGGCGATGATGGTTGGAATATTGAGAAGGGAATGGTGTGATTCTAAAGTGTAAAATTGTACTTTTTTTAATGAGAGTTAAATGGTTTGGATATGTGTGAAATAATAAAATTTGAAATCAATTGATAGGGTTTTGCTTTATTGGAATTAATCGAGTTGTTAATGAGTTTCTATTCAAGTTCGTTGGTGCAAATTACAGGTGAACGCTGGACGGTAATTGTTTTATTCGAATAGGAATTTACCGGGCAAATTAACGACGTGTATAAGTCAGTTTAAGACAATTCTAATTCCGAACCGGGTACAATCCTGTCGAGTGAATATACGCTCGGCTGGGAATCAAATTAATCAAAATGTTAATCCTGTTTTACCACGCTCTGATAGTTCCCCTTCTGATACACGCGTCATGGGAAAGTTGTTTAATTAACCATTTAAAGTCTCACGAGTCTCGTATGTCTTCTGTGCGGTCAGTTCAATGTTGCTCTACGTCCACGAGGATTCACGAGCCGGGAACTTTTCGTGGACGAGTGCCGCTAAATGCGTATCACTCGGAACTCTTGCTAACACTTCAAATATCGCTTACTAGATCTCATATACTTATTTTTGTGTACTAAAAATATCAAAATATTACAAGGAAATTGCTACACTTATATCCTGTTAAACATTGCCGCTAAATATTCCTGTGAAATTTAAATATTTTATATCCCATTTTTAAATGAAAAGATAGTTAACCTTAGAGTGAAACTACCAGAGATAAAAAAAATCAACGTCTCAAAATATACAGATCTACTGCACGTGGAGAATTAAACAAACAGAAGGTTCCTTTCAAAATACTACACAAAATTAATCGAAAGTGTTGAAATCTGTATCAGACTATGTTGTTACGCCTTCTGAATGGGACTATGGGGGAATAAATCTTTGGAGATCGATCGACTGATGCATATAATGCAACGCTCCCTCATCTCGACTTGAACGAGCACTGAAGCAAGTTGACCGAGGCTTTCTCCCTTCGTCGAGTGCCCCCACGATTTTCCTTGGTTAACGTTTGCACTGTGCCATTCTGCCTCCTGTCCTTAAGGGACCGCGTTTGTTTGTCAAAAGACGTTTCAACAACTGGCAAACATTTTCACGAGACGCCACTTTTGATTCACATACCCGACCCTTTCTCGTGGAGCACGTGAAACGATAACAGAAAAGCACAGTCGAACCGAATTCCTTCAAAATTTTTCAAGAAGCGTTTTTCAAAATTACAAATTATATATTTTACTTATTTATAAAGAATCGATATGAGACTTTTCAGGCAATAATTTTACAAAGATGACGTAAAATTTAGGGATTGTTTGAGTAAAATGAGTATAATTAACTGACTATTCTCGCAGAAGATGAATCTGTATTTTATATTTCGTATATGTCTTCTTACGATTTTATCTTTCTCCTGGTGCATGTAGACTCAGGACACCGCCCTTGAATCACTCTTAGCGACAATTTCCTTTTCGCTACATCTTTCCAGACTATTAGTCAAATATTCAACTCAATTTCGAGGAAACGCGAGACACCATCGACGGCAAACGAGAATTTCAATTACACTCAAACAGTGAGAACAAAGTTTTAAGTGGGCCAATTCAGAGGTAGCCATTACTGTGTTTGTATGTCTTCTCATTTGCTAATGCATTCGTATGATTATGTTTCAAACTAAATTCAAGATTAAATAAATAATAAAATGAATATATAATTTCGTATGTAATATATAATTCCTACATGAAACCTTTGTGCAAATAGAATAAAACACATAATTGACTATTTATTATACACCTGAGACAAGAAAAACTAGCTTAAGCAACGTAAGTCAAATTAGTCAATTTCCATCTGTTCTTATCTCATTTTCTATAAACTATAAACTATAAACAAAAACATAACCAAAACTATAAATAAAACACGCAGCGAGGTGCAAAAACGATCGAAAGACCCAACTGCGGGAACACGTGAGAAACGCGACGAAAGTTCAAGATTGTGAATTTTGGGGATTCGGCGGAAGTCTCACGGCAACGGGACGAACGAAAGCTGGAACGCGTCCCGGGACAATTAACCGGGGTGCCGCGATAGCCACAGACAAGCCGTTCCGCTCGGCAGCGCGAAACTTTCTCGGCCGCCTCCTTTTTGTTCGCCGTCACCTGCTACAAGAGCCGTGCACGCGATGGATAACGCGTTACGGGTCCGTTCACGGAAAGACGCAATCTCTGCGTCGCGACAGATCGACAGGAACGAGATAACGCCGACTTAAGTATCGGAAACAGCCTTATCTTAGCCTAGGAGCCACTCGAAGCGGAATCACACGAGAGTTACTTAACGTAATCGTTGTTGTTGTTCTTCTTCTTCTTGTTGCAGCTTGCTGATTGGACTTTTAGAGCCAAACATTCTAAACTTCCAGTGTTAAAAATGGCATACCGCGGCTTACGTTTTGAATAATGATAAGTAGACTGTGGGTTTTTATCCATTTATAGGAAATTTGAAAGTGTACAATTGCACAGAATGCACATGATTTTTCTAATTACATTCTTGAAAATTTGAGTTTGTATAAAGATTCGCAGTTTAGTGATACGCTTCATGCGTGTCTAGTACGCGGAGAATAGGAGTGCAAAAGTAAACAGCGGAGACGATGAGTAAATCTTATTGATCTATGATGTGTGAAGGATGAATTCGTTTAAGATTTCTATTAGGAGTGTGGGAGATTGTGTTAACTATGTTAGGAAAAGTTTAAGTGGCGAAACTCAATTCGTCTTACGTCGAGAACATATTATATTATTTCTTGATCGTTAATTGCTATTATTTTCCGAGAGTGCAATTGAAACTGTTGGGAAGTTGGTGAATCTCGAGCGGCTTGAAATTTTCGAACTTCTCAAATGGAACGTAAGTTAATTGGAACTGTATTTCATGATCCGCGCTTCTTCTTCCAGGTAGAATTACCTTTTCATCTCTCGAAACTTTGACAACTTCGAGGACTTCCCGGGAACCATAAAATTTACAGGATTCTACAATACTCATTGGATTGAACTTCCCGGAGAACGCTTAAGGACTTCGCTTTCGCAATAAATCGAAGCACCTCGGTTCTTTTTAAATCCTAACAAATGGACAGCCAATAAATAATTTCAGAACCTTTCTCGTCCATTCCGTGGATTAATCCTCTATGGAGGAAAGTTATCGGGAACGAACTTTATTTCTATCGAGGATTGTTAATTGAGGTCTAAGAGAGATTAATCGATGTCAATAGCAAAAGTTATCGGTAAGTAGAATGTATGCTCTCGTTTTCTTTAAAAATCGATAATAGTTAATATCCGGCTTCAACGATTATCAAAGGTGAAATTGTTGAAGAATATTTATGCTGAAGTGTTGAAACACACGAACACTGAAAATGCGAATTCTGAATAATTTTTAAAACAGAAACTCACATCGAATTTCTCTGAAATTTTACGGTTTACTTTGTACAAGGTTAATTACTGTAACCCTCACGACCATTGTATCGTCGTATTCGTCCAGCGCACGAAGTACAGCGTTCGCCAAACACTCCTGCGTCCTGAGGTAATAATTGAATGCTGCTCGGTCTTCCTCCGCGTAAACCCTGAGTGGATTTACGTAAGACGGAGTTAACTCGATGCAGAGCAATTATACATGGAAATACGGGAATATCGATTTCCCGGCGGCATTGTCTCGCGACGGTCCGACGGCGACAACTGTGCTGGATTTTGTCAGCAATTAGTCCGAGTTACGATTCGGTTCTGGAGGACAGTAATTTCCGACTCTTGAGGAAGTTTACATCGTTCGGAGGTAGGATCCGTGAATTTCAAGTACGCGGTAATGGAATGTTAAACGAACATTTTGGAGGTCGTAGGGCGCGTTAATGCGTTAAAACGTCGATAGGGTCGATGCTGCCGAATAAATCCTTTTTCGAGCAAAACGACAGATAAATAACACTGTAAAGCAACGAGTACATTCGTAACATTTCTGTAAAATATTTTACAAAGTTGAGGAGATTCGTTTAACAATACTGTAAATGAGAAATATAGATCTATTGCAACAGCTTCGTTTAGAATATAAATAAACTCGAGAAAAAGTAAAAATAGCGACTCAGTTAATTGAGGTGTTGGTATGATTAAGAAAGGAATGGCTAGCGATTAATATCGCGACAAAGAATTTTAGACTGCCAACTGCAGGCATCTTCAGAGAAAAACACAGGCGATTAATCCTACACGCGAGATAAAAGGAGGGGCAAGGCTCGACTCGAATTCGAGAACGATCGCCGACGAACGGATGATTCCTCGAAGGTCCGACGAGTGTGTTCGTTGCTTATTACGCTCGAATGAATATGTGGGCGGCACGTGGGCACGCGTGCGTTCCCTTTCTTCCGCGATGAACGCTAAAGGAAGACGTCTTGCAGCTGTCGCAAGATCACAGAAGAGAAAGTAATCGTTTAACAATGACGCCGGTAGATCTCCCGAGCGGCATTCCGCCAGTCGCGACAGGAACAAAAGAGGAAAACATAGCGTACCAATGGCGGATCGGTTCGGGCGCCCCGCCGCGCTATATAGGGCAAGAGTTCGAAGGCCGAAATACCGCAAGATTAGCTAAAAACATGGACAACGGAACTCGCAGCAATTTAACAGAATACACGACACTCGTGTTCACCTAGAAAGTAACTACACAGACAATGGTCATATTAACCGAGGGTCTCACAATAATTATTCCGTTCAAGTCTCCAAACAAATCTCGTCCAGGGTTTTGATACTACCTTCCGAAATTTGTCATATTCTGCACATCCAACTGATCGATGAATAAATCAATCCTTTGCGCTTAAAATGTGGCTCTCGGTTACCGCTTGATTTGATATAGCAAAATTACAAAGTATTATACATAATACTAATCTTTGTATAACTTTGTATATTGAAATATTGAAATAAAAGAGTTTCATTTCTCGATTTACCTATGATTTTTCATTAGTTTCAAAGAATGTCGTCTATGTCATCGGGAAATGTCGAATATTTTTAATGGAGAAACTTTCGAGTACAAATGGTTAAATATTTGTCTAGCCAATAAATTCGTCGTTGAAAGGTTAAAGGCAGCGGAAATCGTTTGCGTTGAATGCATTCCAAAATAGTTACCTGTTACGAGTGTCCTTTAAGAATGCACGGAGAATTCGACCAGCATCCGTGGCGTTCGTTCACATGCCCTAGCGACCGCTCGACAACTAGCTCAACTATAAATACGAGCGTAACAATACTAAAGATAAGTTATTTGACGCGATCTATTTTCTGGGAACCTGGCAATCAGCTTCGGCCGGCTGTACCCGGCTTCCTGTCCGTTATTAGAGTAGATTATAGGCGACGCAGTTCGCGATTATGCCCCCGGGACCAGGCCAACGTAACCGCCGCTGCGGCGGAACGCTTTTCGACGATTCCGTTTGCGGGAAAAAGGACATCGGTTATTGCGCCACTAAAGCCTTTACAGTCCACACGGTCGATCTGGGAATAAAATTTCGCTCGTAAACGGAGCCATCTTTCCCGAAATTGCCGTGTTCGAGCGCCGCGACAACTTCTCGCCCCGATTAGGTCGCAACCTTCAACGTTTCTTTCTGTCGGGGACACTTGTGACTGAGAAAATTAAATTTAATTCTATGACGATTAATTGATAGTAATGGTAGTACAAAAGAATAGTTTCTATTGACGTCAATGAATCTATATTTTCACGTTTTTCCATCATTTCTACAAATAATTGACAATCGCATTCTATCCATTCGTTAATTCAGATTTCACCAGATTTGTCTACTACTCGTGTTACCCCGCGTTTCATTGTTATATCATTTCGTCGTTTTCGGAGCTTTTGTCCTCCGCCACAAAGGACTTGTTCCATTCAATGGAATAATCCACTATGTTCTCGGAACTCCACGTTCATTGTTGCAAAACAGAACCGTAGAAAATTCGTTATTGTACGCTAACGTCCAGCGTCATGTTTATTCAGTGGAACAATCGAACAAAATACTTAATTTATTTTAGTATGTCGTTGTTTTCAGCGAGAATATGAAGGGGGCGAATTTAATTAATCCTGTTTCCCATTGTTTTCTTCGATAGCTGTTTCGAAGCAAATAACAGGTTAGAGTTTCAATTTGTCGGCGATCGGTGGAAGGTTCCATTAGGTTCGCCGTCGGGTCAGACAGCTTCAAACTCGCTCGGTTACAGCCATAAATATCCCGCGCCCTTAAAAACGACCCGAAACGGTGTCAAGAACCCGCCGAACTTGCTGGCAAGTTCTTCCGGCGAATTCGCGAGAAGGGAAATGGAAGAAGTGGCGAGGAACTCGCTTAATCGCGCGATAAATTAGTTCGGTCGGTTCTCCGGCGAGAAAAGAAAACTGGCGTATACCCGTGGGCGCGGCGGGTCGAGGCGAAAGGACGAGAGCATCCCCATTAGAGGCCGCGGCAGGATCCGGGTGGTAATAGCTCGGCGCTAACTTAACTCCGCACACGATCACGCGCCGTGTAAACCACTGTAAACGGCGCGCCTGGGTTATTATGTGTGCGCGAGATAATGAAAACTACGGAAACAGCCAGCGGCAGTTCTGTTTCCGTACCGTATGCGCCTCCGACCTGGAAACCCGGATGTGGAACGCTCGGAAATCCCGAAAATCCTCGGCGGAATCGTTATTTTATGAAGTTTCGAAAAGGTGGGCTCAAATGTGAGCTTTTTGAAAAAAAAATTAAGACAAAAATTCAATGTTTCAACGATCTTTTGTAGTTACTTTGCGTTATGAGATTTTTGGGCAACTGATAATCGTAGAGATGGGAGAAAGGAGAGTTCCAATGCTGTTTTATGACCAACGTAATAATATAAATTTTTACTTTTGAGATATTTTTGGGAGAAATTCGAATCCAAAAGAAAGATATATTAATAGAAGATTAGAAATTTAAATCAAAATTAAGATAAACTAATCCAATATTCGATAGTTAATCTGAAATAAAGGTATATCAACTTGAATTTTTTTAATGAATCGCTAAACGTTGCTAAGTGAAATTGGAATAGATACGCGTAAGTTGAAACCAGTTAGTTAACATTTTAAATATTCGATGGGAAATCGAAGCCTGTTCCACGAAGACGATCAGATGGATCGTTCTAATTTTATCTTTCCCCGGTAGGGTGAAGGGGATAAAAGAAATGTAACCGGCTAACGATGTCAGAGTAATCGACAATGCGACGCGAATCGGGTTCCCGGGCACCGTTCAATCATTCATGCGGTAAACAGGTTCCATTGAAGACAAAAGCGAACGCGCCATTCTTCGTTGCTTCCTTGCGCAAAAATCAAGTCGTACCTATATATGCGAGCATCTCGCTCCTGTCTCGCGAGGCGGTCGCCCTTCCTGCAGGTGGTGCTGGAAAGAACAGGAGGGAAACGGGAACAGGGAACGAAGAAGAAATCATTTGTGCTCGGGAGACAGGTTCCGCGAAAGTAATCGTGAACTCGTGAATTTCGTTTCTATCCAGACGTATCTATCGAACGTAATATTTTCATACGGAAAATATTAACTCGGTATCCGCATTTTTTCAAGAATAAAATCTAATCGAGCTAACGTGATATCTTCGCAAGTTAACCATTTATAACAAGTCGTTTAAAAACTGAAAGTCTAGAACAGAGACACTAGCAAACTTATATGAACGGTCTCAGATTATTCAGTATTTTATAAAATACTTCAATTAGCAAACCATAAACCCTTTAAAAATATCTGACACTAAAGGTACTAAACTACTAGGCACAATTTGGCAATAAACCATCCAGACCGCAACGCGTTGACTGAAAACCTCGTTTGAAAGCAAAGATCAGCAGGTGCGAGCTCCCTCCCGCGAGATTTCCGCGCCCCCATGAATATCTCGTGGAACGAACGTAAACAAACGAAAGCTCGGAACTGAATTCCTTCCACCGCTCGGTACCCAGACTCAGCGATTTCGCTTTGGACAAAGTCTGAAGAAGAGTTCCTCTATCGCGACAGCGAGAAGTCTAGCGCCCGCGGACGAGGTATAAGCAAAATTCGAGGGTGATAAACCGTCCGTAAATATTTGACGAGTGTTAACAATTCGACGAACGCGGGGAGGACGGCGAGAACAACGCCGATATGAGAAAACGTCGGAGCCGACAACAAACAGAGGGATTAGCGCGTCGGGGGTCCGCTGGGGGTGGAGCGAGCGTCGCGGAAGAGGAGGAAACGGAGACAGCAATAGGAATAATATCCTGGAAACGTCCAGCCAGCCACTTTCCACCCTTCTGTCTTCCTCTCGGCTCGAGTATTTCGACCGAGGAGAGGGATTCTTACCACGGGAAGATCCCTTTGTTCGTACTTCACAGGTTCTTGCGCGATAAAAAACACAGGCTCGAGAGGCATGGCATCTCATCTCGAGTGCTCCTCTTCAACCTCTCTCCTACCCCGCTCGTTCCTCGTCCCTCCCTCTGCCCACGTCCGTTTCCCATCGCAGTCTTTCAGCTTCTCACCAAGCCCTGTTTCAGGGCTTCTCAAAGTGTGGGTCGCAACCCTGCACGGAGTCGCGTAACTGAATTTGGAGGTCGCAGAAGTTTTAGTGAAATTATAAAATTCTTGGATCCACAACGACCGCGAATTAACACGTCCTGCGGTTAGTGGTAACCCTTTTGAATTGCTTGAAAGCAATTGTAAGATGATTGATGTTGAATAGAAATATTTTGTAATGTAAGTTGGTAACAGTGTGATATAAGGATTGCGATGCTAAGTAATTGAGAATTGCTCCTACTTATCTTTGCTGTGAAAGAATAATTGTTATGTGAAACGCTCAAGGTTTATTTGGCAGTCAACGCGCTAATTCGTATTCCTAGTATATATACCTCTATACCCGGGGTCGCGAATATATTTGCTCGAGTGAAGGAGGTCGCCGAGTGGAAAAGTTTGAGAAGCCCTGCTCTATTTCGCTTGGCTCGGACCCCTGACAGCCCTTTCCCGGTCTCTCACCTGTCCGTTTCTAGCTCGAGGACGGCGACGAAAGCCGAAAGAAAGCAAACGGACGGGTTTACACTTGACCAATTGGCCGGAGAAGGACGAACGCCCGCTCCCGAAGACGAAAGCGAACCGGTGGTCCAAGGGGAGGACGCTTCCAGGAGGGCCGCTTTTAACGCGCGCACCTCTTTCCACCGCGGCCGCGGAACGCGCGATGTTTATATACTCACAACGGGGCCGACCGGCTCCGAAACGACGAGTTTTTCGACTGACGGTGTCCTTGAGGATCGATCGCGGGTCCCCGGGGACATTGCCGGCCGGTTCAAGGACCTTCGATGCTTCCCAGAATTAAAACGATCCGTTCTCTCCTTGGCCCGAGCGCTTCTTTTTTTCCAATCACGATCTACCCCGGGGGAGGAGCTTGTCGATCGAGCGCCTCGTGAGCTCGGCGGAGGAAGATTTAACGTTGAATGATATTATGTAAATGTCAGCGGAGAAAAGTATAAGATGGAAGTAGGACTACGTTAAAAATAGACGTATAAATGGAATTAACGCTGGATTAATGGAACACGTGAATTTGACGCATAAGAAATTTTGTAAACATTGTTTTAGAACTGTTCACCTCTTTTTTTGATTGATGTAATTACGTGAATATTCCAAAGGTCTAAATGAGTGTCAGGTTTTATAAGAACAGTAGAATAAACTGTACAATAAGTGCCGTAAATCCAGTGCTAAAAATGGCCGACGGCGAAAAGGATTAACACCATAAATCTCGAGCACGAAACTGACTTCTTAAAATTACTCTTTTAAATGCTAAATGAGGTCGACTGACTTTACCAGTCCTCAGATTATCTCCGTATTAATTAACAGCGAAAAAAGAAATGAAGGCACTCGTTAATTATAAGTTCGGGGTATCGCAAAATAGAAATCTATTCCTTCTCAGAATAAATTTCTCAAACTTGCCGTCCCAGTTGCTCCCGAACTTTCAGATTCTCGGACTCTAGGATGCCGAGTTCCCTCGGGAAAACGGAATGCAAGGAAGGAATAAAACGAATTTCAACTATGAATTCTCGGATCAAGATAACATTACTTTTCACTCGTGTAATAACACTTCAACGGTAACTTGTTCTGAGAAACCGTAGCCAGCGACCTACTTTGAATTAATTTCTGGTCGACACCGTTCCGCCGATTTATCAACGTCGCGGATAAGATATAGAATTCAGGGACACGCCGCGCTGTATCGGTCCCTACGATACCCCGCCGGCCACTTCGGCCGGAATCCTTAAAAGAGCCCGGGCAACGGCAGAAATTCCAGCGGCCGATCTAATTAACGAGCCATTGATGACCGGCGGAGCGTGGCGATGATGTAATGTCGTTGCGTCTAGTCTGACCAACTGGTTACGGAATCGTTACAAATCAACCGTTACAATCGTTGCCCGTGCGTACCTCTTCACCGCGGCGGCGCCTCTTATGGATCGTTAAACGATTTTTCCGGCCGTCAGAGAGAATCGGACGGATAATGGGAAAAACGTCCACGAGCCGGGAAAGGTTCGCGCATGATTTACGGACGGCGGTGTTTGATCGTCGGCGAATACGATTTCTTGTGCGAGAATGTCTCCGATTTTCACGTCGTATCGCGTCACGCTGGAAAAGCTAGGTCTGGTTCACACTAGAGAAAATCGGTTATCATCATATGAATATAATAAGTTAATATTACTAATAATATATAAATTAACGAAAGCGTTCGCAGTTATCAATACAGTCAAGTTAAATCGGAATGTCGATCGTCGAATCGGTTTTCTGGCGATCGAAAACCGCGGCACTGTTGATCGTATTTGATCTGATCGCCAATTGTGAGTAGTTGAATATATTATTCGTTTCTCGAGCGAGCAGACAGATATGAAGAATTGATTAAGGGTATTTGATAGTTTCCGATCGTTGAATGTGAATACCACAGTAAATCCTCCATTGTAACTGATCGTGAGCTGACCGTATAGAGGATCGTTAGTGTGAATCGAGCCTTAAATCGGCGTTCTGCTCTCCTGGCGTCGCGAACCGATCCCACCGGTACGGCTACCGGTATGCTCCGGGATTATAAAGTCTGATCGGCTCGTCTTATATTTCCTGACACACGATCCACAATCGGACGCTGTCCCCGCGCGCGGATTATGATTGTGCTTTCATGCACGGCCGAACCCTGGTTAACACGTTGACTGCCTCTAGAATCTTAAGCTTATTGGGTATCACCTTTTCCTTCGCAACGAAGACAATTACAAACAATTATTAACCACTTGGCTCGGAATCTCACTTTCCAAACGTGATTACAATACTAAAAATTAAAGGAAAATCTTGTTGAACCAATAGGGTATATCGAAACAATTTGAATCACAGGATGAACTGGATCGAAATAAGAATCCAGTCCACAGGTGTTACATCACAAATTATATTTCTTGTTTCTTATTTCTAATTTGAAAGATTTAAAAATTCCTTCTCACTCTTTATTAGTAACGTTTAGGTATGATTCGCTGTAATCCCTATATTATCATCATTAGTCCATTCACTGTTATTATTATACTATATAAATCATACATTTTCGTCCCTTCCAATTGTTTTAGTTGTTCGATGATACGAGTTCGAATTCGGTGTCAAATTTGACATTTCCTTTGCTCCATTGCTATGGAACGAAACTATCCTGGATATGAGGAATGTCCGGAACACCGTGCGCGGATGATAGATACCTTTCAATAGACGCTCATGCGATGCTGGGGCTTGAGTTATGAACGTTCCCTAACAAACGGGCAAGGCGTGAAACGCTGCCGGTCTTCAATAATCGATACGGAGAGATCCGAAAACTTCACGGCCGACGCGACGGCTGCTGATCGGTGGACTCGCACACTTTAGGTCCCCAGCTAGCGTAGAGGGACGTACGGGCCAAGGGAATTCGCCGAACTGAACCGGCGTTCTGCACCTGACGCTCGATTTGGGTGGCCAAATAGCCGTCTCGCTCGCGTCGGAAACTTTTAACCAGCTCCCTGCACCCGTGCGCTTCGTTTCCAGACACGATTGCCTGTCGCGAATATATTCCGGGCATCGTGCCGCCGTGACTGCCCAAACGACTTCGACACCTTTTAATTTTCCCGTTTGCGACCGTCCGCGAAACTCGTCCGATTTACATTCGAACCGGTAAAGCTTTATTTCTCGGGAAATTAGCAATTAAGCATGCACTTTTCGAAACATTTGCGAACGTAATAGGAAATTTGAGAACGTAAACTTGCACAACATGTATATGATGTTTAGAAATATCGCAATTCCGCATTGTTAATTATGCCCCTAAAAACTTGAATTTGCGCGGAGATAGGTAGTCTAATTATTATAATAAATTCCTCTTTTAATTCAAAAAGCCTTAGTTCTCTTCAGACACAGTTCATCTGGATTACAACTTTGTACAGAACATGAAAACAAATTTTCCATCTCGAGCCGAGTAATCACTCAACAGCGATAATACGCATCGATGACGAATTAACGAATAATGAAAGCGAAAAGCGTCGGAGCTGCCTGCATCGTTTACCATTATAGAAGGTATCCATTAACCCGACGATGTTTCAGCAACGAATCGTGCCGGGATGAAATCAAAATAAATCAGATTCGAAACATAATTAAAACCGTGGTATAATGAATGAAAACGATCGGTAATATCGAAGCTCAAGCAGCAGCCGAACGAGTCATTTTTAATGAACGATATCGCACTCGGTTTAGACGCGAGTATCCTTTGAGCCTCGACGAGGAGGAAAGACGAGAAAAAGAAAGAGGATGGGGGGGGGGGGCAGAAACAGCAGGGAAAACGACTAACGAAAAATCGCGAAAGGCAGATGATGAAATTAATCGACGTTTTAATTAATTTCTCGCCTGAAGCGGGCTATCGAGCGGATAGCGATCTCTTTCCGACGAACGATGGGTTTATAATTCCCGGCGACGAGCATTATGACGGCCGGAAAACGAGCTGCACGATCGCCCATAAACGAAAGTTCATACACCATTAATATACCAGCGCGCGGCTCCTCTTTCGATTTCAAGTTGCGTGATTTAGCGGCTCGCGGAAGGTGTAATCGGCTTACGGTTAAATGCATAGAACCGCGCGCCGCGCAGCGCCGTGCAAAAACCTTTAACGATTTTCCGTCAAACGCGCGATTCGGCCCAACGCGCGGCTATCTGTTTGCTTTTCGAGACGGAGCTCCTTTCGCAGGAGGATTAGTCGTTCGAAATCCCGCCGAAAAAGAAAATATGAAAAAGGTGCTATTTGCTTCGACAAGCTGTACCAAAGATTCGAAAGGTATATAGAAATTGTTGAGAAATGGAGACTCGTGAACGTTCGTGAAAAACTGAACGTAGTCTCTAAAAATTATGCAAATTCTCTACCGCGAATAATGAGGATTGCTTGTTATTCAGAAACTTCACATATAAAAGAATTATTAATAAAGAATTTTTAAAAACACGAGTAATACCAATTAATGGCTTTCATCTGATTAATGAGTGCAAGAAACTAGATGAAGAATAATAATATCATCCCGATTAATACTATTATTCTGTTCCCCGTTTAAAAATAGTAATTAACTTTGTAGTTCCTTTTCATACGGTGAAACGTTCAATGCGACGATTGAAGATTGTCAAAAAGTTAACGTCCGTTTCAAAATCAATCGAAATTATTTTTCTTTGGGCACCGATTAAACAACGAAATCGTCTCACGGCAGATTTTATGCTAATTTAATCCGCTCGGAATAAAATGGTAAAGGGAAGTTTTTGCGCGATTTATCTTTGCCGTGGGTAATTAGCATGACGTGGTGGGGCACCAACCAGGAGATTATAAAGCGGCGAGTTACCTGCAAAGGAGAAGTCAAATATTAGAATGCGAAAGTTAGCTCGCGGGGATCCCCGTGACTCGGGTGTATTTTCCTTCTTATTTAATGGTCCCGACTACAAAGTCCGCGGGGGAGATACGGTCCGGCGCGTGATTAAAATCACGTTCGATTCGCTTATCTCGTCGAAGAGACAAGCGCTCGTTCGCGTGACGTTTCGCTTTCTGGACGTCTGAATTCGTCGATTGTCGGACCCGCACGATTCGATACAGATTTGCGATACGGAAGACTGCTGGACTGACCCGTACCATTCTACGGATGTCTGATATTATTAGTAGGTTAGCCAAAAGTCTCGAAGTTTTAAATAAAGATTAAAAGAAAATTAATACATCGTAATGAAATTCTGTGACGTTGAACTGTGCGTCGCGTATTTTATTCGGACGCTTTTAATATTTATTTACTTGTTTGTAACATTTAGTAGTACGTTATAACATGAAACGCATTGAAAATGGGAAGAAAATTATTTGGCGAACTTAACCATGGAAACTGATTAATTCATTCTTTATACCAATGTAGAAGGTTTTAATCACTGTAATGCTACGTTTAGCAAATAAAAAGTTAATCGTATAATATTCATTTATGAGAAATCTTTTCATTCAGTTTTCAATATGAAGATAGGATATTTCCTAACCGCAATACGATTGCAGTTCCCGGAATTTTATGCTCAAAGTGCATTTATATAGATGCGCGTATGCGGTTTGAAATACCAAGTTCCGAAGCAAGCATCGATTCCGCGTGGCGAGCTCGAACATCCTCGAAACGCCGAAAATAAGTTCGGCCCGAGTCGAATCGACCGCGGCTCTCGTTAATTAAATTTAATTAGTATTATGAAACGAGACGACGAATGCGCGAGCATTCTAATGCAGCGCGGCGGTGGCGGAGCGTTGTTTTTCTTTTTTGCGGCGTGTGAATTTCGCGAAACCACGCCGGAAAAGTGCACGATTTAATTACCCCTGGCCCGCGCGACTGGACCGTGGAGCGCGACGGCCGACGCCATAAATCAAACTGTCTTGTCGAACGCCCGGGGAATCGTAATAACGGGCTGATACCATCGATCGATCGATCGATTCTGGCCGGCAATAAATATTTTCGCTAAATACGGAGTAGGGGCAACGCGTAAAGACGTGGAACAGACAGCTTGATCACGGCGAGCCGCGCCGGGGACCGGTTAATCGCGAACCGAAACGATACCAGCCGTGCACAAGCGTTCACAGCCTTGACTCGAATTCTGCCAAGCCCGCCATAAACGCGATCGCAAGCCGCGAAACAACCCATTTCCTCTCGGAGCTTCAAACTAGCTTCGACTGCGCTGACGACGAAACGCGATTTACCCTGACGCGGTCCTCGGTTTATTTGGATACTTGGAGTATCGTTGAAAAATTAGGAAGGTGGGGATAGAAAAGTCAGAATAGAAAAGTAGAAATAGGAAAATTGGAATAGAAAAATATAAATAGGAAAATCACAATAGAAAAGTAAAAATAAAGAAGTAGAAATAGAAAAGTAGAAATATAAAAATAGAAATTAAAAATTAGCAGCAGAGAAGTGAAAAAAAAAGTACAAATAGAAAAGCAGGAATAGTATAAATAGAATACTGGTATTTGGCTACTTTCTTGTAATTTCCCACAAATTCGAAAGCATTTTTAGAAAAATGAGATATTCGCTAAATAAAAAAGAAACTAAAGAGACGTAAATATTGTTGAAAGGTTAAACATTTTGAATGAATCGAAAATGACTCAAAAAGTGCAGAAAAACATAAATTTAATAAAGAACGTGAATAAATACCATATAATGTTTAAAAACAACAAAGATTATCTTCACGAGAAGATGAGGGTTTCGTTTTAGCGTGATAGCCAGACAAAATCAGCGTTTTATCTTAATTGTCTGCGACAAACTCTCTTATCTTCAGGAAACATTGTTTGCCTCTGAAGTGTTTGACTCTTTAATTCGTTTCACGAACGCGACATTTTTTGGTACTACACCTTCATTGAGGCGATTTCTCAATCTAATCAATCCCACTAACTTACAACCAATAAAAAAAAGAAAAACACATCATTTAACAAATCTTTTCAAAATCTGCAACATTCCCAGCACTCCACATTAAAAAAATCTTAATCAAATCGCTGATCTAACAAATTTTCGTTTTCCAAGGTTCTCGGAACATTCCAAGTCTCCGCGTATCCTTCGCCGTTGAATTACAACCGACCTGCCCTGGGCGTTTCGCAGAACTCTCTTTCAAATGAATTCTTTAAAAATTCACTTCCAAATTGCTGTTCGAGACTGTCCTAACAGTTTGCGTACGAACGTTCGAGCATCGGGACGATCGATCTCGAAAAGGTCGGAGCGTAGCCAGGTAACCGCGCGATCGCCTGCGTCCGAATAAATAAAGGATCGATCAGAATCCGATAGGCAGCGTATTACATTCAGTCAATCCCGATATGGGCTCGCAAGGAGCCTAATAAACTAGAGTCGTGCGCTTTCACTGGGACCCGATCCGAATTGCGCCCGGAGGAGTCCCCCGCAAAGAAGGAAGTTATTACCGTATGAATATCGAAGTGAAAACCGGGCTCGATCGCTTCATTCTCCTCGGATCCTTGTCCTAATTCTCAGGGACAATGCGCGCCGCGGATCATCGCGTGACCGTGCCCCGTCTGTTATTCATTTACATCTGGCCCTCGTCCTATCGACGCGACGAGGCTTTTGTTCGCCGGTCGGCGCTGTCGCTGACAGCTTTACGATCGGAGATCGCGATCAGGACGGTAACACAGTTTCTAAAGCGCTGCTTGCGAGCGATGCTCCACTCCGGACCACTGTGTTGCGCGTGATCAAAATATTCCCTTGTTTTCCAAGCTTTTAATCCATTTCCCCCCCCCCCCCGGTCTATCACGAGAATCGCGAGAATGATTGAGAGAAACTTCGACGGTATCGTTCGATCGGAGATCGTGGTTGTTGATAATGGAAGCTTGATATGTACACGAGTTGGAAACCGCTGAAGATCGAACGATAGAGATTTGAACGTTGGAAAAAGGAGAATGAAATCGACGATGCATTCGTGTGCATTGTTGTCTGTGGAAAAGGCAGGATGAAAGGAAAATTAAATTTTGTAGTGTGTGATAAAACTGTTAACTGTGTACAGGTATAAATAGGTCGATGACTACGGAATTGGAATTTGTGTGGATGGGATGTTTAAAAATTAGTGGATGAAATGTTTTATTTTATAATTTATTTGGAATTTGTGCGGTTGGAATGATTAAAAATTGGTGGATGAAAAGTTTTGTTCTGTAATTTACTAAGAATTTAAAGTGTGAAGTTTGGATAGCAAAGGCTATTTTTATCTGGATTTTAATTAAGTAAACGTATAAGTAGCTGTTAGGTAGGTCTGTGATAAGAACTGAGACTTGAATATAAGAATTTGCTGAGAAGCGTGTTTAATTTCGCGGATCACGAGCATTCGCGAGCGCAAACTTCGACTCAAATGATGAACTTCGTTATCAATGGTATTCGCTTTTAGCTTGAGCCCGCGACGCATGTTTGGTCCGCGCAAACGTATGGCAAATATCATAGTTTACCTCGTTAGGTTCTGTTTAAAGGAGCCAATGGCAGATGTTTGCGCGGCGTGCGAATAGAATCGACACATATTTCCAGATTATCGTTTAGAATTAATATTCCGGGCACAAACGGAGGTATGCGAGAAACGTTCGATATTATAAAAACAATGCATCGCTGATTCCCAGTTGACGATAACGAAGCATTGTCAGCTTAATTCGGATGATCGGTAATTTAAACTGTATGATAATGAAATGGCATTACGATCATCGCGAAAAACATCAAAAGCCGGTATCAACTTTGTCATGAAATATCGTTCTTGCCTCATTTAAGTTGTCGTACGTGACGCGAAATGGAAATATAACATTTAAGATAATGAACTCGTCATTTGACATTAAATTATTCAAATTAAACATTCAATGTAATTTATCGCGAGCGTTTAACAAAGGAATTCTTAAATCCTAATTTAAAGGAACTAATAAAAAATATAAGAAAAATATTCAAATGCGACATATTTTACGCAAATCAACATGAGATTTATCTTTGAAACATTACTTGCCGATCTGCATCCGTGGAATTTGACTTCCTTTGTTTCGAAATGAACGTTGTAACCTTAACTGCTTCGCGTTTCCTAAACAAGCGTGGAATTTGCTATTGCCTCCGTTAATTGTATTATTTCACACGATCTAACACCATTGATCAATACTAAGTCTCGCGGATACGTGTAAGCGTTGCTCTTCCACTTACTGCATACCTGTTAATCGCGGTCGAAGGTGAATCGACGTTTCGAATTTGAAATAATTAACAGGCTAGATCACAACCGCCGATCGTCGATGATATCTCTCGTCTGCTTTTAAACAAGTGTTCTCTCATTCAATGCAAATACCTGAGTATTGTCTACCGCTGCTTTCCGCGGTCGATTCATCGATATCCGAAGGCCGCAATATAAAAGCCTGAATGTAGATCAAGCGATAAATTAACACGTACAATTTACTTAGTCACCGATCAGCCTTCGAACTGTGGTGTCCCTCGCTTTGTTCCATTGTCGCCGTTACCAAAATAAAATGTCCGAACTGAACCTTGATCTAATACCCATTCTTCCTGGCTAGAATGGAAACGTCATTCGTGCGTCAAATTGTAATCGACACACGGATATTCTTATCGAAGAAGGGAAAATAAAATGGAAACGAAGGATTAAATTCATAACAATGAAATTTCATATTATTCGATAAATAGGAAATAATAAGATTGGAAGATCATATTGATAGGAGACATTGTCTTTGTCCATTGCAAGTAGCAACAGTGACTCGTAGACGCACCAGCCTCTTGTTCAAAACCACGTGTACGAAGTGAATTTTGAAATACTATTTTCTTCTGGAAATGCTCGAAGAAAGCGTGTTTCGAAGTTTGTAACATTTTTGGAAAACAAGTGAGACAAAGTTTATCGTACCCTTCATAGTTAATAATACAAAATCGGTTATAATCAAAGAATATTAACCATTAGGACTACAATACGTCTATTCAATGTTACTTACGATAATCAATTCAAAATAATAATTAATAACGAACAATTATCAACGAATGAGAAAGATTCTCCAATTTCCTTAACAACCACTTACCTTTTGACTCCATTATTCTTTCTTTCGCTATTTTCTATAATCTTTATAATCAATATATCCACAATAAAGAATCACTGCAATTAATCACTGCTTGTCATTTAAAACGTTCTTTACACTTCCCAGGAGTTTTAATTCGAGAAGATCACAAAACAAAAACATCCGATTGTCCGAAGCTTTCAGCCTTTGATTTCAATCACGTGCAAGTTATCCCAGGCCGGAGCGGTTAATAAAAGAAAATGGATCCGGGGTCCGTGAATCGCGAAAGGGGGGCACGGCCAGGTCGTTTGACCCTTAAACCCTTCGGGATCGTGCGCCGTTCAAGGTGGGCCGTGCCTATCCGAGCCATTACGGTGAAACTTACATAATACCGGGTTCGACCACTCGCGACGAATCATACGTTGCGGTATGCGGCGAGCTATGCGGCGCGGAACGTTGTAGCTAGTCCATTTCGTGACAATGGAGAGGCACCGTGCCCGTGGAACGCGGCGTGTTTCTTGGAACGCCGACCGATAAATTTCGCCGGCGACTTCATCGAAATATTTTCAGTCGCGTGGTCGATCGGACCCACCAAGTGTGTTTAACGCCGATGAAGATATCCACGGAATACACACAGAAATATTCCATGCAATTGAACGATCATTCGGAGCCTAGGGTATCGGGGATCTCAGATAAACGCGATTGTATTTAAATTACTAGCGCTTTGAGTGGTCCCCGGTAAGCGATTCCCGCTTACAGCCGAGGTTCTGGAAATCAACAATTTTAATACGGAAAGGGACTGTTGCAAAATATTTACTGCCTCATTTCTTTTCATGTCTATTGTTAGATCAGTATTGACGCTAGGTTTACGGGCATTCATTGTATCGTTTATTGTATTGTAAAGAATATGAATAATAAAGTAGTATTAATAGAAGAATTGACGTTAGTTGATTTAGATCTTAGAAATTAGAGGTTTACACATATATAATTAGGAGATATTCGTATAACTGCGTTGATCGACTTATACAAAATACCGCTTGTAAAACTAGTATCCGTCAAACTGATACGTTTCATAAGATTTTACGATTAATCTCGTTTCATTTCCAGTTATTCGTTCTGCGATCAGCTTTATAAACGCTGTCGCGACGCAAAAGTTGCGCGAATTGAAAAACAAGAATCATTCTTCCCGTTACCAGGAATTCTAAAGAGCAATTTCCATATTCTTTGAATTAAAGCTCTCGCAATTGTCTACCACGGACACTGTCGAGAGTTCACTTTAATCTCGTGATCGGTGCGTGCCGGCTGCCTTTATTTACGCAGCGCGCGACGCGGTAATTAGAAGACGCTCGTTTTAATGGAACCGTTATCGCGCGATGAAATTACGCCGCTTTGTGCCGTTGTTTTCGTTCATTGTTGGAAACAAGATCAAATTAAAATCGGGGAACGCTCGACGGACGGTAGAACAATGCGCGCGCGTGTACGGCCCGAAAACTACGAGGCTCCCCTGAAATAATTACGGGACCTTATCTCGCAGATAATGCAACGCCGGCTCGTAGACCGCGTCGCGCGACAATGACACAGCTGCGCGCCTTCCGAGCGACGGAACGGAGGGAAAGAATCGGCTCGCCGAATCGTAGCATGGAAAAAGTATTTACCGCGTCCCCGTATCGTTGAACCGAACAATACCCGAGAAATTTTCGTTCGACGCTCGGCAGAGAGAAAGAACCTCTCGATTTCTTCGAAGACAATGGCAGATTAACATTGTTGAATCGGTTTTGGAACCGAACCAGTTCGCACGGAGATTAACGTGTTTCGCTCGAGAAAAGAAAGCCTTTGTGGAAAATGTCTCTTCGATGTGGATGAAAAATGGAGCAAGGAAAATAGTTTAACGAACCGAATAAATATGAACACGATAATAATTTCGAACTTGAATTATGTTTGTATCTTATTTTTCATCGAATATGAAACTTGAGTACTTTAACTATCTGTAATATCTTTTAAATGATAGAGATGGAGATTGTGATAGGTTGTCTCTCGAAAATGTCAATTTTCAAGTTTTGATCAGAGATTCATTCTGTACAAGAAATCCTTTCGGCTTCGATAGTTTTCGAAATATTTAATGAAACATGTTTCTCACCCCTTAACACAAGCGCGGTAAGAATCTTGACCGTTTTTCCCTAAAGTTATTCTTTTGTAGCAAAAAAAAAGTAGGAATGATTATTAATTATTTAGCGTCACAATCTTTGTATTATACTATTATCAACTTAGTTGCGTTATTAAACATTTTCACTGTACATCGGTTATCTTGTATGTTACGATTGTTCTCAAGTAATTCAGAAGCGTCGGTCATCAGTGACTGACATGGCGCTAAACAGGTTAATTCGACAGCTGTCTCCATTTAACCAACATAAACGAGAATATCCAGTAGAAAAGAAAAATATTAAGTGTAAAATGTTTTTCCAAAATGTATTCGTAACAGTCTAATTTCCGATAAATCCGTTTAACCGACAACTTCGTCGAAAATGTTTCGGAAAAAAAATAGAACCGATGAGACGGGCGGATGCTTTTTAACCGACGCGAAAAACACCGGTATTCACGAAACACTTGAGGATCCAACGAACAGCACTCGGTATTGAGAGACGAAAAAAGGAAATCCGACGGGGGACAAGGAAATAAGAGGAGAGCCACGAGAGGCTCGTGCGAGTAACGCGACTTATTCGACGTATGCGTGGCTCGTTAGTGGCGGCGCGCGATGTTAAACAATTAGAGAAAGAACCACTCGATTGAAAAGCGCGTCGAGGTGCGTGAGACGCGTGTGAATCTAACCGTTAGCCGGGACCGTGCGTTCGTTATTCCTAATTAGCCAGATCTAACGTGCCACCAGACAGATAGGAGACAAATCGATTCGTATCTGCTCAAATTAACCCCTTTGCGAAGGAAAATGTGTTAAATTCTTAAGAACTCTTTGCGTAAAAAACGGAATCACGCGATGAAGTTTTAAACGGCAGAAAATAGGGAAATCGCTAATCAATATTTAATTACTCGAATAATTAGAATTCGAACGATGAAAACAATTTACTTAATACCATTCGTAATTCGATCGAAACGAAATTTTCAAGGAAATCGGTCACTTTATTTATCGACGAGTTTCTTTATTAACTTGTTTTTATGAACAGGCTGCAAAAGTTTGCGGCAGTATACATTTTTATAGAGACGCTACAAGAAACCGATAATGAAAAAACTTCAATATTCTCTACAACCGGTTGCAACGTGTTAAAAATGAAGTAGAATTAAATGTGTTTAAATCTCTGCTTGATGATTAACTAAAGATGTGCGCAGTTTATATTGAGATAATAATTTGATGGAAAATAAAGAAAATAAGTTTACAGATATTTTAAAGACTAAATGTGGTTAATTCCTTAAGAGTTTGATTTTAAAACACACGGCAAGAGGATAAACGAAATTTAATGGTTGTTGTTATAGTTTCCGTAGAGAGGGAGGTTCTATCAGCGAAGGGTATCGAGCGTGGATTGAAAATTATAGGAAAACAAGCGAGAAAAAGGGCACAAATATTTAGAATGAAGGAGATGTTGTCGGAGTACACCGGCACAACCGTATTGATTACGAAACCTTTCACCGGGGCGTGCGTAATCTCATCGAAAAACCTTGAGCGAAACCATAAATCGGGACTGCGATCGAGAACACAGTGTTTATGTGCCCCGAGGAAAGAGTATCGAGGTCTCACGGATAGATAACAACTTTTCTCGTTCCCGGCTGGCATTACCCGAATTAAAATTCGAGATCTGCTCGAGCGACAAAGCGACGCGGCGCGTCGGGTTCCCGATGGTTTCGCTGAAATCGCGAGCAAATTAATTTTTCCGGGGCATAATTACGGTACAATTACGCGGGGGAAACGGTGTTGTATGCAAATGGAACGAGTACGTGTGGTGGTTCGGTCGCTCGGCGGATCGGCTTTCTCTTTGAATTTTATTCGGTAAGCCGCGAGTCCTTTAATATGCATGAAAGAAAGCTAGGAATTTTCCAAAATCTTTGTTATGCGGCCGGCGTGTCGGAGTTTACTTACTCGTTGTATCCGTGAACGGAGGGAGAATTCTCTTGCGAGCCTGGCCTCGATCGGTACCCTGGACGTTTCGGGCCAAGCCTTATATAGCGAGGTTTACATGCATCCCTTATGCAATCCTCCTTTCGTATACGTACACGAATATAAATACGTTATTCAAATAATAGATAATATCATCTTTCTCAAAGCGATCGGAGAATAAATAACGGTTCAGAATAGGCATGTTATACTTCTATATATATAGTATATTCGCATAGTTCTACATAAATACAGACTGCGTATATTTTCGCGTAGATTGCATCTGTTTGATCAATTCTATATATCCAAAGATAAATCTAGAGATAAATCTAGAAAGAAGTTAAGAAAGATGACTACTAATCATAAAGAAACATTCCTAACGTTACTTCCCAAGCGCATAAAATCAATTACGGAAAAATGATTATCGCAGATACTTCACATCAATTTCACACCAAAGTACTAATCAAAGTAGCAAAGTACGAGGCAGAGAATATTCAACCGTTTCAACGTCAAGCGTCGCGATCGCGCTTCTAAGATATTCTACCCAAAAGTGCTAGGCTATCGGTTCACAGAATTAAATGAAATTTATTTGCTCGTCTTCTTTCTAATTATTTATTTTTATACATAATAATATATAATAAATGATGCGCGCACGAAAAGAAGTATAATAGATGTATTTTACTGTTTTCTATGGATTATAGTTATAAATATTACAATATATATAATGACAAAATTTCACAATCAGTAATGGCAAACTTTAAATGACTCTCCGGAGCCCTCGAGTGTAAAGGATTAAAGGAAAACGAACGAATCGCGACAAGGGAATAGAACGATCCCCATCCAAGCAACAGGCCAAAAACACGCGAAATCCGTGACAGCCCGGTACAATCTTCAACGTCCGCTTCGTTAACGAACATCAGCAAGACAGACACGCGTTCCGCAGTCCGATCATCCTTGAATCAAGTTGAGCGGATCCATTACACGAATCAACAAGGCCGCATTAATCGATACGTCTGCTGGCGGCGTGGCCAGCGGGGCGAGGTACGCGATTCGTCCTTGCACTTGGTCTTCAGGATGTCGCCTTAAATCGATCCCCGTCGATTATACCACGTAGCGGAGCCCCGACCGTATCGAATTCGCCATCTGCTTCAGCACCCGAGCGACGTTCCACAATTTCGCCGCGAAAAGAAAAGACGGGAGCGCCCGGGGCGCTGACAGCCGGCGTGGCGCGTCGATCGAGCGTCGCGAACCTTTCAACGGCCAGGGCCGAGGGTGTACACGGATCGTCGATTTAAAAATCGTTTGCGCTCTCTATTCGAGGCAGAGGCTCAGCCGCTGTTTAATCTCGAGTATCACGGGACAGGCGGAGAAGCGGAACTTCGAATCGAGAGTTATGCTTCTCCGATCGAATCTCCGGGGTTAACACCACCACCCACCCTCCCCCTTCGATGGTTTTACTTGGGTTTATCGATCGGCCGATATCGGGTTCTCTCGATGATTTTACTCGCTGCCAGTACGCTCTATCTTCTTCTTCTTCTTCGTATCCTCCTTCTTCTTCATCTGTTCGTTCCGTTTTCTTTTAGTCTTTCTTCCCTCGCTCTCGTTCTGAGCTCGTTTTCCACCCCGGTTCACGGAATTATCGGTACCAATTATCGATCGAACGTACGTTGCAGTTCAAGGTCACGATGTTACAGTTTTTCAAACTGCATTGATCTTAAAAATGGAAGTGTCTTTTTAGGTGCTGGAAGTGCATATTAAAATTCTGTTTTCGTTGCTTCCGATAGCAGCGAGAATAATTTGGGCGTTCGTTCCAAGTGAAACCGGAACGATATAATAAGAGTGATAATTTATTTTGTACGGCTCTGGTTCTCGTATCGACAAAGGCGTCAGAAACAAACAGAATCAATCGAAATTCATTTTCAAGAAATTTTACGGAACACTTCGGGTATATCTTACATAGCGAACAAATGAACAAATAATGTGACGGATTGAAATATTGTGTTAAATGACAACGATGCAAATCTTGAACAAGGGACGCTTAACTGATCGAATCTCCGGGGGTGGCTGCCCCTTAGACAGTTCTAAGTCTGGTTTAACGATCAACAGATATCGAATTCTCCCGTCGATTTTGCTCACCGTTGCATGTAACCTGTCTCTCTCGCTACCTTCTCGTTCGTCTTCTTCTTCATCCCCCTCCCGCTCTATTTTTCTGCTCCTTCTCCTTGTCTCGAGCTCGTTTTCCACCCCGGCTCACGGATATATCGGGCCAGATTATCGATTCGCTCGGAGGTCGTTCATTCGCTCGAAGGAATAAAAGGACGCTCGACATTCGTCCTTCGCAGGTTACCTCTTGGCTCTACCGTCCTTCGGCATCATTAAACTCGGGCTAACGACCCAGTTCCTTTTCAGACGTCATCTGCTCGCTTCGCTCGCTCACGAGGAGGTGTGTTCGCTCGCTCGCTTGCTCGCAATTAGTTCCGGCACGACGTGTAAGCCCGATTCTCAACCTCTCCGAATCTTTCGTCGAGGCGTCAAACCCCAGTCCGCCGATAATTTCACGAATTATCATGGCCCATAATCTATCTACTGGCCCGGAGAACCCGCAAGCAATAACGACCTTTCCCGTCTTCCATTCAAAGCACTCGGTTAACCGTTTAACCGAACCGAGCAAGAAAATCGTTTCCTTTTTCGGGAAACATCTGACAAATCAAAGGAGGTAGGTTTTAGTAAAAGCCTCTCAAAACTTCCGGCTATTTCGTGAAACGTTTCCGTTGAAACGCGAGGCAAGTTCATTGAAACGAGTCTACCGTCTGCGTTTATGGCGCGACGAAGGTGTTGGAATTATTCGCTCGTAATTTCTTACAGGAACAGTGAAGCTTAGGCGACCGTAGTTTCTGAGATTTCGCTTGGACTTTATTTCGTTGACCAGTTAAGGGAGTAACCTACTTTTTGATTGTAACATCTGAGAAACTAGTGTATAGAACTTTGCCGCGAAGTAATTACATTCTTTACAATAAGTAAATAAGGTTCCAATTCATTTGAAGTACGTTATAATAATAAGTAACTTCTCTTCTCTTCCAATTTCTTAACAATAAAAACATATCAAAACTCATTCATTATATTAGATGCTGTCATGTTGCATTCTTCGAATAATATCAAGTTCACCGACTGGATAATTTCACAATGGAAAAATGTTCAAAATGGATGTTATGTCGATATCTATCTTAGTAATTTTTTGTCAGTAACGATGTTGGAATAACGATATCGAATAAAAGGAGAAGAAATTCGTGGCGTGCATAAAATTTAATGCGGTAAGGAAGCTCGAGGGTCGAGACAAGGAATGGTAGCCAAGATAGTACCTGCGTAGGCAGCGTCGAGATATGGAAGGAGCGGTATACTGCCCCCATGGGGGGGTTAGAGTTAGGCAAGGTAATTGTCATGCAAAGTAAAGAGGCGACATTAGCATCATAAGCGAGCAAATACTCTGCATTCTGGCGTCCATTGTGCTCGCTAGTTAGTTCATTAATTCCACAGGACACGCTACTGCCACCGGCTGAAATATACACGTGACGGCGCGCTCGCCCAACTAAACCGGCCGCCCCGCGGAAATTTTTAGCCCGTGCCACGTCTTCGCGTTCCGTGAGAGATTGAATCAAATTCTGGAAACCAGAACAATCGGAAGATATTCGTTAATTATTTTCAGTATGATAATTAACTATATAGTTAATAGACGATGGATTTTCGTGGAAATTAAAGTTTAAAAAATAGAAATAAAGATCAAATTATGATAGCAAATGGTTCTTTTTAATGAACATTATAGGAAGCAATACACTTTAGACATTTTATACGTTTCTTTGTATTGCATGCATTCTGTGCAATTTTGCACTTTGAAAGTTTCCATAAATGCATTGCGATTCATAGTTGTGTCTTATGAGATTCGTAATTACTGTCGATTGTATATCGACTCTCAGTGCTGTTGTTTTATTGCTTTTCGATTAAGCTTGCAGTATAGAGAACAAGTCAGGTAAGTCCTAACGTTTCATAGATAATCCAGATTCAAGGAATTTTCAACTTCTATTGAACTGTATTCACGAAGTAGACATGTTGATCAATATCGACATAAATGTTGCGATGAAACGTGTGAATAATAGCAATTTCAAAATGAATTGCGAAGAATTATTAGAGGTGAAAATGGCTTCATCTAATTGGTAAAATGCAACGTGCCGCGAGTTGAAACATGCATGTCGCATACAGGTTCCGGGCCACGCGTTTTCGCGCTCGGCGCGCTGGGAAGAACGATTTAACGGGACAATCTGAGAATTAATTTTGGGCAACGCTCGCAACGGCATGTAATAGTAAATTTAATAATTCAACGTTACGTGCTGTTACGCGCGCGGAACAAAAACCCCTTCCTCCGACGGACATTCTAATTTCGTTCTGCGTCATTGTTTTTCGCCGGATTTAATTGTCAACTTTCGGACAGGCTACATATAATTCATTTGTAACAGCCGGAAGGATTCGCGAACAAATGATTCCAAACAGAAATTCGAATATTAATCATGCAACATTTTTGACATCAAAACTTGTAGCCGCGATGAAATATTTAATAATTTCAATTATTACAAAGTTTATAAAAATAGAATGAAAAATCGAATCTTCAATACTTCTCGTCTTCAAATATTTCTTATCCTATAGAACTAAAATAAAATACTCGAAAGGATCCTTTGCGAAGAAATTAGGTGGCACTTTCAGTTCCCGTTACTGTCGCTACAAAAGGAGGAAACGTGGAACAGTAGGGTCGTTCGAAGGAAGTCGGACACAGCAATAAAATTAGCAAACGCCCAAAAGTTTACAACAGATTAAAGTGGAAGGGAAATGCCGGCCCGAGAGCGGAAGTCGCGGATGATCCTCAAAGTCGGAGTTAAAAGCATAGGAGAAGCTTCCGAGGCGCCATTGTATAGGGGCACAAACGGGCACGAAGGGACTGAGAATTCGTATTCATACAGGCCCGACGTGTCTTGTCGTACGCGAGTATTTCCTTCATTCACGGCAATCCCCTCGGCACAATAGCGAATGAATTACAGCGAGTTTCAAAATGTTATCGGGCGACATACCCGTGTCAAATGGCACTTCGCGTTGCAAAGTGAATGGTAGCAGGAAAACGAAAAGAATGCATTAGCCCCTAAACGTGTAGCAACACATAACAATACACTTCGAAATTAATTATCCTGTTTTCCCTCAAGAGCACAACCCGGCACAATTGTTTCCTTCATTGCTTCCAATCGTTTAGAATAGTAGCTATTCAAAATACATGACAACACTTGGTAAAAAATCACTTTCCGCATGTAAACGAAATTCTAAAGTACGAATTCCAAGTACGAATATCTCAAATCACTTTTCTATTCTCCTCTGACGCATAAATTCCTCATTCACATAGCACAATGGTACTTCGACTTATGAGCTTAATTCGTTCCAGGTCGCAATTCGTATCTGAATTTTTTGTTACACTATAATTCGAGATTATAAAAGCTTCATAGTTCGTTTTTCAAAATTAATTTCGTATCCAAAGGTCAAAATGGAATACAAAAAAAGTTCGTAGGTCGAAAAGTTCGTATATAAAGCGGTTCGTAAGTCGATGTACCACTTTATCCCAATATCATCAATCGAAATCTTCCGTGTCAGGTACAAGAGTGCCCGATCAGAATGAACGCACGCGAAGACCGTACTACAATGAAGGATCACAAAGAGCACAAAGGTGAAGAACGGAGCTCAGCCCGCGTAATGGACGGTGGTCGCGCGCAGCGAAACGGTGAACCGGACCAATTTAAGAAGGAGTAAGAGTTATCATCGTCGACCGTGTGCCGAACTCCAGGTCTGGCCGCATTCCTTCGACGAATTCCCGCGTGGACAATCTCGCCGAATCGTTTATTACGACCGTTTCCCGGGAAGCCGCACCGGATTCAAACGCGCCGGAGAAACCCACCGCACCATCCAGAAGGGAGTTTAATTACGAGCGCACTAAACTAAATTTTCCAAGTATTTCAGTCGACCCGGGGGTCGGGGGAGTATCAATTAAAACACGGCATATTCGAGGCGGTCCCCGGGAAACACGAAAATCAAGGGGCGAGATGGGGCGGCCTGGAGCGCTGAAAGAAACCGAGACGAGCCGGGCGGCGCGGCGGCGCGGAACGCTCGGAGGGAAGCAGGCGAACGCGTCCCGCAGCTACGTTAAAGCTGCATTCACGTGCGCACGACTCGCCGTGCCACAGAAATAAAGGACTTCCTTTGCTCGTAGATATCCGCTCGGCGGGGTCGCGAATAAATCTCACGATGAACGATAGAACGGGACGCAGGAGGGAGCGAGAGGGCTGCTGGCAGGCCGCGCGCCGGAGATAGGAAGCAAACGGGGCAAACGGATAAAGAGAAGTGCACAGGAAGCGAAAGATACCGCTGATACACCTTACCGAATCCTCGCCGCTTAAAGAGAAACACCGTCTTTGGGGATACCAGGTATCGATCCACTTTTCTTGTGGTTTCCTCTTGGTTTATTGGAGGTTCGACGAGGGAAAAGAACGGCTTCGAGGCGGAAGAGAAATGTTCCGTACGTCCTTCGCGTTTTTTAAGATGAAGACCTTTGAGGCGGGTACAAATGTTTATTGAATGTGCTTCGTTGGAGGCAAGCTTGCAGAATATTTAAATACGTTGGAAGCATGCGATTACCGCGAAATATTGAAAATGCGGAATGCATTCGGGAAATATTGAAAATATTGAGATTATCGTGTGCATTGAAAAACTGGGAGTATTGAAAATATTGAAATCATCGGATGTATTGAAAAACTGGTGGTATTGGGGATATTGAGAATATATGAATTGTGAAGTTTAAACAACGGTATGGGGAATAGATGAAAAATGTGAAAGCGATTTGTTTGAAGCGATGTTTCGTTTTCAAGAAGGACGAATAAAAGATCAATGGCGATGCTGGGAGCAAGTAGAAGTGGTAATCAGTAGGCAGACACAGCGTCCTGGTTATAGCGCGGTATAAATATGAAACCTAATTAGAGCATACGAACTGCGTAAACAAGATTCATTAACTTTGCACATTGTAACATGCTCCTGGTGCCTTCATAGTTGGTGCTAACGTCGGAAAATGTTGCACACTATGCATATAAAATACTATTCTTCAAATCTCTATTCTCCAGGCAGAAACCAGAGGGGAAACGCGCTTAATTTCCAACATAAGCCAGAAAACTACCCCCTTAGAACATCACTCCAAATTAGTTACTACAATATTAAAAGACCACTCACAACGACACATTTCATTTCATACCTATACACGAGCCACTCGTTTGCCAGTGATCAATTCCGCAAATCGAGAAGTATAAATCTTTTATGAAATTACTCAATCACTTTGAAAAGTTAAATATATTCCTCAAACAAGCACAAAAGAAGCATATTTAAATCTGCTACGTTTTTTACATCTTTTTTTATTCAATCAAACTTTCATTTTCACAGCACCGCTTTGTTTGTTTACTGTTATTCGACTTTGTCGTGCTCTCACTTTGGCAAATATGCTTTTAAATTTCAAAACAGTATAAGAAAATTATTATTAGGCCATGTGTTTCTACTTTCTCGATTATATTTCAGACTTGTAGATAAACCGAAGACCTACTTTGAGTAACATTTAATTTCACCTCCTAAACAAACGAAACAGCCCCTTTAAGCTGCTCCAAATACGCGAGGCGAGAAAATGGCCAGTATGAGTCCAGACCTAGCCTCAACGACCATCGTATCGTGCAAGAGCATAAACGTGCATGTTCTCGGTCATTAAGGACGTTCCGTCTCGTCTAACACGGTTCAACCCGTGCACGACGTTCGCAAGTGGGTATTCCTCGGTGAAGACGAAACAGGTGGACGGCAGACCATTAATAATCTCCGTTCGATTTCCATCCAACGAATAAAACGCAAAGCTGGCGAAACTCGGAAAGAGGACACGCGCAGCGGAAACTGAGCTAATCAGATTAGACGGGGCGAACGCGTTTCGAAAACGCGACGGGATTAGTTTGAAATTGCACACCGACCGTTTCGCCGTGAAAAGAGACCGATTGCGGGTTGATTCGGGGCCGCAGCGAGATTCCAAGCGAAAGTGCGCTTCACGGTTGCGGTGTTAACACTTAAAATAAGGAGCTTTTAAGGAAGATTGACTCCCAAGAGCTATAACAAGTTGACTATTATTCCATTTTATAAAGAATCGCAACTGCGACATTCTTCAGTAAACCACTCGCGTAAATTTGGCCTTAGGGTATGTTTACAGCGAAACTGCGATAACAGAGAAGCTAAGATAAGAACTGCGATGAAATGTCGTTTTTCGGTGGGTTTGTGTTGTGATAGTCAGAGGGCTTCAGTCATTTAACTTCTTCAGACGGATTTTGCAAATTATTTTACAAATACGCTGTAACCGAGTAAAATAATTTTCTTATTTTCATAAATAGATTTAATTGAAATTGTAATCCTTTGATTTCCTTTAAAATAGTCGTGTCCACAGGATTGCGACAAAATTAAACAACATAAACAGGAACGTTTAGTTCAATATGAATCGTTAGGCACGAGTTTAATCCTACGTTTATTGACTTTTATTGTACAGGTTAGTCTATTCTTCCTAGAAATATTTATGTTCGTTCGTTTAGATCTTGGAAATGGGAACTTTAAAACTAGACAGTTAGGATAATGTTTACAAAATTCAATATTAACGCGTTCCGTAACGCTAATGTTAAACTTCCATAAAGAGGAATGAGTGATATGAGTGATTCTGCAGAAGAATTAAAAATATATTGTCTTAGTTTCATCGTTGAATTATTAAACTCTACGCGTCGCATCAACACGTTGAAATTACACTAAATTACGTCTCAAAGGAAACGCTCGCATCATAAAACAAAGTATGTATCTCTAGATTGCACTCTCGTCACCGGTTTGATCGAATATCGCCGGTCTGTTGTAAACTAACCCTTACGCGTCCTTTGTCCTTACGTTCTCGTAATTACACAAAGTCGAAGCTAACGAATCGCAGGGACAAGACAATTTGTGCTTTCGCGTTCACCGGAAAATTGTTTGTCGCCTCTCTCGCTCTCTCGTGGTTACCATTACCGCGAGGTCAAAGAGAACCGGAAAGTAATTGCAGCTCACGGTTAATGAACTCATACTTCATTTGAAATGCGATGTTGAAGTACTTTGTACGGTCACTGTATATATATGTGTGTGTGTGTGTGTGTGTGTGTGTGTGTGTGTGTTTGTATTTTAGTGCGACGTTTATACACTGTTAGCTGCCGTCAGTGCTAATTAATATATAAACGAAAACAGGAAAGTGTTGCCCTTCTTAAGAATTAGCAAAAAATGATTTTCAGACGAGACTTTCCCTTCAAGATAATTGACATGAGAAATTTTGCATCACAAAATATGATATTATTAGAGTAAGTCTCTTCGTGATTCAATTTCCATTTATCGAAAATTCCACTCCATACTGACACGAATGTCCTATTCAAATTCCATGATAAAAATAATATATCGTACGAGCAGATTCTAATCTATCCTGATCTCTAAAAAGAAAATACACGCTGCACTTTAAAATCTAGGTTAAGAGTTTAACATTTTAAACGCATCGGTGTTAAAATTTATGCTGCAGTTGAAAACGTAGGTAACAGTATTCATCACCCACAGAAAAATATAAAATATGAACGATGGCATGTATATATATATCTTCGTGATAAATATGCATGGATAGACTCGTCCCATATATTTCGGACACCTCGAGCGATTTAATCCCATCGGCGAAACGGGCCAACGCCATTTCCCGTGCCGTGTAAGCTTATTGGAGCGTCCCGGGTAACTCGCGAGGACAAAGTACGCTTTTTTAGAGGCGGTAAGACGGATAAACCTGATTACTATTTTCGAGTGTCGACCGAGACAGTTCCGATTTCCGTTCGGCCCCTCGTAAAGCATATCCTCTTAAGTGTCGGACTTGTTTCAGGCGCAGCGCCGATAGTCCCGTGACGCTTGCATCACGATCGGACGGTCCCGTTTCAATTCGCCGATTTCCAAAGCTCCCCGGATCGAGTCGGTTGATCTCTGGAAAATTGGATACGTGATGGGACTTCCCCGAGGCTGCACGAAGAAGTTTACGAGCGATCGTTGAATCTTTACTGCTCGCTGCGAAAGAGTTTCGCCCTGCACCTTGAACACCATTCTTCTTCCATCGCGCAGGTACAAATAGACGAGAACTGCCCGGTAAGCGTAATCATTCGAGCTTTGTCGCTGCGATCCGAACGCTCGACTGCGTCAACGTGCAGTTCGGTGTTCTTCCAAGCGTCTAATCGGTTGGAATAAACACTTAACACCGTTATTTAGTCTTCTAAACGACAACGATTGACTGATTCAATCTAAACGCTGATCAATCTAAATGTTGTTGAAGCCAAATATTAATGAATCAGACACTGCTCAATCCAAACATGGTTAAATCTGAATATTGTTCAATCTAAATATTGCTCAATGAAATTTCTTGAACTCACCTTTTTACGTATTTATAACCCAACGCAACGGACTCTTGATTTCGTAACGACGCTGATCAAATTGAATCCTGCTCGATCGTTACACTCATTACCCTATACGATCGTTAATGAGCATAAAGCGATCATTCCAATTTATTGCTTTTTCCGTTTACAATTTTAACGACTGCACGCACGATAAAGAGGAATTATTAATATTATCAAAGGCAGAAGCTCGAAAGGCGGAGGTATCGATCGCATGAAAACAGGTCTGCCGGCTAAGACCAGGTTAGGTCCAGGTCCCAGCGCTACTCCCAGCGCGGCGCGATCCATCATCTTCGAAGTGCTTAGCGCGATGGGAAAGATCGATGCCCGTGCTCCGCGGCCGACATTAGCGATCGCGGTCGTCTTGTTGCCCGTTGCCTTTCTTCTAAATACGTTCCGCGGTTATATTCGCGCCGGCATTTGTCATAATTATACGGATCCACGTTAAGAGTGACTAATAGTTTCGCGGCGGAAAAACTTCGGGGCCTGATCGGGCCGCGGCATCCTTTTGCCGCGGTGGGCTATTAATTAAGGAACAGTATTTGGATCTGACGGTGATGCATTTCAACGTTGGAATAATGCACCGGGGTCTTGGTTAATTAATCGTCGCTTTTTGAAGCCGATCGTCGCCGACCCCGCGACCGGCCTTTCACAGGAATTAGCTGAACTCCCGATGGCCGGCTGTACAACCAACAATTAAAGCAATTAGCAATTAAGGCGTTCCCACCGGGTAATAGAAACTTTACTCTTGCATAATCGGAATTGATTTACGATCGGGTTTTATGATTTCAAGGTGAACGAACGCAGAGGAAACGCAGAAGTTGAATGTTACGTGTTCCGTTGATTCGTTTGCGCAATCGTTCATAAATTTGTTTGTTCGTATCTCCTGTTTATAGCTTGTTCGATTTAAAAATGAAACGACCAGGATCGAGCAATTTCGTTTAAATCAATTATTCAATTAAGTTATCGGCGGAATTATCATAATTACCAAGAGAAGTCTCCGGAATCCAGAATTGAACAAAAACATTAACATTTCAGCAATTATTCATATTTCAGCAGTAGCCACAGTGCCAACAAACGATTCAAACTAGTTTAACCGAAGTTTCGCCGTAAGTTTGCTCGAAGTGTCTGGCAAAAGTAGGAGTTCAGTTCAGCGAGAGCAGCTGTATCGAATCCGGGGCTGGCGTTTGTTAGGAAAATATTCTGATTTCGTGATACGGTGCGACGCGGTGCGTTCCGCTTCGCGTGGGAAATTTCCCGGACGCCGCGTCGCGTCGTTGAAAATTCCGTCGCGCGAACAGTTCCGGGCAAAGGTTTCCGGGACAGCGTTGTTAAGATACGAGTCAGCGGAGTAACTCGATTATATCACGGCAAAGGACAACCGTAGACGGGTGTAATTAGATTTTTCCTTAAACCAATTTACTTCAGTCGTAGATTACGATTCTGCATAAGTGTCCCGGTCAGAGGAGAAAATTGTCCGGTACTCTTCGACCGGATTCACCTACAGAACACTCCGCGTGCGAGAAACCTAAATTAAAGTTTCAATACCTAGAAATTTGATTAACTTCGGAAACCTGGTAAATCGTAAAATCAATAATTGCACCTCTTCGATTTTAGAAGTAACATGGTTTAAAGATGGACCTTTAGTGGATCCGATCAAGAACAGTTATACACGCGGTTATCCAAGTTAAAATTATGCACTGAAGCAAACCATCTAGACGAAGAAATAAATGAAAACCATACGATAAAACTTCTTAACACCTACGCATCGCAGTCGCTCTATGAATTCAATCCAAAAATACTTGAAACGCCCCAAACAAGCTGCGGTGGATCGCGAGCCAAGACTTAACTCCCGTTTAATTGTTGGAAATCTCGCTTTTACGCGCTCCGGAGCGGCGCCGATAAGAACCCCGTCGGGCTCGCACACTCGGAGCGGTTCTCCACCCGGACTATTTAGATTTAAACGTTCCCCGTGCCTCTTCCGGCCGAATTGTTCCCCAGACACGCTCGAACAAACTCTTACTTACGCGGTCCACTCGTCTTCCATTATCTTCATTTCCCTGGCGTTCGTTTTCCCCTTATTCCTCCGTTGTTGACATCCTCCTATCTCTCGGATATCTACCGTGGTTCCCGGCGTCTCCCACCCCGCTGGGCCTGCAACCCTCCGAGTCTCGGCGGGTTTCGCGGCGCTCTCGTCCGCCGACGCCCTTAAATCCCGACGATCCTCCTAGATTCGCGTCGTAAAAAGCTCGCGGTGAGACGTGGAAGACGAAAGAGCCGCGGGGGATGGGACGCGGGCGGAAAAGAGGGGAAAAGTGAAAAGGGAGACAGCCGCAGATAGGAAAGCCGGGGCGGCAGGCTCTCTCCGTAACGAGGCCGTCCTTAAAGGATAATAAGCTCGCGCGACGTTAATAGCTCCCGCATACGGGGCTCCGGTGAAGGGAGAGACGCGTCTACGGGAGAAGTGGATTTTGAATGTTCCTCTAGTGGATTTTGAAGAACGTCGCGAAACGAGAGTCAGCCGTCGTGAAAGGTGGCCTGGGATAGGGGTGCACGCTGGTTAAATACGGCATCCGGGGGCTGAATGACGGCTGCCCTCTGAAAAGGGCTAGCGAGCCGCGTGAAATCGCTAGCCGGTGCATTCAATTGCCTGTTATTGTCTTAAACGACGCTGGCTGAATCGGTGACTAGTCGATTCTGGACGGAATGACTTCGGTTTCGAAATCCATCGAGTTCCTCGTGTGAACGGTTTTAGAGATTCTCCGAGGTGAAACCCTCGAGGAGTTGTGATTATATTTATTCTATTGTTGTAATTAGATTGTTGTTTTGATTAACATTTTGACCACCAAGTATGCACTCTTCGAAATTCGTATGCAATCGAAACAGGTCTCTTAATAAATCAGAGACTAAGGAGTTAAGAGTTCTTCGTAACGATTACTTTACTATCTTTCTTATATTTCATATATTCAACGAAATTCGGTTCTTTCGATACGTTACCAAGAAAGTGAATATCTTTATGTTGAAAACAGTGTCACCAAAATTCGGGTGACGTGACAGTCAAAGTGTTAATCTACAATTTTATATATAATTCTGCGAAGAGAATTAAATAGGTTTTTGTAAGTTATTAATACGGAGTTTAATACTGCACTCGTATTACTGGGTAGCTTTGTAGGTTTCCTATCTTGGGATTTGATATGATAATTTTAGTATAAAAACTTCGACTAAGGACAAAAATCACAAAATCGTTTTAGGGGATCGTAAAGAACCAAGCTAACAATGTCCCCGGCGAAAGACACCGGAAGACCGTCTCCTGTTTCGCGAGACTCGACGAGAATCAACGATGAACGGAGTCGGCGCTGTCACAAGGCAAAAGACAGCCGTTCCTAACGACACGGATCGGACAGACATCCTTGCGCGACGATTGGCCACGGTGTTATTAACAGTCACCGCGAGACTGCGGCGATTAACCTTTCACAAATACCGGAGGAAAAAAGTCGAGGAAAGGGGCAGCATGCGAACGGGAACGTTGATCGATCGGCACGCCGAGAAATCAGGCTGCCGGTGTGCTGTGAGAAAAAATGCGAGACATGCGCGTTCTTCCGTGTTGTCCCGCAAATCTGGGCCACGATGCTTCTCGCCACGGATGGGACTGTCCTCTCGTTACAGTCGCGCGTGAACACCTTCTATAACATCATCGACATCCTCGCCACCGTGTTACAAGGTTGTATGATAAACGAAGCTTGCTTCGGCATTATCAACGCAGATAAATCGCAAAAAAGCTTCTACAGTTTCTATAGATAGACCAGTTTCTGTAGGAACTATAAAAATGCTTTCCTCGAGATCTCGATCGATTTATATTCCAGTTTGCATATTACTAAATCAATTTCTTTGACACTAGGTTCACGAACCGCGACAATTCGACCTATATTGAATACTAAGAGCTTTATTTGGCAAATGTCGTCGATACCAATTGATGCAATTACACGAATATGTTTCCATTTTTATATATCTAATTCCCAAGATCTTGGAACAATCGAACATCGGTTTTCTCAGAAACAATAAAACAAACTGTACAATAAATGTTCCTAAACCTGGCGTTAAGAATCCCTGAACAACCCCTCAACCACCTTTTCAATAATTACAAGAAAAGATATCAGGAACGAGTCATTTCGATTCATCTGGTAGTGTTAAACATTCCCCACTCGTCTCGACGCGTTATTCCCCCGGCGTGCATACCCGGTGTGCCGCGTATAATTCTCTCTCGCATGTCAACGTTCCGCACTCGAGCGATACCGAACGGCAGGAGGGGGGAAAAGGCAGAAATTCACGGACGAAAGGCGACGCGGTCGTCGAGAGCCGAGTAGCGGGAGAGAAACGGGCCGCTGTAGTCGGAGTAACTCGAAGAAATCCACGATCAAGGGCCCTGCGCGTGTCGCGGGGGCGGGGGGAGGACTTGTCTTGCGTTAGAGGGCTCTCCTGCGACCTCCTGAAAATCTCGTGCAGCACGCGCGCCGCACGTAAGTACGCTCCTCGCTTTTCGATCTTTTTTTTCAACTCCCCCTCCCCGCCTCTTTTTTCTTCTCCTCTCTTTTTATGTTTTTATTCCGCGGCCTTTCCTTCGACACGGCTCTTTGCGGCGACTGCACGTGTGCCCGCGTATGTAGACCCGGTATCGTCCGTATCGGGCGTCCCTATCAGCCAATTAGTGGAAATGAGATCGTAGCCGTAGATTAACGACCAGCTTCCTGTGACGTTCCACGCTAGCACGTTTCTGTAAGGTCCCCGTCCGACGCGGTCAATATAAATTTAAATAAACACCCCTCGATACGTTCGAACGACGCGGTCACGTATGACGCGGATTTTTCGGGAGCGCGGTTTCGCTCGATACAGCGTTTCGCCGATATTTGCATAGGAATTCTTTTTTAATATTTTTCTTATAGAAGAAGAAATTTGCTAGGGTTGGGTACTTGTAAGGTGGAACTAGTATTTTCCTTCGATTGCTGGGGATCAGATAATATTCATATTTATTGAATTTAGTGTATCGAAGAAGAGGAAGATAATTGATAATTTTGGAAAGTATCTAATTTATCAGAATAATGGATGTAATTTATTGTAATGATTATTCTAGGCTACTGTGAACCATTTACCGAAAATTGATCTATATCCCGGAACACGGTAACCTCAAACGGTACCCAAAAATGGCCGCGTTCCTCCAAGTTCTGTTAACCTCAACATGCCGAGCGGCACAACTTCAGCTAAGAAACTTTACGACCATAAATTATATTAATCATCCGGCGAAGCGTGTAAGGCTCACAAGCATAGAAACAACAACACTGTCGTCCACCGCTAATCGCCCAGACTCGCAAAACGCGTCCTCCATAACAGTCGACCGACCGCATTATTCTCCCGATTCATTCTATTTCAGACTGTTTAACGACCGTCGGCATACATTACCGGGTCCAGGTTGCACACAATTCGCCGCAAAACCGTAGTCTCTAGAAATAGCCGGGCAGTTACGATTCGTCAGTTGCGGGGGGATGAATGTTCCTCCGTGTGCGCGAAGGTGTTGTACACCACTGTCCCCCAAATCGAAAATTCCGTTAAATACTAATTCAAATCTTTTACTACTAGTCACAAAAAAAAACAATCCAAACAATCAATACTCGAAAACCAAAATTTGTTTCCCTTAAACACTATCTTCATCCCTCGTTGCAGGTTCAACTGTCGATGCAACCTCTCAATAAAAAGTGTACCCACAGAATTCTAAATACTCCACCTTCCAAAACCATTTCACACAATATTTCAATCGTTGTGGCCAATACAAAATGAACAGAAACACTAAACACATAACACTGAAGAACACATTCCCAAAGATCTCGTCTTCAAAGGAGTATCCACGCGCAATGCAGAATATTTACAGCATCCCGCTACCGTGGTTCACCCAAGTTCCCGTTAAAGCGTTGCAACTTATCGAATACAATCAACTGCGCGAAGCGAGCGGGTACCGCGGGGTGGCTACGAAAGAGGAGAGATACGAAGGGGTATGGCTGAGAGATACACGAGCGTCGTCGTTATTTGACATTCGGTAAAAAGCGGCCGGCCGGGCCGCGTTATATTAACAATATACTGTACGTGTATGACACCGAATATACCGGGCTGGGGCCTATCCGATTGTATCGCGCGGCCGCGCCGCATTATACAGCACAGAAGGCATTGTGCCGGCGATATACAGTGCGCGTAATATATTCCGTTGCCCTCTAAGAACGAGCACGGCCGGCGTGAATGCGCGCGGGACGGTCCCGGAGAGTCTCGGGCCGCGGCAACCACGCTTACACCGCCCCTGGTGGTTACACGAAACTGGTTATAAACCAGAGAGAAACGGCCCTAGCCCGCGTCTCCCCCGATATGTATGTGCACGGCCAGGTGATTATGAACCTGCTCGATCCGTGTACGCGAAGAATGTACCGGCGCGTTCGCTGTCGGGGCTTACCCCTGCGCGCAACGCCTCGTGTTAGGGTCGTGTATACACGCCGCTGCCGTGCACCTCGCTCGCTCGCATCGCATCGCGTCCGGAACCCGCCGGGACGGACAACCCGATACCACCGCGCTCGAGATTAACCCTCCAAAGCTCCCTACACACATTCGGACGTGTTGCGACGCGATGCGACGCGACGCACGCATCGACTCCCTGGTTTCACGAGACACGCTGTAATGGAAACTACACCTTTGAGAAGACCGGCTAGCTGCGAAGCTGAAAATGTGCGGGTAAGGAAGAATCGTTCATCAAGAGCTAGAGGTGGGAGGATTGTTATGGGTAGTACAGTAAAGCTTTGATTATGTGGATTAATTGGGATTGGGGATATTCGAATCATAGAAATTTGTTGGACAACCGAATAGTTTGCATTGTGGACATATTACATGTGAAAAGTTATAGGTTATTCCGTTGCGTTTACAAGTGTTTTACACATACTTATTAGCCTTTGTTTTGCCAAATTTCTTGTGCTGCCAAATTGTAATTCGAATTGTAGCTGTAGTTGTAAATTATAAAACACCTTGATGAATACTCCGAAATAGTATGTAGTTGGAGCGTGTGCTTTATACATCTGTATCGCGCATAACTTTTGGAAGTTCAGTAGAGTTAGCTTGCAAATGTTAACGGCCTTTGTTTGCAACAGGTTTTCTTAGTCCACTTTTGTTTACTTTTCATCTTCAATTTTGTTTCGCTGCATAGTTCCCCTATCTTATTCGAAAAGGTATGTTTATGTGATTCCGTAGCACGTAAGGTCGCCAATACCGGTGGAAGGGTTAAAGGGTATTGCTTCTACCGGAAACGCGACGCCCGGAATAGCTAGGTGGATGCCGGCTACCACGGATTACCACGCGGGAGGTTGACCCCGGACGGAAGGACTTCTTGGAACGAGTAAAACTCCGCGAAGTAACGATAAGAGAAAATTGGAAATTCCACGGAGGGATGCAACTCGGTCCCGGTTTTTACGGCCGTTTTTTACGGTGTCTACTGAACGCGATACCGACCCCGGGAACAGTAACACGGCGTAAAACTGTCCCCGCCGTGTCCTTGTGTACACCGAAACATCCGTTTCCTCGCGAACGCCTTGGACTGAAGACTACTTGCCTGTGAAATCTACGGGATGCGCATCGTGATTTTATCCTCGTGACGGAACATTCATAGTAGAGGGTACAATGGAAGTGACACCGAATGTATAAATTGTATCGAAACAGGCAACACGGATTCAAACCCGTAGCGATGCAAGAAACATTTATTCCCATGAATCATCTACTTTGACGTAAAATGTTATCTAAATAAGAGTGATATATTATAACACATTATATAAGAAAAGAAGCTTCTCCGAAGAATTCGTGGACCAATTAAATACTAACATTGCAATTGTTGCGTCGCTAAATTTCTTTAGGAGGGTTATTGAGACACCTTCTGCGAGGCACATTGGAGCCCTGAATATTTTTTACCATAGCAGAAATAAAAGCCCAAGGAACCATTACTTCAATAATTTAGTCGTATTTGCTTCGGCACGTTTTGCCAGTTTTGTAGATTTACCATAACTTTAACTTACATCTGTTTGCCAGAAGTCGAGGCGATCCTTGGTTTTATTACTTGCTATGGTCAGTGTCAAGAACGTTCAAGACCCTTGCGTGGGTCACCCGGGGGCTGCAATCGGCAACCCCCTCCAGGATCACCGGTTGAGTCCCACTCGGACAAAGTTTGTACTCCCCTACCAAAAAAGGTTTATAAAAGCCCACGCAAGGTACAGAGGAGACAAGAAACATTTGGAACCACACACAAGAAACATTTGGAACGACACACAAGAAACATTTGGAACAAGACACAAGACGGAACATAGACGTCGTTGTATACTCTCGCCGCTGACGATTATTATTGAACTAAGCAAAAATAAACACTAAAGTATTCTTCACTGAAGTAATTAGATACAGTCCACTTTCCAAACAGTTCGCACAAAGTTAAGTCGGCGTGCGACGTACGGGTTTCCCTATAAGATTTTCGAATAGAAAACGCGTACACAACAGCAATCACTAATACTAGTAATTAATGGTGAATAATATTATTAATAAACCACTCATATAATAATTCGTTTATCAAAGTTCATTTACTTCAACGCAAACTACCAACGACGCTTGTCTCCACTTTGATTCCAAATTCTCTTTAGGGTAACTCCTTTTTCAGGAGCACCGTGTATCACGAGATTGCACGCATCACAGACAATCTCCCGTCCCTGAGTCTCGGACCAAATAACTACATTGCGTTTTAAGAATTCATAAGAACACGGATCATCGACACGATTTTCTCCGAAATCATGTCGACTCTATGTTGCTGGATCCTTAGCTATGTTGCTGAGAGTGAAAACTAGCGGACAGGTCAAGAAAATTCTCGGCATAACATCGTTTTTAGTGGAAACGTTCGGAACGGGATTGAAAAATCCGTGAAGGAATTTTGATGCACTAGATCGACCTCACCTGTTCGACATATGCGTGTGTATGTTTACGTGCGATCGCTGCACGAAATCCAAACCAGTTCTCTCTTACGGAGAGAGAAGATGGCACTTCTCCCGTCCCTCAGCCGTTTCGTCGATCGCCGAGTTAGCACATTCGGCCGCGATGCACGCTGATATACACGGTGCTCAAATGTACGGAGCAACTTGCGATAAGAAATACCGTTGAAAGAAACGTGCTAATTATACAGGCCGTTAAAAGCGGAATATCACGTTTTAAGACTTTGAATACCGTGTTCATCATAAACGTTTCAATCAAAGTTGGAAATGCGGTATTACGAGAAGACTGTAGATAAAATGTATCTATTGTAAACTTTGTAAATTCCGAAGTTGAAAGAACTCAATATTAAAGAATTTCTGTCCCAATACTATAAATAAGAATATAAAACTAAATAAAATATAATAATATTTGAAGTCTACAATCACAAGTACCATGCATTCAGTAGAATCACCTAATACACGATGCGCAGGTAAATAAAAAGGTTTGATAAAAACTGAACACAGGAAATCAAATTCTAATTTTCTCATTTGCAAATCAATGTCTGAAATTGTACATAGGCATGAGCAATCCAGCGACGACAACGGTAACAGCGTGCAAACCTCGATTACAGTAACTCGTAATTGAAGTTTATGTATTCGATCGTTAGAACAAATCAGCTGACCTCGGAATAAATCAGTGGTTCCAGGGTCATTACCACGGGAAACAGAGGAACACGGCGTACAGTTATGGAACGCGGCTTTAATTCGCCGGTTAAGTGGATCTACAAACAGTACTGTTAACAATTTTTATGTCCCCACGGGGTGACACGGTCGGGCCGAGAGTTTAATAGATTGACCTTCGTGCCCAATCACCTCCGATGCATCGGAACGACAAACACCGAAGGAGTCGTGCATCTGGTGCAGCAGCCCGTTTAACAGGATGGCGATTTTATTGATCCTGACGTCAGTGTTATGGGTTTGTTATCGATGCCGCGCCAATTGTCCTTTTCGAGACCGTTTAAGGACACTATTTTTAGAAAGTACAGTTGACCCTGAGCGAAACACTCTCGTATCGTACACATAACTCGATGTCTAAATCTGTAATACGATTGTGCTGTTCCTATATTCGACATCCGCTGGAAACGTTTAACGCGTCAAGCGTCATGTCGGTCACTAATGACCAACGCTTCCGAACTGCTTTAAAACAATTATAGTATGTAAGACGACTGGTGTCGAATAAAAATGTTTAATGAATCTTGGTTCCTACAGATCGTCTTAAGAAAAAATCCTGCTCTCGAATTGGTTAACCCCTTGCTCAATAATATCGTGTCCAAATGAAATATTATTCTTCTGTTACCACTGTTACACTTTAGAGAGAACATAAACGTAGAATATGCCTAGAATTTTTCTCTTTTTCCAATGAAATATTAATGACGAAGTAGCTGTATTGATCATGATTATGAAAGAAATCATAAGACAAGGTGTTAAAAGGCAGAATTTAGCATTTCAATTCTCAGTCGTTCACATTAAGCGAATAAAACACTTGCTCCCTTCGCAAGAACCCATGAACACCCATCGAAGATGCATTTCCTTCATAAAAGCATCGTTCGCTCCCCCACCTGAAACATCACCATCAACCTTCCGCCGAACGACCAATTCTCGCATCATGAAGCACCTATTTACTATTTTAATATCCTAGCGCGGCAGTGACTCAACGACGTCCACAGTAAACGCCGATAAAAGCCGATAAACGCGGATAAAGACATTAATCAAATCATCCCCCGGCGATTAACGAACGTCACGTTATACCTTCCATCGCATGGACGGGAAAAAATATACTGGTCGAGCGGAGTGTTCCGCGAAGGAATCCGAAAATGATCGAACCGACCATCGAGGGCCGAGTCGCTGAACGAGGGATGGCCGGGTTCTTGCGCGTCACCGGGACAGAAACGCGATAATGTCGTTCGTAAGAGGAATAGAGGAGGATCGTAGGAACTGGCGAAAAAAGAGATCCCTCACGAGCGTGTCCCTATACAGAAATTCTGGATCGACTCTGCTGCGCGTGCTGCCTCGCAGCATGCGTTCTTGCTCGAGGGTGGCTGCCGATCGTCACGTGAAACTATGTCGATGCGTTTTACCGATAAAGCAGTCGGCAAGGTCGGCTCGTCTGATCATCGAGATTAAAAGCTTCTTTCGACAAAATCGAACTTCTGTAGCATTAACGCTTTGACTACTATGTCACTTAAATTGAGGGTAACTCTACTTTTTTCGTAAATTCAATCCTTTGCACTGAAAAGCTTTTTACTAGAAATATTCAATTTCTTTGATGAGATGTAGACGATTTTTCTAAAAGTGAGGTAAAAAGGAAGAACATTTAAATTAAAGAACAAAACCATGTTACTTCAATATTTCAACTTAATACCTAAATATATTTATATTATGCAAAATTTAGTATTAAATGTGAAACTGCATCGAACCAAATGATTCAGGATTACTTCTCGGGTGCAAAGGGATGAAAAAGAACTTTTAATTAGTAATAAAATTCAAGGAGGTTAAGGAAGATTTTGAATTCTTCACTGTCTGTTTTATTAAGGAAACCGTGTCAACTGTATAGGAGTTTAATGAGTGCTCATTCGGTAGTCGACTTGTTAAAAACCAACTTTCTTCCGTCGACAACCGCTATTTTCTGTAACAGCATCGTTGATTCACGATTGACGCAAGGAATTGTCAATCTCCGCGCTGACGATTTTGGAAGCAATTATAAGCCGTAACGGTTTAAATCATACCTTTGTTTCTCGATTGCAGGATTAAATTACAGAACAGTAATTGCCATGCTAACACGGCGATTGCAGCGGGAAATGAAAAAGTTATTGCGTCGAGGTACCAGCTTCTGTGACGCTTCACCGGGATGGACATTTCCGTTGGTGCTCGACGGAAATTAACGAATTTATTGTTTGAAGTTTGATGAGAAGAGATAATGAAAATATGAACGTGCATCCGGAATGTGAGAGTTGATGGAAAAGTAAAATTCAATCTGGCTATTCTTTTTCAATTAGAGAATCAATAAAAATCAATAATGATACAACAAAGAAGCTTTACTTCAGTATTCTATAAAACATCGAAAAGTTATTTCAACTGAATAAAATAATCGACAAAGCAAATAGTGGCCAAAATTCCACCAACAACAACGTCCAAGTATCAATAAACAACGATAACTGAAAGAAAATTAATGTCACACAAAGAATAACGAATAAAAAAGCACACTGAAAAACGAGTATAACGAGTGACGTTTACAAAGAAAAAAAAAGATCTTTGTAGGACATTGGGAACGGTAACCATTGTGATATCCCGTAATCGGAAATCGTTTTATAGGTCCTAAAGAGCATCCGTTCGCGGAATCCACGGCGGTGTTCCCGCGCCGAACGAATATTCCCGGCGATCCGTGAAATCTGAGTTTACCGCGTATCAACGACGATTTTAATAACGGCCATGAATCGCTCACCTTTCCGTCCCGTGGAGCTGTGGGGAACTCGTTGCCGCGAGGCGCCCGTCCATCGTGGGAATTCCCGTTGATCCGTGAATTTTCCGCAAATCAAGGCCGATGGGGGGACGCGGCAACGATCGAGATTTATTCCAGCAATAAAGCGAGCGGGAAGTCTCCATCCTGACGGGTTTCACGCTCGGCTGGTCCACGAAACCTGGGCTCGTGGAAGTTTCGGTTTAGGTTTTACGCGGTTCGTCGGTCTCGAACCCCTCCAGGCCCCTGACGATCGTTCCTGCTTCGGCATTGTCTCGTTATTAGTTCAGGAACACAATTAGCGCACGAGGTCAGGGATCGTCATGGTGCTTTAATCCCGGGGCTCTAGTGTTTATCCGGCGTCCGTCGATTGTTTTCTTGCCGCCAATGTCGAACAAGCAACTCGATATTTGCTTGGAGATGTGGTCTGCTTCTCGCGAAGAAAGGAGATTGGATAGCATGACTTCGATTTTAACAGATCTTTGAAAGTATGTTTTATATTTAAGTGACTGACGGAGAGTTGGTCGTGCGTTAGTGAATGTCATTGTTCTTGGAAGGTAAGTTTTGTGAAATACGATTTCAAGGGTTTAATGCAACATGATGGACTAGATTGATTAATAATATGCAAGTGACAGTTCATCGTGGGTCAGAAATGATTTTAGTCTCAGTGTCACATATGTATTAGGTTATTGGTTGGTCAATTAAATGTTTCGAGTTGAAAATCACTTCAAAATGAAAATTTAAAAATTCGAAAATTAAGAAATTGAGAAATGTTAACACTGGAAAGGAACTGAAGAAGAATCTTTCTTATGTGCCACTTATCCTACAAACAGATTTCTCTAAAGTTCACACGCACTATACGTATTTCCTACAACCGCACACTAGTTCCAAGCGCATTCTCAACGGTGGAACTGATCTAGCTCGCCTCTGTAGACTTCCGGTCGTACGAAGTTAAATCTTCGCCCGTAGCTATCTCGCAATTTAAGTTTCAAAGGTCGCTTCGCGTCGAGCTAACTGTGTCCCCTTGACCCTGAGGAGACGGTCAACCCCCTCAAGTTAGCCTGATTCGAGTCTGCCTTCAATTAACTTTTTTATCCAGCTTCCAAAAGTAATTTGCTCGTTCTGGTAACTATCGTATCGACGAAAAGAAAAACACACACGCGCACACAGAAAAAGGAACGTGATTACATATTATTCGTTCGAGATGCCTATTCTAAAATAAATAAAACATATAATTACGAAAAGTAATTTTCCCTTTCCACGAGTGTGGTACCCATCGATAAAAAACGAATACAATCGCGGTTTCGGATTTTTATTCGGCGACAGGCATATTATAATTGTTTGAGATATGTTTATGAGGATATATCGATCCGGGGATACCGAGTGATTACGTTTTGTCGCTGCAAATATTAAACCCCACCGCTACAGCGCCGGTGAACCGCACCGAAAATTGTAATTTGCAATAATTTCAGAAACAGCCGGTCTCGGCAATGTTGCCGGGCCGTAACCAGTCCGTCATATTCCCCGTTCCTCCTCATTCCGCGGCTGCGAGTCCTTCATGAATATTAATTCTACGCGCCCGAAAATATTACACGGTTGCGGCCTTTATCGGCCGGTCGAGACTGACTTCTCCCCACTACTCCCAATCATTCTTCCGCGGCTTCCGTCATCCACGATGAAGTGCATTTTATCAATATTTATGAACGGCCCGCGGTAAGGTCACTCGGAGGACGTTTCTTCGGTCCTCCGGGATAAAGGTCGACGAAATAGAGTTAGCTTGCCTGGGTGACCGGAATTCATGACGTTGAAATATTCAATGGACCGAAGCTCGCCGAGGAGAGCGCTGGATGCCGGTAAAAGAAAAGTAAAAGAGAATTGCCAAATTCCTTCCGTTCTTGTATTTTTTTTCTGGAAATTAAAGCTTTACACACGAGAGTGAAATACGGAGTTGAATCTTGAGAAATTTATTTACATTTCATATTCTATGGTTTACGTTCATGTGTTTATGTGTTGGTTTCAGTTGATTAATTGTTTGAGGATTTCTTCGTGTATTCTGATTGCTATATGTTTATATTATCGAGTAAGACATTTGTAAATAATCAGTGTTAATCTTTGAATAAAGATACTCTCGAAATGAAGTGACTGTTTCGTTCATCCATAATAATAACGATGCTTTATTGTGTATAAGGAAACTATAATAAGGTTTCATTGAATACAGACTGACTCGTAATTTAATGTTATTTTTACTTTGTATGCAACTTCGGTGAGCATGTAACGCGGATCAAATTTAAAATGAGCGGAACATTGTGGACAGAAGCGGAGATGATCTCAACGGAATCCGAAATACAATCCGGGTTGCAGAAACATCGGCGCGAATCAAAATTTATGGTGATTTACAAGACAGCCTGTTTTCGCGCCTTCAAACGTTTTCAACGATGAACTAAAGTCTTCACGTTTCTGGGCTCTGAACAGTGTAGTTCTATGACGTTGAGAATAGTTCAGTCGAAACTCCTCCTATCAACTCCGACGACTATTTTTAAAGCTTCCATGAGAAATTCGTTTCGAATATTTGTCTCTTTCTTCGATGCAGATACAAACTCGACGCTCGTGTTCCTTAAAACAATAATTTCAAACATTTCCCTGCCAAATGTTATTACCTAAATTAAAACACAACCTTTGCAATGTTTACAAAACATTCGCAATTTCATAAGATTCCCAATTCTTCGCGATCTGGGTCGTAAAAAATGTCGGCTATCCAAAAACTCAATGATTTAGACATACACGATCGAATTTCGGAAAGATGCTTCGAAACATTTCCCGACTTTTCATTCATCTGCACTGTTAATCGCAAGATTCAATCGTTTAATCCAGATACCACTGAATTACGAAGGTCTACAAAAGAAAAACAACAAAAACGAGCCTCAATAATTATATGTAATCCTGCATCGATGCGTTCGGCCGTGGCGGTAAATCAATCTAGTCCCGGCGAAAAGCGAAAGTACGTGAACGAAATTTGTCCAGTGGTTCCAAGGCGGTGAAATCTCGAATTCGAGAGAGAGAATCCATTCCCGACACGTCCCGACCGAAAGAAATTCCAGCGCCGCGTACAGGATCGCGGTGCTCCTCGTGAATGAAACTGGACACTCGGCTCGCGGAGCACGAGCCGCATACACGGGGCCCCGGTGCATTCGTGGCGGAATGCAACGGAGACCCGTACCGGTCGGCTATAACTATAAAAGAGCCGGCTGAGTGGGACTATAGTTGAAAGAGATAGGTAGGCAGGTTGTGTCCGGTGGGCAGAGACAGTCTCGCGGCTTCCAGGCTCGCTCCGTCGCGAAGGGATCGATCTTAGAGACTGGATGGATGATGTCACGGAATTGTCAGCCATCCAAATTTTCGGGCGAAAGTTAGCAGCACGGAAATAGTCGCGAACGATGTCACAGGTGTAGCGCGACCGAAAATTCCGGATCCGTTGGAAATCCGCTAAGTATTCTTGGAAACAGTGAGATCGAGAAAATATTAATAATGCTACGGAGACACTAAGTTGACGTATGTGAAATGTTACCCGAAATTAACTTCCGTGTATTTTCTTCTAAAATCTATTCTTGGTTAGACCGGATTCCACGTGAATCCGTGCAATGTTATCGTTTACGGTGTTTTAGATTGATAGGGCGACTAGAATTTGAAACTACAAAGCTTTTCGTTGTAAGATAAGGGTAATTAAAGATTCATTTGATAAAGTGGTACACTCGCGACGATTTAATGTAAGAGAGGGACATGGTTTTCCTAATTGTGCTCAAAATGAATGGATTTCGCATGATGAAGTGGATCGAAAACGTAGAATAATAATCAGTCTAATTTCGAGGCTGGCTTTGCAATTTCGTGACTCCGGGGAACAAAAGTGGGACGAGCGGCTCGCCTACGGCTGAATAATTCTCCTTGAATTCATAAATCCAACCGACCGCGTATATCTTGCCGAATTGATCACACGCCGGCGTTACTCACTGTGGATTACAGTTACTCGCCTCGTCGCTTATTAACGTGTCTCGCCGAAAATTTTATTGGGCGTATTCCGAATGAAATAATTGCCTCTTATCTTGAACGAACTTATGTTAATGAACTTATAACGCCAACCGTTATACGAAATTCCTTCTCGGACGCTGCTTTTTCGGACACAGGTGTGAAATCTCGGGATTCGTGTGATCGGGGATGCTGAATGGATTCCATCTTAATTCGTTCGTCATCAAGCTCTGTATTTAAAATGACCCCTCGAGAAATCCCGTCAACGCAATGAAGAAAAACACAAGATTTCTATTAAACATTGTAAAACTGAAAAGCAATCGATTCTGTATGTAAAACTGAGACTAAAGAGTAAAGTCTGACTACTTAATACCGTTTCTACTTGGTACAAATACAAAACAGCGAACAATATTATTTCCCTTCCATTCGTCTCCAGATTTTCAACCACTTTGTGCTAACACATTGACAATTTCGAAGATTTATAAAATGAAATATTGCACGATCCTTTTCAAACAAATCCAAACCTTCAACAAAATGAAGATATATTTTCTACGTCCATTACAATATCTTCTTACATTCAATTCCAAAGTACACCCATAATGAAACCTATACACCACACGCACAGTAATATCCCCAACAATTTTCCTTCGCAAAAAGTACAGTATACACTCATCTCCAAAAGAACCACGCCGCAAAGGGTCAAGAATCTTTTTCAAGAAACCACTCTACTCGCCATAGAGACCCCACCTACAAATCCGCGTTACAGCTCGTATCGCGGAACTCCTCAGGGTAAATCAATTTGAGCAGCGGAAACCGGCAAGGAAGCAGCGAAAAGTTTCGCCAATTTCCCGGAATCGTTATTTACAATTCCGCCGTGCGGCGGCACGACCAGCCCAAACCGCGAGATTACTTTTCTTTGTTACCAGTGGCGGCAGCAAGTTCGGCCCGCGTCGTTTTCCATCGGGGGGGGGGGGGGAGCTGGACCTTGGAGGGAGAGAGACAACCATGAGAAAAATTATTCACGCTCGACTCGGCTTCGTTCGACGATTCACGCGCCCACGCTCCGGCTGCACAGGCAGCCGGCTTAAAACGAGAGTCTGTGTCTTTTTGTCGCGCGGGCCCTGCATATTCCCCATCGCTGCAGCCGCTTTTTCCCTTCCACACCGCAACGAGCCACGGAATTTTCAAACTCCAGACCTCGCTGCGACATCCTTGATTCCGTTCCCGCTTGGAAATTGCTATCCCCGCACGCGAGGGAATCATGATCGCCGTTACACCGCTTCTAGAGTGTACCTGTTTCGTGAAATTCTTTTCGGGAACGATTTGTTTTTTAATCTTTTGGTCTTGACTGCGGGAGACAATAATTTAGAACGTTGATTAACTATAGAATGGTAACATGGTATCATATACGACATTAGAATAATTAGCGTCTTACAAAATGAACGTACACAGCAAAAAGTCGTGTAACGCTCAAGCCCATTGCATTGGGAATGTACGGCTACCATATAAAAGAATGTTGCAAACATTACTAGAGTTCTGTATAAAATAAAATGAGTTTCTCAAATACTTGAAATTCGAATGATATATTTATGTACCAAATTCGAACGTTATCGTTCCAAGGTTAAACTTAAAGACAAATTGCACGTGTTTCTTACCCAGTGGATCGCTGTCTTTTAAATCTACTGCGGACCAAACGTTTTGTTACTGGGAAGCCATTCACTTTTACATTCGGTGGAGTTATTTGCGGTTTCTGCGCAATTACGGATCGCAGTGGGGAACCTCCGATTCCAAGGAACATTCGAACGCCACGCGCATCAATAGACAACCGAACAAAGAGCCTATTAAAACAATTTCCCGGGAGCCTCTACAACGTCTGATTGATTCCTCGGTCGGACACGCGTCAGAAGTCGCGCCGGTGACCAATGGTGGCAGCCAAGGACAACGGGAAGCCAGAAAACGAGGCAGAAAAAAAGCGAAAACGGAAAGAAACCGACACGCGAAAAGCGGGAGCGAAAGAGATGGAACGAGAAAGAGTCAGGTACCCCCGGGGACGGTCGTCCCAATGGCCCCGTGGTGATTTACGTCTCTTTCTGGTATCGTTATTCGGTGGCAGGACGGCACCAGCGGTACACTTCGCAGTCCATTGCCGTGCGGCACGATAAGCCGGTCGGCCATAAAACCGAAATTTCGCAGCCTCCCAAGTATAACGCCGCCATAAATCGCAATCGTAACTCTCCATTACCATTCAATAGGAATGCGCGGCGGCAGAAGGGGACGAGGGGAGAGGGTGGTGGTGGCGGTGGCGGTGGCGGCAAAGGGAGGAAGAGAGACGCAGGGAGAAAAAAATGGATTGCTCGGAGCCGGTGCTCCAGCAAACGTTGATCCTCCCGAGCTGGAAGAGACACGGCTGCGCTCCACTTAACGTAAAATCTAGCCGAAGGAATGCAGGACACGATCTAATTGTAATATTATGTAATCTGGATACCTTGTTGCCGCTCGAAAAACCACCGATATCGTCGCGGGGACACACGATCCGCTCGGGTTCGCCGCGCGCGTTTTATCGGCCGTGACTCGGCCTGCCTCAGCCTTTCCCGCGGCCATTACGCGACGCGGCTCCCGTTACCGCGCGTCCCGTGCCGGACGCGCGAACCGTAAACCTTCTCCATTGACGGAAATCTGGTTTCATTAACTCGCGGGATTTTTTTTCGTCTACTTGCTTCGCTGGCCGAAAGTGAAAACTGTTTTGGTTGAGACTGCAGGAGGTAATAGAGGGTTCTGGAGTTTGGAGATGGATTGTCATGGGCGAAAAAGGGAAGCCTTGGTAAATATGTGTTGATTTTTAGATTTGGTTAGAGAGAATATTGGAATCTTGTTGAGCAAATGTTACGAGATTTATGAACTGATTGTATTTTAATTCTTCTGTAGCTAACAAATGAATTGTTTTGGGTTCAAGAAAATTGTATTCGTGAAGAATTTAAGAGACACCAGTGGATATATTATTATTCTCAAACACCGGCGTCGTTGAAAGGATCATCGATGAAATTAGATTTCAAAGCATGTTGTAGATGCTTCTAATGAACGACTTCACAGTTGTGAAATAATGAAACATCATTGCCACTATCAATCCATCCCGCATAAAGATATGATTCTAAGCCCGCGTTTCGCATACCGCAGATCCGTGCCGTATCAAAGGATCTAGATAGATCGATCGCTGTTGAATTAACGGGAAGTCGTTATTCCGTCGAGTAGACCGGTAGCAATGCATAACGCTATTTGATGAAGCGGCGCCCTATGAAGTCGGCCGCGAGAACACTGTAAACACACATAGGCCGGCGAAACTGTCTTTTATATTCTTTGACGTCCTCTTTCATAAAAATCCTCTTTACCCTCGGCGCGTTCTGTCGCGTATGCTAAAGCTGCGCTGTGCCCCGAATTTATGAGCAGCCTGTACCCAGGAGGTGGAATTTATAGTGCGCATTCTCTTGAATTTATTCCTCGGAAAATGTAACGAGACGCAGCGTTGAATTTACGCCTGCCCGCGCCCGCGATTTTTAACGTAAACGATAAATATCTCGATCTAGAATCCCGTGACGGAACGGTTACGGTGCGCGCTCGGGAACCGTTCGATCATTTCGCCTGCAACGTGATCGACGATCCAGAGCTTATCGTTGCAAACGATTCAATGATCCATACCGGTAATTATTCGCGTTCCGAGCAAACCGAATTTCAAGAATGATCTGTTACACTTTAACGCTCGCAATTTCCATTTCTCCTTGGATGGGTTGTCCTGGTAAGTGGAGTGCGGAACAGTAAAAATGTTTGAATATTGATGAACAACAAAATTTACGTGGATAGCAATGTACTTTCACTTAATTTTTCGTTTATAGAATCTATAAGTGAAGGATCCAAAATTTAACTGCTACTTTAAGCTCCTCATATTTGTTAACGAAAGTGTGAATTTACATGATTATTACATCAGATATTCAAAAATAATTATATATTCAAGTAGAAACCAATTCTACAATGTTTCCTTCATAACTTAATATTTCAACTTAACGTCTCATCTTTACCCTCGGTGTCAATTACTAAATACTATCGATTTTCGCCTTTTCTTTCCTAGCCAAAAGAGTCTTTCCCAGAGAAACAAATTTGTACGCGAATCGAAATGATTCAAGCCCGTCCCGACCGAGGCAATCTTTCGAGAATGGACAACTACACGGGGCACGAATCGGCCGAACAGAAAACCTTAAAAAACCGGGAGAGAAGTGTACGTAATATCTTTTTGCCTCTTTTCAGCGTCGCACAAAACGCAACCCGGAATTCGTTCACGAAAGTCGCTCCTCAATCGAAGAACCGAAATCCTCTTCGGCTGATTTCTTTTTCATTCCCGTTCCTCTTTTTTCGGCGGCCGGCGAACCGGTCCGCTTTAAACGAATCGAAGCTGCGTCAAGGATGCCTTTGGAGAGGGCGAGGCCGAATTTAACCGCAGCAAAGGACAGGTAAAAGAGTTACACGGGAAGAGCCCTACCAGTGTTCGCGAGATAACCGGTACACCGGCGCACGGTACCCTATAGGTATATAATGCCAGGACCATAAACGTACTTTTTATTCCTTTTCCGTGAGAGTAACGCTTCCCGGTCCCGTTATGTCGGCGAACTGCCGAAGGAGGGTCCAAAGAGAACCGACCAGCGTCTCTCGCGGAACGCTCGAATCTTCAGAGGCAGCAACCACCATCCCGAAACGACTTTAAAATTAACCGCATCGTAATATCCTCTTACAGTCACGATAGAATTTATTTGGTCGCGTCGTCGGTGAAAGATGAAAAACCAGGAGTAATCGGTGTTTCGCAGTTCCCCTCTCGAAAATGGATAAGGAATTCGATTGGCTGCTCGAAAGAAATTCATCGACAAACTCGATTCGATCGAATAAAAACCATTTGTGCTATTCTATTTTTTTCAGTAAAGTTGGAAATTTGAGGGTGATGGTTAATAATTTATAAATCGGTATCGAGATACATTTCTATCAGAGACTTTTGTACCGAAGCAAAATCCGCGCAATCGCTATTAATTTTCTAACCTCGTTGCAAACTGCAGGCATGATATGAAAGTGAATTCCTACATCCATCATCGCAGAACGAACCGTAATCCTTTTCGATTCGAGAGCAACAGTGTCCGAACCGTCGGTCTCATCGAATAGCTGAAAGAATGTAGTTCAGAATTTCCACAGAACCATCGTTCATTATCGTCATTACGCAAGATAATTGCGTTGCCGAGCGAGAGTCGGGCAAAATACACCGCCAAGATGGACCAATCTGTCTCTATTACATCCTAGTCGCAAAAACAAGGCCCAAGCGTCTCTTGGTTTAAGTAATACATTTCCCACGATTGTACGCAAAAGCCAAAGCAATTTCGTTTTCAATCTCGTGCTTCTTGATTTCGGTAATCAGAAAAAATCGGAATCATTCCTCTTCAAAGTATGTAATCGATTCCAAATGTCTACATCTCAATCAATGTTAACCCAATCAAAACTCCCTCTCGCAAGAATACTTTAAAAACATATCTCAATCCTACCAAAACCAACAAGGAACAAAGCGAAGAAAGATCTAACAAGCACATCGACAGCTCACCAAATTAAAGCGAACAGTCAGAAAATATCCAAGCTAACACCTTTATCGCCAACCATAAATTATCCTAGCCTTTCTGTTTTTCGCGATTCCAATCGCAGCACGAGCGCGAGATGATAACACGTTAAACACGAACGGTGAAAGTTCATCTGGATCGATCCGCGATCGCAAGAGTCGTTTCAAAAAGTTCGAGTGACTTCGCGGGACAGGTCTCGCGTCAGAACCAGCTGAATGCGGAAGGAGGAATAGGCGAGCGAGCTAGCGAGCGAGCGAGCGCTGCCGGGGCAGTCGCGGAGCGTTGCGACACGGCCGGACGCAATTGGGTCAAAGTGTGCAGTCACGAAGGTGGCCGGCCGAGGTTTCAGCGACACTGCAGTAATCGTGCATTTAACCGTGCACCGGGAACCTCCCGGGGGGGGGGGGGGGGGGGGGAATAGTTTGTGGTCGAAGGGCTGTTCCAGAAACGATGCCACAGAACAAAGGAATCACGTGCACGGCCGCTGCGCGCTCGTGTCGTGCGACCTGTCCTCTCTCTTCCCTGGCCGAACGCTAAGGGAACACACGCGCGGGCGTGTGTCCGCCTTCCTTAGACAGTTTGCACAATGCCGTGACTCTCCCGACGATTGGCTGAATGAAGCGCGTCAGCGCGTCAAACCGGAGCGCCGCAAAGGTGTCGCGGCGACAAAGCTATCTCGTCTCCATCGCGAAACCCCTTGACTTAGTCACTAATCGCACCTTTCAGACTGCCTTTATCGCTTAAGGCCAATTCGTCCGAATACGCGTCCATTGTGATCGCAGCCTAATCGGCGTCGGAGCGAAGAAATATTGGACTCAATTCGGGCAGAATGTTCGGGTATCCTGAATCCTATCGCTTGGCGTTTGGTTTTATTGGCATTGTAGGTTTACCCGATTTTGCGAAGAAGTTTCTGTATCGTGTGGTCTATCTTCTAATCTATTTTTAGAAGCTGGAGTTTTCTTCTTTAATCGGAAGTGAAGTTTGTTCCAATGTTATTTATAAAATATAAGTGTGATACCTGGTTGAACACCGCACGAGGGATAAGACATAATTGAAATAAGTGACGCTGATACAAGTCCTGGAATGAAAGACCGGGAACACTTTAGATCGCGAAGAGTTTAGAGATAACTTCGGGACGCAGAATGAGGAAACATGAAACTTATAGAGAGACTGTTGAGGATTTCAAAGCCGAAGCTTGTCAGATTGTTGAAGTTCTTCTGCGTTCGAGGAATTCCCGGCTAACCGTGGATCTCTAAAGGGAGGAAGGAAGCGCTCGGTGGATGATAAATTGGTGTAGAAACCAGTTTACGCGACTTAATGACTGCTTCTTGGAACATTGCGCAGATATCGTTCCATCAAACAATCTTTACACGTTTCATTCCCCTCGTGACTGATACAAAGACGATACTGGTAACCCAGTATAAATCTTATCCTCACTTTTCACCTATTCATTTTCGAACCTTTTGTTCGGAATAATTAATTCTCTTCGTCGACAAATTTCTATATCGTGTCCCGTAACAAATAGACTACCTTTAAAATTTAATGTTTTGCAACGGTGGCTGCAGTTATATTAGGTAACCTATTTCGCCATACTATTGAAAAAGCGTTGTGTAAATTCCTGTTGACAAATTTCGGTTCCATTGCCGTGTAATGTATTCTACACAAACCGAGCTATACACACGCCAAAGCGTAATCGTCTGTAGATACAGAACCGCAGAATATGTAATGACTTCGGGGAACGATTACGAAGTGCCATTACATAACGGAAAACAATTTGCACATTAATTGAAAGATTAAACAGATACGTGACACTGTTCGCTCGTTCGAACAGTAACGACATTAAATACTTAATTAGAATAACATTGATAAGGAAGCTTGGCTCTCTAACGTCATGGACCGGAATACTGAAGGTACTTTAACGTTGCTATGTCAACCGAATTTAGATTAGTTTACAAACCAAGAAAGTCACCTAAATAGATTTAAAAGTTAATTTTCTGATCTTTCTTGAATTTGCAAGAAACGTTGATATTTCAATCCCTGTGGGAAATTTTAACTGTTCAGTTTCTATTTCATTGTAAACATTATCTTATCCCTAGAGGATTCTGATGAGCGTTGATTCCGGCAGTCAACGCGTTAACCGAACACGCGCCGAAGCGTGATTCGGTTTCGATGCCACTTTGCGAGCAAAGAAACGTCAAGAATCCGGTCCACAGCTAAAAACACAGGACACCGGGCAAGTCGAAGTTCCTGCCGGCCGTGTAACCGGCCGGCGTTACATTCATGCTTAACCGCAGCGGCCTCGCGGACATGTGCGCGCACCCCGTTCCGCGTTTACACAAAGCACGCTAACGCGATCCAATGAATGAAACACGTGAAACGTGCCAGGTCGCGGAGCCCACAGAGGCGTGACGACCGACACAACTTTACCCGCGATCGCTCTTGACGGTCGCGAAGAAAGCGAATGGGAGAATCCGCGATCTGCAAGACCCATCTACAAACAGCGGACATTTTTTACGATATCCTGACTGATAATACTTAACTCTTAACGTTTTATCTACGGGTCACGGAAAATTTCGATGTTTTAGGTTTATGCATTAAAGTTGATTACTTATTATTCACAACCGTCCTATACGAGCATTACAATAAAGTGACACAAATGCAACATTTCTCGATACTCCGAGTTATACATAGAAAAACCGTGCGATTGATATAACTTATTATACAATCGATATTGTTGTAACTTTGTTCGGGTTATTCTAGATTCGCACAAGGATCGGTTACATATATAGAAATATTTGTAGATTTTCGACCATCAGTTACATGAAAGCAAAAGAATGTTTCCCCGAGGAAGACCTTGGAATCATTCGGAGAAAAAGGCGACCGCAAGAAGTCATTCCTGTCGCATCTTGTTCAACCTTTAAAGCCATTCGAATTATCACGTCCCAAACACGTCTCCGCGCAGCAGTGAACGCCGTGATAGCTTTCAACCCCGGATTAGCGACATCTGAAATTTATTTATTCGCCAAACCGACAATCAGCAAATAAAAGTGTGATCCAACATTCCGTTGGCAAGTCGCGCGATCCTGAACACGATAAGAAAGCAAACGGTTTTCAGTAAAATTGTCATACTTCCTTACGAGCCTACGGGCTTGCCGGGAAAAAAGTTAATTTGAATATTCCGGCGCGCCAGTGCCGCGGCGCAGGAAGTTTGAACGGGTATTTGAAAATTTCCTGCATAAATTATGCGAGACATATCGGAGCGGATTTCATAAATATTAATACGTCGGGAGAAAATTCATCCGTCGCCCCGCTTTCTCCCCTCGCTTGAGTTTTGTTCGCGGATATAAATATATTTCCGGGGCGCATATTACCCGCACCAAAGCGCGGCGTTTTTAAGGGGCGGCCCAGGTAAAAGGGAAACCTGTCCCAGGCGGAAAATTTCTGCGGTCTCGGGAATCCTTAATCTAGTAAGTTGCTACATTAAACGGGCATCCTCTCTCGCGATGAGAAAAATTCCGGTCCTGGGAGAACGTTCCCTTACAGATGGATTTCCTCCTATTACTATACAAACGTGACGCGCCATATATTTTCCGCTTTCGCGGAACATTTGTTTAAACACCCACACCCGACATTCTTCTCGGTGTTACTCACCGCGCAATCGCTTATCGAGGAAACCACTCGCCGCGGACCGCACGAAGCGATTCTTTTAAGATTGAAATCATTAACGATACCATAAGTTTCATCATTTTTCATACACTTACTTATATCAACAGAATTATGTTCTTCTAAATAATAATAAACGAAGCTCCTTTCAATCCTTTAAAAACTATGAATCATTCATAGAAAAACAAGGCATCTTATCCAACTTCAGCTTCTTCCTGCAAAGTTCTTCGTCAATTCCGTTTTCCTAAACTCTATCCGTTTATCCTCGAAGTATGGACAGGGCAAGTCCTCGGCCCCGCGGGTCCCTCGACAAACGAATCAAGAGGAGCATAAGGTAGGTATTGAACTCACCCTGTGAGGCGCCCGTAGAAGTCGATGCACCGCCGCGAGCTGGTTAATTAGTGGCAAGGTCGCGCTGAAGGTGTGCACAGGCGGCCTAGGCGGCTCCGGATAGGAGCTCGCATAGGCGAACGGATCGACGTCATTCAGATACTGCACACGGCACGTCAGAGACATCTCGCGGGCCCTCTGTGTCTCGGCCGTGAACGGCCGATCGTCCCCGGATAGCCCTTTTTCACCGATCCAAAAAAGGCAGCGCACAGTTCTGTCCCCCCCCGTTTGAACCCCCCCTGTACCCTTGTTTTAAGGTATCTCTCGCGAGCGCTCCGCCACCGGACCGCACGACCGCTTTACGCGAACGCACGAACCAGTTCGTCGTACCGCCGATTTATTTTCATTCGAGTCGCCCGGCTGCAACGAGAAAACGAACCTTGCTCGCGAAGCCGTCCCTCTCTCGCTGAACCGATCCCTAGCCCCTACCCCTGGGCACCTCGCTCTCTCGCACTCTTTCTCGCTCCCTATCGCTCTCTCATTCTCACTCTCTCTCTCTCTCTCACCCTTTCTTTCTCGTTCGTGCGCGTAGGACCAATGTTCCTTCTTCCCCCCACGCGGCTCTTTCTTCCTCCTCACGTTCCATTCGCGTCTACCGGCTCGACGACGAAACAGAGGCTCACGTGAATACCTTGATCGCGGTGAACCGATATTCTTTCTACCCGGTCGGGCCGTGCGCCTCGGTTTTCTTATTGTGAATGGGAAGAGTAAGGACGCGCGTGCGCGTGAACGAGCGAGCGAACGCGACCGTGTGGAAAGCTGCCGATTTATTTTCGTGAGTCGGAGAAACGGCGACGGGAAAAGAAACGTTAGTCTCGTTCCCGTTCATTGAGCGTTTTGTTTCGACGCTAGTACGGTAACGCCTCGATAGTTGTAATAGTAGTACGGTAGGACCTCGATGATCGTAGTTTCAGTAAAATGGAATCTTGATGATAATCGTTTCGACGGAGCTGCGTCTCGGTAACGGTAGTTTCAATGTAACAGAGCGTCGATAATTGCAGTTTCGGTACAGTATGACCTCGATAACTGTATTTCTAATACAATGGTGTCTGATAGTTGAACAAAAATGGAGCTGAAAATGCGCGCAAGCGTCATCGAGGTCGATGAAACCAACGAGGCAGCTAATTTTCTAGATTCCAAGTATCGAGGCCGTACTGTATTCGCAAGCGAACGTTAATCGTTATCGGGTTTTCCGCGGAAACTGTTTTCCGATCGTATCACCGTCAAGGAAACGTCGAACCTAAATTCCTCGACGATTCGAGCGCGAAACGTAGTCGACGACTGAACACCGGAAACGTGGATACGCGATATTTCGGTCGGTCACGCGTGAAAGCGACGACGTCGGAATGGTAACAACCTTTGACTCCCGACATCGTCGTCCCGGTGAATAAGAAACCGTGTCGTTTCCAACCGGTCGACGACCTTTAGATTTTCCTTTCACTCGTTTGTCGGCTGGTCGGCCGAAAGTCGACAGATTGGTGGGAGTAATTTTCATTACACACCGTCAAGGTCACTAACACCTGGGAATACTCGGTGACTCTGATTTTGCCAGCGTTACCGAGAACCGATATATTCAAAGAAATTGAAACGTACCGAAAAAAAACATCGGAATACGCAAAGATTTTGTGTAATTATTTGTTCAAGTTTGTTTTGTCTGAAAATACGTCATCTGTGCTGTGTTTTAATTCCAATCCCGAGATCTAAGATAAGAGCACGATGTTAATATTCCTTATATCGATAGTTAGTCGAATACATTCGCTTTCCCTCCGACTTGCCGCGTAAATTTTTCACCGAGATCAAGTTAGGTAACCTAAACGACCCATATAAATCGTGCACGGCGTTCGATAGTAAACATGTTGTAATTCCACTTGGATCGATGATCTTTAATATTTTCACGTTGAAATCGGCCGGTCAGGTGACATTTTATCTCGTACACGTGACAACAAATGGCGTTCGGGCCTCTTTACGCTATCTGCCATCCATAACATCAATTTGCAACAAATGACATCTCGAGCGGAGAAACCAACTTAGGCCGCTTACTTTCTGCCCACCGTGTACTACAAGGTGAATTTGATATTGCGAACATGAAACTGTTTTCGGTCTCACGTACGTACGCACATACACGTTATCATTTATTTGCTTCCTTGTGAACGGTATTTTGCTTATTTAACATACATAGAATATTGACAGTAATAACATGAAAGGGTGAAATTCGTTCAAAGTATCCTTTCGATTTTGCCTCGACGAAACTAGATTTTACCTGCTTATTTATTAACCCGTCCGGGGATTTCTACAAACCTCCCGGGAGTCCAAGGATTTATCTACTTTAGCCACCGAAGTAGAAGTTATAAATTGATAGTACGATATCACAACAAATATTATTTATGGTTGAAAATGTCGGTAAAAGTGACCTATGATAAAGTACATTGCATCATATGAACAGTTACTTGCATACCGATTGATTTAAAAGTAAAAACGAAAACACGATTACGCGTATGTGTAATTAACCACACCAATCTTATCTTTCGCGTGAAATGAAAGAGATTTCAATATCTGATAGAATATCAGATATAGATCTCCAAAAAGTATCTTAAGTCATCTTAAATCAATAATTGTCGTTCGAGTGTTAATATATACCGTGAAACCGAGTACCGCAAAATTTTAAAATGAAACGAAAGTACCTCAATGCGCATGGTAGTTAGATCGCGTCAAAAATGGTGGAAACAACATCCGGCCGATTTGCGATAGAAATATTATTGTTATAACTGTATGAATCTTGCGAGAAAACAAAAAAAAATGATAAAAGACGAAACTAAAAAAATTTCGCCACTCGACTGGAATGAATTTACGAAGTGTCAATTATCTACGCATGCCGAGCCGTCTCGTCATCCTCTCCCGTACTCGCATTGTTCTTAGCCGTTGCACGGGGCTCTAGCTCTTCTGCGAACCGGCTCGATGAGGAGAAAAAGCGAGAGAGGGAAGAATAGAGGACAAGGGAGAAAGGGAGAGGCCAGGTGAAGCGTCAGAAAGGGCAGAGAAAGAGGGAAACCGTGCGGCGGGGAGGAAGGGAAACGGGTGGAAGGTAGGTGGAAGAGAAAACGAGTCTGCGCGATGCCACCGATCGGAGCTGAGTAAAATTTCAAGAAAAAATATTCCAACCGCTTTTCAAAATACCGCATATAACGCACGATGCGTATAAAATCATGCTCTAATTGAGTAAAAGTGAGCCGAGGACAAAAATCAACCGGCAGTCATCGTTGCCTGCATACCCAACGTAAGACCGCAACCTAAGAATCAAAGGATCGACCAATCCAGCGTAGACCGATGTTTTTCTTTCGAGCCGTTTCACTATTCTACGCCGGTGCCAACTTTTCAGAATAACAACTGAATTTCACCGACCTCGCGTCTGCCTTTTCTCTTTCCGCAGATTTTACTATGCAAATCGACTTCTCGCTAGAAAATACCAATTCCCGGAGCATTGACATAGCATCGCGCAGCCCCGCTAGCCGACCGAACAAATAAACAATGGGAACCCGATACGCCGATCACTTTCTAGGTTATGGGAAGAACCTTCTTTATCGATAGTTCCACGCTCCGCTGTGTTTACATTGTACGTACGACCAGGACGAAAAAGACGTTCGAGGATTGAACAATTCCGAATACGAGAATTCGAAATCATTCCAACGCGTCCGAGGAGGTTAAGTGAGAACCGGAACGTGGAACTTGCGCAGGAGGCAGGACAACGTTACGGGAACCATGACGGCGCCGAAGGTGATCGCCGGAGATGGGGAGAAAAAGTGAAAAAAGAAGAGACAAGAGAGAGAACGTGGATCGGATCTATCGTCGCGCGGGGACTAACCTAAACTCCAAAATAAATAACACGATTCGGAAGGAGAGCCGGCCGCGGACTGGCCAAACCAGTCGAAGCATTCCGACGTTCCAGGAAATTAGTGGCGATACGAACGGGCTGAGCATGTCTCCTCGTGGCGCATAAAGGGGATTCGAATCCGTGGCGAGGCGTTACGCTTGCGTCAAAACACTTCCGTTGATGTCACTTTCGTCCGGCTCGTTCCACCGTTCACCGTGACATCGGGCACCGGTGGTAACGTCACGTCACGCGGCACCGTTTCTCCTCTCCGGCTCGCGATCCGCTCGGATTCTGTGCCGTCGAGCCGAGACGGAATGGAATGGAATGGAACGGAACGGAACGCGAGGAGTAGATACATGTAAACGAGAAGGTGCATGCTCCGGGATCGGAATATCGGAGTCTGCGCGACAAAAACTCACCTCGTACGAGCGCGAGCGACACGCGCGCTTCCCGCGCACGGAAACGCGCGTCACCTTTGACCCACGACCGCGTACCGACACTTGTTGACAGGACAACCGTGGCCAATGAACGCGACACGCGCTCGGAACGACGTGAAACCGGGTGAGACGAGAGGAGAGAAAGAAAAAGGGAGAGGAAAGAATGGAGCTAACGAACGAACGGACACACCAGCCGATAACACAACGTGCCTTACCTCGCGAGCGGTCGCCGCGACACTGAACGTCGCGGACACCTGTCGCCGCTGAGGCGACGGTGGCGCCGCCACGTGGACAACCCCCTCTCTATCCGGCCTCGTGTACAAAGAGCACCCCGGTATGCTGGACACAACACGAGAATCGGACAAATTTTTACCGTGTTCCATGGATCTGATTCTATTAGAATTCCAGGGGTTATAGGTGAATTTCAGATGATAATGTTCGGAGATGATCTAATGGATGTTACGTCTGCAACACGGTAAACTTTTTTTTATAGAAACATATAGAAACGTTCTATATTTGAAAATTAAGGCGACACAAGTTTCTGTTCAAAGGAATAAATTATTTAGAGAGAAATTTCAACTTAGATACGCGTTTCAATTGTTTCGAAACTGGAAACTATTGTACGTTCTTGTATTGAGGTTACTTCCATTAAGGCTATTTATGCAGATCCTTCAGTATGCATGAAATCCATTCTCTGCATCACTGCGAGAAAAATCAGCGTTAATAATTCCCAATCGGCGATACAACTCTCTCCGGCATTAATAAGTCTCAAGGTTGCGCTCGCGACTATAAACCACGTACGTTTTATCCCGAACAACTGCTGCCACGAACCGAGCAAGAAACGGACGGGGAAAACGAAGGAATGTTCTTTTCTGACGAAGTTACTGCACCCTCACGTGTTCAACACGCGGTCGAAGGGAGAAAGGCGTACCGCAGAGGGACACTAAATTCCGCAAGAAAACGTCGACCGGTCTGGGGAAGAATTATAAAACAGTCTGACCGCATTGTCCACGAACGTCGTCCCGAGTAACCGTGCAAACACGGTCGTTGTTTTGCGGTCGACCAAAAACCGACGATATTGTCGTCAAACAAACTTCATTCGTTCGGTCGGAATGACCCCTATCTCCGTGTCCCGTTCCGACCGTCTTCACCCTCGTCCTCTTTTTTTCCGATTTTCCGCAAGATAGCGAAGGCGATGGTTCGCCTCCGCGTTGCTTTCAAGTGTAGGGGCTTTCGTGGGCGTCGCGCGGGGAGCTGAGGAGCCAAATGAAACGGCGGGGATGGTAATTGTGTGGTGAAAAAATAATCAGCTGGCGCAGCACGTAGAGCGTAACCGTAAGTGCGCGGGTGCTCATTGTTGTCCCGGTACTACGAGGACCCCACGAGGGTGACAAGCTAACAAAAGGAGCTGCTGGACCTATAGAAACGTGATGGAAGGTACCGTGCACGGGAGGGTGCCATCGCAGCTATAAAATTCTATACCCCGTCGGGAAAATATAACTGACTCTGCACCGGGACTGCTAGGGGACGACCAATTTGTTTCGCATCAGCTAATCTCTATTTTGTAAATAATTGAAAATGTTCAGAGTCCTCAAATCTCGTTTAGTTTATGCAGAGTATCTTAGAAGGTGACTATAAGAAAAAATATTGTTTCTCTATTTTCGTGTCTACAGTTGTTTTGCATTGGTATGAAGTTTCTTTAAATTCGATGGAACTTGGAAATATTCAAAGAACTCCCTCTGCGTTATTAAAAATTCGGTGCATTCCGAGGCGAGTGAAAGAAGACGCGACGGTGTGGGGGAATGACTCTAGAAGACCCCTCTGTTGGTAGCACTTTGCGTGCAAAACGGGAAAAAGGAAAAGGGAGTCTGGAGCCAAAGGAGGGTCTCTTGGGCACATCCCTTATGAGAAACAATAATGTCGCGCGCACCACCACTCGTAATGTCGTCTACCCTCCTCTTGTCTTTGTTCGTCTAGCTCTCCTTTTTCCTCTGTTTTTTTCGAGTACGCGTCGTCCTATCCACGGTCACCTACACGCCTTCCCCCGCCGGCTACTGATCATGAAAAGAATCGCACGCAAATAATGAACGCGAAGAGTCGCGCAGCTGGAAAAAATACGCGCTTTGTCACGTGTACAGCTTTCATCTGCTCGTCCACCATAGGCTTTCGAACGGAATGATAAAGCTTCGCGCGTGTCACGCGTTATTGTCAATCTTAAATATCCTGAGAGAAGGAACGCTTCGTGAAACAGCGGTAAATGTAATGTGAAAGTGTAGATTGGAACGATGTCTACGGCATTAGACATAATGACAAATGATTAAACAAACTCACCGGAATGTAGCCATCGGGCTGTGGTCTCTCATTGTCCCTGGAGAAAATTTTTGCATTATGATCACGCATCGACCCGGTTTAGGGATTCGCGTTTGATTATCGATACGAAACATACCGATGCCGCCGTTGTATCACCGGCGTCTGTGGTGTGCTGTCGTGAATGATTACTTGGGTGGCGTCGATTTCTTCGCATTCTGAACTTTCCTCCGAGGAATCTGTAAAAACAACGATGCAGATATTACTCTTAAAAGAAGAAAATAATGGTCTCCCGCGAAATGAAACGATTGCAACATCTATACCTTCAACTTGATCTACGAAAGACTATCAGATAGTACAGTCTCCATTCAAACTAACGTGTACATACTATGCAACAAAAGAAAAATAAATACTTTAACTACGTTCAATGAACCTAAGATGGAATAACAAAGAGGTTATTCCTAGTTATTCCTAGATGGAATAACAAAGTTTCGCAATAAATCGTTAATAACACTCAACGTTCATAAATTCAAATTTCTAGAAAATCCGTTGGGCATAGAACCGAGGTACAACCGATAAATTCTTGCGAGGGTTAGTACGGCCGATGAGCTCCAGATGTTCTGGCAGGCCATTAAGCTTAATTTAATTCAAAGTTCATCGAGACGTGAGCGGCGATTACGCGCCACCCGCAGTTATGGTTCGTTGTTCCTGCGCGGCCGGTGACCCAAATTCCCTTTCATCGAGAGGGGAATTGCAATCACCAAAATCTGTTCGGTACGAACTGCGGCTCTAATCCCGTCAGCTCCCCCTTTCAGAGCGGCGTGCGTGCCCACGATTCAACACCCATCCATCGAGCATACCGCAATTCCCAAAAGGAAGGATCCCATTGATTCCCCTCAAAGGGACACTGTCCTCTCGTTAACAGGGTCGTGGCCCGAAACTGCTCCCCGTCCCCGATAGCCCGACCGTATTTGATTCAGCCGGTAATTCGACGAGCGCGCGGTTGTAACTACAAGCCCGCGCGACGGCCGATTCGCAAATCACATTAAACTCGTTTCGGACTCACCCTCCTCGATGCGTTCGCGTTCGCGTTTGCGGATAAGGGACACGACCGGGCTAGGACATAGGGCGGCTGTGTCGCCCAGCAGATCGTCGATGTTAGTGTGCTCGCCGATGAACAGCGGTAACGTGGACGGCCGTTTCCTTGGTGACGATCTTCGTGGTGTCGGCTGCACGTTGTCGTAAGGAGAGTTTCGGCCACCGTAATTGTCCGGCGGGTCCGGCGGGTTCTCTACCTGGAATAAAGACGTCACCCTTGTAGCCAGAAGATATCAATTTGCTGAAATGAGAAGGAACTGAACATTAGCGGCCGCTGTTGAGTGATCTCACTTGTTAGTGATTATCGACACGTCGATATAATAGCTCTGATTTTCCGACACCGTTATAGTCTAATGAAATTTTCATTAAAGAATAAAAACTGTAAAAAAAAGCAGTGCTCCTATTCGACTAATGCGCCTAGTCCCCATTTAAAAACGTTACAAGTCAGAAACGAGAACGCAAGAACTAGTCAACAGTATACACGACCATTGTTACCCAACCGCAAAACGAAAATCATTCTTCATAATTCGTAGCTGTTACTTTCTAAGATAGTCCAAGCGTTCTTTCGGTCGATCGATAAGGGAACGTTAGGTGAACCTTCGATCAGATAGCGGGCACGATCAGGGTTCACGAATTCCCGGCGACCTCTTAGAGCCACCGCTCAATCCCTTAATCAAGAAGCAGGGGACTTAATCCCGCCATCAACTTTGTTTTCTCACCGCGGCGCGAGGGCACGCTAGCTTAAAGATTGATCGCGTTGCGTATTATCGGCTGGGAGCATCGGCTCGTCAGTTAGGGGCCGTTAAATGAATAATGCACGGTATATGATCGCATTACCCCTTCGGGACTGGCGCGATCCCCGAGTGGCTCGTCGGGCGGCGGAGGCGGAAACTCGATAGGGAATCTCGAGAGGCTTCTCCTCGCGTATATCTCAGGTTCAGGGTGAACGCCAATATCGATTCTCTCGAACGACTCGGATGAGTCCGAAGTGCTGTTCGAGGTTTCCACTGGGATCTTGACGACGCCTTCAGGAACATTCGACGAGCTGTCCATCCACCACGCTTTCTCGCCGGACTCGATATGACTGATTTTATGCATGTTCCTCCCGTAAGTCTGACTGCTGTCGACTTCGTCGCTGTGGCTGACACGCGGACTGCTAGTTGCGGTCGTTGCCACAGGAATCACTTCAACTCCCTCGGGCACGTTCTCGGGATCGTCGCTCATCCACCAGGCCCGTTCACCGGATTGCTGGTGCTTGATGCGATTCCTTCTGTCGCTGGACCGGGTGCTGCACCGGTTGGACCCCCTCCTCGAGATCGAAGACGCCGAGGAAGATTGTTTTTTCGGTTCCTCCGATGAAACATTATCGTTCGCGTCTAACCACCACGCCCTCTCCCCCGATTCTTGCCTCCACACCGCTGCGCTCGATGATCTCTTCGGCTCTTCCGACAGTACACTGTCGTTCCCATCCATCCATCGAGACCTGTCACCGGAGTCGTGTCTCGATGTTATGGAGGAACACTGTTTCTTTGTGTCATCCGACCGAGTGCTGTCGTTGGAATCCAACCACCAAGCTTTCTCTCCCGATTCCTGCCTCGAGGTCGCTGAAGAGTGTTTCCTCTGTGTTTCCTCTGAAGCTACGCTGTCGTTCGAGTCCAACCACCAGGCTTGTTCTCCGGAATCTTCCCGCCACACTCTGTATTTAAATTTACCTGGAATCATAGTATTTCGAAAGTACTTGTTAGCACATTGTTCAACCTCTTTATGCAGCTAAGTATGAACAATTTGAGAGAGTACGATTTGAACAATGCAAACACGACATTTTTTATAACGAGAATTAAACTGATCGCTCACCATCGTCAGGTAAGGTACAACTGACGGTCGTCTCTTGGCTAATGTCGTCGTTACACACGCTTATGGTTTCAACACCCTCAGGAACGTTGTCGGAGTTCGGATCCATCCACCATGGCTGTTCTCCGGAATGGTCGCGTCTGATTTTCCCCCGACTCTGCCTTCTGTCGTCGCCTCTTTCGGAGTTCGTGAAACTACCACTCTTCGAAGGGCTCTTCGACAACGACGCCGTGCCGTTCTCCGACCTCCTGACGTCCGAGTTCTCTTCGTTGGAGTCCAGCCAGCTCCCGGATTTCCCGGATTCGCCGGAATCCTGCTGCTTGTTCTTAAAAAGGTTCGTCACTGGCGCGAGAGCCCTCATCAGAAATGACTTTGCCTCTTCCGTTTTTCCAGATCGATCGCTTCTGGACCTCGGACTGGACGGTGGTCGGGGTGGTTTGTCCATGGTCAGGGACATTTCGTCGGCGGACGACGCGACGACGCTCGTTCTGGACGACCCGGCGCTAATCTTGCCTCTCTTCTCGCGGAAAGGCGACTTGGACGCGCGTCTTCTCCGGCGTCTTGAGCCAGGTTTCTCTTGCTTCTCGTCGTCCTCTTCGCTGCTCGTCGAATTTGACGAGTTGGACTCGGTGTTGCCGCTGGAACTAGAGCTTCCGTCCTCTTTCTCTCTTGTCCCGGACGGTGATTTCGATCCGCCCCTGAATTTTTCGGGTCTCAACGAGCTGCTCGAGCTGCTCTTGCTCGTTGTCGTTTTCGACGCGCTGGAAGGCATCCGTAACCTCGACTGGCTGGTCTTCAGAGAGCTCGAGGATTCCGAGGGTATAGCCTGATTAAGCGGTTCGGAGTTCGGTTCGGACTGCGAATCTTGAGAGCTGACGGACATACTGCGTTGGTTCTTCTTCTTCCTGGTCAGCTTCGACTGCGAAGGATCCCCGTTCTCCATGTTCAAGGTGGACTTCCGGAAATCCTTGTTCACGTACTTCACCGGCACGAGGCACTTTGACGCGGTCGACGCCGTCACGTCGGTCTTCGGCACAGGTGGTTTGCCACGAGCATCCGGTGAACCGCCCTGTCTCAGATTCACTGAGGATGCGGTCGAACCGCTCGATGATTTGCTCGGCGATGGCGACGGTGTCGCCTTTATTTTTGAGCCTTGACTCGTCATCGAACTGGCTGACGACGATTTCGATCTGCCAATTGGCACATTTACAGCGGACCCGTCTGACGAGTCCGTACGCGTCATCTGACGAGGAAGATTTCTCGGAGTGCCGCCGCGTGACTGAGGCGTCGCAGATCGGCTTAAGGGAGATGCGCTGCGAAAAAGACATTAAAAGTTACAATTTTATAAGGGAAATTAAATCACGACGCAAGGAAAAGATCTCGTCATTATCATATTTCGGTACCTACTTCCTATTCTAATCTCATCGATTTGTCCTAGGCATACAATTCTCGCAATATATTAATGAAACTAAAATAGACTCGATTATAATAATCTGACTTTACATGATTGATGTAAGAAAATTACAACTGAACAGTATCTTCCATCGTCGCTATTCTCTCCTCCAGTGTTAGAGAGCCAGGTATAATTGCATCCGCATTTGTCTAACGGCATTGAACTTAATTGCGCTCGACAAGTCTTTATTATTTCTCAAACGCATAGAACGTCTACCTCTGAAGCGAATCCTTCCCGGCCGAAGTACTGTCGCGCTTCGAGGAGGCAATATCTTCACTTTGTTCCTGGCAATATCCCTCAACTATTCTTGAAGACTCCTCCGACCTGGAGAATGCGGCGGCGTCGGATTTAGGTGTCGAGCCCCTCCTCTCCCGTAGCCCGTCGGACTTCGTCGACGAACCGGACGAGGACTTCGTGATCTTCGCCTCGTTCTTCATCGGACCGCGACCCAATCTCGGTATAGACGGTCTCCTTTGATTGCCTTCGCTCTTCGATGCAGAACTTTCTCTGCTGCTGTGCGTTTCTTCGCTCCTGGAAATACTTTCCCGGGAGTCTGACGACTTCGCGACAATGGCCGACTGCTTCGGCGAGCCCTCCCTCTTTAGCACGGTCAACGGGTCATTGTTGAACGCCTTCGAATTGGAAAACCGATCGTTTCTCGCGTCCGACTTGCCGGCGGGTCGGGAATCCCCGCTTTGCAGTTTGGCGTTCGTTTGATCCTTGCTCGCGTTCTCTTCCCTCTGCGCGGCGCCCGTCTTCGGGGGATCGACTTTCACGAGCGTGGAGTCCGCGCCGGCTCTCGGGAATCCCAGACCACCGAAAACTTTGCCGGTCTGCTCATTTTGGCTCCTGCCGGCTTGGATTTCTTGACTAGACGCCGGCGACACTTTTGCCGCGGAATCGTTCCTGGATGCGATCCCGTTATCGTTCGGCCTGCTAAACGCGAAGCTGTTCATCCGGGCATTCGCCGCGCCACCGTTGAAGCCTCTGCCGTACACCGGACCCGCGCTGGAATTCGACGAAGAAAATTTGTCGAGATACGACGACCACGGCGACTCGGAGATCCTACCGCCAGCACCGAACCGCGAGAATCTTGAGCTGTCCTCGGTCCTCTCGCATTGAACCTCTTGGTCCTTAGTTTCGCTTTTTCGTCTGGCGCGCGTTACTTCTTTCTGATGAGAGATACCTATGTCCGCCCTTCTGCTTCTCACGTAGGACGACGACGCAGGCGGACTCGGCGACGTCCCTCTGGTAACCATGGTTAACGTCAAGGTATCATTGTCCTGAAGTCTACTGTCCGCCTCTAGACCGTCGCCCTTGGCAAATGGCTCTTGACTGGAATCTTTGTCTGAACTGGCCCTCACGTTGTCCTCGTTCTTCGAGTTCGCCGGCATAGGCTTACTGCCTGAAGTTCGGAACCTGTCCGATCCGGAGTAGCTTATGGCTGAGGGAACTCGGTCGTTGCTGCTTCTCGACGAGAGGAACCGGGAACTAGCTGTCGAGCCGAATCTCGAGATAGGCGCCGAGCTCGACTCGGAAGCACCTGGAAATGATAAAGTTACATTAATTAGACTCTTTAGTAATCATTGTTTACTTGATATTATAAAATTTACAATATTACATAATTGATATAGGTTCCTTAAAACAAAGAATATATTTGAAACCCTTTGCGAGCGATTTCTTAAAGTATAAGAAACATTTCCTATAAGAAGCTAAATTGTACATCAAACTTTTAAATATTGGAAAATAAGAAAACTATAGTTTTTATTATTCGAATAATTAAACCACTTTGTTTAACAAAGTTCGTGATCGCCAATATGACATTCGTTCTCAAAAGATTAATCTCGGGAGGAGCAATCTTTCTTACTAGAATTTGCACCGGATCGGCTGTAAGAAGACGCCCTCGAGTACACCCTGAAGGAGTTCGACTTCCCGACGCTGACTTCCGGGCTGGGCTCGCGAGAACTCCTCCCGGAGTTCGAGCGTAATCCTCGATACGAGACCGGCGGATGATCGCTCCGCTCTTTCTTCTCGATTCTACATTCGTTCCCATAGCTCCTCGCCAGGCCTGATCCGGGATACGTGCTGGATCCGTATCGGGATACTCCGTCAGGCTCTCTGCTTTTCTCGCGTGAAGTGGCCCGGTTATATCTGTCCAAGACGGAGGCCGGCCTGTCTGAAGTTTTCGCAGCTGGGTACGAGTACTTCTCGAACAGGGAGGATCTGCTGCTCGATAATGGACTTTTCGCTCTTACGTCCTCCGTCGATGACCTGCCGGCGTGCAGCCGGCTTTTATCGGCTTCTTTGGTACCTGAAAAGTGATGCCTTGTCAGTAAGATTCCTGTCTTCCCAGAATTTTAAGAGACACATGTGTGTCCGCATGGTACTCGTAATTGCTTCAGAAGCGAAATTACATGTAAAATGAATACTAGAAGAAAATGAAACTAATAGCGGAAAGTATTCATTTGAAAACTAGCATTTAAATTTTTTATTTAGAAACTCGTCATTCGAAAAAATTAATAACTAAGGAAAACTCATCTTGACATTAGAAAATAATTTTCGTATTACAGTTGCAAAAGCTTCGATTTTCTTACTTAACCTTCAATATCACAGAGTGGAAATTAGAGTCGGTAAGTTCGAAATCATGCGAAATAATGGAATATAAGAAACAACTGACCGGAATACTTGAAAGTAGGTTTATCGTCTGTCTTCTCCTTCTTCAGGAACGCGTTCCCGAAACCGGAGACTCTTTCCTTGGCTGGCACGCGGCTGGAACCAGAACCGATGGAGGAGTAGCTGGTTCTGCAGCTCGGCAAGCCGCTTCCCGCCGTTCTGCCAAAAGTACTGGAAGCGATGCCGGTTCTGGATCGGTAAGCACCGCCATCACCCTGCGAAACCATGGATCGACGTGGATCAGTTACCGATTCTCGCGGTCCGGGAACATTTATCCGGCACACCGTTACTCTAGGACGTCGATCAGTCGAAGTTGATCCACGCCGAGGAGGCCAGTGTGCCGGAAATGTCCTTCACTCGATCGTTGTTCCGCGAGCCGGCAAAACAATCGGACCCGGGTGAACTTCGTATCGGACCCCGGAGTGAAATTACCAATCGAGATCGGCCATTGTGGAACACGTACGAGTTCCCTGTTTCCCTCCCCCCGCGAAAGATTTATGCGTTGCCGTCCCAGGGACCGGAATATTTATTAACCGCGATAGAATCTCGCTGTGAACTTTAGTTGTCCCGGATCGAACTCGAAGACCGGTGACGTTACGATGAAGAAAGACACGGAACGGTAAATTGGAATAGAATTACGCACGGAAAGATTGAGTTGATTTATTTGAAAAATATGCGAGCATTTGATTCGAATTGAAGGGATAACGATAAAGAAGAAAATCTTGAAAAGAAGAAAAATTAATTACAAGAATACCAGATGTAATCGTGAACAGTTTAGTTACGTTGTTGAAGAGAATGGTTGTATTTCATTAAGATTACAGGGTAACCTGAGTTTAATTTTGATCGATGGCACTGACACTTAAATTACCACGGTTTTTTAGTCATGCTGGTAGAAATAATTGGAAGGGAAGGACACACAGAGCGAGAAAGATACTTTCGTGAAACCCGGATGAGAGCGAGACGCATCATCTGCGCATAGCTGAGGCCCAGAAATGATAATTCGCACAATTAACATAAGTTTGGCGGATTGCCCTAAGCTCGAAATAGACGGCACGACCTCGCCGGGAGTAATAACCTTCCTGTTTCTCTTGCATACTGGGTGAAGCAAATAAAACCATTCCTTTTCTCAGACTATTCAATTATTTCACTTCCGTTCCAGATCCCAGCTACTAATACAAAAAAATTTTTTAAAAGATAATTCGAAATTCTATGGACTCATAATCTTCACTACACAGATTAGAAAGCTTGAAATCGACATAAGACCATTAATGAGAATAAATTTATCAGTCTATCACATCTTTGACAGTTACCAATTATTTTCTGTAAAGATATTTTGTTGTTATTTGAAATTTCAAGATTTAATAAATAAAACTTCAAGTATAATTGCATCCATATTGACGTTGAACTAACAATCACTTTAGAAGCAAAAATTTTCACTCAAAATCATTTCTTTCTGAAACCGATCGTGCACAGGTTCTCATTCTCAATTCATTACCCTAACCTCCTTATCCGTCGGTTTATTTACTCCGATTCAAGAAGACTTCAGGCGATACCGGCCAACCAAGCATAATTTCAATTTAAATTCAATTACATCCTAAAGCTTCAGCATCTTGTGCGATCGCGTTAAGGCGAGATCTAGCACGGAACGGTGGGTCCTTCGTGCTCAAACTTTTAAAAAGTGCCCTTCGTTATTATGCTAATGCCATTCGGGGTGATAATGGAATTACGAGAGGGACGCTCCTTAAGACCGTTAAAGCGATTCCTTTCAACGGAAATACCAAAAAAAGAGTGGGGGGAGGCGGAAACGATAAGTCCTTTCGACCGGTTTATATCTGGCCCATTATCGCGCCTCGAGTCTTTTCACACGCGAAAACGTGGCTGCTCAATGGCAACGTATCGCGCCCTCGATTTCTTATACGCGAGCGAGAGCCATGATCACGCATCAAGGATTTCCTTGGTGAATTTACCATTCTCAACCCATTCGAGGCCAAGGTGTTTTGAAAAAACGATCCCTTAGGGTCAAAACCTCTTTTCGATTTACATTGAAAATGTAGAAACAATGTTTGTTATCTTATGAAAACTTATTTTGAGGTCTTACCGTGAAACCAATACAAGTTTAAATCTTTACACGACGCAAATTAAGTAAATTCCATTAGTAAAAAGGTAACAATGTATTCATTCTGTACGATAACTGCTTTTTATTATTGCATTTCATTGTTTTGAAAGCTTCTAGTTGCTATACAACAATTAATCAAAGATAATCGCATCTCAGATCGATCGTCAAAGTTACTGCCGTTCCCGAGATCGAATATAACGCGCGAGACTAAAATCCCGGTACGGACGGAAGATCGAAACACGCGATTCAATTATTCGAAAGACAGAAATAAACAGGTATCGTCGAAACAATAGTCGCGATCAACGAGAAAGCTCGCATGAGGAATAACTGGCTCGCGGCGGCTGTCGGACGATTTATCTATCGATGAAGCGGGGGTGGTGTGGGTGAGGTGGCGAGGCTGTAAACAGCCATTTTTATGGACGATAAAGCAATATCGAAAGATTTCCCGGTCGAGCAGCTTTCAATTCGACGAGCTCAATGGAAAGCTTTTCGGCGTGACGACAAAATATTGAGAAACGGCAGCTAAATGGAGGATGGGAGGCCCCTCCCTTGCGGTTCCTCGCAGGAAAGAACAGGCGCGCTCACAAATTAGTCGTCGCCGGTTAAGTATCGATTGATTGTTCATTGATCTTTGATAAATTGATACTGAGTCGACTGTTTCACTCCTTTCCCATCGTTCGCAGTCACGAGAGCTATTCATATCGATTCGCCGTTTCTTTTTTTTTTTTTGACAATTATCGTGATACCTTTTGCTCGCCCTTTTGTCCTCCGTCGCCATTTCCAGCATTCGCCGATCATTTTATTTTCAAGAGCCACGTTTCAATGCGCCTGTCTCTTCAAATAGTCATTTCCGATCGATCGTTCTCTGGTCTTATTCAATTTTATCGGATCCAGGAAAGATGCATAGAGCACTTCGTATAAAGTCACGCGAATGGAAATGGCAGCTTACCGCACGCCTTTCGGTAGTTTGTAATTCCGTGTTATTCCTGATTTCTGGAAGCCCCGTCGCTTGTTGCTACTAACGACAGGGTGATAAATCGTTTTCACTCTAGGACAGAATCTCTCTATTCACATAGCCTGATTCATATTTGTCTAGGGCTCGCGTTGCGTATTTACTGAACACTCGACTGTTCTAGAATTAGCGACAGAATTAGGACTGTATTAACGTTTGATAGATCTGTTGGAGTGAATTGTTCTGTTAGGCTTTTACAGTTATTATATTTTATATTCGTGTATCATTTCCAAGTACAATTTCGTTAATTATCTTTAAATTTCACTCGCGTGAAACATTTATATATTTTATTTCCAATATGAAACGTATTTTAAATTGCAAGGAATAATTTGCTACGATATTGTAACAATCCCATTAATCTTTTTATTACTTCAGTTTAGTAAATTTAGGTTTCGGCTCGGCATCGATGCTCCCGGTTCATTAGCTGCATTAAAATACTTCCCGGTTCATCCCTTGATCTCGAGCTTCGATATTAGTTCAAGAAGTCACCATAAACATCTTGGCAGGCAGCCCCGGCGGTCTTTGGCTAAATTCAGAAGGCAAAGGTTTGCCAAGAAGTCGAACGGGAACCTGTTACGACGTCCATTATCGGCTTTACAGTGGTTTACTGGATGATCGCGAAGTAAAGCGGAGAACTGCGAGCAAGAAACGTTCGTCAGAGAGGGAAAAACTTCCCTGATACTCTCCGATTCTGGAAATTTGTTTAATATTTGGATTTTCCACCTTCAATCACGGAATCCTACGATTCGAAGCACATTGAAACAAAAAATTATCAATCACTATTAGAAACGCATAATTTAAAGTAAAATGAAAAGAATTACTTCCACGCTCTTAACATTTACTCATCGGATATTGTTTAAAAAAGATTTATAGTCTTTCGTTGATTGTTTACAATAAATAATTTATTTTTTCTTAATGTTTGTGTTTTATTTCAGATTCTCGTATAGAGGACTGTGATTTATAGTGAAGAATTCAGACAACCTGTATAAGGGAAGGAATCGTCTCGCGAAATTAAGTATTTAAACATGAACTAGGGAGTAAGGGTATTTGTATACGAGATGCGTGCGATCTTAACGTCGCTGATGAGGATGTGGGCGCCCGATGCGCCATGATACGAGCTCAAGGGGAAGCCGACTAATTGAAGAGTGTCAGTCTGATTTAACCTCCGTCGACTCGTCGCATTATTATAATTTACGATGTGCCACCAGTTGTCACGAGCTACGCGGAATGAAAGAGCAGCACCGGCATTCGGGTAACGAAATGATGTTAATACTCGCTGGTTTTATAACAGATCGTTTTAAACGATAGTCAAACGCTTGGCAGAAACCAATACAATCGCGAAAAGATGTGTTGCATTAAACGACCTGACGCATTAAGATTTGATTGCAGATGGGATTGAAGATTTATGGAAATTGGAAGGAAACAACTTAAAAACGCATTTGCAAATTTAATATTACACCGCTCGTGAGAACTTCATACGTGAAACTGTTATTAGTACGTCTTGGAAGTTCGTGCACCCGGGATATATAAGGTGCGACAAAATCAAACCATCAATCTTTGTGCATACGTTGCTTAAACTAGAAATTATAGGATGACGTATATAATAGGATTTTTTTCACTCTGTTTATCATATTGAATATAGAATTCGTTCTATTTTTAATCTTGCATTTTTATTGAAAACTATTTAATAACTGCAAATATTTTCAGTGAGAGAATCAAATTGAAATTGGAAGACTTATAACGTTTTATGCTTTAATCACATTTATATTTATTCTATTCATTCATTTCCTCGCGTAAACCGTAATGTAATTCGATCACTCAACTTCGTACACCCTCTATAAGTTTAATCTATCTCGTATCCTCGACAGGCACGCTGTCTTCCACAGCGGAGCGTCAGGTTGCTTGGCATTAGTCTACCTTTTATATTTATTCTCTGTTCGTTGGTGGAACACACGGTACCTTGTATCCGTCATTCTCAGTCGACCAGCTTAAACGTAATTCATCAACCGACGCCAACTTTACTTCATCCTCTAGAATTGCATTATATATTCCATCATAAAGTTGAATTCAATGAAATATTACCACGGGAACAAGTGCGAAAAGCGTCGCGCCGCTTTCTTTCCAGAAAATATGGCGGCTATTGAATGGAAGATTACTTGGGGAACAGAGAGACGCCGGAGGGAAAGACAGCTTTTTAACGTTAAAACTTTCCTCGAGGGCTCGAACTTTAAAATTATGTACAAATTAGCGATCAAAGTGCTTCATGTAATACATAGTGTTCCCTGAATTTGAGTGAAAATTCATTTTGATCAACGACTACGCGCGAAGATTATCCAAGAGAATTATCCGTAAACTCTGCTTCGTGATTAAAATATATTAAACACGTTAAAGTGAAAGATATATTAAATATTTCGCTAACTTCAAATATATTAAACATTTCGCTATATTAAAATACATCAAACATTCCATTGTTACTTTACTATTTGAATAAAATGCAAACCTTAAGCAGAATTAGAGATGTTACTAGTCCGAATGTAAATATTTCCAATGAATAAATAATCTGTCGAACTGAAACAGCGAAGTTGTAAATGGACGCAAAGGTTGCTCACGTATGTACACTCTGACCGCAGAAGGGATTGTGTGATCACGATACAACGCGACGTATGAGAATAGTCGGATTCATTGAATATGGAAATAGGGGACAATGTCTTTTACGATGTTCCCCTTTTGAGCACCGGTCTTCTGAGGTTTCATTAAAGGTAACGAACCGTAACTTTTCCCTTTGGAGACGCGATTCGGTTACCCCCGCTTCATCCGCGCAGGGACTCGCTTCGAGCCGAAAAGAACGAACGTGAAATTCCCTCGTATATTCAATGAAAGATAGCTTCAGCCAGTGGATCTAGGAATTTCGCGCTGTCTGCGCGGAAATTATTTCTACCGGCAATTCCAACGAGCTTCCGGCCACGCGGATTAATACGTCGAAAGTAATGCCTCCCTTTACGACGCGCGGAACACCGCGGAAATGGGATTCGGAAGGCAGGAAATTTAATTTTCCCGCGATGTTATTCACTCAAAGAAAATACGCGCGTTTCCCTTCATTTTTAATTCAGATCCCGTCGACGGAACTGCTTTCTTGGTTCTAATGGATTCGAACGAGCACGAGCTTCTTGATTTCCATGCGTAAAACGAATGCGACTTTATTTCATTGATCCTAAAGAAGAGAAATAATAGGAAAGAAATGAAAGAACATTTGAATATGTAATTTTATAATTTATGATATGAGGTTGTTGTTGCAATACTACTTTTGTAATAGAAGTTTCCTTCTATTGTGGTGGAAACAATAATATGGATGTAATTAGATTCACCGTGTAAAGTCGGTATGATGCTTCTTTCTCTTCTTAATTGAAGAAACCTCTAGAATAAATAATATCGAGTAGGAATAATAATGTTCGTGTTTATCTTAGGAACTGTCGATTGGGTAGGTTCGACGATCCATTTCCAACAACTGTTATTTCATGTTTCACGTGTTGGTCACCGGCCAACTTTTCCTGTATTTCGATTCCTGTATGTCGAAAGTGAATCTCCAACGACGTGTGCTAAACGAATTTTTGGCAACAACTATGTATGCCGTTGATTTCACTTCCTGATTTGCTGGATGCTCGTGCTATTGCGCAACCTTTACTTTTATCTGTGATTCACTGCTCGTACGATCGAACCGTCCAGTGAAACTTACGAAGATTCAACAACGTAGTTATGAGTTACGACAAAATCAAGGTTTATTCATGAATTTTATATCAAGTGAGGAACAATTATTGTATTACTTAAGTCAATAATGCTAACATTAACAATTAACGCTAAAACTACCGAGCATTTATTGGGGCTGATATATAATGTTTATAAAAATTGCAATAACATACTTTTCCCGATTTCTTCAGATTTTTATTTTAATGTTTAAGTGGGACTATTTTCAAAATCATTTCGGTTATAAAATACTTTGAAAATATCAATATTTTCAAAATAAGAAAACTGAAACCAGTCATTTTGACGGACACGGCAGTTGACATTTCATCCAACAAGAGTACCGAAACAAACGCATTATTATCATTTGTATGTCTCTGTGGCAACCAATTAATTTCAGCCGGAAGCCGCATGGCAAATCGTTAAAGTCAAAGACATTTAATGAAGTTACTCGGGATTCAAGTGCCGAAGTCTTCCAATGAAAAGCTTCTACGCCGCGAAAGTGGCGACGAGAGAATGTCAAGAACTAAACGCTCGGACGGAGAAACAGCAACGGCTTCGCCGCGTAATTGGAAAACTTCCGGTGCCCTATAAGTAGCCGGAAGTTGCCGTCGAAGTCGGCGGATCCGGTACGTATCGGGAACGATAGTCCTCTCGATGCAGCGACGAATCGATAAATTCACTACATCAGGTTACAAATAAATGAATTTTTCGACATTCATAGCATCTTTTTAATTTCATATCACTGGAACATTCCTTATTTAGTTACTTCAAATCCCAATTAAATTTTTAATTTTCTGTAAAGGTAGTCGCCCTCCAAATCAGAAAAAATTGTCTCCCAATTTATTTTCACCTTCGCCAGCACGTAAGGTTGAAATTACACGAGAAAACGCAGGAGAGAAGAAGACATCCGGCGGTACTTCACGCTCTAGTTTTTTTATTCCAACTCCCCTTGACCCTGAATAATAGATCAAGCTGAACAAGAAATTACTTCAACCGGGTCTTATGACGTTTTCTACTTCGCGTATTCTAATATTTAATACTGTTCAATGTTTCCGCCCAGCGTCCTCGTTCCTGAATCATTTATCCGGCACAGAGGCGCGGCGGAAGTTCCTGTCTCTACTTCATCTCGCGACGTTTTCAACTTTGCACCTCGTAACATTTAACGTCCTGCGATATTTCCGCTGTTAGCCTCTCCGGAGTTTACTTCTAGGAGATTCATTTATTATTCCTAATGTCTTTACTCCTGTTGTTCACTGTGTTGCTCCTGTTGCGTCCAGCCTCGTTATTATTTCACACGCAATCGTAAGTCAAGGACGGAGTAGAAAATTCTGGTAGGAACGTGTGCCGGGAACGGCCAATTTGCAAGTGCTGCGTATCGCGGCGGCACGAGGAAGCCATCGGAGACCTGTCCACTTGGAAGACCACTCCAGAGACGAAAAGATAGTTGGCAATCTACCTCCCTAGGGCGAAAATTCTCCGACGCAACGCGAAGTCTCACGTAAGGGTAGTCTGGATGAAAAAAAGAGGAGGTGGAAGGAAATGAAAGAAGTAAGGTATCGCGTGGAAAATCTAGGCGGAGCAGGAAAATGACGGAGGAGAATAAGAGGGTGAATAACATATAAGTAAATAGTGAATAAGAGAAATTTGTAACTTGGTTTAGCTTCTTTAGTTTAATCATTTTAATTAGCGTATGTATTGTTTTGTCTTTGTTCAATTAGAAATTGATTATTTTAGGGAGGAATCAAATGACGCAAGAGAATGATGGAGTAAATAATATATAGAATGAAATTGGAGACAAATGGAACTCGAAGCTTGTTTTATTTTCGAAATTTTAATTTACTTTTCAGTTTTAGTTACCATATGTGTATGTTTGTTTTTGTTTTGTTTGATTCAAAATTGATTATTCTATAAACGTAATTCTGTTGTGATAGAGCAACGAGTTGTAAATTGTTTCGACGCGAATGGAAGTGTCAACGACTCTTTGCTTAGTTATTAATATGACCCGGTTCGATAAAGCGATCGGTGGGACAAACAAGTGAAATGAGTATTTCAATTTAGAGGAGTACCCAGAATGAGTTTGATCGAGGACCTTCTGCCATCTTGCTCTGTAGATGTTATCAAGCAGGAACGAATCCATGACCATAAATCCCTCGAGTCAAGTTGAAGCCACTCGAACTGACCTCGATAGTTCTACATCACTCTACGTTACCGGCGTCGATATTTATAAAACGCAATGAATCAACAGTTATTATCGCCATTGTATTTTTAAAACGTTATAACCGTGTACAAGCATCTTCGTCTTTTCAATTACTTCATCCGGAAGGTAATTCCGTTGTTTTACGTAACACTTAACCTCGAATCGCTCTGCACATTGCGTTCGAATATTTCCCTTCCTGTCAGTACCATTTATTAATGAATGAGTCGAAGTTAAGTTACGATGCTTTTAAGAATGATTCAATCAACAATTAAGAACGATTCAATTTATAATTATAATAAAATTTAAAATGTTTACTTTCGTTATAATTTATGAGAACGATCTATTGACAATAATTTCGTGTGTCAGAGGAAACATAATTCATCTGTGCAGTAATTGCTTTCATAGTATGCTTAATAGAGGAAATTCTAGGTTTATGCGTGACGACATAAATAATCTTCAATTCGCTGGTTAAGATGTTAGTGATATGCTCGCTGAGTAGAACACAGACGCCATTGAGACCACGAGATCTGACAAATAAAACTTCAAGTCTCAGAGCTTAATGCACACAATGAAAATCTTCAAAGATAGAGTAAAAACCACTTTATGGTAAACCATATTTATCTACCGCGAATTTTGTGAGTACTAAATCATGTAGATTTAATTGTTGGATTTTTAGGACTAATCAAAATGATCATTTCTGCTTTATATAATACATTTACACGTAAATGCGCTAAATATAACGGACCAAACACGTCAATGAAATTTTTATTGCACCTTCATAAAATGTTTTAGTTGCTACAGTTAATATTTACACGACTCTATTCTATTTAAAGGGGGGTTGTGGAAACATGAATTTATATAAACGTCCACAGTCCGGCCGTTCCCATGGGCCATGAATTTTAAATATTTGACTGGTAATATTTACAAAGCCGCTCGTGTCCGTGTGTCACAATTTTTACAACAGAATGAATGTTTCTCTAGAATTGTTTTTTGTCGAGTTTTTATTAGCTGGGTGGGAAATAAATGTCCTATCACCATTCATATCCATAAAGTGTTACAGTTTTATACAATTTATATACACCAGAATGTGGCTTATTATAATACACTTGACTTCATCAAATTTTGAACATTTCTGAAATGTAACAAAAATAGTGATATCTTCAGAATGATTTTTATGAAAAAGTGACCATTCATTGTACCAGTAATTCTAGAAACCTAATACGAATAGTTAATTTTATGTAATTCAGTCTCAGCAAGATGACTTGAAAATACACAGAGTTGGAACTAAAACTCTATCGCATTCGGAAAATCGTGGATCACTCATCAGCGTGCTCAATACAAAGACATTTCCTGCAATTTGGCGTTCCCCGTGAAAAACTTCTGCACTCCGCTATAAATCAACATCCGCGCGGCGTTCCCGCGGAAGATCAACAGACGATCCTGTGTGCATCACAAATTTCTCAGTGCCGGGCTGCAGCGCCGTGTTCCATCAAAACAAGACGTCAGCGGCTGGAAAATGGTCGGCTTGAATTTCAGTATTTTGTAGCAAGAGCAATGTACCTGAAATGATTTTCGCTACTTCGCCAATTTCTCGAAAACTTCGCCGTGTCACTTTTGGCCCTGTCTACATTATGCGTCAACCAACTAGAAAAGAATACACGACTTCTGACATCTCAGGAAACCTGTGCAATTACTTTAACGACCGTAAAAGCATTGCAATCTTAAAAATCTCAGGTTCATACAGCAAAACCTTGATTCAATTCTAGGTTTACAGAACACAACAATTTTACGCATATCGAATTTTACAAGCATTATTTGGCAGATATTCGATTTTGATTGATGCAATTACACGAATATCTCTTACAATCGTCTATCTTCAAACCTCGAATTACCAACATCTAAATAAATTAACACCGATTTCTCTAGGAACAATAGAATAAACTGTGCAATGAATCTCCGTAAGCACAGTGTTAAGTACAAATGTTTAGTTGTCAATCTCAGGTATCTCTGCATAAACATCCAAAGGGTTGTTTACACTTTTAATCGTTTCATGGACAATAAACCATCCAGCAGTCGGGCCGAACCTCAAAATTGATTTCGATGCAGACAATTGATCCGCGAGATCAGCTGTGTTTGCGAATCGCGTTGTTGTCGTTTCTGACAGCAAATATTGGCCGTCGCTAACAAGACAGCGACGTTTCGAATGCCTCGCACGCTGCCCTTCTTCCGTCACGGTTTTCAAACCTCTGTTTCACTAGAACCAGCCCCGGTATGTACCGTTGCGCAGCGTCAATTCGATTTTCACAAAAACGCGGCGCGACGAATTCGTGTACAGGCTCGCCGACCGAGTTCGTCGAATATTAACCTCCTCCCCCTGCCCGACCCCTTTCCTGTGGACAAAATATAATCGATAGGGCACGTTTGCCAGCAGCGGCTTTTGTTGTTTTTCTTTTGTAGGAAAATCCATAGCTCGGTGAAACGAAATTTGTTTGGACTGTTCACTATTCTTCTTTCCTTTTTTTTTGTTGATCGCTGCAAAGCCACCCTTTTCGACCGACCGTCTGGTTTCGAGCCTGTTTTCATGAAACTTTAGCTATTACTGTTTTGAAAATTGCTTATCAACTTACGCTATTGCTGTGTTCATTCATCTTTTTAATAGACAACTCTTTCGACGATTAACTACGTTTGAATTCAATTTATTCGAAAGTAGTACAACCAATGTTTTAGTCTAATTAATTTTTAACTTTTGTATTTTTAATTACCAAATGGAATATTTTATTTCGCAATGGAGAGGAGACTTACTTAAATAAAAAAAGATTTGTTTGCTTCAGGAATTTTATTTGTTAAAGAATTAGGTTGGGTGAAGATTGTAATAAAATCAGTGAGAACATTGACGATTTTAAAGTTTAAATGGATGTTAAATAATAAATAAGATCTCATTCATGATGCACCGTTCATACTCCGCAGCACTGTTGGAGTTGGTGGTGTCGGAGAAGAAATGGCGTCGCGCGGTCTCAATTTCCTCAGTTTATAATGGAAGTGTTCATTTGACTGCGCTGTTGGTAAGATCTATAAATATGTGTATATATAATATATACAGATATAGATATACACATATTCGGAGGGAACCGCGTGGCAGCTGCCCGCACGCGAACAGCCTTCATTTTTATCCGGCTGATCAAATCGTTTTATCTCGAAGAAACCTGAACGTTGCAATTCCGACGCAACGAACAAAAGAATCATTGACACCAAGGATTAGAATTCTCGTACTGCTATTTCAATTTGATAATCATTCTTTATAAAAAGGAAAATCATGTCACAAAATTATAAAATTACTACTATGAATTTATAAAATATTTAATACATAATTATTAAATCTACTGGCTGAAATATATTGCGTGATTTTTTACGTTTGAACATTTTCTTACGTCAGAACATAAAGTCAGTATCAAAACATCTATTTCATTTAAATCTCTCCGAGTCGCGTTGGCATCCAGAAAATAAAAGAAGAAAGAAAATGATTACGTCTCCGAAAAAAATATACACTCGGCGCAACCGCGAGCAAATCCGGTGCCGGATGTGGTATACCGGAAGCAGAAGGGAAATTGCATTACATTTCCCTTCCGCAGACTTTTCTGATGGCCGCGATCTCTCGTAAGACACAAGCTGTCATAGTTCCGAAGTTTTTCCAAACCGAAAGCCAGATGCTTCACTGTGGCATCGCCGTCGGAGAAAAAGAAAGTCATGGCGATGTCTACCAGTCCGTTTAAATATAGCCGCGAGGTCTACGGTCCATGTTCCCTCTGGAGTATCCACGCGCATATTCCCTCTTAAACTATACGCGTAACAGAGGTGGAAATGGGACGGCGGGATTCGAGAGTAGAAAAGAAACGGCCGGCTAACGGGGACGAAGGGAAAACGATATTTTCTGGAAAACGGTGTGCCCCCGCGTATTTTCAAACAATTCGGTGGACAGATTTAAAGCGACTCCGCGCGATAGAAACACGTTTTCTCGATTCGGAATGCGACCTATCGAAGAATAAATATTACTCGTTTAACTCCTCCCCTCGATCCCGTGATTGAGTTATTCAAATGCGATCTTCTCAAGAAATTTATTCTTCGTTCAAGTGACTCGTTTACTTAAGGAAAAGCGAAATTATCGTATCATCGACGTATACCAAAGAATAAAACCTCACTAACGTAGCTATATTGCCGCGCATTTAACTCGAAAGCGCGATTCAATCTTCAAGTTCCCACAAAGCAGCGATATCAAAGGGAAAAACGAGTTCAAGCGTTTTTTCAAGCGTCCGCATCAACACAATAGGGACCGCTGCGCCGTGCTATTTTTCAGCAACATCGCGTCCCATTTTTCACGTGTACCCCGCTAAATATGTTTCGTGAAAACAGCAGGGTGTAAGGGGTGGCGAATAAATAACAGCGTTCCGAACGGGAAGGAACGTCACCGCGAAAACGACCAACGCGCCTCGGGTCCAATTGAAATATTTTCACCTCGACTGTGCTAAGCATAACTCGTTTCCTGTAAATTCGTCCTCGTCGGCGTGAACCACTGGAAAACGATGGCGGGAGAGGAACGCGGGGAAATAGGTGTTACGCGCCGCTATCGGAAACACCTGTATCCGATGGCAGCGCCGAGCCGTCAAACGTGGATGTGGCTCGATTCGTTAGTCGGTTATGCATCGTCGACGCTCGCCACGTTCACAAAGCACTGGCCAAATACTGGCCAGCCTCTCGGCGAACATAATTTATTGTCGCAGCATGGCGCAATGAAAAGCCCGGGCATTATCACGATGCTGCTTTTATCACGCGCTTGACTCCCATCCCCGTCGCCGTAGTTCCAGCATTAATACGCAATTTGTCGCGAGCTGTTTAACGGGGTAGCCGCGCCTCGAATTTTAGGCGAGTTATTCATATTTTAGGCGCGAATTGATGCACGGCGTCCATAATTTGTTCGCGGCTCCTTGAAACGGTGGCTTCTTTGGGCGAGATAACAGAAGGGTTGAAATATAGCGGAACGTATTTGCGTAGTTATTATTCGTCGTTTGAAGCTGTGAATCGCGTTTATATCGTTCTTTGAACCCTTGCGATTCTACTTGGAGATAGTTTCCATTTTGTTCCAACGTATTTTGAATATTTTACGATAATTTAATATTATCATTATCTCATGCGTGAATAAAGTTTTAGTGTTTTCTAGATGTTTCCAAATCAGTTTCCAAAACGATATTATAGTATAACTAAATTTAGCAATGTCAATATTGCGTATCACAGGGGGTTGAATTTTTTGTTATATCGATCTGAAGTCGAACGAGTTTGCACGGAGTCTAAATGAAAATAAGTTTCCGTTACACCCCCCTTAACCCACCACCTCAAAGTCTAAAATGCTACTAATTATTTCACCGACGAATTATTTATTTCTCATATAAACATGTCATTCTTCCTGATCTCTGTTTACTTCTTCACTTTAATATATATCAGGTCTATTCGTCCATCGTTCGACGTATGTACTCATCACTGGCTGATTTGATCGAACGCTCCACGCGAGATTCTCAAAACTGAATTCCACAGTTAACCGGTTGAAGGAAGTCGGTATCCGAAAATGACGCAATTCTTCGGTTCGTAGACGTTCGGTAGAGCGCGTCGCCGCTCATATGCATTTCCAGTCGACGTTCCCCGAGGAGCGAGGCTCGGCTCCGCGCGAGCGTCGAGAGGGTAAGAAGGGTACGCTCAATTAAACCGTCCCGCGCGAATGTTTTGCCGCGGCAACAACTCGTCGTGAAATATTCAGAAGAGCCGTTAAATCTTTTTCACTGTCCTCGGCTGACGGTGGTGGCCCTCGTGCCTCGCCACGGCCGCTCCGCCCTTCGTGCATCCCTTTTGACGTGTCTGTTATCCACACCCCGATCCTTCCCCGAACGCATAATCGCGTTCAAACCGTTCCAGCTCCCGAGCGCGTGGCTGCTGCCTTTTCAAAGAAAGTTATTAACGAGCGATATTACTCGTGCCGCTCGTGATTTTCCACCCTACCCGAAGAGCTTTCTAACCCTTCCCTTTTCGCCGCATTTTAATCGCCAGTTTTATCCGACCACGATGATACTCGAATACCCTGAAATAAACGGGTGGCACCGTTCCTGGCACACTATTTTTAAGCGATTTTCCGCGCACCGCGGAGGCTTTACGGGGATATTACGGGGGTTTCGCGTTTTAACGGGACGCGATTAGTCTCGCCCCCATCCTTCCCCGTTCGCTGTCTCTCTTTTTCTCGATCGCCCTCGCCCTCTGGAGATTCGCGAGATTTATTCGGTCCTCGACAGAACGAGAAGAGCACCTTCGGGAAACATGTTTCGTGCGTTTTTTACTCCTCCCTTTTCCACCCGCGTCGCTAGACCCCGAACGCGAGTTAAAGAGGAGTCTTTAACCTTTTTTTAGTACCTTGAGGGTCGACCTCCACTTTTTGAGCATCATGAATATTTAATGTTCGGCGGATTACGTGTACAATGGGGACGAGTGAAAGGCGGAGTAGTAGTCGCTGGTTACGTTGTAAACATTTATTAACGGAGAATTTTAAACGGAGAAGTTTGTTCATTTTCTGTTTTAAGAATTGAAAGGTATAGATTTTTTGTTCGATTTTCTTTCAAGTCGCGCGAAAAGATTTGAAAAAATACACGTCCAAAACCATCCCTTGTGGGGATCGAACCCACGACCTTTGGATTAGAAGTCCAACGCGCTATCCTCTGCGCCAAAGGGATGTCTGCTGATTTTCGTTAATATGTTTGCAGTTTCCGCGGTATTTTTTTGTTTATCTCGAAGCTTTTATCTTCTTACGGTTTTCTTACTGTTTCTCAAATTTTTCGGGCGCGAGTAAAGTACAGTGAATTTCGGATATTCGTCGTGCGCGTGGATTTTAAGCGAAGTTCTCGGCAGGTCGTATCAGTTGGCCGGAAGTTTCGTCGCGGGGAGGCGTCGCGGGACGACCTTAAAGACCAACTTGTTCGATTTCGTGTCTAGGAAGTGGAACGCAAACACGTTGCACCCAGCTAAATTTATCATCCGTACCGTCGACGTACCTCGCATCGTTTACTTACGTCGCTACAGAGATACTGCGATGGACGAAATTGTCGTTATTACGTAAAATAATTCCACCGAAGTCATCGTCCGCGATCAAATGTCAGCCTTAAATAAGAAAGCTACCCTGTGCTGACAACCTCGCCGCGAGTAGAATGATTGAACTGAAAATACACGATCAATACAGTTGACCTACCTTTTATTATTATTCTACGTGGATCGTACATCCTCGTGAAATCGATACTGTTCTATTTATTCTTCACCCCGGTTCACTAATATTAACGTGCACGCCGATCATTCTTCTCTAAGATAAAAGCACTTAATCATTTAAACTAAAACTTAAGAAGCTCACAAGTAATTAAATAATATAATACTATCATACAAAATTCATTTTGTCATCAATAAACTCGATGTTATTTTCTCATCAACTGATTTATTAAACACTTTCCTGACACTTTAATGGAATCAACCACAATCGATTCTACTCCGACATTATTTTCAAGCAGAATTCACGGACGCATTATGACGTCAGACCGTCGATACTTCCCTTTTTCAAAGGATTCACCTACATTATACTACTTACTCTCTCCTCGAAGAGACAGGGTCACTTCGTAAACTTCGGGAAATCCGACGAGCAGATTAGAAACGAGTTGATTCGGAGGGGGGGCAAATTAGTAAACAAATCCCCAGATCAAAGCGGTATCCGATAAATTCGAACACCACGGACCTGCAGATACGATTCAACCCGGGGAATGCCGAATCGAATCACAATCGAGTGGCGCATTAACATTCCCCGTCCACGGAAATCCTTTTCTGAGCTCTTCTCGCTTGCCAGAGACCGACGGGGGCGAAGATATCCTACACCTCTAGACCAAACCCTGCCGAAGACGACTCGGAGGAACCCTATTGGACGCCGGGGGAGGAGAAAAATTCTGCTCCCTTGGGAGTTTCCTTAAAGCTGCCCTCGTCTGAACAGGCTTGAGATATCCTTTATCGGGCTTCTTTGCGAAAACCTCGGGCGCTGAGAATCGGGAATCCGTCAGCTCCCTTTGAAACCCGACACACGGTGTACACAGTGTTGTAGACTTATGGATGTACAGGTTGAAGGACACTATTGAACGGACGACAAATATTTTAATGAATTTACGGCATGTACGAAGCGTATTCGAGCTGAGTGTTTTTCTTACTGTTATCTTTTCAGTTATATCAAATTCATAAAGAGTTTCATTAGTGAAAATTAAACTAAAAAGATTATTTCATTCTCACTAATGTGTGGTTAACAATAACTAATCAAATTCAAAAACAGTATCACCACTTTTTCAGAATCTCTTTAACCGCTATGATTTATTTTTCTATGATCGACACAACTACTTTGACATTAACAATTCACTGAAAAAAAAGAAAAACTTTAGGTATATCCTATGACTATATTTCCTCTATTGTATAATAATCGATAATAAACAAATAATATTCAATTTCAATTCACAAACATGGAGTAATATTTACATTTGTTAAATCCTGTTTAAAATCTTCATCGCGAGTCTCACATCTTATTATAAGACAAGGCGTTACTACTCACAGATAAACTACAGTTCAAATCGTTAATTTTTCTATTCGAACGCGCCGTTTCCGAAAACCCTTTCGTTCACTCCGCCCCAGGGCATTCCGCCGGAGCGTTTCTAAATAAGGCAGACGCCGAGCTGAAATAATTCCATTGCGATTCGCGTTTCCGTTGGCGAGGGACGCGCGCCGAGAATTCTTCTGTTTTCGCCTATCGTCTTGTCACAGGTCCCTGTCGATAATTCTATGACACCCCGTATGCAACGGTTTGTTTCGCGGCGCGGGTGTGCATATTCGTGGCATAGACAGCGGTTAGAGTTTACACGAGCGCACTGCCGCCAGGCAGACGTCGTCTGGGAAAGGCCCAGGCTAATTTTGCTGGCCACGGCAACTGGCGACCTGAGGCTAGCGTTCGAACGCGGTTCCGAGAGGTGCACAGCCGGCTGGGTATTCGTGCCTCGTAGCCGGCGAGTCCGAGCTCTTTGGGTAAATGTTTACCTCCCGGCCCGCTACCAGCCGATCTATATTATTATCTGGACCCGGTCGCTGCGCCGCTGTCTCCGAGTTGGACACTGTCCGACCACTGGTCCTTATCTAGGGGTTTGCTGCCGCAATCCTCTATACCTTCCCTGTTGATTTATTACTTTCCGACTACTTTTGTAACCTGAGCCTCTTGTCGGCTAAATCGGTTAACCCCAGATTTTGGATTTTGAAAAATTTCATCGTGGAATCGCTTGATCGACTCTTTATATTTAAAACAACTTGTTATTGCGTCTGGTACCATGAGATGGCAAGCACTTGGACATTCGAAAATTGCAATATAGATTAATTCGAGGATATGCAATTTTACGTATTCACGTGTTATTGTGTTAAAGAGTGAGAATCTAGAAACCAGGAAAATAATAATTCTTATAAATTACCGTATTCTCTTGCACAATATACAATCTAATGCTTATTTAATGAAACGTATATTCTCAAATTACTGCACAATCTTTCTTCCGAGTAAAAATGCAACTCGAAACACAGCGAAGCGAGGAAAGCAAGAAAAAGGATACAATCGGTCCGATTAAACTCGTAGAGCTAAATTCGTTCGATCCACGGAGTACCTATAACACGTGCGAACGATCTCCGCGAAAATCAGCTGCCATGGGAGGGGACCACTCGCTCGTCTCAGCCAGTCAGCGAGGTAACCGCGAGGCGGTCTTAAATTCTCAGTATTTTGTAAACAGCGAACGTGGCCCGCACGAAACAGAAGCTCGCGTGCGCCGCCAGCCTTTGGACGATAACGTTAATGGACTTCATTTACATTGCATAATTACACCGGAGCCCGGCGGACCGGCGCTCGGATTATGCGCGGGGAGTAACGACCAGGGGCCATCCGCTGTGACGAAGGAGCGAAATCCACTCGAAATTCTCGTGTAACCCCTGTTTCGTTTCGACCTGGCGGAATAATGGCTGCGACGCGCGCGGCCGGTATGCCTAAGAAACGCCCGTATCGCGTGTGCACGCGAACGACAACGGCTACAGGCTTGATCGTTGCATCCTCGCGTCGGATTAATCGATTTCGGATGCTCTCGACCGATACGATTGTTGTTTGTTGTTGCAGCTTACACGGACACCGGCTGAGATCCCCGCGGCTTTCGTGATGGGGGATTTTGCAATTTACGCTGTCCGCTGTTTACCGGTTCCAGCGTGGTCCAGTGCACTCTACGCATCGACAGTGTTGTACTCTGTTTTGTCCTCCACAGCTCGGATGTAAGCTTTCTTTTCTACGTATACCGAAATGCATTCGATACATTTGTTCGATCGAAGACAATTTCGCATTTTCTTGGAGTTTCGGTTGAGGATAACCCTTCGTGTACGTAGATTTTCGGGGATTATAAATTAAGGAACAAAGTTATTTCAATATTTCACTTGTGGATGCGTTATACGAAGCTTGATATTGTTTATAAGACTTTATAGTCTGGTTGCATCGAATCATGTGGTGACTGAGAGTCACCTGTCGAGTGCAGGGGGCTATATAAACCTAATGCGGCCAACGCGACATATTTCCCCACTGAAAACATAGGAAACATGAAACTAAGGAAAGTGTGAAAAATGTTCAAACCATCTGAAGAGAGTCTAAATCTTCCATCGTCACAGAAGGGTAATTTTGTGATGTAGACACCGGTCTGGCTTTCAGCCAGACTCGCGCGATCAAAGCTGCAGAAATCGAAGAGGCGAACGGCGTGTTCCATCGTTCTACATACGTGCGCAGCGAAGACAAGGGGGTTAATAGCATCATTGGTGTCCATAAGTAAATAACGAACGTCATCTAGCCCGGCGTTCGTTTAAGCGGGTCATCGAGAAGCCTGATCCGTTCCGCTGCTGGTTCTCGCGCGGTCAAACGGGCAGCGGCGGTGGCGCGTCAGACTTTGCGGCTCCTCGACTATTATGTCCGATCGGAGAACGGTCGTTAGATCCTATATCGATGGAGACTTATTAACACGTTATTTGCTAGAATCCAAATACAGCAATCTATAACGCGATGTAAAAAGTCATCGAAAAATATCTATGACAGTGATATTTTCCATAAGAAATTTATATAAACAAAGGACTAACTTAACACAAGTTAAACCAGTATTCAAAAGAGGAATTTCGCACGAAGTTCCTAAATGTGAAGCCAAGGTAACGGAATATTTTAATTACGTTATAGGGGATTCTACTGTTATCGAGTTTTTGATGGCATAGCGTACAATACCAACGCTAATCGGCCAAAACTTCTTGATGCATGTCGATTAAATTAACGTAGCATCAATTGTATTATAGTTGAAACATTGGTGATCGTATTATAAACTGTCTATACGCAATTTGTAGTATTTTAAAATTACCCCCTACTAAATAAATCACAGTAACACGTCGTTGGTATTAGCGACGCGTCTTCATTCCAGTAAGCCGGTAGGTAAAGTGTTGAGGCGGTCAATTTTTCGCGATAACGAGCAAGAAACGACGAATGAGGTGCGTCGTGCCGTGCCGGTAGCTCGCGTCGCCGAGATGCGAGATAGCGGTGTCACTTTTGCACGCCGTTGCATACGCGAATGCAAATCGTCGACGTCCATTATGCGCCGGCCCGATCGCGCGTGTCCCGCGATGCGCTCTTGCTGGAGGCACGTGGTTAAATATCGCGGGCGTCGGCCGTATCGCGACCAGCATCGATTCCATCGGTCGAATGGAAATTACGTTTATCTCCGGCGTGACCGAGATTTTTACTCGGCCGAATGAAGGGCTGCGGTAGCTGCCGCACCGGAACACGGAGTTTCTTGTGCTGGCCACGCTGCACGCGTGCTACGCTCACAGGAATTTTTAACGGACACGAAGTACCGGGCAGAACGGCTTTAGTTCGCCTTTGGAATTTCCGGGTTCTAAAGTATGACACTGGTTTATTGTGTTGTGGAAGCTTTTAATTATTGATGTAAGAGTGATAATCTTATTTTGTAGTAATTTATTTTATAGTGTTATTAATTTACAGTGGTAATTATTAGATGTGCAAACACATTAGTTTTCTGTCTTGCGATTCGTTTCGTGACTAGCCTCGCAGGGATTACTTGATTGTCAAGAATCTTTCAAGAACACTAGTATCTATTAACTTCAACTGAAGGTTTAATCATTGGCGTAGCAAATATCAATTAACCTATTATTTACTGACTATTTGTGTGACTATTGTTCCATTTACTTGAGAAGATGTATCGAATTAGAACAAAAGTGCGACAAAGTAAATTCAATATGCCGTTCTCTTTCTAAAGCTTCGCGAAAATCTGTCTCACACAAGCCACCAATTATAACTTCCCCGTGTTGCACCGTTTTAATGAAGACACCATGCAGCGGGCCTGTGCAGACGCGTAAACAAGGGTTCGGTTGTCCCACCGGACGAAACGAAATTCCCAATTAAGCGGGCTCAAAATCGCGGCGTAACTTGCATCCGCACCGACCGCGAATCCCGTGTTCCACCAGACTCCCCGCACCTGATCCGATCGAACGCGAAAATATCGTCGAAGAACAATCACCCTTTCCCGAAACACTTACATAGCCCCTGTAAGACGCCATGATGGAACGTTCGGTCCCCACCTCGCGCGAAAGCGAAAGGACCCCGAGAGCGGAGGGCGAATGCCTCCGGTCTCTTTCCTCCAGCCGTGTTCACCAACCACCATCAACCACCGTCACCACCACCATGGACGAGCACTACGCGGATCACCCACCAGCACCAGATTCACCAACACTGTCACCACCACCTGGACCGCGGCCACGTAAACCGATCGCGGGGCACCGGTTCGAGTCGAGAAGATAGCAGAAGAAGAAGAAGAAGAAGAAGAAGAAGAAGAAGAAGAAGAAGAAGAAGAAGAAGAAGAGAAGAAGAAGAAGAGAAGAAGAAGAAGAAGAAGAAGAAGAAAAAGATGAAGATGAAAACGAAGAAGGAAGGCAAGAGGAAGAAGAGCAGGAGGACGAGGATAGGAGACAGAGCCGATGGATCGGCGAAAAGCAAAGTTTCTCGAGGTCAAACGTGGCGAACCGATCGAGGAACGAACGGCTCGGCGAAGCGTCGTCCCCGGCGGCACGGTCTCATAAGAGAAGAAGGAAGAGAGCGCTACGGAGGCGCTTCGTTTCGGACGAAGCTCGGACCCTGAAGAGCCGGCGACCCGCGAGGCACGCCGCGTTCCCTCTCTCTTTTCTCCGTCTTCGCCGTCTCTTCTCTTCGCTTCTCTTCGCGCCTCTTCCGATCTCTTCCCTTCGCTCCCGTTCCGGCGACAGTTCTCCGTCCTCGTCCCGCCAATCGGCCGCGAACCGCCCGCGTCGCCCGCCCACCATCCCCGCGTATCGGCGTCTCTCGTTCATTCGCTTCGTTCAGTCGAGCCCTATTTTAAGAATAGCTTTACGTCCGCACCGTGCCGCCGGCTCCACGCAGCTTCCGTGCCCGCCCAACGCCGCGAACGGCCGAACAACGCGGCCTTCGAAGGGAAGCCGATCCGCGAGGGCCCCGAGAGTCTCGCGCTCGAATTTGTTTCCGTTACCGGGAATCGATGGCGGATCTGATACTAAAAAATGTTTGCGAGAGCATTTTGGCCACCTGGCATATGGATCGGACTGAGATTATTCGAGTTGGGTCGGGTCAAGTTTTCAAAAGAATAGTTTAGAACTAGTAAGTTTCGAGTACCCGCACATCCCTAGATCCCAGCTTGATTCTTCGTGAAGTAAATCGCGCGCATCAATGAATAGATGCTTGGATTTTCCGAATTTGAAGCATTTCGTAGGAAACAGGGTTTCGTAAATAAAGGGACTATAAATGCTGAAGGGACTGGTGAGGAATTCTTATGCATTGCTACTAGATAGAATTATTTTTTGTTATCCAGATGGTTTCGTTGTTTCCAAGGTAAAAGCACGATTGTAAAATGAGAAAATTGAATATTTTCTGAGGTAGAAACCTTTGTTACATTTCATAATTTACTTCTTATAGTAACTGTATCTGCTACATACGTTTGTGTTTTAGAAAGTATAGTCGAACGTAGCAAGAAACGCCCGATGATCTTCTTTGAGGATACCTTATCGTTTACCGATGGGCTGGGACGTGAATAAAAGGGATGGGATACTTCGAATGTAGAGTTTACCTTTTTGATAGTTTTCAATACGATTCTCCTTTCTGAGGGTTTCGATTTCCTATCAAATGGCTTGTTTAAAGGTATCGGGAAAGTTATACTTTGAAGGAACGTTTCAAGAGATGGACTTATTCTTTAAAGGCACGGAGGAAGAGAGAAACAGACGGCGGAGACGGTGGAAGATTTCGAGAGCAGATGGAGAATTATTCCTCGGTAGAATATTTTCAAGGGAACCGATCCTCGTGACCGCTTTGAGGGTGAACGCTCGTACCCGGAGAGGATTTCCAAGACGATAAATTGTTCTTTAGAATATCGAGGGAATTGCGAACCGATTGCGCTTCTAATGAGTAACAAGAAGAAAAGGTACTTCTAGTCTGAGCAGTTTAACTTTCTCCGTGATACCATTAATTAACTCTATAATAATATCGCAATCCTCTCGGAGAGTTTAATTTAATATCCGAGGCTTTAAATGGAACGTTCAGCTAAAAAAGAAGACGATGAAACCGTTCAAAAACGATTACAATCAAATGAATATCTTTGATAGGTATTTAAGTAACTAGGGACTATTGCGAAACAAGATATCACCAATACTGCTTATCTCTCATTTGTCTCAGTTACGCCAGTTTTTTTAACTTCTTCGTCTTTTTCCTCCATTTTCTGTTATTCTCTCGATAGTCAAATCACAGGATATATACTTATTGCGATTATTTAACATTACGTTTACGAGCGTTTATTGTGCAGCTTGTTCTATTGTCCCTAGAAAAATTGATGTTCGTTGATTCCGACATTGCAAATCAGAGATTAGAAGATAGACAATGAAAATATACACTCGTGTAATTGTTTCAATCAAAGTCGATTTAATCATTCGCCGAATAACCTTTATAAAGTGCAATATGCGTCAAATTGATGTATCCCGTAAACCTAATATTAAACGATTTCGTTATCCTTCGTTTAAAACGTCCTCTATTCTTTACGAAGCTTTAAATTTGAAAACATTGCTAGACATTCGCGGAAAGTGATTAATGTGTAAAGAATAGTCATCCTTCGACTCCCCGGAGTACAATTCCTCAGCTCGTACGGTAATGAAAACTACGTTAACCGGATATGCTATACGTCGACGTCAGAAGCCGCGATACTCGTGGAGGCGTATAATATTCAGTCGGTAAGCGTCGGATACGGCGGTCCCAGAATTCTCCGGGGGATTCCGCGTAGGAATCCGACGGGGCGGGGACAAACTACTGGCAAAACTACCGTCTTTGTCCAGGAAATGAGGCCAGTGTTGCAACGGGTACCCGTTTCTGGCAACTGGATTCTCTGGACGGGTCTCTCTTTGTGCGATCCCCGCAGAACTCCTCGAAAACGGAAACTCCACCCGGTGGCGGCGGCATCGACGAAGGGGAGGTCGGCGTTCTCCTTCGAATAGGGAAAGAGAGATCCAGTCGCGGGACGCGCTCGGTTAGACGGATAAAGAGGACCGAGCCGGGGAAAGAGGGCCGAAACGGCGAAATAAAGACGACGAAATCGCCATTGTTACCGCGAACAACCCTCGCCCGCCACCCTACACCCCGTCTGGAAGTAAACGGGGGCGAATTAACCATCCGATGTAAGGATTGGATTCGATGAACCCATAAACTTATCACTTTACCCTTTAATAAATCGCTTTTGTATGATAGTCTGATGTAATTTTTCATTCGTTTACAGTTAACGGGGATATACCCCTTTACTTACGTAAGTGTACAAACATGTCGAGGTAATAGAGGTTTAGAGTGTGACGTAAAGTTGATTTTTAGCTGAAGGTAGGCTGACGTGTGTGGCAGAAGAAGGAAAACACGGTAGGCAGAATATTTTGCAATACAGTTGGTTATGTATCTGAGTATTTAAATGTTCAAAAATTCACTTTTTGAAATTATTCATTGCTATATTGTTAATAAACGAATGATCTCGATATGGGAATTGTATTTGCTTATCCTTTGCGTTGTAATTGTTTTTTTATTTCGTTTTCGGTCAAGTCTGATTTAAGTTACCGTTAATTCTATCCTGGTTTAATCTTGATTGAATTTGTCAGAGGTAATCTCATAGTGCAAAGGGTGGATCAGATTGAAACAAACCCACCCGCCCTGTGGAGGGTTAAAACGACGCGGATTGTTCAACTTCGAGACAACTGCGGACGTTTCGTTTCACCGATAAGGGGAAACCGGCTTGGATTACGAACGGTAAGCTAATTACGAAGAGTTCGAGTGTTTCTAGACGCGAAACCGAATCGCTGGAACGGCGACAGACTGGGAGGGCGGGGGAGAAGGAGGAGGACGTGTACTCGAAGCATCATTAGCTGATGCATAATGTGAAAAAATTGAACTACGAAGAAGAAACGGTTATTAATCCGCCGCTGGTAACGAGGGGAGCAAGATGTCTAGTGTCTTAAGAAAGTCTCTGGGCTGTTGAATTATTCCTTTGGTTGTAAACGTTCGCGAATGAGGGTCTGGTTAATTGAATCCGCTTCCTATCCTGCTGACGGTTACTCGACGTGGAAGCATGCTGAGGGAGTTTTGTCTAGGGTGGACATGTCGTGAATGAATTTCAAAATATATTTTTTGCCTCTATTTGCAGCGTTATAGGACGGACAATTTAATGGAAGGATAATTTTATATCGTCATAATGGTTGTATAATAAATCGTAATGCTATCAATGATCGTAGAATATAATTCTGTTAATCGCTACGTATATTTGTTTCGAAAGTAGAATGTGATGTCCAGAGTCAGACAGACGGAAATAGTAGTTTTCGAAGTACGAATACTGTCAAGGTTTTAAGATAGAAGGTATCCGTATAAGCATTTTTATTGGGGGGGAAGGACATTTCATCTTGAGAATACTGACCTCATTAGATTATAGAGCATGTTTTCTCATGGAATAAGCAAAGAACAGCTTCTCTCGGACTAGGAGTAATAACTTCTTTGAAAGCCATTTTGTTAAGGAAGCCTCGACAGGCTCGTCGAGAAGATTCTCTTGCCGACAAGTTGCTAGTACAAAGTCAAAGCGTTTGCGAAGAAAGAAGAAAATACTTGGAGCACAAGAATAAGTGAAAAAACAGTGAAAACGAATATATAGCTTTTGAAAGAGAATGGAATGTCCACTTTATTTTAATCGCATAAAATTTGCCAGTAACATTTTCATGGAATAAATGTGTCCACTATAATTAAAGAACTTTATTTTTAATAACTGGACAGCCTATAAAAATTCTTGAATTCAAAAACATTCTTAATAAAAACAGCTTCATCCTGACCAACAAATTTAAAAGCATAGTTGACGCGGTCACGCGAATCCGATTTCGTGCTGCCACCTTTCGAGGTGCAGCGGAAACCAATTAGAAATCAGCGAGTTTTCTCTGTCTCAGAACCAGTCGACAAATCTGTGTTACCAAAGAATCAGTCCATTATCGACAGACTGAGTACACGCGCCGAATGACTCGGATTGGAGGTTTCGCCGTCGATGGCGCCACACGAAAGACGCCGGGAAGTTTAAAAAAAAATCGTAGAAATCAAACAAAAGTTCCAGGAAGCCTGTCAGCCATTTATGTTTCCCTTTACGATTTCCTAGCCGCGCGTAGTTTGTTTTCTGGTACTCGAACGACCGAGAAAGGATCAATAAGGAAACATTGTTGCGCGTTTAAACGTGCGCGCGTCGTCGATTCTTCAACGTCCGCCCTAATCCTCGTCTCTCGGAACGAGTTTGAAGCCGGAATCAGGCAACGACTCTGACAAATCGTGTCGAATCCCCTGGTGGCAGTGAAAATGAACCGTGGTCGGGCGACGGTGTCACCGATAAATCTCAATCGTGCTTGTCGGAATCGCGGAAGGCAACGTCTGCCGGCGAGCGTCGCGCGACGTTGCATCGGTTCAGTCTCCACGGATCCACCTAGAAATATTTTCGTTCCCGATATAGAAGCACCGGCGTATAAATACTCGTCGGACAAGCAATAAAAATATCGACGAGCGGCAGCGACTCGCGCCGTTAGCGAGCGGACTCGTCTCGCTCCGGCACGATCAGTTCCGATTTCATATCGGATCCACTTGGGACGATGGTTCTTCGTCATTGTGCTGACTGGGACGCTGCGTTTGCAACGAATTACGAACAGAACGAATACAGAACACGTATCCATGTTTCGGTATTTAAACTTTCAGCTTCCAGTGACGAGGATGGTCGAGCGTATGGAACGTAAAATAAATGAAAAAGAAATCGGGCATCCGTATTTGCAAGATTGATTTGGGGAATGTGAAATGAACTGTAGAGATGAATCGTTTCAAGGCTGATACTGAAATATTATGAACCAGCTGTGTTATTTGTTGATCGATGGAAATGTCGATAAGGGTAAGAAGTTAATTAATATTATTGTATTTGTGTATAAAGGGAATAAGAGAATATTTCGAAAATGAGGAATTGATTTGCAGAGAAATATAAATAAAATACTATTACAAAGACTGAACAAATATGGGTTTCTCAATTCATGTTACTGCCGTGATAACGCGAGAAACAGAAAACTTGAAGAAAACCGAACTGAAAATTAAGAACTCGTCGCGGAGAGTTCAACGCGTGACTGAGGAGGGATTGATATTTCATACGTTTTAGCCCACTTTCCCATTGGATACAAGTGTATATCGTTCGGACAGGAATAGAGCGGATTAGTCATCTTGAGTTTCTCTCTGCAACGCTGAAAAGCTTTAGCCAAAGATCTTTCCGGGCGATTTCGGACAGTGACTCAACATTCAGCAGACAGAAGTCGCTTTTGCGCGCCTATCGGTTGCTCCTTGCGCGTTCCACATTTTCAAATCCGATTCTTTGATACCGATATTACTCATCGGCGTTACCTTTATTAGTCAAACGTTAGCGCCGATTGCCAAATTCCGAATTCTTTCCACCTCGAATCATTACCCGCAAATATTTCCTATAGGGCATATAACAAACGATTGAGAACAATATTATGTTTGCTTGAAAATTGTCTGAAACGAATCGAAAGGCCGGAGGAAATCTGGAGAAGCGGTGACAACAGCCATTCTAGTTTCTCGACGGAGAGGAATGAAGTTTCTCCCACGAAGAATCCAGATCATTTAAAATAACCGATGAGAAAATAGAACGACAATAAATTCGATAAGACGACGATGGTGCAGAGTGACGATGTAACGATCGCGTTTCAAGTTTCCCCGATTTCGTGCAAGCTTACAGAATTTTTCCTTGGCACGTGCGACCGATCCTCGTTGTACAGGAACGCGCGAGCCGGGTATTACGGTTGCGTGTCCACTCCCAACGCAATCCCGATTTATATCGTTTGATTCAGGCCAGATCCCATTGTTTATGGTCGACAGGGTATTCTCGGTGATTGTATTGTGCCCGGAACGGTGCAAGTTAATGATCACCGGCGACCTAAATTCCGCACGTCGATACCCTGTAACCCCCACGGATGAGCGACGCGGGCTCGAAACCCGCGGAACCGATCCACTCTTTAAATAAATCGACCGAGGAGGTAATTCAAAACTCTCGGTCTCGACTCCAGCTGTCCGATCATTAGTAACAGATTTCTAGCGACCGTTCTAGGATCCACCTGTTGCCTTCTTCCTGACTCGATCGACCGGCATAATTTTAGAGTAGCAATGGGTATGACCTGATCATACAGTATTGATCGTAATTAATCGGATGATTCGGATGTTGGAGGACATCTACGTTACCTTCACTCTGTAATGATAGTGATCGTATCCTGAATTTCGGTTGTCGGGTTTCAATCCTGCTAAATTTGAAGAGATCGTTACGTGTGATATCGCAGTGGAGTCTTCAAACCTGCGAAGAAGGCTTTAATTTTCAAAATAAAATTTTACAAATATGTAAAATTGTTCGAGCTATTGTGAGAAGTACAGTAAAATCATTGATGAGATAAACAAGACATAACACTAAAAAAAGATATTTCGAAGCATGGAATCATCTGGCGTGACCACAGCTCGAAGACATTTAGAAATAGAATTTCATTGATTCTAAATTGGGATACTCGCTAATTGTAAGTGTTCAATTAACAAATAAAATGACGAATGTCTGTTTCTCACCGTTTACTGTCTGATTCGTTTCACCGATTTCCATCAAACAATTAAATCGTTACTTCTGAATGGAAGACGCCATTTTTCGTTCCCCGAGACATCGATACCACACGATCGCATGCGGAGGGTCAAGCTTCCGCGGCTTGACCGATAGAGCGGCACTGTTTACAAACATTAAACTCATGATCGAGAAGTCAAGATCTTTTGATGCGCAGTACCTGCGAGAATTCAGTCGAATGAGAGAGTCAGAAGGGGGATATATTTAGAAAATTGGGGCAGTGTGCTTACTCGGCGACTCCGGGATCGTTATAGGTCTTTTTACGCGATCCCGAAGAACGCTTCTTCGTGTTATCGATACCTTCTCTCACAGGAAATCGCCACCGGTCCCTTAACACGCGACTGCGTCTCGTTCATGCAACAAAATAACTATCGCCGCGTAACCGAATCGCGATCAGAGCACCAAATTAATCTCCGCGGACTTATCCAGCTGCAGCCAAAAAAAAATGGCCTGACACATATTAGCGGATGAACCAATCTAAAGATATTTCGTTTCTCCGAACAATTTTCGAAAACTCGTTTACGTAGTTGTTGGCCCCGTGGCGCGGAGTCAAAAGAGTTTATAAGAGCGTTGACTTGAAACTCGAACCCTTCTCATCAGCTTCTAAATAACACTTTTATCAGCTTCCTCGACATTCTTCATTACATTAAACTATACAATTACTTCCTTGCTAAGCCTCCATCTTTGGAAACACGATAAATTCTGATTTTATCGAAGGAACGTCAGAAATCGCAAAAATATCTCCCGCAGATCGTTTCTCCATTCTGTCGTGTACATAAAACAATCAGCTGAAAGTTGAAAGCGATATTTAGACGCAGTAAAAATAGCTCTCCACGCAGTCGGCCAGCAAATAGTTCAAAATCAAGCGGTTCGTCGGTGGAAAACGTGTCCCCTCGGTGAAGCCTGAACCATCCTTTTAAGCTTTCGCACCCTGTAAACAGAATGCTGTGGCGACAGGGTGTCTCGTATCGCAGTCCAATGCCTGTCTAAGGCCAAATGCACGTGAGCGGTTCGCGACAAAATGTCGCAGCTGAGATTGTTTTGGAGGGATAGAGGTTCTTTTATTCTTTTCTGTCACATCGTCATGCGTGACATGACATTTTGCAACATTGTCGCAGATCGGTTGTATGTGTTTGGCCTAAACGTTCCGTCGCGAATTGGAAACGCGGATACAAGGAAGTCTGTGGGCACGGGTCCCCGCATAGGTATACACCTTGCCGGTCTCGGAACGCTTTGAGGGTGATGCTGGCGGAGCGGCTTCTCTGTTGGTGGGGAAAAAGAGAGAAAGAGCCAGTTATTCTGGTCTGAGGTCTTCCTATGTGCTTTCCGATGCCTGGAATTCTCCACCAGATGGAGCCACGCGCACGGCCGCGCCGGAGTGGGAGCAAGGTGATGAAGAGGACGCCGAAGAGAAGGGGCCAATCTCAAATTACTTGGTGAGCTCCGGGCTAGGCCGACCGAGCATCTTTGCCCACCATCGCCCGGCGACCTTTTATAGACACTCGACGGGAGTGGGGCGGGGTGGGTGGTCGTAGAAATTTTGTGAAAACTGGAGGTTTTAGGAAAATCTGCGCCGACCCGTGCCCGGCATCACACCTTCTGCCCCCTAAGGGTACGTTTGCAGTGGAACTGCGGCGTCCAATCAGAACGGCGATAAAGGCGAAGCGCAGGAATATGATTTTGTTTTGCAATTGAAGCGATTATGTTGGACGACGTGTGAAGTTATGCAGTAATTACTATGCTTAGTGATTATTACGTTTAGGAATTATTAGGTTAGTAATTCTTATGTTTAGTAACCATTAAGTTTGTTAATTATTATGTTTAGTAATCATTATATTCAGTAATTATTACGTTTAATACTCACTACGTTTTATAATTATTACGTATAGTACTCACTACGTTTGATAATTATTACGTTTAGTAGTCACTACGTTTTATAATTATTACGTATAGTACTCACTACGTTTGATAATTATTACGTTTAGTAGTCACTACGTTTTATAATTATTACGTTGAGTAATCATTATGTTTGACAATGGCAAACACGAATAATACAATGCATAACATTTACGTTTGCAACGTATCGTTTTCGTGACATTTCAACTCGCGTAACTTGAGGATAATAATTCTTCTTCAGCTGTAGCAGCTTTCGGCAACTTCATTACAAACGCACCCTAATACAGCGTCCTCGTGAATGTTCGAAGAAGAACATCGTTCCCGTAGGTGGGAATCGAGCGGCGAATTCGGGGAATTTTCATAGTGGATACCGGCCGGCCGAGTCTCGCTGTTTCGGATAAAGAAAAATGTATTACGGGATATAAATACTGGTGGAATTCATGGCGGTGGGAGTGGGGCGATATGCTGGTAGAATGAGAGTCCTGCTTTCAGACTGGCCGGCCAGTGGTAAGAGTAAACGATAGCGTAATCGGAACTATTCCGGAAACAGTGGAATGGAGACTAATTAAGGGAAAGGATAAAGGATTACATCTTGCATGTTCAATGGAAAATTACGCAAACAAGCTTTCACGGAAGATTAAATGTTTAATTAATTAATTAATTAAATACTTATAAAAATAGATTTCCTTCAATGTCCAATATTTCAGTTCCTTTTTTGAAATACTGAGTATTCAACAGAGATGATACTAATTGGAAACCTGTCTCTTATTTTTATAAGACAGGATTCAGTGACACAGTAAATAGCTCTAAATATAATACAAAGCATTGTTGTACGAGAATATCAAAACAACGACAACTCTGATGGAAACACGCCCGGCATTCCCGGCAGTTACCGATTAGTCAACAACTACACCGTGTGTAAATACCGAAAGGCCCGCAGACTTTCCACAGCAGCTGCGAGAACAGCGAGAATTCGCGACAAATTCCGAGAATCCGAATTGTAGGGGACGATTTTTCACGAGAAATTCCCCATCACCTGTTGAGTCATCGGTCAACCTCTTTTAGATGAGATCGTGTTGTTACATGTGGTAGAAGATATCTACGTATCTTTCAAAAATATGTTCGCCATCATTCGAAATGTTAAAATGCGTTTCTATATACATTGATCTTCTATAGCCGAATTGTCTGCACCGAAAAAACTAAGAAACCCATTTAATATGTTATCAACTTAGAACCTTCTACATTGTCATTAACGTTACATACTTATTTTTCAAAATACTTCTTCCATTATTTTTTATCAACTAAATCCTCTTTTCCCATTCTACTTAATTTTTTTTTTTAAATACCTTTCGTGGATCGTAAATCAAATTACACGAAAACACATGCCCATTTCGCTTTGCGGAGCGGATCGTTTCTCCCTTAGTGCGGACGTGTAATTATGCATTATCCTGTACGAGTAATAAATCATACACCCCACTCGGCGAGTCCACGTCCGAAAATAACCGCGGATGATTCGGCGGTTCTAAAAACGATTTTGGCTACGATATGACACCGGGCCGCCGATGTCCGGGATTGTTACACTTTTTAAAGTTACGCCCGGTGATCGGCGCCCGGGTGAGTCAACGACTCCTCTGATCGATGGCCGATCTATGCGAAGTGATGACCCTGTAGCTTTTCAAGTACGTTATATCTAAATCGGTACGAAGAGCGGCGCAGTTGCACGGCCGAGTCTTGGACGAATAATTCCACGGCGAGAGGCGTGGGACGCCAGGGCTAATTCTAATTCTAATTGGCGAAGTAACGCTCGGACAATCCCGAGGGTGAATCGATTTTTGATCGTGACCCGTACACCTGTTGAGCCGCGCAACGTTCGTGCGCTTCCGACCCGTGAATCTTAACCGCTCGCATTCGAAAACATTTTACTAGAAATATTCAACAGTTTTGGGTGAAATACAGATGACGTCTTTCGAAACTAACTTCATTAGAAATCATACGGTGATTAAGGGACGAAGCTGTTTTACTTCAATGTTTCATATATCAATGCGTTATAATATTATTTATTAAGAGAATCATAATTTTGCTAGATTAAGTCGAATGCAAAGGGTTAACGTTTCTACCGGATGTCTGTTAACCTATTCGAAACTAATCGCACACCAGTTGTGTAATGTAACAGTTATCCAACAAGATCACACGAGTAAAGTGACAAGTAAAAATAGGTAAAGTTTTAACCTCCAAAAGTCCCAGACTCTTGAAAATACCATCTTTTTGGAAAGAGAAATGCGAATATTTTCTTTTGACCGCGTGGGCGGGAATATAGATCTTATATCAAAGGATTAAAGTCGAATTCTATTTTCAATACGCACAGTAATGGGTAAACATTATTCGCCGTCGGGCCGTATACTGATTCAGTTACAAAAATAATTCTACTTGGTATGTAGGAAATAAAAGGTATAACAATTATTGTACTCCCTATTATAACTGTGAACTTTGAACTACATGAATGCGGCAGATTTATTTCTACTACGCTTTAAAATTTGTATTTTATAAACAGGAATCCACGTAAGCGCGCAGAGAAATGAATAAAAATATATTGTTAAACATTCAAGGCTACTTCCTTTCGATCAGAATATAATTGTTTCTCGAAATTTTGTACAGTCAACCCTCGATCACCACGGTTAATTCGTTCCGAGTGATTCAGAACCGTGTCAAAATCAGAAGTCACACAAACATCATGCATTCGTTCGTGTCATTTGAAACCGTGTTCTTAGATACTCCAGATCCACATATGAAAGGAACCATGGAATTGACGTTTCGTATAATGTAGCTAACTTATTGGAGACCAATAACATAACCGTAAATCATTTCACAATCTGTAGTTAAACATCGACTACATAGTTGTATCAAACACTTTCTGTACTGATTTGAATCGCAGACCCTTGCAGTGTTGAGCTGTAGACTTTGGGAAATTATATTCGGTCACGAATGCCTTAGTAATCCAGTTATTGCAACATATGTTATTCAAGACACCATGCAACTCGATCACCGTGTTACCCAAGAGTTGCCCGTGCCGTGCGAAAGCATGAAAATCTATTACTTCTATTTATCGGTATCGCCAGAAGATCTACGATTCAACATTACAGAAGAAGGGGTTAACGGGATTAGCCACGGAACGGTTCAAGGAAGGTGGCAGGTGCGTTCAGGAAACGTGGGCGTCCTCGCAGCATCGGTGGTCGCTCGGCTGGTGGTTCCCGTCGACGGTAGAGGAGAGGACGACGAACAACGGTGGATGACGAGTCGCCGCCGCGTGTTCCTGGTGGGGGGTTCGGATCTAGCGCGCACGCGCGTAACCGTCATTTTGACGATGCCATGGAGCGGCCGGCGCGCCATACGAACGACGACGGGTCGCGCACTACGAGTAGGGCGCTGGTCGGCTCCGAAACCTCGAAGAACAGAAGGAAGAAGAAGAAGAAGAAGACGAAGAGGAGGACAAAGGTGAAGAGGAAGAGAAGAGAACAAGAAGGTGGTGGAGAGGAAGTGGTAGCCCGACTACGACGATTTAAATCAAGACGACTTAACTTAGCACCGGCCAGTGCATCGAGGGGCGAAAACCGTAGGTTTCACCGAATAATAACCGAGGGAGGCAGGAATCTCGGCTGAGAGGGACGGAACAAAGGTTCGTCGAGTGAACGCAAGTGAACCTAAGCGGACAGGATGTCTTCAGCGATCGCTAAAGCTTCCAAATACACGTACCGCTCCACCGGCGAAGGTACCGCTAACGTTAGCATCGAATACAGCGCTGACCTGAGCGCTCTCTCTAGGCTGGAGGTAGGTTTCTCAACCCCCGAAAAATTCGGATCGTACTCTTACATCGATCACTATCGTTTTGATAATAAACCTGGATCCACGGTACTGCTTCGTTGCATGTAGCTATTGAATCTTTGCAATGGAATTTTCTTAGTATCGACCGAGGAACTTTTGCTTTTGACGCTATCGAGTACTTTTGGAATGGGGTCTGGGTTGGGTCTCTGTTAACGATTACATTTTAGGCCTTCCTTGCTAACATTGGTTAAGGTGACGAAGCATTACTGTGATCGAGTCCCCGAGTTTTCGCGTAAAATTCGTGTAGCACACCGCGAAACTCTTTCTTAAGCTAATCGAAAAGGAAAAGGGAACAAGAGGTTGCGAGCGAAATTTGTGAAACATTACGCTCGACTAGAAATTGATCCGAGGAAGGAAGATCGAAATACCTTAGGATACCTAGGGTACTTAGACCGATAAGGTGAAGCCAAAATGTCTCACGAAAGTAGACCTTCGACCACTAGGATCAGAACATTCACGTAATCAGTTTCCGATAAAATCAAGATTAACGCACGATCGAGACTAATAACACGGTCGACGGAGAAGAGGATCAAAGACGAAGAGGAAGAACGAAACACCACGATCAAGACGACTAAACCCGCGAAACGCCATTTTGAATAGCAGTGAAACCTCTCAGCTCCGTCCGGGTCGGTCGGTTGGACAAGAAGCGGGCGAGGGCAATTAGTGATTATCTCTGGTGAACCCGGGGGTACGCAGAGCAGTGACCGATTTCGCGGTGGGGACAGTGCAACGGGAGAAAGTTCAGTGACCATAAGGGATATTAGTGCCAAAACCCCGAGGAGGAAAGTGCCTAAGACGGTTCCGTGGCTATCGGATTGCTCGTGTACGAAAATAGTCGTGAATATCGGTCCCCGAGAACGAGACACGGATTCGTGCCGGGGGCACAGACACCGGAGTGACATCTTCGAGACGATCGCGAAAACGCCGCGCACGAGAAAGAGAGAGAGAGAGAAAGAGAGAAAGATAGAGAGAGAGAAAGAGACAGAGAAACCTGCCCGGTACCGTCGATAGCTTCTCCTTTCGCTTCCGAGAAAAACGGTGGACCCCGAGGGAACGTGCATTCGAGCCGGCATCCAAGTAAGATTGTCCTTTTTCGTTGATCACGGGACAGGGCGCGTGAAACCGCCCTTCCCGTGCGCTAGCCCGTCAAGAAAGGCGGACGGATGGACGAAAACGAGTGCACGTTACCTCGTTCCCGTTGAGAAACGACCCCAATGTACGGTCGCCGAGGGCGAACGCGCTTCTGTTCCCTTGAGGACGGGCCCGTTGCGAGGTCCGTGCCCGTCTTTCGGGAATACCGGCCGTCCGCTGTTGGATATTTTCGTCGGCCGATTACGTAAACCACCGACCCGCCGCGACGAGACCCGCGGCACGCTCTAATCCTTTCACATGCCTCTCGTTTCAGGACAAAATCCGCCTGCTGCAGGATGACCTGGAGTCTGAGAGAGAGCTGCGTCAGAGGGTGAGTCCAGCGTGCGCCGCTTTTCTCACCCCGTGTCCCTCATTCCCTCCAAAAACACGCAAGGCGTTCTTAGAAACCGTTTTCCCGTCGCTTTTCTAGCAATTCGAGTTTTTCACGGAGAATTATTTACGGAGAAGTTCCGAGTGGACTTTCTTGCGTCCGCTGGAGCATCGGAGACGGAAGGTTTGAGATCGGGACGCGGTTTTAGGGGCGGGAGACGAAAATATCGGGGACGCGGCGATAAACGTCAACTCGAAGACTTTATGTAATGCCGGTATTGTGAATTTTGAGGCTGATACGAAAAAAGCGAGAGTGGCCCGCTCCACCATAGAGTGGGGAGCAGTAGGTCGAAATGTCCAGCTCACGACTCGCGTCTATTTTTGGGGATGCGCACCTCGTCAGCGGACGAACCCGCATTCCTTTTTCGTGTTCGGCGTACACGCAACGCGCAGCGATCGGAAACAACGGTTTCTTTAGAGGAACCGTTTGCTTCGGTCAACGGAAATGCGAATTTTTAAGCGTAACGACGCTCCACTTCGCGCGCGATTGGAAAAATTTGGGAGTCTTCGGAGGCACCTTCGGTTCCCGCAGTTCGGATGGGTATAAATAAATTCCAGGGGCCAGGGAATGTCACGTAAACGGTGGGTTAAGTTTCCGAGGAGCTCCTCCAGTTTCATTGTTCCTTAAAGTCCCACTGAAATCAGATTCATACGTAACGCTCGTCCGGATACGTGACTTGAACGGCTGCCAGCGACGTTCTTCTGAGTCGCAAAAAGCTGGAAATTATGATCGCTTTACATGCACGGTACAGAATAAATAATCCCTCCCGTCTTTGTTATACAAAGTATACGCGGAATAGATCCAAGTACGCATTACGTAATTTCGCGAATTGCTCCTTTTCGGAGAGCCACGAATTTCTCCGTTTATAAATTCTGCTTCTCGTTTAGCTGGTACCTCGATTGAATTTCTAAACGACAATTCAATTTCTATAGTTTTACTAACAATCCCCTTTCGTTTTTTGAGTGTACATTAATCAGTCGATTTTGAATCTTTGCGTGATCATCTAAGGTTTACGTCCATACACATTACATTTAAAATGTCTGCTGGCGGACTTTACGTTCCTGTTCGCAACATTTTCTCTTCGCAAGAGATACAACTACACGACGAACACATAGAATCCGGAACGAAAAATGACAGAAAACTGAGACGAATGTATATATCATTTTAAAATCCATCTTTCGACATTAAGAAATACGTTTTTCGAGTAATTCTGGAAACATAACCTCACTTTCTGAACTCGGGTTTACAAAATGGCCGCCAGTCATTGTAAAACATTCTAACGATTAGGGTGGTTTTACTTTCGGCGTCGACACAGGGTTTTGATTAATTTGGATTTTCGAAATTTGTGATTTATAAGGGTGACAGAGGTTTGGACGAACTGGATGACCGGGGTCAGTAAATACAGGGGGACACGGAGAACACGGTGGTCTCCGGTGGAGGGACAGTTATGGCGATGTCGTGCGTTTCTCTTTTCCCGATAAACGCCTCGTTTGTAATATGAATAAAGCTCCCGATATAGAGCCGGTTCGTCCGGAATTAGATCGTTCTATTCGCGGTCCGAAGAAACCTGACGTCAAGCTTGCACCGAGCCGTCCGCGTCGTTCCTCGAGGCCTCTTTCCAAAACAATGCGGCGCATCTCGATTACACTCGACACGCATCAACATGTTCCGACTGTGCTATACTCTCGCACCACAATGACTTCGTTCTGCGAGCGCACTTAGAACCAAATAAACTGACCATTAATCGACGAAGCAAACATTCTGTTACATACTGAATGAGACGGGAAACAATATAAGCAGATTTATCATTATTTACACTGAAGGAATACTATTTTTTCTTGAGAACAAGGCACTCCGATTATTCTACGTTGAATATCAATACGAATGACAGTTGGAAGAATTGAGTTGTAGAGAATGTGTTTGGACGTAAAGATTAAATGATATTATAAGGTTCTTTCTTGTATATAATTTATTTTATATAATTCTTTCGTTGTTCTGTATTATAATGTTAGTAATCACACGTAAATCATTTACAATCAGTATAATGGTTTCGTCGAGGTAGTTATTATCAGTTTTTCTTCTGGCTAATTGATTAATTTTGATTTGTCCTTTTTTTTAATATTCTATCGTATGATACTAATTCTTTCCTCGTACGTGCTATTGCAGATCGAACGCGAGCGCGCTGACTTAAGCGTGCAAGTCATCCAGCTGTCCGAACGTCTCGAAGAGGCCGAGGGTGGCGCTGAATCTCAGGTAATCCTCGAACAATACGTCATATTATCGAAACGAAGAATAAAAGTTAATTTGTTTGTCGCATAGTTTATCTAATTATCGATCATTGAAACCCTGTAGTTTGAGATTAACAAGAAAAGAGACACGGAACTGGCGAAGCTGCGCAAATTACTCGAAGATGTTCATCTCGAAAGCGAGGAGACCGCACACCTTCTGCGCAAGAAGCACCAGGAAGTCGTTGTCGATTTCCAGGATCAAATCGATCAACTTTCGAAAGCACGTGCCAGGTTAGTAGATCGATATCGTACACCGATCAGTATTCTACGCTCACATTTACTACATTTCTGTGCACGCGTCAATCTCCGGGAGAAAAGTAAGTAAAGAAACGTTCTTTCAAGAACATCACGCTAAACCGAAGAGAAAACTCTTCTATAATCACCCTCGACGTCATATTCCGCTCTCAATCCAGAAAACCGTTAATTACACCGAGATGCGGGAAATGAATCGTACACTCTCAGAACCTCTGCCCAAACCCAACGAAGATTAGACGCTCGACCAAAATTTCCCTTTCCGGAGTTTCGCTATTTTTACCGGTCTATTTTCCGCGCGGACCGGTTCAAACGCGAAGCCACGCAACGGTCTGCGCACGGATCTCCTCCGAGTGATATTAAATTCGAGTATCAAAGCAGAACGCGATAACACGCTGTCGGAAGTGAATCCAAACACGGCCCAGATCTAGTACGAAATCCCCGTTAGCGAACAAACGAAAATCGGAACACCAATAAACCGCGGTTAATTATGTACACCTGTGAAAATAAAATCGCGGCCTCGGTATCCTCCGGCTGACGCTATTGCTTCCCATCCCCGCCGCTTCGTCCCGCGTCTTTGAGGTCAAAGCGCGCAAACGTCAATAAACATTTCGCCGGAAGTTTAAAGGTGCGCCGGAACGCGAACGAGAGTTTCGTCCGCTCTCGCTCGGCAGAGGGAAAAAGTCGCCACGGCGATGCTCGGAAGCCACGGGGGTTGAACGGGGGTGAATCACGTCGCGTCGCGCCGTTAATTATAGTGGGTATTCTCGCGGGCTAACGAAAGCGTATTCGAAAATTGCGGGAATTATGCTCGACGATGCTGGCCGCTGGCCAAGCAACCAACTTACTCGCACCTGAAATACGCGTCCGACTCGTTTCCTCGGCTCTTCTAAACATAACCCGCGTCCTTTTCGACGTCCCGGCGCCCCGACGCGCGGCGTCGCGCTACAAGGACGCATCCATTTCGAAAATTCACCCAGCTGTCATCGAGAGGCTGTCCATTATCTGCTCGTAGTAATACGTCTCGCTTCTCTCACGGAAAATTCTTGCGCAGTCCCTTTCCCATTAATCTAAAACAATAGTGAAACAGTTTCTTAGACTCTCGGGAATTTGTTGAACTCCGTTTTGGTATAATCGATGTTTCAGATTGTTTTTACTCGTTTATTCCTTGATTCGAAGGAATATTAAACATATTTAACAAGTTATGATATATTTATATTGTCTTTTAAAATTTTAATTATAATATTATGCTTAAAAAGATTTTTGTTAATTTTAAATTCAATGAACTAATTCATTAATTTTAATATTACACGCTCGAAGTATAGAAGGGTGGTTGAATCTTTTTGTAGATTGAACAAATTGATTAGAGGCTCCGCGCGATTGCCATTTTGACCATTCTTGGCCATTCTAGTTTCTTTATTGAAGCCACGCTCTGAATTTCCTTCTTTCAAGATTTATTACACTGTTTCTGAGAACAGTCTTACAAATTTGCGTTAATAACACTGCTAAAAGCTTGAAAGTTTACGTTTTCTTTCGATTATTTTCTTTCGCTTCCTACAGCGTGTCAATAATGCCTTGGCATATATGCTAAAATCGGATCCCAAGGGATTCCGCTGTAAGTGGACCTTTCAGTGGAAGCAATTACGACATTTATGCGTCAACGGCGTCGCGACGGTGTAACAGCTAATTGCCTCTTAATATTTCAACCGGCAAAATAGAATGGTCCGAGCGCCATAATGGCGGCCGGAAATAATAAATGGAAGGTGTGCTACGGTGAACTGGGACGGTATCCAGAACGCGGCTATTCTTCCGCGTTTTCTTTTCTTTTGAATCACATTCGCCGAAAGAAACCGCCGGGACAGCACAACTGAGATTTAAAGATTTCGCAGCCGAACGGAAAAAGTTTCCACCTGTTGGCTCGGGAAGGGTGTTTTAAACGCTTTAAAAATAGACTCGCCCCGCCGTTTAAGTTGCTTTCATCGCTACCTTCGTTGTACTCCTTCTTCTAACTTCCCTATTATTCGCACCTATTTTATGTTGCACCGTTCCATTCTTTTTCTACTTTCTTCATTCCTTTATACGCTTCACTTCACAGTCAACTAGTTCTCAAACGTTCGCCGAATTTCTCTCCTCATCAGTTCAAAAGGTCTTCATCCCGACCGACAATCGTCATCCAAAAATTCACCCTCTTTCCCAGCTTCAATACACCTGTTCCACATATTATTACATCTCTCTTCCCAATAACACATAACTGATTCACCCCCTTCTTATTAATATCATCAGTTTTATCCTATTATCAATAAAAAGTATCTCACAAGTATTTTCAAATTCTCCGAAGATCATAAACCATCCATCAAGAAAACAATCGATAAAGAATCCTATTTTTAGATTCTTCGATTCTTTTCGTTTCCGAAATCCAGGGGGTATGTTTTTTCGCACGAAAAAAATGTAGGGTACCCGCATTCCCATTCTCGCATTCCCAGCGTCCGTTCGTCTTTCTCCTCGACCCCGTTTCCGAACTTTCGCGGCTTTCCTGTTCGAATTCTCTTTTTCTCTCGGGACATATTCCCACCCTCTCCCCCTCTACGGCTGTTTTGCCCCCTCTATCGGTCTCTGTCTCGCTCTCGGTCTCTCCCGTTTTTATTCTCTCGGTCTCTCCCTCCGCGTGCCGTTTTCCTCGCTCGCCGCTGCTCGGCTTATGACTATTTTTAACCGTGCGAGTCGCGCGGCAATCCTCAACCCCGTGTTACCGCGCCATATTAGTACAGGCGACCGGCCCGGATCCCCACTATCCCCGGAATCGGCCGACACCTTACACCCTCTGTTACGTGTAGGTGGACGATACCGTGAGGACTCGATTTCCTCCCCTCCCACCGCCCCCCACGATCCTCTTTAACGAGACACTCGGCAGATAATCGCGACAGGTCGAGTCTTGATACGCGAACTACCTCTATGACGCTACTTTATATTATTTTCAATGTCCTGCAGGAGAATCATTGATTTTATGAGAAGAATATTGGGTATTGATTCATGAAAGGGAATAAATTTAGAAAAAGGAATTTCGGTTCTCGAAGTTGTCTGGGAAATAAATGGAGACAAATTGAATTCTTGATTTTAGATTCGTCGAAAAGTAATTACATATTTATTGTAAAAGTAAATTTAGTACGAAGTTTATGCATTCAGAAGCTGAAAATGATGTTCAGATTGAAATGAAACGAATAGTGCTCGCGTTTATTGATTTCAATGTGTTTTATTATCGATTATATTGTGTTTTTCCTTTTCATTGTATTCTGGATATATAATTGTTCATCTTGAATTATAGAATCTTTCGTATTTGAGATTATAAATGACTTTTGGAAAAATGAATTTGAACGCTGCCAGAAAAGTGAGACGCATGTGTATTAAATACAGCAACTGTGTTCTCGATTTATGTTAAAGTAAATTTATGTAGGAATAAGAGAGAGAAAAAGAAAGAGGAAGTTTTGTTCGGAATAATAGGAAGACTGATTGTTTTAACGCGTAATTGTTCAATCTTCCAGGGCCGACAAAGAGAAATCGAAATTCCAACAAGAGGTATACGAACTGCTCGCTCAACTGGACAATGTTACCAAAGAAAAGTTGATGTCCATAAAGACAGTGGAGAAGCTCGAGATCCATGTAGCCGAGCTCAATGTGAAAATCGAAGAATTGAACCGCACCATCGTAGACATCACCAGTCATAAGACCCGGCTTTCCCAGGAAAATATTGAACTGACCAAGGAAGTTCAGGATCTGAAGGTAATATTTTCTCTATATTACTATTATTAATAATACAATTTTATTCTACACATAAAATAATTCCAAGCAAATTTGTAATTTTTACTATAAAATAAGTATCATGCACAATAAAATAATTTTTGCTTCACAAAGTAAATTTTTATTTTGTTTATTTTACAATGAGTTTAAAATATACAAAAAGTTTTTCGTAACGGAGAAGGATAAAAATTCTTATTTTGTACTGTAAAATTGAATATTTATGTTGATTTATTTATTGTCGATTATTTACAAATGTAGGTGAACATCGAGAATGTTGTTTACCTGAGAACTCAGATCGCTGGTCAGCTCGAGGATGCTCGTCGTCGTCTTGAGGATGAAGAACGTCGTCGTTCATTGGTTGAAGCCTCCTTGCATCAGGTACGTTTCATTTAATTGGTTCAAAAATAATTAATTACTGTTAAGATCTGATCAATAATTCAGCTCTGTGGTACCGTTTACAAAATGTAAAATAGTATTGAGAAAATTAATTCTCACAAGTAGTTAATAATCTACGTGAAATTGTCGGCAGGTCGAAACGGAATTGGAATCTGTGCGCATACAATTGGAAGAAGAATCTGAAGCTCGTTTGGACATTGAACGTCAATTGGTCAAGGCCACCGGAGAAGTTCAAGTATGGAGATCGAAATACGAAACCGAAGCCAATGCTCGCGCCGAAGAGGTAACTATCGGAATCTAAGTGTAATCATTTAAACATTATTTCTAACACTCAAGAAAATTAATATTCATTTTTTCACTCTCATGTTCTATTCTTCCTTCCACGCAATTATCCTAAAATATAAACAAAATTAATGAATTTCAAGCGATATGAAAATTAATAATTTTATTTTATCTTTCAGGTAGAGGAACTGCGCCGCAAATACAGTGCTCGCATCCAGGAACAGGAAGAACAGATTGAAACTTTGCTGGTTAAGATCAACAATCTTGAGAAACAAAAGTCTCGTCTGCAATCTGAAGTGGAAGTTTTGATCATTGACTTAGAAAAGGTGGGACTATTAATTTCATAAATGTTATATATTTTATCAATTTTACAAACTTTATCAGTTTTATAAATTCCATAAATTCTATAAATTCTATAAATTCTATAAATTCTATAAATTCTATAAATTCTATAAATTCTATAAATTCTATAAATTCTATAAATTCTATAAATTCTATAAATTCAATAGATTCAATAAATTCAATAAATGTCTAAAAGGTATGAACAGTTTCGATAATGTCACTAGAAATCATGTTATTAGGGATATATGACGGAATACAATTTCTAACTAAATTACACGATTCATTGGAATAGTTTCAATAATTAAATAAATGTCTTTAGGCTAACGGAACAGCTCGCGAGCTCCAGAAGCGCGTCGAACAGTTAGAGAAGATCAATGTTGAAATGAAAGCACGTTTGGACGAGAGCATGGCGATGTACGAACAAAGCCAACGCGACCTCCGCAACAAGCAACAGGAACTCCAGCGCACCAATGCTGAACTCGACAAGACTCGCGAACTGAAGGATCAACTGGCACGTGAGAACAAAAAACTGGGAGGTAATTATGATGAAATAAACTTTTTTATTGGTCCGTGTTTTCATCGTAATTTTACGCTTAGAGGGATTAAAGAAATTCAAATTTAAAATCTTTTTTTTCAATTGCCAATGTAATAATGAGGCTTTAGAATTTTATATTTTTGAGGTTCATAATTATTTTTGACAAAAATTAAGACAGTTACCATAATAGAATTTCAAAAATCTATAGAATAAAAAATTAAGTTTATATAACAATCCAGTAACGAAGTTACTAACTTGTTTACTTTAAAAATAGTAAGAACTTTTAAATTGAACATTATTTGTGATATTTGAACGTTAAAAATTATGAAGCAAAAATTTCTTCATCTAAAGTGCAGGATACATATACTTTGGAATTTCGAAGAACGGTAATCAGTATAATTATATATAATGAGAATAAATAGGTTTATTAATTAGACACTGTCAAGTAAAAATTTTTGATTGAATGATCGGCAAATATAAAACCAGATTCGTAATCGATTAATCGATCGCTTCAGACGACCTCAGCGATGCCAAGAACCAACTTGCTGACATGAACCGCAGACTTCACGAGCTGGAGCTTGAACTTCGTCGTTTGGAGAACGAACGCGAAGAGCTTGCTGCCGCCTACAAAGAAGCCGAAGCTGTAAGTGAAAATTATGTTGCCAGTAATGCTAGCAGATTAAAAAAAATTTCCAATACATTACATAAACATCATTAATATTTTCATTGCCTAGAATATTCAATGCTAACAAATGAAACAAAAACTTTCAGTAATTAAAATCGAAACCGCAAAGGAAAAGTTTGTAGTTGCGAAAAGTTGAACGATAACGAATATTGAATAAGACTTAATGAAATATTTCAAATTCAGGGTCGCAAGATTGAGGAACAGCGTGCGCAGAAATTGGCCGCCGAATTGACCCAACTCCGCCATGATTACGAGCGCCGTCTCACCGAGAAGGACGAAGAAATTGAAATCATCCGGTGAGTACTGGTCTATATTCTAAATTATTCCATTAAAATAACTTTCATTACTTAATTGAAAATATTAAGATACTAAAACATTATATTAGAATATTAAAACATTAATATCAGAAGGTTAATGTTAAGAGATTAATATTTTAATATAGTGATTAGGTATATTTTAATAAAATATTAATATTGGAAAAGGGATGGCAAGTATCATCGATGCAAACAGTACGAATTTTTAGTTGCTCGCGATCAATGATGCAATCAGTTTTATTTCCGGTACAACCACCGTGCGTTCCGCCGGCCTAATAATAAAACATGTTTAATTTTGTCGATCGATCCGATCGATTAATCACCGCGGGTCTTTTCCGACCTATCAGACGTTCAAGGGAATATCCTGTCGCGGTCTAATTATTTATTTATATTCGCGGCATATACAATGATGGCTCGGTGCCAAGATCGGGTCGCAGACGTGACGATCGGGCACGATGACTCCTCTTTGGCTCCGATCTTTAAAACAGCGACGCTGCGCAACACTGATCGGTCGATATATCGATTATATCACTCTGAATCACAGTGTGAATCAGAGGGAAAAAATTGACGTCGTGATGAAACAACGGTGACTTATGTTACTCTTCAATAATGAACAAGATGATCGATAATCTAGACTGAATTAGTTGTAAAAGTCATGAAGAATCTAAGTTTACGATAGTATAAGTGGAACAAGCAGATTATGATCAGCCATGCAAGTCCTTTTAACCTGTGAAAGTTATACGTGAAAGGAATTGTGAAATGATGATCTGTATTATAATGAACGTATTACGTTTAATGAAAAAAGTTATTGTCAACTTACAATTAGTGGAATAATTTGTAGAAGATATTGGAAACTAAGATGTAGATGTCACGTGAAAATAAAATTTACGTGTGACAGATATGACACATCTAATTAAATAATTAAATAATTATGGAAACAGGAGAAATGGATGATTAAATGGAGATATGAATCCTTGAAATCATAGCAAAGAGAAATAAGTAAGAATGAACTTTGCAAGCGGAGTTGAAACTTTGAGTTTAAAGCTTTCAACTCGCTACAACATTGTGGGTCATTAATAATACAGTCCGATGACGGTACGCACAAACATACGGAGCATCTATTAATAAGAATCACGCAAAGCCGGTCAACCGCGATCCAATTATTATCGGGAGGTGCTGATTGGCCGTCCTCAATGTGGCAATCGTAACAAAAAGCTACAAAAGATGCCACCGCCCTCGGACGGCCCAATTTTTCGTGACCGTTCCATTGCAACTGTCATCTCCGATCATCCGACTATGAGAAATTAGTAAGTAACATCAATCTTCTCTCTCCGCGCGAGCAAACACCTATACTTCGTTGCGAACGTCAGTGATCGACCCCGCAAAATCAATCCTCGACGAGACGTCTGAAAGCATATAATAATTTCTATTCAAGGTAAAAGTTGGATGACAAATTAACACACCCACACAGACACTCGACACAAAAATTGTCAGCCCCTCGGAGTAGCATTTTCGAGAAAACTACTCAACGAACAACAATAAACAGACTTATCGTCAATGATTCCGACACAAGTTTAACGTGTCATTAACCCGGAAGGAACTCGAAGAAACTCGAGAAAAAACGATACGAAACGATACTTCGAAGCAACGGTTTCAAATTCGAATCTCGAAAAGAAATTGAGAAAGAAAACACAGAATTCCTTCAAAACAAAACAGATCCAGCGGTGTCAGTAACTCCTCGAATCAGAATCGCCATCGCCCTATAAGAAAACCGATCGAATCGAAAACCTCTCTCCATCAAAGGAGGAAGATCCTCCAGGATCAGAGTCGCCAGGCAACAGTGCAAAAATGTCAAGTGTACAGCCCCCATTGTACGTTCCATTAGAGTCAAAATGGAAGCACTGGCCCACCTACATTTACGACACGAATTACAAATGTGGCATCAACTACTATCAGCCGATGATTAACTACATAGACAGATATGGAAGATCAACGACGCCGCCATCGGAATTCCGTCGTCAAAGAAGGTCGGAACTGCCGGACCTACCCTGGAGCGACGGCAGGATGTTATGGGGTGAGAAACCCGTGGAGCCCTACAGTAGGCACGAGTTGATCAAGCACGCGATCGACGCGGAAGATCTGGCCAGGGATCATCTGTCCCAGTTCAAGGTACACGAATCAAAATAATAAACGAGGCGGGGTAGTTCGAAGATTGGAAGACTGCGTGGTTAGTGATGGACTATCGAGATCTTGAATCGTTTCGAATATGCACACGTTAAAAAATTCGAATCATTTGGAATAAAATTTGATAACCTCTAATTTTTGAATATCTCGAAGCTCTCGATGTTCGGAAAGTTTCTGAGTTTAATTAAAAAAAGTCTTTATGTCTTGGAAATTTTGAATTCGAGCTGTGTTTTGAGTTTTGTGAGTCGATGATTGTTATATCCATGTCAAACTCGTATACAATTGTAAATGATATCGAGACTTGCATCGAGTACAAGGCTTTCAACGTTCTGAGATTATTCAGGCCTAGAGATAGGTGTTACTTCTAGAAGGAATGATTCAAGCTTTGACAGTCTTGGAAACGTCGAATTGTTTCGAAACTGGGATTCAGATGTTCGTCGCTAATGGGGATCGAGAGAGGGATGAAACGAGCGCGCGCTAAAACACGAGCGGCCCATTTTGCTAGGCGCCGCTGCGACTCGACGACTGCCTGACCTTTTCGGTTTCTAAATTTGGTACCGCGGAAGTGGCTACTCAGCGACGGGTGCACCTCGGTCGAAGACGCGTCGTGGCGCCTTTCGACCGCTATTTTGCTTGGAGATCCAGGGGATGTCATGGTCAATGGGGTCTAACTGGGAGATGGCAAGGTGATCGTCAGTTATCGCAGAAATTTTTGTTACTGAAACGCGTTTATTATTGAAGTCGAAGATGTTAATCGCGAACTGTGGAAGAAACCTTTCGAAAGACTACACGATTGAAGAATTAATTTTTTGTTTACAAATATCAATCATCTGTAATCAAAAACATGTTTAGATACTATAAAATGAGTTGGTGTTTTTCAACAGAAAATAAGATTTTACTTGATGTTGATGATATGAAATTTATTTTTGAAAATGGGAAATTAGGTGAGCGTTTGCAGTTTCGTAGGTAGGGATCAACTAGCGTAAATAAATTGTGGATTATTTGTCTTGAATAATTCAGGAAAAATAAATTGAATAATTGTAGAAAGAATTAATTGTTTATTTTGTTGGAATATTTATCAATTTTTTTTCTCGGATACAGAAATTAATAGACGATGATCATTTCGAATGTTAATGATAACAGAATGAAGATTTAGTAATAGGTTTTGTATATTTTCAAAATTAATTTGAGTGGGAATATTTTTTAGGGAAATTCGTTGAAAGTAGTTAACAAATTTTTTTCGTTTCATTCACATGAATAAAATTGTCGAATTAATTAAATTTTGTATAACGAAAGATTTATGAGTCTTTATAGTCACTTGTTAGGTAATATTGGTTTGAGAGTGAGCACCCAGTAGGCTGCGGTTGCCCAGAACGAATTTGAGACAAGGAGGAAAGAGGCAAATGACATTGAAGGTATTTCCAATTCTGTTTTGTATTGCTAAATAAAACTGACGTCGTCAGTATGACATCCAAATAAATCTTTCGCTTACAGAAGCTACACGCAAACGCACTCAAAATAGAATCTAGTTCGTTCATGTGACGTATTTTAACGAAAACCATTCTCTGACGATCCGTGGAAGATCTATTAGTTTCAAAAATATTTTACCACGTATAAAGGGCGATTTACATTAACAACAACAATAAAATGTCTCTAAAATTGCAGGAAAAATTTAAAATATAAAAACTGATGAATTTAGTATCATTAAGGAGACTCGAGATAAATACCAGCTTATGAATATCTTAGAAATTGAAATTAAATTAAATTTGAATTTCCAATGTTAATCAATCCCTTACCTTATTCTATCAAATCAAGTGAACACATTATAGAGAATTTCATAAATATGAACATTATTCCGTTGACATAGTTGAAAGAAAATATTGTTTCAATGCAACGAACGTTTTATTATTCTTCCTGCCAGAAACTTCTTAGGAATAAAGTAATTACGAAATAGATCATAGGACGACAAATTTATTGGACGTCGCAATGACAACGTCTTTCGAAATATTTCTCTTTACACTCTTCAATCCTTTCAACTTCAATAACAAAACAAATCTAATCTCAAGCTGATATCTAACTACCAGTGACCTCATTATCGCCAAAACATCGATATTCAAAAAGATAGCTTCACTGGAATCTAAGTACTATACGCAGTTCCACGAACAAATAAACGAAACAACAACCGAAAATCAAACCGAAAATTAGTTACATCAAGTTTCGACAGATCCCCGCGGTTTCGGTACACGCAATTTTCAGTAACCGCTGTTAACATGCACTAACGCGACCAGTTACCAGCATCACGTATTTCCAATGGTGAACATTTCGCATTTCGCGCATAAAAACGGATTACTTCCATATGTGTTTTCATGTAGAATCAACGTAGATTAACGAATTAATATAAACGAAGTTTTTAAATAATAGACGAGATTCTTTTCTTAAACTTTATCCGTATCGCATCAAAATGATATGCAGCAATTAAACCTACAGCGTCCGTCAATTTATCTATAAATTTTGAATACTGTTAAAAAACACATGGACCTATAACAAAATTTTCATAACACTTCCAAACTTAAATCATCTCGAATAAAATGAGGATTATCCGGAAAAAGACTGAGAAAACGATTGATTCGTATTGGTTCGAAGAACGCAATAAGCGAAACGAAACATTGCAGCCGCGAAGACTGCCACCGAAACAAACGCTGGCAGCGAACGCGTTAATTTAAGACCTCCGCGTCGCAGGGTCCCGGCTGCCAGCGCGGAAAGTCCGAAAATTCACGGGCCGCGGCGGTAGAAAGCGGAAATTCCTTATCGGCGACTCTTATTAATAACGCTTGCCACCTGTGCGGCGCGAACAACCCGAGATCGAGGACAATAAAAATATCGGCGGAAACGCACCCCTGTTGGCAAGCAATTAACTTGGACAGTTTTGGCGTTCGCGTGCACCTATAGGTACCGATCTCTGCCAAATCATACGTAGCGCGCATTCAAGCCGGCGAAAGAAAAAGAAAAGACAGAATATCGTTAGCGGTCGCGCCCGGCCGGGGATGCTGGTCGGAGCTTGGTAGTGGCTCGGGATTGGCAGTCGCTCGCGAGTCTGTAGAGAGAGTCGATCGAGTACCTTCGGCTACTTTCGAATTCTGGACCGCTGCGTCTAAGTTTAGTCTTCAGCCCGCGCCGGTGCCGACTCGACGCTCGCCCGAGAACCATATATCCGCGAAAATCGCAGTCTTTCGTCCGCGCTCTCCCCGTCTCTATCCGTATACGCGCGCGCGCGCGCGTTGATCCCAAGTTTAAAGCCCGTCTCTGACCAGCCGTTGTTTTGCGTTCGAAGATAGCGAATCGGTCGGACTTCAGCTTGTCGAAGACAGCGCAGGCCAGCCACGTGACAAGAGACGTGTTCCCGAGTCGGTTAGAGACAATCAGAGCTTCGCCGTCGCTGTTGCTTTTGGAAAGCGCGCGCATCAGGAGCCAAGTGAGGGATCTCCAGCGCCAGTTGGCCGCCATCGATCTCCAGTGCTTGAGAGATATGCAGGAGCTGACGGAGGCGCGCACCGTTGCTGATCAAGTGAAAAACTTGCGCGGAAAGTCGGCCAAGGCCATAGAGTTCCATCTAAGGGCGGAGGCGATGAAGAATCTGAACAAAAGCAAAGAACTCGCGGATCTGAAAAAGGCTCAGCTGCTAGATAGCGCGATCTGGGAGGGTAGGCAGCAACTGAGGTTCTCGCGGGAACTGGCCAAAAGTATACTAGACGAGGAGAAACTGATCGCACCGCTGGATAGCCTCAGCAAGGAGCTGAAGGGATACGAGGAGAAGTCCAGCAACTATTTCTTGGACAAGAGGTACCGACACCCGACGAGACCGACCCGATTGTACGGATGCCTGGGATAGGGGAGGCTTTCGATTGGACCGTGAATCTTGATACCTTGTAGATAAGCGTTGTAGTTGCGGGTAAGAGCTGTGTCACAAGGAGAACCAACGATGATGGACAATAAAGGCGAGACTTTCGATGTTGTACACGACTGGTTTTGTTCCGCGCGGACCGACGCGCACGGATGTCCGGCAGCTTTGATGTTCCTCGGGAGTAACAGGTTGCCGAGACGCGTTCTCGGATAGGGGTTTTGTACCAGTGAATTTTTGGGACGTTACTATTTTTGGATAGAGTAGCTACGAATTCGTACTGATTAGGTTCCCTTTTCGAGAAATATTGGATAAGTTATGCTTGTTGAGATTCGGTAGCTGCCCTCTTTCATTTGAATCCTTACTCCTTGTGTGATGGTAACATGTAAGGTAAAGCTAACCGGTAACTAACCGAATGAATGGTTTAACGAAGCGATAGACGAGAATTCGAATTCTGAATTTATTTTCTGAACTACATTCTGCGAATGTAGAAATGAAATAAGGAAATGCCTTTTTGAAGACGTCCCCGTCGTCTTTCGATGATATTAATAATTAGTAACATTCTTTTAGCTTTATAAAATCATACATATATTCTAACTCAAGTTAACGTAGTTTCCTAGAACGTAAACGTTCTCAGATCATCAGTCCCAATAGTATAGTAGACATTTTCATATATAATGCAATAGAAAGTGAATGTTGTCTTCGTAAAACCTTCATTTAACATATTGAACGAAGATCCTTTTATTCTCCTATCGTCCTAGAGACTTCCCTACCTATCCCGCCCTGAAAAGAACGAACAACACAGGGCAGGAGAACCGAAACAGTGAACTGATCTCGGTTCCGGTGTGTTCTCATGAAACGAAATAAATTAGCAAGCAGACCAGCATCGAGATCGAGCAGCTGAACGCCCGCGTGGTCGAGGCCGAGACCAAGCTGAAGACCGAGGTACAGCGCGTGAAGAAGAAGATGCAGATCCAGATCACCGAGCTGGAGCTGTCGCTCGACGTCGCCAACAAGAACAACATCGATCTGCAGAAGACGATCAAGAAGCAATCGCTCACCTTGACCGTAAGCGAAATGCTGTCCCCGAAACGATAATTGGTGACGGCTCTTCTGGCAAACTGTACTGACGCGCGTCATTTTTCAGGAACTGCAAGCCCACTATGACGAAGTGCAACGCCAACTGCAAGTCACCTTGGACCAACTGGGTATCAGTCAGCGACGCCTCCAATCGTTGACGGCCGAGCTCGAGGAAGTGCGCGGCAACTATGAATCTGTGAGTATTGCCGAATATTTTACTCGAAAGTGTACATACTGAAGTAAATTTTGAAATGGCCATTTCCAATCATGAATCGTGCAACTAAACGAATAGAGAATCCTCGTTGACTCGTAAACAGAAGAAAACCGATTTTCTTGTTATGTATTTCTAGTGGTTAATATGAAATTTAGTATAGGAATGATAAAACTGCATTCTAGCAATAATTTCAGATGTAAAGGATTCCATGATTTCAGTAATTATTAAATAACAAAATTCAGATCTTTTTGGTGTGAATAAGATATCGTTCGATTCGATACTACGTTCCCCAGGGATTAATATAGTCGCCCAGGTGTAGGTGTAGAGTAACGTGTCAATGGCGAAGAGTAATCGTAAATAAGAATAAATAGATATGCGTGCCGACCGATTGGCCATGGTTAGAACTACAATAATAGACAGCAGATAAATTTCTTCGAACAACAATTTGGCTTCGGTATGAGCTTGGGTTTCAAAGGTTTGGCTTAGGGCAGACTTTGAAGAGAGTGTAGTATGAAAGAGGAATGAGGGCTCAGAACAGAATCCAAGCTTCATTCTGTCCAATAAAATACATGAAGTTTTCAAAAGGTATTAGATATTAGATGATAAAAAGTATATTAACCGTTTGTAGACGAACGACGTCATTTTGGCGATATGAAACTTTCATATCTGGGCTACAATGTTGCAAATAAGTAACTTATTTATATAGATAACAAGAGATTGAAACACAGTTCCCTTTTTCTCTGTAATATAGTTTCTTTTGTTGGTACTTTTGAACACTTCAAAGAATCCTTGTCCGGAAAGGGTTAAACGCTGGAAGAATGACAACAGACCCTTGTCACTTGAGAATTAATGAAACGATGCGTTTCGACAGGCCCTCCGCGCGAAGAGAACCGTCGAGCAGCAATACGAGGAATCGGTTAGCCGCATCAACGAACTGACCACCATCAATGTGAATATTGCCTCGTCGAAAGCTAAGATCGAACAGGAATTAGCAACTCTGGCCGGCGACTACGAAGAGGTCACCAAGGAACTGAGAGTGAGCGACGAAAGATACCAACGAGTCCAAAACGAGCTGAAGCACACTGTTGAGATCCTGCACGAGGAACAGGAGCGCATCGTGAAGATCGAGGCCATCAAGAAGTCTCTCGAGATCGAAGTGAAGAACTTGTCCGTAAGATTGGAGGAGGTCGAAGCTAACGCAATCGTTGGCGGCAAGCGTATCATCAGCAAACTCGAGGCTAGGGTAAGACACACCAAACGTTACACAACGAGTTTCTCGAATTACCGAACTGTAGTTTCTTACAAGGACTAGACTATCTTCTATTGTCAACCAGCTTTAAAGTTTGATTACTAAATTAACACGTCGACGTAAATGGCGGTCACAGCCGTCAAATGTTTGTTTCTACACTGGCGAATGACGGATATAGCAATCATGATTTAAAAATTAGAATCATGATTTAGAAACTAGAAAAATATATACTTAGAACTGGCGCATTTTCATTCAGTTTTCTATAGCATCTAAAGAAATGATTATACAAAGAGTTTATGAAGGAATAGTTAATAATCAACATTTCGAATCAACATTTTTCTATAGGAACCTCAAGAGTGCATCTATCGAGACTTCGATCACACGAAACTTAGTTTGCGTGTTACTAAAACAATTTCTTTAGAAATTTCTTTAGAAGGATCTATTATTTTCCAATAATTGTAAAAGAAGAATTTAGGAATAGGTCAGCTTGACCCACTTGGTAGTTCTAGTGTTAAAAAGAAATCACAGTTTTATAAATGCTATTTTTTATGATTGCTTATGATTGCCGATGTTCGTAGATCCGTGATCTGGAACTCGAATTGGACGAGGAGAAACGCCGACACTCCGAGACCGTGAAGATCCTCCGCAAGAAGGAGCGCAACATCAAAGAGGTGATGATCCAAGTCGAGGAAGACTCAAAGAACATTGCGTTGCTGCAAGAATCCCTTGACAAGGCTAGTCAGAAGGTGAGCATCTACAAGAGGCAACTTCAGGAACAGGAAGGCATGTCCCAGCAGAGCGTGACCAGGGTCCGCCGATTCCAAAGGGAGCTTGAGGCCGCGGAGGACCGTGCCGACACCGCCGAAAGCAACTTGAGCCTGATCCGCGCGAAACACCGTAGCTTCGTCACCACCTCCACCGTGCCCGGTTCCCAGGTGTACCTCGTCCAGGAGACGAGGTCTGACCTGTAAAAACACCACCGCCATCGATAACCCACCCTTTGCCACTTCAAACGCCACCTCGTCGTCTTTAGAAACGTATGTACCCCATTTTTCAACGTTCTTCAATGTTCAACATTGTTTTATTCGTTTTACATTCAAAGGAAGACACGAAGATTACATTGGAAATTGAAATCGTTTGAAAATATTCGAGATCTAGAATGAAACATTTCAAATTCGGAATTTTAGATTTTCAAAGACTTATCAATGTGTCCAGTATTCCGAGTAATTGTTGTTTCTACTTTTCCTTTAAATAATTCAGAAAGTATAAATTGATTCTGATATTATTAAATTATCAAGCGATTCATTATTTAAGGTACTTTTGAACGAATCGGATTAATACGAATGGAACAGTATGAAAATGTTTATTACCAACATTCTAATAAAGTCTGAACTCGTTCTTTGTGTTCATTGAGATTTTGAATTTCAGGCGTAACGAGAAACCGACGAAAAAAAAAGTATATATATATATGTGAAGAACCCCGACCCAACATCATTAATCGGGAGGGCCGAGAAGAGTTTCCAACGGGCCGCGACTCGACCACCGCGAAGAGAGAGGATTAAGGAAACTGCATCGCCTCATTATTGACACGTGACAGCGCCCAACGACCCGTCGTAAATTCGAAGATGCTTGGCCAACGAGACGCGGTACCCGTCAGGCAACGACTTGAAAACAATACAAAAAAAAAAATAAGCAAAAGCAAAGGCAAACCAAAGAACGCGAAGACGAGAAGAGATCATCGAGAATTAATCATCGTCACTATTCGACACATTTGAAATGATAAATAAATAATAACGCACACGCATAAAACATGTACGCACTGAATCAAAACGGAAATTCGTTCTGATTTCCTCCAATTATTGTGGATGTTACAGCGCGTAAGGGGAGGAACATTGGATTTCAGAGAAACAAAACGAAATAAGAGAATATAAATGAGAGACTCGAGATGTAGAACTGCACCTTACGCCTTCTGATCGCGCGTGTCGCACTTGTATTTAAATGGATTAACTTTAATTCTACTTCTATTATTATATACATAGATAGGTACTATTGCCCATACACACAACTCTCACTGTACGACATACACAATAACCTGTGTCAACTTTAATTTAATAAATAAACTGAAACACGTACGTACGAACTCAATGAAATGCATTACCTTCTCTAAGACTTCCTTACAGATTATCAATCCTGATCATGAGAAAACCGTGTACCATCTAGTTGGAACCCTTCAGTGATGGAAGAATAAAGTGGGTATTGTAGAAACAGTCTTTAGTATCAAGGATCTACAGTGATTTCTATACGAATCGTCGGAGAGGAAAGAATAGAAGGAATTCGATGAAATAGAAAGTGCATCTAGTTCTCTTTTTACACGAATCTTCTTTAAATGATGTTTGATAAAACTTCTGAAAACCTGATATATCTAATATACCTGAATTTTTACAAAGAGCTTCATTTTACATAAAAACAATGTTCGCGAGAGATTTTTAGCGATGCGAAGGTAACGTTGCAAAATCTGCAAAAACGTTTTATTATTTTAGTGTCACTGCTTGTCATTTCTGAAACTTTTATGTTCTGATTGGTTCGAAATTATATTGATAGCTTCATTTTGCGTAGGAAAAATATTTACAAGAAGAACTTGTGATAATTTTGAAGTTAAAACAGAAAATTTTATGAAAGAACGTTTTACCATTGAAGTATTTTCTATGATACCAATACTACGTGGACTGAAAGTACATATAATAGCAATGACTAGAAACAGGATAAATTAGACGTTCAATGCATGACTTAAGATATGTACAGCAAATATATCGCCCTCCAAAGTTGGTAAACGATAGAGCAGGTTCCAGTTCGAAAGGGCGAACTGTACTTGGGTATCTTAAGCCTTTGTCGAATCTGTTTTGTCTCTCGTCGGTGATGTTTTCAGTCTGTGGTCTGCATTGCAGTCTGTTGGTAATATTGTAAATGATAGATGAATAGTATCGCGTAATTTTCGAACGCGACATAAAAATTTACACTAAATAGCTGGTACATCCCGTCACACATCGGTGATTAAATATTCTCAAACATGTGTTTACAGATATGGCATTTTATCATTCCTCGATTTCTGTTGTTGCAGCTGGTAATGTATAGATGTCGTTATTCTACTCACGGTATATGTATATAAGAGTGGTTAAAATTTTTAACATTTGATTTTTATATAAGATCAAGGACGGGCATTTTATTCTCGTGCCATTTAAAACTCTGCAACGACACATAATACGAGAAAATATTTTTAATACTTTAAAAGAGTTTTAAACGCCATGAAAGTAAAATATTTGTCCTTGATCTTATATGAAAATTAAACGTCAAAAATTTAAACGACGGATATTTAAATACATTATTAATATTTTAACTATGCACGACTTCCTTAACATAACTGCAAATCGAAAGGGATTGATTAACTACACCTATGAGCCAATATAGCCATCAGTGCATCACTAGTGTTTATATAGATGTAAACAATGTTTATACCATTTCCTAGATTTGTCTAAAACAGCAAAAACTAAACTGAAGTTTATATTGTATATCGTACACTAAGTTGCAAGTAAATCTAGAAGTTCCAGAGAACTCTTGGGACGTTCAAATTTCCAGGATTCATACATTAAGCAGAACAAATTAACTCCAACAAGATTAATCAACAGTAAACTATTATATTTAAGATATTAAAGTGTAAGATAATTTACTATACTTCTTTGTGTAATAACTTGGTAATAAATTACAAGAAATTTCGAGATTCCGTATTTAATTGTCTTCATCACAATGTCACAGTGAAATGGAAAAATGTTATTGATTTACCTAACATAAATTTTTCTTTTAAATATATGTTAAATGTACTGAAGAATTATATTGATAAATGCATGTATCGTCATATGTAAATGTCATAAAAATTTAATGAAATTTTTATAATAATGATTGACCATAATATTAAAAAAAGAATTATTAATAAATAGTTCTTTTCTTATTGATTTCATTTATATTGTTCATTTGACCTGAAGTTTAATAGACAAAAACTTAACAGTCTTCTGTAAATAATTAAAAATAAATAGCGTTACATGGTAGTTGTTTAGAAGGTTATAATTATTAGAATTATTCAACACTTATTAGTGAAATCGATTATTGAATAAGTAATAGATTTCCTATATTCATTACATTCGATTATATTCTATATTTAGACAATACTACTCTATTCTTACCTTTGACCCAATACCTCATTCACCCTACATTCTTCTTCAGGCTCGCAATTTAAACGGATCATAAAAGATAAATGTCGTAACCATTTATGAATGGAGTCCTGTACGAATATTTATGACTTTGTTTTACAATTAGGTATATTTTTCTTATAGAATTTTGTGTGATTTTAGTATAATTACTATGGAGTTGTGCATATTTAATTAATATACTATTACATTTTGTTACATATTAAAAAATTCTTCATTATAAACGACCCATAAATTGTTTATTCATAATAAAGATAAAATAATTTATTTTATTATGTGCACTGACATGCACAAACTGTAACTCATTGCGAACTTCTGTTAAGATACAGAATTTCATTTATATTTTATACAAAAATCGAATAGTGTGTGTACCAAAAAAGCAGATAATATTTTACAAATATTTCAGTAAAACACATCGAATGAATTTTTGCCACATAAGACTATTAATGGTATCCATAAGAAAAAATTATTGATACCACATTTTGATATATTTAGTTACTACATAGTGTAATGGATTCGTTTCTGTTACATGGATACGACCGTTTATCATTGATTAATTATGACTCAGCTTCATTTTCATTATCACTGTCACACATTCCATTAATTTAACAGATAAAAAAAAGTTATGGAATCCAAGGGACAAGCATATAAATTCTGAAATTATTCAGATATTGTACAAATGTCTGGCACATCACAACGTGTTCACGGTGTCATAAACAATACCAGTCATTGTACAATCCGGATTACACGATTTAATAGCTTTGGATCATACAAGATAATAATCCTTACATAGCACTAATAATTACTAATCATACATCTATATAAATATCGTTCCAATTCATCAACGAGCCTGAAAACAGAGTTAAAATGAATATTTTGAGAAAACGATGTTTACACACTTTAACACTGACCGTCCAATAGGTACCAATCAAAATCCTATACACGAAATAATTTAATTAATAAAAACGAAATTGAAATGTCAAAGTCTCTAATACAATTTGTTTCTCGATCTGTTTGAACTTTTTAGATTCAACAAAATTCAGTTCGTTCGATATGCCACCGGGAATATTAGTTTTCAAAATACAGGAAATGATGTCATGCGAATTTCGCTCGGCAGTGAAGGTGTTAAAATCAGTATTACTCTTTAATTTACAGCTGTGACGCATGTAGCCGCGATTCGTTCAGATCCTGAGTGGCCGCAACAAAAATATCTGAGACGCTAAGCTGTGCGGCTTGAACCAATTCTTTCGATAAGATCGTTCACGGTTTTGAAGCTGTCTGAACGCCGAAAATGGTTCCTTCAAGTTAGCAAAGGGAAGCAGTCCGAAACAGATCTACTTCCAAATTCAATACGATCCTTGAAGGTACAGCCGACTTTTTTAACGTCCACGATTTACTTCTAGCTTTTCGTCTGACCAAACTTTGATGTTTCTACTGTAACCATTGTAAGGAATCGCTTGCGCCGTTCCGTTGCAAATATCAAAAGGATGTCGTTTCACACGAATCGATTTACACTGTTTCTAAGATCGTTCAAAGAAAACTAACTGCTGTGTTCGCAGTCTTTGGTTGATTGACCAAGAACAACAAAGAAAATCTATCGAGTAAGATATTTTATAATAAAGTCAGCGATTTTACATTTTTCGTTATTTCAGCGTAACGTAGCGTATGTAAATTAGTAGTATTTCCACGATGAAAATAATTAAATTGTTAGAATTGCACAATATGAATTTGGTCTTTTGATACAAAAATTCAGAGTCTTTTATATAACTCTACGTATCGTATCATAACAAAACCAAATGCTATTAGAATTAGTTATTAATAGTTTGGTATCACAGTTTTTAAGTTATACTCTTATTCAGTTGGTCATGTTACTAACCATTTTCACTTGATATCAGTTTTCTGATAACTGTTTTCTAGTAAATGTTCCAGTCATCGATGATCACCGTGACGATCAACGTGTTAAACGGAGTTATACAGTACATCGTAAATGCTCTTCAGCAGATAGTCTACGAAGTTGCTGGAAATGTCATTCATTATTGGTCAGATTCCTCCGAAGCGGCGCAGATTAGGATTCCATTTACGTCGGTCCCTAGTTAGTCGGAGTATCACGAAGGTCGGCGTCCCTTTTTCCCTCGGCAGGTGTTCAGATGGTTGGTCGAGTAGGCCGACGGTGGGCGTCGTCGAGAGCGTCGACGTCGTCGCGACAACAGCGCGTCACCATTGGAGCGCGAGACATCGTCGGGTGAGCGTCGAGGGCGCGCTCTTCGAATAATAAAACTGCCGATCGTTGCGTGACGAAACGTGATCGCGTTGCACGTGCCGCGTTATGGTCGAACATCCTTGCATCTCGATGCACCGGCGCTACGCAGGATCGTTTTAAATTGCACCCCCTACCGACTGGAATTTAATTGAATCTTCCATTATCCCATTCGCCATCGTATAACGTTCACGTTTTAATTTAGATCTTAACAACACCGACTATGTGCGTTTCACGTATTGTGCTCGGCGACGAATAGAAAACGAAATTATGAAAGCGTTGTAAGAGATATCGAAAGTCGAACGAAAAGTACGTTCGCCAGTGAGCCGCCGTTCGATGAAATTATCGCGCCGTCCTGGGAGTAATTCCTGTAATCGAAAACACAGGAACCGTTGATCGACGGTTGCAAAGAACACTTTTGTTCCGCTGAAAAGTTCAATGGCAAATGTTGGTTCGCCTGGCACCGATGTATGTGTATAAAAATTGTTTGCGCAACCGGGGGGACGCTCGGAGGGCACATGTGTTCAGGCCAGTGGAAACGTGTCGGTATTTGTGGAAGTGGTGATCCTTGCTAAAAGTGTTTTCCCATGGCCAATCGATTGGAGTGATAGAATTTTCTTGAATTGTTTAAGAGCCGTGATGCACGACATACTAACCGTTGCAAACAACGTTGTGCATCGTCGATCGATGGAAGGAAGTGTCGAATGTTCGATGCCGGTGCTCGAGAGTGCTGAAGATTTAGTAAACGCGCGGTTATGCCGGTGTAATGAACATTGATGACGGTCTACCGGTGCGATGTTTGGAACTATGGGAAGATCGATTGACGGGGCTAAGATTGAACAATTTCGAACGCGTAAGTGAATGGTTTGAATCATGTTTGATGACTTAAATTCGATTAGCTAAATATCGATTGTCTACTGTTAATCTTTGATACGGCATTTTGATTCCTTTGTCTTAACGTTTTCGTACTGTTGGGTTTATATTTTAAAATGGTTTATTCTTATATTTTTTAAAATTTGCTTTTATAGTTTGAGTACTGAGATGTTCATTACTGTCGTTGTTTGGAAACTGTTTGTCACGGATTGTATATCTATGTGTCTTGCGTTTTCTTCGTAACGTATTTATTTTTGACTGATAATGAGGATTAAAAGAAATTGAAAGAGATAACTAATAAGAGAAAATAAATAAACACTGTACACACTTTGGTTTTTATGTAAAGGCAATGTTCTTTTATGTAAAACTGTGAAATTATAACCAACGCACACACATAAGCAATACCAAGGGAAGCTTTCTAGTATTTCTTACTTAAACTTGGTTGAAGGAAGTAACTTAAGCTTGTCTCTATATTTACGGTAAGTAGTATCGAGTTACTATTATCATGTCTTCTGAAATTCTGTTAAATCACGATTGTTCTTGATCGATAATTCTAGGCTAACAAGCTCTCGGTTAATAAGTAGAACTATGTTCATCTACTATAAATTTATCGCTTAAATTATGTACTATTAATGTTTCACGTGAGATACAATATGTGGTAAAATACGAATATCCATAGAATGCATACTCTATTTTCCAATTCCTATAACAATATTTTATAAGTTTCTCTATCACGGTTCGCGATACAAAAATACATAAAGTGGAATTAACAAAAATTAATTTAACCTCATTAAACTATTCATTTTAAATTTCCTTCTTACAACTTTATAAGGACAATCTGTTTTTAATGATTATTTATTAACAATTTACTAATAAATATTTAAATAATAAAAATAAGTCTGAAGTTTTTCTAGTTGAACGAAATACTTATCCATTAAATAATTATTGTTCTGATAATTACAATTTTTAATTAACAATTCTGGTACTAAATATTAATTATTCATTTCAACTTCTGTTTTCTTGAATTTCGAATTTTCAACGAGCACGTATATTTTGAGGAAGACTATGCAAAATAGAAGAATGAGATTGGTGGGGAGTAATTCCATTACTTCTCCGCACAGAATGGTCGAAGAATTTTAATGCAGTCGTAAGAAGAACGGCGTGATGTATCTTATGACAGACGTAAAGAACTTCATCATTTATGAACTGAAATTGAATATAAAAAACAAGGGAACGAGTAAATTATTTTGTGTCACAAATTCGATTCGGTGATTGTATATTTTACTCTTCATCATTCACAATTTTTTGATTTTACGACGATGACAATTTGCCACGTTCACGAATATTGTAAACAACATATTTTGAAAACAAAACACAGATTCCATTCTGCGAAATTAATATATTTCATGCTTGATTCACTTGTATGTAATTCTGTTGTGCAATGACAAATATTCCTTTGTACATGGAACAGACCTAATAGATCAGAATGGTGCCATGCATAGTCATAGACCAATGTAGTGCTTCCAACATTATATAATACATCTTGTCACGAACAAGGGAATACTGGTAACTGGAAAACTTCATATATCCTGATAGGTATTCTGTAGGTTTTGTGAGTGATCTCTAGACAGCGGATCTAATTGCATTTATGGGAAATTTGAAAGTTCTAAATTGCACAGTATGCACGCGACAAGAAAACATGTCAAAAGTTAATATTAAAATTGCTCAAATACGTTAATGTTACTCATAAGAAGTTAACTTATGAGTTAATGTTACTCATAAGAATGTTAACTTAACTGTGTAAGCTACATTAAATAACGAAGACGTTAATATCATTTAAAACTATGCGTAACAGACTGATTTTCAGCTTCGATTTTCTCAAGAATGGAGCACCATGCGACACAAGTAAATAATTTTAAATGAATAAAATAAAGGAATTCTGTTTTCCATTAAGCTTTCAATTATATTATGAATTTAAGAGCATTATAATATTTTGAGATAATTTAGAGTTTAGAATAGGTACAGAAATATGTGTAAAAGAAGAAAGATGTTAAATCGAGCGTTAAATTTGGGTAGCACAATAAAGACGAGAACTGTGAAAAGAATCAATTTCTCTACTATGACGCATTCAATTGCTTGTACCTAAAAGAGATTTCACATTTTTGTGTTCCTCCTGGGAAGGTCTTGACCATTTCGGATAAACGTTTCCATACAATGGTTCCACGCTTATTCTCATTTCGCAGACTTTCAATTAACCTTTCGCACTCGAGAAGCGATTTTGAATAAAAATTGACGAATTAAAATAACAATTTAATATTAAATTTTGATTAAACTGTCAACATCTGAAACGTAGAAATATAATAGTAAGTATTGGCTAATCGATTATCTCAAAATGGCATGGGATGTCGTTATTGCCGTAATATTAATATCTGAGCTTCGTCACCTACTCAAATGGTATCTGGTTATAGTATAGATCGAACGTCCGCTTCTAATTGAATAATTAGCAGGTTCCATTTCCGTTCGACTATTATAGCAAGTTAACACAATATATGTACATATAAGTTGAAACTCTCCGAAAATGACATCAGTATTTACCAACTTGATTTTGTGATGTGGACACATTAGGTTCATAAATTATTTTATTTTTCATTCTTTGACAGTTCATATGAAACTGTAAGGTAAGTGTCACATTAACTTCAACTGTTTGTATTGATTTCTATGACACTTGAATATAGCTTTTGATTCTATTATCTTTCTTTTTCTTATTATCTATCCATTATCCTTTATCCGATGAATTACGTTCTCTCATTAAGACAGATATGCAACACTGTCGTATATCTGAAGTCTGAAATATATATCTGACTTGCTTTCGAAATCAAATAACATTAACTCTGAAGCCGATAGTATAAAATCTTTTCTATTAAAACCCTTCGATCACAATACATTTAACTCTGCATCGAATATAGAAAGATTCAACATTTTAAATTTCATTAAACAATGGAGAATTATTAAAATTTGTCTTTCTATTAAAATATAAGGTTATATTAATATTTTCATAAGAAATTATTTATTCCGTAAAGTTTTGAAATATATATTGATGTTAAACATAAATATTTCAAACTTCCTACTATTTATTACGTACTACTTAAAAGAAAGCATGTTTAATGAATTCGAACAATCTTTTATTACAGGTTGTGACACGGTGACTATGGAAATGTAGATGTCGAAGCTGCAACAGTGGCATTCGCGAGTGTTCTTTTTCGTGGTACCCTCAGAAGATCCGAGGGGTACACGAAAACATCCAGCAAGGAATTGTCAAGCTGCGACAAAACAATCGACACGATGAATGAGCCAGATCCTTGCCTACCACTTCTTCTACCACCCAGATACCGACTTCGTGATCTCATCTTGGGGGATTATGCCTTTAACGATGATGGAGAGCGGTAAGTGAACCACCTACGATACAGTTTTCAGGTATATTCCCAAAAATGTCCACAAAAATATTTTATTATTTAGACATCGCGCGAATGAAATATTTTTCAAACGATTCTTTAAACTTATCTATTGTTTTACCTAAGTAATTAATTATATTTTATTGTATAACGGTTTATAAAAGCATTATTCCGTAACTCGTGGATAGCCAGACCAATATTGTTTAACAAAAATGTCATTTTTATCCTTTTTTCAACACGTACAATAAATCAGTTGGAAATAAAATCTGTTTTTATGTGTGATTAAATTTTTAGAAAGGTATAGTATTTTTGTTTATGACATCGAGGTTGATAAATTAACAACCAGGGTATTACATATGTTTTTTACAAGGTACTATAACACTAAATAAATTGTTTGATTATATTAATATCGTAATAGTATCTATAGGTTTTTAAAATCAATGCAATATTCTGTTTTCTATCAGCATGAATAAATTCTTCGAATACAAACGAGTTGAAATGATGAAGTAAATCAAGACTGTTGCGTTGGTTATGGTAGCATACATGAATAATAATGCCCTTAACAATGAATTCGAGATTAGTTTTATGCAGAGCGCATTTCTCATTTACAATGTGTATTTTAATATTTTTTGGCGAGATCGTAATATGTAAAATCCTTCTTGTGTTAAAAGAAATTTATTATTCAAGTATTTCCAATAGCGAAGCATTTCAATTATCTGGTTATTTATCACTCACAGGGAAAATATAAAATCTGCGATTCTACATTTAAATATAATAAATTATTCATCAACAAATATTTAAATATACTTTAAATAAACTTAAAATACATCTATACTGTACTATACTCTCTTACCATTTCTCTTGTATAGTTGCATGGGAATCGGACGAAACTATTTATAAAAATAACGAGATTATTCTTTGACATTCTCATGCTTCCTTCAAGCTAAACGATGACACAGTAAATATATAATAAGACGCATCAAGGTAGTTGTCGAGACGACATTTATGTAGACGTCTTTAGCGGCTGGGACAGACGTCCAATAAATTATTAGAGCTGCTTCTGGTTTGTCCGAGGACCACTTAAATAGCGGCGCAATTAAACATCCACTGGATATTATTGCAAAACACAACAGCCAGTCTCTTTATAGCTTTTAGAGCAAATGAGAATTTATTTCAATATATGTACCTCCTCGTTTAGTAGTATTTAAGTCGATTCTTAAACGTAAACCATTATGAAAGTTTATTCCTTTGCAATATACTTTGGAAAGTGTAACTATAATTCGTCATAGCTTGATGAAAATTTTTAGTCTTAATGATCATAAATATATGAAAATGTGGGAGAAACGAGTGAAATGTGCTAAGAAAACTAAGCGTTTCATTTTTAGTTTTTTAGTGGACGCAGCAACTTATTTTCAATGTTTACCAGATCATTTTTCTCTTTTGGCAACGGGAATCAGTGTATTAATACGATGCATGCCTTCCTCGGAACTAATTGGATTCCATAATTGTATTATTTAAATGTATGAAGCTCCCTAGTGTAATGTGCATGTTAATGGACGTTACAACAGCCAAAGGAAGAACAGTCTGTGACGATTTTAAGTTCGAAGTTCGTGTAGGTGTAATTGGATTTTAAATATATTACATATTCCGAAATTGTTACGACAGAACAGAAAATTATTCGTAATAAATCTTTTTCTAGAAATACAATGGCTACTCTAATACAGAATGATAATTCGCGTTATAAATGGTGTGAATAGTGTTTGAAAGTAAAGGACAAATTACAGAATTAAGTTGTAGTAGAACAATGAGGGAGTTTACTAATAACAAGGAAAGTGAATTAACACTAAACCTTTCTGGCTAAAGTATATAATACATCGTATAAATTGCGGATCTATTAACTGTTATTAGAATAAATGCTTTATTCACTCTAAATGGGATTAACTGTTTGAGTTACATGCTAATAGCTGCCCTGATCTACATCTTGCATGCTCTAGACTTTTTCAATTTTAATGAATTACTTCTATAATAACATGTAACACGAAACTGTGCAACGTAACTCATTAACTGTATTCGCTGCATTGGTATCTTTTTTAATCTAAATGCATTTAATATTCCAGTTTAAAGTCATTCCGTTAATTGAAACGCGAGTTATTCTTTAAAATTATTATATGCATCTATATAACAATATAGATTATTTTCTCGTTAAAAAAATACTCGTGTATTCAGGAAATAGCCAACGGAATTCTTCAATAAACGTGAATACCTTGAAATTCACATCAAGTGCTTAAAAAATCCTATCAATATATTTTTATTTCTGCATCATTATGCTGTATACTGCTTTAACTATAAAATATAGAATAAGATAAATAATTTAAATAGATAGATTAGATACTGTAAAACATATAAATAATTTCTGAAGATTGTTATGTATAGATTGAGGATGTTTATATAAATTTGGATTTCCTCGTGTTGATCTATAGCACCAAAAATGAAATAAGCACCTTATTCCTCGGAGAACAATTTCATTGTGTATATAAATTCTGCAGACTAGTCATGAATATTAATAGCAAACCACTTCATAACTTCTACCTGTATGTTTTACATGAACCAAAAACGTGGTACTAAGTTTCTACATTTTATAGACCAAACGTAAACACCTTATAGTCTAGAGCTTATACCGTGACAAAGGGATAAATTTGAACATAGATTACATAAAATATAGTATTCCCTGCATAAAATTTGAATGAATTCTCTATCCAACTTTTCATCACATTACACGTAAATATTATATTTAATTACATTAGCTATATTTTGAAATATTTTTTCTTATAAGAGCTCGATCGTATCAGTAGTTAATACTCAATCTTTAACGAAAAAAGTATTTCAGTAACAGATGAAACTTTCTAATTTTTCTATTCAAACATTTTATCGCGGTCACATACTGTTCAAGTTCGTAAGAAGTTTTCTGACCTTCTTCAACTTATAAAGTGATTTAGTGTAAGTAGTTCTGCAACTTTGTACAATTGCGTGTAAAACTATTACGGTTATCCGTAATGCACGATAACTGTCAAGGAGCAGTAGTCTATGTACAAAACTTGTATACGAGTATTGAGGCGACTGGAACTCTAATTCCATTTGAGAAAAGGAAAGTAGTCCAACAGAGACAAATAAAGCAGCCAATTTCTTATCACTGAAATGAAGGGATTTTAGGGTTTACAGAAAAACCTTTCCCAACAAATTGGTCCACTTTCAGTTCGACGAGACCCATTAAACTGATCCTAAGGAATTATTTGTCTATACTGATTGTTAATAACGGTAAATTTGTAATTCGTACGAAAATCATATATTGTTAATATAACTTGTTCATACTCTTATAAATCTTTTATATTATGTATACTAAACCGCAGAGATTAAATCAAAGGATTAGTTTTTAGTGCAACGCAATGCATGTATTTAGTATAAGATTGGTATAAAATATTTTGTGACATTCCTTCAATTTCTGAATTCTTTTGCACTTCTTCGAACTAATAATGCAAAGAAATAACTGCTCCTCAGTGTTGACTATTATAGGAAGAAGGTTTAACAAGACAGTTCATAAACTACTGGTGAAACGGCTACATTTATCATTGCTCAATTTCACTACGGTCGTCAGTGAACCTCAGTGAAGCTATTCACCGTTTCCAACGCCTAATTTGCGTTTCAGAACAACTGAATGCATGTGTAATAGAATAATACACTGCGCTAAGTTCAGTAGCTTCATAATTTGAATGTAAGAAGTTTTATGAGAATAGACAAATTTGATTGAAGTCGGTATGCTTGAATTCGGATTACTTTTAAAGAATGTTAACGCTATTATGCAAATATTTTTACCAAAATTTAATAAAATCTATTAAATTATATAATATAATCTAATACAAACATATACCGCTAAATTAATTATATAGTCATTATAGTTATTTGAGGTGAAATGGTTAAATTTAACTAATAATTTTAAGTTAAAATGTTTGAAGGTGTCTTTCGACATCTTTGGTAAAAGTAGTGTCAATACAATTTTTTAAAAATTTATTTATGAATTTAATCATCCCCTTTCAATCCATAATCGCCACTTCATAGTACAGAAATACAATTTTGGAGAGAGTTAGTGAAATTTTCACGAATTGGGAATGATTGTTGTGTTTAAAACGGGTATCCTAATACAAAGTGTGCATGATATGTGCTTGAGTCAGAGGGGACGGTTTTCGAGCGACTTTTTAGAGTGGTTTTCAGGTAGCTGCAATTCTAAGGATGCACGTGCCACATGAAAGCGATGGATGCAAGTTCTGAGTGTGTGCTGTGGATGTAAGCTTATAAGAATCAGAGTGTATGAATTTAAGGGGTTGTCTTCAAAATATTGCCAGAGGGTCGCCAGCGAAGTAATTATGAGAGTCATACAGACTTGAAGATTTTACCAACCAGCTTTATTATCGTTAAAGATTTTTTCATTACATTATAAGCATGTGAGAGTTGTTTAATTAATTAATTAACGCATCATATTATCAGTAATCTCATATATACGACTGAAACGTTTCGAGTTACAAGAAGAATAACGAATTTATTGTAACTGTTATAAATCGAGTTACATGAATCATGAAGTTAAAGAAATATTCATTTCAGCATCATACAATATAAATCATTTTTTTTTTAGATTTAAGTTTCACTTGATGTTTCATTTTTCACTTTTATGTAGTCTATCATAGATTAGTAGGAATATAAATTTTTTAGGAGTCAAACGAGACTTTAAATAATTTCTTGACAGCTTAAAAACTTTCACTAAAATGCATGAGCGATTCTAGTAAGTATGGATATTACATTTTTGCATTTCAACTGTCGTATCAATATCATTGCCAAATTGTTCGTTATAATAATACTCGTACAATGAACTTCGAAACGGTACAAAGTACGTGTGTTGGACATTATGATCTTTGGAAATTAATCTTATGGAAACAGAGCTATTGTCATTATTAGTGAAATTAAATGTTTTATCGTATTATACATTTTATGACATGTCACGCTTCAACGTTACGTGACTACAGTTTCCTCGCGGAGGAGACAATCTTTCATTGTTTACTTATTTGAGAAGTGCTGCCCGTGGATACCTTTAATCCGCTTACCCACAGGCGCTTCAATTATGCTGAAGCGAACTTATCCCCATATTAAACCATTTAATGGTTCCGTTAAAGTGCAGATTTAAAGCTAATTAATTAACAGTCCCTTTATAGCGCAGAATATCCTGGAGTATACTCTACTTACGTTATTGGCTCAATACTAAATTCTTTTTTTCGTTTAAAAGATTCTAAAAGTTTAAAAGAAATATTCTTAGATAATTCTTCTTCAATAATGTTACTCATATTTATTATTAATATTAGTTAATCCAGACTCGTCTCACAAAAGCTTCTTTCTCGTGAACATAGAAGTAGAAGTTTTACCATTATTCTGAGCTACTCATACGTGTCATCGTGTTTTCTACTATTCTACAAAGGTACGGTAGATCAAAGTCGACCAATTGATGTACTTCTTTCGCAACTCCTTGGTACAAATGGGTCATTAAAGTCTGCAGTACGTTCACGAGAACGAAGTAAAGTTAATCTTGAGATTGGGAGAATGAACACTCAGGAAACCAGTGGTGTTAAAATGAGGATGACTTTGAATTGCTTCTTTGACTGTACAGGTCTACTTTTTTACGCTCTAATACCTCGGCATCCTTTGGACGAAAGTTGGTTGAAAACGGGTGTAAAATGAAAAGGAACAATATTAGTCCTACTTCGTGATCGTTGAATTGAATTCTACAAATGTATTTTCTGTTATTTGATACACAGATGAAACACGCATGGAAGACAACTTTTTCGTTTTGTATTTTCGAGCCGAGAGTAGATACATGCAGTTATTATTTTGTTTGTTGCTTTCTGTTTTACTGTTACCTGCAATTCGCATTCAACGGTGGTACAGTTTCCATTTTCCTTTTTTTCCAAATTGCACATATCCTATTGGTGGTGTTCACTTTAGTTAACATTTCGTTTTCCAGTTATTTCTTCTCTTTGAATTGTCGCAGTGCTCGTTTTACGTAATTATGAAGGGAGAACAAAAAATGTATTCCTTCGAAAAGTATCTGGCAACTATATATGGGGTGTAACAAAATTTTGCGCACAAATGATAGGGCGTGTAAATCTCATTAAACTGAGTAAAGAAATCCCAGTGAACATGAGTCCAAAACTCAATAATTTTCGAAATAAAAATAAATTACATGAACAATTCATTTATAAATATATGGTCATTCGATGTGACGGGGTTACAGTCATGAAACATTTCAATCTATTATTGATAAGTTTCATGAGATAAAGGTAAATTGAGATTTTTAGATAAAGGGTACACAGTTATAAGAATATTCACCGTTTACGCACGACGATTATTTCATACAATACCTTGCACATTCATCCCTCTGCATGTGCTATCGTTTTCCCCGCGTTGTCTGTACGATGCTCGTAATTACCTCTTGAACGAAGTATGGTAACTTCGTGATACTGCATCAGAATACGTACGTTAACTATCAAGCCGCAGTCAATGCCATCAACGATTCATTAATGCAAATATATGCAAGATCCGCCATGACGTTCGTATCCTCGTTTCGGATAAAGTGATCGTCCCAGTTTTGTCTCATCTGTTAGGTGTATTAATTAGTAACAAACTGTTTCATCTAAGAAGAGTTCATCATTTTTATCAACCATAAGGTTCAGAGGATATGGTGGATAAATAGTAAGTATATCATCATCTTATTAAGTAAAGTAAATCTAATATATATATGAGATAACTACAAAATTCAATTAAAATTGACATAAAATAAAATTATTTAATGGTGTAAGTAATTAGATAACAGCGAAACGTAAGAATTGCGACATTAAATAATTAATAATAGTTTATATTTACTTTTAGTACAAAGGGATAAGTGATATATAAAACGCTTATGATTCTCATGGCAATCAATGTGTTATTTTACACAATATGAAATTCATACTCCCAAACTGGACAGTCGTGATATCTGCAATACTGATGGACATTTGCCAATGGTATTATCGCAATGCGTATGGTGCATGGGGTATTGCGGATACTTACGAATAAGATAACTGCAGTGTCATACGGATAGTACGATATAACTGTTGCTACGATTTTTCATAGGCTTCTAATGGTTAGACAAAATGAATCTGATATTAGTGCACTGTAAACTACAGTATAAAATGATAACAAAATGTATGTATATAATTTTTCATTAAGTACTGCTATTTATATTTTAACAAGAATATTATTTCAAATTTTTTATCGGTATCACGTATTCATATGTCATCTATATTATGCAATAATTTGAACGTAACTATTACAATTTTATTACATAACACATGCACTGTTACGTAAAGGTGAAGAGCAGTTCAAGCGCAGTATATAATGTTATGTCAAGAATATTGTTCTGTAACAAACATTTTATATTTATAGAATAAGTAGCTTTGAAAAGATATATAAGATCTAACATACGAATACTTTTTAGATTAATTCGACGCTAAGAGTGAAATACGATTGAACTAAAAATAAAGACATTTAGATCGTTATATACAAAAGAAGATTATACTTTCTTGGATTTCTTTGAGATTCCTATTTTCAGAATTCTTAAGAAACGTGCGAGCATGTATTCATGATAGAATTTAGAAAACTTAATTTTTGAAGAAACTTTTAGTGCATTGTATTGAAATTAATCTGTGTATTGTGATTAGTGTGTTATAGTGTAATAATAGTGCAATTACTGTAACAGTACTATTTATTATTTTGTATTCACAGAATACAACAAAGAAAATTGAGATTTATTCCATCGCATGCATTTTATTCCACACGCCTCAGTTTTAAAGGATTGCCTACGATCTGCGCCCGAATTTCAAGTGATAGTGTATCATATACACGTATTCGTATAGTTGCGTTCGAAACTTCTCAGCGTCCAGCTGTAAATACATCGGTAAATCTTTATAGAACACTTTGTACGTGTCCTGTACGGCCCTATCGAATCGACAGCGGCCGGATTAAAAAGTGACAGAGGAAGGCATTGTCTTATTTCGCGCAGAGGCCGAGGGCCACACTTGACACAATTAGTATCGACCGGCGTTTCTATTTTTGCTATTTTCTGCTGTTCTAACAGTTTTTGTCAACTACTTTTCGCACGTTTTAGCAACTTTGTGCGGCGAATTCTTCGACTCCTCGTTTACATCCCTTCATGCCTTTGAAAGTATTTCAAATAATATATTCTATAGGATTCCCATCGGTCCCTTTTGCCGCCTAGATATACGTTCTAGGGTACACCGAGGTGAGCACCTTCAAAGGGAATTTCGTCGCATTACCATAAAATTTTACTTTCCTAAAAAGTGAGAAAATAGATTTTCCCATTTTCCACTCTTTTCTAGCTATCATTTGGTACGCGTGATATTGTATACATGTACATCTGTTTAGGATACAATTGAAGTTTCACATCAGTAAGAGGAAAATAGTGCTACTGAGAACCTGTTAAACCATTGTAGAGATCTATTTGATTGAAATTCAGTTCTATTTTAGAAACTATTAATATTCTGTTAAAAGGAAGTGTATCTTCCAATATGATTCTACCAAAACTCGTTGGATTATTTCAAAATTTCGACCGACAGCATACATGTACCCTGAATTTTCATAAGAAGAGTTAAGTACTATTTTATAGCTTTGCACTTTGTTCGGTTTAATTCGTTTAGTAAATGTCAGGTATATTACCCTTTGATACGATTCAGCTTTCTAAAAATATAATTTCATGTGTTCCCTTTAATCTTGGCGCTCTCATATTCTGCCTCTTTATAATCACGAATATGGTGCGATGTTGACGTAAGTGAAATGCATTTATGAACTCCCGCGCACGCCGAATTAGTGCATAAAATTGCTAAACATACAGGTTGCGACCCGGAGCAGGTAATCAAGGATCGCCACTGCCATCGCACCTTCGCGTACTTACTTCATTATAGCTTCAAGAAGTCATAAACTGGAGTTCTTGAGTAGCTGTACTTGAAAAACTGAATTACGTATTCAAAAGTTAATGCATTACTGTAATTTAAATATCGAGATATCTCAGAATGATACATACAAATGTTATTACACTTTTTCGAGATCAAAATACACCACGCGTTACCTTAGGTCTAATTTGAACAAAACTGTCACTTTGAATATATGCTGTAGCAGTTGTGACTCTATCCTCAGTTCTTTGTCAGGGAATTTTTATATATTTTACAATCATTATGTACTTTGTTATTTTTGACGAAGCTTTTACTAACCAAGCTTTTTGGAATATCTGTACTTTCACTCTTCACTGTTTTAACACTTTCCCCTAGTTTGCCCGCAAGTTTTACTATTTCCTTCTTCGTCAGCTGTTAGATGTGTTTTATTATATTTCCTTCCTCCCCCTTTTTTACCTTCTCGAGATTAAGAATTTTCATCTTACTAGTGCTTTTATTATTTTTATAAATAAATATATTAGGTAATTAGAAAATATTATTGTCACTATTCATTATTAGAATATGTAATATCTAGTAAAATCACTGCGGTATTCACTTTTTATTATTGGTTTATGAAACAAGTAAATGCTGGAAATAAATGTTACAAACCTGATTGATTTATTTCAAATAATTCTTGTTGTCATATGATTGTATTTTTATCCTGTCAGTTTACTATTAATTCATTATTCTACTTTCCTCGTTAAATTCAAAAAAATAATATTAACTTAACACTGACTGATATAACATAATGCGAGTTTCGGTGAAAAATATATTCTTGGGCGTGCACATACGTGGACACTGGCAGGCAGATAACTCGTTATCACTGTGTTCCTTAATTTCTTTTCGCTTCCATCGATTCTTTTCCACGAAACCTTGTCATTAAAGGAGATAGCGGAAGATATGGTAGCCTGTTTTATGGTCGCACCTCCCCAGTGGTAATTGATCACAGTAAAAAATAGAAACCAGCTTCGTTTCCAAATAATTTTTTTTCCTGGTATAAAAAATAAATTCTTCGAATGGAACATACATCATGGTCTTAAGAACACAGTATCTGAAGGCAATTCACATAAAACAGTTTCTTTTGACAACATGAGCCACAATAACTTTAATAATTTACTAAATTTGTTAAATAAAAGGATTTGATTCAATAGATAATTATATATTATAACTATCTAATACAATTATTAGTTACTAAGTTATTAATAAGTAATAATAAAATATTATTGATAAAGGTAATTATTTATTACAAAGTTATTCGTATTTTACTGATTAAATTTGTAATTATGGAAATTAATTTTAACCAGAACCTGAGAAACAGTATTATTGAGTGTCACATACAATTTTGCTGGAGTTTCTCTTTAACAGTCAGATAGCACAACGTGACACAAGGGAATTCGTTATTAACACATTCGAAAGTAATCTATTCCAGGATATTGATTTTGACAATTGAAACCTATGAACATCGTGTTTCTAAAAATAGTATAGTTAATTAATCGATGACAGCTCTCCGTTGTCAAACTGTTAAATACAGTTATTATTCATCACGCGATACTAACCCCTGTTTGAACTACATATGTATATATAATACTTTTAGCCGAAAACGTCGTTGATAATAATTTTTTAACAACTGATAATCTGCAATTACAATCTTTACAACAATAGTTAGAGTTACGATCTTGACAACATATTAAAACATTGTCAAAATTAATTGTGGCTCCCTTTATGTACGTTTCGAATATTTACCGATAAAAATAATAAACCAGAAATTGACAACATGTGGTAAGCAAACGGGGAACTATAATACGTAGAATAATAATTATCAACAGGTGACTCTATGACAAAACAGGTGATAATTTGTAATAAAACACTTTGTTACCGACGATTAGAATGACATCGCTTGGAAAGCACAATTTTTAAATAATTCTATCATTAATATAATTATATTACTTTAATATAAATCATAGAAAAAAAGAGATTCCAATACTCAGAATTGATTGTTAATACTATTGTATGTATATCAAGAAATTTTGCCGTTGTGCGTATTTGTTTTTTAATGAGAAAATTTTATTTTGATATTAATCAGAATTATTATATTTACACTACGTTTCATATGCTTCATAATTTCTCAATTTTTTATATAGTTTTTCTTAATTAAAAAATGTGTTGAATATTCTACGATGTTTTAAATCATTTATTACAAATTATAATAGATATTTTAGTGATAATATTCATTACAAAATTATTATAATAGTTTAATTTCTTCAGTGTACATTATTTTATACAAAATCAATCTTTTATATTGATTCGCCATCCCTTCAGAAATAATTTCTGTGTTGGTAAAGTAGAGACTACGACTATATCTTCCGCTTAAGCAATATAAATGTACATTTTTACAGAAAGTTTAATTTAACTTATTTATTCACCTTGTACAAAAAGATAAGTCGTTCGACGTGAAATTTATTTGTTTTAACGTTTCAATTTCTTTGGAAATCACCCTCTAACTGAAATTGTTGTTAAAGCAGGTGTTTGTACATCAAAGAGGTACATGTCTGTGCTGTTGACTCTTGTGACCAAAAGATGCTTCCGAGTTGATATCACCGGCACAGTGAAGGGGATGCTTTCCTGTTTTATCGACAGCACTGCACCCCCGAGTTCACGAAGTTTCCGAGTTTTTTTATTTGTATTCCTTGATAAATATTATGACACTTTCATTCCACCCTAGGGTGCGCCTCGTTATAATAAGTAAATATTATAAACACGTTTTATATTTTATAATATATGTAACATGTTGCACAAATAACGATGAATAAATACCTGATCATTGTATATACATTGATTTTCTATAATAATTTATAGAAAGTTATAAAGTACATTCTTTCATAGAATTTATCGAAGTTCAATTCTATTTTTAACTGATTACAACAATTTTTGAAGAAAATAGAAATTTATAAATTGTAAATTCAGAGGTACTATGATTGATTTGTTTGCATACTAAACTAAGAATTTTAATACCGACAACGTGTTGTCGTATATTAAATATTCGTTTACTAATAGATTGACAGGTATTATGCAGTTATATATTTCAGTGTATTGTTTACATAAAAGTGGATATACATACTATAAGAAACCGTTTAGAATTTGAGAATGTGCATAGATGGAAGCAGCGATACTAATTAAATTATATACTCTATCATTTCATCAATCAGAGTTAACCCTTAATGGGCCGGAAGTATTTCAAGTTGACTTATCGCCAAAAAATACCGTAACATAGATAACAAGTGGAAACCAATTCATAGAAGTGATCTAGTACAATACTTAACGTGTTAATTGTAAATATTGCAACAATAGCAGTGATAAAAATAAAAAATGATGTTTGTCATCATATATGCGGCAATAGACTCAGTAAGTAAAAGTGTCATGCCGTTTATATGGCGGCATTGGTCCGTTAAGGATTAATTTCCTCAATTTGATCGATTCTGTATATTTGGCGCCAAGGTTTTCCACGTTTTATATTTATTCAATATTAAACGCATAGAAGAATCTGGAATCATATTTTTTATCACTGTTATACAGTTACGTAACTGAATGCTGTAGAATTTATTTTCAAGGTTTGGTGAAAAATTTATTTCTGATGTCCGTATGACTGAACTGTTATTTCCACTAGTTCATCTGCATTTAAAGCAAATATTTTCCTTCTGCGGAGTCATGAATTTTATGTTCATTGTTCAATAATTCGTTCGCTACGACTAGAAAATCACAAAGCGACTTATCGTATGTTATTGATAGTAACGGGATTTCGAGATTTAAAGTTTGAACTTGGCAATATTTTCGAGCAACCCGCTCAAGCGGAAACAAACTGACAATTTGGTTTTGGAACATGTTCCAACCACAATACTGTAGTTAGATTTGAACTCAGGGTCGTTAGATTCGAAGCTCAAATTTGCTTAACCTCGAAGGATTTCAAACTGAAATCAACTTAGTGGTTGAATAAAGTCTTCGACGCTCCCTTCTGAATGTAAGCACAGGATGTCACAATGGAAATACAAAATTCGTTACAATAAATGGTTTTATTTAAAAGACTCAGGTTCATTTAATCGATATCACTGCAGAGTGATGATCCATTTTCTGCCTCAATTTCAACAATAGGATTTAGCAGTACAGCACTCCAATTAAATGGAGACTAAAACCGCAATTGTTTGATACATTTGTATAATTAAATTGAATAACAATTATTATGTTTCAATTTAATGTAGATTTTGACCAACCTAGATTACGGAAAATGGTAATTCTAGACAAGCAATATCATGAAAATCGCTAATGGAAAATGAAAACATGAAAACATGAAAACATGAAAACATGAAAATGAAAATAAAAACAATTTAAAACATTAGAATGGAATGTTAGATTGTGACTTTTGATGGCTGAATTAATGTAAAGGGTGGTGAAAAGGGGGTGAAAACCGGAAAGAAAAATAATGCAAAGATACCGAAGCACTTCAACCTCGGTGTGTTAGTGAACTATGTGATTGGTAGAGCTACTTAGCAGACCTTCCTTCGACGCGAAGATATTCAATGTTATCTCTTTTTCTTTTTCCCTCGTGGTTTCTTTCTCAAGACCTGGAAAAGTTTCATTTTATCCTTTGGACCTATATTTGATAGATGTTTAATTAATTTCGTACTTATAAGATCCAGTAACTCCGTATATCTATTATAGAAACATATCGTTATATCAAGTATCTTCAAAGTTTTTTGTTTTTGACTGTGAGATTGCGTAATATTCGACGTTTTACCATTAATGCGAGTCAAACGCTTTTTCAAAGGAATCAATTTATTGTAATTGATTTCCATATTCCGTATGACCTCCCGATTGTTAAGCATTCCCAATCGAAAAGCCGATTGATTAAATAATAAGCTTCCAGTAGATAAAACGTTAAGTTCCCGTGTAAACCGATAATATCGGTAGCAATTTCAACCAGTGCCACCTGTGGATCGCACATGAGCGCTGGTGTATGTGTTAGGTGCCAACGTTGGATCAGACTATTAGATGCTGGCTGATATGGAGATATTCTGATCCGCCTCGCTCTCAATAGACGCGCTTGAGTGGTAAATAGGGTTCACTGGAACTGTGCCTCTAGAGTAACGGCGATCGACAAGACCGTCCCGAAGCGACAGATCAAATTGCTGCAGTAGTGTTTAGACCCATGCACGATGCCTGCTAATATGCCTATCTCGAGGGATCGTGTATGGCCATGGAGAACCTATCACTGTTAACCCTCTAGATACCAAATAAAATCTTCCAGGAAAAATACATTTAATTTCATAATATACATTAACTTATCATTTTCAACAAAAATAAATATTCTTATAACAAATGTTGTTCTAACTGTAAAAAAAATAGGTGGTTGTTACTACATCGATTTTATAGCAGTTCGCAAGTAGTATACATTTAAATAGAAACCCCCTCAAATTCTCTTACTTTATATAAATTTCTTAATTAATTAATACCACTAGTTTTAAATATTAAAATCTAGACCATCTAAATCTTGATCTCTAAAAATCCGCGCTCTAGTAATGAGTCTGCTTCTTCTAGCATCAACTTTAAGGCTACACTGATTGACTCTCAATATGTAGTCGAGTTGGGACTGCTATTCTTATTGTTTAGGCTCTGTTGAATATTAGTAGAAGTTTCCTTACCGTACTGTCGGAACTTTACATCGAACGAGCTCTCATCCTCTTGATTGCCATTTTCAACAGGAATTGTTGAATCTGGGCTAAGGACACTAGTGTCCCTGGGATGGCAATCCGTGCAACGTTAACTTCTGAACCACGGATGTTCTTGTTTTTCGCAATTGTTTCCGTCCTGTATTATTCGTGTACGAACGTACAGTAGAGCATCGATTAACTTGGTCACTATTTTTCGCGATCGAGGTTTCTCAGTGTCTTGATTATATGCAATTTTAATCTTTTACATCCTTAAATTATACCTTAGGATATATACAGATGGCCTATTATAATCTATAAATACATTTATCTCTGAACCATTCGTTATTTAAATAATATTTCTAACGCAATTTTTCAACATACTTTGAAGAATTTTTTCTTGATTCCTTATCTATCTAGATTGGTAGTCGCTCAATTAAATCGAGGCAATTGAGGTAATCGAGGTTCTACCGTATTGATATCAAATTGCTAAACTAGATTAACCTCTTTGATACAAGCATTGATTATAGTCGGCAGATGTCATTAATCCATTGTCTGCCGATCCGTGTTACCTCTGTTTATTGAAAACAAATAAAAGAGGTTATACGGCTTCATGATACTGCTCTCGGTTATTAACTAGCATTACGCTGCGAACGTCGGCCGTATCGAAGAATTAACGATGACCTCTATCGATGGGAATCAAATCATGTATTTGATTTGAGGGAAACAACAGTTTCTCTTATTGCGTTATGTGTACTTGTGTTTTATTGTTTAGCAACAGGTGATGGAAATTCATGCAGCTTCTCTGATATATTAAATTTAATAGTTCAATTCTTTCACGTTTTTCGATAATATTATTATGTTGAATGGAAGAAAATCCATTATTTGTAATTTCAAGGGAAAGCTTTACTTATTGATTCATAACATGGATTTGAAAAATGGATTTAGGTGGAAAAATGTCGTAAAAGAAGAAGGGAATTATATTTTGGATCAACACTTAAAAATTTATTTGAAATAATAAAGCTTTGTGTAGATACAAATTATAATGGCTTTCTTTCTGGTCATTCTAATATATGTTGTAATTGGAGTCTCTCTAATTACACCATATGTTAGAATAATCGAAAAGAAAGCCATTAGAATTCGAAAAATTGATGAAAATACTCGATGCTTGAAGAAAATGGTTAAATATTCAGTATATTCACATAGATTTTGGAAATAAGAGCTTCAAAAATACAGAATTTTTGTCAATCAGTATTGTCATATATTTTTACTAAATAATGTTTATGGAATGTGATATACGTTTATTTGATAGGTTTCATAAATCTAGTGTTAAAAAATACGATATGACATAAATATAACAAGATCCATAAAATCTGGGGCATTGCGTATGTGAATTTCGATCTGGGTTGGGTCAGGTCGGGTCGAATCAGAATTTTGAAAGCATTATGAACCCATAAATATTTACGGATATACGGCAAACTTTATTTGGAATCTGGATTTAATATTAGATTTATAGAACCCATTAATTTGATGGATATTCATTTTCATGAACATTATTTGGTGAAGGTTTATGTCAATTTTGATTGATGCAATTATAGGAATACATATCCTAATCCTCTGTTTTGGATGCTCTAATTTCCAAAATCTATATGAATGACCCCTATTGTTCTAGGAACAATACAATAAATTGTCTAAAAAATTGTTGTAAACTTAATTTAGTTGTTATATATACAGTATTCTTCGATTAAAATTTAAAGAAACAGTACATTTATATTATAAAAACGAATTTTTAGAAATATTAAACATTTTATTTTTCTAATTGAATCTAAATATTGGTAACAACTATAATGTAATAGTTACTTTAATTGAAATAAGCGGAGGTGAAAACGTATGAGATTATGTCACTCCCACGTGCCTGAGGCCTGTATCGTTTGACATGAAGAACTGCAGCAACTTTTTGTCGTAGTGGTAGATACTCGGTAACGTCGCTTTGAATTTTCCACTATTCTGCTTCTTCATGACAGAGCGCTCCCGAGGAACCGTTATGTCCAATTACCAGGAAAGCTCATCCACATTTCAGATTTATAGCACGTTAATGGCCACTTGGGATTTTCCTAATTATTCGTAATTTGTACGTATCGCCAGAAAAAGTATTCTTTGGAGTTACACATTCATTATTGTATCATAAAACCTGCTACTGTTGAGCACTACAACTTTCATATGATTTCTTTAACTTCCGATTAACTTACAGAATTCAATTTTACAGTTTAATAATAATATTTCATTATTTTTTCGTAATTACCGGTCCTGTGACAATACTATTTGAAGATAAAATATAAGCCTATGAAATATAAAGTTCAAGAAATGCAACGAAGTAAGTTAGTGAGCAACTATTGTATAAGAACTGAAATTGTCTACCGTGTTTCCGACAAATCCAATTTTATTCGTGTTTTATTGGTGCGCTGGTGGAATAGTGCAACGAAAATCCTACCTCAGCTATAAATTTTTCTGTCACTGTCGTATAACCTTCATGTGATGATTGATCGTGTGCACGGTGTGCGACACTGAACGTTTGGGGTTCACGATCTAATAAAGATAGCAAAGTTAGATGCTACCGTTAAATTCGTTTTACTTAACCCAGAGTTGTTATTTTCACGGATTCCAGGTTCTCACTCCAGCTGTAAACGAGATGCGCGCTGTTTTACGATATCTTTCCAGCGGGAGCTGTCCGTAAACCACTTAAGTAGATTGAAATTTAGGGATGGTTTTGAGTACGAAGTGGTGTCCGCTCCTAACGAAAATTATCGACAGTACTGGAGTTCTGTGATGCAATAGGTGAATTCTTTTAATTAGTACAACTAAATTTTTAGATATAAATTTTACATAAATTTTTATACTAATTATGTTTTATCGATAAATAGTCTCACTGTTAATATTGCTATTAACTACATAAATAGTGAAATGTGAAATAAAAACAAAAGGACGAGGTAAATTAATTTTACGTGGGTAACGTTAGTAACAAAGCTGTCGGCGTTGAACAGAATTAAATATTTTGCTTCCAAATTTCAAAATATTATGCTTTCCAAACGTTTCGTTGTGAAATAAAAATAATAACGTTTTAAAGTGAACACATTTTTGTTTGAAACCGAGTAAAAGGTTGTTGCATTGGCTGTTCCAGATAGAATGCACCCTGGTTCTCTGATTTAGATTTCATGCAGTATCAGTATTATTTACCGCAAAAGTGAATGGGGAGTCTGCATCGAGTAATGGTTTTGTTTTCCAAAACCGTCGATTTATCACTGCCTCGGAAGCACGTAACAGCGTATATGTATAACGCAAGAGTTTCTGACTATAAATCACTATTTCTAGTTCAACTGTGGATTAGAAACATTGTTAGGTAAATGAATTATTTTCCGGTAAACTTGCTTTACATTATCATAAACTCCAATTAAAATAAACTATTTTTAGATACTATATTAATGAGTTTATCTTGATCGTAATAAAATTTGATTATTTCAACACGATAATTTTTAATAATATCTCGTTCAAACAAAGGTACAATCAATTTTAAAGTTTCCATTCGTGCAGAATAGTTGGAGCAAGATTACATTCCATCGTAAAATATTAAACATGAAATGTCGTATTTCAAGAATATGCTGAAAAATAAGGGAAACTTTACTAACGAAGTAGTAGTAAATAGCTCATAAATAATTAGGAAAGTCGTTGGATAATCACTCTTTAGTGCTATAGTTTGCACAGTCCAGATAATCCTATTTGAACTTTACGTCTAGCACTAGCTAAAGGATATAACCAAGCATAAATAATTGTACAGCTTAATCTTAGCGAAGCTGATTAACGGCTCGCTATAATGGAGGGCATCTGAAATCGTTTAACCCTTTCCGTTCTGGAGGGATTTCGTGGAAATTTGTAGAATGATTTGTGTGGAACATTGTTTTTATATTTAATTTAATATTGCTTCAAACACGCCATGCTGTTCGTTCAAATCCTTTGAATATTTTGTATATTAGTTTGTTAATACTCGTGGCTACCGTAATGGTGGTCGAGTTTTGTTGAATTTTGCACGTGGTGTGCCGACTAATAAAACTTGTACGGTTCGAAGGATCACCCGATATGATCGGGAACAAAACTTAGAAATGAGTAGGAGGTGAAGTGGACTTTGACTTTAGTGCTATGCGCTTGATCGAAATTGCTACTTGATACTTTGTAATCGGTGCTTCCTACTCCGTACTCTGTGCTATGTACTATTTTAGCTGATACTTGTCTAACTTGTTTCTCCAACTGACTGGACCTCCCAGAATCGTCTTCGACGACACCTCCGCAATGTTGTCTTCGCGGGGGTGAAGGGAGGAGGGGTCCCCTCCCTTCTTAGGTCTTCCTGGTTGCTAATGTTAATAACTAATTCGTCTCGTTTGCAATCGTCGACCGTGGCAGGTAAAGGCAAGAAACGCTTTGGCCTTAATAACACATGCTAACAGACGGGCTAAAGAGTTAAAAATGCTGGTGACTGGACGCCAGATGTGAACAATAGACAGGAAAAATCTACAGTAAGAATCGCGGGCCTTATGGGTTCGGGGATTTATGGCTGCCACGGTCCCTTCTCGTAATACCGTAAGGACAATTGCAAGTTGCGACGGGACGAAGGCTCTTATTGTTACGAAAAACTACCAAATGTACAGCTAAGTCTTAGAAAAGATAAAAAGTGTATACAAAACTAAAACTACGGTGGTTTAAGGGCCCGAACGAAACGGTGAGGCTATAAGTGGCCTTAACACAGTTTCATTTTTGCAAAACTGACGAACCCACTCAGTTCTGTTCAGATATGCGTATTCCATGGAACTTTTGTGTGAAATACATTGCTTTGTGTAGACTTCAGCGTGATATTCTTTCATTACGTTCATCCAATAATGCTCACACCAACAGTCTGTGCTGAACTTTTACATCATCGGAAATGTTACATACATTTTTGTTTATTTTTATTGTTTTCATCTTGCTGCAGACAAATATTTATTCCGGATTCTTTTCAAACACGAATCGACGCACAGTTTTCGAACTCTGAATTGTATTCTATAAGAGCACATTTCTGTTGCATTCTAATTTTGTTTAATTGTTATATCTTGCAATTATTATATACGTAAATAGCATTTTTATACGTACACATATTTTCTATAAATCTTCTACGTTGTATATATTTTTCACTCTAATGCAACGCACACTTTGCATCGAACTTCTGTAAATAATCTTTCTCCTTTTACTTCTGATAAAACAATTGATAGAGATGCAATTTCTTGTAAATTGTTGAAAGAGATACTCTTATAAGCTATAGGAAGAGATACTTTATCTCTTGGTAAGACACAGATCTTCTAGATACCTACCCCTGCTTCTGGTAATTGTTTTCCAAGTTCAAAGAACAAGTGTCTTCAGTACAGTTTCCTTTCGGTCTAACTTGGATCTGTTTCTATCCACAATACCTACGTATTACTTCAGAACATTAGGAAAAAAATTTTCTATCTCAACGCTATTTCCTCTGAAGCATCGTCCATTATTTTTCATTGTATCGAACGTAATCGTAAATCAAATGTATTTCAGATACTTTTTATTTTCGACGTACCATTTTTCCGTGTTTTTTGACATTGTCCTGAAAAATATCACAGTGTGAAAGCTATCTATATAATAAAAACTACAGTATCCACATACTCAAAACAGATAGGTAAAAGTAAGTTCATAAAATTTAATAAATCGTTTAATATAATCTAATAAAAATATATACCACCGCATTAATTTTCATAATCATCGTAAGAAAAGTCGAATATCGATGATTATAAAGTTTAAAAGATAATCATAAAACTCAAAAAATAATTTTAATTATCTAAGAAATTCTCAAATGATTCAGTCGAAATAGTGTTAAGTAAAAATTCGTATGTATTAAAATTACGTGTGGAATGTAGGATACACAGACGTCAATCCGAAATGCGTTCAGAAAGCTCCCCGGTAATGAATTAAATCCCGTTTCAAATCACTTTGCGTACTATGCAATGTTTATCTCGTGAAACTGTACAATTATCAGCAGCCTGCGGGGACACATATAGTATCCACATTCTATTTTGATGCACGCGGTAGTCGGACGATCGGAAGGGGCGGACCACGTGGTTTATTGAAAGTTCGAGCTTTCCGCGCTACGTTTACGTCCAAAGCGCAAGCCCGTCACGCAAGTTTAGGTTCGCCCCGGCACGAATCGATGCTGTACTCCAGCTATCCATTCATCCCGTTCCCCTATTCTGAAATGACTTCGCTTTGAACGCCGTACTACTCCGGGGACGTCGCAATAAAATTAATCGAATCCCACGACAATAAAAGTCGACTAACGACTTGGAATAACGACGCTGTATCACCAAACACTAATTCAATCTCAGTTTCACAAACGTCATCCTTCATATAAAACTTCGTTTCCGCGTTGCTAGCGCCTACTAGCAGTGTCAACATCATAGAACATTTCAAAAACCACCTGAAAACCTTCCCTTATCGATGCAAAATCCATTTCTCACTCTTACAAGGAATACGCCATCTATGTACACTAGGTTTCGCGCCACGAAGAGCTCTCCGGAAATGTAAAATGCGCGAAAGAGTTGTCGTTCAAAAACTCGACGCTGAAGCGCGGTGCGCGGCTTATAGAATCCGAGTGTCTCTGATAAAGCATGATAGCTTTCAGTCTCGGTTCATCCGGCTTTAATGGAGCTATCCGTCGTCAGCAGGATTCGCCGTAATCTCAGGTCCGACAGGAGGAACCTAAGACGATGGTACCTGAGAAACGCACGAAAGCCATCCTCGGCGCAGTCGCCTTGACAACAGCGGCGCCACGTGCATGTGTGCGCCGCTCTGGCACGTATTCGCTAGGAACGGGATAGAGAGGAGCTTCTCGGTGAACGGAGGGCTGGAGCGAGTCTCTTTGCCTGGCTGGGAGCGAGAGAGACGGTAGCACGGGAATGGGGTGGAAGCGGTGGGGCGAGTGTGGGTGATCGGAGGAGAGAGTAAGGGGTGGCAGAGCGCGAGAGAAAGTTGCTACGGTGTGCCGCAGTACGGGGTGGCTAGCTGCGAGATAGCTCCTCGCAGAGTGAAAAACCAGCAGAAGAGCCGAGCAGCCCGTTACAGCCCTCGGTGACACGTTACGGGAGCTGTCCGCCTCGGTTGCCTGTTCTCCGCCATTTCCGTTGCCCGAAATCCTCGTGCGGTCTCTGTTGATCGATCACGAGTTTTTTCTACTGACAGTGCTCGGTTCAAGGACGACCCGTCGTTCCCGGCTCCACGAAGACGATTTGGCGATTCGTTTTCATCAGCGAAGCTTTTTCTTCTGCTTCTGTTTACGCGTGTGAAGAATACACGAAGGTTACGGGATACACGGTTGTCGTGTCAAGGTTGATGCGGTTACGTGTCGATACGTTACGCAGGTTTAACCGTTGACACTTCTCGTCGACGCGCGGGGCAAGTCGAATCCGAACGTGTCGGAGGATTTTGGGGTGAACTGGAAGTCGAGTGTTCAGTGAAATTGTTTCTTGGATGGTGATCAGCTGATTACGACGTTTATGGAAGTTGGGAAACTGATAGGGTCGTTTAGGGGATCGACGAATGGTTAATCGCTGGTAAGGATCGGTTCGTTGGTTGCTTCGACCGGAGATTAAGTTTGGTATGTTGGCTTAGAAAGTTTGCGTCGAATATGCTGGAGGATGCGGGATGTTGGGTTGAAGTTAACGCAGTGTCCGACAAGGACGATACAGACAGCAACGTTTCAGCGGTATTGACTATTCCAGCGAATTGCTGTGCATTGTTTACACGGGAGTCTTCCCTGTATATCGGTTGAAGTGCACAGTTGGAGGCTATCCGCGAGACATCTGACATTTGCCAGCGGGTACGGTAAGGTGCTTTTTATTGCGGAAGAAATCTCAGTGTAATATCGGAAACAACCTCGAGACACGCTCAGGCGAGTTCTAATGTTGCTGTTGCGACGAAGAAAAAATGGGAAGACACAATCGCGAAGGATTCGATGGCATCGATCGGTTGGCAACCTGTCGCAACATTTCTGGCTACTACAACGGAAATGCCAAACGTTTCGTTGCATTCGGTCGAGGACACCGGTGTTGAAGTAATATTTCAACGATCATGACCTTCGATGTTGACCACCATCACGTGACCTAATCCGGTCCAATCGGGAGTTTGTCGTGACAAGGAGCAACTACGGGTCGTTGCGAGCTGAGAAGCCGGTTGCTAAAACCACAACAATTAATTTAGCCTCCCGCGAAAGCGTCCGCCGGGATTATTCGTTCGTGCGCCGTGTTCCTGCAGATTCTTCCTGGTGATCCGATAAGGGAGTCTTGGTAAAATTCACGACAACACGGGATCGACGTGGAAAATCATATGTCTCGGAATTAACGATCGCTGGCACGATTTTCGTGGTTCACCGCAATTAACATCGGCGAGCGCTGAGATCACTAGAGCACGAAGAAAAGCTACTGTCTCCTGGGTCGCTAATGAAACACGATCTTCACGGAAATTCCCTTGTCGATCGCTGGAGTGGTTGTCACTTGACACCATTCAAAAGATAGATACGTTCCAAGGACGAAATATTTTTTCAAGAGGTACATTTTTGATATATTGCAGTTGCACGTAGATGATAGAACGCGAATAGAAAGCCAATAATAATCGCGATGTTGTTGAAGCTACTGCTGTTTGTTTGTTAAATAGCTCCCCTATTGTTGACTATATACTCGAAACGTTAATTCGTGCGTGATATTTAAAGAGTTCCACTGATTTTGATATCGCCACAGTGTAGAGTAGGAAACACGCTGAACGTGTTTCCGTTGGAAAATTACATAGTATATACGCCCCACTGGATCAATTGCGTCATTAATTCGGAACGAAAATTTACACGTTCCAGTCGACGTAAAAGGGAACACTTCGAAGCTTTTGGTCGCTGTTTCACGGAACATTAGTAGGGCGAACTCGGAAGAAGGTGGTTATTGATTTCACACGCTTCATCGCGTTTCTTTGATTCCTAATTTACTGTGGCATCATTACGCAATATGGAACAAGCGCGTAGAAGCACGGAAACCACAATATATTAACCAGCTATGAAAATTATCGTTAATTGCTGGAACGGAGAAGTATCCGAATAAATTGAGATCAAGCTATTTAATCTTCAACCTTCCATGTACAAAACATGGACATTGGTTTCCCGTGAATCCACTCTCAAGAACATAATCCCCTGTTACCCGAGTCGGCAACTATCGAAGCTAATGCCTCGGACTTATCGATTAGAAATTACATTATCTTTCAGAGGAAAGTGTGAGCTGCTTCGACACTAGTCGTCTTAATCCTGCGCTCTCCGCAAGGATCGGTGCTGCTCGGTAAATGCTACGCGCTCGTAACACGTGTCGCTGCGAAATGGCCCTTATCGTCGCTTAGCGAGGAAAAGGGAAGAGGTCCGAGAGCATTCGTAATTTATCCGATAATTGTATATCCCGGCACAATGGAAGGAAACGATGCGGTGTCTTATCGGTTTTGCTACGTCGGAATGGTTAGTGAGTTGTCGAAGTACGATGATTGGACGCACCGTGTTCCAACGAGGTAATTCGCGATGTAATCGGCACGGGTCAGCGACGATGTTGTCGGAGGGACATCGCGAACCGATCAGATCGGGAGAGGACATTTAAAGGTATACACGCAACAAAGTGAAGCTTCCACCGAGAAAGAAGGAACACCGGGCGAACGTCGGCGAGTCGGCGTTCCGTCAGCTGTTCGCCCTGTTTCATCAGCGTAAGCCTCGGGATCCTCTGCGAGGACAAAACGCTGCCTCGTCGGTACCCCTGCTCGAGATGGGCGCGAGAGCATGGGACTACGAGGCACTGCCCGAGCTTCATACCTCGACGGCTGTCACGCCGTCGTCCACACCGCCGAATGCTCAACAAAAAACCCACTCGCCGAGGGTCTATTTTCAGGCGGAAAACCTCGCGTCCACCAGAAGAAGGAGCAGCTCCAGGCTATTGGCACCACAGTCATCCTGCAGAAGACGCAGCAGAAGCATGAGCGCGTGGAGCGATCTTTCGAGATCGTCTTTCAAGCTGGATGAGAGGTATGTTGTTATTGCATGCTCGATATTGATATTATTAATAAGGCCTTTGTCCACCTGTTATCGCAGATGTTAAAAGATAATTCTTAAAATTTTACGGTCTTAACTCTAGGTCATTGAATTGCGTTGTTTTCATTAATATTCCTTAATGTCGCGTCAAAATTACTTTCTACTGCTTTCCAAGTTAATGTAACAAAAGGTTATATAGAAATCGGGCCACATAACAATATTGTAAGTCAAACTGTATAAATAATAGATGTGTTTTATTTTGAGATTTTGATTAGTTATCTAGGATTAAAATTAATTGCTGGGGTTATGTTAATGAAATTGACTATTTGAATTTATCTATAATAATTATGGACTTAATTACAGGAGAAGTCGAGAAGTCAATTGAGAAAAATTATTAAATTTCATCTGAAAATTATTTTCAGTAACTTTGGTAAAAATAGCGTTAACAGTTTGAAAACTGGTGACTTTGTTCGAGAAGTTTCCTATGTAGTTGGCCATTTTTCCGTAAATAAATATAAGTAATAAATAATTAATAAATGAATATAAGTAATATAAAAATAAGTAATATAATTATCGCTAATTGCTAAATGATTTAACAATTTAAATTAATTAATGCACTCTAGAATACTGATAGAAAAATCTATATTACTTTCAAATATAAATTAATAAACGTGCAAATACAACTTACTTCGTGAAGGACTTGGGACGTGAAAACACGAATGCACTCGTGACCGGTCGCATAATATTAAGCTCGACAGAAGCTATTTGCCTAGATAAATTCAACGGTTACAGGAAAAATTGGTCGCATGTTCAATATTAACAAGTTCTTTTATCAGTGTCTTTTTTAATTGAATGAACTTAATGTTAATTCAGTTAGCATTTTAATGAATTAATTGCATTTAAAGAGGAAAAACTGTTTCAAAGTGAAGAATCTATAAATACACATTTTGAACTCTTTTCTAATACAACTTGATCAACATTTATTGTTTTTTCTTCCTGTTTCTTTTTCCTTATGTTAAGAGTGCATTTACAAAACTCCATTCATTTCACACAACTGCACGAATTGTACGGAAACGGTCGTACGTCACATTTAAAATTAAAAATTATATTCACGTTTATTAACCACAACCAAGGCTGCTGTTGTTTAATTTTTTTCGAAAATTTAATTCACTCTACTCCGACTCAAATGAAATAAAAGCTGTTTAGTCAGAGGCAGAATCTCGTTAGGAACACACGTGCCAAATTTGAAGTTTATTAATTGCGCGCAACCGCGATATCTTCTCGCCTATCGTAAAGAGAAAAGTAGTTTCGGAATAAATGCATTCAAAGTTTCGGCCAAACCGACGAGCAACTTGGATCTTTCTATTCAAACTATTATAACTTTGGCTATTATTCGAATTTCTGCGTTAAACTTTTTTAATTATGTTTTCAGAATATTGGTCTACGAACGCGTGTAAAGGAATATCGATTTCTAAACATTTAAGAATTTTTAAGTTACTTTGAATATACTGTATATATAATAAATAATGTTTTTGTTTTAATCTATTCTTCTTATCTTTTACTTTGTCAAAGATATTTTCCATTGAATATCTTGGGAATTTTATGAAACAATTTTGTTTCTTTCTATGAAACAAAAATAATGAACATTTTTTTTAATAGTAGTTATAACAACTACTACACATTGCATAATAAAATTTTTACTTTAAATTCAACACGAAAACTTCACATGTAAATTAAACTTCTGTGGAGCGTTTTATAATAATCAAATCGTCTTCATTCATAAGTTCGTTCATCTAACTTGACACCTGTGTCTCCGTATAATTTCACCAGACTTTCGGATAACTCATCTGTCAGCAAGTTCGGGGATGTAATAAATTATAAAACTTCGCGTTCCATTCAGTTTTTGTTAGATTACTTCCGTCATACAACTTCCTGGGATTTCTTGTAATAGCAGATCTGGAATTTTCCAGAAAAGTATGGAGACTAGAAGTTTGTAACTATGGTGTGTACAATTCATCGGTAAGTTAGTATTGTTCATCTATCTAGGGATTCGTGACGAAAATAAAAGTTATATTTCTCGAAATCTTTCTGTGTACTATAAGTAAACTGTCTCTCTTCGAGTATCGAGAATTTCTGAAAACTTTGATTTGCTGGAAATAAGAATCGGAATTGCTTACATGATACAGGGGATATAGTATGGGGTGAAAACGTGTTACATATATGATAAATTGATTAATAATCATTTTCTTCAGTAGTAAAAGATCTGGTTTAGTTTGACTAATTTAATTACAAAAATTAAACCTGTTTGTGTACGATTATATACAGTGACTTAGAAATGTATCAATAATGGAGTATTTATTTCTCGTAGCTTTTTATATAACCTCGAATGTTAATTGTGTATCGATTTTTGGACATAATAATTATCTGGAGAGTATACCTATATGTAAATAAATGTATAAATACAGTAAATAAACACGAATCTATTTCAATAAAACAATAATACAGAATTCGTGTGCAAAAACACTAATTTTCATTTGTCTGTAATACTGTAATATCGATTGCATTACTACATAAGTAGTTTCTCTTTGTTAGAATCCTCTCTATTTATTTCAACAAAAATAATCATATTTCTATCACATTGATATCCAAACTTTTTCATATTAAGCCATCGTGTAATTCGTTTATTCCCCATCAAGTAAGAGTGAAACATTAGGGTCGACAAAGTATCATTTACCGCATCAGATAAAAGAATTTATATTGAAAAACATGTTTGTTCACTTACACCAGACGCTATTTACTAATGAAATAAGCTGCCGTTGTTTAACCTACTTTCAAAGTACACAGATACATTGCGTTACAGAGAGCGTACGTAAAATTTTGCTATTATATAACAAGATATATTAATATCGTCGCCATATATGACGGTGTTGCAAGATGCTGGAGATACTACGCGATGAACGACAACGGCTGAAAGAAGAGAAATGGCTTTTATACGTGTAAAGTACAATAATGCGTTACGTACGAAGGATGGCCACTGGCTGAATACGGTTTTTCCAATGTCAGAATGAATAGTACACCTTTTTTCGAGTAGCTTGAAGTTCTTTAATGTTTGCATATTGTAAGAATAATAAACGTACATTTTATACAACAACAAATGCCTCCTAGAATCTTCGTTCGTACAATATTTATTTTACTTTTTTAGAGAAGAAATAGCTGATAGTTAAATAACACCTGTTGGACGATCAACATTAGAGATGAACTTATCAGGTGTTTTTCAGTATTCTTAAATCAAAAGTTTTCCTAAATATTTATTTATATTTATGTACTTTGTTTTAGATCATTTTCACTCAGTTTTATATTCAAAATTCTTAGCTCGATGCTTACAGCTTATATTTTTGACTGTACAAATATTTAGATAACTTTAATGCATACTTGACTATTTACTTCTATCATTTCATAACACTTGTTTTCACTTATTCAATAATTCGTTGTTGTTTTACATTTACGCGTGATAAAATAATTATCTATATATTACTCTACATTTGAAACGTGCAATTAAAGATAAAACCGCGATTATAAAATGATACCAAACACATTTCTTCCAAAGACTCGTCTTCAATTACAAGCAAACCACAATGAGGATACTCAAGAGCATGTATCTGTCACTATATCGAAAACCAATTGTAACCTAAATTGCGCAGTATTGAGACGCCGTAATTACAGCATTTTAACGCTTTAATAGCTACAAATTTACATTGTTCTGATGCATACTTCATTTAAATATTAAACACAGATATCGTTACAATGGCATTTCTGGGCGTAACATGATAATAACTGAATCACTTAAAATTCTCAATATTTTAAAAAAGTAACAAATGAAAAGTTTAGAAAATTCTTGGAAAATAATTAAAAATGAATAAGAAGTTTCATTATGAAATCTATTTATTTATAAGACATGGTTCCTTATAAATTTTTTCTTTTCTTACCGAATGAAACGCGTCGATGGAAATCAATTATGTATTCAATATAAAAACTGTTAACATCAATTTTTAATGTTATAAAGAAGTAGCCGACAGTTCCTTTCACCGAAGTCCTTTTAATTCGGTTAGGTAATTCCTGTAGTCATGATTATTAATGTCAAAGGTACATAAACGCTTTGGGTCACACTGCGGTTAAACTGGAACGTGTCTTTTCTGTGTGACGTTCTTCATTGCACTCCATTGTATATTTTCGAAGGCTACAGGAGTAGCTGCGGTCGTCTGGATTTGCAAGGACACTTGCTGTCGTTCCACTTTCAACAGTAATCAAGTGGATCGTCTGCCCCGCAGGCTAAAACAAGTCAATATTTGTGCACTTTTCAAGTTTACAGCGTCAAACGATTTTACAATTATAGAAGTTTGCAAAAGTTATAAAAGGTTAAAGTACTTGGCGGCACTGAGAACGCGTAGGCAGCAATATAGTACACCAGTATGCCAGTTATCATGAATTAACCCATTCTATTCTTGTATTTATCGATAATTATTTATAATTACTAGTTGTTTAAAATTTATGTTTGTATTTTGTAAACTCTTCATGTAGAAAAATCAGTCTACTCTCGTTTCTTGTGCAAAACAACTGAAGATTCGTACAAAGTTGTCGTAAACGTTAAATTTCGTAAAAAGTTATATAATACTTAAAATCATGTAATAGAGAAGTGTAGATAAATTCAACAATAGCTAACAGATTGTTTAATTTTCTCTGGAATAATGCAGGTTCTGTTCGTGAGAACACTTGTCAAATTGATGTAATGATTTAGTATAACTTGTAGGCATATAATTACACAATGATTCGTGCCAGTTGAATATGTTATTTATTGATTATTGATGTTATAATTAATTAAATTAATCTATTGAAATGTTCCTTGCGTAGTCTTTCGGAAATAGCATTAAAATACAAATTAGTAACTAGAAAACTTTTGGTGGTCTTCTAATATTTTTGTATTCTAGTAGAAAGTGGAGTTATTATATTTTTAACAGGAGGATTATATGTCGAGATCTTTTCAAAGATCTTCGTTTCTAATGTACCACGAAATATCGACTACGGTCCGAAGGATTATTGACTGTAATATCTTTATTTTTTCGATGTTGCTCACACGTACTATACGATAAACGTTCAAACGATGTCAATATAGGTATAACGAAAATCGATTCTAATTTCACGCGTGGAAAACTATCGTTAAAGAACATGATAAGAGTAATCGTTAATCCAATTTCTGAGAGCCAATATTCAATGAATTGCTGGAATGCTATCTGAGAGTTTATTCGAATGAAATGAAAGTCAATCCTTAAATTCATTCATGCATCTGGATGTCTTCTGTGAAACATTTACATGGCGGGAGAGAACCGTTGATCCTACAACGTATTTCGTACTATTGATATAAAGCAATGAAATGATTCAACAGTAGAAATAATGAATGTAAAAATTGGAGCAAATGCAAAGGAATCTACCAATTTTAACTACTCACCTCTTTACATCGAATATGTTCGGAATTTTATTTTGAACTAAGAATTTCTAATCTATGCTAACTTAGGGTAATAATTTCAGTGTTTTTGATAAGTTCCTTTTTTCCATGTTACGATTCATTTGTCCTTTCTTGTAAATATATTTTTCGTAATACATTCAAATACTAAAAAGTATAAATAAAAGAATTGCCGTATTTCAGGTTAAATTTTGGGAATTAATTCATAAGCCGAGATGTTACAGACTGAGGCCCAATAGGCACTATTGTTAGCTCTTGGTCATCTCTCGGTTCAATAAAATATTATTTAAGTATTTAGACTGCATGTGTTTATAGTGTTTTCATTATGAATTCCAGCCTGAGCTTGGTTCGATCTCATTCTATCCTTTGTTCATTGAAAACAATAAACAAGAAAAGAATATTGAGCTGACCGATAGTGTGTATCAGGCCTGTGACCGCCTTGAGAGCTTCAAGCGTTATGTTATACTAAAGCCGCAAAAATTTCCCAGGGGAAGGAAAAAGGGTACTTCGTGGCCACTTTTATAAAGAACGAAGTTCTCTACATGATACTAGAACAGTAGATAGAGAGAAGTACCATCATAAATATCTAACTCCCTTATTTTCACATCAATTATGAAACCATTAACACGTTTCTGTGGAAGTTCAAAGGAATTCCTCAAACATTAAAAACTCTTGATTAGTTCGTTGTACGCTTTATTTGTTCAAGACTGTTATTTTAATATTTATTCTCGCCTAATTTGTATGCATTTCAATTAACTAATTATTATTTTAATAACAAATATTATTTTATATGTACGAGGTAACTATAAATATTTCAATAGGAGAATAGGTAAATTAAAATTAAAAGGAAAGTAATATAATATATAATATAAGACTACATTGTGACTTTAACTTTTTGTAATTTCAACAAATTTGTTTTTTTTTTTTTAATAAAATGGATATTAGTTTTTTCTTAAATCTCTAAGCAACAGACGTGCCTCAATTTGAGTATTCTCGTACCTTTCTAACAGAACACCATGGTCGTTAACATTTAAAAACATGTTTATATTTATATTCATATTATATATTTATATTATATATTTATATTACATACTTACATTAAAGATATCACAAATAATTATGCACGTTCATTTAATCCCTTAACAAAAATCGCAAAGTCTGCTGCAAAAAAGCACCTCTAAAACTGGAGAACCCCTGAACGACTCATGTGGCCTCATATAATGTAAAGACTTAGATTTATGAGTTTATTTTCCTCGAGATAAAGAACCCCTGTGCAACGTTCTAACACAATTTACATGCAGGATTTGTGCAACCTAACCCAAACCTGCATGTAAGGGTTGTTGGTTCGAAAAGCGACCTAATTTTTTCTCGACTATTCTATGTTCTCATTTATCTATCTCTATTTACCCTTATTTTCTTCCAAGGGTTGATTGACCCAAGCTTCTAGCTAAGCAATTTCCTTGAAACTCAAAGGAATGTTTTGTACGAAAGAAACCTGGCGAATATTTTTAATTTTATATGCTTGTGTTTGTAAATTTATATCCAACTTACAAAACATTTCTTAATATTATGAATTTTCAATGCAAACTCGTTATTAACCATTTATGGTCCAGCTGAATATTAGGAAACACGTGAAAAAATACTACCTGTGTATATGTCACTATTTCATAATTTAAATGTGTATCAATACACATCAATATATATATATATATATATTAAATTCTATTTCTAACATTTTAATCTTTGGACATCTAATATTACGTTTACGCAACGTATACTTAACAAATAATACACGTGGAAAACGTAATATTACGGAATTATACAAGGATTAAAAGTGACGATTGCAATACTATGAAGTTAACTTTTAAGGGGTTAATTAGTATTACTAATCGGTAACGATCTAGTCTTTTATAGAGTACAAATACGAAAATTAAACTGAATAACTCGAAAATAGGATCTAGTCCAATTGGTACCTGATCAAGATTAAAGGTAGAACAAATTACTTGTACATACATGAGATATATATTTGTCGCCATGTTCTTTCGACCCATATGTTCGACACTGCGAAAACTTCCCCTCGTGGTTACCGAATCGATCCACTTGATTCGCTGTTTGCCATCTCAGCGATTCAGCGTCACTTTATTCAAAAATCGAATATTTCTGCCGGACTAAAAAAGTATTACTCATTTGTAAAAAGTTTAGAGTCTAATTCATATAATCATATATTTTTTCTCGAGGTAATCCGGTAACACGTTTCTTTAATGTTTCTTTTTCAGAAAGGAAAATTGGAAAAATCACAGAAATACGAAGACAAGCAAAGCGGAAAACAGAAAATAAAATATTACAATTATATTGTGCAAGATGCATTCAATTCAGATGCATTGTTTTGTAAGCATGTAATTCACTGAAACATGCTTAGCATTCTTTTGAGTGCAATGAAATGTGCAGTTAATCGAGGATACTGAAATATGAGTATGGTTTATCTGGCGCTTTCATTATTTATCGGCAAACTTTTTAGATATATTTTTTCACTGCTTTATAGTTTTAAATCTGAACGTACTGAAACTCGGAAAGATCGTTAAATTACTCACAAAGGATGAATTTATTCAAACACAAGTGGGGCGATGCGAACAAATTGGCCATTAACGTTTCAACAAACGAATTACTCATTAACGTTTCTTTGTACTATTTTTACGTCAGCTGCAATAAATACCGAGCTTACCAACTATAAAAGGTTGGTCTTCAACAAGCAAATAATCAGAAATTAATTATGTAATTAGCAATTCAAAGTAGGATAAGTAGAACAGTCACAGTAACTGTTGCATTGCTCTCTGAATATTCATTGTCAACGCAGTAGGTTCACTGAAAGAAACACGTAAGGTTTGTAAGAGCTCTTAGTGTTGTAATGAAATCGAAAATTGATTTTTAATGAGTTCAAATACTTTGATCATTCGTCATTAGTAGCGGAATAAGCAGCTAGGAAGCTCTGAAACTCGTAAAATGAAGGAATGGCGATCAGATTTGCTGCTGTTGACACCTGCTTGCTCTGGCTCAAGCAGGCTTGAGTATCAAGCCACTAGAGCTTCCCATCGACTACAAACCTAAAGTGCTTGAAGACCTATCAGAATTTAGAAGCAGACATGGCTTACGATAAAGATCTATCGAGATCCCACTCAGCCATATTTCTTTCCAAAAAAAGAAACATCGTTGACCAACCTGATTTTGCAAGAGCATATTTGATACTATTAGCTCAATCAATTAAATGTTTCTCATATTTTACAATAAGGCTTTTCTGGTAGTTTCAAAGTTCGTGTCCTGGTTTGTTTAATAATTTTCCTTCAAAGTTGTAATCGTACAAGAAACTGATCTAACGGATTGCGCACCGTCACATACGATATTATCTATCGTATATCTAATTTATAGCTTAGCAAATTTTATGGCAAAGCTGCATCGCGATTAAACACGAACCAGTTGTCCAATAAACCACATATGTCACGATTGTTACGATCACTAAAACACAAGGTTTGGGAGAATCTCCTGTCCTCCTTTAGTTTCATCTCTACTGTCTCTCTCATCCTTAGCTGTATCGTTTCCTAATGTAATACTAATGTTTTGGTAGTTCAGTTGATACTTTTGATAGAAACAAAAGAAATATCGAAAGATAAGATCACTTTAATATCTGCAAGGAAAGTTATACTACTAAATTGAATAATTCAATCACTTATTTTTATCATACGCTTTTCGTTAATTTTACGAAATTATTTTATGTCCACTTTTGTTCGAATAGAAGATGTTTATTTTTACTAAGATGAATGTATGACTTTGTAGTCCAGAGGTAATTTAATTTTCATGTTGAATAGAGTTCAGCTGTTCGCATTCAGTACAACATGGGCACTTAATTACTTACAAAGGTAGGAATATACCAATGTTGTACAGAATATTCCCTTTAATTCTTTCAACAGAAAGTCACGCACTTAAAATTAATTCTCCTTGTTCTCTTAGAATTCAAGAAATTTTGTAACGTATATGAAGAAGTTACGGTACACGTACTACCTTCATTTAGATGAATGGTAAGCCACGCAATTTCAGAAAAGCTCACGCGGAATCAATTTGTAAGACGCTGAAACAGTTGGTAATAAGTACAGCAGTATTTAATCTAGTTCGCAGTAAAGAAAAAATGAATACACGACTTTTTGAAATTAGAGTATATTATTTTGAAACATTACCGAACACGTATAGAAAATTGAAAAATCCTTGATGTATGATATATTTGAGCCTGACAATGTTTGATTTTATAAATTTTCTAAAATCGTCGAACCACGAATATAAATATCCCATTAATGAATACATAAAAAATTCTTCATTCGACACATGGAGTCCACTGTTTCAACTATCGCTTTGAAAACCGCCTGTGTGCTTCCGTGCTTTTGGAACTCAGAGGCTTAAGTGCTAGATTTCACGCGAAGCAGATGGATGAAAGTGCTGTTTGTCATATCCTGAACAGCAAGACATTAGCGATGCTCTTTTTGAGCTGGCCTGGTTGCCCAGTTTTACCAAAGTTGCCAGTTTTTGTTTTTATCAGAACGAAAATAGCGTGTCTTTAAAAAATATCATTTAACTTTAAACATTTTAATCTCGTTTATACGTAAAGTATTTTTGTTTCTCTCGTATGTAACAATATTTCATATATTCTAATTACTGGAACTGTACGTTACGTATTTAATGTTATAAAATGCCACTATTATTAGAAAAATTAGTTCTGCACAAGAGGAAGGAAAGGAAAAGGGTGAGATTGGAGAAAAGTATGGTATACTTATACAATATAATTTTAATTGAAAGCCGTCAGGCAAAGAACTTTGTTACATACAATAAAGGCGCACGTTCTAAGTAGAGCAAGATTTTCATAATATGTTTATGGGTCATAACTTATCGTACCATAATGGATTTGCAAATTAGTTCGGGCAATATTGTATGTATTTATAATGAAATTATCTGGTAATTTATATTGATTATTTGCATACATCCGATCCGATTACAAGTTTAATGAGTGTTTAAGTACCTGCGATAATCTAATCTTTTCAATCTAGTGTCTCAGATATTAACGTTTCTTTCAACACTTTGCTTTCGAGAGGCAATTTTCAGTTCCCATTCGATTCAACGCAGCAAAGTTGTAAAACTTGAAATTCAATGTTAAATTTTTCATAAAATATCAACATATGAAACAACACAGTTCTGTACCCCTTACTTCATGCAAAGTTTTTCTCATCAATATTTATAATATTCATCATTAATGTTTTATCAGAAAATAATGAACATTTATAATAAAAATTATTGTCGAGCTGACAGGATCGACATTACTTCTTTGTGACCTTATTTTCCGAAGAATATGTTGTATACCTCGACAACAAGCCGTTATAGATTCTCAGCTCCTTCCATATTTCCCGATGTGTTTTCTCAGCCCTATGATACAGTTCAGCCTGTTCGTAAATATATGACTTAATGTACGTTATAAAACACTCATACGTCACGTTCCACCTACGAATAATATTACTTATATTTTGTAGGTGAAAATAGAAAAAATCAGCTCCCTTTGTGGATTATCTTTATTTTTCCAAAACGTGAGGTATTTCACGTAAGAGGGTGGTGTTTACTTTGGCATTAGCCTACTTTACTTTAGCCACCGTTTATCGCGAATAAATTCAACAGGAAGGTTCAATTTGCTGTCGGACCGAATACAAAGCCGTATCTGTCCTACTTTGTTCTTGACAATTCTCCAATATGTCTTTGTCACACCACAGCGTACCATTTAAGAATTAAAGATTTTATTCGTATCTCTAGTCCTACCATACATCTTAGGTTACATTTACATTACTTTAACCCTTATCACTCCAGGAATATCGTAGAATCATTACTAGTTGCTCCAAATAAATTTTGTTAATTTGAAAGAGGAAATTCAATCATGAATGTTGGATAAGCATACAATTATATCAAAAACAGGAAATTAATTCATACATACTTTACTATTGCAATTGTATTTTATGCATCCTCGCTTGGCAGTGAGACTGTCAGTTGGTAAAGTTATGTAGGATATGTAGAAGATATACGAGTTGTACACGAAACGTAATAACTTTTAATATTTTTTTTATTCCATATATAAACAAGATATTTCATCGTTGGTAGACCATCAAATGTACCATTATTCTAATTAATTTTCCCTCCTAGAGTTACGATCCCTGCATTACTGTCAGCAAGATAAACAGGGAAACCTCTATCCCTTTTCATGGTCCAACTATTTAGAGTTTATAAATTACCAAATCTGCCCATTACGTAACTCACTAATTAAATGTCGCCTCTAGCAGTAACTCGACAATGCGCGGTCGCTACACAGTTATATGAACACTCTGGGTCGGTCAGTTCTATGAAAAGTCGTAAACATTGCGATAATAATATCTGTATTGCAAATGTTGTCAAACTGAATTCAAAATATTTTCTTAGTATGTTTTTTTTTCAAATGTATTTCTTTAAGAATCTTAATGAGGTATCCTCGTTTGTAGAATTATAATAAAATAATCTCATTCAAATATGAGTCATATATTGTCGTTCTACGGGCGTGTCATTTAGTCTAATTCATCAGAATTTGAATGAATAGACAGCAGGAAAAAAAGAGCACGATAAGTCATTAGACCGTTTAATAAGGAAAATATTCAATCAGCCGTTAAGCACGATGGCGGCTTGGTAATGATATGGGGTTGTTCCTGGTATAATTAGAAAATACAATATTAGGTTATCGATATTTTATATACCGTGTGTAGAAAATCTATTTATACGTTTCCAGCATTATATATGTAGTCAAGAGAAACTCTACTTTTAGTTGTTCGGTCGATAATATGATCATTTCATAGATAATAGTTCGAATTCGGGGGGTAAGCATATTGCAATAATAGAATCTAATAGGATTTGAACATGAAATCTACATGGTCGTAAGAAATTACGAAGCGCAATCGTATGACTAAATATAGCTATTTATTTAGTCTTTGGTTCACAAGTTAAAAGAGTTATCTGTAAATAATAATTACACTACCTGGAAATCAGCTGTTTTGAAAAAGATAAGTGGTTATAATTTCTCAATAATTTAATTCGACATAGGTTCGTATGTATTTTGCTTATATTTATTATACGGCTTCATTAAGGGTATAGTTTACAACACTGAATCTTGTTATAAATAAGCTCAACAAAATCTTCATTATAATATTCTAATTACTTACACTGGACTGATTTTGTATTATATTAGAAAATTATACAAAATTTACTATTTTGAATAATTTACAAAGGTGTGTGTTGTTTTTGTGATATTTTATTCGTGAGCCACGAAGCAGTGGGGAATAGATAGGGACACAGGAAAGTGTTGGCGCTTGCAAGATTGGCTACAAAATAAAGTTTCAAGGAGGATCGGTGTAAGATAGAAGACTATCTAGCTTTGCTCGCACGTCAACAGAGAAGCTGAGAAAAATGAGTGTTGAAATTCTTATGAATACAGAGCATAATTCTAATATCCTCATCTACTTCGCATTTTTTCTCAAGAGAGTGAAGATTCTTTTTATAACCTCGAGGTTCTGGTAAATATTATTATGAAAAATACCGTAAGTGCTTGTTTTCATTAAAATCGTTTGCAATAAGTTAAACCTCTTTTCTTTCTTATAACTATTTTTTTAATATTCCCCCACACTTTCCATTGAAATCGCTGATTTCATCAGTTTGTTCTTTCTTTATTTAAAAATATTTTGAAGAGGGGCTGTTGAATCAGAATATACTTTAATGCTGCCAAATATTTTTAGTGTATTTAACAGAGGAGTCATGAAATTTCATGTTGCACAAACGATGTAAAAATTGCGCAGCTATTTAATGCTGTACATCATAAAAAAGACCCGATGAAGTTCGAAAGTTAGCCAAAGTACAAACAACCGTGTTCAAGAATTAACGTTATACCCTGAAGCTTTACAGAAAACGTAAGAAATGTTCTAATGTACAACTCGTGGTCAAACCGATTATGAGGGTACAATTTATGACTGTAATCCGCGGTCGCTTCACCCAAGTTTGCCTGCGTTTATGTCCGCAGCGTAAATTTCCCTTCAAGCTAAGGAATTACTAACTGAAATACTCATGTTTGAACTTCGAGATCCCACTAAAAAAATAGTGCTGTTAATCCTGAAACTTTAATTTGAAATATAATGCAAAAATGTTCAAATTTTCAAGATTATTTCGAAAAAAACGTACCCTATTTCGGTGTCATTTCAGTAGAAATTAATATACAAGAACACTAGCTATTTAATCAATAAATACACTCAATGATATCATTTTTGAAAGATTTCCTGCCTGAGATTGTTGCGTATGATTTGAATTAGAATCAACTGCTTGAAGAATTGAAGCTTGACAATGTTTGGTTTTCGCTCTGATAGTATATAGGAAATGTAAAATTTAATAACTGCTTGATTCGAAATTAAATCAATTTCCAATAAGAGGGTAGAAAAGTGAAATATAGTAACAGGTAAATGAGATACCAACAACGAGTGATTGGAGATGATACAGGCGATCCACCATAAATCGGCACAGGTTATAGCTGCTCTATGTTTCATTCTACATAACTGTGCAGAATACTTTTATGGGAAAAAAGATTAACGATATTGGGTCTTCGTAGCTGCGTCTACGGAATAGGATTTTTTAATAACTGCATACCTTTCTTGTCTTCAATAGGTATTGCTTGGCGACGCGAGAAAGACTGATTTGGAAATTCTAGAATGTCTACCAGAACGGAACGCTCGTCCCATTCAAAGGAAACTAAAAGAATGAAAATAAAGAAATTCCGTGTGCAGGACGAAATTTCTTGTCCATTACTTCTATACGTGGTGTCCCATATTATCTATAAACAAAATTATCTCTGACATTACACGTTATTTAAAAAATATTTCAAATTCAATTTTTTGTGTTTTAAGAGATGTATTCATAATATAAAATTAATCCTGTAATTTTACATGTATCAATCGACGTTTCAACGTCTAAAAGTCATCAAAACAGAAAAACATAAATAGAAATTTCAAGTAAAATTCGAAGGAAAATACCTTTACGTTAATATAAACAAGGCGACAAAGCAATTTACAAAATGTCCTATCAAAAAGAAAATGTACATTAACTCGTTCGTAACTGGCATTTGTCCCAGTGGCAGTTTTTACAGTTACAATATTTTATTAAATGCAATAAATTGTCTTTATAAAATGCAAATAAAACTGAAGAAAAAATTCTCTTCAACTTCCTACATGTTACACCATGTGTTACGATTTTAGATACAAATATACGTGAAAGTAATTTTCTCTACGCGAGATGCGAAGTGTTGAGAGTTATAAATGTATGACACTGGTCGCGAACGTGTCAACTTAAGTCAGAGGAAGAAAGGAACTAAGCTATACATCGAATTCTTATCCCTTTTGGGACAGGACTGTCTGATGTATGAGAATACCGCTTGCACGGAGAGTTTTGGAAGTGTTTGATAAAAAGATGATATATGCTTTGGCTGCTGTCTGCAGATACGCGTCCAGAACCGAAAATGCTCGTGTTGCGGTCCGCAGACACGCCCACAAAGTGTTAATATTCTCGAGCAGCGCAGTAGTTCATGAAATATGTACATAGACATTTACTGATAATGTAATCATAACCATTTATGGTGTTGTGGCCTCTGGCAAATTGGATAATTATAGCGCATCACACATGTTAATCCTTTAGAGTCGAATCCGACATCGATATCTAAAATTGGAAACTGCAAATGAATAATTTAATTATTCAATTAACGAAAGACTGACATGTTGTCTTTCTTCGTTTAGTATATAAGATGTGATATATAATTCAGTTTTTTATGAAAAGAATTGTTAGAAACTTAAGATAGCTTCGTTCGTAAAGAGTTAGTAGAAAATTGTCGACCGATCGATTTTTCTGATGTAGAAACGTTTATTTGAACCAATCGATTTTTTCTAAGCATAAGAATATTTTCCTTCCTTAGAAATACACAAAACATATCTCGAATGTGACTTTCGCCGTTGTATTTCTATCGTACACTCGTATGAAGCTAATAAAGAAAAACAGGAATAATATATAATATCAATTACTACAAATAAAACGAATGATAATAAAAGTTGAACGAAAATGTCTGCGAAAATGAAGTCTCATGAAACGTCCCTTGAACATTTACTGGTGAAAATCATAATTGTCGATTAGGTGTTGCTTAATTTACTGTTCATCGCGAAAGAAACGTCGAGTGTAAGAATTGCATAGTAACTGCGTGTAAGGGAGATTGAAGAGTGCAACGATTATGGAGCAGTTATGCGAAAGGTTTCTTGAGTCGTCCTCGTTACCAGTGCTTCCTTTTTTTGGCCCGTTAAGTGCAACGTCACGGTACTACTGGGAGTTGATCTCCGCTATTACGCTTGGATAAATGAGAACCGCATTCCATTCCATAGGTCCTTTCATTTTAATTTGCAAGTTTAGGTCCATTCCCCGATTCTGCTCTCTTTCTTACGCCCTATTCAACCGGCTTCAACAGCGCGATATTAAGATTAACGACTGCTGTCGTTTATTTCGCTGCCTCTTGTGTGCTTACGTAAACCGCACTGCCGTTCGTCGCTGTTTCCTATTCATGCGAAATGAGAAACAGCGGGGGAGAAAAGTCCGCGGACTTTTCCGACTGATCCATGAAAATGTATCGCTGTACACTGCCGCTCAATAGTTTCAAATCAGTTATTTGAGGAGAACAAAGGGCGGATTTCTTTTAATGGAAAATATACAAGAAACATTTGCACTGTTATACAAAAGTATACATATTTCAATTCAGTATATACCATCATAGAAAAGTGATAAGCGGGCTGCGGATCTTCATGCAAATTCAAATTTTCAAGAATATTATTGAGAAAATAGAATTACGATAGAAAATCGTTTTCTTTAATAGATACTCAAAATTTCGCACTTGCAAATGTTTCAGAAATACTTCAAAACCTGCAGTTTATTAATTATCAAGCAAGGAGGTACCTCGCTTCAAATTTACTAAAAGCTTGTGTGAATTTTTTTGATAAATAAAATTATATGAACAAGTATTCTACTTTCCCATTTCTCGAGCTTCAACTTGCAAAGTCTATAAGATTGGATATTAATTTTTCTAAGAATAGTGTAATAAAGTTCAATGTTGAAGTTCGAAGTTCAAATTACATTCGTACGCGATACAATTTGTTCTACTTGATGTTATCAATACCGGATATACGGGGTAATCTTTCCGTCGATGTTGTATTTAGCCTTATTTCGTTGTCTTTGTTATTGCCCGGATCGAAAGCATTCTTCTTTTGACCTTTCCTTTACGTTCAGAAACACTCAACCGTTGGTCGTAATCTGTAGCCACGTGGTGACGTGCACTAGGACCAGTTGCTAGATTTTTTTTATTTTTCAACCTCATAATAGCTTTATTATTATTAGTTACAAAATGACAAGCTTCAGAATATAATACACATACATGGGAAAAATAAAACTTAACGATAAATATATACAAAAGTGAATATTAGAATATTAGTAACAGTATACATTTATTCTGGACAGTGGATTACAATGATCAATTAGTAGATTTTGAGCGTACAGTCTTTTTAATAATGGTTTTATCGCATATCGAACACGTATGTTGCTACATATGTAATAATATTTGGTATACAAGCGTCATAAGACATATACAATATTTTTAAAATACCTAATATTACATGTACATATTTTTATATTTATTTTGTCACTCTGCGAAAATTTTCCAACATGGTGGAAGAAAGGTGTTCTTGCTCAAAGTACACAAATCAAGCTTCATTATCATTTTGAAAGTCATGTAGATCATTTTGACCTTATGTTTGCAGTGCTATGCATATTAGGAGTCGGGGTGTTCACTGCACTTCTTGTGTTGACTACTTTTCTTCGTTAAGCTATAATGCAAAAATATTGCTTGATTGTCTCTTCTTACCTTTTTTTTATTACGTCACTGGTTTTGTGAATTATAGCAGCAACTTCGTTACTTTTTCGATTATAAATCCGTTGTGATATTTAAATACTCGATGAACGAATGAGAATGTTTCACAAAGTGTCACGTAAGATTTTTCATTGTTTCCACTTTGAATTTGGAATGCACTTATTCGTACAAAGGAAATTTGGTAACTCGGAAGTTCCGACTTTATTCTCTTTATGCATTACAAGTGTGTGCATTACCTCAGCAGAAATACTCAGCAAAATTTTCATTTTTGGCTTTCTTCAGTTCCTTTTCGTTTTTATGAAAAGATCCCTCGAATGGAAACAGGTATTACTCTATCCTGTGTATGTTTAAAACTATAATAGATACGAAACGATTATTTGAATAACAATTGAATAGCATTTTATACTTTCTAGGGTGATATTATTACATTAATAAAAACGTTTTATTATACATACTCTCGCTAAATTTAAAAAAATCAAAATTTTCGTCTTACCTGAGTGTCTTTGCTAATGATCGCAGAGATTCTACTCTAAGCCGAAGCGTAAAGAAAAATTTAATTAAAAGAATGGTCAAAATATATCTTGACTATGGTGTGAGTCTCTGCCAACGGTAAGGTACAGCAGCATTGTTCTGTGAGTCAATGGCAGAAACTGGCACGCAGAAATCTCGAGTCTGGATCATGCGACGAATGCGGATGACCGTGTGCAACTGTTGGAAACTATAAAAGAAAATTCATATAGAAGAACACATATGTGTCAACGTGTGGAAAAATTTCTGAATAGAGCATTGGCGATAACACAAAGAACGGACAGTTCTGCGACGGACCAAAAGCTAAGGTCCTCTGCGAATGTCTCTACAGAAGACTGACCCAGTATTATCAATCTCAAACTGATTTTCTATTCTTATGAATATTTTTTACTACGAAAATAATTTTTCGCTCTGTAATATTATCTTAATATTTTCTGATTAAATAATAATTCTTTACTTTAATATTTAATATTTATATTGTCATTCCTTTAATTATCGAAACATTGAAATAAAAAGAATATATTTGATTGCTGGTAAAGAAAATATACGTGAAATATTTTGATGAAAACTACATTACACTTAAATTTCATCGATGTCAGTAATTCATGTCTCAGAATGTATCTTTGTTAGTCATGAGAAATTAAGCTTATTATTAGTTCTGTGAAGTATATTTAACTCTCTGCACTCCGTTGTTGTCGCTGCGGCGACATTGTAAGATAAGTTTATAACTCTGTTTTAATGAAACATAACTTTAAAATGTATACGCTTTTTTTTTAATGACGAAACAGGATCTTCAATGTTTTACAGAAGCGCGATCGTACTATTGTAAATACTCCTGAAGTAACTGGTAGCTCATAATAAAAATGATTCGGAGTTGCTGAAAGGTCATATTAAAAATTGCTCGGAGTGCAACGGGTTAAAGAATAGTGTACCTATTAACCTTTAACTTATCTTGCACACAAATCGAAATAATTATAAAAGTTAAAGTATGGCTAGATTAAATACTGATTTCATTATTTATTTGTTTCAGGTAAGTGACAATCTGCTCAGAGGAAGTATATCGGCCAATAAGTAAGTGATTAAATATCCGTTCAGTAATGAAAGTTTCATACAGGAACAGGTATAGATATTTTGCCACGTAAAGTGACAGAGACTTAATCTTGATAATGGCACGCAATGGTAAGAGGTGAAGCAATTACCCTCTTATGATAGGATCGATGAACTGAGGTTGTACGTTGTAGGGAGTAAACGATGTATGAAATTCAAGGTCGGTGATATATAAGTGGGCTACTTGACAGGTAATCGAAATTGTTGTCACCCTTTCTCTAATAACAATAGGAATATACAAGGTGGACCACATATTTTGTGTTGCTAGCCACTTGACACCTGAGAGAAGATGGGTCTAATTGGTAGCTCGCATATTTTCACATGCATTTTCGGCAATAATATGTTATTCCTCAATGTAATCACATGGCAATTAAACAATATCATAAACAACACACACCAAAAGACCCTTTATGGGTATTTTGAATATATTCTACAAGATTTTAACTGTAACTTAAAGAAACGCAACGCTCTATCTTAATTCTGTCACAAATTCTTTGATTTTGACACGAAAGTGGCCGAATATCCTGATTTGATTATATCCTATTCCAAGTATCGAGTCTTCAGCAAAGAAGAGTACAGTGAAATGCATAAATGTTTAGGAGTAGGTATATGAAAATATTGTATATGACATAATTACTTGCATATACAGCTTGACAAAATAAGTAAAGTACAATGTTTCGTTAGGTAATTGCAACTGTTTGAAAGTCATTTATATATGAAAATGTTTGCAAGTAACATTTAATAAACATGAATATATTAATATAATGTAGTATAATAAATATCATCGATTTTCATTATTTATTAAACTTCATTGATAATAGATTTTATTCCTTTAATCAAACTTTATCATCTTTCTTATAATGTAGTTATTAAACAAACTTCAGTTTAACACCGTTAAATGAAAGAAATACTTAGAAATCAGTGTTGTTAAAAAATTGATTCGATGCGATCCAGGATCTATTTTTCACAATTAACGGTACTACCACTAATTGGTCTGCCAACGTTCGATGTTTTCTCAATGAACCAGTGTGGAGGAAGAATTCATCTACTTAATCTTTAAAATGTTTTCTTATCTGGTAGACGTCAGAGGAGAACGAATTGCGTATAAACGCCTTGCTGCAGCTGAATTACATTCAGCAAGGCCATTCATTAGACGAGTATTTTAGTGTAGCTGGTATCTTTTTACGAATTATTTATGAAAATGAATAAAAGACGAAGATCTCAAGTTCTACCCACATAAAGTTTGCAAATGAAATGTTTAAGTTTTAACTCAAGCCATAGAGAATACATGTTGAATGTAGGGTAAAAATAATTTTTAAGTGAACTTACGCTATGAACTATCCTTCTTCCTTGACAATAGGAATTTCAAATTAATTTTCTAATGATTTGACATTCCCGTCGATATCCTGAACCGTTATATCATTTTGTCATTAATTTTAGCATTAGAAATGATTAAACTAGATACGAGGAAGAGCTGAATTACACGACAAATTAGATCTCGCGGATGTATGCGATTCACGGTTGAATGAACAACTGTATAGCAGTTCCTGTCATACTTAAACGATCACTGGCTTCGAGTTGAGGTAGCATAACATTATTTGTACCTATTGTCTAACATTTTGGAAGGGAACCCTTTTACAAACTAGTTTTTTTTATATATGTGAAGTTAAAAGTAAGAAATTGCAAATATTAAATAGTCAAATGTAATAGGGTGTACATATTCAGAAAAATGTACAAACTGAAGATGGATTTCATTAAAATTAAGATAATCATTATATTCAAATCTCATTGCACATCGAGTAAAGATCATTATTGTTTTTTTCAACAGAGAAATGTGAAAATTGTTGTTCTTCTGTGAGAAAGTCGGCCAGGATAAGTGTGTTTGCAAAAACAGTCGTCATTCGTTGCAAATCCAACATTTGTAAGGCATTTGCGAATACAGACAATGCTGACGAATGGCATCGTGTTTATAATGTTCTTCACATTCTAAGTACTTTACACCGTTTCCTTTTAGCTCGGACACCCTTGCTTTCATTTGTCCTTAAGGAGCTCTCATCGCGAAAGAACGTCTTGTCTTTCCGCTTCATTTTATTTCAAACTATGACATGTTTTACCCTTAAAAATTGTTATAACTGATACCTCCTCCTAATAGAATTTTATTTTAATATTAACAACAGACATGCTGATTAACTTTACGGATATTTACTCAGTTTACTCGCTGCAATAACATTGTCAAGAAACAGACTAGTTCCCTTACATGTTTTGTTACAAACAGAGCAATAGTAACGTTAACACATTCTTTTTATAATAACTTAAGCGTTAAATAATAGAATAACCCAAAGTTTAAATGCATTCATACAATTTTGATCGTGTGAATTTACACAATATTTTATTCAGCTGTGAAAATGGGTCTTCGGTTGTTTCAGAAATTCAAATTTTATACCTGTTAGAGGCGAAACAAGCATGGTAGAATTCGAGTAGCTTAATGTTTGAACCGTCACAGATTGGAATTGTTTCACAGTGATTCAGCTTGAAACTTGAATTGACATGAACGGTCGAATGCTATTCCGGATTCTTCCTTCTCCGTAGTCCCTGCGGTATTGTAAGCGATAGAGAACGAAGAGTAAATGCAAAAACAAGATAAATTACACATTAACCCTCAGGGTATCGTGCTGGGTCAATTTAAATTCATGAGATCGATTGTGTTATGTAGAAAATGTAAATTTAAGTTCAACAATTCTCAATTATTAGAAAATATACATACATGAAGAGTGCATTTTCGTAATTCTATAGTAGTTATCCTGTGCAATGGTTTAAAACTTTAAACGTTAATCTTACAACTCGTATGAGCCAAGAGACCAAAGTACTGCCGAACTTAATTTTTCAAGAAACAGGACAAGTAGCGTAAGTTCGAAACAAATAAGTAACCGTGCGACACATTTTATAGACTTGACGTGAAATTGAAGGTAATAACTCCTGAAAGAAAAATGATAGACTCTTAAGGATGCCATAAATTGCATTCACCTAGTGACTGAAGACAGGTACTTTGTTTGCGACGATGGTCTCCTGCTATTTTCGATGGATCACATATTTCAATTTCAGTTAAACGCCTGACGCAGCTGACGCATAGTAGTAAATATTAGAAATGCAAGAGCATAACACTGTCTTAACATTTCAATCCGGTTAGAACATGTAGCCAAAAACAGTATATTTTTAATTGTTTTGCTATCCTTGCATTTTACGTTGTATTGAAGTTCTATATGTGTATATATATATATGCAATGAAACTTTTATTTATTATAAATACGTGGGATAATGGTCTAAAATGAATTTCAAATATAATGCTGTGATACGTTTGTAAAATTCTTCAGTTTATATTTTAAAGCTTCCTCTATAAAATAAAGTTCTTCATTCCAGAACATCATTGCTTCCTATAAAATGTAAATTTCGAAGTTTATTGCGTGTCGTAACATCCTGATTCTCTGACGCCGTCATCATCGTGATTAAACCGACGCCAAAATTGGGATATGAAATTCACTGCGTCGATGTAACTTGACGCAAGTTGTGTTAAGTGAATTCAAACTTTATTCAAGTGTTCCCCATACTGTATTCAGTTTTTATTCGTCGCATATTTATCACACTACAAAGCGCAGTGTGTAAGCTTGTACTTTCTTTCGAATATTTCTTGCACTACTTTACACTTTCGTTTATTACATTTTACAGTACTGGAAAGTACACGTGCACATATATTATGTACATACTGTGTATTGCAAAAAAAACCCGTCGAAAAACAGTACTATGTTTGAGTTCATATATTTCTATAAGATATTCCAAAGTCAATATGAGTATATACGTACGTATGTTCTTATGGTTATACCTTCGACCATATTTCAGCATCCTTTACGTAGAAATGAAACACAAGGCATTGGCAATAAAAAGTTGCGGAAAATTAATATTATAGTTTTAATAACACGATCTGTTCTTTGTGTATTCCAAGTATTGGGTGCTTAATTATGATACATTAGCTTGACGGTTGGCATTATTTAGGAAATGATAACATTATGGTAATGTACCAAATAAATTTGATATAGTGATAGTTAAATGTTTATATTACAAGTTTATAGTACAAGTAAAATTGATTCCATATTTTAAATTACTTTGTGATGTACATATACCGATTAGCTTTTTATCAATGTTACCTACTATTTTTTTTATAATTTGTACATATTAATGTGAATAATTATTTAAACACTGCGATATTAAGGTCATTGATTATCGATAAGAATAAACACATTGTTGCTCAAGATTTCTGTAAACTATAACACTCCTCTAATACGTTATCAAGATAATTCAATGATCTAACGTATATCATTCGCATTATTCTTTTCTTGCACGCGATATTTCACGCAATGAAAACATTTTACCGGCTACATTTAGTTAACTTATCGTCGTTGAATCCTCGCAATTCTTGATTACGGTTGCTCTAAATTCACCTATATAAAACATTTATATTTAGCCGCATATTTTTTAACGAGTGCGTGCATTTTCTATTTATTTCACACAATATTCTCGCATGCACAGGAGCATCGGATGACCTAGAAAATGCTATGATAAAAAAAGGCGGAAAGAGTATTGATCGTGACGATAAAGAGAATTAGTTAAAAGGTTACGTTCTTCAAAAATGACACGTATCGAAGAACTGTCCGATATGACAGGACCTTTTTCTGTGTACTATTATTGGTGATTCCTTTTTCTCCGACACTATCTGTAATAGCACGTTCAGTTTTTGCTGAACCAGGAGCAAGATACTCTTTGGTAAATGGAAACGCCTTATCAACTGCTGGAAGCAAAAGTCCTCATTTCCTGTTTCCTGCTTTCAGCTTGACTTTGGTAACACGAACGATACCACGAACGAGATACCTTTGACCGCGAGATACGACTTTATCTCCGTTGGTAAAGCAGGCACCTAGAAAGTAGAACGAGAACGAGCTTCTTTAGCTTTCCATTCGATAAATAGGGTGACTCCGATCGATTCACTTTACCGATGGTTGTCGAAGAAGTTAACGAGAAACTTCCGGCTATCTGGCGTTACACGAGAGCCAGTATTTTTCAAACTTTCAAACCCTTGTGGATAAAGAAGGAATAGATTTTTATTCGATTTTCAATGATTCTTCAAAGATATTTAAGCAGCTATTTTCAATTAAACTACAATATTAAATTTAGAACATTTAGGAAAATGAAAAGATACGTTCTATTTTTTTAACTTACATTTTAGCTTTTGATAGTTTTACCATTGGTCCCAGAACATTCTGTGTATTATTAACTCGGCGAACGAAATCTAAATATACTTTTAAATTGATTGGCACAAGAATTTCAATAGACAAGTTATGCACATAATTTAATTCAATATGTAAAATTTATATTATCTTCAATATTTTAGAACAGCGTGTACAATGCGCAAGGATAAATATGTTTCCAATGAATTTTCAAATGAATTTCATACGAAATAAAATTTTAATGTTGGATGTATCTCGACACCGTCCGCATAGGGTTGAGAATACTCCAAATGAAGCTATTACATACTTCTTAACGAGGGCAGATCGCACAATGACATGCGCCACTTTTTGTACCGTTTGAGCCCCTCTACTACTTCTAAAAACGTTTGATCGCATACTTGACACATTATATATGAAACAGTCACTACAAAGCCATTTTGTCTTAAATTATTGCATAATGAAAAATAACGATTATGATGCGAGTAACTATGAGTTAAAGAGTCGTATATAGAAAAATGATTTATTTGAAGCTTAAAGTTTTGCATAAATTGAGGGACAGAGCTATTATATTTCTATGTTTCGTATGTTAATACCTTATTCAATATTTAATATGGAATTTTTAATCTGGTAATTTTGCTGTGTTTAATCAAATGGCGATTGAGAGTTGCCTCCTGATTGCAAAGATATATATACCGAACTAAGATTATTATCATTACACTGTGCATCTCTATGCAAATTACACAAATTTTAAAAAATATAATTGAAAAAATAGAATTATGATAGGAAATGGTTTTTCTAAAATATTACATTCTAGATATTTTAGATATTTTTTCGCATAGAGTACTTTTGATGCGATTTTGCAGCTTCAGAGTTTCTATGAATAAATAAAAATTCCCAGTCTAGTTATAAACATTTGAGATTTCCCGTGATGATGGCTTGCTACTTCTTATCTACTCCTCAACTTCCTTATCGCCGCGTTTCAATGAAAGTGGGGTTTCTAAAGTGGCGAATCTTACCTATTTCGAGGGGGGATTATGAAGATCTGAATACCCAGCGTGCTAAGATTTTGAGTAATCTGGATAGGCTATCGTTGCATGCATTTCATTACGTTGAAAGCTAAAACATGTTTAGAAATTCCTCTAACAAACACTGATTCCTTTTTCTTGCATATTTAATCAATCCCTATTTCGGATGTATTAACAAATAATAATTCTTTAAAATAATTTCTTTTATAGTACGAGCTTATTAAGGATCAGAGTATAAATTATTTCATATTGAAAGAACAAAATTATGTAAATACGTCGGTACTTATAATCGATGCATTTATGTAAAGTAAACTGATGTGCTGAGGTTTATTGTGGTAGGCGCACATTGAGATTTAACAATGTTTTAACAAAACAAATGTACGTATCGACAGAAATGTTATTTTCTTTTATCTTCTCAGTCTGTGAATTGGTTCGTAACGAGAAGAATTGTCTTCTTCGTCAATATGCTTCAACTCATGTACTATTTACTGAAAATATTACAATTTCTTTCTTATATCGAATTTGTTTAATCAAGTATATGAAGCATTCATTACGTTTCATCGTCATATTGTAATGCTTGTAAAAATAAGTAGAATTTTCAAGTCAGTATATTTAACGGAAGAATAAAAATTATAGTAATATTAAAATATAATATTAAAATATAAAAATTATATAATATTTTTATTATTTGCATTCTACGGGAGGTGTGTGGATGAAGGATCCTAATTTAATAACTTTTTTCAGTAACTCTATATTTTAAGGACTTTAAAAAAAAAGTTTTGATACTGTCGTATAGAATAACATTTTTTAAAAGGTATTTCTTTGTATTGTATGCATTAATTCTGTTAAAATGTAGTATCGACTTGTATCTTTCATAGTTATTGTTAAAATACTAACGTATTGGGTAATTTTATTTATTCATGTCAGAACTTCAACACAACATAATATTCAGAACCGTGCTGTTAGAATACGAAACAACCGAGTTTAACGATCACGTAATAACATTGGACATGATATTTATGAATGTGGCTCCTTATTTTCTTGTATGGTGTGGAATAATGAGTTGGAAACGTTTTATATGCCATGATGTAATGGTCCCGGTGAAAACGCTTATCGATCACGATTGTGACGAAAATACATCTGGAATTATGGAGCAGTTCATCTTCAAGTGCCTTGCACCAGTCGGATATAACCAGGGAAATGAGGACCAGGAATCACGCTCTTTGTTACCCTTTGAGAGACCTTTTGAAAATTCTCGATGACGCAAGAGAGAGGCAACTTCTGCCTTCCGATGTTTTAAACGAGTTACCTTTTACATTCATACGTTCACATTCATTCATGTTTTAACTATTTTATTGAATTATTTTAATATTACTCAAATTTTTGTCCGAAAGGAAAATGAATAATTGGAGAGAAACTTCTAACAAGCACCTTTGAAGGTAATTATTATAATGTAAAATTAAATATATCGACAATAAATACTACACAGATTTTTTAAGTGTGTATTCTGTTTAGAAGGGTCTGAAAAATTGATGCTTGAATTCTTTTATATTTTTTTAATCTTTATATTATGCTGAGAATAAATTTTAGAAGTAGTAATGACATCTAATTTAAATACATATTTGAACTTTTTATTTTAGTTTACTATATTTTTCATATTTTTTTGTATCTCCAACGTTACACAAACATTTGAATAATGCCAAATTTTTCGTTGTTGTCAATTATAGCACTTGTATGTTTCTTGCTTATGTTCAAATAAGAATTTTTTAAATTTCAAGCAATTAGCAACAAATTACAGAATTTTTATTGGTTTATTCTGGTTATAAATTTAACTGACAAATCTAGAAAAGCATAGAACAGTGTTTAGAAAGTAATTGTAAGGTCCAAGAAAAACACGTTCAAAATTCTGTCTCTTAAAATATGAAACAGAACGAAACGTAAGTTTCTATATTACTTAATCTACATTTATAAATCCCTTTAAATTGTAGAACAGTTGAAACTCTGTTGTTTGGAGGGATATTATTCTATTTTGTTCAAAATAATTCTAACGTGCATTTGCGAGAACAAATTATTTTGTGTTTATTCTAGCCGAGTCGACTGACGTATAACATGGCGATTTGCTATAATATCGACACAAACGGAGTCTGGAATAGAATCATGACGCGCGTAATAAATTCTGAAGAAGCGATGTCGAACTGAGCTTTATCGCGTTGCGAACATTTATCGGGCTTCATAATATTTGCCAATCGTAGTTGATGGTGCCTGTCAGAATACAGACATAAAGGAGAATTGGGATTTAATATGTTACCAATAACTGCAATACCATGGAATTTTATGTACAATATTATAACACAAAGAAGAAAAAGTATAAAAGCAAGCAGTAAATATATTGGTAAATGATCTATTTTAAAAGTAGTTTATATTATTGGTAATACAAATACTTTATATAAATATAATGTCTTTAAACTTTGACATTTTAATGAAGATTATTGCATCGTGTATGACTTTCCTGAATTTTATTTCGAGCTACTCAGTGAACTTTCGTAATTGCCATGAGAATATTACATCGCATAATATTGACGGTAAGATTGTGCCATAGCTAAGGGCTTAACAATATTATGAGGAAAACATTACCCGTTAATTGATGATGGAAGGCATCCAAGATGTGAACGTTTAATACTGTTTATCAACAATACTTACATCTTTTGGGCCACTTTGATTTTTAATATTCTAATTTTGTTAGCAATTTCATGGTTTTAGAATAATTTTTTTAAGAAATACATTTTCATGCTATTGATGTTTTCATAATTGTCGATTCTGAACATATTTAATTTTCATTACGTTGATGATTTTTTACATAAAAAATTCGCATAAAACACGGAATTACTTATAGGACGATCTAATATATGATTAGAAGATTGTACATTTGAAATAAAATTTAAAGAAATTCGAAATTGTATTTGTATTTTTTAATCAGTATATAAGATGGCCCAATCTCATTTAGATTATCAAATATTTATATTTTCAACTGTTCTTAACGGTATACTAAATCTTGCACAGAGGTCTATGTAACTATTCTTTTTATACGTATTTATTTTCAAATAATATACTTCCTTTGGCTAGATATTAATTATACTTATGATGCAGTAGTTCTTTTTAAAAAAAAAGTGGGCCATCTCCTTCCGACTTACCCTAATCTACGCTGGTATCATTCAGTGTCAGAGGATGTGGTATAATGAAATCAGAATTTTAGAAAGTTTCTCATATTCGAAACTTAAGTATCGGAGGGATAAACGAAATCGTGTTATTCAAAACATACTGCAGACTTTATCGGATAATATAAGAATGCTGTCTAAGAAATGCAGCGAATTGGAAGTCCGAAGGATGACAAAGACTGGCACATACGTATATCAGGCGAGTACTGGTTGCAAAGGAAACGAAAGGGAGAAACTGGGTCGTAGGCGAGCGTTGGTCGAAAGATATTTTATCTTTCAAATATATTGCGTTGCCGACAAAATTGTGCTGTTTTTCAACTGTTACATTCCCCCTTCTTGTTTATTATTTCAGCGAGTTACGGACTTCAAGAAATGAGAGTGCACGTTCTTTCATTTTCTGTTGATACAAACAAGAAATTTTCGCGTAGGATCATATGTACCTGTATTAACATTTTCATGATTAACCTTTTGAGAAATGAGAATCAGACAAAATTTCGGGAGGGCGATATAGATAAAAAACTAAATTTGCGTAATAAATTCTGTAGAAGCGATGTCGAACTGAGCTTTCTGTAAGAGCTAAAACTTGGATTAATTAGAATACTTTAGAGAGTAATTTATTTATCTTCTAGTTCTGAATAATTTACTGTATTCTCTTGACACCCGCGAAAAGATTTTTTTAAGGGGAGTAAAGTAAGTCATATATTTTTAAACTTATTTCTACCGAAGGTGTCAAAAGACACTTTTTGAAGTTTTAACATAAAATTATTTTCTCAGTTTAATAATTTGTCCTCAATTGAATTTTGGACATTTCCTGTAGTTAATTTTATAACCATTATTGGAAAAGTCGAAAAGTCAATTCAGAATGTACGACTAAATTCGGTAAATAATTTTAAAATAAAATTTCAGAAGGTGCTGTTTGACACCTACGGTAGAAACAGTGTTAATAATGCATAACAAAAACGAACGTTTCAAATGAATAGTTTATGACAATCCTTATCAATGCCTTACCTATAGTGATTTTCTATATATATATATGTACACGAATTTGTACTTTGAAATCATACGAAAAAAATGACTAATAACTGCTGTATAGGCGTTTACACTGACCCAGTTATATGGAACTCAAATGATGTAACTCTTATCGTTAAAATGGTTTTACTCGATATCGGATACGGTTCAAGTATCTCTCGGAAAATTATTTTCCGAATAGGTACTGCCACTGATTTTACATAGTTTAAGAACACCATTATTTATTCGAAGCGTTGCCTGCAGATTGAGTCCATAATTTTGAACCTCCCTATTACATCTATTACTTGTTTCAAACATAACAAAACTTTGGTTACAGTATTATACAGTATTGCTGGAAGCATTATGTATTAGTAATTCTTTTTCTCCTTCAAATTTGAAGATAATCTCGAGTTTTTTAAATGGGCCGAAATCTTTAAGAATCTTTAAATTTAAATCTCTAAGCTTAATAAAAACTCGCAGTCACACAGTTAGTCATTAACATGCGATAAGAAATACATCATCAACATGGTGATCAATCCTTGTTAAACTTAATAAATGAATAAGTTACTATAGGAAGAAAGAATTCGAAAAATAATATCCAATGTGGATTCGAAATGAGAGTATCATTTTATCTGAATATTTCGTAAAAATCTTGCTAATCATGCGAGACAGTATAAAATAGAGTTTCAATGTATTTTCCGGAATTCGTGAAGCACCACTAGCTATACCACATTTCAAGAGACCGTACGAAATGCATTTGTTGAACAATAGTTGAAATCAGACACGTATTTTCTCCATGCCCTGGTGCACCGGAAAAACAATGTGTGTAGTTTTCGCTCTCGAATGTGCTTTTCCTGTGGTTTTTCGCTCTCCAGAAATATTCTCTCAAAACCTTTGAAAGTGGAAATGAAAGTGCGCAAGTCCACTGATAAATCTTTTGTTCTATTTTGAAAAATCTCCAACAAATGTAATTTGTTTTAGTATTATAATGGAAATTAAATTTAGAAAGATCAGCGTACAAATATTTCCTTAGGGGGAAGTCTTTCAGGAATGGCAGGTTACACTGATAAGTATGCAGTTGAGCGGATAAGAGAATGGTTGAGATAAATTAGTTCAGGCAAAGAAGATAATCGGTGACGAGAGATTATTGAACATCAGCTGACAACGTACGAAAAATGATAGCAGACACGATCATTAAAGACACTGAGATCTAACAGTGCTTGTGATGCATACCGAATTACCTTATTACCATAATTTTATTACTAAAATTACTATAATTTTATTAGAAATTCGTGATACTTTTATTGAATTGTTAATTGCATCCCCTTGCCGATGTTCATTATATACTTTTAATGATATACAATCTTCATAAAATGCATACATACGCATGAATATATTATAATAAGTAATGATAATATTCGTGACTGAAATTTCTAATGCAAACAGCAGAAAGAAAGAGGAAAAGTGTAACTCTTAAAAAAGATATGAAATTAAAAGCAAGAAAAATACCAATAAAAAATGTCAGTTAAATTTACTAAGCAGCCATAGTAGTAACCTACACTTACAGTAATTAAAATTATAATTACATTTCACGGAAACTATCATCGTTTCTCGTTAAACAGTGTAAAACCTACTTAAAATTCCATTATTATGAATTCCAAAAGAACACAAATGTAGATATTTCTCTATTCACAATTACAATTGCATGATATATCTGTATTCATTAAAAATTTATAATGTACCGTGTTTAATTGTCAAAATGAAATCAGTTTACGCGATCAATCGACAGAACACAGTCACCAATGGAGTATTTACCTACTGTGTAGGTACTTATGTACATAACCCAAGAAGCCCATGTGGGAAAAGTTAAATTAAAGCTCTGCGGTGTTCAAAACTAAAATGAAAAATAAGGGACGGTGTTATTGAATGAACATTTCAACGGATCAGGTCTTTGGAAAGCGACGCAGAAAGTTTCCCGATGAAAGATCAACCACGACCGGTCGAGAAAGTAACTTCTGCTAATTTCGGGCTATCGGATTACCACAGAGACGAAGGCTTAGCGTGCATCGATCATATCAAGTAGACTTGAGCCGGCTGGGAAATAGAATCACGTATCATCTGCTCTTCGAGGCCGACGAAACTCTTCTTTTCCGTTTCGAGAACGCAACGCGTAAATCGACAGCCATGGAAATCCTGTAATTACGTTCCGAGCGGATGTGAAAACTAACCTTGGAATTGCGGCAACCAGGAAGTTTCATGCATACAAAATTCGATGATAAATGTTACGTCGCGGAAGGCATTATAACACAAAGAAATGATTCGCGATCGCTGCAAATTCGCCAAGGTCAACTGGAATGGATATGTAAAGTATCATAGGTGAACTTCACCCCGCCAATTCATCACATCTTCTTAACTTTTAACTGTTAACCCCTTGATCTGTAATGTCGTGTCAGACTTTTGACGAAAATTTTCAAAGTGCACTTGACAAATCTAAGTGTTATTTGTTTCTTTAACATGTCGAGTACCGCACGATATCATAGTGTAAAATGCACAAAATGGAAAAATGTAATATTAAATCATTTGATTGAATTGTATTATTATTACTGTGTGTTCATCTAGCAATGGTATTATATTAGGTATCATTATTTATAATATAGAATTATTTTTGTATAATCATCGTTTAATTGGGAACCATGATAGTGAACTATAATAATTCGATTTGGTTTGGGGTTTTGACCCCTATGGCATTGAATGTGTTAAATGCAGGCTAAATATTACTTTTCTGTTGTCAATCGTTAACCTTTTGAGTAAACGTAGACAGAATAAGTATCGACATTTATTCTTTTCTTAATAAATTGTTATTGATAAAGTAGTTGTATCAGTATAGTGAAGAAATAAATCATAGGCTAAGGGGTTAAGATGGAAAGAAGTTACAATCGTTGTTTGTCTGTGAGATCAGTATACATTTTAAGATGCAATGACAAGTACTGATTTAAATTAATGTAAAGGTTTTATTTATGATTATTCTTAATGTATCTTCCTAATCAATTAAAGAAAAACACAAGCGAGCGATATTTATTCGAATGAGACTTATTCATTGATTTTGGAATTACCTTGTTGGTTCCTGGAACCGAGTTGAATGGTCGCCAAAATGTTAGGGTAGTACAGCACATAATAAATAAACATGGCAGACTATGAATAGACAGGTCGCGTCGGCTGATTCCTATTCTGTGGTTTGCGTAGCGGATGAATTTTCAGATTTAGTTATGTTCAAAATGGTGAATTATATGGAGAAATTTCGTATTACATATTCGATTCAATTTTGTGAAAAATGTGATCTCGTTCCTAGTTTCCACTATATAAATTTTACGTGCTCGTTAATTTCATATTGCATATTTTACATCAATCTAGCTATAGAACTCAAAATACCTTAAAAGAATTGGATTTCTTTTTACAAATGAAGTTTTAGCGTACCGCGATGAAAATAATAAATGTTTCCTTGAAAAAATTGCAGTTGCATAAAACAGAGTTTTAAATTATATATACAATGGAGTAATATATTTTATGATACGTAAAACTTAGCATGAACATTGATAACTGTCAATCTTACGTCGAGGGTAAATAAAAATATTTAATAATTTGCATCTTAATAATTGACAAGAAAAAGGTAATAATACAAGTCATGAAATGCTATTGTGTATAGAGACACAGCTCTCCATACAACTAACAAATCACTAAACGAGAAAATGAAAATTAAGAATAATGGTATTTTTTACATGGTATTCTCGACCTGATAGTATAACTGGAAAGGTGTTGAATACATGAAAAAATAAGTAAAATTGTAGAATGATATTTTTCGAAGGACACTCCAATTCCGACTAAATCAATGTTGAAAATACCTGTAATATGCATAATAACTATGCTGAAGGCTATTTTTATTATATTCATATTTATAAACATCACAAATGTCATTGCCAATTGTTACCAATTCAAACAGTCAGTTTCTGCCATTCAACGTCGGTTTAAAAAGAAAATTTCCTTTATATGTGAACATTCGAAAACAAGAATTACTTCGGATAATATCCATAGAAGTGTGACATTTAGGTCACAGTTATGTTAGCACAGAAACAGCACCAAAACGTCGCCGAAATTCCAGCAACTTCTATATTAATAAAAAGAATTCTGTACCAAAAAATATTTTCATGTTATTGCTTATCTTTTATCATCTAATGCAATAAATGCGAACAGTAATACTGATACTGCAGCAATATTTGTGACATATAAACGTAGGTGATTATGTATAAATGTACGCATATTAAACGAGCTTGTAATATTAATTTACTCAAAAACGAAATCTCCTATGAAAAGATCTCACTGTGTATTTTCGACTTATTCTTTCATGTATTACAGATGTACCTTTCTTAAAGTCCTTTTAACATCGATTACACATGCCATAATCTTAAATAGCACTAGTACGAGACGATTGTAGAGAAGATGAATAAACTGTAGGAAAGCTGAAGCGGAAACTGGGCGCTCTATCGTTGAGTTTGAAAGCCGACACCGTAGCACCTTTTAAAGCATTGAAATACAAAGGTACACATTTTTGTAACTGAACCCCAAAGAAAATTACAGAGAGTCAGTATGGCGGAACAATGCTGAAATATATTTAGTTAAAAGTATTTCTATTAAAATAATTTGAACATCTTAAGCATGCATCCAGAAATTATCGATCCTTTTTCCAATTACTCCAAAACTAAAAATTCAGTATTTCAATGCTGTTATAAGCTAATACAATAAAAGGTTTCCTGCGTATTTAAATGAATTTTATGGATTACTGGAATTACCTATATATTCTAATGAGTGACAGTGGTAACAAAGTAATACGCTTTATTATATCAAAGCTTCATTTTCCATATTAAACATAATGTAAATCATATCATATATGATGATCACGATTATAGAAAGACATTAAATTGTGATTTGTCAATATTTATACCCGTTTAAACATTATTGGAAATGATATCCTATCTACATTGTTTAGTATGTAAACTGATTATTCAATGCGAACGTAATTTTGAAGATAAATTTATAATATTTAAACAGTTTTTATTACTCCTCGCAGTTGTCACGTTTACATTAACTTTTACATTGTAGTCCTCTCCACTATCATTGTAATAATTGATTTATCTCACCCAAAAGTACTGTCAATAATTTTTTGTATATATACATATATACTATTTTCTTTTATAAATGTTCATTCATAAGCTCCGCATTTTTATAAATATACTAACAAAACATAATAAAAGAACGTAATAAAATAATAATTTATCACGAATTGTTCAAAGCTTCCAGGTGTAAGCTGTGTCCATTACGAAAGATTTCCTTGCAGCTAGCATCATCAGGAGTTTAAGAGCTCACTAACAGTCAGTATCAGGAAAACTTCCCTAATGGACACGGCTTTGAACAATTGCCATAGTATTCCTGGCTGCGAAAGCTTTAAAAGCACCCTGCCTTTTCAAAATTTCTAAAAGAACAATCGATTTTTTCAATTAATTCGAGTCTGGATAGTCCGATTAGATCTTCGTTACATTATTCAAGTTTTGAACTGAAAATCCTCTTCCCGAGATAGGGTAACATAATCCACTAAAGATCTATTAATAAAATATTTAAGTACGCAATCAAATACATATGTGAAAGTCTTATTTTATTTAGGATATCTATCCTATTAGTTGCCGTATATATTTTGCCAATCTGTTTCATATTTAAAAGCAAGACTAAAATGTCATGTAACGAAAAGTCGATATTTGCTCCATTAAAAAATTTAATTCACTGGAAGAATCAGTATTATATGAGATGAAATTAGATAACTTTCAATATGACATAAATATCTGAACTTGCAAAGTGGCGCTTTGAAATGCAAAGATAAATATAACGTTCATATGATACTTTAATCTTATTTTTATCTGTAGAACACTGGCAAAATATGTACAGAATCCCCTGAGAGGGCTTGTGTAAACCTGAAAACCCAAATAATACGAATAATTTCAGTTGAGCATTCATCAGCAAATATTATAACAGTGCTTAACAGCATTGCAGCATGGAGACAAAGAGAATTAGTAAAATGATTTATCTCTAATATCAAATAGCTACATGCACCAATGGTGTTCAGCTGAATGACCCCCCAGACGCCTACTTTTCCTTCCACACGTTGCCAACGTGTAATACCACTGATGAATACTAATAATTTTTTTACAAGGCTGCATTTTCGAGAAAGTTGAACTTAAATAATTGTCACCGATATGTATCATTAAAAAATATTGAACATACCAATTGGTTCGTTATCTGTTTCTTACTTTTACATACTGCAGACACAAATACATGCATTTCAGCTGAATCTTTCCAATCGATATCGTCGAAAATAAAACGTCATAAAACAACTTCGTCATTCGTTTTCTATCTGCTTCCACTCAGAAAATAATTTTACGTCAGATTCTAATACCATCGCGATCATATTTCGCATATTTTTGCTAAAATTTCGTAATAACTTATTTAATATGAAGGACTTATTTAATATGAATTTTTAATAAAACACATTTTAATTTCCGGTTTAAAACTTTAAACCTTTATGTAATACCTTCAGTGGTTCGAGACTCTTTTAACCATGTTATATGATATTTATCCTTTACATGATAATCTAGGTTAGTATAAACAAACAGTTTTAAATGCAAAATACTGAAATTTAAAAATGTCAACTACCCACGGTTAACCCTTTGCACTTACGAAGCGACTCACAGTCACAATTTGATTTCACATAGAAAAATTATAAAATCCGTTAATTAAATTTTACATAACATAATTAAATATGAAATATTGAAGTAAAATAATTCTACCTCTCGAATCGTGTGTCATTCCCATTCAATAAGAATTTAATCACAATCTCCTTGCAGAATGATAAATATATATATGAAAAGAAAAGTAGTTCACGAGTTCAAAGGCTCCAGATTAAGTCTGTGAAAAAGTTCAGTCACTTTCGAGTGCAAAGGATTAATGTCCCTGAAACAAGAAATAATACGGTATAAACGAAACTTGCGAACGCGATGGTACGCGGTCCTCTACCGCCAGGGGCGCTTAGCAAGTGTGACTGAACCCGAAAGGTGTGAAAAACGACGGCCAAAGGGCAGGAAAGGGGAAACAGGTGGAGGATTATACGACCTAAAGAAAGAGAAACAGATTGTGGCCGGCAATTGTTTTGGGGCGTCTGCGCCTGGTGGTGCAAGAGGACCACCAAGCGTCGACCAGCAGGAGGCGTCGAAGCCCTCGGGATGCCAGTCGACTCCGAGCCGCGGCGCGGTTAAGATGCGAGCCGTCGTGCTCCTAACACCTCCTTATCATCGCAACCTCGTGCACCTTCTATCGTTTCTTAACCACCCGATTCGCCCGCGACATCCCCCACCAGCGTTCGAGTGCACAGCTTCGCCGTTCGCGATATCGTAACCGCGCGACGTCGTAAATCCTGCCATGCGCGTGAAACTTTGAATAAAAATCAGTGAAAAACCATCATCATCGTGGAAACCAACCCTCCCCGCTCCTCCCGCCCGCGCCGCCGATCCCACTCTAACAAGGGAGTAGTTTCCGGAGAGTCTCCTCGGTGTTTGTGACGAACCCGCCACGAATAAAGAAGGAATTCAGGTTGGAAGGGAAGTGACGTCGATGGCCCTCGATCCGACCGGCCAGCTGACCTCCTCGTTCCGCGGAGGATTTTTCGGTGTCGGTCGTCGTTGGATTCAAGGTATCCCACGAGGAATTAAAGTATCGGACCGATGTGACCACGGCTCACTCGACGGAATCCTTCGAGATACCGAAGTACACTGTTTACTCGTTACCGATTGTTGGTTTAGGATTAACGACTCCCCGGACAATTTTGGGGTCTAGAAGCGACCTCTCGAGCGTGTTTCACCGGACACCGACGATCTCTGTCCACGACGTTGCCATTGATTAACGTCAAAGTTCCCCGACAGCGAACGAACCGAGAAAACTGGACTCGTGACGGGTATTTCGAGTTTGTTGCACGCCGCGGACCCAGCGCCATCTGACCCACCCCTACATATTTCCTGTGTGGCTGTGTGTATGTGTGTGTGTGTGTGTGTGTGTGTGTGTGTGTATGTTTACGTGTTAGTCGTATTTCTCCAGAGATCACTGGAAGATGCGTCCATGATCTTTTTTACCACCCTTGCAATCCGATCCGCATTGGGAGGAGGAGGTTGGATATTGATAAGTAGAAAATCAGAGGGATCGAGGAATAGAGGACTTGAGCCAGTGGAAGCCAGATGTTCGAGTGGCACGACTCTAAATCACTTATGGTAGTTTGTGTCCTCTAATTGACTACGGCGAAGGATTTCGGTATGGTATCGAGCAACGGATGGTCCTCTGGGAAATGAAATTGACCGTTGACGCAATCTGATCAACCATTGGACGCAGCACGCCTATAAATCGAAAAATTGCGGAGAGACACGTATATCCAGAATTTTATCTATATAGGAAAAAAAATATATATACATATATGTATACACATGTACATCTATACGTGTATGTGGAAGTATAGTTTTATATTTGTCGTTTAAATGGTATCGATATATCGTTAATCGTAAATTAATACGAAGAGGGTGAAGAACTCATCTCTCGAAGATGCTTATGGTAGCAAAGCTTTAAATGAAAGTAACAATCCTTGAAACATCGTGGAGGAATGATTGATCGAAATCAGTTAAGCCGGTGAATGCAGTGATCGATTCCGTGTCGCTGAACCGAACACACCGACGATTTCGTTCTTTGACGACGACTCGAACTCGTTTGTAACGTTACGACGCCGTCACCTTCTTATGACGCTAATACTGAATGAATCTGCCTAAGAAGCCGGTTTGCAGGAGTCTCGAGTGGTAATTAATTTAAGCTGTTTCCCCTTGTCCCTGTAAATAACAGATTTCCACGAGATTTTGATCAAGTATACTGCGGACGTTTAATGTCCTTCGTAGAGATAGCTGAATTCGAAATAGATTATCTAGGTTGTAGTAAATTTGATGTGTGTAGCCTGAATTATCGATCTTTCGATCATTTGACATTTTTTTTAGATTGTTTCGAGATTATTCTGAGGGTTTGTATTTTTAATTAATGTAAGGAATTGTTAACATTATTTAAATAGTACAATATACTACACATCTCTATTAAAGACATTCTATATTTAGACGATTTCGTAGAATTCATCATTATAGTTTTGGGTCAATTTTTGAAGATTTCTATGCGAAAACTATGTTATTAATTGTTTAATGCTATCTAGTCTGTGAATACTGTGCCTACACTAATATGTAGATATAAAGTAAATATGATATTTGTTCTATTTACTTTTGCTTCCTCTTTACTTTGTTCCACTGATTTCAATCATATTTTTCATCGTTTAATTCTTTCTCTTTTTTCCATTTAATTTGTTCCATTTATCGAAGCTGCTTTGTTTATCAATTCAATTATCGAATACAAATCTTGCAGTATGCTTCAATACATCAAGCTTATATTTTCAATAAAAATGATAAAAACACTGAAACAGTTTAATCACAATATGTAATTATTACTGTTGCGTCAATTTTACTTCTTTTCACTTTTTACGTGAATATTTACACTTGATCAAATATTCAAATATCCATTTGAGCTTCATTCTGTTTCATATCTAAGGGGATCATCGTTTAATGAATATTGCGCGCGAAATTTCACTGAAATTTGATCTATTCCTCGGCAATCATTCCGTCCGGCGACATTCACATGCGCATACAAATCATGGTTCAGCATTGTCTGATTCTGAAGACGTGTTGATACATGCATAAATTACGTTGTTGGAATAATAAACCCGTCACGTGCTCGTATACAGTTTCTGCAAGAAGGATGTAGGTTTCACCCTATTGAGGCACCTACTTTGCTCTTATGTATTTTTTCTGAATAGTCACATATGCTTAGAGGCAATTTTCATGGCAGTTACACAAACGATTATTTTTGCATTATTTAGTATTATTTATAATGTGATTTATAAATTTAACTTACATTTAAAACGTGATCAGCTGCTATTAAGGAACTCTATACACTTTATTAGTAAATGTTAATCGTTATGGATAATGAATTATAATTTCTTGTTCTATACCTATTTACGTATGTCTATATATCGTTCATATTAGTATATCATTCAAAATGAAAACATTGAAAATTGAATAAAGTCCATGCCTACATACATAGAAACGATTATGCACGAATTAGAATAACATATGAAAGTATTAGGAAATATTAATATTCAACAAATTATTGTTTACCTTCTTGTAAACTGCAAACAAAGTACGCTTCTTATAATATTTTTCTATCGTAATTTTATTTTTCTATTTATGTTTTTAAAACTTTGAATTTATATAAAAATCCGCAGTCTATTAATTATGTTTAACAATTAGTTAATCTATCGACCCTGAGTGTTTACACGAAAATTCCCTCGAGCCGATTGGCCTTGTTTGTTTACGTATAGAATATCAGCCCATGGGATTCTTCACATGTCATGCGTAGATGGATTTGGCACTTGACGGAATTAATAATTATAATATTTATGTGTGCGCATTTACCAAAAGTACGTACTTGTATCAGGTGTTGGTAAAAAGTTGGTAAGGTCATCCTGAAATTCATGTTAAGGCCAACAATATTTTTTGTACACCAACATCTGTTTTTCTATAAAGTGGCTTTACACCTAATTGACGTTAAAAGGAGTTCAGCGATCTGACATTATGACCACAAAGTGACCTGGATATATTTTGTACGAAACTTTCGAATCTGTAGCCTAATGTAAAATTATAACAGCGTTCATTGATATGAAAGCATACGGACTCGAAACTAAATAAGATTTCTTATATTTTTTACTTCAATAAGTATCTTCTATTACCTTCTTCTTTTTTGAAGATCTATACAGTATTGCCACAAATTGCGTTTTTTATTCTATTTCCAGCCCGCATAGTTCTTAAAAAATAAATTCTTTTGCCTTTAAGTCTGAGCTTATTAGTAAATCTGTTTTTTTTTAATGTGTAGACAAATAGTTGATGAAATGGAGTTAATTTTGATATAAATGAACTGACCAAGAGAGGATGGGAGAGGGCCAAGAGACACCAATTTTTCCGCAATCAGTTTCGTAAACTAGATTATGAATTTCATCTCCTTCCAATTGCTCGGGGAAATCGGCTACGGTCCCATAAGCAATTCACGACCGAGCGATTCACATGCATTCTCAACACGCAACACGTGGCACGTAGCGATGCTGTAAGTTTACACGTACCTCATAATTGATGCAGTGCAAAGTAACCCTGAAGTGATTTTATTATTGACGTTAATTCAATAACGAATTAACTAGTGCCACATGGTTGACCAAGAGCAATGGACGTCCGATTTCTTCCTGCAATTCATCCATTTATGAATTTAGACTCATTGTCAGACTAATTAAATTACTTCGGCAATGTTTTCAATAGTATGGCCAAGCTAAACCTTCAGGAGCGTAAGAACATTATTAAAATTACTAAAATAATCTTCTAAATTGCATTTTATGAATATTCATTAAGCAAGCGGAATCCAAACAATTTTATGATACTTTTTTATAATCTTTACATTAAAGCTACTCAATGGAATATCATGGAAAATAATCAATATTAAGAAAATTAATGTTGTATATTCGTTTTAAGTAATTGGTAGCACATATATTATTTTTTATTGGACGTTGTGACAGATTTTATACTAACGCAATGGGACTGATATTTTTAAAATTATACCGACTAGTAAAGAACTGATTATTCGGGTAATATAAAAGAATTAGCCATGGCAGAAGTGAGTAATGGTGTACCATATAATCGCGTGAAATATGAAGCAAATAATTGTTTGAATGTAGTAAGCAATTTGTGATTTTTGAAAAATTGGCTTTAAGAAAAATGTATTTAAAGTTTTGAAGAAGGTTTGAACTCTGATGAACGAATTGAAGAAACTTTTTATTTTATTATGATTTATCGATTCTAAGCCCATAGAACAGATCCTTGAAACTTGAAGCAATTTGTCTGACGAATAGATTACTCAATCTATGTTCAAACTTACTTTGTTGCATTTTACGTTCGAAATTCACTCATCCTTAGTAAATTTACCTTTGTGAGCTTGTAATTCCTCAGATTGTAATCTTTGAAAAATTTGTAATGAAGATGTTCCTTCATTAAAAATGCTGATTATTATAATCTGCGATTTCAACTAAAATAATTCAACTGCTGTTATCATTTTGGTTAAAATCATAGAGACAACATTGCAACAATCCTTTTCAATTCGAAACTTTGTAATAGGATAGTCCTTCGAGTTAGTCACTGCATCACGTACAAAATTTACGAAGTCCGAACAAACTCTCATCAACGCTTGGCGACACGTGAGCACACTTTACTTTAATGACTGTATTTACATTTTGGAAACGCATACTTCGTATACTTAAACATCGATAACATACAAAAAGAAGTTTCATTCTTTTAATAAAATTAGGCGTGTATCCTCCTTTACATGTTTGGATAGAAAGCTTGATGATAATAAATAATGTAAATTAAGACGAACATAACTGAGATCGATATTCATTTGTGTACATTGAAACGTGTCTGCCCAACGTTTTGTTTGTATTTTACCTTCTCTCTTGGAATTCGTTCTTCATAATTTTTACTCATGTTATATTCTTAAATGTTTGTTTTATTAATACTCCAACAATGTGTATTCGAGACCAACTAATGAGAAAAATATTAATAATTGTCTTTTGAAAAGCAAAAAAAATGCAGTGTTTATGAAACTTGGAAAATTTATGTTTAATATAAAACTTTGTTGTTTCAAATAATTCATTCAGTTCATCAATTTAACGACAGAAGTAAATTATTAGTATTTGACAATCAAGAAGTTCTAAAGAATTTTTATGAACTTGCAGAGTTTATCAAGTTCCAGAATATTTATACCATGATTCAACTATTAACTTGCTTCAATCTTTTATTACTTACAAAAAAATATAGTAGAGTTCATTCACAACATTTTCCAAGTAAATGTAAGTACAAGCATATTTTCCTTTCCATGTTTAAGACGCTTGCAGTCGTACAGAATTTCTTTGCCGAGGAATATTCTGTTTCTCCTGTTAAAACGTCAAAGATTTTTGTTCTTTCATTTGCATTCTAGAACTCGGAAACCTTTGATTCTCCAGCAGAAATAAAATTTTAGACATCATTTATTTTCATAAGAAGAAGAAATCATTTCTTTTATTTACGATATTTGATCTTTAATGAGACAGGACAATTTTTTCATAGCTTTTAACTTTCCTCAGCTTTCAACTTTCCTCGGCTTCATTGATATCCGATCTTATTTCCTTTGAATTTAATTTAAATTTCAATATTCAGGTCTAGAACAAATTCGAAATATTGTTTTTCCAATTACCTGCAGATGTGTATGCACGTAAAACGATTAGAATCGGGTTACTATAATTCTTTAATATATAATGTATTGTGTCATAATATACGATATCTACATGCATTACTTGTGTGGCTACTGATGATAAAATCAACAGGTGGAACGAAGTATTAAAGTTGTGTATTTGTCCGCAAAACCATCTCAAGGAATTATTAAATACTCGACGTCAGAATTACGCTTTGTGTTCTCGCATTGCGCATTACATTTAAATATGGCGCAGAATTTATGCAGTAATACATTATTTCTCAAAATACGGACGAGCTTCATATGCGTGCGTACTTTAATAGCTAAGCAGAACTGGACGAAAAGTCAATGTTTCGACTTGTGAAACACGTTAACCTTTTTCGTATTTTAAACTAACATACTATCCGGTTAGGCGAACAATTTATGACATACTATTTAGTTACATGACAGGGTTAACATTTGTGTTTTGCAACTTATTACATAGAAATGTACAAAGATCAAATATTGGAAACAATGTTCTTGCATCTCTATATACAATTGATCAGAAACCGATTTTGATTCGTAATTAAAATTTTGTTTCTATATTTAGTTATTATCATAATAAATTTTTACGCGTTTGACGCGTAATACTAATCTTTTCAACGACAAATTATTCACGTTTTCGAATAAACATTAGAAAAATGCTTCATTTCGCTAGAATTTGGTTCACCGTCACTAGTGGACCTTAATTCCAGCAAAACTTCGAAACCTTCCAAAACTAAATTCCACCGTTAACAGGATAAAACGCTTCCGCGCGATTTAGACTCTACACAGTTTAACGCGCATCGAAAAAAAACCTTACCACCGAGAGACAAAGAGTTAAGCTACTTCGATTTTTCGTTATAATATTTCATCGCGAAGACAAACATTTTACAAAAAATACCCGCCATCGCTTTCAGGTCGAGCGAGAGCCAATTTCAGTGGCAGCCAATATATCACGCGATTTATCAGCGTCGAATCTATTCGAATCGGCGTGACCGATGAAAATTGACACGTGAGGTCTGGTTTCTTCTTCCCAGTTAAATGACTCTCACGTCGCCGCCTTCGTCGGTGAAACGTACAAAATGGGCGGTGACAAATTGAAACGCCTCGTTGGAGGTTAATCAACGATTGACAGGTAATTCTTTGCAAGTAATTGACTGCGCCGGACAGTAATTCAAACGATTCTTCACGAGCGCCACACGGATAAACGCTGTTTTCCTCTTTCCCGTCGAGGGGGGGGAATCGCGAATTGCAAAGAACATTTTTTAATGAGTCGCGACCCAAATAATGGGTATTTTTAGAGCTGCTTTAACAAATTGTGTTTCTGACAGAAATTGATACCCTTGATGTCTTTATGCTTACAAAGCATTAACGTGCACGCTGTTCCACAATAATACTGTCCCATTTCACTGTTTGATGGAGCAGTTGTAACAACAGACATTCTCGCAAATATAAGGTGTACAGTGAATGTAAAATGAGGCGCGCAATGAAAAATCAATACGATGCGTGACTGTAAATCATTCTGTCCTATAAACAAGTCGCAGGAAATGTAGTTGAAAATTTGTGTACAATAGTGATCAAAAAGAAAATTCAAGATTGATAATTTTGTGTATAAATAAAATATAATAAATGTCATGCTAGATACTTTTTTATCATATCGACATATCGTATTCACTTATTCTTAGATTTTACTTCATTCTGTACGACACGAAAATTATTTTATTTGTACAATTATATTAATACATTGACACATTGCAACTGTAAGCTAGTTTAATTCATTTAAAAAAGTGTACAGATGTAGTTAGGCTGTTGTTTTTCTTGAAAATAAGGAATAAGAATGTCGTGAAAAGGAAATGTGTCAAATATTTCTGCTATTTGTTTCCAGGGAAAGCATTAAATTCTTATGCGTTTTCCATTCTGTTGTGCGCATTACATTTCGGATGATAAAATCTCAATCAAAACTTGGATGCTTACTTTTAGATCTGTATAATTAAGAAGGGACCCAACATCCGGGAACTAAAGCCTTACGACGATGTTTACAGTTAAAGTATTGATTTATCAATGCATCCTATGAAGATGGGAATGAATAGCTAGTAAAGTGGTCGCTGGTCATTATTTATCAAATCTTGCAAAGCCGATTCGGTAATGAAATCGCATTTATAAAATTATTATTGACTAACAGAGTTCTGTATTTCTATCATAAATAATATAACAATATACATAACACAACAATAATAACAACAAATACAACACCTGTTTTTTAGTTGCTTCAGCAGATTTAGATAAATTCTGCGTAACAATGAAATATTTTATAATATTAATGAGGATCTGGAAATCTAAGTTCAAGAAACTTTTTAATTTTTGCTCGTTAATGAAAAAATGTTCTTACATTAAATCACACCGTATCCTGTTTTTATTAATTTCTTATTTCACCGCAAATTTCTTTTATAACTGTTCATTCTTAGATTGCCCAAGTCTTTGCTGTCTGTTCACGATCTAAAGATTAATTTCATGCAAGTAAGATGGGGTGGGTGCAGTGATAATCCTAATGAGCTGCAAAGTAGGCTACCGAAATAATTACACACTGTTAAGTGATTCGTGCACGGAATACTAACGGTAGGATTAATGGCTCGATTGCACAATTAATGGTCAAACTTGACGTGCGACGACACGTAGCTGATGTTGAACATCTCAGTCACGATAATCCGTAAACGCTTTCAAGATTATCCGTTGCATCATCATATCTTCTGGTATATCAGATCTTTCTCGGTGAACCTTATCATGTAAAGACCGACACGAAACTGTGCATCTCATACGTGTTTACCACGTCACATGTGACAGTATGATATGGACTTAAGAAATTGTTTCCTTAGATAGGTTCTATGCCAATATACTGCACCAGCCCATAAATAATGCAGCTTTTGTATGCTTGTTTTATTTGTAAAAATTGAGATAAGCACGTAAGATAAACTTTTTTAACAATATAAAAATAAAATGAGATATTTAAGTAATTATACAATTATGTAAATAATGAATAACGGTAGTAATATTTCAAAAATTCTGACGCGCATATTTGCATGATTTTGTGACGTTTAAAAGTATATAATTATGTATCTTGATTGCTAATCGCATTATCGTATCCTCATCGCGTTTTAAATACAGGATTATTTATTTCATATGCATTCATCGCGCTCCTGCGCATGAACGACTGTAATTAACCATCGAGGTGCTCACTGGAATATTAATCTGTAATTAAAATGCTTTTTCAGTCGTTGATTACGGTTGATATTCCATACACTTAGATAAAAATTTATTGTCATACTTATTGTTAGCCTCATTTGAAGCTATTACATGCTCGCTGTAACGTTTTCGTTTAAATAAATTCAAAAAATAATTATAGACATATTGGAATTCCTTGAATTACAAATAATGTCTGCCATAGATGATACAATTTCAATGCATAATAATTAAAAAATAGTATGGAACTTATATTAACTAACTAAAATTTGTAGTAATTGTCAATTAACTGTACAGTTGACCCAAGTCCCAGCTTCACATAAAATAAAACAAAATATTTCAATATACCGTTCATTAAATGTATCAAACGTTTCAAAATTATTTTTCCCACACTGAAAAAAATCAATTTTATTGTATTCAGGATTTCGTTTTCTTACAATGTTCTCCATAATTGTTCTTCAATCGATTCCTTCTATTCGTTTGTTTATTTAATTTTCACATATTTGTATTACATGTCGCGTAACGTACGATACAAATAAAACGCAGTTAACGATAATTGCTAAATTTTCTGCTCGAAGTGAGACAAATCGTTATCAAAGGGTTTATGAATTTTTCAAACGAAGAAAGAAATCACAGAGAACGTCAAGTAGGCCGTTCAAACGGTACGTCATGTTACTTGGAGCACATAGGGACTACTAATTAGTCGCATAATCGATAGGGTGCCTAATTATCAACTCAAACCGCATAAAGACGCTTTAATTAGATTGCACAAGGCGAAGAACTACAGCGAAAGCTCGGATTACCATTTCCTTCCGCGTGTTACTGCTAGTAACGCTAAAAAGTGTAATACTGACAAATGTTCAATAAACAACCTATAACTGAAATATTAAATAAGAGCAATCGTATTTTAATTTCTATGATAATTTAAATATTCTTAATTCTAGATTTGTGGATGTTTATTGTACACTTTACCCTATTGTTCCTAGAAAAATTGATGTTCGTTCATGTATATCTTAAAAGTTACAGGTTTTAAAATAAATAATTAGAATACATATTAATTAGAATACAAATTAGATTATAAAATCTAATATTTATTAAATTTACATTTCGTAAATATCTTTGAACATATGAAACAAAGGAGTATATATGTTTTTCTCCATGCATCTAGATATCATGTCCAATTCAGAAACATTCTTTGTTTTGAAATTTGTCTGACAGCAAAGTTGGCTGGCATACAGATAAGAGAAAGTGCATCCGGTGAATACGTATTCCCAAATACGTTTATAGAACAACTTTAACTTTAGTCGCTGCTCTCAACAAGAATCAAAAATCCTTTTAACAAATAATATAGAAATTTATTACCACATTGTTGCGCAACATGATTTATTTTAGACACACCCTTATGTAAAATTACTCCAAATAAAATTTATTCTGCATACTTTGAACTATGGCCTTATTTGCGAATCTCGTTGTGTTACTCAAAATTACGTAACTGCAACGAACGAAGAGTAAATTATGTTTTACACTGAAGCAGTGTCTTTATCGTGAAGTACAATTCATACTATGAAATTCGATTGTACAGACCGGATTATACAATTTCAGGACGACGTACTTTAGAATCAAAAGGATTAGTATACATGTTATCTGTCATTTAATTATTATTAATAAATGTTAGCATTGATTGTTTCGGGACTGCTCGAAAAATTGAATGACTATTAATTTGGAGTTTGAAAGTTGTAATACTATTACAATACCGTGTGTACCTGAAGAAACACTCGATTGCTCTTGAAAAATAACAAACCTGACTATTTAAATTTATATTAACTGGTACTAACGCGAAAATGTCTTCGCTGGTTAATTAATTATTATAAAATTTACTCTCGTTTTTACGTTTTTCGCAAATTTTGTGTAATCTTGGCCATTTTTCATAAATATTGAATGACCAGGTTTGCATGAATCTCTGTGATCGTTTGGGGATTTTTTCATTTCGAGACTCTTGACTTTATCTATCATATTTTCTGTTTCTAATATATTTTCCGAGGTTCCGTGGTAGTCTGGCTGGCCTTGGCGTATGTTTCTACTGACCAGACCTTCACGAACCCCTGCACTTTCTTCCTTTACGCTTCAACACTTCCCCTAGATTTCGCTCGTGTTACTGCTTTCGGGTCTTTCGTCAGATATCTTTTTCTCTTTTTGTTTCCTTTTCAAACATGTTTCTTTAAAGCAAAAACTCCCGAAATGAGCCATTCATTAAATACTGTATCTGTTGAAAAAATTGCAATACAAATTGCTTTTTTGACAGTTTCGTGACAGATGAATTTCAAGAGAAAATTTTTGTTATATATCCATAACAATATATAACATATTGTTGATAATTTGTAAATTATATAAAATTGCTTTCGTGATACATTTTAAACAGTGTGGGGGATAGAACAAATGCACAAAAAAGAATTCAATGCTTTATTACAAGTGTCTATCAGTCGCTGTATTGAAAAAAAGTGGAAAGATATTTTTGATAATATAACTATTCGATCATTTTTACGGGTTACAAAGATAAATTAGACGTCATCATTAAATAAGTGATTTAGTGTAATATTAGAAAATTGTCTACTTTGAACATGCATCTGCGAAAACCTTTGACGATAAAATTGCTGCCGGGTATATGTACATCATACCTTTTTGCTGTGCTTATTCTCTATAGTGACTCATTTGAGCTGTCTTGTTCGCCTCTCGAAATTATAGGCCAAAGATGAAAGTGGGGCGAAGAGGAATTGATGAATCAAAAGAATGCCTTGAAGTTATCACTAGGTGGGCTGGTGACTAATTTTAAGGGACATGCAATAGACAGAAGACACGTATAACTATACAAATATACAATTACACAACAATTCTTTTTATGAATGAAAAGAAGCCAGAAAGTATCTCGGAATTTCTCTCTGTCATGTTTAATCTTTATGATTAAAAAGAGCTGCGAAATAAAATTAAATGAACGTTCTTTAAAGTTAGTTGATTACCAGAAAAACAGTTCAATTATATAAAGCGATGTAAGCTACTTACTTCTTATGTAATTTATTCTTAACCCTTTCGAAAGTTTTTTCGCTGTATATGTACATAATTTTTCAATGAAACATTAATTGAATTGTTGACCGTATTAAGTAGGAATAATACGCGAGTCATATGATAGAACTATTGTATTTTATTCCAATATCTCACGTTTTACTATGTAATTACATTACATCAAATTTGATATTCAGTATTGAATTTTCTCATTTTCCCTATGTTAAATCAAATGGCGACCGTGAATCGCCTCTCGAGTGCAAAGGATCACTTACGTTGAATATTCCTTATTAGCTAATCTGTAAGTGCCTTTAAATTGTGTTAAGTTTAAATGTCTGCAGTACAGGCTTTCCAAACGGAAATGAATGTTTGCTACTTCTTACCCTATCATTATCATGATATTCTGTCTTACTATTCTTCTCAAAAAAGAAAGGAAGGCAAGCTCCAAATTCACTCAAGCGAATTGACAGTGCTGAACATTTCAATTCACATTCGCGTGTCCTTGAATTTGTGAATTCCTGTAGAACAAAGTCTTCCATCTCGTTGATTTAGTCATTCCTCCCTTGTCCTACTTCGCATACTCAAGTCTAAATATACCATTCTAATTGTAAGTACGACGAATTTGAATTTTCGATTGTCGTCTACGGTTATGCTGCTATAACATTTCTAAGTAACAATGAATTTTTAATCCTTTTATTAACAACTGAAAAGAATCTTCTTTTAATACCGTGACATTAAGAATATGTATATATAATTCTGATAAAATATTCATTAAACAAGTTTCTGAAGATACTTCTTCTTTTTGTTTTATAATACCTTCGTTTAGAAAATATTACTTGTCGTTGGATTAGCGTTCGGACTTTCCGGGCTACTTCGACTGCGATTCTTTTCGAAAAGAGATGATACGGTCTCGTTGATGCTGCGACCGCTAGTTAACCACTCTTAATCCTTTTTCACTCTGGTTGCTTTCGTAATCGCGTCAAGGGGTACATTAAATAAACTCTTGCCGGTAACGTAAGCAAGTACGACCGTCCTTGATCATGCTGGCAGATTGAAATACTTTTTCGTTCGCGTCTTGTAAACTTTCAGGTCTGACGCCACGACTCGGACATTTAATTTAAGCCGCGGCTAAGTCTCACCCCGATTTGTCGTTTCTTAAGAAAAAAAAGACAGAATATCTCGACTTTTTCATTCGCAGCCTTGCTACGTGCCAATTTTCCACGAGAATGATTTATCAATTTTTCCAATGTATTAAAATGACAAATTTTATTTATCATTTTCTTTTTTTTATTTATATTTATTTATAATCGCATTAACACTTGGGTCATTAGCGAAAGTTTACAAGTTGTTCATTAGAGTTAACCTACATATGTAACATAGCTAATAATTTTATGATACAGATTTTTAAATGGTATCCCAACAGTTTAACGTAATCCTAGGTTTTTATTTACTTATATTATATCATTGTATATTCCGATCACTTTCAAAAATCTTAGACTTTGTTCTGTCTTCTCTGTGTTTCCAATAGCTTCTTCTAATGATATTCCTCTAAGTCAGTATGTAATGGCACTTCCATAGAGAGCAGATTATTCCTGTCGTAGGTGACACCTCCGCTTGCACAGTTTCGATCTGGGGCCTTTTATGCCTTCAACTTTTTAATAATTCTAGTGAGTCTAATTTTGGTAGATCGTTCAGTTACTATAGGATACACTTGATCCGTCATGTGAATAATTCCTTCTGTGTTATTCGTATACTCCCTCGTTATTGTTAAAGGATTGGAAACTCCTTGCAGATTTTCGAAGAGTCCCTTAAATTGTAAGTAATTTAGGATGTACGGAGAGGTGGATCTTTCGAGGAATTCTTTAACTGGTAGAAGCGATGCGTCAAGAGATGGTTTATCTTTTTCTTTGGAGCTACTGCGTTTGCTTGTTTTAGCTGGTCTTTTGCTAGTCATCAACAAGACATCTTCCCTAGCGGAGATTTTGATGTTTTCTGGGGTACCTGAATTTTCGTTGTCATTATTTATGCTTGATGAGTTAGACGAGGATAATGGTCGTTTATTACACGGTGTTGATTTATCTATTTCGTCGGTATGCATGACCGGGTCGTCAGGAGGTGCGAATGTAGGAACATCTAATATTGGTACGTTGTTATTATCCGCCACTTTAGTTTTGTCTGTACACGTATCGGGGATATTTTCTGTTACGTTCGCATTGTTTGGCAAGGTGGCCTTGCTGTTTACATATGAAACATACCGATGTCTCGGTTGCAAGGTATATATGGTACTGTGTATCTTCGAAGGTTAATAGTATTGACTCTGGAATTTTTTCAAGATATACAGGATCCACACAAACCTGTGATCGAAAGCTCAAAATGTGAGCGAAGCCAGACTCTTATGTCCCTGCTCGTAGGAAACTAATATTAGAAGCTGGTTTAATTCCCATTTTCGTTAACTCCGTTTCTATCGCATCATGGGGGATGACTGGGCAAACATTAGATATGACGACTCTTTTAAGTCTTGTTATGAGTGGCCTAATTTCTAGGGAGTGGCCCTGTACTACAATTTGTTTGTGTTTGCTAGTAAGGTTGTCAGCTAGTTCTTTGTTTGCCAGGAATACACATATACGACCGTTTGAGATGTTTCATGAAAACCGAATTTCATTGGGGTTTATTAGATTACTTAAACTGGACAGATATTCCTTAGTGGGAAGTCCTTTTTTCGCTTCGATAATGATAGCTTGATCCTTTTTTGAGAAGATATTGGCAGACGTAACTGTAGCGTAAGATTTCTGTTTCTGAGTTGATGAGATCATTTGGGGTAGCTTTGCTGAGGATTCCATCCTAGAGGGTTAAAATATCACTTATTGCCCCTCGTAGAATGCTTTGCACCTTGGTGCAATCATTAATTAGGTAATTTCGGCTTTTTAAATCTCTTGAGAAATTTTAGCACTTTAACACTGAAACGTTGTCACCGGTACTGCACCACTAAAGCCTGAGGCTTACACGCGTACGTTTGTAAACACTGAAGCAAAAGTTCGTCTATTCACTTCGAGCGTTCGTGAAGGACTGTTATTTATCATTGTACAGGATAGAAAGAAATGAATGCACTTCCTTGTCGTAGCGTGATTCTACAGCTTCGGTTTGATGAATATTTAGGTAAAGAAGCTGCAGCAAAATTGCTTCCGACCTTAATAAAAGAGATTAACATTTTTATTGCACTATCGTTTTCTACTTACCGTGAAGACACGTAGTCCCAAGGAAACCATGGGTAAAAAATGAATAATTTTCTTGTAAATCGCTGTTGAATCTTGCATGAGAGAGTAGAGGAACGCGGTATCGATTGTCCTTTTCTGATACTCTCTGTCCTTAACCATTCGTCGCTGTCAGTTTCTACTTAGTGCGAAGACAAATGCTTGTGTATGATGTATGAACGTTTACAGGTTTAATTATCTTACGAACAGAGCGGCATAGGAAAAGATTTAATTCGATATTTTCTTCGGATCCTACTTTTCCATTTCTAAACAGGCAATAAAAAAATAAAAATAAATAATTAGAAGGAAGACGAATAAATACATTTCATTTGATTCTACGAACCGATAGAGTGACACTTTTAGCCAGTGCACCGGAGAAGCGCGATCGCGCTGCTTGCCACTCAAACGCTTAAGGAGAATGGAATCGACGTTGTTTATCGATCGGTCGCTGCCCAGCAAGAACGGCCATGCCACTCGCCGCGGCGACGGTCTAATCGATAAACAACGTCGATCCCATTTTCCTTAACACTAGGTTTACAGAATACGTCAATTCGACGTATCTTGAATTTTATAAACATTATTTGGTAAATGTTTACGTCAATTTCTACCAATTATCCAAATGAACGAACATCAAGTTTTCTGTGATCAGTAGAATAATCGTTTAATAAAAACTATTCATTTTTTATTCATGGTTCATACGATGGCGCAATAAAAAATGTTAACCTTCTTTTTCAAAGTCAGAGGCAATTTTGCTGCAGCTTCTTTACCTAAATGTTTATCAAACTGAAGCTGTAGAATCATGATACAGGAAAGTACAATCATTTCTTTCCTCCCTGTACAATTTTAATCTGAGAATAATTCCTTGATTGATCGATGAACGTTTTTTTTTTATTTGACAGCTGAAATTGCGCTGAATTTCAAACTAAGCGTTAGCAAACGAATCATAATTGGAAATATCAGTCGGAAATATGTTTGACACTGATCAGAGTGGCTATATTGACATTTCAACAATCACTTTGTTACGAATTAATCAATGGGTTTGAATCGGTTACACATTATACGAATTTCATAGTTTGGTAACGAATGCGGAATTCTTTTATCAATGAAATATATTACAGTGGACAGGTGATTGTGAATGTAATTAAATTCGACAGTTTCTGAGTGACATTTATGATATTTCGCTTTGTGTCTAACTAATAAAGGCGAATGTGGAACACACGCATTGCTCGGATCTATTTTTGACACTGATTTGTAACATAACCACACTTGTTACTATTTACACTGTGAAATTCTTTTAATCGTTTGTTGTGGAGGAAGATATGATTTGTAGAAATAAACTTTAATACTCGTTTCTTGTGATCAATGGGACTAAAAATGAGAGCAAATTATCAAGTATCAAGCAGTTTATGAAGAATTTACTAAAATATTGGAATAAAAGTATTAAACATGAAACAAACGTTCTTTATAATTGTAACAGGTATAAAAATGAATTTGATTTTATTTAAATAACAGCTTTTTGATAATTTAATTCTTCATCTCCGAAAATTCATTCCTATTTATTTTAAGTTTTGGATTGTTCACGTTCCCATTATTCTCAGTGATTGCTTTATTAAGTTAACGACGCAAAGTATCATGAATATTTCACTATAACATACCCTTATTAATTCAATTCTTCACTTCTGAAAATACATTCCACTTTATGTTAAGTTCTAAAAGCATCGAATTTCCATTAAGTATTCCCAGTGACGTTGGTTCATTAAGCAGAAATTCTTACATCATAAAAAGTTGGTTAAAAATATCTAACTTCTTATTGTAATACTTTTCAACAAATGATTTTCTACTTCTCTTCCACATTTTAATATTCCAAACTCTTCTCTTGTTCTATACATATTCCATTTAAAATTTTTTAATTCGATATTGAAATCGTATCGTCGCAATCTTTCGTTTTCTAATTAAATTTTCTAGTATATTAATTGTTGATTCGACATAATAAATATTTGTTTGCCTGTTTTAAATCGGTACTGGCATGTAAAGTATTTACATTTTTCTGTAGGAAATAATCGGGTCAAGTATCGTGTCACAGAAAATTTTTCTCCGAGCTTAATTTCAACATTCTTTATGTGGGCGCAATCAAGGTTATGGAGAAATGAAATCTTTTGTGTAATTAAAACTTACGATCACATTGCTATGCCCACTGAAGGAACAGTAAGAGCTACGTCAAAGTATTTTTCATCTTGTTTGACTACTTCTTTCCTACTTCTTCCGTATCAAATCGAATATGATATTTGCATCTGTATCACACAATTGAAAATGAATAATATTTTAGAACATATTTCAATGTTAGTACCTTCGAAAATGATTGAAAACACAATTTTGACAAATTATATTTTCAACTATCTTCACGTATGGATACATTATATAACTGAATATATTATATGATACATATATGTAGCATATTTTACTCTTCTCACAGACAGAAACATCTTTTGTCGTTGGTAATCTATTAATATTAACAGAATATAACGAATGAAAAACTAATTGTGGACTATTATTGTGTTATATGTAAAACATATATAATTTATCAATCTAATCAAATTTTCATCTAACGAAAGAAACTAGAAATTCCCTTATAGGAATCGATTTCTCTTTTTCTTCGCGGAAGGGGTTCAATTAAACGCGAGAAACCGGGAGTAACAAGACAGAAACGGAGATTCCCAGTTTGCCCTGTCATTCTTCACCTATTCTGGTACAAGACGGGTTTGTTAGAGATCGAGTTATAGCCAGCGACGGTTGAGCTTTAATTTAATCCAGTACTTTCAGACCCCTGGGCATGCCGTTGCAAATGTCTTTGGCAACGCAACGGGAGTTTACAAGACACTCGGTTGAAAAGCGTTGCAATTAATCGAATATTCTCTGTCTGCGCCATGTCCAATACGAAATTAGTAGGCAGCTGCCGTTTGCGGTGCGACCCGATGTAAAGTAATTACATGAAGGGAACGGTCCAGGTGGAAACTGCAAAACGGATCGAATGCCGTAATTACGGTGATATTTGAACTAGATTCCATTGAATGCCAATATCGACGATTTTCAAGACCATCAAACTTGAAATACATATTGTACACTGTAGAAAATTAAAATATGACTGCTTATTTCTATAAAAAATCACAACTATTATATGTAGATATAAAACAGATATATATTAACCGCGATTCAATGATTTGAAAATCTGCTTCAAAATATCAATTGAGTTGCTCATTGGACAAATCTTTTTTTTCAGATTTAACTTTTTATAATTGAAACATAGTTTCTCTATTATTTTGGGTTTGTCATTATTTTGTAACAATAAATATTTCTTGAAAGATACACTATGTTATGGATACTATATGTTCGTCACATTAAAGCTGTACATGTAATAATGAATTCAAATACATTCTATAATGTTTATTTGATTTTCCATTTGAAAGGAAATTTCAAAATCGATGTATATTATTGCATCACTTTTCTACTTTCTGATTTGTTAAGTTAACCGATTTGGCCAATTATTGACTTACTTGTTACGCAATTCATAAAATGTGTTGGCTAATTATATTTGTATCAGTCTGATGCGGTAGAGATCACGATCGGGGTAATTGTGTGTAATCAATCCTTTAATTGCGATAACGGATGCTCGTTGATAAATTAATATGTATCTGATTGCTAATTCGTTATTTAGACGTAATATGTAGCTTTGAACTCGTTTAGATACAGTTTAGTAACAGTTAAACGGTCAATACAATAATGAACAGGATGCGGTCGAACGGATATTATAACCAAGCAGTGGATTGTTTTATACATAAAAACAATAATATTTTTTCATTTTCGATTGCGAGAAAATCAAACTTGAAAATTCATTTTCGACTTAAGATTATTTTATATTATTTTTACTTTTATTTATATTCTTTTCGCAATTTATACTAAAATGTAACTAACGTATTCCAAATTTTTCATTTTATGTACTTCAGATTTGGTCATTAAACCTTCATCATAATTACTTAAAATAGTGCCATTTTATAAGAATGTTAAAATTTAAAATATTTCAACCTCTGAACATTAAAGACAAATGTTGAAACACCGATACTAAATATAAGACACGTGAATAATGAAATATTAAAATGTTCGTCTTCAGTTTTAACAACTACAATGTTTCGTTTACCATTATACATGCTGCTATTTATTTAACATATTCCTGGTATCAAGAGTAACTATCTTAAATTTATAAGAAATTTGATTGTTATTAAAATTATATGGAACTTTTTTATAAGTGTGTGGTTTACAGTGCTTATAAGGGAATATAGAGTTGTCATATTTCTACGAATATGGGACACATTCAACATAACTCTTTTAAAAACTTGGAACGATTCTAGTTCAACGCTTCTCTTATTAAACGTCTTATGGCCGCGAGTGGGTCAAGCGCAGGCTGCGTTACAAGCTGTCTATACATCATACAGTGAAGCTCAGTGCCAACCATCATACTCCTATATCTGCGGTGTCAATTTGGATCATTCAAGAAGCATAAAAACAAAAAATCGGAACATAAGTAACATAATTCTAATGTTATAGAAATTGACAACTTCTTTGATTATATACACTTGAGGACTACATATCTCACAGAACATGCTAGAAATGTTTAAGTATAGCATCTTATTTTTAACATAGAAATTCAAATTATTCGAATTATCCTTATTTAGTAATTATTTTGGTATGTACTTTTTATTTTTTGATGAAATATCAATAATATTATCTGCAACTAACATAAAGAAATATCGTGCAGAAATTAAGGGGCGGAACTATTTTATTTCGATGTGCCATGTGTTGATACATTATACAAAATTAAATACTGAATTTTAAATTTTGTCGGTTTCCTATGTTGAATCAAATGGCCACTGAAAAGCGTATCTCGAATGCAAACGATTAGCGCGTGAGTAGAAATATTTTAAAGGTAAGAAATTTTGTGCAATCTGTTTGCACAGCTGGATACTTTATTTGATAATAATTTATAACTTTGTAGTTTATCGTTCGTCTAACTTCAGTAATTTCTCCAATTTGATACAATACCATCATATATGGATTGAGAGACATATTATTGATTTGGTATTACTCTGATCACCAATTATAATGTTGCAACTTTTCTACCAATTAATTGGTCTGACTTCCACTAAGATCACGATCGAGTAGGTTTTTTGCTGACTGAAAGCGTTCAACAGGAATTAACCTGAAACCCTTGTTCTTCACATTTTTTTATGAAATAAAGTAAAAGCGTGGAAAACTGTAGAATTCTTCACAATAAATCTTATTACATTATGGGTAAAATGTGTAAGTGCCAATTAAACAATTTACTTTATTTTAGAAACCACGTCACTCTATACAGCTTGTGAAAAAGTTATTTCTGATGTTTATCTTTCTACGAGACATCTTTTGTAAAACAACATTTCTTCTACATATTCAGTTTCTTGTTATATTAATATTCGATTGATTGAAAAGATATAAATTATTTTATTAACTGATTTATTTTTCTATGGCTGTAAATTTATAGAAATTTGCATACAAATAAGAAGAGTCTTTAGGAGGATTAATTTAAAATTTAAATATCTTATACGTTAATTAGGAATACCTATTTATTTATGAATAAAATTCATATAAAAGATGAACGAAGGAGCCAGTGAAAAGCTAGACGACGTCCTCTTTTTACAACGAATAAGTAATTCCAAACATTTCATAAATCTTAAAGGGTATTGGCTTCTTTGATCCGAAACTCCCAGACTGACTTGCGAAATTGGAATCTTGATTGATTCATGTACCGGCGTTGCGCCAATATTTATTTTATGCAAAAATTCACCAAAAATATCGAAACGTTATTTTATAACAGAAGGAAATTGAAATTTCCAACAGTTCATATAGGTGAAATGAACAGTTACTGTCAAATATGGTAATTAGTTTCTAATCAAAATAGTTTTGGTAATTCTTATCTGCTTTTATTAATTCTTGAACCTATATAACTTCCTTATCATTACAAAACTATAAAAACAATTTGCATTTAAGAATCACCAGCATTTTTCTCAATATTTATTAATTACATTTTTCATTTCAATCATGATTCACAATTTATCTCATTTCGGTACATACACGACTGCTTCTTTCCCAAAATTGCAGCTAGATGAGTAACACTGCAATCTGAATTGTTCGCGAATCAATCACAATTTGGACTTCATTGCCCATGAAATCGGTAAACAGCAATGTTCGCAGACATCCCGTCGCAATCGTTCCCAAGTGTGTACCTACTTTGATCTACGTCTGCAATTTTCGAACGAGTGCTCTCGTGCCGGCTGCATAAACCGTTTGCACGCATTCAACTGTAATTGTGTCTTTGCCGATAACCGCTAAAATGGTCTCAATCGAGAAAAGAGAGTAAACCGTTCCCCGCGATTACAGAAACTACCGACGCCGTTTTAACGATGTCGCAACGACGCGAGCTGCGAACAGTTCTAAAAACGCAACTTCGTTCCACCTGCTCGATAAAATTCCAATTTAAATTCTCCCCGACGTTAATACGATGAAACTATAAGATTGTTTTTCAAAGAAGAATAAAACAACTACAAATACAACGTTCGTTACAGTCGTGCCACGAACGAAGCAATCCCAATGTCGACCAGACTCGTCAACTAATTGAATTAAAGAAGACTTATCGTCCGTTACTAACCATTGTACCTACAAACTTCATCATATGCACAACGCGTGGACCAACAAGAAGAATCTCATTCCTACTGTAACGAAACAGGAAGAAAGAATTCATAATTTTTATCGAGGAACATCTCAATTTGTATCGAATTTATCAATCAATTATCCATGGGGCCATTCTGTAGAGGAGATATCAGTCAATTAATATAACGACGGACGGAATCAAAATCAAGACGAGAAAGTACCGAGAACCACATATTTTTGAAACCTTTATGTAAACTTCGAGTTTATTCCAAGGAATACGAGAGATTGAATTTCTCATCCTGAAACAAAGAATTTGCGAGCTTGCATTCTTGGGATCATCGAAACTCCCGAACTCGCTGGGAGATCGAACATCAGGCAACATCGAGGCGACTCTCCCGACATCGCCCCTTTTTTCCGGCGGTCTATAAAATAAACGAAACGTTCAAAGTGTTAAGTGCGAAACGATCGGCAGGTATTGTGCACAGCCATGTAAAGAACGAAAAGTGTGTTATATACTTGTTGCACGAAATGTTTTGAGTGTAAGTTGGTGTATTCTGAATTAACATTGCACTGTTGCATGCGTGCATGCTGATAGGTGTTCCAAGTTAGAACGGAGCATCACGTTAACCAGTTTCCGGGGCACACTGCGCTTTATGACCGAATGTAGCTCTTGCATTCTCCATTAACGCTTGCAATATTCACTCTAACGTTCTACTTTATGCGGGACCGGGAATGAACACGCATAATGCATTATCATTAAAAACGTTATTTTTCATAAATCTCTGTTCTAACCTCTGTAAATACTATATTTAATTAATTTTGCACAGTATAATGTAAACGGTTTCTTTTTATTTCCACGCTTCATCCTATTATTCCCAATATTGTTATGAACATGAAGTGAAATTGAAGTTTTAATAATTGAGTTCGTGTGCAATATAAAAATATTATTTTTGTTCTGTGTAATATTATAATAATAATCTTTCTAATCTAACCTTTAAATTTTATATTCTTGTGTGATTATAGTCACTATCATCAGAAATAAGAAAATGTTGATTTGTGAATGTACATTGGATAACTTGTGTATAAAGTAGAAAGTATCACATTCATTATGTGATCATTGATATATTTTATGGTCAATTGATTTTTCGTAGAGAAGTGCAAAATATTTATCATCGCAAATATACAAGCTGAAAAATATAAGAGAAGGCAATCTTCATTGAAAGAACACAACTTCATTGTGGATCTACATTCCCTGTTAATTTTAATTATGCACATTTATTCAGTAGTTCACAAAGAAAACTAACGTATGTAACTGTGTTCCTTGTATTATATATGGGCAGTACAAAATTGGAAATTATTACTGAGAATTAGACTAATCAAAATTATTCCATTTATTAAGAAATGCGTCTTCCGCATATAGCATTTTATTTCTTATTACTTACTTTTATTACTTGCTATTACTATTTTAATGTCCAGTATTTCATGGTTATATTTATTCCAAAAAATGGGATATTTATTTCGCAGATATTTATATCGATGTATCCGCAGCGTATATCAAACTATAAACGGTAACATACCAGAATATTCAAGTTTTGACAGGTAAACGTGGTGTGCAACAAGTGGTCAGCAGTAGTTGACTGCGGTCAGTATCAATACCGAAAGTGTTAACGAACGAACATGAATGTATAAACAGTTCAAACACAAGTGAACGTCGGTAAACACGAACGAGCGTGAATCTAAAAGAATAAATACATACACAGTGTTTCGTCCAATGCGAAACAAAACAATGAAAATCCTCGAAGGTTCGTTTACGACATGGACGTGCTAATAAAATTATTTTCGGGATTAGCTTTTTTCGAGTCAGTTTTATTTGTGTTACGATGGGCAATTTCACCCCAAATAATAGTAAAGTTATTTAGTCATTATGCGTTTTTCCAGACAATAGTTTCGGAATTTTCACTTCATTCGTCCAGACAACCGACCATATCGTAAACCGGGTGTTGTATAAAAACACCTACAGGTCGCACTTGGGAGAGACATTCGACAATCTTTCGTAACACATTCTGCTTAACACACTTCGCGACAATCTTTCGTGACACATTCGGAAAAACACAACAAGTCCATCGTTCTGGACATACACACTTCAGCTTCACACTCCGAAGAAGCATTTAGTTCGAAGTTCGGGAATTTGTTCGTCTCGAAACGCGTAACATAAAAACGGGTTCTCAATATCGTGAAAAACCGGTGGTCTGATCTCAATCCTTCGGAGGTCAGAATCGAAACAGTCGGTTTCTGATTAAGTTCGGAAATCGAAACGTCGCGATCATCAACGAGACCTAAAATTAAAGCTGGGCTTTACAACTCCAGTCAAGGAATTTAATCCGCGTTCGATGATCGTGCACAGGCGTGCACTTTAACGGGGTCGCCACGCTGCCGACATAACACATAAATATATCGAGAAAATGCTGATACACGTGGATATTTCAAACAACATCATCAGTTTATTATTCAACAGAGAAGTTCGAGCGAAACACGAATGCAAAAACATTTTTTATTATTACAATGTTCGAACATATTTGATGTTTCATCCGTAACTGATTGATCTTTCATATTCGAGTGTTCCACAATTTGTAAAAAATGGAAATCAGTTTATCTTTGCGTTTATTTTTCTTATTTTTCTTTGCGTTTATTTGTGTTTACTTTAGCGCCCATGCATAGTTATGGTATTTGATCACGTTCGTTTGAGGTTCGTTCATTTATAGTGAACTCGCATTTGGAAGCCGTTCTTCAGCGAACTGTGCTGCAAATAGGACAGGTAATGTTGTAAGCAGTAGCTCATTTGCAAATTTTTCATTCCGGACTAACGTAACTTCCTGCATCAACATCGACAATTTGTTGCTTAATTACATTTACGCTTTAATGAAGACACAATGATGAACTGTTTTCACGAACGCCTCGATAATACGATTCCGTTCGGCAATATTCGATTAGTTCAGTGATCGAATAAATACTCGTTTCCCTCAGCGTGAAAAATGCAATTTGCTGGATTTCATTTTTGGCTTCTTAATCGTAATGTTTATTTGTAATTCCTTTAGGTGATATTTGATACTATAAAAATAGAAAAGGCGGAATCAACTTTTTGAAGAAAATTCATAAAGGAAAAGAATATCACACGGGTTCAAAGTTTCACGTATTTCATGAATGCAATACGTATTGTATGGAATATAGAATTTCATCTGACTGCAATGATTCTTTTTTACTCGGTTCTCCGGGAAAGCAGTTATTGATTCTGAGAGATACAAATTGCATTTGCTAGTCGTATTCTTCATAATAATTTGAGAAAACAGAGGAACAGAATACTTGAACGAATATTACAATATATTAGATATGATAAATTTGTCATATAAATTCTATACACTTTATTGACCGACAATTATTGAGTTGAATTGTAGGTAAATCATTTGTGTTCTTTCCTTGAGGTTTATTTATATAAGAGAGGGGGAGAGAGGAACATAAAAATGAGGACTTCGATCTTTCAAATTGTACTTTCAATAGAAAAATTAATGGAAAAGGCACAAATCACAGCGTTGGTATATTTATTGACTGGAGCAGTTGCATGAGAGCTAACGATTTATTTGTATCCTTTTTCAATGGAACGAATGAAAAATTTCTCTTCGCTGAAAATTCTAGTATCCGGAAGTGGTATGCTGTGTTTTATTGGCCGATTGAAACCTAAACGATGAAACGTGGTAGGATGAAAAAATAAATTGCTATATTTTTGCTGCAGTGCGGTGATTGACTGCTCAATACTCGTAGTCGATGAAAGTCCGTAATAAAACAATTTTCAAACTTTTTGCCAGCACTTCATTAAGTTTATATTACAACGACGCTATTAAAAACTCGTATATTGTTTAAAATAATTTTATATGCAAGAAAGTATCGATTGTAATTTCACTTTCCAATGACAGCTAAGAAAAAAATAAAAATGTGATTTTTATTCTATCATATTCTGTGTAGTGTTCATTGTAAATTTCAGCTGTTTTAATTATATTTTTCAATCTTATAACGTAGAAAGTTTACAAAACAAACAGAAGTTTACTTTCCCTGTGTATAGAGTATCCTTTCTACAGTGATAGAACTGTATACCTTCATTCATGCAACAGCGCAGTACTAAAGCTTCCTGAAAAGACTTGATGTTCGAAACATGTTCGAGATATGGGAAGACTTTCAAATCTTCGATTTGACTGTCGATGACATTCAAACGTACAGGGTGATTCGTTTATATTGGAACTCGTGCACGCGGGAATATACGCGTGTAATAACAGTAAATCCTGTATAGATACTACTACATTTGCACTTCGTCACTGCGCTTGAGACCTGTCATATTCGCGGAGTTCCGAGAACTCCGTCCATTGGTCTATTAAATATGTTTCAATATTTGCAACAAGTTGTTAAACGATTTTTTATACGCGTTTAAAATCGTGTTCACTGACAAAGCATTTCCAGGCAGCTGTTGATATTTCCGTCATTGATGTCAAATATGAAATGTTTACACTGTTTGAATAGTGTGAACTAGTTTCAATAGAAAATTATTTGAATGGTCTTTTTTCTCGTTTTAAGATAATCGCTTGATTAATTTTTAATATTGTTTATATGCACACTATATTATGAAACTAACTTCCTTCCATCTTCAACACTAAAGAACTTTTGAAGCATTGATTATATTATTAACTTATTTCTATAGTTAACTAATAAAGATGCGCCTGCGAAGAGGATATTGGTTCATAAACGTTGGAAAATAAGATTGGACTGATCAGACGAGAAACATAAATTATGTATAGTTCAGTTCATCATCTCATAAATGATTTCAGAGATTCTAGTTTTCCTTGAAATACAAACAATTATGTATCATGATCAAATTCCAAGACACTAAAATAGACTCGAAAAATGTCGAAACAACTGTTTAAAGACAATAAAAGATCGTTATCTTAAAAGCAAGAAGTAAAAGGTACGAACTTTAACAGGTGGTAAAAGAGATAAATTTAATAGTGAATTTAATTCGAACAGTAATTGCGAGCACGATAAATGCAAATTAAAATGATCCCTGATTAAATGCGTTGTTTCAGAACTTTTGCCAGTGAGCGTGTTTGAAATATTCAGATGCACGGTTGAAAGAGAACATTTCTCGCGAGTCGAAACGTGGACGATAGCCGCCATGCGAATTCTCATACACGCGAGAACACCGGCGTTGCGTGTAAGGGTTAATGTCCGAGAGCCAGTTGGTAGAGGTTATGTAGTTAATGACTAGGTCCCTGCATTGCGACATGGAAACCATCAGGTTCCCTGCAACCTTTCTGCAGCCACTTTCAGTCGTAGTCACTTTTCCAACAAGACTCGTTCGTTTCGACTTATCCAGACACTAAATCGCTGCAGAGAATCTCCCAGATTCCCCCATCGTAAATCTTGAGACGCTTCCTGACGCATCACCGCGAATGTTCGCACCCCGAAAACTCTGTGTTCTCACTGTTTCAGGAAAAATGGAATAGCTGCTACTGTAACAGCATCCTATTATCGTAAAAGACATGACGTTTCATGAGATTGCTTGCAATTTTCAAATTTTCTTCTGTCATATTTACTGATTTCATAGCGAGATTGTAGTTTTTAACGGAGGAAACATAGCTGCGAAACGTTTATTGTGAAACTATGATTATTTGGTTTGAAGTAATTTTATATTACCTCGCATAAGACGGTAATAAGGATGTTTTGTATTGATACTATCAATTTTCACATTGTGAACAGCGAAAGTCGATGATTTGACTACTTGTGATCCGTACTCAACGATCTATCAGAAACTGACAAATTAATAATTGAGTTCAGCTCTGAGATATTTAATTCATCCAGAAAAGGAACGTCAATATTTCAGAATGTCAACATGACGTGGACGAAGCAGTAGAGTGTGCATGAATTACCTGGACTGCAAACAAGCGGCACAGTTTCCTCTCGGCTTCTGCTTAGCTTGCACGTCATTCAGCTGTTTGGACTTTGCAACTACAAAGACTTTTTAATATTTTTCGACGTTTTAATTACTTCTGGTATAAAGATGTATTTCGAGAATAACTCCAGTAATTTCTTATAATAAATGAAAAATTCAAGTCTCAGTTCGGTTCGATTCTACTGTAAACTTGAACATATTACAATTTTAAGGATTTAATAATAACTTATTCGAAATACGCATAGCTACGATGGATAAAATCGTTATTTCACTGCTACAAGCTAATAAACACAAAAAGAAATGTTCGATGTATCCGAACGAATTTATGTTCCGACCTATTATGTTGAACTGCTCAGTGACATTTAAATATAGCAGCACAACCTTTAATGTAACAAAAACAAAATAATTTAAATTTTATATTCAATTGTTGATTTTCAAGTTTTAACTACGCTGCAGGCTGTATTGTACAATATGCATTATTTCTCTGCTGCCGTACTGTATCATCTATCTCAATTATAGAATGTGCTTGCGTCTAATTGTAACAGCGGAGTTTAATGGAAACATGAGGACAACCCTCTCTCACTCTCTCCTCTCTGTACCTCGATAGGTTTCGCATCTCCGATATGATAATCTGGCAAAGGGTTTGAAACTTCGCGGAACAATAGAATTTGCATCATGGAATACGAGTTACGTTGGTTACTTGTAAGATGACCCACATTTTAACCTATCAAAAGATAAAGCAACCGATTTGCTGCGATACTTGCTTCAGTTTCTCCCTCCCTCATTGCCAGCTGTGACGCTATCAGAACCAACGCTATTAGAACTAATAATCGGGTTATTCCATTACGGATACGTTTACATTTAGAGAATAATGCCAATTCAAGTGGTTGGAGGTTTTTGTTCTTTTAGGTATTTGCACTGAATAGGTCTTTATCAATATAATTACCTGAATTATTGCCTTCACGATTATAGATGATCGTAGATGAACGGTGACCATAAAATAAATCATTAAATAGTCACAAAATTAAATCATAAAATTAAGTCATAAAATAGTTGTTCATAAAATTGAGTCATAAAATAGTTATTCGTAAAATCGAGTCCCAAAATAGTCATAAAATTGAGTCATAAAGTAGTAGTAAATTAACATTTAGCTTATGTTCATTTAGAACAGGGGTTTCGCGCGAATTAAACGTAAGAGCAGGTTTTACGAATTATAGACGCATTGGCTCGAGTAACATCCACGAATGGTAAGAAGCTCATTACGTAAATCGAAGTCTCGAGTCGGAACACTCGGCATCTCCTACCTGTACGTAAGGCTGAAGAGGGTTAAATGGCTCGCAACAGATACGCTAATATGTACAGCTTTACGCCCGAAAGTACTTGAACGAGTTTCCAGCGCGATGAAACGTTAGCTTGGGAAAACGTGATCACCTGCTGATCGTGCCCTTTTAATATGATTTTCATTCAAAATTTCGTAAAGCTAACAGGTTTTACGAAACCAAAAACAAACTAGGCTAATAACGTGTTTTGATTTTCTGTAAGCGTATACAATCTTGAACGAATAAAATGTATTTTATTTGACTGGTCCGATAATTTTGACCGTTTTATATAATATTATTTACCCTTTCATAACAAAGATAAACGGTGTTAAGAATAATTATTAATGATTGCTATCACAATTCTTATGCTACATTATTATAAATATTTTTATTCCACATTAATCTTCTTATTGCAATTGATTACAAGCCATCGTAAACACTGAAATATTATAGAGGGGCGAAAGTCTGTTAAACGATTGCTAAAGTACTTCAAAGTTTTCAATCTAAATGCTCCTCCAATAAATACCTATCTCTTTCTCTCTCTCTCTCTCCCCCTCTCATTCTTTGTAAGTATTTACTGTTTCTTTTACTTATCATTCGTCTGCTTCATTCTGCAGAAACGAAGGTTTATAACTGTACAGTGCTCGGTCCATTTTATGATTGCTTCTTTAACGTTTACCAATTACTGATATAAATTGCAAGCTTCCTGCGTGTGTACTTTCCGATAAAAATATTACACGTTGCTAACGTTTTAAGAACTTCAAACAGTTTCATTTCACTGTATGATCCTTGGCAGACAAAAGAAATTGCAGTGCCACTTGAAAAACAAATTACATGCTGCTCTCGAATTGTTCACAAAATTCCATATGCCGTTAAGCGTCTGTTTGCTACCTGTCTTATTAAAGTTGCATAAAACGTGAAACTGAGTAATTGGAATGGCACGTGTAAAAGACATTCTCCATCTTAGAGATCACTCTCAGCAGAGGATGAGTAATAGGAACTACAATATTCGAACGAGAAACGTCTCGTGCTAAATACCTAACTTGACAGTTGCCATTTATGTTTCTTATCGATGGTACTACCAATTTGTTAAATGAAACGTTCACTGATGTTCGATTCCTATTGTAAGCTTCCATTTCATCTTGGTTTACATTTTCTATAGTCTATTATAGAATCGAATTGTCAGACATATGCATTGTGAATAAATAATGTTCCTTCTTTCGCAATATTACCACTTAAACAATTAACCATTACACTCAAAGATACAAGTAACAGCATCACGAATGTTTACTTTCCAAATCACAAAAAAATATTAATGCTAATTTTATGCATTGTATTAGTAGTTTTATTATTTGTTAAATAAAATGAAGAACTATTTCTAAGATCAGTAAAGTTTAAAGTCGTCAATGTTTTTATTTTATATGTTTTAGATATTCTATAATCATTATTGGTTTAGTACTATAAAAATATATTATTGCAATATAATAATATAACAAATAATTTGAATGATAAAAAACACTTACATTAAATTGTATTTAATTGTAAGACTTTATTTATATTTTCACACAAGTAAATACAGATTCATAATGTTGCTGTATTGTAACTTGAATTTGCAATTATTAAAGTACTACGAGTGGTATTTTATTTTAGACGATGTCTCCGCTGTGTGTAGCCAAATCCTAGCAATAAATTGTACGATCATTAAGTTGGATAATAGTCTTTGAGTGACCTGGTTCCATCGTTGCTGAGTTAATCGCCGAATATTCTTTGTCCTGGCAAAGCAACCGCTGCTTCGTGACCACCATGAAGAGCACATATACTACACAAGGCTAGAGAAATTGACTTTCTTCCACGACTGATGGCTATTTAGGCGGCTTATTCTGCTCGCGTAGTATCCTCCCACCTTTTTAGTCAGATCTCACTCCTACGGCAAGGGAATATGTCCATCCCCTGTCTCTTGTCCCATGATATCTTAACGGTCACAACCTAAACAGATGATGTGAAAATTTTCGAAAACATAACAGTACCAGTTCTAATAATAATTAATGTGGTTTTAATATAATGCAAACTAATGATGTAGAACTTTTCGAAAACATAACAGTATTAGATCTAGTAATAATTAATGTTGTTTTAATATTGTAATAATTTTGAGGTTTGTATCAGAGGTGCAGTAGGACAGAGACAGTAAAATTGCTATAGGAAAATAAAGAGTACGCTTATTGAGATATGATTTAAAATACAAGATCTATTCTACGCGATGGTCCGGCTGTGACTGAGTGCAGCCAGCGATGGGACACTTAATTTATGGTCCACCAACGGGTCACGTACTTTAAGCACTTCTCAAAGAAAACAGTCCTGTGTCGCGCCAGGCGCTCGAACCGAATCTCCTATTACAAATTTGGAGAGATCGCCTTCTAGCACGACAAATATAATGCAAACCGATGATGTGGAACTTTTCGAAAACATAACAGTATTAGGTCTAGTATTAATTAATGTAATTTGAATATAATGCAATTTTGAAGTTGATGATAATCAAAACCGCAGAACTTGAAAACATTTCATGTATAGAGTAAGCGTGAAGTTAATAATGTCAATTATGTTATAAATTAATTTCTACTCATATTTGTCTCATTTTTACAAATATGTTTAAGTATATGTGGTTCTTAATGAAAATTGATATGTAAAGATATGAATAAAAATCTACAGTATTTATTTTATCCTTGGAAAATATCTGGACAATGGATTTTTCTTGATGGTATGATTTTTATATAAATTATTCAGTTAATATGCAATAAAGGACATAATTTTATCAAAGAACAAACAAATTTAACATAATCTTTTTAAGAAGTTTTTCGAACACGCATGATGTACGATAAGAAATTTCTTTATTTAATTCCCTAATAATAAAAATAATAGTGGTACTCAAAGCATTCGGTTCATCTTGTATATCGTAAAAGAATGGAACGATATGAACTTAATTGGATTTACGTGCAACGCAGTGACGTTTCGCAATAAAACTGTGAGAAAATCGAGAAATACAGTCGAATCGGAAAAGTGAATTAACGCTGCTACGAAATTATTTCAAAGAGATTTGTTCAGAAACGCGATTGTAGTTTCGATTTGAATGTATAAAAAAATCAATAAAAGTCCAAACATATATACCTCGTTTTCTTTAACACTATTTGTAACGACAAATAGAAATTTATCATTTTTAATAGTAATTTACTTTCTAATGCAACAATACATAAAATAATTTTCTAATATCGATTCATAGCATTCGAAACATCCTTTACGTAAATATTTTACAATTTAAACTGTGCACTGCATTTTATATGATGATATTAAATAGACATTTTTATCAAAATTGGACACATTTTATTTAAAATAACAAATATTGACTTAAAATAATGATTTATTTTAAGTACTTAATCATTTTTACCTTACAAATAGTTTAAATAAATTATTTTCAAATTATTCACTATTTGAATTTTTACTTCCCTTTGTTCGCTCAAATAAAACAATAAATAATTTGACGTAAGAAGTTATTGAAATATTTGATTAAATAACAAGGTAAAAGGAAGAATTATTTCATTCGAATTCTAAATAACAAAATAATTTAATTGTTCAAATTAACTAACATACGATAATTTCTAATAACATGTAACCAGATAAGGTATTATTCTAATGATTATTTTTCGAATAGTTCATATAAATAATGTCCAATTTTATAAAATGGAAAACGAAGTAATTTTACTAGTTCATAATTTAGTAGTATATTGTCGTTGTTGTTTCGTCCGAATTTATTCCATCAAGATATATGTTCACGTACAACAGAATAGTGGCACTTCATTCAGTCGAATGAAATCGATCATTTGCGAAACCAAGCACTTATATAGTAAGAATAAATAAAGTTGAAACTTCTATTCAGTGCAAACAAACTGATTTAGAGTTTGCAGAACGCTGCTGAGAATGGACTCTCTAGGCTCTCATTGCACAGGGTTTTGACTGAATTCCTTCGAGGATCCTCTTGTCTCTACTTAAAATGCCCTAGAAGTAATTTACCTGAAAAGTGTATTTCCATGTACTTCGTAAAATCATTAAGATTTCGCTTTGAGACTGTAAAATATATTTGTATTTTTAAAGGATATTATTGTGTCCGATGAAGTGTATCAGATATTGTGCAAACTGCAAATAAAATTTTGCAATAGAAATTTGAAAATGCTACATCAAGTATATAACATGTATAGTATTACTAATGTTACGATGATATCGAAAACCGAGAGAAAATCTTTATACTTCATCACAAAACTTGAAAGCTCTTTAACAGAGTTCTTACTTGCAGAGATAATTTTTAAGTGGTTTTTAATATGTGCTTGAATTACAAATTTATGAACTCAGAAACATGTAGAAAAATTAGTATAGAAATATTGTCTGTTCGAATAGAAGTTATTGCGTGTTAATTATAATTAATGAAATATGAAAATAAAGATAATCTTAATCTTCATGATTCGCATGATATAATATTATACATATTATTCAAATATAATTTTTTCATTTTATCGAAAGTTGAGAAAATACCTACAATAACTAGGTGCTTGTTATATGTATAAATGAATATATGTTGTAAGAAAAAATCTCATAAATCATTTTGACCCGTCTGGAACTGCGATATTTTATAAATCGATCTTTGTTCGAGTTAGAAAGTCATTTTATTAAAAAAACATGTGCAATATCACGTCCGTGGTATCGTACGAATGATATCTTACCGCAGGGTGACTCGTCTGTGGTGTCGCGTCGTATAGATGATATTTTGTCACGAGGGTATCTCGTTTATGGTCGTGAAGCTGTTAATATATATCATTTTCAACGTACGTTAGGAGATTTGTCACTGTAAGGACGCTCATGATCTAAAGTGTCACAATGGTAATATAAGAGAATAATGCTGGGCAAAATAATATAGAAATACTTGATATATATTTTATTATATTCCATGCACAAAAAGAGAAAATATAGTCACTTAAAAAATGTCATGAGCTAGCGTATTTTCCCAGAAAAAACATCCCACGAGAGAACGTGCTCAGATCACGTCTCGATAATTCGTTACACTCAGCCTTTTTGAAGTAAAATACATAATATGTATGCAAATACTTAAAACCCCTAAGTGCCTCGTGAAAAGAAGAAACGCAGGATTGCACAGAATTTCTTTATCACGCTTAGGAATAGATTTTTATTAACGAAAAGAACAACGAAACTGTTGCACTCTTGATACAAACGTCATCTAATTTCTTTAACAACTTGGAAAAGGTAAAAAGAAACAGCGTTTATGAGAAATGCTTCAAAATATTATTTACATCGTTTATATTCCTTAAACAATCACTTAAAAGTGGTTTTTCAATAAAACTGCACATAGAAAGAATATTTAAAAATAGTAAAGAGTAAGTGTTTCTTAACAACGAGAAAGAAAAGAAAGTTCTATGAAGAACATGAGAAAAATGAATCAGAAAGAAGTTGTCTTCACTTTATTGGAAAAACTGTTACATTAACTATATTAATTCTACCGTAACATGTTAATCAATAACGCCAGCAAGAATATTTATTCACTAAAATCAAGCTCCACAGGGAAAGTTAGCATCTGTTTCTTCCAATCATTTCGAAATTTCATATGAAAGTTGGGTTTTCTAGCGTCGGACATGTCAATAATTCAAACCGTGAAATTTTCAAAGGAAAAATTCTCGTACGGCACGGGGAGCAAGAAACCTTTTCCCCCAGCAGTAGTTACGAGCTTAATATTAGCCACTTGAATATGGATTTATAGGATACTCGAATACTTCGAAACTCCTGGAACTATCGCAAAGTTTCATCCCTGACGCAACCTGCATCTGCATCGAGTGGCTATCCGTATGGCAAGCATCGAGTGCGATTATCTTCGAACGAGACCCTCGTCTTCGCTGTAACGTTGACCGTCTATGGTCCAGCGGAATATTCTTGGGGCGCGTCCTTTCAGATGACTTTGAAGCATCGAATTTGTGGCTTCGCCGGCGATTTAGCTCAGATTGCGTAATACTGAAGAGGTACTGGCTGATTGCAGTCAGTCATCTCTACTCGATTTCACAAGAGGTTTACCATTCGGTGCCTTCCTGTCGCGCCTCATACTCGGCCATGAAAATGAATCACTAACCCAGTTGAAGCATAAGCGTACACATGCGTGACGATTAAAATACAGGCGGTGCTAAGTCTAGTGTGAATATTTCGAACTGAATCCAATTATTACTATATTTTATGTTATTCGATTGATGTGATATATGAGCCGCTTATTTATTACTGAAATTTTTTTAAAACTTTTTGCTCAAAGCCTTTGATTGCCTCTTAAAGTTTTGTAATTGCATTTTTAATTGCTTGCAACGCCATACATCGAGTGCACCTAACTATTGCTTCTTTCGAAGGTACTCTTTCCCTGCTTGTTGCATTGATGACGTATATATGATACAAGAGAGTTGGCCCTAAATATACTCTAAATCTATTGTGTCTTTGGATTCTTTGTTCACTTGTTACAGACCTCTTGGAAACAACCGAAAGCACTACCACCACCTTATACCTTTCCTTAGCAGCAGTCTTGAACTTTCCTTTGAAGTTCAACAAAAATTCTTCGAAATAGTTCAAGAGCAATTAGGCTGTCTGAAAGTGTACATTATAACGTTAATTTGAGTAGAGCTCATTTTATATTTGAAAATTTAGTAACAAATTATACGTTCAGCTTATATTACCCAAAATTGTGTTTCGACATATTAAATAATTTATACAATACTTACGGACTTCAGGAAGAACTAATATATTTCGTATAAAAGTGAACTGAAATTTTACAATAAACTTTTTCGCATATAGCTTTACTTGCATGAAAATTGAATTAAACGTCATTCAATTTATATTGCATCTAATTGTCTGAACTGTCCAATGTAAGCATCCAATTGTCCAATTTCGTTAAATCTAATTGCCTTATTTGTTTCTTTTTACAAAAAGTATAAATTACATGCTTAGTATTTTTGGCACGTTATCACAGAAGGATAATGAATGATATAAAGAAAACAGAGGAGAACAATCTCCCATATTTGTTGACAAGTTAAGGGGCAGCCTTAGAATGACGATTGGCTGGATGATAAATGATCCGAGGCACGGAGCCCCATTCTCAGTTAATACCGAAGAATATCGGGCGTGGAGGGCTGCAATGAGAAAAGCTTGGCCAATGATCTCCGAGGAACTCTAACTGTCGTTAGCGGAACGTTCGTCGAACAATCGATCGCACCAATCGTGACACCTTATTAGGGGTGCCAATTGTTCCAAATGAGAAAAAGGAACGTGTTTATTGACATTCTTAAATATTTTGTTCTTGATACATTTCTACACGCAACTTACGAATTCAGTTAATCTGTGTAAAAATTCTTTCTCACTCTTCAATTTAAAGATCTTCCGGTTTCTTAAAATAAAAGAAGAAAGATTCTTAGCAATACATTTATTAAGCTTATGGTTTTTAATTTATATTCAGTGACTGAACTACTGAATGATAGAACTACAAGTGATACAATCACATTTACTATTTTACAATAATTTCGTATTTAGAAACCAATTTTGCATTATTTGATAATGGGGAGATAAAAAACGTAAGGATAAATTAGGATTAATATTAGATATAATTATGCTCTTCTGAATGACAATGGAACACTTTGTGGATGGACTGCTTCCAAATCTTTACGTCACATCATCATTCGCATTGATCGTTGCGTGGACAAGATAACGAATTCACGAAGTATCCTACGAGAGTCAATAAAACAGGAACTTTCAGCATTTCATATTATTCTTACCTCCACGCGTGCAAAGTTTCAAAAGTAAGGGAACTTCGTGAAGCAAGAGATTCAATAAATATACGTGGAAGGTTTTATAAAGAGTTATGTTCTACCCTGTCGTGGAATATTTTTATAGATACTCAGGGAAATTATAATTCCAGTATATTCCACGCTGATGAATCTTAAACGCTTTTTATTACATTAACTCGTTTTACTTTTTAATGTGGTATTTATATAACAATGCATAAATAAATATTACAAATAAGTAACGTGAAAGACAATAAAATGCTTCCGAATAAAATATCGAATGCATAGTTCAATTAAATTTAATTTAGTGTAGCGATTCATGTTAAACAAACTTTCGGATGCGAAGGGTTAATAGAACTGCTAGACATAGAGAAATATGTGCTACAGCGTCAGCGTTAACGTGTTAACAGGGAAATTGCCTGCAACCCAGTAATACTCAAGTTTCTTGCGAATGCTTTAGTTTATAAATGTCCAAAATGCATCAGTGGTAAACCAGTTAGATTATGCAAGGCAAATGGTAAGATTGAGGGTCTTCACCTAATCGGAATATCGTCAAAGTGTCAGCAGTGAACATCAAATTTCAACTGTTAGTTTCAAGCTTCGAGTTCCGGAGTTTGGATTTTGGTGAGCCGTGGTTACAACGCGGAGAATATCGTGTTGTATTTTCTATGCAACCTTCGGGCTGCAACGAAACGCCAGGTTAAAGTTTCAAGTCCCTTGGTTCGTTTGTGCGTTGCAGATAGATGTTCGCGTAATTAGAGCATGTCAATATTTTACAATGTCCGACATTGTGCACGTTTTCCTCCCATTCTCAACCTAATTATTTGCTCTGTTTTTAACGTTTTCGCCCTTTTGTCATTTCTCCTTTGTTATTGTGCATTACGAATCACATACTTCGTAATTATGCTTACACTGCATGGTTGCATGGTGCAACATATATATGTGTGATAATTGTCTTCGCGAACGAATCATCTTCATTGATACAAGGACGTAATGAATTGAGAAATCATTTCCATATACTGTTAATACGAAAACATAACGTTGATCAAGTAATTAGTTAAAAGCGTATCTAGGTTTACGTGGGAAAGTCATTTGTTGTTGAAACAAGGCGAAGAATAATTATTATGAGAGAACAACAAGGAAGATTGGTAACAGATCTGACTGTATTTACTGTTTGAGATTTCAAATTATTGGTGATGAATATTTTAAATCCATAGGATCGTTTTTAATTAATTCAGCTTTGAATTCGTTAAGTATTTTCTTGCGACGACACGTACTTGAAATACTGAATGTATTATATTATACTGTGTACTATAAAATTGCTTGTTAAACTTAATTGCTTGCACTTGAGGAAAACAAACGTAGCAAAGAGAAATGATCGTTAATTGCGATTTAAGCTGGTACTTCAGTTGCGGAAATGTATATTCGTGTACATACTTCAATAAATGTTTCTCCCTGTATCTTCTATTGTACAATAATGTAGAAAATTATCTTCGGAAAGCTTCATTTAAATGTAAAAATTATAACATACAAAATTATTAAGAATAACGTTATTAAATCTTCGAAGTATATAAAAAGACTTCCACCATTACATTTAATAATAAAATATTAATATTCATCAAATCTGAACATTCACTTTCTTCATTAAGGCCTTCAAAAGACGCAATTAGACTATCCAATTCGTTAACACTATTTCACCTAAACTACTTATATACAGTACTACCTCGATTAACTAAGTCACTAATTTATCGTGATCTAGATTGTTCAGACTCTTGGTTATACACAAACTCAACAATACAATTCCCAGATTACATCTTAGAATACATACCATCAAATTCTGAGAATATATGTACATTGCAGAAATTTTTTTCGAATCACTGTTTATCTAGACTATTAATCGCCTAATTAATCAATTAATTACACCGAATAATCGAAGTTCTACCGTATTACGAAGATAACATAACGTTACGACAGATGATTCGTTCGCAGTTGAAAGAATTAAAATAGTTCTGCAACTTCTTGACTGACACTCTGATCGAATGTACTCGCTCCTCTGGAACAGAGATGTCAATGTACTTCTTCCGACTGCACAACCTGCGCCGTCAGGCGGAGGAGGTACGAAAAAAGCGGCAGAAAGGAAGAACGAATCAGGGTGGCCAACGTGGGACCAATTGTTCGGACCAATCGCAACCAACAGCCGGATCAATGCACTGCTGCAACAGGGTCCATCGGGGCCCTAGTAGGCTCTTCGAGCGTGCTCCTTTGCAACCGAGTGATTCGCTCGATGAGATCGCCTTCCAAATACCCAGGTAACATTCCTCTATTGCATGCATACACCTCCATTTATGCGGTACTTCTTTACGTAAGCTGCTTTTTTACACGGTAAATTATTGGATCGACGCAAGTTTTGATGTTCTTTTATGAGATACGGAAAGAAGAATTCTCAACTGTTCGCTGACTGAACCAAAACTAAGTAAAAACGAAGAAAGAAGTGCCCTTTATAGATGTAATGATTTGAAATATTTTGAAAACAGATGATGTTTATATGTTATTCATATGTTATTAATATTCCGCGTAAATGGAGGGATGGGTGTATACTTATTCAATAACCAAATAAAGATCAATATGACTCTCCCAGGGTTGTTATATTGACCGCATACTATAATCGCCATGTTTTTCCACGTTTTACATTGTGAATGTCAAGAACTTTTCAATGAGACACGAGTAGATCATGGATGTTTATGCAAATTTATAAACAGTAGAACCTTTAAAACGATAGTTTCCGTTACATTGTTAATGTCTGCAATAATAATTCGTAGCGAAAGGGTTGAGGGAACATTAATATTTCCAGACAGTATAGTTCCATGCAATATTTTCATTTCGTTTATGTTTTCTTTCTATATATCAATGATTAAAATATGATGAAATTGTAACTGGGTTAAAACATATAGTTAGTCATTTAATTATCTGAAATAAAAGCAACCTGGAAATAATTAAAACTCTTTATCCACGTAATACGAAATAGTTGCTACTTTGGAAGCAACTTTCAGATAATATCGAAACGCAGGTAAGGATTATGATAAAAAGAAAGAGATACGTGTTAGAACAGCAAGGAATGTAATTTTGTGAGATGAACAAGTTCATCAGCTTCTTCATTTTATCAAGTACCCTGTAATTTATGTACTAGCAGTTTGGAGTAAGATAGCTTCGAAATTACGAAATCGAAGTTATACAATTTTTATATTTTTATTTATATATTTATATTATATCTTATTTTTCCTGTCATTCATGTATATATATATATAATTATTAATTTAAAATTATATAATATTTATATACTTAATTTAAAAAATATATATACCACATGACACACTTATTCATTTGAAAACAGAGATGTATCAGTGGTTTTTCAATCACAGCGGATTTGAAGAAATACGAAACCGTGTCAATGTTTGTTTGCTCGAACCACTTCGACCAGGAATGCGAAGAATGCTTCCAGTTTCACATCACCATTCAACATCAAAGGTTCCAAACGCTTAAGTTTCATTTATCCTCATATTCTAGTGTACATTCTTTACTTTCACTATACGCGAAATTTTAATAAAAGTCCCATTTATAGCTAACTCACGGAATGTAAAATCAACACTCGTGAACGTAGTAACTTGGTGCAACACACGTGGACATTTGCCAACGGCGTAATAACGTGCGTGTGCATGTGATACTGCAGAGAGTCATGAATAACATACAAGTGTACTGTATAATACATATTAATTCACATAGTATGTACATATACGAGCGTGTAAATAATTCTCAACCCTTTAGGAACAATATCGGTGGAAAATATCAACTCTGATACTTTTCTTATTATTTAATAAGAATGAAATAATTCTTATTTAATTGTCAAGCAGACAATACGAACCATTAAAGGCCTGTCTAAAATCTTCCTTCCAATTAATTTTCGGAATTCCTGTTTTGAATTGATCGTTGACAGTGACAATGAATAAAATATTAATTTGATATTCTGAATTTCCATTAGAATTGTTTTCCTGCAAACATGTGATATCAATATCTTTTCAACCCGTACAATCTTTCTTGTTACAAATTTTATTGCACCATCAAAATTTATTTACGTATGCGACTCTTGATTGTGTAATTAAAAAAGGTACTGAAGACAACGTATTTCAGAAGATAATGGTATATTAATATGCATAGAAGTATTAACATTTGAGTGTATAAGTGATTGCGTGTCCGATTTCCCTTATGGACCTTCCTTTCGCGAATACATTAACCAGTGATTTTCATATAGATGGATGGATTCTTGAATCTGTAATTCGAAGTTTATTAAACGAAGTTTACAATGGAAAGTTTTACACTCTTGTAGGTAAATAAAAATTTGAATTTTCACCCCTTTACATTGAATTTCAAATACCTATTTTAATAACCATTTTTATAATAATATTTTTTTTAAGTTTATAATAAAGTTTTACAGTAAGATATTCAAAATTTTATTCAGTTCATTAGTAAAGCAATTTAGGATTGCACTTAAGATAATGGCATATCATCCGTAAGTAAAAATTCAAAGCCTCTAATCAAAGTTTCAGCTAATAATTACAGTTAATGTATTAAACACTTCAAAAAAATTGTTTGCAGCAATATAATTTTAAATGAATCCCAATCGAATACGTTGTGGCGGTCTGCCAGCCACCAGCGACGATCTTTCATCGATCGTCAATTGTCTCCAGCGTGGAACTCAAAAAGCGGGTAAAAGGACGGGTCCACGCTGGACGACTCACAATCAGCGTAAATCTAAACGTCGCGCAACTCACAAATAAAACATTTTTGCTGCATTTTTACCTCCACCACAACGTAAACGTATTAAATCAAATACATTAATACACACCACAGAATATAAAAACTGAAACTTCCTTTCCCAATATTTAGTTCTCGTTAGAAGTACGAAAAGAATTTTCAAAACTCATAAGATTCTATAATATTTGCCAAAAAGAATGATCTAGTCACATACAGTTTCTGAGATAATGAAATCAGAAATAATAAAATCCTACAAAGAAATATCGTAAATGCCTCTAATTCCTTTCTTCCGCCTCTAACATTCATAACGGCTATCATGAATCGTCCAATGATCAGATACAAACAGCAAGATTAAGCCTGTGTAAATTATGTATCAAGCATGCAGACTAATGGTTTACGCAAAGACATTCTAATGCCTGTTATCAAGCACACTTAAGCGAAGCATAACACTCGAGACAAGTTGTTCCCCTTCATTCATCAGATAATGTCTCCCATCTCCTAATAGAAACGTCATCTCCCTCCGATAAATTATGCCTGTTGCTTTCTTCCCTCGAACGTCTTGCTCCGCGAAAGACGACGCGACAGCCATGCAATTTTCAAGCTCCCATTTTTACGGACGCTTTCAGCTTACTTACGAACAGGATTTTATCCCCTGTCTCAACGTTCACGTAAGATGAAAAGTTTAAAGGTGTGAAGGGTCAGAGGTCAAGATGGGACAACTTAAAATGGCGGTCTGCTTCACACTGGAACCCTTAGATGGCGAAACGGCTTCCCCGAAATGAATGCAGGCTTCATTAATTCTCGAGTGTAAACGCGCGTCGCAATCGTTGCAAGGATTCGTTCCTCAGAATTTTTCCAAAAGACGTTTTCATTTTAAGATTAATTGTGTGCGCACAAAACTTGGGAACGCGATCTTTGAAGTGTATTGTCGTCAGCCTTTTAATAGTGGGGAGACTGAGAGATAATATCTTCTCTTAACCCCTTGAGACTTGATTTTTCTGCTAAATTAAGTTGGCTAACCTAACAACAGGAAGTGTTCTTCAATGTACCACCAGTAATAACATGTATTTTGAATAAAATTGTGGTAGTATATTAGTTTTCTGATAGAGATACACTTAATGCAAGGGTGCTGACATGCAATCATTTATACGATTGCCCGTTTTTTGATGGAATATCGACACTTTTGCATCTAATATAAAGAATAATCTTACATCTACTAAGTGGCATAACTATTCTATTTAAATATTTCATGTATTCATAAATTATAAAAAACGTAATACTTACACTCTTGGTATATTATAATGTATAATGTGAAGGTAGTTTGGAGGAGTTAATAGCTGGTACCTCATATTGAATAAATTATGTATATTTTATATTGTATGAATAATGTTTATTTTTATACATCATTACAAAGTAAACATGATACTTCAAAATTTTGTGAACTTACTATCAAAATATTGAAACAAACCGAAGACGATTTCTTGAAGTCACTCTAAAACTTTCTTGTAGTAACCTACAGAAGTTTAATGTGTTTAACTTTACTTCTAATTAGTTTAATACTTGATGCATCGATAGAACTCACTAATGAGCTCCACATATTTATCAAGTATACGGAACCTTCTGGAACTTTTGTATAAATGTTATAATTATATTTAAAAAATGGAGTCAGCGTAGCGAATAAGTTATTCATTTTAATCAAAACGAAACATTAATTATAATCTTGACAATATTGATTTATTAATATACATTTATTGAAACCTTTATTTCTTCACTTGGTATATATTGTTAACTTTTAAAGTTCATAGTTTCAGTTCATCATAAAATATTCCTGCATCCAAAATTAAATTTATTAGATAGCTTGACTAATGAATACACTAGCAAATCCAAAACGAGCAGATTCTTCTGTTTCTTCGATTCTTTCACGTTCACTATAACGATCAAATCTATTTTAAGAGACGAATTTATCGTTAGAAATAACACGTACTCAAGCATTTGCGTACTCACGTGCATTACGATTGTTCATTTGGTACGTGTCAATGTTTATTACGCACTGCAATTTGTCGTTCGCAAGTGTCCACAGCCCTGCGTACTCAGAGTGCCTTTGTTCCATTAGTAAATGTCACTGTGCAATTCACGCACTACGATTGCCCTGACCGCAAGTGTTTAATTCCACATCCTAGTAGTTTGGAGTGTTTATTAAACTTTTGAGTACGTCTAAATTAGAAAGTATAAACTAGATATTGTAAAAAAAAACAAAATTAACACCACTAGGATTATTGAATGTCACTGTTAAGCGATGATACGGAACTAGCAACATTTTATACGTTTTCGACGGAGATTATTGATAAAAACATACAGTAATTGAACAGTTGTCTATAAGAATGGCCTATGTAGAAAATGTTTCAAGAGATTGTACTTTAAGAGGGGGATTTAAAAATTAAAAACAGTCATTTGTATACGCAATTTTGCGTTTACAGTTAGTAAATAATTCTGTTACTATCGAATGATTATTTATTATTCAATTTCTCAAATTACGGCAGTGAATGATCGTTTTCATATTTTTCAAAATGGTTCTTTTAAGAAACTGTATGTCGTCGGACATGTTGTCCCTACTTCAGGAAACTGTACTCGAAATCGTGAACTGAAAGTGCTTTCAGTTGGTCGAACGCGGTCTTTTCAAGTTTGTCTACCGTTCCCAAATGACGTCCACGAAGTTGGTTTTTTCTTTTTAGTAAAGAAAATAGTCACAGTGCTAGATCGATAGAGTGAAGAGGCACCGTAAAAATACTCTTTTTGATCAGGAATTCCTTCCTGACCAAAGAGTATGGAGTTCTGGTGGAATATTCAGGAATATACCACTTCAAACAGGAAACAAATGGTTTCCTAAGTCATTCGAGGACTTTATACTCATAATTTTGGTTGATTTTTGTTATGTTTGTTTACTTTCCATTTCTTCATATTCTTGTCATTTAGTGCAGTAACCGTGAAATATCTGGGCAATAACAGCGAATTATGATCAGCTTTCTATTGTTTCTCAACTTTATAAAAATTATTTACGTCAAAAGTATTCATACTCGAGATAGAAGTTTATCTCCGTAAGCTCCTTTTAAACTTTCGAACTGTTTTACAGTTTAACAGAAAATTTTATCACATAATATTACTCGAATTTGATGCTGTTCTATATTCACGTAGCATCATTAAAGATGCAATTAAAAATCTAATTACTAGTAGAAATGACCAAAAATTTTTTCTATATGTAGAATTATGTTATAGGTCATAATCGAATCAGAAGTTGCATTTTAATCATTAATGTGGATACATGATCAGATTACATTTCGCCTAAAACGAGTGGATACCTCTTTAAAATAATTGTTGGTTTTTGCCTTCGTAATTGATAGCTGAGGCAGGAAAAGTCCGTATATTGGAACGAAGTCTAGTATTTTCTTACCTTTCTATTCGACATTCGCAATCGTTCCTTTTATTCGGCTTTTACATTATAATGGATCAAAATACGCTACACCCACTCGCAGCTCAAAAAAGCTTCCTTAATAAAGACAGTTCTTTCACTTCCCCAAAGGCGCGGAATTGCGATTAATCCTACGAGAATACTTTCAACTTCTGCGGAGTTAATGCAATTTAACTGAACGAACATAGCCGGATGTCGAAACGAAGCACCCCGCAGGGACGAAAAGTGCCAGACGCAACATAATATTCGTCCCTGTGATAAACTCAGACTTTCGGTCGAACACATAGAATAACAGGTCTCGCTGATTGCATAAAAACTTCGTGACGAGCGATTTCATTTTGTTCGCATCACTAATCATTTTCAACATTCTGTTAACTATTGTAACGACCGTTATTAAATGGAAATTATATTCCTCTGGACAATTTCTGGTAGGAGATTCCTGTTATTATGATTCAGAGCTAAAAGTCGCAAGTGCAAAGTTTCGTTTTAGGTGAAATTTATTAAACACATTGCTCGTTTTTTAATAAATAGCAATTCACATTATAAACTCATGGAAATATGGATCAAGTATTTACAAAGTACAGTGCAACAGTTTCAACGCGTTTCGTTTGTGAAGAATGATAAGGAAGTGTTGTATTGTTAGTTACAGGGAACAGTGATAATCTTAAGCTTGATGTGTCAGAATCTAAGCCTTTGCGTTGAGAACTCAAATCGCGGAGAAATGAACGTATCTCCAAATGTGTGTTCAATGCTAGGGAAAATACTATTTCAAACAGTAAATAGTAGGCAGTCTACTTTATTTTAAATTAAATTTCGAATAAAAATTATTCGTTTAACATACATGTATTTGGATATATGGTATACCCTTCATAATGTAGACATATTCTACTTTCTTATTTTTCTGTAACGAAAAATACCACTGATACTTATTTTGTTTAAAAGAAGCACAAATAACTTAAAGAATCTACAATATCGATTCTTTAAAAATGAAGGTATCTATTTAACAGTTGCGTGGTGTATTTCATTTATTTTAACCATTTTTCTATCTCCGTTACCTTCAACGATTTAACGCAGTGCGCCAGAAGCAAGCTGTCTAATTTAGTATGGCGAATATTATGATTAACGACTTAAAACCCTAAGGTAATGTATTTTCTTGGGGGTTCTAATGTAATTGAAACTCATTATAGCAGTGATATGATAGTTATTCCGTTGTTAATAACGACTATACAAATAATGTAATCCTTATTTTATATAATGAATGAAAATTGTTGCAAAAAGTAACGAATTCTCAAGTAAATCATAGGAAAATGAGAATTATTTACTAAATGAATATGGAGGAGGAAATAATGATGACACTAGTTTTTTAATTTGCTCTTTATGGTAATAGTATATATTTGTTGCAATATTCTTATTCTGAACTATGAGACTATAAAGAGCTAATGAAGAACGGTTACCGATTTAGAGATACAGTTTGAACCTCTAAACCTGCTTGAATTATCAATGAAGTACATCGTAATAATGTATATTACATTAACATGAAACTTTATGTTAGGAAGGAGAACACTGTTCTGTAAAGACAAATATGCTGCGTCATCTACCATATTTAGAGGACGTTTGTCGTTAATTATCTTTTTAATAACGAAAATGCTTTCTAACGAAGCCCATAAAAATTAAAAGGAACGAGGTCAATGATTGACAACACTCCCATGTCAACCAATCGTTCACGCACCCCTTTTGTAAATCCTCTTTCACGTATAGGGTGGGAAATGGGAATATAGCTCAATCGGATAAACGATACTATCTTCCATTTATCAAGGAAGAGTTCAAAGTAGAGAAACTCACCATTTGGTTAAATATCCATCGTAGATGAAATTCAACAATTGAAGATAAAATGTTCTAATAGATATACACGGAAAAGTAAATGTTTTCAAAATGGTAAAGTCTCTTTTTAATTCAATTAAAACGAGTGGCATGTTCGCTTCTGATATTCTAGTGTAACAGAGGAATGTGAGAGATTATTTCCGTACATCCACGTATCATAATACCGGATTATCTTATGAATGTCGTTTCAACAATCAATAACGAGTTACATCAGAGGATACGACATATCCGTTAAAAAATTAAAACTTTCGAAACAGCAATTCTTGATTACTATACATATTACTATATTTATCAAATGAAGACAAAAGATATTGTTACCGTTCAAAATGTTTATTTGTATTACGTATCTTACATACTTATCTACCTTCGATAATTCTCGATTCGTTATATTCTGAAATCTGTATATATTAATAAATATAGAATGTCAATTATATATGCGTATGACTTTCCGATAATTAATTAAGTTTATTTCAAGAACATGTAGATATAAGCGGAATAAGTATTAATTATTTTAATTAACTCTTCGTCAATATTAACTTGTTTTCGTTGCACCTGTAGGTATTCGTTGTTCTGATTTTTAACGTTTAATGTTCTCATACTAACTTACTAATTTTCTTAAAAAAGGTATAATGTACGGAAAGAAGCCTGGAAAGCAATTACATTTTTAATTACAAAAAGCTGCGTGCAGGCAATGTTAATTCAGACTTAATATATAATATTCACGAAATCGTGCAAAGAGAGAAACATAAGAAGATTAGTAACAAATTATGCTCCAGATATGAAATATAATTATGTAACACCTATTCTGAAATTTATTTTGTAAATTAAACAGGTAACAGTAATTCTGTATAACAATGAATCTTATTGAAAGTACATATTTTTTTTACTGACTACGCTGTTAAATATATTCTGGTATAATTGAAAAAACATTTGGTAAAAAATGATATACTAATTATGACTTATCATGAGTACAGTGACGTTCTGATTAACATTTGATATATATTTCTAGATAATAATTTACAGACATTATTATACACTTAAGTTACTTTTACATTAACTTAAAAAACGTATATAATACATATACATGCAAATGACCTAACTCTTTTACTGTTAAATGTAACAATTGCCATTAGTCCTATGACAGAAATTGCCTTACAACAAGTTTTGTAATATTTGAATATTTCTTAGAACTCAGGTAATAAGTACATTACAATCGAATCAGCGTTAATTGAAGTAACGTTAAACAGGGTCTTACTGTAATTGATAACGAATGTATCGGATCTTTAACCATGGCTCGATTTAACGAAACTACATTTACCGACAGCGTCGATATTGAAACATTTACTGGTCGAGGATTAAAATTTTCATAATTTTTTCGATAAAGGGAGGACTTGTAATTAGCTTATGCCACTTTTTAACCGCACTTTCAGTAAATTTCCTACTTTCCCTAGAGCGAGAGTTAATTGCCAAAGGACTGAGATAGGATTGCATTAAGTCTCTAAATGGACGTGTCTGGGTTCATTTGAACAGGATAGTCGAATAAACGTGAAGCGATGAACTAATTTCATCGCAGAATTGAACAACACTTTGTCACATTTTTTCCTGCCACTTCAGCTGTGGAAAGGTTGGCCAATAAAATTGATTTATTAACCCTGTTTTTATATCATTATACTCTGTAAATAATGTTGTTTATTGTGCATATAAATAGTCCTCAGTGGCACATTTCACTTCAGGTGCAATTCAATTGCTCGTCTTCGTCCATTGCGTGATTAGTTCCTATTATCCCGATCTCTCTCGTTGATGAAATGCGAGAAAATGAGAGTAAAAAGTTCATTGCGGACCGTCCTGAACGCCTATTTCAATGATTCATTTCAACACTTTCATTGATTAGTTAATGGCACAGTACTGCGTGTCAAGTTTAGCTTATTCTTGTGTTCGTAAATGAATCGATTTTAAAAGTATCCAGTATTCAACAATTACTGCGTTTATAAAGCGCCCAATTTCATTTCGGTGTATTGAATATTTTTAGTTATTCAAGAAAAAAGCTAATAAAATTTTTACATAATTTTCTGTATCGAATTAGTAAATGCGATCGATCAGTCATTAAACGCTTTCTATATAATGATATGTTTATAATAGTTGCGTATATCATAAACATTGTTTTATTTTTGATGTTGGTATTGAGAAATTTAAATTAACGTAACCGTTAATAACAAGAGCCCGATGCAGAGATAAGGTGAATAATTTATAGAATTACTGACTGTTTGAATGTATATAATATACATTATATCTACATTATTAATATCCATTTGGTTCCAATTTAAGCTGTATATATTTGAAATCAAACATTAATTTAACGCAAGGATCTCAAATTTGTTTTGAAAAAGATATTAATTTAGGAAATATCTTTAACCGATTACTTTACTTATAAATTAAAAATTTAGTATTATTGATCAACTTTAAATGAAAAAGTACTTCCAGCTTACTGAAACACAGACATTTGTGTACATTCAAATCAAATTTTCGAACGTATCCATTCAAAAGTTCAATTCGCATGATTAGATAAATGATCATTCCTAGATTCTTTCAAACATCAATTATATCATGACATTATTTCCACGTGTAAAATTCAATGGTATATGACACCAAAAATTCTATGAATTAAATTTTCAATAAAAGGGGGAACAGAGGATGTTTTTACTACGTTTTTATCGAAACCATGTTAATTCAAGTTAATATTGAATCTATATACCTACAAATATCTTAAAAGTCTACTTTCCTCATCGCATCGTTTTCGTTCCCCATATTAATTATTCACAAGATAACTATTAATCAACAATAATGCGATTCCTCACAACAAGCATCCTCTAAATTCAAATAAACTTATAACAAAACATTCTTATCCTCTCAAAAATAACTATTTTCAAAAATTTCCTCACACCAAGCCCACCCATACAATCCATATCCTTAAATTCCTCAAGTACATCCGAATAGCCACAAATTGCCTAAATAAATAACAATTCCAATTGCTCAATAATATTTGCACGACTTCAAGACGAACATACTATAGAAATCTGAATACTACAGCCCTCCATGGCAAGCCTAAATCCGCTTTCCCGCCATTCCCAGGATCATACACAAGACCGCGTTCCAAAGCGAGGCAGGGTATGCTTTTATCGTAAAATGGATAAGGGTAGTGCATGATCAGACCTAAACGTAGCAGCACCGTCGATTCCGGCGTATAGGGGGCAGCGGTCGGCGGCTAGCGGCGTCGAAACGTACGGTGCTGCCTTTATCCGATAACGGCGGTCGTTCGACGAACTAAGCGTCGGTCTTGATCGCGTAGACGGGCAGCGAGAGGTGTTGGGGTACTCCGCCGCTAAGAGTGGGTGCCGTAATTTTCTTCCAGGGAGCTGTAACGGAAAGTGGAATCGTGGAAGAGAAAGAGATCCCGATGCGCGAAGATGAGTCGAACAGATTCGAGCGGATCAGTCGGAACGTACCTGCGAGCAGCGGAAAAGGGGAAGGAAATAAAAGGGGTTGAAAACGGGAAGGGAAGGGTACAAGCTGGCGTTGCCTTTAACGTTGACGAAGCCAATGCCTCTCCACCCACGCCATCTTTTCCCGCTCTCTTTTAGATACCGCGGCTGCCATTGCTTCGGAAGCTAATGCAGCGGAAGTGGAGTTTCAACTATATTACCCTTAATCGCATCGACGTTCGACTGTGCACGTCGCTGCGCGTAATTTCGGGCTGGATTCTCGGCTCGCGAGGCTGCTCTCGCGTCTCGCGCGACATCACGGGTCGTACCGTTGACCTTGTCGCCTTTCCGGAAACTGGCTGCGCGGATTTCCGTGTTGCCGCGCTGACATCGGAACGATTTCGAACGCCGAGCGACGGGCTTTCCTTGGAACGGGCCCACTTTAAACGGTGCAGCGCGTGCACGGTTGGTGATTAGGGATTTGCATGTTGACCTCGTGGTTTCTGCTGTGTCATTAATGACAAGTACGTTTACGAGCGGCTGAAACCGTAAAGTTTCTACTATTTATTCTTTCGGCGAAATTTGTCGGTGTTGGTGCTCCGCGTTTCGAATTTATTAATAGACTCGTCTTGTTTAGCTTTTTCATTTGCTGGTACGCTGTTGCTTGTTCCACTTTGTTGTGAGTCTCGTGGAGTAACGTAGATGGGACTGGAAAGATAGGGTGATGGTATTGATTTTAATTTGGTGATGTTAGTAACTATAAAATGGTAGTTACTGGATCTGCTAGAAAATAAACTATTTTGGGGAGTGGGTATATATTAGTTTCGTTTTTCCTCCTTTTAGGTTTTGTCAAGAAGTTGTAACAATTATGGAAGACAAAATAGATCACTAGGAATGTATGAAATTAAATATGATATAAAAGATATGCAATTCTGCTTAAAGAATATATTATCGAAAATATTAATATTTTTTGTTTGTACCCGTAAGATATGTAAAAGCTATGGTTTAAAAAATTAAAGAAAATAAATCTTATGAGAAACATGACGTTCAACTAAATTTTGTTCTCACTTTTATCTATTGATCCATGAAGCTGCTGGTTTAGATGACACAATTATGAGAGATTACGACATTTAAGAGTTTTGTAACGTAGATGAGCTAGAATTTTATATCAGAACAAGTCTTATAGTTAGGTAACTTTACCGTACCCAAATTTCATGAAAATTCCTCGATCACTACAGTAAGATTAGTTTCGAATACGTGACGTAGGAACTTTAAGCACAAGAATATTTAACATAGGCTACAGAGAAACAGCAACATGGAGAAGAGAATGTTAATTGCACAAAATACGTCAAATAACTTATTAATTATTTACACGAACTTGTAATCATTCTATGATCATTTAGTTGAAACTTGTTAAGTATAATTTGAAACAAATTAATTTAACTTTATATCGCCAATTTTTAATTAAATTTATCACATACACGTATCCAATCTATGACATAAATTGGTAAATGCTATGCGCTATAACCTTTTTCACGTGCATTGAAAATAATCGTCCCGCAGAAGACAAAGTTTACCCACAGTGAAATGACGAAAGTTCTTTTCAAAGTGGTGAAGTTCTATTCATCAAGAAGTTGTGAGGCTTGGCAGGCAATTGCAGAACAACAAAAATAAATGGATTTACCTTCAAGTAAAACTTAAATTTGATTTATTCGAATTTCCCAAATTTAATTTATGAAGCATTACTATTTACGGTAACATTAACATCTGTATTTACTGCCCACATATTTTTAATGATTAAAAAAAATGTAAGCACTTTTTGTTGAACCTTTTTCGTTATTCCCACATAAAACAATTTGTACAGATAAAATATTACATTATTTGTACCAGTATGGTAACGTAGACGATATTCAATGTTGTTTTATGCATACGACTATTATTTCTAATTATAAATAATATGAAGAGACACTCATTGTTAACCACATCGTACTTTATGTGCCAAATAAAACAAGAAAATTACATTTTAAATAAATGTAAATATTTGAGGTATAAATAATTCAGTAATAAATTGCATCATATATGTTTTAATTTATCAACGTTAGTAGATATATCTCAGCAAAATGGTAATTAACTCGATGGAAGATCGAAAATACATACAAAGTGTATGCAAGAAATACGTAACTTAACTTGATGCATGGTTAAATAATAATGCAAAAAACAAAAAGCTTTTACTACCGAAACGAAGCGTGTCAATAATATATTGAAAAATCTTACCTAATTCCTATCATAATTCTTGTGCTATTCAACATCCTTAATTGCTTCCATTAAGGAGCTCTATCGATTCCTAATTAGTAATCGATGAGTTAGCTATACCCATCTACGTTAAATGCGCTTTAATTATTTAACCTAGTAGAATCTCGACACATGCAATTAAAATATTCGAAAATTTACATTCACGTTCTTGCCTATCGATTTATATTCTTTTGAATGTCAATCTGAGATTTCCCAGTGCGATTAAATTGCATCCTGAAGATTGAAGTCACCGGATCCTCCTATCGTTTTGATGTTTTACGATAAGCTACTGTTTTATGGCCGAAAGTCTGCTCGTAAAATTTTCTGCTGAGTACTTCATCTCTTCAATAACAGCTAGCATCTAGGAAATCTTTCGAGACGTGAAACTTTTTGTAAAAACAATGGGGAAATATAGACAATGTAAGTATATAGAACTTGAAATTGATATTTATTGTATAAACCGTTAAACACTTATCTATGACAACAACTGATGAAAATAGCACACAGAATGTTTTACAACCGTTAACCTTGAATTTACTTGTAAAATTAATTTCATATTAACTTATTAACTTATTAAAACTACTAATTTATTAATTGCATTTCGTATTTTTATATTACGATCCTCGAGAGACTACATTCTATAATTTGTATATAGTTTTTTACATTTATATATGAAAATAAATTACAATAATTCTGAATAATTGAGTATAATAATACAAAATTTATTCTGTGCAATTTATTTATCAGAATAGACTACATTAAAAAACTAATATAAAACCTGGGATAAGAAATGATTTAAAGTTACTGCATCTTATAAAAAGTACTATGAACAACAACAAAATTCGAGTAACATGATTAATCTATCTTCAATATAATTTCAAACGCTATTATGTTTGAAGCAGTCGAATCAATTGAATTTTCACAATTAGATCTGAAAAGGTCATCCATTTAATTGAAGCAGCTTCAATCGATTGATACTTGCAGATTAACCGATTTGCGAACTAGAAACAATCCTGAATTGTTACAGCGTACATTATGGTACGAGGGAAACTTCATTTCCTACCGGAGAAAACAAGAGACGTAAACTGTTCCTGTTGAAGTGGCAGTAGAACTTACAATCTCCATCCGCGATTTATTCCCGTTTCAATACCTTCCGTTCTACTCCCCCTTTTTACGTATTCCAGATTTTCCGGGGAATAGCTGAGATGAAAAATAACTATCTAAAATGCCAACAGTGATGAATCAAAATACTTTTGTATATTATTCTGCAAGGAATCATTTTCTGTTCGATACAGTTCAATATAGTATATCGTTGTTTAAATAATTAACGTACGAGAAATATTAAATATTAAAATTGAGTTGTGTTGAAAACGGATTTTTGTATAACGGTATTATATATAACACTTTTTTCATTTATTTTAATGTGAAAAAGGCCCCTTTTCTGTAGTTGTATCATGACAAAAAAATAATTAAATATAATTAATGGTAGAAGTTCACATATTATGGAAATTATCAGAAACCGGAAGCTGTTTATATGCACATAGTCATTTTATTTCATCTTTATTTCGTTAGAATGATAACCGATATGTAAAATGGTAATTCAAAAGTAGTTCAAAATTAATAAATGGATAAAGAGTTTATGTCCAGCGAAGACATACAAGATTTCATAATATCATTACTACATATGCGCAGTATTCCTTATCCTGTTACAGATCTCACTCTCGCAAACTTCATAGACGCAATTATAAGCTCATGTGTTCATTAGAATTCAATCAACACTAATGAGTTCCACAACAAGTATATTTTTATCATTAATTACGTTCCATTATTCTTTATTCTTGTACTAGTTACATTAATTTTCAATAGTCTTTATGAATAATTTTCCATAGAATTATGTGAATGATTATTTTATTAATAAATCGTTATCCGAAAGTAATAAAAATTGCAAATAAATAAATTGCAACCACGATCAAACTCTTATATCTTGACTATTTTTTAACCTAATCACGCTTTCATTTTCTTAGCAACATTTTGTTTGTTTAATTTTGTTCATTTAATCGCGTTCTCAATTTGCCAAGAATACTTCGAAATTTTTGAATACTATAAAAAAAATTACTGTTGACGTATCAACTGCTTCTCCTTTCTCAATAATATTTCAAATTTGTGGTAGGAGTTAATCACATTTTCAAGAACTCCACATCCCTCTACACCCACGTTTACTTTATAGTATAATACTCGATAACCAAAATGTAAGATTTAACTGGAACTCAAGAAAATTAAAATTTCTTTATTTTTGACAACATCTCCCTCGCCAGGCTGACACGACGTTGTATACCAAGGTGTTAAGAAAACTATTTCGACTGTATGGGAGTTTCGATGACTTTGTTCAGCGGCGAACGCGTTAACCAGCGCGCCAGCGAAGGACACGCGACGTGTCACGAGATTACACGGCTAAGAACTCATTATTCCCGATGTGCGCGCATGTATCAAGCGACGGGGGCAGACAACGAATCAACAGGAGGAAAGCGTGCCAGCGCGTTCTCCCGCGATTTATTATTTTTCATCTAGTTTTCCAACCGCTTCTTTCGCTTTTACCCAGTTTACGACAGCCGTGACAAGGAAGCTGGTCACGCAGGAGGCGCGCTGGCCCTCTCTGTCTGGCGTGGGAGTAGTAATAGGACGAGTAGGTGGAGGGAATAGGAGAAGTTGGACGAGCTTGCGCGAAGCTTTCCTGCGTGGCGAGGGAGCCGGGAGGTTGAGGCTGAACCCGCTAGTCGGCGCTGGGCCACGCCACGCGAAGCGCCTTGCGTTCTTGGACGAGAGGAGCTGCCAGCGCGGCAACCTCTCGATGCCTCGACGGCGGGCTAATGAAACCTCGAGAGCACCGCGTTCCCGTGTCAAACTGCCTACGAGCGAACCGCGACGCGCCGGCGGCGAACCATCCGAAAGATGCGGTACCTCAAGAGGAAATGCCGTTGCCTCCACTTGAACGAGATCCATGAATCGTGATCCGGGGGATTCGCCTGGAACAAGCACGAGGAAGTTCGGGGAACGTGTCCAAGCTCCGGCAGCCCGACCAGCCGCGCTCCGTTGCTTTCGAATCGAGTTTGACATGTAAACGGCCTGCTCCCCTCTTTTTCTTTTGTTCGTTTTGTTCGAGGAAAAGAAGTAAAACGCTGCCGTAGTCGGACGCGGTGCGTCGTTGTCGAAGCACGTCGGCGTCGATCGATCGCCGCGCCGTCGAAATCCTAAATTATGATCGACGAGCTTTCACGGCGGGACCAAAACAGCTGGAGAACGCGTTCTCGGATTCGGTGAAGATTCAACGTATCCGTTAGTCTCCGAGCGGCGGATCGAGGAACAGCCCCGAGACGGGGACCAAACCGTGGCTGATCAGCCGAACGGAGATTCGCCCGGTAGATCGAGAACGACGCGGCTAGCAGAAGGATACATATCAAGATGTAACGATCGACTATCAAATGTCCAAGGAGATTATTCTAAAGAAACGTTGTCTTTGAGTCGTCCGTGTTCCCCGAATACTTCACGATCCTCCACTCGGTTGTTTTCAGTAATCCGTGGCCTTGCAACGGGAGCATGTGGCAGAAGAGTTCGTTTTTATTTTCCCCGTGCCCTGTAACACGCGTTTTTTCCTAAGAGCGGCTCCGGGGCTCGTCCTAACCCCGTTACGATCACTCCCTCAGGCGTGCTAACGAAAAAAAGGAGATTTCATTAAGAGAAAGGGACAACAAGGACACAGGAGAAGGATTTCGGTCGAGGACAGGATTCTTCCCCGTGTTTCTACCATCTTAGCAAACAGAAGAACATCGAGCGGGGTTGGACGAAGAGACGTCCTTCGGATGGGACGAGAAGATTTCTTAGATACGGCGAGGATAATCGCCGCGTACTTCCTAATTATGATATATTATCCAGCACGCTGGTTGGCGGGTCCAAAATCGTAGAGTATTTTTAATACGTGCGCACCGTGTAAGAAAACCACGCGTGTACGTCGCGCGTCAAGGTGGTTCGGTAACGTTAAGAGTAGAGTTTTAATCGACGTTCTATCGTTTAACGAGCAAGAGGAAAGGAGGAGGATAAACGTGGTCCAACTAATAGTGACTTAGATTATTGTCTATATTTACGTGAGGGACTGTGTGCGTACCTTGTGTAGAGTGTGCTTGTCGGTATATCGAACGTCGCGGGTCGCGTTATTTTTTACGATTCTCCGTCGCCGAAGTTCCACGTATGAAAGTCCCGTAGCCAATTGGTTGGTGTAAAGTGTCCGTTCCGCGGGGCGAGTGCAATTCGTACACCGTCGTGAGTCCGTCGCGTGCAACGCCGTACGGTTCGCAATATTCTTCAAACGGAATTGTGGGCGAGCGAAATATTCATCGGAAGATTCGGTGAACAGAACGTTCGAACGCGAGAAATAGGTTAAATACGTTAGACGCGGGAATCGTGTTTACGTCTGTCGGGCGAGGAAGGCGAGGTCGACGAACAAATTCGGCATGTGTCATCGAGCAAGACGCTAGCTATGACGACTTCGAGCAGATACAGCAGCTACAACTGTCTTACCAGCTGGGACAGCTACGACAGGATACCAAGGTAGTAGAGCGATAAATTATATGGGGTAGGATTTTCCATTATGGGATTACTTCGTTTTAAGTAGCACACGCTTTTAAGCAAGATCCATGATTCACGCTGGAAGTATCGCACCCTCGTTAGGCGCGATGCTTTCTCGGGTATATCGGTGAATTATTGAGTCGAATTCGGCGCGAGGTCTGTTCGATCGACGCGAAACGGAATTTTATTCTGCTTGTTGTTCATACACTTGCAGTGATTCGGCTATAGGCTTAGCAGGACGAGAGTTATTATGGAATAACGTTAAAGGGAATTTTTTGTTTGAAATGTAAAATGTTTCACTTTTTAATTAACTCTCCCTTTTTGTATGAAGCGTTGCACATCTTGAAATTTTTATTCTATATTCGTTGGTTAGGAAATATTACGATTCGTTTACTAATAATTATCGATTAATTTTTTATACTTTTCTGTCAATTACGAAACATTTACCGGGTACTATATGGATATATGTAATTTATGCGTGAGAAATTGCGTTACTTAGCATCACTTTTTTTTTAATGTGAACATTATTGACCTCTTCATACTCTCATAATATTGTATAATACTTTCATAGACAGATTCAGATAATCTTTTATTCTTTTTTAAATAAGCAGAATAATCTGTAATACAGAAATGTATACTTATACGGTTATATTCCGAGTATGTGCCCTTAAAACATGTGGTACTTCTGTAATATCATGTTTGTGCCTTCGAGGATTGCATTTGTATACATTTTAAAGCGATTTAAAGGTTACCATATCTCTCGGTTGCTCAGTTTTTATGGTCATACGCGGATTTAATGCATCGTTTAAGCCGCGTTACAAAAAAGACACTGGCAGTCAAATTATGAAACGATCTGTTTTGTCGCTGGAAAATCATAAAAGTATACCTAGAATGCGTGTCCATATTTTTTTCAGTTCAATGTACACCGAATGGATTGTTCTTATTGGTTGATTTATACGTTGCTGTATGGAGAACTACATTTGAACGAATATACTGCTGCAGCAGGGAGATATCAGTTAAAGTGGTTTCATGGAAATGCTATGTACAAGACAAAACAAGCAAATAATATAAAATAATTAGAACTGACGTCTCTGCAAGCTAAAATGAAATCTTTATTTAATTAAGCTGTAAAATATCATATTGTTTGCGTATACCATTTTCTGTTCTCTAAATAATATAAGTTTCATTTACTGGTCTTTTTCTTATTCCAATTACTACAGTTTTGTTTGTTATTACAATACATTATTCGAATATTGTAGTATCGTTATTTTCTAGTTTCAAGAATGGAAATAATTTACATTTAGTAAGATTTGTGAGTCAGTAGAAAAGATTGCGATTGATAGTACCATCGACAGTTAATTAACCGTGCAGAAAGTAATCTTTCTCATTGCTACTTGTTTTTCCATATATCCCGGAAAATTGAATTTGAAAATTCAATGGATACACTACTGAATACAATTCCATCACAGCAAAATATCATTACTTATTGTTTCTGTTTGTATTTGGTCCAGTTTAGACGTGCGAGTTCTGTTGCGCGTTTCTACAGTACTGTAATATGAGGAAATAATCAGATGAGGGGACGTACAAGTATCTACGAACGGCAACACCGCGCAAAATCACGGCGCGGCAGGAGAAAACTAACTGGGAACGAATTTTGTCGTACAGTCTTTCAATACTTCTTTGAATTATATAAAACCAAAATGTCAAATCAATATAACAATCAAATGAATGGATGTCTAGAAGAAAGTTCTGTATTACAAATTTTCCAAAAGTTCATTTTTCTGAAGAATGAACAGAATGTGATGTAAAGAAAGTTTGTACAAAATTTTACTTCTTAATTATTACTCTAGGTGCCTGAAATTTAGCATAAAAGAAAGGCGAACGTTTCCCTCAGAAACAGACTAAATTTTGTATGAAAAATTTTTCGAAATGATGAATAATTTTAAAGATAAAAGCATTTATCGGTTAAAACGAAACAGCCTGCATATTATTGATCTAAATTCATTCAATATATTTTCTAAAAAGTCGTTCAAATCTTAAATTGCATCAGCAAGATAGTGCACCTGCACTTTTTCCACGAATGCTTAAACAATTTCTAAAACGTATGATGATCTGAAGGAAACCAATCCTTCACGAGATTTGCATCACTTTGATTACCGCTTTGAATACAAAATACTAATCAGTGCTTTACTTGACCGAACTGCTATTATATATAACAATTACACTTCAGTCTTAGATTAGAATAAAGAAATAATCTTAAAACGACAGAGGGCATTATCGAAAGAACTGTGGCAGAAGTTCCGAAGAACAATTATAAATTTTTAATTACCAAAGTTGCGAAATGGGTCAGCCTGCCTAAGAAAGAAAACAATAAAGGGAATTGGTTCGAAAAAACGAATCTAACCATTTAGAAACAGTTGATTACTTTACCGTGTTTCATTACGTTTAATGCAAGTTGAATTTAAAATAACTTCTGCACAGTGCAGCAATTAATCACCGGGTCCCGGTCAAAACCTTACGTTCTACCTGAGCCTCGAGAATAAAATTCTTTCCGGTCGGTTGTCGTAAGAATAAAACTCGAACGCTTAGAAAAAACGTTCTGCAGTTCTTTTTCTTCTTTTTCCCCATTCGGCGGTGTCGAGATTCCGATGGTTTTAATTACGAGGAACCGCTCATTCATGTTTTATGTACGCGAAACTTGCCTTTACGGGCGCGGACAGTCGTATTTCCATTACAGATTTCAATATTGCGATCGCTTGATCGACGGCGACGAATTCAATTACCAATGATCCGGTTTTTATTGACAAGTCTCCCTTTCGTTTCCAATCGTGTTTTCCTCGCATTCAATTTAACAGTTCGCGTTAGACCCCTTCGAATTCCAGGCAAAATTTCCGTCGGATCTATTGATCAGGTGATTGAAATCGGTCATTTTTGACATGCACGCCTATTGAACTCTTGGTAATCTGATCCCGAGTACTTTAGATTATATGACGGGCGGAAACTCACGCCATTTTTTCGAATCCTCGTATCTGATAAAGCATGTCATAAAGTGTATACCATTACGTCTCGTTTTTATTATTTCAGATCCCTATGAAATCTCATGGAAATGACTGCTGTCCTGTGGGACTCCGATCTAGTATCTCTTTCAGCTGATTTAATATTTCCCCGAGACCTTGACGTCGAATGTTGACTGCTTTACCAACATTCTAGTTGGTCAACAGACTGCCGCACCTCAGATCTTGTAATAATTTTAGATCTTTCTTCTAGAAATAGTACATTAGTCGTTTCTATGAGGGAAACAAATGATAAATAATAGTCCGTTCTAATAACTTCGTTATTATATCAAATAGAGAAATTAGAAATTGAGAAATTGATTTTCATTTACTTTGTATTCCTAATATCAGGAAATTGTTGGTAACCTTGATTATTCGAAAAGAGTGACTTCGAGGGAAAACGTTCGATTTAAGCCATTCTGTCCAGACACGTATTCGTTGTATCGACAACGTGTTTAAAGCGAACGCAACAATTGTTATAAATAAATTTTAATGATATCATAAATTGAAGAAAGTATAACATTTTACATTAAATATATTTTTTAATTAAATTTTCATTGTGTGACTGAACGAAATCGAATAAATGGAATCATGTTTCAGTCAAAAAAACGTGTGGTAAGTTTGTTCTATCCAACAGATACAATAGATTCTGTGGGAAATGAAAGCAGACGAGTGGGTTTATCCTGGTTACACGGGCGGTATAAAATGTGTTTCAGCGACACAGGTAGAACAGAGTCTGTACAAGGCTAAACAAGTGAAATAAGGTCTGTCATTAATCGGGCAAGTAGAATAGAACTTTTTCCGATCGGAAAATTTGGGGTCAGACCTACACCTGGTATTGGAATGCGGAAAAAGTATCACAATTTATTTAAGTTTTATTAATATAAGAAATAATAATAATAATAATAATAATAATAATAATAATAATAATAATACTTTTTTTAATATAGGGTTTATAAACAATATATCAAAATAAGAGAAAATTTTGAAGTTCGAAAGTAGATCTAATATTATACGAATAAAAGAAAGATGATAGTGAAACAGTCATTTAATTGAGATTAATTGAAGTAGAAAAAAATGTGGGATTGAAAACTAAACTTTATATTGTTGAATGAAATAGATTATACACGCATTTTTTAAAATAATGTTCAATTAGTGATTATTTCGTTATTTCTATTAATATGCTCCTTGAATAGCATTTTCTTGTTGAATATCATTGTCCTCCGTCGTTAATTGTAAAACGAAATTTGATGCTTTCGATCGATAGGATGTGAGGTAGAATATTTAACGAAGCAATTAACAAATCGTTTTACGAAGACACGGGCCATTTTCTTCCCAGCTGACTTACTCCACAGTTTCTGATAGACTTTCGTTTAATTCCCTACTCTCGCTAGAGAGCACGTAAAGCAGGCGACAGTTACTTCCTTATTCTAAACATAAACACACAGTGCAATTTTGTTGTTAGACCAGGAACAAAGCCGAATGGCATTTTCACAAAATGAATACTACCCACGGAATAGTTACCATTTTACTGTTGCTCCTTTTCTTTTGTCAACAATGAGGTCTATTAATGTATCAAGTTTATTAATTAAGATTTGCGGCGGAAACTTGTAACTATTTCCTGAAGATTTAGCACAAAGCTTAATTCCACGATTCTCGCGTCCACTGAGCAACTCGGGGAACAAGTGGTTGGTAAATATTTGATGCGCAATCCTAATTCTGAATTCGTGGATGTGGCCAAAGGTTTCATGTATGTATCGCACACACACTTCCCATAAATATAGAGTGTTCCAAAAATACGAGACTATTGGAAACATATGTATTCTTTAGACAAATGACAATTTATTGCAGTGGCATTACAGTTTCGAGATATTAACCGTTTCAGTGCGCAGGACTGCGATCGTGTTTTGTCGTTAGTGTAACTTCTGTACGATTGTTTATAGCATCATATAAGAATGAATAATTATTTTTCTTGATTAACAATTTTTTATACAGTACACAAACAAAAACTGTTTAATTTACTGCACATATTTAGCATATATCAAAGGCAATTTTTCAACACTCCAACGGTTACTAGTTAAAAATTCAAAGTTCAGCTTCTAGGGTGTTCTGTTCGAAGTTATGTCAATTATGACGTTTCTTACACATCTTCATGTGTTTACTAATTTGATTCACATGTGTTTTTAGTCGCCTTTTCTTGAAATATTCGGAATTCAATTGGAAATTCGAATATGTTATCAATTGATTAGCTATACCTAAGACCAATTTAACCCACGTTGTGAGGAGTAGAAAGGATTTTGATCAACTTATCCTTTAGACCCAATCCTTTTCATGTAAATTACAGTTTTGTATCGACAAGCGTTCAGCGATATGAGTTGAATATTAATAGAAACATAGATTAGGAATTCCTTTGATCAAGACTGGATTTCAGTACACCAAAATAAACGGTACTTTATAATCTGCGAATATCGATTGAATATTCAAATGAAAGAAGGTGCATGAAACATTTTTTTATGAATACCAAATAAAAAGCTTGTATCTGGAACTTCAAGAATTAATATTAGCAGGTTTGAACCCTTGATAATTTTAATACGCTACTGTGTTCACATATTGGTATATAAAATTGACTAGACGTACTATTACAAATATAATTAATCACAATTTTATAAATTCTTGATTTCACTTCATGTTCATACATATTTCCTAAATTATAAAGTCATAAACATTTGTAATTTATTACATTCTAATATAACATATTCTTATCCCTAATATTTTCTTCTGTATATTTTGTTTTAATTGAATTTCGAGTATAGATAATCTAATTATTGATAATCACTCGAATATATGTAATTGGAAAAAGTCTTTTCGTTGTAGCTAAAAACTAATATAATTTCCATGAATTACTTTTAAATTATTACATACTTCGTTCGCTTTTAGAAAGACTTAAGGAAAAATCAAATTGGAATAGTAACATTCTCATATAAAAATTTATTTTGCAATACATATCAGAAGACCTGCTGATCAGAACTGATTCTGTGTCCGCTTTACACGTGCTTATTTAGCAGCTCGCTTTCTGAAGGTTAAATTGCTTGAGTTCATTAGTCAATTATTACGAATGCTCCATAAATGTTTCAATCGTACACGAAGCAGCAATAATGATATTTCCACGCGTCCATAAACTCGTTTTGCACTTTACACCGGTCGTTTGTATTTTCATTTAATCCGGTGTTGGTATTTCACTTCTCCACTAAATGCTTGCGAAGCGTCGTTTAGTCTGATCTATGAATTATTTAACGATCCTGAGTTTATCGAGTTATGCAACCATCACAAACGTTTCTTATTTGGAACTTTTGTCATTTAACAATACTTCAACGGTCCAGTGTTCAACCACAGTCTAATCGTTACATTACTGCAGACATTTAAACGCAATTAAATATCGATTAAGACGCGCAACTTGCGTTTGCATTGTGTTACGCTTAATGAAACTTAAGAATAAAGATAAATGGATGAGTATAATATAAATCTCCAACAGAAGAGCAATGGATAATAATAGTAACTAATTTCATATTGTGCCTTATCGCGTTCGCTGCCAACGTCACGATAATCACGATTGTGACGATAATAATCCTATATTTTACGTAAAAAAAGTGAAAATAACCCTATAAGTATAGTTATTCAACAATATAAGTATTACTTGATACTATAAATAAATAATAATATCAATGATAAAATACGTTAGTATATCTAGGAACAAAATGATTCTTTCTGGTTTCCTTTTTTCAATATTTCAGTTTGAACAATTACGATCATTCGTAATTACAAAAATTTAGTAGCTGTATACACTGAAATATTCAAGAAACTTTCCTCTATGATTTAAGGATAAACCAAGACTTAACCAAAACTAAAGGTTATTTTTTATTAAAATCGTGAAAAAATTTCCGGATTCGCATTTGGATTGAAAAATTTTTGAAGAAAGTTTATTGACTTAGTGGATTGTGAAAATTACTTTAATTTATTAGCAGTTTACGGCATCTGGTGCTTATCGAATCACGTTTTAAGAACACCATCGTTGTCAGAATCTTTGAAGATAAGTAAGATACAAGTCTGCACGGTAATAAAAGCTTCATGGCCCCAAACTGTATTGAGTGCATCCCGATATTCTAACCTATTACAGGCATCGGATGGCGTGTAATGTACATAGTTAGAAAGTTATAATTTTACATTATCGACGATCCAAAGAGCCGCTGTCAGAGACATCACGACAAGAACCAATAGGGGATTGCTATTAATCGAGCTGAATAGAATTAAAAGCTTAAGTCTTTACAATTTATTTGACTCACAGTCCACAATAAAGTTCATTGTAATGAATATTTGTAAAACTATTTGACATTTGAATATTTGTATGAATACTTGTTTTATAATATTTTGATTTGATAGTAAATAGAAATATTTGAAATTGATGATGATTCCATTTATTAATCACAGTTTATCACACGCCTTACGGTAGCTGGATTAAGTAAATTAATTTATACCAAACACAGCTTACAATATAGAATACGTAACATTAAATATATTTTTAGATACAGAATATATTAGATTCAAATAGAAGGTAAAGTTACTTTTTTCTATGTCACTTTTATAATGACAAAATACGCGTAGAAACGATTAGTTCTTTTAAATTGTTATTTGTCATTTTTATTTCAAATAAAATTTGTCCAGCCGCGATTCGGTCTCTGCGAAAGCTTCAATTATATCCTGGTCTACGTGATTAAAAGTAACGCGTATTTCCAAAAACCACAATTTGGTCAGTCGTGAACTTAGATTGCAGAGTTAGTTGTTCGTCGACGGTAGGTAACACAGTATATGAAAAAATCGACTTCCAACCGGAATTTATTTTCTCCATGTGGAGAAATACTCCCAGTTGATCTGACCTTTCGAGAAAGTTTGAAGCACAGATAGATTAGTCGGGCGAGTTTTCAAGATTTATTTTTACCAATACTGTAGACTTTTTAATTATGACGCGCGTCCTCGAGAGCAGGTAGGCTAGAGAGACTTAATTACAAGGAAAAAAAGATTACTCGGTATTGGCATCTGTCTGATGTTTAACGAACCGTCCGAAAGAAATTTTATAATCTTCTTTTTCGCGTCGTCATGTACGAGTCGATTCATTCGGTACGATTTGTTCCACGTGGTCGTTGGTCTTTTAGCAATCCTCTGCTTGACTTGTTTTTTACTAATTGCGCAGTACGGTTCTCCAACGATTTCATTTAGAATTTCAAGTTGTACTTTAACATTTCTTCTACCATGATGCATTTTCATTTGAATTATGGACATTTCAAGGAGTACCTCACGACAGTAGACAATATATTCCTTTGTGACCTTTTAAATTTGATGACATTTCAGTAAATATATTTTCACATATCGACATCAAATTATATACGGTCACCTTCATATCTCGATATGAAAGCGAATAATTACTTTTATAATTATTATATTTATTGATTATTATTTATCGTTATTTATCATTATTGTATATAGCGATTACAGTATTGTATACGCTCTTAGAAACCATGCAAATCATGTTTGAAACATTTTTATTATAGTTAATAATTTATAATAAAAATTCTGGCAACGCATGATACGAATGTTTAAGACAAAAGTTGTATGACATTAAGAATTATACTTAATATTTTTCACAGAAGATGCTTCTACCAATTCTGGTAGAAGGATAGGACAGATTCTTTCAGTACGAAAGTAATGAAAGGCAACCACAATATTGATGCTTTTTCTATTAAAAAAATTAAATAATTCTACGGAGGGTAAAATATAAATAGTGATTCTCAACGTCAACGCTGAATGTTCCTCGTAATGCAACGAAGCTATTTCCTGCATACAATCCTACTAGCTTCCTTCACTATTATATTCATGGTTTAGAAATTATTTATAACTGAAGTGGGATTTACAGACTTGAAACAGCTTTCTCATAGAATGACGCTTGTAGGATGCACTCGTATCTGATATTAAATTCCAACAATGCTCTGTGCGCAAGCAGCAGTGTCTTTACCTATATGACGTTTTTCCATTATACTTGAACTGCTACACAACTATAATACTTCGATGAGAAATAAACTATACTGAACACAGAAAATAATAAAACAATAAAATGTTTTATAAATTGGTTCATCACACGCATTTTAATAATGCAATAACGGAATACCGCTTTTCAATTTATTCACCAATGCATAAGACGTCTGCATTGTGAGGGTGGAAATATTAAACGACTTCGAGTATTAAAGATCATCAGAAAGGGTCTGTACCATCGAATTAATATTAGAAATATTAATAATCCTGAAAGAACAGTGCAAATAAAAAATGTTCTTATGTTTTCAAAAGTAAGTTTCTCAAAAACTGACGAAAGTGGGGTTAAATGGTTTTGAGGCTTACATTGGGCACACAGAAATCTAGAAGAATTGCTTAGTGGATTTTATTTATTATCGTTACAGGGATACAAACCGATTTATGATGCAACCTCTTTTGACCAATTCTGAGTTAATTTAACACGTGTGTTACTAGCTCCCTGAATTCCAAAATCAATAATAGTTGACGCATTCTTGATCTAAGGGTGTGACGTAGCAGTCAGATTATGCCCGATAACCATTCCGCTCTGTCATATAGCATTTTCATCCGAACAAACATCAAGGTACGCGGTAACAAGTGATTCGTGAAGTAAAAGTCCATAATGATTTGTAAAGTGACAATGCAACATTTGCAATTAGAGACTAAAGAACTGCAGTTACATTTTATTTAGAACGTAACATTGTAGTAACAGCTGTACAAATACTTTAATAACACGAATCAGAAAGTTTTAATAAAGTCGGACACAAAAAACTACGGCAAAAATAAAGATTAATTTCTAGAAGTTGACTAAACCGCATCATTTTTTTTATAATAAACGTATTAAAAACTAATGTTAATAATTCATAACAGTTATTACTAATAACATTATAATATTAGTATTTAATTCATCCAAGAACACTTCACAAAAGTTTCTTTTTCAAAAACTAAGGAATACTTGTTACACCATTATTATTCCGAATCACTCAAATGGTGTTTGTGGCTTTCTAGACGAGGATTTTTTCAAGTATTCAGAACGTTCAGCAGAGGAAGCTAAATTGTATATTGAACTCCTGAATACGACAGTTTGTCACAAAAGTGATGATATTTATCTTCAGAGTGTTAGAGAAGGAAATACGTGTTCTTCTTTAGTCGTCTGCTGCTTCGTCATTCGTATACACCCTTTTGATTGTGCGAACAAATTAGGCTGGCTTACAAGGGACGCTGTACGTTCGCCTGAAACGCGAGTAATCAAGTTGATATGCCCGGAAACGGTCGAATTTGGCTGGCTGGGATTCTGCTCTATGCAGGAGCCACTTCTCTGACGTTGAAGGACTGGCACTGATCGAAATCTCGTGTTCCCTTGAATACCTGTAACCGTGGCGGTATTTCGTTGGAAGTCGATGCACCGTCGCCGTTGTCATCCTTCAGTTGCCGCTAATGAAACACGGTCAAATGTTAAGCCACTGACCGCCAACATGTCGAACGGAGTAGGAAATTGATCGTAAAAGCAACAACGATCAACCAGTTACCAACTAGCTGAGCTCACATTTAACTGTCGGATCGTTGATGGTGCAACATAAACCGATATCCGAATAGATGGTAACTAAAATAGTCAAACTTTACGAACACGCTCAAGACAACCTTGAAACAACTATTTTCAGTAACCGACAACGTTTCTATAGTGACAAATAGGTGAAACGGAAAACCATTCTTATCATTGCGACATAACATTTACATTTATGGGAAATCTGAAAATGCCAATTTACACGTAATGCACACAACATGGAATAATACGTAAAGTACCTAAAGTCCAGTGTTTTTCATGATATCGCTACGAAAAGTGATTTTCTGTAATTTTATTTTCCTCGTTATATTCTGAAGAATTCGAATTTACATGGAAATACATATGGTCAGTGGAAATTATATATCAAAATAAATCCAACTGAAAAAGAGCATGAAGCTTGATGAAAGCATGGTGAAAACATACGCAAAGTTACCTCTAAAAGACGTTCATACTTTTTCCCCGGGAAATGTTAAAGAATCCATGCTTTTCATCAAAAGAAATGAGAATCCTCCCTTAAATAGTAACACGGTGGGCAGGACCGGTAGTGTGGTCAACGAATTTTTTTCTAGCATCCTTGGGGGGCAATCGTTTTGCGAAGTCGCAACGACTGCCCACCGAAACGTGCATGGGGGTGAAATCCACTGCAGAATGTGTCGTGGGGTGGAAGCTTTTCACTGGGAAGTCCGCAGGGGGAACAGGCTCAAGAGTTAGCTCGCACACCAGAAGGACCGTTAATTAACATGGCAGGTTTACAAGTTGACCGCACGGTAATCGCTATTGAGGACACGAGGATTTTCCGTGGTCTAAATAAGCGACTGACATTTGCCATGGGCCTTTGGGAAAAACAGAATCACACAAAGTTCCATCCGGCTGTCAATTGTGCCTCGGATGGCAAGGTCCTATGACCTCTTACAAGCAGAGTGCACTGGGGATACAACGTGCGAGATTAGGAACAGTACAGATCGGTAGGAGTAGCAACCAAGCTACACGTGCAAACTTTTGTAAACAGAAATTGGGTATGATTTAAAATAGTGTGTTACTTATTAGTAAATTTATAGTATCGTTTATAACCATAATTTAGTGTAAAATAATGTATACTATTATAGCGTTATTATAGTATAAATAATGAAAGGGTGAGGATCTTGAGTAATCGAGAGCTAGGAATAAAGATATGTATTTAATAAAATAAAGCTGAAACTATGGTCAAAATATAAAATATGGAAACAACACGGACAACACGTAAAAAGTGCAACTCAATGCCACGGAGGCCAACACACGACTCTCTTTCCGCGACTCTCTTACAGGCATTCTTTCCCAAAAATCATTCTCTCCCCCACAAGCATTCTTCTCACTCGCACTCATCACAAACACTCGGATGCACCCCTAGAAAACTGGCTCTGCAATCTTGGGTCCGCGACGTTTTGCAGGCCACTTTCCCTCGACCGTTTTACAACCTGCCCTTCACTCACACTCATTCTTACATTCACTCTTCTTAACACATTGAGCGCCGGCAACGTATCGGCTCCTTAGCCTAAACGCCGGCTTCATTCGCTTGTACCTGATCAATGAGTAGCCAAAAAAAAATATTCAGAACATTATACATTTTCGTAAAATAGTACACTTTAATTGCATATTCGTTAAATCCAGCAATGGAAATCCAGAAATCCGCATTATTGCGGGGCCGACGCTGAATGTGTTAAAAATACCTTAACCTACGCTAAGAATTCTAGATACTACACTATTGTTACTGAATACATTATAGCTCTGTCTTGCTGGAGTTGGTGATTTTCTCATTTTATCAATAGACAAAAGTTAATCGTACCAGGAAGCTATTAATTTAGCAGATATTTAGTTGCTAAAACTAGATATACTTCTATATTTGGGGTAAGTAATGTATGTTTAACTATTTTCTATGGAATTCTTACATGCGACCTACTCAATGCAGACGTTTAAGTTATGGTTTGCATAAGTTACCCGAGAATAGTGAACTCTTCAGATGAAATATTAAATTCATCGTACAAACGACAGTAATCGAACTTACATTGCGGGCTCGCGTATAATTACCGAAAACCAAAACGAGACTTTAGTATCACGAACCTTATCGGTTCTACGATTGCTTCATTCATTGGGTTTTACTCAATGTATTCCAATATCGGTGGGTCTAGGAAGCATCGTAATTGCTTGTTTCTTTGGTTGACCTTTTCCCGTACTTTGTTGCATCCACTGTTGCACTTTTGACATTTCCAGTAGCGCTGCTACGAACTGGGTGAATTCTCGAAAGAAATTGTAGGTTTTCACAGGAGAGTCACCTTTCAGTTGATTCACGAGGAAACATGTGCAGTTTGGATTTATATTGGATTTGCGAGAATGAAAATACATTTTCGTGTGAATTTCGTAATTAAGGAATTGGTCAGGACGGTGGAAATTGTGATTGTAAGGATAAAACAGGATCTAACGCAAATATTAGTAATGAAAATATATGAGGTGCATCCGAATGACCTGTCAAGCTGGTAGGAAGAGATTCTTTACGAGAAAGTAGAACAATGTATATAATGATATTTCTTGTCCAATGTTCAATTTTCGAGAAAATTGAATTTGAAAATTCAATCTTCTATGACTAAGGTAAGGCTTTGGTGTAATATATAACGACTATTTTGTTTGTAAACAAGAACTACATTCATCTTTGAACAAGGTCACATCAACAAGGTATTTGCTCCCGTGTTAACGTCAACAACGTTAAGTGTCAGACAAATTAAAACACTCGTGTTTCTCATGGAATCTGGCAAATGAGTGACGCAGGCAAATTAAGTTATCGTATGTATACGTTATATAGTACAACCATGTGTATATGCACACTCAAAGTTCATTTTGAATACGATTTTACTGAAATTGGAACTTTATTAAAGTAAAACGGAATAAAACATTGGGCTTCTGTATCTGAACGTCTTTAAGCATTGAACGAAGCATTCGATTATTTTCATAGTTACTTCAAATTTAAACAATATGTATATATCACGAGAGATGTGCATTTTCTTGTGACAATGTTGAAACATTAGAAAAATGAAGACAATGACCTGTATTAGCAGAGGTCAGGTTATGATTGTTTTGTCAATTGCTACGATCAACAAATATATTACAGTGAACCGACTGATACTGACACCTTCTATTTCCAGCTATGATTCCAGATATTTGATTAACCTCTACTAATTACAGGTCATTGCCTTTTCTTTCGTCACACTGCAATAATACATGAACAGGAGTGCGTAATTGAAGCTAGTGAACTGTACATATGTACAGCTGATTCTACAAATAATTACTGTACAATTTTCAACAAAAACGTTGAATTTCACCTGGACCATACTTTTTAATTAAACGTCCCGCGTACACTTCACTCCGAAGGAGTGAACATTTCTTCTGTTTCAGGAACAAATCAGTTAGAAGGTGAAATACAAGAGCCATCCTTATCGAATGGAACCGAGACTATAACTCCTAGGTTCTTTCGTGACGCGAATTCTTGTGAATCGATCGAAAATCAATTCTGCACAAATTGTTGTTTGTAAAACAAGTTCCGTACAGTCAGTCGGACACGAACTCTTGAGTGTAAAACGAATCTCGTTTGCAGTTCAACAGGAACTGTCGAGTGATATATAAATAACATCTCGTTTAGTCTCGACTGAAGTTTGTATTGACAACTACGTCGCGTTAATAATTCAGGATGTAATTACAAATGAAAAAAACGTGCTTCAGTAATGACTGAAATGTTTCTCAAAACATTTACCTAAAGATACGTCTTATCCAAGAGCTTTTAACCTGAGATTAGATTCCTATAATTTATTCGACTTCCAGAAGCATACTAAGTCAATAAAATTGTATTTGAAACCAGACGATTTCGAGGGAGGCATGCTTTTACAAGAATTTCCATTAAAATTGATCATCACTGAAGGTTAAAGACACGGAACGTTTTCGTACAGAAAACGATAACTCAGTCGAACGACGAACATGATTAACAAAACTCGATAGATTTGTGGAGTAAGCAACAAAGTATGATGTTCCTAAATTTCCTAAAGTTGTTGATGTTCCTGAAGTCGTGCTTATCGCGGTTTGCAATTTATGCCTCGGAAGTTTTCGATCACACCTTACAGCTTGAACGCTGTTCACCGGAATTGATTAAAACGGTTAGTACTACCTGTCTATTCGAAGTATCGAGGCATTAAATGTTCGGAGAACCAAGTAGTACTTCTTAGAACGAAATGAATCATTCATCTTGCAACAGTGGTCACAGTCTTCCCGACTTTATCGAGGTCAGCACTTAACTGCCCCAGGCAGCAGACCAATTCTCGGTTCTCCTTTTTTGTAACGCTCCCCTCAATCACGATTTCCAACCCCTTCGCCACGGAGAGTTCGGTGTCCAGACTTAACTTGATTGACAGCATTTTTTCGCATGTGCGAAAAGGAAATCACTAATTTAACTGTTAGCATCTTGCCGAATTATTTCTTTCACAATTGTGCTTGCCAAAATTATTTTTGACATTAATAATCTACTAGAAACAAAGAAGAATTTTACGTTCATCTATATCCACGTGAACTTTAATGTATAACAATTGATAAGGGGAAAATAATATTTAGTTTAAAGTCGAAAGGATCGAATCACATTTATTTTTGTTAGCTTTCATGTGAGATTTTCCTTACGAGTCTGACAGGATATTCTCTGGGAAGAGGTTAAACGGTGAGCAAAGATTCCAATCAGAAAATTTCTAGAAATAGAGTTTCCGTAGTTCGAAGCGTAGCATTAGATAAATTTTGATTATTCATCGGCGAACTATAATTCCGATTCCTCATTACGATAACGAACGAACCGATAAATTGCTTCAAAATTTGATTAATCGGCTAATGGAAGTCCAGCGAACGTTCCGATCGGTCAGATAAATATTAAGAGGAAGATGTATACTACAAAGTTACGTACAAGCGAGGAATATTGAAAACTTGTTTCGTTTCGTTTTACTTTAAAAGAAAATTGAAAATATAAATTTTAGAGTTCTTCCAAATATCCAAATATCACTTCCAAATAGTGATCATTACTGTAAATTCTTTTTTTATTCACAATACGTAAACATTATGTTAAACATTTCCTAATGCAAGAGAATATTTATGAGTGTGTAACTTAATCTGTTATCTGCGGAAGGCATGTACATTTGCTGTTGCATTGTTACATTAATACGTTCGTTAATACATTCGAACAGAGTATAATATTACGTGAAATAAATTTAATTTAATTTAATACGCCATTGTTTCATTATGCTTATATAACATTCATCTTGCTGTTGCATTCTATATAAGAATTGTTTATCTAGTCGATTATTGTAAAGCCGATAGATATTCTTTTTAATTGTTATTATTTTTTATTTCAACATATTCATTTATCAAGTTCAATATTTTTTATCGGGTACTATTCAACTTTGTATTAAACAGAAAAAAATAGATAAAAATATTTCTTTAGCAATACTGCTTGATAGGATACATCGTTTCAATTATTAAGAAGAAAGTACTGCCATTGCAGACGATACTGGACTGCATATGCAGTGGTGACCCACTGGAGCGAGGTGAAAATACAGCGAAAGTAGCAGTCATCCACGAACGTGTTAACGACGATACTAAAGCTGACTTGCAAATGTCATGGTTTATAGCTTTATATCAAAACAGGTTGCAGCTAAAGATTTTAAATCGTCAAGGAAGATAAATCATTTAGTACATCTCATGATAACTACATTATTTCAGTGCATAAAATATAAATGACATTTGCATGATTTCATCATGATAAATATGCTGCGAGCCTTTATGCAAATTCAAATCTTTAAGAACTTAGTTGGAAAAATAGAATTACGATAGAAAAATTTGTTTCATTGCACTTTGAATATTTTTTACATTTTTTTTCGCGTCGTGTACATTTTCTGCAATTTTGCGCTCTGAACATTCCCATAAATGCATAGACACCGATCTCATTTGCGTTGATTCGTACAATCTCGTTTAATAGAGGAATTAGCCAACACCGAGTGTTTTGTGTTCAATATATTTTTATAGATTGTTCGCACCGTATCTCTTTATTTCTTTCCTCTGTGGAAAAATTTATAAGACGTCGCTTATTCGTAATACCATCAGTATTTGAAATGAATTTTCATTTGTACTGAAAGAACTTTAGCTTTTCTTATTCTTCGTAATGATTCAAAGCTAAGAATTGACTCATTAATCACTAAAGGCTTAATGAGATGTGCCCCTGGTGAAATTCTGGGTTTTATTCGCTTTATCCTTTGCTTTCGTTTGTTGCACAGTTAATACAAGAGTGCGTCATCATACAATTGTAGCACCGTGTACCTTTTTACGATCCATCATAGAAAAACGTAGTAAAAGGGAAAATGTGTAGGTTGTGGATTTTATGTGTTTCTAGTACACCTACGTCCATAGAGTACCATTATGCTGTAACCTTTGTGAAAATTTTATGAAACTCTTATAAACGTGATTGAAACGATACTTCAATAATTAGTTTCATTGGTATGTTTAACTAAAACTGATGCAAACTTTCTACTATGTATGCGAGTATATTTTTCTGTTTTTTTCTTATCCAAGAGCAAATTTTTCGTTCTTTTTTATCGATCAACAAGCTGGGTGTGTTTAAATGAATGGCAATGTCGAGTCTGTGTTCGAAGAGACGCCAAAGTGATTCATTCTTATTTGGAAATCGGAAATCTCGATAAGATCGCCTCACCTGTTGCAAGCACGCGGGTGAAATTATCGGCTAATATCAGAAACCAGTTTAAACGAGTAAGATTTCTAAATGGTTTTGCATCACATGTTGGTGTGTAAACGACCTGAGAAATGTAGGATTTTGAACATCTCGAGAAGCTTTAATCCTTAGACTACAGTGACATGGTGACATACAATTATTTAGAAATACTGACACATAAAATTTACAATTCAAATTTTTCTGTAAATAAGTATCACTACTATTGCAATTACATATATTACATTTCCACTACACATATTATAATTATATTTCTATAAATAGGCATTGCATTTTTCTGTAAGTATTATTCAAATGCCTTTTTCGCATGTAAAGTAGCGGAAAGAACAGTGGCCAGAATATTTTCTTACTGAATATCAAAATGTGTACAGTAACTTTCTGTAATTAGTTCGTTTACTCTTCTTACCTCAAAAACATATTATAAAAATTGTATTAGAGTGTGAAAAACGAAGCTGTCCATAGTCTGATGAATGCGTCTTTTGATTATTATGTGTTAAATATGTTGCCAGGCAATCTCAAAAGTGATTTAGTCTTTGTACCCCGTTTGTCTAGGTAAATTGAACTGTCGGTGTATCACAAATTGCCAGGCATGGATTATTTAAGCCTGCAGGTAAGTGTGCCAGGTTCGCAGCGCGAGGTACAAGTCGTAACTGGGATTGCAGCCTGATTCATGGACTTCGTTAGGCGAACAAAGCCATTGCACTTGTTGTTTGTCAAGCCATTTCCTTTTGAGAGATGCTCTGAAGAGTTACTTATGTCCCTCGCGAGCTTCCGTCGCGCTGCGTTTCGTTCCAGAAATACTTTTGCTGTATGGTTCTAACGGGCCTCATTAATTAAAGAATCTGATATGAAATTGTCGAACATTTCTTTGTAAATTTATTTCACTATATTTAATCAATTGTGGTGTTGAATGCAATAAATAGCCGAGTGTTGAAACACTCATTCAAACGAAAACAGTGTGCACAACATACCAAATAGGAGTTATTTAAGGGTCGATAAAGTTGATGTACACGAAGGAGTGTACGTTGCACTTTTCACCTATATTTCAGAATTTTCTAAATATTTATAAAAGCATTATAACAGTCAAATATAAGGCGAAACGAATATTATGATTTATCCTTTTAGAAATGGAAATAGTTTAGAAATCGTTGTTAATAATATTCAGAATTTACTCAATAACAATCATTTCTGTCCTACACATTAAAAATGACACACGATTAAAATGCAGCTATGTTTAATACATGTGTGTACTTATATAATACTTAAGTAGACTTGAAATAAATGATTCTTATTGTAATGGAAGATGTGTTATCTTTTCTTAAGGAATTTTTCTCTTGAACATTCCGTTCAATATGATGCCTAAATACATGAATGAGCGAGATGTTTGTTCGTGGCTTTTAGGAAGCAGGAAGGATACAAAAGCAAATATACAGTAGTATTCCAAACCCTTCCGAAATTCGTTATGCGCCCTTCGAAATTCGATGCTGCGCGATGAGAAAGTACACAGAAATACGATCAGTGTGCGAAACGGAGCAGCAGAGCGATTGATTTCATGCTTTCCATAATGTACTAACCACAAAGAAATCGTTTTGTGTTACTCCATTTCACTCGTTCTTAATGTACCTCTTTTATCCTTTCTATCGAGCAATATTACTAATAATCCGTTTACTAATGATTCTTCTAATTCAATAGTAAAAATGCGATGACGATTTCGCGTAACAGGATACTGAATTGCCATGGAACACATTTTCAAAACGAAAAAGATAATTAAATAGTATAATTATAGATATTAATCAATAAAATACAAATGACTTTGACTCACTTTGCATATGTAAAGTAACCTCCTTATAACGAATCATCTAGTGCATACAACGTCCATCTTAAATCTTACTAAGAAGCTACTATTTATCATTAAAAATAATATTTACAAATATATTTCTTACACTGTTTATAGATGTTTCGTTTCTAAAACTGCTGCTGTTACATGGCGATGAAAAAAAGCAATTAATGAATTTATGGCGTATTATGTATTTAATATTATGTTTCGAATGTATAACTTAATTATATACGTGTTCTCTGCTCATTTCGAAAACTACTACTCAATATTCGAACTGGAAAATGCGTCTCTCAGATAATGAGACTTCTTACCGCTCGTTAAATAAGGTAGATTAAAACGACTGTTTGCATTCAACCGTTTATAAGAACGTTTAATGACGACTGTTTATAAGAGGCGAGTTTGCACTAGCTACAGCTAAACACAGCTGTAACTTACCGCGAGTTGCTCGTTGTCGCTGGGCCTAAACACAGCTGCAGCTTTGAACGAGCCGCCTGTCGGCATAAGGGCTGAACGCAGCGGAAGTTCTTGCGACAAAGATTTGATTCGAACCGCTTGCCAACATCTGGTTTAAACTTGATGGCAAGTTACCGCGGTGACGATTTGTCGTGAACTTCTCGTTTGCACCAGACCTTACTGTTCTTCATATGATCTCTTAGAAGAAAGTGAACCGTTTTTTTAACACTAAAATAAACTCATGACGTCCTGTTTTTGCAATTACTAAAAAGAGAACAGATGTTTCTCTGAAAAATTATTAAGGAAATTAATTTAGTAACAGGCGAACTGAGTTGTAAATCAATTTAAGTCTCGATAAATGCACTTTTAGAATTTCTATAAAGAAATTTCAGAAAGTCAATTTAACTGCTTAGTAGTTTCAGTGTTAAAATAGTATAAGTCCATTTTTTCATACCTTCAGATACTTAAGGACTTGCGTTTGAATCAACTTAAAAATATTGGCAAAGATTAGTCAATTCGGGTAATATTTATAAAACCATATACTTGTTAAATTTTAGTACACAAAAATAATTATTGAAGGAAATAAACGATTTCTTAGCTACAAATAGACTTATTCCAATTACAAAGAAAACATTTTTGCGATAACATTTTACAGTTAAACTACTGTTGATTAATTTACAAGGATAACCTACGTCATTGATTGTGTGGTTATAAATATAAAAAGAGGATATTGAAATATAAAAATATAAAAAGAAAACACATTTTGGTAATTATTTACGAAGTGGTTGAACTTACGGATTCTAATAACCTCGACATATGTTGTTCTGGTCAACATTCTAAACAATTCTTGCCTATGGGTACAATGTATATAGTATCTCCAACGTTTAGGACCTGTTTGTATTAATTATTAGAACTATCAATATAGGGTGACGTCGGAGTTTACAGCCCTCCGGGACCGTCTCTGAAAGTAAAGCAACCCTTAGGCGACCGAATTTACAATGAATCAACTTGCAGAGTTTCATACTGTAAGTTTCATCGTTGTACCTAAATTCGATGACCTCGAGGTTCCTTTATTTTTAAAGATGCACTTTATATTTATAGTTTAACGGAAGTATACATTGATAGCTAGTTTCACGTGAATACAAAATATACTGCGCGACATTATTGCAAGTTCAAGTATCGAAACTTGAGAGTGCAGTATTTATTTATATTCAGCGGAATTTATTTTATCATAAATTATGTTCGATTGAACTAAGAAATCAGTTGTTTATTAAAATTTCATTCTTTTTTATTTAAATATATTCACTATTACTTTAAGTACTGTATCCATTCTTGAAGTACTAGATGATTATATTGGTGTTGCAGCAAATTGCTAAAGGCATTTCAATCATACAATATATAATGCATGCGTAAACAATGCTAGAACAGTATTGTATACTGTAGAATATCTCAAAACAATAACGTTCATGTTGCCAACACAGAAATCTCAATATACATATACTATCAAACGGCAGTTATATGTATGGGAAAAAATGTTTAAAATGTTGACAAAATTTAGATCTTGTTACATATTTCAAGATCATCAGAATCGGTTGGTTCGTATTTCTTAACCCTTTCTGTCATGGCGTCCTCATACGAGGACATAGTAAATAAATGCTTGGTGTATCTACATTCGGTATATTTTATTGTTTCTAAACGTTATCCTCATATTATCACAATCAAAGATTCTATTCGACAATGGTGTCGACCTTTCTTGTCAAATTGTGTTGTCACAAAATAAAACTAAAGACGCTCATTCAAATAGACTCTTCCCAGCTATCTTGGTGATTGTGATAACACAATTCGACAAGAGAGATCGACGCCATTGTCAAATAGAATCTATGATTGTGATAATATGAGGACAACGTTTAGAAACAATAAAACTTACCGAATTTAGATACACCAAAGATTTATTTAGTATGTCCTTATATGAGGACACCATGATCGAAAGGATTAAAAGTGAATAAATTTCCCACATTTCTTTAAAGTATATATTAAAGATTAATACATTCTAAAAGATGGTTAAGAAATATCGATTCATTATTGCGTGCAATTATATTGACATTTATTCAAAGTGTCTCGGTAATTAAAGTATAATCGACAAAGACTTGATTTTTTACGAAATTCGATCATCTCGGAAATGAAACGTCGCACAGAGTAATTTTATTCTACATTTTATTTCAGGCAGGTCCTGTATGCAATGAAATTTTATTTGCAGTATTTATTCCTCTCTTAGTCGGTAATAATTAGTCAATCAATTAATTAACAGAAAGAAGTCAACTACTATAACGAATAAAATAAAGTTTGAAATCCAATCAACGAAAGCACGAGATTTATTCTCCCATTCTTTTTATTCGCTTAATCGCCTGTTTCCGGCTAAATACAATAGATCCGTCGTGTATAATCAAAAAATCGTTTGGCAATGCTACGTGCGTAGTATTTGGATCATCGCAACAATGCGTGAAATTTATTTAGGCATAATTAACCTCGATTCAAGATTGAAATTCTCCAATAATGAAAAACGATAAAAGGACTCCCCAGACAGTTTGGTCCCAATCTGTATTTAAATCTTCTCATAGTGTTTTGAATAATGATAATTTTCAATAAGAATAGATCAAAAGTATTCATATATCATTACAAAAAGTGACTAAACCATTCCCATCAATTTTTCCACAAGTAAAAACTGATTTAGTATTTTAAAATTAACAATTTCTGAATATATACGCGTTATCTTTCACGACACGAATATAAAAATCATTTCAGAATTGTCCAGAGTGCATCATCCTTCATTCGACAATCAAAAATTAATCTGCGCACCTCTGCATTCAACTAGCCGCTCCCTCTCCACGAAAACTGATAACTTTCAGTAATGAATGTATCCCCGAGCGCAACGATGCCAAAATAAATCCCGCGAGCAGGGAAGTAATATAAGAACACGGCACCGCGATAAAACAGTCCTTGGTGAAACTGGGATTCCTTTCTGTGTATTGTGCGTGGTCGAGCCTCTCTGTGTGAGTTTATCTCAACAAGATTTTTAAGCTTCAGGTATTCCCGCATCGCGATATTACAGGCGCGGCGTAAACTATTTTCCGGTTTACGGTGCCTTAAAGTGAGCGACCCCGCGAGCAAACGTCGTTTCCTTCGAGAACTTGTTAGAACATCAGCCCAAGAAGATTTTGGTAGGAAAAGGGCGGTGAAATTGCACGTTCCCTCTTCGCCGTCACGGATTTAGTTTCCGACTTTACCACCTTGCCGCACCCCTTCTTCTACGATTGCCGTTGCGGAACTCGGCTTGTCCCCGACAACTTTGAAAGCTGGGAGACGCTCTCGCGGCAACACCTTTCCCTCCTGTTACAATTATTAATAATTCTACGGTGTCCCTGTTTGATTAACTAAAATCTTTTCACTTGTACGTCACGCTGGAGATGACAATACAAAGTTATATTTTACTTTTGGCACTTTAAAAAGTACCACACTTTAAAAAGATTTTGAAAATTAAACCTTATTGTAATAGTAATATTTAAAACAAATATAAAACGTTGAATTCGACCGTCATAAATTACTGTAATTCATCTCTTTAAAAGTTAATACAAATTTACATCAACAATATTGAAAATAAATCGAGTGCAAAGGGTTAACACGTTCACGCCGGAGCTGTAATTCACGTTTTTTCCTACCTAGAGTCGAAGTTACTAAAGTTTTTGGAAATATTGTAATTATAAGTAATTATAAGTAAGATTTGTTTGATATTTTCATGGTCAGGAATACTATGAGAAGTATCAAAGTTTTCGGGAATAATTAGGAATTGTTTTCCAACGTTTTGCTAGCATTGCAGCATTGGTATTATCATGTGGTTTGAGGATTCACTAATAGTAGATGCATCAGTGCTCTTGCAATCGATCTTGTTTCGAGTATTGTCCTTATCATTTTGGTCAACGTGATTGACAATTTGCTCCTCCCAAAACCACTGATTTGTTGATGCTAGATGTATGAATATGCACTGAGTATTTCGAGTGTCCAAGATAACTGAAGTTTGGATTCCATACTTATTTTTGCATATTATTATGTACTAACCTTTATATCAAGAATATTTCACTTCATCATTAGCTTTTATATTAATAGTTTCAACATATCTTACTACTTTCTACGCTTATCTGTTATAAATACATATGCCAGCAATTGTTGACAGATTGAAAAGATCATTACATCCATTTAACAAGGTTTTTGTAATTTAATGTTTTCACAGAAATAGAAAATAATCGAATACTTAGATTTGATCGTATTTAAGGTTGCATAATAAATTATCGAGGAGTGGAAGCAATTGAGTATTTTTAAACAACTTTTGATACCTCTGCAGTGGCAGGAAGCGAATTATCCCAGTTTTAAATAATCGAATCTTCACGATTTCCCTCGAAAGGATCTTTTAAATCTGAAGGGGAAGATTGAAATTATTCGTTTAAGGATTCAAACTAGAATAAGAATCGATTCCGCGGAGGAAGTGGATAAAGCGATTCACGTCGATTTTAGAACGGTTTGTAAGAGTTCATCCGGACTTTAAAATATAAAATTAAACTCCAGTCGTCGAGTTCTTTTACGAGTGGAATCATATAGCAAAAAAATGCCCCGCGTGACGCTATTTACTTCCTTTTATTCGCGTCTGAATATGTTCTAGATCTATTTCATTGAACAATAATATTCACTGAAAATCTAATCGTATGAAGAACATTTCCAAATGTCAATAATGAAATCAGCGAAGGAAACTAAAACAGAAATTACTTTCAATCAGGAATTATTACGAATAAAGCTACATATTGTTTAGGAAGATTTAATTATTGAAAATCAACAATATTTATTAAGAATTAAACATGAATATTGCAAGGCTTTAGCACTTTACAAAAACATAAAAATAATTTACTGTTCAAAGTTACACCCAAGCACAAATATTAGTGTTTTGCTCATTTGATGGTACTCTTTGAAATTTTGTTTCACAGTTTATTATTTCCACTTTGACCACATTGGTTTATTATTTTCGTGCAGTTTATCATTTATTGTCTTTCTTGCGTATCGTTGATTTAAATATAAATGTGTTCTCTTGTGAAAGTGTCGATGGATAATAATCTTGTTCTGCCCGAGTTCAACAATTGCATCTATCTCCGCAACCGATCTCATGGGAATTACAGGACTCCGCCAAACCGATGCTAGCTCACCATAGGGAGAAAACGCAGAGGGGTGGGGAGGTTATAGAGATCCTATAAAAAAAAGGTGGCATCGACTTGAGGTGAAACCGCGTAGCTAGTACTGCTCGTGTCGAATCGAATCATGGCACTCAGGGGAAATAAGTTTTGGCCGATCATACACCAACTTGCGGTTGTCTGACCTGTCACGTCCAATAAACTTCAGTACCTACTTTAAAACTGGGAGAGATATGACACCTACTTTTTGTATCTTATTTTTACAACATATTGTTACAACATTTATCACTGAAAAATTCATTCAATTCTTTGTTAATGTCAGATTTTTCTGGAATCCTGTTTAATCAGTTCAATCACAAAACCACACAATACAATAACACTATGTATATTTAATTGTACGATGTAGATCGAATTAATATGTACATGCTTTGAACGATAAAACGAGAGTGACACATAAAACATTACATTCATCATTTTCGTAAATAACAATCGCAGCAGATAGTTGTATCACTACGTACACATGGGTGAGTGGCGTATGTATATAGGTAGCGACAGGTCGAATCATGCCATCAACTAAACGAAAAAAACTTTTACTCCCAGTCAACTGTTTGATCAGACCTTCACCTTATCAGAAAGTCTGTTTTGCGATACGGGAATCGGACATTGATTCATCGAACCCTCGTTGTTCTAGCACTTCGATCTGGCTGCTTTGTCACGTTGAATTAAGTCAAAGTTTTCATTGGAATGGAAGTCGATATCGCGGACGATTTCGATTTCCATTGGAGACGTAGGACAATAACAGGTTATCGAGACTGCAAATCTTTAGACAAATTTGAGAGTGCTGATGTTGCTAACGTAGTAACATTCGTATATCCCACAAATTGCACTTCACATAACTGTGTAAAACAATAAATTAAAAGAATCTAGCTTAATCCTAATTTTATTTTATTTAAATGTTTTAATTATTTTATTTAATACATCTGTAGTTACATAATATTTACGTTCATTATTAAATAATAATATTATTATCATACTATAAAGATACTTTCTTCATATATTACTTCATTTTCGAGAAAATCGAAGTTGAAAATATGTTCGTTACCCTGTATTACGACGAGCAACAGTATGTTTGTATGTAACAACGAGGAAATTTAAATAATCCATTAGCTATCAAATGTAATAGATCAATAAAAGTTATTATTACAATTACTGGAGTGCGTTATGAATTAGTATTATTCATAATATTACTAACATAACCGTGATCTGATTTTCAACTTCGATTTTCTCAAAACGAAGCAACATACGACAAAGGTTTATTCCATGTTTTTTTACTAATTTATCAACATATAATTTGTTTTTCTACTTGTACGTGAATGATATTCTATGCACGATAAAACTGGCTTCTTACGTGACAGTTCCTGTCGATGATTCGTGGAACAGTATGCTCGTAAACCCTTACCGTTGGGAGACACTCATAAACTCGACGTCGCACACCGTTCAATTTTTTAATTAATTTTCAGGTGCGCTACGTAGGAGTGGTTCCCATCGTCAACACCAAACTATCTCCCAATTCAGAAATCAATCAATTATAAATATGAATTTTAAAAAACCATTCACGCCAATTAGGATTTTCGAAAATCAAGAGTATTATTCGTACAAACTTTGAATATTTTATTTTTCCAACATTTCATAATTATCAATATTAATTCTTATAACAAATGTCAGTAATAATTATTAATAATGTGCAAAAATGTCTCAAATGTATCTCATTCTAATTTCTAAGGCATAGTCAAAAACCCCAATACACAGAAGAATTTAAGCTTCAATTCTAATTGAATATTATTAATTTCGATACTCAACAGTGATTTTCTTATCACAAACTTGAGGACGCGATGTGGGTTCATAAAGTACACGAATCCTTCAAACCTAGCAAACTTTCACGTGGCGGAATCATATTTCCGGGTAACATAATATCGAGACCTCGATCCACGTACAGAACGGTGGGCGGTGGCTACAACATTGCAAATGACTACCCACAAAGGCTACCATGGAAAATGATTCGATAACTATGCTGACACGCTCTCCGAGTATGTTAATATTTATGAGAAGAAAATCAACGAGTTTGAGGTTATATATGCTGCACGAACCATATTCGACTAAGCACGCATACCTTGCTGCATCTTATTCACTCGCTTCCCTTCCAATTAATTATTTTCATTTTCATTACCCGCTTAGAAATGGACAAATGGAATGACCATACTATTCACAATGTTCTTATATAAAAACAGAGAAGCACAATTCAGTTTCCGAGCAGAAACGAGATAAATGCGATCGCGCTTTCCGGCCAAGTTTTTGCTAAGACCCTCGACACCAGAGCGGTTAATAACTGTAAATAATTGATACGTCATGAAAGTCGATAAAAGGAAAGAGAGAAGTATCTGTGCCCAAAGAAAAGAGCTAACGTCTCGTGTATCGATGGAGAAATCGCATCGTGCCACGGTGATACAAAAATCTCGAAGAAAATTGTGTAAATATCCTACCGAGGTAGTCACTCCAGTTCAAGCGCGGTCGTTGCCGGAAGTTATCTGGCCGATAGATCCGCGTCGATAGAAGGAAAACAAGGGCCCTCTCGACAGATACTCGAGCGATCAAACGGTCTTTCGATGTGCCCGCCAGCCACGGGAAAGGAGAACTTCCCCGTCAGTCGTTGGGGTGCACCAGTGACGTGTGACGTCTAAATTCCTCTACTAAATTGTCGAGGCGAACGATGCTTTCTCACTTTTCCTTTACTTTCTCCCCTCTTTTTTCTCCTCTCTCTTCTTTGTTAGCAAACGCGGCTCTTTTACGTCCGTGGAATCCTCGCCATGGGAATAGGAAAAGCCACTTCGAAAAAGTCGATCCGTCACGTCGACTTTACGGGACCAGTGTTACGTAACTGAAATGCGGTTAATCTGTTAGAAAAGCAATTCTCAGGAGCGTGTACTGCATCCTATCGATAAAACGTTTTGCTGCTCATTTCTTTTCCTTCGTCCGACTAATCCAGCTCGGTGTAGATCGCCGCATGTGCTTGGGAATACTCCGTGCTCGATAATTCATGACATCCCTCGCCGCTCTTTTTCCTCCGTGTTCGGCGTCTCGGGTTCGTTTTCAAATAAATTCAATCGATAGTATTTACGCTGAGACAGTTGAATGTTTTTGTTCGTGTATTAGCTGTTGTATCTCTAGTAGAAGCTTCTTTATCGCGCGTCGATCTTTAATATGCAGAGTGTTCGCAGGATTGAGGAGTTTTTTTCTCTTAAATAATCCTATCTGTAGGGAATTATAAAAGAAGAACAAGTTTGGGTGAATATATATAATAAGAAAGGAAGCCAACCATGGATTCAATAATTTTTCAATGTGTTGTCGAAGTCATTACACGCAATACCGAAGAAAAATCATATTGATATATAATAAGCTGTCATATTCGAGAAGAGTGGTTTAAATACATGGTCAGATGTTATTGTGTAATGAGCTTTTTAGTGTTCATTGAGAAAAGCAATTTTCTATCGTAACTCTATTTTTCTAATTAGGTTCATACATTACTTCACATTGTATATATAACCTAATACCATGTATAAACAATAAAATTTATGTTTCAAAAAGTGTTCTATACAATATGTATACAATATGTATATTATCAAACACGTTTAAATCGTTGCAAAAGCGTGTGGTAACCCATAATGTAAATCAAAATTTATCTGGAATATAATTTGCATTAGAATTAATCGACATGTGCGACATGTACGTATTATTTGGTTCTATTCTAATTAACTCTGAAACAGCGTGATAACCTGTTTTTCTTTTTACTGTGGCCCTCGAACAAATGGATTGTACTCAGTTTAATCGTGTAATGATAACGAGCCTTTTCGTTGAAAAATCTTCGCCTGCATTCACTGCATGCTGGTGCATATGGCAATAAAGAAATTTCTGGTTTCATACATATATTGTTCGGGCTAAGAGCTCTCGAGGTGATGAGAGTCATTACAAAAGATGAGACGGCCTACTAATTTCAGAATGAACCTGGGTCGTCTCTGTGTGTCTCTGCGGTCAGAAAGAAGCGCGGAATACAGGTGTGACCTCAAATTAACATTTTATCCGGCAATCGTCGACGCATTTCGTCCTGCTGCATCGTTAGTCTACCGCTAACGAGTTGAGTGCATCTTCCCTTTGATATTCTGAAAAGTATCTATGTAGGGTGAGGTTTTATACTACTTATAAAAATGATATATAAAATAATGGGTGTACAGAAAACGAATAAATATTATCAAATAAATATCACAATTAACTATATCTAATCATTATGTTTGAAATTATATTTTCTAGCATTAAAGTGAAACGCGAATGTCCACTTCTCATGTTTATGGTGTTATAAGTTAAGGATACAAGGATTTAATGATCTCTTCACATACATAACTGTCAAATGTTTTTTAGTAAAACGATTTAATGGAAACATTGCCTATAAGCTAAATGTAATTAAAATGTGATCAAATGTGATCAAACGTAACTACAATTTTTAATCTCTTCCTATGTACTTGTATTTTTTAAAGTGTGATGATCACGTGTACACATGGTTAAATTCTATGTCGACGTTCGTTGCAAAAATAATTGTCAATAGTAATCAGACAACCTTGATTAATATGATGAAAAGAAAAACAGTTTTGGGTTAGTCTTGTCAAGTATAATTGTAATAAATAGATAATACCTTAGGTGTGAAAACAAATTGTTGTTGAAGAACATCGTATAAAAACGTTTCTTATTTACTTTTCCTTAAATTGAAATAATTCAATATTTCGCGGGTGTGAATTCAATCCCAACCGCACATTGAGCCATTCATGTCGATTGCTCAGGTGGAGAAGTGTGACGAGGTGACAAGAAGTGTTTAACTCAGTTATCTACCGATGTGTATAGCTTCAGCTTCCCCTATCGCTTGTTTCCTCTTTGTAAAGGACATTTGTGACCACTGTATCACTGGGAGGCGTTTACGAATCAATATTGCCGACCTCCACTGAATTATCACCACGTGGCTTTGTATCGGTTGCTCATTTTCAACTGACCGCATTTACAGCTTTACAACTTGATAACACGCCACGTTGTGTTCCTGCCATTGTAGTAACTCATCCATATCGTTTATGTCTATCAATCATTTTACGATATTCATCATCCACGAGTAGGGAATTCCTGCTCACTGAAACGAAAGATCACGCGTAGAATCGAGTTGAAAATTAGAATTTCACGTTAGAAATGGTATTTCCAAATGGAGTTATCCACTTTTCATTTTATGACTAACATAACAACAATAAACGCTTATAACAGGTAAAAAAGTGTCATTCTTGACAGTAGACATTAATTTATGATCAGTAGTATAGAAAATATTATTGTAATAAACTGTAACTTAAATTAATATAATAGAATGATTGATATTCATGTTTTCTACATATTGTTTACGTGTACTTTGTATATATGTTATTTACATAGATGTTACATATTTCGATATTTTACAATGTTATAGCACGTATATAATATTTATAATATTTACAGAAACCCGACAATCCGTAACGGTACCAATTACGTGTTTCTGTCCTTTTAATAATGCACACTCCATGTAAAATATCAGTTTCTTAAACTGACCTATTAATAACAATTTTCGCATGTGTATCAGTAGTTGTACACTTCTATCATAAATAATGTGAATGAATGCTCAAGTTGTACTAGGTGTTTGAGTTCGCATAAATATAAATCAAGGTAATCTATTATTGTCTGTGCCATTGTCAACTATAGATCGTTAAATACTATCACTATAAATAGCGTTGACTATAGATGACACATAAATTTAAATTAAAGTCACGTAAGATTTCAAATATTAATGTCACCTAGAATAAAGGAGGTCTTCTAAAAGAAGATGTAACCTTTAACGTAATCTGTTGCTTATCAGTGAAGATATATATATACCTAAGTAAAGTGAGCTTTCAATTGATTTTCCAGTTCCTATTTAGCTTACTCTTCTTCGTTAATCTTTTTATCATATTCACTTTAAACTGAGTGTTCCATAAATGTTCATTCTCACGTTTGCAGCATTATAATTTTCAGATTCACGTTCATAACTAATGTATATTTAACTCTTACAAATTATACCATCATCTAAAATAGTTAAAATCATGCAAATCCAAGGTTTATATATCAATTCTTCTTGAATATTACGTTTTATTGAAGATTGTAAAATTCTAAATATTATAAGTGTTTCAGTTTCAAATTATAAGGAATATTTATAACTACTCAAACATTATTACCTATATTGAAAAGAAACTCGAAACAATATTTAAAATTAATATTAATGAGTATAAAGGTACTATTACATAAAGTTACTACAAAATAAAATTTTTATGTAAAAAAAGCTTCTCATCTAGAGTCTCCTACTTAAAAAAATCAAGATTGACAATTGGTGAATAGTTGTGTAATAAAATCCTGGTAAAATGTATCCACGTATTTGTTGTGTTAGAGAAATTATAGTATGATACGCTTACTTTGGTGTTCGTTTAATGTTACGATATACTACTGGCGGCTTTACGAGTTGACATAAACATATTAGTTGAAATTCTACTATACACATTAAGTTTGCTGGTCCGTCTGGCTAATAGAAAAATACATCTTTCCATGAGAGGATTATGGTATGATGATTCATAAGTTTTTCATTCATTTCATAAAGTTCTAATACCATTCTCAGTAACCTTTGCTACTGTCTTATCATTACATTTCAGTGTGACCTTTCACATATTGACCACAGCGGTGATTTCTTGTTATCGTCTCGGGATCTTGAATCTCTTCTCATGGACTCTGCATTTAATATTTTTTAGGATACTATAGAATAAAAATACAATATTAATTTAGTCAAAGAGTTTCGCTTTTTCTACGATGTGCCGCGATAAACCAATAAATATTTTACATATATACATTGAAAAGTAGTGCCTTTCTATTCGAAAGCTCATCTTCACAAAAGTCGAGTATGAATACAATGTCGTGCACAAGTGCACTTAGCTAACCCTTGATTAAAAGCACGCCAAAGATCAACGGAAGGTTATTCTACGCGCAGAAATCACTAAAAAAATAGAGCTACATTTTTTCATTGAAATCAACGTTTTCGAAAAAGTCATGTTTGAACATATGCTGTCCGCGGCTAGACAAACACAGGTGTGCCCGACGAATTTTCAAATGGAATTTTCCCGAAAAAGGAATGTGAAACAAACAAAGTTCATTCTTCGCTTCAGATTTATTTTTTCGTCTAGAATAACAGTCAATGTTTAATTTCAACTTCCTCGAAAAAGAAGCTTTAAACGAAGAAATTTTATTCTATGTTTTTCATTAACTGTTTCAAAATCAACCTCTACACTATTGTGTTATCAGTTACCAGCAAGACACTATTCGTAATTAGTGCATTATTTATTCATACATACATCTACCACAGTTAACCAAAATTTATTTTTTTTTTTTAATATATATGTAACACATTTTTTTCATTTTCATAATATGTGTGTCATGAACGTGTAATCAGTACGAATAAATTCCAGACTTCATTCACTCAAATTCCTAACTGAAATTGAAAATCGCTTTTACTAGGATTTTTCTTTCACAGCTATTCATTATTCGAAAATTGATCACAGGTGACCATGTTTGTATTATCACTAAATTAGGTGTATCGTGACCGTTTCGCGTTTCACTTTTCTGGGTCGTTCGCTACGGTGCGAGTCAACAGTATCTAATTGGATTTCTATAGAGCGGCTCATATTGTTATAATTGTCACGTTTCACGTGAATGTTCGGTATTCTGCGAACGGCAATCGTCTTTAATCGATTATAGTCTTTGGTATGCATCGTTCCTGGTATCTGAGATCTTCTCTTTTCTCGCAAGACAGATACTTGATTTCTGTTGTTCCAGCGTTTAACCGGTCTTCTTTATCATTTTATGTTAAAAATATTACATATCAATAGACTAATTCTAAAATAATCAATATATCAATTAATCTAATACAGATTTTTAAGTATTAACTTGAGCACATTATGTCTTTCCAATTTTGAATGTAAATATATGTGCAATGTTTGTTCAATTTATTATTCCATTGTTCTTAATCTGATTTTTTGCCATTTAGCTGTAATTACGATACGTAAATTTAAAATAACAACAACTGGGAACATTATGCTAATTGCAATAATTCTGCTAATTTAGCAGAATGAATTGCTAAGTGGTTCGCAAGTGGCGAACAATATTTTTGTATTATTCGTATTGTTATAACATAAATATGAAATTTGTAATAATTAAATATAAATTATTAATAACAGTTAATAATGAATATGAAAGTACTATTACGATAATATAAATATTATTGTTAGACTGGAAATGTTATAATTTTGTAATGTGTGTCGATTAAGAAGATACTTCAGTCTTATGGAAGATGTGAGAGAATATCCACTCCAATTTTTAAGCTATTTGAATCCTTCACAAGTATAATCTTATCTAACTTTACTTTCTCATTACAAGTCGTTGGTAATCCAACCTCTTAAAGTACCTGCAATTAATTGTTAACTGACAGACTAAGGAGTTTAACAATTGATTAATTTACAATAATCTCTGTTAACCTGTGAAGAAATTTAAGTACTTCCAATTTAAAATAAACTGTATAACATAAATACACAGAATGTAGAACAAATTTTATTGCTATTCTAATGAAACTTTGAATACATTTTCCTCGAAATAATTTTCTATGTATAAACATAACAACGAATGAGCAAACGTAAATCATCAACAGAACTACCATACAAGATAAAGAATACAGATACTCTAAAACAGTGATTCTTAACCTTTTCAAAGTCATGGAACATTTTTAGTTACAGGATATTTTTGTAGAATAGTAAAATAACTGATGATATATATTTAACCATAAAAATACGAATGCGTGAATTTTTAAGTAATAATAATGATAAGAATAATTTCACTATTACTTAACATATCGTTGATTTCAAAAGCCGATAGGAACATGACTGAAAATTGTAGTAATTTAGATAACGTTCTCCGTCCGAATTTTCATTCTATTTCACTTTAATCCTCTTGAAGTTTCTGATTGGTCTAACTCAAACGATCACCTTTCTCCTTCACCTTTTGTACTCTTATCTACATTTTCGTTCTCTGCCTATTGTTGGTCCTTTCTGATTTCTTTTTATCTTAACTCGTTTTCTTACGCCCCCGTTTCTCCTTTGTCTTATTACCTTTCTTAGTATCTCCGTCTTTTTATTCTTTGCAACAACTTTCTTACACATTCTCCTGCCCCGTATTATCGCCTCTTCTTCGTTGCCATCTCTTACTTTTTATATGGCTCTCTGCCCTGGCCTTCCTTTTCTCACACAATATTTTTACCTACCTAGTATTATTGCCTCTTCTTTGCTGATATCTCCTTCTCTTCAAAGCGTTTCCTTTTTTCTGCTTCTATTCCAATTTTCCGTCTTATTTGTGTTCTAATATCTTTCCATTCTCGATGCCCTGTGTTTCCCTTCCATGTCATACTATTTTAAACGGAATTCTTATCAAGTGCATATAAAATATACTCACTGTAAAATATCTCTTCAGTGTTTGATAATAAGAATAGTATGAGAGTAAATCAATTACTCCATGACTTACAATTGAAAATAAGTTTATACATTCTCCGAATGTAAAGACATAAAAACATATAGTACGCGTTGGAACAATTTTAAAATTTACGACGACTGCTTTGCAGAAGCAATTTTTCGAATAGCTTCCAATTTATTTTGGAAATGGATAGTGCAAAAGAAAATTGCACTGCACCGTGAGATAGAACAAATTCTATCTGCACGATAACTATAAAAAATCTGCAACACGGATTTTGTTTCTGATTGGGAAAATAAAATAATTCTCTAATGAAACCGTATACCATGAAATGGCCGCGTTCTGCCCAGGAAGACTTTTAACAATCGTTAACACTGGTAATCACTTCGTTGTGATGGTGGTATTTCGTTTCACGCGAAACTATATCACATCATCAATTAAAAGAAAAATGCGTGATAGTTTTCTTAGATAATTTACGTATGCTACAATATTCTTTTTAAACCTATAGATTTCAAAATGAACTGTAAACTATTTGAAAAAAACTGACGTATAAAAATTTCACTTCTCTGAAAACTGTTTAAACATTTTTTAATTAAAATATTTCCTACGTTTGTTTAATATTTTCACTTAATATTTCGTGCGTTCTATTCTTACGTTTAAATATGTTTAATTACAGTTTATATTATCCCTTATTTTTAGTTGATTTGGTTTTCGTTTACTTCCAATTCCATGAAAATATATTTCGAGAATCATACCACGTATTTTGAGGAGTACATTTAATGATGACAAAAAGAATTTTCTTCTCAAAGTCATTTTCATAAGATTTCCAAGTCATCAATATTTGTTTAAATTGAAAAGATTCAATTCCTTAATTCTGTCCACTGGATTTCGATGTCACCGATTATGTCTTCCTATTTTGTTCTTTCTTCGTCTTCCTACATTGAACAGTCACGCCGATGAAATATCGAAAATAACACTTTATTTACTTCCATAAATAGCCTGTGCATGTAAAAGCATTCTGAGCTGATTGTACGCTAGCGAAACAACATTACAGAGGAAACGTGCCAGCGAAGGGATAATGAGGAAAAAATTGACGCCAGTTTCGATCGTATCGGTGTAGATTTTACTTATCTTAATAAGCTCGTCGCCTAGGCTCTTTGCAGTCAGTTTTCCTCCATGAAATGATAATTATAGTCTTATGCTTGTGTAGAGATATGCATGTGAAACGATGTAGGTAATTTGTCGATCTTTTCTTCACGGCGCGACACTTCCTTCACGCGAACGAGTTTTTCACCCTTGCTTTCTTTATTCAGGCGACCGATTTGACAGGCGTCACATTCAATGCGCCGTGATTGTTAAATATTTATAGTAGCAACCGAGCTGTTTTATAGATGACCTTGTAAAAATATATTTCATACTTACGTTAGTTTGTAATGATTTAATGCATATCAGATAAAAAATAAAAAAATTATGTATAATTTGAGTGTTCCACTTATTTTTATCGCCAGTAATATTTCTGTTATTATTAGAATCCCAGTTATTTTATTGCGAGTAATTAATACGATTAATTGTTAAATGAAATATATTTACAGTAGTAATAACAAAAGATTAAATAATAAAACACGGATTACCTTTATAAAGAATATAAAGACGATCCATTTTTATTGTTTTATTCTGAATACGATTTTTCGGATCGAAATTCCCTGCCTCTTTGATCTGCTTACGAAAATATTGGAAAGTAGAAGAGAACGGTGAATTTCTATCAGGAAATAGCTCAGCCCACAAACGATTTGCTTGTATTGCATTTCGACCACATCCACCACAAATGAAGACCATTGCCGTTGGATGTTTTTTCTACCCCTCTATTTCATTCTGGCATCAATTCAACGATTTGCTTCTGAGTGTTATTTCACATCTGTTGACGCTAACAATTTCATTTGCAAAAAGTGGGAGAAACAATAACAAACTGGCAAACAAACGAAAAACATTTAGGGCACGGAAGCTGGAAAAAAGTGACACTGGCCAGTGATCTCGATGAAACCAAAAATTCGAAAACCTTGCGAAACTCATTCAGTTTCAATACGTTAGATTATTCAAATTATCGTTAAAATTAGCTACCATAAAATCTTCTAAATGAAATGTTGAGAAAATAAAATTCAAACGGGTTATTGAGTTCCAAGAAATTAAATGTAACACCTAAAACGTCAAATAACAATTGTATGACATTAAACTCATTTTTTCCTATGTGAAGTATAATATCGTGACTAACAAATATGCAACGTTGGCAGCAAACGTGAGAATGTATCGCCGTCAGGTTAATTATTAAGTATTCATTGTATTAATATCATTAACATTGAATAACAATTACTATGATCAGTAATGGCCAAGAATTTATTAATATTCCGATCAGTTTCAAGATTCTGTTTCTTCTTTTATTTACCGAGTTCCACATGCATCGTAATTTTCAACGACTATTTCACGAAATGCATTCTTTCGTGTAATCCCCTCCTTTTCCCGTCTGCCTAGTCAAAGTTGATTAATATTCCTGTCCGCGGGAGTAAGTTATTTATTCAAATATATTCGTTGCTGTATCAGATACACCGACGGTCATGCATAATCGATTCTGCAACAAAATATTCGGGATCGATCACGATATACCTTTTCCTCGCGTATGTTTCCAATCTGTCGGCGACGGTACGTGACCCTGTCACCCGATGCAATTCGTTCACACGTAAATTTTTGCTCCTCGCGCGAATATAAAATCCGATAGAGGCAATTTGACGGTCGGTTGCCGACTGTTTCCGCCAGTGAATCGAACAATCGTTTATCTGCCAATGGCGAAACGCGCGAATTCGGTACACGGTTTAATTTAATCATCGGCACCGTGTGGATAATTGAACGAGATATTTTGCACCGGATCCAACATCCCTTTGTGTATCTACCCTTTAATTGCGTAACTGAGTCTTGCATCGTGTACATTCAGCGAACGTTGATTTCCGTGGATTAACAGTTGTATTCATTCGTCTCTATTTAACTACACGCCGAAACCCCCCGGCCGGAAAACATTTTTCGGTGCATTTTACAAAATCCATTACGGCTTAAAAGGATCCGATTATTCAGGCTGTCCAAGATTTCAAACAATCCTATTTTTCATTGCAGTTGCATATGTACATATAACTAAATTTTAACTTAGTGACTTTTAACTAATATATATTTGTTCATTTCAAATTTTTAATAATTGTGGAATAACCACAGAAATCACGTTTATATATATATATTTTATTATACAATATTTCACAAAAAGCAATAAGTTGTTATAAAACAACGGTACTTGCGTGTAACATAAATATATAGATAAATTTGGAATTTCCCTTTTTCAGGTCGCATTACATCCATATCGCGTACCACTTGTTGCTTTGTTTGTAAAAAGGCTGAAATGAATGTGAAAACGTTATAGATGACCACAAGCGGATTTAAAAGTGACACGTATTTCGCAGTGAAATAAGTAAATACGAGTTATTAATATATAGCTTTAAAGGACAGCATCAAAAATACACGAGTGATGTATTTCTATGATGTATTTCTATGCAAATTTCATATTTTCTATGAAATTTGCAATTGAACGCTTTAACCTTTTCAGGATGAAATTTGCCATTTCGACGACAAGCTCTCACATTTGGAATATAATGTTTCAAACAAATGATTGAATTATTCAAATAGGAAGAGATCATTACGTTGCGTTCTTTTTCTCTAGAATTTAGAAGTTCAATGTACACTTCAGCATTCTATGCTGAACATTTTGAATTCTTCAGAAGATCCTCATCCGCAAAGGGTTAAATGATTTCGAACGTCCGTCACTGGTTCCCAATAAATCGAGTTGTAAACTCAGTTTTGAAATTCTTCTACCGTTCCCGAAGATACGGTACTTATCCACGTAGAGTGCCCGTCGTTCACGCAAACGTGCTACCTGGATCAGACTCGGAGTGCGGAATAACATCGTTACTCAATTGAAACAGAGCACAGTTAACGGAAAGTTGTCGCACAGTGGGTCGTTCCTGGTCGATCGATGTTACTGCAGGTAAAAGCGATCGACGGGCGAACGAGCCACCAGAGGCGAGCCGGCTGGCCGTGGTTAGAGGTTGCATAATTCATGCAGGGACGCGGTACGGGCCAGGATGCTCCTGACGGCGTACTCCGCTAAACCCTGTACAGCGGCGAATTTTCACGAAATCTTGCCCAAAACCAATGCCTTTTTTAGTAACACGTTGTTCGTCGCCAACGGATCGATTTTAACCCTTTCGGACCTTATATACATTGTAATGTACACTGATTTACTACTTCAATATACGACAAAATAATACTTTACCGCTTCCATATTTTATGTGCATTGTAATGTGCACTGATTTACTACTTCAATATATGACAATATAATATTTTACCGCGTTCGCATTTTATGTGCATTACAATGTGCACTGATTTACTACCTCAATACATGACAAAATATGAGAACTGCGACATATATGCATCCTTGTCCTGAGCCCAACTCTATTAGAAAAGTAATATACTGTTACCACTTTGTTCGAAGTATGTTAGATGACACGGGTCACTGTTGTTAAGTGAACATAATTTTGTACGAAAGTCAGGTCTGAGGTGGTTAAAGGTTTTCAATATATTACAGTCTAATTTTGGCACGTTTTACTAGCATGATAAATATAATACATTTAATCTGTGCATTAAACATAAATTTCGATTATAGCACATGCTCTAATGGGCCATAAATTAACCAATGAACACCGTTCGACAAATGTATGTGTCGTCTTAAAACTCAAACTGATACTAATCCTTTCAACAATGAATTACTTATTTTTTCAAGTAAGCATGTAGCTTTTCGTTTTGGTTTTGTTTTACATTAAAATACGTTATGTGCATTTGCCCTGCGTCCGACGAGTGTACACTTTATTGTTTCATTTTATTATTTCTATAATGACAGATTTTTAAAAGTCGCACGGTTAACAGATTAATCTGACTATAGAGATATTCAAGGGATAGAAAAAAATTTGTCGAGTTGTGGGCAGGACTTCTTGAAAATTTGCCACTGTGCGCGACCAGGCGGGTTCCGAATGCCGCGCGCTCCAATTTCCTGTCAATATAAAAACGGTTATGATCGCCAGGTGGCTCGTAAATATTGCCTCGAGCCGTTTATAACGTATCACCAACCAGCTGCGTAGCTGATTCGAACTATTAATGAGAAATTGGCTGTCAGCGTTGAAGGGCATACGATATCTGGCGACGCAACCTATTAGTCCCCGATGCGTTTCATTAAATCCGTTACCCGGTCGGAATACATACTCTGCGACTCCGTTAACACGTGCGATCGATATGAAGAAGTGATTCAGATTTTTTAGCGACGTGTAACGAACTATTTTCTGCCAGAAAGCGTAACACAATGGGTCCTATGCGTAAAGAGAAGCATGTGCCTTTACCTATACTTAATACTTATAACCATACGTGGAACGTCGGTTATCCTAACACCGATTATCCGATTTTTGATTATGCAAATGGCCGATTATAGGAATTAAACTACGTATTCACTAATAGTAAAATTTTAAAACTTCTTGCTTCAAGTACCCTATTTTAGTGTCTTGCCTGAATTTAACGTGTACGATGAGATTTCATTTATAAATATATATATAATCTTTACCTAAAATATGTATATTTATAAAACCATATTTGCAAATGAAATATTCGGTTCATTGTTTGAGATGAATGAAATACGTAAGTGCGTAAAATATCCTGCTATCAGCCCAGTGCACTGTTCACGTATTCTGTACACGCCACAATGTAGATCCATGTAATAGGATTTTCATTCACCTGCATATTTTACTATAGCAGCCAGACTATGGACACGGTGTTACTACTGTCCCGGCCTTTAAAGGTCTTTCGTTTCAGCCAGTATGTAAAGCACAATTGCAACCGATCCTCTCCTTTTATTGTTCGTCTTACTGATAAGTACACTTAAGTTCCGGGATGAGAAGTTTTGTTCAAAGCATTCGATTATTTTAGCGATCGCGAGAGACAAGATGTTACGTTTGTGCGGATTACGGTAATAAATGCGATACAAAATGTGATGATTGTTAGTGCAGAAGATGAAAAAGAACAAAAATTAACAAGCACAATATATTTATAGATAGGTAAGAACATCACTAATGAGATATAAAATATTTCTCATTAAGGAAATAAAGAAAATATTCAGAAGTACAGAATTAGCATTCTTCAAAAGAAGTTCGTAATGTTAATTCGTAGTGAAATTTGTATTATAAAATAGTAAATTAAAAATCCAATTTATACTGTTCTATTATTTAAAAATTCATTATTTTTTCTATTTTAATATAAATCTCAATAACAATAATACACGTTCAATAGAATACAATGGTCTATAATATTTCTGTATGGTGGTCAGAGCAGTACATTAAAAAATGCACACGATATTGTAGAATAATTTCACGGTTTATCTTCCGCGTGAAAAATATTTGAAATATTAGATACAGTAAGCGGAATAAAGGAATAGTTGGTGGTATGAAAAGGATTGCAGTTGTTGTGAACTGGAACAGCTATTTGGAATCAGACATACACAGGCTTCACACTGCCGATTTCCAAGCGGTTCCTCTACCCGTGCAATATTCGTGATCCTTTTTATACTGCGAGAGACGCTTTTATTTTGCCCGCTGTACCGAATTTTCCCTCGCGTTTCTCATACAGCAAAATGGCCACTAGCGTGAAAGTAAGTGACTGAATTCCATTCTAAAATTTGAAAGCAAAATTTTTTTCCTCGCATAGAATATTTCTTTCGCGCCACATATATTTATCTATTATAACCTGAAATTAGAATACGCGATAATCAGTGCAATTCAGTATAAGCTTCGACATTGTTTAACGAAATATGAAGACATTCTTGGTCTCTTCTTATTGCAAATTAAAAAGAAAGATTCTTAACGAAAACTCATTACCTTAATCAAAGTACAACACAAAAAGAGCACGGCTAATACCTGATTGGAAGTTCGCGAATAGCTGTTCATCGAGAAAATTCGACAGTCAAAGGAATTATATTAAAAATACCAGACGGGTCAAAATAATCCGTTCGTGATTTCTCCGTTTTTCAATGATTAAAAATATAACAGATGTCCTAAGGAATGATTGAAGAAATTAATTTAGCAATACGCAAACTGAATTGTAAATTAACTGAAGCTTCAATAGATGTACTCTTGGAGTTTCTATAGAGGATTTTCGAGAGGTCAATTTAACTGCTCGGTAGTTTTAGTGTTAATCATGTTGTAGAAGGTTCTACATTTATTACGCTGTTTGCGTCAGGTTTTGCCACAGACATATAGCTTCGCGGCCAGTACTGGCGTAGTTGAAGGGCTAAGGGAGATGGAAAAGCTGCTAGAGAGCAAGAGAGAGAGAGAGAGAGAGAGAGAGGCGCGTACCATTTCTATCCGGATCCCGCTGTCCTCCGTCGGCAGTCACAATCCTCGGCTACGTACAACAGGAAGTATTCCCAGTCGACCTTTCAGGCAAAGACGAACGTCGAGCTGTAGCTTTCGAGTCGTGATATCCCATCTATCTAAGTGGTAGCTTATGCAGCAGTTTGCGTGACGTACTGCACGAGGTTCCTTTACCTCGAGGGTATTAGCGACCGTTAGTGCGACGGCTTTACGGGCCGTTAATACCCGACGAATCTTACGTGCGCTGGAGAAAGCCGCGTTATTACCGCGACGTTGCACGGAACTTCCACCCCCTTTCCCCCCCTCGAAGTCGAAATATAGGAAAACCGTACGGAACAGTGAGCCACGCATCGTTTATCTGGATCCCCATGAATGGTTACTTGGGTCACTTGCTAGATCAGTTGATCGCTAGGCTGAGGAATTCGGCTAATCCATCGGTTTTCATTTTTTTCGTCTGATTTCCCGTTGGATTCACTTCTTAATTTATGATTCATTAATACGGTTACATGTAACTAATCAAAACTGTGGAACTAGAAAGACACTTCTTATCCCTGTGCCGTTCAGCTAGACGTCAATAATGTGTTGTGATGTTAAATAAATGCTGACGCAGACCGAACCTAAATTACTGACCAGCACGACACTCAGTTAGGAAGCAAAATTGGTATGATAGGTATAATACTCGTGAATGTTCCGTTATTATTAAATAATGAGTCATTTATATCGCAATATAATAAATGGACTCATAACCTTAAATAAATACAATAATTACATTGATTCGATAGATAAATGGTAAACGAATAAAGTTTAGTTATTTTACAAGCAAGAATAAAAATTCACTTTAAAATGACTATATTTGAATATTTCTGGAACCATCCTTGTTAAATTCAGGACACGTGAATGGTCTCCTCGGCGGGGTAATCGGAATGTCGGTTTGTGGTGGAATGCGCAGCCAGTGGTTCCGTTAATCTCTTTATCGAAGGTAGGTGTCAGCCATAGAATAGTGTAGATTTCAGTGGTAAAACAATAACTAGGAGCATCTACTTCAAATGTTTAGGACATAGCGTTGTAACGGATTTCTCATACATATCTGACCAGTCTGTGAGCATGAAGAAACATGCTTGAAGTAATAAAAATCGAAGGTTGCCCAACAAAATTTCATCGCAATTTTAAATAAAGTTTAAAGAAAAATTCCACTTATTTGAATTTTTGTTTAATTGAAAATATGCGTTGTATGTTATATTCGGAAGCTCTCTGTTGTCTTTTAATTCACTTAGTGGTAATATTAATTCGTGTATTGTAATGTAAACGCCATATTAAGATCAACGTTACTAAATAATTCAATGACTTAATTCAATACTTCAATTAATTGTAGTATTGTAAATTAGCACTACACCACCAGAGATACATGCCGATGTTAAATAATATTAATCTATGAAAATGTAAAATTTGTGGAAATATTTGCAAAATCTATCTCGGTAGTTCGTCGTACTCTACATATAAACGCATGACACATATAATAATCCACCGAAACTTGAATAATACAAGTTTAACATGTTTTTACATTTTATACAATAAAATTAATTGAAATTCCAGGATTTTATGACACGCATAATTTATAAATAACATTAAAAACAATCCTTTTAGTTATATTCTTTGCAATTCGATACTGACACAAGGTATTATGAACATAATATTTTCAATTTCAGTATTAAAATGAAAGTATTTTATACCTATTAAATTACATAAGAATTGAAAATAAACAAAAAATGCGGTACAAATTGTATTCGCATGATTCTTACAATAAGGCTTCGTATCGATAAGACCCAGTTCCGATTGATAAGTACGCACTTCGAATGAACAAAAACAGAGTGACCGTGGTTTCGGAAATTCATTGCTCGTTTCGAAGATTCATAGGGTTGACCGGTTCAGGTGCTTTCGCTGGTGGAGAGGATAGAGACAAACAAATCGTGACAGACGTAGAGATACGAAGCAGGAAAACGAAGGGAGTGGACGAGGGACGAGAATATTCCCCTCAATTTATATAGATTGCTCCGAGTGGCGTTTCGAGTTGAAGTAACGAGGCACAATTCCGCAGCCGGACGAGTATTTCCTTCCTGAAGTGGAAAATCCATTATGTGGCCAGCCATACGGCCGGACGAAGAGAAAGTTGATGATAGCGTACATGGACAGACAGATCTCGGATATACGGGCATCAGGCCAGATCAGATTCTAATGTTGATATAGATGAATGAGAGTGTTTATCACCACCCGTAACAATAAATTCGCCAATTTCACTAGACGTTATTCTGGGATCAATAAAAAATTTGTCGAGAAATAGGTCGACATGATAGAACCTTATTATTCTTTGAATCGGTATAACGTAGAAGAAATAGAAACTGTACACTGTCAGTATAAGGAAAGGGTGTTGAAAAATGATATTTTAAAATTGTATTTGAAAAATTGTAAAAAGTATCGTTTATTTCATGAAACAGACGTTTATTCTATGAACAGGTCTTATATGAAGACGTTTATTATATGAACAGGTTAACTAATATAATAATGGCTATATATGGACTGAAAACAATATTTCTTTTGTATCAGTATTATTTTAAGTTGCATATCATTTATTAAAATGAATGTTTTTAACTGAATAAATTCAGTGGTACAATTTTATTAACTTTTATTATTTTCATAAGCAGAATATATAAAGGGTATTTAATTCGTTAAATATTTCTATTAAAACTGGCGTCGCACTGTTTGAAAGTAGCTGCTAGAATAAGTTACTGGATTATAATGTACTCTGATTTTACGAACAAATATAGGAATTGGTTCGTATACTTTCCGCTCAAAGGTGAATCGCATTTATGTGGCATACATTTACAGAATGTAAATACGAGGGAAGCCGGTGAAACGTGAAGTGATAAGAAGTTCGCAGAATGAGCAGCAAGGCAGTTAAACATTCGAAAGGTAGTAAATACGCGTTAGCCTGAGAAGATTAAAGTCAATTTATAATATGTCTCCTTCTCTGGATTTAACTAATACTTTAGTAGCACAACTATCGACAATCAACGTTAACCACGTTCTTAAGAGGTTCCGTCATTTATTTAAATCAGATCAAATATTCGCCGATCAAATCCTATTCCGCACAGACGCACCGTGAAACGGCGAGGGATGCATCAAACTATATAGAAAAGTTTCGAGAATTCATTAGCGTGAATCGACGTTTCAGCGAGGATTGAAACTGAACCTTTGTAGTTAATTTTGTTGAAACGAAAAACTTTTCCCTGTGATCGTTATCAGTCGCGATGTATTTATTTTCGAAAATCTTCGGTTACGATCTACCACGAAATATGAAACAAATTTATTTATTATCCTTGGGACACGCACTCTTCATGTATGTCGATATAAAGTCAAATGTAATATCAACTAAGTTCAATGTAAGATATTTCGAAACATCTTTTCAAATGACATAACTTTCAATTTGACTTCCGGAAATGGTATCGTTTCAATTTTCAACTCATGCACGTATTAATCACAATGTAATAATAATTCATACATTAAACTTCAAATAATGGAAGTTGGTTTATAACAGTATTAAAACTTCTGAATCCGAGATAAAGTGCTTATTTGCCGCGTCAGGTGTTACATTTTGTTTTGAGTTCATAGCTCAAGAGATGATAAGGTTCATCTTCTGGCCATAGATTTCAATCTAAAGCCAAGGGGATTGATTTAAACGATGCATCAGACCATGGAGTCCGTACATGCACTGGTTGGCCGTATCGGATTTTCGCTGTATCAGTTTCAAACTCGCCATTTGCATCGGAAATATCAACGTCTTCGCCTTAGTAATCAAACTTTAAACGGATTTCGACAGAGAAATTTCGAATATGCGTGACGTCGCGTGTAAATTGCGCTAGCTTCCACTGTCGGAAGTTTCACTTCCAATCAGAAATAACAGATACTAGTTCTAATAGCGTGCATTCACGGTAGAAGTGAAGATAGATCATGTGTCATTAAGTTTCTCATTTCTTAAAAAGCTACGTACATCTGGTACGTGCAGAGAAGGATGTTTTAATGAATTTATGTCGGTACAATTAATTTTCCTAATAACAAATTGTAAGATATCTATGAAAATGTAAAATTTGTGGAAATATTCGCAAAATCTATTTTGGTAGTTCGTCGTACTCTACATATAAACCGCGTGACCCATATAATAATCCACTGTAACTTAAATAATGCAATTTTAACATGTTTTTATATCTTGTATAATAAAACTAATGAAATGGCAGGATTTTATGATACACATAATTTATAAATAACATTAAAAACAATCCTTTTAATTATATTCTACGCAATTCTACACTAACACGAGGTGTTATAAACATAATATTTTCAATTTCAGTCTTAAAATGAAAGTATCTTATAGCTATTAAGTTTTTTCCTACAATTGTAATATTTAATTTATAATAATTATGTATTTTAATCGATTCGTTACATAAAAACAATAAGCATTCAGGAATCAATAACTTATTATAATAAACAAAATCAAATTCATACTGAACGTACACGCATTGATTAAACAAATTCATATTTCGAATTTCTAACAACCATAAAGAGTATAATAAATTGTTTTCTCGAATTTGTGAGAAGCTATGCGGAATAAATAGTACGCGTGCAAAATAAATACAACTATTAATTGTCAGTAACGTTATTGACACGTGAAATTAACTTCTCAGGCAATATTACCTATGACTGATTAATCGGATTTTATTCTACACGCTCTGTGCACCATGCAACGCAATTTGACCGAAAGTTTTAATACAAAAGCAGACTCTCGCTGCTGAACGTATTCGTTTTACATATACCTATAGCGAGAGATTGTTTCATTCGCACGTTAACGTTACTGACATATACAGTGTAGAAATTATCGTCGCTCGAATGAAGCAGAGGTGATTTGGTACGTGACAATAAGTTGAAATTGGAATGAAACTTTTCCATGCGATGCTTGATTTGTGAAAAATATTTGATTAACATGTCCATCAGTTGTTTAGCATTCCTACTTGCTAACAATAATGATGATACACAGTCGCGTATTTAATGATTTTTTACAAAATATAAACGTATAATTTTGTATTAATTTACTTGAAATAATCTAATTCGACATTGAATTTCTCAAAAGATACTCTACATTGATAAATTTGATTCGATTTGAATACAGAACTTAATTCATTGTCTTTTTAAAATATATTTACCATTTACTTAACATTAAAATATAGATAAAATAAAAATATGTAAATAAATCAATAGAAACATATAGTTTTAGATGATTCTTCTTATATCCTTGATATAAAAATGGAATACTTTAAAATAACGGGAAATGTTTAAATTTAAAATGGATTTATAATTGAATAAACTCGGAGAATTCATTTTTAGATCTAATGTACAGTAGATTCATCAATATATGCGTATTATACACATATTTGATTCTCTTTATCAGACAATGACGAATATAACAGCAATATATTGAAGCGATATTAAATAATAATATCCCCTCTGTCTTCCTCACTTTTTATTTTGCAGCAATATCCTTTAAACGGAACACAGTATTTGAGCGAATTCGTACTAACTCAACAGACACTATAATAATAAAGTGCAGTGTCATATTAATTTTTTCAAAATCTTTCTCCATACGTAATATAATTTCCATTACACCCTGGATATGCTAATATAATAGAACAGTCAGACACACCTACCCGGTAGATAGATTGTTATCTGCTGCGTTCATTATGATTACTCTTACATGACATGTCTTGTCTAGACATTTATTTTTTACTTCCAATTACACCGCAATGCTCCGCAGACACGAAGTGTTAATTAGACAGCTGCGGAACTTAAATAATTACGATTGAATCTAACACGACAATGAACATTGGCAGTAAGTATTCAAGCTTGACCGCTTAATCGAAACATTGTATAGTAAGTCCGAGATACTTCGACCACAAGAAAAGATTTTGAGGCACAAGAATCATCGCGTCTACTCATACTATCACATTAAAGCAATTGTTCATATTATACAATGAATTCGTTGTCATAAATCGTTTTGCTAACAGTCATCGCGAATATATTTTATTAAATACAGTATCATTAATTTTGTGAAGTATTTAAGAAACGCATGGAAGAAGTCGGCTTAATTTTTTCAATGCTGTTTTTCATTGCGATACTAGATGAAAGCTCTATAATTAATTTATGTCAACGTGAAACATAAATGTGTAATTAATTTAGTTTTCTTCGCGTAGAATACGAAATCATAGTAATCACAGATACATGACGTTAGTATCGAAATTGGTTATTCCGCGGAAAATAAATAACGAATCAAATGCGTGAAACGACGATCGAGTTCGGGATTTAGACACGACCTCAAATGGATTAAAAAAATAATCCGCGCGGATTTCATTTTCGCGACTGTACAATTTCCTTTCATCTTTCACGTTACACATGTGATCGATGAACGAACTTGTACAATTTTCCCAGTGCAGTTTCAGATATTTATAAATTATTCTATATAGGTATTCTTATAAATAAAATAGAATTTATTTATATTATATACAATTTGCACAGTTTATCTAAATAAAAGGTAATTTTATTCTTTTACTGCTACACGTTACCATTTTAAAACATGGAGGTCGATGTCGGTATATTTAGAACTCAGAAAGGATATTACTATCATAATTTTCCTCGTACATATGTACTAAATTACTAGGAAGCATACCATTGTCGTTTCTAATAATGCTTGATACCATCAAGATTTACGTTTGATATACACCCTTCCTTGTAGCTGGTGCTTTTTGTTGGACACCAATTACAAATATGATAACTTTAAATAATTAACCACTCTTTACTAATTAATTAAATTTAATCGTGTTTAGTTTCATTGATATCATTGAAATTTGCGTGGAGAAATATATTATTACAGAAACTAAGTTATTCATTTTCACGAACTACATCATAATGTACTGAAGTATATGTATAATGTATTTCTGAATAATATTTATTCTTTTTTGGCATTATTAATATTTCATCGACACATCATCAATAATACTCAATTTTATTCTGACAGTACCGTGCACACTTATATTTTCTTAATCGACTATTTCTTTCTAAATACACGTGGGCATTAATGGCGTAGTACATATTCACGACATAAATACTTCAAACTCAAAAGCAATTCACACTGAACTATTTACACTTATCTTAATCCTTTGCACCTAAAGCTTTCGTATACTCATACTACCAGCCACTCGAAGCAGTTTCAGTTGCACGCAGGACAATTTAACTCGGTTTTGCGTCAATTCGATCGATAAAGTATGTATAAAAGAAATCTGACGCAAAATTGAAATCGTGAATACACATTCGTGGTCCTTAAGCAATTAATGGTTAACCGTGTGAGCGCCGGACGTTACTCTATTCTATTACTTCACCTAAAAGTGTTACCTTATCGGTCCATACAAATTGAGTTTACTTACTTTTCTTTCAATTATTCATTTCTACTTCTTCTTATTGCTTATATACAAACATTATTCATCAGTTTCTGGGTAGCAACGAAAGAAATGCAATCGCTTCGTCTAGTATTCTCTCATCACATTTTTCCAAAGAATCTGTCACTCCTGGCGCTCGAACGGTTGAGAAAACGTGAGGATGCACAACTGTGGAACACATTAGTTTTGATCTTGTAACGAAATAAATTGAACTTTGCAAACAGTTCCCAGTAAAGCTGCTCTAACTGCGAAAGTTCCCGCTTAATCGTCCCCATGACTGACAATCATTGTGAGCCAGTTCCGTCCAGTGACCTACCATAGGTCAGGCACTGTCGTGACGTATCTGGGTCAAAGAACCAGTTCAACAACTTGAAACGATCGCGTCCGACAGACCGTCTGTTGACGCCGGCCGGATGACGTCACTCGTAGCTATTCTCGACGAAGCCGACGCGTTATCCGCGTAGTAGTAAAAATAACGGGCGAACCGCTTTACAATCGGCCGTGAAACGATAGCCGTTCCAATAGAATCGATTCGATCGAACTCGTACCGTACACTTGCGTTACGGTGTTTAGAAGAATGGCTCCCCTTATCGAATGGTAATCAAAGATCTCTTACTTGATAATGAGAAAGCCGGCCCGCCGGGAGGTTTCCATGCAAATGTTTTATGCAAATATGCTGAACCAATTGTTCTGAACTGCTCTTGAATTCTTCTGGTGATCCTGTGATTCGTGATTAACGGAATGAAGAGGAGGAAGAGATGAAACGGAGCTGGAGGAGACATGGTTCTCTGTTGAATTACTGATTATTATACTTGGAACTAAGTGCAGTAGAATCTCGATTAACCGAGGCACTGTTTTCCGCGATCGTTCAGTGTCTTCGTTATTTACAAACTCAGTATGCACTTCGGATTCGTAGATCATACTTTGTAAATTCTTAGATTGCTTTCGTTTTGACATTTACGCGCGTTAAAAAGTCGTCTTTATTAGTCACTGAAATTATCATTTAACGATATGGATTGAGCATCGAAGAACGGCATCATGAAATAAATATGTAAAATAAAAACTTATTTCTAATTTGACCCGTTGAGTACCCCTCGTTTACGTTATTCTTCTTTGTGGTCCTTTAACCAGTTAACTGTGTTTCACGAGTATTCTCGCCATCTTGAGACCCTAGATATGTAATAATATAGTTTAATTTATAGAAATTCTAGTTTTTTCAATAGTTAATTATTCATATTTTTGGAATAACTGTTTATTTTGCTATAACTGTTGCAACTAAATTCCACGGTCGAGTGGTTAAGGTTTAACGAGTTATTTTCAACATTCATTTTCCAATTGTAATTCGATGATACTGGATCTTTGTTACTGTTCGACCTACCTTGAAAAATCATTAATATAGAGTAAATAATATCGTATCTGCTCTTTGCTTTCAGAGTTCGAGTCGAATATTACGTGAATGAGAACACGTTCAAGGAACGACTTCAACTGTATTTCATCAAGAACCAACGTTCCAGTAAGTAATTTCAACTCTAACAATCTTGAGTTACTATTAGATGAATTAAACTCTTGCGCGCCCATTCATACGTCTTCGGATAGTTTAGTAAATGCCGACTATAAAATCGAATTGGCCTCATAAACGATGCAATTTTAAGGTATTTATTATTCTACGATGAAGAAACGTAAGGCCTATTACGTGACATAAATATTCTAAAATATTGTTTTTAATTATGCTTGGAGCTGCTTGTAATTATTCCTGAAAAAATTTTCATAATTTCGTTCCTCTGCATTCGTCATTCATTTTATTTATTTATTCATCCTAATTGCCCGGTGATTATATGTACAGGAAGATATATACCATACATACGTATTGTTCCTCAATTGGAGTTCGACATTTTATAATTAACGAGTGCACACTAATCTATGATACATCCAAATAATAAAAGGATTGGTTTTATAGTATCGTTTTTTGTGTACATTTAAGCGATACCACAAACGGAAGTCAGTAATTCTGAACATTGAATAATGAAAAGTAACGATAATAAGATGTGTTTATAATTATGAACAGAATTCAGGGTAAATTTAAAAATAGTTTGAAATAAATAGAGCGATAAAAATTATTTCCGTGTCTGTTCCGGAACTTAATTACGTGCCACTGTACGCATCGATACGGCATGCATGCTACGCCGTACAGCAATGCGTCAGTAGTTTCATGTATAGAAAGAGTGCAATGTTAAACAGACTTTTTAATAGAACATTGGATTTCCATTTTGTATCGTTATATCTAATAGTATTTAGTACGTCATCACTCCTATTCACTTAATTGCTACGAAAGAAATGTATTTAAAACGGTGAACTCTTTACTTAACACAATTGGGAGAATGATTTTTTTGTATTTATTTGAAATTGTAAATTTGTAAGCTACACAGAACTGTCCTGTAATACTGAACTGTCAAAACGTTCTTCCCTTCGAATCTTAAAATTCACTCTTTCTAATGAAAGACAGGTGTATAAAAATTACTATAAAATAGTTAGCAGTATTCATGCCAAACATAAAGGGTATCATTAATATTATAATCTGGAAACATTGTCAACATGATTGTCAATATGAAATTATAAAAATTTATGAAATGTTAACAAGTTAATGTTATCAATATATATTTCAAAACATTCTTGTTGCGATTTACTGTTTATGCTATCCTCTTATTAAAATCATTTAACCTTCAGCGTTCACTCTACAAAGAAAATCGACTAACATTAGAAATTTTCCGGAACACTGTTCTGAAGACATAGTTAACTCAAGTTGTCAAACTATTAAATTAATTTCTTTGCTAAACTTCGATGCGAGATTACTGGCCTCGTGAAAGGAACGCTCGATGACTGTCACGTTGAAGGATCGCTTACTCTTTATCGACATCTGTCACTCGCCAGCTTTTGATCGCAAAAGAGTTCACAACGCCGGAAATTCCTTTCTAAGATACGTAACCCGTTGCATGCCAGTAACGTAATTTCGGGAAGGCTGTGACATCGTAACATAGACAACCACGCGGATGTCTGTTTGGAAAATGTAATCTTTTGAAGCTGGTAGCACCAACCGATAACGGATACCATGTCGATATTACCCTCGATCTCTCGTAACAGCGTATCGAACATGAAAACATCGATTTCTTACCTGCGGTTTACACCACTGCCATTAAAATAATTTATTCATAGACACCAAGCTTGCCCCTTATAATCGCTAACTTTCTTCATCAAATTTTCCTCGAATCATGATGTCAAAATTATCGACTTTCCTCTATGTAATCATAGAAAGAACGTCCTGGATACATAGATGTGTCGTTGTTTAGAGAATTTACACAATGGACACGTAACGGAAAATATTTTTATGGCAAAAGGTGTTATGTTCTTTTTTAACCTTTTCGTCCTGAATGGTACACATAGGTACCATGATCATTTTCAATTACCGGAAAGTTAATAATTAAGGGAAAATTGCACCACATGGTGATCTTTACTTATGGCTGACTATATATAAGTGCTAATCAACTGTCAGTACATGTATTTTGGTTGATTAGTCCGCAGTCGTAAGTTTTTGTCTCACAAAATTCGTATTAAGGAAAATGTATATTCAGGGGTGAGAGGGTTAAATTGATAATAACGAAAATTAGAACCATTTTAATAGATAGTATTAGTATTTTAGTTTATAATAAGTAACATATTCATATGTGCATACAATATCTATTCACGATATCAAGTATAACAATACACTATGTATGTTTTGTATTAAACAGTTTCTTCTTTTTGTTTCAGGTCTGAGAATACGATTGGCAAATCTGTTTTTTAAGCTCTTAACATGCTTCTTATACATATTCAGAGTCATCACCGACAGCGATCCAACCTACGCAGCATGGTGAGTTACTAGACCAAGCATAATTGAAATGCACTTCTGATAAACTGTGCACCATTTTTATGTAGATTAAACTGTCGATACTTCTTTGCTTTATTATTCTCTAGACATCACTCTACAACTTTTTTAAATGGAGGTATGTGTGACTTCCTGTAAAGTGTATAAAAATTCCCTGAAATAATGATTAAACGTAAGAAGCAAGGAAAATAATCAAACTCATAAGAATTATCGCATTAAATTTTTCTTAATGACTGTTAGATAGAAATAACGGTACAGAAAGCTAATCATGTCTCAGTATTTATCAATTTTGTATAAACGTTATTAAAATCAAGAAAATCTGACTAATCAAAGAATTTTAATTTCGCTGAAACTTTGTGTGTACATACGCAAAATGAAATATGCCAGCAACAACTTTTTTGACGGAAATTCACTTTAAGGGAGTAGAATGAACCTTGAAGTTTCCTTCGCTCTACAGTTTTTGAATTTATAACTTTGCAACGATCCGAAGTGAAATAAACTTCCCGAATAATTATTCAGCTCCTCGTACTATAGCAACTTAATGCAAATTTTCTTCGTGGCACGCAATTTTTAAAGGAATACATTGTTTCTCATTTTCTTTTATACAAATGCTTAATATTCATGAAAACATACAAGAATATTGTCCTCTTTAAATACATAACTTATCATAAATTTAACGTAGACGATTATTTTTCGCTGCAAGTGATCTTTTCCACTCCAAAAGAGTGCCAAGCGTATAAATGTATACAACACGAACATTAAAATTTATCCTCTATCTCGTTATAAAAGAATATTTGAAAATTATAATCACGTAAAAACCTTTAGAACTGATTTCACTCAGCTAAAGTATCTCCCGTTGAAAATAATGTTTCTAACATGTTTCATTAAGCTCCAATACACTCGGATCAGAACTATTGGCTTAATTCATTTGAAAGAAATCCTTTTTATATTCGTATCATCTTTCTACGGTGTTTATTATGAATACAACATATTGTTTTTTAATTTCGTACTGTTTTATCGTGAATATTTCACCGGTACACAACACCGGAAAAATCCCTTCACGGAACAAGAGAGCCATTTTTGCTCGCAATTTGAACCCAACAGTCATGCCAGATTACGATATTTTCCAGAACGACTATCGCGGGCGGAAAATAAAACCGGGATAAGATTTCGCAGCTAAAACGATATTGCATTTTCCCGCCGCAAGTCTCTAAGAACCGTGATACTCTTTAAAGGTTAAGATTTCTAGAAGTCCACAACTGGTCCCTGTCTATTTCCCTAGATCCTTCTCTTATTCGTTGCAAACTATACACTATCCTTTCACTATCACCAAATTTATTGTGTCTTCGTGCGTGATACTTTCCTGATATGCTGCCTTTAGTTTGTTTCGCAGCTTCCCAGTGATTTTATTTTTTTCTTTCCATTAATCTCTTCCTTCTTATTCCTGAATAATATACACACTTACCTTTATTTGCAGTGTTCTCGAAGCTACGTAGAATTATTAATAATTCGCAAATTCTGTCACGTGTACTGCAGATCTTGATGCTAATGTAGATTTCACTATGTTTTACGAAAATAGAAATTAAGCGGACAAGTTGTAGGTACAGTTAATATTTTATTAAAGTTTCAATAAATATGTAGGAATAATTGTGGTTCAAAGAACAGTCATAAATATAATATAATCATCAGTTATAAATATTTTAACGTTAATTTTTCTAAGATTTTATGATATTACTTAATATTTGTTCTAATTACTCTTTATAATCGTATTCTTGTAGGTTGTAATTATTATACAGATTGCGATAATACCATTTCATGAAACAACTTGTCACGAGCGAAACACAAGTAATTATACAGAATACATTCTTTCAGCACTAGTAATTGTTACAATAAGACAATATTACAATTAAAAGATGTTAATTATAAACTAAAGTACAGTGGGAATCGAGTTACAGGATAATTCTCCGTTCATTGAATTAATAATTATTCTAAATTTTCCACTGACAATGTTTGATCAGCAATTTCCGGAACGTCACGTCACCGTTCATTAAAAAACGGTTACCAAGTTCCATTATATCCTTTTCGGTGTTGGAAGCGACTTTAGGAGCTTTTAAAAATTTCGTCCCACCCTTACTCCATGGAACATTATCCGGGAGCTTTTAAAAAATTTCACCGTGTGTTTTCTGCAACTTTTTTCCAGTTATGGTTGCACGCCCGGCAACAAAACCGAGTTCCTCGTGTCCCAGAATCTTACGGAGGAAGAATTTCAGGAGCACCCGACCATCAACTGGGACGCGATTTTATGGGTGAGAAGGCCTCTGGAATTGTGGGTCGTCCAAGTGATCCTGGCAATAGTATCGCTTACGGAAGCCTTGCTACTCGCCTATTTAGGTTACAAGGTACGCATTCCTTTCATTCTTGAAGATATCACTTTATGCATAATACTCGTTTTCGAAATCATGGCCGCTTAAAGTACCGTTGAAAATATCTCGTCCCTTTATACTACTGCACGGAGATGGAACTGGAGCAAAACGGAATAAAATTTGCAGGATTGTAATTCTTAATTACATATTGTTAGCCTTTCGTTGTTTGAGTAATCCCCGGAGTAAAATTTACACGTTCTCTTGGTCGTACCAAAAATACATTCCGAAGGATTTCAGTTAACATACACGAGTTTCATTATCTACGGACGAGAACGTCCACGATATAATACGAAGTCCTTAATTCGAATTTTGAATTTCAGAGTAAATATTGATTTGTCTGGGAATGAATTGTGATTTTCAGGTGATTAATATCGAGGTCCATGTAGATTGCAAACTGTCAATTCATGTATATTTGTTTTAATATTTGCTTGATGAGAGACTCGTCGATTAAAAGAAAATTAAGGGCACAGAAACGGCACTGTTGAACAGAGAAAATGCCATTGGTGATTATTAAGTAATTTATTGATTCTCGGATAGTAGATTTTTATGGTAAGAAAGATCGTGCCGTGTAGAGGAAAGTAGCGGTGTTTATTTCACCAAAATAAATTGGCTTTAATTACGGTTATGAAAATATATTATTTGCATAAACCGCAATTTATTTTCGAACAACCCGGTAATTTGAATAAAATAATTTACATTAAATTATCATGAGCAAGAAGAGATGCGTTGAAAATTTTATCAAATTTATTTTGGAAGTATTTTTGTGTAACATATTCTGGTTCTAGAATCAGAAGAAAATTTTTACTATTATAAAGAAGACTCCGAAGTCTCTGAAAATTTTTCTGTGTGACAATAAAGCAACGAGATATTTCTGCCAGCAATGCTTTAATGTACCTTCACATATATGAACAGTAAGTGTCATTTAAAATCGTACACTTCAATATTCGCAGAATCTTTGTTAATGTAAACTATTATTAAATAATTAAAGTCGATATATCTACATTTAACTTATTATTTGAAAAAGAATTTTCTGTTTACAGGACTTAGATATATATTACAATAAATGAAACTAAGTTAACATATTCCTGTATAAATTATTTCAACTTTAACTACAAAACGAAAGTGATTTCTAAATAGAATTTTTGTAAGCTTAAAATTGTACGATTTCAATGATGCTTACGACATATATGATATATGTAATTTTTTCCTGTTTTTCTGATGTTCGTTGTCTCTGCATGAGCATCGTTCCGTTCGCTTAATTGCTGTGCATCCTTTGAGTCGATAATTTAACCAGCAAATGAAAGCTGGACGTTCATATTCGGACAGTACGTGCATAGGAACATGTCCGAAAGTTACTGAGCCCGACTCGAAGCTTTTCTGAAGCTGCAGCCAATTTGCCAGCTCCAATGAAACGCTTTTACTTTGGTGCATGAGTTCAAGAATTATAATTCTTTTACTGCGTCATACAAAAATTCACAAAGCGTGCTTCCAACATTGAGGGATATCCTCTAGGAAGTTCTCTCGTACAATGGAGAGCCAGTCAGTATTTTCTCCGTGCTTTGTTTCAAATAAAAAGAAATACCTTGGTTTCAAAACAGTATTATAGTCTTAAAAAAGTTGTATCTTCGACTATATTCTTATTGAATACATTCGTTTCTTTACTTTCCCATATATCCGCTGATTTTAAGAGTAACCAGAGATTATTCTTGATTTTTATTATATTTTTATTACAATATGGTTATTATTACAATCAAAATTGTACGATAGTAAAAATACATTGCAATGTTACACATGAAAACATTTTTCTCGATTTACTTATTACGAAACTGGTCACGACACTTTGTGAACTTTTCTGCTGATACTTTCAGCGATGCTTAATGGCGGCGCTTTACTGCTTTTTCAATGTACTTCGTCGTTCTGCAGTTTCATTGAAAATTGTTCGTAATTTTATCAAACATCCAATGAGACGAATGAATTGAATGGATTTCACGAAGGAATAATTTTTCCATTTCACATTTCGACCAGGAAGCCTGTTAAAGAGAAATCGCGCAGAACTGGTGGCATTGCTTTCGGTGAAATATAAAACCAATACAGTAAAAACCTATTACACGTTGCCCGATGTGATAAAAAATTCGACCAAGTCTCAGCCGACTTGTAGGTAATCACACAACGCGGCGAGTTCTATTCGAAAGTTTTCCTCGTTTCACTTCAAAAGTAAACCGGAAAATCTCCGGAAGTCTTATGACGGAGGAGAGAAGTTTGTCTTGCGTGGTTCTTCTAAATTACAATTTCATTTCTAGCTACGAGTTTTCCCCGGTAAAAAGAAAACTTTACATAACACTTTTATATTGTGCTCATTGTTGCAAGGTATCACACCTGAACTGATCGACATCGCACCGTTTATATCTCCCAAAGCATATTATATGAAATTACAGTCATTTCATTGATCGACTATTGCAATTACACTAGCATAATACTGATAAAAAATTATATTACTGTACCTCATTTTCTCTAGTCACCGTGTTTTTAATATTACAATTAAAAGTATCATGTGTTGGATGTAAGCAAGAACATATTGATTTCACTCGTTCTTTTCGCCCTATTTATGAAAACAATTTCAATTATTTAGGTTGCCATGCGAATAATCATTTTATACTAACTTTGCATTCCTTTGCCAATAAAAGAAATATATATATATGGTACATACAGTTAGTATTCTAATTAATAATTAGCAATTAGCGTAATTGGGACAATGTTACTTTGACATATAATGAAATTTGTGTATCAAAGAGATACCCCGTGGCATCTCTAAAATGAATAGTCCAGGGGTGTCAAATTTTAATGAGTCGATTGCTTCCTGTGTGCTTGATCTTACAATTAGATAGGATCTGCAACGCCATGTAGCGTGTGTAGCACGCTATTCGCCAATCGAGTATTCCGGCAATCCGATTCGTCACGTTGCAACAACCGACAAATTTGATAAGGCTATGTTCAGAACATGTAACTATGATACTCTAAGCTTCTATAGTACAATTTCCATTCGCCCACTCTAACAATATCGTTAATTTGATTTGTATAGGATGTAAAATTTCGTACTTCATAGATACGAGGTTGAACAAGCAATTTTGTTGTATTTTTAAATGAAGTTTAAAGAAAATGCACACTATGTCAAAGTGGTAATTACGTTGCTTATTTTATTCGGAAAGTCACAATTCTCTTTTAATTTATTTATTTGCATCATTTATTATTACATTATAAAATAAACGTTACACTGAAAAGTAAAATGACCCAACTTGTTCACCAATCGAATGTAATGACTACCACATTTATTCACATATTATAAAAGTAATAATTAAATGCATACATTATTCAGTGGTTTATATTTACTTACTTTTAGTACTTTTATTATTTTTTGTGTAATGTGTCTTTTAAATGTTTATATCGAATTCACTATTTTATACGTAATTTGATCAATCTTATAGTACGATGTACTATCTTGAACAATTTATGGATTATTCTACGTAAAATTGAATTCTATTGCGAAGAAAACAATTTTAATAGTATTCTTTTTATTCTTCCCACATTTTTCTCCATTATACATTACATAATCTTATTTCCACGTGATTTAATGGCGCCGTGAAAAGTACGATCTCGATATCCTGGTTATTACCATTATTATGACTTCGTCTCTTATCTTTATCGTCCGTGTTATCGTCAATTTTAGTGCCATACGTTTGTACGATACATCAGATAAAGTACGTATTATACTAGCTCGATGCATACGTAAATCATAACTAAATTCTTTTCCTTTCCTTCAAATTTAGATTGAATTAATAGGATGTATAATTAATATCAAACTACTTACATGTCTCCGATTAATATTAAATTCAAATCATCTTATTTTCCAATGAAATTAAAAATAATTTTATCACAACTTAACATAATTATTATAATCTAATAAAAATATTATAATTTCATTTAATTTTCCAATAGTTACGCAGTTTGCAAGCTCCAAACATTTCATCACAAAATGGTAACACGTTGACTGCGAACGGTGGTCACCGACGACCGAAGCTCTCAAATTGCTTGAGAACAATTACTATAAGAAAATTAATATCGAACAAAAGTATTCAGTGACATAAGCAACTAGATAATAATATAATATGACTACTGTAATACCAAATCATTAATAATTCACCTTTGTTGTGAAAGAATGAGTATCACACATAAAAAGTAAGTCAACGTGTTAAGATAGCATTATCGAATGTTTAACAGGAATTAAGACGCGATTACAGTTCCCATTGCCCCTATGCATTTTCAACTTATCAGTAATCATCCAAGACGCGAAAAGCGCTTAATCGAAGAGGTCCCGGTAAACAATCGAACAACAATGCGGTCAGAATCATCGAATGGTCCTCAGCGGAATGATCCGGCATAACGGAGCAATGAGTTAGCGATGCAGCTAGCCAAGAAAATGAGATGACGTGGAATCACACGGTTTCAAAGCTTTCGATCCCACTTGATGATCATGAAGCGGAATACATGAAAGGGCTCGATACCGAAGTGGGCTCTAGTTCTCAGAAATTCGGACGTATACGGTCGAACGCTGAAGCACCCCCGCATAGGCACTTAAGTACGTACATGCAAATAAATGCCCAAACACGGTGAGGAGTCGGTTTCTAGGATTGGCAATCGTGTATTCGAGCCGGGCGCAGGGAATTCAATCCTAGCCCGCGACTAATGATCGTCGAATGGGTTACAGTGACGAGAACCGACGCGCACTCGTGCACATTGCCTCTCATTCCTTCGCCGAGCTTCTCCGCTATTACGTCTTTATCCGTCATTCTCGATTTACGGAGTTCGCTGCTTTACCGAGCATCCAACGTCTAGCAAAGTTAAAGAAGTTCGCGGTCGAGAACTTATCGGCAGGTCGAACACACGTACACTGCCGGTCAAAAGTTTGGAACTACTTGATATGGGACGTCACAAATTTAAAATTATATCTTGAGAATATATAAAGTAAAATAACGAAAATTATATAGTTTTATATATGACACGCATGTCCATGTTCCTTTATCATACACAGCAGTTCTCTAATAAAAGTTGTTTACAAAAAATGGAAGTTTCTCTTCTAACCTTATAGCTACTATACGCCATTGTAGCGGCTTTCGCGTGTATCATCTTTTCGAACGGTACGCCATTATAGCAGCTCAATTCTTTCTCTGTAATCGGTAACTGTACACATTATAGTCTAATGTAACGTAATCGCACAGTGGAAAATTCTATCAGTCTTAATACTAAAACTACCAGACGTGTCAAAATGATCCATTGCCTTCTTCTTGCAGTTATTAAAACGATAACAGATGTTTCTCCGAAAAATTATTAAAGAAATTGGTTTGGTATTACGAACAGTGAATTGTGAATCATTTAAAGTCTCAATAAATGCACTTTTGGAGTTTCTATGCAGAAATTTCGAATAGTCAATTTAACTGCTCGGTAGTTTTAGTGTTAAATCGCAGTGCTAGTTTTATGATACCGTTTCAAATCTTGTCGTATGGAGGTATAACTTCGAGACTAAATCCATCGTTGTTTTTTAGCAACCTTTTCGTTAACTGATGAATTGGTCTCAAACTTTTGATCGACAGTGTATTTACACAGACTGGTTGGGAAGAATAAATGGCGCGAGGAACTCGCGATTACGAGACACAAGAGATGATTCGTACATTGGCGATCTTAAATAGAGAGTAGGGAGTTTGGAGTTAGGTGCTCAGCGTCCCGGAAGGAATACCTGTTTCTGCTTTCACGGTTACAAATGAGAACGTTGAATTTAAATTGGAAGGGTTGGTTGCTCGTTTCATTAATTGCATTGTAACATTTAAATTTTAATTCTTAAGATACTCTTTAATTGTATAATAGAGTTTCTCGTAGATGATGGGATAGTAAATATAAATGGTTAACGTTATATTCTGAATTCCTTTTGATTTATTTTTTTGCAAAGAAACATCTCATATTATTGCAGTTACGATATGTATATTCGGTTACTTTGATTTTAACTTCGTATGTAAAAAGGTAAAAATTCATTGTTCTTAAAATTATAAAAAATGTAAATATGTCCGTGAATGCATACATTTACAGAAGTTTGATCGACTTTAAAGAAAATTATGTTGAAATATCTATTTTAAGCGGTCACTTAGAAGAAAACGTTAATAAGTGGAAAAACATGATTTATTAAGGTATGGCAATTCATATTAATATTTAATACCAAGCACATTGTAATTAATGATAGCTGACCCAGTTACTCAGCCAGTTGTCAACGCAATTATAGGAACAACAACGTCTCACTTGTAAAAAGGCGGAGATTTCTGAATAGAGATTCATTAACTTCCATATTGTTTTCGATAAACTGTCACGTTATAAAAATGAAAAGCTATACTAAGTTTTCGGCACTTTTCACTGAAATTTTACGGGTCTACAAAGGATGAATAACCCGGCGAATGTCCTTTTTCGGTGATAGGATTAATGGAATGAAATTTACGCTTCAAGAGCTAAGGTTTCAGGACGGTTCGCCACGTTTCATAATCGTAAATCTTTTCTATTAGTATAGACTTCAGTTAAAAGTAACGTAATTCTCACATGATACTATCGGAAATGTTTTAAATTTTGATTGCAGATTCCCATTGGTCATAAATCATAAAATTCATAATTTAATCAATCTAATAAAAAATCATATTGGCCGGGTTCCCTTCCTCACTTCATGAAGAAAACGAATAATTTGATTAAAGGTCTTCACTAATAATTGAAGATATAAACAGCTCCAAATAAAAAAATAATAAAACATATTATCACAAAAACCAAGATGTACGCGTACATTGGAATTTGCTCTTTCATATTCGTCTCGTTAACCGTCTTCCAATATTCCCTTGGAAAACGTCTGGAAATCGTGGAAGCTTGGCAGTAGCATGTGACAAAAGTTCGAGGTCTTGACAGCTTCAGTAAGAGGAATCAAAATGGAAACTGTATGCACGATGAATGGTTACAAGTGTGAGATTGGTCTCCGTCGAAGTATGGCACAATTTTTACGGAACTCCCCGCAGGACAGTGTTCAGAATGAGAAGACGGAATCTGAAAAGCACCTAGGGAATTGTGTCAGTATTGGATTCTTGTTCGTTTGACGGAAACGGGACAGTGTGTGGTATATTTGGTACAAGCCCATTATTTATGAAACTCCAATAAAATAATTTGAAAAGGAAACTACTACAACAGATTTTATGAATTGTTTATACTATAATGTTTCCCATAAATAAGCGTATATTAATCGATATTTCTATTATACTTGAATTTTATTTAAACACCTTTATTTTATTCAATAAAAAACATTTACACAGGATTTTATATATATTTAATAGTGAAATTATTATTGATTAAATCGTGAAGTTTACTTGTTATACTTATTTAAATTAATACTGCAAATTTTTAATTGTTATTGTTCTACTGGGTAATTTTCTGTCATTGTAGATTGTTTTTTGCAGACATTTTGATTTAATGTACATACACAAAAAGAACCTGGGGGTATGAGCAATGATAAAAATATTTTTCATAACGAGTATCAAAATATTGATTATCCGATCATCCTGAATATAGTATTCATTTAAAGAATATTATTTATTTAGAAAAATGTTTTTTAGATACGTCTCTTCAACAGAAATTCCTTGCTTAATGATTTTTTGATAACTACGTTCACTAAAGATATTGTTTATCCTTTGCTGAAAGTACAAGAAATTCTGTGTTTCGCTATAAATGTATCTACATTTTAAATATTAAATATTTATAAGAAGCAGAAAAGTGGGTAATTTGTTTCGATTTAAAATAAGTAAATAATTTGTATATTTATACAGTTTGATTTGGAGTCTGCTCAGCGAATCTGATCACACATTAAAAAGACAATAAAAGTGATAGTATTTTATAGAATATAATTCCCGACTACAATCATGATATTCATCATACCCGGCAGTCGTTTCTTCAACGAACTGTCTCTTCCATCACTTACAATAGTTTCTAAGAAATAAAAATAAAATATTCTAAGCGTGAGAAACGTTGCCAGCAGCAGTCGAATGATTTATCGATTGAAATGCTGCTTCCTACGAAACTGAAACATATTAGTTGAAATCCCGTTAAAAAAATCCATTGCTCCCAATGATACAGATTTTTGCATATTTGCAAATTTATAAAAGTATTTTCCATATTTTGAATGAATATTGAGAGACCGGAAAGGTACGATTTTATTTTCACATATAAAAACCAGGCCCTTCTACACATTCATTCATATGTTTATTAGGAGATTCATTATTCATTAGGAGATGAATGAAATTATGAATGAAATTTCTAGTTCAATCACATAGCAATTTTCTGTAGTGTTTCGTTATCGTAGACTGACACTAGCCGAATATTAGAATATTTTCAATATGCACCAGGACATAGAGCATACTAAGTTCATTTTGTTCAATGGAACATCGTGATTACGGTATTTGTAGATCGCTTGAATTAATGTTTACCGTTTAGCTTGTCAATTTGCAAACTGACGAAGAACGTGGATGTAACATCTGTTGATTCAGGTCAAACTTAGAAATCCATCAACATGACAGAAAGTGCAGGACGACTGTGTGTTCTTTTCTCCGAATCTTCTAACGCACTTTCTATTTTCTTGTAATTGTCGCTGGGTTTGTTGAGCTGTCTTCGTCATGTTCACAGGGAAATGTCTGGCAGCAGTTACTCTCTTTCCACTTCATCTTGGAATTGGTCAACACCATACCATTTACGATCACGGTGAGTTATTTTATAACATAATCCTTCTACGCGATTCGGAAACGGACGCATAATGATTAAAAAAATGATTTTTCAACCGCTTAAATAATTTCGCAGGCAATAAAGTAAATTAGTATATCTTCCGATTCTTTTCTAAATTCCATTACATTAAGGCTCGATAGGAATCTAAAGGGTTTATGTAACTTCGGCACGCGACAGTGAAAGATTCTTAGATAAACCATTATTTCGCCGGACTACGCTACACTATTCACTCTATGTAAGCATTCGTTCCGCTTACAAGTACTATGCAACGCGAGTAGAAAACTTGTTGCTCTGCATCGAGATCAGTTGTGTTCATATATAGATACAGAATTCCACTTCAGTTCTAAAATTATATACATTATGTATATTGCTTGTGATGTGATCACAACATGTGATGACAATTTACTGCATTAATTTCTAATTTATAGTATGCATTATATAAAACATTTTATAATTATCATGCACAAATTACTGTACTTACTTGTTTTATTTTGATATATTAAGATGAACAAAACTTTTTCAAATGTAAAATATATTATGTTTCATTGTCTGCAGATCACAAAGGAAAATATATTTTATGAAATATATGGTAGTGAAATAATTATCGAATAATACTAAGAATTTCCTCTTTGTTCTTTCTTAATTACACAAATAATTTCGGAAATAACATTTCGCTCAGGACAACTCGTTCACGGTTTTAGTTGTACATCGAACTTTACCCGTTAACCTCAATCTCGACAAGAATGTGATGTAACGGCATCAGAGGGTTGCGCTTTGAGATTTAATTCGTTCCATCTCATTAATTTTCTGTCTCGTCTTCAATATTTCAGCGAAATCCCACGTCTTAACATCTTGTAACCAGCTAGAAAACACTTGTACCTCAAGAAATAAATAAATTTACATAATATCCACGTTAATTACTACAGAATCGTTATCAGTTGTACTTTGTTCCTCTTGAATGATATTTCTGCAGGGATTTGTTTGACCTAGAAATTACTTTAAAGATCGATTGCCTTAACAAAGATACCGTTGCATGAAATAATTGTCGTTTTAATTTAAATTAATCATTCGATGGTATTTTTATAAAGCGATGATGGTTTTGTGTATGTTAATATATGAAATAATAAATTGAAAAATAAGAAAATTTAGATATTCATAATCATGTATGTTGATAGATGTTTGCGTTATAATTTCATTTATTTAAACAATACATAGTAACGCTGAAAGAAAATGTCAATTTTCATTTTCAGCTACTTTATCCACCAATGCGAAACCTCTTCATTCCAGTGTTCCTAAACTGTTGGTTGGCAAAGCACTCATTGGAAAATATGTTTGTAAGTAATTGATTCGTTTTATTGATTCTGAGAATGCAGTGTCATAGTGTTTACATCGCTGCTTATATTCTTGTTTGCAGAATGATTTACACAGAGCTATGCAAAAGTCCCAATCAGCTTTAAGTCAACAACTGATGATTCTTAGTGCTACATTACTGTGCCTTGTCTTTACTAGGTAAGTAAATATTAAATCACACTCATTAACAATCTTGTTCAGAAAATCAACATATGTACATACGAACATTTTGAATTTTTTTTTAATGCGGTGAAGTCACCACTAAAGTCAAGTGTATTTTATAAAAATAAATTATGATACTATAGAAAATTGTGAACATCTATAAAACAGAATAGATACATAAAACTATTGTATTGACATTATTAACCCTTTGCACTCGAAAGGCGACTCCCAGTCACCATTTGATTTGACCGGGTAAAACTATAAAATCTGATATTTAATGTTGACCTTTATATAATGCCTTGATACGTGAAATATTGGAATAAAATAGCTTTGTTCCTCAATGTACTTGTGATTTCCCTTCGAGTTAGTTTCAAGGTATATCATATTCGCCTCGTCAAAAAATGTTAAACATTTTTACTGAGAAAATTCCGAGTGCAACGGGTTCAAAAGTAGTGGATCACTTGTTAATGCAACTGATGAAAAAGTTATTTGAGAGTATTAAATTGGAACATTTTTAATGCATTTTCGAGTCATTTATGTTAGTAATTTATGACTCGCCTAATATTTCTTAAATCTCCTTATCAGTAATTAATTTTATATTCCACCTTCTGAGGCACTTAGGAATTTATATGTATAGTACTCACGAATTATAATTCTGCTAGCGTACTAGTAAACTTTTCTTAACCGTCTCGCTGGCCCTATTTTCCTCTATTACTTAAGTTTGTGGAAAGCGTGTATTGCGTAGTTTGCATACAAGCAGCACTGCATTATTTGAATAACGAGGAAAGTTCATCAATTCAAGTAAAATTTCCATTTACAAATTTGTTTCCCCCGCGTGTTACAAACGTGTCCTCGTATAGAAATGTAATTAGCAGTCGAAAATCTAGAATTAACACTAAATCTACCGAATGGGTTAAAATGTCCCTGTGAAATAACCCTTAAAATGGTAACAGACGTTTCCCTAAGAAATTATTAAAGACATTGATTTAGCAATACGCAAACTGAATTTTAAATCAATTAAAGTATCAATAGATGTAGTCTTGGAGTTTCTATAGAGTGCATTTCAAAAAGTCAATTTAACTGCTCGGTAGTTTTAGTGTTATGTCGATTACAATTTTTGGGGTATAAATGTGCTGATAAATGTGATTGGAAATTATACGAGAACGCTATTTTATTACTTTTTCCACTTCGATCTACTTATTTACATGACACAAAGTTTGGAACTATATTACACTGAGTTTGATTGTAATATTATAAACAGTCAATTTACGGGATTCTGCTTTCACACGATTTTGATTTGACACTAGTTATTTTTCTCTTTCCACGTGATTTGTTTGATTTATCACAGTCTAGAAAAATGTCCTCTTCAATACAATATTCAAAAGAATATTAAAAAAGGTCTGTTAGACTTAACCCTTTGCACTCGAAAGGCAACTGTCAATCGCCACTTGATTCAATATACCAGAATTCTACAATTTAACATTTACTATTAAATAATATGGTAAAAAGTTTGAATTCCTGAAATATTCAAATAAAATACTTCCGGTCCATGATTTATATATATTTATATTCATCTATGATTTCTAGTTTATTGTAGTTGTAGAAAATATCACCGACATAATGGACATGGGTGTAATGACGAGTGAGTGTGCGTGAGTGTGTAACATGGACAAATGTTTACGACATCCAAAGTATTCGAGATCATCGATTTTCTAAAATATTGATGTTTGTATACACGTACTATAAATCGATTTTTAATTGCGCTTTCAAGCGTTATACGAATAACTGATGAAAATTGTGTCATTAAAGTAATGTTAATTTAAATAAATCCTCTTTCTTCTACATATACAATATTTCATCGGAAAGCGATGATTATATCCAGAGAAATATCTTTCGAGTGTAAAGGATTAATAAAGCAAGCAACACACGGTAAATCCTTGCATCGTGTCTCTCGTTTGAGAAATGACTTCCGAATAATTTCAAGATTGGCCGCGAGATAGGGGACATCCGGCCGCCCTTGTCGCGACTTCGCTTCGCCGCGACAAGGGCGAGCTTACGAGTACGCTGTTCTAAAACCACACCGTAAATAATGAATCACGACGATCGATGGTGATACCAATCCATCTGCACTAGCCGCCACGATTACTTATTAATGTCTGTCCCACATTACGATCTGGGTCAATCAGCCAAGTTTCGCCCTTTCCCGTTTCCTCGATCCTCGCTTTTCCAACGATATGCGTGCGCCCAGCGCGGCGATCGAAACAATCGAAACGTGGACGAAAATAAATAATCACTTTACCTGTAATTATCGGAACGAAGTCATCGGTCCCATCTAGAAGAGATATATTTCTTTCAATGGAAAGCTCTAATGGAATTCGTAAAGACTTACTTTCCGTGAATGCACTGCTTTCAGTGACATTCGGTAATGATCAAATGAGAATACAAGAGGCTTGTCGTTGATTGCACACAAAAAATAATAAGAAGCGTTAAATGTAGTGTGATTGATTGAATAAAATCAAATTAAAATTTAATGGTTATTAAAATAATATGTGTAACCATATTTTTCGACTGTTCGTTTAAAATGCTTTTCGTAATATTTGAAAATAAAGAGTTTGAGATTTGTAGGAAATTTTTTAGGAAAATAGGATATCTAACACCTAAGCTGTTGATCTGAAATAAAACACAGTGCTGAATCATAAAATAGAATCAAATGAAATCATCTCGCACGAAAAATCTTAGATTATTTCGGTCTAATATAACTTTCTTTGTAGTTTCACGGAGTAGGGGACTTCTTTCAATTGAATGCTGTATATAACTTTTTGAAGTAATAAAGAACTGTCTAATGAAGTTTGGCGGAAAATGGTTTTCGTTTCTATACGAGTAATTGTGTTCATCGACATACGCAATATTAAACTTGACATTTTATTCTATATCTCGATTAATTACTCGAAGTTTCTTCCTTACGAGGAGAGTAGCGCAGATGCGATTTCAGAATTTAGGAAATGCTGAAATAGTATAATTTATGTGGTAGATGAATATAATGACTCTTGGCGAAGATTTAAAATAGAATTTAACAAATATAAATATCGCTTAATTATTCCAAGTCCGAATTGAATATTATTTTTCTATTATTAATCGCAATGTTTCTGAGTAAACGTAGACGTAGAATAAGTGTAAAATTTGTCTCTTTTTCTAATGAATTCTGAACAATAAAATGTCTCTGTTGAGCGCATTTGGGAAAGAAATCATAGAGCAAAGGGTTAAATGACTAAAATATAAATTACGTTTCAAGTAATTAAATATGTATTTCAAATTTTAATAATATACTTGCACTACGTGACGTACAATACCGTCAATAGTACAATAATAATAGTGATACAATACAGAAAAACATTTTCTGGGAATACACAGGTCCACAGAAGTATTTAAAATCGATGTATGAATGAAACTGAAATTTCTGTATGCATGGTACTTGAGTTGCATCTAAGAATAATGTGTAGACATTTCGTTAAAATTGAGTAACGCACATTTGAAGCGTCCACTTTTATTATAAATATATCAATGTTAAATACTTTCGTAGACCAATGTATTTCTCAATCGCTAGACTCCATGACATTGTAATTCGTTTTCAGCGCATCGACGAACTCGAGAAACCGTCTAATTGAAAAATATCGCTCTTCGTTGTCGCCATTTAATGAGTCTTTCACTCCATTTAACTTGTTGTCGGTGTCTGATTTTCCAGCACAGATGATATGTTCGATCCAACGACATCCACAGGCATCGATCAAGCGAGTCAACATATGTGACACCGTCGCGAACGAGCGCGACTTAAACGGATTTCGTTCTGTTGGTTTTATTAAGAATGTTCCGTCCTAAATTTACCTTTCGAGGAGACGAGTGAGAACGTTGGAAAGGCTGGGTCGAAGAATTAAAACCGATCAGCTCGAAGATGCGCAGTAACACCCCATTTAACATGTCCTTAAAAAATCAAGCGTTAAATGAAACAGCGTTAAATGAAGTAATCTGAATACGAAAATAGTGGGCATTTACGAAACATAAACAATGAATAGAAAACATTTCACAATAGACATGTACAATAGTACCTCGAACAACCGAGCCGATATTTTACGCGATCTAAATATTCTCTAGAACCTTAGGACTCAATAATTCATATCGTTAGTCAGTACCTCGGAAAATACGCGTATAATAATATTTAAAAACGCATTTTCAAACATTTATTTTCAACAAAATTGTCCGACTCGTTCAATCACTGTATCGTCCCAAAAATAAAATACGTTACTAGTTCAATAATGAACAATTTCGTATGAGAATCATTTTCACTGATGATTCGATCTTAACCCTTTACAGGCGAGAATCTTATAAAAACTTGTTAACAAAAAAGCTGAGTTACATATCGAAGTCTTAAACACTAAAAAAAAAACATATCCATCTCTCATTACTTGAACAATTGAACTATTCAATTGTAGCTTTCGAATTTAACACTAGGTTTACGCACACTTGTAGTACAGTTTGTTTTATCGTTCCCAGAACAATTCATGTTCGTTCCTTTTAAATCTCGGGAATCGGAGTCGTAAGAATAGACAATTAACACACATATTCATGCGATCGCATCAATCGACATGGACGTAAACATTTAATAAATAATGTTCGCTCGGTTCAATATCCGTCAAAACGACGTGTTCCGCGAACGTAGCAAAGGGTTAATCCCATCCGAAGTACCCAATAAATCCGAACGATCTCGAGCCCGATGGTATTTGCGAATACGTATCGCGCTGTTGACGTTTGCGTTTGTTGTAGCGCACGCGAGTCCCGAGTTAAGTGGATCACCCCGTATAAACGGGGTTGCATGCATAATGGAAGCACACCGTTTGTGAATGTCGTTCGTTAGAGTGGTTTAATCTTTCAAACGATCCTCCGCCTGCCCGTGATCTTTGCCTCCGCGATGAAAAGATCTTGGAACGGGAGCCTGGATCCTGCAGGAAACAGCTAATTCTGCGATCGGTTTCAACGACTACGGCGGTACGACGCTCCCAGCGAGTCGAATTACCCGCGCATAGATGCCGGCTACTTCAATACCTATCTCACGAGCTTCAATCCTACGGAATGCGATCCCAACAGACAGTTTTCGATTTAATTTCCAGCGTATGCGGGATCCAACACTTCCAGAGGGCGGGGCACAGGCATTTGAATCTGTTTCAAAGTACGTACTACGTGGTGGTCACGTTCTCCACGGTCGGCTACGGGGACTTCGTACCTGACATCTGGCCCTCGCAGCTCTACATGGTGATCATGATCTGTGTCGCTCTCATCGTCCTACCTACGCAGGTATGTACAATAAGTTTCTTACGTCTGCGCCGAGTACCGGCAAACTAAAAGTGTACAGGGACAAAGGTCTATTCGCTATTCTAGGTTTATACTCATTTTCGTTATTGCGTAACGAAGAATGCAAATGAACACTATTTTAAGGCAACTGTTACGTTAGAAATATGATTAATGCTTTCGTTACAATGGAAGAGATATCTCGGTTCCACGATGTTGAAGAAACGATGCTGTAGACGAGATGTCTTGTCACCATCGTACGTGCGACATTGTCGTTAACATTAGAGCTTGGGTCAGGACGAAATAGACGAACAGTGAAATATATCATTATACAGCATATGATACTCCTTGTAATACAGAATTTTTTAATTTTTTCTCGACCCAGATGAAAAAAAAGTTATATTCCAATATTTACCGAATTCGTCTTGAAATCCTCTAACAGATAGACGTAACAAAATTATATGTTTATTTGCAAAAAATTCAAAGTGACCTTGATAAAACATAAAAAAAAAGTTGACGAATAACTTTTCATAATCACGTTAAAGCTCTCTTGGAACCATGCGAAAGCTGATAAAAACATTTTCGATCGGACTGCTAATAATAGAGTAATCTCTACTGATCATGATTCGTGATTCACCCTGTATTTTAACACATTGGCAACCGAAAACGAGCTTTCTCGTGCTACGTCTGTAATTTTTGTAACGTACCATTACACAAAAGCAGCTGTCTTACCAAATAAACACAAAAAGGTTCGTTCGAATATACGCATATTAATTTCAACAAATTATCATAGAAAAATCCCATAGAAAATTTTAGCAAAGCATTAGCGGTCAGCAATGCGTTAATTCTTCTCGAACTGTGGTATCATGAACGTTTGGAAAATGCACAGTTAAAAGATAAATCTAGATTCTACAATATTTTATACAATCCGAAAGTGGCAGTTGTTATTTTTTAGGTAGTCTGCATTTACGTTTCAGAAACACCTGAAAATTGTCGTAAAAGTGGAACGTCGAGCGAAAACAGGTCGAGGTAGAATGCTGCCATAAACCGCGACCCTTGCGAAGTACTCCGGACGATCGTCCGATTCTCGGAATCGGTCCCTTAACCCCGCGTTACTCATATGGGGTGCGGTAAACCGCAGTAAATTTACTTCGTGGAACTGCTCGTAAACAGTACTTTTTTCCCTGTCCATGTACATCTGTATAAGTACCTCCCCATTAAAACCACTAGATTGCATCACATTATTTTTCATCAGACTTTAGTGTGTATCACAGTTGTGCGTGGCACAGTGCAAAGTTATTACGTAATGTACTTGTGCTTTCGTTGAATAGTTTTTCTTTTTGAATCTAAATTATTATTCCAATTGAATATTAACACACTGACAGCCACGAAAAACCTCGGCGGTTTCTGCATCATTTATTCCTTTGCAGCAAAGATAGGAAGGAAGAATTATTAATTACTTATTATCACAATTTTTATGTTACGCTATTATCTAGTTATGTAAGTTAACGAATATTTTTATTCGACATCGCTTATCTCACAAATTATAATTCTTTTCCAGTAATTACGAAACTCCGGTCGCCGATGACCATCATGGCAGTCAACGTGTTAATAGATACAACTTAATTTCTTTTCAGTTACAAATTATCGGGAAAACGATTAGGAATAAGCTATCTTACATTGCAGACAATTATATTGTCATTTTAGAACCTCCAAAAAGAAATCATGTTTCCACCTTCAAGTAAAATATTAATTAATCACCATACATAATTTACGTTTTTCCATCATTTTGCACCACGAATAAATTTATTGCATTAAAAAGTGTTAACGAGTAATCAGTAAAAATATTACTGAAACAAAAATGTCATGATAAGAAATGTTTACTAGGATACTTTATGTAATCAGAAATGTTTGTTTCTTATATCCCTGATAAGAGATTTGCATTCGTGTTAATGTTTTCACTGAATTCTCGATAATACATAGTTTCTCTGGCCAAGCAGTAACGGTTCGACGATTTAACAACGCTTTTTGCGATGCCTCACAGAAAGAAACCTTCCGAAGGAGAAAGGAAGTATTTGACATTTACTTCCCGCTATTCATGGCTTAGAGAATATTCATCGTACCGAGAATTATTAGTGATATAAAACTTTTATTTCACACTGTGTAGCGTAGAATGAATAGCGACTAGCAGAGAAATCGTAAAACTAATAATAATTCTGTTTAGCCATTGCTTTACAAAGATCGAACGAGATGCTCGCAATGAAAGGGAACATTGATAAGATAATAAGTTACTAAACTACAACAATGTATAAACTTTCTTTGATATTTACAAAATTGCCAAGCATTATAGGTCCAGCAGAATGGTCATCGTAAACTCGTATGCTACCGTTCTTTACACAGTTAACGACATTACTGCAGCGTGTAACCTACCCTTTAAGTTACTATTCATATCGACTGCGGTATATTCCTACATAGTATTGTTTACTTTCCATTACTTGCCGTTATTACCATAACGTAATAAACTTTTTTAATGGGAAAGAAAATATTGTTGTGATAATTTTAAAAAAAAGAGAGAATATATTCAAATTTATTTGAAGTAAGATGTCGAATTTCTAATTTAGTATTCGCAGATTTTTAGTAATTACTTCACTGAACAATTTTGCTGTCAATTATTCGAGTATTGATACAGTTTCTCAGTAACGCATCACTTAAGCCTATTTTCGTGAAAGCCAATTAGTGCCCATCACTGACATAAGCGTTAATTAAATTGTCCAGCAGGAGAATCGTAATCTAAATATGCTCTCCTACTTGTTGCCCGGGGGTCATTGACTAATGACAGGAGATGGTACCCAATGCCAGCCGCCATACCTCAACGGGGATAGGGTTGACAGTGATAACTATGATATTCATCTGTCAAACCTGTCATTCGCACACGATACACGAATATTCCGCTAACGGAATATTCTTCAGTCACGTACCGGGTGATTCAAGATTCCAAATTTTCTATATAGATTAACCATCAGACGGTCGAAAGATTGACATAAGAATTGTTTATCTATGCGTGACAAAATATTTGTCATATTTTTACGTGAATAATGAAAACTATATTTAAACTATATTTAACAAAGAAAACACAATTTATTTTTTATTTTTGTTTTATTATCAATGGCAAATAATATAAGATCATATGTGATCCAGCTTCACCGGAAGATTATTAAAACTCGATTAAAAACTAAACTTATTAACCCTGTGCATCTGATAAAATTTCTCATTATAAATATTTATTATTTTCTAAAGAAATTGATTATATTTTTTGGAACTGATATAAAGGAAAATCTTGCATTTATTAAGGGATAGAACTAGTTTTCTTCATTGTTTCATGCGTTGATACAGTATATAGAATTTAATATTGAATTTTTAATTTTAAATTCCTTGAATTGATTCTCAGTTGCCCCTCAAATGCGAAGTGTGTTAAAACTAATATTTTTAACATTTATTCCTATTTGAGAAATTGAACGTTGCCGATGTATTTTTACGATAGTTCGAACAGCTGGCGTTCACGTGGATGGAAAGACAGAAGCTGGGTGGTTCGTATTCTTCGCACCGAGCGCAGAGTGAGAAACACGTGGTAGTTTGTAGCACGACACTGCAAGCAGACACCATCATGGATTTTTTGAACGAGTTTTACGCCCATCCACTGCTACAGGTAAAATACTTGACACAATTAAAATTTGATTTTATTTAACACTATTTTTACTGCTCTTTTAATTATATTAAATTAATGAATACATGTACCACCAAATTAATTGTATCATTGTTATAGGGAAAGTCGAAAGGTCGATTGAGGAAAAATGTTTAAATTCAGAAAATAATTTTAATTAAAAATTTGTATTTTTGCCTTTTGACACCTTCGGTAAAAATAGTGTTAACATAGTATTTCCTCCCTAACGTCGCGTTTCGTCAACCCTCTCATTTCTATTTCGGCACGAGTCCTTGTACGTGACGCGCTGCATAGATTGACTCACACTATAGTATCCATCCCTACATTTCCTCTCGCACGCGGTCGGCGAGACCTTACAGAGAATAAAGATCACGTCTCGTCGAGCTTAAGGGGATAAACTTGTTTGGAGAGGTTACGGTAAATTTTTCAACGTTCTTTTTTTAATGTTGCTATTGGATTAGAAAATAATAAAGTTACAAACTCAAAACTCGGTATGTATATTTACATAGATTTCAAACATATGTAGGAAGATTTGTATATAATTCTAAACACGAAGTCTCTTAACTGATGAATCGAGTGCATTCGAGAGAATCATGGATGTATTTACGAATGATAACGTGAGACAAATTCCGTTCCACGTCTACGCGACCAATCACGTCAGTGATTGTACCCTATCATCCCCCATTATCTTCACAATGGTCCGTTAGACAGCGAATTACGAGCCAATGAGGCTGAAAACGAAATAGCTTCTCCTATTACCGTGCCACGTGACATTACCGAGAGAAAATTGCATTAAGATACACTAAGTATATAAGATGCAGATAATGAATTTCTTCCCTGCCAAGAGGCACACAAATATGTACTTCAATAATCGATTTTACTACAATGCGAATTAATTTTGCCAGATTTTATTGTGGATAATCTTGAATTATTTTTACTGTTCTTACCTTTTTCGTTTAACACGTTCGCTACCAGTGCTTATTTCGGTTACGGTCTCCTCAATTACAATATTTTCTTCAATCCAATCAATGTTTTGAACAAAATATTAGAAAAATGAAACTGAAACGAGTCATTGAATTCCTAAATACAATGTCGTAGTTTATAATTTCTAATAACAATATCTATAGGATTAATTTAATTTTCATTATGTAAAATATAGAATTACGGCCGTCATAAATAATTTACTACAGAAGTACGCTCAGTATTATGAGCTTCGTTCGGTTAAGTCCAGAAAACAAAAATTGAGAAAATTAATGTTTTGGCTTGTGAAATGATTATACAATATATTCAGAAGCTATAAAAAGAAGGACTTTCTGAAGTAGAAAAAACGACGAAACAAGTAAATCCTTCAATGACTAAAAAGAATATTATTTATTCTATTAAAATTTACCTAACCTAACCAAGACCTAGAAAAAAACGAAAAAACGAACAAATCCTTTAATAAATATAAAGAATATTATTTATTCTGTTAAAATTTACAAAAATCAGAGAATATCAAAAAATAAACTTAATCGTATTGGTTTCTGAGCGACTCATATTTTATTATGAACTTTTGGAAACAACCCATATGACAGGTAGGAACTAATGAAAAATGACATACACCTATGACAAAGACAAAATGGCAGATTGGTGGTGTTGAGTAGGTATATACATGCGACGAGGATCGTTGTTCCGCGCCTCAGTAGAACGAGGAGAATAGGGGAGGGAGCCGCGTGTGGTTTGCCAGTTGTCAATTCGTCACCCTGATCTGCATTAGATAATTGACACACTGATAGGTTATATGGCATTGCTTTCAAATGTAAGGAGTTTATTGGATTCCACGCTAGAATTGGAGTTGATACAGTAATCATCCAAGTGATAATGTACTGAATATCTCTTTTAAATAAGGAATACATAATACGCTATAAAACAGAATTGATAAATACGAAAATGTTGAGTTTGTACCGTAATTGGAATCCATAAACTAGAACCTGTCTATTGGTTAACACCAGCTTTGCAAACAAAGGAAACTACCATAAAGATAGGAAAAGTTAAATAATCCATTGAAGAAGAATAATTATACTTAGAAGACAAATTTAAGTTGAAATTTTAAAAGGTGCCTTTTGACATTTTCAAACTTTTCAACATTTTCGCAACCCATTGAAAATTAACTCGCGTCCTGAACTTTGGGAACCTTTGTATTAATAAGTCCTTCAGCGACGTAGGATAAATTTTACAATTAAGCATTGACATGATTACATCAATATCAAAATCTCAAATGAAACATATGTATGTCACGAAGACTGCACTATTTCTTATTATATTCAGGACTACTACGTGGTATTACTTTCGCCAATGGAACTGGATACCACAATGCGAATGATTTTACAGGTGCCCATCTGGGCACAAAGGGTAATTTATATTCAAGGCTCGTGTCTCAAAGACAACGATTTAACCAGGGCCAGGATGAACGAAGCAGAAGCTTGCTTTGTTCTTGCCGCCAGGAATTACGCGGACAAGACCGCCGCCGACGAACACACAATACTCAGGTAAGCTGAGTCCTGAAGGTTGTTAATACTTTTAATAAAAACGCATAACACCGTCGATATAGAAACATTTTAGTATAGTCAATACTAAATAATAGTAAAATTGTATAAACATCTTAATGTCTTCATATTGTAACACGTTTTCTGCATAACATAACACTGATGTTACATTAAAATTTGTTCATTTAAATAAAGAGTCAGTGTACTAGGGACCTTTTTCCTTATTTTTACTGTAACTTACGAATAAAAATACATCGATAGCAATTTTCGTAGGCACAGTAAGAAATCATGATATTAAGGGTTGAATGTGAAAAATTAAAAGCCTTGAGAACATGTTTTGTAAAGAATTTGTTATACTATAAATGACAGGTCATGGGCAGTAAAGGACTTCGCGCCAAACGTTCCTCAGTACGTTCAAATCTTCCGTCCGGAAAACAAGCTTCACGTAAAGTTCGCCGAGCACGTTGTTTGCGAAGATGAGTTCAAATATGCCCTCTTGGCGAACAACTGCACGTGTCCTGGTGCTTCGACGTTGGTTACTCTGTTGTTGCACACCTCCAGAGGACAGTGAGTTAAAAAAACATATGTTCGCAGTAAAGAAAATGAAAAGAACTTGGTAACAATGTACCCGATAAAATAATTTTGCTAACAGTTATTTTATAAAACGGATTGTCTCTGTTTTCTCAGAGAAGGACAACAATCGCAGGAGGAATGGCACAGACTGTATGGGAAATGTTCAGGCAACGAGATTTATCACATTATTCTAGGCGATTCTCGATTTTTCGGCGAGTACGAGGGGAAATCTTTCACCTACGCGTCCTTCCATAGTCACCGGAAATACGGGGTAGCGTTGGTCGCGGTTAGACCGGCGGAACTTCCGGAGTTTTACGAAGACACCATCCTCTTAAATCCTGGTAACAAGATTGAATTGTTTTAATAAACCAATGCCGCCATATAAGCGGCATAGGATTTTTACTTAGTGGGTTCAATGCCGCGTTTATGTCAGCAAAAATCATTTTATTATTTTTGTCACTGTTATTGTTGCAATATTTACAATTAACACGTTAAGTACTGTGCTAGGTCACCTCTGTAAATTTGTTTCTGCTTTTTATCTATGTTACGGTATTTTTTGGCAGTAAGTAAACTTGAAATACTTCCGGTCCGTTAAGGGTTAACACAACTATAAAATGAATAAAAACAACCCCTCCGAATTTCCTGTTATAATTATAGAAATTTCGATATTTGGATTTCAGTAATATTCAGCAAGTTGGTTTGAACAGTATTAAACAGTGTTAGGCTGAGAATGATGAAAAATATTTTTCTCTTGTACTTTACTTGTGTCGAATTTTGAATTCTCTATTAATGATAAAGATTTGTAGCGTTATTGTTCCGCGGGTCAACGATAGACATCGGTAAACTGACTGCGGATTAATTCGAAAATATCGGTTTCTATTGTGAGTTTAGCGTACGTTGAATAAGTATTTTCGTGAAATAAAGAGAACACAAACGCGTTGACCGAACGGAACGTTTCGTGAATAAAGCGCGAGTGTTAACGTCAAATCGCCATTGTTTCATGGCGCTATCACAACATTTGCATGTGACGTGCAGACAGCAGTTATTGTCATAATATGTGTTTACGCTACAATGGTTAAATTTGTCACCGACGTTCGCATTTGTCAAAAATATCATTTGAATATTGAATGTGCAAACTCGTACAGACATCGATGAAAGTGATTGCATCATTGGTGCACACGATTCACCTGTGCATCATAACAGATACACGAAATATAAAAAGATTGCTGTGAATCATAGCAGATACACAAACTATTACACACAAATGATTGACAATGTAAATCCTCTATTCTTCGAGTATTTACCTTTACTTCTCACGTCTGTGCCGACTACTAACAAGCTAAAAATGCACAAGGGCAAGGAGAAGGCGTCTATTCGCGAAATTCGCATCACTTCCGTCTTCGGTGCATGATATTGGTCGTGCGGCAGTAACAAAGGACAAAATCGAAGCTGAATACGATAGAGTGAGCTGTAACCATAGAGATCAAAATTCATAGTACGCATGTACTTCATTTTTTATCGTTGCATCTCACTTAAGTCCAGAAAACAAAAATTGAGAAAATTAATGTTTTGGCTTCTGAAATGATTATACAATATATTCAGAAGCTATAAAAAGAAGGGTTTTGAATCTCGTTTCCACCCTCTGCTGCTACCACGCGGCCAATAACGATTATCCGTCGAAAACTAAGAAGATCTGAACATCGTGAACAGAAAACTCTTCCTGTCCCTCTGACTTTTCAGTTTGTGGATAATCTGCCAACTTGTAGGATCTGCACTAAACCTTCTTACATCTGTTTAATTCCTTCTACGAAGGTCCGCGGCACATAATGAAGAAAACGGACACCTGCTACTACATGAGTATCACGAAAGAGGAAAACTCGGCGTTCGTGGTGGCGAACAACCAAGCCGTCACTGGCACGGAGGGTGCGCAGGTGGTGATAGAGACGAAAACCGACGGCACTGGAAACGCGAACAGCGGTCCGACCGGTAACGCGACTAGTAACAGCAACATGAATTCCGGGACTAGTGCCGGAACGACAACAACGACCACGACGATCTCGACCAGCTGCACGATCACCGGTGGTGATGGGAACGGTACAGCAAACAAACCCGCTGCCAACGAGCACGGTCGCTATTCCAACAGTTGTAACAATGCGCTGAACGAAACAGCTTGCAACAGGCAGGAGACGACCTGTACGGGGCCCCGTGGACAGAACGTGCACGGTACACAGGCTCACAGGGCCCCACAGGTTATTTTGCAGGTCCTCCCTAGCACGCCCACACCACTCGAACACCACAACATAATCGCATCCGATGTCCACCGTGAGTGTCGCATGCGCTTGCTTCTATTCTTTTATCCTTTTTTCATTACTTCCTTTCTCTTTTACTTTATTACTCTAGTTTTCTCGTCGCTGTTACTCGTGTCTGTGCGTTTTCTATCGTCCTCTACGTAGCTCTACGTATTACTCTTTATTCTTGAATCGAAGTTCGCGGTGAATTGTGGGACATGGGAATGATCTGTGCCGCGTTGACAATGGCGAAGCAATGGACATATGCTTGCTGCGAATATATGTGTTATCTGTGACAGAGTTGTAGTGTTTCTTCTGGACATCGAATCGTTTCTCTATTCTACTGTTGTCTTCTTCTTACTTATTGTATTATCTTCTTCTGAGAGCTTTTCGTGAATTCTGAAACGATTTCTCTCGTAAGATACGTTTGATTTGCTTCGTATTCTTTTCCACTGGCTATCTTCGCAAAGTCGGTATTGGTTTAAAGAATTTTGTATTTTATGTTGACATCAGTTGGTTATTCAATTCCATTTCGCTTTCCCAACCACAATATAATATGAAAGCAACTGCGAGAAAAATTGAGCTGGAGCAGAAAGAAAAAATAAAAAAAGAATTTCAATCAAGCTCAGGGTAATTGTTTTGTGATTTTTTCTATAAAGCTATAACTCTTCAGATACTGACAATTTTTCCTCGAAAATTTAGTGACGCTTTAGGTTTTTGCATCAATATAAAGTCCATTGCGAACTGCTAGACCGCGATTTGAAAGTTGTTAGTTTGAAAGCTGTTTTACACTTGCTTGTTACAACAGCTAGCGTTAACAACTACAATTTGGAAATATATTTAATCGCAATTTTTTAAACATTCAATGGATTTGAGTAACCATCGTTACTAAAGTTGTCTTCAATGTTATCAATCTCGTTTCAAATTAAAAGCAGATAATTCACAGAAATAGGAAGTTGTCAATGCCCTTGTGAAAATACTATAGAAATATCGATATTAAATTTGTTCTCATTATTACATCAGTCTACAATGATTAAATTACTTCGTCAACCATTAACTTGCAATGTCAGAAGCAAATATTCATGCAAATTCATATTATTGTAGAATTATTTACAGAAACAAAAATTAAATGAAAGTTAACTGTTTCTAATAAAAAGCATTTGGCAGGTAAAAGCTTCATTAAACTTCGTCAAAGTTTCCCCTTGATTACATTTTCCTCGATTATAAATGTTATAAGTCTATAATGTTGTTAATTTATTACATTATGTTTCTACGTAATTCAGTTTCGTCGAATTAATTTCAATTGAAAGTGCAATACAGAACGCTTGCAAATATTATACATCGTTTCTTGCATGTAAAATCGGTTGTTCTTGTACTATAATATCTAGAACAGTACAGTTGTAGGATATGAAAACGACAATACAGGAGACATACGTTAATAAGGGTACAAAAAGCATTATATCAGTAAATATTTGTAAATACATCTTGTGCCATAATGGGGTTAATAATATTGCAAATTAGCGATCAATTTTGTATACGTTAACTTTATCCATAGGAGAATCATAATACTTGTACAGTTGCTTTGGGATTACTTTTGGAACCAGTTTCGAACAATTTGAAATAGCACAAAAAGAAACAATTAAAACTATAACACTTAATTTTCTGTCACCATCGAACTGCGATAATAATAAATTTACTTATAATTAAAATAATAATCGTTTTCGTATATCAAATAAAATATAAGTGGCTTTCTATTCGAAAAAGTATTTCCTTAGTACATACAGTGTTTCCGTTATTATTCAGTATTTATTAGTATACGCATCGTTACTCGCTACGGCTTAATGAAATGCTTCTTTTTCATATATAGAGTGTTCTTTGTAGATCTATCAGTATAATTATGAATTGTGCAATTACTTTTTAAAAATTTGCATGACCGTTGTGCAGTTGTTCACACAAACAATTTTTAGGAAGGAGTACGATAGTTGATTCAAAACACTAAGGCACATTTCATAGCATATTTATTTTTGTACTGTGAAATATGATGAAAAATGTGGAAACGCGAACAAGACAAATACGAGTACTCTGCAGTACATGGAAAAATATGCAATACAATATATCTTTTAAAAGTGCTCGCGTGTATATTAGCTGACATCTGATTATTGCCCACAGTTCATAGGTATACCCTATAATGATAATTAAACGATATTATTTCTTTTTCTATCGATACACTAGTATGTTTTATCTACCAAATTATATTAAAGTCTTAGATATCATTCAGATATGTAATTCTGGATATAATTTTTGGTATAATTCGAAATTCGATTTATTTTGGAAATTACAATCTTCACATGAAATATATTTCGTTATAAAGGATCAGCTCACACGTACTTTTGCTGTCATCGTCATCGTACACTTTAGAATTTAATTACGGCTTTAACGTTTCTTCCAGTTAAAGAGCCATTTAGACTGATTGTTATTGAATGAATTAGTGCAGTATATATAACATATTTAAGCTTAAGTAGTTTTATTGAAAGAGGCACCTATATTTGCATCTATTTCTATTAGATGGGTAGAATAAAAATATGGATTTCTATCATTACGTATTTTTCGTTATTAGAGACGTAGAAAATTCTATAAAAAATACTTGTATGTCGCATAAGATACTTCGTAGAAAGGAATATTGTTTGATAATTCTTGATTGTGTCTTACGGCACAACTTGCTCATCATTTCAGTTATATTACGTTGATCCGAAAATTCTACACTAAATTTTTCAGTGCAGCACATATACTTAACATTGATATTATATCCAAAACTAATTTAAAAAAACAACAATTCAATTAGGGACGTTAATTTTTTATGTTCCAAAAAAGAAATGTCAGAATATTCGAATCAACCTCAGTAACCTAGATGATAATAAAGTAACGAATATTATGTGTATGTAATGAATAATGTTAATAGAATAATTTATCATATATTATAAGATGACGAAGATCAGAACGTCTTTCTCCTAAAATTTATTCCAGCAATGCGGAATTTATTGTTTATATGAAGTCATTACTTTAACATTTAGATAATAATTTTATTGCAATTTTTTTCAACAAATTGAAACATTTGCAGCCACATATCTAGATCCTGGGGGGTTCGGTGATTCACGGCAATGCCTGAAAGATGGAGGATCTACACCGCAGACTCCAATCACTGGAAATCATTTAGATGTGCCACGATCTCTCGATCCAAATCCTAATTTACTCAGCCCCGAGATTCTTACGCAAAGAAGAGGTAATAGAAACAAATGAAATCATTGAATTATTTTGGTAACTAACGTAGTGTATTATATAGTATATAATAATGATACTTTATGTACAAATAATTCTTGACATAACTATATTATAAATAGTATGATAAATGTATATAAATCAAAGTTTCTGATACAAAATTGAGACATGGTTACACAGTTATAACTTCAAATCTTTTACGAAATTGTAGAGTAGTCGAAATAAAATAATAATACAAACAATTAATAATAGAAAACAAATAGAAAAATAATATTCAATTTAGATTTGAAAGGATTAAATGTCAGTTATACTTGTTAAATTCTATTTGAAATCTTCTATTAATTCTTAAATCGTATTTGAAACCTTCTATTAATTCTTAGCTTCTATTTGAAATTTTCTAAATTCTTCTGCATGTCTATTCAATATCGAAAACAATGTTCAAATAAGTATTTGTATTCAAAACGCACTAGGAAGTAGACGGCCAAGCATACTACCCGTACCAGACATGTTAACAAGCTCCACATTGCACCTTCCTGGCCAAGAGTCGCTAGACCACGAAGGCGATGAGTCCGAGGATGAAATGGACGACGACGTTCCATGGAGATCGCCCAGTGAAAAGATCGCGTGAGTGTTCTGTAAATACAATGTCATTGTCATTTTTTATGTCATGTTACATTTAGGTTCATTTCTATCGCAACGAATCAAGGTATTCGATATATTTCTAACTGGGCACTAAATGTTTTCGCCATTAAGCATTCTGTCGAATTGTGACATCACAAGTGTTTCTTTTATAGAACGTTTGAAAATTCACATTTTACACTGTGAAATTTTTATATTATAGAAATTTCCTATCGATGATATTCAGTTTTTCCTTGAACTACAGTATTAAAAATTTAAAAACTACATAATTTTGCCACTTACAATGCTCCTCTACTTCCTTCATAAAGGTATTTCTCACACGAAATTTAAACGTTATATTGAAAATTACCCTATAAATAATTAATTAACGAACACTTTAGTGACGCCTACATTTTGCACTTAGACGGTTAAAGTGTTTGGTGTCCAGTGTAGTGTGCGTGTGTGCGTTGTATGAGTGGCATTATCGTCAGTGCAAGAAATAAGACCTTAACTTAGAAGAGTATAAACATTTATAGATACATTAAGTAGATGCGAAACTAAAATTCCTCTTTCCGACAGATAATTTTGATATATGTAATGACGCACGATCGTGAGATCCTTGAAAGTGAAACGATCTTGCACATTCTCGTGCACTTGCATGGCACGGTCTCTTATGCATCGGATGTATTTGTGTGAATTATTTATCGAATTTTCATTATACGAGCCATAAATCACGATACAAGTAAGGTGACGAAGATGGTATACCTGAAAATAAGTCTACACGATAGAATAAGTTTTTGTTGTGAACTATCATTTTCGAGGGAAATGAACTTGAAGATCAAACGAATAATATTTACTATACGAAATAGTGGCTAACGTACTGAATAGTATATTAAACATGCATGATGAATATAGTTGATATAGATTCCTACAGTTGGCAGGTAAGTAGATACTGATAGTAATAAAGCTCTCACATGTCATGTATATAAGCAACTATAGTTGCAGTTTCTACTGATATCAATTATACCAGACATTAAATAAGTATACGCGATTGATTTTTAAATAAGTTTTTCTCAAATCTGAAGCTTTCTGAGACAAAAAATTATTATACAATTCTGATATGATTGGCACGGAATAATTATGGTCTAACTTCCATATTTGAATTCTAAAATAGAGAAAAAAAAGTTTTTATGAAATATTTTTAAATCAATTAAATGATAGTATTACAAGTAATAATATTAATAATTAATGATCATTAATGTTTTTAACAACAATACTGTAATATTGGTATTCGATGAATTAATCTATAATAAATTAATACTTATTTAATGAACCCAAAAACATTTTACAAAAGCTTATTTTCCCGACAGCTCATAAATAGAAGTTAGACCATTATTATTCTGAGCCATTCATATTTTGGGCAACTTTCTTTGCACTACTTGTTTCACGATTTATGACCAACTGTGTACCTATACTACGATCGTTGGTATTAATATTGGAAAGAAAATATTGGTTTTCTTGTCGTTTCAAATGTGTTTATAAAATTTCCTCTTTTTGTACTTTCATTATTACTTACTATATTTTATTACTATATCTGTATACACATACACATTGGAATTATTTGATTTGCTAAGAATTTACTACAACCATTTGTAAGGAAAGAATAAAATTTCATTTTGTGCCAGAAGTATTGAATTTTATGTTACAAGAACTGCTAGTATTTTCTTATCCAATTTTTAAAAGATATACTACAAGATCGTACAACTGATCGTTTATTCGTAAAAGTACTATAAGGATATTTAATCCTAGAAATGAAATTTTACAGCTGTGCTGCGAGAACTGTGCACCATGCTCGTCTAATTTCTCCACACTTTTCTTAGATGTTATTCCTTATGACTGTGTATTAGATGTGTCTCAATTATCCTGCAAATATGAACGGAAGCCCATTTTTTATATATTTTTTTAGATTGGATGATATTCGTTTTAAACTATTCATATTATTTTATTTAATTCTTTTTAATATTTTGTATAATTATAATAAATACGAAGAAGTGAATAACATTGAATCAGAAAATTTGATCGAAACCAAAGATCTCATATTATGTCCAACATAATGAGATTCATAATAAAAAGCATAGAATTTTATTCGTTTTCAAAAACTAACTCGTAATAAAAATTTATATAAACATTCAAAGTACAACATGTCAATCTAATCTCTCTCAAAATCAGATATGACTGCATCTTCTTCTGTTTTTCCAAAACAAAAGAAAAATCTCCGATTGCATGGACAAAAATCTCAATCTTGCCAATTAACACGTTGACCGCCCAATTATTATTCACCAAACTACTCATGCAATCGAAGCAACTTTCCTAAGGAAACAGAGACTAGAAAGTCAACGTTTCCCACAGAGATTGCTCTCTCAACCTTCTTCTTCCATCAAAATTTACTTATTTCACGTGTTACCGAGCAAATTCATTTCCGACTCTATAGGAAAAGTCGTGCCAGCCATGAACGGACGACGTGGCGGTCAACGTGTCAAGTAATAAAACTCGTTTTTCCGTCGCGTTCAATTCGGAATTCGTAATCGGTCGAGAAGTTCTCTCTAGAATGAAAGTACAACGTGGAATTCCAATTTGTATGCGTTTCGGGTAACGTCGAGTGGTTGAAAAGTTCGTATGTCATGGTAACAAGAGACAGACAGGGCGAGAAAAAGGGTAAAAAATTTTGAGCGGAGGATCGATGCCGCCACTTGTCCGTCATTCACCGCCCAAAATACAATTAAACGCAAGTTTACGTTGATCGTCGATCTGTCCTGTCTGAATGTCTCTCGATGCCTGTACCGCTACTCGGCGTCGATGGTATTGAATCGCTGCTCGATGCTGTCCTGCCTGACACCCTCTATGTCCTCATGGATGTTTTCGATGTCTTCCCCCCTGCATCGTCTTTATGCACTGCCGTCTTGACGCACGACCTTTGCCCAGCAGTTTCAAGGGGTGAGTTTACGTTTTTATGCTTCCATACGATCTATCCTTTTCGTTCGTCATTCGCAGGGGAACATTCAGAACACTGATTCGCTTTGGAAAAATGCTAGTCTGTGAACCGTGACGCGCTACTAATCTAGGGGAATAAACTCGGACACTTAACCCACTCGCTACCAGCATTTGTCTTAATAGCAGTCTCCACGGTTACAATACTTTTATTAACCGCCCCGACACTTTGTATTAGGTTGTCCCATAAGTTCGTGCCGTTTACTTTTCTACCATATAAAATAATATTTTGTTAAATATAAGATTTTTATAACTTCACGAGCTGTCAGTGTAGGATTCCTTCTACTGACTAAACTGAAGCAGTTGAAACTCTTGTTGCTCTATGATTACAAAATGTAACGCGAGAAGTATTACGCGCTGCGACACGAACTTATAGAACGACCTAATGTGCACTTATTCCTATCGTAAACGGTCAAATAACTAGCTACAAAAGAAAGATACGCAAGTTAGATGATACATTTTTCTGCGTGGAAACAAAAACGATAGGAAGACGAAAATTGAAAAACTGATTAATCTAACAATATAGGAATTGATATAAAGTTGAATGAAAGAGGAACAACGTAGAATTTTTAACCAATTTTTAAAACGATGGTTTTGCCATTAGTTCTGCAGAGGTTAGTGTTATAAAACATATGGTCTAAACAAACTGGAAATAATATTTAAGAAAAAATATCTCCTCGGCTTCCTGGCCACTGTACTACGAATTAGAATATTAGATACATGCAAATGAAATTTACTCTACTATGCACAAAATATGAAGTATTGAGGGTTAGATATGTGTGACGTTGGTAGCGAACGTGTTAACCCTTGGACTATCAACGGAACAATACATCCCAGAGCGTAATTAAACGTTCCATTTGGGCAAATAAGCTACTTAAATTGCAATTTTGTCCATCCTAATAGTAGTATGGGGTATATTTTATGAAATAGATTACTTGTTCGATTTAAAAGTGTTGATTATTCATTTGAGAGTTTTGTTGCAATCTACGTCTGGTTATTCATTTCAACTTCATTGTCGTCCTAAAGTGCAACAAAAAATGAGTTGGTAGTCTAAGGGTTAACGTATGATTTTACCTCCCTTATAAATAAACTGCAGTTGTTTATACAATTTTAGGAAATACATTTCTGGCAGTCGAATTAAATAGAAATTAATTATCTTTACAACAAATTGTCATTAACTCACAGTAATCTAATTTCCATAATGTTATATTTAGCACTGTCAAAAATGCTATCGATGTATAAACATCTACGGTTTAGTTATGGTGCATTATTCGTTGACTTAATAGGATTGATTTATAATTAATATATGTAAATGGAAAGCGTAACTATACAAAGTATTCTATAATTAATAACATAATCGTAAATAATATGACTTTATATGAAAAAATAAGGCAAAATCACAGAATAAATTTGATTCATTTGATGTTTCTTTTTCGAAGGTATCAAGTGTGAAAATTTATTGACCGGATTCTGTAGCAAACGAGGTCTCAAATAACAAAATTTTATTTATGGTTCTATATTTATCTTTTTATGTCGAGTATTTTCACAAAAATAAAATAGTAACAAATTTTCAACACTAGTTTTTTCGAGAAGATAACCTTTTACGGAAAAATTTGATTCTATACGTTCAGCTTATATTTTAGTATAAAATATTTTAAAAAAGTGAAACTGAAAAACAAATAGAGTTAATAATTAAATGCAAATTACTTTACATAAGAACTTTAAAAAAGTGAACGTATTTTACGGATTTTTTGGTGAAACAACATTTTATCAATCTTTTTACTCTTCGAAACATAAACATTTTTCAGAATTATTAATTATAAAATATGATCTTGCATTTTCAATCAATAATGTACTTCCATTTTACCTTTTTTTTTTGTTTCTTACCGTATCTTCGTCGCCTGTTCTGCTTAGTCTTCGTTAATTCCTCCACTTTGTCCATATTACCTTTCCCCACTCCACTTAGGTCTGAATCTACTTTATCTCAATTAGTTGGGTTAGTACTGTTAGTACTTACATTCCGGTACGTTATTCGACCTCCCCTCTTACATGTTTAACACCAAGGTAAACAATTTATAATACAAAAGGAAACAAAGCCACGAGAATTGTTTCACCTGTAGACATTGTTGTCGTAACTTTTATATTTGCATTGATGGAAAAGATGACATTCAACATTATTATAAATTTTCATACAAGTTACAATCAGTTTCAGATACCAGTCTTTCACTACCAGTCTTATAACAAAATTATATGTTGTAAACTGACAACTGATTAAAATAATTTTTAACTATTTATATTTAAAATATAAGATATTTATATCGAAGTTATAAATGTATTGTATAATCTTCATTACTAATAAATCATTCAAAATTTTGATTGAGAATGAATCGTTTTAAGCTGTGAGCATTAAAAGGAAATTTCATTGATTCCATCAAAGTAACGAAAGTCAGTAATAATGCCAATGCTTAAATTCTGAATGTTTCCCTGTCAGTTCTCTATTCCGACGAAAAACATACTCAGTTACTTACAGATATCTAATAAAATGATTAACATATGGTTGCAATGCAATTTATACTTCTAGAACAGAAACTATAGTAGTATGTTCTTCAAAATTCGAGTGTTTCAATTAATATTGTTACACACAAACTATATAATACAATTTGGAAATTATTAAGAAATGGGTAGAGGCAGCTGGTAAAGTATAGAAGGGTCACGTAAATGTAGTTCTCGAATTTCCAAGCTGTTTGAAGCAGAGTTTAATCGAATGCCTCCGCACACTGAAGTTCACTGTTTCATTTCGTTCACTGAATCACGATTCATGGACCGAACCATAAAATCGAAATCGGACATTTCAGTGTAAAATGTTGAAAAATGAATAAATCGACGATGCATATATTAAAATCTAATCTACGTTCATCAAGTCTTTCTTCTCATTACATCCTTTCATAGCGTAACTAACCTTCAACAGTTTAAAATAACAAAATAAATCTTATAAATATGAAATTGTTCTTTATCAATGTTTAATATTTTAAATAACACCTTTGAAACTAAAGATCTTACTAACTGATATTTTAAGAATGTTATTCGATCTTTACTTCCGTGCATATGGTTCCATGGAACATTTTTCTGCAACTGCTTCCGATAAACCTTGTGATTGCACGATAAACTATGAGTATCCCATTCGCGCATCGAAGGAACTTCTTGTTCCTGTAAATCCAGGCAGCAACATTTTCATTCGTGTTTACATCTTGCAATATTCTGTGCAATAATGTATGTTTACTGCAATGTTTCCAGTATAACACCGTCAGGCGTGCAAATGGCCTTATTAGGACCAGAAATATTGCATGATACTCGAATAATTATAATCGTTCTACTTTTTTTCTTTCTCTCTGATAAGAAATAATTTTTCTCTTACATTTGTATATGCAAATCTATCCTAAATACTTATAGATTTAATATTTCAAGGAACACATTTTCTTCTTTTGGTTACATGTAAATATGAAATATTTCACGTAAAAGAAATCTAAAAAGAATAGCATGGCATTAAAGAACATTTATATTGTAAGAAAGTGCACAGTCACGTTATGTATTAGTTTTCAGATTCCGATTTCTTTTGTTTTATTCGTTTCTTTGTTAAATAGCTATTTAACGTTTGTATACAGGAGAAACAGTGTCGCTCATATTATATTACAACTCTGAAGTGGATAATTTTAATGAAAATGTATTCTATCGAAATCCTAATTTAATTTATAATACTTCGAACTAATAGCATGTTAGGCATGCAATATCTCGAGCACTCCAAGCATTCATATATATTTTACATTTGTGTATTCGCCATCTAGCACAATTGCACATATTTGTCACTTTTTAAATGTAAATAGCACAATTTGTCTACTGTATACATATTTATAATATATTATTTACATAACACGGTGTATTCAACATTGCGTTGAATGCAAAAAATTAAGTTATCGACAAACTTAATGCAGTTTAGATAATGTTACAATTGATTACTAATTATACTTACCCGTGACAATATATACATTGACAATAATAAGGTAATTATCGATTATAGACGATAAGGTTGAGGGAAACTGCACAAACTGAATAATGTTTTGTTTTGTTTTCTCCTTGAACATGAAGCATTGAGGGAAAGCATTGTATTCTACATTTACGATTTCTTTTCATATAAACTGTCCTTACTTATACCGTTACGTGTTAATCATCTTGTACAAACTAATTTGTCGAAAAGGTTTTTATTAAGAGTATGTACAAAAGCATACAGAAATATTAAAAATTTTCAATTTCATTCTTCTTTCTATGAACATTTAAGGATCGCTTCAGAAGTAGTGCTTTAACAAATAATATTCTCGTAAAAATTTTTCTCCACTTTATTACTTTCCCCACTCTCTGTGCAATATACGAGGCGAACTACGTATAAAGTACAAAAGAACGTAACAGACCACGTTTCTCAACATCGCTGTCATAAAATATCAAGCAAATATATATTACAGCTACCTTTTAACTTTTTTGAAACGATAGAATTGATGTATACAGAATAAAATAATTAAAAGTGGAAACAAAGTATTTCTCTTACATTCCAAAGAAATGTGCAGTACTGAAAAGTGAAGGTATAAATAAAATCTAAGATTATTGAATGTACACTACATAATATGGAGAGGACAATAAAATACGAATATTGTATTCATTCCATTATCGTATATACAATACATACATAAATAGATAATTTAACTATTCGAAGATGACTTTTCTATTCGATGGAATAAAATGTATTTTATTTAATGAAATAAAAAAATATATGCCGATAATTATGAAATAATAAAAAATAAACGTAGTTCCTTGCTAGATACTTAGAGATCAAACCTAAAGTACCAACAGTCGTACACAATTAATGAAAACATGCACAAGTTTAATTTCCCGTCGACGTTGTTGCAGAATCGTCAAAGGATTTCCACCTGTTTCGCCATTCATAGGTGTTTCACCGACACTGTGTTACCTACTTAAAGAAAAGAAACCTCTATGTTGTCTTCAGCTGGCACAGGTAGACATTTTTCCTTGAATAATTTCTGAATAAAAATAAATTACAATATTACAATGGGAAATCAATTACTTATGATTGATAATGAGTGGGCTATAAGGGTGTATGTAAATATAAAATAAAGAGCAAACATTTATTCGTAATATTGAAGGATTTATTAAGGTTCGAATGAAATGGTATTTTATTATATTGTATCTTTTAACACTGAATTCTAAAGGACTGTATGTGTTATAATTGCATACACTCTTCTGTCTAAAGGTAGTGGGTTAAGGACAAATATTTTGAAATGTACATTGTACTCTGAACCATTTCTTTAGGTTTGCCAACACTGTAGCTACAGAAACGCGAAAGATTACAATTGGCAAAACAAGACTATTATACTGGCTGCCGATTACGCCAGCAACGGAATCTACAACTTTATAATTCCATTAAGGGCACATTTCAGGTACTTCTCTTTTCTATTAAAATCTTTCATTGTGGGCATTTCAAGTGATAGCTTTCGAGAAATTCAATTTTCAATAACCCCGTAAATTCCTTATACCATAACTAATATTTAAATTTGCAATCTTACGGCAAAACAAATGTTCATTATTTTATTCTGCAGAAATACGTTACAAAATTAAATTAATTAACCACAAACACGTCAATTTTCAATTCAAATTCATTAATAGAGGTAATTTTATTTCAATTTTTCATTCAGTTCTTCCTACGTTCGAAAAGATTTTTCACATTCGATTTACAGGTTGAAAATAAAATATTCTATAGATAAAAAGGTTGCAATAACAAAAAAATTTGACTAGGTTTAATATTTACAATATATAACATCGTTATCTTATGAATAAGAAAAATATAAAATTATCGTAGAATATTTTACTTGCCACTTAAAGTAAATACATTATATTAAGAATAAACAAGTATTTGAATATTTTTCGAAGTCACATTCAAATTCTTCGATGACAGTGTAATTAATTAAAATCTTTCGTTAAATAAACCCAAAATTGTATTTGTACACGAGGAATATATATCGTTCATGTGAAATATTTAAAAGTATCGGAATTTTTAGACGTTTTGAAATATCTGTGAATAATCCGTATTAGATCAAAAACCTCGTTGAATCCTATCATTCTTCTGCTGGAACGGAAACCGGAAATTGCGTTTCTTGACGCCGTGTCCTACTTTCCTCTGGTATACTGGATGAGAGGATCTATCGACTGCTTGGACGATCTCCTTCGAGCTGGCATCACCTTGGCAGAAAACGTCGTCGTTGTGAACAAAGAACTTAGCAATTCCGCGGAAGAAGACACCTTAGCTGACTGCAATACAATCGTCGCGGTGCAGACTATGTTCAAGTGAGTACTTCGAAATTTTATTAAGAAGTTATCACTGTCCTCATTTGCAAGAACTTCTAGAATTTCATTTCAGGAGTTCGATCGAATTATTCGGATTATACTCCAGAGTCACAGTACAATTGAATAGGAAATAATAAATAGTAACAATATTCAAATGATACGTTACTATGTTTATATTGTTATATTTTTTATAAACATCATTTTATAGTTGTAATTTGTTTCAGTCGAATAATTGCTTCGCACTTAGTTGTAGTATCATTATTTCAACTTATATTTAATATAGTAAACTTGTTACATCTTTTAAAATCTATATCCATTTGTTAATTATTAATTAAACGATTCAGCAAATATTCTTTATGAATCAGATCATTATATGTACATAGATAATCACTTTTCATTGGATAGTATTTTTGTTTCTCGATATAAACAAACTTATTCTTTTTTTAATTATCTCTTGCGTATAATGTTACTTGATTGTAACTCTCATACATTTCGAATTTATATTTCAGGATATTTTTAAACGTTCGCATATACTTACCTCGACTCCTGTTTTCTAGTACTAAGCCTTTGACACTGTATTCCACAAAACTCGAATTTATATTGCACACTTTTAATCTTTTACAGATTCTTCCCGAGTATAAAGAGCATAACAGAGTTATCGCAGTCGAGCAACATGCGCTTCATGCAATTCAGAGCACACGACAAGTACGCTCTTCACCTGAGTAAAATGGAAAAGGTACGTTACAGAATATTTTGTCAACAATCATTTGCTTACGAACAGTTGAGAATATTGTGAAAATACTGTCTAATTTCTAATTGAAAGTAACTATAAAACTCTGAAATCTATTTTAATATTGTATTGTAACTTACAGTGCAGCTCTCACGTTCCCGACCGCGATCTAAAAGCTAAAAGTGCACAGGGGCAAGGGGAATCGGCCGCACGCTCCGCCTCGGTCCTTCCAGGAAACATAGCAGCCGAGCCTCCATGTCCCCGGGATTCGGTAAACATAAAAAGCCGCCGCCGCGCAGAAACGAAATCCGACGCCAATGTTCGTACATCTCACTTCATCGCATTCCGTTTCGCTTGCGTTCTTTGTTGCGCGACTCGGCCAATAACAAGGACATGCCAAGGGTCTCCCCTTGCCCCCGTGCACTTTTAGCTTTTAGATCACGGCCGGGAACGTGAGAGCTGCACTATACTTATATATAGACAATTTAATTCTTACTATCCCACTCCTTATATCAATCCGAGAAGATATTCTCTAACTAGCAACTTAACGGAATTCGTAATTGTACTTGAGATAAATTATTCTAAGCATCTTCGGGTTCTTGATAAGCACCGTTCACATACACTTGACCTTTACTTTGTCACTTTATACGTGCGCAGACGATTTTATCGGCATGCGAGAATTAGAACGGTCTTCCTCATGAGAGTATCAAGTATCTCTGAAACTTTCTATCGAAATATTTCTACAAATATTTGTTGAAAACAGTCATTTATTATTCATCCATATAATTTCTCTTTACAAAAACAGGAAATGACGAGATTGTACTGTGCCATTTCTTTACTTATTTGTTAATGTTAAAATAATTGATTTGTATGTTCTTAAATATCTAAAGGGATACTATTTTTTTAGAAAATGTGTCATACATTCATTCTTAAATTTCATTCTCAAAGGAGCTGAATACTTAATAACAGGAAGTTTTTTTTATATCTATAGTATAAGTTTACGAATTTGTTTGTAAATGTTTTTATCGAACCAATAATTTATCTTGTAAAACGTGCAATACAGAATTCATTCCCTCTCATCTGCTATTATAATAAATAATAAATTAGTTTTCTAACACCAATTTCTACTAGAAGAGTATATTATTTGTTACACATTATTGTTTTCTTATCATTCACGTTGCACTATATTTATTTTTGGATGTTTTTATCACAACACGATAATAGCTTCTAACAATAATCGAACTCTGTAATTCTATCAACAGAGAGAAAAGGAAAGAGGATCCCACATATCCTACATGTTTCGGTTACCTTTCGCGGCTGGCAGTGTCTTTAGCGCGTCCATGCTGGACACACTTTTGTATCAAGCATTCGTAAAGGATTACATGATAACATTTGTGAGATTGCTGCTGGGCGTGGATCAAGCACCTGGATCAGGTTTTCTAACATCGGTAAACAATACCTTACATACTTTAGAATTTCAATTATAAACAGCATTTACAATATGATATTAAAATAATAAAATAATGATACTCTATTATTAAAATATTAGTAATAGAATATTATTATTATTACAATATGTTATGTCTACAAACCTACCGGGATAAAGAAATATATAACGCTTTGCAATCTTAGATCGAGTCAGACTCGACATTCAATTTTATTCCAACGTATACTTGTTTTAATTTTTGCTGTAATCGTTTGTAGTGCCATAATTGTTTCACATAAATGTACCATTTCGTTGTTTCTCGATTGTCTTTCATAAATTATGAATGTACGATATCAAAATATAATTGAGTTAAACAACGTCGATATGTCAACAACGGTTCAGAATGAAAAAACGAAGAGTTAACAAGACACACGTTTCATTTATATACATAAGAGCACTAACAGTTGTTTGATTATAGATGAAAATAACAAAAGACGACATGTGGATCAGAACTTACGGCAGACTGTACCAGAAACTCTGCTCTACAACGTGCGAAATTCCGATCGGGATTTATAGGACCCAGGATACCACTGTGTCGGACACATCTCACGTGAGTAAACGATCCTTTACCATCGAACAAGTCTAAGGATAACTAAGTGATTGGTCCGTGTACTATTGTATAAGGGCAGGAAACAACTTTGAATGGCAGCTGTGAGTAGCGCATGGTTGTACTCCCGCTCGGTCTTTTTCTTGTTCATTTTCCGATGCAACGTTTATAGTGGCCCCTTCCGGTGAGAATTAAGGTTGTTGTCCATTTAACAGCTCAACACCAGCTCAATATCGGATCATCATCAATCAGCGACATTTAGCTGCCCATACATCAACAAGAAATGAAACTGTACTCTCAAAAGTATCAATTGTTAAACAAATGGCTGTAATGATATTACCACTTAACGAGGAAGAAGACAATAGGAAAAAGAGTGAAGATATTCAATGAATTTATTACGGACCATTCTAGTCATCAACGCGTTATTAGTCTGATTGCCAACAAACAAGTAATAGATATAAACAGCATACGATTGTCGTATGATTGGTAACAGATTCAAGTTTCAAGACGATATCGACTTATCAATGATATTTTGTTTTTGATAATTAGACGCATTTCTATTAGAACATATGCACAAAGTAGAAAGAAATGTTTTGTCTTGACTATCATAGATACTCATGAATTCTATCCCTTCGATTTGATGCAGGTTGATGTAAGAAAGCTTCCGATAAATTTCCTGTGACCTTAAAAAAAAAGGTATAAAATTCACCTGTTATTTGTCAAAATAAAGGATTTTTTCCACCCTGTACAAAATGCGGATGATGGTTTGATGCTGAGCTGACGTTGATCTGCTAAATAAACAATAACCTTTAAGCGAGTAGGGTTCTCGCACCCTGACGGAACGATGCTCGTAGCACGTCCTCCGATCCTGAATATATATTAATATATATCCGTGTTAAACCTGCATCGTGTGAAATATTACATTAGTGTTAATCGGACTTGCTTCGTTTAGTCGATGAAGCGTTGCTATCGGTTTCATTTTTGTTCAATTGATCAGTAAATTAATCGCGGTCTACTTTCGGCAGCACACAGTTCTCGTGACAAGTGGTTCGCTGCACTTACATATGGCCATTTTACTGGTTACTGTCTATTCCACTGGTAGCTGTTCTCATTGGTCACTGCGATCTGCAGTGTTTTGCGAAACGTGAAACTGATTCCAATAGGTTTTAGTGCATAGATGATATAGATGATAATTGTACAAGCAGTAGCAGCGTGTAGAAGAATTTGAATGTGCATTTCTATAGGTCATAGCGAATATTCTAATCAGGAAGACGGAATTATGCATAAAACATTAGGTCATCCCATAAATAATTCAATCTCTATTATACTTCTTTTATTTCGAAAAATTAAGGTAAACGAAATCTTCATCAATCTAAACTATATTCTCCATCGTTATCTATAGATTATCCATCTATGCATTGTAATTGGATTGACCCTTCACACTCGATTTATTTTCAATGTCGTTGGGTCCAAAACCTGTATTTATTGCAAGGGAAATGAATTAAAGCAATTCACAGCAATAGAATTCAACGTTCCATATTTATTTTATTTATCACTATTATAATAAGATTTTACCCTTTGCACTCGGAAGTCTCCTCTGAGGGGACATCTTGAATACTGAAATCTCCGAGTGCAAAGGATTAATTTTTATAATATCCTAAAGTGTAGTACTTTTTAAAGTAAAAATGAAGTATAACAAATTTGTATTGTCATCTCCAGAATGGCATATGAGTGCGAAGGGTTAAAATGAGTTTCGTTTATCTGAATTTTTCAATGTGAACGGAGTATAACGAAAACCGCGTTATTTACGGGATGGCCGAATGTTTTCTGTTGACCCGGTGTAATCAAAGGGCGAAAAGTCAGCAGGCCGTATATAAAGAACGAACCACGAGCAGTACCAGATCGTACGAAATCGCGACAACGGTGGGCTGTCTTTAGTAAGCGTAGAATTGCTTGTCGTTTTGACAGGGCGACTCAGACGCGGAGAGCGACGCCGGCGTCGGCGTGACGTACAAGGTGCGTCATTCGGCGGCAGCATCGTGCCTTGCGAATTGCGCCACCCGCGACAAGGGTGCCTCAGCCGTGAGTACAGAATCATCCGGTTGTCCGGTCGGCATTTTTCAATTGTTTCCTTAAATACTATTACACGATTCTCTTATTCTTCTCGCTCTGTTTCTGTCTCTCTGTCTTTCTCTCTCTTCTTCTCTTTCTCCCTCTCTCTCTCTCTCTCTCCCGCTCTTTCTCTCTGTCTCTCTTTTTCCTGTACTTCGAAACTTATGTCACCTCGTTTCATTTTCTTGCATTTTTCTGTTGGTCATCTGTCGATATCTGAAGCTCGTACACCACGCTAGACCGCAGCGCATGTGCCCAGTGTGTCAACGTCGCTTCCCGCCTTAATGCTCAGGATTTTCTCTGTTCGCCTTCAATCTGTAAAATGTTCTTCTCCGCGACTAAAAGGATTCGTGACTCGACAACCATAATACACGTTGACGTTTGGTAGAAGTAAAAGTTGATCGAACATGTCGGTCGTGTGGTCTTTCGCGCGTCGAGAGGTCTCGCCGGAAGTCAGACGAACGAGGGACGGTAGAATTGTTCTTATCTTTCGGAACAAAGATGTTTGCAACAGGGATTCCAGAAGGAACGATCACTTGTATGCTTACCATCCAGTTCTGTCTTTAAATAGACAAATTTATAGTATCTTCAGATTACATTCATCGATGCAGTTGCATTTTTCCTTAATTCACTAATAAAAGTATGCCAGTACAGTGAAAGAAGAAAACGAAAAATTTTACGATATCTTATCCCCTCCCTAACGGTCCCATGTAATGACGTCGACAGAAATTAACGACCAACACGAGTCTCTCTCGTTCAAGCTGAGAAAAAGTTCACTGTCTTAAGAACAATATATCCGACACCAAGCTGTTTGCACAAGTATCAACAATGTATACTAACATACCTCGTCCCACGAGGAAACCTACCAGATATTCGCCATTGAAACGACTTTCTTTCTTTCAAATAGTATTCCGTGAGCCTCGGGGACGAAGCACGCGATAACCACGCGCAGCAGATCGAAAGGGCTGAGATCGCGAACCTGGTTCGTTCCCGGATGGAGTCCTTGAACCTGCCAGTAGCCGACTACGACGACGTCTCGGAGAAGCGAAACAGCCTGTCCTACGTGATCATCAATCCCAGCTGCGACCTGAAGCTCGAGGAGGGCGACATCGTATACCTGGTCCGGCCGAGCCCGTTCTCTGCCCAGAAAACGTTCGAACGGCACAACTCGCGTCGGAAGAGTAACATCAGCTTCTGCTCGGCGCAGCTGGTGTCCCAGATGAGCGCGGTGGTAGCATCAGCTGGGCTGCCAGGCGCTGGACCGGGCAGTCGTCGCGGATCAGGAATCGGCCTGCCCAGAGCTCCGCCGTTGAGTACCACCAAATCGAATTCTCTGTCCTTGCCGGATAGTCCAACGGTGGCCGGCACGTTACGTGGTCGATCGAATTCCTTGAGAGTGGTCGACGACATTCTGCTTAGACGTAGCAATTCGTTGAGGCAAGGTCTGTCGACAACTAGGAGAAAAAGCAGCCTGGAGGACATCGGCCTGGGCGCCCTGTCGCATCCCTCGAATCACAACCCCATCAAGATCGCGTTGAACGGATCCATCGGTCTAGAAGTGACTCCGCCCGAAGAGGGCTCGCAGATGATCGGCGCCAGTAACACTGGCATCCTGGACGTCGGCCTGCCATCCATGCCGGAGCTGACCGCTGCGCTGGGGTCCAACCACGGCACCGGTTTGGGTGGCTCTCTGAGCGGCCTCCACGACCCGCCGAGCATCCAGTGCGCCCTGGGATCACCATCCCAGGCGACGCAGATGCCGAGCAGCACGCAGGATCCGCAACACATACAAGGGACAATAGTATGATATAACCTTATGTGGGGACGCAGGCTCTCCGGCGTGGCACGAAACAAGTGGCTGTAGCGTTCCCACATTTCGCGTGAAGATCACTCGATTGGGATGTGTCGGTGGTGAATCCTCGGCATCCTGACATTCGACGAACCGGTGGGACTGAACGGTGGCGACGATCACGGATAGTGAGACGGCCGGAGAGCAAGGTGTTTCAGTGACACTGCGGATAAAACGGGAAACAAAGAAAATACCGAGACCGTACTGTACGAACGCGGTAAACAGCTAGATGAATGTTTTTTTTTTTTTATTCTGTTTCTTGCATAGTTTCAGTTAGCTGACACCATGACGGTATGATTTACGCAAACTCGGGGACCTAAACGTGGCGTCGTAGAGCTGCGACTGTGATACACAGATATATTGAATTCATTTGTACGTCTCGGCAGGTGGGTTACTATAATGTTCCGTAGATTTCCTTGATTTTCCTGTTCACGATTGTTAACTGTAACGAACAATAAGATCTTGTCGGTTATTTGGTCGAAGTTCTTCCTCGAAGAATATTCAGAGTTCCTTGCCGCGTTTGGTGTGTAGAGATTTCATTTATGTTGACGATTAGAATAAAATCGGTGAATGATTTTAAAGGAAAAATCGCAACAACCTAAAGCGATGGAAAGATAGAAAATAGAGAATGTTGACAGATCTTTTCATGTTTAAGAAAAACAGTGATCACACAAAAATTGGGTGCTGATTGAACAAAACCATTGTGTTTAATGAAGGAATGAAAATCACGGTTGAATATAACTATTTGATAAAGGATTTCGTTCAACCCAGCTCTGTCGACGTACAACTGTTTCGTCGAAACTACGATTACAGTTTTAGTAATAATTTTCTCTTTGTAGATAGTACAAACAGATACTACCGAGTAACTGAAGTCCAATTGATTGCCCGGCATCGACGAAGTTGCGTGTTGTTGAGCGTTTTATTTTAAAGTGATCATTAATCCCTCATGGTGTGTATAGTGGGCTACGTTCTTAAAACGTTTTGCTCTCTAGTCGGCTCTGGCGTATTGACCTCCGTACATCCAATCAAATATTTATGGCCATCTCGATGATTGCACAGGCAAAGTGAAAAACGGTGCATGCCAGAGGTCCATTAATACAATTGATCAATTCAAGACGATTAAATTATTAAAGTAATGTTATGAAACTAATGACAATGGACAAGAGTTTCCCTTTCATTTTTATAAAATTTTTCATAAGATTAATATATTCGTTATCGTTTATATAGATCGTATGGAATCATGAGGGTTTCAAGTTTCCTTGAAAAATCAGTCTCATAATATGTGATTCGATTAATTTTCCAAGAATTGGCGCAATATAATACACCACTCGAGATTATTAAAAAATCATTTGCTCTATGGCGTTCTATTGCGTAATTTCTTCATTCCTGGTTTGTAAATCAAACCTGTATATAAATTAGTTGTAAAAGTAAATTGAAAAAAGAGTGTTGCATTGAAGATAATGATTTAATTGATAGTACTGTTTTTCAAACGATTCTAGTTACAAATGCTTTAGACAAGATGTATTTACTTGGCATTAGAGACGTCGTATCTGGAAGCAGTTAATTTGTTTTTAATACAAAGTACATACTTACAGCTGCTTCTTTTAAAAGATACAGAAACTGTAGACGATTTCGAAATAAAAATATAATCGTTCAAAATCTCATTTATTTTTGATTACTCGATATAAAATCAATGAATCTTTCTTCTTTAAGAAATCTAATCTCTAACGAATCTAACGTAATCAATATTTGTATTAAACAATTGACGACTTCAGTATAGTTTCTCTAATATTCCATTCAAACACCGTTTCGCTAATCACATTTATTTCAAACGAAGAGCCATTTCAATGTCACGTAAGAACGCGGACGATGTTTCGAGTAAATCAGAATTTGCTTTGACCGCATGCCTATGGAAGATGTAAGCATGCGGGACTACGTTATTCTGATTTACGTAATCTACGAATTCTATAATAGCATGTGTATAACGAGTTCTTGTCCCTCGTCAAAGAGATAGCTAAGGAGAGTAGGTAAGAAAAGAGAAAAAGTTTTCCTAGTTCAAGTCCCGATTCCTACGTAGGGTCACATTCCGTCGTTGAACGCGAGATAATTTTATACTAGAACAAATTTACGACGAGAGTATATTATATGAATACGACTATAAATATATAAATATATTGACCATTTTAATCATATCACGCGAAGAAAGAGAGTGACGCCGATTAAAGAGGTGGAAGTAATTAATATGTGTGTGTGTGTGTGCGTAGGTCGAACAAGGGTTTACAAAAATGTTTTGAAGGAAAACGAGAACGAGGTACCAGAACTGAATAAAATATCGTGTGAACAGTCAGGACGCATACTTCCATATAGGCAAGCGAAGTCCTAAACGTATCTAACGGGATCTGAAAATTCTCTGTTTCTCGTTTAAACGGTGTTCAGGATTCCATTGAGATTAGACCACCGTGGAATTCGGACGAAGAATGGTTAACGCGGATATATACTATTTTCTTCTCTTCTATTAGTTGGAAACGCAGTCTTATCTGTACATTTTATCAGAGATTTTCGAGTACACGTTTTATTGGGAGGAACTCATTTATTCTTAGCCACGTGAGAGCAAAGTTTCGACAATCCGTTCAGATCAGTTAGTCAGGCGTAAGCGTCGTTAGGGGATGACATATTAAAAATATATCTATTTATCGACTCGACGCTTCGAGCCAAAACGCAATCGTTTCTCGACCAATTTACACACTTTCCCGACCAAACCTCGTCTTATCGAGTGTACGTACCTGCTTCGATGCTGCTTCCGCTATGCCCAACCGGTTCCACTATTCAATTATCTGCAATCGGATTAACTTAGCTTATCGATCACGGTGAATCACGAACCAACCGGTTCATGGATCGTTACATGTACGGTATAATGATTTTGGATCAATACACTTTCGAATCGCAGACCCTTACGTAAAATTTGATTGAATTTCAGCCATCCTAAACGGGCAGATACATTGACAAGTGATTCACGACATTTTTATCTGATTGTGACTCTCATGATCTGTATAAACTAGGTTGCTGGAGGTAAATTCACTTGCAATAGTGATAAAATAAAATAAAATTGGAGTGTATGCACTTTTGCAAGTCGCTATTAGACAAAAATGTCGCAAGTTTCTAGCTAGTGTATCAGCACTTTAAAGGAAATGAACGTATACGAACATCTCAAACTGATTGCTGTTTATTTTCACGGCCTTGTTCGTTCAAATAAATTATTACTGAACGTTTTTCATGTAACGATATCCTTTCTCGATGCATTCTTATAAATGGTTGTTAAAATTTCGTTCTTACGAATAACTGCAAATTATAATTGTTTGAATTTAAAATGTCGAAATGTAAAAACAATTACTTTGAAACCGTATTTCACATGGCAGTTGAGATGGAGGTTTTTACGTTAGTTCTTTGTTTGTCGTGTTATATTATACTTTTTCCTCTTCAATCACTTGTTTCTTAAAGGCAACATTCTTGAGGTTATATCTGAAGTCGTATGGCAGAACAATGAAACTTATGTATATTCATATATGAATCACATGTTAAATAGCTTTAATTCTTTCAGGACGAATGTTGCTATATCAGTGATGTCAAGTTTTCATATCTAAAAAACTTAAGAGAGTTTAACTGTTCAAACACTAGAAAATCAGTACAAGGTTTCTTTCTATTTTAGTAGGTATTTAAAGATTATGATACGTTTTCGATTTAGTTTAGAACTCACTCTGCTCTTATCTTAAAAAGGAATCAATTTTTGGTGGAATTTTCCTTCTACCATAGTACGATGTTTATCTTGTGAACCATCTCGAACCAAGACGAATCATTTGAAAATCTAATTCATGTTTTTCCATGCGACTACAGATGCAAGAGTTTTGGATGTAATATACCTCATTTATGTTATAAATTGTATCTGAAAACGTAAATCCATATATTTTCTATTTTCTTTCCTATTTCACGATTAACATTTTTTAAAGGCCTAATCTTGTTAAGACACGTATCTTATGGTTTCGAGTTGAATAAATGAATCTCAATAGGCACTTCTATTATACTTCGTCGTTTATTTCTTCCGCCATTGACACGTTAATTGCCACGAAAATTGTCAGCGTTTTATAGAGCACCTACTTGTCCTTTCGTAGCAAAGATGAATGGTATTAGAAATATATAATCATTAATAATTTGACAATCCTTACGTTACAGTTTTACCTAATAATACATTTTTAGCCATACACGCTATTATAATTGTGTTTTCAAACAATTCGAAAGCGGCGGTCATCGGTGACCACCATGGCAATCAACGTATCAACACTAGAACTACCGTAACGATCAAAATGATGGGTTCTCCATTTCTATTTTTGCAAATATTGATATTTTAAAAGCATTAAATATCCGAAATAATTTAAAAAATAAAATAACGTCGGTGCGCTATTAAATGCTCGGTAGTTTTAGTGTTAAAGAAAGAAAATGCTATTCAGTGTGAAAAGACAGGCATGATTCATTCAATCAAATGAACCCCGGCGAATCGAAGAAAGTATTTTGAGATCTTGTAGCTTTCGTTGCGGCAGACAGTGAAGCAAATCAATCAGTCTCCTTCGATCCGAATCATTTACACAGTCTCTTATTCTAATTAGTCTAAGTGCGAATGACTTTTTGTAGCAACAAGTCGGTAATCCGACAATGTTGTCCAAGCATTGATTCCCTCTTAAATATTTATCTAACAGTTTCCTGCCTCTTTAACCCTCTCTCCCTCATGAACTCTCTGTCTTTCTTACCTTAATTAAAATAACGAGATTCGTTCCGATTACGAGCATCAATTATCTTCGTTGACGTTACTGATGCATACCGTCTTGCACACGTTACACGCATGGTTAAGATATTTTTGCAAAGAAACAATGATTTTCCGTCTATGTATCGAGCTGTGTACGATCAGCTTGATCCATGACAAAGGTTCTCGCATTTATAATCATGACGATCACCTTTGAGAATTTAGAACAAAAATCTGGACGTTTCGTTGAGAAGATACGAAACAGGAACAGACGTTCTTGAACAGTGATTTTGAGTGTGAATATATGGTACTAATTTGTAACAACAATGAACAGCTACATGACAGGATTTTATACATCTATGTCAATGCTTTTTGCCATTTGGTTAGACTTATTAAGAAATACTCAGACTTCACATTGAATTTAATTATTTCGCATCGATGGATCGATATGTAAAAGTCTAAAACCTGAAAGAAAATTTAATCAAATAATTCACTGTTATGTATAATATAATCATAGAAATTGTCTACTTTCTGAATATAAACATCAGCAAAAAGAGTTAAATTACAGGTGAAGTGAATTAATGAAAGAACGTCCTGTGCTTTCATTCATCAGTTTATTTGTTACAAGAATATAATTATTAGTCGTTCCGGTGCGTTAAACTATGCTTAATTTTAAATGATAGGAAAGATCTCGAAGTTATAAAATTCTATACGCAAGGAATGGTTCAAACGGAATTTATAAAATTTTTGATCTAATATCCGGAACATCGTGGATGTTTCTAGCTTTGAAACTAGAAACCAGGAGGATCACATGAAATTTTAACCAGTTTGAAAGATCGAAGTACCAATAACAATGCAAAGTAAGAAACAATGAAAGCAACGTGCGAGGGAACGAGGCAGTTACAGCTAAGCGAATGAAAGTTACTACGATAAGAAAGACACAACCGACACAGGTTGTCCAACAATGTATGTAAGTAAGTAGGTACATAGGTTAATTGCCGTAGGACCGATCGAAAACAAATGTGACCTGAAATTGAAGAGAATTGTTACGATTCGTCGTCATTACCACTGCGTTGTGAAAGCAAACTGTTTCGAGTATAACTTTAAGAATTAATATCTCCGCAGTTGAATCGAGTGCAATTGGTCACCGACGTTCCACCACGGGGTAAATCCTTAGCTAACTCTTTCGTCTGTTTGCTCTGCTCACCGTCATATGCGAAGGACGGTAAGCGAGCGATGCACAATGACGAAAGTGAACTTTCAGTTGTCAGTTGGATTCGATTCGACTTTAACCTGAGATAAGTCTATCGTCAAGCAGTTGCGTTAACATTTGTATAAATAATTAACGAAAACGCGGAACAGGCGTCCACGATGAACACTGAAATTTTCTATTACGATAAAGGAAATTACACGATTAATTGGACTAAACGATAGGATAAGCGTGAATCGAAGGAAACACGAACTAACGTGTCACAATATATCACTGTGTTGCCAATGAGGATTAATGTACGCTAATGTTATAAGGATGTTCCGATGCGTATGTGTCAGAGAACAATTGTCGTTGTGTCTTCATAGAAACACGATTACTTTCGTAATGTCGCGAATCCTCGAACCGACATTCCCTTTTCGCAAGTTCCTTTTCGAATTATACACGTATAGCCAATTGAAAAGGATTCTGAAAGCGAACCGTGAACTGCCGAGCTTGCGACAACGAGGCGATACAATTCTTTATTTTAAGAACACCACGATTCGCATTTTAACGAATCGCTTTAACCCTCGGAGTACTGAAACGCCCGTGGACGGGCGAATGCATACTGATCCGCATCGTTTTCTTTGTCACTTGGGAAAGTGATTCTTCATTTACAATGAATATTTTCAGCGGAAAATTGTTTTCTTTTTCTGGAGAATGCGAAGAAACAAAGGAGTGTCACTAATATATAAATAGGTGCAGATAAAGGCCTCCGAGAGTTAATAAATGATCAAAGAGTTGAAACCTTTCGAATAGAATGAAGCATTTCAATGTAATTCTTCGAGATGAAGTGATTTTCAGTTGTACACGTTGTTCAATTAATTGTTTCCTTACTGAATTCAATGATTATGTGTTAACCGATTTCGTTTGTTGAATTGTTATTGAAGCGGCAGTTAAAACATAATTAAATAGTATTATTAGGGTAAATTCATATTCCTTTTCATAACGTATGAAATGAAAATTAAGTAGGGGTTTATTACTTTACTTGGTTTCATGATAATAAAGACACAAAACCTGTATTGGGTTTTATAGAAGTTATTAATCGGTTTTGTTACGATCATTTAATCATGCTCTGTTGAATTGTTACTGTTACTATTTAATTGACCAATTAATGTTTACTCGTGTTTTATAATGACCACTAATCTTCTTAAGATTTCCGTACGTCACATTAGAAAAAGTAGATGAACAAGATCATTGATAGTTAAATACTAATAACAACTAAGGTTCATAATAAAAACGAGCATTGTATAAAGTAAACAAAAGTAAGATCGAATAGTATTTTTCAAATGATTTTTTGCCAAATTTATTACAGTGAACAATTTTATATCTACATTGGAATCTGATTATATGATTAATTAATGATATTCTTATATTACAATATCAGTATAAAATCATTTTTATAAATATTCCATATAAACTAAGTTAAAATAGAGAAAATTGAAACAGTATAATAAATTTTAGTTCAATCAGAAATTCAAGTTTAATTTAGACTGTTTCAATTATGAACCTATTTATCAGTGATTCACACAACAGAATACTTTAGAGCTGTTACATGTGTGTACTACAATGACAGGTTGCACATAAATAACGTGCGACTCTGTTCTTTCGCCAAGTGTAAGTTTCTTTACTCGAAATTGGTATGACCTAAACGAATACCTTTATCTTAATTCTGTTTTTATTATTCAATCATTAATTCTAGTATAATTTATATTAATTCCTCGACGAATTATTGTTGCTAGAAATTTCATTAAGAAGTGTAAGATGTATTCAAATATTTTCAACAAATGCGGTGGGCAAGCTAATGTATCGGATGAGTTCATAAGTTGATGCGTATATTTATTTAACATCACTGTAGGATATTGAAATATTCTGTATTAAGCCGTAATCAAATAACATATTTTCAGGATATTCTTGGAAAGATAAGTATAACAATATTACTTATTTTTTTACAAAGAAAGATTTCTATCACAGAATATACGCACGAACTTACGGACTAATCTGATAATACGTCATAAAAAGCTAGATTTAAGCAGAAGTATTTCTAGACATCAGTCTGTAATTACAACAGTCTTTCGAACTGTAGATTCTTATACGGAAGTCTAAAATTGATTATCCTTTCTCAGTTTCCTTTTAAGACATGTTAATTATAATGAATAGTTGTAGTATACTACAAGATGATATTAATGCATCAACACTTTGATTACTGTCAATTTCATTCAAATATTCGGCTGCATATCAAAATTAAGTCTTTACCATGTTTTCTGTACTAATTTTGTATATTAATAAGTAAGTACAATATCATTTTCTTGGGTTCCATATTGCATTTTATAGTTAAAGAATTGCGTTCCGTGAATTTTCGGAGACCATGTGCGAATATGATCCTCTACTTTTATTAAACTGTGTGTACCGTTTATTTCTAATAATAGCTTAGTAAAAGGAATTACTAATAATTTTTAAAGATATATAACTGACAGATCAAATAACATAGAGATCTTGTACTCAAAGTTGATGGCGACAAATACATACACGATAACGAATTACATAAATGTTTTCCTATGTAAATGATGTGTTTAAAGGTATCATAAAACAATGATATAACTAATCACGAGAACAAATTCTTTCTATATTTCTTCAATTGTAATTCAGACAAAGAAGTAATCATGTGTAATATTTATCAGTGCAGATAAATATCGCGTGAAAAGTAATTACCACGATTCGATGGTTTATTAAAAGCAATTTAATTTTAGTATATTCTCGTCTATTCGTTCTTTGTAAAGACTACTGTAGTAAGTGTAAATAAGTTGGAAAACCATTTTCGTTCTCGACATTTGTTTCCTCCTCGCCAATTTTATATTAATAACCAAAAAACTAATACAAAGTAAATAAACCATTAATACGAAAAGAAGCGAAAAAGAGATCTTTACCATTAACTACTAACACTTACCTGACACTTCTTATTAATGTGAACCGACAACTTATTTACGCTCCCAATAATACTGGTTTCGTTATTGAAGAAAAAGAAACAAACACTAATTGTCAGAAACTGACAAAAGGAAAGAAAGAATGTCTACTTCAATTATTATTATCCACGTTTATGAACGTGTTATAATTAGACTACGGATGTTTATAGATAATTCTATATTCATAAATTAAAACAATAAAATCAACAAAAAATTCATTCCAACAAATACCTACATAGGCTTTATTAATTTGAAAATAAATATTTCACCAAATATTACATTTTTGTTACAACTTATATATTTCGTGGACTTGAATATATTGTAAATAATAAAAAAAATCCGTAGTGTAATTATAATTCAGTACTGTGGAAGAATATTTTCCTTTTCATCGATGAAACACAAAGCATTAACTGTAACAAACATTCCTTTTCTTTTGCAAATGAATGCGAGATCGACGCACGCGACAAACGGATCTCGTTGTTTTCAGTACTGTTTAACTCGTTTTGACACTAAGATTTAAACTAACTCTCGACCACGAAAAAAAACTATGAACGGCCGTACGTAATGTAAAATAATAAGAACAGAAAAACAGAGAGAGAATGTACCTACATCTATTCTATAACGTGACGTATTATTACGCAACGCGTGCATGTAAATTTATTATAAATAAATTATTATAAAGCGGATACACTTTTATTCATGTTTCGACAGTATATTAATAGTGACCAATCAAATCTTGTCCATTTATGAACACCCTTGTAATTCTTCCCATGAAACTTAAGTTTGATAAATGTTCGAAATCTGACATAGAAAAATATGTTGACATAAATGTACCTTTGTATCTACATATGTAAACAAAACTCGTGAATCATATATGAAAAATAATTAAGAGCTATGGCATTAATTCCTTACCGCTTTTAGGATATCTAATTACAGATTCTAGAAAAAGCTACTCGAATACTAAAAGCTTACCTTATTTTTATGTAGCTTTTATTTGTTTCTTGCTAAAACTTACAATTAGACACAAGTTCTATGCAGAGGTGCAAAGAAGGATTATGTTCTGCTTCACAGATAGGAGAATGAAATAATCAAAAGAATGCTTGAATTAGTGGAAAACCACGAGGTTATAATTGATTTGATTTTCTTAACACATTTTCATTGTGAAATGAATGCTATTATTATATGTATACAATAACGACCTTAGAAATTGCATCATTTTAAAGTTATAAATGTTTGTTGTTTAACTTGTATGTGTTCATTAATCGTCTGCTGACAACTAACGGTTCGATCTGCGTTACAGGAAACACATTTTGTTACGTTTATAAATCATCAAATGGTTGAAAATAAATGTATCATTTACTAAATTTCTAAATGCTGTACACTTTCGACAAATCTACATTGCGTGCGCATACAGTGGTACAATTTTACGGACTACAACTGTAGATACGTAGATACACCGTTTTCTTTGAAATACACAGTTTGCGCATAAGGTACGGAAACATAAATTAAAACTATGCCCGCGTCGATTGAAGAAACAATGTAACTCTAAAATCTCAGTAAAACTGAACTCTAAGTTGAAAGAATAAACGCATTCTATCTTAAAAAGTAGAGTCGAGAATTTGCTTCACAATGTATTTCACTTGGTCGAAATGAAAAGAAATTTCTATAATAAACGTACGTTTATAAATTATCAGAATATTTTCGTTCGCTGTTACATGCTATGCAGACGTAATGATAGTAATAATAATATTAATAATAATAGTAATAATAATAGTAATATTGTCGTGAGAAACGTTACAAATGCCTCTCGTTTTGCGAGATGTTGAGGTAAGGAGCGAAGGAACAATCGGTAGTCGTCCGATTTCTCATTAATACTACTCTTTCTTGCTAATAAAGATTATGTCTCTGATTAATTTTTCAATGATTCGCGTTTCAAACAAATAACGTAGCGATTAACAAAACAAAACGTGTAAAAACATTTCGACAGACTTTAAATATCTCTTATACAAATGAAAAACTTCAAATAATAAAAATCGTACAAATCAATGTCAAATTAAACCTAATAGATTCTTCAATTTGCATCAGTTAATTGCAAATAAAATTCATTTAATAGTTCAAACCGTTCACAAATATGTCAATTACATATTAAAGTAACTTTCACGGATACGATATTTGTATTCGCCATTTCTACACAATTTCGTTGAATATGCTTCTTTGTGTATAAATAACTTCAAGTTTGCATCAATAAACATTTTCGGACCATCTGATTAAGGAGAATGCAAGGCGCAGTATCATTATATTATCGATGTCCAAAGTTCAATTGTTGTTTCACGATACATTATCAATTGATTTTAATTATCGAATCGAAAGAGACGAAGTGACTGCGATTACGTGTAGTACGTGGAATGTTTTTATTCTATGCGTATGCACATTTGTGTTATATACATATATTATGCGTATCGTCGTCTACATACGATATATAAATACAGCATTTAAATACATTATCGACAAGATCGTGGGATGACTCCAGCAAAACAATCCAATGCCGTGGATTCATCGACCGTGTAAAATATTAAGAAACGTCCGCCAATGTAAATTATCTTTGGTGAAAACATAATAAAACGCGTTCGTAACAACTATTCGCAAACGGCACCACGAATTTACGAATGCGTCAACAAACGTCGGTGCTTAAAAATAAATTATTCGTTCGTGACACAATGAGAAGAAATGAGAATCAAAAAGAGATAAATTAACAACGTGCTCGGGTGATTATTAACACGTTCTCTGCCATGCGTACATTTTTTAGCGCACGTCGAATACGATCTTTAAGCCAACAGAAATTTTCGTCATTAAATCATTTGTCTTGCCATTCCATTCGGTACTTTTATTCATTTATACTACTGTATGTTCTTTATTTCAAGTATTAAATTTGCGATAAATAATTATCCAAATCGCAAAAAAGAACATGTACCAAACAATTCCAATTACATTCAGCAATCTGAACGTATTACCATTTACGTTGCACATAGCGCGAATCGACATTCAAGTGAAACAAGTCCAAAGAACGTGTTAAATCTTATTGCAGTGAACAGCAAATTTTCTAACCATTTCGTTAAGTAATAAAAGAACCGATAAATCACGCAATAAAATTGTTAGGCATGATTAGATCTCGTGAAGTGACGTCGATACAAATGAGAAATTGCGGGAATCGATGTATAATTCAATGACGATAAAGTAAAAAAATAATTACAAAAATGCGATTAGAATGTAAAATTTAATTAGGGAATCAAGAAACGCTCGTTTCTCATGGGCGTTTGCAAATGTTTATTAAAAATACGGTTCGCGGATAAGTGACCTAACAGGTGCTCTTCACAGGCTTCAACACGTTTTCCGTAAACTGACCAACGATGTTACCCCTCGGATGATAACAGGCAACCACTACGCAACTTCCGTCTCGTTTGGCCATCGCTATGCCCATCTCAGCGGTGTTCTTCCAGACAATTTGCGTGAAGTGACCTGTTCATTCAGAAACAATCTCTGTCATTAATATAACAACACGTAAATATCTCAATAGATATTAACATAAAAACTGCAAAGTCTGTAAAATTGGGTCGCAGTAATTTCAGTAATCTCAAAGTAATTACAATTTCATTTTTTTTTTTTTTTTAGTTTACAGTACAAAAAGAAAATGGAATATGCATTTCCTACATTTAATAATCCTTTTAAAAAAGAATCCTATTAATTTATACTAAAGTATTTGATGTAACATGTGTAACGTGAAAACGTATAAAAATCACATAAACAAGGACTATTTATATTAAACTATGACATAAGCAAAGATTATTTACATTAACTATACACATTAAATAGTGTAACTTTCTACAGTACCGTTATCAAAATCAATATCTGCATTTCTTTCTACACCACATTCTACGTACATGTATTTAGGACTTTTGGCTCTGTTCCAAACTTGTGATCCTTCTTTTCAGAATACCATTTCGAAACTACCTCCCGTGCCGGTACAATTAGCTTCGGATCGGAACACTGCATCGAATAGATGTTTTCTCCGTACGGAGACGATGATTGTGGGATCAGCTTGTTCGTGTTCAGCAACGTGTTCGCCCACGCCTGTTGATGGTTAAAAATTTGTAATCGAGCGTTACTCTCGTGCGAGGTTGTTCGATCAATCTCATCCAAGTTGAAGTTACGACTACATGGTAACAAGCAATCAAACTCATACGATTCCCAGTAATATTTATAAAACAGAATTAAATCCTGAACAAAGCAGATTTTATAAACTGTACATTGAAGACTATTACGATTTAAACAATTTTTGTTTCTCTGAAATACTGAAATATATAATGTCAATATACAAAAAAAATACTGACATATACAATATCAATGTAATAAAACAATTAACTCTACTATTGAACCCTTAAAAAACCATAATGAAAGGTAATAAAAAGACTGGGCGTAACGTCCAATGGACCTACATACAGGGTGTGCTATTTTAATTTATACCTTAGCTGCAGCCGTTAATTCGGCGTTTAGCCTCAAGTCTGGTACTCGATGTCGCCTCCTGTATTCGTTGTGGACGAGCAAAGCTTCTTGTTGCCATGCTTGATCGTCCATAGTGTATCTCGGTAGAAAAGAAATCTTTTTACTAGGACTTGAACCACCCGGCGGAAGGACATTCTCTGTGAAGCTTCCCAGAAAATTTCCGGCTGGGTTGTAGTTGCAAACAACATAAACTTCACCGTTCCGATTCCTGGCCATTCCGACACCTAACTCTGTACTGTCTTTCCAGACGACCTGAGTGAAGTGACCAGTTTTCAAGGTGGTTGGCTCTTTTCCATATTGATGTTGCGCTTCTTCGGCGTACCTGCGAGACGATAATAAGAATAATTTATTTTAACGATTTATTCAAACGATAATTGCTTAAAAAATAAAGGGGAAGTTACAAAAATCTCTAAATCCGAAGGAAAAATATACGAATAGTTTCATAAACGACGAATGATCTATGCTAACGTTTTACCGTTTCATTATGTTACGGACGTTATCAGCGAATTTAACTTCCGATAAGTGCGTACGTCTGTAGAGTATTAGTAGAACGTTTTTATGAGACAAATAAATCCTTATCTAACAGTTTTCACATTTACGATACACTTTGCTCTTTAAATATTCGCATAAAACGAGGCCAATGTTAAAATATCTATGTTTGACCTAATTCTCATATGGAAACTAACTGTTTGTGTTATTGAATATCAAGGATTTGATTTATATTAGCCAGAGTATTATTTGTCAAAATGAACTGTCAAATCGTTCGAAATAAGCTAATAGTTTAAAATTTGTGAATAGGACATTTGCAGTAGTGGTGACTGCATATAAATATTGCATGCGATGCGTAAAACCTAATAAGTCTGTTATGATATTAACCCTTTACATTCGATAGTATTTTTCATTACAAATATTCATTATTTCCTGATGAAATATAGATCATACCATTTTCAAGGCAAAGAAAAATCTTGCATAAATTAAGGGACTGAACTATTTTACTTCTATGTTTCGTATGTTGATACCTTATTTAAAATTTAATATTGAATTTTAAATCTCACAGTTTTCCTGTGTTAAATCAAATGACGACTGAGTGTTGCCTTTCGAGTGCAGAGGATTAACATATAACAATATTTATGATTATAAATCTATGATTTACTTACCATTCATTTACAGGCTCGTCGCCACTGACAACGGTCTTAGGATTCGAGCTCCACATACAGTATAAGTTCTCACCGTAGTCAATGTTCGCCCTATGTTCTAACCTACCTCTGGTCGCCAGTATGTTGGCCCAATCTTGACTCGTTTTACATAACTGCAAATTAAAAAGTAATCAATTACCGGTTTTCACAATATAATTTACAAGTCAAACATACGAGAAACTTGTTTTTTTCTATAAAAACTGTAAGAACCTGATACGGCAAAGTTATATATGAACACTGTGCACATCTATCGATTTCCAGAAGTTAATAGCTGTATAAATTAAATTATATATTAGAAAAATCAGTGAAATCGGTACATAATTCTGTAGTCTTTTCGTTAGTGAGAAATTCGATTTCAAAATGTAACTGAAATTTAGTTGAATATGTTTAGCACGATAAGAGAGTTTATTATTCAAGCTTGCGTCGCAAGATTTTATTTCTAATTCTAGTGAACAACTATTTCGCTATATGAAGGAGGACATTTAATGCTAGCGAAAAGAATTCTTTTCCAAGACCATTTTTACAAAACTTTTATAGGCTCTCTATATGAAGGATATATAATGACTATAACTCTCGACACGGTTTTTCGTGTACACACTTCCAATGATCGAACAAAAAAATACTACAAACAAAAAGTAATTTGTTTTTACTGAGCTATGAACTGCGATATGAAAAATACCAGAAAATATCTTTTTTCAATAAAAAGTCGTGGTTTCCTTGTGATAGCAAGGACGTTTTCAACGTGACAGATACATAATGCCAATGGAATCGCAGTTTATAGCACAATAAAAGCAGATTAACTATTGTTCGAAACATTTTTCTGTCCAACCATGTGTAAACCATGAAAATTTGTAACGATAATTATATTGTATAGATATACATCTTTATCTGAATGTAATGCTTATTAGACATTACATACATTTTTTTCAATTAGGCTGGTCTTGTATCAGTTTGACAATTTTTACAAACCTATACACTGAACCTTTGATTATTCTATCATTCGAAAAATTGTGTTGTTCCGTAAGTTACTCGTTAAAGGCTAATATTTGAAGGCAATATGCTTGTGTGCGCAGTAATTGCGTCACAGTGGATAACTACACTAAAGAGGGTACAATGAACGTTCAATGTTGAGTGACAAGTAGTCACTAATTATAAGTAATACCATCCTTTCTATCGAAAGAGTTCGTAAATTCAAATTGTATATAGAATATCCCGCACAACTAGAGCTAGCTGCATCTCTCAAATTATAAAGAATTAAAAAGAAAGATCATTACATCAAATTAAATGGTTTCGAATGAATAAAATAATTATTATGAAAATAATTTTATTTTGACACATAGTCTTGTATATATTAACTCGTTGAGTTATTTATCCTTACATAAAAAAATACTAAGGTACTTACTCTCATTTTACATCGAACATCGGACGAAACAGTTTAAACTAACGCTTTCTAAACGTGAAAAATTTACCATATTTTTTAAAACGATCATGCTACTAAGATTATACGAACGTATGAAAAAGCATAAAATGAATTGCACAATACGTTGCATCTGAAACCATCGGTGAGAACTAATGAACTTTTATTCCATCTTCAACCATTCGAAAAACACAGTTAGTCCCAGTTACGTAGGACATCCAGTACGCTAGGATATCATATTGTGTCGTCTACTCTATCGTGTTACCTGTTTACTGAGACGAAGAGGTGGTACTCCATGCCTCGAGCGGAAGTAATTGTGTGTGTCGAGACAAACGTTGATGAATTCCTTAGGAGGCCCCAATCTGCGCACAGACGGTTTACGTGTGTCAGTCTTTGTTATCTATAACACACAGAGAGTGTCGCATAATAGATAAAACTGTGTTAATTAATCTAATGAGAATGAAATGTATTCGTGCTACATCAAACTGTAAAATAAACACACGTGTAACGTTCCTGTTAAGCGTACCTTTAGTCGCTCTGTTAAATTGTCCGTTAAACATTTACTTAACAGTTTACTTTGCGTATTTAGTATAATATCATATGCTGATCGAGGTTTAATTAATTTCTTCATTAAGTGATCAGTGTTCAACTATCTAATTCCTTTTTACCTCTCTTTTTGCCACAGAATTTCTTATGGCGATGTTGCGAAACACAAATGAAATAAATTACTGTACATATTTCCGAGCGATTGTACTCTCATTGTTCACTGTTACATAACACTGGAATGATTTTTTACATCGCTCATATATTATTATTACGCGCGTTATTACTATCGCTTACGTTTCTGGAATTATTAATATTTTGAAGTAAATTAAAACACGTCATTCGCGCAATAGATATTTCCAGTATTGTAATCAAATTGATGGGAAAACGGCAGTCCCTAACACTTTAGAAGCTCTCATTCGTTTGCGCGTACAACAGCGTTTGTGATTAAGACATGACCCAGTTAACGGTTAAATGTTAATACGCTGCAAACGAAGGCTGCTGGTACGAACATAACCATCGTAAACGCTACCGTTGTTTTATACTTCAGATAAATTATACGTTTGCTTAAACACTGTAAAATATATTGCGTGTAAGAGAAAGCTATTTTAAAAGTTTAATAGCGAAATGTTACTTTCCAACTTACTATTCCAGTAATATATTAATTTAGAAATAATTAAAATAACAGAGATGTATAATATCAAGCGTTCGGTATTAGTTGTGTATCAATAACGAGAGCTCGTATATCGCGGAACTATTTTATTTCCTCAATAGAAATTGAAATTTATGTTCCAACTTAGTTTTTTACGAGTTTCGTATAGAACATTTCTATTCCTATTATCGTAGCATAGTTAGACTCTGTCTTAGAGTATTCACTTTCTTAACGAAGTCAAAAATACTCGAAAAATAGTATAGAATAAATGTCCCGTTCAGTTTAAAGATTATTTAAACATATTTGCTATACCATTGTAAAAACATGTTACCTCGTTTGCGTGAATTTAATGAATAATTTGTAATTCATAATTCTTTCAAGAAACTACCAGTAAATTTCTTAAAATTTCATAAAACTGATGATTAATAGATACCAATTTTCAGATTCGTTCGTTGAAGGTTCAAAGATTTCCTACATCCATCTCACAAACATTGAAACGCTTAAAGAAACTTTAAACTGACTAACAAGTGTCAGATATATATTGAAAATCGCAAGACCGCAAAAAGTAATCGCAAAATGAGCTAGACAAGTCCATGCACGTAACACGCATATCAATTGGCATAAGAAAAATCAAATTCGCAAAGAATTCACTGACCGAACCGAGTTCAGTGCGCGTCCGAAATTAGCGTTAATTATTGGACCAAAAAACGCGTAATTACCATTGGTTTCATTACCAGTGCACGATATAAATAAATCATGTCGGCTGGCTGCAATACCTATGAATTCAAAACTTGTTCTCCGGCATTCTAAAAGTATCACCCAAAGATGAAATCGGGGAAAGCCGACAAGATCCATCGCTTCACTGATCGTTTCGCGTTCACGTAGAGATAATACGCACGTACATGTGTAGTCGAGCACGCGTGCGATCAAAACGAAATTACGCGACAGCGCGAGTGTAGTCGACAATAAGGAGGATGACGTTCCTAATAACCTAGATGCGGAATGGTCAATGAGTGGTGGACTGACTGGCAGAATCGATTTCCCATCATCCTATCGCAATACGATCATTTCCAAGCACGACAGCCAGGAAGAAAACGGTTACACGTTTCTCCCGGAATTCCTCCGACTCCGAAACTGTTAAATGTGCAGGTGAAAGTAACGGGTGACTTCCTATGCGCTATTAATCTCCTCCGTGAATTAACGCGAACATATGCTTTTGACTGTTGACAAGATTATATTTTCCGCTCGATAATTTCTCCGGAAAAGTGCAAACTTCAAGTACTTCCGGCGACTGAGCCAGTACACGACAGTTCTGTTTTTATTTCTGCGGGAATGTAGAGCAACCGTTGATTGTGCTCTTGGCGAACGCGGCTGCAGATGCCAGGACGATTGCACGTGGTGTCGAGTAGCATTCGCGTTTCTCGAGAACAATGATACTCAGAATTTCGAGTTGAATCCTGGAGACTTGTCAAGGCAATGTCAGAGGCGAGGAATGAACTTGTAGAGATTTTTTGGGTGGGAAACTAGCAAATAAGCGGGATGTATAGAGTGTCTGGTGGATTAACGTGTGCAAGCGGATACAGATTGCCTGTGAAGGCAAGAATAAAATGTGAAACAATAGTTTTCTGTTTAAGACTTCGAAATAATACAATTTTTAAAGTTGTTATCGACTGTATAAAGTTTCAGTGGAGATGCAGTTATTTAACAGTTCGTCTGTTGGGAACCTATTAAAACGTTCTGTGTCACCGAAAATTTATTTTATATGTTGTTTAGAAACTGTACTGATTTATGAAATAACGCATTAAGTTACAGGAGATATTTTAACAGGAATATTTCAGCGGACTTAAATATTAGCATTTAATAGTAGTGTTTTACTGCAACTCCATAAAGAAGCAACATTCTCTCAAACTCGATTCTTTTTAAAATGAACTCTTGAATCAAACGTAATTATTTGAGTTATTACTCACGTAGTTATCATGCAATTAATTATACGATATGTCTGTTATGAACTGAGGGATCTATTAAATGGAAAATAAGACCAAAACTTTCGCTTCGTTCCGATCTTCAATTAAATCCGCCGTTTCATTACCTACATGCGAATGAACTATGCGAACATTTAGCAATCATAAACTGATTAAATGAAGCAATGCTGCACAGTACATAGTTCGGATCGAAGAATTTAATGATATTTTTCGTTTAACCTTTGAACCACATAAGGTACTGTTATGAAATTAACACTGAGAAGTTTAAAAAAATAACTTCGCGATAATATATGACGTATAGGGTAAGTCTGGAAGAAATGGCCCACTCTTTTCAACAAAACTATTACGTCATAAATATCATTGATACCTAACGAAACGAAATATATTTATAAAAGTAAATTACATGCACGAAGAATAATCAAATAGGCTTCTGTGCAGTATTCAGTATATCGCTAAAAACAATTGGAAATATACAGGGTGTTGCAAAAAATGTTATAAATCTGTTGGTTTAATTAAGATACTAATAAATTTAATTTCATTTAATTAGTAAATTTGTTCTTTAGTATTATCAAATATAAAAAATGCATGAGATAATTTTTAGATCTAATTATATAATTATCACACTTTGTTTATAAAATGTTTATTAAATATCGTGTGATAACATTTTTTTGTGACATGATACGTACGGAAAAATCAAAATATCTACTATCCGGTGAGTACGTTCAACGCGTTGCCTGCCACTAAAAATAGCGTTTCATGTATCACTTATTCCTTTTCTAGTAGAGATAGAAAAGAAGAATTATGAATTATTTGGTATCGCGTTTGTTACGTTACACTATTGTCTAGTTATTTACTGACCATTTTTATTCGACACCAGTTATCTTACAAGTTATAATTATTTTCTTGTAATTTCGAAGCTACGGTCTTTGATGATCGGCGTGGCTGTCAACGTGTTAATTAACATTTCCATCATCACAAATACATCGATTTCAAATACTCCTGCTGATTTAAAATACTTCTATGAGCCAGTATAAATTGCAGCGGAGCACAGTCCGCCTGTCTATGGACAGAACCTTCAAATTCGACTATTCACATAACGAAAATTGAAAGTTACGAATGTGTCGCTAAATAGTCCCTGCTACACAATATGATCTTTATTTCGAAAATAACAATCTTAATATCCCCCTTATGTAAAAAAATATAATTACTATATGTTTAGCTCTATACCTTACAACTGTTGTCCGAATCATTTTTCTGTATCACTCGTAATTTTTAAATTATTGAGTTTTGTTCAGAAAACGACCGTTTGGCCGCATTGTGTGGCGTCCATGAAGTATTCTCTAAATTGGCACGGTGCTGTACCACGAACTTTAAAACCCTTTCGCTTTCATCAATAAAGTATAACGTCAACATGAGCGTGTTACGTACTAGGAGAAAGAACAAACAGAAAACTGAGGTCGGGGCTAACGAACTGATACGCGGTGCGAAACACCTAGCGCGGGCTAAACGTAAAGCAAGAGTCGAGAGAAAAATCGGACCCGGAGCATGTGAAGCTGACTGTCGAAGGAGATTAGTCATCGTTGCGAGAGTAACGATTTCCCGAGGCGATGCACGAGCAGCATTCAGACATGTCTCTCGAAAAGGGAACGGTCCTGAGTCATCGACAGATGGCAACGTACCTTGATGTCGTTCGCTGGTTCGTAGGTAAACGTCTTTCAAAAGAGTCACGTGCCAACGTGAGCGCGCGCTCATCATGTATTTCCCGTTCTAACCCTTCTAACGATGACCAGTTAACCCTCTGTAGGTCCGTGTGACTTGAAAGTCACATATCAATATATTGGCATCTTCTTGATTTATTTCATTTCGCACAGCAAAGCGTCGAATAAAATTAAGTGATTAATTAACTTAACCTTTTGCAATCGTACGTGATGCTCGAGATGAGGATACAAGTTTGTTATAGTTTATTTGTGGTAGTTTAACGCGTTGGCCGCCATGGTGGTTACCGATGACTGGCGTTTCCAAAACGCTTGAAGACAATTACTCGAAGGAAACTGATCTCGAATTAAAATATTCAGTAACACAAGTAACTAAATATTAATGCAACTCAAAAACTATGGTACCAAACCGGTAATAACCAACTCCAGTACCATTTTCCTTTGTTACGAAAAAAACAAGTAATATTATGCAAAACGCTGAAAATTCTCGTGACGGTTAACGTGGTAAAAAGTACCACACTTTAACAGATGATAAAAATTGAACCTTGTAATAATAATAATAAGTAAAATAAATATAAAACATTAATTCATTTCCCAGAAAGTAAATACAAGTTTACATCCAACAACATTGAAAATAAATCGAGTACAGAGGGTTAAACTGTTTCTTTTCTTTATTTTTCGCGATGCAAAAGTAAAAAAGAAAGTAGTAAAAGCAATGTTACCAGGCTATGGATAAATTTAAATACTTAAGGATGTAATTAGGAGAATCGATAGAAAAAGGGTTTTCCTAATAAATATTGTAAAAGGAACTTCTTCGTGTAGCATCTGTCGTGTCATTTAGTTGCGAGTTAATTATTAATTCACTATCGAGTGAAAACCTTTCGGATTTGACGTGATTGAAGTTAACTTAAGCAAAACTGAAATTGATTCAATCTCAATAATTCTTCATTGAATAATTTGGGAAAAAGGAATTGAAGATTCAATACTCCTAAAAGAAATCCTGAATAGTCATAAGTCATATCTAAAAGCCTTAGATTTTACATCTTTATGTAAGATGTAAAATAGAATGAAACCACAACTTTCACCAAGGGTAATGAAATAATGTTTTCTCCAAATTCAATTGTTATCTACGAATATATCCACGGTCTAGCGATCATAGTCCGTTTCTTAACTAAACCATGTCCAAACCATTCATTAACCCCCTGAGTAGAAATGACGATCTCGCTTGAACGTGCTCTGCACGCGAAACTGCATTTCATAAATTATTTCATAAATCCTCCGTATCGCAACTAAACTAAGTTTCTTATTTTCATACAAAATTTTATAAATTCAATAGATCCTATAACACTTAAATTTTCTTTATAATAATGTATCCACAACAATATTTTCGCTGACTTTGGTTATTATCAGCTGAAAAAATTCTAATATATCTATTATCACTCCTGATATCTATACGACTGGAACTTCAATCGAACTCTTTTTGCAATGAAAATACAAATATTTCAAAGAAATCGAAGCAGCAGATTTTTCGCTTGGAATTCGGTGAACCAGAATTCCAGTAGACAGATAGCGTAAGCAAGAACATTTGAGCATAAAATAAATTGTAAGCCAAAAGGTTAGCAATGACTTACCAAATCGATTAACTCCACTTTTTGAATTTTTTAAGATACCGTTGAAACGCTTCATTGGCTCTGAACTTTTCATATTAAATTAAATTTCCTTATTACTGAGTGTGATTCCACAAAATAACATAAACTCTATTACCCACGCAAAATTTGCGGTAATAATAAAAATTATTTCGCAGTTATACTATTTAGAGAAGACGTTATACCATTCAAAGACGTTCTATAATGATTATTTAATTTTCCATTTAACACGTTGACTGCCACGAGAGTTTCGAGCGTTTTGTTATAGTAACATTTATTCCTTCGTAGTAAAGGCAAATGATATTAAAAGTAATTAGTAATGATTTGGTGTTACAATACTCATATTACGCTCGTATCTAGCTGTTTATGTTTCTACATATTTGTATTCGATAGCAATTTTCTTATTGTAATTGTTTTCAAGCTCTGATTTTCAACCTCTGATCATCGGTGACCACCGTGGCAGTCAACGTGTTAAAGGGAAATTTAGAAAATCATTGTATAGCTGTTGCATCACTTTCCTCCACTTTTTCTTTCATGGAGTTCATCGGTTTGGCAAGTGAGCCATTCATACACACCTAACGATTCAACTGCGCTGTTTGACAAACAAAGAGTAACTTTCCGCCATGAGTTGCGTGCTCGCGTTCGCGTGTGTTAGTGACACATCTGAGATGATATTGCTGACGACTTACAGTCGACTTATAGCTAGTCGGTATGGCTGGTATGATTACCGGTGTCGACGAGCATCTTGCGGAGTCTGGGGACGCCGAGGATGACCTGGCGCTGCTATAAGACATCCCATCGCTGCCTAAACTACCGTGAAAGCTGCCGTGCAGAGAATTCGACAATGGCCCTGGGGAAGCCGGCGACGCTGTCAGGGGGGACTTCGATCTGACCGAATCCGTCCTCGACCTGCAAGTAAATACATTATACGGTGAATGCGGAAACACAGCGGCCCTTTCAACTTCGAGACAGTGAGGCACAGTGGCTGGTGTGCAGGCTCGGGTAAACAACTTCTATGGCAAGTTCCATTCGGAACAACGGGACTAGTTATTTGGTTGCGATGCAAGCCGTTTTCGACGTCTGTGTGAAAGCAATGCGCTCAAACTGCCTTTCATTTTGGACTGCTGTTCATTGCGGCGTGCAGGCTAGGTGAAAGACCTTCGACGAATCAATCGTAGGTTTATATATGTATAAAATCGCACTCATAAATTCGCACGTGACGAACAACTGATATGTCTGTGGCTGAATTAGATGCATACTGAATTATACTACGATGGTTTGGAACATTTGATACTCGCTCCGCAGCCATTGCCGGGGTCGATGGGAAATCGGAAGAAGATTCAAAGAACTGTTGGTATGTCGAGGAACACGTTGAAGCAGAGTATTGATGTTTAGTGATTCGACAGGTGCTAGTGTGATTTAGGATTTGGAATTTTTTGTAGTTGTATAGTATTACTTGTCGTATATTATTTAGTTACATAGGAATTCCAATTTGAATTTACGATATGTTTATATATTTTATTTTATTCGTACTGCAGTTTCTGTTATAGGTGAAATGTGTTCGAAATGGTGAAAATAGTAGAAAAAGAAGAAAACATTTCTGTTCTTTATACTTAAGGAACTTTAAGGGACGTATTAATAGATACTGATTGTAAATAAATTTTCTGAAGATTGTTTCATAAATGGTTGAGTTATTGAAGAATACAGGAAATGTGTTACTTCTCAGGATACGTAAATTCTACGTAGTGGAGATACCAAATGTCTCGCATGTTTTTTAACTGTCCTCCAGTCCCTGTAACATATGTGCGACATTTATTTTAATGGTTCACGGGAATGCCAATGGTAGAGGACTCGCAAGTTCAACATTTTCACCAGATGTTTATCGAATTCCGGTTTCAAAACGCTTCTCTTTTAATTCGCCAGATGGACAAATTTTGCTTTCTACGTATCTTTCTGTTTAGTTCATCGTACAAAATCAATGCGTACCTATGGGAATATTCTAGTAAAACTACAAATACATTAAAAGAATATAAATAGCATTACAAACATAACCATTTATAAATATAAAATATGTATATCTACATGCAATTATACAAAACATGTCGTCAACATTGCGATGCAATTAAGATACATATGTATAATATAACAATAGAATATCACTTGCTTACATTTTACTTTGATGCAAATATATCTATTATTGTAAACTTAAAAATGATTAAAATAAATATAATAGTCAACAAATTATTTCATGTCTATACACCTAGCCAACACAATTTCCTCAGGAAACGTGCTGCCGGCAAATTATGTATCCAATAACCATGTTCGAACTGTGCATTTCGTACAAATATTCTATTTGTCTGTTTACAGAACGTCATTCGTCGTTGAAAGTAAGCAACCAGATCGAACAAACAGAAACCAATGAAAGGAAAAACGTTCGCCGGGCTATTCTCGTAAAGAATAGCTGCATTACTTTCTCCGGCTAGCAAGAGTCTCCGCTTCAACGTTTCCAGACGGACAAGCAAAACATTCGTCTGGCGGCGTACGCGTTGAATTAACATCCGTTTCTCTTCAGTCTCGTTTCTCGCTCATCAGGACGCTGAATCAAACCAAATTAAACAAGTAAGCGAGCATTAAAGCCGGCGGGTAATTCGTTCGGAACACGGACGATTCGCTCGAGAGTTCTACTCGGAACGGGAGAGTCTTTTGTGCATTAAGTGAACGGTCAAAAGCAACAGAGGTCATAGAAAGCGTGCACGCGGAGACGAGCTGATACCGTGGTCGTCTGTCGCGGATCCATCCGATCGTTAGCGATCAGAGGTCGAACGAAACTGTTAGAACTTTCTCATAAATAATACTGTATAATAAAACTGTTAAAATTGAACACTTAGGTAACCGTCTAAAGAAAACTGCAACTATAATCTTTCTTATCCACTTTAATGGAATTTAGATTTGATTAAAAATCTGTAAAAAATACAAAATTTCATTGGAAACGAATCTGATTAAAAATCTGTGTTTTATAAAAGCAAGGAAGGTATTTATCGAATTGAAAATATTCTCAGTTCAAGAGTTACTAAATGATCAAATAAGAAATAAAGAAAATAAATGGCAATACGCTAAAGGGAAGATCTTTCTCCATTTTATTGGTTAAGTGGTAAGTTATGAAATAAGTGTAGGTAACTACAACATCGCTACGGTAGAACATCTATTATCCGAAAAATTGCTTATCCGGTTTGTTCCCCAATTAGTTTGGATGATTGGTGTTCTACGGTACCCATTATGTTTTCTGTTCTGAGAAAGCTGTTATAGAATGCGGCATGTTAACTGGAACTTCTATTTTCTACCTACATTTTTGTATAAATAAGGAACTTTTATTTTCTTGAAAGTGGAAAAAAGTTTTAAAATAAGAACGTTTATTCTGCTCAGAAAAAGTTGAAGCTGTGGCGAACAGATTTCTTGGCAGGAATAATTTTGTTAACAACTATAAGTGTAACATGTAAAGTTTATTACAAATGAAGAGTATATATTTGTATAATATGTGTTAAAATATTTTTCTTTAGAAGTTCTTATGCTCGTTTGATTCGTATAAGACCATTATGACAAGAAAATTGATCTTAAGGACCTTTCACGTATAATCAGATTGAAGAATGTAACAGGGTTAAAGCGTTAAAAGTTAATTACAAACAGAGAAGAAATTATTTAAGAGCTAAGTGTTCTGCAAGTAATTTTTATTTACGAAAGTTAACAGTCACATTCGACTGCTGTTCACGATGCATGCGGAACGAGTTCGAAGCGATCGGACAAGCTGCGGGAATGGATCTCCTAACGTAAGCCATGAAACCACACGAGTACCTTCAACACAAAATAGAACAAAATATTTTGTCACAGAATTCTTATGAATTTATGAAATTTCTTCAAACACTTCACTCACTTCTCAAGTACCTTTTGTTTATATACATTTGAGAAGTGAAGAAACGAAGAAACATATATTTCACATTGAAGAATAAATTGTTTCTTCTAAATAAATATTTACACCCGTCTCTCCATTTACACGGAGTGTCCGTTCCACGAGGATTCATTTGACATGAATGAAAATTTCGCATAGCTTAAGAAAAAAATTCATGATACTGACATGTTAGAAAACAAAGGTTTTTATTTGGTGACAATAACTTCGGATCGCGTATAATACGAAAAACTACAGCGAACAAAGAATTACACGTTTATTTAAAAAAATAAATAATTGATCACCGAAAAAAGTGAGTACCGTTTTGCGTTTTAACACTAAAACTACCGAGCAATCGAATTGCGTTTTTCTAATTTTTTCATAGAAACGCTAAAAGTGCATCTGCTCATATTTCGATTAATTTATAATTCTGTTTGCCTATTACGAAAACAATTTCTTCAGTGATTCCTCAGAGAAACATTTGTTATCATTTCATTATTTGAAACAGAAGAAATCAGGAATGGGTGACTTTGACCCGTTTGGTAGTTCTAATGTTAAGATGACGTGTATACTCGTTGACCGCAGTGAACTGATTAAATTGCGTCCGTCGTGTTTTTCTCCAACACCCTCACAAACGCGATAAATAAATAAATTTTTCGAACGAGCTTCGGACTTTGTGGATTATTTCAAGCAAATCGAAAGCACGCTACGAATATTCCGATACATAGTGTATTCCACAGTCTACACTGTTGGCGTCGTCGGGATCGTTGGTCGACTCGCTAGCTCGCGGCATGTAACGCAGAATCTACGATCGATGCACGCGAGATTATACGGTCGCTAATGAATAGTAATTTCCTTGGATGCAATTGCCTCTGGCTCAGTCTGCGCGAGATGGATGAACCTCCCCTCCCCACTCTTCATCCCCCTGAGCGTCACAGAAAAACAACCAACCATGGATTATCTCCGAGTAATTGTATCCGACGCGGTCCAGCTCTGATACGAACAATTTGCCGGCATGACGGATTTATTCGGCCTGACTACGGGAAACTGTGCACTGTCATAATCATTGCGCGACGAATCAGGAATTTTTTGCTTCCTTGTCCTTCGTTGATATGCCGGTGTCTAAAATTAACCCTTTGCACACGACGATATTCTTCGTTATGAACATTCGTTATTTTCTAATGAAATATCGATGATATATTTTGCAACTACAGAGCGATCTTCTATGAAATTAAAGTCGAGCTTTGTAAATCTAAAATTAAAGCAGGAAGGAATCTCATTACGTCGTTCTCATTACACTCATTTTAAAGAAACGTAATTCTTAATAGGTGGTCTATTGTTATGCACTCGCAGTTGAAAAACCGACCGAGCAGATGAACTGTGAATAACTGATCATCCTTATTACAATTAACACCTTGCTGACCGATCACGAGTTTCGTTATACTTGGAGTTACATTAATTTATGCTCGAAATCAACATAGATCTTTACATCAGCGTTCTCGATTGCACTCGTCAAATTAAATCATTTAAATCATTTAAGTATATTACATGTGAATACAGTATGCATATTAACACTAGATTTACGAAACGCGTCAATTTGACACATATTGAATTTTATAAACATTATTCGGTAAATATCAATCTTGATTTACTAATAACTAATTTCCAAAATCCAAATGAACAAATATCAATTTTTCTAGGCCAATTGAATAAATTGTACAATAAATATCCGTAAACCTAATATCAAAGTAAAGGTCATTAAGGTGTTAAAAAACAGTCGTTTCTCGTTCAATACCACTTAATCTTTTCTGATCCAGCCTCGTAATCCAGACATCCGTGCACCCCAGTCCCTCGCGAACAAAAAAGTAACACAGCCAAACTCAAAGCAGCTGAATGGAGCACAGTGTCGTCTCCGTTCTTCGTAAACGAAGCAATCGAAAGCCGCGCGATGCGATTGAATCTCGAACGCCGAGAGTTAACCGAGCTCCGGCTGGGCATTTCCAGGGTGGCCGCCACCGGTGCTCCTTTCGTCGCGCAACAGCCCAGCGTATTTACAGTGTCAGCAATCAGGCAGTGAAGTAACGTCGGAGAAGCCGAGAGAAATCGGTAGATCAAGGGGGAGAGAGAAAGAGAGAGAAAGAAAGAAAGAAAGAGAGAGAGAGAGAGAGAGAGAGAGAGAGAGAGAGAGAGAGAGAGAGAGAAAGAAAGAGAGAAAGAGAGAGGCAACCCGAGTAACACGCGGCGCGGCGCATCGAAGAGTTACACGAAGTCTCGCTTCGAGCCGCGCACTGCGCTGCCTGCGGTGAATACGATCGCCGCTCGCTTTTACTTCCTTCTTCCTACGAGTCTCCTCGACCACGGCCACGGTCGACCAGAAGAAAGGTTGCCCCGTCCTTTCTTGCGTCCCGCTGCTTCGCGTCGGACGGGAATTTATTAACCCTCGCGGACGCTTTAGCGTAAGATTTAACGGTGAACGCGCAAAGATGCCCATTGTTCCGCACGCGACCGTAAATTCGGAAAGTTGGACAGCCCGGATTCCTGTAGCTAGTCGCTTTCATCCCTTAACTGCTATAATCGGAGCTTTGAAAGTATGTAACTTTAACTACTGTGGACATGGTAATCTACGTGATTACAATGCTTCATTAACCCCTTCTCCTATAATGTCGAGTTAGATTAGCAACTTTCAACCAAATTCGACGAATCTAGTTATTTATTTACTTTTTATATAAATGAAATGTTAATTGTCTGCTATCAATCTTTAACCTTTAACGCGTTGAATGTTGCATGATTTCATAGAGCGAAATTCATAAATAAATGTATAATTCATTTTTCTTTAAGCAAAACACGGGGTGCTGATGGTTACTAATCAGTGACAACACAACTCCATTTAATGAACTAATTGCGACAGAAGTTGTATGCGCAATTAAGCTGTCCATATAACGAGTCAACTAATTTTCTCCACTAATTACGAGTTTTCATTCAAATAACCGAAGTTCGTATTCAGATAACCGGGTTTTATTATATTCATATTTGAACTGTACATTAAATATACCTGAATCGATGTGACTTCATGTGTAATAACAAAGGCTGAATAATAACGTCGTAATGTTCGTATAATCCATAAAATTAGCCTGTAACGAATAAAAGCAACATACGCACCTTTACGGCAGAAATCTTTATAACGAAACAAATCGAAAAAAAAGAAAAGAGAATTACTGTATCGAGCACATAGAAATTTTTCTAATTTTCCCAACTTCAAAGTATAATAAGAGGAATTATTTCATTAACTTTCTTTCGCGATGGATCACTTATTGGGCTTTTTCTAATTACCCGTTCTGCGTGAAAGATGCGCAAGACCAATGACTCTCGTTTTCTGTAATTCTAAAGGATTAATGAGCTTTCTCTCGCCTTCGCAACCATTGCCTACATCAATACTCATTACCATTGAAACTAACTGCGAGGCCATTCACCGATCCCAACGAAGCCACGAAAAGCAACAATGATGCACGAATGGAGAGGATTCTTTCACCGAATGGTCGAACGGTTTGCTGTTCGGCTTCGTTCGAACCGGTATTTGGTTTGACTACGAATCTGTACTGTAAAGTTGGGAGATGACTTGATGTCTAGCGGAATGGCGCAGAGGTAAGAGGAGTCTTTCGCCGAGTGTTTTGTTTATAGTTCGAATTAGTAACGTGTAACTGTGTATTGACGAGTAGCAAATTAGCATCGAATATAAGGCGAGAACAGATGAGAACTGACCAATCAGACTAGCCATCAAGTGATCTTCCAACTTTAGGTGAATACCTTTCGGGCGATAGTTGGTCGACAAAGCCAACCACCTTCTTTTTGGTTCCATTAACGCTGAGCGAGGGCATACTACAAGGGGTAACGATTTACTACGTACACAACACGATATTCGAGCTTCATTTAACCCTTTGCCGTACATTGACGAGTGAGATTCGTAGTAAACGTTTTTAGTTCAATTAAACCTCTCAAAACCGCATAAAAAAGTAAGGATATCTAAAAAATATATACATGTATACATAAAGAGCAAATTGAAAAAAGGTTTTAAACATTTACGTTGGTTTGCTTTATTGAAAAATTGTATAAATCATTTACAATCGTTCGGGCTACAAGAGGTTAGTAAAAATCGATATTACTTATCGCACATAAGTCGAAGTAAAAATCTGTTTCTCTATTATCAGTGTTTTTCGAAGTACGCATCTGCTTACAGTAAACAGAAATTTTTTTCGGATTCTGCTAGATCATTAATGGTACGGCAAGGGGTTAAGCTGTATCCACACTGGCTTGAATCATATTGTACAGCTTGTTGTTCTGGTAAGAACGCGTAATAATATGACGGGGGTCAGATTTTAATTAGAGCTGTAACTTATGAAATATCCGGTTAGAGCAAAATTACACAGGTATCTCATAAAATGGCCAGTACCCGAGTACACGAGTATCTCATAAGATCTTATACTTGACTACTAGAACTATTATTACTCGACTCGTCGAGTTTTATTTTCACATAACTAATTATTTTATTTCTATTATTTCATATAAATATTTTAATATAATTAAAATATTTTTAATAATTATATTTGAGTAAAACATACCTACTCCTGGATTTGTTGCATACCTGGGTACATACCCTTTCGAGTATCCGAGTACCCGATAGGTCAGACAGTAATAGCTCTAACAGCCAGTTATAAAATCTGACAAAATATCAATCAGGTACTCGTATACTCAGGTACTAATACACCCAGGTACTCATATGTTCATATACCCGGATACGTATATGGTCAGGTACCCAGATAATTAGGTATTTAAGTGTGCAGATGCTCAAGTACTCAGGTATTCAGGTACTCGGTAATATAATTTTACTCTACTTAAATATTTCATAGGTACAAGAATACCCAGGTATCAAATATACCTGGACAAAAGTTGACTGGCTCTAATTTGAATACTATTCAGCTATACCTCTCGACCAAACGAGTGTGGATACAGCTTTATATTTCGTCGCGTTCAAGGTGCCCCGAGAGAAATTAACGTGTTCACAGGAAAAAGGCATCAGACCGTGAATCAATTAGCAATCAAAATATATTTTGAATGAAATTCTGCCTGCGTGAAATCTTTACTTGAGAATCTAAATTCTTGGCTTGAGTATTTTACGATATAACCAAGTGTAAATCTCCACTTCTTTTAAGAAATATTATTTGTTCCTTCAATTAATATTAAATTTCACAAACGATAGTTTTATGTCAACTTTTTTCAAGTAAATTTTCAGGGAATTAAGGAAAAAATAAAAATATTCATAAAAATCTTCTTCCATGAGATTTGAAACATAGGAATATTTAATCTCGAATTATACTGACAATTTCGATTAAAACTCTATTAGACAACAGAAAATAGTAAGTTATGTTTACTTTTGTGTTTCGTTTTTTCACTGCTGCGTCCGTCTTTAGTGGTAAACACTAACGATGCATTATTTACCGAGTGCATCTCAACGAGCCAATAAATGCACAAAATTATTCGCCGACGAAACAAAAAAAATGAAAGTGGAAATTATATATATTCCATATAGATAATCGAACGTTTTTCGAATATTATAGCGGGAATACTATAAAAGTAGGAAAGAAATGTTACCTGAACGAAAGAAATATTAATATAACGAAGAATATATTGAATAAACCGGCTCGTACTTAAAGCTATCAAAACACATGACTCGTGACATTACTCGGTTATATAAGCAAGGACGGTATGAACTGAATATAGAAGTAAGAGGTCAGAGTATAAAAGCAAGAACGTCGATCAAGTTTGACAAAAACAAATTGTTATTTATGCATATTGGAAACTTTATTTTTTCGTACAATCAATTTGAAATAGACATTGAAATTTCATTGAATGTTTGCCATATTTTATTATTATATATTATATATTTTTTATAAATTTATTTTTATTATTTATTAATTGAGTACAGATGAAATATTGACTATGATTAAAATTTATTATATCAGTAAAAAACATTCCTGAGAATTTATTATCTCCAAAATTTATAAATTGATGGATTTTAGTTGCATTTACAAAAAGTAATTAATAGTGATTTTATCTTATATAATCAAACTGAAATATATTAGCAGAATATTTTCCACAAAATTAGTCATAATTAAATATGAACCTTGAATTTTTTTGTAATACCATTCTTACATAAATCTATGGGTATATAAGTGAGTAAATAAATGTTTTATATTATTTTCATAGCTGGCCCAATATCCGCAGATGCCATAAAAAGAATAAATTCCAAGTTTTCCCTAAAAAAAACTCGTATGTGTTAGTGTTTTCTCTTGGGACACCTTACGCTCATATGTATGTACAGATGTACGATTATTTATAAATGTAAGGAAACAGAATTCATATGTATCAGATAATAATTGAAAATTGAACACATTACATCGTACATGAATAGTGATGTATAGAAACAAAAATTTTCCACAATTGTTAAACAACTATAATTGCGACTCGTGAACCCTGCTAATAATTAAATGAGAATAACTGAACTGCAAAGAACAATTAGGGGATCAAAACAGTAACAAATAAATGTTACATAAACCAATTATATGTTTGATACCATAAATAACTGATACGTGTAATTCTATACAAAGTGATCGATACTATCTTCTATGAAATGTAGAATACGAAAAGATATAGTATATTCAAATGTTACGTGCAAATGTATTTATTTGATAAAAATTTTCAATCAAAATATTAAGGGTAAATAGTAAAAAAATGTGTGTTGTACCATGTATGTAGTAGGTATTCTAACTTCTATTAAAACATGTGACTGTATAATACACATAATATGTTAAACAAATACTTTGAACAACAATTAATCATTGTTTAATCGATACTCGGGTTACTTTCGACTCACCTTTTACATGTTATGCCTAGATACTCGATTCTACTATATACAATGTTGTATTTTCAAAGAATGATTTATTCTTTGAAATATAGTCTCTCTATACTGAAACATTTTGAAATACTATCATTCGAAGTATCCATTGGTGATTCGAAAGAATACTGTTTTTATGAAAAATTAATTTAAAAATGTACACATATGTATATGTATAATTACAAAAATCGTTATGTAAGTTATAAATAGCCCAGTGTTCACTGTTCGAGATTTCATGAAAAAGCAAAGAAAACGTACTTTATTAACAATTGTTTTATAGTCTTGCAATCTATGAGTAGGTACAACAACAATGTACTGCAATTGAAACAAGATCAAACGTAAACACTTTCTAACCCTAGTCATTGAAAAGAGAAAGAATAAGAATTTTCATGCTGCAATATTCAGGCAACAGTTATTTTTGTAGTAAAAAGATATTATATGTACTAATATCGATCATTTTATTATATCTGAATCATGCAATGCCAAACAATCGTTTGACAAACGTAAAAAGAAACTGATCTAAACATCTAATCCCCTAGCTGCCACCAACAACATACCAAAAAAAACTTGCAAACTTTTTAACAGGAAAGAATCGTAATTACTAAACTTCTGTGTTTACTTATTATTTGAGAACGATTTAATATAGCGTAAGAGATTAGAGATATTAGCAGCCTTTTACTGCAAAAGTTTTGTGGGTCAAAGAAGATATTATGCGCTGTATTTTATTTGTATGCAGATACGGAGAAATTCCATGGGTAATTTAATTTCCATATAAAGATATAACACGATATCATTTTCATATATGGTATGAAAGTATAATTTTCAAGAATCATGCTGCATACGTTAATTTACCTACATAAAACAGTGGCTTATAAATTCTTCTTAAACTAAGTGTTGGTAAAGATAATGAACTTTGATATTTAAATATTTTCGTTACTAAACATTGGAAAGTATAGTAATTGTATCTGAAGATTATACATTAACGGTAAAAGATAAATAATCAGTTAAAAAAGTTTATGTACATTAGTCTGACTTAACATACTTGAATAAACAAAATTAAAAATTTGCGTATTTCTAATATTTTATAAAGTAGTCCTTTTATTGACAATAACTAAGTAAATATACTACCTATGAACCATCTCTAAATAATATACGAACATTATTATTATATTTTTACTTATGAAGCACTTAATCGTTCTCAAATAAGATGAACTGTAAATTTTCAAAGGCTCATTTATAAAAGATAACATGTAACAGGGTTGGGCACATTTTATTTAAAATAAGATAACAGATTCACTTCAAATAAATTATTTTCAAATTATTCACTAATTGAATAACTTTTTATTTTAGTTACTTCGCTCAAATAAAATAATAAATAATTTAATATCAAAGTTGTAGAACAAAGAAAATATGTATTCCTACATTCAACGATATTGACAAGAAATGACTAGAACATTGAAAAATACGTTTAAAATTATTTGAATAAATATTTGACTAAGCAAAGAATAAAATGAAAAATTATTTCACCCGAAATTCATACGACGAAATAATTTAAAGAAAAATCATTTGTCTATTCAAATAATCCAGCGTGTAATTACTTCAAACAACAGGTAATGAAACAATAATATATTATCTTAACCATTATGTAACGAATAATTTATTCGAATAACGCCCAAACCTGGTATGTAATTAAAATTCATATGTCGTACGAAGAATAGTCTATCAAACTCCAAATAAAATAATAACGAATATACATCGACTATTTCTGTACCTCTAAATTCTTACCCAGGAACGAGTGATATGTTCTCCGGAAAGTACATACATAAAAATCGTATTTCGCGATCGGTGAACAGTCACCGTTGCAAAAATAATTGAATCGAATTTACGGGTAAAAAGAATTTCTTCCCGGCGTAGACATAAACAGGCAGTCGTCCGAACATACCACTTTATTTACGTTTTAGGAAAGTTGGTTTCGCTTGCTCTTCCCTTTCGATGGAATAAATTCAGAGAAAACGATACATACCTGTTTGACTTTGGCGTAACGATGTCTCTGGTTTCCGACGTGTATTTCCTTTCAGCGCGACCGCCATTGAAAAGCTCGACGGTTTCCCTGGTTACCGTTTCAAGAAGAGGCTCGCCGCCCCTTCTGCCTTTACTAAAGGTCCTTTGATCCGTTTTACGAACCATAACCACCCTCGACAGAGGTTGATTGAATTCGTGGCCGTGCATCGTCGGCGGAATCATCGCTAACGACTGCGAGAGGGGTCCTCCGACTCGCGGAGACCTGGAACAAATTATTCGAATTACGAAACTGAACGATCGTCCATCAAATATCGCTGATTTAACCAGTTAACTGTGTTTCACGAGTATGCACGTCATCTTAAGCCTTGAAATAATACTAATTCTTCCAACGATGAATTCTTTTTTTTTCATATAAACATGTAATCCTTCTTTGCCTTGCTTTGGTTTTTCATTGAAATATACCCTAGGTGCATTCATCCTGCGTTTGAAAAATACAAACTTTAGTTTTTTATTTTACTACGCGAAACAAGAGAGTTTGAAATTAAACTTTATAGTTAACAGGTTAATACGATAATGCCACGAAGAACTTCAGTATATTGTGTATTACTTATTCTTTTGTGGCAAAGATAAAAAAGACGTTAGAATTGTTAGTCGCAGGTAACGTTGCTCATAAGTAATATTCGTAAATACGTTGTTATAACGAAAGACGCTATAAAATTATAAATTTTGCTTTGCTATAACGGTAGTATATGAATAATAGAGATTTCATGAATAATCATTATTCGAAGACTGTGTTGAGACACGTTGTACTCGATGGAATGCAGATGAAGTTTAATACAATACCACAAGTAGGTATCTAGAAAGTGTACCACTTTATATGTAACAACCTGTTAATTGCGCACACGGGAAACTTCTTGCATTCGAAATCATGCAGTCGGTTAAACTCCCCGTGTTCAAAACTCGTTATTTTTAAGCTTGCAACCATTAACCCGTCGTTAACCTCTTCGAAAACGGCGTTAACACACGGCCGCCCCCAAACTCGCATTTCGCGAGCAATTAAACTCGAATTTCTCTCGTGGCACGTCCAACGAGCGAAGTAGTTCAAACGGTGACGTTTTTTGTGGATCGAAACCGTTCATAAGCTCGCAGCATGCCATGGTAAAAACACGGAAAAAGTTCAGAGATAGTCTCTACGACTGAGACGAAACCGATACAGTGATTGGTGAAATTGAGCGTCGTCGATTGGAAAGAAGCGATGGATGTTTGGCACTGATGAACGTGTAATCGGGAAAGTAAGACTTGTTGATTCTACATCAAACAGATAACCATTACGAATGAAGAAAGCGAATTTGATAAACGTTTCAAAGGTTGAATTGTAATCAGATATAATAATAATAACAGATTTTTGACGAAACACGAAACACAACTTTTTCGCGAAACACGATTAAGAAATTAAGTGTTTTAATAAGTAATACAATTTCTTTCAATTATAACTGTTATGAGCGACCGAAATGAACTTCTCTCGTCGCTAGCTGTTAAAAACAAACACACAATTATTTTATTTGATCATTTCGTAAGCGTTAGATTACACTTACATTTTTTAATCTGTTATAATAATGGAATTATTTAACTACATTAGAACTATTTCAGACATTTGTTACAATTAAATTAGTCGATTTCTTTTATATATCTACTATATTCTTGGAATAAGTTCGTTTTCTTAAAAATGTTGAAGCTCTATTTTCTAATATTTCAAAAGTAGTACTTCTATTTATCAGCATATTCATTTAAAATTTTGATTTTATTACGTATATAGAAAGTCAATTTCGCTAAAAATACAGTAAAATTTATATTGATTAAAGAACTTGAAATTCACATTTCCATAATGCACCTAACGGCGAAGATTTTGACAATTATCGGAACGGTAAATGTCCTTGTACGTGTTTTTTTTTTTAAACAGATGTAACGTTAGTCGTATGCAGATACGTGTAATCTATGTCTATAAAGTTGAGATCAAGCAAACCGCTCGGAGAGGAAATATATGCAAAAACAACGACTATGTTACGTAAACCAGTCGCATTTGATTGCAGCAGAAAAACATTAGTATTACTTCGGTATTTCCTAAACATGGTTAATCCCCGGGACTAAAACACATTCTACCTTGCCATTCGCTTGTTAATTGCCATGTGGGAAAGATTCTTGCAGAGTACAACGATATTTTACGTTCTTTCTTTGGTTTAATGACCTTTCTCATTAAATGTTTCCCTTCAGCTGTAGTTCTTCGCAACTCGATTTTCAAAGTTACAGCATCTGTCGACTCTATTCCTTATGCGTCGATTTTATATTACGAGGTTTCGGCACAAACATGTGAAACAATATTATCGATGTCATTGTTAATTTCACAAATACATTTATACAAAATAATACAGAGATAATCATTATTAATTGTGTAAAAACATTAGCATCAAAAGGCGATTATTTAGCAGTTCGTACACAATGTCGAGTTTGAATGAGATAGTCAAATATTAACCTTGTAAATCACTATCAACACGATCTCGTTGCATTATTCCTGCTTTTGCTGCCACTGTACATACATTTATCTTACATCTATTATGACAAATAACAATCTTCTCGCAAACAATGTCCTATAAAGTGATTGACTGCAGTTTACACTCACAAGCACTATCTTTTACTTCTAAACATGTAGTCTTACGTATTAGTACCTGGGATCTAATGTTTCAAATGCTGTTAGATGCTGTTAAAACGAAACAAAATGCAATAATACAGAAAATATTGATAACTTTATCATTACGTGATAAGAAATAATTAATAACTCAGTTACCAACATGACCGAGATTCTTAACACTTTTTGAACCGTTTAATCATTTATACGAACCGATACAGCCTTTCGAATATTGAATAAATGTGCTATTTATCCATTGTAATTAAATACAATTATAGTTAAATACAATTTTTCCCAGCATTGATTGTTATATTCTCTATTCACAGCCAGAATTCGATGATCTTTATTTTCATTAAACCTGTACAAGGTTAATTTACTAAAGGTTTATTAGATAATATCGTTACATATATATAGTTCAAAGCATTATTATAAGCAGTCTTCGATAAAGCGTACAGATTAATCGTAATCATTACAACAACGTTAATTTTACTGCATTATTTTCATCTTCAACATAAAGTACATCATAATACAGTAAACATTTCTACGTTAATGGATATTTTTACATGTGGTTATTTTGTTTCTTTTATATTCTGACACCTGTGTGAATACTTTCACTTATAATAGGCGCCAATCTTTTCAATGCTTATTACAGGGCTGCACAGGTGTGCACGCCTAGCTCCTGCGGTGCACCCAACCCAGACCCATCGGTCACAGGTACTTGACTTTCATTAGTCAAGTATGCTTTCGTCAGAATGACCTACAACGATGATAATTAACCGTGTACGTAGCACAGTATCGTGATCTCGGGTGTAGTGAAATTAAAGCAGGCCGAAAGACAAAAAACACAAGAGGAACTAACTAATAATAAGTCGTAAGCGTTGTAAAAGTAGGGAATATTTAATCCGATTATACGTAACTGACAATGATCCAAATATGATAGTTGATTCGATTAAAAACTTATCCTTTATGATCTTTAATTGTCGTTAATTGACAATTAAAATTCAAATAAGCACAGTGTGATTGATGACTTCATAAAGTTTCTAATTAATAATCACAGGTGATTATTTGAAATCGAATAAAAATAACATTTTAAGTACTCGTTAATCTTAACTCCTTTCCAATTCGAAATACTCTTAGTCTTCTGTTTCGAAATATGTCGTAACATTTCTTAATCCAACGGTAGTTTAACGTGGCACTGTATTAATTAATCTGTAATATGATTATATTACAAGTAGCATCTATATCTGTCTTTTGTATCCAGTTTTTGATTAAAATCATTATCACAAAAGGAAAAAATTAAAAATACTGTACGTGAATGCTTTTTAATAAGGAAGCTAGCAACATATCCTCTTATCTCTAAGACAGAAACATAACAATGCTTTTGAAAGTATCTTTGTACTTATTTTTAATGCTTCTCTCCTGCATAATTTAATTTGGGGCAATTAGAGTAAGATTATGCACGCTCGCTGCGCATATGCAAAGTTTGTGACGCAAACCCGCCGTTCTTCTGACGGATACTTAGTTTCTCTGTACATTTGAATATTTCAATAAATACAGTTTGTTTTTTTTCATAGATTTTCACATACTTTTACACATTTCAACAACAAATATAATTATTGTATGTATTTTATGTCTAAAGCCCATTGTGCATGTGAAGTAGTTTTAACTTCTTTATACGAAGTCTCAGTAATTATAACATAATTGCAAAAGATGTGCTTATAAAAACAATAAGTCCAATTTAAAAAATGAAGTACATAATGCTTCGTTTGAAAAAAATACAATCTTTTGAAGTGTTTGTGAATCTATGTTTGTAACTAACGAATCTTCCTGCGTACGGTTTCCGTTCGCGTTTGTATTTGCTAACATGAGCAATGTCATGATTCGCTTTCTACATCAATAAACTATATCTTCAACGGTAACTGCGTTATTCTCGTTTATGAAACTTCTCAGATACTTAGTAGAAAAGATAAAAAACAAATGCTGATGCTACCCACGTCTTCAAAGTCATATGTTTAAAACTATATCCTATATGTGAAAATTTAGTTTTACATTTTAAATTGATTTATTCGAAGGAAATTATTTTCCTTTTGGTTGTACCATGATTATTGGGACACTCTATATATGTTTCAGAGTTTCGAGCGAAATTAATGTATGGGACTGATGATTGAAATATATTTAAAAAATATTACTGATTAATCTAGTAACACACAAACTACGAATTATCCAATAACATCTATAATTACATAATTTCATTGAACTCCAATTGTCATTAGATTCAAAAGTGTGTTCGTATTTACGTAAGGAAATATTAATGTCAACCACGAAATTGAGAAAATACATTCCGTAAAGTTTCTATTTTATTGCTTCTCCCTTGACATCACGTGACACTATTAATATTTTCTTTTACTATCATTACCTCTGCAAAACATTCTAAGCTCTCGTATCTTTGATAAAAATACTCGTTTAACCATTCACAGTTTTTCGATTGGAAAAAAGCACAATCGCTGCATGTCCAATGAATAATCCGAAACTTTCATATTCCTTCTGTATTTTTTATATTTTTATTTTACTCTCCTGTTCTCGTCACTCATTTATCCTTCCTCGATTTACCCGTAATAATTCCTTACAATGCCTCCAACGAATTTCACTTCAAAGAACATTCACAGTGAAATATTCATGCAAACATTTCATTAATTGTGTGTAACAGTGAATTACACGAAGATAAGTAACAATCTTAAACAAGTTTCTCAGTAATCTGATATTCAAATTTATGTTACGGATAACAGAGTCAAACAAGTTTCCGTACATTAAAAAAATGCTCAGTATAAATTCACGAAAACACAAGCGGATAGAGAATATTTTCTTGAATATTCTAAAGGGTTGTTTAGACGAAAGGGTAAAAAAATTGAAACTCCCAACAAAATAACAATCGGAGCATATTACTAAAAAAATCACAAAAAATCAAGTTTTACACATTCTCTTTTTCGTCGCACATGATCTCCAAACAACATTTATAATAAACAATAAAAGACCGTTTAGAAAATATACACTAAAAATCAGAGAGCAAATTTAATTATTATCAATTAATCAACTCAAAGAATAACTACTTCACCACAGACCACGAAAGAAACTACAAAACTCGATGCCCTGCGTACAAAAACTGTTTCAACACTATTTTCGTTCACCTTACAAACACCTAAATTTATTCTCGACACTTACTCAATCCCAATTACACTCAATATACCAATAAACAAACCATCGTTAACCGAAACCTCACAGGAACCATTCTTCGAAACGCATCCGTTTTCTGAGTTACACTCAAACGGGAACGGTAGACTAAATACGAGACCCCTTCGGAACCACTGTGCGCCGTAGTTGGTAACTAAACGAAAGTCTCACTAATCATTAGTGACCACAAACCTTTAATCCCGGAGGCAGGTACGGTGAATGAAATCGGAGCGAAGGAACACGGATCTTCTTGGGGCACTTGCGATTCGATAATGCGGCGCACGATCCTCGCGTCGGGTGTAAACTTGACAGAACTATGGTGCAACGATGACAAAATCGGAGAACAATGGGAAATCGGTGCACAAGTTGCGGTAAGAAAAAGGTGTCGAACGGCGGTCAAAGGAAGCGTCCTCGTTTCGACACAGCGCGTAAAGAAGGCTCCATGGCTTTCCTCGCGGCACCACTCCGTATCCTCGGCCGCTCCAGCTCGGCCCGGTACAAACCGCACGACAGAACGAACAAAACTGGCACGAGTCGGGCCACGAGAAAGAGAGACGGGCCTCCTCTCTCGGAGAGGAAAGGTGGCCAATTAGCCGTTACTCGGTGCACATGCCTTAACCAACTATCCAGTGCAGCTGCAGCGCCGCTCCATCGCATCGCACGCTTCTCCGGATTCGTGTTCACAACGCGCCCGATGCGCCGTCGGCCGGGTGTGTTGTTGCGTGCGTCGGTGCGCGCTGCGCGTTCCTTCGTCTTCAATAGGACCACGGGGCCCTTCTCGGCCCGCTATTCAAGTCGTACCTCTTTTGTCTCGTTCATTCGTCATCTCGAACTTGGAATGCTGTTCATCCGGTGTTGGCCGATATATAAATAAATGAATGGCTGCCTAGGAGAAGGGCCTTCAATACTGATCTTTTCAAAGTTCTCCCTTTGTTTATGAAAAATGGAATGCACAGGTGTCTACTAAGTTTTGTTTTCTTTATTATTATTGTGGATGTTGGTAATTATGCGTAAGAAAGAACGAACATTGACGAATATACGGAAAAATGGTGTATGTTACGTTTGTCGGTGTATCAGAACTTGATAGTTTATCTATTGTACATGAAAATTATCTATTAGAAAAGCGGAAGAAGGGAGTTGCTTCAATTTTGTATTTTTAAGAAAATAAATTATTTTTTGATTATTGATTTATTGATTTGTACTTGTCAAATTAATTATTAATTTATTGCTTTTTAATTATAAATTTAGTTATCAATTCAAAAATAAATTACATGATTTTGATTTAACACGAATAATTGGTTTTCTGTGTTCACACGATTCGTTCGAGTCGACGCGAGTCACAAGAAAATTAATTTCCTTTTTTCAGGATTCGATTCGATTTAACACAACCACTTAAATTCTAACGTAAGTTGTCACATGATTTGTCTTATTACTTCACTAATTTCTTAGGTCTCGAAGCGATCGTTGTTTTCCTACAGCTACAATAAACTTTCTTACGCGGAACGTATCTACCGTACAAAAGCAGAATCGAGTGTACTCCACCATTTTCTGCGATCAATTTCTGTTCACTTATTCAAGAACCACCAGCACGCGCCGCGTATTCGAACATCAACTCTACGCAACGTCCTCGAAAGCTGGAGCCATTTAGACCGGTACGTAGTTCCAGAATGATAACTATCTGAAATTTCACGTGCAAGAAGTACCGTGTGTACGTTCGGTGCAAGAGACCGTCTTCAAACAACGCGGGACGCGTCTCTCGCCTCCAGCTCCATGTCGTGGCGAAAGAAAAAACCTCGCGCGGCGAGTTCTACTAAATTACACAGCGCGCCGGCGGACGAGCACAGGCGGGAAGAAAGAGACAACGCGGCGAATAAAAACTGAAATGATTTTATCGAGACGCGTCCTGCGCACAGTTTCTTCCGCTTTCGCGACAAGGCGTAAGAGTAGAGTGCGCGCCGCGGAAAGCAGCGTAATAATTGGAGAACGAAGATGTACGGCCGAGCGAGTACCGCTATTCCGGCTGACCGGAATCACTGCTCTGGAACAGCACGGTACTCTCCTCCTTCGACCGGACACGAAGAGTGTGTTCCCGCGGAGAACACGTGCGACTCCGGCAACACCTGCTTCCACGGCCCAATGATTCCTTTTAACCCTTGGCGTTGGAATTCAACCGACGACTGGTGGGAGACACGTGTAATTCAGATTTGTTCTAGGCTTTCATGTTCAAAGTTTCTGGGTGTAAGCCGTGTCCATTAGGAATTGTTTCCCGACGTTTCGCTAGCATTGCAGCTGACATCGTCAGGAAGTTTGAGGGCTCACTGGTATCATATCAGTATTTCGTATTCGTCGCACAACTAAGGGTTGGAAAGCTTTCGAAAATAACTGTTTGAAATTGTTATATATCGGTTCCCGTTGAAACGGTTATGGAGAACCGAATATAGTTATTAGGTATATCGGTTCTAAGCTTTATCGCTTTCGGTTCCCACTTTATATCGGTCCTATAACTGTTATTTCTCGGTTCTGTATTTCAATTCCGAAAGAAATGAGTAGGTAAACAAATAACAAGAAGAAGAGTAACAGTTATAGAACCGACACAGCACCAATGCCGTATCAGTGAGTCCTCAAATACCCTGATGAGGCCAGCTGCAATGCTAGCGAAATGTCTGGAAACAATTCCTAAAGACCCCTATACACGCTGAAACCAGCAGCGATGCATCGCTACAAGTGACGGGTTTGAGTCTTCCGAAGTTTCATAATACATGTTACGCTCAAACAAAAAGTGGAAAAGGCTCTAATCCATCGTTTGTATATAGCGATGCTTGCGTCACCACATGTTTTAGCGTGTATGAAGGTCTTAATACGTTGACTGCCACGGTGATCACCTATGACCGGAGCTTCAAAGTTACAAGAAAATAATTATAACTTACAAGATAGCCGATGTCAAATAAATATATTCAATAGCGTAAATAACAAGATAATAGCGTAACATAAGAATTGTAATACCAAATAAATAATAATTCTTCATTTTTACTTTTCATAAAAAAAATTAGTGATATATAAAACGCTCTTGTTTTTCGTGGCAGCCAACGTGTTAATGGACGCGGTTTACACCTAGAAACTTTGAACACTTCTAACATGTAATATAGAGATGGAAAGAAGTCCTCTGGGTGGAATGCGGGACTGAGTGGTCAAAATGGAGGTGGCACGGCCTTCGTCGCACAGAGATTGTCGACTGTGGTATACCATTTGCCGGAATCATCACCCACACAGACTTTTCGGAATGTTAGAGGTGGGGATAGACGTTCCTGCCGAGAAGCCTCTCCTACCCCTGTGTCGTCCCGGAATACTTCTTCCCATCTTTATATACAGTACAGTGGAACTGCGTTTGTATATCAACAAGTCGGGGGACAAACTGGTCGTGAGTGGTTCTTAAGGCCCCATTCGCGTTGAAACATGCGGCGATGCAGGAATCCCTGCAAGCGATGGATTAGAGCCTTTTTCACTTTTCGTTTGAGTGTAACATGTATCATGAAACTTTGGAAGACTCAAACCCATTACTAACAGTAGAGTCCTCAAATCTCTCTACTACTCATACTTGTCAGTTACAATAACAGAAGCTAGGACTTAGAAAACTGAAGTACAACACGTGTATTTGTATATATTGTATAGAGTGGGCCAGGGAAAAGTAGTCATTAGGCAGTAACAATCGTAAATAGGCGATAGTTATAATGAAGTAACTGTAAAAAAATTACTAGTCATTTATTTAAAAAGCATTAATAAATGGTGTGCACTGAAATTTTCTGGCCACAAGTGGGTCAATTGTATCTTCCTGATACTCATACTCGTGAACACTCAGCTACCTCGACAATCTTGTGAAAGTGGTATCAATCTTTCAAACCGGTAGATGTCTGAACGGTAATGAAGAATTGCGGCTCACTAGAGTTATGTTCTAGTGTAAAGTAATTATATTATTATATTTTTACTGTATATTATTATTATACCTAGTGTCAACTATGTCAACTATTTATAAGGGATATACTATACGGTAATGACAAGTCTCGTATACTTATTCTACGAACAGCGCCTACGTCTAAAATGTGCAATTCTATTGGAAGAGGTTAAACGTGTGAGCAACCCTGTCTCGGTTTAATTGCACCTGGCGTTCATTATTCTGATCGTCTGTTTCGTAGGTCAAAAACGCAAATCACTAGTAATCATGTTGTTACGGTATAGTACCGATGATGTCATCTTTATCTACGTGGTATGGTATCGTTGAAATTGAGGAAGCAGTTTGGTTCGTTTCAAATTACAACGTGTCAAAGTAAACGCATTCTATATAGCTTGGTATGGATCCACTGTAGCGTTACATAGAATGTTGATAAACTCGTGTACAATTTTCTAACCTGTATCAAGTAACGTATTATAAATGAAAAACAGGTTTTACCCGATAAAACTCTGAAAATACCGAAGTTCGGTGTCCTTTGTTAATCCATTGCACTCCGAATTTGTTTTTTATCAATTAACTGTCTTCCGAAATACATGTCAAATGAAACACAAACTAATACACAGGAAACGAAAAAGAACAGTGCAAACAGCGTAAACAATTCTTTTTCAAATACTATTGAGAATAGTATAATGACATAATACAATCTTATGAAAAATGCCTCGACAGAGAAGCTCACTGTTGAATAAATCTGATATCGAATCACATTCGACATAGGAGTGCAAAGGGTTAACGATCATATTGCCTTTCTATTATTTAGTCGTAAATTCATCTACATGCACTGTTTAACCCAATGGCTCCTTGCGATTCAAACGTAACTTCGTCCACGCGTATCACCTTCCTGTGGCTATCTGTGTTAACCAGACACCTGATCATCCATCATTAGCAAAGTCAAAGATATACAATTTAATCTCGTTTTTGCTCCGATCATCCCAGGTCTTAACCGGACATTTATTCATCATGGCCAATGTTTTGGAGAAAAATAATTTCTATCTGGTAAGGAGCAAAATGTAATAATAAACAATTTAACGAACGAATTTAATTACATATATTATAACTTTCCATGTTCCGTTTTAATACATTTTTCTATTGTTTTACAATCATTATTTTTTCATTCATTCCGAAGAAGAGAAGTTACATAGTCTTTGAAAATCTGGATTGAAACAGACTTAAACACCGTTAAAGAGTTAAATAATTTTCCAGATAAATTGGAAATGTGTCTTTTATAGAACGGCGACGGAGAAAAGTTTGATTGAGATCGTTCAGTCTTACAGATTTGTCAAGTTTTCCGTTACGTGGGACAAAACAAGGGTTGCAACAGGACTGTACTCTCAGTCTATATTTGGATTTAACCGCTACATGTTTGTAACGACAAAAAATGGCTTGCAAACAATCTGTTAACTCTTAATCGTCGAAAGATAAGCTGTATAATCCTGAAATAATTTGAATTATTAAAAATAATCCTAAAATAGATCCGAAGTTCCATAAATATCTAATTCTCGATGACCGGGACAGTGTTTTTGTAACTGAGGTCGTTAGGTCGAGATATTCCGGAGTATCCCGATTGGGAATTCTGAATTTAGTAATCTTAAGCATAGCACAACAGAACCAGGTAAACGCGCCAGTAGATAGGATTGCCGGCAGATCTGCATACCTAACGTCAGCAATTGTAACTGACCACTGATTGCTTAATGAAGCGGCCTAGCTTTGAAGGATTGAAGAATTGACCCCGACTTTTTATGACCAACCAATTACATCTCAATTCTAATTCGTCATCGTCACTCTGTATATAATTACTCATTATTATTCTATACACTGTCACCAAATAGATCTACCATTCGAAAGAAGAAAATCTTTTTCACCAACATGTCCGACAATATGGCCCTTTTATGGTCAGGCTTGATTCTTCATTGTTGTGAGTTCTGCAAAAATGTGAAGAAATCCTGAGATACTCACTATAGTTTCTAATTTAATATATAAATGACACTTTAGCCAAATCTACACATCATTTTGAAATAGAAATTGAAAATCGTGCTCTCGAAGACATGAGGTATTTAACGAGCCTTTAACACTAAGTTTACGGACACTTATTGTGCAGTTTATTTTATTACTCCTAGAAATTAGAGATTAGATCTTGGAAATTACAGGTTAAAAAATAAACTACTAGGATACATATTCATGTAATCGTATCAATCAAAATCAACGTAAAAATTTACCAAATAATTTCTATAAAACTCAATATGTCTCAAATTGACGCATTTCGTGAACCTAATATTATCAATTATAATTTACCGAGTAAAAAGATGACGCAGAAATAAAGGGGCGAGTATACACCACTTTCCTAAGAAATAGCCGAGCTATCACAGTACCTTGACTTAATGACAATACCGATTTCTTCGTATTATCCCGAAATCCTTTGCACGTGTCACACGACTGTCCGCAATGTTCCTTCATAAAATTTGCTGTCCCAAACAAACGTTGCAACGTGTTGCATCAGAACGAAGAGGAAAAGAGCGAGCACCTTGTCAACGAGAACGATCACGCGTATTCATCTCCGTGCTATTATATGAGAATTTAAAACTACATCCCGACGATTTACTCATCGTGTACGCCATTAATTCCACGGGAATAATGAAATAGCACCGCTGTCAGATAATTCATGGCAATTACCATTCGGTGAAGGTATCGAGAATCTGTGTTTCGGCTCCAAATGCCAGCGGACATAAACATTACGGTAATCGCAAGCAGAACAGAAAATGCGAAATAATGCGGCGTGGACAATGAAGTGACGCGGCCAGATATGATCAGAAACCAAGGAAGTTGCGATTACGTACACACGGAGCACAGAAGTTTTGAAATTCACGGAACAGTCGTCATACGCTAACGCAACTGGTAAGAACATTTTAAAGGGATTGTGGTTGGGAATGAAATATTCATTGGGAAAACCGATACGACGCTGCACACAATTGAAATTTATCTGTGGATGACTACCATAATGCTCCAGTCGAATGATACTCTTGTGGAATTTTGTCAATTCAAAATTGCGCCGATATAAATATTTTCAGGTACGAACTATTGAACACTTCGTGTGTTATTAACACTAGAACTACAGAGGATTTATTACGATTCATGTGTAATATCTGTGAATATTGTAACAATAGATTATTTTCAGTTTCTTCAGACATTCGTTACAGAGTTGAAGTGAAACTATTTTCGAAGTCATTTAGAATATTGAATTCTTTTACGATATCGATCATTGCGAAACAAGAAAACCGAAACCAGTCATTTTTACTGGTACGACGGTAGGTCTAGTGTCAAGAGACAAAACGAATTATGTAAGACGTTCGAAACCGGTGACGTAGTCCTACGTTATTTTTAATTTTTTTTTAGAAGAATAATAGTCGCTTAATTGTATGTTATTTACAAGACCTGTATTTAAGTATTGACAACATGCGTAGTTGCGTCATATATTTTTTATACTCATACACATTTAAATAGCAGACTCTAGCGGTACTCGGCTAACGACTTCGGGAAACTCTATGCGGTGAATGTGTTAAATGTTCGATGTGGGATAGCTGATTTTGCTAGTTGCTTGAGTTATAAGCATAAATTGTTAATTTTCTGATAATCAGAATAATTCGTTCCATTCAGCATACTATTACTTTTTAAAACAGATAATTAACTGGTATTATAGATAGTTTTAAAATAGATGATTAGTTGATAGTTTTAAAACAGATGATTAACTAGTATTATAGGTGGTTAACAACTTTATTACATATTAACGGGTTGATAAACGTCAGAATTATCGATGACCAGCATTTGAGTCAATTAGAATCTACAGAAATATTTATAAACCTTTCAAAACTATTAACATTGTACCATGAAAATTGATTCCACCCATTTTTCAAAAGAAATAAAATAGATATTAAAATACTGCTAATCAATAAAATTCGTTAAATAAAACAATTAAAATTATATTCCATAAAATACCAAGTATTCTAATGAAATGAAAACAGAAGGACAATATACTGCATAATGTAAACACATGTAATAATTACAATTTTATATTTCATCAAAATGTTTCTGCAACTAAGGAATTCGAATGTAATATGAATCATAACATTCGAAAGCAGAAAAATCTTCATTAAATCATAATTAGTCCATTTCCACGCAAAACCAAAGATGTTATATTTAATTTTGTTTCAGATTTAAACAAAATTTCTTCGAAAAAACATTATTCATTTTAAATTTGGGAAAAATTCTTCACTGGTCATGAGTAAAAATCGAGTGCAAAGGCACACTCGGTGATTCACCATCATTCACACGGCGAATCGTTGCGCACGTGATGGCTATTAGACCCACCTTGGAAACAGCTGAGGGCTGATAAAGCAAACATTACGTAATTCACTCCTGGAGAACGCGACACGGAATATCGCCGGTAGTTCAAGGGCGAGTGAGATTGCTATATGCAGAACCGCAATCTACATCGTAACGACACACATTGCCAGTTCGAGTACAAACATAGTTGTACAAACTAGTTGTACAGTAATAAATTGTGTGGTGTCGCTATCAAGTAACATGCGCTCCCTTTTCCCTCAAAAAGATTAGAAAATATTACTTGTGGTTGTCCAGGGAAAAACGCATATCGATTTTATGCATAATAGTTTGTACATTCAACTTTGATCCACTCTCGGATTGAAATACAAACGCCAGAACAAAATATTTATTACACGTGTAATGAGCGTGCGAGAGGAAATTGAATATTACATTTGACATTGGAAATTGGATTCTCTAATTCAACTATACTTTTCACGTAAAACAGAACCAATAACTATGTAACAAATCTCATTTCTTTACTATTTTACGATTAAACTTCGAATCGTTATGCATTACTGTCATGCAAATCTCAGGAACTTAGCAGAAATTTGACAAAGAAGAATTTAGACAGAATTCCTAGCAGAAATGTATTTTGTGTTTGTACATTTTCAAACAAAGTTCGATATTCACCACAACTGGCGTAAAACATGTACAGAGATTACGTTTCTCGAGGATGCCACGATCAAGATCACCGGTTCGGCTTCCGGTGTCTGGATCATTACGAACACCATCGCAATTTGATATCCGAGGTCGCCACAGTGGCGGAAGATAGAATAACATTGACAAAGGTGAAAAATGAAAGATCGACAGGATATTGAGGGAACACTGTGTGCTGACAATGTCACGCGAGTGGCAGACGCCATTATGCAATCGTCGAAACGTTACGCTACAGGACTTTTAGTTGTGGTTGAGTCACAGGAGTCGAAAACCTGATTTACTGTTCATAATCAATCATTAGAGCCGACAGGAACATTTATTACCTAACAACGAAAATAACCGCAATACGTTTTGCAAATCAATTATATTCTACTTGCATTGAGGAGATGTGAAAGCTAAACGCGAATGTAAAATTTTATGTGCAATTATATGACATTAGAGTAATAAATATTGTCTGCAGTCGTTATAATAATAAATAGTATGCATAGAAGTATATGCGCAGCAATATACCTACTTATGTAATTAATACATAAAAATTCGATAATAAATATTCAATTTCAATTTTTAAATTCATCATATGAAAGTGCAGAAAGTAATACAATTAATATACAATTAGTAATAATTCAACTCTGATGTGGGTCAATAATATTTTTATTTTATTCTTAATTTAATAAAAATTAATGAAACACGTGATTATTGTTGATGTGAATAAATATTCACTCAAGATACTCTAGGTTTTCATTTTCCTCATTTTCATTGGAAAATATAGCTTTTATGGTTAAGATATTCTGTAAACTTTTGCAACATATTAACTTATTAAATACTTATTGACAATGCAACAGAACATTGTCTACTTTGTATGTGTAACGTGTGTATCTAAGAAGGTGGATATTTTCCACTGATCACAATGATTGCATATAAGTGATCCGCGCTTCCAATGCCTTGAAGCAATCAATTTAACAAGAATTTCCTTCCTGATTATATGTTCGCTACAGCAATTAATTAGCAATGATCGTACACGTTGATTACGTGCGTAATATTGAAGTTCCAGTATTCGATTTAACAGAAAAGTATTTACACGATTAAGATTTGTTAAATCTTACTCAACCATTGGATCAGGAAATTAGTATTTGTTAAGAACTTACTCCTTTTGATTAGCAAACCGAGCAGGATCTTTGAACCATTAATGAAATCCATTTATAATCCCTTTTAATTCGAGTTAGTTAATAGAAAAGCAATTTCAAGAAATATGTTTTCGAAGTTTATCGAAAGCCATGATAAGTTATTCCTACAGTATTTGGTTCAAAGTATTACCTATAATTTTATCAATTTTGCAAATATCGACAGTTAGTTTCATTTTATAACATTTTTCGAATATCAGTCTACAAAAATCGGTAAAAATACAATTGTATGATTTTTAAATGCCTTTATTAATTTCTAAATGTAAAGTTAGAAATCAATATTCATATAGATATTCAGAACCAATAAAAAAACGGTAGCATACATAATTCCTCAAGAGCGCAATTTACTTGCATGTTAATCTTCTAATTAAATACATAATATGCGAATCTAACTATAATATAGTAATTTGTACTAGCAGCTTTCACAGAAAGAAAGTATCGCACTATTACGTATTGTGTGCAACGACAACGTTTTCTTAATGATATGAAATTTCAGGAACATCACTACTCGTACTTACATTTTCTTTTTCAAAGAATCACTGTAACGCCTACAAACTACTATGTAATCTCTGCCGTGACTGGAAATTCGTCTTCCCTTCGTCTACCATTCAAATTTCTCTTTTATTTGATTTCACGAGCCATCTTGTATATGGACTGCTGATGCAACCAGAAGCATGTCCCGGGTTTTACGTCAGAACCGATAATTAGTGAGTTGGTTGCATAACTCAACATTGTCAGATAATATATTCGAACTGACTATCAGACAAAGATACACAATCAGCGAACGCTTGAAGCGAAAACAATACTAATTCCGAAATACGTTTGTATTCTTCGGTAAAATTCAAGTGCAGTACGATCAATATTATTTTCACACGATTTTAATTCATTACGAATAATTATTTCCCTCTTTTCACGCGTGTTTGATTTAAAACAAATTCTTATTTTTCTCTTTTTACACGATTTATTAAATTTAACACAATTACGCAAATTCTAACGTGAATTTTCATATGGTTTATGGATTACTCTGCTGATTCAATTTAAATAATGTTATTTTTGAAACATTTCGTAAGGTAAGTAATCTTTTTTTAAAGCAACATAATACCTTTACTCATAATTTATTCACAATAACAAAATTATTTTTCAATATCTCTGTCTGTTGCTTGACATTTATTTTTAGCTTGCACTTTTAATTCTGTTTGTACAATATTGTTTGCATAATTTAGGGTCTGTGCAATTCCCACAATGTCTAGTCTCTGTCCCCACAGTCGGGTGGTATAATCCGGTAACCCTTCGGATTTGAATCAGAAAAAGAATAATAGCGATGAAAGCGAAGGTAAAGTAGCCTCTATTATTCCCAAGCGTTTCATTCAACCTCCTGCGTTGTGGGAAGACTCAGGGGTAATATTGTGTTATTACTACTTACTACAATTGTTACGCGCCTACGTAGTCTCATTACGTCAAATTTATTCTTATTATTTGTATTCGACACAAATTACTTTAAAGGCCACTGTTCCTGGAAACGTAGAAACCAATTTAGTGTTGAATCGGATGTGACTTCTGAATGTAAAGTAGTTACCACTATTTTCACAATAGTCGCAATAGAAGAAATGTATAAGTAGATCTACGAAAGCACTGCGATACAGTTAGAACCTGTTTTATGCTATCAGCATGGGTCAAACAAACTTAAAGAACGTTGAACCAAAAACAACACTTGAACTGTCTTTAATTTTCCTCCATAATGTTGTCCGAACTTCATTTCAAACGGAGCTGTACCCTAATTGAGTTGTAATATTAGAAAATAGTTAGCCTTGTTACCCGAACAAAAGAATTTACTGGTATTTGTGATAAGAAGCAGTTAAACTTCTTGGAATCGATCTTTCATACTAACACGAATTCTCTGAACGTCGTCGATTACAATTCATTTGCACTCCACAGAGTGAAGTGACGTATTAATCTCAAATGCACGTAAATCATTTGTGTAAATTATGCACTCTTCACACAGGTGGGAAAAAATGATTTTACTTACAACTGTACACGTAATTGCTCATTTAAATTTACTATTCGGAGCACGGGTTTTCCCAGCGTAGTGGTCACTATTTATGCACTACATGGATTTTCCACTTTCTAATGTAAAAGTACCTATATAGTATATAGTACAAATATACAATGGAATATACTATGACACTGAAAAGTGCACTTTCGGAACCACAGCTTGACTAAAACTGACAGCTCAATAGCTGAACGATTTCAATGATAAGATTATGACTCGAACATTCTAGGCACGTAGAATCTACTGATTGGTAAGCAATCGTTTCCTTCTTCATAGTTGAACGGCGAATGGTTGAACAGCGACGCGAGAAACGCAGCCGGGTCATTTCTGACCCATTTTAAACTGTTTTGGTGGCGCCAGGAGGATGAATTTCGCCGATCCTTTACCTTAACAGTAAAACTACCGGACGGGTAAGAATGATGCATTCCTGATTTCTTCTTTTTGCAATTATTAAAAAGACAACGGTTGTTTCTTTTTAATGAGCAATTATCAAAGAAATTGATTTAGCAATGCGCGGACTGAATTCTAAATCAATTAAAGTCTCAATAGATGCAATCTTTGAATTTCCATAGAGGAATTTCAATAAACCAATTTAACTGCTTGGTAGTTTCAGTGTTGAAATACATAATTTACCAAGTACAGATTTACGATTTATAACACGCACTGAAAATTGACTCATTCGCTGGCGGACTCGAAGTATTATTTAATTAAAAATTTTTTAATAGTTGACCTAAGTTGCTACGCGATCGAATTTTCCACGGAGTGTCGTGTGTCAGCTGCATAAAAGTTTCATAATCACTTTAACGCTCACGTAATGGCAGTGCGAAAACTACTGTGGAAAATACTTGTGCATTAACGATTTATACGATGGGTGGTTACGGAATTTCGCGAGTCTCATATTATCAGTTGTACAATGTTTGCTGAAGATAAAATGAACGAAGCAAGCATCATACTTCGTTTGGTTCAGTGAGTCACTTCAACGTAAAGAAAAAGAAAATTGCGCGCCTAAAAACGTTCGATTCGTGGATATTTTTAATCGTATCGCTGAAATTGTGTTAATGTAACTATAGCCACTTCTTGAATTTTAAATTTTCTGTCTCCTTTTGAATTCCGTGTGACATATTACGCGCTATGATATCGTTACAACATTATACATATGAACTGTTTTGTATAACTGAAGTTTAATTCCTTTTAGTTAAAAATTGAGATCGCATGAACATTTCTTTAGTACAAAAGTATATTTAAAGAATTATAAATGAAAATACAATAGTAAGTGTATATCGAAGCATGACACTTTTATGGCTCTGTACTGGAAGATGACTATTCACCTAAATAAAGCAGGAAAAAAACGATTTAAAAATGTTGCAAGATCGATAAATGAATTTTTATTTATAAAAGTTAACTGTTATCAAACCGCCGAGTTCCACAAGTCCGGAGGTTAAGTAAAAGACATCGTGCATGCAACCAATTCACAGTGAGGATGAAACGCGTGACGAAACCGTCGCACGTTACGATTAAGCACAGTGTTTTTGGGTCAAGTGAAATAGTAAAACGGACGGCACATAGTATGCTTTCGACTCGGCAAACGTAAGAATTTTGAATCTTTGTGACGAACTGGGTTAACGAAGGAGAATCCTTAAGAATTCTTGTTACGAAAACAAATCCATAAACTAACCAGTTTTTCTAGTCAGAGATTTCTATGGACTAAATGAATTCACCCTTTGCTCTTCTAAAGTATTTCACTAGAAATATTCAGCATTTTCTGATGAGATGTAGACGATATTTTTTTAAAGCAACTTAACGAGAAATCATACATAAGTTAAGGAACAAAGATCTTTGTGTTTCAATGTTTCACGTATTGATGCATTATACAAAGCTTAACCCTAGATAACGAAACTTAAATTAGTGTTACTTTTTAATTAAACATTCAAGTCATAGACCACGAATTAACAGTGCGGTATATTTTTATACTTCTACTTATTTCAAATAAAGTAGCACAACTCAAGAGATATATTATCAGATTATAATTAGAAAATAGGAAAGAGTCCGCAATTAACGTTTGTAGTATTTGTAGATGTTAAAAATACGCTCCTGAATTTGAATTCGCAAAAGTGGCGAAAATCGGTAGACTGTTTAGACGAATATTTAATATTTAATATTTAATATTTAATATTTAATATTTAATATTTAATATTTAATATTTAATATTTAATATTTAATATTTAATATTTAATATTTAATGTTTAATGTTTAATATTTAATATTTAATATTAACCTCAGATAACTAAATTTTATAATTTTCTATGTATTAAATCAAGTGGCCACTGAGAGCGGTCATTCGAGTGCAAAAGGTTAAAGACAAAGATACGCTTCGACCTCGCCTGTCTTTCTAGAACTTTCTTCTCAAACAGGTTAGAAATAACCCGTTAATAGTAATCGTACTGATGTAAATTAACCTTGTCACGGTTCAAGATTCCGATTACACTTACGCAATACGGCCTCAACCGAACGGAAACGTGTTCTTTAATAATCGCAGGTGATTTACAATTCGATTAACCACCTATCGACCGAATTATCTCAAGTATGTGTTTTATTTTCATAAACCGATTATTACGATAACTTGGTTTTCGGTGAGATCAGGTTAAATTTACTGCCGTTGTCGTTACTGATAAATATGAGTCACGTAGAAACTTACTCTATCGTGGCTTGATATAAAACCAGAGGTTGAGTGAAACTATAAACCGTCATCAATAAAAATCACTTATAGAACTTTCGACTTTTAAATCGGTCCTGTTCTGTTTTATGTTGATTTTATCCGTTGACACTTTAACTTTGTTGCACGATAATTTTATATTCGAGTATTAAGTGTTCTGATCCATCATATATTTTTAAACGAATATTTAAGGCAAAAACGTAGAAATTAGGAATACTGCAATTAATTCAAATTATTTAAAAAATGATAAGCTATACACTGGTTCTGCAATGTAAATAGCTTTAGGAATAACGTTTAAACAAAAACTGAATTCAGTCACACACACACACGCACATCCTTAACATAAAACAGATCAAAAACAAAAACAGAAAATAAGATTACCGTATGCTCCAACATATTTACATATTTATACATTTTTGAGCACAGAGCACCTAAGTAAGAATTTTCTTATAATTAAAGTATTGGTTTATTGAATTATTCACGCTATACTTGATGTTATCTACACTTAATTGCCATTTGCCTTTGACAGTTACGAGCTCATATTTATAAGATTAATTATTTTATGACACTCTTCTCAGGCTGCACCTATACTACATTTTTTATTGGTTATAACTTGCAGGGTTGGAAAAGTGTGCAATGTCCTATTAAAATTTCCTCGAAAGACTAATGTAATCACGAGTATGAGCGTTAAGTATCACCCAACTAATGGTAAATCACTTGTGACCCGTTTCTTATGAATGCTCACGTAGCCAAACATTCAATTTTAAAATGTAAATTATTAAGTGAGGAGAAAAGGGTCAAAATAATTCATTACAACGGCGTAGGACCGTCTGATGGAGATATTATCATAGAAGTAAAAAGGTCACGTTACATAATAAATAATTTCATTAGTGCAAATGCTTTTAGTAGCAAACATTACCTGTCTTTAGTTTTGAAAAGTTTCTTTATTTTCTCAATAAAGTATATTAAACATTTACTATTCTATTGTCACGAAAATAGGAGTCCACTCTTTACGAAAGTAGGTTCAATCGATAAAGTTACCAACTGTTACGATACCCGCTTCTATTCTATTTACAGACATTCTTTTCGAGGCAAGGGACTGATATCGATATCTGGTCCTGCCCATACGCCTGCAACGGACGTAACTTTTATCGGAAGTTCAGTTCGCTTCCATAATTCTTTCTTTTTCTGGAGAGTATTTTTTGAGCCCATCGTGATAAGAGTTAAACATAAAGGATGCAACTCATGCCTGAATCTTAAGTATTTGACCGATTACACATATCGTGGATATTTCTCGTCAGTACTTCGACGCCATACACAATTACGAGAATATAATCGCAGCCTTTCGCTAACAAATTGTAGCTATATGTGAAATGGAGATCTTTATAAATAAACGATGAACGAAAATATTTTTTAAATATTTTTGGAACATACTCATGAATTTCAAACAAAACCACTTTAACTTTCAAATCAGTAACCAGATATCCGGGTATTTTACACGGTTTCTAATGTTCTGATGACAAATTGACAAAAACGCTTGAAAAGATTGATCTCTGAATACTTTAACGTCGATTCGTGATTTAAAAATAAAAGATTTGTGCAAGAATATTGTAATACTCAAACATTTTGATTACTAACATTAATTTCATTTCGTTGCTAAGTATTTTTTTTCTGGTCCCTAGGACTAACATCGGTAAGCGAGGGTTCAGCAGGAGATTGATTACGAACCGCAGTCGATGAACTTTCAGGTTGGAATAAAAATGATTGTAAGGTTAGTTGGATTATAGCAATGAATAAATAAGAGAATCATGTGTGCGTAATATACGAGTTAACTTTCTCACGCCGCACCTTTCTCTTGCAGGAGATTGCCTCGGAATATTAGATGTTGTAATAGCTATATAAATAACAGTATCTATCAATAAGTTCATCGTTAGATTGTTAAAAGTACAGAAATATTTTGAGCATTTCAGTTACGCTAACTATTATAATAACTTTCCGCTTGAATGGAGAATGCATATTTTAAATGTATTATTTGTAATGCTGCAGGAAACAATAAACGGAAGTTTAATACACGCTATAATAGATTGCCATATATATTTCACGGCTGTTTTATTTATATTTTTTATAATAATTACTATATTTTTATTTGAAAAATAATAGAATTATATAACAGGGAAATACGTCGACTTAAACATGTTAGTACAGGTTCTCATTTGTTTCGAGTGGAAGTGTTTTCATTGTACATTGTCAATTATTAATTGCTGTTCATTGCCATGAAATTAAAGTGGTGACGTTTCTTAAGCGGACTTAAGAAATTACCTTAAACATTATAAGCAGATCGTTAATTAAAAATTATTATGTCTGCAATCAATGATGAAAAATTAAGTGTTTTCTTGCATTCTGAGATAGATGTATACATATATCTTCAAATTATACTTACAGTCTAATCTCCAGTATCTAAATTATTATACCAGGGAGATATGATTGTTATAAGAAGACAATTTTTTGATAGATATATACCAAATTGTCTTCATAGCAATGATTTTAACTTTTCAAGAGAATAATATTGGAAACACTGCAAAAAATAGAAAACTATTTCTGGGTTGCATTTTTTGTTATTCATATAAACTATTTAACATTTCCAACCAGTACGTAGTAACATGAAAAATGACATTTTGTAAGAATGTGAACACGTTACGTTTGAATTTGTTATCGTAGTTAAAGAAATAGGTAAAATACATAAAGCTTATCTAATCTTTAAGTGAAATATATCATGCACATAATAGAACATGTGGCTGTCCAAACGTTCAAATACAAGATCTTCGGATGATGGGAGATCTAGTACACCTACTCTGGAGAAGACCTGGTATATAAAGTGTTCTATAACTGGTGACATAACAGACAGAAAGGTGAATCTACATCAGGAAATAAAATTTTCAAAAATGTGGAAAATATACATGTATAAAAGACGCCGAAAATACTAAACAACAGTTTTTTATTTGAAACTAACTTTTCACGAAGATTAAAATTAAATATTTGTAAAATGTAACATGAATTTGACTGACTTAACTGAATAAACTTACAGGAAATTATTTTATATGGAAAACGACTAAAAAATGTCGAATAAAATTTCCTCGTTTGGAACATCGTCCTCAAGAATATTCACTTTTAAATTCAATTGTTTTTAAAAAAGATAGCTCGAATGAAAGAACATATTATTTTATATATGTTTCATTTATTGTATTATCTAATTAAGAGATTAAGGATCTAATCCCTAATACTTACACACAAATTTTTTAGTAGAATCATGTTTCTCGCTTCGATCATCAAATAAACGTACCCTTTATATCAACAAATGATATTCCCACTGATATTCCCAAAATTATTAAGAAAAGATCAGAACTCTGATAAAAAGATTTGACAACGAATCTGCCGAATCACAAAATATTAAATGAATCACAAGAAATTAACGCGCGTATACTAGGAGTGGAATTATCGATCAATTTTACAAACTAGGCAAAAGTTGATTGCCGCGAACACCACAGTGAAGGTCTCGGAAAGTAGGTGATTCCACATTCTGTATAAAGAAACGGATACCCGGCTATTCAACCAGGAAGACGATGGATTGTAACGAACCTCTAACTGTGCTTCGAGTTCCTGCGGAATTGTAGTAAATCACTCGATTTGCTCTCGCAACGCTCTACTAACAAGAAACGGCTTTTTTTTGTGTATTTTATCCCAATATCGAGATACGCTGAGTCACTGGAAACATTTAGAACCGGAAACGCTACGAGAAATTAAGTGGGAATCCGAAAAAGAGGAAAAAGCAGCGAACAGTCGACTCTCTGTGGCCACTCATCGGAACGAATTTAAACGACAAATGTATCTGAGAGAGATACATTATATTATATTAATTATTCATAATAAATTAATCATACTTTATGTATTTACTTATTTATATTCCACTATATATCTAATTCATAATTAAATTGGTAGTTATTCCATGATATGTATAATTTTTTACAGCTCAATGTAACATTTATACAATTCTTGAATCTGAAGCTATGACTATTGTTGTTCGAATACTTTTGTCACTGTACGGTTTTTAAGAACAAAATGTCACTTTACATCGCAAACGGATTCGAATAATTGTTCACACGTAGAATTTACAGAATTTAAATAAACATTTAGAATACTATATAATACAATAAATCAGTTTGTACCTAAATTTGTCATAGTTAAAAACGTGTTACCAGAATGATTATTCTACATTTGTGTAGATAATATATTGATATACAGAAGGAATTTTCCATCGTCTTCGATAGTCACTGGAACGTCAAATGAGAAGTGCATATTGCTGCAGAAAAAGATACTTTCAGCAATTTTCTCAAGCGTGACTTAAATATACATAAATCATACGGTACCTACTACAGCAGAAATGTATTTATATTTCGGGAAGGGCTTCCGAGAAAGTATACGCTATTTGTAGAGGATGTTTCCTTCAACTGGATACATCGAAGTATCTTATAAACCGTTGAATATATTAAAAACTTACTGTTATGAATGCTGTTCAGTAGAGAGAAACATTATGCAATGTATATATGGAACTTTTTGTATATGACAATATTGAAAAGACTACAAGGTGAACTTAATTTGCATAAATAGAATACTGTAAGTACATTTCTATTCATAAGAAGGTTATTCATTGTAGTAGAATGACAAGCCGGCTAGCTGAATGTATACATTGTGCTGCGAACCCGCAGTTCGAATGACTCTATGTGACATACGAATGTATAATACTCTATTTCAGAGAGCTAAGTTGGCCTTCAAATTTCCCCTAGAATGTCAAATAAAAAGAATACTATTTACATCACAGAATGACCCTTTCTATACCAATATCTTCGTACTTTATATTCAAACGTATTCAGTTAAAGGATTCACTGTATATGCTTTGAAAATATGAATTGCCTCGTGGTTGTAATGTCTGCCACGAATGTGTCAATAAAAGAAATTATTTGAACTTATTCTGTTTTATTGATGCATTCTATCAATTATTCTACAAACGTCGCAAGAATTTGTAGTTCAATATATTACTTCCATAACTTCTGATACTTGTGTTTTTAAATACAAGAATGTATTTAACAAATTAAATAATTTTATTTACTTGTATTTAAATGTTAATAAATAATTTCTGCTGAATTCCATTTTACTCTTTTGTATTGATAGGATAAATTGTTCAAAGAAAATTACGCTATTTGACATTACAAATAAGTCTATTTTATTAATCAAAATTACTAATGGAGTAAAATTTGTATTATACATATTACGGTAAAGAAAAGTTCCACGAACGTAAAATAATTTTAACGGAGTTGAGCATGATACATAGAAATCACTTGCATAAAGATAACAGTTATCTGTTGATAGATAATTAATTTATGCGATTAGAATTGCAAATAACAAGATGTTAACTCTATACTAGTAAAGAAATTAATATTTTATTTTCCGGCATAAATTAGCAATGCTTTTTCATATGTTGCATCTCGTTTTTGCGCGAACGCGCTTATGAGTTTTGTAATTTCGTTCAGGTAATTACAAAGATTGTAGACTCAATTTATGCCGAAATGCTCAGTGACTGGATCTTTGACGTAAGACTGATCGATCTTTCCCAAGTTAACACCTGTAGTTCCTTCGTGAGAAGTAAACCCATCTTATGAAATTGTAATTGTTTGCGTATAAATTGCGTTTGTAGAAGAGCTCCGTCTAATAATTAGAATAGAATTACTAGATCCTAACTTGGTAGAATTTAACAATAACCTTTTATCGTACTCACGATGAAACCGAATTTAAAAAACGGAAGTTACCCTTCGTTGCACGAGAATATAGATTACATTAAAAGCAAGTCCGTGAAACTTCTGAACACATAGCATCACTTCCAATAGCTGAATGTCACATTATAAGAAACAATAAAAATGTACAATAAACATATTCAATAGTGCAAGTAACAAAATAATAGTTTAACACAAGCATTACAATATCAAATAGTTAATAATCGTTTCTATATATCTTTAGTAGAAAGAATAAGTAACATACAAAACGCTCAATATTCCCATAGCAGTCGTGTGAAAATAAAACGAAAGTTAGTGTCTAGAACAGAGCAATTGATTCATGTGAAAATGAACTGCAACAAATTTTTCGGTAGCTCATGCCGGCACGGCGCAGCGGGCCGATCGCAGTCGCGAACCTCGAGCCGGCGCTTAACTTTAGACCGTGCGCCGTTTAAAATGCAGCCACGGAAAGTCGGGACCGGAAGTAAAATAGAGAAAAACGTCGAGCAAAAGTAGTAGACGTCGGGACGTATGGCAAAGGGAAGCGGTTATTTTCTCCGTCAGTTCCTCGCCGCCTCTTTGTTCCCCTTCACCCTTACCCGCGATCATCTTACCTCACGCTGTAGGACCTTCCCGGTTTGGAGGTCATTGTACTGCAGCAACGGGGTGGCGGGCACTATAAATCGATTTCCCACAACGACGTCGAGGCGCCAGCGACCACCACTCGGGAAAAGTCCCCCACCACCCCACTCCCAGCCCCGCCGTTGTCCTCCTTACTATCGATGACGACCCGAACCCTCCCTACACGTCGCAGAATTACGCTTCTTGGCACGTGACTGGACGAGAAAATCTAACTTCTACGCCGTAAACCGGAACATCCTCCCTCCTCTCATCTCGTTTCCGCGAAAATCGATCGGCAACCCCCCCTGGCGCCAGGCCGACCGTCACACTTTTCTACGCCGGTTTAGTGATCCTTCGAGAACCACAACATAGTTTACTCGGAACGCTGGGGAAGGGGGGGTTGCATCCGGATGATGCAACTTCGGTCCAATCTCATCGAGCTTTCAATTATTCCAGCGTCCCAAGTATCGTTTGAGCCTCGAGTGATTGTTACACTGGCATGGAAGTTTGACGTAATGACAATTCAATGAAAAACAGTTCCATCTGGTACATGTGTACCAGCAGCTCCGAATATCGCCTCGAAATTTCCCAAGTTGGTTCCAATGAATGGTCAGAGCTTCCGCACCGGAATTCCAGTCGAGATACCAGTTATCATTCGACTGCGTGGCGATGAGGTGCAAATGTCACAAAAGACGATCCTCCTGATCGTCACAGGCTGGTCTGGCTCGGTTTAATCCGGTTGTCGATAGTGATCGATGAGGTGCGCGTAGCATCAAGGCCAGGGATTCCGTGCGCCACGATTTTTGCAGTGGCGCTCGGAACCAGGCTGACAGGGCACTCTCCGGTCGCCTCGTGCGTAAACAGATTCCACGAAAGTCCAATGTCACGGCTCGCCACGCGGCACGCTGTCGATCGTTTCTGTTTGCGGGACCAGTTATAGTTCAGCGTTGCCGCGTAAACGTTCGAACGCGTCGCCCGGAATCATTGCATTCCCGTAGCGTTCCTGGCATCCTTCGCCGGGACCGATGCAACTGCTCGTTCGCCTTCGATTGGACGAGCCGGCTCGTGGTCAAAAAACGTTCATCATACTGGATCATTTACCCAAGAATTTATATTCACGTAATCGGCAAAAAAGGAAAACAGATAGGAAAGAAACCGCAAAAACAGACACTTTCAATTGTCACCGAAGAACTGAATGGGAACAAACGAAGGTTGCGGTGACAGCGTCCTCGTCGATGTGAATGAAAAACAGATCGATCGTTACACTGTCAAATTTATCCCCTTTTTTCACAGGTAATCTCACCGATCACTTTTGCCTCGGTGTATTCGCAAACATTCTGTCTGAACGTCTGTGTGGCATGACGACGTGCGCACGGCATCTCGGGACGGAATGAACCGGAGCACGGGCACCGTGTGCGTGGCCACCCTCTGTGCCGAGGGGTGGGCAGGATGAGACGCCACGACGCGGCGCGATTATTGGGGAATTTTCTAACGGAGCGGAACGACGATGCGTAGGAGGGAACGAGGCGTCGCGACAATGTCTGCGGCAGCTGCAACCACCGGAGACTGTTGACCACGTTTTCTTCTATCGACCGTATCGCACTGCGGCGACGAATAGCACTGGCAACTTCACCTCGTGGCGCGCAGGTTTCATGCAGCCGAGCGGGAGGGTGCTCACGAGCACGCGCGCGCGCTCACCCCGGCCACTTTTGTGTATTTACACACGTACACACAGGTGGCGGTCGTGGCTCGAAGCACAATTGATACGTTTACGATGCAGTTTTCCCGGTTCTTTTCAACGCCGCAGCGCTCCATCCTTCGTCAAAATTCGAGGAAGTAATTCTGCTGATGGAAGCGGCCGAGGAAAATGATAAATCACGTTATCTACTGTACTAGCGGAAAGTTTCCAACTGCTTTTTGCTTCCTTGTTTCAAAAAACACACAGCGTAACACGTTGACTGCCACGAAATGTACTGTAGAGATTTTTTTTAATTTAATTAGAAAAGTATGAGGTTTATACAATTTTATATATAATTACATATACAGTTTTATATATAATTGTGGGGATTCTGTATTAGCTTAAGTTGCTTCCAAACGTGGATAAGTTGGTATTAACTTTTTAAAAGCTGAAATGATATGGAGCTGAAAGCTCGTGGAGTGGAATTTCGTGTAATTTCATTCATAAAGTATTTATTATACGAAAATAGAATGGCACATTCTGCATTCAATGGAAATATATTCAACCACTTATTATTAATGCGTAATTCTATTATCATAATTATCCATAATGTTTAATATATATGTATTACATACACTTTGGTACTTATTAAACCCTTCCGCTGTCATATTATAATGTTCTCAACTGCTTCTCCTCTACGTGCACGGCCATTTCTTTATTGTACGTAAACATTATCAACTTCCGTCCGAATTAATGAGGCCTTAATTAATATCTCCGTTCTACTACATTGAATGAGATTTAAAAAAGAGGCTTTTAAAGATAATACTTTTAAAAGCATGTCTCGCAATCATTTCGATAACAATTAGTAAACTACTTACAAAATTAGGCACCGCCAAGTTATCGATGAAATAAATTCGCAGATAATTTCAAGGTCTCCAGTTTTATTGAAAACATGATTCCAATGATCATTATTTATTCACAGTGTCATGGCTCAGTAACTACAATATTGCAGAAATTAAATGATTCGATAAAATTAGGGCCTAGGTACATTCGACATACAATATGCATGTATAATGTACGCACCAACAGAATTTTCTTGAAAATACAAAAGTAAGTAAGTTTGTTTGAACTGTCGATTAATCATGATATGGAAGATGACTCACATGATAATGAAAAACCGCATAAAAAGAACCATAAGAACAGCGTATGCTATCTTTATATAGCATGCACCCTTATTTATGAAATAAAAACAATTCTGATTTTCATTTTAGGAATTTTATAATTTCTCCACTGAACTTATAATATCATTTAAGCCATAAAGAGTAAATACATACACATAAATTTAATATATACGATTAAATATTCAGATAATTAGGTAGGCGAGTTTTTCATTAAAGCTTTATTAAACACTATATTTCTTTCTCATTAATTGAGAAACAAGTCTCGTACAATCAGTCTACAATGTGTGCGAAGCGACAACTACTTAAGATATAGATAAAATAAAAGTGAAAAATCAGTTCACGTTCATTTAAAGAAATGACCGAATACAAATCGCCACAGAGTAAAAAGAAACAAATAACCCATATACCTCTCTCTCTCTCTCTCTCTCTCTCTCTCTATATATATATATATGCCTGTTTAAGAGCAAATTTATTTTCCAGTAGCGTGACAAATGATTATTCAATTATTAGATCAGATTAAAAGTCATTTTACTAGTGAATAACGAAAATTCAATAAGTAAACAATAAATAATACCCACAAAAATTCTTCGGTTAAACGAGAACCTTTAAACTTACAACGAAAACCGTGCAGTGACTGTAAGATAATCACTCGATGATCGTGATCGAGGGCAACCTTGAAAAAGGAAGAAAACGAGACAGTCTAATATATACCTTACACCTAGTTACTGTTACTTCCTTTCATTGTTACTTTACGAAGTTGCTCGCATTCGTCAACACGCTCAAGTATTCGCCACAATGTCGTAGTTCTCGCATTTCCGCGTGCTACGTTGGCACCCCCGTGCCCGCCGTTTCTATCGAACAGTAGCGTATTAATAGCGTTTCTCGGCGGTTCATCCAGCAACGATTAAGCGACCCTTAATCAAAACAGACGTAACATCGGTTGAACGTCCAGCGAAATGAAAGAAAAAGGATAACCGTCGTCGAGATTTATCGTTCATACGAGAAGTCGAATTCCCGAGAAACGGACACCGTTTGCCGCAACTTAATTGCATTGCCCGTGTAATGAACCGTGTCTGTCGTCTGCATCAGTGATTGAGCAGTTACAGACGACGGTAAACGTTCGATTTTCCCTCTTATCGTGTCGGCTGTATTTACTGTGCCATTGTGATCCGGGGTCGTCCGTTTTTCTCATTCACGCCCGGCTATTTAGCAAGTCCCGTAGCGACACGCGGAGATCACATCCAACAGAACAATTAATCGACTACAGGAATAACTGAGGATGTTTGCGTTTGTGTACCATTAAACGGAATCGTTAACGAGCGATTCCACGCCAACGTGACGTGAAGATGACCAGCGTCTATGATCTCCGTGCTTATTGCTATTAGCTGATGAGAGCGGATACACTAAACGAATACCACATTTATAACGCCCCATGACCGCGAGCACTCGGGAATCTGGCCGAGGGCCACATAACTTGGTTTTTGCTGTAAAAGCGGATAAATCGAGGAACAAGAACAGGATCAATCTCAGTGGCGACCCCTGCCCGTAACAGAACTATGCGCAACGCTGGAGGAAGGATTATGTTGCGAATCCGCTTCAATTACAACCCTAATAAATATTAGTTTTTAATACTACGGGTGTTAATCCTCGCATGACGGATGGCCATTTTAACCTTCAACCCCTTACTCTATGATTTCACAACTGTGCTTGTTGAAACTAGTTTATCGTTAATAATTTAGCAGAAAACGAAACAGAATTTAATGCTTATTCTCATCGTTTAATGTTTAATCCGTATTACAGTCGCGTGGTGTACAATCACGCAATAAATTAATAAATGAGGAAATATTTGAATATGGTGACAGTTATTGGTTAACTTGTTGCACTATTATCTGACCGACGATCTTTCTATCTGTCTCGAATTTTTCTTTTATATATATACATATAATTAAATTATTCATACAATCAAAGCAGTTTTCTAAAAGAAACAGAAACTGGAAGGTCAAATCGTTTCTCGTGTCGATTAATTTGCTAGCCTCCTTACATCTCGTAGATCCAACAACATTTCGTTCGTTCGATGTGTTGCGGTGAAAATGAATTTGTAAGTCATTAGAATTCTCGTGTCAAATTTGAATAAACTGAACAACATGCGATTATCGTTGCTCTGCTACAGACGTGCTAAATAAACCTATCTTGAGTAGCTTTTATCGACGCTATGATGGATGCTCTCCCCGCCGGTATTAAAGCTGCGACGTAAACGCAGCCTAATTCCGCCGATCGCGCGGATACTTCGCGCGGCGTTGGTGTAATTTAGACGTGTCCCATAAATTTGTGGGTGTCGGGTGTATGTTCGGCTACGAAGGATCAGAGTTCGATGCGTGCCATGAGCAGGATTCCGAGGCGGCGCGTGGCGTCTGCGTCGTCCAGCGGGAATTCACGGGGCCAACACAAAGAAAGTCGCGCGGAATGCCGGGAGTTCCAGACGCGTAAATCGCTCAGCGCCTCTCCTGCGCATAGGTGAGCACCGACGGACAAATATAGAACGCGTCCAGAAATATGTCTTTCAGGCTGCACTTAAAATCGTCGCTTCCGCCGTGGCTGTCGTAGACTTCGTTACCTTTAGGGTCATTTTCGACGCCCCTGCCTTCTGCTTATACAGGCTCATCCACTTAACACAGAACCGGCACGCGAGAGCACAAACGAGACCGTCCGACGCGTATCTATTCACTAGAAACTAGATTCCTTGCCAGAAAAGTATTTCACGCGAGATCCTTTAGTAATGACACCGATCAAATTGCGAATTATGAGTCTAACACCTTAACGCTATCGCAGCCGAGTAAATGGTAGGTAAATGTCTGTCTGCCGGTGATTGTATTGATATACCTTTTGACACTTGTAAAAACCGAAATGTTTAATTTATTAGAAAATGAAAACAGAAACTGTGTACATTCAAAGTCCCGCGATAATGCGAGATCGATGTTAAGAGTCAAGTTTATATTTCAATTTGAATCTAATGGATATAGTAAAATCGAAATAGAATACTTAGAATTAATCAATTTTTAGTAAAATTTGTGTTATGTTTTATCAAGTTACGTACCCTAGAAATTATAGCATACCAAGTCTGATTCAGGTTCAGTCTATTCTTCTATTTTTATTTATGAAACTCGTTTTCAGTAGGACAGCTGTCCGTTTATTGACATTTCTATTATAATGTACTTAATAACAAAGAAAGTAAATAAATAAACTCGGATCATAAGTAGGATAAACTGATCGTGATCGTTTTGCAGTTGTATAATAAGGATGATCTCTTAGCGGTGAAACATGTTTGCTGTAGCAATGAACACAATATAACTTCTACGTTAACTAAGTATTAACTTGAAGTCATTGTATGTTTTTACTCTTTCGTCTTATTATTTCATTGACTCCAGTCTTATTTTTGGACCATTTATTTACAATTACAACATATAAATCTGAAGTGATTGTATTAGTTACGAACGTTTTGCTAACATTCGGCGTAGAATGTCGGAAAAGGTGAAGAAGGTTGTGAACCACTGCCGCCGACTGTCATATAAACGCAACGTTAGTCGTAATTAGAATCTTAGAAAGTAATTTCACACCAATTCGACAGACGGATGGTATTTGTCTAGTCTACAGATTCCAGACGAAACCATCCCCACGATGAAACCGCAAACACAATCTTCAGGCAGAAATTCAGGGGTCTACGTGATTCCGACAGTTTGCTGAAGCAACAGTTCGCAGGTTCGCCGAATGTTCAGAACTACCGGGGCAAATTTCATTATGCCGCACTGATCGAGTTTCGTTGGCCACATCGAAAAGGTTTCACCATGAAATTGGTCGGTTCGGACCACTCACGATCAACTCTCATCGAGGCTCGGCTGTTCAACCCCCTGCCGTATGATTTTATTCGTGACTACGCGTGTCAGATTTATATTACTATTAGGGCATTCCGGGTGAGATGATCCAACTTCATTTAACCCTTCACACTCGTGTGTCATGCTGGAGATGACAATTCAAATTTTTTATAGAACGTTGGAAATTGTTTGAAAAAATACCGCTCTTTAAGAGATTATAAAAATTAAATCTTATTATAACAATAATAAATAAAATAAATATAAAACCATAAATTCTACCACAGTAAATTACTTTAGTTCATTTCATTAAAAATAAATACAAGTTTACACCCAACAACATTGCAAATAAATCGAGTGCAAAGGGTTAAATTGTCAAATATCTATATTTTCAATTGGTTTTAATGGTATATTGAATCTTATAGAGAAATCTATTTAACTATTCTGCTTATATGTATTAATTTCTATAAATATACTTTTTTTGTTAAGTATAAATGATATTTATAATGTAATAGTGTTTTCTAAGAAAGTGGATCATATCCCCCCAAATCATTCTACATTAGGCTCTCGATTAACTGAGTTACTATTTTTCGCAATTCAGGTCGTCTAGAGTCTTAATTATTCACAAATTCAATAATTCGAATTACTGAATTATACTTCAGGATACATAGCGGAACGTCATTTATTCTAACGGATTTGTCTCCCAATTAGTTCGAATAATCGACATTCTTCTATATCTTACGGTTGAGACTATTCTTAGAAGGTTTTTCATTTCCTTAACGATTTATTGAATATTTATTACATTGAGGGTGTGGCTGTTCCTGCATAGGTCAGATGCAATCTACTTTATTCTCACTAACGTAAAAGCGGTCAATTGCCTCCATATTTTAAAAAGGTCTATGGATCTTTATGGACCTTTCTCGATCAATTCGAATCATAACTAAGTCACGCGATATTAGTTTATTTTCGAATATTATATGAACCAGTACAACAGTGATCAACTTTTCATCGAGTTGACCCTTTGGTTCGCAAATTGTTTGACAATTTTCAACAAATTTTATTTATTTTTGAATAATAATAATTCTTCCAGAAATTGTTACATTTGGAATTTCTGCTATTTTATTTTGTATCGTATCTTTTTTTCAAATTGTTTAAATTTGTAATTAATATAGATGTAACTACACATGTAGTATAGTGAGAACGGAAGGGTTGATGAGCATAGATCTCGTAACGTTTCTACTTTCCCGAAACCGACGTGAAATTATCTGTCTTTGCGTGGGCGTGTCAAGTTAGCAATTCCAAACTGTTTCATACAGTTGAAATTGTATTCCTTATCAGTCCGTATAATGGTGAGCGGACACTGTAGTTATGGAGTATAAACACGCCTGTACGTAATTAATTCTAGGCGAATGTTAATTAGTACCTCGTCACAGGAAATTTCAAAGTACTGTGTATGCATGGAAAGCTGATTGTGGAAACAACAGGAAACAAAGTTTCGGTGATTTTTCGTACGTTTCATGTTTATTCTGAGAATACGCTTTCGATTCAACTATCGTGGCACGTGTCTTATACGAACCGATTACGAAACATAACGTTTGAATAACCTTGTTTTTTAGATAAGAATGTGGAAATGTAGTTACTGCAATAAACACAATTGTAAAAGAAATCATAGGACAAGGGCTGTACAAATTAAAGGATTAACTTAAAGAATAATGTAATATTTTATTTCTAATAAATACGACAATAACGAAAACTCTGTAAAATGATGGTGCTTCTTCTCATGTTTCATTTTTTCATTGAATGAGTCATAAATAAGGTAATAGTTTTCATTTTGAAAATGAAAAAATGAATGATTTAACATTCCTGTCAGGTCCGATGGTATTGCGTTAACGACATATATAAACTCTTCAACTGCTGAATGTGCAAACGAAATTTCAGGCGGTACGTGGAATCCAATGAGTTCGTAATGTTACGATCCTGAAAGTACACCGGCACTCCGGACTTCTATGGATTCTAATCTTCGAACGGATCGGCAAGCTACACGACCTTTTCAAAAGGATTCAACGGGATGCAACTATCCCGCGAGGAAGACCTTTTCTCATTCGTATTTTCTCAGGTCTAACGAGCATCCATTTACACGAATGTTGCGTCACCGACATTAAGGCGGGCGTTAATGTCGTAACAACGGTACAGATAGAATTAGAATCCATTCTATGGTAACCGGAGCTGTTTTATCTCGACAGTCAACCGTTGCTGAAAGTATTTGCATCATTCGAGGACAATAACTCGTATTCTAGACAGTACATGTGTCGTAACGCGCCTCGAAAAATAATGTAATACGATCGCTTTTGATGCACACGGGTACTAAACAGTTCAGGGTGATTTAACGACGTATCTTAGAATTACCTTGAAATTTTATTCAATATTCTTGACACGCGTTTTTCTTGAAACCAAAAGAACCTTCGTGAAACATCAGATTATTGTTAAACGATATATAATGAATAATAATTTGCATCATTCGGCAACTAGAAGTTATCATATGAGGTAAATCAGCGAAATATTATGAGAATAAGGATCAATAGAATAACGAGAATGTTAAAAGTACTTTATCCATGAAAAAATAACTGTTCATTGGAGAAAACCAATTACATTTTGATTACATTTATGAAAATCGATTAAATTTAAATACATTTCATTTGGAATGTTTCTTCCTATTATCGAAATGACAAAAATACTCAGAGAAAAAAAATAAATGAGGTGTTTCGTTATGATATGATTGATAACATCGTTCACGAATCTGTACGGGATTAAACCTTTATCGGTAAAGCGTAATATAACCCAATACATCATTCCGGGTGGAATGCTGGCTTCATGCTCGAGGCAAACCAGCCAGGTACATCTAATATTGCTTTGAAATTTATCAGTGGACATAAATGTAGGTCAGTCAACAAGAGTATTTGCGAGTGGTAGTTCAGAAGCAGAACTGATTTTTCTGATGTCTCTAACCGGCTCATAGCTACGACTTTCCCCGATTGACCTCGCAACTCTATTCTCGAGACACATCTTCATGGTAAAAATCATGTTCTCGCCGATTGAATTGTCAAAAATTTTCAAATCAGAAACGCGGCGAATAAATGTCTTTTATAAACTTCGAATTCACCCAGAATTGCTGTAGAGAAGTATTACGCTGAAAAAATAAACGTCAATGCTCATAAAAGTAATTTATGTACTTATAATTGAATGAACTACTTTCAAGTTGATAATACGTGTTTTTTTTATTATTTTACTTTCTCGATTTACGCTGGCGATTATGTAGCGTGAACGTTATAGCCATTCAATCTTTTTTTATTTCATAAACAAATAACTTATGATATAATTAAAATATACCGATGCATTTGTTATGGCTAATACTGAAACATTGTATATTAATGTAAAATTACACAAAATGTTTGATGAATACTGTTTGCCCTTGAGGAAAATGATTAAAGTTAATATTTCTTAAAAACATTTTTTTTCCTCTATAATGTGTAGCATTAAACACATTAAATAAATACACACCTGCAGCACATACACAATAAATTGCATTACATAGAACATACAAAATATTACAAAAATAGGTGAAGTTGCCAATGTGTTTAGTCCGCTCCGATTTTGATGATTTTCAAATATATTGTTGGGGACATAATTTTGAACAACTTTTTCCTTTGTATGTTATCAGTCGGGAACTTTTATCGAAGATCGAGGGCTGATTGATGCATGCCATCGCCTAAGTGAACGTACGGTTGTACTTATATCTCTCTGACAGACGCACACACGAATACAGAATTCATTGTAGTAATAGCAACAATTTTCGCGATTATCACAGAAACTAGAGCCTTCCTGTGACAACAAATAAAGGAAGAAGTTGTTCAAAATCATGTTCCCAACAACATATTTGAAAATCATCAAAATCGGAGCAGGCTACACACATAGACAACTTGACCAAAAAAAAACATATATATATACATATATATTCATTTGTATATATTTGAGATCATTATCACGATCCGGTGCGATCACGCAGTGTCGATCGCAGAATCGATGGATCCCTTCGCGATCCCACGCGATTGACAAAACGGCGTGGCAATGATCTTACATCATTTGCCAAACCGCAGAGCCAAGGCCACAACGGTCGCTGCGTGATTGGTTAACGATTAATAATAGAGAAGTAATAATTCATTTATACTTAAAGAAAATGAATAACACTTAGATTTTTCAAATTCAGTTGAAAATTTTCATCACGAGTCTGACACGATATTGTAGATCAAGGGGTTAATTGTGTATATAGTGTAAGTTGAAATTTCCTCTGTGTATGTGGTGCATGTAACACGTGTGCATAGGCCCTAAAAGCGTAATATCAGGATTACGCAAAGTGGGTTACGTAAGATGTTCCTGGAAGCATCATAAGTACGGCAGGTACTCACAGAGGTGCGGCATAGGTCGATGAAAAGGGTTAGGAGAAAGGTTACCAGCGAGAATGGAGGGGGTGAGTCCAGTTTTGGATAAGATCGTGAGAGAAAAGAGCTGATATGTATGAAAAAAGTTGCCGGAACAAAAGAGGAGAATGCATTGCTGCGTGACCGGCTTACGAGAGTAAGTCGAACACTAAGAAACCTGAATCGTAGGTAATGCCTGTATCTCAATGGGCTTACACGATTACCCGGGGATGTACTCTTATATACGTGTGTACGTACAGTCAGCGAAAGTTTCATAATTTCAAAAAATAATTCTTCATAACAGTAGATATGTAGTAAATAAAGTAGGTATTTGTTGACTACCGCGAGGATTGTTAACGTTTTGAATAATATTACTTACTCTTCCATACTAACGACAAATGTAAAGATTTTTGGAGAATATTAGGATTAATGAAAATATCAGAATTATTATATATTAATATTAGAATTAATTATTAGCGATTTCGTATCCCAGTTCTCACGCGATATTATTATCTAATTATTTACGTTACTAAATATTTGTATCCAGTCCCAATTTTCTGACTGCAATTGTTTCCAAGCGATTTGGAAGCCATCCGGTGACCACCGTGATAATTCACATGTTAACGATTGGACGAAAACAAGTATCCTAGTGTTAATACTAAACATGTAATACGTAAATTTGAAAGAAATTTTCTAATGGCACATTTAATTTTATACAATTTGATAGAATATTCTATTCTATTTCAAATGTGGTTGTAAGATGACTATTAAATTTCTCTCAATTTTCGCGTTACGATGTTCCCAACAATTGAACGCCTTAAACAATCTCTCAATCGTGAATAGCGATTTCTAAGCAACTGTTGAAAGAAGATTAAAACGTTGATGCAGGAACCGTGAGGTAACGAAGAAAATTACATTCATTGGAGAGATTAAAATTTTAGAAAATTTATTCAAACCATGTCAGACACGGTTGAAGTCAATATTTATATGCTTCGGTGTTTGCTTGTAAAGCGCAGCACGTAGAAAAAGAAGTGAAAGATTCCGTGTTATTTTTCCCGAGAAATCCTCTAAGAGTCGGAGAAAGTACCTGCATGTGGTAGAAGCGATTAACAACGCTACACATCGCTGAAACTTCTCGTCAACGTCGATGCAAGATATCTGTAATTATCTATGAATACTGCGTAACCAATTTATGAGTAGACAAATAATAAAGATTAATTATCCTAGAACAAGAAAATCAACGAAAATTGAGCATTTTTGCATTATTCAATTCTTTCACTAACATACCATTCTATAACAATAAGAAACCGATAAAATAACAAAATGAAAGTTCAAAACATTTGTGTAACCAAAGTTTGGTCAATTATTGGTAAATGTAATTCCAGACTATGGCCCTTAAATGATTCCGCGGTACTGGGAGAGTCAATTTTTCACACTCGAAAGCTTTTTCACCGCACATATTCATTGTTTTCTAATAAAACGTTAAATAACACTAAAACTATCGAGAGTTTAATATGATTGATACGTAATCCTTATAACGATTGTAACAGTAAATATCTGTTCGATTCCTTCAGACATTTGTTATTGTATTTAAGTGAAATTATATATTTTTAAATCATTTCGAATATTTAACACTTTTAAGATATCAATAATCGCGAAATATGAAAATTAAAATCCACGATTTTAACGGGCGCAGTAGTTCTACTGTTAATCTATTTACTCTATTAAATAGATATAATTCTCGAATCAATGGATAGGGTCATCTTAATTTAATATCTCAAGTCTAATTACAACACTATATATTATAAGTTGTTTCTGGCAAAGGGTTAAAATACAAACCAAAAACGGTCGTTCACAGTTCTGCTTCCATATACGCAGATTTACAATACCTATACTACTGCCGAGGTACACAGAAAGCCGCAGAATCTTCCTCAATGAGTTAAGACTTCCCTAATCCCTTATTTTCTTTAACAACCGCAAACCCCATACTAAAGTAATATTTCCAAAAACTGGAAAAATATCACATCCGTATTATAAATCTGACCAAGTTGTCTATCTCCAACGTAGTTCTTCTTTGGACTTTCCCATGGTGGCTTTCTCCATACTGACAAACTTTCCCGTGGCGAGCTTCACCCCCACATATGGCAACCCTGCGAAAAACTGTCCAAAAAGCTATCGCAGAAGCCGATTCGGTAGCCATACCGCAGCTCCTTTCGGCTATTCGGCTGTTAATATTTAAAATCGAGCCAGAGTAAGTAAAGCGAAGAAGTAAAACCAAGGCAAGAACGAGGCGGGGTGCACGAAACAGGGGCACATTATCAACAGTAAAATCGAATCAAGCAAGCTGAAACGTTCGCCGAATTATTTCGGCTCCGTGCGCATTGCGTCGGAAACGAACAGTCACGAAACAACGAAGTCGGACGCTGCTAGAGAGTTTCGATTTTTAATTTACGGCGGGGAAATCTCGCTTGGAAGCGCGTTTTAATGGGGCCTTCAAGGTCCGTTGAGAATTCCGTTTCAAGTCTTCCGCTTTCCATCGTGGAACCACGGCTGTTCGCCGCTGCGGTTATTAATCGCGGCCGATTGTACGGTCGGGTAAACTGCAATTAGCGGATTCGTGTGCGATGTCGTTAAACAACTCGTCTACGATGCGACGGAACAGCAGAGTCGTCGTCGTCGTCGTCGTCGGTTTCCCCTTCGCGCCGTGGCACGGCGCTGTGGCGAATTTCACGGTCAACGGCTCGCGGCGGGCTAAAAGAAACCAGAATCGCCGATTACTCGGGGAAACGTTGCGATGAGCAAACTTAAATGGTGTCCCATTAATTGTTACCACACACACGATCGCCGATAAAGTTAATTACCGAGGAACGTTCGTGTGAGCCGCGCGTAGGCGTGTTACGGTGATACGATCGATAGCGGGGAGCTCAGACGCGGAAACCGCAGCGGGGGAGCTGAATTAACGAGTGCTTTGAATCCGTTTGCAACGATGCAGCAAAACACTGTGCCTGGTACAGGGAAATGGTGTAATCTGTTGCTTTCTACTTCGAGACACGGTTCGCTTGCGGGAAATTTAACGAATAATCTGGAGAGAGATAAGGCGAGCCATACGATAGATCGTTTCAACTGAAAATATTCATGTGGTATATGGAATTTGAAATTTAGTGCATAACTATGATGTACTTTTGGAAGACATACTTCGAAATATTATTTAGAAAAATTTCATCCGTTTTAGTCGAAGAGATTGTTATTCTGCGACTTCGATTTGCCGTTTGATTGGTGAGCCCCTCCTCACCCGCTCTTTTACTTTATGACTGACGAAAATCCATCTAGTCTTAACACTGTAATTGCCTCAATTAAACGATGATTATTTGAAAAACATTCCTATACTGTAAATAACGCTACCTAATTCGGTGGCATTGAGTAAGGCAAATCTGCGATAATAACAACGGAATGCAATTAAATAATTTATTGTTATGTACAATAATATTGTATATTTTTCACTTTGCATATTCGTAACCATAAAATCGTGCTCAACGTGTTGATCCATCAATTTTATATGAACACTCGAAAACAAAACAAGTTCGAAATTTTTGTAAATTGTGTTTCTTTAAATTTCTTTTGTGTTTCTTTCTTTCTTTTTTAACGGTTTTTGTTTTTTAAAATTCGATATTTGAATATCGTGTAAAAGAGAAAAACATCTACTATGCGAATTGGGGGATAGATGTGTTTTCGAAAATCGCTCACGATCGGCTACAATCGATTGCGGACAGTTTACGGTGGAAGCACTTTCGCGCGACCTTGGAAACTTGACCCCGAAGTGAAACGGTGGCATCGGGCATAAGGAAACAGGCGACCTTATGTAGCGCAGGTGAGAGCACTTAATTCAATTCTCCTGTGGACGTCCCAGCGCGATTTACGTTTCAGCGTCGACGTCGAGTTGCACCGTGGCTCTTGCGGCCACAGATAAACCGCACGCGGAGAACGGATAAATTAATATTCCGCGGTAGCATGGACAATGACCTGATTAACCGTCGATAGCAAAATCGGTGTCAATATCGACGTCACAAGCTGCATCAATGAAAGGCCGGAAGTCGGCCAATAGAAAAGTATGTAGGCGATGATTAGCGTATAAATGGCTCGACAGATCGCGTTCAACCTGAGTGAATTAAAACCTTCATCAATCCCAGCGTCAGGAGATACGTCTATTGTTCTAATAGAGACAATCTTTTATGTAGAAACAAATGAAAAATAATACTAAACAAGTAATTAATCCATTGTCCAACAATCGAGATCGGTAATGTAATCTTGTGTCATTTTAAATTCATTTCTTGAATACCGGTAACGTAGTTCCATTTCATTTTTAATATTTTTTTAGATGATTCTCGATAACGTAGCTCTACGTTATTTTTAATTTTTTTTAATTATTTCCAATAACATAGATTACATGGTTTTATATTTTTCAGAAGACTTTCTTATGTATTGACAATACAATTCTATCGCATGTTTCTTCCATTCATAATCATTTAAATAGTAGAGCCATTGTCACCGGAAAATTATTAGAGTTGCTAAATAGTGTCGTGACATTTTTAAATTAAGTTTAAATAAATATTTCACTACGTTAAATTAAACTTGATTGAACCATGCATTGCGTATTTCATTCGAAAACATTCTACTATCTTTTATTTCATCTATTTGCTACGTTTAACAATACGTTATAATATAAAAACGTCATATTGAAAAGTAAAACGACAGGACTGCTTAGCCAACCTAACCCTTCCCACTCGAAAATTTCCATTGTTTAGGTATATTTATCGTTTTCTAGTAAAACATTAACTAAACTGTTACAATAAAACTATAACAATGGATAGAATTATTATATGTTCATATATTACGTTTAATTTCAATGTACAATACAATTTCATCGTATAGTGTCAATCTGAATAGTTACTTTAAGTCACCTCCTGAGTGAAAAGGGCTAACGTATACGGCACTGATAAGGATACACGTGACATAGTCACATTCAGACAAACAATCTGAAACGAGGGTAAACGTACAGTTACCCAACACCTAGCAAGAACAAGTCTTAATGCTTAGCCTTTGGCTAGGAAAATTTTCAGATGAGACACTTTGATTAGCGTTGTAAATGACCAATTTTCCTTTCGTCAACGTTTCTCGATCCTCGTTTGCCGATCGAAAACGAGTTTTCGCGGGCGTGAAATCGACACGTCAAAGAGGAACGGTAACCTGTACTAGCTGGAAGATAAGTTTCACTTTCGCGAAAAAGTCTAGAGGAAACACGGTTGTCTTCGGGAAATCGATTACGGGTTCCTTCGCGCTCTTGCTTTCCTTTGAAGTCCCGACAGGAATTGGGAACCGGTTCTGAACTGCGGATAGATTTTACATATCTGGTCCAGCGACTACACCCATCCCTCCATTTACGCGGTATTTTTTACGCGAGCCCCGCTTTACGCGGTAAGTTATAACACCATTTACTCGATATTATTTATACGCGGTATCAATTTACACGACCCGAATGTATCGACATAGAATAAAATTTACTTCTGCTATCAACAATGTCATTATTATTATTTTCTTAACACTATACATACCGACACTTCGTATATACTTATTCCTATCGTAACTAGGCAAATAACTACCTCTACAGAAAAGGTAAATAAGTTAGATGATAAATTTTCCTTAGTGAAATCGGAAACAAAGGAAAAGATAAAAATTATAAAACTGATTAATCGAACGATATAAGAATGAATAAACAATTAAATCAACGAAAGAAAACGTATATTTTTTAATCAAATGTTAACCCTTTGTACTCGAGGGATGATTTTCAGTCACGATTTAATTCGACATAGGAAAATTACGTAGTCTTATGTATAATATTAAACTTAATATAATTCGATCGATGTATGAAATATCCAATGAAACTAGCTTTGTTTCTTAATTTATGTATATTTCCTCATTAGTTAGTTTCAAAACATCGCGTCCACATTCGTCAGAAAATCTTAAATATTTCTAGTGGCAAACTTTCGAGTGTAAAGGGTTAAAACCGATCGTTTGACGGTTAATGTGAAGCTATGTAATGTTTCGTTGTTTCAATGTTTCGTTTTCTTTCGCAACTGACGGACTCTATTTACGCAATTCTCATTCGCATAAACGAATCCTTATGGAAAGGATACTTCGCGTAAATGGAGGGATGGGTTAAATTATTGCAATTTCACGCCAGAACATTGGCCACCGTTCGGCGATCTCGTCGTTTCAGTCACTATTACATGTTCTCGCCGCTAAATTGGACCCGCAAAGACTGTTCCGCGTTTTAGCGTTTATAACAGTCCACGACCATGCATTCTCATTCTTGTCACGTCCGACGTATGCATAACCGATCCGGCTAATGCCTCGCATCGCGCGGAGATATCCGTTGAACATGACACCTACCGCTAGATTGATAGGCACCCAATGGAGATTTATTCAAACGATACCGTTGACTTTCTTCTTAGCATAAATTTCATAAGTTTATCACACTTTCGAGAGAAACTCTGATACGCGCGCTGAAATGATATTCAGCGCTGATAAGCGAAGTAGAACGGTGACGATGTGAAATGAAAAAGAAAGGTACACCTGCGAATCGTACCAGGGAATTAAATGTTTTGGTATCCTCCGATGATTCCAATTCAATTTTGTCTGGTAGTTGTCGAAATAAATTGCAGAGCATTCGAAGAAATTGGAGCGTAACACATGTAGCTCAGTTTACAAATTGTCTAACGTTTGAATGTTTACAATGAAACTACATCATTTCGCTTGGAGTTTTTAGAATTATTGTTTGCAATGATTGTACTGGGCACGTAACTAATAATGTTTGAAGTTTAAAAATACGAGGTTTTTTTTGGAAATGAAATTTTCCGAAATCTGAGAACGATAGACTTTCGAATTAATATATAATAGATCAGACTTGTTAATTCACCTTCTGCTTTCACGTGTGAAATTTGAAACTCTTGGAACCGATTGAGGCGGAAGCAATGAAATATAGAGGAAAATGGTACTTCTGACAAATGTGTACGTTTGCTTTCATAAAACGTGTAAATCAATCGTTGACGAGAACTACCGGTTTTCACTATAACTGACGCGGGTGAATTTGAAAAACGGATCCCCGTCGTGGGAAACGATTTCTACGAAAGCAGCTTATTACTTGGTCAAGCACAAAGCGAAGACCGTTCCGTTCCACCGTTTTCGTTTCACTGAGGTAATCAAGTAGTCGCGTTGAACAGGATCGAAACCAAGAGTCATTGCAAACCGTTAGTAGTAATTTCAGTGTAAAGCAACGTCTCGATGAATGTCAGTATGATACGAGTCACATGTTTGTGCTGCTAAACATTTTGCATCTTGCGTACAGAAAATTAGATTACCCTCACCTGTGTATGGATTTAAAATCTTAACTCATGGTATATCGTGTAGAAAGGTGATACGATATTTCCTTTTGAATTCTATTTGCATTTTATGAAGACGATTTCTTGCGTTTAATGAAATATTGTAACGATGTAGATCGCTACTGAAACAACGCTGGCCGTAAACATGTTAAACACTAAGAGGTGTTAAACGCAAGTTCGGATAAATTGAAAGTGTTTCAATGAAATGGATACTTACATAAGGACAGTTGTGATGATGAGCGGAACTCCAGTTCATGACGGCCTAGTTGTCACATCGATGACACCGATGACACTGAAACCGGGTTAACCAAGTATGTGCTTGGCCATTGCACTTTGCTCTAATAGAACCACGAGCAGAAACTCGAGAGTCAAAATGTGACGAACAATCAGCTGACGACGTATTTCTTCTGCAACATTCGTACATATTCAAAGCCTCTGTGCAAATAACAGTAACGATATTGTTATTATTGGAATTTTAATCGCTTGATAGATATACACCTGTCAGTAAATACACGTTCATAATATGTCTGTTTGTTAATAAACAAGTAGATAATTATATGTACATAGTAATTACTCATGTTAACACTTCAACTGCTGCGTAAACACTCATCAAAACTCGTGTACAGTTTTCATAGTTAAGAAGAAAGTAAAAAGTCAAATCTCTTCGTTCGATTCATTCGATACCTTACAAAGACAATTAATGTTTAATTTTATATTAAAAAATGGTGTCACGCGAATGCAGGTGACGTGGTAGTCGAAATATTAAAGAAACATTTGCGAAGATCAACTATCTATTTGCCACACGTGGAATGCATTCCGTTTCAAGGCGAAATAGTTGAACTTCGTGAAAGGTCATATCCTTATCATTCAGTGTTAATACTGTTGCAATGTATTACCATAACATTACAATACATTAGAACACGCTGTATAAAAAGGGAACTTACTGCAATACTCTTATACGGAACAATGCCCTATTATAATTCAACAGTTTTCTTCTGACAGCAGACGCAACGTCGCGAAGAATGTGTTTCACCGCTGAACGGCGGCCCTCGTTGCCACGCTTTGCTTAATTATTCGCGGCAAGTGACAGAGACCGCGTCAGAAGCGGTTGTTAAAATTGTACATGTCAGCGACAAAGCTGGCACGCCGAGAAAAACGAGTTAAGTGCAACGTTTATATACCCGTTCGCAAGACAATTTGGAAGTGGAACCGTTTAGTCTCGCGGCTCGTTCCATGTTGCGCGTCGAATCGGTAAAAATTCAGAAGAGCCACCTCTTCTGGATGGAATGTTGCTCTCGACAGAGAGATCTTTTGATCTAGAAGCACTATTTAAACGTGTTGTTCGGAATCTTTTTCACAGAGTTTCGTAAACATGCAACGTCGAAGAAAAGAAGGTCGATAATTTTATAATTTAGAACTGTACAGCTTAAGACGACAATAAAATTTTCAGAACTATGTAGTTATCAAATATTAATATAATGGAAACACGAAAATTATAGGTACATGGTAAATATTAAAGAACAGTATATTTCATTTAAAACAATGAGACGAATAAAGAAACTAGGAGGAGAAATGGTTGAGTACTCAGGTATTATTAAAATACTACTTATTTAATGATTTTCATGATAAGATTAATTCTATACGTTTCTAACTAGCCAATATTTCACAATAAATATTACCAGTAATATTTAATTTATAAATTTGGCATCTAGTAATGATAACGTAACAACTTATCAAAATCGACATTTTTTAAAGCTAAATCTTACCTGTGTATACTGTTATATAGTTTTATATAGTTTTCTCGTAAAATGAAAATGTGGATACTACAAATATACATAGTTCAATCAGAATTTAAGAGATTATAACGAAAATATTTGTGAATTGTATTCTATACCCTTGAGCGTATGCCAGGACCTTTAACTGCGTTTAGAAAATTCAAAAATCATAAATCCTGGAACCTTCAAACGCGTCTGCGTGTATGAACGCCTAAAAAATGACTCATCACCGCTTCGGACTATTCACGAAAGACAATGACAGCAACCACCCTTTGACGTATCTTACATAATACAGGTCTAGAGCTTAAACGAGTTTAATTGACTCTCGCATTGTTTTTGAACCGGATGAGCTAATGAAAGGATTCTCGCGAAAGTTACATACGCCGCGTATCATGAGCAAGAAACGAAATTTGTTGAAGGCGTAATGACAATTCTGATCATTTTTTTTGGATGGATTGTTTTTGGAAAGAACATTTCCAAATGCTTCGTCTATGCGATACACATTCTATTAATTATAATGTTGATTCACGAAATAAATTACACAAATTATAGCATTTTATTATCGTGCAAATGAGTGTAACAAGCTTCTTACTATATTTATTCCACTTTCGATTAATTTTCATAATTGTTGGCTAACTACTATATAATCCTCGTAAGTTGAGTGTGAAAAGTAAAATTATAATGTTACTGCTAATGAAGTTTAGCTTTCAAATAAGAGAAATCTACTAAAATTTAATTTTACTGTTGTTTTTATTTCATGTAATACTCCTACATGAACTCTTGTAAGACTACTGTATAATAATAATTAGTATTCGTAAAAAATATAAATTGATTCATACATTCTTTTACTTACTATCGGAGGAGTCAGAAATAAAATAAGAAAACCATATATTTATAAGTTATATAAAATATTAAATTGTGATGTAGGAGAAGCCATAAATAGTATAAAAATAGTATACTAATGAAGTTCAAATTCATCTTATAATTTAGTATTATGTTTGTATGATACTTGCTAAATGATCACACGCTATGGTCTCAAATATAAATTACATAATGGCGAAAGTAAATGTTAATAAGAAGTTTCAAATACACAGAAACATTTAATACTAAGTCAAAAAAAAATAAAAAAGAATACGCTTTTTATTTATTTATTTATATTTATTTTGACTCTGTTGGTAATATTGTAAATGACACGAGAATAGAACAGGAGACAAGTGACCTTCCGACCTAGTCACTAAAATATATTACTTACCTACACTGGATGCTCATTCTATCCTGCTTCTCCATTCTATACTTCCGCAAAACCTGATAAATGCGATTGAATTGAAATTTTGCATAAAGGTCCTTTTGAGATAGAAATAATTCTTACAAGATGGATTTTTGGCGATATGCAGGTTAAAATGTAAAATTTTGTGAAAGAGTGTCTTATCATTTTAGTGTCATTCCCTGTAATTTCGGAACTTTTATGTTCTTTCTCAATTAATATATTATCTGTGACTCTATTTTGCATTGGAAACGTGTCTGCGAGAAGGATTTATGGCAATTCCGAAGTTAAGATACGAAATTTTATGAAAAAGCATTTCACCGTTGTAATGTTCCTCCCTACATTACCATTATAGTGTAAGCACAACCTTGCCACAGATTCAAGATACGTACAGACTGTGCATACAATATATTTTTCTCTTTAATATTCTGAAATACCGACACTGTCAATAATACTCCGATGCACTAGCGGACTCTATCCACATCGAACGATCAATTACTGAATTGTACAAGACTGCAACATGAAAAATGAGTGCACAGACTTAAAATAGAGAGTTACTAGTTTGATCATCGAGGGAATACTATAGGGAGAATAATAACTATTTTTATGAAGCAACATTATGAACAGTTTCGATTAATTTGAACTACATATATTTAATAACAAATATATTTAAAATATATTTTTATATTTAAAACCACTGATTGAATTTAAAATTTCTTTATGTTCAATAAGTCCCTAGGGTATGTTAGTAAACAGATGAGAGGTTAGGATTCACACTGTCAAAAATATTCATCGTTCACAACACGTGATCTTTTATATTTTCAATTGAATGATATAATATTAGGACTGATATCTGGTGCAAATAGCGTTTAAAAGAAAGGCGATTTAAGGTAATAACTTTATATCTTTTGAAGTTTGTAATTAAGTTCGCAACTTCTGAATTTAAAAATTTGTGTATTTTTAAGGTTATGATCTACTTCGAGTAACTTTAAATAATTTATATAATATTTATATGTAAAAGGTGATAAATGTATAGCAATATTTCATTTTATTTATTAATATAAATTTGCAATAAATAATGTGTGAAGTATAATTTTTAAGTAGAAATAAGTTTCTGTATCTTTACAATTAACGGAATTTTCAAAGATGTGGTAAATTTACAGGATTTGTGAACACAGAACGATAGAATGGCAAAATCAATTCGAAGCAAATGGAGAAGGAAGTGTAGAGCAATTAAAAGAGAACGTTATGCAGCAAAGGAATTGGAGAGATTGAAAAAAACATTAGGCATCACAGAAAATGGTTCAGTGGACAGTGAAATGAAAGAGATATCAGAAATAGCAACTGGTGAGACATGCTCTTTAACGATTTATTTTTCATTTCATTTTATATTTTTTGTTAGACATTTTAGATTTATTGTGTATTTTATATTTTTATATTTTATTTTTGTTTTATAGTCGTTGACGCAAAGTTTATAAAAGATACTGCAAAAACAAAAGAAAATGAAGGAGGTAACTCAGAAAATATGGAAGTAGATAAGGAAGGTAAGGTATATAGTAAAAGGACAATGCGTGACCAATATGGAAATTATCCGGTATGGATGAACAGAAGAAAAATTGCTAAATTCAAAAAAGGTAGAGCAAAGTCACAAAAAAGTGGTATGAAATCAAAGAAAAGATTAACTAGAAGACAGAAGAAGGCAACAAAACAGAATTAACTTTTGTATCATATTAGTAATACTAATTGATGTCTTTTTATTCAACTCTACATGTAATTGTATAAAAATAAATGTTATTGTAAAAAATCAAATTTCTTATGTCACTCTAAAAATATGTGATTAAAAATTATCCAAATCTTGTTGTTTTATTACAAAGCTGGATACAAATAATTAGGGAAGTTATTTAAATCACAGTTGTGTAATAAATTTAATACAACGTTATAAAAGCTACAGAAATGGCAGTGACAGTGTTATTTTCATATAAATTTTCTTACATAAATATTAAATCTGTGGGCAATTCCCAATATTTTTGATATACATGTTCAGTACAAATTACTAAAAATGTAATGCGCCACTATTTATTGGCATTGTGTTTCTACAACGTAATCTTAAACGATTTTCCAGTTCTATTACACGATTTGTCAAGTGTTGCATTTTTCTTGTTTCCAATTCATATTCTCGTAATTTGCTCCTCATTTCATATATTTCCTGTTGCATCAGTTGCTGAAACCAATTACATTTTTGAATGAATACAATTGAGTATTCATATTAGTTGTTATTGGTAACGAATTAAACATATTAGATCCAAATATTATACTTAAATAATTTACATAGTACTTACCACATTTTCTACGGTTCTTTTCATCTCATTAATATTCTCCATTACAGACGCAACTTTGGCACTCATTTCAGTGGTATCGGTATCTTTCTTTTTTCCTTTTGCGAACAACTAGAAAATGAAATAGATATTTCATTAATATTTAATTCTTTGTTACAATAATAATCTAATTTAACAAAATGTTATGGTAACTTAGGAAGGTATAACACTAAATTTTGACAAGATTTAAATCTATAATAATAACAAGATTTCAAATTCCTTTGTGAAACACGCTTTGTATACATTTCTAATGATAAACAATTCAAAAAAAATGTATGTATTTTCACTTTGACAGTCAAATAAAACTGCAGAATGTCACTATCTACTCTACCTTTTCAAGTTTTGTGAGCCTTTTGAGAATTATCTCATAGTCCTGATCGAGGTCACCGTCAGCCACCTCGTTCTCCGTATCTGTAAACAGTAATATTTGATATAGTCGTGTGAAATTCTAAGAAAATATCAAGATAATAAATTACATCTATCTACTTACCGTGCGGTGAAGTCACCGGGCGCTTTGTCGTCGTTATTTGATGAAAATCATCCTCTAGGTCCCGGGCTTCAAACGCGATGTCATCAGTGTCTGGAAAAAAATGTTCATACAAATATGGAAGCAAACACTTTTTTTTATTATTCATGAAATATTTCAATAGTCAAGGATACATTCACGATGAAAAATTGTAATTTTCATTTTTGTATGATGTGATAATTCCTCTGAGAATAGCTATAATCTTTTAATTCCGAATAAAATTAATTTTAAATGAAAGTTATATTCAAATCAACAAGCGATCAAATTTCATAATTAAATTAAGTAAATGAATTTTTTTACTCTAGTTGAATTTTAAGTATCATTTTCACATAAAGTTACGACCCTTTATGTTCATAACTTTACATAAAGGATTGATTTGGTATCAGTTTTAAATTAACATTTTATACAAACTAATAATCAATTAAAATTTAACAATATACTAAGAGATGTACTAAGGAAAAATTATAATTCCGTATAAAAAATCACAAAATTAAATTAAAGTTGAGTATGAATCTTGAAAACCATCAACATTTCAAAAATGTGTTCATAATATTATTAAATAATCAGCATTGCAATGAATTTCAAAATAAATTGAGAAGTCATATCACAATTAAAGTGTACAAACATTGAAATTTCGCACGTAAGTGTATTAGTAATCCAGCAGTATATCCTTTCCTTAATTACTTTATAGAAACGAAACCTACGCAAATCGCGCTAGAGGTCAAGAACAACGTCAATAATCGCAGCGAAACGCTGTTTGTTTGTCCAATAAAAATATCGTGGGCGAATCAACTTTTGGTGAATCGAAAACAAAAATCACGATGTTGACATTGGCAACTGGAGGCCAGCCAAAAAGTTGTTCGTTACCACTGTAATGTATGGGTATACGTGAGGCATCAAGGACTTGAACTAAAAAGTAGTGCCATGCATGTTGTTCTGATAACTTGAATCACTTTCCAGACAACTCGAAAAACAAATCGTTTCTTATCGAGCTGATCTGTTTTCAATTTCCACTCACCGTTCTTTCGGCAGGATTGGCCATCTTTCTGTAGTTGGAAACCGGGTCTGCAGTGGCACTCGTAGCTCCCAGGTAGGTTTCTGCAGAGTTGATCGCAAGGCTTCTCAGTCACGCACTCGTCGATATCTGAAACGTTGGTGGACAAGTTATGTTAATTGATCGATAATTAATTGCATAAATATCGCAGCTGCGACTGATCCATCATGATATCTTTTAGTTCCCGAGGAAAAGGTGTTGCAGAAACAGGAATCAGTTTGGTTTCCGTTAATCCAGTGAATTTCTTGTTGAAGAACTGACGATTTCAATGAATATATTATAAAAATTTAAATTAGTCGGCACCCGAGCGAGGAAAGAGTCTGGAGGATGATGATTATTGTTACTGTTACTGTTAACTGTTACTGTAACGTATTTCTACGTTTATTAAATTAGAGATCCAGATATAGAAAGGAATAAGAAAATTAAAGAACAACTTTCATGTGGTTAAAAAGATAATAGTTCCATTAGTACGTACAGATTGAAGAAAGAATTCATGCCACACGCGGAAACTTGATTTTTAAAGAAAATTATATCGTTGAATATATCATTTTCAAAGCAATAAAGTTTGAAAATCCGAATAAAGATAATTTGTCATAATTGATGTCATTAAATGGTGTTATAATTTACCGTGTAAAAAAAAGTCTGCGTAAATGGAGGGATTGGTGTATATGCATGTGTGTATGTATGTAAATACATGTTGCTAAATTACAGAAAGTTAGCTCTCTAGGAAGTGTTGAAATTCTTCGGTTAAAAGTTTACATTTATCGAGTCTAAACCTACATACCAACATAAACCACTTGGAGCTCGTAATTAGAACGTCCGCGAAGCATAATAAAAACGCTCATAAATCTATCAAAAGCAGTCAGGCGGGACTCCACAATACGCCCTGTCGGCTCGCTATTCATTTAATGCTATCGAGCCATGTATCGGCCTGCATCGATTTAATTATGCCTAACGATCTTGCATAGTAGGACGTGCTCCTGGTCTAGATATATCGAACGCTAATGTTTTAGGATTTCAGAGACTACCATGTGTCAATTCGAGCATTAACTTCTACTTATGTCGAAATGCAGTACTTTCGCTAAGATATACCGTTGAACGACTGGTTAACAGGAACGTAATGTTACAAAATCAAATCGTATACAATGGTTTTATCCTACTGTATCTGTACCACTAATTAGGAACTGCTTGTATTATTATGAACTAATTATTTTGAATATTTCACACGTATAATAAATTTTCTATTATTTTCTAATGAAATGTTTCCCATGGTAACTGACACATTGAGCTATTTATTTTTGGAAATATTATGGTGCTTCATATTAGATGCCATTTCCCTATGGTTATAATAGTAAACAAGATAAACTGATAGTGTATCAATATGAATATTTCAAACATGTTTCTGAAGTTTAACCCTTTGTTTTATAATAACGTGTCAGACTCGTGGCGAAAGTCTCAAATAGAATTTAACAAATATAAATATTTCTCAATTCTTGTGAATTAAATCTAAATATTACTCGTCTGTTATCAATTACTACATTTTGAAAGAAACATAGATAGAATATTCCTAGAGTGTCTTTTTCTTTTCAATAAATTATTAATGGAAAAATAAAGAGATTAACAAGAAAGGGATAAGGGAATTTTATTCCGATTTAAAAATCAGGATTTTTACCAAGTTTCAATCGATGGTTGAATGAAGTCAGGTTCGTTTCGATATCGCACGAAGTTAAAAGAAAACATCTTCAACCCTGTCAAAATGATTCGTACTGCTTCATGACAACGTTTTGACTTATAATCCTTTCAATCCGAAAATTATTGGCTGAGAAACAGTGTCTTGGATTGCATCATTTTCTCTATTTCTATGAAATAATGATAACTCAACGGTAGATAATAGATAGGAAGCGTGTTAAGGGTTGCCTGTTACTGTACTTTAATGTTACTTTATATGGAAATATTCAATTAGCATTTGAGGCGAGGATTTAGAATCGATTTGCATTCATGCATGACATTACCTGTCTGGCACTGGTTGCCAGTAAATCCTTTGGGACATGTGCATCTGCCGGGCGAAGTACATATTCCCCCATTTAAACAGGAAGCTGGGCAGATAGCTGAAAGGTAATTAAGTTCAGATATCATTTAACTATTTCATAACATTAACGTTATTAACAACCAACACAGAGTTTATATAATTTACGAAAAAAAGTTGTAAGATTAATTGGGATTCTAATTATGATATTATTATTTCACATCTGTTTTTCTATTCTTTTATATTCTTATCATACGTTATAATGTTCTTCGTCATTTGTGAATAACATTGAATATTATAAAGGGATGATTTCATGAATATTTATCGTTGGACAAAACTTACGTTTATTACACCCAAAACTCAACTGTGTTGCCTGTGTCCATCCTGGACAGCATATGATACCGGAGGCCGCGTCGGTTTGAATATGAAAATAATTATAGTACCTAGGAAACAATCATATTATGATTATTGTTATTAATACTGAAATATTGTTATCTTTTTACATGGTATTGCAGTAAACAGTAAATTGAATTGCGTGGAAATAATTATAGCCGCATTTATTTAAAAAATTATTAAAAATCAACCTTTCAAAGCTTTCAATTAAAAAGGATAATACATGAACGAATATTTTACTTAAGAATCGCAGTCATAAATAAATTGCAAATACTTATGTAAATAAAAGTGATTCAAGGTATTAAATCAGTAAAATTATAATTATCATAATGATAATGATAATTATAATTTATGCCTGTTTGATCATCACCTCAGTTACAAAGTGCTTAACAGTTTAATTTCGAAAATCACATTACCTAAGTTGCCGGCTTTGGCGATGATGAACGGAGGAACTAGGAACCGAACTGGTACAAACTCGTCTCCTGCAACATGAATTTTATTTATATTACTGTTGTTATTAACAAATAGATAGAAATAGCTGCTTATAGTTGCAGATATTTGCAATTTATTTTGCAATTGTTTAACATTTATTTGCCATTCCATGAAAAGTACTTATACTTTACACAACAGCTGACAACGTAAAACAATGTTAATCGACAGAAAGACAAAATTATTTTAAGTTGACAAAAAACATAATATAATAAACAACAGGAAATTGACTTTTACCGCTTCAAAATGAACGATTCAATATGATCCGAGGGAATCGCGTTACAACGAAGAAGTTCAAATAAAACGATTGCTCGACAATGAAATGACAATTTGCTGACGTATACGATGGCCGTCATCGGTGTCGTCCTTTTTGCTTAACGGCGTAGGATCTCGCGAGGGAACAAAAAATCACGCAAACAGGAGAAAACGGACCGATCATCGTGCGCGGACGTGCAAAGATCGTACAGTAATTGGGCGTCGAGTAGCCGATCTTGCACGGCAGAACCACTTCGTCATCGTTGGCCCGCGAGAAAATTGCATCTCGCCGTGTCTCTGTCATGTTCGTTGAAATGCGACACGACGTTTACTGTCGCAACAACGAACTCAACAACGCGGCTCGTATCACGAGATCGTTGACTTTCCTTGTAAGCGCGCCGTTTCGTTCGTGGCCGAGAGGTACCAGGAACGGAAAACGACCGGCAAACAAAGAAGCCGAACCTGAACCAATTAACCCTTACGCATGCAACCTGGCACCCAGTTTTAAATTGTCTTCCACACATTCTGCTACGCGTTAACCTTTTAACCGTGCATTTTAACTGTAACATTTTAATCGAATTATTTTTATTTCATACCTATATTTCAAGTAGTAGTGAAGTAGATTAACGACGAATAATTTTAAATAGATTCAATTAACAAGATGATTAGCGTATGTTAGTACTCCTTGAATTATTATCGTTAACAATTTAAAATATGCGGCGGAAATCAAATGTACTTTGAAGAGTTATTAGGATTTCAAATGAACATTACAAATCATTTTCTCTTAGAAACATTGAAACTCTTAATACTCTTCTCATTTAGTGTTTGTTCTTTAATCTCTAAAAAAGTAATGGCAGATTCAGTGATAATAAGTATTGTAATTGTGTTTGATAGTACGATTTAACACGTTGAGTCACCGGTGACTCCCAACCAAGTTGGATTACTATAGTTCACTCAAGTAAACGATGATCATTTGTAAACATCTGTATATTATAAATAATGTTACCTAATGCGATGAGATTCGTGTAATAATAATAATGGAATTCAATCAAATGATTTGATATAATATTTCTTGGATTTTTTGTATTTTGCTCTACAAAATCGTGCGGCATTCGACGTGTTAACGTAATCTAGCATTATTAGCTTCATGCAATTCACAGTTACACAATTGCACATTTCCCATAGAATGGCCAATTCAATGAACGTAAGGCTGCACTCGCCGTTGAGAACGACCCTATCGACGCGAATGGCAGATGTTTCCTTAAAATTTCAACGTCACGACGCGCACGCACAAAATTATTCCCGCGTGTATTCTGTTGAAAGAAAAATTTTCTGAAACACGTTGTGTCGGGGTTTCAGATACGGTTCGGAGGACATTCGCGTGGGAATACTGGTTCGGGTACACAAGTGGCCATATTGAACTCAGCGCATTGATAACGCCCAACATGGTCGGTTCACGACATTGAACGAGAAAGGCGGAGGAGTTGGATGTACCTTGAAAACAATTTCAGAAAATAGCGAATCGTGAGCACACTATTCGCAAGTCCCATTCCCTTACGTTTAGCAAAATGAATGTTGATGTGTTCTACGTTTAACCCCTTGTCCTACGATTTCTTTCGTAACTGTGTTCGCTAGGATAACTTTACCATTCATCCCTTTACCTACAATATCGTGTCACGCTCGTGACGAAAGTTTTACACTGAATTTAAGAAATCCAAATATTATTTATGTTTTTCCAATATAAATTAACTATTACTTTTCTATTATCAGTCGTTAACATTGGAAGTAAATGTAAACGTAGAATAAGTATCAACGATTTTGCATTTCCTAATCAATTATTAACGATAAAGTAGTTGTATAGATAGTGGTTAAGAAACAAATTATCAAGGAGTTAGTAATTAACTAAAGAACAACGAAGAATTCATCCATATCCACGACTACTTTAGAGTATAACGATTTTTCCATTTCTCAATATGGGTATTTATTTCTCAACGAATACTTTACATTGTCGTAGTTCAATTCAAATAGACAAAACGATTGAGAACATGAATGTAAATATATTAACTTATGTCTTACGTATGACAATCTTACGAACAATAAGTTAGTAAAGAAAATTTGATCATTATAGTCGAAAATTATATTTTGTAGCATTATAGTATTAGTCTAAAAAATCATGAGACTTCGTAGTGCAGTAAAGGTGAAGATGAAGATGGAAAACAAATTTAGTCACCCATTCAACAAATTTAAGATGAATTAAACCGTTGATGACTTCGACAATGACCTTCAAGTATTTTTGTTATACATATACCAGCGAATTTTAAATCGAAGAAGCCGCACATTATATCGCGTGCGGTCGAATCGTGGTTGCGCGATGTTTCGATGGTAACAACACGCTTTGCACGCTCGTTGCGATGTCATTGGTAGTAATAAATACGAAGTCTTTATTGTCCGATCTCATGAACGTTATACCAATAATTTCTTCCTCCTTTTCTTTCTTTCTCTCGTGCTCTTTACGTTTCTCTCTCAGCTTCTTTGTGACGGTAGCACACGATAAAGAGACTTTCTCAGCTGCTTTCAACTTTCAACAGACGAACAGCCGTAAATCAGTCCCTTAACGAGGTCCAAATGTAACGATCGTCTCTTCAAATTAATGTCGGTTTCTAAGACAGTGAACCGTCCTGTTGATTGAAACATGTTGCAACACTTCATACGAAGGAGTTGCAGCATGCAACGTTTAAACTCTCTGTATAAGAATTTCGATTATTTCTGGATATAATAGCTTATCATTAAGCTCCGAATGTTTATGCATTTGTATGCATAATATGAACAATACGAAAAAATATATGAAATGTCCGAAATATAGTCCCTTTCTGTTGTGATTTCAATTTTCTAATTACGACCTTACCAGTTTGCATTTGCGAAAAATGTGCAGTTTACTTATTATAATAAGCTGACGAATATTGATTAGCAAAATTCTGTTTATATAATGAAGATATTAAATATCGAAGAATGTTTCTTTCGATTCACCGAAAAATGAATTTTTGTATATATGCGGATCTTTATTAGTCAATTTATGATTACGAGCTAAACAGATATTTACCTTTGAAAAAAAAAAACACTTCGTTAACTTCACTTATAATCGTCTTTCTATCATGCTTTCCCAATACCGCTATGTAAAAATTCGACAGTAAGAAATGCAAAGGATTAAATGTTCCACGATTTCAGAAAATGTTCGGTAATGAATAAACTACATTGACATTTCATCGAAAGTGTCGTCAATGATGGAACAAATTGTTCAATCAACTGTAAGATGCTTAATTAAGAGTTTTTTTAAATTATCGTTGCGACAATAATCACAAGCAACTAAAAGTTGATTGAAAATCTTTAGACTCGGCTCTGTGGATAAAACTGTAATCTATTAAAAAGAAAAACGGATCTTCATGACGATATTTATAAAACAAATGAATGTAATTCTCATTACGTCTAGAGCCTTTGTACCATAAAAACATCGTGTTTACTTATTGTCTCAGTTTGAATAAAAACCGATTAATTATTCTATTACAAAAGCAACAATAATGAATGTAATAAGATGAAACGCGTTTCGATTTTTGGGATGGTTAAATGCAAGAACAAAAAAATAGTTAAAATGAAGAAATGATTCATCAGTAACACAATATGTCGCTTTAAAAGTAATTCAACTGGTGCGTTGCTCATTGGCTATCGCATCAAAGCGGGAATGATTGATTAACCAGAGCCTCGGAAATCCTGACACCTCATTTTCCTCGCACAGCGAAAATGTCATTCACGGTGTCTAATGAAGCTTCGCCGTCAAGCCAATTGGCAACAAAAAGATCTCCTTTCCACAACTTAAATGAGGAATGTTCCCGCGTCCGTGATTTAATTACTCTTCCGAACAGTTGCTTCATTATATGACATTAAGGAAGATTTGCAAATCGACGTCGATTGAACGTTTTTTGGAGAAATTTATACGTTACACTTTGAAGTGATCTTGTTCTCGAAATTAATTATCGTACTTTTACTGAATTGTCAAATAAAAATACATTATATACGTATTATTTGCATATAAAGAATGGAGTAAGGATCTCTTTTTAAATGGTACTCAGTTAATTTAAGTAACAGTAATAAGTTATGCATGCATTAACACGTTCTCTACCAGCGTCACATATTTGTGACGGCCGTAATCCTATATTTTACATAATGAAAGTGAAATTAATCCTATACATATTTTTATTAGAAATTATAAACTACGACATTATATTTAGGAACTCAATGACTCGTTTCAATTTCATTTTTCTAATATTTTGTTTTGAAGATGTATTGGATTGACGAATATATTATAATTGATGAGACCGTCACCGAAATAAGCGCTGGTAGCGAACGTGTTAAATGCAAAATCGTGATAAATGAAAAGAAACTAACGTCAAATAAAAATGTTCAATAGCGTGAATAACTAGATAACAGTGTAGCGTAAGGATCCTGGCAGCAAACAGTTAATAATTGTTCCTTCTTACCTTCGCTACAAAGTGATAATAAGTGATACGTAAAACGTTGGTGCTTCCCGTGACAGTCAACGTGTTAATAGGGCACGCTATTTTTGTCGGGATTTATCGTCATCAAAGTTTAATCGCGACGATACAATTTTATCGATGATTTATTTCACGCCATCAGATATACGCTTCTTGACTTTCGTCGATTCCGTCGCGACTGTTTCGAAGCACGCGCGCAGAGATCGCGAAAATAAAGCAGCAGAGAAACTCCCGCGAAACGAACGGGCGTTGTCGTGTCTGGCATGCAAATGCGACGTAATTCAATGGCGTCAATTAAAATCGCGCGCGAAATGAATCGTGACATACAGATGCTACGCGTGGAACGGGGTTCTTTACGAAGGGAGCTCGCTCTGCAAACGACAAGTAATGTTATGACACCGGCGCGGCGTTACGATTCGCATTCCCCGTCGGGGCAGCGGCGCACGGCTCCTTGAATTCACGCTCGACTCGTCGACTCGTGAATTCATTAATAAATCGCAATCACCCTTTGACTTGCTTGTTTTCTAGCGTCGCTTGCGCCAGTTGTTCTTATCGGGCCAGCGAGGCGTGCTGCTAGTGGCTGAATTATGATTAGGCTACCAACGATACTAACGGTTGTCTAACATTGCCCGGTAAATTGAAATCGAGTCAGGTAGGAAACAAGAACAGCGGACTGTTGGATGATCGAATAATATTGTTATCGAATATTTGAACATTTGCTGCGCCTGATGAACTGATAACGCAGTGTTGCATTCCGTTGAACTTGTCTTTGTTGTATACCGTTTAGTAAACTAAATATATTAGGTTTACCAAAAGAATTTTGTCCGATTTTCCATTAAAAGGAAACAAAACATTTACAATGCATTTATTAATATTTAGTGGACTCTTCTTAGCGTGATGGCGATTTGCGGATTCCATTTCTGCGGATTGACTCATCTTTGGAAACTTGAAATGACGTCGGACAGAACTTTCCGGTAGACCTAATGTGTACAACAATGTTACTAGCATAACAGAATTTCAGTACAACCAACGCCAATGAAATAAATTATTAGTTTTTACGATAAACAATTCAATTTAGGTGAAAGTGTTTCGGAATTGGGTCGATGGATGCTGCAGCGTATCTACCGCGCCTTTCTCGAAATACTGTTACTGTCGAAAACCTTATTTTTCATGTTTTCCTGAAAAATGGTCAACTACTGGTACTAAGTCAATTACCGGTGCCTTTACCAAATTTTTCCAAAAAGTGCCAGCGACGCTTCATTTTTGATAGCAATAAATATATTCATCAATGGAATTTTTCATACTTTCTGTTGTTCCCTCTTTATTTGTACTTCAAATTATACATTCTGATATAACGTCTTCTCATTTTTATTCAATTTACAAATGGCACTCAAAGGGTTAACGGAGGGTTAACAATGACACTTTTACTTACTGGGTCCAATGCTGCGTATATGGCAAAAATCATTTTATTATTTTTATCACTGTTATTGTTGTAATATTTACAATTAACACTGTAAATTTGTGAATTTTTTTCTGCTCGTTATCTACATTAAGGTATTTTTCGGTGGAAAGTAAGCTTGAGATACTTCCGGTCCGTTAAGGGTTAAAAGCTTTAACAATATTATAAGAAGACTGTTGAGAATTTCGACGTGGCATAGGAGGGATGCAGTCTGTACACGCTATGGTCTCACGATGTGCGCAAGTGGTACCTGTATTTACTCATACTTGCGAACCACCCACGTTATGTACGAGTGCTTCCTGTATTCGAGAAGCCGCTACCGTATGCACGAGTGCTGCGAGCACTTGCGTGAATCTGCAACGTATGAAAGCACTATCTGCGTTCGCAGGATCACACGATGTTTATGAGTGCTTCTCGCATTCGCAAGCGTTACTCGAGATTGTCACTGAAAACAAACTCCCAGCGTACAAAGCAATAATCAAAGTGATGGATCACAGGTGTTGGGAACGGCAGCAAAAAGCCATATTTAAAAGCTGGAAACAACGCAGTCAATAATCAACGTACCGTGGTGTGTTGAAAACGAACATTTAAGTAAATATCTTCAAATTCCTTCTGTTGAAACCAAGGTAAAACGAGCGACTGAGGATTATGAAACAACGACAAGTATTATCTAAACCTATTAACCTTTTGCACCCGATTTATTTTCAATGATGTTGGGTGTAAACTTGTATTCATTTTTAGGAGAATGAATTAAACTAATTTACGATATTTCTCAGTTTTTAGTTTTTCGCTTATAAAACGAAGACTTTTCAGTTTTGGAAACTTTTTTTTTTACTGATACTGAAGCTGAACGTCTATTAATAAGAAACTTATAAGAAAATATGTTTATTCGAAGTTTTAACTATTAGTTTTTTGCTGTTATATCTGAACTGATCCGATTCGCCTCGGGTCTACCCTATTTACATTACTTCCGAATTCTTTTCTTTTATCAATGCCTGTATCGCTACACCTTCTTCTGTCGATTGTTTAACTCGATGCGCTCGTATCGATCACTTAGGACAGGCTCGACCTCCTCGACCTAGGGTATATCCATACCTATTTTCATTTCTGACTACAACATGGATATATCTATATGCAATCGTTGACAATGACCTAAGGCAACCTATGCCTCTACACATGTTGACGACCTAGGACGAATCCACATCCATTTTCGACATCAATCACGTACGAATTCATGTATATGTGCAATTGTTAACCACACCTAGAACAATAAGGCCTGTAAGGTCTAGAATAGGTCACTGCACTTTTTTGTTCTTTTCTACGTCTAATGAATCACATATGATTTATGGACAGCGAATGTGTTAATAAGGAGGATAAGTATATAGAAATTATAGTATACTGTTTCGAAACACTGCCAAACACGTATATAACATTTAAAAGCCGTTAAAACTAGAACTACCGCACCTATATAAATGATTTCAATTTACTTTTTTCCAAATGATTAATATTTTAAAAATGTTAAACATCCGAGATGATTTGAAAAATATAATTTCGCTTGAATACTATATTGGAAATATGAAGAAACCGAAACATAATCTATTATCACAATTTTTATAAAGATTACACACTAACACTAGAACTACCGTACCAGTAAAATTGACTGCTTTTAGCTTTCTTGTTTCGCAATGATCGATATCTCAAAAGCATTGAATATTCGAAGCTGTTTTGAAAATAAATAATTTCACTGAAATACTATAACGAATGCCTGAAAGAATAGTTATAATCTATTGTTATAATTTTTATAAGAATTACACGTGAATCATATTAAATGCTCCATAGTTCTAGTGTTAATCTATAATAACCTAACAACTTTTTGTTTTGCAAATCGTCTACAATCGACGAACTCCGAATGGGAATGCCCACTTAGAAATTCGTCAATAATCCTTTCATATTTTATTAACATCTATTTGAGCAATGTTTTTGTCCAGGACTAATTCCCACTGGTTGTACCTTCATTCGTCGCGGTTCGACCATTATGATACGATATTCTTTCTCCCTGACTATATACTGGTATGGTGCATAACGATGGTTTATCATAAAAGTGAAGGAGTTATTTTTAAAGCTGACAAATGGGTTCAGTCCCCTTCTTGAATATTTTTCCCGAGGCTGCCGTCACTCGTTCCATCCACGGTTCCTCTTCACGCCTCGCAAAGAAAAGACGAAGTCTTTTTATCGCTCAGGCAAGTTTTAAGGATATTGAGTCTGCTGCTCGTTAGCGACGAACTTTTGCCAGCCTCCTCCTTTTCCTCGGAGCGTGAACGACCGACAGCTAAACAATCTGACGGACCGACTCCCCTTGTATATATTAACGAGAAGCTTCCGAACCGTCAATCCTTGCATCTCGTCCAAACAATTTCGCTTGGTTCATCCGTGACTGTTTCGGGGACGCAGTCCCTGTGACTGTTTACGTCAAGGCATTGCAGAAGTTCGTGCGTTTTTCATAGGACGACAGCTGCGAAGCATTTTAAGCCATTGTCTCTTGTTTTTCGTTTATACAGCGCAGAGGTCTGAAACTGTTAGGTTTTATAAGTAAAAGTCATTCGTCAGACTTTAAACTATCAACCGAAGTAAATTTTAGAGCAATATTCTTCTTGTACAATACACTTTCGCCAATTTCCCGTAATCAAATATTCAAAGCAATTTACTGTGTGCATTGAAGTAAGCAGCAACATTGTAACATTGTTTTCGTCGGATGTAATAGTATTAACTCTTAACAAAGAAGGTTCATGAAGTCTTCGAGAATTCAGGTCGGTACTTAAGAGTTGACTTTTAAGTCAATGTTGTGCATTAACGTTTGAATGCTGTTTTAGAAGTTCAATTTTAACAGTTATTTTATATTCGATTTTATAGAAAGGCAGGAACATTGTATAACTTTGGATAAATATTTAAACGTACATATGAAAGTTAGGAATAGTCTTTAATTACCATTATTTCAGAAATTGAATATAAAATCAATGCAGGGAATATATTGTGATAAACCTTTCCAACTGACACGATTGTTGCTGAACTAAATACAAGAAAGTTTAAAAAAACAGTTAGAATTTACAATGTTGCTTTAAGTCGCTGTCCCCGATTTAAAAGTCAACAAAAATTTGTCTTGAAATTCGCCAGGAGGAAATATATAACGTTGTACAATGTGTTCCACAAATTTATTCAAATTGAGGAGTTACTAATCATTTTCGCGATCGGTACTACCGATTCTTCCTGTGCTCGCGCGTTGCCGTTAGCTGTGACCGCGGGCTAGCATCACGATCCAGCAAAGCTTCCAAATTACAAAATTGTTTGATAACTGGTTACCGCTTCCCCATTGATGTAATTACGCGCCTACGCGGTACCAATAAATGCCACACTGTCGTTCATTATTTTCCCCGATGCATCTTACTCGCTATACGTGCCATTTGCTGCGTCGTCGGCTGGCACTGACAGAACGATAGTTTCTCTAACGTTCTCTTCAATTTAATCAAAATGTCAGGATCCTCGGATTTTTCCGATTGTTACGCCATCTCGAAAGAAACCGACGAGTACCTCTAACATTAAGTTCACGCTTTCATATAGCGACATGTTTTGTTATTTAATTATTTGATTATACGCATATAAAGATACTTAAAATGTCAGTTGTCAAGACAGTTTAAAATTGTATCTAACTATCAAAGTGTTGCTGTGATCTGAAATACTACATCAACAATGAAACCTGTCTGAAATCTTTTCTATTAATAAATAGACGCGTTTTATTTATTCAACTTCATAAAGTTTTCTTATCTTCTACTAAAACAATCGATAATTCTGTAACCATTGTTAAGAACAGAATGTATTAATTATATGATATTTTGACATACTCCAATATGGAGAACCATAAGTCTGTATTTACAAATTGTTCTTCATTTGCAATGTTTGACAGATAAAACATTATTTTGTTGCTTGAATTTTTTATTAAACATTTATCTGCTTTAGCGCGTCCAGTAAATGTTGGAAATCTTGAAAGGACTGATTCTTCTGCAATTCCCTGCGAGCGTTTAAGAGAATTGAACATAGACGTTCAACGTGTACCGTTCAAAATTTTTGCTTGATCGTGTAATTAATACATCACGGTTTTGACTACCTAGCTATAAAGACTGTGCGCGCACGTTGAATGATGTAACATTTTCTTGTACCATGAATCACCGTCATGATCTCCCGAGGTATTGCAATGATATATCACCGTCCTCTACACGTGGAATACGGTTACTGTAGCCGGTGATGTATGTATTTCTCTGGTCTTGACATCACTGCAGCTTTTTCATCGTCGTTAAATTCTTTATCAAAGGACTCCAGACGTCGCCACGTACGATGTTAGGGTGAGTCCGAGGTTCGTGAGATTTTCATAAAAATTTCAGGCATACATACTACCGAAACAACAATTCAAACAACAAAAGTTTTTATTCGAATCGCGTAAATAATAACACTATCTACACGATCCGAATTTAACGACACCGAATAAAATTTACCTTTGTTGTCTGAAATGTCGTTGTTATTACTTTTTCTGTCGTGCTACGTAAAATAAATATGTATTTCTGTGAGTTACAAAATTATAACACATTTTATCGCGTAACAAGGTAGGGACCATCTTCAAGTTTCGATTCCGACCTGTAAAGGATATTTTCGATTCAAGTCTGCGATAAGATAAAACTTGCCCCCAACAGTAGTCTGAACAATCAGCCTCGCGACCTTGTGGACCGTAGTTCTTCCGGTCGCCGAAAGAGGAAGTACCGTTGTGATAATCAATTTCCACGAAGCGGCTATCGCGAATCGTCAGGCAGGCCGCGGAATTATCATTTAATGGCCTCGCAATAACACGGTCGAACGAAAAGGGAAGAAAAGGAGCTGGCCATGAATTATTCAGGCAATCGCAGGAACGCGAAGCAATAGCAGCGTATCGCGCGATCGATACCACATCGTTCGAACACTTGGCAACGATAAGTCCATTTATGCTGGCCATAAACCGACCGGGGAATTTTCAAGAAGATCGCTGGGGAGGTGACCTTACGAAGCCACGAATTCTTGGCGCGCCACCGAGGTGCCCGGGGTACTTTTTTGTTCACGGGACCATTTACGGGAGAATATGACCGGCCGTCCGGTTCGACCACCCGAGGGCCAACAAACACCTTGACCAGCCCGCGCTGTGTATGCATGTACCTGTTTCCCGTGGGCACTTTCGCCCACCCTTCCCATCTCACGCTTTTGACCTCTTCACCTACATGTCCATGGCCGCCGCGGAAAAAATCATTGCTAATGGATTCAATCGGAGCGCCGATCGTCGCAGAATGGTTTAAATCGTAGAATTGAGGAGAAGGTCCAAAATGAAAGGTCATCGAAGAATTCGCTCGCGGTTAGAGGGTTAATAAATTCTTTTGACTTTGAATTAAATATTATTCTTTTGTTATCGATCACTGTAATTTACAGCAAACATGAACATAAATATGCGCAGAATTGTTCTCTTTTCGTAATGAGTTATTAATGACAAAGCTGATGTGTCGATCATATTAAGAAATAAATCATAGGGCAAAAGGTTAGAAAAATGTTGCAATGTACGTATATGTTATAAAATAGATTTGATTTAGACTACTTACCGAAGATCTAACACACGTTAGATTAGACGGCAGATAATGTTTGTTTTGTCAATACATTCAGTTTCGATTTTCTGCAAAACTTTCTACGTTTGTTGGAATCTGCACTGAAGTATCAGTCAACAGGTGCCACACTCGCACATAATATTGTTCCGCAAATAATGGTAAATTGAACAAAAGGAGACAGAAAAAAGTGTTCAAGACTTCAATTTTGAGGAAACTGTGCTTGAAAATTCACCACGTGGTTCTTCATTTCTCTTATGTGCCAGCTGCTAGTTCATCGTTGACAGATGTTGCTATCGGCGAAGAAGTCGACGCGAAATGCCAGCACGTCCACGAAATTGTATGCCCGTGGTTGCCCTTTGATCGGTAAACTTACATCGTTCTCGCCGCAATGCGTTCTTTGCGAATCCCCTGTCGGCTAAGCGCAATTGTGTCGTACTGATTTTCATTACTGATTTAATTGCTGTATTCAACTATCGGCTTCGACAAATAGTTTTGTCAGCAAAATTGTTATGAACTTATGATATTTTTTCAACAACTTCATCCTTCTACGGGTGCCTTTCGTTCATATGCGTTCGGGAGATAAGGAACTGAAGGAACATATCCGTACAATAAACTCGCATGTGAAGTATTCTATTCCTGCAAAAGCTAAGACTGCTCTCGTACATGTATGACTGGCACAGTTCAACAAAGCGATGCTTACAATATCTTCAAAATTATTCACGTACCCGCTTAATTTCCGAGAAAATTGAATTTGAAAAATCCACGTCGCCTATGTAACAATTACTGCGAAGGTACGATTCTCCGTGCGATTTCGAACTTCTACCCTCTTCATCAATAATACGTAACATTTAGAGTTAATATACAAGAAAAAACTAAAAAGTATTTAGTCAACAATATTTTATTATTAGTTATAAGACTTCATTCCAAAGGACTTCGTATCACGAAGAATCAGAAGTTAACAAGAAGCGTTTGGCATTTCCATTGAGGTTCACCACAAACGTGCGTGGCCTCCTTGCAAGTGCAGTAATTAATTACCGTTCGCATGAAATTGAGTTAAACAATGCACAACAGTGAAAACGTGCGAGTAGCAGGAATTACTGTGCACCGCGTACAAATATACATACGTTGAGGTTAAACAATTTGAATAATGTGCAACCCTAGTCAAAGTGAGCCCGTGGGCAGCAAGAGTTGAATGGCCGGCGCTGTTATGTTTATCTCGTGCCGTACACGTTAACAGAAACGGAAAAGAAAATAAAAGGAGGCCTCGACGGAACGTACGTGTAAAAGACTGTGCTCTATTTGCGTCCGTGGAATGTCATTTCGCGTTCGTTGTTCCTTCTTTCTACTTGTTTTGCGGCGAGTCGTGACACGAAGTCCTCCCGGAGGCATTTAAGAGTCTCAAGCCTTGCGATGTAGGTTCCATTAAGAGGAATGACTGAATCTCTCACGGTTCTTTTTTTTTTCTTTTAAAGGAAACTGAAAGACACTCGAAAATTTCTTCGAAGAAAAATATAATATTAGATCGGAGCACGTGGCATGTTGACTTCAGTGATTCGTACATTTAGTTGCGTTTCCATATATAAGTGAAGCTTATTAATGACGATCGTTAAACTGCGAGTCTTTATATCAGTCCCTGGCCTTGATACATGAACAAGATGAAGTAAGGTGTCTAACTATAGATTAATCGTATCGGTATCTATTGAAAACCCACGTTTATTTTCACACACAAGAAGGATAAGGAAACAATTGATTTGTGGTCCGCAAGTAAAGATAAAATCCATAGAACGATCAATTTCTCGCATTCATGGTTAGCTTTGAGATGATTTATATAGAAAGGAAAGAAAGGAAGAAATGTGAAATTAATTCATGTGAAATATTCATCACTGTGAAATCAATTTTGTTAGAAATTGATGAAATTTTGATCATTCGTTTTTCAATACACAGACTAAATATTATTATAGACATAAATAGCAATAGTTCAATCAAAATCGTTTGATACAGCTTTGAAACTATAGAAAAATACTTCACTTAAACTGAAGTTACATGATATTTTTATATAGATGATAATTTTGATAAAATTGTGTAACACCAACAGTGTTAAGGGGTATTCTTTTAACTAGAAGTAGGTACACGTAAAATGTATTGAAATATTCATATCTTGTCATAAGTTATCACTCGAATGCTTCATTGCGGAACTTACATTTTTCTATTTTTTTAGGAGTTTCTCATTTTTCATGCTAAGAATTTGGAACGGAAAAATCTCAAAAAATTCTCAGCCATCCAATGCTATGCCAAAAATGTCTCCGAATTTTTTCACAGTTTATATTTACCATAGAATAGGGAAAATGGGACAAAAACTGGTAATTCGAATTTAGCCTATAACTACCCTTCTGGTTGAGATAGAGAAAATCGGTCTAAAGGCACTTTTGACTCCCTTATCCTGCTATACCCTTTCAGTCATCGTATAGTTTTTATCTCGTGAATTATTAATTACTTTACTTTCACTTTCGTTCAACGTCTTTCCACGTGGCATTTTATGAAACAACAGATTTTACACACTCAATATTACCTTTAACGTTGCACGTTTAATATTAACAATTTGAAAGAAAATTCTATTCGCACACTGTTCCCGTTTGAATGCTCAACGAAAACTGTTTTATAGTTCTGTCGCGTTTAGTAAGAGGTATTTTTGTATAGCTTTGTAATTCTTACAAATGTCCGTAAACACTGCGTTGAAGAACGTCTCCTGATATAAGCAGTAACACGCGGTACGTAAGAAGGAGAAATCAAATATAGAAGTTGTATGAAACGTTGCTTTCTGTTAGTCGATCGCGAACTGTGTAATAGTAACAGTGCCAACGAAAAGTGTAAAATGTGATCTTCTAAATATTTTCTGTATTTATAAATCAACGTGGCTAAATATTCTTTCACAGTCAGTGTATTATATATCTTTATGCAAATTATAATTGTTACAGATCATAGTTATTACAGATTATAGTTATTTTCTTCATATTCCCTACGATGTAACTACTGTCAAAACACGACAGAAATGTCTGCTAATGTGCATAGCGGTCAAGATTACGATTCACTACACCGAATTCTGAACAACTGGCTGCATACGTGTATCAAGGTAGATGTCTTGGCACAATTCACTTATTATTTGTTTAGCCGCGGTTACTGAACCGCGTCGACTACTAAGCTCTTTGCCGGAAAGTATCTCTCTCTGTACAACGGTGTCCAATGCGGAGTAACGATTGTGAAACATCGGAATCATTCAGCTGCGGTCCCGCGTTTATAACGCGTAGTTGCTGAGCAACTTGAAATTTTCAAGAAATATCCTTTCCCAATATCTTGAAAAGAATTTGAATCTTGTTAATTTCACTTATAGGCTTTCTTCTAATATTACCACTCTCAAGCAATACTCTCAAGCTTACAACTATTACGTAACAGACGAAAAACTATCGAGCAATCGTCTTAGCACTAGCGAATGTAACAGATCGACGCGTTACAGGTGCACCAGAGTTTTTCGAGGTTGTCCCATCGACCGTTGTTCTTATCGCTATTTTCGCGGTATCGGAAAATGGTAATTGCGACACGATGGAAGGATGATCTAGTTTTGACCAGCAAAACAAACGAGTCTGCCGTTTGACAACACAAACGTAACAGTTGTGACTATCTTCCCGTGACATGGACCATTTGTCAATCGATCAATGGGCACACCGTTGGCAAGGCAAAATGCACTGGGGATAATGGACAGTGTATGCGACTACGCACCGAACGTTTCACGAAGTGACATGGCAGGATTATTATCCAAGGTACTTGGAACTATTTACGTATTCATTATTCATGTTCCTTCGTACGAACGTCGTCCGATCAATCAAATAAAACTGTACAGACCGAGCATAAGAGTATTACAGAGAATTTGTGGATCTATTCGGGGTAAAAGTAGATTGAGAGAACAATTACGATTCTTGGTGCGAAGCATTTGATCCGACATATTGATCCTTTGCACTCGAAAAAGGAGTTTCACTCGCTATTTTATTCAATGCAGCAACATTATACTATTAGATATTCAACATCGATAAAATAATTTTATTATTCTATGGTTTCTTAAAGTTTTTATTTTTATTTCCACTAGGTTCTTGCCTGTAGTATATAAACTAGTTATATCAAGTCTACTTCAGATTTCTGACTTTTATATTATGATCAATGTATTAGAATGTCTCATAAGTTCGTTTCGCGCTCTGTCTGCAATGTTTGGTCTAGCGAAAGTTTGGGAAACATGGTATTATGAGGCTTATAGAGAAATGAACGATTAGATAGGAATCTATTGTGCATAATTCAATAACATTATATAAAACATAAAGTACTGGATGCATTATGTATAATACTTGAGTCGTTCAAAAGCCAATGCGGTTAAGTCGATTTCTGTATATTTTCTGATTTTTGTCAATTTTAATGGAATAAATAATATTCTTCTTTGTTATTAAATGATTTACTCGGTTCTTCGTTTTTTCTAGGTCAAAAACCCCTTCTTTTTATAGCTTCTGAATACGTTGTATAATAATTTCAGAAGCCATTGCATTAATTTTCGCAATTTTCCTTTTCTGGACTAAACCACGTTGGCTTCTGAACGACCCAATTATTTCTACATTTCAATCACTCGTCTATAGCGGACCAACAAGAAATTCGATGACAACGGAGTATTTTTTATTCCGTCGTATGATGTGAACGGGTTAAGAATAGGTCTGAAACGGTATTCGACCGAATGGTTTTTTACAATGACGATGCACAAGGATTTCGTCGAACGTTCGCGTCGAAAACCGTGACACGAGGGTACGATCGAGTTTGTCGACTCCGAAACAGCAGTCGACAGATCAATCCGTCCGACCTCGAATTCCTCTTCTGCATTCCCGGGTCGACCGCATCGCGGGCATCGCCATCGAATTTCATTCGTCGCCTTCTGAATCGCGTTTTAAGTGTCATTACTTTCGCATCAATAAAAATTTAAAGCGTCGACCGGTCGTCCCAGACGCAACATCCGTTCAACGGAGGACGTTTCTGTGGCTCGGGGACACTCACGCCAGGATTTTCACCCCGTCGCATCGTGCGTCGGTCACGAGGCCCAGGCTGACGTGTTAACCCTTTGTGACCAAGTGTTTGTGATTTCAATCTGCAAACACGCTTTGCTTGTATGAGGGAGTTCACGTTATTATCTTGAGGCAGACAATGAATTCTAACTGTAATTTTAATCAGTATGCACGATTATTTCAATGAATATTGTGGTTCTGGCGATATTAAATTTGCACGCGCTTCTCTTATTGTGTCATATGTACGAAATACTAACATTAGCTAAAATGGAAATTTAATAAAAAAGCTACAAAATTATATATATTCATTATGTCTTGTTACAATATTTCAGACTTTAACATGATGACCAACACGGTGGTCATCGATAGCTGGACTATACTAAATTGTTTGAAAACAGTGGCAACAAGTAGATTGCCGTCGAATTTAGTAACGTAAGTAACTAGAAAATAGCGTGACTTTGACACTGCGATACCAAGCCAATAATAATCGAGTCGCTCAGAAGCCAATGCCTTAAAGGATATTAATACCTTATTAGGTATTAATATCCTTTAATACCTAATAACTCCCAGTAAATTCTTTAATACCTGGAAAGAATATTACTTATTCCATTAAAATTTACAAAAATCCGGAAATATCAAAAACTCGACTTAACCGTATTGGCTTCTGAGCGCCTCCGTTGTTTCTAGTACCATTTGTCATGGTTACGAGAGAATGTGTGTTAATATACGAAAACGCTAAAAATCCTCATGTACATAATGAAAGCGTTAAACGTTTTCAATGAGATTTCCATGATTCACGAGTCACATGTCACGAAGGGTGAATAAAATAACGCGCAAATGTGACTCGAAGTTTTCTTCTCGCTGATACCAACTCTGGGAGCCGCCCCGACGACAGGGCAAACTCGATCGGTGGAATCGGCTGCGTGAAAGGCGGGCCAAGAACAAAAGGGGAGAATAGGAGGAACGGGGTAACACTAGGCGCACGGTAAATTATCGCGTTCGGGCTAAATAGTAACGAGGGATCTGGCGCTCGCATTTCTTTCACGTGCGTGCAAGGAGACCTTTGTTTCACGCGGACAAAGGTGGTCGCGTTTACGTGCAAGCGATGCATCGCGCAGTGTGAACGCCTGCGGCCCTTCGCCTTGACGAGCAGTCATTGAAACGGTGCAAAATGATCCGGATGCTGTTGGAAGATAACGTTCGCGAAAAAAGAGAAAAACCGGGAGAACGGGCCGCTGGAACAACTCTGCAGAAAAAACTCTCCGGTTCGATCGGATGTTACCGTATCGTTGATCGTAAGCAGACCGCGAATGGATCTTTGTGCAGATTCGAACATTTAGGAATGTAATTAGAAAAAACGGTGTTATTGTTAACCCTCTACAGGACTGTGTGACTATGAAGTCACTAATTAACACTAACACTACCGTAACAGTCATTCTGATAACAAACTTCGGTTTGTTTGTTTCGCTATTATTGATATCTTCGAAGCATTGGATATTTGAATGCTTTTTGAAAATAAATAGTTCCACTTAAATACTAGAATGAATGGCTGAAGATACTAGAAATGATCTATTGTTATAATTATTATAGGGATTACGTGCCAATCGTATGAAATGCTCGGTAGTTCTAGTGTTAATTAACTTAAAGTTTTATACGCTCAGCCGTGACAGTTCCATATTATTGTAATTTCAAAATTACAAGGTATATTTGTTGTAATATAATATTCATATGTATTCCTCACTTTATATACACAAATTTATGCGGTAAATTGTACTGTGAATTTATGCAAAAGAATTTCCACGAATGATTTAAATGCTGGTTATCAAAGTTTTGTCGCAGTGAAATTCTACGTGGAATGTTTTATTATGCAGAATGAAAGGCCGCTCGTGACAATTCGATTATCGATTCAGACAGTAGAGGGCAGTGAGACTTCTTATATGTGGCAAGCCAAACGGGAAACCACTTTCGTACTAACCAAAAGAAGCTGAACGAGTACGGTAAATCACTGTCCGCGGCACGCATTCCAAACGCCCAACTTTTTAGTCCTGTACAGGTCCACAAGGTCTTTAAAAATCTTCTTTAAGGAATTTTTTCTTTCATTCGCGGAAAGTTCGATCTGCTGCAAGTAATTTATAATGTACTGTGTTTAAACATCTTTAAAATTAAATAATATATAGTATATAATTATATTATAATAGTATAACAAAATGATGGATACACGATAGTCGAGATCACGTCTGTATAAACGTACATTTACTAATTGCTGCTACCTGGAATATTCTTTTCCATGAGGTAGGTCGTGTTTCAAGTATGAATATAATTTCCGTTAAAGCTAGCGATTAAACTTAATCGTAGTTAAATAAATTTTGTGTATACACGTTAAATAAATGTTATTTATCGGACTGGACAGTTAAAAAGTAATTTCTAGAATATCTTATGAGAATTTATTTGACTAATTGTAGTTAATAGTACAGTCATACATAATTAATTTTCTTATATAATTCGAGAATACATGATTTTATTATTTTCCATGATTAGTTATCTTAATAGCTGGTTACATAAATCACAAAATCCTATTTCTTCTGTATTCACCTTGCCTTCAATACTACAAACGATACTAGTTACAAAAATATTCCTAAGCTTCATATTTCCCCCTTAAATATCTGTTCAAAAATATACGCTTCTCCAGAACTCGTCGGCTGAACATAAAAGAACTATTAAAACTGACCTTGCTTAACGAAGTTAAACTGTTAACGTACAAAGTTAACTGAAACCAGGGAAAGATCGTTCAAAAGTGAACAAATTCGAGCAACTTTTATCGATGAAAACTAATAGTTTCGCTTGACCCCTATCTTGCGAAGGGGCAAATCTATACGCGTCAGAGTTAATTAACACGTTGAATGCCGTCCAAATTGAATTACTGTAGTTCACTCAATGAAACGACGAGTATTTGGAAACATTTCTATATTACAAATAATGCTACCTAATTTCGTGATATTCATGTAGAAGAATGTGCAATAGTAATAATGTAATTTAATCAAATGATTTAATATCATCTTTTTTCCATTTTGTGTATTGTCCTTTGTAAAACCGTACTGCATTCAACGTGTTGACATTACAACGTTCAGATATCGTACGCTTTGATTTACCGACAATAGAAATTTTCGTCCTGGCCGCGGACATTTTCGTGACCAGCGAGTATCGTCGTTATGCACGAGCAAATCGCGCAATTTAATTGGACTCCCTCGGTTTCGCTGGAAGCGGCGCGAAAGTAATATTATTAGCCGGAAACCTTTAAGGCAACCCAAACGTTGAAGAGGAGGAACGAGAGCGTCGCCGTCGCGCACCAACAATCCCAATAATTGCACGTGACAGAGGAACGCGTTACGCGCGAGATAATTAATCGGTCGATTAATTAACCGGCAAAAGCCAGTCCACCGATGTCGGCGTTTCTTTTGACGGAAGAAACGCTTACAGGTACACGGATACGCCCGTTTCCATCGTGCATCATCACGAGGACCTGTCGTGTTGTTTGTTGCTGGTAAATACGCGTCGCTTGATTAATATCAAGGTGACTATCCTTTTTCGGAATTTTACACGCCGACCGGTACAAATATATTGTATAAGTGTAAAGCATTTATGAGTTACGCGGGGAGATCAGTTTTATAAACAGTTCTGCAAGGATATTGGACGTGCAAGATACTCATTGAATTTTTATCGATCAGTGATCTGTATTTATCATTACATTTCATTTACGTGATATTTCGATCGTGGTATTTCAATCGATATCATCGGTGGAACACACTTTTATATATCTTTGTAAAGGGATATTTCACTGTTGCATGCCGAAGCATTGACTCACCGCCATCCTAAGTTAACATTATTTCTACCAAAGGTGTCAGAAGATACCTTTTGAAATTTTAACATAAAATTATTTTCTCAGTTTAATCATTTTTCCTTAATTGAATTTTTGACATTTCCTACAGTCAATTTTGTATTCGTTATTGAAAAAGTTAGCAAGTCAATTCAGAATATACGACTAACTTGGAAAATGATTTTAAGTTAAAAATTCAAAAAGTGTCTCTTGACACCTTCGGTAGAAATAGTGTTAAGTCATAGAGTGAATTCCTACAGAAAATAGCCAAAATTCTACAGACATCCCTTCAACCTCTATCCACTCAGACCACCGAACCCAGTTACTCATCTATAACACAGCCTACCTCCGTACTTCATAATTTCCCTGCAAACGATACACTGTCTCCTTAAGATCTACCGAAGTTCTGTTAGTTTGTAACCGATAGATCGATGTTTTCGTTTCAATTTGTAAGTTCTCGAATTTAACAACTGATAATTGAAGAATAACATCTGGTTTGAACTGAAATAAATATAATAACGGTTACGTTTCTAATGCAATATCTATTAGAAATTTTTGTCACTAGTCTGACACGATGTTAGAGGACAAAGGGTTGATCGTATGAGATGTTTGTCTGACAGTTCGTAGACGTTTCCGTTCAAATTCAGTTTCTATTTCTCGCGTCGCGTCGCCTTTCGATACCAAACTCCTACGTTAATAGCTCGAGAGTGGATAGGAACATCCAAACGTTCCGTTTTATGGAAAGACAGGAGAAGTCGGTATCTCAAGTAGGTGGACACCTCAAGAAATTGATCTCATTCGATCGCGGATGTTGCAGCAAAGTTCATTGTGCTGTTCCGTGTGGGTTTCGTCTATTCCGACGCTACGGTCGTGCGCAGGCTATTTTATTGCACAATTTAGTGAACTGTGCTTTATTACCTGTTTCATATCCTTTGTCCACAGGTACTTTAGGAGTGGACAGCATATTTAAGCTGCATCGATACCGATGCATGTAGAGTGTTCAACGATTGTGTTACAATATTTATGTGGTGAACAGGACATAGTATACAGGGAATGAGTAAAAAACCTAGTGAACATATGTCGAAATGTCAACCGTTTTCGAGGCATAAACGTTTTTATATGTTAACACGTTTTCAACACACTTGTCATTTTCGCATAGACAATTCTACCGAGATATAGGCATCTAAAGGCGTCACAGCAATATTAATCAAGTAAAATTTAAAGATTTATTCAGACCAACAGGTGCTTCACCAATCCTCTAAATTTTACAGCCTAAAAGTTAACCCTTAAAACAACAAGGTCCACTTTATGAGCAAAGCATAATAGAAGCAATACTAGTATTAAACGTTTGAAATGTGTTCAAGAATTGAAAGAACAAAAAAGAACGTATGAGCACTCCTTTCGTAATCTACTTTTATATACGAATCTATTGGATGCTATCGATCTTTTCCGTAATTTTTCATTTGGTCCTTTAACCCATTCGGAATCAAGACTCCATATCACTTTCACCATTAAGGTTTACTTTTTGTAACCTAGGCGATCTTGATCGTAGATTACTCTTTTCTTAGCTTGAAACCGATAGAAATTTTCATTTCTTTAATGAAGCTTTAATTTTCACTCACAAATAAAATAACACAATTTTCCACTGCTAATCGATAACAGAAATTCATGATTACACGTACGGCATGTACTCCGCTATGCACCTGACGTATAATTGATCTCCAATGGGTTAACACGTCGAATGGCATGGGGGTCACCGGTAATCTCCAAACAATTCGAATTACTATAGTTCACTCGATTACACGACGACTATTTGGAAATATTTCTATATTATAAATAATGCTACCTCGGCTAGATGAACGTGTAATGATAATAATGCAATCCTATCACATGATTTAATATTACTGTTTCTTCCATTTTGTGCACAGTAGACACCCGCGAACGTGAGTTCCTATAATGCGAACTCCTGTAACGCGCTGGAGATTTTGCGACCACCGTTTAAATTGAGCATTACATCGTTTTCTTCGCTGCTACCGATTTCTCCCACCCCCAAACTCTTTTATTTTCCATAAAACAGAAAATAAGAGTCGGCATGGTAATAATCATTTAGTCTGTGTTACTTTTTATTACTCGTATTACACGAGGAAAATCACTTTCTATAACGCGGAGTCATACAACACGTAACGTATTAACTCTTTGAGTACTGTAAGCACATAAATGCGTCCAGCGAAAGTCTTCGTTGTGAACTATGGGCGCACATATGAGTTTTCCGATCTTTTAAATCTCACACGTAACGTGATGACAATTATGAGTGTACGATATTAACCAGTTAACTACGTTCGACGAGTATACACGTCATTTTAAAATTCACAATAATACTAATTCTGTCAACGATGAATTATTTATTTTTCTACATTAACGTGTAATTCTTCTTTGTGTTGCTTTAGTTTTTCGTTCGAATATATTATAGGTGCATTTACCCTGCGTTCTACTAGTGTGAATTCCATTAATTCGATTTTATTCTGAGCATAATGAGAGATTTTTCAAACTAAATTCCACAGTTAACAGGTTAGCAAACACGTTTTTTACCGAGATTCAATCTCGCGAAATCAAGGAATCACGATTACAACTTAATCATGCATTGCATGAATTTATGTAGTCTATCGGTCTTCAGTGGGCAAACTAAGCAAAAATGCATCCTGTCCACACGGAACGTTTCGGCTGGAAGTACTCAGTACTCACAGGGTTAACTGTGTTATACGGGAGTTCATTATATTTTGCTCTATGAAATCGTGCGGCATTCAACGCGTTAACGCCATGCCGACCGGTGAATTTATTTGCAAAAAACGTCTTTCAACACGTATATTTTATTCACATGTAATATACTAAAAAGATTTAAATGATCTAAACTAATGGATACAATCTGGAACACTCTTATAATCATTTATATCTCTTTCAAGTATAAACCAACATTTTCCTATCGTTTTATTTCTCTTCCTACATCTGCAGCGAACAAACAATGGTTCCTACAATATCAAAATGTTCTTATCTAAATAAAATTTGTATTCTCTTCGAACTTGGTTTCTAAAATGAATACACGTTGTTCGATCTCTACCCAGTGATAAATTAACAAAACAAACAGACATTCTACAAAAAATGAATTGATTATTGAGATATTTATTATTGTGAGGTCATTTCACAGTCCTGTCAAGTCTTCCGCCGTCGAGCGTCAGTATGCTTCGAACTATATCAGTCTCCCGACAGCAAAGTATCAATGCAAATACAGATACAAGAAATGTCGCGACAACTCCGGTGACCGGTCAGCAAGACGTTAAGTGTAAACAAAATCGTCCAGCCCCGAAGGTTCGCTTACCCGAGATTGTGCTTGCCATAAGTTGACGGTGTCGTGGCGATTTGTTGATACTTCTGCGTGACAGCCTCCCTCGGCTGGTGACGATGATTGCCATGATAAGCGACCGTTCTGGTACCGACGTAATTCACCGCCGCGACCGCGTTGAATTTCTCTTGTTTCGGCGGGCCGGATCGTTGCTCGTGCACACGCTGCTCCACGTGACGCCTCGGCGCGTCTGTCGTCGACGACGCCGTCGGAACAGGTCTCTCCGCGAAGGTGTCCTGGCGCGGCCAACTATTCGCGGCGTTCTGCTGGGAGTCCCTGCCGTCACGGTCGTGTCGCGTACGAGTGAATTTCTCGTGGTACCAAAGCGGCCAAAGGAGTCTGTGGCTCGTGTAGCCGCGATGATCGCTGGGGAAACGTTCGACCGGCGCGACTTCCGCGGGTAGAACGATCAACGCGGCGCACGTCAACAATAATTTCGGTGTCAGAGACATTGCTGCTCTGCTCACGGAGCCAGGGGTTGAAAACAGTTGACCGGTACCGGTTCTTGAAACAGTTATAAAGAATCGGAATAGAGTCACAACTGTTATTACATAAATCGGTTCTGAGTTATATTTCGATTGTTAATCCTCGGGACCAATATTACCGGTTCTAACTCTTATTTCTCAGTTCTAAAGGAAACGCGGTAGAGAACCGTAACGGAGGAACAAAGACTGGCAATTATAGAACCGACACAATACCGGTACCGAAGAAAAGCGAGACGTAGCTCAGAACTGATAAACCTGACAACAGTTATGACGATTTCGGTTCTCCATAATCGTTTCAATTGGAACCGACTTCGAACAGCTTCAAACGGTTATATTTTTGGAACCTTTTCAATCCCTGATCCGACGTTGTTGCTCTCTGTGCCCGAAGCCTGTGGGAAACAGCCGCGCGACGAACGATCACATTCTCGATTCTTTCGGACGGAGACGTGGGAACGTTTGAACGAACGTGCTGCGGCGGGTACGTCGACGAGGCTCGATGGACATCCGGTGCGAAATCGTTCGAAGGCAACCGAGAGCACTACTGAACGAGACACACGGAGTAGGCCCCACGTGCTTGAACCGTACCAACCCCACCATGCCTCTCTCTTTCTCTCTTTCTCCCAGGTTTTCTCGTTCGACTCACTCGTCCTCCGCCGTTCTCATCTTGTTTCTCTTGTCCGATTCACGGCGTCTTTCTCCTTTTGGTACGGGCCGCGCGCTCTCTTTCTACCTGTCTGCTCTCCTGATACCTCGCCGCCTGCTTGGCTAACCACCTACATATCCTGCACGCGTTCGACGAGAACGTTGCGAGGATAGAGACGGCACTCGCGGGACGACCGATCGCTGCACGCCGAATGTATTTCGTGTCCATTTGCATAAGTTTCTGCACCGTGGGACGTTAGGGATACGGTACTCGTTCCTAGGCGATCGTTCGCTCGATCGTTTTTTTTTTTAGTAGAAATGTCGATACTGTATGTGGGTATGTACGCGTATGCATGAGTAATAGTCGAAATCGGTCACGTAAGAATTTGGAGTTCAGCACGTTCACCGACACAAGAATTTTTAGTTTTTGTGTAATATTACTTGCTGCTGTTTATCTTTGTGAAGCTGCATAATTAACACGTTCAACGCCGCACGATTTCATTGAATAAGGTATATAGAATGGAAAAAATATGGTATTACATCATTTGATTAAGTTGAATTATTATTATTGCACGTTCGTGTAGCTGAATATCACCGCATTAAGTATATAGCATTATTTATAATATAGAAATATTTTCAAATAACCATCGTTTAATTGAGTGGGCTACAGTAATTCGATTTGATTGGGGATCATCGGTGACTCCCATGGCATTCAACGGGTTAACGAAACTTTTATTATTCGACAACATATACGAAAACTTATCAATATTCACACTATTAAAGAATCATTTGTATTATATTTATCTGTTTAATTGTTCTTTAATGTATGTCTCTCGTTTTAATATTCAGGGTTATTATTTTGAACAGTCAAAGTTTAGAGCATCAGCGGTTTCTTCAGATACATTACTACTGCAAGTTTTTATAAATGTATTCCTATTCTATGTGGTAACTGTTTGAGGATACAGAATAGAATCAACCTTCTTTAATACCCTTACTTAAATATGTAATAGTAAAATGGAATATTATAATAATTATAGTAAATTTATTCAATAGATTATTAAATACCTAAATAGATTATCAGTTATTAAATACGGTAAGGGAATGTATTATAAATCCTTATATAGGAAGGGAGTAATTTAAACTGAACGATTCCTTCAAATAAGTCATTAATACTCGCATAATTGAAGAAGCACGTAGCGGAAGCCGTTCGGCAAAAAATCACTGCCACGATAATGCTCTTATTATCCCGGACATTAAATCAAAGGTAATTACGAGGCCCGCCACTGGCATTGTCTCCTCGCATGCGTGCATTATCAGGCATCTATTCATTACCGCAACGTAATTGTGCGTGTAAACGTGGCAATGAGTGCACACCGAGACCACGCGGCCGCCTTTACTTTCAGTCCCTCTATTATCCGGGTGCGAAATCGATCGACTGAAATTCCAATTGCGGCAAGCCGCTGCAATGGCTTTCGTTTGCTCCATAATTTCTAACCGGCGTGAACGCACGGGAACGCGTGAGTCACGGCCTACATTCGTCCCGAAGTCGTGACACCTTTTGTCATGGGTAAACGCGAGGTTACGCATATCACTTTTAATAACATTTCTACCAAAACTATCAGAAAACACCTTTTTAACATTTTTAACACTGAAATTGGCGTACCAGTCAAAACGACGGGTTTCAATCTTTTTGTTCCGCAATTATTAATATCTCAAAAACATTGAACATTCGAAATGATTTTGAGAATAAATAGATTCACTTGTATACTATAATAATTGCTTGAAGAAACCGAAGATTATATATTATTAGTATTTTTACAAGGATTACATATCAATCGTATTAAATGCTCGGTGGTTCTAGTGTTAACACGATGCCATGAAACGCTTTGGCGCTTTATGTGTGAATTATTCTTTTAGAGTAGATAAAAACCACAATTTTTGGGTTACACTATTATCTAGTTACTTCCGACCGCCGAAATAATTATTACACAAGCGGTTCTCATCAAGCTCTTTTATTCTAATATTTTATGATTGCAATGCTTGCGTAATTATGTTAGGCAACCAAATAGTATTTACGGTGTATGTAGAGTTTTATTATCCTGCCAACTCCTTTAATCATTGAAACAGTCGTTGTTACTTTCAATAAACTGTTCTCGACGCGATATATTTCTTCTATAGCTCGTTTCAGCGAAACCATGTATCCTTTGATGGAAAAACTGTCGCTGTATTAACCTTTGCATTTCAAATTCGTTTTATTAGAGTCGTATAACTTACGAAATGAGATTCGAATCCTGCTGCGATGCTTGCGCGTTTTCTCATCAATATACGTTTGTCTATAAACTTCGTAACTAGAATTCCAAGGAATTCAGAATAATTCTTGCACGTATTTATTTTAAAAGGATTAGGGTTAATGGTATGTAAGAAAAATGATTTGTTTTTACTCGAAGCATAGAAATACTTGTTCGTACCGAATGTAAAACCACAGTGTTTATTTGTATTACTAAAGCTATTATGGAACTGTCGTAAAACTATTGTAAAAATGATATAAAGTATTTTGATTGTGTACTTTAAAGTGCAAGTACTTTGATATCATTTAGATTCTAGTACGTCTAGATTACTTGAACACATCTAAATATCCATAAATGTAGATTTAACGAATCAAAATTTCAAACGTAACAAATAGGATAAAACTTTTGTTCAAAACATCTTTTCATATTATTCATATTGTTCAAGGTAGATTAAATATGCTTAGAAAAACCGAACATGCAATAGGTGCAGTTAATCATAGAAATATCTGTCCATCCATAAGTATGATACATGTTTCAAAAATTACAACTAATGTTTTTCTGTAAATTATACATGACTTCTTAATTGGATTCTACTCTAATTTGAACTATACGAGTCAAGGTTTATAACACTATAAATTATTATAACTACACTTTTATATTTGTTGAATATGTAAAATATACTGCGTAAGTAGAATACTTTTTTAAGTAATTGTAGGTAGGTACTTAAATCGAAATAAAGAAATGAGAATCAGCTATAGGATATTTTCTCAAGAAGCTGGTAAAATAACGTCCCAGTTATTCAAGTCCCATGTGACGAAAATAGTAGCATTATTGGGAGAAGCTCAACGAATGCAGGTAACTACATAACCGAATGGTTTACTGTTCTACCTACCGCACCCTGAATCACAGTCGAACTTCTGTTTCATTGATCAAACTTTTCTGGCGAACTCGATTTAAATTAGCCCGCGGCCTCTTTTTTAACGAAATTGCGACAGGGCATTCGAGACAAACTGTTTGCAACTGCGGTAATTCACGATCGTCCTTGGAGAATCAGTTCCACCCTTGAACTCTCAAATCTAATTTCATTTCACCCTTTTACGGAGTTTTCCAGCGATGCCGCTGACTCGCGTCAATTTATAAACAGGACTGTGAAAAATATTTCGAAGGATTTCTCGAATAGAAAATGTGAAAAAAGTAGAAAAATGCATATACATGTGTGCGAATATATTATTCGGTGAAATACATAATTTCATCAATTCGGAGTAGTAACTATTACCGCTAATAATTATATTTACCATTCAAGAATAATTCAATCATTAATATCGAATTGTTGAAGTTGTTAATTTTTCTTTGAAATCTTGTATAATCTGAATTTTTGTGTACAAAGCGAAATTATGTAATCAATATTTCGTTGTAGAATTGTATTATCACATTATATCACGTATGTAATTATGCACCAATGCCCAAAACGAAAATGTATCAAAATGATTCACAGAAACGAATAAAGAAATTGCTTTAGCAATACGTAAACTAAATTACAGAGTGTCTACAGAAAAATTAAAGAAAACAAATTTTCGAGATTGGTGGATCTAGCGTTAAACGAAAAGTAAAAGTACTCGATTCCAATAATAAAATACAATAATATTAAACCACTCAACTTAAACAATAAACGACTATCGGCTACCGATTTGTCTCAAAGAAATTTATACGATAACTATTATTCTCATTCTACATTACCAGCAACTCAAAGCAATTTTAATAGAAAGAGCATACTAACACATAAATAAATGACACGCGCATGAGAAGAAAAGTTGTAGATGTATTTTATTGTTTCTATTAATTACATATATAAATCTTATAATATATTTACTGACGAAATTGTACAGTTCGTAATAACGAATTGTAAATGGCTCTGCTCCGGAGCCCTCGAATTCATACAGTGAATTTCATCTGGCTCAGTAAAACTAGATCCAATTTCGACCCAGTACGCATCGTGCTCGAATTGATATAGTACGAAAAAAGGATTAGAAAAATGAGGAGGACCTATCAACGGCCAGTCCCGGCCGATCTCGGTTCATTTATCACGATGAATTATTCACCGTCAGAAAAATACGCGTGCACGAGCTGTGGACAAAGAGTCGCGAAACTTCTTGTCTCCTCCTATTCGACTGTCCCTGTTGTCCCCGTGTCATTTGGCCTGAACCCACTTCTTCTTCGTCTCCTCCTGTTCCATGCGAGGGAGATGATTTATTGCGTGCGGGCATCGAGATGGTGCGTTATAAAGGGAGACGGAATCGCAGATATCTTGTGGGGAAGATAACATCTGTGGGAGCCACGAGAGAGATTTGCGGTAGACAGTGACTCCCCAGCCTCGGACTGCCTACGCATCTTCCAGCCGCACCGACTGGTCCACCTGCATTGCAGCATTGCACTGGTTCAATGTCGGTGCAACGTTGACCGTGTATAACGAACGGAATGTTGTCCGGTCGAAAATTCGCGTCCACCGAACCGTGCGACGCCACGGAGCAGAAAACGTTACGACCCGCAATCCCGTCGGACTGTCGCTTATCAGTCAAAAATAGAGGACAGGCTTCGAATATACGCCCAGCTATTTTATTTAATAACATAGAAAGTTTAGGAGTAGTTATAAATAGAAAAGTGAAACGAAGAAGTTTGAGGAATTTCAAATGGAACGCGCGAACCGTGAATTATCATTGGAAAATAAAGGAGAACGTTCCAACATGGCATATCTTATTTCATAGTATAGAAAGTTTCGGAATAGTCGTGGAAACATAAATATTTCACGTTTCTGTTATTACACTAAGACTGTGATTATTATAATACAACTTATGTTTCCCGTTTTATTTCTAAATACCAGAATGAACGTAAGCCTGCCTTTGATAATGAATTCCAGGGATTCAGCAAACGTTTTGCTAGTTTTCTTTCCAGCAGTGTTTTGTTATTGTGCGATCTATATAAATAAAAATCTAAAAAAGCATCCTTTGATTTTAACTTCGATTAACCAGGATTTGTAACGTTTCCGTTAATTTAATGTTACCATCTGAGAATTCGAGTAGAATTACTTTCATATTTTTATCCTGGAAGAAAAGTCTAGAGATATTCCGTAGGAAACCTTGAAAAAAGAAGAAGACTAGTGAAATATAGATATTGCCAAAGCAAGTCACGTCCGGATTTGTTATTGGTTTCTCAGGGAATAGCGAAATACATTCTGGCAGTGTTGCGAGGGAGCATGAACGATAATTCAGCAATTTAGGCGATTTGGGATTCGTAGGTGCACACGGAGGAGATCCCAACGCAATTTCTGCTCCGGGTCGGCTGCGACGTGCTCGAGACCAAGGTCAGTGGTGCTGCGACCGTACGTAGCGAGGTCTGCCCGTCTTTTTATTCTTCTCCTCGAGGTTGTCTTCGGAAGCAGCGCACCAAGAACAGTGAGATAATTGCGCGCATCATCGTCGCGCTATTGCCCATGACGTACAGCACGCATCGCAAAAACCAGTAGCGAGACCACCAATAAATTCCCATTATGGGCTAAATATTCCACCATTGAACGCCACCATGGGCTGATTCAGGTGGAAAAAAGTAATATCGTTAAACAATTCTGTTTTCTTTGTCTATCCATTTAATCATATTTTTAGGCAACAATTGAGCCACTCATTGGACAAATCGCGTATTTGTATTGATCAATGTTTTATATTTCGTGCAAAAAGTTAAGCGACAAAGGCGCTTTAACGATAAGATCTTAAAAAGTTCAAAAAATGGAGTTAATCGATTTGGCCAGCGAGCGGATCAATTATATAATATTAACATTTTCGCGATGGGACACGTAGTTCTACGTAATTTCAAATTCTTTAGTTGCATTTGTAACGTTTAATTTTTTAAAACTTTGAACAACAAGTAGCTATAAGTATCATACTCAGATGTAACATTTCTTATATTCACATACCTATAAATAGTAGAGCCTTGCCGTACTCAGTTACAGACTTTTGGAAATTATCTGTCGTTTTCCGCTAAACGTTTTTATCCGGTTATTACTCGTCGCGAAAGTGTGTTAACGCTAGATTTATGACGCCATCGTTTAAAATAATGAATATAATTAAAAATACTTTGATAATGATTGAATAATTGTGAGTTTATGACTGTTAGCTTTTCAGTTCCGAGGAGACTGTTATAAATTGCTGTGCATTAACTGTAATGTCTGCTCTATAGATTTCTGCGTAATTAAGAAGACAGTATTTCCCTGAAAGTGGGAAGAAGTTCTAGTTTAACGGGAACGTTTATACCTCTCAGAAACAGTTAAAGTTGCGACAAATAAATTCACTGGGAACGTTGTACAGTAGATAAATCTGGACTTGAAACCTTTAATCGCTCCGGGAAGTTCTATTACAAAAAAATCTGATTGTCCTTTCCTTTTTATATTTAAGTAGCTTAAATTGAAATAATGCTTCCAACTTCTATATTTTACTTTTATATTCGAAATAAAGCAACTAAAAGTTGGAATTGAAGAATTACAGGATTCCGTGCAACAATAATTCATGACATCTACAAAATGATTCACGCCATTATCAACCACTTTCACGTTTGTAATATTGAAAGTGAATCGTTTAAAACCAACCAGATCTTTCCTCCGTGTTGCGACGTCGTTAACTGTGAAATCAGTTTCCAAGACGAATGAAATGTGCAACGCACGATAGCGCGGTGAACGTAAAAGCGAGGCCAGAAGTTCGACTTCCTGATTTGCACGCTGTTCTTTTGTTTTCACAGAAAGACAGGATAAAGTTTTTTTGTTTGCGTGTCACCTAATGTCATCTTACTTACTTAGTATATTAATTTTTACCCTTAGAATTTTCATTACAGTTGTATTATTTTTAGTAATCTTTTGTTAGAATAGCATATAATTTTATAATTTAAGTCTCGAATATTGATTAACGGAAAGATAATACTGGATTTTGGATTAAAAAAGAAAGGACGATACAGTAGACTGCCGCGCAACATGCTCTCCTATTATTTATTATCCTATAATTTATATAACCTGACGAACAAATTGCGATTAGTAATTGACAATAGTTAATTAATTTTAAATGCATATATTAAACATTACGTGATATCAGTTTGTAATTAGGATAATTCCGAGGGAAATGGCAATGTTTTCTTTGAAACGCATTTAAATGAAATCTAAAAGAATTAGAACACCTGATTTGATTTCTGAACAAACCTTAATAACTTTCTTCTAAAATAATCAACAAGAATTAAAATGACAAAAACATTAATTGTAATAGTAATATTTCTATCAAGAGAAATAGTAATAATTCTATCAATTATTTGTACAAGATAATTGAAGTGACCATCTCCCTCGGAATTACCCTAATTGAAACGAACAGTTTATAGTTAAGGGCTGTAAATAAAGAATTATGATAATAGTAATAATTAATAAACAGAAGTTTAAGATACAATCAAATAAATAAAGTGTATTACAATTCATAAAAGTACGCTCTGTAACGAAAACAATAGGAGAATATTAGATCGCAGGGCTGCATGAATTCATTACCGATTAATTTCCGGTTTGTTTCCTTAATATAAAGTGTGCATAAAGCTCAAAATCTTTGTTGCTAGCGGCGGAATCTATTCGTTGCAGTTTTCGTCTGGTTTTATCGTGGAAAATGACGGAGAAAAAAAGAGTCTTGATCAAAGGCACGCTAACGTTCTCACGTAGAATACACATCGTCAAGCGCAGACTATAGAAGAATTTGTCTCACATAAAAGAGTAACGTTGCGGAAGGAATTAATGACCGCGGTAAATCGTTGAGGTCGCAAAGATACTATAAACTTTAACCTTTATCTTGGAGGAAACGTTGCGTTCGTGGAACGACGCATAAAAGGCTCAATCGGACGAATATAATTTTTGACTCGCGTTACGTCAACGTTACAAACTGATAATAAATTGATACGCATCGCCGTAAACGTATGAAAGAAATATGCTGATCACGATTCCTTAATATAATAGGTACCATTAAAAAACTCTTTCTGAACATCATATTTCTAAATCATTTTATTTCAAACATAATGTACATACACATACCAATAGAAAAAAGTAACTTTCGAGCTATTGCTTTAAATATGTTGTAGAGACATTTTTCGAACTAGTAAACAGTGGTTATTTATATTATGCTGTGTGTTATTTAATTATACTTGATTTATATGACTCATGCAGCATTCATAAATGCGTTTTGACTTCCATTTGCGATCAGTAACCAGAAAAGTGATTAGTAAAAGTAACCATCTTTCAAGTTCATAAATTATATTCACGTAATAATATATACTCAAAACCAGTTCATCCCTTCCCCTGAAAAATAGAAAATTTGGAGTTGTGACTCTACAGCAGGGAAGTGATAAATCAAATTTGCTCAGTGTAACAATAGAACTGTCAATTGATATACAATCCTTATAAAAATTGTAACAGTAGATTTTTTTCAATTCCTTTGTTATTCATTATAGTACTTAAATGGAACTATTTTATTTCAAAATCATTTCAGATATTTAACACTTTTAACATATCAATAATTATGAAATAAGAAAACTGAAACTTACCATTTTGACGGGTGCGGTAGTTCTAATGTTAATTCAAATTAATGTTCTCCCATTATTTCAACAGCATTCCAGCCAAACTGGTATTTTACATCGAACCTAGGAAACACAGTACAAACTTCCACTGCTTTGGTCTAGCGTAATTTGTGAAAAGAGAAACGTTTATAATGGTTATGTATTTTGCGTCGCGATATTGGGATGCAAAACGTAGCTTTCGAACACCCGGTACGTTGAACAAACACCGGCGCATACGTAACCAGGTTCTGACCTACTGACACGATCCAGTGACGTCACGGGAAGGTACGGGAGTTGGGAAGGAGTGAAAAGACTATGTCTGCTGCTAGCTGACCCATCCTGAACTGGGGGGATCGTTTTCCCTAAGCTGGGGGATGTATCAAACTTTCGTTCCGTCTTCAACAAGGAAGACGACACAACCAGTCGTCCAGATTGTCATATTAACAAAAGAAAATTATACAATTATCTTTTTATTAATCACAATTTTCTGTATTCTTTTTATCCGTGTACCCTAAACCAAATAACCAAAATCAAATCCAAAAGATTGATTAATTTTTGAAACACATCAAAATTTAGATTCAGAAAATTCGTAACTTTCCAATACTGGAACACTGAAGCTTCATTTAAATTTATTTATGAAAGTAAGAAAATTATTTTAGTTACTATACGGTAGATTTATAAAATAGTCTACAAAATCACGCATGGAAAATACGTGCGGAGGAGACTTGTCATTTCCAGGCAAGGGTTAATAAATAGTATATATAGCGCACGAAATATCCACTATTATTTCTATTCTTTTACTTTCGATTTTTGATAGAATCTTTTTTTTTATAAAATAAGTGAAGATTGTATGTTGTTAAAACCATGAACTAGTACGCTTTCATAATGTCCAGTGTGCCTCAAATTGACGCGCTCCGCAAACCTAGGGTAAAATCTCGCGTAAAACAAAGGAGAATATAAACGTGATACTTAATATTTTCGAGAATCGATCGGTCGTTTCTCCGAGATCGGCGAACATCAGGCGGGCAGCCGGGGGCCGCGCAATCCTTTGTCTAAATTCTTTCCCCCCCGGCACTCCTCGTATGTCATTTTAACCGACTTTTTTTCTACCATATCTTTACAATTTTTCTACAAGATTTTCCCGCGTGTAGAACCGCGATCCTGTCGCGTGTCCGGGACTTGTTCACGACGATCGTCGTCGAGGGAAATTCACGGTCGTAGGATATGAAAAACCGTCGCCCCGTTGCCAAATGTGTCCCCTTCTGCAAGAGTGACGAGATACCTGACAGTTTGCTCGGTTAGCAGCGGTGAGCGGACTTCAAATGAAAATTATTTTGTCCTGTCGTTTGAACGGGCCTATTTAAATGAGCTTCGATTTAAAAACTGATCTTATGAGAAACCTATTGACGAAAATTGTTTTGACACAATAAACTTAACCTATTTCTTTATAAATAATTACCTCATTGCAGTTTTTTTCATCGTTGAAGCGTTAACTACGACTAGTAGGAGATACTACAGATGTATTCCGTAATACAACCGATGAATGTGATCTCCAATTTTCAGAGAGATCGACACTGACATTATAATATGGATTTCGGTACAGAGAAATTGCTATTATAGATTTCTTATCTGAAACAGAAACTTTTGTAACATAATTAATTATCAAATTTGTAAAGGTTTGTTTATGTTGTTATCCTTCACATGAAATTGTTATATTGAATATTTGTCTGTACTTCTATTTATTCAGCTGAAACTTCCTAAGATAATTTCAATCTATGTAACTTAATTGATATCTACAGTCGACGGGGAAAATATTGGGACCACTCACAATTTCCAGAATGTTTCGTGTTTTTTAGAAAATTTGAAGGGTTGAACGGAATTTAACTTGTTGCTCAATAATGAAGAGTAATAATCGTTGTGAAGATTTCCTGATTAATTTAACAAAAATCAATATTCTTCATTGCACGTGGTTTAAGACTATTCTGTTATTTTTAATATTTCACTTTCAAAGTTAATACGCACTTACAATAAATAAAATATTCCGTAACATTTCTTGCGAATTATTAACAGTAAGTCGAGCTTAGATGGAGAGAAATTCATATGACAAGGGGTAAACTGCAAATGTTATTAATTCCGAATATATTTTACACATGGATAACAACAGTTTATATACTATTATACATATAAATAAATCACAACAAAGTACTACTAAAAGAATTCACGCTACAATTAAAGGAACAGAGGAATCACATATGATTAATATGCACATGTGTTTTTAATAGCTTGAAAAAATTATGATTAAATTATGTTCGAACTTCGAAATTTCACTAAAAGCACAAAATATGTCGAACAATGTGCGTTATTCTAATTTTTTAGTTAACGACTATACATAAATTAATGTATCATATTATACGCATAATCCAATAACGAAAGTAATTCCGTGTAAATGTTTATACTTTTTATTTGAAAGTCTGTTGTGCCTGTTGTTGTTGGATAGGAAACATATCAACGACGTGGGAAGAGGGCCGTTTCCGCGTGATTCTCCACCGCCACGAGGACCACGGCCGTGCACGTTTTCCACTGCGTTGGCAGTGGACGCGAAAAACCGCGGTGGAGATCCAGGAGAAAGATTAGGTGGAAAGTTTGGAGAGGTTCGAGACACATCGAGGTACATATCGTTTCTCAGCATTTCTTTTGCAATTAAATTCAATTGTCCGTATAGAGACAATCAGTAATAGATGGACCGTGACCTTCTCAAATGCTATTGCGGAACAGTTCGTTTCACTGTTAACCTTTTTCACTTGAAAGTTTTTTATTGGAAATATTCAGAATTTTATGATGATGACAATGTTTTTTAAAATTAATTTATCAAGAAATCACATACAAATTACGGAACGAAGCTATTTCATTTCAATGTTTCATACATTGAGCAGTGTCCAAAGATTAATGGCGACTACCACAGTTTATAATTTTGATGCATCAAATCATGTGGCGACTGAAAATCGTCTTTCGAGTGCAAAGGGTTGCAAGTTCAAAAGTATTTTCGCTAGTGATTCTCAATGCCAATGATCGATCGCTTAACGTCCCTCTAAGCAGCCAGATTGCGCGCGCAATTGCAGAAGCTTGTTTTTCATATTTATGTTTACTGTGTACTAAATAATTTTATGATAGATATAATCAGCCGGAGAACAATATTGCGTGATTATGTTTTTAAAACATCCTCTGCTTACTTTTTATCTTTTAAAATGAACTGAGAAATATCAAGAAAACGTTTGTTGTGTTACTAAAATATACATATATCATTTTATGTGGTTTCGGTTTATAAAATACTACAATTTTATTCCTATCACTTCATTTTATAAACATTTCTTTCGTTAAAAAACAAATTATAATACTGCAGGTAATATTGAAATTAAATAACATTCACTGTATTTAACGATTATTTGGAATATGTAACTTAATCTTATTAGTCCTCAGAAAAAGAACTACAAAATTGTTTGCTACATTAATTTCTGTAGTTTTTGTACTTGCCACTAAATTAATTTTTACGTGGTATGATTAATTTTTTACGTTTCTTTCATTGTTATTTTTCTTTTAAAAACACAATTTCAAACTGTGACATAAAATAAAGCCAAGTCATACTAAATAATCGCCCAACATTCGCTGACAGATAGTTAATTACAAAATGCTTCAGTCTGGCATAATTAAAAATATTCAAACCGAAATTATTCAGTCTACTAAATAAAATTTCACACATGTTTTCAACATACATTTTCATTAACAAGAGCTAAAAACACTAAAATGCCAGCACAAATGATTAGACAAATTATATATTGACAAATTATTTAAAATTTAAATAATTAACAAATAATTCACAATTAAATTTAAATAACTAGTAAATAATTAATAATCGAATTTAAATAATTGCAAATTTTTAATAATCATGTTGCAGAAAATGATACGAATGACATGAAATTTTATTGAACGTTTAGGGTTAACAAATAATACACGCGAAAGCTTTAACTTGAATTCTAGGTAAAGATACATCTAGGGAAATTCTATCTTTCGTCGAATTCTATCGTTCGCCTCTAAAAAAGACATGAACGCTTATTTCTAGTACAGAAAGCAGCCAAGCGTACGATATGTACAACTAAGCGAAATACAATCACGTCCAAAAGAAACAACAAAGAGAACATTTTCCGCAACACTTTTAACTGGAGAACGTGAGAGGGTATATACATACCATGGGTGGAAAGTTTCGAGATGGAGATGAAAAAAAAAAGAGTGAAAAATGCTCGAGCTTCCGAGGCACATCCATGACACAGTTTTACAGCTTTGATCGAGCAGTGGCGTTCGCTCGAAATATTTAAGCGCATACATAGTAAAGTACTTTTACGGGGATACATGTTACTTACAGAGATATGATGAGTGCGAAAGGAATGTTTGCGTGTACATATGTGCGCTACCTCGAAACGAGTGTAGCACGCGGAAAGCTCGCTGGCCTCTTCAAAACGGTTGCTCACACACGGCGAACTATGTTTTCGAAATTGAAACGAGAGCTACTCAGTAATACTCTATGCCGTATCATTACCGTAACATATTACGTTCTACTTGATCATGAAGCTACTTTTCCACTATTTATCACAACTACTAGGATTATCGATTTAGAACGTAGTTTCGACACTGCTGGTTTCAACTATCCCGATTACTTGTTAGCAAGCTGACGGCTACATAATTTGAATAACTGAATGTTTAATTATTCCATCATTGGAAAAATAAATCACAGATTCTTGCTCCATTTGATTTAAACTAGTTTAACGTGTCACCGAGCATTTTGAATTGCATCGTTTATTAATTTATGAATTAATCTCGACTTTTCTATTGACCATGCTAAATTTCGAAGTGTCAAATACATTTGATACATTCGCCGACGGTCTAAAATTTAATTTCATTCTATTAAGGAAATTCACGAATTTCCGCTTGATACTAAACGTACCGGTTTCTATACACCCATTCCCATAATATACACCAGTCATATAACTGGTTATAAAATAGAGGTGAACAAATGAAACGATAAATTTTTCTTAACGAAACCAGAAACGATAGGAGAGATAAAAACTACAAAAACCGAATCGAACAATATAAGAACTGATATAAAGTTAAATGGACGAAGAAAAACGTAGAATTTCTAATCAAATTTGAAAACCGGTCGTTCGACCGGTTGCGGTTTAGTGTTAATTTACTAAAATTCTTATGTAACAGTCTCCCCGTGATTCAGCGCAGTCCAAACGCAAACCACGTTTCACGTGTAGCACTCGCCGCCGTTAATTGTTCATTCTCGCGGGACGGTGACCCCGGGGGAACGTTGAATTCTCATAAGGATCTCTTTACTTTCGCGATTTTTCCAGAAAGCCCGGGCATAAATTACTTTCATACTAACATTACATCCCGCTGAACGCATGAAAGTTAGCCTTGCTTCGGCCGCTTTGCATCTGTGCTCCCGATAGATATTCGCCGGCTTTACGGCCACCTCTATTCCGCCTTCCGAGTGAGCCTCGCCGCCTCGGAACTCTAAATAATCTGAATAACCCAATTCGTTTTATCGGCAACGTGGAAAAAAGCCGGGTGCCACGAGCCCGTAATCGGCTATGCACGGAATAAAACGCAAATGAGATTCTTAAGCACGCTATCGACGTTTCCGCGTCCACGCCGGCCACCATTAACGGCGGCACGAAAATGGAATTGGCGGACATTGATGTATCTTAATAAGATACCAGCCGTTCATACGCGTAATTTCTTATCGATTAATAGTCATTCCGCGCTTGCACGTCGGCAGGACAACGACGATGCGCCATGTAAGGATGTCCCACACGGTTCCGAAACGATCTCCGCGCACCGCGGCCAACGGTATCGGCCGATCAAGGAAGTTCCGAGACGTTTCTTCGCAATTTACCGAGGCCTCGTAGCAGTTTTCTTTTGGTCCTTATCGAGACGCGTCTCACCGTGTCACGGTCGCCTTGACATCGGCCCGCTGCCGTTATCTGAAATATATCTCTCCGCTGCTACTTGACCTCCCCCGTATTTTCAGCTTTCCCGTTCGATCCGATACGAGATCTTCCACCCACAAGGATGGAAGGTGTCCAGGTTCGATTCTGCCTCGCGGTGACAATTTTTTGGTAATCAATCGCGATCGATGAACTCCTTGCTAACTCTGGATGGTTTTAGGGTATATTGCTTGTACCGTGAGCCTCTCACGTTAGCTCCATCGACCGTCAAGCTAAAAGTGCACAGGGGCAAGGGGACTCTTCCACTCACGATACTCGAGCCGCCTCGACTTTCGCTGCATGGTCATTATTGGCGTGCGGCAATGACGAAGGACGGAAGCTAGACCGAATGCGACGGAGTACGATGGAACTATAGAGAATTTTGTTTTCTATCGTTATGTCTTACTTCTTTGCAATTGGTCTCGGTTCCGGCCTTCGCCATTGCTACGCGCCAATAATGACCATGCGTTGAAAGCCGAGGCGACCCGAGCATCGTGACTGGAAGAGTCCTCTTGTCTCTGTGCACTTTTAGCTTGATACCCGATGGAGCTGACGTGAGATCTGTATAGTAGGTACTCCTAGCGAATACCTTTTCGCTGTATGTGTAACGATCTCTTAGCGTTTTAGTGTAGTTCGAACTGCAGAATCTACTGAATAGTATGATAAGATTGATTCTAACAAATAGAATCTTATCGTATTACTTGTTACCGATACAGTCGAATCTCGGTAAGCTGATTCACATGGGATGCAAAGGATGTTCGAATTCTGAAGGTTCTATTTTCTTGAATTTCCAAGTAAAGGAACTACAAACGAAACCTCGACGTATAAAAGTGCTGCGAGACGATTATAACATGCATATAGTAGTTTGAAACCTTTCAAAGTTATCCGAAATTCGATTCTGCGGAACGGAGTATGAAAGCGGGAGAATTGTACGGTACCTTGTGTTCCTACGAGTCTTGTCACCTTTCGGCTAGCGTTCTGCGATAAATACGTTCCACGTACCCGATTGCGCGTCGCGAAACTTTAACCCAGCCTGTCTTCTGCATCACCGGGGTTCTTTATGGTCGGCACTTTTCTACTCTGAAAGACCGAACTCGTTACGTGGGTACGTAACGAAACGCAGCCGCTCTTTCATCGCCGTCGACCACTATTTGTCAAGCTCTCCTCGCTGGATAGGCCATTAACGTTCCTCCGTTTTCTTTCGCAAGGCCCGCCTTTTGTTCTTATCTACTTGACTATAACAGCCGCGAATTCTAGTCGCAGTTAGCCGACCTAAATTATTAACTCGTATCGATCAGCGTGAGTTCCCCGCCGCGGCGATTCGATGCCTCAGCTTTTAAACTATGCACAATGTCACGTTTTCGCTTCCGTCAACAGCCACGTGCATCGCGCGACCGTTACTTACCTAAAGCGCTGCGCCGTTTCAAGGCGAACGGAACGAAGGTTTCCTCTTTCGATTCGATCTTTCCTTTTGTTTTTCGCTGATGCAAAGGCGCGCTCGTTCCTTTCAATAAATTACGTTTTCCATGGAGCGTTCGGTTTGCAGCACCTCCACGAACCTTCCGGCTGGTCGTTCTTTCCATTCGGAATCGAGTTCCGGCGAGTTGGGAAGTCAATTTGTTTCCCTGTCGCGGCAACCGAACGTTTGCTTCGATTTTAGGCGATCGATACTTGTTGCAGGAACAATCCTCCTCCCTTTGTTTTTTAGAATAATAAAGTATCTTGTTCGGTACGTCAAGCTCGTTCTTGCACGACACGAAATCGAGTGGTTGGGAAATAATTTGAAAGCGGAATTTTTAACTGTGTCGCACACTTTGGTTACAGTTTCGTATTTATGTTATGTGCCTGTGAGTTGTGTTATTATATATTATGTATAATATAGAAACGGATTTATATGAAACTGGTCTACAAACGAAGATGAAACATACGGATACCTTCTTTACTTTTACGTGATCAGTTATATTGAATTTCTAAGATCGGTAAAGATGGTAAAGATACTAGATAGATACTAGAATACTAGAGATACTAGGAAATACTAGAGACGGATACTAAAGATATCTGCCTCATATCGATGAATTGATAACACCTTGCAAATACTGTGTTCATAAATCTACCGTCATAAATGCAATCACGTTATAGATACGTTGATTAAATATATTCTCCAATGCGGAACGATTAACTTAAAAACATCTCAGTAGGTATTCATTTTAAACATTATTTTGTGTAACAGCTTTTTACGTAAAATTTGATGTTGCGCTCGAACTTAGGATGAAGTATTAGCCACTCCATTGAATAAAGTGAAGATGATCTTCATATCAGCATAAAAAAGCGAAAAAGAAATAGAATAACAATCAGATTACAGTGTAGTATTTCCTTCTGCAAACCAAGTAACTTTTATAAAAAAAATTTATTTATACGGTGAACAACATACAAGTAATTTGAAGACGTCTCGCCCTGTACACCGATGGCCGGTACAGCATTACAAATTATAACACTATTTACATTGTGTCGTTCACACGCGACATCAATTTAAGCGATTCGAATTAAGTGATACCGAACAAAATTGACTTTCGTTTTCAGGAACGTCACTATTATTTTCTCAAGCTGTGCGAAATAAATATGTATTCCTAAAACTCATACCATCTTCACTTTCCAACGTTCCCTTTTCTTTTATACTGACAGACTCTACTCACGCGATTTTCATTCGGGCAAAACGAATCCACGCGGAACGGATACTCCACGTAAATGGAAGGGCGGGTGTATTCGAAACAGTTCGTCCGCGAAAGAATGCGTGAAGCATTCTGAAACAAACATTGCGTAAAGCCGACCGTGAAATTGTTTTTCCACGCGTAAAGTCACCCTGACCTTTTCACCCGGGCACTGATCACGATCGTTTCCCTTCCTCTGTATCAGGTTCAACTACCGCTGACAGTAAGTCGTCGTTCACGGCCATTCTATGTTTCGACCAGCCGATCGACCCCCAAGTTTCAGGCAGCCCGCCAACGAGTGGATCTATAAGGTCAGTTCCAACGGTAAAAACGCGCGCGCTGGTGGCTAATGCGGAATTCCCCCCTGTCGGAGATCTTTGCCAAATGGGTCAACCGTGGAGAGAAGGGTGTACCGGCGGCCAACGCAGCAAACGATATTCACGACACTCGGGGAGCCATAAAAGTCTGAACCCGGCCTAGTACCGTAATCTATGCTGGCCCCTCTAAACGAATTATAGTGGATTTAATGCCGAACAACCTTGAAAAAGCACGACGGTCACGAAATCGATGCCCCCCCCCCCATACATCCCTCTATCTCCCGACACTCCGCTACTCTCCTTCCATCTTCGTTCCTTCCTCCTCGCTTTGCTTACATTTTTCTGTCGCAAATTTCACTGTTCGACGCGCACACTGTCGCAACGTATCCGTTTAAATAGATATATGATGTATTTTGTCAAATTAAGTAATGATTTTTTTTAGTAAACTGTATACAGTATTTCTGCAGAATTATTAGAAACATTTAATTTCATGCTGTTTAAGAAATAATTACGAAGTTGCGTTCCTTTTCAGATCCTTGGCTGATTTTTAGGTTTAAAGATAAACTAATGCCTTCTACAGGAAAATTGTACCCAAGTTGCCAAAATTGAGAAAAATCGCTGATCTGGGATTTTACCAAAATCTATGTTATATAGTCCTATTAATTTCTTATTTGATTTACTTAATTAAATATTTCGAAAAATTCTCATACCCAAAGGGTTAACTGTCAACATTTTTCGATTACACCTTTCCGAGACAGAAAGAATATTCTAACAAGCATTTATATTTGGGAAAAGAATTTAATTGTCTACTTCATTACTCTTTGCACTTTATAAGCTCCGCTACGACATTATTTGTAGCATTAAATAGTTTAGTGATCAAAGTTGACGAAACTAAGCTAAGATTATTGCATCTACCATGCGAATTTTATCCTAAGAAGGATAATTAAACATCTAAAAAATGTTACATGATGTCATATTATAACATGGATATTTTCTGATTTGTGTAAATTGTAATAGAATAACTAATATTCTTTCTAGTTATTAAACGATTTACTCGTTTCTTCGTTTTTCTAAGTTAGAAAGCTGTTCTTTTTATAGGTTTTAAATATGTTGTATAATAATATCAGAAGTCAAAACATTAATTTTCTCAATTCTCTAATCCGCATTGCTTTCTGAGCGACTCATATCTGTTTCATTTGATTCGATATAATTTTCCAGATGCTATTTCTCTGGTCGAAGGAGCCAGCTCCGGGTCCAAAAGCCGGCCCGTGGCTCGCGTGGTTCGCCACGGCGCTGATTCTCTGGCGTTGTAGTCGGAGCATGAGCAAAGCGATCTTGGCAATTTCTCCGTTGAGGCTGCTGAAGAGACGCAACATCTTGCCACCAACCAACTCGAAGGCCTCATCGACGGAGACGCTGTCGAAACTACACCAGCAACGGTTGAAACAAGAGAATCCTATTTTCCAACGGAAACACAAGCACGGAATTAGGAAGGTGAAACGATTCTGCACCGGCGACGGGCCCCACGTGACCAACTCGGCGTCCGTCATACAAATACCGCAGATTCACTACAAGGTGACAAGAAGTGGCAAAATTTACGGGAAATACCCGCACAAAGGCGCCGCGCAGTCGAACGCCAGCCAGCCTGGTCACTGAAGTGCGACGTTTTCGTTCATTGAGATACTCGATAGGCACACCTCAAATTTTGTAATTGAAGAGTTTTTATAAAAAAACACTGCGAATGCCACTGAAAGGTTATTTTCTGCATTATTATTCTGTAGCATACGATTTAAGTTGTAATTTTCCTTTTGTAAGTGGTCATTGCTGATGATAGTCATCTTTAACACTGATAATATTGAAAGATGACATTATTGTGACGTAACGTTTAACTTAATGTTCGGTAATTTTCTTCTCCATCCTGAGAAATTTGATGTTTGGCAGGTGTTTTTACGAATTTTGGATTTTGCGTTTGATCCTAAAGTTTCTGGTTAAAGCTACGCATCCATGTAAAAGATGATCTTCGACGTTTTACTATAAAATTATACGTTTTATCGGACGAAACGTATTCTTTCTTTTTCATGATACATGAAAACGAGATCGTTTCAAGGTTCGTTGGTTTTTCATAGAGCACTTTTGATAGGCTAATTTATGAATTTATTAATTTCAAATTCTGAGGGCGGGGAATGTTAAGAAATAAGGCTTCCTGGGAGAAACTGTGAAACGTTTTATTTAAACGGAGAATAGGTTACTGATGGTTAAATTCGAGCGATGCATGTTATTTGAAATTTGAACCTTCTCGTTGCTAGCAATCCTTTCACATCCCTTGGTTTACGCGGCGGTTTTATCCGTAAATGATTTTCCAGTGCAACCGGTCGGAAAGTCTGTCTCGATTTTAACAAGGCAACGCATTTCATACGCATGGAAGAAGAAGAGGGTCAAATGAAATACGAGGAAAATTTCTGGAAGAATAAACGTACATTTGGCCGGGCAGAAAAATCTACTGTCACGTTCTCAGTACCACTGTTTCATTATAATGAACTTACACCCAGTGAACAAAATTAAAATTACAAATGAAATGTTAACTTATGTCGTTATTTGTTATTCATGCGTGTTTGATACCTAATTTCGTTTTTAAATAGTAATATATCATCATGAGCAAATAATTTCAATCTTAACATTCAGTAATCATTGTATTAATAATAATAAATAAAACAAGAAAGGAAACGTATAAAATAAAAAGAAAAATAATAAATAAATCAAGAAACGTATTGTTCTACTTTTTATAAAACCAGGAAATAAGTCGCTTTAATTGCTCGGTAATTTTAGTGTCAACGCCTTGTTCTACAATATCGTGCCAGACTCGTGATGAAGATTTCAAATAGAATTTAACAAACTACTTAACTATTTAACAAAATTAAATATTATTCAATGTGTTTGAATGCAAATAGCACATTATTCCTCTGGCATCAATGATTATACCTTAGAGCACAAATTGACATAGAATAACACTGGAATTTTCTCTTATGTTTAATAAAGTATTAATAACAAAGCGGTTAGATCGATCACAGTTCAGAAAGAAATCATAGGGCAAGAGGTTAATGAACTGTGAAAGAGTTAATTAGAAATGTTTCTGTATTCAAACGATCCATGACACGCCAGGTATCTCGGTATTCGCGTGCAATGTGTCAAGATGGCCGACCGATTAATTTTATCCAAACTTCAGCAATCGTCAAACTGTTGAAGGATTCGGACAGTTTAGCGTGGAGCGTGTCTTCCTGCTTCTTCCTGACGTCCTTGACATAGTTTTGAGTGCCGAGGTCGTACAACGGGGACCTTCGTCGGGGTCACTAGCGTATCCAGAATCCACGACCACTGCGAGCGTCGTTTTGGACTCCTGGTCTCTCTTCTCTCCTCTCACGTAGGAGCAGATCAATAAGCGTTCGGTGTGTTTCGACGGCTTAGGGCACTCTTATGTTTAGCAATACTATTCGCATCTTGCACAAACGTTAACCCTTTGCCGTATCACTTTCTTTCGCTGCTATTAAACTCGTGCCGATTATTACCGTGAACGATTTGCATGAAACGCAAAGAAATGTCCACTGCAAGTAAGTTCACTGTAACCGTTATCGAAGGAGGATCAAAAAAGGCTAAATCCCCGCGCGACCGACTGCTGACGTAGAAACTGTTCGCGTTCAGCGTTGCAACGTCTAAAGCATTTCTATTTCTTTATCACTTTATTCTATCGAGTCGTAACGAGTAGACAATAGCGAACGAAATGTCACGCGACGTTTTTGCAACTACCGGCGGCAGGTTCTAAAACTTTATAGATTCTGTTCTTGCATAACTCACGATTGAAATGCTTGATCAACCAATCACTGACTCGATATGGTTGCAGTACTCTATATTGTAGATTTATGTAGCTTATAGGGTGTCCCAGTTTTCATGAAACAAGCGACCAAGGTGTAATTTTATATGACAAAGTTGATATCATGTCATACATTACACAACACGGATACACAACATGTATCGCGCATACGTGCATCAGTAATTTATATTGTTTAATTTAATGATTGATAAACGTTATTATTTAATTGTGCCTGGACCTTTACGCTTTGTTAACAGCACGAAAGTTGTTGAATATCATGAATCACTCTAATTCTTTGACCAGGGATTGTATATAGGGTGTCCAATTTTAATCTATAAATTTAATTATCTTCGAAAACAATCTCTTCTTTCTTTTTACAAAATATTCTTCCTATTTTCGTTTTATTCGTAGTAAAGGGTTAATCAGATCAGAACAAGAAGTTCCTCGGAAATCATCGGGAACAGGGAATTGTATCATCGCATACGTCGGCGCGGTGCCGCGTAACAATGAGCGACTGTACAAGTTTCTAATCAGAGATGTACCAATTTGAGCGGTATAATGGCCGCACTTTCAGTTGTCCCGCAGTGTTCGATCTAGCGAAGAAAAGTCAAAAATTTGAACTGCAAAATCTACGCATTTCTTTTGTCTCACGAAATATTAATAATGAAACATAGTTTACGATATTGCCCATAATTTCAATGGAACATATCAATTGACTATTAAAATTTCGACCTGAAACTTACTGAAAAAATCAACGTCATTTCGACATTGTTACTGAATTTGTACTTTTTATTCACCAATCGATAGACCTTCATATCCTCTTTAAAAAAAAAGTGCCAGGGGTTATAGATCGGAAATAGATTAGTTATGACTTTTGTTCGATTTTTTGATGATATCGATCACTGCGTCGTCGTATAGAATGGAACATAAGTGTACCAAATTTAATGACTCGATACCCTGTTGCATCGCCGTCACCGTACCGTCTCGTTCTATCCAGCCCACTGACTATCAGGGGATTCCTCTGAAACCGAGACCCTGAACCACGTTCTCGATCGCTGAAGATGAAATTATAAATAGAAGCCGTCTGAGGGTAGACAATAGCCCGATCCTCGATACGGATGTACAAGTGGAGGCTGGTACAAAAATGGAACGATAACACCAATTTAACCCTACTATACTCTCCGGGTCTTTTTTGACCCAATCACGTTTTCGTTCTTTTAGCACTGTATTTTTTGTTTAATCTTTTCCAATTTAATCGAGTTCTCCTTTTGTTAAGAATACTCTTCTCGAAAATAATATAAGAAAATTAGTACTAGGCTATGAATTCCTAGTTTCTTAATAATATTCCCAGTGCATAGATAAATTGAGAACCGCGGTAGTATTAAACATTTTTTAAGACTGCTAGACGAAGTCAACAAAATTATTGAAACGCTGTTTTCTGTCACCGAACCTTTAAAAACTGAAGAGTAAATTCCTTAATTTATTTTTTCTTAGTTCCCAATGCATCTTATTGTAGCAGACATCATTTGCTTATTGCGAAATATAGTATAAACATTTTATTATTAAAATAGTTTATTTAGATATAAAAATGAAACTAGGACAGTTGTTTGTGAATATATTATAACATATTATCTAATCATTCATGTACGAATGACGTTGCTTGTACTGCATTAAAATCTGAACAAATTAATCTCACCTGGGTTAGGTTTGGTTGATATCTCTCTACAAAGATGTCGTTTCTTTGCAAATAAGTTCCTGCGCAGCATCATGTCGAAACCGAAATTAAGTCTTGAAATTCGATAGAGCTTGATTAAGCTTTTCGTTCGGCGAAAATGAATCCACGTTTATTACGGCAACAGCGTGGACTCCGGGAATCGTGAACGTGAATTTCCTGTTTTTTAATCAAGTGTATACGAAAATAGCACCGGGGAAGACTTAATCAGCTTGTCTAGCGTGAGTGGATGAAAGGAGGTCCTATCTGATTTGAATAGACCGACGTTGGGATGGGGCTTCGGTAAGGTCGCCGTCAAGACCTTGCCTACACCGAATTACGTGATCGTCAATTTCTACAACACGGATCTTCTATATCTAGCAAATAATGTTGATTCATCGAAAAGTAATTCCCTCTTAACACTTTGTTTTATGTAACAACTCCTACGCGCATCCATTTTTAACCGACACGTCTAACACGATTAAGTGAACGCTGAAGGATTGTACAAAATGTTTGAAATTTTTAAAAAGCATTTGAGGAACGTGTGAATAATCGAGAAAATGACAGTTCATTTTATTAGAATTTATTCAGAGTCGTTCAATTTCAACGAGGAAACCGATAAATAGTAAATAGAAGCAATTAATTTGAAATTAGTTAAATGGTAAATGGTTTACATTTATTTCTTGATAATTCAGTTGGAAAAAGAGATAGTGTGATAGAAATAAGTTTAGGAATATTCTGGTACGCACAAATTTATTATTGACTTATTACTTCTTTAATTATTGATTTATTACGAAATATTTACCTTGGAATAGAGTTCAATAGGATGAAAAACTACAACCTTCAAGGACTGTTTACTCTTAATTATGTAACACTGAAACTGCGTGGCTAATACTATTTACCAAGAAATTATAAAAAGTATTTCACTAAACCTGCCAGGAGTCGATATAAAATATTGATATAGTAACTTAGCAACGATATCGTGATAATTCTTTTAAATTCTTTTTTCTCGATCTATGTTAGCATCAACAGAAAGCCTTCGTATCTCGAAAATTCTGAAGTATCTGCGGAAATAGACCAAAATATATTTAGAAGAATGATATTAGCTGAATACATAAAAAAAGCATCGTCATAAATAAACAGTGAGTCATTGTCTCTCCGAAACTGGTTCCAACTGCAGAACGTTGAATTATTTGACATTGAGTGACCCATTTGCAATAATGGTGAACATATTGTTGATTAAAACTCTTGCATTATATATTCCATAAAGAACGTCGATTTTTAAAGTTAAACGGCATTTAATTATATACGAATCTAATAATAGCGTCATAACTGAGAAAGAAGTGTCAATATGAAAGAAAACATATCATCTATCATATAATACATTTAACGAGTCGTATTATTATATATAAATAAATACACAGGGTACTTTGCAAGCCATAATATTTAATATTAATGGGCAATAGTAATGTTAAGACATATGTATACAAATATTACAAATATTAATATGAACTAACGAAACAAACACAAATATAACACGAAACTGATAGAATAAATATTCGAACACAGATACTACAAATAAATTGCAACAATTGCGAATCAGACAAGAATAACCTATACATAATACTATAAACTTTTTGACGTTTGACAAGTTATTGTGAACTGATGCAAATACATCTCCAAAGTTAACAACTATGTAATATTTGATGTCAGTCTCAGCTAATGGCAGCGTTTGCTGACCCTCTTACATTCTTTAACACGCGAATATTTTGTTTATATCTGGTGCCCCGACTCGTTGAATGTATTTACATAGGTTCATCTTCCTGGGTGGCCCGCAACATGACAGAAATAATTGAATCAGCATACATATCTGTATGGATTCGCGTTCCTCGTGTTCCTCTTATCGTGACGGAACGCATCTTACAAAGTGGTTTCACTATATCACTGGCTCTCACTCGCGTGTCTCGCATCAGTTATTTATGTCTGGCGATGAATGAAGAAGTATCTTGCACGATTTCGATTTCGCGCTATGAATTTTCAATTAGATTTGCATAATCGCCCTTTAAAAGATTCCCAAGCTACAGGCAAATTGGATTAACCGGAGTAGATTCATATTTTAACGTCCCCCTGGCGACACTCTCGATTAACGCTCGACCGTCGAATTAATTAACATTCGCAAATAAATTCACGCGTGGAGAAACTCGTTTCGTTGAACTAGGAAAATAGTGCTTTATATAACCCTTAATCGAAATATCAGGGTTACTCGCAATTTTTGACAGTCTTCGTGTGTTCAGTAAAAATGTGAATGTCTGGACGTAATTAAATAATATGTTTTACAATAAATACAACCAAAATCTATATTTTAATTAATATAATATGACTGTATTTTAGTGTAATATTTATATAAGTATTTAGAGTAACATATAATCATGTTACGTACATTATGTGAATAATTTGTGCTTAACTTCTTTGCTCTGATTAGAGTGTATTACTTTTTATAACATACCTTGATTTAACAACGAAATTTCAACTGACTAAAATGCACGAAACCTCTATGATTGAAATTAGAAATTGGTTATAAATAAAACGTTTATATTATAGCGTATAGAAATCCTTCTAAACATAGACTTCAGTTACTTTCAAACAAAATATGTATATATTGAGTTTACTTGAAATATTGGTTTCATAGTGACTTTCTTAATTGTATCTGCAACATAATGTAAAATGACAGGAATGATGTAGTGGATGTTCCCTTTTGCAAACAAGTTACGTTTAGATCGTCTGTCCACGGAGCATTATGCGTGCGTCATGACATTTCCAGTTTGGCACAACGTAACGATAGATTGTCCTGATTTCTGGATATATAGATACATATACTTCGCGGCTTCCGATTTCCACGTGATTAACAGACGTTGATCGAAATTATGTAGCAGCGGTTTGTCCAAATTGCGAAGATATAATTATTAATTACTATGTTTGCACGCTTATATTAACACTTTGACGCTGGGACAAGTAAAAGTACGTTGTTTAAACCTGTTACTCTTTCATAGTAAATTCATTTTTAAGTTTATCTTTAAGTTAACACGTCTACTATCCAAGTCTAATAACCTTTTACGCAATACACGATCATTGGAGAAATACAAAATTTCTTATAGCGTTACATCAAATTACTTGACATTCTATCGTACACACGTATCCGGTAAAGTTTTAACTTACTGAAACTAGGCGTCTATTTGATACACTGCAGTTGTGTTAGAAGTGTGCATTTGAATCACGTACGGTATATAAGCGGTCAAGTTTCTATATCTAACGAATCACATATGATTTATGGATAGTGAACGCGTTAAGTCTATTTAATAATTTTGTAAGAAGTTTCATTTACAGTTCAGGACATGACGCTAGTGCCGGGTAATAAATCCATTTCTGACTTGAAATTTTAATATTCGACTCGATGTTTTCAATATCACCTTCTAATTGTTGGAAAAACTATGCTAACAATTAATTGTTACAGCAAAAGCTATAGCTTTCACGTGCAATATTGTAATATAAAAACATGAGCAAGTTATATAATTTTGAAAATTAAAATTATTTAGTATTATTTCAGTAAGACATACTGATGTCTTCATTATTTGTAGTAATTATAAAATTGAAATGTTGTATTCACTGGTTTTTCGCAAGTCATTATGACGCCACGCACATAATAACATACGCGGGTATATTTTAACGTATCCATAGTGTTTATACTGTCACTTTAGAGCAATCAGCGCCAAACTTGATAAATGTTGTACTCATTAATATTACCACTTGACAGTAATATATGGGAAAGTTCACAAGCAAATAATTAAATGCAAACGAAGTGTTATAAGAAATTTGCTTAATGGAGTTTCAATCTTTGAATGCTGTTTTTATAGCCTGTTTTTCAGAAGAAGAGATTGAATAGCTGCATCAATGATATAACAGCTGTCTTCTCTTCTATGGCCACCCGACGTTATCGATATTTAAATGTTCAGGCAAGACGATTTTTGCGATTGTCGGTGTAACTCAAGGCAATATTTTCGAAAAAATTGTTATCACAACTGGACTGCGTATTGTTATGTATTTATGGAAAATTTTAAAATACAAAATTGCATGGAGTATGCGAAAAAATATGTGAAATATCCAAAATGTAGTACTTTTTATAATATTTGTTAAGCAAAATCATGTTCTACTGTAATTCTACTCCTCCAATTATAATTTTGAACATTTGAATTTCCATAAACATCTGTAGTCTACCAATAGATATAAATATACCCGTATTTAAAAGCATAAATCATTCTGTAATATTTAATATGCGTGAATCACTACGTAATAATGAAATTTATCGTTGCAGTAATCCAAGATGTGTAAACATTCTAAATTTTGAATCCAAGTGCTTTTAAAACTTTCAAACATTCTGTTCATACAAGTAAATTAAAAAAAGATCAGGATACAATTAGAAATATCGATAAAATTATGGAAAAATAGAAAGGCCGGAATATTTATAAACCAAGTAGTTCCCAAGATTTTAAAATCATTTCTTCTAAAAGTTAGGTACATGTTCGAAATTGTTGAAAGTTTCCAACAAACGATTAACAAACGCAAGGATATTGCATAGTAGTATTAAAACATTAAAATGCAAATATCAAATTCGAACTATTCGAAACTCATAGAAATTTTCTATTCGAGAATTAAATTTGACAGAAATTATTCTAAATCCATCCCTCGTCGGAAACACAAACAACAAACCAATCGACTGATTGTATTGGGCTGACACATAAAAAAGTTCCGTAGTAAAAGTAAATAGTGAGTCATTGTTTCTGAGAGACGAGTTTCAACTTGCGGCGTAGATTTATTTGACATTCAGCGTGCCATATGCAATAACGGTGAACGTGCTGTCGATTAAAATTATTGCGCCGTTTGTTTTACCTAAAGAAAACTTTAATTCGTTAAGTAAAACAGCACATTTCATGCATCAACCCAATATGTTGATAAGTCGATACAGAGTGTCCCGTCCAAAATATCTCGCGTCCTCGTGTCCGATCTATCGACGTCGCTACGGTGACGTCCCCTAAATAAGAAGGAAAAAACAGAAAAAATACAATAACGAGCCGCGAGTGACGCAAACACGGCAGATCAAGGCTCCAGTTCGGTAGGGTAGAAAGCCAGGTCCCGCTCCGGTGTCGGGACAACCGTAAGGCCGCGAGCAATGTCGAACAAAAATTGCTGTGGCTACTAAGATTACGAATAGTAGCATTCAGTTTTTATTATATATCAACCAGTTAATTGCGTTTGACAAGTACATATACATGTCATCTTAAATCTCTAACTGGTGCTAACTTTTTCAACGATGGACTGTTCATTTTTTTAGACAAACGAGTAATTCTTTTCCGTTTTGCTTTAGTTTTTTCGGTGGAATATATTATAAGTGCATTTGGCCTGTATTTGACGAGTACACTTCATTATTTGATTTTATTGCGCGCAGAATAAGAGATTCTTGAAACTAAATTCCGCACTTAACGGGTTAAAGAGTAGGCTTTGCTCTTTCCAACCATACCGATCGAGTTTTACAAACATATTAAGTCCTCCCATAAGTAAAGATTCTTTTTATACTAAACTTTCACTGACTATTTGACCATTGTTATACAGACCCTTTCCCCCTTCTTCCTTCTTTCCAAAATGGCGAAGTAACGCAAGAAATGATCTTACCCACAGCACGACTTAATCTGCCGAAAACTTCCTTCCATTCATCTTTCCCGTTATTCACCGAGTGAGATCGGTTAATCGAAGTTTCACCGTGCATATCACCAAGAATGTGCGCCTCGCATCGCGAAGCACGCCGTGTGAAAGCGGCGTAACAGCCCCGTTGACCGAGATCGCGAAGCACGTGCCAACTCGGGGTCCCTACCTTACGCGGCGCGAGCGAGAAGGGGGAGCGTGAATTCGCGAAGGGCCAGCTGACGCGCGAGGATTTTCCCTAAAATCGAATGGATTTGATTCGGTAGCAGGAGCGTTCGTGCAGGGCGCCATGGCGTCGCGTCGCGCCGCGCCGGCAGGCTTCGAGCCAATGCGCTGTGAAAATGCCTGGGTGGGAAAGGGTGGATCGGGGGAGGCGCGCAAGCGTCGTCGCGGTATCGACGCCTCGGTTCCCGGGCCGAGGGAAAGAAGCGGATTCGAGGCGGTAGTAGTAAAGCCCAGCTCGGCTCGACCGAGCGCAAATGTGCGGTCTGCGCGTCGACCGCCGCGTCCCGTACGAGTTCCCTCCGTGCGTACCGTTTCGATCACGAGCGCGTCCCCCCGTGGACCGTGAAACGGAAGCTTGACCCAAGAGGGTTACGTGTCCAGGAGGACATTTCCCAGTGAAGATCGTTGCAGTGTGTGTGGTGTCCTCGTCGGTATCTCTGGTTCCGTCTCTCCATCTCTTCGTTCCTCTCCCTGTCGCTTCGATACCACCCTCATCCCTTTCTCCATCTCTCCCTCTCTTTCTCTTTCTCTCTCCTCCTTTCTCTATCTTTTTCCTCTCTTTCTCCGCAGTCTCTCTGCCTCTCTCTCTCTCTCTCTCTCTTTCTTTCTTTCTTTCTCTCTATCTCTCCCTCTCTCTCCCTCTCTCTCTCTCTCTCTCTGTCTCTCTTCTTCATCTCCCTCTTTCTCCCTCCGCTGGAACCGTGATTGAGGGGGTTAAAAGTGGCGCGAGCACGGACAGATCCGAACGGAGACTGGCGGCGTTGGAGGCACTGGCGGTGCTGGTGCACGGGATCAGGATGAAATCGAGGAGGTATGTGTCGCGACGAGCTGGTTTCCGCCGAATAAACGGCAAAGATGGCAGTTGCTAAGTCGCGGTAGGCGCGCGGTGTCACCCGCCTACGGATGCTGCGTGGACCGGACGCGGTCCTCATTCATGTGGCTGCTTCTGCGGCCTCGACTGTTCACCCTGACGTGTATTCTCACGTGCATCGTATCGCGTTACATCGACGGTGCACCGTTTCGATGGAAGCCCTGATGCCTGGCCGAAGGTTCCAAGAACGCCAGCCCCTAGCAAGACTGCTAGCGTCTAACGGCGGGAATGTAAAGGTCGTTGAGTCTCGTTTGCGGTTTAGGATCACTTCACCCCTTGTGTCTTTAATCACTCCACTGTAAGCGTAACTAACGTCTTTGTCCTTGATCAAACGTGGACAGACATCTTCGAAGAGATGATCGCGCTAGACGATCGCGTATTCTCTTTCGGCGGTCATCCTTGCACCCCTGCGCTAGCTCTTCCCCCCATTCCTCTCGCGTATCGGACCAGTCACGCTCCTTCCCGCCTGTCCTCGCCGCCGTTTCCAACTCTTCTTCCGACTGAACCCTTTCATCCCCTTTTCACAGTGTGGCCCGCGTTCGGCTTCCTTTTGTATAGGTCCGCGCTCATACCAGCGACGAATTGACGACTCCTACATGCAGGTAGAGGTACACGTAACCGTGTGCACACGCACACGCCGGTGTTCGAAAATTGATGTCACGAAGCGAGGAGAGCGGAGAATACACAGACATACCAACACCGACTCTCGGATGTACGTTGACTCCGTTCTGGATGTTCGTGTGCGTGTATATGTGTATGTGTGTGCTCCCGTCAGCTTATCACGACATGCGCATCATTGGGCAAATATTCGGTTAACTAAACAACAGAGGCCGCCCGATACGTATGTATGCATGTATGTATGTTGTCGTGTGTCGTGGTTAGACTGTGGTGTGACACGAGGCTGGCTACACGGAGACCAGCGTCGCGATGCAACCAGAGGATCGTTCGCGGCGGTGCATCGGGCTTCCTCTTGCTTCGACGATAATTGAAGTGTTCCGCCGGAAAAAGAGTCACCGAACTATATCGCGCTAGACTCGTTCCGTTCTTCCTTCTTTTTTTTTCTGGTTCATTTCGATCGCCTTTCGGTACTGTCTTCTCGTTGCCCGTTGGCCCCCGCAACATCGAGTTCGTGTTTCGTTGACCAACCGTGAAACTAGCCCACGAAATATCGGACTGGGGATGACGTTACTCGGCAAGCGACTGTTCAATGGGAAATTTCATTGTCGCTGCGACAGGCGATACGTAACGTCCGAGATTAAACGGATATTGTTTTTTCGACATATGTAAAGTGGCCAGTGATGGAATTGGTTAGGGGGTGAAGGGTACGAAAGGAATACCTTAATTTTGCGACGCGAAACATCGTTACGTATTATATTTGTTGGTTACCGCTGCGAAGTTTTTATAAAATACGACAGGAAATAATGAGAGGAAGAGGTCACGCGTGAAAATGGGAAAGTACGCGATCGTTTTCTGTGATGAAACGCGTAAAAAAACTAGGTGAATGGAAGTAAGTTCTATTGCTTATTGATACGATTATTTGTTCGATTATTTCCGTTCTTATTAATACTTTGTATATCCTACTCTGTCATTTAGTACAGATTAAGGTTTTTTTTTTATATAACGAGTAAATGTTAAAATAAATTTATTATCTTCACTATTTACTTAAGAAGGAATAGGTATTAATTTATTAGTGCACTAACATTAGAGCATTATGAATTACATAGGTTTGAATATGATAAAATTGAATATCATAAAATTACCGAAATACAAGCTGTAATTAAAAGTCTAAACAATTATCCGAAACACTGTGTTTGATCACTACCAAAAAACAAATTTGCAATGTCACTTGGTGAAAATTTTGCGTTCCAGCAGGACGACGTTAGAACGTACAGAAAAGTAGACGATACGCTGATTTAATGAACAAAATATAAGTCTAAAACATTAAAAAACTGTGGTTTAATGATCTTTGAATCAAAACAGAACTTTGATTTGCAGGGCAATTGAAATATTTTCAATTTTCATTCAATGAAACACGTATGTAATTCTTAACCGTTACATTTCATTTATATCAAGCCTAATGAACAATTCGCCTCGGACCTAATTGACGAAAACGTTAATTAATAAATTCTACACAACCAGCGAAAAAAAAATGATAAATCCAAAGGAAAGGATTTAAACGCGGATAGCGGAGAAGATCGATATTCGCAATTAACATTCGAACGAGCGGTCCTGGCAGTTTATTTTTGGATATTCGTTCGTCTTTCGATTTTTTTAATTGAACGCCGAGATTAATATTGAAACGATGAAATTTCTGCCGCAGAACAAACAGGAGGTCGGTTCGCGGAATAATCGCGTGCAATTTTAATTCGATACGCGTTCCTGCATTCCGTTTGTTAGTTTCACCTGGTTCTCCGCCGAAAAATGTTCAATATTTGTTGCGCCGTGGCCCGATGCTTAATTACTCGCTCGAAAAGCATTCGCGGGAGTAAAGAATATCGATACGCGAACCCCTTACGGCGAAACTTTTCTCATTAATTGGAGGACACTATGAGAAAGCGGCACGGCGGAGGACGCAATAACTTTTGCCGTTTATATAGGGCAAAATTCAGAAAGCGGGACTCTGCCTGGGCCGTAACGTGATTTAAAGGTTTAATAAAGCCAGCCACGTGGATTAATTCGCTTTCGAGCGGCGCGCACGAAAATGATTTGTGGCCTCATCAAAATCGCCAGGAAGATTGATTGCGTTGGATAATTCGATTTTGTGTGAATCGCTCGCCATTCTTCTTACTTTTCGCCACCGCTATTGACCGTGACCTATTCCCGCAACTTCGATGCGTATTAACCATTCGCGGTCACATGGCGTCGTAATGGCGACTTCGAGCTTTAATACGTAAAATGAATAATTTAATTATTCAAGTAACGAGCTATTAGCCTTTTAACGCGTTCATTGCCACGGTGGACACCAACGACTGGAGCTTTCTAAATTGCTCGAAAATAATTACAGTAAGGAAGTTGATTTAAAATACTGCATTCCCTTTTGTTAATTTCACTTGATATCAGTTCCTATATTGTTCGATTAATCAGTTTTTCAATTTTTCGCTTCTCTGTTGTTTCTGTTTCCACTGAGAAATATTTATTGTCTAATTTGTTCACCTTTATTTTATAACTACTTATTCAACTGGTTACGATAGTGATAGGTAAACAGAAATTGTTGTTACGTTTAGTGTCAATAGTTATTTTTAATGTCGTTTATGTTTGATTTCAAAGAATGAGTAGTATAAATATATGAAATGCTTGAAATTTTCATGGCGGTCAATGTGTTGACTGGGAATGACGAGTTAACGCGCCATCCAAGTTTAGTTTCATTTCTCAGTAGTTCATCGTTTCCGTCTTCATTTAATAAATAATGTTTTTGTCTTGTTAAGCTATAATGTCTTTATTAATACAAATCCTGCAATATTGAAGTGTATTGTTGTAAAATGTTTGCTATATTAATTTAATTCTTCTCGAATGGTCATGTCACTAATGCTCTCATTTGGAAAATTCATACTTAACAGTTAATATATGGTTTCATCCTTTTTTCAATGTTTAACACTTGTATGTATAATTTATATATTTCTTTTACGGAGGGGCTCTTTTTAGAAGTTTCTAAAATTCTCGTCCACAAGAGGTTAAATATTATTCCATTCAAATCTAGTATTGAATATGTACAATATTGTAAAATAGTAAGTAAACTTGTAATGTAATGTATAACTTTTGAGCATAAAAACTTTAATTCCAAATTATATAAAATATGTCTTTCGTGCTTTTCCAAGTTTTAATTTTGTAAGAAGGCAGAACAATATTTCCGAATAGGTCAATTGAGAAGGTTAAATTTGTGAACGGCAAAAATTCTTCCTACGTACGTAGATTGCACCTGTTTTCATGTGATCGATATCCTAGTTTCTGGATAATAACAGTCACTAATTATAGTGGTAATGTTCACGTGTTCCTATAATTTACTAGATCGATTTTCTAACATAATTGGTCAAGATTTACAAACAATCACGTGTCAAATGAACCGAAAGGATTATACGACATAATTAGAAAAAACTACTTCGTTATTTATATCTCTAACCGAGGAAATTATTTTAATTGCACTATTATTGATCCTAATGTCTGCTAAATAATATAGTTCGTAGAACGTGAGATAGGTAAAGATGATAAAAAACTTGTAACAACTTTTAAACGGAAACGGTACATTACTTTTTGAAATTTGGAATAACTTTTTATCTCTCTTCAATAACCTTCGAAAAAAATGAATGCAAATAAAATGGACATTTTATCGTTACTTTCCAGAACAACATTTTACTTTTCTTTTCAATCAATTTTGATACATTTATTTTCCTCTCTTTTCTTTTACTTAACAGAATGCTCTAGATTAATTTTGCTCACGAATCAAATCTTTTTCTTGTGAATTATCCATTTTAAAATTTATAATTCTTCTTTCCAAGACTAATCGTTCTTGTAATCGTATTCTATGAAAGCGTATTAGCCTACTTATGCCGAAGAATCAAAAGTCTGTTCAATATAATTTAAAATAATCGCCTATGACTAAACACAGGAGCACCTACGAATAAAATTGACGTCAAATCACATTCGACAAAAGGAGTATAAAGGGTCAATCAAGTTTTGCACGTGCGTTTTATACCGAAGAGGGAGATGGAACGTTTCAGTACCATTAGATTGGGAGAAATTGGCACGTCTCTTTTCCTTTATGGTAAAATCAATTAGGAATTAAAGTTGAAAGAGAAGTCATATTGAAGTGAGCCATTTTTATCGAATCCTTGCGATTCTGGTCAATAATGAAAATTTTATTCAATTTCCGGAATTGGACACGGACAAACATTTAAGAACATTTGTGCGAGACGCGACGCGCTCAAATAATTTGTCAGTTGTCAAATAGATTATACCGATGAGCAATAAACAAATTTTTGTGTGAAAGTCTTCCAATCCTCGTTCATCAAAAAGGCATATAGACACTTATTCGACAGGTATCGTAAATATTGGTCGTCTAATATTTGAATGCTCGATTGTAAACAGCAGGAAACCATCTTTCCGTTTCAATTCCCTGTCTACCAAACTGGAACATACGTGGTCACTATGTAGGTCTATCAATTTAACATCTTTTCGAGATATTTTTATTGTAAAAATGCCAATGATGTATTACACGCGTCGATAGTCCTGTTGCATTAGGTATTCCAGATTGTTTTGAAATGTTTCACTCTGTGTAATGTTATAAAATAAATAAAATTATTTCACATAATTGCGGAAAATAGGTAAAAACAATATTCTCCGCGCTACACTCTGCTCAGCCTCGGAATTGCTTGACAGCGCAAAGGGTTAATTAACTCTTAGCCATTAACATGTAGTAGCATCGCCCAATTTATATTGTATTAGTGTCTACGTGAAACTGAGAATTATTGTAAAAGAAAATAAGTCACTTCCGACTTAACGAGATTCTCGTTAGGGGCCATTTTCCCTTTTCTTTGTGCCTTTCAAATTGGGACACTTGTTAGCCTTAAAAATCTTCTAAACGCGTAAATAGAATGCTTCATGTTGCTTCCTTCTTTTTCGCTGTTGCCTGTTGTACTTTAGCGAAGAAGGTAACATTCTATTTTTTGTGAATTAATGTCTCTTTTGCTAGGTAATATCGGTCGGAGTTGGATATTATATAAACTCTATCGAAGAAATATTTATCATCGATAATTAACCAAATGAATTTTTGTTAATTGTATACTTACTGGATAATAATTATCTGCAGCACACTTTTCTATCTATTTATTCAAGCTATTACTTTTCTCAGGAAAATTAGCCTACAATTAATAATATAGCTGTCGTAATAAGATAATAATACAATAATTCTCGTAACCAATGTAACTTAACGTTATTTTGAGAAAATTTGAAGGAAGCATTAAATTTATCAAGATTTTAAGGTATAAATAATTAATAATGTTAATAAAATACATTTCAATTGAATAGAACCTGTATTTAAACATGTTTACAAATGTTACAAACAAAATAATCGATGTTTTCGTGATCAGTAACTTCTTTATGAAAGTTCAATTTTCTTTTTGATGACGTATTTATTTTTTCTCAGTTATTACTTCTCCTAACTTCATTCTTTCCCTGATATTTTCTTTAATACTTCCTCGTCTTCTCTGTTTTCCATTTTCATTCTTTCTTTTTCATTAATCAACTTCCTTTCTTCAACGCTTTTCATAAAAAATTCCGAAATTAACATCTCGGACTGATACGATCGGCCTGCCTTATTACCAATTTCTTTCCAAGCAGCATTTTCAAAGCTGTTTTCACATTACGCTGCGTCCACTTTCCTCCTCTCTTTAATCTCGAACATTTTTCCATAGAAAAATGCTGGAAAAACCTAAAAGCCACTATAAAACATTATAAGTAAAAAAAAAAGTTCATTAATCTTTTCAGTATTGAACGGCTCTAAGTGTCTGATCCTGCTGGATAAGTACGTAGAGAAAGGACTAATTTTGATCCGTAGTGTACAAAGGAAATTTCATAAACCGGGCTATAAAAGTATACCTAATAGTTCAGAAACGGTATACGTAATACGGCAAATCTATTTACTTATCTGTTTACATGAATATGTTAAACGAAATTTACGTTTAATCGGTTTACTCGATATCTCATTATCAGCATCCATGGTCATATTGGCAATGAGTGTCATCGCATTAATCGTATCAGCACTTTTTCTACAGTAACCAGTCAAATAACTAGCTACAAAATAAAGGTAAACAAATTAGATGATAAACTATTTTCAGTAGAAACAGAAACGAAAGGAATGGCAACGATTAAAAAACTAATTAATCGTGCAATGTACGTAGGAATTGATATAATGTTAAGTGAAAGAAAAAAAATGAAATGTTAGTGTTAGAGGAACGCAACAGTTCCAAACGAAATAAGTTAAAATGAAACCTTCCCTACTTTAAAAAACTAAATTAGCCCTCGCAAAGCGAGCAGCGAGACAGCCGCCTGCGAAACTTACGCTGAGTCAGTGCTGTTGTAAAGTTTCTGACTCATTGTATAATAAATTCTTTCCCGTGCACGTTACAAAACAAATTTTTACATGAGAATGCTGTTTTTTTTTACCTGCCAGTGTTCTCCGGTATATCTTGTTAAAAGTAAGAATAACAGCCAGTCAGTCTGAATTATGAATAAAAAAGGCGACAAGACATTCGTCACAAGTGATCCGGCGTCCGCCGACGCGGCGGAAGATTTATTGATTTCTACAACAATGATGTCAGTGAATTAGTCCGAGAATAGAAGATTTACATTTCACGTGTAAGATTTTTATGCAGTGTATGCAAATGTAACTGTGTTTACGTGTGTAAAAATCATTTTAACCAAGACCGTTTACTCGAGCGAAATAATCATAGCCAAACCTATTTTGGTATAATAACGAACGCTAAAACTGCAGAGATTTTGATCTGATTTGAAACTAAACACCGCAGAAATTTTCAGTAAATTAAAAAATAATTTATGCGTTATGATTAGTTTTCTGTTTCGAAAAACTGTTGGAAAATTCAGCGTGTTAACTGAAACTTTTCTTCCATACTTTGAACTTTATACTATTAGCTTTTAATTTTATTTCAAAGAAACTGTTCTTTTCTCGGAAATAGAAAAAGATTCTATTATAGTTAAATAAAAATGTTTATGCTTTCACGAGAAAGTTAAAATTATGATAGAGATGTAAAAACTTACCAGGCAACGGACGAAACGGCGGAACAGAGCAGAACTCTAACGTGATTTTCAAATCCGACCACGTTATGTAGTCGGGGCTTCATTAAGCCCCGCATTTTTATATAACAGTCTCCACTGTCGTACATCGATACAGTCGGAGATCTGCTTAACCGTGCATTATCGGAGATATCTGTTTAATACCACTCAGGGGCGCCATTGATGATTACTTTGTCAATAAGTATCGGTCGGAGACCGAATGAAGCTTGTAAAACTTACGATTACTCATAAAATAACTATCATTTTCTTATTATTATCTTCTCTGTTGTGAGAAGGCTGTTATGAAATGCAGTTTATTAACTGGAACTTTTATGCCACGTATTTATGTGTAATAAGACATTTGAAATCTTTTTCAATTTCAAGAAAATCGACATTTATTGGAAATTCTTTTCGATCGATTTTCTTGAAATTGGAAAAAGTTTTAGTTAAATAGGAACGCTGCGTTAAATTTTATACGTATACATTAGGATACCTACACGAAGATACCTAACACGACGTGTTTAACTCGTGAATGCTTGGTTTACGTCTGCAGCCTCGTCTCGTCGAACAGACTGTAATCGCAATTAACTCTCTGCCGGCAATGTGACCGGTAATACGGATCTTCCACGATCAATCTTGATTTTTCATTGTTGTAAGTTTCGAGAAAATCTAAAAAATTTTAACATATCTATGATAGTCCCTAATTTAATAAACAATTAAAGTTTTAACCAAATTTTAATATGATTTTGCAACGAAAATTGAAAACAATTAAAATAATTAAAAACATACTTATAAGATTTATTGAACCCGGAAATTCAAAAATTATGAAACGTTCTGTGTAAGTAGAGTCAGTCAAGCCTAATACATTGAAATTGTTCAGAAAAGATCAGCGGTGAAGGTATTTTGAAAAGTTTGAATTTTTGAGAAATTTTATTTTGCAATTTTTTGGACACGAAAGAACAATATATTTTTTGTATAAATTATATCGCTATCTCCTACCATTCTTAAAATAATCCACGATAAAGAAAAATGTGCATTTTGTGTGGTTCCATAAAGTTTCATAATTTTTGAAATTCCGGGTTCGATAACTTTCTTTGTTAGAAGCTGTACAGATAGTTTACATGATACTACAGAGAAAAACGTAAAATACAACGTATTAATATTTATTAACACTAAAACTACCGAACGGGTCAAATTGATCCACTTCAGAATGTTTATTTTGCAAATTATATAAATCATGAAGGCGTTTCTGCCAGAGATTTCCAATGAAATTTGTGTATTTCTATAGATAGAAGACTAGGAGTCCCCTCGAATCTCGTGAAACGTATTATTCTAATTTTTCTAAGAAACTGGAGATAAGACGCTCCAATTGCTCGGTAGCTTTAGTGTTAATATACCAAGACAAAATACAAACATACACCACGAGTCCGACTCGTCATTCTGTGCGAATGAGTTAATGGCTGCATATTGCCGGTGGAGGGTTAACTTTGTGGCGAGTCAAATATCGAAGGATAACTTGACACGCTGTAAAATGCGCGGACGTGTTCCTAGGGCTGTGGGGACGATTTACACGTCAGGGGTTGATTCTAGAACAACCACGGGATCCGTTGAAAGGCAATCCGATAGAAAGCGCGATAACCCGACAGGAAAAACGTCCCTGCAGTAATCTATCGGAATATCAACTTTCGTTGAAGGATACGGCGAGGTTTACGGGGCACGGACCGGTTGCTTTACGATACTCGTAAACGTTACGTAGCGTTATGTAAGGCCGGACCATTAGTTCCGCGCCGGTCGATTTGATTGACTCTGTCGAGGATCATTTTGTGTCCTGCGGGCTGGTGCTCGAGGGTGATTGTCTCCTCGAGTGCGCGTTTTCACGGTAGACTGTCTTCCATACGTATCTACAGTTATACGAGCCGAAGTTAATGATCGTCACATTAGTGCCGCTGCTGGCGGCATTCAATGACGTTTATCTTGGGTTCGAGAATTGCGAATATAGTTAAATCACGTTACACATAGACGAGCCAGGTGGATATAATTGGAACCAGACATCTTCCCCGTCTTTTCAAGTCGTAATTAACCCTTTGCACTGGCGAGACCCTCTGTAGCCACGTGATTTGACACAGGAAAATTAAAGAGTTTCATGTTTAACATTAAGCTTAGTGTAATTCCTGAATCATATATTTTTACCAATAAACAAAATCAAGGATAAACAGAACTTTGTTAATATAATTATAAGGTATAGGTAAATAATCTATGGATGACGAAGGAGAATATATTTTAAATCAGGAACAGTTTCGTTTGTCTTTATTCTTAAAGATAAAATAAGTAGCGGATACCGCGTTATTTATTATGAGACGACACAATAATTTTGCAGATATGAAGCTAGAGATCCTCAATGTGAATACGCGCTTGACATTCTTACGTTCTGTTGAAGGGAGGCAATCGTTGATATTACGGCAAGGATCACTGGCTCCATAATGCTTTTTCAAAGAATATTTTACTTTCTGATTTGAAGGAAAAGAAACGTCCTTGTAACTTTCTTTAACTATTACTATGGGAATAAGTTCGGTTCTATTGTGTATTGCAACTGGATTTTGTTTCAAGCTCCTAGCTTACAAAATTAATCATTAGTTTAGGCGTTGTTTTAGATTTTTCATGTTAATATATCGGAGAGGGTTATTAGTGTATAATTCAGTGTTGTTCTAAAAAGTTAAAAGTGCAGTAGAAATATCTTTTCGAGCTTTTTATCGGTCAGAAGTGAAATGAATTACAAATGAATACTGAATTTAGATATTATTACTGTCATAGATTTAATAATTAATACTTTTGGTAATATATAGAATAAACCAAATTTTAAAGGGTTCGTGAGATGGAGGAATGTTAAGAGAACTGTCGCGGTGAGAAGTCTTGATTTTTGAGTCTCTATTTCGTTATGAAAATTGCCTTAATTATACGAGTAATTTAATGAGTGCCGATTTGTTGTTAAACGTGTGAACAGCGCAATTAAGTTTAAACTCATTAAAAATTCCCTGAAAAGCATAAAGACCATAAAATCGATTGAACATGATACTGAGAGTAAAATTAACACATAATACCCCAAGTAAGCGCAAATAATATTTAAATATATAATAGAACGGAAGTCTGTGGGAAAAGAACTGTTACATAAAGCATGAAGGTTATTGAAAACTTTATAAATACACAGTCTGAATAAAAGAAGGGAAAAGCTTGCACCCTACATAATTAATATTTACATAACATCCTAACAATTCTCAAATACTGCCGCAGAGACTGTGAAAAATGATGTAAAATTCTACATACTAATTGAGCCATTCGATTAAACCTAAAAGTTAGAATTAAAAAGCAGATGGAATAAAAGTTTTCTATCTACTAATGAAATCAATAAAGAAACATGATCCTATTCATAGTGAAGAAGGGCACTGCTTCTCCGTGGATTATTTGTTCCTCAAGAAATCCCATCGTCCCAGTTCAGAAGTTCCACTTTAATTCGGTGAGCACGATGTTGCACTGTCTACGCGATGCTGCATAATATAGCCCTCCATTCAGGATCGACACGGCTGAATTATGAATGACGGTCGATAGCTAGAGGGAGGACATGTGTACTGGCCATACGAGTCCCACCTGGTAGAGGGTTAGCCTTACGTGGCTTTTGAAAGAACGCGTAGGAGAATAGAAAAGCTATCAGCAAAGCTGCAGTGGCTTTTATCGACGCGACACTCTTGCACACTCTCATTGTCGGCGTTATTCGAGTAATCTACCCTCCGGGATTCAATTCATGAGAACCGTGTTTGAAATATTTCGATTTTACTGTCGCTAATTGCGCGTGCATAGTGTTCACAGTATTCACAGTTGACGACTGCGAATAAAAATTGTATTAGAGAGAAAATTCTATTCCCTTCGATGAAATGTATGAATTCTTTAGTCTTTTTTGATGGAAAAAGTACGAACGTCTTTTATTTGAAACTCTACATACGTTTTTGATATACTTCCGTTAAATTTCATGAATTTCTTCAGTTCGGTTTATTTATAAATAAAGTTTCTACAGCCTACAGATCGAAATACTCACCCAGTGGTTGACATGACAAAAATAAAGTTATTTTATCTCAATGTTTCGCACACTGATACATTATACATACAAATTTTAATACAAAATATCAAACTTTATCATTTTTCTGTTACAAATCAAATCGCGACTGAGGATTAAATCCTCCCAAGTCAACCGATTCTTCATTTGGCCCTTCGTAGGTCTATCTTCTCTGCATCCCTTGATTCACGATCATCGTTCTCGCGGCAGTCGCTTTCGGCTTGATCAAGCTTCTGCGATTCATCCATAACATAGCTAGGGAACTGCTGGCCCGGGGCTACTTCTCTCTCGATGCTTTGTTGGGCCTCCTCCGTGCCCACTAGGCTCGTACCTGGCCGTAGTAGCGTCAACTAATGTACAAACACGTGTGAACGTAGTGGTGATTAAAAGAGGAGGAATTTGACTGCAATCGTCAGAGCCTAGTGGGCATGCAGAGGGTCGCTCGGCAAAGCAGCGGAAGGGGAGAAGTGGCCCGCGGGCAACCAGTTTCCTGTCTATGATGTGTAACGCAAACGAGACATCACTCGCTTTATTCTCTGCTTGCAGTAACATGGCTGTATCGATGCTCCATCTGGATCAACGAAGTTACGACCTCGTTATCGAAGGTGCGCTCGCGTAAGATCTTGGGGGAGCGTGTGTCGTTACCGCTGGAGGGTTGACAGCCTCCGGCAGGACAGGTACCCGGAAAAGGAAGTCCAGGAGCTGAGGACGGATCAGGTGCGAGCTAGCAGCGAGGCCTAGCACCTGTTTCTTAGAGGATTTTGACGTGGAGGGGTGGGGGGTGACGGGTAATAGCACCTAAGGGCGGGTGGGGGGATGCAGCTCGAAAGGGTGGCGGCATGGAGGAGCCCTCGTTGGAGGCTCTCATGCAGGCAGGCCTCATCTGCGTGGTCGGTGCCGCCATCATCTTCTCGAATCTCCTCATCATCCTCACCTACCTTAATTTCCGTGGTAAGTACTCGACGATAACGCGAAACTTCTGCACGCTTACAGAATCGAATACGGTAGACTCCTTTTTACTACGATAGAACGTTTTAATGGAACTACCGAACAGGTCAATATCACTCATTCCTAATTTTTTCTTTTTGCGATTGTTAAAAAGATGACAGGGCTCTCTGAGAGAGTATCGAAGAAAATGGTTCAGTAATGTGTAAACGTAGTTGTAGATTAACAGAAATCTGGATACGTGCAGTTTTAAAGTTTCTGTAGGGAAATTTCGGAATGTTAATTTGACTACTTGGTAGTTTTATTATTACGTTAGAATAACTGCATGTAACGTTGCACAAAATGCATATAAATGTGTAAAGTATCCAGAATGTAATATTCTTACTGACATTGGTTTAAAAGAAACGCATTTTGTATTGCAATTCTATTTTATTAACCCTTTGCACTCGGGAGTTTTTCATTGGAAATATGTTAACGTTTTCTGATGAGATAGAGAGGATATTTTGTGAAACCAACTCAACGAGAAATCACACTCACATTGAGGGACAAAGCTATTTTGAATATTTCTCAGATTCATGCATTATACGAAGTTTAATATTGATTATCAAATTTTATAGTTTTACTGTATGAAATCAAGTGCTAGGCGAGAGTCACCTCTCGAGTGCAACGGGTTAATTATATTCTTCAAGTTTTGTAATATTCATGAAAATCCACAGTCTGTCAGCGTAGACTGGCAGTATGTACACAGTGCAACGAAACTTGTGTTTCATTAGACAGTTACCGAAATAAGTGTAAATAATTATTACACTGTGCAGGTCCCTCCGAGGTGATAAACTATTACTTGCTGTCTCTCGCATCGGCGGACCTTCTTTGCGGTTTGCTGGTGGTTCCGTTCTCGGTGTATCCGGCGCTGGTACGAAGATGGGTCTATGGGGACATCGTGTGTCGTCTCGTTGGTTATTTGGAAGTTACTCTCTGGGCGGTATCCGTGTACACTTTCATGTGGATCTCCGTGGATCGTTACTTGGCCATCAGGTACGTTCAAACATGTTACTACATAATTTGATATCAGTTCCGTGAACACTGTACTATCACGATGCTTTACGTCGAAACCACTTATGGGCCTGTTAATTTATTTATTGATGCACACGTGATCACGCCGTTTCTCTGTTATTAAACAGTGGGCAATAATCAAATATTTCTTATCGTTTACAACTAAAGTGTTTAGTGCCATAGAGAAAGCTATGCTGTAAAGCATTGAAAAATCAGATCTTTATTTAATTTTGGCAACTCGAGTTATTATTATATAATTTAGGATCAGAAAAATTATTATATAAGTTATTATTATATTAATTTACGATCTGAATATTAAGACTAGTGAAAGTACAGCTTTTATTTGATTTCAGATTACTATTTGTAATTATTAATTGAAATTCACCGATCGACGATTATTTCATAAAAACACTAAGAAACATGTGTACAGTCAATGTTTCCTTTTTAAGAAACAGTATACGCATATTTAAATTTGCTCGAATTCTTACCGATGGCGAAAAGAAATTCTCTTACAAAAGGTGTAAAGTATATTTTGTTAATGAAGGGTGTGGTTAGTATTAGACGCTAATTACGCCACGTAAACTCGTTTTTCTTAACATTGCCATCTTTTAAAGCGCTGTTAAAACCTATAATTTTAATCGTCGTGCATTTCATATATGTTTTACGAAATATAATAAGATTGGTATTCCATCATTTAAAGTTGTTCGGATATTTTACACTGTGTTTGAAGTTACAAATATTGTGTAATTACGAGTATCGTTGAAAAATACACAGCGAACAAGATACAGTCAGATTTCATTGGCACGATTGGTAATATGTTAATACTTGCACTGGAGATATGCGGGTAGTTGGGTAACCGAGCTTCGAGTCGAGTCGGAAAAATTCCCACGAAATCGAACGAGATTCCGAAAGTGCCTTCCCACGTATAAATGGTCGGGATGTCGAAACCTTCAAACACTCGAGACTCGATTCGGATTTGTGTTTAAAATGAATCGTATCACGTTCATGATGCGGTCGTTGAGATATTGCTTCAGAAAATCGAGTAAACGGCAGATATACATACGCGTTTAAAATGTAAAATACACGATAAGATAGTTTATTGAAAGGGAAATTATAAAAAAAAAAATAATTTTAAAGAGTAATTATATTTATTCGATAGAAAAAATGTATTCACGACAGCAATGAAATTATAGAACTAGTTTTACTAGCTATTTCCATTTATCTTTGGAGGAAATCAGTTACTGCAATATTGAAAAAGTAGAAAGTATAAAATATTTTATAAATAATAATTTATGATATTTACGTAATGAATATACAGCTTCAAACGGAAAATATTTTCTATCGCATTTCAGTGGAAAATATCCTACAATACAACGACCAGTAGTTTTATCGTTCCTTCGCCGATTAGATGTCAAACTTTCTTTCAATGTTACATAAGTGACTCAGAATAACACTAGTCTAACTTTTATTTTTAGAAATCTCATTACTACAACTACTAATATTAATACATGGTAATAATTAATATTATTATTACTAGTAGTAATACTCGATAATAATTAATATTATTATTATTATTACTAATACTTGATAACCATTAATATTATTATTACTGATATTAATACTTGATAATAATTAATACTATGAACATTAACATTATTAACACAAAAGTTTTTCTTTTCGAGAACTCGGAAATAAGTGTCAGACCACTATCAATCTAAGCTACTCGCACGTTGCTTCGTCGGTTTGCACGAAATAATCGAATTACTTTGTTCAACAGAAAACCATTGCGATACGAGACCGTGCAAACAAAAACACGATGTCAGTGTTGGATGGTCTTCACGTGGATCAGCGTAGCGATGATGTGCTGCCCACCTCTGCTAGGTTTCCAGAAACCGATTTTCGACCGGGAGGCGTTCATCTGTATGCTCGACTGGGGCAACATGGCTGCATACACCATCACATTGTCGATCCTCGTGCTAGGTCCATCGGTCATCACCATCGTCTACACCTATTGCTACATCTTCACAATGATGAGGCGACTTCGGTCCGGTGTGCTGATACACGACAAAGAGTACGCGACGGCCCTTTCAGAAAACCTGAGCAATCCGAGTCACATCATGTCTTTCGTCCTGGTGATGGCGTTTTGGGTCTCCTGGGCACCGTACGCTGGTCTGCGGATATACGCTGTCGTTAATGGACCGCCTCAGGTAAACTCAACGAACAATGAAACGTTATTAACGCGAGTTGGCTGCCACGAGAATTTTGAACAGGAATTGAAAAGCTTCAGAAAATAACTGTTTGAAACAGTTACATGTCGGTTTCGATTGAAGTAGTTATAGAGGACCGAAATGAAATCACCAGTGTTATTCAGTATATCGATTCTGAGCTATATAGCTTTTGGTTCCGGTTCTTCAGAACTGATGTCATATCGGTAATTGACTTTTGGGCCATTCCTATAATGATTATTAGGTATGTGTGGCGTTGTACGAGGCTTAATGCGTTGCGAGATAACTCGTCATGGTCGCGAAAGGGTTAACCTATGATTTATTACATAACTGTACCAGCCAGAATTATTTTGTCGTTAATGAACTACTAGAATTATTAGAGGATAACAATTAATAACAAAAATATAGTATGTTATTTGGATTCAAGAAAATTGAGATTTATTTATTTTCGTTCATTTTAATTTCAGATCTAACGCTAAAACTGCCGAGCGTTTTATGTGATTAATATGTAATCTTTATAAAAATTGTAATAATGTATTTTTTTGGTTTTCTTCTTATATTCATTATAATACTCAAATGAAGCTGTTTATTTTTCAAATCATTTCATTGTAATTGCGAAATAAGAAAACCGGAACACGTCATTTTGACGAGTGCTGTAGTTCCAGTGTTAATACGTTCACGCCGGCGTATATCACTGGTGGCTCGCACTTCGATATCACATTCGATGGCGTGTACCATGTAATTCGTTAAACTGGTTTGGTAAATACAAAAAATTGCCATCTAGCTGAACATTAATTTATTTATCGGTAATTTCAATATTTTCCAAAATTGCCATGTAGTTGAACATTAATTCACTCATTGGTAATTTCAATATTTTCCAAAATTGCCATATAGGTGAACATTAATTTGCTCATCGGTAATTTCAATATTTTCCAAAATTGCCATATAGGTGAACATTAATTTGCTCATCGATAATTTCAATATTTTCCAAAATGTCAAGAACTTCGCCGCCAGATGTGAAAAAAACGTGAATTACAACGCCAGCGTGACCTTGTTAAGCCTGTATTGTACAGTTAACAGGTTAAGCATTGACATCACCATCCCTTGCAACTCTGTTCAGGTACCTTTTCTTCACTTCGCGGTGGTGTGGCTGGGGGTGACGAACAGTTTCTGGAAAGCGGTGGTCCTCGGTACCCTGAGCCCCCAGTTCCGACTGGCAGTTCGCGTGCTCTGTTTGACGCTGTGCTGCCGGCATAGACGACTTCCGCCGGAGCTGCTCGGCCTCGACGACGACGATTAAAAAGCCGAAAACGCCTACGAGAACCGAAAGGAGGCAAAAAAAAAAACGCTTTTCTTTACGCGCGAACGTTCCACACGCGCCCCATTCCTAGAGCATCGCTTTTTATCTCGGTTCGACGTCGTTCTTGCATCCGCCACCGTTCTCTCGGATACTTCTTCGAGGGCTGAGACTGAGATCCTTTGTTCCGAACAAAACCGCCACGCCCGCCGCGCCGTTTTCGGGTTCCACGCGATCCTCGGCCGCGTTCGGAGCACGCCAAATGCGCGGGATCGGGACATGATCAATCATAAACACCGCGGCGAAACGGGGTAAAATTCTAAGTGGGGGAGAGAAAAACATAAGGTAACGATCCGAACGGTCGCTCATCGAGGAATTAACCGGCTCGGAAGCATTTATACAACCGTCGGCTTTCGGCATTAGCCAATTTTAGACGCTTCGAATATGCATTACCGTTTCACGCGAGTACAATTCGCTCCGAATTACGATTTTATATAGCCTCGGGAGCGAAGGGGACGCGTTCCTAGCCGAGCGCGATCGATCGGGGCCTGCTCGCTCGGTCAAGTACAATAAATTTTCTCCTAATCAACGAGAAAAGCGAACACTATGATAATAAATCCAGACTTCAAAGACTAAATTTATCCATCGTTTCTTGGTTCTGCTAATCGAACCCCCTCGCGATCTCTTGTCTAACGCCTGCCAGTTAACACTAGAACCACCAACGGCGTGCGTGCCCGAGCGTACACCTGTTTCTAACGAAGGGGTCGAAACGATTTGTTTCTTAAGAAACTTTTAGAGGAAATAAATAAACGAACGTTCGATCAGATATATAGTTGTTGTTTTATTTCATGGGAATTTCAACGAAATGTTTATTAATTTCATGATTGTTTCAATAAAAGTGACATGAAATGTTGCATCTTGAATGTATGTTTACTTTACTCGGGAGAAGGGTAGCTTGATATGTGTATGTACGTTATTAAACACGTTTGTCATGAATGAAGGTTTTGTAGTTATCGCGCATATCGCGAACACGATTATTACGTATACCATGGTTATTAATCGCTTTACCATTTACGGGAATCCCTATTTCACGTGGTTTACGTTCGAACGAAATATCTGTCAGCAAAGTATAAATGAACAGCGTGGGAAGTACGCGGCTCTGTTTATACAATTTCTGTGCAACGCGTCAATTGTCGAATACATTTAGCTCTCTGCGTGACATCGAAACTGAAGAAAAACAAGGAATTTTTGAAATCGCAACGAAATAAACGCTTTACCTGTGTTCTACGAGATGTCGGAATGTGAAGAACGATATACGAATTTCAAGTAAAATCAAGTAAGTTCAAGTAAAAAGAAGAAACACGTTTAGCAAGTGACTGTTGACCCCGTTGGTGAATCTAGTGTTAAACGCAGCTGCAAAAGTGAAATACGAAACTAAAAAAACACACATAGATAAAGATGTGCCTGGCCCGGGCACGTTCGTTGCTTCTTTAAAACTATTCAAGTCACTTTAAATGTATAAGCATAAGAGTATTCCTTTTTCTATGCAATCTCAAATTAAAATATAGTCGATTACACACACAGACACACGCGCGCGCGCGCGCACACACACACACATGAACAAGTTCACATACGTCTACAGTCTATTATTATGAAACTGTTCTTGAAGTGGAACAAAGAGTCGGAATCCGCATTGGTGAAACGAACGGAAAAAAGAATCGGAGCTTAGTTTGAGAATTTTGGCGACGCACAGCGGTCCAAATCGTACAATTAGGAGGAAAGTATAAAATCGAAGGTAGAAGAACATTAATGAATGTTTCGTATACTATACGTTCTATTTAAACGCACAGCGGCATCCGCTAATAAATTGATCAATAACGGAAGGAATCACGAAAATTACGTATACGAGTGTGTTAGTAAATTACAAATTTTCTAAATCTACATTCCGCTGTATTTTAAAAGCTACTACTCCCATCCAGTGTTGTAAACATGAGTCCAGACTTTCGGGCCTTAAAAGCTGTAGTCTGATTTATGGTAAAAGGCTCAAGGTGCAAGAGTTCTAAAGGTTCAAACCTTGAGCTGAAAAAGTTGGTCTTCAACACTGGAGTTTTTATGCTCAAAGAAACCTTTGATCTTTTTAGCATAAACACTTGAGCGCTGAAGGCTCTTGAACATCATGTTGAGTTTTCACAGCTTCAAGGTTGAGTCTTGTGGCTTCGATGATTCGACCGTTATAGAGCTCTAAGCTTTCAAAACTTAGTGTTTAAGGTTGAGCCTTGTAGCTTCGATGATTCGACCGTTATAGAGCTCTAAGCTTTCAGAACTTAGTGTTTAAGGTTGAACCTTGCAGCTTCTATGACTCGAGCTTTATAAAACTCTAAACTTTCAAGGTTGAGCTTTAAAGCCTCTAACTCGAGCTTTATAGAATTCTAAGCTTTCAAAACTCAGCCTTCAAGGTTGAGTCTTGAAGCTTCGAAAACTCGATTTTTATAAAACTCTAAATTTTCAAAACTCAGCCTTTGAATCTGAGCCTTTAAGCTTGATCCTTCAAGCTTCGAAAACTCCAGCATTTTACAACACTACTCCCATCGACTTGACTCTGGTAAATTGATTTAGAATACCTACGCAAATGCATAGGAAACAGTACTATGATTAATAAAGAAACAATTTTAGAACATTTTTTCCTCCTAATCCGACAATCTGGACCATTGCGAGGCGCCGCTCTTGCGCGTCAAACGCTGTCTCCGATCAGGCGTTGCCGAAGTGGGAGGACAACCCGAGGATTGCTAGTGTCCGTTTGATCAGAGGTATGATCGGCGCTCTTTATCATTTCTTTTCTGAATCTCGTTTTTTTTCCCTTTCTCTCTCTCTCTGTCTCTCTTCGTGTAACAACGCCGCCAACTCTCTCGGACACGTTCGCGAGAGCGTCGCACGCGTTGACTAATCGTTGCCTATCTACTAGGGTTGCCAGTTTTTCTAATTGAAAAAAAATAAGATTTACCATGCGAAAAGATATTTCCATATTTTTAAATATATTCATCTATACTGCTGCTGTTTGCTGCGTTTCTTCTTCGGTGACGCACTAATTACGGTCAAATATAAAAGAAGGAAACTAATGATTATATCCGATGATTTAAGTACAAGGACTGGAACTGTGAACAAATCTTACAAATGTTAACACGTTGACTGCCACGAAAATTTTCAGTGTTTTGTATACTATTACTGATTCTTTTATAACAAAGATCAATGGTATTAGGAATAATTATTAATGATTCTGCATGAAAATTCTTGTGTTACATTATTGACTACGAGTTACTTCTATTACTGAATATTTTGAATCGATATCAATTTCCTTGGTGTAATTATTTTCAAGCAGATTTGAAAGCACTGAATTCGCTGACCACTGTGACAGTACACGCGTTAAAATGAAAATGGAATTGATAATCTGCATTCGCATCAGTAGTATCGATTGAACCGATCGAATGATCTGTTCAACAGTACCAGCCTGTACCTCGTCAAAATTTCAACACCAATCGAATGAATTATGCTCGTTGAGAAATGTACATTTCATTAATCCCTTGCCATATGATTTCTTTCTAAACTGTGATCGACCTGACTACTTTGTTATCAACAGTTTATTGAAAATAAGAGGAAATTCTAGATATATTCCTTGTCGACGTTTGCTCTGAAGCGTAATCATTTATACCAAAGGAATAATATTTAATTTGAATAAAAACAAATAATATTTACGTCTGTTAAATTCTATTTGAAATCTTCATGAGTCTAAGAAGATATTATAGGGCAAGGGATTAAATTCATTTGAATCCTCCAAAAAAAGGAAAACAGCGAGGCACCGGAAAACTAAACAAAAAAATTACATTAGCATTATCCCTAACATCCCTCCAATGACGGATGTCTTCACGATTTCATGATCTGCGATGTTTTGAACTATTCAAATCGCTAATTACTGGTCTTTTTACATATTCTCTCAAACGTATTCCTACGAGTTAGCTCGATCTTATTATTAAATCTAACAGTCAACAGAGAACGCATGTTAGGCGCGGAAAACTAAAAGGTTAAGTGAAATTTCCAAAAATTTCAGTCAAAATATCTCCAAGTATCGCCGTCGGAGAGTTGAAGAAACGTACAACCTGGCAGCCCTGCTATCTACATAAATACGTCGATAAGATCACGCTCAATAAATGTCGTAGCGTACGAAAACGAGCAGTTCGCCAATCACTGTCGAGCGAGTGGAATCGAAACGGAGCAGTTTCGTTCCAGGCGAGCCGAATCAATCGCGAAGAAAAAAGAAACTAGAAAAAACAAGGAAAAAAATGACGAGAAGCTGACACATATACACACATACACACACACACCACACACGTGCGCTCGCGCATACAAAACTACGAACAACTGAAAAATAATTATAAAAAAGAGAACACTAGGTCAATTAACGGAGATGCCTCTACGAATGCGACGCCGCGTCGATCTGCGCGCCCGTAGAACGCCAATGGATATTCACCGAAGGGTACCCCGATTGCACAGCTCACGCTTTTTTCCACAAGCTTTTCCACTCGATGAAGTAATCGGAACCCTTTCACCACTTTCTTTTCCGTTTCCCTCCTATCTCTCTCTTTTTCTTACATTGTGTCTTCTCTTCTTGTCTCTCTTCCTCTTTATCCCTCTCTCGTTCTCGCTGTGTCTCTCTACATTCTCGTAATTGCAGATTGAAAACAATGAAAACAACGAGGCCACGCATAAACATGGGAAAGTATGAGTTTTCTTTTAAACGATAATGGAAGTAATAAAACCAAGTGGATAAAAGTAAGTTCGATTAAATATTCCTAAGAGTACGATAGAAATTGCGTTAACAAGTTATAAAAACGAACATAAAATTCATACATAGGCTCTTCAAGTTTGATAAATCGTTGCTGTCGCTATTCGAATTTTTTACATGTTGTTATATACTTGTATTTCGGAGATTTCGGATTACTTTTTACACATTAATCCAATTAGATACTTTATATAATGTATATAAAGTATAATTACAAATATAATGTGAAGGAAATGAATCATAAGGAAAGTTCTTCATTGATGATTTAACGGTTAACGAATCAAACAGTTAGAAGTTTGATCGGCCGAACATAATTCTGCAGTTTTCAATCGACCGCAGTTTTTTTCATAACGGGAATTTAATTTAAAAGTTGCCTCGGTTTCTCATTGGAACAGTAATCAGCTGGCAAGAAATGTAGTATAGAGCGAGGAGACAAAAAAACTTGGCGAAAACGGTTTTCCGTGGGTGGAGAGAAAGCAGTGCTATAAATAAAACATGCAGTTCATTTATAACCCGACGTTCTATAGCGAATAAAGTGTTCCCGTCGCAGAGATACAAACGTGGTATAACTACATCTCGTAGAGGCTGTTTCAGAAACGTTGAATTATAATACGGTTTACCGTTTCCATGCACTGGTGAAACACACAGTTCGAAATTTGCTTTTTATATATTTTTGAAGATCAACACCACTTTATCGATATCAATGAGCACATCTACAAATATTTACAAATGTAAGTTCAAATCATTAACTGCACTGTGCATCGCACTTTATGTATAAACTTTTGTATAAAAGTACCTTATAATTTGCAATTATCATTGCTATTAATTATGATTGTATCAGAAAATTTAATTGAACATTTTTACTCAGTTTTTTCTTATACTAATTTTCCACGATTTAATGGGTGGTTAACTAATACAATACAATTGCAAACATTGCGTAAGTTGAAATATGTTATTGATAAAACAATGAGATATGTACAATGTGTCTAAGAACTGAGTCAGATTATAGATTAAGTCTCTGATTATAGATTATTGACGACGATTAAAATGTAACAGTTACTTTTATTATAAATTGTTATTTAATACAATTAAGTGTATTAGCTGTTTAGTTAAAGTTTCACCGTTTTATAATCAGTGCATTCCTGTAGTGTTGACGATATGTTATGGAGCACCCTATACAATATGTGCCACGTCATCTCATTCTAACAGAGACACCGAGGCAACTTACAGAACGGATTTATAGGATTGATGTTTGTGCAGCTACTCCGAGAAACTATTCATAATCTACAAATGCATTTGTCTGTAAGAAAGACGGTGTAATAATTCACAAACTGTTTATGGTGTAATGAATCATGGGACACTTTCTTACAGTGGATGAATGTTGAAACATCGAGATTACTTGGAACACGTTGTGTATCATATTTGCCACAATATTTGAAAATTACACAGTACGATACAATCCGAAATTTCAATTTTAAATTGATTTCAGATTTATTTCAAAATTCTATTACTGTTACTGATGAACTGTAACACCTGAGTCCGCGTCATTGATAAGTGTACAATATAAATTAAAATTGAAAGCATTCTCAAAAGTAGCTCATGGCGAAAAATCATTCTCCCTGTTTATTTAAAATACAACAATCAATTGCTTACAAATGGATATTATATTGTTCTTATTGATCTGTGCAAATTAGAACGCAAGTAATAATTTAAAAAATTAAGAGTACAATCAATGTACATTAATCATTCTTCAGTATTATTTATTACACAACAAATTTTAAACTCGTTTTCGTCCACTGTAAAATTTAAACTAAATGGAATATTTAAATTTCATTCGAATGAAGGCGTATAAGCAGAATAATATTCAAATTCTACGTAGTGGTCCTCACGATGAAAAATGTCTAGAGTACAAGTTCCTTTTACATGTATATGTACATGAATATTAATTTTCACCTTTTTCTGTTCATCATAAGTTTTTCAGTTGATATAAATTATAGAACATAAACACAGAAAATGAACTTGTAGTTTTTTAATTCGAACAGGAATAGAACGAGAGAGAGAAAGAGAGGGAGAGGGAGGGAGAGACAAATAGAAAGAAGAGAGAAGGACAAGGAAAAGTGAAAGAGAGGGAGAAAGAGAGAGATGGAAAAATAATTAAAAGAAGCATGACGAAAATATTACTCCTGTTACATTCTAAAATGATATTCACGAAAACATGTGGGCAGATCCTGAGATTCCTGGATGGTGAACGTTAACCCTTTAAAAAGAACTAAAATACGCAAATCGGTGTCTAGAAAGTCTCAGCTTCTACTCTATTTTTTACTCTAGACTTCTTCTTTCACTAATCTGTAACGAGTCTTCTAATAAAAAGAAAAACCGTAAAATAAACGCTCGTATTCGAGGCTGCAAATATCGTTTAGTTGCGCGACAAGAAGTTATTGTGCCATTTTGATATAACAAGGTAATGTTAAAGGGTTAATGTGCCCGGAGGGTGCTCCGAAATCGCAGAAAACTAAGACGCGAATCGTCAAGCGTTCTCTCGTTATTTTCCTCTGACTATCTTCGAAAGTGGTTCAATTTTTCCAAAACTGAGGAATAATTTTTCCCGATACGTTAACTAAGGATTTACTCGAATAACCTTCTTCGATTACAAACTCAATTGCCTCCTTCAAATTATTGTATCTGTCTGCCCCTTCAACCGAACGTACTTCCCAATCGGAATCATGCTGTTCATAAGATATTGCGATTACTATCATTTTAACAATTTCAAAACAGCTAAAGTTGCGATATACATTATGAGATCGATTGTATAAATCGATCTCTTATACTGCGCTACTTTAATCTTATTATCTCTTAATCTTGTTTCAATTACTTCATACATCACAGTAAGTGCCAAATCTGAAAAATATTTTTATTATTATCCTGCGGTTCACGATTTAAGTGCAATTTCCGTTTTATAAGTAGTCATCAATAATAACAGCCATCCATAATACTGATAATATTGAAAGATGACATCGTTACGACTTAACGTTCAACAGAATGTTAAGTAACTTTCTTCTTCCGCCTCAAAAATTTGATGATCGGCACTTACAACTTTTTCTACAAAAACTCTTCAATGATCTGAGCACAGATTCAAAAGAATCTGAATCCAACGAAGTTATCCGAGTGACCGATTATGCAAATGAATCACTTTTATGCATATATACTTAAATTATGTATCCATAAATATTGAGTGATGCTAAAGTCAGAAGACGAATTAAATACTATTGAGACATAAAAGAGGGACGAAAGTACATTTGAATACCGCTTAATCTTTAGTTGATTTTTGACACGTTCCCAAATTTGGTTATTTCAGATTGGTCATTCGAAAATTCACTTATTTAAAAGGAGTTCGTCTCCTAATTAGCTCGAACAATCGACGTTTGATTGTAAACGAAAATTTAAAGTAATTCCATGGCAGTTGAGACGTTCTACGGTAGTTAAGAGTTAATTGGCGCAAAAAGAGGTGGAGCGTATCGCCGAGGAAACATGTTTACAAAATAACGAGGGAACGGGTTGACAATATTCTCTGGTGTTACGATGTCGTAATTATAGAACTGAATCAAAGGAAACTTTTACCTGTGTTATAGTTGAAATGTTAGCTATATAAATAGTACCCCGGCTAGAAAGAAATCCAAGACAACGCATTTTATTTTTCTAATCGGACGATTATCTCGGTACTATTCGAAGAAATCTGATGGGTTGCGTGAGCATTTGAACACAGTGATTATTTGGAGAAAACGATGTATCAGTTTAACCAATTACAACAGGAATATTTATCGTTCTTCGATTTCACTAAATCGACACGGAAACGATCACTAAATCATTTATCTTAAACAAACCACATACACCACGCAAATGAACATTATTATTAATTAATTAAAACCTGTACTATGAAATGCATTCAATTTCAACGATTCACGAAAAACTCGGTGAATTGTAAAATGAACAAGTAACACGTACTACGAAGAGTGTTCTATCGAATAAATCATTAATGACCTCCTACAATCATTATGATTCAGTAATTAGATGCAGAAAATATTTTCATCAATTTTCTATTGGGATATTATATAATTATTTCGTTAATCCATGAATCTTATCGATACTTCTATTTTATTTCCTTGTTATATATTTTCCAATCCGCTGTATACTGACTTATACGTCACACCGAAAAAGAGATGATTTTTTAGCCGGGGTAGGACGCGGTGCATCAAAAAGGAAAGAAAACTATGATTTCACTTCGAACATTTCTTCGTTGTGTGTGTGTACATATTAGATCGCGTGTGACGCGGTTCTTCGTCCAGATCCGTTGTTGCAAGCTTTAAACTTCTATAATGCTATCTCTCGGGTGCACACTGTGACCTGGGCCGAACCGGAAGTCGAAACTAACCCAAACCTCGCGGAAGCTCCATGATCGTTAACACTAGAACTGCCATAACAGACAAAACGACTGTTTCGATTTGCTTGTTTCGCAATTATTTACATCTCCAAAACATTAAATATTCGAAATAATTTAGAACAAGAATAATCTCACTTAAATACTATAATGAATGTCTGAAGAAGCTGAAAATAATCTATTGTTATAATTTTTCTAAGGATTACGTATCAATTATATTAAATGTTCGGTAGTTTTAGTGTTAAAACGATTCTGTTCTGTCACTGTCGAGTCGTATACGACTTCGAGCTATCGACAGTCAGGTAAACGAATTTCACGAGTTGTCTAGAACTTTTCTTTTCATCGTTGAGAAACTTTTCATCGAACCGTTTAAAGACGAAACACTGGTATCAATGTTTATTTCACGCGGAAATGTTGGGAATGATCGTTTGGAGTGGTTGTTGAAGTTTTATTAGACTGAATGAAACGTGTAAAATATTTCTTTGTTTGTATTTGGAAAATAACAGTACTTCGGTTACCTATTTTGATAACTTAGGGATTATCAATTTTACATGTTTTACTGTTATAGAAATTTTCTACAGTATTTTCAGCTCTGCTTTGTACACTATTAGTCATAAATGTAATTTAATATTCCAATAATTAGGAAATCTCACATTTTATTATTATTATAAACACGGAAATCAATTAAGCATACAATAATTATTAGTTTTTACATCACTTCTATTCCTTATATGTTATTTCACCTCAGTCAATATTCAAAAAATATTTCGGAGAATTAGTGGATTAAATACTCCCTCGCCGATTTCGATAATCTTTAAATATACCGTAGAAACCAATATTTTGGGCAACTTAAGTCTATTACAAACATCGGTTGTTCAAAACATCGATTTCCACACATTTAAAAATCATCGAAATTGGTAAGGAAATATTTAAGCTACAAGTTGGCTAACATTTCCATTCAAATTAGCACATTTATCCCTTAGACTACCCAAATTTCTTGTTTCACTTTGAGACAAAATTAAGTTAAAATGAATAACCAGGCGTGAATTGCAACAAAACACTCAAATAATAGAATAATCCTCACCTCTAAATCACATAATTGATTTATTTCATGAAATGGACCCCAAACAACCATTAATATGGACAATGTTGATACTTCAAGCGATTTGTTTCCCCATTAGAAATTTCTAATTGCTCCCTGAGACTTATTATTCCGTTGGTAAGTAGTCTAAGGGTTAAAAACCAAATAAAAGTTAGCTTGGAACAGCGTGCTAAGGTATCGTCGACGCAAACTCCAACTACTTCGTCGATCATTCTTCACGCCGTATAAAACGAAATATCCTAAAAATCGAGCACCTACAATTCACTAAGGTGTTCCAAGCGAACGTCGACACTTTGTAACAAGTTTGCCTCCCCAACGGGCGCTTAAGGTATTTATCAAACGAAAACACTGCTTCCCAGGCATTTCGTCGAACACAAAGTGACGCCCACACCACTGTGCATCCGGGAAACCGCCAAACCGAGCAGTATTAAATTCCTCAGCGATAACGAGATTCTAAATATTTTAATGTCGCTCAAGGGGAAAGAAAGGAAAGGAAGCGAAACGAAAAAACGGCGACAGGGAGGTAGAGCGGGGTGGGAATGGAAGAAACGAGGGAGGAGGGAACTAGATGTATTTCGAAACGCGCTGAAGAAACAGAAGAAGAGAAAGAAGAAAACGAAGAAGAAGATTATTGGTACCTGCGTCACGAACAAGCGTCGAAACGTTGCTTCTTTTTTTTGCGTCTAGACGGAACGCGATGGAAACGACAAGAGGGAACGGAATGAAACGTAGTGCGGGGGGGTTTAAAACAGACAAAAAAAAAAACGTGCGAAGTTGGTCCCTGGCAGTTTTCCGGGCGGCCTCCATTATTAACGGTTAATTACATTTTTGTACCTAGCTGCTAGTTTTGTACTAGTTTTGTAACTTACCTCACCACCGGACATGCTGTTATTGCATATTTTAAGTGGTTGTTAAAAAAGGAAGGTTGATCGATCACTGACACGTGCTCGCTGTCGTGGTGTGGTCGTACGTACAATCGATGATCGTCCCGGCGACGCTGGCCTCTGCTTTGTGTGGTAAATACGACCGGAACACGGTGAACATTGCCTGTTTTTCGTTCGAAGGTTTCGACGTTGAGTCAATTATCGGCTATAGTAGTCGTTACTCGCGTGGGTCAATAAGATTCCTCGGAATAAACTGCAATCCGAGGCAGCATTGCTGTCATTCGTCGTCATCCTACCCGGTTTCGTTTGGATTCTCGGCGGACAAACGTTGCAGGAGGAGTACCGTAGAATAAACAAAATGCGCTCCACTTTTTCGGTTGTGATTATCATATTCTGCAGATTACAAAGCGGCGTTCTGAGGTTCCAGATGAATGATCGAAGGGTGCTTTATAGAACCATTTCAGCGATGAAGAAAGAGACACTGGGGAACCGTAATACGCGCGGAAACGTTTTGTTACGTGCAAAGTGATTCGAGTTGACGTGTCCGAGCATACGTCGTCGGAATCGAGATTACGATTAATTTTTCGGAAGAGATTCGAACTGTGTACAGACAAGCGCTATTGTAATGTATCGTTTCGGCACCAGTATTTTCGAACGTATATAAAATGCACTTATTTGTATTGCATAAAATGTATGTATTAGTTAGTAAAAAGATTTTGTTCGAGATATTACAAAATATGCCTTTTTCCGCGACGATCAGCTTTGGTTCAATCAATTCGAAAGTGATCCTTTATTATTTAACTGCGGTGTCCGTCGTTGATTAATGTAATTCTATCAACGTTACGATTCAATCACAAGAAACTGTGTGCTTCAACTGTGCATTGACAGACGTCCATTTTAATTTACAAAACATAGCACAACGGATTAATTGCAACTGAAAAAGTCACATTTTGTAATGTTCCCTTTACGACATTCCTACGTTAAAGATTGCGCGTTGAGTAATTATAATTTCGACGAGACCTTCGCGAAGACGTTAAAATGTCATTCTTCGTATGATTGCCAATTGGTTCATCTAAGTATAGAAAATGAAAAGCATTTTCATTGTTGGTCGTCGAATTAACGAAAGCGCTACGCTTGCGAGGAGAAAGGAGAGGAAGAAGAAAATGAAGAAGAAGAAGAAGCCAAACGAGCGCGTGTAAAACGCAAAGGCCACGAAGATTTCGTTTGATCGCTGAAATGTTCGGTCACACGTAAGCAATCAAAACATGAATTAATTCATAAGGTGATTTGTATAGGATGCAAGCATGCGTTGCAGCGAGATGTTACCTGTTATATTTATACACATGTTAAATCAGAGAATATGTCGCATCGGCGCGGTGTATGTCTTTGCCGTTCGAACGGGGGATTACCGGATTACAGCGAGCGTGCTATGTAAATATGCAGAGGAAACGTGCACAACGTTGTAAATATGCGGAAACCGCGTGCTTTCATCCTGAAACTGTTACGAAATCTGTGAATCGACGCGATGGGGACTCGAATCACGGTGGGGGACTATGGAATAATTCTGGTTGTCCGAACGCATTAACGAGTGTACTAGATACGTCGTGATATGACTTTGACGATAACGGTACAATATTAACGATTATTGTCCTAGAACATAGAATAGTAAGATGATATTCCAATAAATTTCACTCGACGTGCGACTCGACGGCTTTGTGTTCATTTCATCCTATCCTACTTTCAGGACTAAATATTTGGCGAGTGTTCTTATCGGTTATCATTCCTATACCGGGAAGATAAGAATTTAACTTGTAAGTTAGTGAGAAGGAAACATTTCCCGTCATTATACAATTTTCTGTGTTGATTAGTATACTTTCGTCCTGGAAATTTTCTTCTATGTCTAACAATAGAGATATTAGGACGTTAACGATGAGACACCCTGTATTTTAGGGATACACTTATACAAACAAATTTCAGATCATTCCTTTTGAACAAAATATGTCTATATTTATTGTTTATATTCATTTTATTTCAATTATGACATTATTCTGTATTTATTCAATCATTCTAATTGCCATTCAACTGTAACAGGATTATAAAGATTGGTGGAGTTAATAATGCTGGAGAATCAGTTTCAAAAATCAAGTATGTAGTCCTCATGCTTAGCTCGTATATACTTATGTGTATTAACAAAACATAAAGCCAAGTTAGGAACAAAAATCGTTGATCCCTGTAAAGATTCATAATATCCTCGTTCAGGTTCGAAATTATTATTTAAAAACTATCGAGTGCGGTTCTTTGGCTTATAGTCGGCGAAGTTGCGCGCGTTCACGGCCCCTTTTTTCCTGGCATAGGCCAGGAAATCTAGGTCACCTGTCGAAGGAATTCTCAAACTACTGGTTACATAAACTCACCTTAACCCTCCTTTCTACCCGAACACGCATAGTTTATGCTAATTCTAGATCGTTGTTTTCACTAATCAATCAAATATTCGATCGTTTTTACATGATATAAATGGAAATAATCAAAAAACACTGAATTCAGTTATTTTATTAATTCAAATATCATTTCCAAACGATTATACATTACTTAATTCATTTGAACAACTAATTATTCCTCGAAATTTTGTTACTCATTGCTAAATAATCTGTTGTGGGTTAAAGATATCACATTCGTTTCATTTCCATTTTTTTTAAACGTGTAACAGATGTTTAATTTATTGGGAATGTATAAGTAACTCGGGTGATTTTTTGATAAAATTGGACTATTTTTCAAGAATCATATTTTTCTCAGTAATTATCCAAATAAAATATCTTAGCTTAATTAGAGTAGAACTTAATCATTCGTATCGCCAGATACCTCGAAACATATTCGATCGAATTTTACAAATATATTATAAAAAATTTCTTTTCAAATGTTCATTCATCTAGACTGTTAGTCGCGCAATTAAATCAAATAATCGAGGCTCTACCGTACCGATAAGGAAACATTGGTGCGAAAGAAGCGTTGTTGTTGGTCTCGGTTCTGCCTGTCCTGACACGGACTGGTACTACTTACTCGGCGCGGCAGCCATTAGTCAATACCCCGACATTAGTCGATATAGACCGCTGGTCCGCCTTGTAGCTGCCACGTTACTGGAACAGAGTCGAAAATCCCTTCCATCGAACGGTTTCCTACAAAAAGGGGTACTTGGTAGCAAACTTTTGAATTCTTGCCAGCCATCTTCATTGTTCTCGGAGACTAATCGATACGAATTTATCCCTGTCATATAAAAACTCCCTTTTCAGCCACTGCGAACACTTCCTTGTAATCTTCGCAGAAAAGTGTAGGAAAATATTTGATTTTCCGTCCCTTCGCACTTCGGCGTTACTCGATATGAGTGATCGCAAAACTGATTGAATTAACAAGAAATTCTTTTCTAGATTAAATAAGTAATTTCATTTTATATGATACTCTGTTTTTATGTAAGTGGATAATTATTAAACTTACACAATTACAAAATTATAGAATTTAATGTTTAATATTAAACTTTGTATAATGCAACGAAGAGCAAATGCTCTCAGTCGAGTTAAGCACGGCTCCCATTGAAATCCGATTTTATTATTCCAAATTTCTTTTACTCGCACAATAATTTTAAGACGATAGAAATTTTATAAAATTTAACATGTTTAATATGCTGTGGCTTTTTACAATATATGAAACACCGGCATGCGGCTCTGATTGGCCTCGCGCGCACTCACCTCTGGTGTACACCTCGATATACAAAATATCCAAACAAAAAGAATTCTCTATCTCATCAGAAAATATTTAATATTTCTATCAATATACTTTCAGAGTGTAAAGAGCTAACCCTCAAAACGCGACAAATTCTCTCACTCTAAATATACATCAATTCCTGACGAAACATGACCGACGTTCCTCAAACCCGGCATAAAGAACAACCATACATAAATTAAAGTACAGAATTATCCCATTTCAACGTCACGTATCCACGGATAATAGAATATTTAACATCGAACGTCTAATTTTATAATTTCGCTGCATCGAATCAATTGAAACTCGCCTCCCGAGTGTGAAGGGTTAACGTTCCCCGACGAGACGCCTTACTTAGAGGCAAGTAACTACCTCTATGCAAATCAATCAGTACTTCCAGGCTGCTGGTGATCGTCCATCGGTCGATGCTCGCGGGAAACTTTTTGACTCCCCGCCAGGCCAATCAGTGCCGGCGTGCATTAGTTGCCCGCGTTCGTTTCCTTATCACGATAATGGTCCCTCGCTCGATAAGGCTAGGACAATCATAAATTCGCCGGGTTTCGTCGTTCGCCAGGTTTCCCGTGGCTCGCCGGATATTCCCCGCGGAGCGTTGACGTTTTATCGTGACGTCGACCGGGATTCCCGCGTATTCCAGCTTATTTATCTATTAAGACGTCGTTAAGCTAAGTGGCGCGGGGGTTACGCGGAAACAAAAGGGGGTAGGGGTAGGAGAAGGACGGAGGATGATTGTTGGCTAAAAGACTAGGTAACAGAGTTAATGTCGCATTACGGCGTAGACTGCACGTGAAAGTGGATTGTTCCAGTGTGTACCGGGCAAGATAAAAAAAAACGTCGAAATGACGGAGACCAGCGAGGAGGCTAGAGTAAGCGAATGCAGAGGTGTTTCTGCATGGTACGCCGCACACGTTTCGATTAGACGTTCACCACTTAGCGATACGATTGCCCGATAAAGGGGCTGAATTGTTGGCGGAGATCGTAGATAATCTGGCATACCGTTTCACGTGGATGATGTACAAATCGGCAGCGTTCCATCCCCCCAGATCGCTGCCCTTAGATTTCGATAAGATAACCGGCGCCAGTGTTTGAACGGTTTAGAAATTTTATGCAATTCCGTGTTTCCGTGACCTCGGGCTTATCTGCGATCTTACACACGCCTGGATCGTCCATTCTATCCCCGCATGTAAGGAACTCGTTATTTTCGTATGGTAGCTCGAAATGGGATTGCTTTATGATCGATCAATTGATTCGGTGCATGTCCATGAGACATCGAGCGAAGTGATTTGCATATTGAAACGACGCATCGCTCGGTAAGTAATTTTCCCTGTAGAAACGGCACAGGCTTTTGTAGTTTCCATGTATAGCTATCGTCTGATGATTCGCGTGTTTATAGAGATTCACTGTAATGAATGGTACTTTTGTGTAAAAGCGATTGGTAGATATCGTTTGGTTATTTTGGTGGTTCGCTTGGAAACGATCGAATTGTGGCACACTTTTCGTTTGATTATTTACACTTTTTCATGGTTTTTTACTTTGTAATATTTTTATTTGTTGTTCCTTTAAGCAAGCTTCGAAGAGAATAATATAAATGAAGCTTTAAACGAGCTAAATAGAGGTAATAACTCCTGTGAATAGTTGTGCCATTTTATGTATCTCTTACTTGATTTATGAAGAGAAGTGTCTATTTTAGTATTGATCAAAGTACACCTATATTGGTATATTGTACGAACTTCTTTAGCTCCTTTATGAAACAGGAATGGAAGAAATGATATCAGAATGTATTATATTATAAAAGTATCCAAGATAATAATTAGAGTAGTTTATTAGACATTTTGAGAAGTATAAAAGCATATAAATTGAAAGTCAATATTCTTTTAAAAAAATGAGACAGCCTTTAATAGATTTCTTATAAATGTATACCTTGAACATTTACCCTTTTTAATTTGGGACTAGAGTAAATAAGTTACAGCAGTTCATAGTCCTTTATATAATAAAAATATATGACTGAAAAAAATTTTTTTTAAATCATCAGAACGGCACGATATGTGTTTTTTATTACCAGTGATGAAGATAACACAAAATTAGTGTTCATTGTTTAATATAAATATAGAGTACGTTTGAACAATTAATTCCTTTTTTAATGAGATACTTGCGAGATTTTGTTGATTTTTGTTGATCCTATCTGAACGTACTTCATCCATTAGCATTCTCTTTGTAAAACACCTATTTCTTTAACATGGAAATGTTAGAAACAAAAGTATCATGATATACGAAAATACAAAGCTTATACTTAGTTGAAAATACCAAAGTTTTGCAAACGTTTCGTAAATCATGAGAGAATCTCATGCTCGTGCTTATCGTATATTAAAAGTATATTTTATTCGTGTTATTATGGCCCAATTGACGTCTGCTAAAGAATTCAATTTCTAGTAAAAATTACTAAGTAATTATATTAATTGATTGATTTGAACCACTGTGTGTATTATAATTTGTGACTAAGTAATATATAATAACTATGTTACAATCACTGTATGATATTTTAAATTATGCTAGACTTTGCTAAACTACTCGCATCTATATTTACATATGTATATTATTTTTATAACATTCCATTATCGGACAGAGAATCACAAGCGACACATATGATGCACCTAAGCAAACTGTTCTACAAACTATTTTGTGCATACTATTCTTGTGTTCATGAAACGTATAAAATTAACGAAAACAAAACAATATGAAGTTTGAAATTTGTGTTCCAAAGTAAGTATTCATTTTATCTACCGAATTTGAAATATCGATTATAATCTGCGATTATAAAACTATTAAAAAATATACATTATGCAATCATTATTATACATAAAACGGTGTCATGCAAATTCATAAATAATAAACTATGGTCTTAGACACAAGTCTTTATGTAATATTTATACAACATTTACCTACATCATCATCACTATAAAATAACTTCACTTCCAAATCAGACATTATAGAAATATTCACACAATGAAAAACATTCACCTTTTATTCGACAATAATAATAAATGCATTGAATAAAGTGATAAATAGTTTCTACTTTCGGCAGGAGAACTTTATTCACCTAGATCAACTATGCAGCACGTCCTGAGTTAACTAACAAACAATAAAAATCTATCAATTACTAACATTAGAAAATATATAATCGATAATTCCAAATCAAGGCACTAAATTTCAAGAAAATAAACACTGGTTACTCGTAATAGTGGACAAACGTTATTCAATCCGACAACGAACTATTATTTAACCGTTATTAAGCCTCCAATTTGACAATGTCACACTTCGTACGATCATGTACCAATGCATAAAACCCGAAGTTCTGCCACTACAAAAGAACGCACTGTTACTTGTAACTTCAATTCGCGAGACACGAACCTGTGACACCTTCACCGCAAAGAGCAGTGAGAAAAGAACGTACACACAGTGTGGTATCGACTGCTGTCCGTAAAATCGCGCGGTAATTCCCACACGACACGAACGATACGTAGAAGGGCGGTACCAGACACGAACCCGTGGCACTGGGTGTTCTCCCCTTGCACCACTTTGCTCCCTCTTAAAGGCTTCTCAGTTTGTAAGCGAAATACTCGGTGAATCCCGCCTTCGGCCGGTTCATCCGTCCATTTCCAAAGTAACCATCTCCCCTTTCACCGTGGAATTCGTTCGAGCATGTTTGTGCAAGCACCGCCGTTGTTGGTCCAGCAAAAGTCGGAAAATTCAGAGGAGGACAGCGATGACGAAAGCACCGGCGATGTCCTGCAGGTTGATCATTTACTACTTCTTCATTCGTTTGTCTCAGTGTTTGGTGGTCCACTTTGGTGATCTTCTCTTCGAAAATTTGACCTTTAAAGGATAAAGAGAAGATTCTGCTGAACCCATTTTAGCACTTACTTCCGGTCAAATGTCTTTTACGGGTCAACGAAATTATCCCTTACCGGTATGCATGGATCATTAAAAAAATTAATAGTTATTCTGTATTAACACCTTGACTACCACGGTGATCACCCATGACTGCCACTTTTGCGTCAAGATGAAAAGATCCCTTGAATAGGGATAAACGTTACTCCACTATCCTCCGTATTTTAAAAATTGTAGTAAATATTAGAAAATGGTTAATTTCTTTTTACGTTTATTTACTGTTATATAAACGAATGAAAATATTTTGCTTAAATTAATATACGTACATTTTTACATAAAACCAAAGTTTCAGTTTTAGTTTTCTACTGTAACATGATTTTAAACTATACAGTATGATGTATAAATAAATTCTTTGACTGCTGTAAGCTTATAGTATCCGTTCAAAGTAATTTTTGGATTAAATAAGGGTTGCTATTTATATAAACTATTTCAGTTAAATACCTTGGATTGTCTAAAAGATTAATAATCGTAATATAATGGAATGCAACGTGATATAAAGACGGTGATAAAGTTCAAAGATTGCGATTAAGGGAGCATGGCCATTTATTGCAAAATCACATCCGCAGCTTTAGAATTAAGGAAGAAATGTGATTAATAACTGTCATAACTTTTTTCCCAAGAAACGACGAGAAGAATGCGAAAGGAAAGCGAGGCGTGGGGAGATGGATCCCCGGCTGGAATTCGCTTTCCAGCTTTTAATGGATGCGACGCAACTGTCACGTCACGAGGTTATGGATCACGTTTTCGAGGGTGATATGCTCGACGAAATCAATCAACTGTTCTTGCCACACATGAGGTCAACCCTTGTCTGGTACTATCAAGAAGTGGAAGAAGCAGAACCTCTACGACCGCTAGAGATTGTAATAATTAAAGGATTCTTTAAGCAAATATTAGAAAATCACGCTTCAAGTAATAACGATATATTGAAAAGAGTAGATAATCAAATCGTTAAAAAATAATGTTTATTTAGTGGAATTAATTCTGAGCAATGAAATAATATCGTTTACAATAAAAGGAATATTCTTTTCGCATACGTAAATATTAGATACAGAACGTCAATTATTTATTGGACTTTTAATGAACACCTTGCCCTACAATATCGTGTCAGACTCCTGTTAAAGATTTCAAATAAAATTTAACAAACATAAATATTATTGAATTTGTTTCAATGTAAATTACGTATCATTCCTCTGTCATCTAATGATTATACTTTAGAACACACATTGACATAGAATAAGACTGGAATTTTCTCTTATTTTCAATAAATTATTAATAAGAAAGTAGTCAAATCGATCAGAGTTCAGAAGGAAGTCACAGGCTAAGGGTTTAAGTGTCCAATTATTTGAATGAATCACTTATATTTATATTCGGGCTGGGGAGAGACACTGAAAATGGCGGACGTTACAGTGTAAAAATCTACGGTAAACCTCTCCACTTCTCGGTCGACTATTTGCAAACTAAAAATGCATGTGACAAAAGGAAATGTTACGTTGTAACGTGCATCGTAACTCTATATTATTTTACGCAAGTTCGATCAGACGAGCAACACGCGTTAAATTTTACTCGCAATACAACTGAATACTAAAATGCAAGCGTACGATTGTAACTGGACAATACCTCTCCAATACCATGAAAACAAGTTTGCAATTTGATTGCACAGATACAGACGAAGGTTTCAAGTGCCAGGTCAGGTCCAAACGCGCCAGCGCCAAAGGTGAAGGAGACGAAGGAGACGAAGGAACCGGCGAAAAAGAAACTTTTCTTGACTGACGGATGGCAGGTGCCATGCACTGGAATATGCATTTATATGTTCAGGTAATGTGAAATCTACTGCGTCCACACGTTCATTATCCCGTCCATCATACGAGTGGCTCAGAATAATAGTGGTCTAACTCCTATTTTTGAGTTCTCGAGAAAAAACAGCTTTCGCGAGATGTTCTTGGATTAATTAATCACTAATATTGCAATGTTATTACACAATGATATTAAATACCATTAATTATTAACCCTTTGCACTCGAGAGGTGATTCACCACTTGATATAACAAAATTATAAAATCTTATTTATAACATTCAATTTTCTGTGATGCTTCAATGCGTACAATATTGAAACAGAATAGCTTCCTTATGAATTTATGTATGTTTTCTTGTTACTTAGTTTCAAAAAATATCGTCTATCGGAAAATGTTGAATATATTTAGTGGAAAGCTTTCGTGTGTAAAGGGTTAATATTAATAATTATAATTATAGAACATGTATTTCTACAATTCTCATCGCCAGTTTTATCGATCATCCCAACTCTACTGTAAACGTACTCTTAGGCATAGTAGAACGCGATACTAAAGTTTTGCCAGCCGATTCCTTGACACCGTGTATATACTGAAAAATATACATGGTGCATCACATCGCTTTGTGTTAATTGTTTTCAAGGTACTTACGATTTGCCTCAAGTTATAAATCACCATCACAATAAATACTTAACAGCTTCAAGAAATATATTACAATTACATCATTTTCAAAACACATATTCTTAGAAGTTTTTATTCGTAAAACGTTAATTCACTGTATTCGCGCAATATATACATATGTTTAGAAAGAAAATTTTTCTCTAGAATCAGTATCTCGAAACAGTTGCCCGAAGAAGGCTTTCAGAAAGATCTGTACACGGGTGTGATAGATACGAAGAAAGTAGGAATAATAACAGCAATACAGCGAGTGGTTGAACGGGTCTTTATGGATGCACTTGCGCACCCTGGCTCCGAAGGAGAGGATGACTGTCCAATGATCAAGAGTCTTCTGTTACCTGGTTTGAGATCTTTCTGCAGTGCTTTGAAAGGTACTCGTACCAAATTCAAAATTGTTTCATTCATTTATTGTACTTATTACCCTGAGTATTCGCAGTTTAGAATTGACAATTAGAATTTAACAAACTCATAGGCTCGTATTGTACTTACCAATGTCTTCAAAGTTGATAATAAATGATTATTATCTACTTATTTACTTATTACTCAACGCATTTTCGGAAACTTTCGTTGCAAACAGAAACACTATTCGCTTCTTTTGTCCCTATTCTCATTACCACCATACTCCTTGCATTAATGACAGCAATACGTCGATATGGCATGAACTCAATTCCAAAAACGATATGGCCGGAACTTTTGAACGCCACTGTATATATTACAAATCACATATAGAAAAATAATTGTAAAAATATAAATTTGCTTCAACTAGTTGGTACTGCCATCAGAAGAATATGCCGATCGCAAAGAGTTAAAAATTTCAAAGTGAACTAACCGATAGGAGCTCCTTTTACAAAAAGGATAGCCTGTTTCCGCTTAAATGTATCGTATGCGTGGTGCACATTTCCGCGTTTGTTACAGTCTGCGAACAGGTGGCTCACGAGGGACACATATTCGAGGACTCAGAAATGTTGATGCTCGGGGTGCGCAATTTCGAGGAAGCAAAAGCATTTGTAGCGAAAGAGAACGCAGTGAACATCATAGAAGAGAGAGTGGAGAGCTGGATCAAGAGACTAAAGGATTTCATGGCAGAAAGTAAACAGGTGAAACGGGAGAATGACAATTCCGGGCCGCAACAAGAGCTCGAGTATTGGAAACGAAGAGGAGCGCAGTTCAGTCAACTCGTCGATAAACTGCAGGTTCCACTGTTACGTTCTATTCATCCGCCGAGTTGCTAACAACGAAAAGTAAAATGCGCATTTCCCGTGCTTTCTGTGAAGGATCATGAAATACAAATGTCGCTGCTGTGCCTTCAAGTAGCACGCTCGAAATTGATCAAGGCCTGGGTTGACATCGAGGACGAAGTCACATACTGCTACAACGAAGCCAAGGACAACGCGAAGTTCATCCAAGCTTTGGAGAAATGCTGTCACTGTTTGTACCTCGATGATCCGGTAAGATTACTGAAAAACGCGATTAAAGAAATTTCTAGAAAATGCTTCTTGGCAAGTTTTGTTTGTTTTTATTCTTGCGGTGCTATTGCACGAAAGATAGAGGACAGTATTCGAAGACGGAAAATTACGAAATGTATATCAAGAAATTTTGTAAATCTTGTGATAATCTTTCTTGTAAAAGTTAGCACTTGTAAATCTCGTGGTAGTTGTTCTTGTAAAAGGTAGCACTCGGTGCTAACATTTGTGTATCGTATTATTAGGTGAAGATGAGGGATTCCCTCGTCTCATTGTTACAAACAGTTCGCCTAATATACAGTGTATCGAGGTACTACAATACCTCTGAACGAACCAGCTCGTTAATGATAAAGATCACGAACCAAATGATCGTGGCCTGCAGGGACTACGTCACCAATCGAGGCCGCGAAACCGTCTGGGGTCAAGATCGAGCGGCAGCCCGATCGAAGCTGAAGCATTGCTTAAGATTGAACAAGTAATGGTAAAATTTGATGACAAGCGTACTCGTCTGTTTCCCGAGCAGAAAAGAATGATAAAGGACGACGTGTTTAAAGGGCTTACAGGGAAACGTACAGGCTAGTTCGTTGTTCACCAGCCGTAACTGAACAGGAGTTCTCGTTCTCAGAAACTCACGTGTTCGGACGGTTCGATTCATTCTGCGACAGGATCAAAAAGATTTTGACCATGTTCGAGCTTATACAAGATTACAAGAACCTTTTTGAAAGACGAATGGAAGGCCTATTATTGGGAGAAGGTATGTGAAACAGAAGTAATGAAAACAAAAGGACCTTATAGCAATTCTGTATCTATTAATAGACTGATTTCTGTTATCAGATACGTGAGTTGATTTTAAGAAAATTATTTCGGTTTGCGTTTTATTCAACGTTTCTAGATTACCTATTATTAAATATTAAGACCAAGGTCATCATATTAAAAGCATTTTATGATAATTATTTCGGTATCCCTTCTTTTCACAGTTCGAGATTAAGTCATGTTAAAAATAGCTCCTTCAGAATGATCATTGACATTTTTTGGACACTGTAAAAGTACATGAAACTCGAATAGTTCCTTCTGAAACTGAAGTATGGCACTGTTTAATTTTCAAGATTATTCTGAATCACTTTAAAAGATATCTTCTTTTCTTGCGAGATTAAGGTATTTGTATGGTTCTTTTACTGGAACAGCATTGGACGACGCGATAAGAACTTTTCAGGAAGCTGAGAAAATTGCTACCACTAAATCGTACGACTATTTGGATGCAAGGAATACAGTGTTTGATACCGATTACGACGACTTCATCACTAAGACCGACGCTCTAAAACAAAATATCGGTAGTATCATTGTGAAAAATTATGCTGATGTTTGGGAAACGCCACAGGGTATACGATTCTTAACTCGATTTGAGAAAGTGAAGTATCGTGTTATAACAAACTAATATTGAACAGTTTTATTAATATTTAACAACATTAACATTAGAATTACTGCGCAAGTATTTTATCAGCGATAATTTTAAGAAAGTAGGTTGAATGCGTGTTTAAAATTATTTCTTGCCCTAAAGGTCAGCGAGAAAATACCGCTAACGAAACTCGATGAAAAGTATATTATCGTGGTGAAATATTGCGACAAAGAAATAGATCGGATATTAAAACTGTTCAAAAAACAAAGAGACGATCCTCCATTACCTAGACACATGCCAGCAATCGCTGGAAGATTGACTTGGAGCAATTCACTCAAGTAAGTAAATGTTTAAGTATATTGTTATTGTACATAGTTATTTAACTAAAAAGATTTTCACTTTCTTTCCTTTTCTATATCAATTTTTCATGTAAACATATTATTATTTACGTACATTTTCAGATTATATACGTATAAACTGTAAATATCACATTAATGCTGTTTAATTGCACAATAAATGTTTCATATAATAAAAATAATCAAGTATTCCAATATCTAAGTATTTTACTACTTTTTCTCATTTCATTATTAACTTTAAGTACTTAAATCAAATATATTGTTTACGTATACCGAAGTATCTAAAATTAAAAATGAAATGAAAACAAGCAATAAGATATTTAGATATTGATTATTTTCATTATTTGCAACGTTTGTTATGAAAGTGATACAAAACTGATTTAATGAATGGTCAATTTTTAAATAATTCTTCTTAACCTTTCTATATCTAATATCGAATTTGCGCTTTCTTTGTTCTTCTGTTTATAGAGTTCATCTTGACGAATTGGCAGCGTCAGTCTTCAGCCACCCTGTGCTAAAAAATCTGCCATTAACAATCGAATTGGAGAAACGGTACAATCACGCTCTTAGTGTTTTAAACCAGTATAAGTCAGATATCGCTGAAGTATGGACACATCAAAATTCTTGGGCAATCGAAGATTCCTTAAAACGGTAACTCAATTATCATCTTTCTTTACAATCGATTCCAATATATACTTTCAATATGAATGTCTCTAAATAATGGTGGTCTCCTATGTACATAGTAGTGGACTATTATTTCTGAGTTCCCTAAACAAAAACTGCTTTTGTGAAATGTTCTTGGATTAATTAAATACTCGCATCGCAATGCTATTAATAATATTAATTCTCATAAATTATTACTATTAGTAATTGCAGTATTATTACTTCATTAAATCAAAACGATTTCACAAAGCTTCTCTTTCTCGAGAACTCAGAAATGGGAGTTAAACCATTATTATTCTGAATCACGTATATAATGATTAGGTTTCTGCTGGTAATTGACGAAAAAACGGATAAAATTAAGGTGAACTTGGATGGACGTGTAACTCTTTTGCTTCGGGAAGCTGACTGTTTGGCCAAGCTGAATCTAGAAATTCCAATCGTGGCGCTGACGCTTTTGGCGAAGAAAGATCATTTCACTTTGATCACGGACTCCCTTCAGTTGATGATCGACAATTTCGTGTCCACGGCGAGACGAGTGAAACTAGAAGTCAGGCCGCTTTTGTTACCGCATTTGGTACGCGTTGCGAGTTTATTGGAAGTTGGAATCGTCTCTTTGACGTGGACTAATCCGGAATGGAAGGAATTTTATCAAAATACAACGGAGCAGATTAAGGACTTCGATATTCTGATTACGCGAGTTCACGACGTCTACGATAACAGGTATAAAATAACAAATGAAACGTTAGCCCCTAACATGGCACACGGTTATATGTTTCTTCGTTAATGAAAAAATAAAACATTAATGTTTAACGATCAAATAGAAATAATAGGTTTAATTTCATCAAAAGCTTTAATACTTTTGTTGTTACATTTATTGAAATAGTGCTTTAGGAAATCTGTTTATAATAACAAATATTAAGGCACTGTGCTTCTACTGTAGGAGAATAACTTTAAATAATATTCAAAGCAGTCATCACTAAATGATAAAAATAACGTACCAGTTTTCAAAATTATTTTCCAGGAATTTTTTTAGGGTAAATTACTAAATTAAATTAAATATAATTCTGCAAATCAGTGACAATTTTCATTAAGAAATCAATTTATGTAGAAAATATGTTTTGTTTGGTGTAATTATATAATATAATTGGATTTCTCATTAGAAAGTATTGTAATTTAATTTTATATATGCTGTTTCCAAGTTTCCATGTCGAATTTCTGTTTATATTTAAATATTGAGTTTTTCAAAGATTTTAACATTGATTCGTTACAAGGATTCTGGAAGTTCTGTCAAGTATGCAAAAGATCACCTTACATGTACTACCAGAATGTGATCAGCCTTGGACGATCGAGGAGTTTGTGGAGAAGACTGAAGAAATATGTAGACTCGCAGCGGTAGATTTATATCGCAAAAGTATGATGGTGGAAGAGGCGGTAGAGGAAGTACTCGATCTCGTGAAGAATGCCGCTGAAAACTTCAAAAGCGCCGCCAATTCCAATCAATTTGATTTTTTCAACGGCGAAGGTAAAACCTGAAGTTACTTTCCTCTCGTATAATATCCTTGCTAGTTTATTTATATTATATCCACTCAAAAATAAGAAACGCATATTTCTTTATACTTAAAATTTTTATATAATATAAACACATAATAATTTCTGAAATAAAACTTGAAATACAAATATAAAAAGATCAAAAATATGAAATGATATATAAATTAAAATATATTCAAACAGATCTTTTTATCAATTTTTCTACTCAACACAGTTTGCATTTTTGAATTTTCAAAATCACTCTAGAAGTATAAAGATTCTATTAAAAGAGTTCATAGCAGTTTATTAACGCATAGAATTATATTCCAGAATAACCCCATCCTTTCAATTATAATTTTAGCTTGTTAACATAATATATGCACATAAATAAAGATACTGTACATAAAAGTAAGTATCATTGTACCTTATCATCTTAATATCCTTAATTACTAATTTATAAACGTCAAAATAATAAATTAAAATTCTTTTAAAACAAACTCTAATTTGCAAATTCAAAAGGAAATTAATTATTATCTGGTATTTGTTAATCTTGATTTAGGGAACAGATATTGTTTTCTACTTTTCATATAATTGCTTTCATAGAAACCGAGGAAGATATAGACCAAACGGTTCAACAAGATTGGTCGTTAGTCTGGAATTTATTCGACGATCCTCAACAGTTGTTAACTACCCCAGGTAGTTTGCCCAAGGGGATGCAAGATATGGTACGAAACGCAGTATCGGAGATGAGAAGATATTATTCAAGAAAAGTGGTAGACGTTCTCATAAAGGTTACCCGAACTTCCCTGGATGCGATCAGAAAACGTTTCATTCGAGAAATTAATCCAGGTATTTATTTTAATTGAATAAAATACAAAGTGAATCATCTAAGATAAAGTACTTAAATAATTCGTATAGTTTTGGAAACAGAAAGGTTGAATGTCCTTGAATGGCCATAGTCATTGAAATATCCTAGTAATTGAAAAGGGATGCAATTTCAGATATTTAAAAACACATTATTTCATTTAGAAACCTCAAAATCACCTCGAAATTTTCTAACCCTTTCAATGAAAATAACGCGTGCTCTTTGTGCAATACTTAATTTTGTAACTTATTTTATAAAACTGCGGTATCGCAACTACAATAATTTCCATAAATAAATTGAATTAAACCTACAATATTTTAGTTTGCTTTATAATAGTTATGTCCACAAAATTGAATAACATAAGTAGAAACGTTTCTGTCAACATAAATTGTACGACAAAAAAATTAACAGATTAATCTAAGAAAAAGTCTATTACGTAACAATCTCTTTGAAGTTACACAACACTTCTCCTAAAACGTTCAAAGCTTTAGAAGTTATTGAAATTATACACTTGTTTTAAATGATTTATCCTTGTGTAAATATTATTTTCGAAGTTTCGTAGACAGTAAGGCGAATTAATAATAATCTTTGAAAAAGAACAGACTCCGAGCCCAATATTTCTGCTACACGCAACCTTGATGATACCAGTAGTGACAGTGAAGCCCAGTTTAGATGATGTCCAGGAGGTCTTAACATTAGTCGGAAAAACGATTGCTGGTGTCGCAAAAGGAGTTTCGCAATGGAATTCGAGAGTTAGTAAGGTAATTCCCCGAATTTAAAATTCACTACATAGTTATTTTGTATTAACGTGTGTGAATGTCATTTTCTGAACTTTGTATTCGCGACATAATGAAAAAAGATAAGTATTACCTTTCATATTTTATAATGAAATTGAAATAATGGGAAAATAAATTACAATATAAATTACATTGATTGAATTGAAGAAAAAGTTTTATTACAACAAGCTAGTATCAAATCTGACATAAGTATACACTAGATAAGAAATGTAAAATATCAAAAGTAAAACTTTATTCTAAATAATACAACAATAAATAGATAAATGTTAAATTCTTAATCATAATAATTAATTAAGAACATAAAGAAGAAGAAGAAATTCTATCTCATAAAGAATATTGTCAAGTATTTACAAGTTATTATCGATACATTTTTTTAAATGTAACATAGTAAAACTTTTACAACTAATTGTTCGTAAAATGATTCAATCGATTAGAATTCTTGGGGAAACGCGTACCCAAAGAGGAGCTTTGCCGATATAGTGATGCGAGCTCAAATTCAAGTTGCCAAGAAGAAACAAGAGGAACCAGAAGACCCAAAAACCAGAAGACGACGACTCTACAAAATTATCTCAGAAGAAAGACCTATTTTCCCCGTTCAGGAAAGCAATTTCTATGGAATGGTGATGGATAATAAAGAAATAATGAAATTGTTATCCATATTGAACACGTGCATGCTGGAATTCAAACCGGTAATTAATTACGATATATTTTTAAATGATCGAATAGAAATGTAGTTTAATAAAATAAGAAAGATATCATTGTTGTAGGATCTCGTAGAATTTATTGACCGATGGAAACCATACAAATTTCTCTGGAAGAACGAACGCAGCATGAGAGAATTGTTGCAAATTTCCTTGCCAGAATTTGAAGCTACTCTGCGAAAACATAGCGAACTTGAAGACCTTTTAGCTACCGAACCAGACATGATCATTTTTGGAACCTCCATCGCTATATCTACTGAAAAGCTGAAATACGGCCTATACACGGAAATCAAAAGTACAAGTTTTCATTTGTCATTGTAGAGAATTTTTGAATATTCATAAACAGATACGAATTGTCAAAAATTTATAAATATATGAAACTACTGTATCGCATGATATATATCACAAGCACCCAAAGAAATTTGTGTGTGACAGGTATTTTATACGTTTTAAGAATTGTTTAAATATATTCAAACGTTTATAATGTTTCAAATATAATACCTACGTCACTCTATTTGAAACCTATAGAACCATTTTCTCGGAGAAACAGTCATATAATTTTTATAAATAATACACACATCATGTCTGAAGTTAAAAGGTTGATCTTAAAAATGAAATTTTCTTAATGATTGAAGATAACGAGAAACAACGATTAGATCTGCAATAAGCGAGCGAGATTTTGCAAAAATCACTCATCAAATATGTAAATGTATAAGACGAACGAAAATACGTTTGACAATATTTCCAATTTAGATTTTACCTGTCATGTCCACAGCGTGTACTCACAAAATTGGCCAAGCTATGAAGAAGAAATATAGACGAGAGATGGAATACGTTTACGCTTTGATGAACGAAATGGAACGCAAACTGGACAGACAAATCCGTGACTTGGACGACGTGCGTCTGATCATGAACACCCTGAAAAAGATTCGAGAACAGGAAGTAGACATGGAGCTGAAGATCGATCCGATTGAAGAAGCTTTCAATATAGTGACGAGATACGAAGTACCAGTAGACCAGGAATGCCTGGAACAAGTAGACAATTTGAGGTATACGTGGCAGCAGTTGCTGACGAGAGCGCAAGCGAGTCACGTGCTGTTGTTGAAGCTGCAACCCCAGTTTGAAGAGGACTTAAGAAACAATCTCGAGAAATTCCGACTCGACAATGAAATGTATTGCGAGGAGTACAGATCCTCTGGGCCCATGCAACCGGGTTTGAGTCCACGAGATGCCTCCGATAGACAGATACTATTTCAAAATAGATTCGACGGCATGTGGAGAAAGCTGCAGACTTATCAAAGCGGCGAAGAACTGTTTGGACTGCCCATCACGGATTACCCTGAACTATCGCAGATCAGGAAAGAGCTGAATTTGCTACAGAAATTGTATAAATTGTACAATGACGTGATCGATAGAGTGAATAGTTACTACGACATTCCCTGGGGCGAGGTAAAGTGTTTCAAATGAAATAATTCTAGTTATAGGAAAGAAGTGTTTTCCGCAAACGTAAATTACTCCACTAGGCTCGTATACAAGTATTAATTTTAGTTTCTTTGTTCTAATGTGAAAGAAGGAACACAATTTTGCAGAAAGGTATATGGTATTTTACTTTTCATTTTTCATCTACCAGAAGATTAGGAAGTTAAATTGAGTTGCATGAAATCATCAAACAGTTTGTATCGTTCAAACAAATCATCAAACAAATTTCTTTGTGTTCCGGGAAAAAAAGATGATGAATGATAATTACTAAATCTACAGGAAATATGCTGTACAGATACATTATTCCATTATTGACGTTCAGGTGAATATCGAAGATATAAACAACGAGCTAATGGAATTCCAAAACCGGTGCCGCAAGCTGCCAAAGGGACTGAAAGAATGGCCGGCATTCTTCGCTCTGAAAAAGACGATCGACGACTTCAACGACATGTGCCCTCTTCTCGAGTTGATGGCCAACAAAGCCATGAAGCAGCGCCATTGGCACAGAATCGTGGAAGTGACAGGCTACACGTTCGATCTGGAAAGCGAGGGTTTCTGCCTGAAGAACATCCTCGAAGCACCATTGTTGAAGTATAAAGAGGACATCGAGGACATCTGCATCTCAGCAATGAAGGAAAAAGACATCGAGGCTAAACTACGAATGGTCGTGAACGATTGGTCATCCCACGAATTAACGTTCATGACGTTCAACAACAGAGGGGAGCTGTTGCTAAGAGGCGACTCTACTGCCGAGACGATCGGTCAACTGGAGGACAGTTTGATGGTGCTTGGCTCCTTGATGTCGAATCGTTACAACGCGCCGTTCCGCAAGCAGATACAACAATGGCTCACGGATCTTTCGAACACCAACGAAATCTTAGAAAGATGGCTACTGGTGCAGAACATGTGGGTCTACCTGGAGGCGGTGTTCGTTGGGGGTGACATAGCGAAACAGCTACCCAAAGAGGCAAAAAGATTTAGTAAAATCGATAAGAGTTGGCAGAAGATCATGCAAAGAGCTCACGAGACTCCGGGGGTGGTACCTTGTTGCGTGGGGGACGATTTGCTTAAGCAACTTTTGCCCCATTTACAGGAACAATTGGAATTATGCCAAAAATCTCTAAGCGGGTAACTAATTGCATATTCTTTGGAGATTTTAATTCTGAAATTATGAACAAGTAGAATTCAAAGAAACTTATAAAATTATTCATTCGTCAGGTATTTGGAAAAAAAACGTATGATGTTCCCGAGGTTCTTCTTCGTATCGGACCCCGCTTTATTAGAAATCCTTGGTCAAGCATCTGATTCTCACACGATACAGAACCACCTTCTTTCTATCTTCGACAACACGCGTTACGTTAAATTTCACGACATCGAGTATAATAAGATGACCGCGGTTATATCGTCCGAGGGGGAAACGATTTTAGTACGTATTTCATGGAGAAACTATTGAATGAAGAAAATCGAAACGATTTTTGAATTTCACAATTACAAGTTGAGACTGAGTATATCATTACTGTGGAAGATTTATTCTAAATATAATAATTATGTATTAAGCTGTCAATTGATAATAATGATATGTGAAGATTATTTCAAATCTAACAGCTCGAAAAAGCAGTAAGAGCGGAAGGCTCGGTGGAAACATGGTTGACGCAGCTTTTACAAACATCTCAGCAGTCTCTGCATTCGATAATCCGACAATGTTATTCTATGATCAACGATGCGAACTTTAATTTCCTTGGTTTCCTGGACAAAATGCCCGCCCAGATCGGACTGCTCGGAATACAAATGATTTGGACCAGGGACAGCGAATTAGCTCTGGCTCAAGCACGCGCCGATAAAAAAATTATGACGGAAACAAACAACCGATTCCTTGACTTACTGAATACTTTAATCGACCAAACTACCAGAGACCTATCGAAAATCGAGCGAACGAAATTTGAAACATTAATCACCATCCACGTGCACCAACGTGATATCTTCGACATATTGGTAAACTTTGTGAATATAAATTTGGTGAGCTTAACGTAGATTTTCGAAGAACACATACATATACAATAAATAATTGGAGAAGTAAATTTGAAGAATATTTGTTAAATATCAGAGTGCTGAAACAGAAATTATACAGGAAATTATATCATGTAACTTTATTTCCTGCAATATTCTTTCAATTATTAAAAAATCACATAATTTTATATTAATCGATATATAAAAATCATATTTTTATCATTAACATTTCGTTTCATATATTTTTTACTATTGTTATTCCTAAAAGACAAAAAAACGGGAATGGAACATTGTATTTTATTCTATCTAACATCGTGCCAAACATTTAGTTGACTTTGCTTTATAAAACATGATACAAACAAAACTTTGTTTACGTATTTTTAACATGAACAAAATTTCTTTACAGTGCCGCTTAAACGTACGATCGGTGAACGATTTCGAGTGGTTGAAGCAATGCAGATTTTATTTCAAAGAAGATCTCGATAAAACATCAATATGCATAACAGATGTAAATTTTACGTATCAGAATGAATATCTAGGGTGCACAGAACGACTCGTTATCACTCCATTAACTGACAGGTAAGAGTAGTGCAATCTTAGCTACTGAGTCAATTGACGTCACAAAGATAATGGTATACATTAAATCTTAAACATTTACCATTCAGTGTAAAATCAAAGAAACATTGTAGAATGTATTTTACTTTATTATCACAGATGTATTATTCGCCTCTTTTACCTCATACTTCTAAACTCGGTAACAAGGAAAGTATTAACCCTTTGAACTTTGTACGCTCCAATATTGCACCAGTTATAATATTAAATATTTTAATAAATCTTAAAGAAACTACACTAAAATTATTAGATTTTCCACACATCCAAATTTTGCACTGAAAAGGAAAATAAAAGATCAAAGAAATGTTATAACATTTCTCATTTTCGCCAGGAATACTATAAAAATTAGTACTGTACTGAATACTGTTAAACATAAACAGTTATGTAAGAGTCAATCAAACGTTCTGACAATCAAATTATAAAAACTTCAATAAATGAATTTAACCGATTTGGCTTTTAATTCATACATTTTATACTTTAAAACTTTTAAATTTATTTATTTCCTACTTTATTCGGGTTTTAAGGTGCTACATAACACTGGCTCAAGCTTTATCGATGTCGATGGGTGGTTCGCCATGTGGACCAGCTGGAACCGGCAAAACCGAGACTGTCAAGGACATGGGCAAAACCTTAGCGAAATACGTAGTGGTTTTCAACTGCTCCGATCAAATGGACTACAGAGGATTGGGACGGATTTACAAAGGCCTAGCTCAAAGTGGATCCTGGGGTTGTTTCGATGAATTCAATAGAATCGAATTGCCTGTTTTGTCTGTTGCTGCTCAGCAAGTAGCTGTTGTTCTTGCCGCGAAGAGGGAGAAGAAGAAGCAATTCGTTTTTACAGACGGTGATCTGATAGACATGTGCCCTGAGCTCGGAATATTTATAACCATGGTAATAAAAAGTATAAGAGTAATATGATATCCGATGGCATGTGTTCCTGATAGACGTTGAAAATAAATATTGCTAGAACAGAAAACATTATTATAACACAATTGAGTAAACGATACTTGTAACACAATAATGAATCACATTTTACAGAATCCTGGCTACGCTGGCAGGAAGGAACTACCAGAGAATCTGAAAATTCAGTTTCGCACCGTCGCTATGATGGTACCCGACAGACAAATTATCATTCGAGTGAAATTAGCCAGCTGCGGTTTCTTGGAAAACATTACACTCGCCCGGAAATTTTACACCCTGTACAAATTGTGCGAAGAGCAACTTACTAAACAGGTGATCGCGTGAAAAGGAATAATTCATTATTTTTGTAAGATTCAAAATGTATAATATTGCATTCACATGTGAAGGTCCATTATGACTTTGGTCTAAGAAATATACTGTCGGTGTTGAGAACTTTGGGAGCATCGAAGAGAGTGAATTCGAAAGACTCTGAAAGCACAATCGTCATGCGAGTTCTGAGGGACATGAATCTTTCAAAACTTATAGGTAATACTATTTACAATTAGCGAACCTGTTCAGTCAATATAAGAATAAGTGATTAAAAAATAATTATCTCTACTATAGAACAGTCGACTTATAAGTTTAAGTTTATTCTACTGATTGTTATTACCTCACGAAACTTCATGGACGAATCTCCTTTTCGGAAGCACATTAATTACATATATAACATTACCTAACGTTTTTTTATGTATCCTAACATTCATTGTTTCCGTTGATAATATCATCTCACATTTTAAATTTCTAAAATAAATCGAAATATATTTGAGAAGATCAGTAATAAATGAGGTGTCATTTTAAATATCTTTAAATATTTATGTTGTTATAAAGCTACATGTACTTACATAACATTACTAAGAAGGATGTATAGAATAATTGTTTGCAAAAAACATTTGCGTAAATTTAATAATCACCAAACAAATAGTTTTTAAATATGAAAATTCGACTTTTCTTCGAAGTTAAATTTTTCAAGTATTACAAGTGTTGATCATTTCAGATGAGGATGAACCACTGTTCATCTCTCTAGTAGCGGATCTATTTCCTAATCAGGCTCTCGAGAAAACTTCTTACCCAGAATTAGAAGATGCTATCAACCAACAAGTGGAAGAAGCTGGATTAATTTACCATCCACCTTGGGTGCTGAAATTGATACAATTGTATGAAACTCAGAGGGTGAGACACGGAATAATGACGTTAGGCCCAACTGGTGCTGGGAAAACAACCTGTATACAAATTCTGATGAAGTCGTTAACGCAATGCGGCGATGCTCACAGGTAATTAGTACCAAATGTGCAGAATAAGTCAAAGTAACAAAGTTACAAGCTATTTCCTTCGAAACTACAATACATTCACATATGTCAATGTCATTTTTTTAAATCGAATAATGATTCGGTGCACAACGAAATTTTTTCCAGTATTATTAGATAAATGTATTGCATACTATATATTTCATATTTTATTTATTGATTCATAATTGAAATCGACTTTACAGAGAAATGAGAATGAACCCAAAAAGCATAACAGCTGCTCAAATGTTTGGCCGACTGGATGTAGCCACCAACGATTGGACGGACGGCATATTTTCAGCCCTGTGGCGTAAAACATTAAAACTAAAAGAAGGGGAACACGTTTGGATGGTCCTGGATGGGCCGGTCGACAGTATTTGGATTGAAAATTTAAATTCGGTGTTAGACGACAATAAAACTCTGACTCTGGCGAACGGTGATCGTTTATCGATGGCTCCCACGTGTAAGATCATTTTTGAACCACATAACATAGACAACGCTAGTCCGGCGACGGTGTCTCGTAACGGTATGGTGTATATGAGCTCATCTGGTTTGGATTGGAATCCTGTAGTGACCGCTTGGTTGAAAACGAGGACACCTTTGGAGCAAGAAGTTTTTGAACAATGCTTCACAGATTCTTTTGCACAGGTGAGACTACACAATAATAACAATAATTGAGATGTTATACCTTACCCCCTAAAATTAAAGAATCACTAATTTTAATTAATCAACTGTCGACATTTAAATTGCTGCGATAAGAAAGCTCATTTTAAGAATCAAACTATCTTTACATTTTCAAATTTAATTTTTCCAAGATCTCGTTTTTGCCCTGAATCGCAGTAATGAATTAAAGTTTCTTTCCCTTTACAATGTTACAAATTTAAAAGATTTTAACAACATAGTGCAGAAAAGTAGACAATTAAATATCGTTGAGGACATATGTGACTACTCTATCGTAAACTCCTGCAAGGGAACAATATTTCGTTTGAACAAATCTAACGTAACCTATTCAAATAACTTCACAGATTTATTCGTGGAGTACTCAAGCGATGACGTTAACCATAGACGTTCTTCAGTGCAATATCGTGCAACAAATGTTATATCTCCTGGAGGGTTTAGTTCCTGCTGAGAGCGTAGAAGACAAAGAAGAGGAGGACGAAGAAAGAGAAGAAGAAAAACGGCAACCAATGACAGCGGATCACTTGAAACGTCTTTACGTTTTCACTTTGGTATGGAGTATAGGAGCTCTTCTAGAAACACCTGACAGAGAGAAATACGATTCTTACCTTCGTGGAAACTTTGAAAGTTTAGACTTACCGGTATCTGAAAAATACCCTAACGCAAAAGTTTTCGATTTTTTTGTAACCGAAAAGGGTAAATGGGATACGTGGACCAGTATGGTAACCAATTACGTTTATCCAGAATATTCTGCGCCTGATTACAGTAACGTTTTGGTGCCAATACCTGACAACGTAAGAATACAATACCTGATCGATTTAATTGGACGGCAGGATAAAGCTGTTTTACTCATAGGCGAACAGGGTTCAGCTAAGACAGTAATGATGAAGTCTTACATGAAGAAGGCAAATGCGGAAACTACGTTGAGCCGTTCGTTCAACTTTAGCTCGGCAACAAGCCCATACCAGTTTCAAAAGACAATTGAAAGTTACGTGGAGAAACGTCTAGGAAACACGTTTGGACCACCGGGTGGCAAGAAAATGTTGATCTTTATCGACGACGTAAACTTGCCACAGATAAATGAGTGGGGTGACCAAATCACCAATGAAATTGTTCGCCAGACAATGGATATGAAAGGATTCTATTCCCTTGAGAAACCCGGGGATTTCACAAGTATACTGGACGTGACGTTCTTAGCTGCAATGTGCCAACCTGGCGGAGGAAGAAATGACATTCCATCGAGACTGAAGAGACAATTCAGTATTTTCAATTGCACCTTGCCCGACGAAGCATCCATTGATCGAATTTTCAGTGTACTCGGGGAAGGACACTACAACATGAAAAGAGGATTCTCGTCAGAAGTTAGAAATCTCGTGAAGAAAATGGTCCCGTTAACTAGGATACTTTGGAATCGAACCAGAACAAATTTGCTACCAACACCGGCGAAGTTTCATTATGTGTTCAGCCTTCGAGATTTGTCAAGAATCTGGCAAGGTATGGTTGGCACATTGTCAACTGTCATTGATAAGGAGAACGTACTGATGCTACTGTGGAAACACGAGTGCAGTCGAGTTTTCAGTGATAGATTCACGATACAAGCTGATAAGAAATGGTTCAAGGAAGAACTAATCCGAGTCACGAATGAAATGCTAGGAGAAAAATACGTGAATATGTTGAATCAGAATCCTGCGTTTGTGGACTTCATGAGGTAAGGATTAGATGTAATAACTTTTTCGATTCCTTCGTATAGCAATCGTTCTCTGCAACCTACTTCAACCAAATATACAAAAATTACATCCGCAAACTGCGTTAGATCAAAACGAATGCGTAAAGAAACGAATTAAACTAGCATTTTTAGTACGAAAGTCGAAAAGAAAATTGCTGAGTCCAATTAGTTGTCAAACGATTATGTACGTCATTACGCTGATATCATTATCTTCCAGGGACGCTCCAGAACCTACTGGCGAAGAAGGTGAGGACGCTGACGTGGAATTACCAAAGGTGTACGAACCAGTTTACGATGATCAAATTCTGAGAGACAGATTGGAGATGTTCCTGTCGCAATTTAACGAAATGCAAAGGGGCTCCGGCATGGATTTAGTCTTCTTTCCCGATGCTATGTTACATTTAGTCAAAATATCCCGAGTCATTAGGCATCCGAAAGGAAACGTGATGCTCGTTGGTGTCGGTGGATCGGGTAAACAGAGTCTCACGAAGTTGTCCTCATTTATCGCGGGTTACAAAACGTACCAAATAACTTTAACAAGATCATACAACGTAGCAAATTTCTTGGAAGATCTCAAGTACCTTTATCGGACATGCGGTGCCCAGGGTAAAGGCACCACGTTCATATTCACCGATCTGGATATCAAAGAAGAAGGTTTCTTGGAGTATTTAAATAATATTCTCAGTTCTGGTGTCATCAGCAACTTATTCACGCGGGACGAACAACAAGAAATCATTTCGGAACTAACACCTATTTTGAAACGCGAGAACCCAAAACGTTCGATCAACAATGAGCTTGTAATGGAGTTCTTCCTTCAAAGGACGTGTCACAATCTACACGTGGTATTTTGTTTCTCTCCCGTGGGAGAAAAATTCAGAAACCGTGCTCAACGTTTCCCAGCTCTAATATCAGGATGTACAATCGACTGGTTTCAGCCGTGGCCCAAAGACGCTCTGATTTTAGTCGCTAAGCACTTCCTGCATGATTTTGACATTGCTTGCACCAACGAAGTTAAAGCTGCACTGGTCAACGCGCTTGGTTCCATACAAGACATCGTTTCTGTGACATCTGCAGAATATTTTCAGAGATTCCGCAGAGCCACTCACGTCACGCCGAAATCATATTTAAATTTCATTGGTGGTTACAAGAATATCTATTACAACAAGCAATACGAACTCGGAGAGGGCGCTAAAAGAATGGACACTGGCTTGGCAAAACTGGAAGAAGCGTCGATATCGGTAGAAATTTTGAAAACGGACCTCGCTGTAATGGAACAGGAACTTGTTCAGGCTTCCGAGAAGGCGGAAACTGTTCTTTTAGAGGTAACAGAGAGAGCGATGCAAGCGGAAGCTTTCAAAAACCAAGTGCAAAAAGTGAAAGAGAAAGCCGAGCAACTAGTAGCTTGCATAGCTGAGGAGAAAGCACTCGCTGAACAGAAACTAGAGGCTGCTAAGCCAGCGTTAGAAGAAGCAGAAGCAGCTTTAAATACCATTAAACCAGCTCATATAGCTACGGTCAGAAAGCTGGGCCGACCGCCACATCTAATCATGAGAATCATGGATTGCGTGTTAATTCTGTTTCAACGTAAGATTGGTCCAGTCGTTCCAGATAGTACTGCCCTCTGTCCGAAGCCATCTTGGGCGGAATCCTTGAAGCTAATGGCTAGTACGACTTTCCTTCTCCAATTACAAAACTATCCAAAGGATATAATCAACAACGAGATGGTAGAGTTACTGCAACCTTATTTCAAGATGGAAGATTACAACATGGAGACTGCTAGACGAGTTTGCGGTGACGTAGCGGGCTTGTTATCCTGGACGAAAGCCATGGCTTTCTTCCACTCCGTTAATAAAGAGGTTCTCCCATTGAAAGCCAATCTAGCTTTGCAGGAAGCTAGGCTGAAGGTAGCAATGGAGGACCTAGCTAACGCAGAGAGAGAATTATCGGAAAGAGAAATGGCTCTGCAAGCCGTTAAAGAGCAGTATGATTCGGCAGTTGTCGAGAAACAAAGACTGACAGACGCTGCGAACGTTTGTCTTAGAAAAATGACAGCTGCTACTGCTCTGATCAACGGTCTCGGAGGTGAAAAGATACGCTGGACTGAACAGAGCAGCGAATTTAAAGTTCAACTGGGACGATTAGTGGGCGATGTTCTGTTGGCAACTGGCTTCTTGTCGTATTGCGGTCCTTATAATCAGCAGTACAGAGCCAGTTTAGTGTCTTCTTGGATGAACATTTTAGCAACCAAGGCTGTTCCCTTCACGAAAAATCTGAACATCACGAACATGTTAGTCGATAGCGCGACGATGTCAGAGTGGACCCTTCAAGGTCTACCAAATGATGAATTATCTGTGCAGAACGCGCTAATTGTAACCAAATCTTCGTCGTATCCTTTACTGGTTGATCCGCAAAATCAGGGAAAAATGTGGATTAAGAATAAGGAATGCTTAAACGAATTACAGATTACGTCTCTCAATCACAAATACTTCAGGACACACCTTGAAGATAGTTTGTCTCTAGGCAGACCATTGTTGATAGAAGACATAGCGGAAGAGCTGGATCCAGTTCTCGATAACGTGCTCGAAAAAAATTTCATTAAATCTGGCTCCATCGAGAAAGTAATCGTCGGTGACAAGGAATGCGACGTGATGCCCGGTTTTATGTTGTACATCACCACAAAATTACCGAATCCGGCGTACAGTCCGGAAATATCAGCGAAGACGTCGATAATCGATTTTACAGTCACCATGCTGGGTTTAGAAGATCAGTTGCTGGGTAGAGTAATTCTGATGGAAAAAGCAGATTTGGAAGCTGAACGGGTGGCTCTCTTTGAATCTGTCATGACGAACCAACGTTCAATGAAAGAACTCGAAAGTACACTTTTGCATCGGCTGACGTCATCCGAGGGTACCTTAGTAGACGACGAAGCGCTTATTAACGTGCTCAGAGAAACCAAAACGACAGCGGAGTCGGTGAATGAGAAGCTGAAAGTGTCTGCGCTAACGAAGAAGAAGATCACTTTGGCCCGAGAAGAATTTCGTGCAGTCGCATCTAGAGGTTCCATTCTTTATTTTCTAATCGTAGAGATGAGTAACGTAAATGTCATGTACCAAAATTCATTAAGACAGTTTCTGACTATATTTGACAATTCAATCACGAAATCAACGAAGAGTCCAATTACCAATGAACGAATAGGTATAATCCTCCGCCACTTGACCTATGAAGTGTGGGCTTTCACTTTGAGGAGTTTATACGAGAGACACAAGTCACTGTTTACGTTAATGCTGGCAATGAAGATAGATTGTCACAGGGGTACGATATCCCACGCAGAGTTCAATGCATTCATAAAAGGAGGCGCTTCTTTGGATCTAAATGCTGTCACCCCAAAACCATTCAGATGGATTCTCGACATAACTTGGTTGAATTTAGTAGAAATCAGCAAGTTGGCGGTTTTCTCAGACGTTTTGACAAAAATCGAATTTAGCGAGAAAGAATGGAGGATATGGTACGAAAAAGAAAAACCCGAAGAAGAAGAACTCCCTTGCGGGTATCAGAAGAAATTGGACGTATTTAGAAAATTGCTTTTGATCAGATCATGGAGTCCGGACAGGACCTTGTCGCAGTCAAGGAAATATGTGATTGAATCATTGGGGAAAGAGTACGGGGAAGCCAAGATTTTAGATTTAGAGGCAACTTGGTTAGAATCAGAAGTCAGGACTCCGCTTATATGCATATTATCGATTGGATCTGACCCTAGTCCACAGATAACGGCGTTGGCAAAACAAAAATCAATTCGTAAGTAAAGTGGATAGGTAAAAAATATGGTATTATTCGCCTCTCTGTCCTTAGCTTTGCCCTGACGATTAACACGTTTACTATCAATGCTTATTTCGGTGACAGTCTCCTCAATCATAATATTTTCTTCAATCCAATAAATCTTCTAAACAAAATATTAGAAATATCAAACTGAAACGAGTCATTGGCTTCCTAAATATAATGTCGTAGTTTATAATTTCTTGTAACAATACCTATAGGATTAATTTCATTTTCATTATATAAAATATAGGATTACGGCCGACACAAATATGCGACGCTGGGGTTAACGGGCAGGGGGGCAAGAGGGCAAGGGGAATTAGCCGCACGCTCCACCTTAATCCTTTCAAGAAACAATAGCCGAGATTCCGTATCCTTGGGATTCGGTAAACATGTTCGTAAGTACATTACACTTCATTGTATTCCATTTTGGTTGAGTTCTTTGTTGTGCAACTCGAAGAATAAAAAGAACGTGTCGAAACTGAACCACCGTAACTACCAGACCGAGCTTTGCGAGTGGACATATCCCCTTGCCCCTTGCCCTATTAACCGTCAGAGCGAGGCTCAGGACAAAAGAGGCGAACAGTAGAAGCAGAATTAATCAAGTGAATTCAAAATTGCACACTATAATTAGCGAAGAAAAACTTGAATGCTTTAATTTATCATTTAATCGTAACAAACGAAAAATCAAGATCCTTAGAACCTTATTTTTTATTCTATCTCTTATCGTATCTTTATTTTATTATTTCATCTATTATCTATCTTATATATTTATCGTATGACACTTTTGAAAGATCTTTTTTATTATTTGATTTATATTTTAGAACTCAGATCAGTATCCATGGGCCAGGGTCAAGAATTTCACGCTCGCAGATTGATATCGGACGCCATGAATACTGGTGGCTGGGTACTATTGCAGAATATTCACTTATCTCTTCCATTCTGTACGGAAGTTATGGATGCACTCGTTGAAACGGAAACGGTCAACGAAGTGTTCAGACTCTGGATGACTACTGAAGTGCATACACAATTTCCTATTGGTTTATTGCAGGTTTCTATTGACATTTATTGGAATAGAGAAAGTGATTTATATTCGCGTGTAACAATCACATTTATCTTAGATGGCGATCAAATACACAAACGAACCCCCTCAGGGTATTAGAGCCAGTTTAAAGAGAACATACCAAAGTGTCACGCAAGACACATTGGATTATAGTACGCAATCGCAATGGCCGCCTTTATTGTACGCTGTGGCATTTTTGCACACGGTTGTCCAAGAACGCAGAAAATTTGGGCCGCTTGGTTGGAATATACCGTATGAATTTAATCAGGCTGATTTCGCGGCATCAATTCAGTTTATACAGAATCATTTAGACGACATGGACCCAAAAAGGGGGGTGTCATGGCCAACCGTTTGTTACATGCTTGGAGAGGTAAAAATCTTTCATTACAAAATGATATTATTATTTTCGGATTATCGGATTTCACCTCAAATTAGTGTCATTAGTTAAATGGAGATCGATTTAATAATGAAGAAGTATATTTAAAATAATGTTATTCTATATATTATAAAAGAATATATACAATCTTTATTCTTAGAAATTTATTGAATTCAAGTTGAAGTCAATTGAATACAAATTTTAGTTTTAAGAGAAGAATTTTTGAGTTTTAGTTGTACAGAAAGTAGTACTTTCATATCACGTCCCACTGAATGCAGGTCCAATATGGAGGTAGAGTCACGGACGACTTCGATAAACGATTACTGACTACATTTACTCACGTTTGGTTCTGCGATGTACTGCTGCGTCCCGGTTTCGAATTTTATCGCGGATATAAGGTACCGCAAAGTCGGAATCTTCAAGGATACCTAGATTACATTGACGGTTTGCCTGCCACGGATACCCCGGAAGTGTTCGGATTACATCCAAACGCTGATATCACCTATCAAATTAATACAGCGAAAGGAATACTCGATACAATTTTAAGCGTGCAACCCAAAGAAGGAGGAGCACAAGGGGGTGAAACTAGAGAGAATGTTGTGTACAAACTGGCTAGCGACATGTTACACAAATTACCGAATCAGTATAATTCTTTTGAAGTGAAGGAAGCTCTTCAACGGATGGGAGCGTTACTACCAATGAATATATTTTTAAGACAAGAAGTCGACAGGTACGATTACCAAATCTTCAGTTTTTTCTTATAGAGTGACAAGTTTCGTTAACTTTTACATCCGTTCAGAATTACGAGAGTAATAAAGGAAGTACGTAGTACTCTAACAAACCTGAAACTTGCTATCGAGGGTACTATCGTAATGAGTCAAAGTCTACGAAAATCACTTGATGCAATGTATGACGCCCGTATACCAGAAAGATGGCTGAAAATATCGTGGGAATCGGCTACGCTCGGATTTTGGTACACAGAATTATTAGAACGAGACCATCAGTTTAGGCAATGGTGCAGCCACGGTAGACCAAAAGTTTTCTGGATGACCGGTTTCTTCAACCCCCAGGGATTCTTAACTGCTATGCGACAAGTTAGTTACAACATATTATTTTACACGCACAAGTGGTAGATTTCATAAAGAAACAAGCTCAACAATCTCGACGTTTATTGTCAGTTTGGAAATATGGAACTTCTCAATGATTAGAAAATTCCGGTACTAAAAGATAGGATATCTTACGTATTTATCTTTGGGCAGCAAATAATTACACTTTCTAATCATTATAGGAACATATACTAATACACTTTAAACTTAAAATATATGAAGTATTCCTCTCTTATTTTTTCATAATTTCAAAGTTTGGCACATTGTCATTTAAGAACATTTAGAACTTACTTCTTTTACTGCCAGCTACGAGATATCTCCTTAATTTGCGCTATAAGTTTGAATTAACTACTACTTTCCATGAACGACAATGTTAGGGAAAAATAAATAATAATTAATTACTTATAATAAATAAGGAAATAATTTTGTTGTTTTTGAAATAAATTTTTGCCATCTAGTGCAAGACGTTCTTAATTTCCCCGGCAGCAAATGGATTAAGTACATAAATATTATTCTATAAGGTGAAAAAATGTATGCATGATAAATATATTATCACCTTTTTAAAAAATTCTGTATACGTTGAAGGAGGTGACGCGAGCGCACAAGGGGTGGGCTCTGGATTCCGTCGTCCTGCAAAATTTAATTACGAGGTTCAATAAGGAAGACATTAAAAATCAGCCCCAGGAAGGAGTTTACGTTCACGGTCTATTCCTGGAAGGTGCTTCACTTGATCGTAAAACGGCAAAGTTGGTAGAAAGTAAGCCAAAGGTCCTATACGAACAGATGCCTGTGATTTACATTTACGCGATAAACACAACTGCAGGCAAGGATCCAAAGCTTTACGAGTGTCCTATATATAGAAAACCACAAAGGACGGATACAAAGTATATAGGATCGATCGACTTCGAGACCGACCACAATCCTCGACACTGGACACTCCGAGGCGTAGCGCTCTTGTGCGACATAAAATAAAGTGATATATTTTAGAAAAGTTTTCATCTATTTCTTTAATGCCTGTTATAACCAGTAACTGATCTTCTGATTACTTGTTTGTTAACTGTATAATTGTTTTTGTTAATTCATATTCCAATAAGAAAGCAATATAACAAAAAATTAATTACATTTACGCCCCTTCGATGCTATAGAATATTTATTTAAAACATTCTTTCAAATAACAATCATTTTACAAGTAACTCAAGCTGACAGAATTAGACAACTTGTTCTGTGTTCTATAAATAATATAACAAATTAAACGCCTATTAATATAAACAAACAACCATCCCCTACAATAGAGAAAAATTACAAATGCGGTTTGGTTTCTGAAAATTCATTGAGAGAAACAACACGAAATTATAGATAATATCATTCCTATAACTTTAAAATCGCAAAATCATCCACTATAGCCTTACATGAATTTCAAACTGGATTTATGCAGTAAACGATTTACTGAACAATTAGAGGATGATAAATTCTGCTTACAGTGTTTTCTTGATCTGCAAAACAGCCGAACCAATCACACATTGTTACACAGAAGCATTAGACTCATAAGAATCTATACGTAACTTATCCAATTTTATATATCCGATTTATCAAAAGAAACTACGCACGTATGTTGACAAAAGTTTAATTTATTTAAGACTTTTAAAACTAATTAGTATTTTTTACTCAAATTTGATAACCCTTTATACTCTGTTGATTCCGTTATAGGGTTACACTTCTTATCATTACCCTGTATACATACTTATAAATCGCAAAGGTGCGATAAAATTTACTAACTGAATATATGAACAAGCTTTTGATTTATAATTTAATCATTTTGTTTACTCACTTCAAGTAGTACAAAAAAAGGAAGAATTTTTATTTATATTTTTTCTACTTTCATTAATTTTTACTACTGTACTTTCGTGAAAAGAAGTTATACAATCTCTTAACTTCTCTCTGTATTACATAAAATATATTTCCCATCCTGACTATTGAAGGCTATTTTCATCTTGAGAGTAGAAATATAAATAACGATAAAAACAAGTTTGTAATGACCTAATGTGTCCCTAATAATTCTATCCCTTGTGTAATATTATTATAATAATGTAATAAATTAATTATTATTATTACAATTATATAATAATAATATATCCGGAGGAGAAAAACTCAAAACTTTTAATTCAAAAAATTTCACATATACTTATCTTTCGCACAATTTTCGTTAACTGTATTGCGGAACTTCATAAAAAAAGTATTTATGACACCTAATAACAAAATCTTCACCGTTAACACTTCTTGGTTTATACTTCACTGACTCTTTTTTTTATATACCACGCTTGTCTAGTCCTTACAATCCACATAATCCATTATTACAAATACACGCCTTGATCTCACAGCTCGCTCAATCCCGGACGAGCCGCCAAAAAGATTGTGGGATGCCGGAGATTTTGGCGAGAACTAGCACAAATATATTTGTATCTTTATTGAAGTGGACTATAAGTGACTAGAATTAAAATAAACTATGTATCTTACTCTATTCTACGCAATACTATGCTGTTCCACGCTGGTCTACTCTGATCTACTACTCTACATTCTCAAACTACCCTCCCCCTCGCTAGTCCACTCTGCCCTGCTCCTCTTCTCTCAACTACGAAACTACACTCCTCTAAAAAAGGCCTTACATTCGTCTTAAATACTGATAGAAAAGTATAGCACATATATATAATATATACATACATATCGACGTATGTTTTGTTGTTCTGGGTAACGATTTTGTTATTAGTTGGTTGGTTTGTTTTTTTTTCATTTTGTCCTTCGTATCAATAGTCCTGTTGTAATAAGATTTGTATTCTATTTAATAAATAAAGAAGTATCATTATTTATTAAACCCAACAAATACTAATCCCGGTCCGATCCCGGTCGGTAACGGTCCGAATATACCTGCGGTATCCGACCATACGCGTCACACCCCACAGTATGTGTTACATATAGATTTTTGTGACTGACTGTACATTTTCAAGAAAAAGTTTTCATTTTTTTTATATTCAGACTATCGATAACTAAATTCAAGAAACAATGAACATAAATTTTTATATTACTCATTATGTGGATAACATTTTATAAAATAATAAAAAAAATTAGAAAATTCTATATAATTATTTCGTATTAAAGTAACATTATTAGAAAATAAAATCAACATAAATGAAATCAAGTGTAACTTACAGTAAACACGTTTAAAGAAAAAATAACAATTTTCCAAAATTAGGGAATAAGCGTAAGATATTAATAATATTATTATTTAACATATTTCCAATTTGGATCATGACTTATTCCAAATTCTGTAAAAGAAAAATAATTTATATTAAGATTTAAGAAAATATAAGCCCTTCCTTACAATTACAGATTTACTTTCTCCCATGTAAAAAATATTTCAAATAGAATATTTTTTACATATATTTGAAATTAATTAAATTATATGACTATACATTATTAATCCTTATAATTATTTGCTAATAAGTATTACATAGATGATAAATGTAAAAGAGACCACATTACAAATATCGTTTACTTTTGCCAAGTAAAAACAGTAAGCAACAATTATAATTAGTAATACCCTAGTGTAAAGCTTTCTCAAACTTAGGAGTTTTTAAATTGAATTTAACTGAAAATATAGTATTTTATGAAAAATGTGTAACAAAAAATAAATTTCAGTGTTACTAGAAAAATTTTTGCATAATAAATGAATTTTTTTACATAATGCTTATTGTAATATGTATACATTTTACTAAAAATACTTTACGAAACTATACACTGTACTCTCATTATAAAGCATTTTCTAATACCAACTCATTTTCAGTATATTGTATACTTGATAATTCCAGTTTTATTGTAGCAAACATATCAAGAAGTTAATTGAGTTTAGTAACACACTAAATGTAGCTTGTTCTTCTGTCTGTCCTGTTGCAATTTGTACCGTCTCAGGAGAAGTATTAAATTTTATAAGTTTACAATACGAATTGGTCTTTGTACAATCTAAATCCATAAGTGTAACTTCTATCTCCACAGTTGATAAAACGTTTTTTAAACTTAATTCCAACTGTTCTACAAATTCTTTTGAAACATTACTATGATCATGTGGAATAAGAGACTTTAATTTTTCAATGAGATCATTACATACATTTACATTAAAAGTCTTTTTCAGCTGAATATGATATTCAGATAACTTTAAACCTAGATTAACTTTTTTTGTTGAAGGTAACCTTGATAATGTTGGATAAAGAGATTTTGCCATAGCAGAAGAATCATCTTCATCCTCATTGTCCTTTGAATCCATTTGATAAAAGTCTGTATCTTTAACATCATCTATTAAGTCTATTATTTTATGTAACATTTTCTTAGCAGCCTCTTGTTTAGCTTGTTTCTTTGTTCTTGCTATACCAGTTTCTTTAAAATTTGCTACTAAACACTCAAAAGTAAAAATCTTTGCATGAGGTGGTCCAACATCACTAATTTGTACATATTCAGGCTCTTGTAAGTTGTTTTCATCACACACTTCCTGTATGTATACAGTAATACATAAATATATGTATTAATATATTAATATTTTTACTATAATTCCATGAATAAGGAATAAAGAATATGCCTTACTTTTAAAGCACCCACAGCATTTACGAATGGCACATTGGGTGGCAGCCTTTCAGTTTCTGGAATTACTGGAGGCAAAGGTGTTCTCAGGGGTGATTGTGAAGGTGACGCTGGAAGTTGAGGATAACCTCTTTGTGCTGTTATAGCTTCTATCATTGCTTTTGCAGCTTCATGTTTTGCATCTTTTTTAGAACGTCCAGTGCCAACTGCTATGAGTCCATCGCATGTAACTTGATAGGTAAAGGTATTCATATGCGTACCACCTCCATCATGTATAAGTTCATAATTAGGCACTGACTGATTCTTCACCATCATTTCTTGCAAAACAGACACAGGTGTTTTGATCATACTGTAGAATTTTGCAATTTACAACTTAGCTTCTATTGTATTATGCTCAGGTTACAATATTTTATTACTGATCAATACTGAATTTACATTCACTTAGTTCTCAACAGGCAGACTAACAAATAGTACAATGTTGTTAGATTATCTTTAAACTGGTAAAACGTATAAAACGTAACTGAATATACACATGAACACATTACATAGTTCAAACAAGTTCGTTTTACTTTATACCTGTGATACTCTCGTTGATTCGTCGCAAAGCGCAGAAATATAAATGTAAATTTTACGCGGTAAATTCAAAATGTCTGCTCATAAAAAGAATTTTTAACAGTATTTTTACAATATGCGGCATTGATAAACTTTTATGTAGGCATAGTTTTGTTTTTAAATAAAGTTCCAAAATGATTTAATCGGTATTTTTTACTTAAGTTTATGTAACTACATACATGTACGTATTTATCTATGCATCACATCAATTAACAATTTAATTACTTCTAGATAGTATTTTAGGAAAAAACTCAATTATTGCAGTTGAAAATATATTCCATGTTATAACCAAACTATTTTTTATTTCATTTTAATCTCCATTTTGATCATCCATTTCGATTTCATTGAAATCTGTAATATATACTACGAAAAATAAAACAAATTTTTATTAGTTTTATTTTTAAGCTTACATTGATCATTTATTAAATCTAATATCAATAATATACATAGTTGCAATCTCTATTGATCCTAATAAGACTCCAATCAACTATGGAAACGTAAACAAAGAATTTTTTTTATAATTATACAAAGAAATTTTTAAAAAATTTAACATTCTTGCTATTGAATACCATGGCATAAGTAGTAGGAATGTTCAATGAAACTGTCAGATGCAAAAGTGGGGTCGATAGTTACATATATACGTAGTACCTGACTGGCTTGCATATTGCTCACGTGTTGAGTTTGTTTGTGGCATCTGTTTCCATGTATAGGTTATAGAAAGTAACTCCAGGGAAGTGCCAACGTGTACGCTTATCAGACTGTATGACATTTTAATAATAAAAATGCAAAAAAGGTAAGATGATTAGCTTTTCAAGTATTATTGAAAGATAATAACTATTTTGTATTATATGCATTAGATGTGTAATTAATATATTGTAAATATTTATGTTAATTTGCACTTTGAAAAGTGAAATTAAACAGATTTATTTTCTTATAAAATTAATTTTTTTAAAAACGATTTAAATCAATTTAAAATAAAAATTTGTATAGTTTTTGTTAATGTTGGAACATTTATAGGTCGCGTAAAGAAATTTGCGAAAGTAATTTCAGTAACAAATGTATTATTTTACAGATAAAATGATTTATTAATTTTCTTTTTAAAAGAATTGTCAGTAAGAAACATGGTATCTAATTCAAAAACACAGCAAAGTGAGTGTATAATTATATTCTGTATTTTTATTAAACAAGTCACAACATATAAAAATAATATTTATTTTATATTTGAAATTTGGTTTATAGGAAATGGTCATACACTAAAATATTTTAGTTTAATTACACTGACATTGCAAAATGCTATTGTTGGACTTAGTATGCGATATGCACGTACGAGATCAGATGATATGTTCCTTTCTTCAACAGGTAGTTATCTCATACTTTTGTATGTTAATACATACAAACTATAAACAAAATTATTTTCTAAATCTGATGTATGTTTTTTATTGTTTTAGCTGTTTTTATGGCAGAAATTGTTAAGCTTATAACATGTCTAATATTAGTTTTCTTGGAAGAAAAAAAGTATTCAAAGTTTTGTGAATCTTTAAAACTGACAATTATAAAACAACCTATTGACACTATAAAAGTGTGTGTGCCATCACTTTTGTATATTATACAAAATAATCTTTTATATGTATCGGCATCTAATCTAGATGCAGCAACTTATCAGGTTTAAATCATTATCTCTTATAATATTTATCTTCAGGATATTATTTGGATCTTTTATATTATTTAATATTTCTACATATATTACTTTTCAGGTGACATACCAACTAAAAATTTTAACAACAGCATTTTTCGCAGTAGTGATACTGCGAAGATCCTTAAGAAATACTCAATGGGGAGCTCTAATACTGTTAGTTATAGGAGTAGTATTAGTGCAATTAGCTCAAAGTTCAAAAACTACTTTACCATCTGGAATAGAACAAAATCATATATTAGGTTTTTCCGCCGCATTAAGTGCATGCTTTTTATCAGGTTTAGCTGGTATATACTTTGAAAAAATACTTAAAGACTCAGATATATCAGTGTGGATGAGAAATGTACAATTAAGCTTACTGTCATTACCCTTTGGATTAATTACATGCTTTATAAATGATAGTGAAATGATACGAAAACAAGGATTCTTCTTTGGGTATGATTTATTTGTTTGTTATTTAGTTGTTCTTCAAGCAGGAGGTGGTCTTATTGTTGCTATGGTAGTTAAATATGCTGATAATATACTTAAAGGTTTTGCTACATCTTTAGCTATTATTATTTCTTGTATAGCTTCCATATATCTTTTTGACTTCAATTTGACTTTTCAGTTTTCATTAGGTGCTATTTTAGTAATTTCTTCAATTTTCATGTATAGTTACCAACCAAAATCAACATTTATTGATAAATATTCTCCACCAATTTGATAAAGCATAATGTGAAATTAAAAGAAATGTGTATTTATTAAATAGTATAATAATATTTATAGCGGTCTGCTTAGAACTGAATAATTGCCATTTTGAAATTATTACAAGCACTATGCAGATTTAAAAGTAGAATTAAGGAATTGTCAGTTTGTAATCTGCATGTGATCCAGCCCCCCCTTTTTGTTTTATTCATAAGGTATAGAAAATCAATACTATTCACATGTACTAGACTGTCAGCTTTGTGTATCATTTGCTATCAATTGTCAATTGTTATGTTAGCTGTTTCCAAGTGTTCATAGTGTTTTGTAAAGTTATAATTTCAAGGATAGAATAAGGTATTAGAAGAAATCCATTTGAAAAAGTTTATCTTTCTTTGTTCGGTTATACTACCTTCTCCTATACTGTTATCTAAATGAATTGTGATACATATAATTGAATGAATTAGTAGCTGATAGATTACAAAAGGTAATTGTATTAACGACTAAGTATATTATATCATTTAATCATAATATTTTGTTATAGTATTTCGATTATGTAATAGTTTTGATTAATTCTTTTATTAATCACAATAATGTAATCTATAAATAGATTGTTTCACTGTCGGGTTATAGTAAATAATATTGAATTCATATTTCTATGAATTGTTACCTTTCGCAAGGAAGATGATTGCAAAGTAATTCAGCACATTTTTATACCAAATTAACAGATGTACCACATGTATTCCTATATAAAATATTCTTCTGAAAATATTGTGTGCTTGGATATATTCACGGAGAATAATATCTGAATAAGTAGATGAACAGGAAATTAATAAATATATTTTTGTTTCCTTAATGAATATATTTTTGTACAGTGTTAATATTTTTAATTGTAAATACAAGTACGTATATCTATAAGATACAATGTAAGTTTTGTGCAGAATATACTCTTACTCAATGTACTTAATTAAATTAAATTTTAATAAATATTAATTGTTTCAAAATATATATATAGTAGGCCGTCAATTATTTGAATACATATGCCGAAATGTCGATTATCCAAATGACTGATTATGAGAATGGATCATTTCTATACATATGTAAATTTACATTTCAACTACCTACAGCTGTTACAATTAGAAGATAAATTAAATATTGTCGACTAATTACCTGAATAATCGTTTGTCTGGACAGAATTGTCTCCCGATTAGTTCGGGTAACCGACGCTTTACTGCGTCAATAAATGATCTTTTCTAACCATACAGATTAAACTGATCAAGAAATGTTTTTTTTTTAAGTTGTTTCCTTCAAAGGAGAACATCAGATGGTGCAAATTATTTTTTTGTAGGTCGAATATCGAAAGAAATAAAATTTTAATTAATGAAAGCAGTATAAATATTAGTTTATGTTTTAAAAAACGACAAGGATATATTTATTACGATAAGCATATATAAAGAATCTATAAACACGAAATTCTAAAGAAACATATGAAAAATACAATAGATATAAACTTCTATATATTTTCACTTACACGCAACTGTAAACAGCAACAAGAATCATTAGAGTAATATAAACAATCGGATATTTAATGAAATGTTATACACTTATTTTCGAGAATCTTTAATGTGTTTTCCGCGTTTTCTGTTTCGATGTATCCCCTGAATAGATTCTAAGTAGCTATACGTGCTCTTTGAAGCTGGATGCTCAACTGGTGCATTAACAGCTCTTGCCCAAATAATAGATGCTATTGCACCTAGTGCTCTTGATATGCACAATAACACTTGATTAAATTTCATGTCTTTTAATCCGTAAGCCTAAAACAAAGAAAAATACATATTTAAAGATATGATTATTTAAGTAGTACTATCGTTGTATGTATTGTGTTGTATTTACTGTATTTGCCATAATAATTCAGAACTTCACGTGACAAATAACGTTCTATGAAGATTTGAACCGTATACTAAGTACTTACTCATAATAGATTGAACTTGAAAAAATGTGAACTGTTCTCTCGGTGGTTTCATTCAATTTACCGTAAAAATTGTTCCGATTTTGAGATGTAATTTTAAATACCTATATTCTTATTTAGAATTAATTGTAAGTTAAGATTCTGTTATTTAAACGTTAATGTAATAGAATCGTTGCCTCCGAAAAGATGGAATAAGGAGCTTTATAATGTTCAGTGATTTGAAAAATACGGACTCTAGTCGAATTTTTTGAAAGTATAAAAAACCGTATTATTTATGGAATGATAATGATAAATTGATTATATTGAAGTTCTTGTATTGAAGATTTCACTGTGCCTCATCGTTTCACTAAATATGTACATAATATCATGTTCATACCTGAAAAACCGGTGCTGCAATAGTTGTCTGTTCCGGATAAAATGTTCTTCCTTTAGTCGTTTTCATCATTGTAGTTAGTATTCGTGTAATAGATCGAGACAACTATAAAAGTATCCGAAAAGGAAAAAGAAACAAAATTTGTCATTTTTAAGTATATGTATGAACATTTGAATAATATACAGGCTGTTTTCTTTAACTGGCAACGCTCGCACATCTTATAAACCATTCGAGACATGGAATACTTTTCGTTTAGTATGGAGGCGGACATTGTGTAATATTAATAGATTTTCTTTTGTACAACGTGTTAAAAAGACTTCAATGTTAACTAATTTTTTTGGAGAACAGGGAATCAACGCGAAACAACGTGAAATTACCCTCTAAATTCCTATAACCTAGCCTCGCTAGACCTGTTTTCTATTTCCAAAGATAAAAAATGCCATACGGGTTGGACATTTGGACGATATTGAAGCCATGAAATGGGGAACGACGCCAATTCGGAACAGAATTTCAAAAGGAAATTTTCAACATCCCTTTGAACAATAGAAACGCTATTGGAGCAAGTGCATAGATATATACGATTTTTCGTATCATCAACGATCTATAAGATATTGAAGTAAAATTATGTAATATAATTTATTTATGTACCTTCACATCAGAATTGTCAGGCATATTTTCCATAGTGTAATGTAATAGTGCAGAGTATCGTGGATCAGAAATTTCTGTTTCCTTACAACCAATTAGCTTATCTTTAGCTATCAATGTGACATAATTCTTTATGTTTTCTTCTTTTGATTCACGGCCAAGAAGTCCCTGTATTTTCGATTGAAATTCCATGTACTGTGTCATTAAAATAAAATTGAGTGTTAAATAAATAGCAAATATGCACAATCTATTAAAATATTTACTATAGATCAATTATAAGAAACGTGATTGAAAATATTTTTAATTTAAATAGCTTATTTAGGTTATTCATTCATATATCAAGAGTTTTACTTTAAAATAAAATGTAAAGCTTAATATGTATACACATAAGAAATTTAATTATGAAACGCTAATTTTCGAAACGCTTTTTGATTTTGCTATGAATGCATCTCGTAATTAAATTTCATGTCCATATAATTTTATCATGACTTGACACACATTACATTTGACATGTAATCGTTTAAATTACTTGTGACATGGTACCACTCCTTGGTTCATCGGTGTATGCTAAAATACCAGCAGACAATGCCTGATTTACATCTATTTGAGTAGCGCCAAGTATTTCTGTAATATGAATAGCAGGAATACCTCCATCGTCGTCTCTAGAAAAATAAAATTTGACACAATTCACATTAAATATGACAAATGATAAGTTAAGTAATGTTCGTGAATATTGTCCCGAAAAGCACCTCTCGCTGATTGATATGAAATTTTGAGAAAGTGGAAGAAAGTGCATAAAGAAATTGTAGCTCTGAGTATTTATTACTTTTTGAGATATTAACAAAAAACTTTTGATAAAATACATTAATACATTATATAAACATTAATATACAATGTCAGATAATGATCCAACATCTGTCTCAGAGTATGTTAAAATTATAATTTAAAAATTAAGGGATGCGAAAACCTTAAAGGTTGGTATCACATCTACCTGCAAATTTCTTACATATTTGTATCAATTCAGATGACAGTAATGGTGATAAAGAATCTAAACCACTTACGCATTTAATGTTACATACAGTCGAAGAAAGTCTACTATTGTCTTCTTCTGATTTTCTGTGATCCCGTATGCGTCACTTAAACATTCCGTTAGAAATTGTACCCAGTCACCTTCTTCTTTGACATTGTTCAATCCCCCATCTTTGGCAATCAAACCAACTATTGCGGGTAATGTAGCAAGTAATTCCATGCTATCTTCATACGTGTACTTACAAGTAAAAATGAATTTTATACGCGGAAGTTACGTGTGAAACATAGTCAACTATAATATTCAAATCTTATTCAATATACCATTTTGTAATATAAATTTTGAACGCTTGTAGTATGTTTTTAAGTTTGTTTTAATTGGTCTAAAACTCACTTCCCAATACGTGTAAGTCGAAGCTCGATTTTTCAAAGCTTCTTTCATGTGTTTGCTGGAATCGAAGACAGTGAGGGCCACTGATAATTTCCCCAAGGGTGTAACTGTTTTTGGAAGAGTTTGAAGGATAGAACCAACGATCCCCCCTCCAGGCCCTGACCACCAGTATTTTCTTCTTTGACGTCGTATAGTCCAATCAGTAATTAACGAAGTCGTTTGTTCTTGCGTCGGAACGTCACCGGTAAGTAATAACCAAAATACAGATTCCGCGCTCGGTGACTTCCCTTGACGAGGTAGGAGGGTGACAACTTCTGGCAGTGTCAATCCTCTGTACTTAATCTAGACACGTAACGTCTATGATTATTTATGATTCGCGTAAGTACGCAATGAACGTAACATCTATTAAGAAGCAATTTCACAGTTCATATAAATGAATTATGTAGGTAATGTTCTTGATCATTGCAATACATCTATTTCATATGGTTGATCGATTTCCGATAGCGAATCAAATACTCATGGATCTGTAGTGCATACAACTAAATGTAATAAACATACAGATCTGTATATATGTATTAACAATAATAAAATTAACAGATTAAATCTATGAGTTACTGATACCACGATAACGTTGGGACATATCAATTTCTCGAAACTGCGTGATTGAAATAGTATGATTCTTAAAGTTACTGAATTGTGTTTTAATCCTATAAGAATATGGAACAAATAATATAAGGGTTCATTTAAAAAAAGTAACAATGTCGAAAAATTGACCTTAAAAAAACATCCTCCACAACCATAAAATTTGCGCCCTCTAATAGTGGAACTTTGTAATCTTGCACTTTGTACTTGAAATAATCAGTATTCTCACGTTCGAGTATTTTCGTTGTGGATTTTATACTTTTTTTATTTATAGAAATTTGATATATTGTCACTTACGCCATGTTTTGGATCCGTTTCTGATGTTTCTCTGACCATAGTTTTCACACCATTTAGTCCCTGATATATATTTTCCACGGTAACATGACTGACCACGGAGGATCCATGCTGCTCACGAAAATTCCTTAGTAGATCATAATGAATGGGTATTTTTTCCCATAGGGCTTCCTTCAAATTTGTACTCGTACTGGGACTACCTTTTGTTCTGCTCGTCTTAATTGAATTAATTCTTTTATATTTTAGCAATTTTATAACTTTTTCAGTTGTAACATTTGTATATAATAAATTCTAGAAATTAATTAATTTTGAAAATTTGAATTGTTATATACTTTGTGTTATTTGCAGATAAATATAATACAAATGTATATGTTTGCTGGTCTATACTTAGTAATTAAGACAATTGATTTCATTTTCAGAACACAGACTGCAATGCAGACTGAACGAGTACTTAGATTAAATTTTTTTAATTTTATTATTAAATAATAAATCATTTAGCAATTTTAAAATTACTTGTAGTAACAACCTATATTACAGTATCGATCTATTTAATTTAGTAAATGTTCTATTGAATAAATAAAAGTTTTATCTGATGTAAATCTGTTATTTACTCGTAAAACATTTTATTAGTAGTTAAATAAAAATGTAACAAATACAAAATATCTGAATAAATAGAACATTTTTACTTGAGTATTGTAACCTGAAATTTTAATCGTTTTTTTAAATTAATATATTTGAATTCTTTACATTGATCGATCTTATTGAGTTTGGTTAATATTCTGAAAATCAAATTGGCTGCGAGTAACCTCGTACATCGGTAAATCAATTCCAACCGTCAATACGTGTCGCTGTCCTCCGAAATTATTATTGCTGCTCATTCTTTTAAACTTTAGTAACGTCGTCCGTTTGATGATCCATTTTCTCCAAATTTGATGCATTTTTGCAAAATGTGTCAGCAAATTTTCAGACACGGTCCCTTAAAATTTTCATGGAAAAGGATTGTTACACCATGCTACAAGGTTAAGATCGTTATATTCCTTTTAAAATTTTTGTTCTTATTTGAGAACTGGATAAAGAAAAGCATAAAATTTTGTCATAACCCTGCTCAAAGGAATAATGAACAAAATCAAATTATGACGGTATACTTTGACACGTCTGTGTGAATATTTTTTTGTTTTCTTTTTTTACTTCCTCCTCAATTACAATTATGACATTTCATAAAACACTCATGTTTCGGTAATTTCAAATTCCCACGAGGTATTTTATGATTAAATGTTGTTAATAGTAATTTTAATAGACATATTAACGCATTGATATTACACTCTAGTCCATACTAATTGTAAATATAGAGAATTATTAATCATTTTCTTTATGACAATTCATTAACTGTAATACCTGCACGTATACAATTCTATATATTTGAAAAATATTAATTTTTATATTGTAACTAAACAGTAGATGTTTATGAATTTATTTTTACGAGTTCATTTAATAAAATTCTAAATAAACTCATAGTTGTAAGTGGTGTCACTGTATACTTGGGATTAAAGTATTATAATTTATTCGCGAATACATTAACGTAATTAATTAACGGAATAAAATAAATAATATATTAATAAATTAATACCTAGACGCAGTATTTGCACTAACGTGTTGTTTTCAGCTTAATATTATTGTAATACTTAACAAAAGGAGGTGAATAAATAAAATTCATACAACAATTTGTATTTCAGTTTGTGGTTTATTATTGCGTTACTTCTGCATACAAAATAATGAATAATACCATTTTGTATGTCAAACGACGCTTATTCGACACTCGATAGCTGTACAAATCGCGTCGAAAGTTATCTTCTTCTAGATTCTATGTATTTCGGTATAAAGATTTCCAACGAACACATGTTTGTATGTTATGTAATTACTCTCTATCCCGATTTACGATATATTCAACATTTACGTATATTTTGTATCGCCTACGCGTGTAACACACAACAAGTTTAACGCAAAAATTGTCAGGAAATCTTTCAACAATTCATTATTTGGCCTCGTCTGTAATTTACAGCAGGCAAAGATAGAGCTGTTGAGTCGAAAATATTGCGTTTTACTTAAAATAGGTATAAACAATAACAGTAACGTACGTTTTATAGATTTGCATACAAATTTGTCCACTATCGGCTGTATCAGAACGACAATAAATTACAATTTGAATCTGAACAAAAATATAAATCAGCATTTACATATACGAAATATAGAACTTGATATTTCTTCACGAAATTGCTGAATACAGTAGTCTGTACCGAAATCACTTGTTATTAACACGTTCATACCGGCGCTGTAATTCACACTCTTTCCCATCTGACGGCTGAATTCCTAAAATTGATGAAAATATTGAAATTATCAATAAGTAAATTAATTTTCAAATATATGGAAATATTTTCTAATTACCACACCATTTGACGAACCACATATTTGATGGTACACGCCGTCTAATATGATATCTTACTGTGAGCCATCGGTGGTACACGCCGGTGTGAACGTGTTAAACTTTTTAAACTGTGAACAATTTCAGAATTTTTAAAAACAAGGATAAATTATGCTTGTGAAAATGATAGAATTTTTACATTATTGAAATTGCATAATCTAAAATAAGTTTGTGAAAAGTGATGAATAATTTCTTATTGATATTAAAAAACGTGTGAAACATTTCTTACAATGTTTCTCTTATGAAAATATTCAACAAATTTAACATATATATTTGCACATAATTTTTTTGTACTTATAGCCGATAGTGTACATGCACAATATTTTATAATATCAACAACTACACTTACGAGCTACTTAGTAATTAATTCCTTAAGAGTATAGTAAAATATATATAGTATACGCTATTGCTTGATCTGAGGTAACTCTCAATAACACGCTATTGTTACATTTATTTGTTCGCTATTTATAATATAATTATTATGTTTACTTTTATTGTTTCATTACTATTATTATTATTATTTTATTATTATTAGGCCGAATTCATTGCTAGAAAAAAATAAAAAATATATAATTACTTTAGAATAGAGAAGTACGATAACAAACATGAATAATATACTATACATGAAACAAGAAATCAGAAAACAGAATTTCATTGCGTTTGGACAAATTCTTTTCGTTTCATTCAAGATACATAATTTACATCACATGTATAGTACCGTAGGAAAGTAACGAGACGGTAAATTCTATTAATTCAGAAGAGATTCCTATTTTCACAAATGTTAGAAATGATAAAATGAAATGTAAATACCTAAATCTATAAGGAAGCGTAGAAAATTATGCTGCGAAACATCTGAATAATAATGAGATATTAATTTTTATGTATAATAACTTCGAAAACGTCACACTGATGTATTGTTGATTAAGTGGTTTTAAGGTGTGCATGGAAATGCATCGCTCTGCTTAAAGCAAAAACTGAATACGGAATTCGATATTGGCAATGTTTCGGTCAAGTGCTTGTATAAAAAGTCATTGTAAAAAATTTATGTGTCTAGTAATAAATGAAGCTCGTAAACATTCTTTGCATATAATTAATGATTACTTACAAAAGTTATTCGAAATGTTGAAATTTTTGTACATTATGTTCAAAATTCATTTGTTCACACAGTTAAGTGTTTCTTCTGTATTTTCAAATAATTGTTCACACTGCATTTTATGGTTTTCCGATTATAAAGATTTTTAAAAATTTCAATTAAAACCTAGCGTTCCTTTTATAAGGAGACACTTTGTAAAATTCATTTTTAGTGCGAGTGTCCGGAAAGAATTTAAGTAAAATTTCTCAATGCTATTATATAAATGTGCAAATGGTTGTTACGAATATAAAAAGTCATGGAATATAGTAGAATTTAAATAATAAAGTTCAAATGACAATAATTTTTCTAATAAAGAAGAAAAGGACAATACTACAGGTGCAAACGAAATTTGTTCTTTCTTCGAAAGTGTGTGACAGGTGAATACACAGGAAGAAATAAATAAAAAGTGTCTTACACGTGTATTGTTTGCTTCTCACAGTCTCATTACTTTTTTCGTCGAAGTTTGTATACAGAACGACGAATTTTAATCTATAAAATATTTTATTATAGAGGGCATGATTAATTACAAAGTAACTAAATATAATTTGTATGTAACAGAGACAATGTTCATCAAAATAAGTAAAAAAAAATTGGTCATTAGCGGAAATTTGATAGATACATACGTTTAAATTGATGTATATTCAAAATACTTAATTGCATTTATAAAGTAAAATTCATCATCCTGTATAGAAGATAAAATTGCACGATGTATTTACAGAGCGAATTATAGAAGTAAAACAGTGAACGAAACTATGCGCAGGTATAAAGGGATTCGGCAGTCAATTGCAAGTAATTACGCAGTGCACATTTGCAATCAGCTCATTACACTTGTCACTTTGTTACGAACGAGTGATTACAATTGTACAACAAGATTGTATTTCTTCAGCGTTAAAACTACACGGTGTACATTTTTACGCCACTCGGTAATGCTCAATTCGCACTACACATTTGGTTTTCACTTCATTATTAATTGTTAACGCAGTTGCATATGAACACGAAAATTTGAATAATTCGAAATACGTGTCACCGTGAAAAGTGAATAAATCATAATTTCCTAACTGAAATGCAATAACCATAAAAATATTTCTTTCTATTCATTTTTCCCCGTCAATTTGTATCTAGTATCAAAGTTGTAATATAACAAAAATATATTAAATTTGTAATTATTTGTATAAGGAATGAATAAGAAACGAATGCACTTTTGGTAAAACATGAAAATACTTTGAACAATCACAATGTTATATACCATACGATTGATCGATGAGCCACAGGAATGGTTCGTGGATTTCGTTTCGCCTTTTAAACTATTAAGATGTGTTGGAAGTTATTTATTGCACAATCCTCAGTAACGTTCAATCGTTAGGTTTCATTTGCCTCGATCCCTTTCATTGAACCTTCCTCCCGTTTACATTTGACTTCTGCCTTTGACTTAATTACGACCCTGCATCGTGCTAAGAAAGGAAGCAGCTTCTTCTGATAATATTGTCGCAGAAGACGTGTACGCTGATTTTTTTATATTAGTGTCAAAGAAGAGTACACTTTTCCCCAGTGTCGTGGGGGTGCGCCCGCAGAGGTTGCGAGGGTGCAGACGTTGGTGAGGGTGGTCTGCCTTCAACTGCTTGGATCCCCTTCATTAATTCTCGAAATACCTGTTGGTAGGTATGAAATAACCATATTACATAAACATAACTTTATTCTTTATGTCTGTAAAACAAACAAGTAATCATACTAATTCTTAGAGGTCATACCACATTAAGAGTATGCAAAGACTCTGGTTAACCAATGAAAAGCTCTTATATATTGTCGAGAAGGATATAATATTGATATTTCATAGAATTTTAACAATTAAAATCAAAGTTCAATTTACATGCTTATGTTATATAACTACATTATTTGGTATAATTTAGAGTTCAAATGTATTGATAATGATCCTCGCTATTATAAAACTTTTTTTAGTTTCTAATTAAAACGTAATTTAAGTTTTGAACTCTTGGTGGAAATATACATAATTCAATTAAAATCAATTATTACAAAAAACGAATCTCATTCACTATAAAAGTATTAATCTTTGAGCAATTGATTTTTACACTAAAAAATGTAAACATCGGCCAATAGAAAATTATTCATTATTTTTCATATAAATGTTCACTTCTAGGACATAGTCATGAACTGCAATGAAAATTTAAATTTAACAATGTACCTCGAAAATCAAATTTAAATTTAAATTTATGTTTGACAATGAACCCCGAAAATCGAATTTAAATTTAAATAGGCGTACATTGTTGTTAACCTCTCCTCTGACTATAGTCATTGATGCATATTAAATAAAATATTATAACATAGAGCTAACTAGCATTTTCCAACTAAATTCAAATTGTTTTAATATCAACAATATTATAATGGAAATATCGTCAATGAATTGAAAATAAAAACAAAATAAAATATGAATTACATTCATATTAAATGAAGTTATATTTACTTTTGTATTAGTCAATGAATATGTACATAATTATTATTTAATGAAAATTTGCATTCAAGTCTCGACGATCACGTATAAATTTACATAATTGTCGAGTGCGATAAGATTGTATTTTTTTATAAAATTTTAACATTTATACTAGTCTAATAAAGTATTTTTAACAGTGTCGATATTTCAAAACCGTGAAGGAAAAATCACACAATATAGAAATTTGTGGTTGCAATTTGAATCTGTGTCACAAATTGGGTGATCGAGTGTTTTACTTTATTTGACGGTGCATAGGTGGCGCAAACTTAGCGAAGCCGCCAAATTTTTCATTTGCTTCCATCATGTGTTCGTTTTGAATGTTACAACAGTATATATTCTTGATTGAACGCACATTGAATACATGTTTTTTGGGATATAACAGTTAGTTGTTTACAAAAGATTTACGTATCTAATTTTGTACTTGTCATGGCTTCCAAAAATAAGTAAGTGTTTACATTCCAAATTTGTTACGTTTCATTTGCGGTCACCACACGTCATTTTACATTTGATGTTTCTATATAAAGAATAATAACAAAAGTTAGCATTTAATAATGTTTGTATTTTGTATTTAATATTCTCATATCGTTTTCTTCTTTTTGTCTTTGAAAACGGCTTTAAGAAAGTATGATTTGACATAAACCTTTGTATCTTTGCTAATAATACATATGTGTTTTTTGTTATATGATCAAGTTATTTTAACACACCCTTTTGTTTCAGAAATCTTAAATTGAAAACGAAAATATTTGATTTTGATAGTGATGATTCTTGTGAATTCATTATACCCTTCAAAAAGATGCGGAAAGGTCCAGTGGAAGAGACACAAATACAATTAAGTTCAAAATTGAACGATAATAACTCTATGAATAAAGTAAAACATAATATTGTATTAACCACTAATCGTGATAAATTTGAAAATACAGAGCGTTCAAATTTATTAAAACTAAATAAGCCTAAAGTAAATGAATCTCAGAATGTTGAAGTAATTAATAATAGAAATGAATCTCAGTTGAATGATAATGTCAATAGTAATTTAATAGAATCTTCAAAATCAAAGAAACAAAGCTTAGTTGATTTACCCCGTAATAACATATCTCAGAATGATAAAACTGAGATAATGCACAATCAAGAAATACAAAGTGAAAATAATGTAGATGGATATACATCCAATATTTTGGAAAATAAAGTAAAATTTCAAAAAGCTCTAAATTTTAAGGCTTTTGTTGTGAAAATAATGAATGGGTTGAAACGTACATTATTTAAATTTATATTACAAATGAATCATTTACAACAGAAAATTCTGAAAGATGAAATAGTGTCCCAACAAGATGCTAACAATTTGGTGTTCATTATTAGTTGTGTTCTTAGCAAGTTGAGGGAAGAAATCAATGAAAAAGAAAAGAATTTTACGAATTTATCGAAACTTGAAGAAACTATAATAAGTACCAATTTAAATAAAAATGATTCACAGTTACAAAATATGGTACCTTCAAGTTTTAACAATTCACATTTTTTTAAAAAACCATTCAGTATAGTAAAAAAAACCGTAGGAGATAATATAAATCATGTAGAAAGTAATTGCACACAGCTGAATTCAAATGATGGAAAAAAGAAAGATAATTTACCATTGAGAATCAGTATTACCTCTACTCCTACATCTCAGAATTGTAAAACGGATACTAGTATATGGAACAACCAAAGCTTTATATCTATTTTGAGTAGATTAAAAGAAATTACGATCATTAAGAAACCAGTAGAAAAACCTATTGGCAATTCCAAAAGCACAGAAAATAACAAAATGAATATGGATATTGTAAATCAAAAGCAAATTAATCAATATCCTGTTAGAATTGGCAGTCCTAAAATTGTTATAGCTGATCATACTGTCACCACCAAACAGGCCTCAATGAAAAACAAACGTACATTAAATAGAACTTCATCTCTATTATTGGATTGTGACAATCCTATAAATAATAATGTGAACAATAAATGCAGCATAACAAATTTGTATCCTGTAAGAAGTCATCATGTGCAACAAAGTTATAAAAACAAAACGAGTATAATAAATACAGATATGAATGAAGATGGTAGGGGATCAAGATCTTTACCTTCAAGTAATTACAGTTCAGATGATCAGACAGTTTGTAATCTTCAATCAACAAACCTACATCATTGTAATGTACATGGAGCAATTACAATAGACCATACCAACAATTTTTTTAATGAACATAGTACAAATAAGAATAGCACAGAAAATGTTCAAATGGATCAGGAAATATTATCATTATCTTCAAATGACTCAAGTATATTTTCTGCTTATATTATTCCTACTGAACTAAACAAGTTAAGCAAAAATTATTCTCGGAAAATGAGCTTAATGACAGTCAACAATAATAGAAATAAGATAGATAAAAAGTTGTTAATGACTTGTAAAGTATTAGTAGAGAAACATAAAATCTGATAAAAACATTAAACAAATTGACAATAAAATTAGTATGATGGATACAGTAAAATTGTTAAACTGTTCAGTACAATGAAAGTTATTTTTCATAAAACTATAACAGCATATTCTACGAATAAAAATAAAAGGGAAATATCATATACAGAAGCATAGTTCAAAAAATGTTTCAGTTAAAAAAATTATAATAAGAATACAAAACAACAATAGATCAATTTTCATTTGACAAAATCGTTCTTTAAAGTAGAATTAACATAAATAAATATCACCAATCTGTTTTTATATTGCACCCAACAAAAGTGGTTCGCTGTTTCGTATTCGTGTGTATTACATCGAAATAATTAGTGTAAGTTGAAAAGTATTACATAATTGTGTTTTACATATATAATTTTTATATATTTTTATACATTATATAATCATATATTATTATTTCCTTACATATTATTATATAATAGTATCTAATTAATAAGGTGATATAAGTGAGATGATTTTTTAGATTAATCAAATATTTTGGGTGATCAATACGATATTGTAAATAAATTGAATCTTTAAAGTAATAAATATGGCATGATATATTCAAGTAAAGCTTGATCTCACACGTACCTGAACAACGCGACAGTTAAATCTTGCACTACACTCAACGTAGCCACATTGCCAATGCTTTCGGACAAGATTGACGATGTCTCTGTACCTACTTCCGGAAGCTGCTGCGGGCGATAATTCGTCTTGCTTGTTTCCGACTACTAACAACGGTACACCTCTCATGTCTCGTGCTTCGTAAATTTGCTCCCGCAATGTTCTAATGTACTGCGAAACAAGAAAAAACGGTATTCTAAAGTGAAAGATAACAAAAATTAGTCTCTATAAGACACAGTTCTTGTTATCAAAGTATTTCTGCTCATATGTAATAAAAGGAATATTCGAAGAAGTGAATTAATTTTTCGTTGCATTTAATTTATTCGAAAGCTTCGGGAACGAAATATAATACAAACCCAGTGTGCAACTTTTTGTAAACTTCGGGATCATGGATAGTCTTGACTAGAACTTTCAACATTAAACCGAAGGGAAGGAAAATAACACTCGGACAGCTTTCGCAGAGACAGTTTCAATAATATTAAGACTTTGCGGTGTACAGTGAGTGTTACTGAAAATTGCACACCTTCGTATCTACGAAACTTCTGTTTACAAACTGTTTCCATTATGTAGTTTAGATTTAAATTATTTATATACAAATACATTAATGCATTTTTATTCAATATATGCCTAACAATTGCTATTTAGAAGTTATACTTATATAAGATGTATTTAACATATTTGGAAATAACGTACCAAAATCGTTAATTGAAAACCTTATAGATTGATAAAACTAGGAAACTCCTGATATTATTCTATCTAACAGTTAGCTATACCATTTCTTGTTTCATTCAAATGTTTTACATAATTGAAAGTATTAAATGATTATTTTCATAGACATATTTCATAGATTACAAATCTATTTTATTGGCATAGAAGCATGTTATTTGCATGGATGACAATAACTGAGACTTTGGTTTTTAAAATTTACATTTCGTAACATAGTGTACATACCAGATACATCGTCTTTCGCGATCTGGGTCGCTCAAAGTCTTATCCACAAACTTAATAATTCGAATTTTTAAATTATTCCTCAGGATATATGCGATCGAATTTTCTAAACATGTTTTGTAGAATTTCTTTCCGAGTCCTTCGGTCTGTTAACCGCTCAATTAAATCAGATAAACGAGGTTCTATTGTAGTTCGAAAAATATGCTGTATCAGTTAAGTATAGCATTTTACATACCTGAAACGTATCCTGATTGCTGAGATCGAATACGAGCACATAGGCGTTCGCACTTCGCAGGCCGCAATAACGGAAGTCCGTCCATTCGAGGTGTGAGTTGACCGGAAAATACGGTATTGTCGGTAGATCCGTGATTTTTAGTTCGTACAGTCGGTCAGCGAGTACCACACTCGGATAGAAAGTCTCCCTGCGTTCGGTTGGCTTGTATTCCTCGGAAAATTCGCTCCACACGAATTGCTGTAACGCACAAACGATGGAACACCGGTAACACTTTCCCGATCCAAGCAATTTGCGTTTGTTGACAGATAGGAAAGCAATTGCTTTAAAATTTTCGCACGCATCGACGGCCTATTCGAATATTTCCACTGGTAAAACTCGGTTTATTGAAACTAGTGAATTTCAGTCAGCTATTGTAATAGTTTTAAAATATACTACATAAAAAATTTTTGATTAAATAATCTAAGAAATGATCGATAGTTTATTCGAAAACTATTTATTCTGTAATTATTATTATATAGAACAGGATGTTAAGAATAAATAGGTCATTATGAGCTGAAATTGGCATCGCAGTGTCAAAGCGAGTTTATTGTTTATTTTAAAAAATATTTAGTATTTATTGTTTGGTATTTTTTAATAATATTCGTAACTCGCAGTTAAACTTTATTTCTATCATTTTAGTGCACTTATCATTGAATAAATTATTATATTTCGCATAAATATTCATATCCTTTTGTATACTGATAATACGTCATGATAGATTATTTTAAACACGACTTTTCATTGCAAATATTTTTCCTTGAGAATTGTTTCTATTTTATTTGATTCGTTATTTATATTATCACAGAGTGTGTTGGAAAATTATTTAAATCGAGCAAATTGGAATGTGTTCTCTGTAACAGAAGAACTGGATCAAATAAACAAAACGTAATATGGAAATGTAATTTTTCATTAATATCTCATATATTTTCCATTTCCAAATATTTAATTTTTCATCAGCTAAAAAAAAGTAATAAACTAAAAAACTACGACATTGAACGAAATGTCCCATATATTGCCGATTAAACATTCTACAACTCTTTTCTGTGACTTCTCATTTCCTCGGCACTCGACAGTTGCCATCTATAACCGGAAATTCTTTCCGGAAATGAAAGGAAGTCATTCGCGTCTTATGCAGCAGCGTTCGTTACTACCAGATTGAGAATCTTTGGCTTCCTTTTATAGCTAACGAATGAGGCGATTTTACAATTTCATGGTTTGTAATTTACAGTGTAATTAAATTTTGATTTCCTTTAAGCTCATGTGTCTCAAATAAAAATGTTTTCATGCGCATTTTACGGTTCATGTAAAACCACAGTAAACCATTAGCCCGTACTAGATAACATCGATATTCAAAGGAGAATTAGGCTGTCATGTATTTAGAACACATATAAAATTATCAGAAGCTATAAAAGTTACAATTTTATACAGATTGTTCTTTGCACGAATTATAAGTAAATTCTTTTATTAGATTTTTTCTGACTTTTGCACGTTAGTTAACAGTATCCATTTTATCACTCAGTTTTTGAAAAATTCTGTAAAGTGAACAAAGATGAAATACTTGTGCTGAATTTGATAATGAAATTCAATAATAAATAGTGAATAATTTAGTAGTAATTAGTAATGTCAATAGAATAATGGGGCAATCCTTTGTTAATGAAAATATAATTGATTTCTTAATTGAGAATCGCAAGAGTCATTAGTATTTCAGCTCTGTTAATGCAGGTTTAAGACATTATAAACTAGGAATCTTGAACATCTGCATATTGGGTAGAAATGAACGTAGTCTTGACACATAGCCTATTACTGAGCAGTCGATGCTCAGGAATCCCGGAACAATATACGCAAACTTATAGCGGTGAGTTCTCTTCATACCATCACTCCCACACTTCTACTATTATCAGCACACAACCACCAACAGAAGCATCACCGTTAACATTCAAACTATTTACAATACAATGCAGAGTATTATTGTATTATAATAAGGATATAAACATTTTATTCAGGTCACAAAATACTTGTTACACAGAAATCACATCTGTTACACCAATTAACACTTGTTAATACAAATATAAAGAATAATTAATTAAATCAATCGAATATTAATTGTAGAATTATCTTTTTAAACAGGTATTTATTGCAGACAAAGCAATTAAACACAAATGGTGTAATTCTCATTACCATTTGGTCTTAAGACTTGAAAACATAAAAAGATTAATATTTTTTAATGAAACAATAAAGTTATTGTTAGATAAATAATCCAACTGCATAATTAAAACACATTTTTTATTTGTCATGCTATTTTTTATTTCCGTTAATTTTGGAACTGAAGCTAAGCTAAGGAATAGCAAAATTTAAAAGTATTTATTTTTCAAACTGACTCTAGAGAGATTTTAGATAAACAAAATTGAATTGTCTAGATGTGGAATTTTTCAAATATAAATAACAATTTTAAGCTATGTATGATGAAAAAAGAAAATTATCAATAGGTACAACAATAGAAAAAGCTATCATATTGGTGTGGTGGCGCCCTAGCGCATTGGTGATCAGATTGATACTGATAGTATCGATGATATTCGAAGAAGAGCAAAGTATTCTATGAATGGTATCGAAGGGGATCAATTTCCGATACCGATACTTTTTGGAATGATACCAAATCAATACCAGTACTATATCAAATCTATAATGGTTTTATTCTTTACGAAGCTATCGACATCCGTGTGATACCTAACGATATTTCCAATACCCATTTGACATATAACGAATTTGTCGATATTCGTTCAATAATTCTCTCTTGAATGTCGCTCTTTGTATGTATAAAACAGTATTTTTCGATTTTTCCTATCTAAATTATGGCAAACAGTCCCATGAAAAGTGAATGTACTTTCTTAGATATGTAGGTATATTTGCAAACATCTGCATATAGTAGAGCCTCAATTATTCGAACCAATTGGAATCAAGGCAGAAAATCTGGTAATTGGGATAATTTAAAATGTAGTATATAGTAACTAAAATACTAATTAATTATCGAAGAAATGCTTTACAGTAACAGCATATATTTATTAGATTTGTACGAACATGGTACATATACTCTCTTACATAAATAAAAAAAGATAAATATGTACATAATAATTATATACATGCAATTCAGTTTTTAAAAGTAAGGTTTTTTTTTAAATAATCTCTAATTTATTGTAGTCATTGAAAACTGTCTCTTCTTCGCGTAGTTTTTCTTATAAGTAATAACAAACATTTTTCCAATACTTTACATGCAATTTGTTTTATTCAAGTTTAACACAATTTTTACCGAAGGTGTCAAAGCACATCCTTTAAAATTTTCACTGAAAGGTGTTGTCTAAGTTTAATCATTTATGCTAACTTTACTTTTTGACTTTTCTTATAATGAATATAAAGTTAATTTAGTAGTATATGTTTTTATTAAGTAGTTTATTTTATTAAATTATTATATAGTTAATTCATTAAATTATATTAAGTAATTTATTTATTTGTAATAGAATTTATTAAATTACGTCTTGGTGAAAATAGGTATATACAGAAGAGCAGTGAAAATAGTGTTAAAGATCTATTGTTATTAACGAAAGATACTTCAGATCCGTAGAATTATGTTTTATCTGTTAGTTCTCACGATGCCATTGGGAATAGCGACGATTCGGATAATCGAGGCTCGGATAATTGACGCAGAACTGTATTTGTAGTTTGTTGATAATTACGTACGTGTACATTGGGAGTTTATCTTCTGCTAAGGATATACACGTTAGTACAATGGGTAAGATCTAATTACTTGCGAAACCAAATTGAGCATGCTAACGTTTCCGTTAATCGGACCTAGAATTCTGAATTCAAATTCATTTCAAGATCATGATTACATCACATCGTTGACCTTGTTTTGGCGGTAATTACAACGGTACGAAGTTAGAATAAATGGAAATATGTTGTTAGAAATTCTAATTGCGCGAATTATTTTTCTCAGTTTATCTGGTTTATAATTCACAAGTTCGACTGTCGTGTTGTGCATGACATCTGATTTCGAACTATAACCTGTCAAATTAATATGGGACAAATGCTTAAATGATACTATACTATACTAGTTTAATTTTTGTTGGTTTGTGCCGTTTGTAAATTGGTAGTCTAGTAATTGCCCATTTATGAATATTTTTCATTCGTTCAATTTTAAAACACTCTTGTAAGGGAAAGTTGAAAAAAAGCAATTAGTCAGGAATATTATCGTATGTATGTAATTTTATATCTTTGATAGTTTTTAAATAAAATACTAACGATAATTGATATATTGCAACTTATATTCATTTGTATTGAAACTTACTATGAAAATTGATTAATTTCTTTATAAGTAATTGAATAACTGTGCGTAAGGTACTAACTGTACGATCAAATATCAATTTTACTGTAACAAAGCATACTAGATATATTAATTTGATTGTAGTGTTTTTATTCAGGAGCATAAAAACTGTATTCACGTGTGGACTGTACTCATTTGTGGCCAACAGTAGTTAAATTAATTATACCGTTAAGCATAGCATTTCTCACTTTATCATTGCAAATAACTTTTACGATGCAGCATAATGTACTTCCTAATGGATAATTTAGCTAATCTTACTCTCTAATTGAAGTATCCTCTTCAATCAAATGTTCTTCCATATAATAAAAACTTTTGTCGATCGGAGATTATTAAGCTTCACTCGTTGAAACTCGTTTAATGTGGACCAGTTCCGATGACTCTTTCGAATTTTACAATCATGTGATTAAAATTTAGGAATAATTTCAACCATATTTCTCTTCTTTAAAGAAATTAATGATATCTTTAAATCCAAATTAATTTTAAAGCATCACTTGATGTTCTGTTTTTACCAAAATTACATTATTAAAGTACACGAAGTGTTAGATGTAATATAAACTATTTGCAATTTTTAGAAATTTAGAAATAAAACTACGAAAAAAAATAAATAAATTAAAACTTTGATCAAACACATATCGACTTGTATTAGTTTACTGATTTAATACAAAGGATTGTATATTAAGTATGAAGTTAACATATAAGTATTGTGAGTAAAATATTATTATTAAAAATTTTTTCATGTTTTATATTACTTATAGCTCGTATGGACAATTAGGTGTGTTAGTAGATGAGTATTAATAGATTCATACTAACAGATTTAAATTGTATGAAAATCTGAGTGCACTGCAGGAAATATTATGGCAAATAGGTACAAATACGTTCGGAGATATATTTGGTATTGCATATCTGTTAAATTAAGTACATCGATGTAATTATGCATATACGGTACTCACCCTAATTATGCTGGACTTTCCCACCCCAGGTGCACCGAGAAACACAACTTTGACACGATCCAGAGTGTCTGCGGGGCTTTCTTCCTCTTTCGATCCGCTCTCAGCGTTTTCACAGGTTATTGACTCGCCTCCTCTTCTTTCCAAATAGTCCAGGTCGAGCTCTACGAATGATTTACACATTCTATGATTTAAAGGGACAAGATGAAAGTTTTATACTTGGGAAAATATTTCCTTAAATTAATAAAAAGAGTAATTTCTTATTCAGTGAAGAGATTCCTTTAACACACTACAGAATATTTGTTGACGAAAAATCTTTCTTAGTATCTTTATTTTCTAATTACAAAAGATTGTTTTAAATCACTCCACTAATATTCTTAGAATGATATGTTTAACTTGCTTTTTACAAATCAAATTTTTAGTGCCCAATGCTTAAACATATACTATAGGAAATATGTCAATTTTTTTGTGTCTCAATTATTTTTATTTTCATTATCTAGTATAATAAGCGACGATTAAGGTCTTGCTAGAATAATAATGCAAGTGATCCTTAGCGCATACCAATGTATTCCAGTGTATAGTGATAACTTGTATAGTTATTTTCGTGAGGATACATTAACAAATTAACGCTTGAAGAAACTTTTAATTAGAGAATTATGGTACAATTATTTAAAGCGTCATAATATTGCGCTCGGCATTTTTGAAAGACATTAAATAAATGGAAAATGTTCTCTGAGTGTTTGGTTATGAAATTTAATTTGTTTTGTACCATTCCATTTTCTGTAATGGAACATGTACATTCTTAAATAGAAAACAGAGTGAAGCATAATTCTCGAAAAATCTTTTTTTAACTAACACTTTAAAATGTACCTATTTTTATCAAGGATTTCAATAGTATAGTTTATTTATTCCGGGCATTTTTGAACATCAGTTTATGCATTTATTAAACAGTGCTTATTTTTTAAGAATATTTAAAGTTCCATTTCATTTTAACTTGTATACTTATTTTATATTAACTTCATATGTTTATTTTTGGATTCCACCTCAAAAGAAATTTCGAACATCGATTATGTATTATATTGTTTACAGACGATAAGCGAACTTGTGAAACCATTTACGTTGTCAACAAGACAACAATTAAATTATATGAAACGAAATATGCCAACTGCTGAGTTGGTGTTCTTCTTTGGATGTTTCTAATAGTAATTTTACTACAGAATGAAAGAAATTTTCCTATTCATTTAACATACATGAACATTTTCGTGAGCTACCTTCGCACCATTTTACAAAAAAAATCAATTATTTCAAAGATACCAGCTTAAGGAATTTGATTCGTTTTTGATGCTGTCTATCAACTTTAAATATTGGTTACCTACTTTAGAACTTTGCGTGAACTTTCTATTGACGGGCCAAGTCAATATTTTTACCCATGACCTACAAAGTGTTTCCTTTCTTTCGATTTAAACTGGTGCCATTTTCAGCTGCGCTGATCGAAATGTTATATTTAATCCATATTTTATGTGTTCGTTTGAAAGCTGGCCAAGTTAATAATTCTGCGCTGAAATGGCCGTGAAGATGTGCTTATGTGTATATGTATATAATGTCTGAAAATAAGATAGTATATGGAAGAATATAAAATAAGAATGAAACAGTTCAACGGGATTATAACCTAGAGTTAGTTTCTTGCGAAGAATAACTTTTCCAATCCAATTCTTTGATACTAGTACAGAATAATCGGGAGAATTGTTCAATGTTTTATTCATTAAAATCACGTATCCTAGTATGTACCATAAAACTCTATGCATACGGCAACGAGTAAACTTGTTGAGAGAGCTGTCTAGATGATCGTTCATGGAAGTGACAAGTAGGTATTTAAGTCAATGTAGAAGTGGTCCAGGTGTAGTACGAGTAGATTCGATTATCGATTGCGAATTTCTAAAGGTACTCTCAATGAAGGAGATAAATTCTTATTGTAAAATCGGACATTTTTAGCCGCTAAAATTTAAGAACATTGCATAAAATATGGAGTATGTACAGTCTTGGGACTGGATTATACATAAATAAGAAAATTATAACTAAAAGTATCTAAATGAAATATATATCAATGTTTCATTTAAACATACATAATTAAGATTACATACATATTTATGATTTTTCAATCATTTCAACTTAGAAATTGAAATAATGAAAAACAATCTAGTTTACTGCTCTGTTATTTTCTTTATCAAAAAACATGCCTTCCCAGCAAAGGTTATTTTTCACCAAAGAAACGGTCATGAGTATTTCAATCTAATATAAATGGTTCCTCACATTGTTAGTAATCGTGTTGCAATTCGTCTGTTCTAATACTTTTTATCACGCAGAGCCGTCTAACGCAACGATTCTCAATTAATATAATTTTGTGCGTTTCACAAAAGCATCATTCATTCCATTCATGGCAGAGGTAAATATCAAAATAACAGTTATTAATTATTAACTACTACAGTTTCCATACCTCACACTGTTATCTAATTAAAACTCACATTATCAATCAAATTCATTTATCTGCATTCAAACAGTGCGACAGTGCCAAACAAAAATGACCAGTGGCACCTAACATACTAATTGCAAGAACATGTTCGTAGCACTTAAAAAAAAAACAATTCGTTTCAAAGGAATCCCTATCAAAAACAAATGCCTCTTATTGGTTACGTGGCTATTAACCCTTTCGTTCCTGACTATATATCTTTTTTAAAATGAATTTTGTGAAAGAAAACTTACGGCTGCGCACTAATCAACCAAAACACACCTACTGGCAGCTGATTAGCACTTAAGCTGTCAGCCATAAGCAAAGATTCCCAAGTGGTACAATTTTTTTTTATCTAAGCAGTTTCTAGCTTTCCGGTAATTTCAAATGTTCGTGGAACCTATGTGTACCGTTCGAAACAGAAGGGTTAACACAGAAGCTTGTTTTACGGTGTACGTCACGAATACTGCTGATTTGTTACCTAGCAACCGTCTATTTCCTTGCAATGATTGCATAAAAACCGGATCGTTTTCTTTGCAGGAACGATCCATCGATAGGGAATCGGGAAAAACGCGGAAAGCGTCGCACCTGCGACGAACCCGTGGCCCGGCAACCTCCGCGGTCGAAGCTCGCAGCCCGACTGACTCCGGTACTCCAGAGCAGGACCAACTCCAAGGTGCGATCAGCGACACTGATTGACACGTATGTATACTCGAAAACCACTGACTCCTTTAACCCTTCGCACCCGAAACCTTTTTCGCTGTGTGTTCATCGCTTTTCAATGAAATGTCGATACTATGTTTTACAGTTAATGTGGATATAAATAATACGCGAATCAAGGGATGAGACTATTCTATTTCGACATTTCGTGTACGATTACGGTAGGTACTCGGTTAACCCTTTCACCCCAGCAGGCTCACAATGAGATTTGATCTCCATGGATGAATCGGGTCACTTACGAATAGATACAGACGTGTGAAACGTGTTATTGACAAATGTTTTGTTGAAAACATAAAATAATAATGTATAAAACACTGGGTCCAGTGTTACTGAAAACACAGCTTTTTGTCTATTAAAGTACATTGTTTTTACGAACACGACAGTCATTTAAGGACGTGCATATATATTATATGTTCTTCGTACATGATCATACACTTTTCGAGAAGAGGTTTCTCGGAGCGAAAGGGTTAATCTCGTTGCTATTTTTCGCGATGTATAATAGATAATTTAGAATCTTGATAAAATTGGAACTTAATGGTTCGGTTTCTTAGATTGTACCTTGCAATATGTGCAATCGAATATTACAAATATATATTGAAAAATTAGTTTGATGTAAAATCTGATCGAATAATCCAGGTTCTATTGTACATTGTGTATATTTTAATACTGAATATTGAACTTTATGTGATGTATAGATCAGATTATCGTATATTTTATCGTATTATTTTTGAAAAATCTGTATGATATATATAAATGTTGTAAGTAATTGGGTTGGACGGAGAGGGAAGAGTGAACTAGGATGCGATATGTCATTACGTTACTCAAAAATTGACAGAAAATTATAATAGACCGCAGATTTATATGCACAATTAAAATTTCTCAATGTAAATTGGAGAAATAAGAATTAAGTAGCAATTGAATTTTTCTCGTAAGAATTTCAATAAGGTGGAAACGAAATAATTTTTAAGTAGAAATTAATTCTTAACTTCTTCTAAACATTTTTCTAACCGGTGTTTTATGCACTCGTATTTAGTATGGATGCATAAAAATTAGTCAACTAATAATTGATATTTATAATTTCTAGAAATTTTAAATATGACGCCTGAAATCCATTAAGTTGGTTGAGTTCAGTGAATTTAGTGTTAGTGCCTCTACTGTGAACATAATTAATTTTACCGATATTCAAGACTAATTAGTTAATGACTCACTCCAGTAATAATTTTCTAATTAATTTGCAAGGGAAGTTCTGTGCCTTGAGACCTTTTAATTTTTCTAAAACGTTATTAATTTGAAGAGGGATTAAAAAAAGTGTTATGGGTAATATAATGATTACCAATTGATTTTCGTGCAGTAGCTGACACTAATTCATTATAGACCTTTTATTATTATTGAACTTATGTAGTAACTATTTTTCTGTCCTACTATTTTCATTATTATTGACATATCTTTACTATTTAATAATTTTTCACTTTCTATAGAAGCTATTTTTAATATGAATGAACAAAATTAACTTTTTGCTCTTCAATATGTATATTATGTACGTAAATAATTTTGGAATATTAATAATATAGATTTAATACCCTTCTTTAACTTTGTTAATTATGCGTACATATTTTACGTTTCAACAATAAATGATCACATTACATGGTAACCACAATTGTAATTAGCACATATTCCATCATAAGCATAATTAAATTAATCGTTATCAATTCATATACCAATGATTAAGCAATATCTGACTATAATTAATAACCGTGATTTTGAAACAGTTGAAAATTATAAGACTTCTTAACAATTTTGATAGAGTAATTTCAATTTCTTATTATATAATATTTGTAATATAAACATTTCACATCATTTTGTACCAATATAAATTTTTGTGAAGATCAAACGTACATTTATAGATTGTACTGTGCTGTTATACTTTTATAAATAAAATAAATTATAATTTTTAAGAATAAATTTCCCGAGCTAAACGTAAGGTTGTAATCATTTTTTGAGATGGAAATAGTCGAAATGAGCATCAAGGTACATATATATTGCGACCTGAGGAATATACAGTCAAAATAATCGAATCCGCCGTTACCTTACCAATACCTGTGGGACAAGGAAGAAATGTTCTACTCGTGTGACTGGATATCGAGGCTATGAAAACTTATGATACAGAATTAACAATAAGTTGGAATAACCAAGGGTATATATTTCGCCCATAAAACCATAGATCTGTACTTGTTAGACGCATACGATTCGAGGCCATAATGTACAACAAAGATCACTCTAGATCAAGCATCAAATAAAACTGTTGACTTTTAAAAATATAAATTATTCACTGAATTTTGAACTTTTAAATCAGTTCTTTTCCATTTTAAATTAACTTTTTTACATTAACAAGATAATTTTGTTGTGAGAGATTACATTATTTTGTATTCAATGAATTTATGTTCTGGATGATTTTATACTTTAAACGGATACTAAGTATCCGGACGAGTAAAATATTTATGAAAAGTGATTTCTATGTGATAAAACTTCATCGAATAGTTTAAGACATCCAACTTCACAATATCTCCGGATCTGTTTGTCACGACTTTAACATCTTTAGAAGAGAATAAGTATCTCTGTTTAACTAGAAGTTTCTTCTGCTTTTAAAAGAATAAAAGTTTCTTATTTAGTTTAATCAATGCACTGGAGTAATAAATGTTTCAGTTAATATACTGGATTTTTTAACAGTTTTCTACAAATAGAAACAAATAATAACTATGAAATTACAGTTATTTTGTAACTGATTAAAAATTTTGACAATTTTAATTCATCCCTACTGTGGATAATCATAAATATCAATAAAATTAAATTTATTAACAGTCTAAGTGCAATCTATTCTCAATTCGTAAAGTTTGATAGATGTTATTTTGGACTCACGAAACTTAACAGGGATAACACGGACTCGAGAAATCCGATAAACATCTCTAGCCTTCTGGGCCTCGATGGCGACTCCGGACTTGAGGAATTCAATAGACGTAATTCCGAACTAGTATAACTTAATAAGGTCAATCACAAGACTCGTTAATTTCGATGCAAGTGTTGGTAAGTTTGTTGTAATAGAATAAATGAGAATAATAATCCGTTTCGCAGGACCGAATAGAAATATCTATCAACTTATTGGAATCCATTGGATCAACTATCGAGCCACAGATGTTGAGGACGTTCCCGGTGTCCCGGGGGTCCATGAAGTGATCACAAAAGTTTTAGAGCTTTAAGTTATTGCGAATAAAGTCGTTAAATTGCGCCCTTGCACGATATGAACTATAAAATATTAATATTTCCTTCCGTACTGAATTATATAATTACTTTATACTTTGGTTATGAACATCAAGTTTTGATGAAGGCTTAAAGTACTTGTATATTTGAATTCGGAATCGCAGATTTATGTAATGAGTATAAAGTTAATTTATAACCTGAATGTTTGGTGTTTTATCTGTTTCGTATAATTGAAACGATTGAAAGTTAACATAGACTGCGAATGTTACTTTTATTAAAAAATCAATAAGTCAGTGTGAAAAGTTGAAGATTTAACCAAATCGAGCATTTGGAATGTGTTTAAAAAAATGCAGGGAAATATACATTTTTATTTTATTTTGAAATTTATAAATGTTGGCTTTTTTCGTCCTTATCTTTGTTTGGTTATTATGCAAAGAGTACTATGACATTCAGCAGTGAATGCATTTTATGAAGTCGTTCTCATTTTTTAACCTACTGATTGTGAGTATTGGTGATGTATCAGTCCCATCGCATTTTTGATAATTTAATTTGTTGTGATGTGTGTCCACCAAAAATATTTGTTACTCTACGAAATGTACAGTTATAATTAGATTAGGATTGAATATTCTTATTTTTATTTGTAAACTTAGTTACAACGAATCTTCTCTTTATTAACACTTGTACCATCATTTTTAGGGTATTAAAGATGCAGAATTTTATTTAAAGTTGAAGACAGCACAAAACCTACTTGTTATGGCCCTCACTTTCGATTAATAATCACATTTTTAACTGATCAAATCTACCACAAAATGCATAAAGTTCTCTCTATAATCTGATTATACTTACGACGTTGGTTCTGCGGCGGGAGGCTTTGCCTCCTCTTGCCGCTTGCAGTTTGTGTCTCTATGATTTCCGATCTTCCAGAAAGAAACCCGTTCGGCAATTGTCACAGAATCCGTGGAAACTCGATCGAGGCCCGACTTCGTTGTTACCACGGTGAATTACTCTCATTCGCCCGAACTGTTCGTGCCACTGTATTCTCACTGATCCGATATCATCACATTAGATGCAACGTGCACGTATTCGGCATGGAACATCGCATCATCCCTGAGAGGTAAGACGTTTTCACTTGTCTCTCAACGAGAACGATTAAAAACCGAAAAGAACAGAAGATATCCCAGCTTCGACACGCTCGGGATACAAAGTGCACGCGGAGCTATGCTAATCACACCTCGGACACTGATCCATTGATTTATCGTCGGCCGCAAATACACTAACAACGCCCGTTAAGAAGCAACCTTTGCCCTTATTTTTATCGACCCCTCGGCGACGCACTCCCCTGATGTGTTTTCCATCGCCGTGGACCGGTTACGTAATGAGCTGCACATGCAATCGGAGCATCGGGCGCCGATGGTCATCCTCGTTGAATCTCACGCTGGCACGCGTGTCCGAGCCACGGATGAAAATCGACGTTCCGCGACGAAAATCGACAACGATGCCTCCTCCTTGACCGTTAACCTATTTCCTAGCCGTTTAATCGAGGATCGCACGATCGTTGACCGAACGTGCTTTGCTTCCGTGATCGATCGAGTGTGAACCTTGGTTCCCCTAAATTGATCGGCGAATGTGTAGCCCGGATGATCTCCTTTAGCCTCGGGAGCACGCGACACACAACGGAACCTGTCACCAGGACAATCACTTCGATGAGACTCTTGCTGGTTCCTGGCTATTACGAGCAGTCCTGCCAGATGATTGGAGCGAGTCCACTGATCGGACCCGAGACAGCATCTCGTGCATTGATCCTCGCTTTCCCTTTGCTGCCTTCTGTCTCTCTGTGCACGCTAGTGGGTCTCGTGCAGTTTCGATGGTTGTTCGAGGCACCCCCAGTTCGAACACACGGTGCGACGCGTTGGTGTGCACAAGGGAGGCCCCAGCGACGGTCCGCCGATTAAAAATGGAACCCGTTCTGTCACGAAACGGAGGAACGGGCTGGAAGATTGACGAGCGCAGCCAGCATCACGGGAGCACGCACGAGGAAAAGCTATTCGATGTACGACGATGTCGACCCCTGGACGATCGAAGCGACCGACACAGTCACTCTGCACGTGCGCAGGGGAGCCGGGCTTGGCGCCAATTTCTTCACAGCGCACTGATTCTTATCATTACCAACGGAATTCAATTGTTTTCAGCTGAAAATCCACAGCTGGGTCAACATTGTCGATGTCCTTAACGCTGGAGCTACCGAGAAATTGAATTGGCTTTTATAAATTTTCCTGTAGGAACTCCGAAGGTGTATCTACTGGGGTTTCCATTCATTTGCAATTCAGTTTGCGTGTTGCTAATTAGGTTTTTCTAGTAATGTCTTAGAGAAGCATCTATTGTCTTTGAAATAATTGTAGAAGAAGCAATCCGGAATGGGTCATTTTGATCTATCTGGCAGTTCTACTTAATAGGCAGATACATTAGTAAGATTTGCGATATTTCTTATTAGTTTAGAATGCATATGTGTTAAGAGATTACTAGAAACATTATTTATTGTGAACATATTTTACAAATAGTATCGAAGTATTTACTATGTTAAAATTTTTATTTTGTATACATGAACCGCAGTTAATTAGCAAAAATATAATTGGAGTTTTTGTACTACTAAAGGAAGTATTGTACCCACCGTGTACACATTTATGTATACATTTCATTGAAATCGAACACGTTGGAAGTGCTCATTTTTATCAGACATATATCGATTTTGAATACTTTTGTTGACCAGTGTAATCTAAGGAATACGATCGCAGAGAACAGTTAATAAAACTGACCATGCATTTCCTGAGAGGGGGAAAATCGAGATCTATCGACGTTCAAGTGCAGACATAATCCTTTTACTATCAGGTGTTAAAGCTTCTCTTAGGGTTGGATTTACGATCCCGGAGACTGGAGAACTGCTACATTTTGAAGTGAAGAAGGCATCCTGAGTAGGATCGATTCGTTTAAACTTATTTATAAGGGTTGCAGTTTACCGTTCACTCGTGTCTACTGGCGGTTTCGCCGTCCAGAGTGTCCACTGATGCAATTGATCGAGCCCATAAAGTGAGAGCAGTCAGTGGGCTTATCAGATGTCCCGTTAATACACTTAAATAGATTTACTTTCGAACACTCCACAGTGGACTACTTTCTTGTATTAGAATAACCTAAGATGATTTCAGAAATAAAAATCCAGTTCACATTTGTTACATCGCAAATTATGTTTCTCATTTCTTATTTCTCATTTGCAGGGGAAGAACTAAAAAATTCTATTTTACTTTTTATTGTTATCGTTTAAGTATGTTCAGTTCATTACTGTCAAAGAGCAGACGATAGGATCGTATGCATTTAAGATTAGAAAAAAACATGTACTAATTTTTAGAATTCTGCTTCTAAGAATTTGGATGCAACTCATTTCGCATGCATATATTTAGAATTAATAAGAGGATTAACTTGCATTCAATCTGAACTCATCGTCAGCACTACTAAACAATTGCTTTGCAAAGATGATGTTAAAAAAGAAGTATATAATATAACCAAGGGTGTTTATGTTAAAACCCAATAATATCCATTTGATCCCCTTTTTTATCCTTAACCTCCTCCTATTGTTACAAGTGTCTCGGAAATTTCTGTTTTCTAACACTTCGAAAAAGTACGGAACCTTTTTATCAAACAAGTGCTAGTACACTTCACTATCGCAAACGGGTAATAAGGGACAACCTCTCTCAGGGACGGTAACTGGATTTTACGGATATAGAACGACAAGCAAGTCCACGGACTCTTGTATTTGTTGTGTATACGTAGTGCCAAGAACATCAACCTGTCTGACGTTTCTTCAATGGCCGCACTTTTAAAGCAGTTTTAAGCAATCTACAAAATTGTGAATATTATTAAGCAGTGAACATTTTTCAAAAATGTCTTGGAATTAAACACTTCTTTACTACTGTTCCCTAATATTATATCCCTATCCCCTATTTATTCATGGAATAATGAAAGAAGTTTATTTATGTGAAAAAGTATACATTCTTATTTAAAGAAATAATACGATTGCTGATTTTTCTGAAAAGAACATGCTCCTATGGATGTAGCACTCCTTATATCATTCATTTTCTTTCTTTGACATTTTCTATAACTGCAATATATACTAATGGAATTATCTTAAAGCAATTTCGTGAATTAATCTAAATATAGATAATTATTTTTAATCCATATTATACAATTTTAACCTGTATTGTTACAATTCTTCATATCAATCATCAAAATTTCATTTATAAAAATACTTTAATTTAAAATGTCGTGCATTATATATAACACGAACAATTATTAAATCATATGCTAATTGTGTAGCGTCTTTTTCAAAGTATTCTCTTTTTCATTATTTACGGTTAGTTACCAATAAATGTTTATTTCGGATTTGATTTTATAGCAACAAACTTTTCCAAATACCATAATGTACATGGTTCTTTGATTATGGACGACAACCCTTGTGCAATATCCAGAGTTCATATCCATTCAATCCCTCCAGTGGACTCAACGGTATATAATGTCAAAGTTCATATTAAGCAACGACGTCGTATCTATTCAAGTACCGTTTCCCTTTCGAAGCAGTTTCTCCTTCTGACAATATGAATGACTAAAAGTTCTCTTATTGCAAATAGTCAAGTTTTGTACTAATCTTCGTGTCTCGCACGTTGATCATATCTTTATCACTTTCCAATCAAAAACAACCAAACAAATACCACAACCATTATAGTAGTAAAATAATATTGGTCCTTGTCAAAGTAACTAATTGTATGAAAAAAGCAATACCAACAATTTTATGAAATTATATAAGTATACATAGAAAGAACCAATTAAGTGTTTTATCATTAAAACATTAAAACACTAAAAAACTGGAATGAATCGCCAGAAACGACTAATGTCAAAGTTTAAATTCGTAGCTATATTTTTGTTCGTTATTACATGTATGTTGTATACTAGATAGTACGTGTTAAAATGTTGATTAAAATAAATGAGTCTACAAATTATATAGTTTTATTAAGTTATCTGGTAAAAAGTGCTGTATATTTTCAGACAATAAAAACTGTCAGATTAATATTCCTCATGGTAAATTTGAAGGAGTTGATTTTATTGAAGTGACCCTCCATTGCGACCCTTTCTGAGAAGGGGAGTTAGAACCGAGTGCTCCAATCTCCCTGTATTACTCTATATTTCATTTAACTTTCTGCCTGTGCTACAGTGTTACTGCAGGTTTACTAGGAACGAATTTTGTTCTGTAAATAAATTGGGAAACAACTTATACGGGGAAACACGAATCGTAGTACAACCTAAACGAAGGCAATTACTCGCGCAGGCGTTGTCGAAATTGTAGAAAATAATATTCTTATATAAATTTTTGGCTTTAAAAAGAGTCGAATTTGAATAGATCTATTGAGATGACCTTGTATCCATGTTCATACCTTTTATTTCCTTCATGTGCGAATACATTCATATTAATTACACCTTCGAAATTGATCTTTTAGATACTGAAACTGTATTCAAGCAATTCTTTTCTTTGCAATTTTACTTTTCATATCAATCAACTTCTTTGTAATTGCACCATGTTTTTAGGCACCACCTGCATTCCACTAGTAATATGGGAATATTGAATTTAATGATCAATAGGACGCTGAGATAAAATATTGGATTAAATTTTGTGTTTTATAATAAAAGTTCAATTTAATTTAATTTCACAGTTAATCACTTATTTTAATTTAACTTTATTTCATTGATTGAAATATTTTCGATATTAATTCAGTTCAACTTTCTCAGACTAATTCATTGTATTCTATGTACTCTTTTCTCGATTGGTAGTTTCTATCAATAACATTAAAGAATTCTGAATTCAGAATTTCAACTGAATTTAATTTCAGTAGAAATATTCTATAAAATTTCTAGTTGTGGATATAGTATTAAAAAAGTCCTACACTATTGTTCGATTAACTTTCATTCATTAAAAACCGGTTTCTTTGTATCACTTGATTGCTTGTTCGTTTTCTCTTCAGTCATTAGCAAGGATTTATTGATGTAAAAGTTATATTGGAAAGAAATAGGCATTTTAAACTCTATCGTATATAACGAAAGACAAAGATGGAATAAACGAAATTTTATTGAATCTGTTACACAAATACACATCCAGCTTATGCGGTGAGCACAGCCGAACTTATATTGTCAAAGATAGCACGTATTTCATATTATTTTTATACACAGCAACTACACACTCTCAGACCCAACAATCCTTTCGTAAATCATTTTCTCAATAAATTAATTACGTTACCTTATGTGATGGGAAGTGAATGCATTTATGAAACGAGCATGATAGTCAAACTCTATGGTGCTTTTGGATTTCAAAGGACAGCTTATTGTGTAATTTTGAAACTGGAAATTGTTAATAATATCAGAAATTCATTTAATGAATGGTTAACATAAGTTAAGTTAACGAGCAAATGTAAGACATTTTAATGAAGCTTCGATAATTCGGAGTTAAATACAATCAATTATATTTGACTTAATTATTGTTCTTAAAATTTATCGATTAATTGATATTTCAAAGGAAATTTCGAATTATTTGTAAACCACCAAAAATTTGAGTATAAATAGATATGTGAGTGATGAGTATCATGTTTTATATTATTTTAATCGTATATTTATATTTCTGTTATTCAGATATGTGTTTTACTCGATTTATAATATTCAACAACTATAAACCTAACTAAAAACTTAGAAGTATATACGTTAAGTTTATAGTAGTATTACACTTGCACCCAATATTTTGTAGAGTATTTTAATAAACTTTCTATTTTTACATTGTTATTTACACTTACGTTTGTTGTTGACATTTACACCTGGCTTTTCTGATAAGGACTTATAATATTATATAAACTTTACATTTGTATTTGTCATCAAATACGTGTTGGTATAAGCTGTATTTCTACAGTTAAACATTCCAGTATTTGACTTAAACAAAGTAACATTGATAGCCTGAAGATTTAGACAAACTATAATTGCAGTAGATTGCTTGGTACTAATTTATGGTAAATAATATATTTGACTTAAATTCATACATAAGACTATCGTACATACATTTTCAAAATGAAATATCTTATATGTTGTAATAAATTGTTCAAGTACCATTTAAAAATAGTATTCTGTTTGGGAAATATTGCAAATTCTGTTAAAATTTACTTTGTCAAATATTAAATATACACAGCTTCTAAAATATGTTCTAAGCATATTGTTACGGTATAACTACTAATAATAAATAATAATAATAATAAAATAAGAAAGTATTTTAATTGTTATAATTTTGGTTCATATTTAAGATATCATTTTATACTTATTTTATACCTAGTAATATCTATTTAGTATTTGAAATAGTTTCTCTCTTAATTGTATTTTACTTGTGTCAAACGTATTAAATGTAATAGAATTAGATAGTAAGCTTATGAGTTGAAATGCACGTTATACCTCCAATATTTAAATTACTAATATAATATTTTAGGCCACCTTAAAATCAATTATGTGTTGATTATAGAAGATATACAAAACTGAACAAAAACGTAGCCAGCGATTAAGTGTGTTTACTATCTTTGCGTAATCGACGTCTATCGACAAGTTCAGTTGTTGATGTTCAGTTCACTTCCAAGTAATTAGCGATTAAATTTACTCCATATAAGAGACCCTTTAGTTTTAGTAAGTAAATAAACTGTAGATTTATAAGTAAATACAAATATTTACACATTGATTTATAGAAATTGTGTTCGAATAAAAGTTCGGTCCTTCTGTTAAGTGTCTTCTTAGGACTTCTAGTTTTGAAGTATTAAGATTAAAAACGTAATCGTTGTACAACTAATATTACTTCCCACTATTCACATTAAGGTATAATTCACATTCTTTAATATGAATGCAGAGATTTGCTGAATACTGTAATTAAAATATCATTGAATTTCGTTCTCTTTTATAGACAACGACAATATAGATCAATCTATTAAAAATATACACGATACTATTAAAAAAAAGCAACGTCGACATTGAAATTTCATTAAAAATGGCTTTTCTATGCGACTATAAATAACGGAGATATTAAAGTGCTTCTATTTCCATGTCCCATTTTATTATATATACAGGCTGTGGGGAGGGTGCGGTAGAACCGAACAGAGGGTGGCTCTGAAAGTAAAAATAAACCGGTCGCGTATAATACGTTCTTTTCTACAGTAAACTAATTTTTGAGATAATTAGAATTCACAATTCGTTGACTATATATTGTTTCATTTAATTCGCATATTATTATTTTAATTTTAATTTTAATTTTAATTTTAATATTAATATTAATTTTAATTTTAATTTTAATTTTAATTTTAATTTCAATTTCAATTTCAATTTCAATTTCAATTTCAATTTCAATTTCAATTTCAATTTTAATTTTAATTTTAATTTTAATTTCAATTTCAATTTTAATTTCAATTTCAATTTTAATTTCAATTTTAATTTTAATTTCAACTTTAATTTTAATTTCAATTTCATTAAAATGAAATCCGTATAATATTCATAACAATATTCTAAATACAAAATATGTAAAGACGATATTCGCATTTTGTAACGTGTTTGCTAGTATATGCACGATAATAATTGTTTACAGAGAGAATAATATACATTTTCTGCAGTTAAAATGTCGGAATATCATGATATTAGTCACGTTAGACTGTTCGATTCATATGATGAACAACAATTTCACTTTTAACAATTTGATAATATAAATGAAAATTAATGTTGTTGTTAATAAACGTACTTATATATGCACATATAATACTTACTTATGAAATTGAAAATAAAAGCTTATTAAGACAAACATAAAATCTAATAAATTGTCGAATGCACGTACTAATTACTGTCTTATGGTAATGTCATCACTACTTTTTAGTTAAATTACCGTTATAGCAATAATAATGAAATTTCACCGATGATTGCCATTATGGGTTAAATTAAATTCTTCGAAAGCTAAGTTTATTATGACAAAATTTTATTTTACCGCATCAATTTATTTTTACTCATAGAATCATCATCTGTATAAATCACCACCGAAACCTGTATACATAACTTACTAACATCTTCGTACTTGAAGATTGTCGCATTATTCGATTTACAATTTATTAGGGTCAAACAAAGTGCAGATTGCTGCAAATAAATTACACTCATTCTTTCCACCAATTTTCTTCAACTTCCAGACAATACGACGTATTACCATGTAATAAATTTCAATTATATTAATTTAAAAAATCTATTTGACAAAATATAGCTTTTACTAAAATTATTTGAAAAAAAACGTGCGGTATATAAGACTACTATGTTACAGTGTAATATTAGTTTCAGATTTACTAACTATAAGTATACAATTGTCCTTATAAAAGTCTATGTAAGTGTTTATTTACACGTTAATTTGGTTTCGTAAAAGTGTTAAAAGATCAAGATGCAAGCATCCAATGTGTGCTTCATGAATCAGAAAGAAATTATTGTATTATTTTATAGATGTATTTATTATTGTATAATACCTCCTAAAAATTTATTGATCTATGAAATTAATTATCCGAGAAATTGACAAAAATTGTGTGCCTTACATCTTAATCCATTGGTTAATAAGGTAAATTCACATAATTACATCACAGTATATTGTACATCGTTAAATCTTTAAATAAACGTAAATAACATGTTTTTAGCGTAATATTCCCCATTCATGATTTCCCTCGAGCATTATATGCAAAGTAGCTTAAAGTAGTGTACATAAAAATTACAACTTACGAATATTATGTATTAACACTAAGACTAAACATTAATGCAATAAAGGAAATGACTGTTGTTTTCTGTAGAAACAATCATTACTTTTTTGACTTGATAAATGGAATAATAATTATATTAAATTTCTTCCAAGGAGAAAAATTTTCTCAGTTTGCAGTTAATCATAACAAAACTATTAACAATATACTCTTTTAAATTGTATAATAAATATTTGAATATTATTTTTTAGCAATTTTTTCAATCAAGTATTCTTCGCAGAAATGGAAATGATAGATTTTGAAAAATGTTAATGTATTATAATCTGTGTGTAATTATAAAAACAATATTAACAATCGTTATGAAATAGTCCATTTGAATTAAACCATTGATTTCAAATGAAATAAATTCTGTAAAGTTTAAAGTTTTCTTTGTAGCTGAGCAAACAATAAATGAATAAAATTTTTTATATTGGTTTTTTTATCTTGTGTATTTTATTTCTATCAGATATGTAGACCGATTTGAAAATTTTATTGTTTTATTGTTCTCATTCTTTCAGATAACTTTATTTCATAACTTTCTTATTTGTTATAATTACAATTGGACGCAGATGTAGAACTATTAACATAAATTATACTAATGTACAATATATTACTATTGTATATGAATTACTTCTTTGAGATAAGATAAAAACTTGTAGCGTATTAATGGTACAATCTTTACTATTGTAATCGAAAGTTAAATAAGAAAAATGGAGTGGCTATGCTTGATGTGAATCAAAGAGTTGTAATAATGGAATAGTGCATACAAACATTTGGTGCATATATAACTTAACATTTAGCTTCCAATTTTTGTTTTTTCTTGTTAATAAAAATTAACATAAATTTATATAATACTTATAAATAAGTATTAAATAATCATAAATATATATTCTTTGAAAGTTTCATTAAAGAATATTTTTTTTTCTATATTGTAATATTATATATATATATTATATATATATGTTATTATAAGAAAGTATCTAATTATTATTCTTTATCGTGTTTTACATAACTATAATTACAAAGGCCTTCAGTTTATGTTTAAAATTTGCGAGAATATTGTTTCCCTTTTTATGTTTTCTTACAGTTAAAGATACAACTATTTGACAATTTCTGTTTCTGCAATAACTTTGTTACTAAATTAAGATACAGTTTTATTAAGGTAAAAATTTATTTTATAATATTAGTTTAGTAGTTTAATATGTACTGAGTATATACCTACATACTATATATGACATGTATTTATAGTTGGTATTTCACGCTTCCCTTTTTTTGCAGCTGGTAAAAACGTTTTCATATTATAAGAAATCAGATAAAGGTTGTATGTATATAAAAATAAAATGATATAATTATTTTAAAAAGCATTCGAAAATGTATTTAAATTATAATGTTTACCCAATCAAATAATTTTAATGTAATGTATTAAATGTTTCGAAAAAGGGAGAAGTGTGAAACTTTTATTGTTAGAACCATAGTTTTGATTATAACTGTATATAATGCCGTTTAAGGTCAAATAATTTTCATTACATTAATATATGGTGTCCAAGCAATATTGGTTCAACCGAAAAGAAAGAGATTCTTAATTAAAAAATCATTCAAAATTACAAACCAAGGTTTTTGCATATCAAGTTTCATTTATATGAAACAATAACGATATTGTCTAACTGAAATGGTGATCAGATGCATTTGTTTATAGTTGTTAATTCGACTCATCGAGCATCCTGTTCGACCTGTTTTTTCTTGTGAAGTCAATTTTTTTTCGATTGTACCACGATTTCGGACATTCTTTGTATCTTGAGATTTTGCATATCATTTGGTTCAAATGTTGTAAGTTTTAATAATTTACAAGTTCACAGTGTTCTACAGTCTCATTGTTCACTTCAAGTCTTACGAGTCTTTTATCAAAATCATTACGAACCACGAAATATGAAATTCGTATTTGACTCTGATAACCAGACATATTCGAACATTCCAACATTTACAATCATTCTTGGAATGGTTTATTTGAAGAATTCACTTCAGTTGCACCAACACCATGAAGTAAGTAACCATAGCTCCCAATACCTATAAAGTTTGAAATTTAAATTATAATTTATAAAAATATCTATCAAAGTATATATATTGTAATAATAATATATATTAAGTTTATAAATGAGCAGTTTCATCATTTTTGTGGAAAGATGATAATACAGTGGAAATTCAATAAACGTTTTAACTGTTGAGTTTATCTGACTGACACAACGTGAATATTGAATATAATAATAACAGAGTTCAATTTATAATCTGTAACATTCTTACACTTTAATTTTCAAACTAACCTGATTATCGAATTTAATTTATCAATTATTAAAGAATAAAATATTGATCTTGCAAATTGGTTCAATTTAAATTTACAATATAAACTGCTGGAATATGTAAAAATCATTTTTTAGGTATCAAAAAATCGAAATACATAATCTTACCGAGGCGAACAGATCTAAAGATACTGTGAAGAATTTCGCCCCTGATATAGACATTGCCTTCTGACACTGTTGGCAGACAATTTGTACGAACGTTTTCGCTTCTTCTGATCCATCGTACCAGTGACAAGAGTAAGCAGCTTCCATCACCGATGAGCTCTGTCGACAAAACCAACAGAAAAATCAAAATAATTGAATAATAGTTCTTAATACTCATTTAAACCATGTTTCCTTATTATTGTTTCTTGCATTATAACATTTCAGAAGTATACACGTAAAATATTTTACTAGAATTTAAGAAGTTAATTGAATTTAAAATATTCGACGTGTTTAATGTGAAATTAGCTGAATAAACACGATGAATTTAAAATTTCGAATCCCAAATTTGACAGTTAAACTTTAAATTAGTTCAATTTAACAGCAAGCAGTCAAATGTTTTATCGATTCTACGTACCTCTTCAATTAGACGATTTCCAAATATGCATAACATGAATACTTGACCAAGGGAGTACAGCAAATATCCAATAACTGAGGCTGAGTATGTGTTAATACCATTGATCTATAAGTTGATTAAAGGAAATTAACTTTACTTGCAAAGTACAGACAAAGATATTAAAAATTATATTCGTGACATCTATATAATTAATATCAATCTTAGTTCGTTTAAGAATTCAATATTTTTTAAGTTATATTTAAATTATTTACGATTACATACTTTGGTAGCTTGGTAAGCGAGCAGTGTTAACGTGATCGTAGTAGTCAACATGTGTAGCAGTAAAGCAACTCCATATGCGTCTCCGACTGCAGTAACCAATCTGTACAAAGAAAATATTAGAGGGATTAATAAGAGCAATTGTCTAAACACATGTATTTACTTCAATATTTTTTATTGATAAAAGAAATTACGAGTATTCATAATTATATAAATTCCAGTAACACAATGAAATAGTTCGTAACCTTTATTAAAGATCAAAGATTGGAAGTGAGCGTGACTGTTAAATAATTGTAGATAAAAGAAAATTTGGTAAAACACAGTGGTATTGAATCCAACACAGTGTATATCTATGCAAATTTTATGCAGTCATGTATATTCTTCATTAGTTTAACGATACAATCTAACCTTGAAAAAGTGTCTTCAATATGCGGACAAACGTAAGAAAATAAATACTGCATAGGTTACTGTACTTTTTCTCAATTTTCCTTTTAAAGTATTTAAGTAAACACTTGGACCGATTATTCGATCAATAAATAGCCGTTACAACTAAGCGGCATTTCACCGTAGGTTAAGCGTGTTTTAAATCCGTTTCTCTATTATATTTTATTCGTACTATTATACAGTCGTCTAATTGAAATATATTTCATTTCCTCTCGTCTAAGAATAAAATCCATTCTCAGAATTAAATTATTTTATTGGAAAATATCATCGTACATTCCATTTCACTGTGAAAATCGCTTTCTTTTGTTATGTAGATACTATTTTTTACTAATTTAATTTTCCAAGAAAGCAAATTCTCGAATTAAATGTTATTTTCCTATTATCAATAATAGTGCCTTGGAACAAACGTGGAATTGTTTTCTTTTTCTAATTATTTATGAACAGTAATTTTGTTCTGTTGAGTACAATTGAGAATAGAATGATAGATGGTCCATGGGGTACCCTACCTAGACACGATCAATTCATAACTTCAAGATTAGTAACAGGACACACAAATCTCATCCACCAGTATCTCCTAAACAAAGAAGGCCATCCAACCTGCAATTTCTATAAATTCTAGCTGACAATGGAACACATCATCTCACACTATAAGGAACGCATCACGAACAGATAACGAATCAACATACAACCTTCTTCGAGCGACAACTTACAGGGCAAGAAATCCACTCCAAATTTACTGCATTACCTAAAGCATTCCAACTTGTACAGTAGTCTACAAGCTGTCACAAGTCGTTAATAACCAAGGATTGAAAACCTTTATTATTTTGAAACAGTTCTATAACTGTTATTTTTCGACTCTAGAAACAGTTATGACGAACCGAAATGAAAAACCGAAATATAACAGTTAATAAACAGTTATAAACAACTGAAATGCAGAACTGAAATGAAGAATTGAAAAACAACAGCCATAGAACCGTTTCGGAACCGATACAATATCAGTTTTGAAGAACCGTAACCTAAACCGATATACCGAATAACAGTTATGACTTGTTCCGATTCTTTACAACTCTTTCAGTCGGAATCGATATATAACAGTTTCAAACAATTCTTTTCGGAAGCTTCTCAATCCCTGCTAATAACCCATGGAAAGGGTTGATGCAACTTTAAACAACTGATAAATGAAAAGAAAAAAAGAAATCACTTCGATTTCATTAAAATTTTGATAAGAACCATTTTGATGGACATTGTGTTTGATACGTTCAGCAACAGGTTTTCGTGCATCTTCTCAGAAAATATCTCTTCTTTTTGTTGCCCGTATCGGGGTCGAAGGGTAAACGTCAATCGCGTTCCGAATGCTATCTGTTGTCCGCGAAAAAGAAAAGAACGTGTAAATACACGTGTTAGACACGTATACCGGAGTACACGTGAACGTGAGCGTACAACCTCTGAATTGTCCAATAAATTGTCCAGTCCGCACGGTACGTCCCCAGTTGCGGTCAATATCGCGCTCTCTTAGAATAAATACTTCACTACCGTGGGAATACACGCATCCCCTGTTTCTCCGTTTCCGAAGAATCTATAGGAAATGCCGCGCGATACCTTCGTTCCCTCTGAAACTTACTTCAAGCCTTAGACAACTGCATCGACTTATCTGTTACCATCGTTTTCAAAGATTCCCTTTCTTTTAAACCGGGGAAACTGATTTTTACCCGTTGCATCTTCCCGGTCGGCCATTGGAGCCTAACCTTCCGATTTATCGTGAACTTTCGTTTTCGTCTTTTACACCTCGTTTCAGTTCTATTCGTTTTCCTTTTCGGTTTGTTACATTTTATTTCATTTTCTTGGACATCTTGCTAACATGGACTATGCAGTGAAGGACGTACAGAAGATTAAGAGACAAAGAACAGGGGAAAGCACTATAATTATACCGAACGATGATTGGTTTTTGATAGTATATGTAATTTATAATTGAAGCGTATAGGCGAATTATACTTCATATACAGTACCGAACATGAGATAATTGTATGTTTCGTATGACAAAATAATTATATTTTTGATACGCCCATGGATATTAGCATTAATATTTCGTATGACCTCCTTTATTATCTATCGCTTGTCAGTCACTTTGGAATACTGCTTATTATATTTTCTAATGTTTTTATTGAGAAAATATATCATCTTTCTTGTACAGCTGCATAAAATGTTTCTTTATCAATATAAGTAATGAAAGAAATATTTAGAAAATTTTTCGGTTCAATTGAAAGTCGGTGTTAGGGGTGGGTATTTGATTTTTTTTAATTCTTTTCCTCGAATTAAAAGTATAAATGTAAATTTTTAGTATTCAAAATAAAACAAATGAATGAAATAAATAAATAATGAAAAGGAAAGAAGTTTTATTAACATATAAATATAATAGAATTCCATTTTCTGAAATGACTGCAAATTTTTCATTCTCTATTTTACACGTAGATTACCGAAGAATTTTGAAAATCAATTTGTTCCGGCGGATAACTGAAAACCTCGAGTAATCGAAATATTGACTTTTTATGCGTGTGTTTAACTTCCAGAAATTTCTGTTACTGAATACTTTATTAAAAGTGCAGCTCATTTTGGGTGTAATTTTCAAAGTTTTGGAAGTACAGAAAATAAAATATTCACGCGATAATTGGAGAAATTTAAACATTTTATGTAGAGAACACATTTCTTTTCTTACGTACATGTATTTTATAAATATTCGTTTGTACTTTGTTAATCCCTTATACATATAATATGTTCCTGTTTCATCATTATTTAATTATTTACAACGAGATAAATTCAACATTGTTATATAAAGTTTTATATTATATAAAGTCCAATGTATCAATGAATAGTTTTCTTAATTTTCGTGTATATAGTAATAATAGCTGTTTTTGTTCTACTACATTTTGTAATGTTTCGAAGAAAGTTCCACAAATTCTAATTGACAAATAGTACCATACATTCTATGACACGATAAACTCTAAAGAAGCGTTCAGCATGTTTAAGCAGTTCATGAATAAACCTACAATAGTTACCATTTAGAATTAATATGAATAAAACCAATTGTCTTAGATGTTTTTGTTTCATTGTCTAGATGTAAATTGCGATTTTCAATAGTTCAATATTTAGAGCTTTTCACACTTTAAATGTTTAAACAACGTTTAATCTGCAATGTACTATTTTAAAATGGCATCTGTAACAGTTGCGCTTTCGCTTTCAGGTCCAAATTTTTTAAGTAAATTCAACAAGGCCGAAAGTGACCTGTAAAGAATTTATTAATTGTAGAACTTCAGGTTTATATATGAATCAAATAAAACAGGTCACATTCCATCGGAAATGTATAGAAATAGCAATGGTCTTTATTTCGACCAAACAAATTCGTTTCAAGAGTAACTTACTAATTTTAAATATTATTTATTTAGATAGGGTAATTTATTTATATAGTATAATATTATATAGTGTCTACGTGATGCAAGACACAATTGTGATAGTGAGCGCAAAAGGGTAAGGGTATAATAAAGTTGCTGGAATTCACGTTTGCATCTGGCAGAGATTATTATCCTAATGGAAGTCTCTCATTGTTAGGTTCGCGAAAGCGGAGGGGACCTCTCATTGTCGTCGTAGATTACGTTTCCATGTAGAAGCGGACTCCGACTGGGAATCGAAATGGGAAACTAGGTTATGCTGTCGTCAAGACGTCCGTCATGGTGATGAACTTCGAAATTACGACGTGTTGTAATTTAAGCTCGCTAATCGTGAATTTCCGAAACTTCGACTTTTAGTCTGGTAAAAAAAAATCTATTCGTTATTTCGATATAAGACCGATCAAATCGTGTGAACATTTTGAAAATTGATCGTACGTTTCAAAACGGAACTGTTTCTCGATTGTATGGTTATTCACATTTAGAAGTGACTTCATTCAATTTTCTTATTCGATTACTTAATTCTACCCTCTAATTCTTGAGATACTGAAACGAAAATATTTTATCTCTACGCTTTACGGATTGCGCTTTCCCCTTCGATATCAATGAAGATGAAATAAGACACACGTGTGTCGAATGTTCTTTGGACCACTGTCGTCCATATAAATTCCAACAAATATCATCGTGCAGAAATTCGATAATTTATTCTTTCCAACAGAAGAAGTGAAAAATGCAATTTGACTCAGCAGCTTAATAAAGAAAATTTCCAAACACAAATTTCATCTGGAAGAACCAACTATTACTGTCTTTAACATTAAAACTACCGAGTTGATAAATCAATTTTTTAAATAATTTTTCAAGAAACATCTGTCACTATTTTGATAATTACAGAAAGTAGATATCAGGAGTGATAGTAAGTACTTTCTTACTTAATAGATCACACATGTACGTTTTTTTAGGGAGATTTCAGTTAGAACAAGTTATTAGAATGTTGCACAAAAGAATACAACCGATATAAGAGCAAGAAACAAGTACCATAGGTCAAGTATATAGTGCAAATTATGTATTACATGTCTGTTCAAGGATGGAACGAGATCGTTAGTGAAAATAATGCAGCAATGTAAATTAGCACAGCGTTCAGCGCACATCAGAGAAGTGTTTTCGAAGACAGTCAATGCATAACCTTGGTGCAACGCGCAACTGCAAGACCAAGATGGAGAGGACGTTGTTGAAACAATTAAAACAAAATCATTTGGTAGCCGCAGCATCCGCGGAAGCTGAACTATATATGTGCTCTAGAAACCGATGATTTAACATATACATGCAAAAAAGAAAGAAAAAGTAAAATTTCAAAAGTAAACTTCTCAGAATAATGTGTTCATAGTCGATATTTATTAGAACTAACGGACTGATTTTATTAAAATTTGGTATATGCTTTTGATGGGTTTTTTACATGGGATCTTTTTAAACCTCATGTTTATTTTTTATAAATTAATTAATTCTATTTCACTTTTCGTAACCATCCACCTATTTATATAATATTTATATATTTTACGAATGTTAAAGTTCGAAGTACCAGATATAATTTAAACTGTGATAGTTTATGTATGATAAACCTTGAATCATAATTTAAGTTATAATAGATTTAACTAAAAAATTATGTATAACTACCTACTAGGGCATTAGTTAACAATTTGTGATTTATCATTAATTTTATTGTTAATCTGATAAATTGTGTCATTGTATATGGAGGGGCAGATACTTTTGCTGATGATTGTGCACGAAATTAAGAAGACAAATGAAATTGCTTACCGGACGATGTGCTTGTGCCTCTCTACCCAGTATTTGATAGCGCTTCGGACCAACATCTCTTGATTCTTCGTCAATCCGTTTGGTCCAACCGTCCCATTCACCGCAGCGTTCGCTCGGAAAGTTGACGTAAAATCTTGTCGGTTGTTGTAAATCCTTCGAAGATCCATGTCCAACATGCTGTCATTAGCTGGCAGTGGTGAGACTGGTGGTGGCGGGTCTACTTCCGGCATATGTTTCGCACTGCCGGCCTGGTAAAGACAATTGATCACCGTTTCATCGATCGTGGAACGATCGAGATACAACATATCTGTTTCAACTAAAAATGAGTTACTTATAACGTCTAAGCCTAAAAACCTAAAAATACATTCGCGTTTCTGGATTTTGAAACTCTCGAAAATCAGTTAAAAAAAGACATGAAATCAATGAATAAGGAATCATTTATGCTATGTTTTTGTTCGTATTTTATTATGGGTCAGTAAATATTTGTATAGAAATGTTAGCCTTAATTTTTAAAACAAAATAACATCAGTACCCCAAGTTTTGAGAGTTTCGAAAAAGTTTTCGAACAAAGTAGGCTTATCTATTTTACCGTATCAGAAATGTTCGAATTGACCTGGAAAATTTCAAATGATTCGCAGTCAAAGGAACGTGATCAAAAGAGTATAAACCACCAATTTTTTAATCTCTGTTTACTAAGATTTCTGTTAACCGCGATTTTAACCGTGTTTCGTCAACTTTTATAAAAAAAAATACAGGATTACCTTAAATAATTCACCACTGTTCGGTACAACTGTATCCAACGTTGCGCTGAATTCCATCAACGGTTTCATGATGTTCTTCAAGTGCTGAATTTGCTCGCATGCGAAAAGAAGCCACGAACAGAACAACGTGTCGAGAAGATTCGCATCGGCCATGCAGAATAGCAGAAAGTAGAACTGGAATATGAGCGTCATGATGTGTGCCATTCCGTGGCTAGCATCATATGGGTACCAAGATGGCACCATAAGTCTCGGTACCTGGAAAAATAAAGCAAAACGATTGTCTTGATTTTATAAATGATCTTTTGTTTATGTAAAAGTTACTTCGTATGAATATAATTTTTTTTTAATAACACTATAAGCGAGAAAATACTAATCCATGGTTACTAATTAATTCGTATGGTGCAATTTTTCTGGGTACTATTTACAAATACGAAATTAAACTTATATAGTATAATATTAACTTTATACATGCAATTTAATATCAATATAATATTACTATATTACTATATTACTAATATTACTATTATACATATAAATTACGTATTTTTAATAAAAAAACAATAAACATTTTTCAGTAAATCACATATTCAGTTGTATTGCGTACAAAGAGCCGAAATATCGTCTTAAGGTATTTATGTGTATGGCAAAGATCACAGATCTGATCTTTCGGAGGTTAGGTACTAAGTAAGTTAATTGTGAACCAGAATAAATTGTACATTAGACATTACCTCGACGAAGCTGGTTTCATTAGTAACAGGATCGATGACTTTCTTCACCGAATCACCGATGAACGTGATCGTGGTCCATGAAATCGTAGACAACACCGTGGACCCCATAACGGCTAGCAACAATATTCTCATCTTCTTTATAGCTAACTGGTGATACCGAGCGTTGCTCTCGGCGAACAAAGGATGGCTGTTGGGGTTGTTCCATATGCCGAATGTTTTGTAAAACGGTTTTGTCCTCACCGCGAAATAAACCAATTTGACTACACTGTGCGTGAAGAAGAGCATCGTGATCGTGTTTGCAGTCAATACGTCGACGTCGCCGCTCTCGAACATTAGATTTAAACCACAAAGTCCGAACTGCAGTATGATCAGCATGAGGTGTATCTGGGGATCATTAATTCGATGGTGCAGTTTATGGAATTTATGAACGTTTTACAATTCTTAATTAACCATTCAGAAACAACACCGAATTCTCAGTTTCTTTCATTTCTTTTGACTTCGTCTTTCCTTACAGATACTACCATAATTTGATGATAATTCTGATTTTTAAAAATATTTTTCAAGTTGTTTTTAACACTTATAGGAGCAGAAAGAAAAGTAAATAATACAAAAAACCGAGAGTGTTCAAGTGACCCTCATATAAAGAATAGTTAGAAAAAAATTATATTTTCTTGTTATTTCGTATAATCAATTCATTAATTTATTTTGCGTATTACATAGCATCGTCTTCCTTTTAAGACTGCATGCATACTAGTAAACGACAAGTTTGATTACCGATGAAATATTATTGAATTGATATAAATTGGTAAAATAGACTATTCTTGTTTTTTAAGGATTAATTTTAGAAAGTAGAAAATTAATTTCTAAATTACTGATTATGTTGTGTGTGTATGTTTTTATTAGATTATATTAAGTAATTAAATAGATTTCATTAAATTTCCTCTCGGTGGAAATAGGTATATATAAAAGACTGGTAAGAATAGTATTAAGTAGTAAAAAAAGAAGTAAAAGAACTAGGAACGGTACCAGAGTCACTACCCCGTACCGACGTCATCGCTAAAGAGTTGAAACGATTTTTCAAAAGTCAAAATTTTTAAATAAATACAACGAAATGTGTTCTACTATCGAATTTTGTAAATAATTTAGAGAACAGATCTTAATATTCAGATAATGTTTATTTTAATAAAGTGTATGTTGATCAACGTGTTTGACTTACAATGCAGAAGACCTTGTGTAAGAACTTCGAAGAGTTGTCATTGTAGTAATTGAACAAAAAATGTCCAAATATTTTCATTAATGTGATGTTGGGCGCCAAATCAGCGACTAGGCCTTGTTGCTTGAACTTCATCATCTGCGACAGAAGTGTGAAACAAGTGATTATGAATTCGGATTTAAAAATCTTTCCTCGTAAATCTTGATCGATCTATTTAGGACCTAAAATATTTATTATTATCAGAATATTGTCAAAAATATATGTTTTTCATTAATTGTGTATCTAATTCCAGTTTATTAAAAAAAATTTTATTAAATGAACGAAAATAATTATCAAGTTAATTATTACGTTAATTATTTATTTTTTTCCTTAAAAAATAATGTTCTATTTGCAATAGCTTATTTATGCAAATTTCGTAAGTTCTAAGAATGATCGGATTGATAATAATGTATATGTAATACCAAGGGCATGATCTCTCTCTTATTAGTCAAAATGTAACTGGTATGCAGGTGGGAACAAAGGTAAGCAGTGTGACAAAACATTATTTCTATTTAACTGATCTGAGTAAAAATAAAAGTAAAATTTTAATAATTACCAATTTGAAAAATATTTTGGAGAAGTCTATGATGTAAACATATGATATTAAATATTAAATACTTAAAATAGCAAACAGATATAATCTATGAAAAAAATTATTTGCTTTGCGTCAAATTCAGAGGCTGAGTTAGTCACGAATCACTAAACGAGAAATGTGTCTGTCTATTGGCACTTCGTTCTACTTGACATACATGTAGACAGTAGTAAAATATTGTCTATTTCTTCTGTTTGTTTAATCTCTTGCTTGACAGTACACTTTAAACTATTGTAGAAAACAAGTAATATCGTGATGTTGTTAAGGTATATAAACATTAACAACATTAGGACTAATTAGCAATTAGAGACACGAACTAAATCAGAAGTTTTCAATAGAATACAAACTGTATGCAATGAACTGACTAAATTAGAAAATTATTTTACTATCGTATAAACAACGAGAAATATAAATATCACTTCCATAAAATATTTAAAAAATTAGATACTATAGAACATAAACGTACATTTTCAAAACTGTATTCTTTATTTTCTACAAAATCCATAAAACAAATGCAACAGAATATTAACTTTGATCTATAGGTTCATAAACAATGACCTTGACAATAATTCCTTTATATCACTTTACGTATTCCTTGAAGCAGTTTGACTTTGATCTAAACACACTTTTTAAATATTTATATACAAATAAAGTTGGATTTAGGTATTCCTTTCAAGTGATCTGCTATCAAATTCTCAAAATTATATAACATTATTATATAATACAATAAATACATTTTACTCGTATACCTAAATATTAAAATATCCTTTTACCCTGTGACGACACTTATTCAACGATAAAAAGAACTAAATAGATACTAAAAAGATAATAGTTTAAGAACCTTTACCATAAAGTATCAAACTATTCCATCTAACACCCATAAAAACTGCATATAAGGAACCAAAAATTATCATACACACATGGAATTCTCCTATCTTCTCTGAGTGTCTGGTGTCTTCTTGTAAGAAATTCGAATCTCCGAGATGTGTTTCCTTTTTTGTTACTGAATATCTGCTTATAGTTAGATATGCATATATAACAAACATAACTATAAGCAAATACTCAGTAACAAAAACAGAAACACATCTCGAACATTCGAATTTCTTACAAAAAGACACCAGACACCCAGCAACGACAGGCCATCCACGAACCGTCAACATCGAAAGCACTCACCTACCCAGAATCTCGATGAAACTGACTTAAAAGACCTAACAAAAATCCTGAATATCCATAAAAAAGGAAAGTAGCATTCCAATGATCCCGTTCGACCTGCGATTCACACGACAATATCGGTCGCGACGTAACAGGTCAATCCCGATTTCGGGGCACCAAAACTGCACGCGGCAATGATTTGAGACCGTTTCTCAACCGTAGGCGATTTCTCACCTTGAGGCCGGTATATCGCAGTCACACTGATTAAATCCACGCTGCGGCGCGAGCTCGTCGAGAGTTCGCTGACAGGAATCGGCGTGTCGATGATCAGGGCACGCGGTATCGATGAAAACTAACGTAGCGAGTCGGCTGACCCTCGATCACCGGCACCAGGGGGGTTGCTTTCTTCGTTGTAGTTCCTTCTCCTTTTTTTTCCGCCCCGTCGTTCACGGATAGCCACCACCTGTCGTTCCAGCGAAACCCCTCCAGTCCGAGGGGGCACCAAACGTGGACCAATCCGCGAAGGGTAACCGAGGCGCAGACGTTCTCAGACGTTCGCTGCCGGCTCGCCGCGGTGGCCATGTTGTTTCTTGTATCGTCGACATGGAGCTTTGTAAACGTATCAATTATTCAGATTTCGACGACTGCCGCTCGGCAAGCGTATGCCAACAAGAGAGTACGACGTGTAGGGGAACGGAAAAACTTGGGGACATTGGAAAGATCCCGAACACGGACGTTTTCTGTGTTAACGCCACTGGAAAACTTTATCCCTTCTTCCGTTGCTGTGATAGGTCATTAGCGGGCTACGGATCTTTACGCATTTATGTCTTCCGTCGATTTGCGGAATAAAGAAATGTTTTTATGATTGAGTATTTAATGGCGATGTTTATGAAGGAAATACATTTCTTCGTTGTTCTGAGCTTTATAAAGTTACGTTTGGAAACTGGAATGAAATTCTTGTAGTTTAATGAAATGAATGAGACTTAAAGTAACGTTAGATGGTATAATGTTGTTAAGTTTCGTAAGTGAGTTTTAAGGATATGGCTTCTGGTATTAGATAACGATGTTTAGATGAAAATGGAACGTTTGTGTTTAATATGGATGTTACTGTTTTGTTTGCGGATGAAAAGATAGGGGTGATAATCGATGCCGCGTTAATGCGATAGCACAAAGTGTTAAGCTACTTATCTATTTCATTCGAATAATGTTTAATAACACGTGCTTCTCATTATCGAAATTGTATAGGATTAGTGACAATTGGTGTGGTAATAGATGAAATAATGTTTAAATAGCTACAAATTTAACATTTAAAGAAAGAACATTCTTCTGTCTCTGAAATTGTAAAACCTTTGCATTTCAAGTAGGAAAGTCGTTATTGAAAAAATTATGAAAGATTGGGCGAAAATATAAAGAAAATCCAGTGGTAACGTGTTTAAAATGATTCGCGTCATCAAACTTTAGAAGTTTGGTACATCGAAATACCTATTCAAGTGACGACTGAAAGTCGCTTTGCGTGTACAAACGGTTAATTGGAATTACGAAAATAACTAATTTTTGATTTCTTTCAAAATTAATCTTTAAATAAACAAATTTTATTCTACACTTTTTGGTTATTTCTTTTATAAGGAACCACTTTGTGTCCTCCTGTATACATTACTCTGACGCACCCTGTATTTTAAAACAATATGAAATAGGTATTCTGTTCTACATAATGCTTGTTTTGCATTACTTATGTTGTTAATACGTCAATAATATTGTGAGCTCGTGCCACGGATCTATAGCGATTATACTCTTTACTTAGAATTCATCAAAACCACTTTATATCTCCTACTAGGCAATTCTTGTATCGTAACCAATACAGTTATTTGTAAAAGTTGTTGTACCACAAAAAGTCTGTTATACATAATTCTATTCGAAGGAAAATGTAATGATGAAGATTATTTAAAAAATGGACATCCCAGATGCACTTAAACATAATTTCGTCATTAGAATTTCAATAAAATTGTCATTTTATTTATAGAAGGTGGCAGTATAATTTGAGATGATTTTGAAAGTGTACGACATAATAGCATTCAAAACTAAAAATATTTTATAAAGCACTTCATATTATATAGAATATATCTAAAAGATATTATCATTCTTTGCAATAAAATATTAAACATTGTACACAAACAAATTTTCTTTTAACTACGACGTTTTACTGCTTCCAATTCATATCGATATTTTATTATATGTTATCAGAAAGAAATTTATTGAATCGCTCCGATTTTACGGAATTTTTGTGTATGCTTTTTCGACAACTATTGTTTAATCGACAGAAAAACGTTCAGAAACAGCATCAATAGTATTCACATCGATGAAATGACTGCAATTTGTGTTGTGCATTTGTCGATGTAAATAAGTCATAAAAAAGTGACGATACTAATTGGTTCCTGTTAGTAAAGTACTAAAAAACGCGTAAGAATGTAAAGCTCAATCATTCGAATATTATATAACCGATGCTCGCACTGCAATCTACATATATTGATAATCTCTTGTACATACTGTTTTTTTAATGTAAATACGTAATACAGTAAACTTGAAACTCATAGGTCACTAAGTGATGAGTCACGTAACAATGTTTACATGTCCATAAAGTGAAAGAACTGAACAATTTAATATTTAATTTAAAATAATTTGAGCATATATTCATTTTCGAAAAGTACCTATATTTTAAAAAGGATGATGCTTCTACCTGTATTTAATTGACCTTTTTTCTTCCTCAGGCAAAATAGACGACCATACTAAAGTTTAGCCACCTATTTTATTAGCGGTTATACTTTATTTTAAACAATTAGCACAATTGCAATCACAATTGATGTTTCTTAATTTGTAATTCTAATTCTTGCTGATTATTTTATAAGAAAGTAGTTGAAGTTTGTGTAGTAATCACATCTAATATTCTAATCCTTTTAATTTTCATCTAAATATGGCATTCAGAGAAAATATGCTTATCTTCTGCAGAATTACCGTATAAGTCCATTAATATTTTTTACTTTTCGTTTCTAAAGTTTATCATTTCAGCAAACAAATGCTCCTAACGAATATGTCCTGTCAAAGAGATAGATACCATGAAAAATTCACTCGATGACAATAACTACGCGTCGTAAGTGAACATACAACAACCATAGCAATTGTGTCACTTTCAAATGAAATGGAACGTGGATGAAACGAAAGTTGCCGCTATTTTGGTATAAAATGTTCGCCACGGTGTCTGTGATCTCGAGAGTACACGTTTCATTCGATAGATTATCCGAAGAGGAACGGATATGTAGGTCACGTTATAGATCTGTACACATAGATGCTTATTATCTAGTTTACCTCCAAACATCCTTGACACTATTGAAATGATTGTGGAGGAATCGAGGCAGTGATGTTATGATTAATTAAAACACCGAGTCACAAAGTTCTTTGTCTCCTGATGGGAACATAGAGAACGTGCGTCTTAGCACGAATCATTTTTCTCGATGTGTTACGATATGTCTTTGAACTGTAGACACTGTCCACGAGTTGCACATGCAGAATTTACACTACCATCCATAAAGTATTGTATGCACATTTGTTTTAACCCGACATACGTACAGACTCTAACACAAAGGGTGAGGACACGATACATCGGCGAAGATTGATTCAGACTGTGAAGGTAGAAAGTGCATATGTTACATGTAGAAAGAATTAATATGTTTAACAGTTTAGCCAATAATGGCTGCAAACCTTTCCATTAATGATTATAACTTCACAGTATAATAATTTAACTTACTGTATATGAAACAGGTAACAATATCCATATTTTGTTAACCCCTTCACTTACAATATCGTGCCAGACTCGTGACGAAATTTTGAACTGAGTTTGAGGAAACTAAGTGTTATTTATTTTGTTTAAATATAAATTAAATATTACTTTTCTATTATCAATCGTAAAAGTTTGTGGTAAATGTGGACATACAATAAGCACTAGAATGTTGTTTTTAGTTGTATTGATCATAGGTAAGAAATAAATTTTAGAATAATGGATTAATAGAATGTATTAGAATCAGAGTTGGGTAAAATAATATTTTCCCTCGTACGTTCCTGTCTATTATAACATGATTACTCTACTACCCGTTCCTACGAATATGTGTAAAATATACATTCTACATAAATAAATGTATAATACCAAATCAATTTTATTACAAAGATAATATAGCAACATAATATAATGAAAGCTGAGAAAGAAGATAAAACAGGTATAAATAAAAATAGACAAGATTCAGCATGTTAAATTCCATATAAATTATTAATATAAGTTTAACTGTGAAATTCAAAATTTAATATTTCAATGATCATTCACCGGATCAGATTAATTATTTATATAAACTTTAATACTCGATACTTTAATACTTTAAACACTTTAACACTTCTTTATAAAACTACATTTTTTAATTTTATGTCCATGATATCTAAAAAGTGTTAATGAATATTGTTTTGTATGCTTATAACAAACTTTTATAACTAAAAAATATTTTTCATATATATCTAAGTAAATAAGTAAGTATATATCGATTCAAACTTCATAATGGTGATCACTGTATGAAAGCAGGTACAAGTGTCATTGAACACAAAATTGAACTTTCTTTGTTTTGTGCACTGGACAACAGCAATTTGTTGACTGAGAAACTATCAATGAATCGTCTTCTAGTTCTGTAAAAGGAACAGACGTGGCAGTTGCCTGCGATTTATTTTAATTTACGTTAAAATACTTTTCACGATCTGGAGGTAAAGGAGCTGCGAAGTATTGAGTCTACATTCATGGTAGTGTAACCAGAAATCATTGGAATTCTAGAAACCATAAGATTTTAATTCTTTATAAACGCGAAATTAACATATACAATTAAATTTTGTTCCAGTAAAGATGGTGCACGTTTACTCATTGATGTCCTTAGCCGGTGCGATATTGATAGCGTCGTCTTGTTACGCGTTCATCTCGTTACGTTCAGCGCCTGGTAATGTTCTTTTCAAACTTCTACATTCCTTTTGTTCAAATAACTTAACAATACCGTTAAATTTATTTCGTTTAGAAACTATCGTAGATAAATTTTTAATAGAAACTAGCAAGTATATTATTGCTATAATGCTTTTCCCTAAAATTATTTCAAATATGTTAAAAATCAGAAAGCAAAGAAAGTATTTTCAAGTAAACAAAATACTAAAGGATACCAAATTATAATAAGACCTTGAAAATTTCTATATGAATCCTGATAATTCGCACAATACAGTAAGATACTAATAAACTATGCTTAACAGCTTAATTTCACTTCGTAACTTACTGAAACCTTTAATCAAGGAGATTGTAATTTAATGTACGAAAGATGAATAAATTTGTTTAGTATTTTCTTCCGCGCTCAAACTATATACCAAATAATACATTCCCTCATTTTATGGAGACGAGCACAGCAAACAAATGATTTCGTCTTGTATCCGTCATATTCTTTCACAAATAACCCTTATTCTCTCTTTACGACGAGCGGTAACAGTGACCAATCATAATGTTTCGTAAGATAATTTTCGTGAGGCAATCAGGAGGAAACGTCATGGCTTTCCATTGCAATTTAACTGGTTACATTGTCTTGCTAGCAGTAAACATTCCCCCTGCCTGGAACGTTGTGCCGTTTCTGGAAACCGAACATAAGGCCACTGCTGATCAATCTTCAAGCGTGAACATGCAGGAGATGAACGTTGACAAGGTGTCGCAGACCTCTGATGTAAAGAAATCGACACAGGCTGCTGAACATACTGTTCCTCAGGACAGTATACGCGATAAAAGAGACTTCGTTCTGGAAAGCATGGAGAAAGATACGCACTCCACGAAAACGATCATTAATGTTGCAACTAATTCTGCAGAGGAAACTACTATTACCGATAACACGGCGTCCATTCCAAGGAATGTCATTCTCCTTTTAGTAGCGGAATCTGGTCGAACAGACTTATGGAAAGACTTCAAGGCAACGCACTCATTTCCGGTCGAGGGATTCCTCCAGGTACGATTTGAAAGATAAAAATTTGGTAACATACAGGTTAACTGATTTAAGGTGATTACCTTAAATACTATTAAGTAACGGTTTATTTAGATTATTTAATATTGGATTCACTTGGATAAATAATTATATTACAATCTGTTTAAATGAAATCTCAATTATGTCTAAGAATTCAGAATAAAGTTTTATTTATGTAATTGTTTTGAATTAATTATGTTAGGCGTGTAAAATTATTGCATCTTTTTGTAGGTCCCTTTTCATAATTTACATATTTTGATATAAGTGATCCACTTTTATTCTGTTCTAATGTAATTAATTCCTGACTTCATACAAATGATTATTTACATGTAAAGCAGAATTTTATACAAACATTACGAAGGTATTTAACGATATATTCCGTAGAGCTGCCATAGCACTAAAATAGAAGGTGAACGGTTTTCCTTGGGCGATGCATTAATTTCCGATAATAAGGACACGGAATGTAATTGCGATCACTACCTAAAATCGAATGTTGCTGCACTATTGATGTGGGCACGAGATGTTAAGGGAATGGCAACAGGTTAGTGAGCATATGTAGATACTGACGTTATCAATTCTAAACAATTTCTTCAAAATGCTTCTTATTGCAACAAAATTATCAAGTTTGATGTTTGCAATATAAAGCATGGTGATCAAAATAGTGTGTTACACTTTTCAAAGTGTATAGGTATGCACTGGTAAAGAATTTACGGTTTACGGTTTAAGATTTACGGTTTCATGTAGAATAATCTAATATGTAGTATTCGTTCGTACTCAGGCACGTTATTAAACTCAAATTTCACGATTCCATCATTGTTCGGATATGAGGAACCACCTAGCGTACCAGAACTCGATGAGTTGGATGGGAACACGAAACTGAACGTGCGCAAAGCTAAATCCGAAATTCGCCCTGATTGGTATCTGATCGACTTGGGAAAACCAGCCAACCGTGCTTCATCGATGATGTTTGCACCAAATATTCGAGAAGACGGTGAGATTTACTGTCCCTGTAGCCTAATATTTTTACATTTCTGTGTATAATGCGTACTGGATGCCTGGAAATATAGTAATAACAATTTGGTTCTGACATAAACATTAATATCTATAAAGTCCTTAACCACAAGTAATGGTTACATTTCTAATTTAGTCGTTAATTCCGATTAACAATTAAATTCCTTTCAATTGTTCACTCTGATTAAGGGTTAAATACCTAATTTAATCTATTAACGATTAAATATATGTTGATTTTAATCTCCATTTAAAAAATCGATTAATGGTTAATTACTGATATTCATTCTGTAATGAAATTAATCTTTGATACGAGTCTTATCAAACCATTTCTGGTTTGCCTTTGATGTCGTTCACGACCAGGATTCGAAGAGTTTAATCAATGTTCGATGATTACTATCATCAATCGATTAAATGAAACGCCAATTTCACGACGATTAATTTTCTTTAGTCAGCGATTCGTGGTCACTGACATTAATTTTTTAAATGAATCGCTGATTTTTCGACGATTTACTTTTCAAATCGTAAACATTAATTAACAAAACAAAGTAAATATCGTAATCGATTAATACCTATAATCAATGTCCTTTTTTAATGCTAATGTTATTTCTTATTTAACATAGTGTAACTTCCCCTAGAAGTTAACTCCTAATGTAAAAAATTAATATTTACTGTATTGACCATCGTTGTACATGACATGTTCTCATTTTCCCCTTCATTTTTTATTTTAATTTTTGAAATGCCGTTGAAAAGTATCCTACGAAATAAGATAAAAAATGGCATTACTTAAGAGATAACAACATAAATTGTTATCGTTTTTTAAACGAAAGGATTATAGAAAATTATAGTGGAATTTTGTGCGTTATAGGTACAGACGATTCCGCATGGAATGTTTTCGATATGTTCTCCAGAATAAGAATGGCCCTGTTCCGCTCTCTCCTCGAGTCCCTTGGCGGAAACGCTGGTGCTTCAGAGGACCCCGGTACCTTTGGCAGATCGCATCGTATGCCATCTAATTTGGCTGATATAGTTAGGGAACTCAAGTCTATTCAAAACCAGAAAGGCTTCATATTGGTCGCTGCAACGCCTGCGAGCGAACTCAATTCCGTTATGGAAACTCTACAACGAGAGGTAAACGATTTCACGTTGATTCGATAAAATAGTTTATTGCAATGTAAATTATTTCCACTAGTAATTGAGCGTCTATCGTTTAATGTGGTTCTAACAAGTAAATCATTTTGCGTCGATTCGATGAAATAATTTCTTGCGATGTAAATCATTCTGCATCGATTTGATAAAATCATTTCTTGCAATGTAAATCATTTTCACCGGTAATTTAACGTCTATCTATATTTTATGTAATTCTAGCACATAAATATTAGGAAAATAATTCAAATATTCATAAGAGTTCTCTTTCCATAGATATATAATATTTAGCTAATCGTTTTAATTTGATGTTTCTAGTTCGATTTACTTCTGTCTTAAAAAGGATTTTGTAATTGTTAAAGTTCACAACACCACAATCTTAAAATCAGAGGTTTCAATGTACATTCTCTATTTACTTAATTATTTTCGTTCCTTTTTATTATTTATAGTTACTATCAGAAAATCTCCAAACGCAAATTCATTGATCTTTTCGATATATATTTTCCTTTAATTTTTAGATTAAAATATAAATGATTAATATTTGGTAAATGTAAGGTATCGGAAGATGTGCTCGTGGCGATAACCGGAGTCTGCACACACGACGCGAAACCGATACCATTCTTCGCGTCAGGACCGGGTGCCAAAATGCTTCACGTTGCGATAACTGTTTGGGATCTCCCTACAACTATTAGAAACATCCTGGCGACTGGGTGCAAGGATCCTAGTTGCAGGGTACGTCAACACGAGCTTGCACCACTTTCGATTGCTGAGCACAAGGTTACATCCCAGGAAGAAACTGTTTTCAAGAGACCGTCGCGAGACACAGCTGAAAAAACAGTAAGAATTTATCATTAACGCTATTTTTACTGTCCTTTTGTGTATATCTACATTTATCAAGAAACAGTTTAAGAAAATTTATTGAATTGTTTAATATGGCTAAATCAATGTTATAATCATTATAGGAAAAATCGAAAAATCTATTGAGGAAATATGATTCGGATTTGAAAATAATTTTAAACCAGTATTTTAAAAGGTGTCTTCTGTCGCCTTTAGTACAAATAAAATTTTAACATATTAACTTTCCAAATTAAGTCTTAAACTTTTATTTTGGTGACTTTGATATTTGCATACTGATCGAAAAATACCGATGTTCTTTGGATTTATTTATCAAAAACAAAATGTTCTGTTTTGTAATGTGTCTACATTCAGATTATTTAGATTTTTCCGTAGACAAAATCACTATGACTAGCATTAAAATACAATTACTATAAGTATTTATATTATTTTAGAGAATAATGCTTTCATTTACATAATAAAATGTACAAAAGCTTAATTAATTCTATAAGAATTTATGTATAAATCATTTCACATACTGAATATTGGGAAGTGTTAAAAAATATGGGCATTCTTCTAGAATTGGGCGAATGTTGATAAATATGGAATGTCCAATACTCTCGTTTCCTTGTTGTAGTATTTAAAATGTCTTAGGCATATGTAAACTTTCGTGACCGACAGTATGTATCCTGAAACTTTTCTTTTATACGCAGTTTAATCGTACATAAAGACATAGTTCATTACACAACCGTAATGGCACACTACGAAAAGTTGTTCGAACCATTTTGTTAAATTTAAATGACCAGTTAGCATTTTAAAGGTCGCGAATACAAAAGTTATAGTCAATTATACCATGATATCATTATATTTGTAAAAATACGTTGCAAATATGAATTATGCATCAACGCCATTGTGTACCTTGAACGGTTTAAAAGTATTTTAAATTCGATGACTATTTTATAGAGACTATACTGATAACAAATGGAAGTAAATTAATTACAAGAGACCGACATAACACTTAACGTGTTAAACGAATATATATTATTAATAGTAGTGATGCAAATAATAAAATGATTTTTCCCGCAATATATTCATTATTAGATTTAGTAAGTGAAAGTTAAAGGATTAACTCCTTGTTCCATGATTTACCTTTCAACTATAATCGACACGATTACTTTTCCATTAATAATTCATTTAAAAGAGAGAAAAATTCTAGACATATCCTATGTCTATATTTCCTCTAAAGTATAATAATTAATAATAGAAGAATAATGTTTCATTTGAATTTAAAAGAATCAAATAATATTTATCCTTGTTAAATTCTCTTTAAAATCTTCACCAGAGTGTGATACATTGTTTTAAGGCAAAGGTTTACTATGTACTTATTACTTTTTCTTTTTATAGTAAAGATAAAAAGCAAGAATTATTAATTATCTGATATCACAATTGTTACGTTACACTATTATATAGTTATTTACGCTACTAAACATTTTTCTTCGACATCAGTTATGTTACGAGTTATAATTACTTTCTTGCTATTCAGAAAGTTCGGTCATCGATGACGTCATTACAGTTAACGTGTTAATATACGAAAAATAATGAAACCGAACCCTTTAAAAGTGTTAATGTCAAGATTTCGGTAATATTAGTTTTTCTTTCATTTCGGTAACTATAAAATATTATAGAAACGTCACATTCTTTGTAGTTTTGTAATAATTTAAGAAAGCTACAGGAATAGCTCGATAACAACTGAATGCGCATTCCTGTGCAGGTTGACAGTTTAAAACCGGTCATAAACTACTGCTGCTATAAATAGTATTCTTCGATTCCGTCCTAGACATTGAACCTGTGATTATTTCATGAATTATTTTGTTACGTTCATCCGATCATATTACAAGCGACCAACATGTTTGAATGTTTTCGTTTCGTTTAATTTATATAAATTTCTCACAATTTTGACGATGCTTTGTGGAATTTCTAAAAGAACATCGATTTCGCATCGGCACCTTGTGGACAACTTGACATTGTTAGTTCTGATATGACATCGACAGGCCAGCCTGAAATTAACCATGACCTTAGGGGTATAAGATAAATCAGGTGAAATTCTAACATATGTTACAGTTATGCTTGAATCGATTTGTAACAGTATGTAAAGTTTGCTTTAATCCGCAAATGACGCTTGTTAGGTTCCTCAATCTTTCGACAACTGAAATCATAATCGTAATGTTTTCATTACAAACATAAAAGACCTCCATTTGTATCAATAAAAGAATAATTAAAAAGGTATATTCTTAAAAACGGTTTTCAACTGAAGTTTCATATGAAAATATAATTGTTAATATATGTATCATTTGAAATAAATATAAATAAACGTAGACGGTTAATTATTATTCAAATGAAAACAATAATTGAAAATATTCTGCAATGAATAATTTATTTGCAAGTATATACTTCTTTATTATCAACATGAAAGAATTCGATAAGAAAAATATGAAAAGGAATAAAGTTCTTGAAGAACATGTTCGTATTTGTTCTTGTGACTTTAGAAACGTACAATCGTTATATCTACATCGAAGAATGGAAACCAAGCTTTTCAGAACTTGAATTTTAAGTTACGTTAATATCTAAATAACGATGATTGATATAACTACTTCATCGTTAATAATTTATTAAAAAAAGAACAAATTTTGTTGCTTATTCTACGTCTACGTTTACTGCAAAGGTTAATAATTGACAATAGAAAAGTAATATTTCATTTAAAAACAATAAATAACATTTAGATTTCTTATATTCGGTTTAAAATTTTCGTCACGAGTCTGACACGATATTGTAGGTCAAGGGGTTGAAATAAAAAACGAGGATCTAAAAGAGGGACCGATATTTGAAACTGTGAACACAGAATATTACATGACATCTCAAATACGTATATCTCGAGGACTCATTGGTACAAGTGTTCTGTTTCGAGAACACGCCCAGTCTCAGATTTCATATCCACGACTGGTCGTAGATAACACAAAAAACTTAGTTATATATACAATGCCAAAACAGGAATACAATGCAACGATCTTTGCAGACACAATTTCATATCCGGAATGTTTGGCTAACTGACACATTTGCTCCAATTATTCTTTGTTATAAATTTAAATTGTACCCCCTCAAATTCTATTTAGTTTTATAAATTGATTAATCTGTTCAACACTATTATCATTTAATTCACATCTTTATTATGGACTGATAAAAATAATTCTTTTAATCATTTTCTACAGTTCTTAATGTACATCAAATACTTTGAAGAAACAAATTTAATATTGTTCCTTTTTATACAGGATCCCGAGACTAAAAAGGCTAGAAATTCGAACGAAAAGGTAACGTATAAAAACTCAGGGTAAACTAATTTAATTGAATAATTAATGTTAAAACAATGGCAATTATTTTTTTAGTATTTCAATGACTTATCTTGACTATACGTGTTTTATTTTTAAACGATTACTGCAGTTGCATTTGCAATTCCATAAAATCATCCAGTATTCAGTTATAATAATTTAAAAAATCTATTTTCGAAATCTTTATGTTCGATAAAATGGCGTAGTCATTGGAATGAACCGTAGCGGTAAAATGGACAGCTAGGGATTTAGTAGGCCTTCGGCATCAAGGTTTGAGGAAAATGAGAATCAACTGAAAGAGATACTCTGACTGTCTGTTACATTGCTATACCTCATTATCTTTTGTGACTGCTGTGATTGTTTTTGAATTCAAAGTAGCATTCAAAGTAGCATGCATGCCATATTGATTCCTCTATTACCATAACAATGCATTTGGAAAGGGGGGATTCTGGCCCCAATAAAAGTAGGTCATTTTCAATAATTAAGAAGAATAAAATTGCAACAGACATTTAATAGAATTCTTTGTGTTTTATTTAATTATTATTTCATTATTTTTAATATTATAAAGCTTACAATAACTTTTAATAAATTATCATAATTTTTATTATATTAAAAGCCTTATCAATGTTTCCTCGACATTTAGTCAATATTCTGTTGTTTCATAGATGAAGGATATATTTGTACCACATTATCATTACAAATATTACGTGATATTACTTAAATTATTATTATAAACATTCTATGAAAAATGTGCTATACTATCTTAAAATAATATTTGTAAAACACACTGTACAGTTATTGATTTGTTACTGGATGTTCTAATTATAAGCGTACAAATTTGTTAATCTATTGTTTGCAATTTTCAAAACATAAAGTTTTATGTTATATTGTCATTTGTAGAAGGAAATAAAGGACGAAGCGAAAGGAACACCATCGAATATTAGAGGAGGCGCGATCTCTGCTATAGAAGCAACGAAGTTCACTGCGATTTTCGGCACAATTGCATCAACGCTTGTTACGTTCATCCTTGCTTCCTAAAAATGCTTTCGGCGTTGATATTTACAAGGGTTGCCAGATGTTTGTCATTTTATTCTTCGAAACAAGCAACGCGAAAGTTTTGGATGGAAGTTATGTTACGATGATTTGTGGAATTCTGAAATCGGAATTAAATACTAATTCAACCATTACTAAATTTTGCTGATAGAACGTCAATGAGATTCATGGAAATTATTTATGTATACTATAACTTGCTTCGTTTGATGCAGATTTTGTTAAAATACATTGACAATTGAATAATGATCTGAACATCGTTTCTGTTAGACGAAAATTTTGTGTTGAATCATCCATTGTGGAGAAAAATGGTCAAAACTATGTCATTTAGAAAATGTTTTGAAACCATTTCGATAAGTACACTTCAGAAAATTTATACGACTGTAGTGTACGTTATGTCAGAACAAAAATTTATATAATTTTATAATAAGTACTGAAAAATTTGTAAACTTCTATTAAAAATTAATAAATCTATAATTTACTAAAGCTTAAAAAAATGTTTTGACTGCGTATATATTACGTAAGTATGATTGTTTGCTAAGAAAATTGTACACTAGTGAGAATTCATTTTGAATTCTCTCTTTCTTCTTTCAAACAACCTAGGTTGAATATGTAAATAAAATAATGGATTTCCTCAAAAACAAACACATTTTTATGCTGTTAAAAAATCCTGTAGACACAACATGAAATTATTCATGTAAATTTTTTCTTTCATCTCCATTATTTAAAAAACAATTTGTTACTTAACATTATATTAAAAACAAAGGCATCTTTATTATTCTGCAATTCTTTCATTGAAAATTATATACGAAGTATTTATTGTTTAGACAGTTTTCAAGGATTTCCAAGAACTTTGAATAATATTCAAGAAAATTCTATATAATTAGTAGGTATATTTCTTTGTATATATTTTGATTTCATTTTGAGATAATACCTATTAAAAAATCAAGTTTAGAAGTAATTTCACAACATATGAATTTTGTTCAGTGCAAACGACAGAAATTTGCAGTAATTTTCTTGTTATATTAAAGTTTCAAATTTATGTATAAATTATTGACGCTTATGTTTCATACTTGCGTAACTATGAGCTACACAACATCAAGCATTAAATATAAATGTTTTGTTAATGAAAAATTTTTAAGTTAAAAGTAAAATAACTGCATTATCATGAAGTTTCAGACTGGGGTAGTGTTTTTTCCAACTAGTTCCTGTAGTGTTGTACACGAAGTTAATGTACGTAATATAACGGTAACGTGGATTTCGAATGTAGAGCATTTTGATGATTATCAAGGAAAAAAGAACGATGCACCTCACGCAGCTACGCTACTTCCTGCTTTGCTATTATATAATTGTCCGATTTCAGGAGTTTCTAAAATTTGTAAGTTGCCACTACTTTCCCCACTTTTAACTGAATCATCCTTTACGCTTGTTACTGTGCCTTTATTGGCGTTTCTTTCAGACTAATGAAAATTACATCCTCCTGATGTACGAATGTATTTTTGTACATACATCTTTCCTAGCCGTTCGACATTTTAAGATAAGAATTCACACTCTTAAATTTACTTGCGAAAGGGGTCAATACTTACGCAATTCGTACAAAAAACAGTAGATGAGTATTTATGCAAATGTACAGATTTGGGATTAACGAATGACATTTGCCAATACGTGGAAGAAATAAATAAGAAAATTTTTTGAATGATGAAACAAAAGAAATAAACATTATATAATTTTCATAAAATATTAGATACACGAATTTATTTCATAGATTATTCGTGCATTCTTATTTTCTTTCTTTAATATGACTATGGTATAATTTAAAGTTAATATATTTTTAATTATTACAGTAAAATTAAAGTAAAATTTGGAACTGACAAAGCGTGATTGAGGCACATATTAAGAAGTCAATACAGAACGTGTACTCTATAGTTTAGAGAGAATATTCGGCTTGTTCAACTAAACTAATATAATTTGCATCCCCTACCATTCCCTCAAGATTTTACGTTAATATTTTACAAACAGTGTCACCGTACCTTCTGTAATGTCGCAATTTTCTCGCACATTATTTCTCGAGAACAATCATGTCGCAACTTGATCAGTAGTTACATTATAATGAAAACTGTAATTCTCTTTCGTTTTGTTCTGCCCTTTAAAGTAAGTAATTCCTCATACAAAATCATTCGATTTGTTCATGACATCTATACCACATTATTATTATGTATATCACGTAACATTTTGTCATGTATATCATTTAGAAGTACACCCTTTTCCAAATGCCTGCGAACTGCTTATTATAATAAATAAAAATTAATAATAGAAATACATTACCTACTACTACATTAATTAATTCGTTCTTTGCAAAATATTAAATAAAGTCGAAACGCAAATTTTAATGTGTTTAAATCATTAACAAATAAAATACATAAGTAATGTAGAATAATTGATCTGAATCTATTGGTAAATATATACTCATTAATCACCTATTAAGATGCAGTCGACGAGATCTCAAAATATTTCGAGCACTCTAAGAACTAAATGAACGCTGCTTGCTACAGATCAAATTGTTTAATGCGCGTATTAAATGAGAATATATATAATAAACATTACGATTATTACTACAATGAAGATACTTACGTAAGTTTACATTTTCATTATTCAATATATTTCTCTAATCAAGTGACTCAAGTAGAAAATAGAAGCAATATCCAATTTTATATGAAGTTTCTCTTTTATTCTGTTCTACAGAACTGCGCGCAGTTATTGTATACATTTTAAATGAATGTGACGAAAGAGCTTATTCGGCATGTTATGTCATATGAATTTCGTGGTTGGAATAATGGAATTGCAACAATGAAAAATAAATACTAGGTTGACGGAGTTATCACAAATATATATGGCCTCGGAATTATTAAAAAATTGTATTCAGACAACTACGAGTATAAACGTGGTCCTTTCTGCATTCTAGGTCAATCAAATTCAATAAAACCATCATATTGTTAAATAATATTTTACATTGACTACTCAATAAATGTTAAGAATTGATAAATAATTATTAAAAATTGGACAGGTCATCTAAAATTTAAAATAAAGAAAAGAATTCCAAGCAGAAAACTGATGTATCGAAATATCTAGTAATATAAGTAACTAAATAATAGAATAACTTAAGACCTATGTTACCGAATCATTAATAAGTAAATTCCAGCACTACTTGACTTCGTTACAATAGAATAAGAAATACTATACAAAATGCTCAACATTCTCGTGACAGTAGACGTGTATTAAATTATTTAATACACCGATTTCAATACCTTAACATTTTATGTTAACACCTTGACACCTTGGTTGCTGCAAAGATTTCTGGAATCCGCTGTCAT